>NC_064248.1:46372500-48872500 GCF_003254725.2 Canis lupus dingo
TGAACTCTTGTCTTTCCTGAAGGTCAAAACCAGAGTTCTAAGCAAGAACCATGGGAAAATAAACAATGCATCATCAAGTGCTTGAACTCCAAGTTGAGCCCTGCCCTTTACACATGGCTTATATTTAATCAAGGTTTCTCCACTGCCACCTCCACTGTCCCATCCCCCAGCTATATAGCTATATAGCTATCATCAATAGTATCAATAGTATTTTTAACATCTTGCAAGCCATCTCATATTGCATCTTTTTAAAGATTTAATTATTTATTTTAGGTGGAGAAAGAGTGAGTTTGTAGGGCGAGGGGCAGAAAGAGAGAGCAAATCCTGAAGCACTTCCCACTGAGCATGGAGCCAGACACAGGGCTTGATCTCAGGACACTGAGATCAGGACCTGAGCTGAAATCAAGAGTCGGACTCTTAATCAACTGAGCCACCCAGGTACCCCTCTTATTCCATCTTTGATTTGAATGAGTGTGTACGTATTTGGCACTTTGACCAATAATGTGACAGAGTGTGAGGATTGTTACATTTCTCAATAAAGGTGAATTTATTTCTCTCAATGTATACTCATAACCAAGTCTTGTATGTCTGGAGCAATCAGGATTTAGGTCACCAAAAGAATTTAGAGCTACTCCACTGAGCTGACTGACTGAGCAAGTCAGCCTTTCTATAGTTCTTTCTTTAGCTCTACTCAGAGCTACTATTCCTTCTTTTGCAAGAGCATTTAAGGAAAAGCTGTTA
The DNA here is from genome assembly GCF_003254725.2 of Canis lupus dingo. Taxonomy (NCBI): domain Eukaryota; kingdom Metazoa; phylum Chordata; class Mammalia; order Carnivora; family Canidae; genus Canis; species Canis lupus. Next base: position 46,373,242 of record NC_064248.1, read on the forward strand.
GTTCCCTTTTGATTAATAACAACAAATCCTTTATCTGAATCACCACAGACTTTCATTTTCATTTCAATCATTTTTTTAACTCTGTCTTCAATGGATTTTCTTTCAGCTTTTACAATTTTTTCTCTCTCTTGTGCACTCTTGTAAAAAAAAAAAAAAGAAGACCCTTCTTGTTTTTTCATATCACTAATGACACATTGCCTATCAGGATGTATGCATCTTCAACTCTCTATTTTTCATATCATGATGCTGTGCCTCATGGTCCAAAACAAGACTTCTGATTAAGCTTGTATCAGTTTCTGATTTATGTTTCGTCTCCATGATCTCAACCACAAAGAAGTCAATAATGGCAAAAGTGGAGTCACAACAGACTCTGAAGGCATCAACAAGAACAACAAACAGACAAAAAACATCAGCAAGTTCAGCATGAATGTTAGTGTGAAGAAATGTTCTGGCCACATCTATAAGTGTTTCCCTGTCCATTTCTTTGCTTACTTTGACTTTTTCCAAAAAACTAGAGTTCCTTTTCCTTTGCAGCTTCAAATCCTGTTATTATTCTGGGATGAAGAACTTCAGAAATGTAGGGAGCCTGTTTCAGCAGCTCTCCAATGGTAGGGACATTGGACATGATACCATCACCAGTTATAATGCCATACTGGGCAGTTACTTTGGCTTATATGGTGGCGGTGGCTGTTGTGTGTTGAATTTGCATTTCACGAAGCAGCACATTACCATATTTAGTCAGCTTGATGTCTCCAGCACCAGAAACAAGCATTCTCATGGTGCCCTTAGGCTCCAAGTTGGTCCTCAGCACATCCTACAGCCCCTGGGCTGCACTGATGTTGACCACCAGTGCCGCCTGGGCTTGGTCACCTTGGCTTTGTGGTTCAGGATCTTCACATCTACCATAGCTACCCGGGTGCACAGGAAGAGCTATTGCATTTTTTTTAATGAAAATAGTGCCTAGTACAGAATTGACTCTCAATATTATTTGATAAAGAACGCATCTGGTCATTTAATTAAATAACAAGTGTTTGCTCTCAAGTGGTATTGGAAGGCTTAATGCCAGTTTTTAAAATTTCTTTTGATTTGTTTGAAGAAGGCTGTATAATAGCATTTTAATACAGCAGTATCTCATTCTAACAAAACAGGGAGATGTTGCCCATATATTCACCACTTTGAGTGATTAATCAAATAATTTAATCTGAACATTCATGGCCTTGAAAATTTTTAGTGTTTCATGGGGAATAAAGGAAATCAACTCTACTCAAATACTTTAAATTTACTGTAATTGAATGTTAAGCACTTATGCATACATTATTATATATTTTTATAAAAACTGTATGATATAATTTTTTAAAATTAACTTTTGAATACAATTTACCCAAGGACACACAGATGAAGTCTTCATGAAGCTTTTAAGATTCTAAATTCTACGCTCTTCCCACACCTCCTTCATGTAAGATAAAAGGAAAGTAAAATTCCCATCTAAAGAAAGTTCATCAGACTTCTATGGCAAAAAAAAATTTTGGAATATGATAGTAATAATACTATAGTATTAAATATTTTAAGTGTATAGAGAAGATGAATATTCACAGACTAAGAAACCTCAATACTACTTTAGAAACCAACTTAGTTAAAATGTTCAAGTCATATTCTTATTTCTTTTTGCAATATCTAGCCTCACCAGGCTATCTTCCACAACAGAGTGAGCTTTGAAGTTCACAGAATTTGATTCAACATTGGCATATCGACCTGACTTCAAAGGGATTTATACTGCTGAAGGATTTCACTGAGTACAAGAAAGAAAGGAGAATCTCAACTTCCTGTGAAATCTAACTTCAGAGTACCTGGTACCTTCAACAAAATTAGATACATATGGGTATCAAAAACAGGGATTTGAAAGTACAATTCAATTCATACAGAATATCTCTTTTTAATTTCCTGTTTGGTGAATATTTATTGTAATGTGACAACAGGAAAACTCAAAGTTGCAAGTTTAGTGTTTCAGAGGTAAAACTTTGCTGAAGCACATATTTAATTCTCGGTAAGAAACAACATTGACCAAAGCTTATTTTCCCCTGCCCATTCATATGTGCAGCACTGGTCTATCAATCTCATTTTTACCTTTCCCACAAAGGATTTCCCTAAAACTCCACTTATTTTTCATAGTCATGAGTTTGGGAACTTGATTTCATTTAATTTAACATTTAAGTTTCCAGCCTAAAAATCACTTATATTACTTTAAGAAGTTTCCTTCAACATGTCTTGCCCTTTACTTCTACTCTTTTTTGTGGTCAGGGGTTCCCAGGACCCCCCAACTTCACCCCCCTCCCCCCACCTCACTTCATTGTAGCATTGCTAAAATTTACAACTATGAACGTATTACTTATCCTAACAGGCCCCCTCAGCTTTCCCCCCTATTTTGCAGTGTTTCTTGTTATTTCCAAGACTATATATTTTAGAATCTAAACTTTCACCTGTATGAAGGAAAGACTGTAATTCACTTGTATCTCCCAATTGATACTTGTCTCTGATTCTAGTAAAGAAAAAAAAACTATTTCATGGTTTTGGGTCAAACTGTTAGATTAGATTTTTATGAAACCCCTCCCTATGACACATAACATATATATGGGGTGAGCAGAAAACAATGATTAAAATTACGATTACTAATTAAGGTCCTTTTCTTGAAGGATAAATAATTTGCAATTAATAACTGTCTATTCTTTATTTTATACAGAATTCCATAAGCATCATGTCCTTTAACTCTCATAACAACCCTATTGATTTTTAGATTTTACATAAATGAGGTATTTGAAAAGTATTACTTTTGGAGAGATTGATATCCAGTAATACAAATTTTAATAACCACATTCATTCAGCTATTATTATAGGTGAGGCAGTATGCTAACTTATAAGGAAAGCACTATATTATGTCCATTTTGTTAATAAGAGCATTAATATTTAGGGGGATTAAATCACTCACTCATGCTTACAGAGTCAGGGTCAATATTCAGCTCCAGGTCTTCTCTCTCCAGGGTAAAAGCTCATAACCACTATGCTTATTAGAATTTAGAACTGAAGGTACCTTAGAATTCATTTAGTCTAAACTTCTCATCTTACAGATGAAGAGATTGAGGCCAAAAATAGTTTTCTGCTCAATCAGTACAGCTTCTAGAGAGAAACCATCCTTCAAGCCTCTGTACTTTGCCTTTACCACCTTAGCCTGCAATGGCTGCTCCTTATCATCATCCTTAGGAGACACCCATGGTCTATGCCTCTTTTCAAGGGTCATAGCCTGCTGGCTGCTAATGTCTGGCACCTCATTAATTCACCTTCACTGGAAGTAGAACTCCAGATCTTCTTTTGACCCTAGACAATGGGTCAAGGTGAGGTCTCAGAAACAGTTATTAGTGGGTTTACTTTTGATCTCTATTTGGGAAGGAACCAACCTACTAGATATGTTTATTCATCTCTGTTAATGAAGTTTATAAGTTTTAGTGAAGCCATTTGTAACTCCTGAGAGTTAACACTTCTTCATACCAAGGAAGGATATATTTCTGTGGGGTTGTCCAAAGAAACAGAAGATAGATAGATAGATAGATAGATAGATAGATAGATAGATAGATATAGATATAGATATAGATATATAGATATATAAAATCTTATTATAGGAATTGGCTTATGTGATCATGAAGACCAAGAGGTCCCAGAGTTCCCCAGTCTACAAACTGGAGAACCAGGAGAGACAGTATCTGTCATTCAGTCTAAGTCTATCTGAAGGCTTGAAAACCAGGGGAGCCTATTGCATAAATCTCAATCTGTGTCCAAAGGCCTGAGAACTAGGAGCACCAATGTCTAAGGGAAGAAGGATATGAATGTCTCAGCTCAAACAGAGAGGGAATTTGACCCTTTGTTGTCTTTTTGTTCTATTTGTTCATTTGTTTTTTGGTTCTATTCAGACTCTCAAAAGTTGGGTGACACACACCCACATTGGAGAGGGCCATCTACTTTACTCAGTTCACCAATTCAAAGCTAATCTCTTCCAGAAAAACTATCACAGTACACACAGAAATACTGTTTTACTGGCTGTCTGAGTATCCCTTAGCTCAGTCAAGTTGACACATAAAACTAGCCATCACAATGGGGTAGGAGACTGAGGGCAAGTACTGTATTCATTCCAGTGATGGGTTAAGGCTTTGGTTAGGGAAAGAAAACATTTTCCACAAGTGTATTCTCAGTCCTGTTTTTCTTCCATAGTAGCTTCCAAGATACTTGATTTCATGCTGCTCATAAAAACAACCACAAAAAACAAGCACAGAAAAAACAAAAACAAATGACAACAAAAAAGTTTGTATAGCACTAACAACCTTAAACCTGTTCAATAAGATGTAGAAATGAGAAGATTTAAAACACTTCGTTTTCATTTGAGGTCACTTCTTTTTTAACAGTTTGGTGCTAAGAATACATAAAATGAAAACGATATAGTTCCTGCACAGGAATGGTTTAAACTGAAGTGGGCGATGGGGTGCCTGGATGGCTCATTTGGTTAAGCATCTGACTCTTTGACTCAAGTCATGAGTTCAGAGTCATGAGATTGAGCCCCATGCTGAGTTCAGCACTGAGCATGGAGCCTGCTTTAGATTCTCTTTCTCCCTCTCTCTCTGCCCCTCTCCATTATGCATTATAAATAGATGATAGATAGATAGATAGATAGATAGATAGATAGATAGACAGATAAATAAATTGCAGTGGGAGACATGAATCTATAAATAGAATATTTCAGCATATTGCAGTAACTTAGTACTATAAAGAGCATTTTGTTTTGGAATAAAAGATAAAATTAGTTAATATATAGTATTTTATTTTTAAGTAACATATTGACTTCTAAAGAAAGTTATCAAGATGGGTAATAATCAATTTATTGAAAAAGAAAGTAATTTGGATATTTTTTTAATTAAACTCGGATTAATTAAGCAGCTCATATTGCAAAGTTTAGACTCCAAAATGTTGCTTCTTTGGATTTTTTTCATAAGGCAAGCTGTCGCTGGCTTATTATTAGCTGGTTACCAAACATCTTTCTTTTCCTACCGGGGATACAGCAAGATTAAATATTCCTACCTTACTTCCAACTGGGCTTGACAATGACTGAGTTCTCACCAATAGAATGTGAGTGGAAAGAATGAGACCATTTCAAGGCATGATCATAAAAACTTCCCATGCGTAAACCCTACGTATTATTTCTCCTTCCATTTTGATTTAGATGAACATAATAATTGATGTAATAGGGGACTAACAGATGGAAGGACCTTGGTCCCTGTGTCCCTAAGTCACTGAGTAGAGGAGAATCTCCCAATAATCAGGGTCATCTCTCTGTGGCTTTTAAGTGAACAAAAAATAAGATTCAATGATGGTTGGGTCATTATAATTTGGAGTTTATTCTATACATTTTATAGCATTATCCTAATATGCCAGTGCTTATTTTTTTAACTGAAATATAAGCACAATCCTATTTAAGGGTTAATTAAGCATGATTTATATAATCACAGAATTTTAAGGCACAGATTGTGAGGAATATTAGTCATAGGATATTAGAGACAATTTGGTCCAACAGCCTCATTTTAGAGATGAGAAAATTGATCTCAATTACCAGGAGCAATCCCAACCCTTTCTCTTTGCCAGGGTTAATAACTGTTTCTACAATTGTTACTTTTCTTTTCTGTTTTCACCTTTTTGGTTATCTCATTAACAACTTTGTATATGAAGGTTAACAATCCTTCATATTGAATTTCCATTTTTCTAATAATTGGTGTGGTTGCCATCTTCTCTCTGGAACCTGGTAAAGACACAGATGGCTTTCCTCTTTTAGTGAAACAAACAAGGATATGAAGCAAATTATAAGTTATCCTGATCGCCTCTTCTGAAATCATCTAGGAAGAAGTGTACAAATTTCAGTGGTCTCAAATGCTTCCTTCCACACTGGATCATGGTTGGGAAAAACATGGCACAGAGGTGGTTCCAGGATGGCTCTGACTCTTAATTAGCTTTATTTAGTTAGCTTTATTTAGGGATGCCTGAGTGGCTCAGTGGTTGAGTGTCTGCCTTTGGCTCAGGGTGTTATCCCGGGATCCAGGATTGAGTCCCACATCAGTCTCCTTGCATGGAGCCTGCTTCTCCCTCTGCCTATGTCTCTGCCTCTCTCTCTTTATGTCTCTCATGAATAAATCAATAAAAATCTTTAAAAACATAGCTTTATTTAATGTCAAGACATACATGGGTGCTTTAGGAGAGTTGGGAATGACTAATACATGCTATAGTCATTATATAGTTAATTTAAACAAATTATTTTTTGAAAACAGTAAGTTAAAACTGGAATTCTTGTGTTCTCTATCTTCAATTCCCACCCTCCTTTTAAGAATTGCTTAAAAGTTTTAGCAAGGTGAACTTAAAGAGTTTCTCTAATTACTAAATCTTAATTTTTCATTTATATTGTCTAGATATTTTGAATTTATTTTCTTATCCTAATACTTTTCTCTACTAGGGAAGTGAGGTAAGCATTTCTATGCATTATGATCCTTATATTTAATGAAAAATTCTTAGCTCCATCTAAATGTTTGCTGAAAATAGAGTCAGACTATTTATTACTTGTAATTTCAGAAAGATTCATTTATTCTACATCTACTCTAAGATATACTGCCCATTTCTTTTTATCCAGAAATGACTTTCTTCCTATATGCTTGACCCTGCTGATTCATTATATGTCTATGATCCTCATACAGCTGCTTCTGATTTTGTCTTCCACAGTGGGGACAACAAGAATCTTACCCTGCTTACTTTTTGATTAGAGGACTCTCTCGACTATAAAGCGATTCAAATTCTTTCTACAGTGTGAAAAACAGAGTCAATATTCCATTTCTTAAGTAAAATAACTAGGCATATGCCTCTTGCTATAGCTACTCAGATGTCTTACTGTTTAACTGTTGCATTTCCAGGAGTTGTCTTCCCTTCCCAGTAGACTTATCCATTTTGTGTTTACCACACACATCTGGGATGCATTCTGAAGGGTATGGCAAGGGCAATGGCCAATATGGCTGCCTCTCACAAATGTCCCACCCATGTAGCCCTGACTGTCACAGAACTCTAAGACTATATTCCTGTTCCACTTCCTTTTTTATTTTCCCAGAAAATTTCTGAGGATTTTTAAAGATTGCCTTGCATTTCATATGAGATGCAGCTGATTTTCCTGAAACTCAGATCCATTTTATAAGTTCACAAGAGAGAATCACTCCTTAACAGCCCAGCAGATATCTCAGGGGCCCAGGCGTAGCAAAGCAAAATTTGTGAACAGTCCCACTCAGTATAAGGAATCTGCTAGCCCCATTGTCAGTTAGGATCCATAAACAGAACTTGATTTGGGGTCCTATATTATTATTATTATTATTATTATTTATTTATTTTTATTTATTTATTTATTTTTAGAGACAGGGAGCATGCACATGCATACATATGAGTGGGGAGAGGGAAGAAGCAGAGAGAGAATCTTAAGCAGGACCTACATCCAGCATGGAGCCCAACACGGGCCATCCCACAACTGTGATATCAAGAACTGAGCTGAAATCAAGTCAGATGCCTATGCAAGTGAGCCACCCAGGCACCTTTGAGTCCCTTTAAAAGCAAAATTTTCTTAGTCTGATAGCAAAAGAGAAAGAGTGACTCAAAGAGTGAGAAGGACACAATGAGCCAATGCAACTTCAAAGATGTAAGGGACCATGCAAGGTGAAATGGAGCTGCCTTGGGGAACCTGTCTGGTAGCTATCAAGGATATAGGATCTTAGTTCTACAACCACAAGGAAATGATCCTGCCAACAACCTGAGTGAGCTGAGAAGTGGATTCTTCACCTGGGTCTCCAGAAAAAAGCCCAGCCCAGTGAACACTTTGATTTTGTTTTTGTAACACTTTGCAAGAGAGAACCCAAGAGAGGCTACTTGAACTTCTCACCGATAGAATTATGTGATAATAAAAGAGTATTTTTTCAAAATGCCAAGTTTTGGTAACTTGTTACATAAAATTAGAAAAATAGCACAGTATTCTTACCTGAATTTCACTATTTATTATAATGAAAAAAAATAAGAAATTAAATTTATCTTTGTGTTCATACTCAAACATACTGTTTGGTGGGAAGCTCATACTGTTTTGGGGGAAGAAGTGTTAAATTGTTTAAAATTTGAAAGCTAGGATTTTAAATGTAATACTGCCATCCTTCATTATAAATGCACTACTTTTAATTTAAAAATTAATTTTACATGATTGACATTCCATTTTATTTTTTGGTGATTTTCCTTCATAGTACAACAAGAAAATCTGCTATATCTTAAAGTTCTGATAATAAAAATATATAGTATATATCTATATCATGAAATATTGCCCAGCAATAAAAAGTAATAAATTATTGATACATAAAACAATTTGGGTGAATCTCAAGGGAATTATTCTGAGTAAAAACAAAACAAAACAAAAATTTACATAGTGTATAATTCAATTTATATAATATATTTGAAATGACAGAATTATAGAAATGAAAAACTAGTCAATGATTGGTAGGGCTTAAGAACAACAGGAAGACAGAGAAGGGTGGAAGGCATGTGTGTGTAATGATAAAAGAACAACATAAAGGATCCTTTAGATGATGGGACTGTTCTGTATTATGACCTCTTTGGTGCATATATAAACCCACACAAGTAATAATATTGTGTAAAACCAAATAAACACACACACAATAACACTCTCAAACTCGGGAATATATAAGATATTGAGAAATAGTGAGTCAGTCTTGAAAATATACACTTGATACAAGATAGTCAATCAAGAAATGAAATAAAATAAAGAACTTAGTGATGCTACATAAAAGGCCTAATTTAGAAATTTAGAATAATAGATTTGTTTAATGCACTGAGCATAACCAAAATTTAAAAAATATAAAAAAAGAAAGAAAAATTACCTACTGCAAAATATTACTTTGTACATAAAGATGCAAGTCATGACAACCAGATGTAGTAAAAATCATGGATTGATGAGTGCAATCATAAATCCATTAATGTTCCTATTACTTAAGGAAGTCAGTCAGTAAAAATACCTTCATGGTTACGGAAGTAAAGAAAGTGGGAAACTCAAATTAACTCTTAGATATTAGGCTCAGATGAATGTCTTAATCATGAAGCGATTTATCAAGATAGGGATGATAGGAAAATAAATAAGATTGGGACATGTGGACTTTGGAGCTCCCACAGGAGGAGTGACCTAGTAGGCAGCAAATATAGGAGACTACAGCTCAGAGAAGTGTAGGTTGGTGTTCAAGTTTGGGTAACAACCACTGGAAACCCAGGGTATGGAAAAAATTTCCCAGGGTGTGTACAAAATGAGATTAAGAAGAGGAGGGGAACAGGACGCCTGGGTGGCTCAGTGGTTGAGCATCTGCCTTCGACGCAGGGTGTGAGCTGGGATCTGGGATCGAGTCCCATATTGGGTTCCTTGCAGGGAGCCTGCTTCCCCCTCTGCCTGTGTCTCTGCCTCTCTCTCTTTCTGTGTGTGTCTCTCATGAATAAATATATGAAATCTTAAAAAAAAAAATAAAGGGGGGGATACAAACCAGAATCTTGGAAAACAGGAATATTTAGAGTATGAAGAGGAAGAGGAGAATGCTAAGAAGAAATAACCAAAAAGTGTCCTGTAGTATCTAAGGAGGTAAATTTTAAGCATTAAAGTTTCTGAAGCACTTATACATAGGTTGTGAGGAAGTAGCTAATGAAGAGAAAAATAACAAATGTGAGAGAGAAAGAAGAAAACTTGTAGTGGAGCAGGTGCTCCATGGCTCCAGTCCTAAATACACAAAAGTGAGTATGATCCAATTTGTATCTTTATATATGCTTATATTTCTGGAGATGGAATTAAAAAGGTATACTGCTGACTTTAATTTATTTTTTCAATGTCCTGTGATTTATATATAAGACTTTAGAATTGAAATGTAGTTCAAATAAGGTAATTCAAACTAATTCCTCAATTGCTGGGATTAATGGGCTGTGACTATAGTGCAGCGTAATTTATTTAGCTCAACATTTTTATACCTTGGCATCGATGTGACAGCATATACTTGTTCTTTCCAACTAGTATTTGATTAGGCATTTTACAATCCCAATCCCCACCACTGTGTGACATTCCACGGCCAGGAGTGTGTTCTACTGTCCTAATTCACACATAGATGCATTGATGGCACTTAGCCTTCAGTGTGAATTGATATTGCACATTTCATGCCCTGTCATGTCTCATTGCATTAATAGCCATGTGTGTGATGAGGTCCATCATCTATGGCTCTCTCACTACATTTTCAAATGCACTTGTCACAAATTGAGTAGCCAAGTACTTCATTAAGCAATCGTCTCTCCAGAAAGCATGTGTTTCCAGAAGGACGTTGGCATCTGAAGTAATATAAGTTGCTTTTATCTGTGTAAGGTTGAAGAGGCACATGTAATTTTAGTAACTCTTAGCTTACATCACATCTTTCCTTCAGAAGTCAAACAGCGTTCCAATAAGAACTCTCATTTACCACTGTCACTGCTCTCTCTACTGAGTGGATATGCTCAGCTCCACCACTAGCTATTTGTAACCTTAGGGCTAGCATGTAACCTCTGCAAGTTTCCATTTCACATCTGTAACACAGAGCTACATAATAGGCTTATTATGAAGCTTATGTTATATAAGATAATGTATATAAAGCCCCTAGAACCTGAAAAATAAGACACTCAAATCCATATTTTATTTCCAAATTACAAATGAGAAGTAGAATAGTGTTTGCAACTACAAAGAACTAGATAGAAAGCTGTAAAATTAGTCACATGAGTATTCTAGACTCACCACAACTTTATGAACATGTATTTTATTCTCTTTGGATTGGGATTTTAGAGAGACTCGTGGAATATTTTGAAAGTTTTATAGAAATTCCTGTTTTGGGATCCCTGGGTGGCGCAGCGGTTTGGCGCCTGCCTTTGGCCCAGGGCGCGATCCTGGAGACCCGGGATCGAGTCCCACGTCAGGCTCCCGGTGCATGGAGCCTGCCTCTCCCTCTGCCTGTGTCTCTGCCTCTCTCCCTTTCTCTCTCTGTGACTGTCATAAATAAATAAAAAATTAAAAAAAAATTAAAAAAAAAAAAGAAATTCCTGTTTTATTGATGATTGGCTTTACCAAGAAGTTCTTTCTAAATCTGTGGTTACAACAGTCCCTAGAACATGTGACAAAGAAGGCAACATGCACAACAGCTCTGACAAAGAGCACTTTCTGTCCATCTTTTATTACTGGCTTTGAAATTCCTTTTCTAAAGATATGAAACTCTATGATTGCCAGAATTCCATGTGAGAAATCACTGTCTTGAGAGAATTCAAAGTATTCTTGTTATATTTGCTCTGAGGCAAAAGTTTTAAAATGCCTGGTATTAGAGATGGAGAAAACCAACTTCTGGATTCTTATGGTAGATATTTTTTTTTGCAAGAGGACAGATACTCTGTCGGGGTTCCAACATCAGGGATGAGAGAATTGGCACTGGACTTTCTCCTTCAGAAGCTGGCCAAGTATTGGAGAATAAGACCCAGAAAACGGTGTCAACCTCAAGATGTAAGGAACAGGAAACATCTCAGCTATAGAAAATCTTAGCAGAGATTAGAGGGCTCACCAGGAGCTTCCACATGAGCAGGCTTGCTGTCACTCTGCCTAAAAGGTCAGGCTTTGAGGGGTTCAGGGATCAAAGTATAAGAAGACTTTCCCCAGGTGCTTTATCAAGTTACTGACAGCCTCTTTGTTTCTAAAACATAAATTCCCTGGGATCCAGGCCCCTTACCCTTTTTCTATCTGAGAAATTTTTTTTGTCTTAATACTTCAATAACTACACCTGAGTCAGAGAAGTCAAAACAATAACAAAAAGAACAGCTCTACCAATGGACTCAAGCAGCCAGATCAAGAAAGTGTGGCAGAAATAATACACATCCAATGAAACAGAACTACTGAAGATCTGGCTATGAAAATAAAAGAGTTTAAGGATATTCAAGTGCAGTGCCCTCTCCTTCTCTCCATCTCTCTCACTCCTTCTCTCTTTCTCACACACACAATCAAGATTTGATGATTAGTGAAGCAATTATTTTCCACTTGAAATCTCAGCAAATAAATTTAAGAAGCATGTCTCTCACTGGTGAGACATGGGTTAGCAACCTGGAAGAGCCAGGACAAGAAGTATCTCAAAGCACAGTGCAAAAAAAAATAGAGATATTGTAAGACAAAAATAAAGAGACTTGAAGATAGAGATTCAAGAAACCTAATACCTAGGAGTTTCAGAATTGAACAAATGAAAAGAAAAGGGGGAAAAAACTAATAAAGGTGAAGCGATAATTAAATGATAGAAGTGAAACTATCAACCAAAGAAACATTAATTTACAGATTGAAAGGCTCCCTGAATTCCAGAACAGATACATAACAATGCAAATTCTGATACAAGTGTTAGATTGAAAATATCACAAACTTCTAGACAGATAAAACAACTTGCCTGGAAAGGAAATATAGAAAGATATTTGAGGACATGAAAAAAGTCTGAGCCTATATGTCACCATCATATTCTAAACTTGAGAAAAATATTTGAAAAAAGATTCTAAGCAAACATCACATGAAAAATAATAAAGATTTCAAGATGAGGAAATATGAGGAATTGAAAAAAGTGATAAAAGAACCTTGTGATACATACATATGAATAAAGGATAAACTGTACAGAAATAAGGAATATAAAAACTAAAAAAGAACTTATTTTGAGATGGAAGGGAGGTCTAATAAGGGAAATTCCAGGTAGCATTATACTATTTCCATCACAGGAAAATATTGAGAGTGAGTGAAGACAGGAAGAGAAATAAAATAATTACAACATTATCTCCAGAATGGAGAAAGGGGATGGTAAAAACAGAGTATGAGAGTCCTAGAAATAAGAATACTGAAAAGATCTATCTTATCTGTGTTCAGAGACATAGAGGGGAATTTGAGCATCTTTCATGGAGAAATGTTTGGAAAGAGTGCTTGATTTTAAGATTAGGGGAAGAACATGTAATCATTAATAGATGGAAATTGGCAGTAGAAATTCTGAGTTAGCAAGAAAAGAAAATAGAATGAAGAACACTTGAACAAAGAAAAATGAAGTGAAAATGAGGAAGCAATAAGTAAAATAAGTAATAAACATGAACTGAAAATAAATAAAATCAACTATATCATTCATCACATGTAATATTGACCTGCTAAAATCTTAACATCAAAATAAAGAAACTATCAGACTGAGGTTTAAAAAAAAAAGTCTTGACGCTGCTTACAATAAATATACCCTAAGAATGGTGAAAATTAAAAACTTAATCTTAAGAGATGAACCAATAAATAACAGGCATTTGCAAACCAAAGACAAAGAAGATGACGATATTGATGTTAGAAAAGGTGGAATTTAAGATTAAAAGCAGAAAACAGGATAAAGGAGAACACTGGGTAATAAGTTATGCCTCTTAAAGGAAATATGAGTCATAAATCATTTGTGCAAAATAAAAAAGCAGGTAAAAACAAAACATAATTAGAAATGAATGAACTTGATAAAAGGTGTTCTGTGGGAAATAATCATTATTACTCTCTCAAAATTGGGTAGATTGAATAGTGATTTGGATGGTTATAAATCAGTCCCAGAATTCACATGTTCCATATTTTCAAGAGATGGTAAGATAAAACATAAGGGGATCAAGCACAATAGACTAAAGAAAATTGATGTGACTTGCTCTGTTTATAGCTTTGCATTGTATTATTCCAGGAAGGTTAATTTTACTTTATTTTGAAACATGCAATAATTAAATTTAGAAAATATTTGTTCCAGAAACAATCTGCTTATCTTTCTGGCTTATATTTAAGCAAGCCATGAACTGAGAAAAAGCAAACAAACAAGAATTGGTCTATCATAATTACAGATTTACAATATTCATGTCACTCTTTAGTATTAAAGATGAAGCATGCTATAAAAAGGGCAAAGTGTGGCCATATTTTTTAATGAAGGAAACTAGGAGAAGAGAACTAGAAAGTTGTTTACTGCTCTTTTGACTTTGTCTTTAGTTTGTAGAGGATATATTTCCCCTGTTGCGAGAAAACTTGCAAAGCTCCAGTTTTTTGATGTATGGTATCTGAACTCCAAAGAGAATGTAATCTTTGTGGCAAGCGATCCAAAAGAAGTCCTCATGGAATTTGAGCAAGCTCTGAAAAAGATAACTACAGCAGCAGGATGTTTCTCTAGAAATGCAAACTTCTAAGGACAAACAGTAAAGAGTGCAGGCCTAGTTTATTCATTTTTTATGTCTGGTGTATACTAATAATTTCTATATTTCTAACAATCTCAGGGTGATCAGAGTGATTTCCCTTCCAAAATATGTAAAAACACAATTAGGCAAATGTTTGACTCCAACTCCTGGAGTCAAATTATATCTTTTACATGTTTGAATGTATGTTATCTAACACCTAAGGGATGTTTATCATTTCCATATCAGAAAAAATCTCAGAATATTCACTGCAGGAAAAAGAATTATGTGTAGGACAGAGATATATGCTCTTTTAATATCTAGCAATAAAGTTACAATAATAATAATAATAAAATAGCTGTTTAATTAATATAATGGAATATAATACTCTGTTGCAATTTCTTAGAGTAATATTTATTAAAGGGAATGAATATTAACAGACAAGGTATTTAAAATGGGTATTTAGATGTAATGTGAAATATTTCACATATTGAAAACCATACCTAATTATTTACATGTTTGATGACTAGAAATTAGTTTACAGAATTTTCAGCTTCACATGGTTTTATGTGATCTTAATTAAAAAAATAACAAAAAACATTGACAAGGAAATACGGATTCATTTTTCTTCTAATAAATCAATTATATTAATTCAATTCAAATATAAAAGATCAAATAACAAAGATGATTTAATTAGCTGAATAATTCATTATACATCACCCAGAAATTTATATCAATATTGAAACAATTTATATTTTCACAGTGGATGCCTTTGTCTTCTGTTGAATCCCCTCAGAAGCCAGCTTGAAACATGGATTTGAGCACACATCTTTTATTTGGAAGAATATCTAATCCCAGGAAGCACCAGTGGGGCAGTGAGAAAATGCAACATGGATAGGAAGAAAGCCAAGGTTAATTAATGTTAATGAGTAAATCATTCCTCTGTAACTGGGGCCCCAGCCCCTAGAGGATCTTCAAGAGATTATAGAGAGCACCCTTCACTGCTTTCAGAGTGATGGGGAAGGGGAAGAAATTTGATGGCTGAAGGCTGCTCCCATGGAAACTAACTCCTTAGAACTGCTCTGTATAAGGACGTCTCCATCAGAGAAAATTCTCAGGTATTGACCAGGTCCCGTAGTAGGAAGGTTTTGGGTTTGCATACAGGAGACAGGGATATGGGTGGAGCACTACCCCATGTGAAAATGTGAAAAATAAAAAGTAGATTTTCTTTTGGATTTGGATTATATAATTATGTTAATCATATTACAATGAACTGAAATGAAATTTTTAAAAATATCCAAGACCCTAATAGCCAAGGTATACCTGGTATTCAAAGATGTAATTTCATTCCTAGTAAGATCTGAAATTCTGGCCGAAGTGAAATCATTCTCTTACTATTTGTTATTTTAGGCCCAACTTTAGGTAAAGCATGATTCTGTAAGGCAAACCTTGGCGTTTATTTCCTTCAAACATTTATTTTGTATCAAGTTCTGTTCTACTTATGCATCTCTCTAGAAAGCAATTTATCATTATTCTTGACTATGAACCCATCCAGGATGCATTATTATTATTATTAGCATTAGAAATATTCTTATTTTATAGATAGGAAAATTGAGACATTGAGTAGTTGAGTAAATGATGAGCAGATTCTGAGAAAGAACAAATGCAGAAAGATAAAAATCTGAGACATTACCTACTTGATAAGCTAAATAAAATGAAAAAAATAATAACTGGGTCATAAAGAGATGGGAGAATGAGCTGAAATAGAATTACTAAAAGGAGCTAAATGAAATAAGAAGAAAAAATAAACCAAAATGATTAATGGAATAAAATTCACATTGGGGGCATTGAAGATAGTAAGGAAAAGAATTTTTGGTATTAACAATAGACACAGTAATAGAGAACAGAAAAACTCTCCTAGAAGATAGTTAAAGGGTACAATAATGAAAATTATGAGAAGTGAGGAAAAATGTGAAAAATAAAAAGCAGATTTTCAAATTTCAGGTTATAATTAAATCTAAAGGAGAGATCTGAAAAATGAATAAAAAGCCAGTAATTGCACTTCCTATATTGCATTTTATCATCACAAAAACCATATGAACAAAAAAATGTATTTGCATTTTGATATCAAATGATTTCAAATTGATGATACCTGTAAGATTTCAAAATATGCTAAGTCTTACATATCCACACAAGGACTTGTTAATGAGTATTCTTAACAGGATTATTCATAAGCTAAAATGAAAGCAACCTAAATATCCATCAGCTGGTGAATGCATAGATACACTAATGAAACCAGTACAATGGAATACTATTCAGTGGTAAAAGTAGAATGAGAATGAGCTAATGTATATGATAAGTAAAAGAGTCAAACTATACCACATATTTCATGATTCTAATATATACAAATATCCCTCTAAAAAAGGCAAATCTATAGACAGAAAGTATATTAGTGTACTTGTAATTATTAGGGGATGTACTAGTAACTAGTAGACTGTCTAGTGTAGGGAGTGATGGGTGGCAGGATGAAGTTAACAGTTAAGGGACATTAGGAATCCCAATGGATTGAAAGAAGTATTTGAACACTGGTTTCTGATGATGTTTCTATAACTTGGTAAGTTTATTAAAAAAAAAAAAAAAAAAAAAGCCCACATCAATGCAGTGCCAGACAATAGGCAGCTGTTAAACATCCTGAGTTCAGTTCAGGTCATGATCTTGGGGTCAAGGAATGGCCCCACTTTGGCGTCTGCACTCAGCAGAGAGTCTGCCTGGGATTCTCTCTCCCTCTCCCTCTGTGCCTTTCCACCCTACTCTCCCTCTCTCTCTAAAATAAATAAGTAAATCTTTAAAAACAAAAATAAAAAAACACATCAACTTGTACATACATTTTGATGTGCAAAAAACATGCTTCAATAAAGTTATAAAAATGTTAAATTTTATACAAAACAGTAAGACACATAGTAAAGCTCCGAAAGATAAAAGCAAGCAAAAGACATGAACAAACAGTGATAGATAGGAAATACTGCCACATTTGAGACATATATATCAAATATATTAATAATAAAAATGTGCAGATTATAAGTGCTTACAGAAGATTGCTTCCCAATCCTCCAGGGAGCTTATTAGGGAAGTTCCCTAGTCAAAGAGGAGAGGAAAGAATCACTGGGTTTCATTACTCCAGGCAAGATATATGACATCCAGATGGTTGAGAAGGAGCCAGGTTGTCCTCTCTCTCTCTCGGCAAGAGGAATAGCAGTGGTATCTGAGCGTTGCGATATCTAATTGCCTCAGGATAGTGGGGAGAGGGATCCTTGATCTCCCCACCTGAAAAAGTCAGCTGAGTGAGGCTCTGATTCAATGGAAATGGTCAAGCAAGTAGAGGCCATGTAACCTGGCCACTTCAAGACTGACCAGGTGCTTTAGGCTTATCTCCTGGCAACATTTCAAGCATGAAAAGACATTTTAAAGCAGGTAACTATAACCGAAAGCCTATCACATATTTACATTTAAGGCATAGTACTAATGCCGAAATTCAACCATCTACTTTATGGACAAATGAGCAGGTTTATATCTAAGACATAGAGGCTTTTTGTCTGATGACAAAAGAAAGACAAGTCCACACAAAACAATTTGTATATGGAAGTGCCTTAGCTCCTGAAAAGACCTGCCAACCTATCTTTATCATGGCCCTTGGAAGCTGAGAAAGGACTATACTGTTTCTGTATGAGCATCATAGTCATTTAACTGTCAAGTCTGTCCCCGAGGGCAGCTATGTCTTAACCAATTTAATTATTCCAGCACCTAGCACAGTGACACAGTAGGTGCTCAACAATTACTTGTTAAAATTAATTAATTCTTAACTTACAAGTCTAGTTAAAATGCAACAAACTCTACTATGTATTTGCATTTTGGGGTTCAGGTGTGTTGATTAACAGCTTGAACTTTTTTTGTGTGTTTCTTTTTCTTGCAGGGTTATCTATTCTTTGCCAGCCATCCAATTACCAGCTATAATGAAGCGTGGTTACACAGCTTGCTTTCAGGCAAATATTTGTACACCAAATCTGTGAACCAGGCAGTATTTAGCCCTTGCCAGCATGTGATCACTCTTTTAAACAAGGGAAATACAAATGTGTTTGAGTATTCTCACCAAGTATTTATAAATTGGGGTGCTTTAAAATTCAAATAAATTTAGTCATCAATTTATAAAGGCAAGATCATCTGGTTTTGGTGCTCAGTTTTTTGTAAATTTATATAATGTATTGCTTGTATATTTCTTCTAGAGCAATCCTGTGACTGACTTTTTCTTGACACTTTTCAAGGCACCACAAGAGGTTTCCTTTATAATGAATAGAAGTTACCCATTTATTCACCTACAATTTAATATGAAAGTTATATTTAAAATTGAAGTTAAAATTTGTGCTTTAGCCAACCAAAGTTAAAAAGTTTTCCTAACACAATATTGTAAAAGTTGAGTAGGCTGCAAGTAATTAATATGACGATATTGTTAACATTTATATAACGTAAGATACAAAATACTATTCATTTCATTCCATTTATGGTATAGTATTTAAAATTTAAAAAGTTTTATTAACCCTAGAAATATATATATTAATTTGAATTTCTATTATCTCAAATTTCTTTCACTTCTAAGAATATATTTATCTTGATATTTGACATCTTGAATAGTTCATAATTTTAGCAACAATAGTAACTCTTTCTCTGGTATTTTTTGCACCTTATACATTGTTCAAAAGCAATGTGAAAATGTTAAGTGCTGCAACATGAAATGGAAGTGGGGCTGATTTAAGTTATGAAGTGGACTATTGAGAATAAAAGCATGATGACAGTGGTTTGCAGAAAATGGGGAAGAGATATATAGAAACACTGCCTAAAAGTGAAAGGAGGGATGATGATGAAGATATGAGAAGGAAGCAGTATGCAGACAGGGATTTTAGGTGAAAGAACAAGAGCTAGTGTAAATGCAATACCCAATAGCAGTGAGCAACATAACACCAACATACTGGATTATAAATATCATTACTCCCTAAAAAGGCCCTTTAGGAAAATGGCTGAATCCAGGGGAAGAGCAGGTAAATAACAAGGTGATCCTGGAACTCTCATTGTTCCAGAAAGCAAGGAAGTGCCTAAAGAAGAATGGAGACATGGCAAGAGGACAAAGCAGCCAGCTTGAAGGAGTTCTGGATCACTGGCCAACTCTAAACTATATAGGTATAAAGATAAAAATGTTAATAAAAGGTCATTATGCATCAAATAAAATGGGGATGCATGCATCCACACAGAGATAAATAAATGAATACATTGAGAGTTTGATTAGTAATGAATCATTTCAAAGTATTTTTCTACAAAATATGTAATAATTACAAAGGACAAAAGAATACTTTCACAGTGGAGAGAGCCATGAGACATGACTGTTAATGAAAGAATCACAGCAAACACAGTAATGAGGTGACCTGAACCTGTGTATAAGTGGTAGACTGCAATAAGAAACACACATAACTGTCTATTATTTTTGCTGAGGAAATACAACGTAAATCTAGTTACGAAAAAATATGAGGCAAACCAAATTGAGGGGCATTCCTCAAAATAACTTTTCTATATCTTCAAAGCTCAAAGTAAGGGAAGTTAAAGACTGAGAAACCATTTCTGATGGAGACGATAATCTGATGGATACCTAAATAGCCTGATTCACACCGGATCCTTTTGCTATAAGCAACATTATTGGGATAATCGATGGAGTTTGAGTGGGGTTTGAAGATTAGATGTATAAGTATTAGAGTTAATTTTCTGATTTTGATAATCACTTTTTGGTTTTGTAAGAAAACAACCTTCCATTTAGGAATTACCCACAAGGAATCAGGATGATGGGGCATCTGTTTCACAACTTATCTTCAAATGGTTTAGGATAGATTATTTGTATTATATTTGCAACTTTTCTATAAGTTTGAAATGGTTTCAAAAATAATATTCAAAATAAAAATGGACATGGAGTAATTTTATGTAGTCATGGAACTGTCATATATCTTGATCATGTAAACCTATGTCAAAACTCAATGAATTGTACTTTTTAAATGAGTACATTTCATAGTACATAGATTACATTTGTACAAAAAGTACTATCGGTCAAAAAATACATAGCTGTGCTTGAAAATAAGCAGGAAATATCTTGATTGAAAATAAAAATGGATCTCACAATGGTGAGAGGGTCTGGATTTTGTGACGTAACATGCAACATATGGCATAAGATCTCAAAGGCTAGCTGAGGACAGAAGACAAACACCCTGAATTTGTCAGGAGGTTATAACTGGTATCCACTCAGGAATGTAGAGCTGGAATTATATGGTCCATATATAAAATATGACTGGAAGAGCTTCAGTGGGTTGCCCAAATTGTGAAAACCCAGGACCAAAACCAAAAAATGCACCACCTCTATCCACGAGCAAAACTAAAGGCCTATGTATTCCATAGGACCAGGCTTTAGGCAAAAACCAAATCACGACACAGGGAGGAACTTCCTCAAATTAACTCTTAAGCATGAAATATCAAACATGAAAGATATCCACTTGCATGAAAGACATTCAGAAGATTGAGTAAAAGGTCAAGAAAAGAAAGATAATAGAGCAAGATGGAAAGACTATAAAGCAACTCTATTTATAATCCTTACATAGATAAATAATGGAATAACTTTACAAAATACAAGAATTTACTGAACACTAAAGGATAATTTTGAAACTAAAAATAAGACAAAATTTTATAAGAACTTTGGAAATTTAAAAATACAGTAAAAATGTCAATGTATGGGATAGACTTGATACAACTAAAAGAGAATCTAACAACTGGGTAGAGCTGAAGAAGAATTAACTGATTACAATATAATGGATACAGTCTGTAAAAATGTATTCCAGAGGGGTGCCTACCTAGCTCAGTCCGCAAAGCATGAGACTCTTGATCTCAGGGTTATGAGTCTGAGTCCCATATTGGATGTAGAGACTTTGTGAAAATAAAATCTTTAAAAAAATGCATTACAGAAAAATTAAATAATGAAGGATAATGAAGAGAAACTTAGAAACATGGAAAATGGGGCACAGTTCCAACATATTCTAATGAAGAAGCAGAGACAAGTGATATTTGATGAGATAGCAATACTTACGTGTGGTGATGTTTATCACCCAGAATCCACCAGGGGAAAAATTCCACATGTTGAAAATTTCACAAGATGAAAAATCAGCAAGATGTAGAAAAGATTTTTTTTCAACATCTAAACACATCTTAGGAAAACTGCTAAATGTGAAGAATAAAAGAAAAGAAAATACCCCAAGTCACCCAAAAATAAAAGTAGATGCCATGAGACAAATACTAAGATAATAGAATGGTAATAATAAAATTATATGTACTGTAAAATTATCATTAAGAGTACACACAAAATAGACATTTTGAGACATTCAGACTCACAAATCAACTCTTCAACAAAAAGAAAAACTAAAGCCAGAAGGAAGATATGGAATTGAAAAAGCAACAGTGATAAAATAATTCATGAGGAACAGGGGCACCCGGGTGGCACAGTCGGCTGAGTATCCGACTCTTGATTGCAGCTCACATCATGATCTCAGAGTCCTGGGATCAAGCCCCGCATCAGGGTTCCCTGCAGGGAACCTGCTTCTCCCTCTGCCTGTGTCTCTGGCTCTCTCTGTGTGTCTCTCATGAATAAATGAATAAATAATATAAAATCAATTTTAAAAATAAATAAAACTGACAAACTACTTACAAGACTGAAATTAAGAAGAGACTAATTAATGAAACAAGATTGGTAGTGGAAAAAGATGTATCTGAAGATAGACTAATATTTAGAATGTAACAGTTGTTTAAATGGAAACACTTTAAAGTATAGATTACAGAGAGATGTTTCTTTAAAAAGGTAAACAATATCAAAATGTACACAAAAGAGGGGGGATCCCTGGGTGGCGCAGCGGTTTGGCGCCTGCCTTTGGCTCAGGGCGCGATCCTGGAGACCCGGGATCGAATCCCACGTCGGGCTCCCGGTGCATGGAGCCTGCTTCTCCCTCTGCCTGTGTCTCTGCCTCTCTCTCTCTCTCTCTCTCTCTGTGACTATCATGAATAAATAAAAATTAAAAAAAAATGTACACAAAAGAAATAGTAAATCTGGCCAGGTTAAAAAACTTCAGTTAAAGAAATGAAAGCATTATTAAAACATAACCCACCAACAGAATTAGAATTAGACAATTATATTATATTGTGTTTCCTCTTTGGTGAATGTGAGAAAAGGGAATAATTGGAAAATGTATTCTTAATTTATCAAATGAGAAAGGTTAAACTTGGATCTTGTTTACCTTTGAAATCTTTAAATATACTCCAATTATTAGAGATTTAAAATGTCACTAAGCTGAGGCAGAAGTAAAAATAGCTTTTGGAATGACACTTATAATTAGATTCATAAGGAAAAATTATTAGTCTCTACCTGAAGTTCAAAATTAAACTCTATTCTAGTGTGCCAGAAATAATTTGTGTGTTTTCTCACTCATGAATAAATAACTATTCTCCTTGGGAAATCATTCAGTTCATCAATTATGATCTAGTGTTTCAATTAATATTTTCCTAGAAAGAAAGAAAATTGATCACCATTAATTAGTAACCATTTGCTTATATTTAAAGAATAAAATATAACTCACAAGCAAAGATTTATTTTTTAAGTATGTATCTATCTTTTGAACATGTTGTAAACTTCTACATGTATGTTTTCTATACAAAAGCACAAACCAGGTGTCTAGGTGGGTCAGTTGGTTAAGCGTCTGCTTTGGCTCAGGGCATGATCCGAAGGTCGGATGTAGGACTCCCTGATCACCAAGGAGTCTACTTCTCCCTTTACCCCTCTCCCTTGCTTGTGCTCTCTGTAATAGATAAATAAAATCTTAAAAAAAAAAAAAAAGAAGCACAAACATCTAGGATTAAGTGTTTAGTACATTTAATATGATATACTTTTAAAGTGCATTAATGTTCTAAGGTTTTAAATTTAAACTATTTTGTAAAATGATATTCCAAATATCTATGAAAAAAATTAACAGATCAGATGTGATGTTTGTTTTGTTCCTACTTAAACATATTTCTAACAGTGCTATAATTGCTGGTTTGTTTTTGATAGTGGATGCATGCATCTCTTTTTCTGTCCCCAAAGAGGGCAATAAATTCAACTAAATTGATGTGTATGCATATCTCAGGCTTGTGTCTGATCTTCTACTTTGCAGAACTGAGTACCCATATTATCTTTAAGTAGAATTTCTTTTTCCTCTCAAAATAAAAAAGCCTCTTCTGACCACTGCTCCAACCATCTTCTGCGGACCACGGTTCCAATGTAGCTTAGTCTTTAACATTTTCAGAAATTATCAAACTGTTTTCCACAGTGGTTGTACCATCTTACATTTCACCAGCAATATGTGAGGGTTCTAATCACTCCTAAGACTCTAATCAGTCTATCTATAAAAATTTGTTAATTCCCTTTTTGGGTGGGGTGTGTGTGGATCTAACCGTCCTGGTGGATGTAAAGTGTTATTGCACTGTGAAATAAGCATTTCTCTGATGACTAATGATGTTGAGCATCTTTTCACATGCTTGTTGGGTATTTGTTTATCTTTCTTGGAGACATACCTATTTAAGTATTTTGCTCATTTTTAAATTGAGTTATTTGTCTATTTATTGTTGACTTATAAGAATTGTTCCTATATTATGGGTACTGAACCATTTTCAATTGCACGATTGACAAAATGTTGTCTCCCTTTCTTGTGTTACCTTTTCACTTTCTTGACTATGCCTTTGAGCCAGAAAGTTTTTATTTTGATTTAGTAGTCCAAATTATCTGTGCCTTCTTTTGTTGCCTGTGCTTTTGATGTTATATTTAAGAAAAATTTTCTAATCCAAGGCTATGTAGATTTATACCTAAGAGTCTTCTAGTTTACAGCACTTACATTTAGGTCTTTGATCCATTTCGAGTTAATTTTTATATTGTGTGAAGAACAGGTCTATTTTTTTTTCTTTTTAAGGTGTATACATAGTTGCCCCATAATCATTTGTTAAAGTGACTATTCTTTCCCCATTGACTGGTCTTGACACCTTTGTCAAAAAACAATTGGCTACAGATATATGAGTTTATAACAAAAAAACTCATAATAGCCAAAAGGTAGAAACAATCCAAATATTTATCAACTGTTGAATGGATAAAGTAAACATGGTAAACTTAGGTATAATATATATTCATGGTACAATACCCATGGTATGCTCATTGTACAGTAGGGTATTTATGCAGACATAGAATATTATTCAGCCTTAAAAAAGAAGGAAATCCTGACTTTGTGACAACATAAATGAAACTATTAGATATTATGATAAATGAAATAAGCCAGACACAGAAATATTGTATAATATCTTTTATATGTGGACTCTAAAATAGTCAAACTCACAGTAGCAGATAGTAGAATGGTGGTTGCCAGGGGTTGGGGAAAAGGGGAAATGGAGAGATGTTGATCAAAGGACACAAAGTTATCCTTTGAATCCATTATGCAAAAAGAATAAATTCTGGATATTTAATGTACAGCAATGTGAACACAGCTAACAATACAGTAACTGAATACTTATATTTGCTAAAAGAGTAGATCTTAAGTGTTCTTAACACACACACACACACACACACAGAAAATGGTAACCATATGAGGTAGTGGATAAGTTAATGAGATTGATTGTGGGGATTGCTTTACCATGTATATACATAACAAAACATCGAGTCATATCCATTAAATATTTAAAATTTTTGTCAATTATAACTCAATAAAGATGGAAAACACTTATATAAAGTATTTAAATCTGATAATGGCACATAATACAGGCTCAATAGTCATTTTTTTTTCTGCTAAAAACCAATTTGTGCAATGAGAAGTATGATACAGAACCTCTTTTTCCCATTCACAAATAACAATGCAGGACAATGCTGCAGGACCTGGCTCAGAATTATGTTTTTAGCTACATAAAGTCAGATTAAAAAGATTGCATATTAGATGACTTCATTTGTGTGGAATACCCAGAATAGACAAATCCATAGAAATAGAAAGCAGATCAGAAGCTCCGAGGGTATATGGAGGAAGAGAATTCGAGTAGCTGTGTAATGGGTTTTCATGTGGGGAGATGAAAAGGTTCTGGAACTAGATAGTGGTGATGGGTGAATGACACTGTGAATATACTTGATGCCACTGAACTGCACACCTTAAAAATTTAAACGTTCATCTTATGTGTATTTAAGCACAATAAAATAATTAAACTAATTGGATTCTTGTGGAAATTGATTTTATTCTAATTTATGAGATCACTAAAACTAAGCCAAATTTTTATATAAGCAAAGGAATGAATACAGATGCATACAACAATATGTACGAACCTTGAAAACATTATGCTAAGTGAAAGAAGCCAATCACAAAGGGCCGTGTATTGCATGATTTCATTTATATGAAATGTCCAAAATAGACAAACCTCTAGAGACAGAAAATCAATCAGTGGTTGCCTAGGGTTGGGGGGATGACGGCTTAGGAGCTGAGGGCTAAGTGGTATGGTTTTCTTTTTGGGGTAATGAACATGTTTCCAAAATTGACTGTGGTGAATGGTTGTACAAGTTTGTGGATATCCTAACAATTGAACTGTACACCATAAATGGGTTGATTATATGACATGTGAGTTATAACTCAATAAAGTTGTTTTTAAAAAGGTTATGATACTGAATAGATGACTGATGAAAGGACAATTTCAGACTAATTGTCAGACTTGGAAGAATTGACAGTCCCCATCATTTTGGTGCATCTGAAAGAACGCTATAGCAAGACGGCTTCATAAGTCTTCAGGGTAGGTGGTAGATACTCTAATATGAAAAAATTTGCAAAATGCAGCTTTGTAATTTTCTTTGTATGGCACTGTACTGCTTCCATTTTATCCCTTTTGTCTTGCCCCTTGCTGCCTTATGTATGGATTTTCTTCCAACTTTTTAAAAAAAATTTGTGACTCATGACACAGCTCTAAGCAAAAATGAAAGAAACAGTTGAAACACATCAGGAAAATGACAAAGTATCCAGTGACAGAGGATGTCACGGACTGGATGTGGTTGGGATCCCTTTCTCAGGACCAGTACAGTGGAGATACACGTTTCCATTGTCGATATTCAATGTGGTTTTAAAAATATCTACACATGAGGGATCCCTGGGTGGCGCAGCGGTTTGGCGCCTGCCTTTGGCCCAGGGCGCAATCCTGGAGAGCCGGGATCGAGTCCCACGTCGGGCTCCCGGTGCATGGAGCCTGCTTCTCCCTCTGCCTGTGTCTCTGCCTCTCTCTCTCTCTGTGACTATCATAAATAAATAAAAATTAAAAAAAAAATCTCTTTAAAAAAATATCTACACATGAGTCTGACATTCTGCCAACTGTGTTTTGGAATAAAACTGGAAACTTCCCATATTATTCTGGTTCTGAGGTCATAAATACAGAGTTTTCTTGTATTAACTTTGGCCAAGACCCTTTAACTGAAAGATATGTTTATTCTTGGGACGCATGAGTGGCTCAGCGGTTGAGCGCCTGCTTTGGGCCCAGGATGTGATCTTGGAGACCCGGGATCGAGTTCCACGACGGGCTCCCTGCACGGAGCCTGCTGCTCCCTCTGCCTGCGTCTTTGCCTCTCTCTGTGTTTCTCATGAATAAATAAATAAAATCTTTAAGAAAAAGACATGTTTATTTTATTGTGTTTTGATATAAAAAATAGATATTTTACTGCGAACTCATTCATTACTGGGTAAAAAGTTCTTCAGAAGAAGTCCCTATGTATACTTCCCCAACTATATTCTAGTTTTCTTTCTCCTATTCCTGTGAATAATCCTTTCTTTCCCCTTGTCACCATATCTTTTATACCTGGAAAATATATCTCCACTCTCAAAGCGTATTTTAACTTTTGTGCATACCTAAGACACGATTCCTGAAAATTCTAAATGTCTGCCTACTCTGAGTTATGTGCGTATCCTATGTACTCCTCCTGTTACCTCTGGGTTAGCTATGACAGCATATTATTTAGTTATCCACTATCTTTATTCCATTTATCCTCACATTCATCAAAGGGAATAATATCTAGCTTATTTCTGAATCCCCATGTCTAGCAGAGTGCCTAGCACTTGGTAGCACTCAAAAACATCCAGCGAGGGCACCTGGGCGGCTCAGTGGGTTAAGCATCTGCCTTTGGCTCAGGTCATGATCCCAAGGTCCTCAGATTGAGTCCGGCACTGGGCTCCCTGGTCAGTGGGAAATCTGCTTCTCCCTCTTCCTCTGTGCTCTCTCTCTTTCAAATAAATACAATCTTAAAAAAAAATTAATAAGGGAAGGAAGAAATCCAAACCATGCAATTATCTAGAACATGCCTGTGGCTCAGGAGAGAAGCTAGAGCTGCTGATAACATATTTATAAATTTTCTGTTTAGAGTAGGTAGTTGAAGCTTCATGAGTGGATGAGATCACTCCAAGAGAATGTAAATAGCACTAGTTCTCAAATCTGGCTACACTGTAAAATTACCTAGGAAACTTTTAAATAAATAAAAATGCCTAGGATGTACCTCAGAAGTTTTGAAACAACATCTCTGTGGGTGGCATCAAGCAATTCAGTTTTGTAAAATCTCCCCAGGTGATTGTAATGTGAAGTCAGAGTTAAACACTGGTAGAGTTTTTTTAAAAAAGAAAAGACTTCAGCTGAATGCAAAAGCCTTTAGATTAAAAATATGTAAAGATCAGGATAAGAAAAAGTTTAGACAAAAAGCCAACAGATAAATGAATTAAAAAAAAAAAAAAAAAACTAGGAGAAAGGACTCCAAAAAGTAGGAGAATCTGAAGTGGTAGTGTCACAGAAGCTGAGGGAGGCAAGATTCTTGAGAAGGAAGACTTGTGTAGTAAAGTGTAAAATGCCAGATTCTCTAGACATTAAAAGCTGAACCGAAAACAGAGAAAGAGACAGATTTTAGAAGTCATCGGCAACTTTTTATTAAAAGTTGTTTAGGTGGTAGGATACTGAGGGTCCAAATGATAGTGAGTTAAGGAATAAATTAAATGTGCAAGCCACTAATCTCCCTATAAATCATAATATTTGTATAATGCATTTTCAAGGAATTAGGTCAATGTTTATTTTGTTTCTTTCTTTAAGAGATGATCATTCTTTATTATTCCATATTACTGTATAAATTTTTCCAATAAAATGTAATATGATATAATCCTAAAAATATAATGTAACCCTTCAAATAACATGAATCACCTTCCATGTAATCATCAAGCAATCTCCTTTATATTGTATGTAGGTAAACAGTTATAAAGCTGTGGAAACCAGGAGAAGAGAACTAATCTATTTCTTATTATTCTATTGGGTGAGACGAAAGCTGATTTGCATGTATTTTTTTCAGGTAAGGAAGGTCTCCTACCTTACTTTGCCAATTTCCTCAATAGTAAACACCAGGATTTTCCTGATCAAGATATCCTGTGGTCATTAATGACTCCAAAACAGAGGAATGCAGATGGGAAAGTATAGTAAATTGTCAACTTCTCCTAACTGATGAAAAAATCATTGCTACATAAGTCAAATTAGGCTCTAAACTAATTTGTCTCCTGCAGAAAATAGTTATCAGATCCTAGTAAGTAAAAATCTATTCAAATAACTTTAAAAGCCTATGTTAAGCCACAGCCTGCAAATTATAATTGTTCAGGGCTAATATATTTTTTGTTTGTATACATTGCTTTGTATGAAACAGAAAAGAGTATGATTGGATGATTAATAAACTAATCAGGCACCCAGAAATGGGAAAGATGCATATCTTATGGCCCTAAGTTGTGATTCCCAACCTTTCCAATTGGAGGATATCATTAGGTCTTTACTTATAACATACACTTAAAGTGAAATGTCTTCATTTATTGCTCTAAGAACAATGGAATGCTTATACTAGACTTTGTGGACTCAAAACACAGATTGAGAAATTCTGTTCCAGAGTCCAATGGAATTTGTTTCACCTTGAAAGAACAGTTTTGCTCGACAAATACATGAATAAAATATTGAAACCTTTAAGACTCTAAAAATGTTTAACCAGGGGCATCTGGCTGGTTCAGTCAGTGAAGGATCTGACTCAATTTCTGCTCAGGTCATGATCTCAGGTTTGTGAGATGGAGCCCCTTATTGGGCTCTGTGCTGCGCATGGAGCCTGCTTGAGATTCTCTCTCTCCTTCTCCCTCTTCCCCTTTCTGCTCTCACTCTCTCTCTCCTCTCTAAAAACGTTTAACCAGAAATTGTGCATTTCTTGAGTTTCTAAGACAGTAGAGCTGCTGCAGATTCCCCATGATTTTTCAGCAATCTCAATCTTCATCTTGCTTCTATTTTATTTCAGCTGTTTGAAATAAAAATTCAATCATGTGTGAACTATTCTTCTATGAAAACTGAAGCAAAATTAAATAGAGTCTCAACTCTACAAACTTAGTGAGGTACAGACACTTCCATATGCCTTTTGGGTTCTTCCTCCTGGGGAAACAAAACAAAACAAAAACCTTGATCTTGACTCTACATCCCTCTATAGACATTGTTCTTTTCCTTAACCTCCTTTGTAGCACAGCTCCTTGCTTTTTTATTTATCTCTTCCATTTTTTCTGATCCCACTCTGGTAGGATTGCAGTCTCTACTCATCTAACACAAAGCTCACAGAGGTCACTACGGACAACAATATGACTAAACTCACTGTTCAGTTCTCACCCTTTAGTACAATTTGATGGTTCCATTCTCTTGACTTAACTCCTACAGTTGGCTTTTAAGACACCACTCTGTGTGACTTCTAGCTTACATATTCTTCTTGTCTCCTTTCTGATTTTCATCCTCTTCCGTGTAAATCTCAGAATGCCCAGGTCTGGTATATCAAACCATCTAACTTTCCCCTGGATATTTAGCACCTTAAAAATATAACAGACTTTAAAACAAACAAACAAACAAACAAACAAAAAGATATTGGTTTTAATTCAATTAGCCAACATATGGTACTTCATTAGTTTCAAATGTAGTTTTCAATAATTCATCAGTTGTATACAACACCCAGTGCTCATTACATCACATGCCCTCCTTAAAACCAATCTCTTCATTCTTACCGCTATTGACAAAAGACAGTTTTACCTAAAAATCTTTCACTTTCTTCAGGATCTCAAGCCAATCATCTTGAGGCCATGACTTATCTCTTTCTCTCATACCTCCCATACAATTCAGAAGCAAATTGTCTTGTTAACTCTACCATCACAATATATCTAATATTGGATAAGCAGCCATTTTTTTCTTGCCTTCATTATTGCATTATCCCCTTATTCTATTCCTCTGCATTCACCCTTATTCCTATAGTATTTAAAAAATATTTTCCATTTACTCAGATCACTTTAAAATCTTCTCTTAAAGTCCACTGTGTTTATAACTGCCTATATAATGCTACATAATTCTATCCTTCATTCACTATTAGGCCTTACACCTGTCTCAACTTTTCCTTATCCACTCTGCTGGGAAAACATACTCTTTCCTCTGCTGGCATTTTCCCAGCATACACACTTTTCTTCAGGCAAGGGCAAGTAGGTCATTACCTGGTTCTGAATGTTCATCATTTCTTTTGGATTCTCAGGATATTTCTACATTTCCCTCTCTCAGCCTCTAACATCTAACTAATATGGTTAAACTGCCATTCAGGTAAGTGAACAGCATCAACTTCCTATCTCACCTCTTACCTCTTACCAGCTCATTTGTTTAATACTGCCTTGGAAATATGAAGGTATAGAAATTATCAATAATACTATTGGAAGTCATTTTTGAGAGCTGGAAACAAGTTATTCTTCCCATAAAATGGACTGGAACCCCAGAAACTGGTAGAGATATCAATTAGGAATTAAACTTAGAGCAATATTTGGTAGTAACTGGGTCAATAAAATAACCTCTTCTTATTTGAAACTTACATATGTCATAATTAAAATTCTATAGTGGAAATTGGTATGTGTAGTGACAAAACAAATCCCACTCTGTGGTGGCTGTGATCCAAACTGATCCCTGTGATCACTACCTCCTGATACTTTTTTTTTTAATTTTTTTATTTATTTATGATAGTCATAGAGAGAGAGAGAGAGGCAGAGACAGAGGCCGAGGGAGAAGCAGGCTCCATGCACAGGGAGCCCGACGTGGGATTCGATCCCGGGTCTCCAGGATCGCGCCTTGGGCCAAATGCAGGCGCCAAACCGCTGCGCCACCCAGGGATCCCCTACCTCCTGATACTTGCATCATTGTTTAGTCCTCTCCCAGCCTATACTATGCATGGTTGGTCTGTGTGACTTATAAAATATGACAGAAGTGATGGTGTGTGACTTATGAGACTAAATCATAATGAAAATTGTGGCATCTTCCTCTCCTGTTGTCTTTCAGATAACTCAGTCTGGGAGAAGTCAGCTGCTATGTCATGAGAACACGCAGTAGTCCTGTGAAGAGGCCTCTATTAGAGGTAATTGATGTTTCCTGCCAACAGCCATGTGAGTAAACCATCTTATAGGCATATCTTCTAGCTCCTGCCAAACCAACAGAGTCTGCAGCCCCTATCGGGTCTCTCATGAGAGGCCATGAGATACAACCACTCAGCTACATTGTTCATGAATCCCTAACTCATAGAAACTGTGAGATAATAAATATTTATTCTTTTAGTTATTAATATTTTGGATCAATTTGCTATACAATAATAGGTAAATAATACACTTCTCAAAATTAATGTGTTAAATGCCAGTTCCCTGTATATATATGTATACGGGATATACATATATATATTTCATGTCATATTATGTTTTATATATATGTATATATATGTTTTATATATATATATATAAAACACCCAGTGTTCATCCTGCCAAGTGCCCCCTCAGTGCCCATCACCCAGTCACCCCAACCCCCACCCACCTCCCTTTCCACTATCCCTTGTTCATTTCCCAGAGTTAGGTGTCTTTCATGTTTATGAAAGAAATTATATATATAAATTTAAATTATATATATATAAATAGTCATTTATATACATATATAAATTTTATTTATATATATATAAATAGTCTTCTAATAAAGAGGTGGCTGTCCATAGGAGTTCAGTTGCTTGTCTCCTATTATAAAGGCCAAAAAAGGCAGACACTCATCTTTCCAGCACCTTCCTGCACCCAACATTTCAGTTGAACACCTAAATGTGACATAAGCTAATCCAATGTCACCTGTCAAAGCTAACTTTCAGTCAGAAATTAATTGCACAGTAATGGAAAATAAAGTGTAGTGGTAGCTGCAGAGACTGCAGCAAATTTAAGTATCCTGGTGTGCCAGTGGTAGCATGGCCAGCAGCAATACCCAGTGTCCAGTGCCAATGCCAAGCAAAGTCACAATTTCCATTGTTCAGCTATGGGGACAGAAGTGTATTTACTCAACTGATTCAATGGTGAGATTTAGCTGTGGTTTTTACTTTTATTTTTCCATTACTGCTGCCAGTTTTCTAAGCCTGATCATCTAAAACTCCAGCAAGTCTATGTACATATCAATTGAGTAACTGTGGCTGCTTTAATAAATCACTCAAAGTTTTAGTGGCTTAAAGCACAGAAGGTCGTTTCCCATCAACCCAAACTTCAAAGGTGTTTTGGTTAGTAGATGGCTCAGGCTGTTTCTATCTCGATGCTCTATAACCCCCTAGGACCTAATCAGTATTATCTCCAGTGAGAGAGAGAGAGAAAGAAAGAGACTGGAGAAGTTACTCCAGTTTTAAAGCTTTTATACAGAAGTGGCACAAATCACTTATGCTCACATTCCTTAATGAGACCCAGACACCAGACCTATATAGAGTCACAGATAAAGGAACATATAGTCCAGAGCTTACAGCAATTTCTCAGCAACAACTCATTCAGTAGAATAGGAAGTACAAAATCTGTTGATAGCTATCCATCTCTGCCACTCTGAGCTATGAGTATGTTATAATGTTTCTTTATTTTGCTTAAATCAGCGAGAGGTAGTTTACTTGTAACTGGGAATCTGCCTAATATAGCTGTATTCCCAGTTACTTCATCAAAGTTAACTTATAATAAGACCAGTTAGTATAAATTAAGTTGAATTAACTTTTTTCATTATTAAATTTATCTTTTGAATGATTAATAGACCATTTGTCAATAAATAGTTCATGAAATCCACTCTCATCTGTAGCATGGACTATAAAAAGTTGCAAGCTTCTGCTTACTATGTACGTATTTATAAACAAAAGCTCATAATTATAAAGTATTTGTCAATTATGACAACAGTTATATTCTAATAAAACCTAGAAGCATCTTATTTCTTCTACCTTCATTAATCAACACCACCAACAGCCAACATTACCATAACAGCACATATTTTTCCAGAAATTATTTCAAATAATGGAAAATAATTTCCCCAGAAATAGTTGGGGATTATTTACTATTATTTATTAAACTTTCTTAATGATCTAAGTAATTATAGTCATATTATGTTTTACTGCTACAGAGTATCTCTACAAATTATAAATACAGCTTAAAATTGTTGTATTGTTAGTTTTCAAATTTATTTTCTTGAAAAACTCATTGCCAAAAGAACAAAAAGACATGACACAGACTGGGAGAAAATATTTGCAGACATATAGTTGATAAAGTACTGGTATCCATCCAAAATATATAAAGATCTCTTAAAACTCAAAAATAAGAAGACAACCCAATTAAGGAGTGGTCAAAAGTTTTGAAAAGACATCTCATCAAAGAAGACGAATAGATGGAAAATAAGCATACATTATAATATTCAACATCATATGGCATCAGGAACTTCCAAATTAAAACAACGAGATAACACTACACATCTATTAGAATGGCTAAAATCCAAAACACTGACAACACCAAATGCTGGCCAGACTGTAGAACAACAGAAACTCTTATTCATTACTTTTGGGAATACAAGATGTTATAGCCGTTTGGAAGATAGTTTGGCAGTGTCTTGCAAAACTAAATATACTTTTACTGTATGATCTAGCAATTACAGTCTTTGGTATTTATCCAAAGGAGCTCAAAACATATGTCAACACAAAATCCTTCACATTATGTTTATAACTTTATTCATAATTGAATAAACCAAAGATGTCCTTTGGTAGGTAAATGGATAAACTGTGGTACATCCAGACAATGCAATATAATTCAGCATCAGAAAAAACTGAGTTTTCAAGCCATGAACAGATAAGAGGGAAACTTAAATGCATTTGCTAAGTGAAGGAAGCCAATCTGAAAAGCCTGTATAATATATGGTTCTGACTATATGCCATTCTAAAAAAGAAAAAACTATAAGAACAGCAAAAAGATCAGTGCTCCCAAGATTTTGGAGAAGAGGTAGAGAGGAAGGAATAGATGGAGAACAAGAGATTTTTTTAGAGCATGAAACTATTCCATATGATAAATAGTGAATACATGTCATTATGAATTTGTCAAAATTCATAGAACTACAACACAAAAAGTGAACACCCTAATATAAACGGTAAGCTTTAATTAATGCATTATGTGGGTACATCAATTGTAATAAATGTATGGCCCTAATGTACGATATTAATAATAGAGGAAACTTGCATGTATGGATAAGGAGTTATATGGGAACTCTATACTTCCTTTTTTCTGTACACCTAAAACAGTTCTAAAAATTAGTCCGTTAATTAAAAAATAATTAAATTTAAGCAACAAGATAACAAATTCTGGGAAAGATCTTTAGTATGTTTTGTTTTTATGCAATTTGTTTATCTAAAAAGAGAAAAGAAAGCTATTACCTTCACTCTAAACACAACTAGATGGTTTAAATAGGCTTTAAGCTTGAGCCAGCCGTAAGCAGTTCAAATGTTATTACTATCCACCACCAATTCATGATTGATCTTTCTGACCTCCTACTCTATGACCTCATATTTCATGTGTTCTTAATTTTTTACAACAGTTTTGTTACCGGGTTTGTTTTGCTCATTTTCTCCCCACATCCTTCTGTAGTTTGGTTTTACTAACATTGACCAACAACTAGCATGATATCTAGATGGTCTTAAGTTCTCATGGTTATATGTACCTTAGCTCTTTGTTTTGCCAGGAGAGGAGAATGGATCTTGACCCACGGGAGCTTTGTATAGCTCAATCTTCTAAGAGACACTGTGATTTATCTGATTTATTGACACTGGAAAAAGTCAAATGCATTTCATTAAATGCATATTGAAGGAATAAGAGAAAAAATTAATTTTATTTTCTGCTGCTTCTAACATTTTCTATGGCTTTTTCTTTACACTAACACATCTCAATGTCTATCACAAATCTGCCCATCTTTGCTTCTCTTATTAACCCCTCAAGGTACCAAGTTTTCTTTCCTATAATAAAAATAACAGGAAAAACTTATCCAGTCACACTTAAGGAGTAGAATGCTTCACAATGCCAGATCATTGGGCTTTTACAACAGTCTTGGATTAAGCCACAAAATCAAATATAGTTCATTATTAGCTTAGAGATAATGGGAGGATTCATTGTATTTACTCAGGACAATTCAATCAGAATATATGTCATTCAAAAGATAAAGGGTAAACACATGTCAAACATGATAGTCATGTGCAGAAAAAAATGAAAAATCAAGTATTCCTTTTGATTAATTTTTGAGTTTTTCACTGATTCTTTGAAAACTTTATTATTATTTGTTTATTTATGAGTGGCCATCTCAAAGGAGAATATTTCAATTTAACATATGTATATCTAGGAATTTCAGAAGTCATTCATTCATAAATTATCAAGCAAGTATTTTTTCAGCCCCCTAGTATGTATGAGGCCCTCTACTAGTCACTGGAAAGTTAATATAAAAATAAATATGGTGCCTGCCTCATGGAATTTAAAATCTAAGCCCATAGGTAACTTGGCACAATCATATAGGGCTTATTTATAAGTTGTGTGTCTCATACAAACATTCCAGATGCAGGCAATTATTGCCATTTCTACAGTAGATCAATAAAAGTGGGACTATAACCTTCTTATTGTTTTCAGCTTTCCCTTGTGAGCTCCTCCCATGATTATAAGATGCCCACTGAAACAGCTCATTATAAAGGAGTAATAATGTACTCATTTCAATGGAAAAATGAAGGAGGGAACAAAATAACATGTTTACAAAAATAGAACTCTAGAGGAAGCCCACAGTATACTTTTATTTATATTTAACTGGTCTAAACTGGGATTTTATTGTCACCATTGTCTGAAAGATGATCAAGAAGATTGCTTTAGTTAAATAAAAGGCCCTTAAAACTGGACAATAACTAAGTATAGTTTTCCAGTGTAACTGACCAATAGAGGACTCCAAACCAGCCTGTAAAGAACAAACTTAAATATAATTCCAATTTTGTTTTAAAAAAAGCATCAAATAATACAGAGTATACATAAAGTACTGAGCAAGGATTAATGCTCATTTTGTCTGA
Source organism: Canis lupus dingo (assembly GCF_003254725.2). Lineage (NCBI taxonomy): Eukaryota > Metazoa > Chordata > Mammalia > Carnivora > Canidae > Canis > Canis lupus. Next base: position 46,410,152 of record NC_064248.1, read on the forward strand.
AAGTTGTGGGTTTTTGTTTTTGTTTTGTTTTGTTTTATGATAGTCACATAGAACGAGAGAGGCAGAGACAGAGGCAGAGGGAGAAGCAGGCTCCATGCACCGGGAGCCCGACGCGGGATTCGATCCCAGGTCTCCAGGATCGCGCCCTGGGCCAAAGGCAGGCGCCAAACCGCTGCGCCACCCAGGGATCCCTGAAAGTTTTTTTAAAGGTATAGTGGAGATATTACCCCACATATGTATTTATTAAACACATATTAACAAAAAACTATATTTATTAGCTATAGTAGTTGATACCATGAGTATAAGAATAAACAAAAGATGAGCAGGTTCCTTAAGTATTTCATAGTATAATAGGGGAAATAAACATGTAAACAGGTAGTTACAAAACAATGTGATCTGTATACTGTGGAATTTTCTGGCAAAGCTATCATGTCCAGATAGTATGAGAATATTAGAAAGCCTTTGATTAGGATGCCATTGATGGTAGATCTTGAACTGGAAACTGGGCAAGACTGAAAGAAATCCTGCCAAATGAGAAAGGACGCTATTGTCATCTAGTGGCCAAACTCCTGTCCTTGAAATGGTTGAGTTACCTTTGTTATTATCTATCTGTAAGAAACTATTTTGGGTGGGGAAAAAAAGCAATTGAACACAATTTCACAAGTTTTTCTTTCAGATCCTAATACATAAGGGGATATTAATGCTCTAAAAGTAGTAATATCACATGCTTTTCAAGAACTTTTTTTTTTCCACTTTCTCATCACGGATAAAAATGACTTTAATTTGAGAAACTGTCTCAGATTAAAGGAGCCTAAATAGACATGATAGCTAAATGCAGTTTGTGATCTTGGATTAGATACTGCGGAAATTAATGATACTTATATAAGACTGGTAGATTATTTAATGGTATTATAAGAATATTAATTTCCTGGTAGATAATCATACTGTGGCTATGTAAGACTTAAACATTTTGAGACACTGTCAGGTATATAAGAATCCAAAGACTACTATTGCAACTTTTTATAAGCCTGAATTTATTTCAAAATGAATAATTAAGAAAGCTAAGTGATAAAAATGAAGTACAAATTATAAAACTGGTTTAATCATGTATTTTCAGTTTCCCTAAGTGCATAATATATCCTATAATTATATAAGTATTATAATTTGCCTATTCACATATTTGTCTCTAAGTTCTACATATAAATCATAATGTCAGCATGAAAGAAAATTTAAGACAATCATTATAGTTTTTAATTTGTAGTTTCTGGTGGAAAATTACCCTTTCTCTAAGTCTAGCCACCCTGGCAGTGTTTTACAAAGAACCACCATTAACTTACCATTTTCTTTGTGTTGTTAACTGAGTTAATTATGTTAGGTTCAGTCCAGCACTGATATCTTCTCATGGTGCTTTTCATTTTCTGTAATTTCTGTACTAAGATGATATCCTTACATTTCAAGAACTCACAGAGCTATTAACATGAAATCACTTTAGTGGATTCCTTAGGAATCTCAGGAAACAAACAAACAAAAAAGATGTCAGCTAAGTTCATTGAACTGGACTCAATGACCTGAAATCATTCTAGCTTTTAATGATATCTGCCAATGACTGACATATTGTCTGGGACCACCATTTGGGATGCACAATCTGTAAATCTCTGATTTTTGTCTTTTTCAGTGGACAGATGAAGATGAGCAAGAATTAAAAGTGTAGAAACATATCTGATAAATCATATTAAATTTTGAATGATTTCTCACTAAAAATAACCTTAGCCACTTGAGTGCAGTTTAACATTGCAAGATAGAAAATCCAGTTTGATCATTTACATTAACTTTTCATAGTTGAAAAGTCTAACTTCAAAATAACAGTTAACTAAATAGCTATCTATTGAATGTTTAGGATTTTGCTAAAAATCAGAGATGATTTTTTTATTATAAATTATAATAAATTCTTTTAAAAAAATTTATTTATTCATGAGAGACACACACACACACACAGAGGCAGAGACACAGGCAGAGGGAGAGGCAGGCTCCATGCAGGGAGCCCGATATGGGACCCGATGTACTCGATCCCAGGACTCCAGGATCACACCCAGAGCCAAAGGGAGACACTCAACCACTGAGCCACCCAGGCATCCCAAAAATTACAATAAGTTCTTTGCCACTCCTCCTATCCATTTCTTTGTTTCTGCTTAGCTGGCCTTATTACTTACTTTAACCAACAGAGCCTGGTGGAAGTGATGCTGTGTAACTTCTGCAGCTATGCCTAAAGTGATTTGTGGTTTCCACTTTACATACTTGGAATACTCCAATTTGGAATCCAACTGTCATTCTGTGAAAAACCTAAGCTATAGGGAAAAGTCCCTTCTACTAATTGGGATTGAGACACTACTATCTCTGAAACTAATGAGAGATGCCACACAGATAAGAACTACAGCACCTTGATTAATAGCCTCAACTGAGTTCCCAGCCAACAGCCATTACTAAACTATCACACATACAAGTCAGCCAACTCAGATGAATCAGATGAATGCAGCTGCTAAGCAATGGCGGTCCTAGTCATTGCAACATGGAACAGAATATCCACCCAAATATGGTCAGGTAAACCACAAAACAATGGCAAACTATAAATGGCTCTTGCTGGTTTAAGTTTTGAGATTTGTTATCAGCAATAAATAACCAAAATCGAAAGTGTGCTATGTATTAACCTCTTCTTTGGGGTAAACAATTTCTGAGATCACAGTGGCAGCTCCTCACTTAGTAGCCTCTATTATACTATAATGTCAGTTTTTTCCTACCTCAATCAAAACATTTTCTTTTTTTTAAATAAATTAATTGTTTATTGGTGTTCAATTTACCAACATACAGAATAACACCCAGTGCTCATCCTGTCAAGCGTCCCCCTCAGTGCCCGTCACCCACTCACCCCCACCCCCCGCCCTCCTCCCCTTCCACCACCCCTAGTTCGTTTCCCAGAGTTAGAGGAGTCTTTATGTTCTGTCTCCCTTTCTGATATTTCCCACACATTTCTTCTCCCTTCCCTTATATTCCCTTTCACTATTATTTATATTCCCCAAATGAATGAGAACATACACTGTTTGTCCTTCTCCGATTGACTTACTTCACTCAGCATAATACCCTCCAGTTCATAAAGCCTTTGATAATAGTTTTTCTAATGTAAAGTACATTTTTCAAGATTCATTTATTCCAGTTCAAAAAATATTTTGAATTGAACTGAAATTTTGTGCTTACCACTTGGTTTGGTGAAATATGAAACAACAAAAACTATAAGACCTAGGCCTGTCATTAAGAGCCTTCTTACTATTAGACAGACATAAGATACATATTTATTTAAAATAATTAGGAGGCAGTAAGAAGGAGACAGTAGGTACACAAAGGAAGTCAAAAATTTGAGTGGAACTGAAATGTTTTTGAAAAGCTCTTGGGAAGAAGAAAGAAAGGCTCAATATTCAAAAATATAGAGAACTTGAAAAGTAAAGAGAAATGAAATGAAGGTGCCCCAAATTGGGAGAAAACCACAGATTGAAGAATGATCATGGGCAATGGGAGTAAGGAAAGAAAGTTCACTAAAGCAGAGTCGAAATGTCAATAGGAGAAAATAACAAAAAATGCAACTGATTTGTGTAAAAAATAATATGTAATTTGACCTGTTTAAATATTTTTTTGTTCACAATTAAATATGTTTTTGAACATCATTGAAGAGAAACGTGGCTGTTGGCCCCAACCACAAATTTCCTCATATGCAAATGAGCATGCCAGATTTTGCATTTAAAATTCAGGAAGTAAAATTTCATCATTTCACACAAGTCTGAGTTTGTAATGCCATAGATTCTTGATGGCAGAAATAGAGATTGTTAGTTAGAAATATATAGAAAGTGAAACACATAAAAGATGATGAAATGCAAATTTGCTGAAATTGTATTACAAAGTTTTCTCTCTCCTTTTTAATTTCATTTTATACGTCCTTGACTTAAAACTATTTATTTTCCATTTGGAAAAGTCATCCTCTGGTATTGTGTGGCAAAACAAAAGAAACACTCATGAACATTGAGCTGGGACATAGACGTTGATTAGCCAACCAGATTACCACCAGCGATCAGAAATACCACATCAAAAGTTATCTCAGTTAAACTGCCTTTACATGAACCTACTGTGACATTGCCATCCCTGTGAATCCTGACCAAAAAAAAAAAAAAAAAAAAAAATTAGCTATTTCAGGAAAAAAACATTAGTATCAGAATAAGTGCATTCTTTTTCTGTCACTGTATGTAACTGATTGTACCAAGAGTGAAGAAAGAGCAGACTAGTTTATTGCATAGAGATTTGATTTTAAAAAGTCAGTAGAATACATATGCTATATTCACTATTTATTTCTCTTTTAAAAGATTTATTTATTTATTTTAGAGATAGTGTGCACATAATGGGAGGAGGGACAGAGGGAGAGAGAGAGAAGAGAGAGAGAGAGAGAGAGAGAGAATCCACAACTGACCATGGAGCCCAGTGAGGGGCTTGATTCCACCAACCTGATATCATGACATGAGTCAAAATCAAGAGTTGGCCTCTTAACCAATGAGCCACCCAAATGCCCCTATTTAATACTATTTTAGCAATTTCAAAATATATTAAGACTCCATATTATCTCAGTCAAAGCTGCAAGTCCTCTTATTTTCTCAGTTATAAATGAACACATTAATCATCTTTTCATCCATTATTCATTTACACTCACTGCTAGTGTAGTAGGCACTGGGGCACAAAAATGAGACATGCTCCATATGTTTTATGCTCATTAGTATTATGTATAATAGTCCAGCTCCATCTTCTAACAGTTAAGAAGCATTAAGACACTACTTTTTGAGCAAAAATGAAAATACACATTTTTTAGGTTGTCTGAACCCTGAAAAACTATATTCATATTGTTTTTATAGCTAAAGACTTGGCATTACATACATTTATTCTATAATTTAACATACACTTACTGAGTACTTATTTTCCAAATATAGTGCTAAATACTAAAGATATAAAAATGAATATATTCTTATATTCAATAAGTTTTTTGTCTAATAAAAAAATGCAGTCATGGAGCATTCTGTCACTTAAATGTCTGACTCTTGATTTTGACTCAGGTCATGATCTTTGGGTTGCAGGATCCAGCCGGCATTGGGCTCCTCACTGAGCTTAGAGCCTGCTTGAGATGCTTTCTCCCTCTCCTTTTGCCCCTCCCCCTTCTCTTTGTCAAATAAATAAATAAATAAATAAATAAATAAATAAATAAATAAAAATGCACTCATGCAAATAAATGCAGGCCATAGGATATCAAATGCATAAAAATACAAAGATTTACACAGAAAGAAGTGGTCATTGCTACTCAGGGAAAGTCTGAAGATGCTCTATAAAAAGGTGACACTAGATCCAAGTTTTGAAAGCTAATCACATATTCAGCAAGTAAATAATCATGGTACATGCTTCCAAAACCAAAACATATTACTGTCGGAGTGGCTTGTGATTGTATTTATAAGACATGAAGTTTAAAAATTGTTCATGTGTGTCTGAATGTATAAATATGAACACACGTCTGTGTTTTATTGGGTTTGAGGTTATTTTTCCCATTTGAAAAGAAACTAGAAGATACCGGTGTTCTTAATTATGGATGTCACTAAACATACTGAGTCTAATAATTTAAAAAAATATTTATAGATTCACAAATATGACCAGTTGAATCAGATGTGCCTTACTATTTATTATTTTTCTTTAGGGTTCTTCAATGATATTAGTCCTAGTTTTTGAAAGAGTAATTCCATTATTTGACATAAACTCATTATCTTCACATTTTTATATCTGTAAACTAAGGTTAAGGATGGCCTTTCCCAAAGTTATTGAGGAAATTATTAGAAAGAATATATTTTTGATCTGAATATGTGTAGATATTATTTTAAAGAGAGAAATATATTCAGATATGTGCATGAAAATTGTACTGTATAGAATTCCACTAATGACATGGCAATGGGAAGAAGGGGCTATAAAAAAATCTTAAAACCTAATGATAAACAAGTTCCTTATTAATTTATTTAAAGTAAAATTAGAGAAATAGAAATAGCAATTATATCACCTGATGTCTATATACTAATGCACAGATTATGGATTTTAAAGATGAAATTAAACAAAATATAAAAATAGCACCATAGGTACTTTGGCAGATTTCAAAACTAACCAAAAGCAACAAAGGGTAATACCTAATTCGAAATATAGATATTCCTTAGCAAGAAGTAGTTCTAGTACCTTATTAAAAAAAAAATAAAAAGTGTACTCAATGACAATCAGCAGGATAATTAAAGCACGATGGGAAAAATTTAGATAAAATGAAAGGGAAAGTAAGTAGGAATTCTATTTTTTATAAAAGAAATATGTTATGAAATAAAATAAAAAAGATTATGCTTTGCTAATTCACAATATACAGTAGTCAAAAAGACAATATATAGCACTGACCGGAGATTCCAATAATACAAACACCTGCTAGACATCTCATTCAGTTAGAAACAAAACTTTTGATAAATGCTTGGCCTAATTTCATGACAATTTTACCTATAAAAATGTAATTGTAGGGGGGGACAAAGACAGAACCTATAAACCTATTTAAAAATGGAGTGATCCGGGGCAGCCCGGGTGGCTCAGCGGTTTAGCACCACCTTCACCCCAGGGCGTGATCCTGGAGACCTGGGATCGAGTCCCATGTTGGGCTCCCTGTGTGGAGCCTGCTTCTCCCTCTGCCTGTGTCTCTGCCTTTGTCTCTCTCGCTGTGTGTCTCTAATAAATAAAATATATATATAAAAATATCGAAAAAAAATGAGTGATCTGTCAGTTAATATCTCACTTTTGATGGTGTGTTGAACTAGGAAGTGTTGTCATTGTGTTAGTTTACTAGAGCTGCCATAAAAACAAAAACAAAAAACAAAAAACACAATTCTGGAAGCTAGAATTCCAAGACCAGTTGTCAGCAGGTTGGATTTCTTCTGAGGCCCAGAATTTCTGCCCTCTTTCTATGTCCTCTCATGGTTTTCCCTCAGTTTGAGTTGTCTATGTTTAATCTCCTCCTCTTGTAAAGACGCCAGTCATACTGGCTTATGATCCATCCTAATGATCCCATTTAAATTTTGCTCCTTAAAGTCTCTATCCAAATAGTCACATTCTGAGGTAGTGATGGTGAGGGCTTCAATATATGAATTTGAGAGGGACACAATTCAAGCCATAACACTTGAATTGTGGAAGTGGAGTCAGAAAGTAGGAAAAAGAACATTGAAAGGCCCAAATGTTGGACCTAAGTATTTCGCCAGCTTTTAAAAATCCCTCCCAGTGGTTCTGTTCTAAGCAATGTTTTAGATCAAAACTTGGGAAGGTTCTAATCCAAAGATTCAACCATTGTGGGTAGGAGTCAAACTCAATGTTATTTGATGCCTTTCTGGCCATATTATTTGATTTTATTATGGTAACTTTGATTAGACAAGCTTAAAAATGGGTTCAACTAAGAGGGAAATAGATTTTTGATCATGTGCCAATGTTGGTTGGTGGTGACTGTCTAAAGCACTATATTGCAAGTGTTGTCAGACCATGTCCAGACTCCATAGAAAAAAGGATCATAATATATTACTTAGGCTTGCTATGGAAAAGGGAGGGAGGGATAGCTCTGCATATTCTATGTGGGCTTTTCTTATAATGGGAAGTATCTTAGTTCCTATAGAGACTGTAGTCTTCAACTATTTGGCCATCTATCTACCTGGAGCACTCAATTTTGGCTATAGGTAGACATTCTTATCTGTCGTAGCTAGAATAAGGTCCACGTTAAAAAGTTGACCAAAAAAATAAAAATAAAAAATAAAAAAAATAAAAAAAATAAAAAAAATAAAAAGTTGACCAGTATCGAAATTCATTTCAAAGAAGCAGAGTCTGTCATGACTTTATTATGTGGAGTCACACTTTAGCAATACTTTCTGCCTTTTCCACCCTTCCCCAGACATAAATCTATCCAATTGTTTCTTTGACCTCCTCCTGTCCTGTCTTCTCATCATGCTTTCTCTACTTTCTGACTCCACTTCCACAATTCAAGTGTTTTGTTTCCACAATTCAAGTGTTTTTGTTTGTTTTGTTTTTGGTAAGTAGTGTGTTGGAAAACAGCAGAAGCATTTGTAAAACTATGAAGTAAATAGCTTTTGAAATTTAAGAATATATCCTGAAGCTGGATAATGGATTTGTAGGAGAAATGAATTTCTTTCCAAGATATTATTGAGGTTTAATTTGTTATTTTGCCCCCAAGGAATGTATATACATGATACAGGAAGAAATCTGACAAAGAAAATATTCTTAATTCAATTCAGGGGAAAGAATATATAATTCTTAAAATTAATGTGCTACATTTTATATTCTGTGGAATATGTCCAGGGTGGAATGTGAAAACGTAAATGAAAGCAAGAAAATCAGTACCATTTCCATGAGAAGTATTAATTAAATGAGATAATAAATAAACGAATATTTCCTAAATTATCCTGAAATCTTACAGTGACTGTACTTTCAGGAAAGTGCTTTTTTTCCTCCAGATATTTTTGTTCCTTTGAGTCATTAAACTCCCAGAAATTGTAATACTTTACTATCTATAGTCTACTTCATTTCTTGCATTTTGAGGAAGCATACAAAACAGTTTTATTAGGACCAAATATCTAAAGTTTGATTAAAAAAATATGTTACTGCATATGCTTTACTTCACATTCAAAAGCAGTTACAGACCACTCCCCATAGGTCTTTAGTTTGTGAAGTTTTTTTCCCCAAGGATTGTAGTGGGTTCATGCTAAGTGCTGTATATATTTGAACCCAGAGACCTCACATCTAATTCTGTACATTTACAAGATAATTGGTGAGGGTTAACAATGCAGTCAGTAGAAAAAAGACAAAGCACAGCAAACATTTCCACTTTGGATCCAAATCTCTTATTCAGGATGCTTAACAAATGATGTAGTCCATATAGGCAAATTAATTACTGTATACTGGAATATTTAATCAGATTAACATGATCATTTACAATTGGATGTAACAGCAAAGTGCCAAACCCAATATATCCTAAAATAATTTATTTTTTTTCTCATACCCAATTCTCTTCTGTAATCTTACTATATAAGAATAATCTAGTGACCAAAAGTAAGACATACTTGAAAAGGGTCACTAAATAATACCTATGGTGGGACAATGCATGTTAACTTGGATGTCTCAGGCAAACTGGAATGGATGATTACTATTTGTAAACAACGTGATCATTTAGTCATTTGTTCAAACAAAATCAGGTATCCTATTTGACTTACCATTTTCCTTCTAATAAAATGAGCTCAAGGGACTTGATTTTACTTTCTCTTAGCCTTTCTATTATACCTAAGTGAAGCTCTCTCATCATTCCTCACCCAAACAGAACTTTCTGCCCTGACTCATCAATAACCTTTGCCAAAGTGATTGCTTTGCAAAGTGCAAAGTGCAATCTAATGATATTGCTGTCCTAGTTAAGACAAAAATAAGTATATAAAAAGATCTTGCTGACTCCAGGATAAATTTCAAACTTCTACACATTTCATGTAAATTCTTTATGAACTCATTTACTCTGAAACACTCCATATTCTTGCTCACACAGGCTCCTCTTGCTATATCATATTTTCTTGTGCCTTCTTGATTTCAAGGTTCTAATTTCATTTGTGCAGAATATTCCCTAACATACACATGTAATGAATTCTTTGTATCTTTTAAATTATTGCCTAAGACTAGAGACTCTGGCTTTTATTCTGACTACTCATTCTCTGAGACCAAATTCTACCTTTTGGGGAAATACTTCTCCCACATTTTACCGTATGATTGTAGTGAGGAATCCTAATTATAGACTTATATCTTTTGATGACTGTTGATTTGTTCAGGGATAGGCATGTAGTCCAAGTCATGCCAAATAGTCCATCTTCGTGATTTTGTTTATTTGGCTGAGTAAAGAGATTAAGTCCTTATTTGATGAATTGTCCATGCTACATGATGCATGGGAATGCCAGTAGCCAAGTTCACAAAATAAAGCAATTTGGAAATTCCATCCAACAATACAGAAAGAGACTGTGATATTAGATAGAGCAGGAGCCCTACAGGTAGGTGGTCAAGGTGACTACCAGTTCTATTTGTCCTTGAGGTTCAGGTTTCCCAAGGAAATAATGACATTTTAAATAAAATCCACCTTTTTTCCTCTTATTTGTATCATTGGATTTTTCTCAACTGCAGGTAAGAGTCAAGATGAGAAAAGCTTTCTTGAATCTGTGATTTCATACCATGGTGAAGTTGTATCATACAAACTTAGACAAAATCATCCACATATGCTAATCAAGAGACTGAAAAGAATTAAGATTTAAAATAATATGGACAATTCTACTCAATGAACACAGGTGTGTGTGTGTGTGTGTGTGTGTGTGTAAAATAAGAGTCTAGCACCTGCCTTTGGCTCAGGTCATGATTCCAGAGTCCTAGGATCAAGCCCCACATTGGTCTCGCTGTTCAGTGGGGAGCCTGCCTCTCCCTCTGCCTGTTTCTCTCTCTCTCTCTCTCTCTCTGTCTCTCATAAATAAATAAATAAAATCTTTTAAAAGATCTTTTAAAAAAATAGCCTCCAAATGCATGCCTGTATCTTGGCTTCTAAATATTATTCACCAATAAATAGAAGTGGGGCTTCTTGGGAAAGTGGTTAATTCCAGGACTAGGAAGAGAAAATACATGAATCCAGTTCCAGAAAATAAGAAAGATTAGGGCTTGTCAAAACAAGGTAAGAGCCAACCTAACGGCCCAAACTGGAACACTCTGAACATCAAAATAAATTATGATATTGGGATTAGCCTGCAGAATAAAAGAAATATCCAAGTCCATACTCAATTAAGAGGTAAGGGAAAGCTCTTCTTTATAACAGAATTCAACCAATAAATGTGTAAGGGAATAGGGAAATAGAAAATAAGCATTAGATAAATATCAGAGTAAGATTTCTGCCAATGAGATCTATTGGTGGATACTAAAGCTAATTGGTTAATATCTCGAGAAAAATGGGATTTGCATCATATCAAAATATCTTCACCAAAATATTTATTAAGTAAAAATTGATAGATAGTAATGTTATGTATAGTATAGGAAGTCCACAGAGGACACCCGTGATCAGTGACAACAATGACAACCAAGTGATCAATGACAACATCAGTAAAAACATATCATTGTCATAAACCCCATGATATCATGCACTCAGGAAAACACAAGATCTTTCTTGTGTGGCATAATGGCCAGAAAAGCATAACCCCAGTTCAATTATGAAAAAATATCAGACAAACCAAAGTTGAGGAAATTTGAAAAATAACTTTCCCATACTTCTAAAGTGTCAAGATCTTTAAAGACAAGGAAAGGCTAAGGAAACGTTGGAAGATTGTAGAAAACTAAGCAGAAATAACACTTAAATTCAACATTGGATCTAGGATGAGAGGATGGGATATTAGAACAGAGAAGTACATTTATGAAACCATGGTAATTTATCTAGTAATCTTTTTTTTTATTTAAATTCAATTAGCCAACATATGCTAGTGATTGATTTGCAGAAATAGACCAAGGGGACAGACAGAGTGCCTGCATAATGACCAGGGCATGTATGGAACTCAAAATAAGCCAGAATTGGTGGGTCAAATGACTGACAATAAGTTGGAAAAAAATTAACCACGTGAGAAAAAATGAGACTGCTTCCCTGCTTCATTTAGGTAAAGGAATATCCATCCACAGTAACTCTCTTAACCATAGTAAAAACCTAGAATAAACCTAAATGGGTAATGATGGAAAGAGGATGAGTAAGTTTACACACACGACTATTATAAAGTAGTCACCTAAATGAATTAGAAACACATATTGTCATATGAATAGATGTTAGTATTGACACAAGTGAAGTGTTTTTAAAAAGCATGATTTTTAGGTAAATTTAGAAATTTTAAAGATTAGGGACACCTGGGTGGTTCAGCAGTTGAACATCTGCATTTGGCTCAGGTGGTGATTCTAGGGTCGTGGAGTCGAGTCCTGCAACAGGCTCCCCATGGGGAGCCTGCTTAGCCCCTGCCTATGTCTCTGCCTTTTTCTCTGTGTTTCTCATGGATAAATAAATAAAATCTAAAAAAATAAAAATGAAAGTAAAAAATTAAATTCAAAATTATGCTCTATAGGTACAACAAAACTACATTATAAAAAAAAGGAGATCATGAATATGATTCAAGATGATGGTTATTCCAGATGAATTAGAAATAATCTACTTCTAGTTATGTGGTTTCCACAACATCCTATTGTCCTGTCTCACTTGTGAACATACCGTATTTTAGTTCACTGGTCCTTTCTGAGTCCTTTCACTAATTTATCTAATATACTACTTGTTAGGCAATATGAAAATCTTTTTACTTAATTAATGAGTTAAACGCATCTGCACTTATTGATATTATTGATGTGTTTGCTCTGTGCTAAGCATTTTATATACCATTTCATTATGTGGTTTATTTTCTCGATCTTTATTTTTTATTTAGTAAAGTTTTTATTTTACTACCTACTTTTGCATTAATAACTCTACCCAAGGCAATGATCTTTTCTGATTTTCCCTCATTATATATATATTTTTCCCTCATTATATATTGATTGACATTCTACTACTAGCAAGATGGAAATTAGCAGCTAATCAGTTCTTTCTCCTCCCCTCTTTTTCCATGGTATGTGATATATCATAAATTTTACTCTCAATAACCATAAGCAACCAAAGAGTTTATTATGTCAGTCATGTGATCCTCTCACTCTATTCTTATATTTTTATGGTCATATTCTTTCTACTTTACTAGAGAATAGAGCTATGAAATACTTTCCTTTCCTTTATAACTATTTTTATAACCACTGGTCTTTTTAAAAAATCATTATTTAACCTTGGTTCTGATGGAAAATATATTTTTTTTATGTTCTTTACCAGTACTTACATTCATGTCTACTCTGCCATTTGGTAATCTAATCTAATTATTTAATAGGTTCCTCAAGAAATATGTATGGAAATAATATTTCCTGAGGAAGTGATCATATGAATAATACTATATACTTGTATATTTATAACAGTGCACAGTATTTTTATTTGAAAGTCAGTTGGTTAGGTATAAAATCACTAGCTCACATTTTCTTTCCTAGAGTGTTAAACATATCAATTCATTGGCCTCTGGCATAAGATTATTATTATTGAAATAGTCAATAATAATTTGACTTTCCACACTTATAAGTGACTTTCTAGAGACCCAAAGGATACTTTCCTTTTATATAATCTACAAGGCTTATCAGAATGTCTGTGTTTACTGTTCCATGTACATTCTCCTATCTATTGCTATCTCAGTATTTCATCCTGGAACTATTTTTATGAGAAAAATTTTAAATTTGAAAAATTTTAGGAATCTGTTTTCAATGTAAATTTAAATTTTGGCACTTTTTCTCTGCTAATGATTTCATTTATTTTTTTGAGGATACCTAACAGAGCTAATTTTGCACAAATTAAATTGATCCAACAGGTAATGTGAAATAAAGGATAAGTCAAAATAATAACGCTCTAAATCTCTACCATATCTGACTTTTCTTCCCATCTTTCTACTGAAACTTTTTGCAAAACTCCCTTATTGACTTTCTCTCCCCAATATCTAATGACATATAAATTATCATTTTACATTGTTTCATCTCTGATTAACTTGCTTCTGTTGACTGCTTTTTTCTCAGCTTCATTTTAATTTGGGTTCTTTGCTCTTTTTTGATTCTTTTGTATATTTCTCTAATTATCCTTCTTTACTGTCTTCTTCTGGCTCTTAAATAATTGACTCCCTAGAATTCAGTCTTGATTCATTCTTTCTTTTTTGTTACATAGATCTCACTGATATGTCATCTGCTCCTAAGCCTTTAACTGGATTCTCTCTGTTGAGATTTTCTAACTTCTATTTCATGCTCCAATATGTATCTTCAACTGCTTACTGAGTACTGCTGTTCTGGTAATACCTCAAACCTAATATGTTCATAATGAATCTCATTATCTTCACTTTAAAATGTGTAATTTGGCATATCCTTCTCCTTTAAAACACTTGATAGCTTCTCATGGCACATAGCAGTGGTTATCAACTGATTTTATTATTATTTTAGCAATGGCTCCTTATGATTTTCTCTGCATTGAAGTTTATAGATAAAAAGAGTTTCTCTGACAAAAGCAGGGGTGGATATGCTACGAGGTGGAGAGCCCAGAGTTTTGCCCACTAAGTCTTACTCCCTACATCCTAGGACACCTCTGATGAATCCTAAGAATTCAAGATAAAGGGTTTGAAAAAAGCCTCAAACATTTTAGCACGTTATTAAAGACCATCCATAAGCTGATGTAACTATCTACTTCTTCCCTACTTTCACACCATTATCAAATGTTTGCAATCCCAAACTACTCACAGTTCACTGTATATCCTGTGTGTTTTCACAATTATTGTATCATGCACTTTCCACTTCCTTTTCCCCTTTCTATGCTTAGTAATTTAAATTCATCTTTCGAATACCTATACATAAAGTATCCCCTTCTCTGACTCTATCCCTCAAAACGAAACTAATTTTCCTTCTATACACTAATTCCTGACAGCACTTCATATAAGTGTTTCCTACAGTACAGATCATACTGTACAACCACACATGTATGTGGATGTCCCTCTAATAGACTGTAAAATCTTCAAGCATGGGGTCACTGTCTTAGTCTTACTTATGCGTTCTTGATGCCTCATACAGCTCTCAGAATCTAGAAGCTGTTTAATATACATGGGTATAAGAACTGAAGAGATTGCAGAATAAAATATGAAATTATTATTAAGAATTCACAGTTTAGGGGCACCTGGGTGGCTCAGTTTGCTTAGCATCCGCCTTTGGCTCAGGTCATGATCCCAGCACAGGGTCCTTGGATGGAACCCCACATTGGGCTCCCTGCTTGGTGGGGAGCCTGTTTCTCCCTCTTCTTGCCACCCCTGCTGTGCGTGCTCTCTCTCTCTAAGAAATAAATAATATCTTTAAAATAGTTATTTAAAAAAATAATTCACAGGTTATAATACTTTGCACCAAGTCAAAGTTTCTACTCTATTTCATATTTTCTGATATCCAGCCTCAAAGCTCATCTTGTTCCTTTCATCTTTATTTGGGGGGCATGTATTTTCCCAAGAAGACTGCAGCAACAACATACTTCATCCCACATATTCTTTTATTTATCTTTTTTATTTTTTTATCCAACATATTCTGTTGCACCAAAGTTGGCAAACTATAGACTGAAACAAATCAGCCTAGATTTATATTCCCATCCTGATTTTTTTGTTTGCTTTTTTCACTGCCCAGCTAGGATTGTTTTTTTTTTTTATGCTTTTAACTATGAAATAATAAAGAATATTGTATGTGACCTGCAAAGTCTAAAATATTTGCCATTGGCCTTTTGTAGAAAGTTTGACAAATTCTGTTCTAGAAACCTGATTCCTCCTTCAAGGATGGAGTTTAATTTCTTTCCTCTATCTGGTGGATTTATGGCTTACTGGTAACCAATAGAATGAGATGGATGGAATACTACATGAACCCCAAGGCTAAGGAAGAAAAAACTGCATTGCTTATCTTACTCACTGAAACTTTCTTGCTGCAGTCCTGAGGCTGCCACATTGAGAGAAAGCCCAAACTACCCCATTTGAAGAAACACCTGGAGAATACTTGTGACTGTGAGCAGAGAGAAATGCCTGACCAGTTCCCAACAACTCCAGTTTAGCTACAGCCACAGTCTACCTACAACTGCATGAGAGACTCGAACAAGAACCTTTCATTAAGGCTTTCCCCAAATGTCTAATCCATAGAATTTATGTGGGAATAAAATTTTGGGATGGTTTGTTATGCAGGCATACTAGCTATAATAAATTTTGACACTGGGAACTAGAGTACTACCCTAAAAATCATCAACCATGTGGCATTGGATTTGGGGCTGAATGGAGGGTCAAAGTGGGCTGGATCTTGAACTGGCTGTTAGATAAATAAGAGGCTTCAAGGAGGCTCTTGGGAAGGACTCACTGTAAGAAAAATGATATTGAAAATCAAAGGGAAGGAAATCTGTGTTATGGTATAGTAGCAGGTTTGGCAACCTGCAAAAAAGTGGAAAATAGCAAACATGCTTAATGATTGTGATGATATAACTAAGCACATTACCAGGCAAAATATTGAAAGTTACACCTACATTTTTCTCACTGCTTCTGACGAAATGTAAAACAATTGAGATGAGCTAAAGGGAAACTTAAATATAAAGGAACAAAGACTTACTGGATTAAAAAATAAAATATAGTTTCTCATTCTTAGACAATCTTGACAAATGATTCTCACATTAATAAAGGGCTTTAGGCCAAAGATCAATTCCTGGATGGAAACCTAAGAGCATTTTTTAAGATCCCAGAAAGATATAATGCTGTGACTCAAAGAGCTTCTCAGGGAAAAAAAAAAAAAAGTTCCTCTAAAGACTCTAAAGATTACAAAGAAATGAGACAGATTCTATTTAACGAAAGAGCTTCTAAGAATTTTAATAGTATTGTCTCACAACAGTTTCATAAGGTGGTGACTTTTTTTCTGGTGGAAAAAAACACAGTAACATTCATAGAAAAACCCACAACACCTTAAGAGAAATATGTTGGTAGAGGTACTGACAACTTGTACTATCAAGGACAGACAATGCAAAGTAAATGAAGATTTTGAACCTCCATCATTTAATGGACATAAAATAGGATGAGAAGGTGATTCAGTTTCAACCTCAGTTTTTCTTGACTTTTGTTTATTTTTGTGGAAAAGAAAGGGTGAAATAAGATCTCAGATAGTGGAGCCAAGAGACCAAAGAACAGCCCTCAGAGTAATAATCATCCCTAATCAAGAAAATGGTGATAAGTGCCCAGTTAGGTTTTAGGATTGACGTGGACCAGTGACTACTGGGAACCTCCTATTTTCCTTTGTTTTGAGCAGAAGTCTCTGTATTGGTTGTCTTGTGCCTGTTCCTGCCATTATATGCTGGGTGTGTGGAGAGGCCATAACTCATCTCTTTAATTCACTGATCTTTTAATTAAAAAAAAATGATACTCATGGTACTATAGGCAAGGAACTATACCTGAAAAGCCTCATTCGCACATCAAACTAACATATCTCAAGTCTAACTGTGAGCTTTATCCCATAATATGGTGAAAAAATGGGGGCTTTAGGGGTAAAAGATGAGTATATTTTGCAAATAAATAATATTTGCTGTGGCCAGAGGATAGTGGCATCAGGGGCATATTGCATTTTTCAAAGACAGCCATATAAATATTTCCTATCCTACATGATTTTTATTTCTTCTTCTTTTTTCAGCTTTATTGAGGAATAATTAACAAATAAAATTGTAATATATTTAATGTGCACAATATGATGATTTGATATGTGTATCCATTGTGAAAGAATGCTCACAGTTGAGTTAATTAACACATCTACACATCACATTTTGTTTTGTTTTGTTTTTTTGGGTTATTTTGTAAAAATGCTCGAAATCTACTCTCTTAACCAATTTCAATTATATATATTATTAATTATAGCTGTCATGCTATCCATTAAATTGGCAGATCTTATTCATCTTATAACTGAAAGTTAACAACTTTTTATCAACCTCTATTTCCCCCACTGCTCAGCTTTCTGGCAAATACCATTCTTTTCTCTGCCATGTGTTTTTTAGAAATTTGTAACTCACCCATCATGAAATAGAGTCTATGTAATCTCTCCTTGAAATCATATGACCTTTTGTGATTGCCTCAACCATTAGAACATGGTGGATGTGATGCTATATGACTTCCAATGCTAGACCATAAAAATGCCTTACATATTTGCCTTGTTCTCTTGAAATCTTTACTCTTGGATCACTGTCACCAAAAAGAAATGCCTCTGGCCTACAGCCCCAACAGAGCTTCCAAAAGATCATAAGAACCTACATCCTAATGATGAGAGTGAGCCATACTGAAAGTGAATTTACCACCATTAAAACATCATGGAGCAGAAGCAAGCCACCTCATGTAAGCCCTCCCATAATTGTAAATACATAAGAATAAGTTATTGCTGTGGCTTCAAGTCATTAAATTTTGGAGTGGTTTTTTTTTTTATTTTTTTATTTTTTAAAAATTTTTAATTTTTAATTTTGTTTTTGTTTTGTTTTTCTTTTTTGGAAGTAACAATCAAGTCTTCACATTCACTCACTAAAATAACATAAACAAAAGACAAAAATAAGTACAAGCTCCTTGGTGGTCAATTTTTCCCCCATGGAATAATGTCAGGGCAGGAGGATCAGGTGTGTGTGTGTGTGTACATATACACACACACATATACATATATAAATTCATATATGTATAAATATAATTAATTGTATATAAACATATATACATATATACACACGTATTCATATAAGGAGATTTATTTCAGGGAATTGACTCTTTTGATTATGGGGGCTGGCAAGTCTGAAATCTGAATGCCAGGCCTTCAGGCTTAGAAGCTGATGCTGTAGTTCACAGGTAGAATTCTTTTCCTTGGAATATTTTGTAATGAAGTAACAGATAACTGATACAATTTATTTGCTTAGGGGATGCCTGGGTGGCTCAGCGGTTGAGCATCTGCCTTTGGCCCAAGGCATGATCCTGGAGTCCCAGGATCGAGTCCCACGTCGGGCTCCCTGCACGGAGCCTGCTTCTCCCTCTGCCTGTGTCTCTGCCTCTCTCTTTATCCCTCATGAATAAATAAATAAAATCTTTTAAAAAATTTATTTGTTTAGGTTGTCCCCTTTTACTGGACTGCTTATTTCTATATTTTTGCCCACCTCCTTTCCCCACCTTTTTCACCCTATTACAATCTACAATTTCTAGCACCAGTAGTGCCTCTCTAGAGTTCTCTGAATCTTCCCACTAGTTTGAAACTATTTCTCTGTTCCTCTGCAGATTATTAATCTCTTTTTTATATTTTTATTAATTCCTCACCTTTTTCCAAAAAAAAAAAATGTAACTCTATTAACATTTCAAGTATTCTGCTGAGAAAAAAAGAATTTAATTTAAAATACTTTGTAAGCTAAGGCACTTGGGTGGCTCAGTTGGTTGAGCATCCAACTCTTGATTTTAGCTCAGGTCATCTCAGGGTCCTAGGATGAAGCCTCCAAATGGGCTCCACACTCAGCACAAAGTCTGCTTGTCCTTCTCCCTCTGCTCCTCTCCCAAATCACACACACACACTCTCTCTCAAATAAATAAATAAAATCTTTGAAAATAAAATACTCTGTAAACTTGCATTTAAAGTAGAAACTATATGCTATTTACCTTGCTTTTCATTCTTGCCTCCTAATAGTATGCATTCCACATAGCAAAACTTCAATAAGTATTTGGTAAATTGAACAAAATTTAAAGTAGTTTTAGAAGACATTTTAAATTAATAAACCTGTGATATTTGCTTACAGATATTGGGAGAATGGAAACAATATGGAGGTTCCTTAAAAAATTAAAAATAGAACTACCCTATGATCCATAATCCCACTACTGAGTCCTTATGCAAAACATACACACACACAAAAAAAATAAAACCACTAATTTAAAGGGATATATGCATTCCTATGTCTATCGCAGAATTATTTACAATAGCCAAACTATGGAAGCAGCTCAAGTATCCACAAATAGACGAATGGATAAGGAAGATATTATATATATGGTATATTACTCAGCCATAAAAAGAATGATAGTTTGCCATTTGCAGCAACATGGTTGGATGTATAGTGTAAAATGCAGAGCAAAATGATAAGTTAGAGAAAGACAAATAGTATATGATTTCACTCATATGTGGAATTTAAGAAACAAAACCAATGAGCAAAGGAAAAAAAAAAAGAGAAAGAGAAGAGAGTAAACCAAGAAACAGACTATTAATTATAGAGAACTAACTGATGGTAACCAGAGTGGAGGGGTCAGAGAATGGGTAAAATAGGTGATGGGTATTCAAGAGTACTTGTGATGGAAAAAAAACAAAACAAAACAAAACAAAAAAACCTTGTCATTATACCACAGGAATTTTCAAAGTAAAAATTTAAATATGATCTATTAATGTCAGCCTTTATCATAATTAAGAAATTGCATGTGACTGTTTTCTTTTTCACAAAAGTAACGATGAATATGGGTATAGGATACCAAACACTAATATTCACTCGAGTTATTGTAAATGTCATATTTCTCAAAGTTGCATGTAGAATGAATACTAAGCATACTCTCTAAAGGCTTCCTTTGTCATTTTTCTTCTTCTTTTTTTATTACATTTTTAAAAATTTAAATTCGATTTGTCAACATATAGTATAACACCTAGTGTTCATCCCATCAAGTGTCCTCCTCAGTGCCCATCACCCAGTCACCCCATCCCCCCGCCTACCTCCCACTACCCCTTGTTTGTTTCCCAGACTTAGGAGTCTCTCATGTTTTGCCACCCTCTCTAATTTTCCCACTCATTTTCTCTCCTTTCCCCTATAATTCCTTTCACTAATGCTTCCTTTGTCATTAAAAAATAATCACTTTTGTTTTTTCTGAAAAAAAGTGAAAACAATTGGGAGAATGGATAAGTTGTTTGGTCATCTATTGGGTTACTGTAATTTTTATTTCTTTTACCTGAGGTACAAATGTGGGAAGAGAACTATCACAGTTTGATACTTTTTGTATTATATATTTAACAGTACAGGTAAGCATTCTCTATCCATTTGTGACATTGCAACTAAAATATTATCTATTTGTTGTTTTAAATATCCTTGTTAAAATCTGATGGCTATAATGTTGAGTGGAAGAAGCCCAACAACAACAACAAAAAAAAAAAAGAAAAAAAAAAGACTGTAAGATTCCATGCTTATAAAGTTCAGAAACAGGCAAAAATATTCTCAGCTGCTGTTACACAGGATAGTAGCTGCCCTTGGGAAAGGCTAGTGACTGAAAGGAGGGACCATCTGGGTTGCTGATAATCTGTTTCTTGATCTGACAGATGGTCACATGGTTGAGCACTTGTGAAAATTCATCTGATTTGTAAGCTCTGTTTAATATCATACTTCAATTGCGAAAGAAACTATTTTTAGGCATCAATTATTTCTAGATATATATTAATGTTAAGTGAAATATGCCTCTGTATCAAGATGTGAAGAAATTGAAGAACACAGAAAGGTTAGAAAGACAAGGGGCACTGGGGCACCTGGGTGGCTCAGCGGTGAGCTTTCGGCTGGGGGAGTGTGATCCTGGGGTCCTGAGTCCTACAGGAGGCTCCCCACAGGGAACCTGCTTCTCCCTCTGCCTGTGTCTCTGCCTTTCTGTGTGTGTCTTTCATGAATAAATAAATAAAATCTTTAAAAAAAGAAAAAGAAAGACAAGAGGCATAAATGATCATATAATGCAATCATAATTGTATGTGAATGAAGCATCTGAAATCTTAAGATGGTAAGTAAGCATCACAGCCAAACTCATGTGCAACTTAGGAGTTACATTAAGTGCTTTTATGACTCTTCACTTAGCATTCATTCTTTTCACAGTGCCTACTATATATAGTCATCAATAAAACCATGTTTCCTGTTCTTGAATATATGGCATTACAAAAATAATCTATGAAGATAAATGTCTATTTCTCTTCCATAATCTTTAGGTTCACAGCATTCTTATAACTTATATTTATGTTTCTAGTTCTTATAAAAACAGCCTGAGTCTCTTTTATTCACTACTGATCCAGCAAGTTTCTGGTAGCTTTGACCTCAGAAGACCCTTTTGATCTTAGAGACCTTGTAAGTATCTATACTTAAGAGATCCTCTAACTCTGCTGAAAAGTCATTCTCTGGGTTGTTTCCCATTAAAGAGGTGTAAAAGCTTAAATTTCAGCCTGTTCCCTCTCTGCAGGCATCAAGTCTTTATTAGGTATTTTTCCTAGCACATCAGCCAGGACTTCACCAAACTGCATCCCACTGGGTACAAAGAATATTCTTAAGTTTCCAGACAGAAGTGTCTTTTGCAGTGACTCCTCTGTCCTTTTTCTCATTTCTAGGTCACTTTCAACTTATTCTTTACAATACATGGAGATTAACCAGTCAGTTCCTCTAATGACAATATACTGTTAATCAAAACAGCTTTAGCATGCTTCTGCTCTGTAGCTGTCTGCCTGCCTCTCACTATTCCTTTGACTAGCATCATTCCTTATCAAGAGGCTATTTAGCATTTTATGAGATTTTTATATTAGAAATTGACAGTTTAAATTTTCTATCTTTATGATGTTGATTTTTTTTCTGATTAGAAGTAACATATACCTGATATAAAACAATTGGGAAATTATAACAACAATATCAAAATAATAGTCATAATACTAACTAACTTTTATATACAGCTTACTCTGAAGCACTGTGCTGATTTACTTACACATAAAAATACCTACACATTCATATCCTACCTAATCCCACAGTATCCCAGTAAGGTAGACACAGATATAATTAAAGAAAGATAAGTTAAATTGCTTACTTCAGAAATCAAATGGCTAGTGAATGGCTGAACAGGGAATTGAATCTAGATCTGAGTACAAAGCCCCAAATCTTTTAAAGCTACTATTTAAAAATAACCATTATTTACATTTTAGTGTTCATTTTAGTTTTTTCCACTCGTATAATAAATACATATAACTCAAAAATACTTTGCTATATAATTGGGATCATTCTATACATAAAAATTTGTATCCTGCTGTTATTTTTTTAGCATTATAACAACTCTTATCTTATTAAAGCTTAAAATATTTGAAATTTGAATTTTCTGGGTTATACAGTATTAAGAACCATTTTTTTTAAATCTCAGTGTTAAAAAAAAAAAATCTCAGTGTTTACTAACTATTCATTTCTTATATATATTACATGAGGTTTGCTATTCACTTGTGCTTCTGCCGGGCTTTGCTTTCAGATGAGCTAGACTTAGCTTTATATGGTTTCTCAATCCAGAGTCCAAACTGAGGGAAAAACTGGCAAAAGGTCTTGTGGGGAGCACTAGAGGAAGAGAATCTCAATCAAGCCATTCAGTTTTAGTTACTCTAGTGTCCAGATGTGTCCAAAGTCACAAATATTCATATCAAATTGGCACAAGTGAGTGTGCCAAGATCTAAATGAGTGGTGCCAGAAAGCATGGTCAGTGTAGGGAGGGAATAAATGATAGTAAACCAATGATATAATATACCATAGTATTTATTCCTGTACTAAATAAATTCTGCAGGCAAAATATATTCATTCCTTCTACAAAGCACTGGAATGTCTTTTCTAAAAGTAAAAATAGGCTCAAAGCCCAAGACCCTGTGTTCTAACTTGGATGCTGTGAATGCTTCTCTTGAAGCTTTAAATTAAAAAGCCTCAATTAAAAAGATGAGGGCTTGTCAGTCCATTAAGTGTCGACCTTTGGCTCAGGTCAGTATCCCAGAGTCCTAGGACCAAGCCCTTGAGCCCCACATGGTCAGGCTACTTGCTCATCGAGGAGCTTGCTTCCCCCCTCTCCCTCAGACCCGGACCCTCTGTCTCCTCCCCTATCTCCTGCTCATGCACTCTCTCTCTTTCCCTCTCACATAAATAAATAAAATCTTAAAAAAAAAAACAGTTATTTGCTCCCCTACATACCCAAAATATTGAAAGAACAGGAACAGGATAATCACAATGAATATTAACTTAATATTCTCTGAGTTTATCAGGCTTCCACCACATACCAACAGTGCACTCTCCTCTTTAAGCTATTTTGTACATATGAAAGGACTACTGAGTGCCACCTAATAAAATCAGACTTAATGAAAGTTTTGACATTTATGCCTTTAACTTAGTCTTTGTCCCAAGGTTAGATTTTTATGAACACACCCTTGTTTTGGTTTTTATCTTTAGGTTTGACCTTAATTTGAAAATTATTTACCAGGTAGAGATTAAGAAAAAAATGTATTTTCAACTCTGCAAGTCTCTAAGTTTCTGTATCCTGCCTTCTTTTACCCTTGGAATTTTTTTTTTTTCCTCCGAGTTCAGTTCTTACCTGGAGTACCTTTCTAAATGAAGCAAATAATGACCAACTCAGGCCGCCATTATTTTGCTCAAAACCTTTCTACCTAAAGCTCCAAGGTACCTATTCTGTCTTCCAAGTGGTCATCTTATCAAGTATTTCACAACAGAATTCTATGGTCTCCCCATCTCAGCTTTTTTTTTTTTTTTAAGATTTTATTTATTTATTCATAAGAGACAGAAAGAGAGAGAGAGAGACAGAGAGACAGAGAGGCATGCTCCTTGCAGGGAGCCGGAGTGAGACTCGATCCCAGGTCTCCAGGATCAGGCCCTGGGCTGAAGGCGGTGCCAAACTGCTGAGCCACCTGGGCTGCCCTCTCAGCTTCTTATAATAGTATTCTCACTGCCTTTCCCCTACCTCTACGGCCAATGCCACATCTTGGTGTTCTGTTATGGCAACATCTTATTGATAACAGATTCTACATTCAGTTTTCTCTAGGTTAAGCTTGGAGGTGGGGAGATCCCTCAAAATGTTAAACGCATAAAATGACAAATAATTATTTCTTATTAACATCAAATAAGACTCCTCTGGGCTC
Organism: Canis lupus dingo; assembly: GCF_003254725.2. NCBI lineage: Eukaryota > Metazoa > Chordata > Mammalia > Carnivora > Canidae > Canis > Canis lupus. The sequence goes on from NC_064248.1 coordinate 46,434,884, forward strand.
TTCTGGAGAGAGGAAAAAGAACAACAGTGTTGTGCCTGAAGTGAGCCACTTTCCTAGATTTTTAATACATGTCATTGAAAAACCCTCTTTGCTGAAGGCAGTTTGGGCTACATTTTCCATGACATGTTACTAAGAGAAATCAATGGATCTGCTTTAGTAAGGAATCAGATCTTTATCCTACAGCATGGTGGACATTAAAAGATTTCCTGTAGAGAAAGAATATATGGATTACATTTAAAAAAAAAAATTGGGGATGCCTGGGTGGCTCAGCGGTTGAGCACCTGCCTCCAGCTCAGGTCATGATCCTGGGATCCGGAATCGAGTCCCACGTCCGACTCCCCACAGGGAGCCTGCTTCTCCCTCTGCCTGTGTCTCTGCCTCTCTCTCGCAGTCTGTATCTCTCATGGGTAAATAAATGAATCTTTAAAAAAAAATTGCTCTGCCTGCAATATGGAGAATGAATGGGGAAGAGTCCAAAAAGGATGGGAGAGATCATTTTCTAGACCAATGGAGGAATCTAAATGATAGAAGATTGTAGCTTGGAACAGAGCAGTGGTACTAAAGGAGACATGCTCAGATTTAAGATATTTAACAGAAGATTCATGAAGTAATTGTAAACTAGACATGTGGGTGAGAAAAAAGGAAATATCATAGCTGATTTCAAAGAAACAAGATTTTTGTTTTTTGCACCCAGATGCATGGCAGGATCAGTTAATATGATTGGAGATACTGAAATGAACTATTTTCATTAAAAGATAATTTTTTCTTAAACATTTTAAAAATTATGTGCCCTTGAAATAACCAAATGGAGATGCTGAGTACACTGTTGGATATCTGAAACTGATAAAATAAATTTTGGTTGGAAATCTAAATCTGTGGGCCATTAAGTTAAATTTGGACATCAATCCTTCAAGGCACATAACCTGTTTTGTGAGCATTTTGCACTCTCTTTTCTTTTGATATTAAAAAAAAATCAAAGTTGTCACCTGTTTCATATGTAAAGAGAACTCTTCTTTCCTCTAGAAATTTGTAAGCTTTTGGGGGATGGGAAATTTATTTCTAGAATCCAGTAGAGCAACTTGTACTTGATAAGAATTTACTAAAATTTACTTAGTAAATGAGGATTGCAAATGCTATTGTCTATCATTTTAACTTGAATTTTTTTTCTTATGATTCAAATGTGGCTTTTGAATCACCCACGTATGTGTCCATCTAGTTTGCTTTGCTTGGTCTTCCTACAGGCCAAGGGTATATTTGCATAAATATTTTCTGTACAATTTTTATTTTCTAGGTTTATATTGAGGCCAGATAGTAGTGGAAAAGTGAGAAATGGGGGAGAGTCTATGTGATGAATTTCGATACAGAGGGTTTTGGTTTTGTTTTGACTGCGTTATCCTTTAACCTATAGTACAGAAAGGAAAGTATTAAGGATGAAGTATATATGAACAAAACTTGAGCAGTTCCGTGGGGGGCTGTATTTCAGTTTTCACCAATACTTCAAAGGAACTAGAGGAATATTAAGATGTGTCATCCCTGACCCACTTTGAGATTTTCCACAAATAGTCTGTTCTGTTTATACAGCAGAAGCATGCTGTAGATGACTAACATAAAAGTGAATTTAACTCAAAGAGTAATAGGAACTTCTTAGCTCACCGTTTATTGCCACAGCTGCAGTACATATCAGCACATTCCAGGCCTCTACCCCACGGAGACAGAGATGTCCAAAAGCAGCTAGCCCAGCAGAGAAGAGTAATGTTAAACTGGCCTCAGCTGTGGGTCCCTTTCTGCATATCTTCCCATGGCACAATGGCCTTTCACTGCCAAAACCTGTATAATCATTTGTCACACAAATGATACATTTCTGAATGCCAGAGAAGGGAAAGACAATGACACCTGGAACCACAATATACTCACCAAATGCCTGTTATAAAATGAGATCGTGTTGGAAAATGTGCAGGTGTTGATCCCCAACAGCTTTATTCAAGGAAATAAAACCTTTGGGCATAAAGCCACGGGTACTTGTTTTAGCCTTTCTCTTTTAAAAAAACAAAAACAAAAAAACAAAAACAAAAACTATCTAGTGGCATATTAGGCTGGGAGAGATTGTATTTCCAGGGTTTTATTGTCTTATAAATCCTCTTTTGTGGAACAAGACATTGTAATAGAATGGAATTTTGACAATGCAAATATTTTAGAAAAATGGCACTAACAAAATGACTAATTTAATTCACTTCCGTGCTGATAACATAAATTCTCATATGGTCAACTCAACTGCAGTGACCTCTATGCTTCTTTGAGAAATTTGAAAAAAAAAAAAATAAATCAGACCAATTCTAAATAAATTAGCTTAATCTCTGTAAACAGCATTTCTTCATTCCTCACCAGTCTATGCGGTATGTGTACATTCACTTTAAACTAGGCATCCACAGTAAGCCAGTTCTTGCACCAATTGACTGTCTTCAGTCCTCTGCCAAGTCCTCTGACATCCTTCAAGCCATGCCCATACAGAACATTCTACCTCTCAGATGGAATGTTCCAGTGACTCCCAACAGTCTCCAAGGCACAAGGGAAATTCCCCTGTTTTCTCCCAAATGCAATTTCGAGGAACATTGGTGTTCATCCACTAGGGCTATCATCAGTCCAGCTATGCGACAGAGTACCTGTCCTTTGGGGGCCTCCTGGAGCCTTTAGAGTGCTAAAGCTTCATGTTGCTCCATCTAATCGCAGAACAAGGACAGGAGAGAGGAGAGAGTTGAGAAGGATGTGATTCTTTTTGGTATTGTACTCTTTTAGAGGTTCCCCAATGCATTTCAAAGTCAGGTAAAACTTTGTTTTGAGTTCTTATTTATAGTCCCTTTCCTCCCTGGGATCCAGATGTAGGTCCAATATAACTTGCATGAACTCTAATATCAGCCAACATTCTTCTCAAGATTCTTGTCTGAAGACTCTGATTTTCTTACAAAAAATCTTTAACTTTTTACAAAGTTAAAATCTTCATCCCTGGCTCCTTCATCCCCTAAGGTAAATTCCTTTGTGAGGTGCTCCTTAATCCCCTGAAAATATGCTTTTTTGGGCCATCCAACTAGTTTGGTAATTCTACCTAAATTCCAACATTGATTCATAAATCAACAAATATTTATTATTGAATTTCTATCATTGACCAGACATTTCAAACAAGCTATTAACTTCTTACAAATATTTATCATTAATATTTATTTGCTGAAAAGTATTGTGTCACATGGCTATTAGAAACAAAATCCAAAAAGAAGAATTCATTTCATGACTTGTTGGCAAAACAAACAAACAAACAAAAGACATAATGAAATAACAACGTATATTTCAAATGCTGTGCCTTAGCTCACATGCAGTTTTGTGCGTGCGAACTAGTATATGTTGTTGATGTTTTCTGAGTGTTAGCTGAATGTCAGAACTTCTCAACTTCCCTACTCCACCAGCTTGCCCTTCTTCAAAGAATGGGGGATCAAACAGTACACTTACTGTACTCTCCAAACAGATTCTCGTAATAGTTTTACCAAACCTCCAAGGCATTCCACACCATCTCCTTTATTGCAGATGGTGAGTGATAAATCTTGACTGGCAGAACTTGGTTTCAAAATTTTTTAAACATCCTTCATAGTAACCTTAAATTTCACTCCAGCCTGTGAAGGTACTTCGCGCCTACTGAACCCTCTTTTGGGGGATCTGCTAAAAATCTGAGACAAAAGGGAGTATTACATGATACGTGCTATTGGAGTCTGTTTTTTTGAGCCTCTACTTGATTAGTGTAACTCAGTTTAGGCTGTTGTTTGCAAGGGCTAAGCTCAGATGGGGCAGCATTGAGTCTTCTTTTCATAGCACATGCACTTAGAATCCACGGAGGAAAGAATAGAGATTGACTAAATTTCTCATGGACTTCTTTCTTACCCCTTCTCTCTGTTGTAACACTTTCATGGAATAATATTTATGATGACATTCTCTCTCATCAATCAGATTAAATTTTCACTCCTTAGGGCTCCCCTTCTCTTTTTTTGTTCAATGATGAAAAATAGAATAGACATCGGTACACAGGGAAAAGGAGAAGACAAGGAGAAGAGAAAAGCCAGAGATCCATGGCACTAAAATATAATGACTAAAAGTAAACCCATGAACTAATCAAGCAGCTATTTAATGTTTGTTCCTCGGCATTTTTTCCTATTTTATCTTCTTTCAAATTCTTGTCACGTCAAATTCTCTTTTCCAACTTCTCAACTCACTGTGAAAGGATCACTGTAGATAAAAGACTTCAAAACTATCTTATCGAGATACAGCATGGATTTTCTGTGTCAAGAGTCTTTAAATTTTTATTTAAAGTCTTTAAAACATTATCAACTCCACACCTTTCACATTAGTAACTAGCCAAAAAAGAAAACTGTAACACCAGAGAAAACAGCATTTCACAGATATCAGCAGGTATACAACAGATCAAAAATCAAGTTCCTTCTTAAAACAAAATGATTGCTCTATGGAGACCTCTATTAAACTTGGCATAAAGAAGAAATCTATGAAAATTATTCTCGTAACTAAAATATTTTGAAAAGCAGATCACAATAAAAATCATATCTCAGTGCTCCCTCATTAGGGTGCACATTGAGCTGGATGCCTAGATTTCTTTAAAAATATTGTTCATAGCCTGAAATCTTCTGTAAAGGAAAAGATACATCTCTAAAGTTTTAATTCACATATTTAGGTTGGATAAACTTCCAAAAGAGCAAATAGTATCCTTGGATTATTATGGAGTTAAAAATAAAGTTAAATGCAGATGCATTTGTTAGATTTTTCTACCCAGAGAGGTATCATTCTCAGAGCAATCTAGTTAATAGTACACTCATGGATTAAAAAAAAAAAAAAATAGAAGCAATGTACATCCACAGAGAAACCCTGGTAATAAATATCATAAAAATAGCAATTCACTTTTAGATAGTGCTTTACAACTTAGAAAGCATTTTCACATTTTTATTTTTATTTTTATTTTTTAAAAAGATTTTATTTATTTATTCATGAGAGACACACAGAGGGAGAGGCAGAGACAGGTAGAGGGAGAAGCAGGCTCCATGCAGGGATCCCGATGTGGGACTCAATCGCAGGACTCCAGGATCACACCCTGAGCCGAAGGCAAATGCTTAACCACTGAGCCACCCAGGCGTCCCCATTTTCACATTTTTAGTCTTACATTCTTAAAGTTCTCAGCGTTCATTTTTATCATCCTTACTTTATAGATAAAAGGAACGGAGCTCAAAGAAGGTGAGATTGGCCAGTATCCCATAACTATTTAATGTCAAAACTGGGACTTGCTACCCAGATTTCAACCTCTTTTTGCATCCATTCTAAGGCTCTTTTTGCTACACTATAGGTGCCTTCAGTAGAATTCTCATTACCTGATTAGGAAATACAAGCATAATATGCTTATATTAAACTAGCATAATACATTTATTCAGCAATGAAATTACCAACTGGCTACCACACAGGGAGATATATGCATCACCGTAAAAACCTTTGAAACTTTTGAAAGGGGCAAAACGATTTTTTTGCAGAGCATTTTCTGGTAGACACTTTCAGGGGTATCTAATTCCACAAGAGTCTGAGCCTTCTCTTGTATGGGGTCTTACAACTCTTCAAATTGTAAAAAACTGATAGTAATAAAAATAATTCTTGTCCATAAAGATAAGATTTGGCCCATGGAAATTAAACTCCACACCCAAGAAAGTACCAGCTTTTTATCTGTTAGTAAATTCATTGGCATATTCCCAATGGCCTATATGTATGTCTGTTTTTACGAGTCTCCTCTGAGCCAGTTTCAACTTTTACTGGTTCCCTCATTAACTATTGAGTTAAATAAAAACATTTGATATATGGTTATTTTTTATTTCTAAGAGTCATAGTTTTACTTTTTGAAAAATATTCTTATGTAAAGAAACGAAATATGTACTCCACAAGAAATCACCGTCTGATAAGGACAGATATATAAGTAAACAGAGCAAGAAACGTCAAATAACACAGATTTGTGAACAAACTGATTTACAGAGAAAAATTAACTGTACGGTGGAATTGGGGAATAATGGCTTAGCTGAGTCTTGAAAAATGGAGGAAAAGAAAAACCACAAAAGATAAACACTGCAGTGACTCATGTTTAAGAACATCAATTCAACCACAAAGATAGGGCAATCTGTTTGGCATCAATATAACATCATTTTTAGCATCATTACTAATCAAAACAGATTATCTCCACTATAAAATACCCTACCTAGGCTGCAATATGATAGTTAAATGAAATAGAAAATTGCACTACCATTTGTTGAATTCTATCTTTTTGGACAAACTGGATATATAGTCCCTAAAAAATTATTTCCTTAATTATGATTATTTTAGCTGAATAATTTCATATTTGTAAAGACTAGATATTCATTAAGAGCAAATTCTTCTTCTAATTCATCATTAGCTAACTTGACAATAAGAAAAGATTATTGCCCATTAAATTCATTTCCCAGATATTTGATGAATTTAATGAATACTTGAGTTTATGCTGGTACCTCCTCCTAGAGTGTTCTCCCTTCTAGAAATTCCACTCATCCTGCAAAGACTCTCAAAGTTTGAAACCTCTGCCCAAATCAGACAACTATTTCACCTGGTTCATTTACAGTACCTCTCATCTTTATGCATTATTGTGTTGTAGTATGTAACTGTTGGTAGTTTAGATCATCATACTCTCCCCTGTTAGAATCTAATCTTCTTGAGATCAAGGTCTTGATTTATGTATCTGTGTAACTCTCAAAAGTTTGTCATGGTCCTTAGACACATACCTGTTGGATGAACTTATTTTTTTTTAAATGTTCACTTGGTGCTAAAAATGCTTGACAAATAAAAAAAATACTTTAAACATAAGAAAATAGAAATTGTTTTCTCTAAGTAGTTTGTTTTCTTGAGGCAATAGTCTCAATTACTCCAAAATTAGTTTTGAAATTTGTCTTAGTACAAACAAAAATTATCTGAGCTATCACTCAGTAGTTTGTACTAAAGTTATATAAATAGGGAAATTTTATAGAAGCTATAAATAGATGTACATCAATCCCATAACATATACAAATAGTGAATAAGAAAATGATTCCAAAGAATGAAGGACAGCAGGAAATTTTATACATACAGACACTGCTTTGTAGTAATACTGTGATTTACTGAGCTTTACTTTTACCAATAATATCCCTTACAGTTGCATGTGAGTTTATAATATGTTCCAAACCTAATAAATATGACTATGTTGGAGCATTTTATATATTGCAGAAAATTAGTCAATTTTTATATCATCTAAGGTTCTGTAAATTATTATTTTCATGATGAATAAAAATCTATCCACAAATAATCTATTCTGAGACATTGGCAAATCACACAATACTATGACTGCATTAATAATTCATATCACCAACTGAATAATTTGGATGAAAATATCCTAGCACAAGCCAAACAAAGGGATCATCCAGAGAAGTGTGATGCAAGGTAGCTATCAGAAGAATATGTGATCTGAGGGAAGCCATAGCCATAAAGGTAAGAAACAAGGGATTCTGAAGTGAGGGAGAAGAAGGATTTATTTCATGTTAGGTTGATTTAAGGATTGGTACAATTAGGGAGAATGCTAGATTCATGAAAATAGAGTAGTAAATTGACAACTTTTAAAAAAGATTTTATTCATTTCAGAGAGAAAAAGAATGTGTGAGAGAACACAATCAGGGGTGGGAGAAAGGCAGAGAGAGAAGCAGTCTTCTTATTGAGCAGGGAGGTGGGGATTAGGCTCAATTCTAGGACCCTGAGATGATGATCTGAGCTGAAGGCAGATGCCTAACTGACTGAGCCACCCAGGCACCCCTAATTTGGCAATTTTAAAGATCACTTATATTACTCAGCCATTAGAAATGACAAATACCCACCATTTGCTTTGATGTGAATGTGAATGGAATTGGGGGGTATTATGCTGAGTGAAGTAAGTCATATGGGGAATATAAGAAATAGTGAAAGGGATTATAGGGGAAAGGAGAGAAAATGAGTGGAAAAAATTAGAGAGGGTGACAAAACATGAGAGATTCCTAACTCCGGGAAATGAACAAGGAGTAGTGGAAGGGGAGGCAGGCAGGGAGATGAGGTGACTGGGAGATGGGCACTGAGGGAGGCACTTGACAGGATGAGCACTGGGTGTTATACTATATGCTGGCAAATCAAACTCCAATAAAAAATATACATATAAAAAAAGAGGCAGATTGACAGCTACCTTAAAAAATAAACAAACAAATAAACAAACAAATAAATAAATAAAATTATTTCATTCCATAAGTATTATTGTAGGTTGAATGGTGTTCACCCAAAAGAAATGATGAAATTCTCACCCCTGGTATCTGTGTATGTGACTTGATATGGAAATAGGTCATTGTAAATGTAATTAGCTAATATGGTGTCATATTGGAGTAGGGTGGACTCTTCATCCATTGTAACTAATGCCCTTATAAGAAGAGTGAATTTGGGAGCACCTAGATGGCTCAGTTGGTTGAGTTGGTTGAGGTTATGATGTCAGGATTGTGGGATCGAGCCCTGAGTAGGGCTCCTTGCTCAGCACAGAATCTGCTTGTCCCTCTCCCTTGGCTCCTCCTCTCCTCTCTCTCTCTTTCTCATAAATAGACAAATAAACAAGCAAACAAACAAACAACTAAATAAATAATTCAAAAAATAAGAAGAGGGAAATTTGGACATAGGTATAGAAGAAGATAGTCATGTGATGTTGGAGGCAGAGTTTGGAGGGATGTATCTGCAAGCCAAAGAATGCCTGGAGCCACCAGAAGCTGGAAGGGGCATGGAAGGACTCTTCTAGAGCATTTGGAGAGAGCATAAGTCTGCAAACCCCTTGATTTCAGATTTCTGGCCTCAGAACTATAAGAGAATAAATTTCTGTTGTGTTAAGCCGCCTAGTTTTATTTATACAACACTAGGAAACTAATATAAATACCTCCCTAGGTACTAAAGTAACAAGATCTCTTTTAAGTAGTGGTTTTCATCTATTTACCTTGGTTATCACAATGAACTGGATAACCTGCGGCGTAATATCACCAGCACAGAAAAATAAAACACTGAACTCTTGTAGTCTGGTTGTCACAAAACTGATATAAAAATATGGATAATGACAGTAGCAATGATTATCACGTGGCTGATGCATGATCGCTAATCTCCACAACCATAGGTGGTAGGCAATAGTATCCTCATTTTACAGAAAAGGAAAAGGAGGCATAAGTAGGTTAGGAATTATCACAAGGTAAAATGTCATAATTTAAATCCAGGCTTTCTGATTCTATGCAATACTCTTCTGCACACTGCATTGAGTCTTTTTTTTTTTTTTATAAATCTACACAATAACAAACAATTTGATCGATTTTTCTTAATTGAATTGACTCTATGTGTGGGCATTGAAAGTTGATCATATAATAAACCAAAGGAAAGGAGCTTGCTCAAACATCACAAGCGTGTATCTGAATTCTTTTAGTCCTGTCAATCAGCATGAGATAATTACCAGAGAACATATTTCTCCTCCTACTCACAAATTCTCCATATGTCTACTGCATGTCTTACAACTTCCCCCCAATCAAATGATTCTGACTTGCCCTTCAGGGGAGCAGCATCGCATATTGATTACATTAAGAGTGGGCTTTAATATCTTCTAGCCCCTGTGTTCCGGTTTCAGCTCTGGTCCTCGGAAGCCATGTGGATGCATCTCTTTCCTCCATCCTCAGAGGCCCAGGACTTTCACTGCAAAACGAGGGTCAAGCTAGCTGCTTAGCATAATGGCAGGCACATGCTAAGTTATTATTACAATTACGCCTTCAATAGTATACTGTACCTAGAACTAGGGAAATGTGTTGATTACATGAAATTGACCACAAATGTATTGTGAGTTATGTAATTTAAACCATTGGCTATCTAGTTTCTATCATCAAAAGGAATTTTTTAAAAAGACACAGAAATCAAAGAAGGCATTTTCTTTCCTGTGTTATTTAGAGAATTTCCTGCAAATCAAAACACAAAATAGTTCTGAAAAGCTAATCTTCACAATAAGGAATCTGTAAAGGTTCAAATTCTATATAGGAAAAAAAAATGACTTATATAAGCAGCTTTAGCACCAAGCTGTTTCCACACTTCCTCTGATAAGACATAATAGTCCCATATTTCCCATCCAAATCACTTTTGCATCACAATAGGAACCAAATGGTAAAAATAAAAGGTACTTACTGGGATTTTTTTTTTTTCTCACAAATTCAATCTACCCAAATGATTGAATACTCCCAAAAAAGCGTTGAAAGGAAAATGACGATGGTATCAAAGGAGACAAAAGACATTTTCTTTTAAAAAAATGTTATCTACTTTCAAATTAGTTACCTCTTAAATTTTGTTTCTGTCATCATTAGGATTAAGGACAGTGAGGCAGCGGAGTGTAGTTTTGAGACGGTGGACTCTCTAATCAGAGTTTGGGGTTATTAGCCCATCTTCATGGCTCACAATTGTAGTGAGTTGGGCAAGCCATATACCCATACATTCCTCAGTTTCTTCACATGCAAAATATAAATATAAATAATTCTAATCTCACAGACTAACTGAAAGAATTTCATGAATATGTGCAAAATGTTTTACCATAGTGCCTGGCACTTAGATAAGCATCACTTGAAGTTTGCAACTGTTATTAATATTCAATATTACAGTATGTCTTATGAAGAAATAGTGCCAAATAGTTATTTAAAAATAAATAATACAAACAGCTACCATGTACTGAGCACATATTCTGAGCCAGGCCCCCAAAAGCATGCACCACGCCATATGATTGCTATCCTGATCTCACAGATGATAGAACTAAAGAGCATGCAGAGGAGCTACTGCTTGCACACACCAGCAACCGGGAAGACCAGGTTTGCTTTTACTGCTCCCCGCTGTGTACCAAACACTGAGAGGGACACTTAGGATACAAAAACCTTCCATTGGGCCTCTTCTCCTGACACCAGATAGGATTTTTCACTTTGAACATGGTTCTAAAGTTGTTTAATCTTAAAAAAAAAAAAAAAAAAAAAAAAAAAGAGAGAGAGAGACTGAAATAGCGACTTTTTAAATCACTTGAGAAAGTGATTTAGCAGGGGAGTACTTTTAGGAGAAGGAAAGAAAAAGAGGGAAGCAAGAGAGGGCAGGGAAGAAGCTAAGCAAAAATAAGGTCTCAGCTGGAGATTAGCTGTGTCTTGGACTATCAATTGTGCCATACACATGAGGCCCAGCGGCCAGCCCTTTGTACCCTGTGTTAGTAGTAGCCTCCCACAGCCCAGGGAGTTGGGGAGCCTTCCACCTTTTGTTGTAAGGTATTCCGTTATGAAGACCCAACCTCTCCTTTAGTCAATGAGTTCTACATCTGAACACGGGCTCAAATCTAGAAATTAAGCCAAGGACTCTGACTCTTACTGAATAGCTCAGCATTCTGTGTATTTATTTTAATACGTACTTAGAAGTATAAATATAAATTAAAATACAATATAAAATATAAATACACATATTTAGATGTCTATACAAATACCTGTTTTGACCTGGGAACAAAAAAATATCTGTTGTAACCTGGGACCATCATGTTCTACTAGCATTTCCATAGATCACGGTGAGCCAGGTGCCTGTCCCTGGCTGGTACTCTGACCTTGCTGCCCATTTTGTAATTACATTCACATTATTTCTGGCACAGAAGTGCTGCCACCTGGCTTTTGTTACGCTGGGGCCCTATCATCCCACTGACAGAAGGGAGCACACGTCTATGAAGGCATGTCCTCCCATCAGCCCTGGACAGAAAAAAGACAACCACAGTGGAGTTTCTCAGTGATATCGGCATCCGCCTTAGAAGTACATCATCTCTCCCATCTTGGGAAACAGTCATTGTGCGGGGTTCCAGTTTTATGGTGGACTCAGTCTAATATGCCCAATTCTTTGTGCTTTTTTTATCCATTACTACAGTCGGTCACAGATTTCTAGCTTCTCTACTTTATTTAGTGTGGGCTGTTGAATTTTCCAAGATTATAAAAGCCAAACAGTATATTAGGAAGACTTTCCAAGCCCCTTACCAGGGTGTTAAATCCTGTGTTGTGAGAGAATGGGTTCTCATGTTAAAAGATTGCATTTTTCAGCTTATAGCCTGAACCAGTACTCTTGGAATGCGCTGCTGGGCATGTTTTCCTCTTTCCTGCTGATACATGTTAGCCAGGTCTTGCAGCTCCTTTGGCATGGAATCCATCTCCTCCCTTAGTAGGCAGGGGCTTTCATAGTCAGGTTGTGCTTGATGCTGGCCTGATTAACATGGTTCATACTAAACAAAATAAATAAGGGTCAGCTTTCTCACAGTGATTTTTGCATTTTAAACATAAATAGTATTTATACAAATGCTTATTTTTACCCAAACATTTCTCTAACTAGGAGAACTGTCTCACTTGAAACATTTTAACCTTCCTTTTCTCATTATGCATGACTTGTGGGAGAGGTGGGCAGATCCTGAGGAAGATAAGCATTGTTTTGTAAGGCATCTGCATCATTTGAGGCTTCTCCATAGTGGGGAGGTAGAGCAGGCTAGTATTAATGCTGGGCTCAGTTGGTTGAGTGTCCCTTCCCTTCCCTTCCCTTCCCTTCCCTTCCCTTCCCTTCCCTTCCCTTCCCTTCCCTTCCCTTCATTTCCCTCCCTCACCTTCCCTTCCCTCCCCTCCCCTTCCCTTCCCTCCCCTTCCCTTCCTTCTTCTTCCCTCCCCTCCCTTCTCCTTCCTTCTTCTTCCCTCCCCTCCCCTCCCCTCCCCATCCCTTCCTGTCCCTTGCCTCCCCTGCCCTCCCTATCTCTTCCTGTCCCTTCCCTCCCCTCCCCTCCCCTTCCTTCTTCTTCCCTTCCCTCTGCTCCACATCCCTTCCTGTCCATTCCCTTCCCTTCCGATCTATTCCTTTCCCTTTCCTTCCTTTCCCTTTCTTTCCCTTCCCTTCCCTTTAGGCTCAAGTCATGATCCCAGGGTCCTGGGACTGAGCCCATGTCCAGTTCTGCACTCAGCAGGGAGTGCAGAGGATTCTCTCTCCCTCTGCCTCTACTCCCACTCAGGATTTTTTTTCTCTCTCTCTCTAAAATAAAATAAATCTTGGGGGGAAAAAAACCTAAGACGTGAATCTGAGGGTTCCAGGTCCTAAAGTGCATTACTCTAGATACCTCTATATGAAGTTTCAGGACCCCACTCCTTTCTCACTAAGGCTCTGTTTTTGGCATAGAATACTTGGCTAGACTAAAATTCCATCCTCTTTACAGATTTCCCAGGCTTACTATTAGGTCCTGTGTCTCATCTTTGGCTCTGTCTGTCCTCTGGCTATGAGCATTAAGTCTCTAAAGGAGCTGCCCAGCAGCTTTCCAACCCTCCTACAAGGCCAATCATAGATGTGTGTTTCACATTTTCTCCTTCACTACATCAATGGCATTCAGCAACACCCATCAAATCCCACAATCCTTATAATTACTATATATATTATACCTCTGAAAAATTAGAAACATTACACCAGCTAGAGAATATCTTTTCATAAACAGCCTCTTATAGTTAATTGGTAACAGTCTGAGGGGTCACTTGTAGAGTATTCCAGATCCTATTGATTTTTTTATGTACTTTTTGGGGGTTTTTATTGCCATCTTGCTAGTAAGTGACTCACCTTCACAACTCCATTCTTATAGTTGGTTTCCAAGAATCATTTTTGGCATGATCCAGAATTTCAACAATCAGAGCCTTAGACGGTCATTCTTTTGAAGTTATATATTTAAAAAAAGTTCCATTAGGACAGCTACGGTTCCACCATGAGGCACTAGAGGTGAGGGAGCTGTCTTTGTATTCCAGCTCTGTGGAGTCTGTGAGTCATCGGGATCTTGCTGTGGTGTAAAGTCATCTGAGAGGCAGTTTCAGTTCAGGTGAGAGCAATGCTCCTGCAAAGGGGAGATTATGAGCCAGTAGTCAATAGCTGGGGGAAGATGCATTGGTCCAAAGAAGAGGACATTGGGACCACATCAACAGCATCCGCTATGCCCTGTTTCTAAGAAATAATATAAAGCAGCATAGTGCCCATGTACCAATCTGGAGAGGTTTTTGTTGTTGTTTTTTGTTTTGTTTGCTTTTTTTTTTTTTTAGGCTTGCTTGTTACTTACTTTGCTCTACCTATCGCATTCCTCCCACCCCAAAATATATGTTTCTAATATACATACAATCTACAGCTTCAGGTATGGATGTTGAGACCCTCAAAATTCTCTATTTGGCTGTCAGAAGCATGGCTGAGGCCAACATTTCTCCTCTTAGCCTATACCACCAAAGATGAAGCTTCTCATGTGTTCCTCTCTGGCCATGTGTAAAGAATTCTCAGTCTCTACTATCATTCTAAGGACATAAAAATGTTTAAAAATAGCTGAAGCTTTCCTTGCTATATTATCAATATTAATTAATTTAAACATTCATAAATGTAAACATTCATATTTTTAGGAAAACCAACAGCCCAATATAAATAGCATCTGAAGGAGCAAAGGTCTCTTGCATCATAAGTGGAAGCAACACAAGGGAGAGGATCTGCCCAGACATATCACTCAAGACTTGCAGGCTTTCCAAAGACAGTATTCTAAAGTGAGCAATATAAAGGGGAATCTCTTTAGAGATTTATGCTCCAACAGTGATTCCAGACCTCCAAACTTTGAACATGCAACATCAACAAAGATCTTGTTATGGAGGACACCACATCCAGATTTGCAGTCCACCACAATCAAGGTAATATATTTGAATACTGATCACTGCCCCCCACCTTTGGAAACAGGGACATACAAAGGGAGAGTCCAGGAGTTAGAGAAAGAAGACAAATTTACCTGTTAATCCTAGCAGTTGAGGGCCTTAATATTATACTTTGAAAAACTACATTATTTTCCCTCCCAAATTGGAAACAACTTAGTTATGTATACGTGTTATGATTGAAAACAAACTAGTCATTTGCTAGATTAGTAAATCTAAGAGAGAACATAAACAACTGTGTGAATTTGATCTGTAAAATTCTAGTAACAAAATGTATTAGCTCAAATGTGCACAGGTTAATGCAAAGAAATCCTACAATATTTCAGAAGATTATAGTCTGAAACTACCCCACAATTGCTTTCAATGATAAGTTAGAAATGTGATTCTCTTTTCTCGTGGTACGTGATTGGACTATTAACACTAGTGCATAAAGAAAATTCTTCTCTAAGGAATCATACAGAAATCATCAGTAAAGTGCTCCATATTATCTAATTATATTTTTGTTTACTTAATATTTAATAGGCTCCAGGCAAAGAAAGTGAAAATGTTTCAATAGTCCTCATACCCAAATTTAGGGGATACTATATTTTCAATTAGAGGGCATATCAAACCCTTTATGGAAATTACATCAGAAAGATGTGTTAGCTTTTTCATTTACATTTTTCTTGTTGGTCAAGAAGATACCTTTGTGCATTTCCTCATTCTCAAATTTCTTTCTCACTTTTTTAAAGGTTTTATTTATTTATTTGATGTAGCAAGCAAGGGAGAGAGAGAGCACACAAGTGGCAGGAAGGGGCAGAGGGAAAGGGAGAAACAGGCTCCCTGCTCAGAGCCTAATGTAGGGCCCAATTCAAAGATTCTCGGATCATGACATGAGCCAAAGGCAGACCCTTAACAAGCTGAGACACCTAAGTGCCCCAAATTTCCTTCTCTTTATATTACATCTTGCAAAATCTCTTTGTTTCTTCAGAATTTCACTTGAATTTCATCTTCTCTGTGAAACTTTATATGTTCCCATCAACTCAGTCTCAAGTAGTATCAAGTAGAAAATTGATCAGATTTTCTTCATTGTTTTTATTCTATTTGCATTATCTTTATTATAGTACCTACACCATGTTGTAAATATCATTTACTAATTTGGAATCTATATGAGTTGGTGATCTCTTTGAGGGTGGGTATCCTTTCAAGAGAAAAAAAAAAAAAAAAAAACACAGTTTTTTTTTTGAAGAAGAGATTCCTCAAGCAGACTCCCAGCTGAGTGCAGAACCAGAATCCAAAGTCAACCTTCTAACCAACTGAGCCACCCAAGTGCCCCTATTTTTTTTTTTGAATGAACAAATATATGGATAAGTTTTGTCAGAAATTAATAGAGAAATATCTAACATGCTCTGTACTGCTTTATTTCCAGAGTTTAGGTGTGAGCATACTTAGAAAGACAAACTCTTGATACATAATAAGCCTTATTATGCCCTTCTTTTTTGTTATCTCGATTTGGGAAGTCCTAAATTTCCTTTAGCATCTTATCAGATTGCTCCTTTGAACAAAATTTAAATACAGGCCAATTGAAAAAAATCACCATGACTCCTGATTACTACTGGGGGAAATAAAGGGAATGAGGAAATATGTTGTCTTCCATAGGATTTAAACTTTCATTAAGCCCTTCATTAAGATTCAAATGGATGGGGGGATCCCTGGGTGGTTCAGCAGTTTAGCGCCTGCCTTTGGCCCAGGGCATGATCCTGGAGTCCCGGGATGAATTCCTCGTTGGGCTCCCTGCATGGAGCCTGTTTCTCCCTCTGCCTGTGTCTCTGCCTCTCTCTCTCTCTCTCTCTCTCTCTCTCTCTCATGAATAAATAAATAATTTAAAAAAAATTTTCAAAAGGATGGTTCTGCTAGAAGTAGACTCCACCCATGCCAACTTCATCTCCTCTCAGTCTTTAACCAAGAAATGTAAGGAAAATTACTTTGAGCCAATTAGAAAATCTCAAATGGTAAGCTTTGCCTCTTGTTTACAGATTCTTGATACAATTGTAAACATTTATGTTTCAAAATTTCACTGATTTCAATCTACACAGGTCTTGCATTTTACTTTTTCATTAGACTAAAAGCCTGCGGTAGCTGAACATCATTGCCCAAGGATGTTATATAGACTTGTCTTTATGAGGTGTCATCTGTACTGTAAGTGAGATTTTAAACTACTAGAAAGCCTTTTAGCAACTAAGGAAGAAACGCTAGATTTTCCAAAGGGTTGATGTCTACAGCAGTGCAGTCAATTGTTGCTGGTAGGTTTTTGTTGCTCTGCAACTGTCAACACACTTAATTCTTCAAATGATAAAAGTCTTGAAGTCTGTAATATAAAAATTAGATGTCCTGGAAATTTTTATTTCTATTTTAAAGGTACAACTTATCATCAAAATCATGTTCATTGCAAATGTTTTCTTGGCAATTTACTTGTCATAAATGTCTATTGTACTGACATACTCAGCAGGGAATAGTGTATGTTTATTCTCATGTACTTATGAATTTGTAAAGAGATGCAGTGAAAATAAAGGTAAAAAATATTATGACTTGCAAACCTCCAGATGATGAGATTTGTTTTGTTGTAATTCCACATTCCAAGGTCTGAACTGAATCCAAATTCCAGAAAGAGAAATACATTATAATTTTTTCACACTGTGAGCACATAACTGACTTGGCATTAACCAGCTCGTCCAAAGATTTATAGAAAAATGTTGCTTTTGCATGTGTGTGAAACAGTTGGGGAAGTGTAAGTGGGGAAAGATAAGTCAGTATGAGAGGTTTTTTTTAAGGCACCTTAAAAGATATGGAAAAAAAAACCCTGAAAATAAAAAAGTTTGAATGTATACTGCCTTATATAGTTGTGATAAAGATAAACACAGAGAAATAGTACATATCCAGATCTCATTTCAAACTTTGAAATTTCTTAAAATTACCGTATTATCTCAGGATGCACAACTTTTGTCACTATATAAAAGTAGCCTATTATGTCGATCATGATACTGGAGATTATGGTCAGAGCAGTATCTATTTCAAAAATATTCATTTATTTATGCATGCATCAATTCATCCAGCATATATTTACTGTGTGCCTATTTTGTGCAAGTAGCTGTGATAGAGAATTCTCCTCTCTTTTAAAATCTTTTCTTGGGGGTAATATTCTAGAATATTTTTCTTTTTTTTCCCCTCATTTTTAGTTGATCGCTACCAATGGCTCATGACAAATGATGATAAATAAAACATTGTCTATATTAGGCATCATCAATCAGCTTTTCATTTGCTTAATGTTTATTCAAATAGCTTTGTGTGATCTGTGCTTATCTTAAAGAGGCTTAAGACATTCCTTTTATTCATATCCTCAGTAATATACTCATTATCAAAATAATGACTGATATTTTAGATATCAGATTTTTTTAAACCTAAAAAAAAATTGAGTAAACCATATGACAAATGTAACACATCTCACACACATAATTGAAATTTAAGTTCTTTCATATTTAAACATATTTCATTTGTGGTACTGACATAAAGACAAATGGATCAATAAAATAGAATAGAGAAGTCAGAAATAGAACATTTATTAAATTTATTAAATGATTCATTTATGTACATATGAATATATTTACAAAAATTAAAAGGAAACCATGGGAAAAAGAGAAGTCCTTGCGGAGTGCAGGACCTGAGTAACTTAACATTTATATGGAGGAGAAAAAGACCCCTTCCTCACATTATATATAGAAGGAAACTTAAGATTAATGTAAAGCTAAACATAAACCCTAAAGTAAGCCCAACCTTCCTTGCTTAATTTTTTACCATCTGATACACTTCATCAGAAAATCAAATTCTTACATGTTAATTATAATAACCACTCCTATTCATTATGTACCTCCTGAGTGTCAGGGAACATGTGAGACATTTTCCATTGATCATCTTATTTTTCTTTATAATACTCCATAAAATAGCATCAGATTAAGAAAGTAGGGCCCCCAGCCCATTAGCTAAATAACTTGTCCACAATCACAAAAGTAAATGGTTGAGCATGAATTTAAACTAGGTCTGTCTGAAACAAATCTAGTTTTTGTTTATTAAGTGAAACCTGCTATATGTAATATACTTAAATATATCATGTAACACATTAAATGGTATGAAATCATAACATTTAGTTCTTTTTAAAATTAATTTTAGGGCAGCCCAGGTGGCTCAGCGGTTTAGCACCACCTTCAGCCCAGGGTGTGATCCTGGAGTCCCAGGATCAAGGCCCACATCGGGCTCCCTGCATGGAGCCTGCTTCTCCCTCTGCCTGTGTCTCTGCCTCTCTCTCTCCCTCTCTGTGTGTCTGTCATGGATAAATAAATAAAATCTTTAAAAAATAATAAAATTAATTTTAGTTCCTTTTCTTATACTTTAAAACTTTTCTTTCTGTTATTCTGAAACACATTTTAATTTTTTTATTGAAGTGTAGTTATGAAATGGTTAAGATACAGCACAAGAAATATAGTCAATAGTATTCTAATAGAGTTATATGGTAACAAATGATAGCTACGCTTGTGGTGAAGTACAGCATAATGCATAAAGTTGTTGAATCACTATGTTGTACACGTGCAACTAATGTAACATTGTGTATCAAGACATTTTATTCTTAATTCAAATATATATCTAAAATAGAATAAAAAGGAATTAGGTAAAATGAATTCTACTTGTAAAGATGGTGTTCCCTATTTATTCCAGATTAAGCCAGCAAGTTTTTTGATAATGCTGAATCTGAGACATGAGAGAAGCTTCTCAACAGAGGAGCTCCTTTTTCCCCACTAATTACAGAGAAATATTAAGCATATTGGAAATGAAAATATTTCTTCATTTTATGAAAAGTTAAAATCAGATAATTCCATGATAAACATAGCTTAGTTTACTCAATTTATTTGAAAAACTTGAGTCAGTACTTACTAAACGTTCATGACATTCATAGTCATTTTAAAGCATATTGTGTTTTGGAAGAATGACAATGAACACTTCTGTGAAAAGATACCTATGTCAATAATGGAATAAAATAACCTTCTGAAAGAAAAATGGTAGGCTTGAGCTCCCAGAGTCCCCAGAACTAATAGTTGATCTGTCAGTTATCAGATTTTCAGGGAGAATGGCAGAAAGTAAGGTGAAAGAGCAGTGACTGAGTTGGTGTGAGAGGGCATAAGGCTTGCAGCTTAGGGATCAGGAACATGGAGTAGTAAACCTGAAGTCTGAAAGAAGTTTCAACATTCTTTTGCATTCCAACCTAAAGAAAAAATCAAAATCACAATCCTGCCCGTCTGACAGTTTCTCAACCTTGACACTATTAACATTTGGGGCTAGAAAATTTGCTGTGGAGGGCAGCCCCGTACTTGTGGGATGTTTAACAGCAATGGCACCATCCCCCAAGTCATGATCACCAAAAATGTGTGCAGACGATGCAGATGTCTCCTTGTGGGCAAAATCACCCCTCCACCATTTATAACCCCTTATCTAGTACGTTGGTTTGCATTTCTAAAATTCGAAGTCTTTGCAACTAAATCTTATACACCAGTTATTACACAACACTTAAATTTATCTCTCTCAAGTACTTCTGATGAGACATTGGGTTTTCTTTGCCCGCTGATACAAATGTTGCTGGATGTGTGCTGCAGACCTTGCCATATTTATATTCAAGATTTTATATTTATTAAATAATGAAACTAATTTATTACTATTATACCCAGCATGGTCATCTTTAGAACTGCATTATCCATGCTCTCAGCTAACTTAAAATGAATTGTTCTCTTACTGATCAATATTTTTCATTGAAATGATGAGATACAAAATATATTTTCTTAAAATGAATATTAATACGTTAGTCCTGTACCTGAAATTAAAAAAGAGACATTCAGCTATATATATAGTAAAATTAAGTACTGTCATCTAAGTAAATTTTGCTATGTGGTGCTGAAATTAAAGGCTGTAGGCCTAGGAGACTTGATGATGCATTGGAGAGGGAATGATTCTTGCAGTTTATTCATTAGTACAGTTAGTCAATAAATATTTAACGAGCACCTACTCTGTGTAATGCGTTATGTCTCAGGAAACAAAGAGGGATCCACTAGTCAAAATTTTCCACAGAGTTTATGTCCTAGTTGAGAGAGCAAATAATAAGCAAATAAAAATATAGAAAACTATAATGCTACATTGATAAGTTATTTGTAGGAAACAAAGCAGGGCCAGGTCTACAGAATGGAAGGAACGATCTTCTATGGAATGGTCAAGGACATCCTCTGCTCAGAGACAATACCATGAATAGCATTCTGAATAACATAGCAAACAAGCTGCATGGAGAACTGGGAGAAGAGAAGAGAATTCCAAGCAAAGAAGAAATAAAGTGCAAAATCTAAAGTCAGAATCATCTTAGCTATAGAAAGATCATCAAGGAAATTAGTGTGACCAAATGAAGTGAGTAAACCAGAAACCAGTACACAGGAGTAAACCAGTAAACAGAGGAGCCACGTTTGGAGGAGGAGGCAGGAGTGAAGTCCTGCAGAGCCATTTAGGTGAGGTAAAATTTGGTTTTTGGTCTGAATAGGTAAGAAGACACAGCAGGATCTGAGAAGTATCCTTCTCAGATCTTCTCAGAAGGGATCTTATTTACATTTACAAATGGTCAGTCTGGCTGCTGTGTAGAAGTGTGTACATAAGTTGAAAAGAATGGAACTGTGAGGGACGCCTGGGTGGCTCAGTGCCTTTGGCCCAGGGCGTGTCACAGGGTCCTGGAATGGAGTCCCACATTGGACTTCCTGCAGGGAGTCTGCTTCTCCCTCTGCCTATGTCTCTGCCTCTCTCTGTCTCTCTGTGTCTCTCATGAATAAATAAATAAAATCTTAAAAAAAAAAAGAATGGAATGATAAGAAGTATAAGGAAGATACTGCAGTGCATAGTGTTGGGTGAAATGCTGGTGCTTGAAGCACTGGAGGTGATGAGAAATGAGCAGACTCGGGAGCTATTTTGAGGGAGGAACTAACAGGACTTGCTGAAGGACTGACTATGCCATGTGATCCAGACTATTCAAGAACGAGTTAAAGGATGTGATCGTGAATGACAATGTGAAAATTAGTGTCATTTTCTAAAATGGGGGAACCAGCAGAAGGAACAGATGTGGGGTAAGAGTGCAAGAAGGAGATCAAAAGTCTTTTCACACATGTTAAGTTTGAGATGACTTCTAAATATTAAACTAGTACCATTTTATCTAAAGAGCAAATCAGAATTTTTTTTTTTTTTACTTTCAGTTACCTTTTAGTTACTACTAGTTCCCTATCTTTTTGTTGTTACATCAGCTTTCCTGCTTATCCTCAATGTATTTATTTCTTATCTTCAGGTTGTGCCATAGAAAATAGAGGAATTTTAATCGGTGTTTATCACAGTGATTTTTTTTCTCTAAATACAGCATTATCTATCTAAGCCTGAGTAGCTCAAAAAATAAAGCCAATGGAAAAAACAAGACATGAGTACATTAAAATGTAGAGGTCTGCCTTTCTCAGGTAACTGGTAAACACTGACAAATACTGTCTTGAAACACAAAGGTTTAATGTTAAGGTAGGATTTTTCAAACTTTAAAATTTTACTTAAGTCTAACACTTTAGATGTATGTACAACTTGTGGGATCTCTTCTTAAAAGTAGATAGTTTGACATGATAAGAACCCAATACTGCTTCCTGAATGTGTAAAGAAGCCATAAATCTCAGTTTGAGCGTACTTCATATGTTAATTCATTGGGAAAGAAAAAATCGGCAACAAATAGCTTCATAGTAAATGGTAAATGTGCAAGCTATAATTTTTACTGTAATTAACTGGTATTCCACATCAGTATCTTTTTTTTTTTTTAATCCTTTAATTTAAAATCAAAACACAGTCAAAGAGCAGACCTGCATTATAGAGTGTTTTGAAGTCTTCCACCGCAGGTCCATGGGTCATCCTTTTTAAAGTGACACCTGAGTTGGAAAGATTATCTCAGCAAAGAAAAGCAGCATTTTTTGTTTGTTTGTTTGTTTATCATCCATTGATATCTTGGGAAGAATGATATGTTTCTGAGCAGATCCTAAAGACATGTTAACTAAAATAAATTGAAAAAAGGGAAAGATTAAAACCATGGGGTATTCCTGAGTCAGAAGCTACTCTAGTAGGAAGTCTGAAGGCAGTTTTATGATCCCTAAGATTAGGGAGAGGAGATTTGGAGAAGAACAGAGAGAGTGAAGGGAATAGAAAGACATTATCCTGCTGCACGATTTAGTCTGGAGCCAGTCCTTGCCTTCTACATTGCTCTAGTTTCTTAGTAAAGGAACATTACATATAGATGGAAAACACTTCCAACCAAGTCACTGCCCATTGGAATTCACTCTATACATATTTAACAAAGAAAATACAAATATAAGTGAGACAAAGTTCTTAATAAGTCAGATAAGTGAATTTTATCACATGCTAAGCAAGAAAAGTAAATTCTATTATTTCATTATATTAAAAGAAACATTAGTGACTCCTGGGGTTTAGTAATAGGACTTGGTCTGTTTTACTCTAGGTCATTTGATAATTTTAAGTGACCCATGGAGACTGAAAATGTATTATGCTGTTTTTTATCTCTGTGACAGCAGGATTGGGGAAAGATGATTAACAGCAGCCTTTACATATGAAAATAACCATAAATGAATATATAACAACAATTTATATTCATATTTCAAGAGACAGTTGACAAAAATGTTTGATTATAACACTTAAAATTTTGAAAATTAATCCTTAGATACTTGGTGAATGTTGAATTTGGCCTTCAATATTGGACTCTGAAAATAGTTAACAGCAAACTGTGGTCTTACATAACTTGGAAAAATAGGGTATTTACAAAATCCTATATTAAGGCATACCTATGAGTGGCAAATTTATTAAAAGTGCAATAATAAAGAAAACTTTTAAAAACAGATCCCCTCAAAAATCAGTACACATTTATTTTTCTATAACTGAATTTAAATTCTAACATTAGTCCTGACTTCACCTAGAGGTCGAATTATAACACAATTCGGGTAAGGGAAAGTCAGCCAATCTAATTTTTTCAGCTATATACAAGACCTTTTTTTCCATTGAGTTTCAGGATTCTTTTTGGATTTGTTCTGAGCTGTGAAGAGTTAAATGGTATCCATAGAACTCTGGCAGTGATGGTAGTGGTGGAGGGTGGGGCTTCTGGTCCTTAATCCCTACCACCTATTATCTTTTAAATATATGCCATTCCTGTTTTCTCCAGATGTCAGCAACTACCTCCTTGGAGTCCACTAAGACACTCACGTTCAGCATCTTTTCTCTGGTTGATCAGGTCTTTGCATGTGTGGCTTTTCCACCGTAACACTGTTCAGACAAGCCCACTTTTCTGGCACATCTGAGGCCCTGAAGCTTGGACAAGAGAAATTCACACAACTTCCTACTTTCCAAGAGCATTTAGATTCAGCAATTGACAAATGAGTAGGAGTTTTTCAGGGGTCCAGTGAGAATGTCAAGGGTCCTGGGAAATTCCTCATGCCTCTTACTGACTCAGCTAAAACCCAGGTATAGTGTACATGCCTAACAATAAGCTTTTGGGATTGTATTGCAAATGCCTGACATTAGGCTTTTGATTGCTTAGACATCCATTTCAAAGACACAGATCCCAAATAAACAAATTGCCAGCTGTATGGCCCAGTTACTAGCTAAACAAGTAGATGGGAAAACAGGCTACCTCTACTCATGAAGTTTTCCTTTTAGAAAGTTCTCGGTAACCTAGATAACTGACCAATTGAGTGACCCTGCATCCTAATTCCCACTCTTATGTTTTAAATTTACCATTAAAGAGTGAACCCGTGAGGGACACCTGGTTAGCTCAGTAGGTTAAGCATCTGCTTTCAGCTCAGGTCATGATCCTGGGGTTCTGAGGTGGAGCCCCACATCATCAGGCCTCCTGCTCAGCGGGGAGGCTGCCTCTCCCTCTCTCTCTGCTCCCCCCTCCAGTTGTGCTCATACTTCCTCTCTCTCCCTCAAATAAATAAAAATTAAAATCTTAAAAAAATAAAAGAGGGAAACCCATGAAACCCTAAACCTCCTACCCTCAATTCTAATAAAAGCAGAACCCAAGATACATGATTTATCTCTTTCTACCTGTAACCTCACAGTGTGTCCCCTAGCTTGTCTGTACTCTCTAGGACTTGTCAGTAAATAACTTTGATTTTTCAAAGTTGCTTGATGGTTGTTGCTTAGGTGTGTCTTGTAATCATAATGAGAACCACAAGGGCTGGTCCAGTCACAACACTGACTCTAGTTAAGAGAAATTTTTGTAGGGATTCAGTTATAAGTAGGGGGTGGGGGGTGAGTTCCTCAGGCATTCCTAGCAGACAGCATCACTATCAGTAGGCTGAGACCTTCAGGAAACAGCAAACCTAACTGGTCATTAGCCCTAGAGACTGACTATTCCTGCTCCTACTGTTGTGCCCAAGATTGCGAATCCGAGAAACCACCAAGAAGCCAACACTGATGCAAGCACACGAGGGTTTATTAGCAAGCTCGAGCTTGGGTCCAAGTATACCCGACACAGCGGGGCAGGGACTTGGACCCTGAAGTGGGTTACAGCTGAGTTTTTTATAGGCTGGTCTAGGGGATTTTCAGAAGGGGTGGGAGAATTTCTCCAAGTTCTGTTTACATTCTGATGTGGGGCTTTCAAGGGCATTGAGCTCTGTTCTCATTCTAATATGAGACTTTCGACCATGGGCGTGGCTCTGTTGTCTTTCTGATATGGGATTACCTGCCGAGGACATTGAGGACATTCTGCAGTTTTTCCTCTAAAGTTCAGCCTTTAGTCACAGGGGCCTAAGATGGCTGTACTTGTGCAAATGCTAAACTTTAGGTGGGATGGCCTTAATTTTTCTCGGCCTCCACACTACATGCTTTTGTTCTCCCATCCTCAGAAATCTGAAACTACATGTATTCTGTGATCCTCCCCAGTTTCCAGAATCTCCACAAAATTGCCTTGTCACCAGCAAGAGATAAGACAGTTCTTTCTCCAAACTTCTCCTGTATGAAACACCTTGCAAATGTAATGGTTGAACTTGGGTTTCATTCTTAGAATCAAATTATATTTTTCTGGATGAAAATTCTAGTAGCTTCAGCAGGCCCAGCAGGCTGGCTCTGGCTTAAAACAACATTTCATTATTTATCATGGTTTTCTGAGTCAGGAATTCAAACAGAAGTTGGTTGGCAATTCTTCTACTTAGTGTGCCAATGACTGACTAGAGTCACTCATTATTTTCACCTTATGACTGTGCTCATGTGGAAGATTCAAGGCTTCATTCAAACACCCAATACTTTGGCAAGGACACCTGGAAATCTGGGTTCAGCTAAGAGAAAGATGCTTTCTCCATGTAGACTCAGAGCCAATCTCCACATAGTTGTCTATTTTTTCCCCCACAGGAAAGATGGAGCTCTTACATGAAGGCTATCTTTGTGTTCATTGTGGCTTCTTTTTTGACACAGTAGTTATTTTGCATGCCTAAGTTCCAAACATTTGGGAACTTTGAAATATATTCTGTTAAATTTGCTATGTCGTTTGATTTTTGGTTTATCTTTTCTGCGCTCAGAAACATCACTTGTAGGGTTTTGATATTTTTTGAGGTTTTATTGCCAAGCATATGATCTATTTTCAGTTAAAAATTGATTAAATATAACCTATGGATAGTTAAAAGATGATGTATTCTCACATTGTTCAGTGCAATGTATATGTCTATATATATATGTTAATTAATTATGTAGTTAATTGTACACTTATACCAAGCTGGGTTATAATTGGCAATTATGACATTTGCTTATTCGTGCTTTATATATTTTGAAGCTGTGTTATTTAGGGTATAAAAAATAAATATTGCTTTAGCTTCTTCTTGCATTGGTATTTTTTATCATTATGAAACTTTCCTGTATCTCTCCATATACTCCTTGCCTTAGAGTCTCCTTTGACATTAATATTGCCATACCATATACCCATTAAGGAGATAGTAGCTTAACTCTTAACCTGTGTAACTTCTAGCTGAACAGTATTAGTTAAGAGAAGTCTTTCTATAAATGTTACATTTAAAATAGTTATGATTAATATTGTAAAATATTTTTATTAACCTGAGAGGGCCTAACACTAGGTCGAATAATATCTACTAAATATTATTTTACTGAATGCTAAAGGACTCTCTCCCTCTTTTGCAAAAGTATATTATATATTCATATTTAAATTAACTGGTACACATGCTAATGCAAATCAATTCTTTTAAGTGACTACCTATTTTTGTGTGATTTAAGGAACGAAAGTTTGACCATTCTACTGGAATAGGCAAAATTTTTAAAAAATAAAGGATGAAATAAAAGTACATTCTACCCCTAAAATAGCTCTTTGAATGTGAGACCAAACTTTATATGTTACTCATTACTTGATTTTTACTTGTTTTGCTTCTTTGTTTTTTGTTTGTTTTTGTTTCTGTTTGAGTTACCCATGGTTAGAGAATAGTTAAGTTTGGAAAAAAAGGGCTAAGAAGATATTATAGGTAAGGAGGATCCAATATTTCTTAGTACATGGTATTATTCTTAGAGGTAAAATCAGTAGTCTGAAACCTATCACAGTTACAAAGTTTGGTTCACAAAACATTATTTTAACCTGAATACATGTATTACATTAACATATCCTTATTATAAGTGTTTAGATACTGCTAGTCTTAAAACAATGTATAAATTCTGTAAAAAGAGCTAATTAATTTATAGTAGCTTTCAAAAATCACATATATCTTGATCAAAACACAAACACTAAAAGTGAAATTACTATCAGGTAGAGATTCATGATTTTTATTTTTCCTTTGAAATTACTTAAAATCAAAAAGGTAAGAATTATTGGAATAGTCTATTCTCATCCTCCTACCACAGTTTGATATTTTAAAATGGAACAATTTTATAGTCAGAAATCATCAGACCATTTTCCTGTGTAGATATCCACATTGGCATAATTCGTTAACCTTCGGGGAAGTATGGCTTGCCACTTCCTGTGTACTTTACATTAAAACAAACATAGTGAAACATAAAAGATGTTTGGTCATGATGCTAGAAAAAATACTAAAGAAAGAAGACAGGCTAAAAGTTTTATTTGAATATTAAAATCTTAGTATATACATGCAATTATGATTTGCAAAAAATAAGCAAATAGAAAAATATAACACTGAATAAATTCACTGAAATTATGTAAAATTCATAACAACATCAGAAACAACAAGAACAATATTCTTTAATACTTTTTTTATTTATTTTTTATTTTTTATTTATGATAATCACAGAGAGAGAGAGAGAGGCAGAGACACAGGCAGAGGGAAAAGCAGGCTCCACGCACCGGGAGCCTGACGTGGGATTCGACCCCAGGTCTCCATGATCACGCCCTGGGCCAAAGGCAGGCGCCAAACCGCTGCGCCACCCAGGGATCCCACAACAAGAACAATAATAATGTCTCTCGCGTCCCTTTTACAAGCAAGGTACCACGTTAGTTTCATACATGCATTACCTCTTTAAATTATCCTAATGAATAGATAAAATCAATCACGCTTTCAGTCTCATTTTTAGATGAGAAAACTGAGGCACAAAGGTTTTACAAAGTCCATATAGCCAATCAATACATTTGATCTTTGGACTTGGGTAGTCTGTCTCCAGGACCTGTTATTTCTTATATTTTATTAAATTTTATAATTGGAAGTAGTGGAAGATGAGAGGGAGGAGATGAGGCATAGAGAGCATAAGGCTGGCATGCCAACTCACAGGCAAAATAAAAGGATATTATGACTTGGGAAGGAAAAATCAACTTTGTAAATTTATAATTCAAGAAAGAATAAAGTCCTAAGCAAAAGTTCAAACTTCAGAATTTAATTAGTATAATTTGTTTCATCAAGATTAACAATAAGAGATGTAGAATTACACTATTTTATAAGCTGAATTTATAATGTTGCCTAGGTTTGGAAGCATAATAGACATTGTTTAGAAGATTACCTTCAATAGTTTATAGTCAACTGAACAATAAGAGGTGAAACATGTAGGCTTTTATGTAATCAGAATTTTAGCACAATTTATGCTGAGAACTTGACTCAGACCTCATTCTCGCTCCATGCATGGAAGTATCTTAGGGGATCACTGAGAAAACCCATACTTTAGAAGCTACTCTTAGGGGGGTATAAAAAAATGGTTTGCTTCTGTAATACTGAGCCCTACGTGGACGCAAGGAAAAGTAAACCTGTGGCTGTGGACGAGATAGGCTTACACTTGTATGGACATTTCTACTCTGAGCAACATGCAAGAGCGGCTCAGGAACCCCAAACCCAGGTCTGCTCCTGTCTTTGCTGAATTTTTTCTTGGCAATTCTTGACTCCTTCCCCTTCCCCTAATATACCCAAACAAGATGCACATGTTCCTTCTTAGTGAATTAATATGAAACATTCTAAAGTGGACATACTGGTATTGCAGCGTATTTAAGTAAAGGAACACATTATCCTCTCCTTCAAATACAACCCAAAGTCTCCAGCTCTTCATATATTCAATCAAATACATTAGCATTCTACAGATAAAGAAATATCTTCTTTCTACCCTGACCTCTATTTGCAATCAATTTAAAAGCTTTAAATGATTAAGGCTTGAAATAAATGATTAAATATGCCCGTGACAAAATGTATGTAGAATGAATAGATGACAGACACATATTTTTCCATTGAAAGCTGAAACAGAATTATCCTGTTAAAAGGCAGAGCCCCAGTAAAGAGGACATTAATCTACAAAGGGCCTCTATTTGTAAAACTTCAGAAAGCAGCATAAAATAAAAAATAAATATCGACCACTGGAAAAAAATATATATATATCGACCACAGGAATTGTGTAACATGGCAGCTTGTGACCTTACTGAAAAGATTCTTCCATTAGAGGACAAAGGTCACATTTAAATTTTTTTTTTTTTTAGATTTTGCCATTTTTTTGAGAATTTATTTTCATGATTCCCAATTACAAAAATGGACCTAAGCTTTTAAAAGATATTTATTTGTAGCTCCTCTTCCTTCCTCCTTGCCATGTACTTTGCCTAACCAAATGCTATAAGATTTTTTTTCTTTCTTTTTTTTTTCTTTTTTTCTTATTTTTTTTTTTCTTTTTTTTTTTTTTTTTTTGAGAGGGGAAAAAGAGAAAGGGTTGGGGAGGGGAAGCAATGAAGGGTTCAATCTCACAATTGTGAGATCATGATCTGAACCAAAATCAAGAGTCACTGCTTAACCGAGTCACCCATGTGCCCCTATAAAATTTTCAAATGCAAACTTGTCTCAACTCCTCCATGAAGCTATCCTAATAATTCTGTACAATAAAAAAATAATAATTCTGTACAACGTTAATCTTACCCGATCCTTATGAATTTGAGTTGAGTTTTTCCCATGGGATTTTCTGTTGCAAGTAATAAGTAAGCTATCATTCAATATTGCTGGTACCTAGATATTGTCACACATTTAGTGTCTATTATGCTTGGACTAAGTCATCAGTAAATGCATGCTTGCTGAATTTCATCCTGAACCTTTTCCCTAAACTGTGTCCATCTATTGGAGTTAATCATAAAAAATCAATTTTCTTACTTAGCACACCAGATTCCGACTGAGATTAGAGCCTTAACTTGAACTATAATTTACTATGTGGAGTATTGCTTTGCATAAGTGACATTATTTTTCAAAATAGTAAACAACTATTGGTAAAGTTCCAAAAGGGTACATTTTTTCTCTTGATTTTGATAGCAATTATTGACCTGAAGAAATTGGCAAATCTTACTAGCATGCCCCAAATAACTTTTTTTCATATATAAAAGTGATTTAGATCCTTGGCTTAAATAATTAAAACCAGTTTTCCATCTACATGATATCTGGTCAGGAATGTAAGAGCCACAAGGGATTTTTTTTTTATTAAGTGATACTTCCTATGCAATAAAGAATAACAAACATTCCTATTCCTATCCAATAAATGGCAACAGTGCCCTTCCTTTATAGCCTTTGTAATAAAGAATAACACCTCATGCAGATTTCAAATATTTCTTTATAAGTCTCCACATATGTAAGACTGAAAATGAAGTCAAGAACCAGATCATGGAGAGTTTATAGTATTTGTAAAAGGCTTGAGGTTTATCCTTAGGATGATGGGAAACTACTGAAAAATTTTAAGCCAAGGAGTAATGTGATGACATATTTTAGAAAACATAATTGGTCTACCACCTACTGAATGAATTGGAGGGCATTCCCAAGGCAAATTGAAGACCTTAAATTGTCTACATAAGTAGTGACTTTGGTCAGAATGGTCTGAAATAAAATATTTAGAAATTAGATTCAAATTAATTTGGAGATTGGTTCTAAGCAGGTAGAACAGGAAAGCATAAAGGATAAAATAACCAGAGAAAAAGCAGAAGAAGGATCTCGTTGGAGTTTAGTCATATGTTTCATCTTCCTCTCTACATTTGAGCTATGCTGTCTTTGAAGATGCTCCTACTTTTAAAGATTTTTTTATTATTTTCTAATTTTCCTTGAAGTTGGTTTATAATTCACTAAAAGAGTAGAGTCCATATATAAAAAAACAAAAATTACCTACACAAGAATTTTTGTTAATAAACTTCCCACTTAAAAAATGTGTTGTGTTCTAACAACAATCTGTGAGTAGATTTAATTTTTTTTCATAAATTTCATATTAATGGAGATCAGCAAGGTCCTAACTTTGTTTTCTCCCAGATTTTGATACTGAATTTTCTCAGAGCCAGCCAATTTGTAATATTTAACATATTTAACTGTTTTTTTTAAATCCAGTATTCATTTGTTTCCTCCTCAGATTGACATTACTACATGCTTTACTTTTACACATATAATAACTTATGAAAATTCAGTTTATAAGATAGTAATTTAAATGCTTAGGGTTGAGTTCTTATGCCACATACTTCAAACTTTGGTGTATCATAGAATCACTTGCTACTCAAGAAGACAAATTTCTGAGCCCAACATTCAAATTTCTGATTCAATATTTCTGCAGAAGAGTTCAGGAATGTGATTTATTTATTTTGTTGTTTATTTCTTTATTAATAAGTAACTTATTGTAGGTGGTACTAAGATCATATTTTGAGAAACAATGATTACTATAAGGAATATTTGACTATGCTCCATTCTGTCTCAGCTATTTAGAATAAGATAGAATTAGTTGTTTCCAGGCCTATAGGTATACTAATTCTTTTAATTGTATTCTATATTTTTCTAGAAAAATAAATAAATAATATTGGAGAAAAAATTCCCTATGTGCTAAAAATTAAATAAAGTAGCCCCGGCTATCCCAATAAATGGAGATTGTTTCCTGAGTTGGGTTGTAGGAGGTGGTTCGCTAAGGAGTGCAACCATCTACTTCAGTAATGCTGAGAGGTAAAAGGAGAGTTCTTCTCAGGTACTCTATTGTCGTAGTTAATTTTATGTGTCAACCTTACTGGGCTAAGGGATCCTCAGATGGCTGTTAGACTTTATTTCTGGGTGTGTCTCTAAGGCTGCTTCTGGAAGAGATCAGTACTTGGATCAATAGACCACTGAGTAAAGCTCACTCTCTCCAATGCATCATCCAGTTAGTTGAGGGTCAGAATAGAACAAAAATGCAGAGGAGGGGCAAATTTGCTTTCCCTATTTGAGCTGGGATGCCCATCTTCTGCTCTCAGACATCAACATTCTTTGTTCTAAAGCTTTTCTGATCCTTCAGTATGACGATGGTAAATTGTGGGACATCTTAGTTTCTATAATCATATAAGCCAATTCCTATAAGTAATTAGTTAATATCTTATTGGTTCTGTTTCCCTGGAGAACCCTGACCAATATATCTATGAATCTTACATGCAGCCTTCTAAACCAACCGTTGGTGGTCTGGAAATTATTTCTGTGTCACATATCTGATCACAGGAACCATCTATCATGAGTAATTTTCAGAATAAAAACCCCATTTTGATGAATATGCTTTATTAAATTTGTACATGATAATTTCCTTTCAATATTTATCATTGAATCAACTTAAACACAATTTTCGGGATCCCTGGGTGGCGCAGCGGTTTGGCGCCTGCCTTTGGCCCAGGGCGTGATCCTGGAGACCCGGGATCGAATCCCACGTCAGGCTCCCAGTGCATGGAGCCTGCTTCTCCCTCTGCCTATGTCTCTGCCTCTCTCTCTCACTGTGTGCCTATCATAAATAAATAAAATAAAAAATAAAAAATAAAAAAAACACAATTTTCAATGCACACAAGTCTTTCCATTTCTTACTGGGCCACTATAATACTCTTAATTTTTTTATTTACAGTTCAAGCTGGAAAAGAAAAATCTGCATCTCACTTTTGGCCTTATGTAATCCAACATTTCACAACTAAGTGCAAGCAAAAATAGCTGTATGTGGGACCATTTGGAATCAACAGACACATGCAGTTTTTTAATTTAAAAACAGCAATCCAGGGAAGTCTTTTACTGGAGAAATGTACTTAGAAGTACTTCTTTCTTGCTTGCTCTTGGAAGTATTTCCTTTTTAGGAAAAGAATTTATTTAGTTATTTGAGAGAGAGTAGACAAAAGGGAGCACAAGCAGGGGGAACAGCAGACAGAGGGAGAGGGAGAAGCAGATCCCTGCTGAGCATCAGGGAGCCTGATGTGGGGCTCTATTCCAGGACCCTGGGATCATGACCTGAGCTGAAGGCAGATGCTTAACAGACTGAGCCACCCAGGTGACCTGGAAGTATATCTTTATTAGATGTTTTTTTTTCTTGTTTTTTAATAACCATTTAAATAATAAAAAGTCATTTTTTCTGGAACTGAGATGGTAGAAAAATAGGTACAGATACTGCCTGCTTCTTTTCTTAAAAAGGAACAATGCCATTATAATACCAAAAAGTTTCAATGTCAGACAAATAATTAGTAATTAGATACATAGAATGAGCTAATATTGACAGAAAATACACCTGTGATTTCTAACGTAGGTATCTTATTAGTTGTATTAGGTTCTTAGGATTGCCATTTCAAATTAGCACAAATTTGGTGGCTTTACATAACAGAAATGTATTACATTATGGCTTAAGAGTTCAGAAGTCTGATATCAAGGTGTTGAAAGGATTGGTTCTTTCTAGATGCTCTGAGGAAGAATGTATGTCATGCTTCTCTCCTAACTTACGGTGGCTCTGGAAATCCTAGGCATTTTTTGGGTGGACATACACTCCAATCTTTACATCCATCTTCATATGGCTAGCCCTGTGTCTTTATGTTTCATTTTCTAAGGACACCTGTTTTTGGAATAGAGCCATCATAAACCAGAATGATCTTAAATTGGAATCTCTTCGTAATTACACCTGCAAATAGTTAGGTTGTAAGGTTCCAGGTAGACAAAGATCTGGGAAGGGCACAACTCATGTCACTAGAGTAGTGGTATTTTATCTTATTCTTTTTCATGTGTATACATTTCAAATTCAAATGACAAATTTATTCCATGATAACAAATTAAATTTCTCCCCAAAATATTCTACTTAAAAAGAGGTAGGAACAAACAAGAGATTCCACTTTATTTTTTTTTAAGATTTTATTTATTTATTCATGAGAGACACAGAGACAGACAGAGACACAGGCAGAGGGAGAAGCAGGCTCCACTCAGGAAGCCCGGGTCTCCAGGATCACGCCCTGGGCCGAAGGCAGCGCTAAACCGCCGAGCCACCCGGGCTGCCCCTAGATTCCACCTTAAACAACATGGGTAAAGTTCCATTTTGGTCACATTCTACCTGTGTGGTCTTTAGGAAGTCATAACTTACATAAACATTCATTTTTCATCTGACAAAAAAGAAGATAATACCTGCCCTATCTCTTGTAAAAAATTGTTGGAATTAAGTAAGAAGTATAAAAGTGATATGAACCCACAGACATGTTTAATATTTTATTTTTACTTAAAATATATCCATTGATGTTGACTTTCTGATCATTAACTTATTTACCATACTCAGAATGTAACTATCAATATTATTCTCTTTGGAATGGACCAAGAACAAAGATGGTTTGTGAAGCAATTTGAGATATTTTCCCAAGTATTTTAAAAATTTAAATATATTTTAAATATATTTAAAATTTTTAAATACAAACAATTTTGGGGGGAATCATTTGGCATGAAACTTCCCAGAGATTTCAACTTGATTTTTATAGATAACATTTTTTCAATATTATTTCATTACAAGTTATGCAACCACAGTAAAAATACTCCTGGCAAAAGCGGGTTTGAAAACACACCCCTGGACTCTTAAACTCCTGGTAAGCATTCAGTTCAACTACTAGATGCAGATAGGAATGGCATATTTTTAAGGATTGATTTATTTATTTGAGAGACAGAGAGTGAGAGAGAGAGAGAGAGAGAGAGAGAGAGAGAACATGCCAGCAGGGAGAGAGGCAAAGGGAGAGAGACAGTGAATCTCAAGCAGACTCCACACTGAGCATGTTTCCTGTCACACGGTTCAGTCTCACAATTCTGATATCATAGCCTGAGCTGAAACCAAGAGTCCAAAGCTTAATCCACTGAACCACCCTGGCCCTTCAAGGTATGGCCTTATTAAAGAGTAGCTTAATCACTAGTGTTAAAATATTTGGGACATTAATTAGTATGATTACTAGGAGAATGGAGAGCATTTGTTTAAAAAGCTATTTAGTTACCTTAGGGGTCAGTTAAGGGAAAGTTTCTATTCTATAATTTCATATCTAGGAAATAATTATTCCTCTTTCCCACCTTCTAAATTCTGTAACAATTTATCGTGCTACCAAATATTCTTTTTTTTTTTTTCATTTGTTTTGCTCTTTAAGAGCATCCCTTTATATTGTCTGCTGGAAGAATGGTGTCTTATCCATCTTTTTTTTTTTTTCTCAGTTTCTCCTGACATAGTCTCTGTACACATTGAGTCTTGCTGAAGAAATGAACACTGCCTTAAAAGAAACAGTAATAGTTTCTTATCAAATAAAAACATACCTACGTTTTGGTCTTTACTGTACTTGGAATTTTGGAGAAGTTAGGAAATGTACCTGGTGAAAATAATTATGTGATATGTACCCTAACTTGTATTTTTTCTTCACCAGGAAAATGTGAAGGAAATAAAATTTTAATCTATGTTTTACAAAATGTAATGCTGAGATAGCTCTTAGAATTATAAATTTATAAAAAAATATAAATTTATCATTTGTATTTAAACACCACATGCTGGTGTAACTTTAGTGTTTCTATTCACCACAAATTAGATAATTATATTCTACCAAAAATCTGTACTTCTTCCCAAAGATTTGCATTTTTGCTTTCAAATACATGTATATTTATGAAGAAAGGTCTTTATGGTTGATTAATTTCAACATAAACACAAAGCAATTATCATCCTAAAATAACATTCAAGTTCATTATCAAGAACAATGAATCATGGATTTAAATCATGATGGTTATTCCAAAGCCAAGGAGATAGGAAAATCATATAAAAATTTTATCTGCCTTCTAAGAGAACTGCTAAAGCTGGATTTAAATTACCCAGTGCTTTATGGTAGCTATCTTAGTGTCTGGCATATAGTAGGAGTAGGTGTTCAATAGAATTTTCTAAATTGATTGATTGATTGATTGATTTCAACCTTGATTGCCTTGGATGAACACAAGTTGAATTTAAAACTCTCTTCTTGTTTGAATCAAAACCTATACCATTGGGCAGTCCAGAAAGACTAGTTGCTTGTTTAAAATATCTCCAACCTGAAAATGTCACTAAAATTTGAGCTAGACTATATACAAGGGGAGAAAGGAGTGCTTGTCGGCCTGGTACCTTCATTTCAGCTGTACTTCAGTGAAAAACAAGAATGCAGCAATGTCAACTTGGTTAGGTTTTCACATGGCTTTTTCAGAGATAGGCAAGTGCATTACTAACAATAAAATACCAAGTACAACCCGAGTTTATAGATAGAGACAGAAAAATGATAGATGGGTAGATAGATGATAGATGACAGATAGTAGATAGATAGAGATATTAACATATGAATTTAGCATTTCCTAAAATTTAAGTAGAGCTCAAAAGGGAAATATAGAGATACTTTACAATGGTGGCAAAGAATTGAGATATAAATCACTAAATAATAATTTATCTCTAGTCATTCCATTTTTTGTTCTTTACTTCTTTTGTAAAATGTTCTGCAATGGGGGTGTATGGGTGGCTCAGTTGGTTAAGCATCTAACTCTTGATTTCAGCTCAGGTCATGATCTCAGGGTTGAGAGATCCAGCCCCATGTCATGCTCCATGCTGGGTGTGGAGCCTGCTTTCTTTTTCTCTCTCCCTCCTCCTCTCCCTTTGCCCCTCCCACCCCAATTCACATCCTCTCTCTCTCTCTCTCTTTCTAAAATAAACAAACAAAAAGTTCTGCAATGGTTACATCAGAAGCCACAGACTTCCTTGGTTGTGAATAGTCTGTTCTTTCCTACTTTATGACAATGAATATTCTCAAACCACATTTCTAAAACCAAGGGCACAATGTATGTGGTAACCATTGACAATTAAATAAAAATGTATTAATGCAAAATATGTGCCCTACCTTACCTTGTACATTCCTACATCTGCATTCCTCTTCATGTTACATTTTAAATTATTGAGAGTTTCTATCTCACAGCTCTTACCACTATTGCCAGAACCTAATCTGATACATATATTTTTTCACCTCTATTCACCTGACACTGAGCATACTGCCGGGTAGAGGGTAGGCAGTCAGGAAGTATATTAATTATAAGTGACAAATGAAAATCAGTACATATTAAATGAATTATAGTTACGAATGAATGACTGAGTGGTGTTAAGAATTCAAAAATAAATTATCCATCTATACTAAAGTAAGTGATCCACTATGTTTTTAAAAGACAACCAGATATGCAAGCCATTAAAATTAAAAGTAAGTCTGTTCATAAATGCAGCTGGATTATTTATAAGCATTCTAGAGCAAGAGAGGAGAGATCATGATGAATTCTTGCAGCTGTCAATAAGGTTTTGGGATCAGAAATATCATGGCAGAAAAACTGATAGTTGAGTTTGGAAGGATATATCGAAATCCTATATCAGGTAGAAAGGGAGAAATACAGAAAGGAATCTCAGACAGAGAAAAATCACAAAAACCAAACAAATAAACTCATTAAGATATGAAGTTCAAGTGTGCTTAGTACTTTGGGTTATAATTCTACCATTTACTATCTAAATTTTAATACATAAGTGCATCCTATTTTCTCTCCTGAGTAAATGCTATGCTTTTTACTATTCTTAAAATGCATTGTGGGTAATCCTCCTGTTGAGTTAGCTTTGCCATAAGGACCCAGTTCGCTGTTGTGGGAAATCCCACTGAAGTTCATACAATATATCTTTAAAAATTCTGAAAGAGCAGTGTTCCACACTTCCAGATGAACTTAATGAAGTATGGTATGAAAAGTTAACAACCATAAGAAACACACTACAAATCCACAGCTTTATCAAGGCTCAGAGGAGCTCATGTCTCTTGCATGATATTAAAAATGACTTTCTTTTTTTGTATACCAAAGGCAGGAAAGCAGTTAAACTCTCCATTCCATGTGTCCATGATATTCTGTCCTGACTTCTACAGACAGGTATCCTTATAAAAGTCTCATCTTAAAAAAAATAAAAATAAAAATAAAAAAAATAAAAGTCTCATCTTTTTTTTCCCCCTGCCTCAAAAAGTGACTTTCTTTTTAAGGCTCACCTTTCATTTCCTCAAAAGGCAACAGTCTATTTGGGCCCCATGTCACCAGATATGCAGTGACGCATCTCAGATATCCACAAGAGACTCTTCTAGGTGTCCCCAGCGCTGCTATCATCTTCCATATGCACATAATTCTATGTCTGTGGCAGATTCTCATGGTTGAATGACCAAATCTCCATTTCCTACTCTATTTTCCCTCAAAAATTTCCAGCCAGAGGTGGTCGTAAGACCAAGTTCTAGACAATGGCAATGACACACGTGAAATATGCTACAGGGTGTCTGGGAGAGTCTTTGTTCTATCTGGGACAAATACTACCTTTTCCTCTGGCCCTCCAACCTCATCCTGCCACAGCTGCTAATGGAACGCCTGCAGCTGCAACAGTCATCCTGGGACTGTGAGG
Organism: Canis lupus dingo; assembly: GCF_003254725.2. Taxonomy (NCBI): domain Eukaryota; kingdom Metazoa; phylum Chordata; class Mammalia; order Carnivora; family Canidae; genus Canis; species Canis lupus. The sequence goes on from NC_064248.1 coordinate 46,474,003, forward strand.
GAAAGGACCTGAGAACTGTAGAACCACGGCCCTGATATTGCTAATGGGCTAATTCAATGCCAACAACTACCTACTTCTAGACTTTTCTCATTATATAAAATAAACCACTGTAGTACGGTACAGAATCATCTTTATCATTTATATTTCCACCACTCTGTTTATGACCACATAGGTGTTCTCGGAGATGATAGAAGCTTTCTGTAATACGCCTCATATTTCTGTCTGAACCCTCACCAGCAGCATCTTTAAAGTCCAGGTTTCTACCAATAATCTCAAGTCAATCTAGACTTTTTCTATCATGTGTCTTGAAATTTTTCCAACCTCTATGCAGCATCCAATTACAAAGGCACGTCCACATTTTTAGGTGTTTTTTAAAGGCGCACCCCATTTCTCAGTATCAAATTCTGCACTGGTTTTCTAAGGTGGCCATTACAAATTACCACAAACCTGATGGCTTAAAACAGCATAAATTTCTTCTTTTACAGTTCTGGAGGTCAAAAGTCTGGAATCAAAGTATTGACAAGACCGTGCTGCATCCATAGCTCTGGAAGAGAAAAAGTTACTTGTCTTTTCCAACTTTCTGGTTGCTGCCCAGCGTTCTGTGACATTCTTTGACATGTGGCCATGTCCCTTCAATCCCTGCCTCAATATTCACACTGAGTTTTCCTCTGTGAGTATCTACTCTCCCTCTGCCTCTCTCCTACCAGGATGATTGTAAATCTAGATAATACAGGATTATTTCCTCATTGCAAGATCTTTAATTTAACCACATACACGAAGACACTTTTTCTAAATAAGCTAATAGTCACAAGTTCCAGGGATTTGACTGAATATGTTTTATGAGACCATTTGTCAGCTTACCACCACATCAGTTAGGGATATTAACCATTATTTTCAATTTTTTGTAGTGCTTTATTCTGATTTGGGTATCAGAATGATAATGCTAGTTTTATAAAATGAGTTGGGAAATGTTTCCTCTTCCATTTTTTTGGAAGAGACTGTATTGAGTTGGCTTAATTTCTTCTTTAAATGTTTGTTAAAATTCTCCAATAAAATTATCTGGGAGATTTCTTTTCTGGAAGTTTTAAAAATTATGAATACAATTTCAAATTATGTAAGATATAATTGTAGGTCTTTTGAGGAATTGGTTAATTTCTAAATCAAATTTATGCATGGAGAGGTTTTTTATGATTTCTTTTCTGTCTGCCAACTCTGTAAAGATATCCACTGTGTCATTCTGATACTAAAAATTTTATCTTCTCTTTTTTTTTTTTTCTTGTGGTCTTGCTAGAGGTCTGAAAATTTTGCTTATCTTTTTGAAAAAGCAGATCTTTGTTTTATTAATTTTTTTTCTATTGCTTTCCATTTTGACTTCATTGATTTTTGTTCTTATCTTTACTATTTGCTTAACTGGGGTTAATTTTGTTCTTTTTCTAGATGACCAAAATGAGAGCTTAGATTGTGTATTTGATATTTTTCCTCTTTTCCAATGTATTTATTTTAGTACTATGATTTTCCCTCGTATTACTGCTTTAGTTGTGTAGCACAATTTTTTTTTAATGTTGTATTATTTCCTTTGGTTCAGTGTATAGTGTTATGTTCCTTGAGATGTCCTCAATGACCTGGATTTAGAAATGTGTTATTTTGGGTTTCCAAGCGTCTGATAATTTTCCTGGTATCTTGCCATTGATTATTTCTAATCTTATTCCATTGTGGCAAGATAATACATTCTATAAGGTTTCAATTGTTTTAAGTTTGTTGAGATTTCTTTTATGGCCCAGGATATATGAGATTTCTTTTATGGCCCATATGCTATCTTGGCATATGTTCCTCAGGCACTTGAAAAGAATGTATATTCTGCTGTGTTGCGTAGAGTGTTCTATAAATGTCAATTAAATCCTGTTGGTTAAGGATATTGTTAAAATATTCTACATCAATACTTATTTAATGGCCATTAGCTCTCAGCAGGGATGTTAATTTTGACTCCCTACTTGACCTTCTCTGGTACCACTCTGGTGAGGGTGTAGAATGTTAAAATTTGGTGGGGATGGAAATCTAGCTTCTTCACTTGGCGTTTGCTCATATAGTTGATGGTAGGGACTTTTTTCTTTCTTTTTTTCTTTTTTGTGTTCTTTTTGGTTGCGATAGAGCAGTTATATATATTTTTTTAATTTCTGTCTTGCTAAGCGTTTCCTTTCTTTGTCCTCTAGCTAGAGAGACCAGGCTTTTGCTAAAATGTTTTTTGTTTGTTTGTTTGGTCTGTATCCATTGATGTTTCTGGGTTGATGTTTTCTCCAACACCCTGTTACGACGTATGATGCAAAAAGAAATCCAGAGAACTCACCATCCTGTCGTTCTTCATGTCTGAGATTCCCCAACCAATCTCTTTTATTTTTTCCAATTTTACATCCTCTTCTATTTGTTTTATATATAAATTCCACAGTTTTTATTAGATTTAGCAACATGTTTTATTTAGATAGATTTGTTAACTTTAAATAATTTGCCTTGGTAAATTAAATGGTAGAAGTGATACATACCAGTTCAAGATGAAGCTTTTAGAACAATAGCATGATTTCACCACTGTACTTTTCTTTTTTCCATGAAGAGGTAATATCCAGATAGAAGCTATGTTTTCTTAAATGTCAGACAGAAGACAACATAGAGTACGGCTACGTCCCATCAATAGCTATCATGTAAACTTAATGAGAAAGAAATGTTTCTTATTATTACAACCCACTGAGGCTTTGGAATTGCCTGCTACCACAGCATAATCAGCAAAACTGACTAATATACTCATGTTAAGTAAGGATAACTGCATTATTTTTTCATATTCCCCAAAACTTTATAACATTTCATTCTAGAATTTTGTTGTTGTTTTATATGAAACTTAAAACTATATTTTTTTATGAAATAATAGTATTTTATGTATTGTGGTAAAAACAGGACACCATTTTGTTTTTAAAGATTTTATTTAAAAAAAAAGATTTTATTTATTTATGCATGAGAAACACAGAGAGGAGAGAGAGAGGCGGAGGGAGAAGCAGGCTCCATGCAGGGAGCCTGACATGGGACTCACTCCTGGGTCTCCAGGATCACGCCCTGGGCAGAAGGTGATGCTAAACCACTGAGCCACTCGGGCTGCCTGACTTTGCCATTTTTAAATTGGATTATTTCACAACAAAGTATTTAAATACTTTATTGCTCATTATGACCCCTTCCAAAAGGCCACCTAACCAAGAGACATCAAAAAAAAAAAAAAAAAAAAAAAAAAAAAAGCAGGACCCGATTGAAGTGAAAAAATGACTTTTGTTATTTTGTCATTTTGTAGATAAATATGACTTCTTTTAAGATTGGCAGCAATCTCTGATGCTACTACCCACTGCTGAAACCAAACTCTAAAGCAAAAAAGTCACAATAAGTTGTGGACCCTCACCAAAGTATATAAAAACAAGACATTTTATCAAATGTTGGAATTTTTCAAATGTGCAAGTTCAAAGGGACCAATTTTTTCTAATCACTATTTTGTGGGTTTTTCTTTTGCAGAGAAATATAAAATGTAAAGATATTGGCCATGGTTGACATAGAAAGGAGCTTATACACTAAGAATTATTCTTTGACATGGCTAACACACAAATAGCAGACAACAAACATGACTTAGTTGTTCCAAGATGTCAGTAGATTTACTAAATTTTATACTGAAGAGATGTGTTTGGTTATTTCAAACTGTTTCAAACTTCTATGAGAAGTTTTAAAGATTTTAAAATAGATAATGATTTCTTTATAGATGTACCACTTCAAATCTTACTTCACTGTCCCAAGTCAAATGTGGCCATTTTGACCTAGATCAGTATGATTGTTTCCAATTAGAGAGTTCCAGCCTTCACTGTCTCAAAGGAGAGTGTTATAAAAACAAATAATGATAAAAAATTAACACTCAAACAAAACAGAGAAAAAGTATCTCTTCCTGGAGTTTGCCTTTCAAAACTTGGGCCCCAATAGGAAATTGAAAAGTATCCATGACGCAGATGAAAGACTTGAGAAAATTGCAATCTGAAATTGAATAAGAATGTATCTCCCCTTCCTAGAGTGATTTGCCATATTGTCTCTCCTTATATAGAAGTGAGTTACATTGCAAACCTTACCAAAGAAACAAAGGTGTGACCAGTAAGATAAAAAAAAGCATTAAGTACAATGCAAATTCTAACCACTACATACTTTAATCATTACTGTTCATAGCACCTCCATTTGTAATAACCAAAACCTGGAAAGAACACAAACTTTCATTAACAGGTAAGTGGACAAACTGCTACAAAGCCAAACAATATAATGTTCATCAGCAATAATACAAATAAACTATTGATATACACATCAACATGGATAAATCTGATGATTATGCTGAGTGATAGAAGCCCAAAACTACATACCTTGGGTATGTTTCTATTTATATAATGTTTTTAAAATGAAAACTGATAGTGGCAGAAAGCAGAACAATGATTTCCTTGGGACAGAGGATGAGGCAGGGAGGGTCAAGAAGTGATTAGAAAAGACCACAAGGAGCTTTTAGAATAATGGATGTTATCTTGAATGTGGTGATGGATGAAAATATATATATGTCAAAGTTTATATACTTCTTTGCGCCATTTACTATATGGAAATTGCCCCTTAATAAAACGGATGAAAAACAGACCAAATAGAAGAGCTAAGTTCTAAGTTGTCAAAACAGCAAATTCTTTTGAAGTCTTGAACTTTTTATTGCACCATTTAAATTATTTCCATCACTTTGGAATCTTGAGTTTGTGCTCATCTTTTAATTGCCTAAAAATGTTCCTTACAATCTCTATTCATATGAGCTTGCAGCACACTTAAAAATAATGTGCAAACCAAATTACAGCAAGAACTTTATCATTTTTGTCGATATCACAGCATAAAACATAAAATGCAAGCAGGTGGAAAAGGTGTTAATGGGATTTTAGACAATATATGTATAAAAATAACTTCAAAGCTTTGTTATTATCATGATAATAGAAGTACAAACATTTATACAGCTGTATCAGAGTGCAGTCTGTTGTTCATTTACATCTTAACAGTATTGAATATGTTTATATCTTAGTTTAACCATCCCGAGAGAACTTTCTGGAATTGTTTCTTTTTCTACTCATATTAATGAGTGTATGGGAATGTACATTTAAGAATTTTATGTTAAAACCTAAAAGTTTTGCATATAAAGCAAACTACAATAGCAATTTTCCGAATGAAACTATAAGGAACACAAATCACATGACTCTCTTGAAAAGCATGACCAGAAAGCTAAGAGCTATTGGAAGACACTACTGACAACCATTCTGGTGACCAGTCTGGGTGATTTTTCAATGCCAGGTAATGGTGACATTTCAGGAGCTATAAGCAGCACTTGGTGGTAGATGCCGTGATTCTCTCCCCAATGTCATTTCACCAACATTGTAAAAAATAAACATCTCCAAACTCTGCCTGTGAAAATAAATAGAGCTCTCTTAAGTTCTGAAGGATTTGAGTTAAAAAAACATTTTCCTGGAACATCTTTATTAAAATGTATTAATAATCGGAAACAACATGTTCACTCATTGTCAGGAATGCTTATTCTGTGTCAGGCATTGTTCAAAGTGTTATCTAGATATTAATTCTCTAAATCTTCATGAAAACACTATAAGGCAGATAATAGTGCTATTCCATTTTTAACAGATGCAAAAACTTTGGCTCGGGGAGATTAATATAAGTTTTTTATGTATCGAATGTGTCCCCTGCCTCTGATTCATAAACTGAAGTCCTAACTTCTAACACCTTAGCATGTGAACTTATTTGGAAATAGAGCTGTTGTGAAACTAATCTGTCAAGATAATATGAGGTAATAATAGGATGAGGCTCTAATCCAATATGATTGGGATCCTTACCAAAAGGGAATTTTGGAGAAAGATGCACATGCCAGGAGAACACCAGGTGAAGAGGAAGGCAGAGATTAGGGTCATGCAGCAGGAACCACGGAATGCCAAAGAATGCCAGCAAACTACAAAGAGGAGAGAAGAATGGAACAGAGTAGCCTTCACAGCCCTCAGGAAGAAGTAGCCTTCCTAACACCTTAATCTCAGACTTTTAGTTCCACGAACTATAAAACAGTACTGTTCTGTTGATTAAACCTCCTGGGTTTTGGTATTTGGATATGACAGAGCCAGAGAACTCTCACGACAATAGATATCTGACTTCAGAGTATGCACTATGCTATGTATTTCTAGCATGCATTAATTACATTTTCATTCTACGTCAGAAAGGGAAACATCTTAGTTCTAAGAAGAGGACAAATCAGAAGTCCTGGGACTGAGCCTCCAGTAGGGCTCTGCTCTCAGTAGGGAGTATACTTGCCCATCCTCTCCCTCTTCCTCCCACCCCACTCATATGCACACACTCTCAAATAAGTAAGTAAATAAATAAATAAAATCTTAAAAAAATATTTAGTGTAGCCCAAAAGAAATCTAAACCTAATGTAAACCCTTTTTGTTTGTTTGTTTGTTTTATAAAAGGCCTATTATATTCTTTCTAGAAGTGTTTGGAATTGTTTTCCTTTAAGGATAAACCAGTGTCTCATCTTAACGTTTATTAGCACAACTCTGACAATTTGGATAATGAATCTGCTCTGGTTTCATAACACTGGGTTCGAGAATGTGCTTGCGTCAGACAACATTACAGTAGATAGATTTAGGATGATGATTATAATGTTTTTGATGGAATAGAATGTTGTTCAATGTTTAATGCCTAGATTAATGAAATACACAATGTTCCAGTCAGGTGGTTGCCAACACAGGTCTAAAGGAAGATACACAACCGACTACTCCAACCTTATGCAGCCATCTAAGGCTGGACCTGACAGGAGACAGCTATGCTCCTAATAGTTGTTCTGCGACATTTACATACCAAGACTTTGTCATTTGCAACTATGCATTTGTAGATAAGAATTTCTGGGTGGGGGGCGGGGGGAGGAAGCTCTTTCCTCTCTCAGAGAATGTTGTTTCTCTTCAGGCTGTGTATCCTGATTGTAAAATACAACCTTTCTCCTCATACAAATTAAGTAGAACCTTTTTCTCACTTTTCCATCTGAGTTTATTTTTTAAATGCTCTTTCTTTCTTTCTTTCTTTCTTTCTTTCTTTCTTTCTTTCTTTCTTTCTTTCTTTCTTTCTTCTGGCACAGAGAGAAAAACCATGAGCAGGAGAGAGAGGCACAAGGAAAGGGAGAAGCAGGCTCCCTGTTGAGCTGGAAGCTGATGCAGGGCTCAATCCCAGGACCCAGAGATCAGGACCTGGGCAGAAGTCAGATGTTTAATCATCTGAGCCACCCAGGTGCCCTCAACCAGCTGAGTTTAATACTGTTTATCTGTATGGTGTGATACTCTCCTTATCCATTTATCAGTAGTTAGACATTTCCACTTATTGACTATTATGAATAATGCTGCTATGAACACTCATGTGCAACTTTTGTATAGTCATATGTATTAATTTCTCTTGGGTTTCTATCCAGGAGTGGAATTGCTGGGTCACATGGTAATTCTATGCTTACCATTTTGAACAACCCCAACATTTTCCAAAGCAGCTGTATCAGTTTACACTCCTACTGTCTACATATGAGTATTTCAATTTCTCCATTCTAGCCAAAAAGCTATTTGAATTTTTCACCAAAACTGTTCAAGCAGATGTGAAGTGATCTCTCTTGTGGTTTTGATTAGCATGTACCTAATGGCTAATAATATTAGGCATCTCTTCAAGTGGTATTGCCATTTGTATTTCTTTGTTGGAGAATTTTTATAACTTCTGTCCACTCCTAAATTCTTTTTTTTTTCATTTTTCTAATACCAATTTTAAGAGTTTCATATATTTGGGATACAGATTCCTCATCAAATACATGATTTGCAAATATTTTTCCCACTTCTGGATTGGCTGTTAACTTTCCTGATAACATATGCAGAACAAATTTGTGAGATTTTAAAGATATTTTATGAAGTCCAATTTATATATTTTTCTTTTATTGCTTGGGATTTTGGTGTCATATCTATGAAAGGTTGTCCTAAGTCAAGATCATGAAGATTTATTACTATATATTCTTTAAGAAGTTTATAGTTTAGGCTCTTGAATTTATGCCTAACACCTATTTAAATTAATTTTTATGTATGCCTTAAGGCAGTACTCTAACTTCATTTTTCATATGTGGATAACCAGTTGTTCTAGCATACTTTGTTCAAAAGACCATTCTTTCCATTTTAAATTGTTTAGGACTCTTCATGAAAATCAATAAACCATAAGTGTAAAGGATCATTTCCAGAGTCTTTAATCCTGTTTCATTGATTTATATGTCTGTCCTTTTGCCAGTGCCTCTCTTTTTTGATTACTGTAGTTTTGGAGTAGGCTTTAAAGTCATGAAGTGTGAGTACTTCTAATATGTTTTTTTCAAGGTTGTCTTGACGATTCTGGGTTTCTGGCATTTTCACATGAATTCTTAGGATTAGCTTCTGCAAAAATGGTTAGAATTTTAACAGGGATTGTGCTGAATCTGTTGATCAACTTGGGGAGTATTGCTGTCTGAACATTAGTAATTCTTCCGATTCATTAACATGACTTTCCATTTACTTAGATTTTTATTTTCTGACAACAAAGTTTTCTTGTTTTCAGAATATCAGTTATGCACTTAAAAAAAATTGTTTTCGCAGGGTGCCAGGGTGGCTCAGTCAGTTAAGCATCTGATTCTTGACTTTTGGCTTAGGTCATGATCTCAGGGTCTGTGAGATGGAGCCCCAATAGGGAGTGTGCTTGAGAGTCTCTCTCTCCTTCTCTGTCTGCCCCTCCCCCATCCATGGGCTCTCTCTAAAATTAAAGAAATATATATTCCCAAAGGATTTTATCGTTTATGATGCTGTTTAAGTGGAATTGTTTACTAAATTTTATTTTCAGGGATCCCTGGGTGGCGCAGCGGTTTGGCGCCTGCCTTTGGCCCAGGGCGCAATCCTGGAGACCCGGGATCGAATCCCACGTCGGGCTCCCGGTGCATGGAGCCTGCTTCTCCTTCTGCCTATGTCTCTGCCTCTCTCTCTCTCTCTCTCTCTCTGTGTGACTATCATAAATAAATAAAAATTAAAAAAAAATTTATTTTCAGATTATCATTCATAATATACAGAAAATATATAACTCAAATATGTGTATATTTTTATGTAAATGTATAATATGTTATATTAAATATATTTATAAATACATAAAATTGTATATAAATATATAATTATCTAAGTATATATATGCATATACATGTGTATATATGTGTTGTATCCTGAAAACTTGTTGAACTCATTTGTTAGTGCTAATGGGTTTTTAGTTAATTTTTTAGGATTTTCTATATATAAGATTATGTCATCTGCAAAAAGTTTTATTTCTTCTTCTCCAGTTTCAGTACTTTTGTTGTAATTTCCTTAATTTTTAAAAATTCTCTGGGTAGAATCTCCAGTATTGAAGAAAAGTGGCAAGAATGTGTATTTGTTTCTTCTTCCTAATCTTAGAAGAAATGAGTTAATTGTTTACCACTACTGGTGGTTTTTCATTGAAGCTTTTTAGCTGGTTGAGGATATTTTCTTCTATTTCCATTTTGTTAAGTGTTTTTTACCATTAAACTGTGTTAGATTTTGTCAAATGATCTTCTTGAGACATGATCACTTTTTTTAACCTTTATTCTACTGATAGAATGTGTTGCATTAACTGAATTTCAGAAGTTAAACTTTCTTTGTATTTTTTAAATAAATTCACTTGGTAATGGCATAAAATCCTGCTTATTTTTTCCAACCTACTGAGCTATAATTGACAAAATTATATTTAAAGCATACAATGTGATGATTTAATGTATATATGCATCCCACCATTAAGTTAATCCACACATCAATCACCTCATATATGTACCCTCCTGTTTTGCTTTTGTTTTTGTTTTTGTTTTGTTTTGTTTTCCCAGAACATTCCAGTTCCATTCTCTTAGCGAATTTCAATTATATAATAGAGTATAATCAATTATATTCACTGTAATATATGAGATCTTCAGACCTATTCATCTTGTAACTGAAAATTTGTACCTTTTTAATAGGCTCTCCCTCTTTCCTTTATACTCTGATAACCACTGTTCTACTCTCTGTTGCTGGAAGTTCAATTTTGTTTTTTAAAGTCCATATATAAGTGATACCATGCGTGCTCATCTTTCTCTGTCTGACTTATTTCACTTAACATGATGCCTTGCAGCTTCATCCATATTGTCACAAATGGCAGAAATCCCTTCTTTTTAAAAGCTGAATAATAAATAGTCCATTGTATGTATGTATCTATCATCTATTTATCTCATATTTTCTTCATTCATCCATTGACAGACTCTAAGATTGTTTCCATATTTTGTTAATTATGAATAATGCTGCAATGAATAATTTCTTAGCAATAGTGATTTAGTCTCTTTTGGATATATACCCAGAAGTGAGATTGCTGGATCATATGCTGGTTTTATTTTTAATTTCTTGAGGAACTGCTCTGTTTTCCATAGTGGCTTTACCAGTTCACATTCCCACCAACAGTGTACAAAGGTTCCCTTTCCTACACATCCTTACCAATGACTGCTGTCTTTAGTCTTTTTGATAACAGACTCCTTCTTAACAGTTATGAGGGAGTAGCTCATTGCAGTTTTGATTTGCATATCTTTGATGATTAGCAATGTTGAGCACCTCTTCATGCAACTATTGAGATTTATGTCTTTTTGGGAAAATGTCTATTCAGGTCTTTAGCCCATTTTTATTGGATTATTTTTTTTAAATTATTGAATTGTGTGAGTTCCTTCTATATTTTGGCTATTAACCCTTTCTCAATATGTAGTTTGTAAATATTTTCTCTCATTCCATAGGTTACCTTTTCATTTCACTAATAGTTTCCTTTACTATGCAGAAGCTTTTTAGTTTGATATAATCTCATTTAGTTATTTTGCTTTTTTGCCTTTGTTTTTGTTGTCAAATCTAAAAAAAAAAAAAAAAATCATTGCCAATACCAATGTCAAGGAGCTTACTCCTAATGTTTTCTTCTAGTAGTTTTATGATTTCAGGTCTTGGATTCAAGTTGAACCTATTGGGGTTGATTTTTACTCTATTTGGGGTTGATTTTTGTGTACAGTGTAAGCTAGGGGTGCAGTTTCATTCCTTTGCATGTGAATATTCATTATTCTCAAGACCATTTATTGAAGAGACTATCCTTTCACCATTCTATATTCTTGGCTCCTTTGTCATAAATTAACTGATCACATATGAGAGGTTTTATTTGATGGCTCTCAATTCTGTTCCATTGGCCAGTGTTTATGTCAGTGTGACTGGGATTACTATAGCTTTGTAACATAGTTTGAAATCAACAAGTGCAGTGCTTCCAACTTTGTTCTAATTTCTCAGGACTACTTGAGCTATTTGAGGTCTTTATGGTTCCATATAAATTGATCACAGTATGCTCTCTTTTTTAACTTCCTTAATACAATGCTCAGTGCAGGGATACCTGGGTGGCTCAATCAGTTAAGTATCCAATTCTTGATTTCGGCTCAAGTCACGATTTCAGGGTTGTGAGATGGAGCTCTGCACTGGGCTCCCCACTTAGTAGGGCATCTGCTTCTTTTTCTCTCCCTCTCTCCCTCTTCCCCTCCTCCTACTCATGCATGGTTTCTCTAAAATAAAGGAATAAATCTTTTTAAAAAAAATACAATGCCCAGTGGAGAGGAGTTATGAATCTACTTGCAGCCTTCCAATATCAAGCTCAATCCAAAACCCTGAATATACTTATTTGAATCAACTATCTGTTGGACATTTGCATGAAAATTGAAGAACATTGGAGCTGTCATCTCTGTTTTCATTGATATCTCATTGGACCTGAATTTGAATTAATATCTTGCTTTAGTTTCTCAAGCTTGTGTATAGTGCCATAATGTTAACAAATTAATATGTCTAGAACAATAATAACCTGTCCACTTTTATTCTGAAGAACCCGCAATCCCAAGAGATAAATTATAGTAGGTCCAACTAGGTAACATAATCCTCTTAATATCAATGTAAATGTATATCACAAAGTCATTTTAGGCATCCCCCCACCCCCAGTATATGGCCATCTCTCCCACTCCCAGAATATTCCTGAGCTAGAAGTCCTTAAACCTTAACTCAATGGGGACTTTTTCCAAAAAAAAATATGGTCTGTGTCCATATTAACATATTTAAATAATTTATAAAGACTCATTTAGTAATCTTCAAATCTTATATCATGGACTGGTTTTCCCACAAAGTTTTAATGGTTTTACTGCTGTTGTAATTTTTAACTTTGTTTCTGAGAGCAAATATACTTTGGAAATGAAGTTTAACAAAGTTATTTTCTTTTAACTACACATATTATTAAAACCTTTACCGTGACATGGAACAGAAAGAGATGCATTTCTTTTTTTTCTTTTTTTTTTTTTCCTTGACTAAAGAAATCAAACTGTCTTGGACACAAAACTGACAATGTTTAATTGTGAATAAAGGAGAACAGTACTTATACTAGCAAATTGTCCAATCTAAAAGTATAGCTCTGCTCTAAATCCTCTAATTACTTGTAGTGTTTCCTCTCACAGAAAGAAAAAAAGTTATTATTGAATACAAGTTAAGACCTGCCCTCTCATAACAGAACAAAAAGACACCATGGTCAGCTAAAGTTACTTAAAATGTCCTCACCAACTTCTACATTATTGCCTATGGAGAGAACAATTAGATCTTGAAATATCATAATTGTACCAACATAATTTTTGTCTGGACTTCTATTTCCAGTTAATTTAATACAAAAAATATATATAAAATGTCATATTTGCTCAGTAAGATAATAACTCTTAAGCACATCCATGTGTATTTTTTTAAAGTATATCTTTCTTTTAAGATCTAAATAATTATTTTTAGTGGCTCTAAATGTTGAGGAATTAGCTGTTATATTTCAGTAGCCTAGGGTAAATGAGAGAAGGACTTTTTATGAAGTGAAATTTTCTAGATGGAAAAGCATGTATGTGAAAATAGCTACAAATATAAAATAAATTAATTTCCTATTTGGAATTGCCTAATATATAAATAAATAAACAGCTCTTAAAAATTAAACTATCATAAAGAAATCCCTCAACACATGTATTATGGAACATAGTGAGTTAGAGCTAATATTTATTCATAATCAGGTTTTCTGCATTGGACTGCACATAGGGAGAATGAGTTTCTTTTAAGACTATCAGCGCATAGATACAAATTACTCACTGAAGTCATTGTGGAAATGCATGATTAATGAGAACTAGTTTCAAATGTTTCCATATAATGACTACATTAAGTGAATAGAATGTGGATGGTAGGAGTGTTCTAGATACGAAAAAGAAAAAATGAAATAAGATGATTATGAACAAAATGACAGATATCCATCACTCCAAACTGGTACAGTTTTGATGAAAAACAACAACAAAAAATGAAGATGAGAATAACTAAACATGCCCCACTTTGCATTGCTTCATGGGTTCTATAAGTCTTAGGGTTATTTTATTCATTATTAGGTAATAGAAACTCTAATTCACTATATACATATTTAGCCAAAGGGTGCAAAATGTGACCACAAGTAAGAAATTCACTACTAATGCTCTCTGCATGACTGAAGTCTATTGAGCAGTAACTCCAGACATTTTCAAAGCTGTGAGCTAACAAAACAGAAGCCATACGTATCTTTTGTCACATATGATCGGCGATAATAAAAATATGAAGGCAACCTCATATGGATTTCCAAGATAGGCTTTCCTCTCATGTCAGCCTGTATTCATCTCTCTGGCTGTCAGTAGGCCCTGATGGAGCTTTTAGATTCTTATCCATAGTCAACTATATTTCTCACTAACTCAAAAGTACATATTGATTTCAATTGATTATAATCTTGTTAATATTATAATCTTGCTCACAAACTAATATAACAAAACAAATCAGAAATTGTTCTATTTTATTTTTGTGGGTATTTTTGGATTCTACATTGTTATAGCGATAGGGAAAATGGTGTACTCCAGCATATTATTTTAATGTGATATTCCCTAAAACTAAACTTTGCCAGAGCATCCAGTACAATTTAGTACTCCTGCAAAGTAAATGAGGAATCTCCAATAAAAATATAAAGTTTTGTTATAAAATAGGGTAAAAATTTGGAAATAAAGGTAAAACGTTTATTAAGTAATGAAGGAGACTTAACTTTGGTGAGGTGAACAGAATAAAAAACACTTGATTTATTCAGAAAATTTGGCTTCAAATCCCAAATTAGCTAGTTGCTAGATGTGCTTTAGGCAAATCACTAACCTTTTTGGGGTTAAGTTTATGCAAAAAAGAGGATCATGTGCTTGCCTGACTGACTTCTCAGTGCCCTTAGGATAATCAATGGAGGAAATAAATACAAAGTCACTTAGTAAATTCTAAAGAATTAAACTACAAGTTTTTATGAGCTTTGATTAATGCTTTTGATGAGTCAGCAAATTGTTTTCTTGTGCAAAAAGGTCTGAGATATATTTTTAAAGCTGACATGACAGGTGAGATGGATCTACATATTTACCCAGAAAGGTCTCAATAAATCAAATGATAAATGTGGAATGATGGAATCTATTGCAGTGTAACAACAATTTCCTTTAGACTATTGATTTTTTTTAAGTAATTTACTACTCTTTAGGTAATAGAGTTGAGATTTGGGAATCATTTTCCTAGTTGCATAAGCACATCAAGTTCATGAGGGTGATGTAGTCAGTATAAGTAAATTTCTTTTAATGTTCTTTCATTTCAAGAGAATTTTTAAAACTTGTTGCACTTTTCTAAAAAAAAAATTTAAACAAAATTGGGGAGGAAGTGAAAATAAGATCTAAGTTACATGTAATTTTATTAAGAGTATTTTACTCATTTAACAGAAATTAGCAAATCTTTAAGCTAATTCACCTTAAATATTCCTTCCATTAGAGTGAGAGGCTTCTAATAAATAAAATGAATTTTCAGTGCATATAAACATTTTAAAGTGTTAAAGATAAATTGGTATATTTGAATATTATTCAAAGTGACATTGCAAATGCTATTTTAGCTAAACCATGAAACCTCCTATTTGAAATACTTTATGGAAATTTTGTCATGTCAGAAAAAAAAAAAAACATTAGAAAGAAATCATGGTGATCTCATTGAAAGTAAATTCTGGAATACCAAATGATGAAAAAATGAATGCAATATCAGACCTTATTTCTTTGTTATACTATTAATCTCCAGTGGTGACATTTTATGCTGCTACTCATGACAACTATCATTTAATGAAATATATTTAATCACTTAATTTTTATTTTTAAAGTATTTATTGCTATGTAAATGATATTCACCTGTGGATAATTAATATAAAAATATTTAAAATTCTGGTTTGTTTTATATGACAGGTCAAAGGAATGTTTAAGGGATTAAACTGAAATAATAAGTATTTTGTTAAAATACATTTAATTCTGAAGAATTTATAAACTTTAAGGGATGCATATCATGCTTTGAGTAGATATTATCTAAATCACATCAGCTATATCTTTACCAGGGAGTATCAAAGGTAGAAAGACAAGAAAAGGAAGAAAAGAAATTGACTTAGCCATTCACTGCAAAATTCTTAAACATAAGCTGAACACTGAAATGCATTTTCTAAATTTTGTTTATTATTACTTAAAAATAGTAAGGCTTGCTTTCAAATGACCTAATTGGTAAACAAAAGTATTTTGTAAAACAACAAACTCTTTTTTTTGCACATTATACTGATATTTAACCTTATAAAAAATAAGTAAAAAACATGGCTCTTGCACTGCTAATTTTATGTTCCAGTATGGACCAAATTAACTTCAATGAATGTGAAAATTTTGTATCATTAACCTAAAAAATTAAAGAAATACACAAATACGGAAAATATTTAGAAATTAATGATTTTAATATATTTATATTCTGTAACAGCTGAAAACCAAATTCCAAATGTGGACCTAGAGAGTGAATACAAACCGGAGAAAGACACAAAGCATGTGCCCATGAAAAGATGTTCTTGGGTTTGCATTGCTGGATGCAAAGTGGGTCACCACCAACAGTAGGATCCCACTTCCATGCTGCTTTATAGTTATAAGAAAATCATAAGGAACAGGAAGTACCAAATTGGCCATCTAATAATAGGAGCTTTGTGGCCAGAGTTGTGGCTCAGAGGCAAAGGAGCCCTTTGGCAGGACATCAGCCCTGGGTAAATTCATACACCAGCACCAGGGTCGGCCAGGGCCTGACTCTCTAGGCCAACACAATCATGCTAAGCCACCTTCTTGAGAGGCAACTTGAAGTTAGGTGGGACCATCTAGCTGGCAATGATTTTAGCCAATAGAGTTTAAATTATTATTATTTTTTTTATTAAGAATGGTGATAAAATTATGTCACTTCTGAGAAATGGACATGACATGGGATTACAAATTATGTTTTGTAGGCTACAGTTCTCTCGTCAGGATTTGTAGTAATACACTGAACACTTATAGACCCAAATGGAACAATAATATGCCCAGTTGGGATTGACACACCTAAAAATTAAGGCCACGGAGTACTTCTCTTTTAAGCAGAAATTTTCTGTGGCCCCAAGGACCATTTTGGGGTTTTTTTTGGCAGCTTTCTTTTTCTTTCTTTCTTTCTTTCTTTCTTTCTTTCTTCTTTCTTTCTTTCTTCTTCTTTCTTTCTTCTATTCTTTCTTTCTTTCTTTCTTCTTTCTTCTTTCTTTCTTTCTCTTTCCTTTCTTTCTTTCTTTCTTTCTTTCTTTCTTTCTTTCTTTCTTCTTTCTTTTTTTTTTTTTTTCATTCTGTTAAAATCAACATTTGAAGTACATTTATAGGGACACCTAAGTGTCTCAGTCAGTTGAACAATTGACTCCTGATTTGGGCTCAGGTCAAGATCTCAGGGTTGAGGAATCAAGCCCTGAATTGGGCTCCCCATGCAACAGGGAGTGTGCTCAAGATCCCCTTTCTCCCTCTGCCTCTCCCCCCTGCTCTTGCATTCTCTCTCTCTCTCTTTCAAGTAAACAAATGTTTTTTTAAAAAAAATAAAGTGCATTTATATTTTATTTGATATTAGGTCAATATATATGAATTATTTTAAAGAATTATATTTTAATTCAGCAAGAAAAAACAAAGTTTATTCTACCTTGATTCTTCTCTAGCCTCTAAAATAGCCTCTAGTTTTGCTCTTAGGTGCTTTTCTAGTATGTGTTACCCTTGCACAGTCAGAGACTTCTGATCACCAGTGTTTTTTTCAAGCTTGCTCTTTCAAGTTGGGTTGTCAATGACCAATTTGATTCTAATGATAAAGTATATGTCCTTTACTGTCATTGCTTTCTCTTCATTCAAAGAATAAAAATAAATGTGTGCTGTCTGTGTTGTCTATCTCAAACCTCAGGATGTAATTTCAATACAAGTCAGTACAGTAGAACATATCAGAGCACAAAAGTGCAAAAAAAAAAAAAAAGTAGTATTGACCTTAAATATGAGGAACTTAATATTTCCACACTTCTTGATTTGTTTAAATGTCAAATATTGCAAACTGCCTAACTCTAATCTGTTCAACACACAGAATCCTAAATAGATAGAAACAATAAAGCAGGTATTTGTTCAACTTGATCAAGGATTGGAAGCATGGTATTACAGCACATTTAAAACAAAAGACAAGCCCAGTGGTGGAGTGGTCATCCCAATGGATGTAGAGACATCAGGTGTCAGAAGGACTTCATGTTGTGTATGCTCCCTGGAATAGTCCTTATTCTGTATTGCTGGCTAACTTTTCTCACCACTCTTCTAGGATTAAACATATCTTCTTCAGAAAGCCTTGCTAGTTCCCTTTTTCCTCTCCTGTTTCTTTATTAATAACATTCATTATAATTTGTAATACTACATTTGTTTTGGTAGGCATTTTTACATCTATCTTCAATGATTTCTATCAGGTCAGCTTAGTATATACATGCTCATTAGTCCATGCAGCTCCTAGCAGGAGCCGTGCACATTATAGACAGACAATAAATATTTGAGAACAAATAAATGCAGCCTTTAAGGGTTATACTGAGCATTGGAAAGGGTTCACCTGGCATCTTAAGAGCTGGGGCTAACTCCAGCTATGTCAAGATATAGATACTGACTTTGGTAGGTCACGTTGAAAATATTATAGAAGAATCCCAATATTAGATGAGACGTCTGTCTCCTTGCAACACACAAAGGTTGATTCAGGGTGTGAGAATATAACCAGTGTATCCTTCTGAAAGGCTTTTTTTTTTTTTTTATTTGACTTAGCAGACAAAACAGAATATGTCCTTCAAATGCACTAAAAAACCAAGCCCAAGAGAATGATGCCATTCTCATTTAGCCTTGCGTTTTGCCCTCTTTTTATCCTTGGAAACAGGAATATTTGAGATTGTAAAAGGATAAGAGTGCATGAGTCTTTGCTGAATTCAAAGGGGCGTCTTTAGATTTTTAAGAATAGAAGGCTTCAGCAGAACTTCTTAGAGTATTTATTATGTGTTAGTATTCAAAACTGGTAAACTTCTACCAACTGTACTACTTTGACTTTAATGTAATGTAAAAACTGTTTTGCATGACAAATTACACTGTTGTAACCAATATTATAATTAGGATAGAAAGCAGATACATTAGATTCACATTTAGAAAAAAACTACAGAAGATTAATTACAGTCTATTAAAATTCTAAGTTCATCATCATTTAAAGTTTCTTTCACTTGATGCCAGAATGGAAAGATTCTAATACATTGGTGAGATGAATCTAGCATCCACTAAACTACCATGCTGAATCCATTCAAACTTAAGGACCCAAATGTGTTATAAAGCATAATTACTTGAGAGTTAAATCTAAAGCAAGACAGAAATCCAAATTAAAATTGCCAAGAATCATATGTAGACAGAGAATACAATTAAGGAGAATCTATATAAATAAGGCCTTATCTTTAAGTAGTCCAAAACCCCCAAATTATACGTTTCATGTTGCCTACTACATTTTAACTTGGATTCTTCCAAGTTAATTTTAAGGCCCTGAAAGGTAAACCCATTTTCATGTGTTTAAACTTAACTCATTTTATATTAGCTTTTATATTAGCTGGCAGATGTCACAATAGAGTGCCACCTAAATCTTCTAATTATGCATGCAAATGAAGGGAATACAGCAAGAATGTTTTTAATAATGAGACTTGATGTCACTTTTTGATTTTTATTAGACTAATTAATATAATTGCATATAATACCATTTGTGACATAAATTCCAAATACAAGCTGTCAATCATTTAAACATAATGTGATAATATGTTTTGGTTGATTTCATCCACAACCACAATCTTAGATTTCAGAGCTAGATTTTTCCTTTTTTTAAAAGATTTATTTTAGACAGAAAGAGAGAGAGAGTGCATAGGGGGTGGGGTCTGAGAGGAGAGAACAGAGGGAGAGGAGAGAATCTCAAGCAGACTCCCGCTGAGGACGGAGCCTGACATGCCTGCATGCAGAGTTCAATCCTGCAACCAGGAGATCATGACCTGAGCCAAAATCAAGAGTCCAACTGAGCCACCCGGCCTCCCCTGCCTTTTTTTTCTTAAAACAAAACAAAACAAAACAAAACAAACAAACAAACAAAAGCAATACATCAGTGCTCTTTCAAAGGTGATCATGAAAATCTTCCATATGAAATATAATGTGATTAAAACAAGTAGGGTCAGAATGGATAGTGATAAATACTTCAACACAAAGAAAGCTGTTCTGAAATAAAATCTTCAACTAAATGTCTCAGGCTTAGGTTTTGAAAATTCTGATTTGCTTTCTTTATGCACACAGAGCAGGGTCAAATTTAACCTAGTCTGTCCTTAGCTGAATGTAGTGAATTAAAAACACACAAAAAAATCCAAAAAACTATGATATAAACACTTCATGACTTTTCTTTAATACTCATAGTCTAATTTATCTTGGAGTAATTACAGCTCAATGATTAGCTAATTAGGAAGAGTCATTATCATTTTCATAGGTTATTTGTACAGTATTATGTCTGATGATTTAATATATATTCCTTTATGAGCACTCTCTTGCAACTAAGACACAAACAGAGCCATAGGAGGATGAAAGAAAATACTATTTCATGACCATGAAAATAGTTTTATCTTTTGACCAGAGCTATGAGTACCAGTAAAGTCATATATGTTAGAGTCAAAAGAATTAAAAGCAACTTTAATTTTCAAAATTTCCTATATATATTTCTCACTAAATATGCTTTTTTGTTTTTCTGATTATCAGAAAATTTTGGCTTGTATTTTGATGCTAAATAAATCAAGGAAGTAGTTATGTGCGAAAGAAAGAATTCTGAGTGTTAGAAAAAAATTAGTTTGAGATCTGGCTTTACTATGTAACACATAGGCAACTTTGGATAAAATACCTAACAATTGCTCTCAATAAACTTACCATAAAATGGGTCAAATAGTTTTTAATCTGTCTCAGCCTGGGTGATTTTAACGTTCAAAGAGAAAATGTGGATCTAGAATATAGTTTGCAAATGCATTCTATGCACATTATATCATTTGGCCTACAAATGATTCAAGCTAGTATTGTTATATATAAAAAAATCAATATAACATTTATCTATTAGTATGCTTGGTGATATCTTAGATCCCTGAAGAGTCTACATCCAGTAGACTCTAAAGTGAAAGTTTCAATGAAAGATTTAGTAAAAATTAGGTGATAGATAATGAAACCACACTTGCTTTAATTTTGATCTATTTCAAATCTGTTTTTTTCCAGTAGACATGGATTTTTAAAAATAAACACGGACATAAAAAATCAAACACTGTGACATTTTTGTAACACCCAAATATTTGTGTAACTCAAATAAGAGTAGGTCACCATGGTCAGTCTCTGTGTTCACCTGGAGACCAATTTCAGCTTATCATCAAAATAAAATGACACAGATATTCACATGTGCAGACAGCATTTTGAAATGCTGATTAAAAGTATAGATATAACTTAGGGTTTTATGAAAGATGGAAAAATTATATAAAATGCCAAATATTCAAATATTCTGAAATATTTTTAGAGATATGCTATCATTCAAGATCTCTGGGCAGCTGGTTAAGCATCTGCCTTGGGCTCAGGTCATGATTCCAGGGTCCTGGGATCCAACCCTGCATCAGGCTCCCTGCTCAGTAAGGAGTCTGCTTCTCCCTCTGCTTGCTGCTTCCCTTGCTTGTACTCTTTCTCTCTGACAAATAAACAAATAATTTTTAAAAAAGATATATAATCATCCTCCCTATGACCCTCTCTCCCTGCCTACACCACCAGTGAAAATATATTATTGAAAATTTTCCTTACTCATGATTTGCTCCTGTGTGATGATCCCATCTTCCTCTCTTCCAGTTTAGCTTTCTATCAGCTCTCCCACTTTGTGTCTTCTCAGAATAAAATCATCAAACAAAAGTTCTTCTTTGGAATGGCCCACATTTTAAAGTCTGAGAGAATTATAAATAAAACTTTCTAAAGCTTTTGGATAGAGATGACAGAGCATATACAATTTTCTCCTTACCTAGCACTAATTCACAGAAACAACATAAGTAAAAGTAGCCAAAACAATATTAATGCCAGACAAAACAGAATTGCAGGTAGAAAGCAGAAACAAGAAGGGAAAAACAAATTCCACAAAGAAGCAATCTCTATGGCAGAATAGCCATCAATCTTTAAATAGCTAACAACATAACTTCGAAATACACCAACCTTCAAAAATGGAAGAACAAATTAATAAAGCTATAAACATAGTGGAAGATTTTAACATAATTTTCTCATATCACCAATAGGTAAGTCGATAAATAATAAGTACATTTAAGATTTAAATTAAGTAATTAACAAGCTTGCCCTAATCTAAATATATAGATTTTTGTACCAAATAGGAGGAATAAAAGCACAATAATTTCAAATTTGCATGGAAAAAAACTAGCTCAATATATTACAAACAAGCATATATAAAACTATCTTCACGAACCAGAATATTTAGAAATGAATTATCTATTGATACTTAAAGATGTAAAAGCTTGGAGGAGTACAGATTTGATTTTTTTTTTTCTTCTATATGTTTTCTCTGATGACTGCCCAGCTTTGGGCCTAAGAGAGGTAAAGAAGAAACCTAAGAAATATTTTAATATTAGTGGCTAATTTTATAAATATAGAAATAAGAATGTACTATGAGAATTTGGACTGGTAAAGGAAGGTAAATCAACAGAACAAAATGAACTCTGTGCAACTATGTTTTCATTTGTGAGTATTAATTTCTGTTTTTATAGTCTTCTCCTCTGAAAAAGAAGAATGCCCTTGGAGCACTGTAATTTGTGTGAGTTAATTGGATTTTTTCAATATAGTATTCAGAAGACAGCATCATGAAAATAAATTTTTATTCAGAATAGGCATCTTCCAAGTGGAAAATTAAAAGTATGTAATTGAGATATAAAACTGTCATGAATAAATACACCAAAATACTCACAGAAAAAAATGTTAATCTTTTTTGTGAATTTCCATTTTAAAGATGAATGTACATGACTTTCAATTGGGCCAGTAAAGTATCCACATGTTTTGTCCAAATGTCTATTTTTTTTTTAATTTACAAGCCATCATTTTCAGGTGATCCGAAATACACTGAATAGGTCTTGAGATAATTCCATGAAAGTTTAAAATAATTGACTTCTGTGTTAAATATGTTTAGGTAAGAATTTAGTTGTATGTCACGTGCCAACTAAAATTAAAGGGAGAGATGGCCAGGAAACTCAGATTCTTTAAGCCTGCAAGACTTAAGAAAAAGAAAAAAAAAAATTTTCTCTGGCTTGACTTGAAGTCATGCTTCTCTAGTTTATGAGCTGAAAGGGTAAGAAGAGAAAGGGAAATGTTCAATAAAATTACTTCTGTAAAAGATTACTAATTATAAATGTTTTCATATTTTAAAATATAAATAGCAGGTGCCTTGGTGGCACAGTTGGTTAAGTATCCAATTCTTCATTTCCACACAGATCATGATATCAGGGTCATGAGATGGGGCTACTGGTAGGGCTCTGTGCTTAACATAGAGCCCAATGGACTTGGGTTCACTCTTTCTCTTTCTCTCTGTCTTCCCCAAATAGTTAAGTACTTGGGTGCCTAGGTAGCTCAGTTGGTTAAGTGTCTGCCTTTGGCTCAGGTCATGATCCTATGGTGCTGGGATTGAGCATCCCATTGGGCTCCCTGCTGAGCAGGTAAGCTTCTCACCTTCTTCCCTGCTTGTGCTCTCTTTTGCTATATCTGTCTTCTTACAAATAAATTAAATAAGTAAATAAATAAATAAATAAATACATACATACATACATACTAAAAGAGAGAGAAACAGTAGAAAGTCTCAAGCAGACTCCACATTGAGTGCAGCAGATCTCACTCACCCAACAGTGGGCTAGATCTCATGATCCTGTGATCACAACCTGAGCAGAAACCAAGTCAGTTGCTCCACCAACTGCACTACCCAGGTGCCCCTAAATAAATAAATCTTAAAAAAATAAAAAAGGTATGGATTTCTTTCTAAGGAGAACCTTTTTAGAAGATGAAAGAGAAGGTAATGAGAGGGAAAATGATAGACTCCATAAAAATCTGCTTTTTGCTCCTATTCCTCCTCCTATTCTTGCTAGGACCTACACTCCTACTTTACAAATGCTCAGAATGCACATGGTGTATGTCCTACTTACCAGGGACAAGGAGTTAATTATTTCTTTAAACCAGATAATATCTAAGGAAAGACCAGGTAAGAATAACCAGACAAAGCTATCATATGCATATTCCAGACCAGCAGCTCTAGACACCTTGATGCCAAGACCCCTTCACTCCAAGGAACACCTAGGCCCTCCTCTTTATTCTAACTAGTTCCTGGATGCCTGAGAGGAAACATACACCAAACCACAATTCTCAGTAAAAACCCTCAGACACTGAACAAAGACAAGATTCATGCTCCTTTCCTTTCTGTATCTCCCATATGTTTCATCTGTATCTGCTCTTTCTATATCTCCAGTAAACTCTGCTTTCACTTTCTGTTTGCTTGCATTTGATTTCCAACCTGTTAGAAGTCAAGGACCCTCTTGGCTTGTCCTGTGAGACCCTCTCTGGGTCCTTGGACCTGGCCTGTCAGCATCAGTAAGCCCATGTGAAAGCTACTTTTATCAAGAACTATAGCTGTGGACATGGAAAAGGCACAGTAACAGACTACAGCACAATGTTGATGCCTAAACTAGAGCAGTATAACCCTCTGAGCATTGTTCCAAATGAACCAGTCTGTAAAAGATAGAACAACCTTCTTGTGTATTGAAGATAAGTGTTTTTTTCAGAATTGACAATATAATCGTCCACGTATGGAACCATCCAAAGCCTGAAGGAACTCATGTCTCTCATGATTGAATATAGATTAGACATACAAAATATTAACTTCTAGTATTACCATCTCTCAAACAAATAGTTTGAGACTGTTAGTTTCCTAGTGATCTCATGGACTAAACATCTATAATTAATAGGCAATTAAGGATAAATTATTATTCTTCCCTGGCCAAAGGTGGACTAACAGACCAGATTTAACCTTCTATTTAAAACAATGAAGAGACCAAAAAAATATATGGAATAATTATTTTGGGGATGCTGGACATTGCACAACAAACCACAACAAACAGAGGGAAAACACATAGTAAGACTTCACATTGTCTCAACCTATCGTCTTAGAGAGGTTTTTAGGGTACAGTGCAAGAGAAGAAAGAAAGAAAGAAAGAAAGAAAGAAAGAAAGAAAGAAAGAAAGAAAGAAAGAAAGCCTAGCAATTTCCAAGAATGCAGCGGGAATCTGGGGAGGCCAAAGAAACTAGAATACAGGGAAAACAGTGAACAAGAAAGAAATGAAAAGAGAAGAACTGCAGAGAACTGGACAGAATTTCCACTCAGGGTTCAGCTGAATCTGGTCAGTACACATACATGAGGCAACTACAGGAAGTCACTGGAAGGATTAGAGGGGATGACCTGGGAATTCACACAGGGATGGTAATAGTTCCCCTTCCCACAAGGCACGGGGGAACATCTCATAATTTATAGCACATTGGGTAGAATGTGCAGGATGTTTTTGCCTCAGTAATGGAAAAAGTAGCCTCAGACAAAAGGCTGCCCTCATGTAACCAAGCAAGTTAAAGAATAAAGACCCATAAGGATCAGGTGTTTCCAGTTATCTTTACCATGTCCCAGAACAAGGGTCATGAATACTTATGGTACAAAAAAATAAAATTCATAATGACTTACCTCCAATAATAAATTGCCAGGCTTGCAAAGAAACTGGAAAACATAAGTCATGATAACTAGAAAAATCAATAAATCTAAACTGATCCAGAATTTTATCATATTTGATATAATTAATAAATGGAGACATCGAAATAGCTATTATAACTTATTTCTATATGTTCAAAAAGCTAAAGGAAAACTGACCATGTTAAGCAGAGACAGGAAAGATATTAAAAATCCTCCTATTTAAATGCTAGAGATAAGAAGTATACATAAATAAATGAAATTAAAAAAAATAAACTACATGGGATTAATGGCAGAATAGACATTGCAGAAGAAAAGATAAATTTACTTGAAATCATAGCACTAGAAACTATCAAAAATTAAATGCACTGAAAATTCTCCTGTGGGGTGGGGGGGACACATACAACATTAATGATCTCTAGAAGACTTTAAGAGGTCTGGTATACCTGTACTAGAGCAATGTAATATATGTATAGGAGAGGGAGAAGCAACAAAACAAAGTTTAAAGAAATAATAATCCCAAAATGTCCACAGATGATTAAAAAATCTACAGGGCCAAATAGTTCAATAAACCCAAAGCAGAATAAGAGAAAAAAAAAAAAAAAACTCAGCAGCAAAGCATATCAATCCAGTTGCCTCAAACTAGTGATAAAGAGAAAAATCTTAAAAACAACTGGGGGCAAGGGAAGAAAGATGCATTACATACAGAGGAATAAAGATAAACATGTCAGCAGATTTGTGTGTGTGTGTGTGTGTGTGTGTGTCAGAACAATGCAATCCAGAAGACAAAGAGCAAGATCTTTAAAGTACTGAAAGAAAACAACAACAACAACAACAACAACAAATATCAATTCTATACCCAGTGAAATATCTTTAGAACATGAAGGCAAAAGAAATAAATTTTCAGAATGGAAACACTGACAGACTTCATCATTGACAGACCTGTACTAAAATGTACATATAGATTAAAATAATCATTTTGGGCAGAAGGAAAATGATATCAGAAATAAATCTAGATCTCCATAAAGCATGAGGAATACTAGAAACATCAATAAACAAAAAAATTGTTCATATTAATTGAATGTATTTAAAAGATAATTGACTGTTTAAAGAAACTAATAAAAAATGAATTATGGAACTTATTACCTATGTGGAAGTAAGATGAAAAATGTGTGACAAAAATAGTACAACAGCTAGCGGTGGGGTGGGGGAATGGAAGTATATTGCTATATACTTGACTATATAAAAAAATCATGTAAAAAATCATGTAATATCATTTAAAGGCAGATTGTGATAGATGGAAGTTGCATACTATAAACAGTAAAGCAACTACTAGATGACAAAACATTTTAACTAATATGTCAACAAAGGAGATAAAATAGAATCATTAAAAACATAATTTCTTAAAGAGGAAGAAAATGAAGAAATCAGAAAAAAGAACAGAGGGGACAAATAAAAAACAAAAAAAAACAAGATTGTAGGTATAGATGTAACTCTATCATAATCACATTACATGTAACACAGTTAAATGAAAAGATTATGGGATTGGATTTATAAAAAGCAAGACTCGACTATATGCTACCTGCAGAAATCTCACTATCAATGTAATGATCTAGATCAGTTAAAAGTATAGAAAATGATGTGCCATGCTAACACAAATTACAAAAAAAAAAGCCTTTAGTGGCTATATTAACATCAGGAAAAAAATGAGATTCCAGAAGAAAGGCGATTATCATAAATTAGGGAAGTCATTTTCACAATCATGAAAAATGATCATAATAATCCTAAATGTTTACGTGCCTAATAACAGAGCTCCAACCCATGAAGCAAAAACTGACAGAACTGAAGATCCAAAATTATAGTCAGATATTTCAATACCCTTCTCTCAATAATTAATAGGACAAGTAGAAATTCATTGAGTATAAAGGAATTGATCTGCACTATCAACCAGCTTGATTTAATAGACGTTTGTAGAACATGTCACCTAACAATGGCAGGACACATATTCTTTTCAAGTGCAATAAACCATTTGCTAAGATAGACCATATTCTGGGCCATAAAACAAGCCTCCATAAATTGAAAATGATTCAAGCCTCATAAAATACGTTTTCTGACGATGGAATTATATTACAAACAATAACAAAAATATCTGGAAAATTCCTAAATATTTGAAAACAAAATAAAAAATTCTATACAACCCAAGAGTCTAAAAATTACTGAAAAGAGAAATTTAAAAATATAAGCTGAGTGAAAATGAAAATACAACATATCAAAATTTGAAATATGCAGCTAAATTATTACAGAGAGAGAAATTTATAGCATTAAATATGCATATTAAAAAAGAACAATCAGTAACCTTAAAGTAACCTTAGAATCCAGAAAAAGAAGAGCAAATAAAACCCAAAGCTATTAGAATGATATAAATAATAAAAATAAGAGCAAAAATCAATGCAATAAAACATTGAAAACAGTAGAGAAAATCAGCGAAACTAAAATCTGGTTCTTTTAGAAGATCAAGACAATTAATAAAACTCTAGTCATACTAATTCAGAAGTAACATGTAGTGACATGAATAACCAATATCAAGAATAATTTGTTATCACTACAGATAGATGCTATAGATATAAAATGAACAATAAAGGAATGGTATGAACAACTTTATGATAATAAATTAGACAATTTAGATAAAAAGGACAAATTGTTTAAAGATACAAGCTACCAAAACTAAGATAAAATAAATCGGTGTTTTCTAACTAATCATCAGCAATTCCATAGTTCAGCAAACAAGTCCCCTCTGAGACTATGATGGACCAGGATAAAAGCAATTTAAGTCCTTAATCATGTCAGAACATAGTAAAAAACATTGTTCAAATCATAAAATGACCAAACTTCTCCCTATTGCACTAACCTGTGTCACTATTGCTTTTTAACCTGAACTGTATAGATTATCCTGGATTATAAATAAAAAATTTTAAGATATCTAATCAGAGACTTGTCTCTACTTATTAGGAATTAAAATAATTACCTTAGTGCCTACAAAAATTAAGTATTAAGAGAGAACTTTATGCAAACATAAAGTCTCTATATTCTTCCTTCTTATTTATGAAAATTTTAAGATATTACATGTATTACTAAGAGAAGGCTAAAATATTTAAAAGTTCAAACACAACAGATGTTTATTTCTTGCTTACATATAATTTATACAGGACCATTCAGGATGCTAGTAGCTCCGCCAGCATCAAATTGTATCTTTGAAGGTCTTGCTAGGTGTTGCTTCCATTATATTAGCTGAACAAGAAAAAGAATGGAAGATCACGTATGGGAAATATTTTTGCTCTAAGCCACAGAGTCCTGCACATGCTTCCACTCACATTCTCCTTGACAAGACTGCTATCTCATGCCCATTCTTCAATGTAAGCAAGACTGGGAAATGAAGCATAGTTATTAAGCAGAAATAAAGGGACATGAATTTTGCTTATCAAATCAGCAACACTAGGCATACCACTGCTTTTTTAAATTTTTTCACTTTGCAGATACAAAAATACAGATTCAAAGGGGTACATGCACCCCGTTTATAATAACATTAGCAACAATAGCCAAAATGAAAACAGCCCAAATGTCCATCAACTAATGAATGGATAAAGAAGATGTGATGTATATAAACAATGTAATATTACTCAACCATCAAAAAGAATGAAATATTGCCATTCACAATGATGTGAATAGAGCAAGAGAGTATTACGCTAAGCAAAAATAGTTAAAGAAAAAAATCATGATTTCACTTATATACCGTATTTAAGAAACAAAACAGATGAACATATGGGAGTGGGGAGAAAAGAGAGGGAAATAAACCATTAGAAACTCTCAAAGAGAAGAAACTGTTGGTTGATGGAGAGAAGTAGGTGGAAGATGGGCTAGATGCATGATGGGGATTAAGGAGGGCGCTTGTTATGATGAGCACTGGATGTTGTATGTAAGTGATAAGTCACTAAATAATACTCCTGAAACCAATACTTTACTATGGTGACTAGAATTTAATTAGGAAAATAGAATAAATAAACAAACAAACAAACATGTTCACTCTATTAAGAAAAGTACATAAAACATATATGTAGGGTTTATATATTATTTTATTTTTTAATTTAAAGATTTTATTTATTTATTCATGAGAGACACACAGAGAGAAGCAGAGACACAGGCAGAGGGAGGAGAAGCAGGCTTCCTGCAGGGAGCTCAGTGTGGGACTTGATCCTGGGGCTCCGAGATCACACCCTGAGCCGAAGGGAGACGCTCAACCGCTGAGCCACCCATGCACCCTGAATACTATTTTAAAGACAATATTCATATAATCACTACCAAGTTAAAAAAAAAAGTGCCAGATATACCTTCTGTTTACTCCTAGATTACAACATTTTCCCTGCCCACATCGGTAACCACTCTTTTGGCTCCTGTGATAATTTGATTTATTTAAAAAATATATATATGTTAATGCCTATGAATGTGTCCCAAACAATATAGCTTTGCCCAGTTTTAAACTTTATATAAATATCACCATTTCCAATCTTTAAATAAACATCACAACATAAATGTTATTTTTATTTTTCTCTATATTATTTTTCTGAGATTCATACATATTTTGGTGAATAGTTACTGTTTGTTAATTTTTATTGCTTTACTCTATGTCATATTAAGAATATAGTCCAATTTATTTCATTCTATGGGTCAGCTAGTGATTGTTTCTGGTTTGGAACAAGTATAAACAAAGTGGCTATGAAATTCTCATGCCTGCCTTCTGGTGAAAAAGTTTCCCTGCCCAAGAAAGGATCTGCTGAACCAGAAAGGATCCAGAACCATGTGATATATTTACATTCAACTTTGCTAAATAATGTCAAACCGGTTTTCCAAAATTGTTGTAACAAAATATGCTCTCACGAGGATATGACAAATCTCATTTTGCCATATCCTTGACTACAGTATCATTAGATTTTCTTTCTAACTTTTGTAGATCTAGTTTAACTGCAGCTTATGTGGTTTCGCTGTGGGCTTTCCTCATTATCAATGTGTGTTTTCCTGATGACCAATGAAGATGAGTATCCTTTGATATATGTATAGGTCACTTGGAATTCTTTTTTATTCAAAATTTTTGGAGAAGTATTCCATCATTTTTCTGATGGATTTCCTTTTTCTCATTAATATGTAGGAATTCATTGTATATTGTGGGATTTTTGGCAGTGATAATGTGTTATAAATGTTTTTCCATTCAGTGATTTTTTCTTTACCTTTTAATTTCCTTTCATAATCTCTTTTGACTGAACAGAAGTTTTTATTTTTGATGCAGTCAGTCATTATTGCTTTGTGTTTAGTGCTTTTCTGAGCTCTGTCCCATTCTATTTGAAAGTACCTTAATTATTTCAGATTTGTAATAATTTGGGCAAGCTAGTAGTAAAACAAGCCCAACCAAGCTCTTATTTTCTGGAGTTTACTGGATTTGTATTAATTCTTAACTGCTAAAGTTCTTATTCTCAAGCAGCACTTTTTGTATTCTTAAAGGAACATATCAAAATTTTTCCTTGCACCGTTCTCTGGCACAATTATCCAATCAATTGCTTATGATACCTCTTATGTTCCCCCTTGTAGCACCAATCTTTGTTCTGATATAAAACTATGGATAGGGTCTATTCGAGATAATCCATGCCCAAACAGCCAAAACTTTTACATTACTCAGTTTGGCCCATAAGAAAACATAGCATTCTTTCTGCCAAATTCTAGAAGCTTAGTCCTTCCCTCCTATTTCTAGCAAGGACAGTTCCAACCAGCTCAGGCCGTCAGATTTTTCTAAAGTCTAACTTCCACTCTGAATTCTAGAGAAAAATATTTTATGTATTTTGAGCTATTCTCTCCAAACTCCTCTTGCCCCATTTGCTTTAAGATGAAGGTCAAGCTTGGGAATGGGAAAAATGGATACACGGCGCTAAATTCATAGCATTCCAACCAAACTCTCTAAAGAAATTCTCACCACCAATCTTTCTTCCTTATCATTCTTTATCCCTTTGTAGAACTGGAGGTATGTGTAGGGCTACAGGTCTCAAAAGCAGTTTAGGGACACCCAGATTTCAAGAGATAATTGGACCTACATTTGGCATGTAACAACATTTAACCCCCACTTCTCTTTGGAATCTCTATCCAAAACCTCAAGGCATAAAAGGGCATATTTAGCATTATGTTTTTTTTCTGTATCATTTGAAATTTTGAATTAAAACCTGTAACATAGTTTTTTAAAGATTTTATTTATTTATTCATAAGACACACAGAGAAAAGCAGAGACATAGGCAGAGGGAGAAGCAGACTCCCCATGGGGAGTCCAATGTGGGACTCGATCCCACGACCTGGGGATCATGACCTGAACCAAAGGCAGACACTCAACTACTGAGCCACCTAGGCATCCCCAAACCCTTAACATATCACTTGAGATATAGTCAATTGAAATTAATTAAGCCTATAATGGGTCATAAGACATAATGTTCAAAATAAACATGTGTAATATAAATGTGAAAATACCATATCTACTAATGTGAACAATTCATTTAATTTTAATTACAGAAAAAAATGACACACTTTCACTAAATTTATAGCCAGAGACCGAGTAATAAATAATTTGAAATACATCACAAAGTAGCTTTTGTACAAATGACCTAAAATGTCAGGTTTTTTTTAAATGATTAATTTATTTATTTGAGAGAGAGAGCTGATGTGTGCGAGTGGAGGGAAGTGCAGAGAGAGTAGAAGAGAATCCTCAAGCAGACCCCCCCCCCAAGAGCGCAGTGGATCCTGTCTGGGGGCTTGATTCCAGGACTCTCAGATCATTACCTGAGCTGAAATCAAGAGTCAGATGCTCAACCACCTGAGCCATACAGGCCCCCCTAAACTGCGAGGCTTTAAATGTAGCATGGATATATTATCCAGTCAAACTAAAATAACTTGAAATCTCTATTTTTCTTAGTGTTATTATTTCTTTACACGAACTATACACATTATCTTGTTTTCTCTCATTTTCCAAAAATAATATGTCCTTTCCACAACCCCATAATTCTGAACATTCCTCTGCCCAAAAAAGTCTCTTTTATCCCTTATTTGCCACATATTTACCTTCAATCAAGCATAAGTGTTATGGCTTCTATTAACCCTCTCCTGCCTCACAAATGAGGGGTCATTTACTTTATTTATTTATTTCTTACTTTATTGCTGATGTCATAGCCCTAAATTCATTATCTATTGTAGCACATAACAGATTATACTATTAATTATAATAATTTGATTGTTCCCGTTATTAGACATGGATTATATCCTCTCCAGAGCAAAAGCTCCTGGAATATAATTAATTCCTTAATAAATATTTAATTAATAAATGAAAGTATCCTATATCTCTATTTGAAGGCCAGAGTTGGGGCAACTGACATCAGGTTTTCTCTTGAAACCTGTTCCAGGACAAGCAGCCTAGGACACTTAAAGCAGTTCCAAGTATTTAAAAGTGGAGAATACTGAGAATTAAATTAAAATACTGTTTTAATTTGTGTCTTTTAGGCTATAAGGAGAAAAAGCATATTGAGGTTATTTCCAGTGATACAGTTTCTTAGTGAAGATGAAAATTAAGAAACAAAAAAAGTGGGGATCCCTGGGTGACTCAGCGGTTTAGCGCCTGCCTTTGGCCCAGGGCGCGATCCTGGAGTCCCAGGATCGAGTCCCGCGTCGGGCTCCCGGCATGGAGCCTGCTTCTCCCTCTGCCTGTGTCTCTGCCTCTCTCTTTCTCCCTGTGTCTATCATGAATAAATAAATAAGATCTTTAAAAAAAAAAAAGAAAAGAAAAGAAACAAAAAAAGTATATTGAGTCAAACAATTCTCAAAAAGAATCAAAGCAAAAGCTATTGCTATTTTGATTCAATAGCAATTGTAGGGACTCAGCAGTAATTTCACTAACGTGGTTGTGACTCTGGTGATCAAACCCATTTGTCAAGGGGACACCTAGCTCTTACTACTCTAGTGACTCCATCACCCAGCTCCTCTAACCTCTGATTTCTTCGAAATTTGTTTCTCCATGTACTTCCTCTGCTTTAATTCTTGGTTTTCCCCTAATCTGTATCTGCACTGCTTGTGCTTTTTTGTGAACATAAACTCTAAATTTCTTAAGATAATATTTTACAGAATTTTTTCTAATAGGTTGCATGCTTCTACCAGGTTGCTTATAGCTGCTGGACTTCTTGCACCACGCCTGCAGATCGTTCCCATTACCACATTATTATTGCTAATTCATTGAGGGTTTTTTTAAGATTTTATTTATTTATTTGAGAGAGAGAGAGAGAGAGAATAAGCAGACGGGAGGGGCAGATGGAGAGCGGGGAGCAGGCTCCTCACTGAATAGGGAACCTAACAATGCCAGGCTCAATCCCAGGAATGTGGGATCACAACCTGAGCCCAAGGCAAACACTTAACCAATGAAAGCCACCCAGGCACCCCTAGTTCAATCCGTTTGGATCAATATACCCAGATAAAGAGAACCTAAGTAGATAGAATAAAGAAATAAAATGCCTATGTCTGTATATTTTGGAATCATTGAACATAGCATCTGAGTGTCATGTTATATCCAGTAGCATACTTAGGCACTAGAAAACATCAAGAATAAAACCAAACAAGTTCCATGATCAAGTTCAAAGGGAGTGAATCCAGTTGGATATGATCAGATGATCTGAAATAAATTGGAAAACATGGATCTGAGTAGGAACAAAATGAAGGGTCATTGAAATTTAATGGGGAGTAGAAAGAGGTCAGTGTATGTTTTTATTGACCTCCAGGAACAAACAACTTGAGTGAGCTAGGCATAGGATTTGAGAGAAACTGTATTTAAGATAATGAGTTTTCAGTGTTACATCTGAGATGTTATTATTGCTAGATCTTGTCAATTACTGGCTCTAGGAAGTGCGTGTATTTGTGTGTGTGTGTGTGTGTGTGTGTGTGTGTGTGTGTGTAAGGGTATATGTACATAAGGTAGGTTCAAATACATTTGTCCAATCCAAATGTAATTTTACAGGACTTACAGTTTTTGGTATTATGTTTCTCTTATAATATACTAAAGACCTTACTTGCTTAGAAAAAGAAAATTAAATACAAAAATAAAATAAATTAGTTACTATGTTTCATCATTAATTTGTAGAGTGAAATTTAAGGTTTCTCTGTGGTTCTTTTTGTTCTTAGAATAAATACATCATCTATCCTCAGATATACAAAGTTCTACATTCAGAAGTCACATTAAATAATTTCTCTGTAATAATTGTTATCTATTTTTACATTACAAACCACCCATTAAGAAAGCTTAAGAAAAACAAAACAAAAATCATTTACCTTGCCCACACATCTACTTGTTTCTTTTCCATGCAGCACCAACTAAGGTGGCTCAAAGACAGCCGGGCGCTGATTTCCTATGAAGGCCTGATCACATTCATTTCTGGTGTTTACATTAGCCAATGGCTGACACACCTACACACGGTCTCTGCATTTGTTGCTTGCTTTTCTAAACTGTGGCCTGGGTCACAGAGATCCCAAAGAAGGCTGTGACAATTTTTATGATTTAGCCTCTTTCCTCCATATTTTAATCATTAGAAGGAAATCACTAGTCCATATTCTAAAGGAAGTCTAATGAGACTCTACCTTTTGAAAGGAGGAAGGTCCAATAATTTGTAAAATATATTTTAAGACAGTTATATTACCAATTTGACAGGGTTAAATTCAATTCTTCCCATTTGTTTTCAATTTTAGGTATGCTCTCTTTTTTTCTTTTAATTATTTTTTAGATATGTAAAATAAATTGTATGAAAGTCTAAACTTCATAAAGATGCTTATCCAGAAAAGTCTTTCCCCCTACAACTATATCTTACTCTACATTTCCCACATTTATTCTGTGGGTAACTTTATGGTTTCATCTTTGGTTTTCATTAGTTTTCATTTTTGCATAAATAAGAAAATACTTATGTATAAAATTAGTATTAATCTTCCTTTCTTATGCAAAAATATGTATACTACATATGCATTATTGAAGAATGACTGATTTCAAGACTAGATCAGGGAAAGTACGAGGTAAACCTAGGACACTCTGTTGTGCCAAAGCAAGGAAGCACTCAGGAACTAATGGGCGAGGGCAAAATATGCCTCCTCCACGGGGAGGGATTTTTAACAGCTACATTTCGGACAATTTGAGCATCAAAACAAAAATAACTAATTTTTTATAAAATTTTACGTAAACAAGAATATTTACATTCATAGTGATATTTACAAAACAGAGAAAGTAAAAGCGGTTTGCCACCATTGTAAGTGATTATCATAATTCCTTTTCCAAAAATTGGCATAGGAAAGTAATTAAGAATTTAGTTGCTTTAGAGACAGAAAGCATTAACAAATGTGTTATGTAAAGGGTAGGCAAAGGAATATTCAGACAGGGTCCAAATGATTAAAAACTGCCTCAATTACAGTGAGACAACCTGACAGATATGCCTACTGGTGAGGTCATAGCATTGACTATATGTACTTTTGCAAAAAGTATTTAACGTGTATCTAATTAAAGCTTTAGAATGCAATTTCTTTTAGAGAAAATACAATAGAAAAAGTTAAGTGCTATCATGAGGAAACAATAAGTCATATCTAGAACGCAGGACATTCTAGCCTTATTAGTCTTATTTTTTCAAAGCAGCCAGTGTCCTAACTAAAGAAAGTTTGGAGAAATACATCTGAATACAATGAATAAAACCTGATTGAATACTCAGTTTTGTTCAAAACAAAACTATCATATGATGTTATTGAGACAACTGAAGATTGAATATGTATGATAGTGGTAAATTGTTAATTTCTATGATATGATATGATATGATCATGAAAGTGTGGTTATATAAAATAATGTTCTTATTTTAGAAATATGTGTGCTAAAATATTGAGGGTTGCAAAGTTGTGATGTCTGCAACTACTATCTAAAAGATCAGCAAAGATAGATGTGCAAGAGAGAAAGAGGGTGTGTTAGTAGCTGTCAAATATAGAGGTGATATACAGAGGCATTTTATTCTATTCACTTGTTTTTCCTATATGTCTGCATAATAAGGAGAGAAAAAGAGGACAAAGTTAGAGATAAAAGGCTAAACTGGATGCTTTTCATGGCCAGATTTCATAAATTGTTTTTTCCTGTTATTTAAGACGTGATCTAAGTTTATAAAAACATGAGGAGAAATAAAAAATTTGAAGATATAGTTCTAATTTTATAGTGTCTTATATGAGTTTGGATCATTCTATTATTCATTATAAATATTGAACATTTGCTGTCTATTCAGGATATTGCCAACAGTAATGTGTTAATGTCTCCATAATTTTCTGAACTTCTTAGATTAGAAGTGCTATGAAATTGAAAAGTATTATTGTAATGATGATCATCATTATTAACCTTGTATGGCACTTTATATTTGAAAGTGCTTAGTAACCATTTTTATTAGTCATTATTAACATCTTTTCCAGAGTGCACTTCAGATTGATTAAGCACATTCCTGACCTGACTATTCAATTTATGTTCAAGATGTGCCTCTATGTTCAGTTACAATTTACTGTTTTAAACTTTCCATTTGTTTTTTAAACCCAGAGATTTTCAAAAGTTATCTTTGAGATCAAAGTACTTTTAAGTAATTCCACTTTGTTCTCTAACAGATTTTTGAAGATAGAGTTATTTTTACTTGGAAGCAATGGTCATTTAGAGGTTATACAATTCTAATGGTAAAGAAAACTGCCAAATTGTGTTCACATTTTATTCATATCTCTGAAATCCATTGCCTTTTTTTTTTTGCTATTCCTGAGGTATTAGATTTAGTTTATTCATTTATTGTTAAGTTTTTTTATTATTGTTTTTACAAAAAGTCAAAGAAGAAAAGAGCATGTCTTTGGTGTAAGAAAGTTGAATGTAGTTCCAGTATCCACCATAACTTGAACCCTGAAGGATCTGTGCTCTTTTCTATAAAAGAGAGAAAACCACTACTTCATAATTTGTGGTGATGATCTAATGAAGAATCTATTATAAATTATTGTTACAGCATCAGATACACGGTAAGCACTTAATATAATATCTGACAAATGGTAAGCACAATTTACCATGTTTCTAGTTTTCTTCATCTAAACTTATGATAGGATGATCTTTCTAAACTGCAAATTTGAGAAAATTGCTTGTTTTAGTTGAAATTAAAATTAAGTCCTATTTGCTTTATAGGACAGCACAGAAGGTCTCTATGCTTTTATGTGAACATCATATTCTACCCTTTTTGGTTGTACTCATTTATTTTCAAAGGATTCTGAGCTATATGGAACTAAATACTGGCAACGCTTCTGAGCAGTCATCCCAGGAACTGTCCATTTTCCTAAGCTCTAGATATCTTATAAAAGCTTTGCACATGCTAAATATATAGGACTTGTATAATGTCCTTGACAAAACCCTATTTATGCAGCAAAATTTAACTCAAATGTCACCAAAAGTTTTCCTTGATATTTTCTCTCTCCATTGTGCTCTTATGGCAACCTGACCCTATTCATCCCTTGAATTTCTATAAATGTCTCTCTTCTCCTTTCTCTCCTCCTTCCCTTGAGTATGAGCCCCTCAATGATAAGGTTATGTTTTGTCGAGCTTCATTTGAAAATATCTGTTGCAGTAGCTGTCAATATCTGATTTCCCCAGTATTTATGTGAAGGGCATAATTTAAATAGAATCACTAGTCTCCTTTTTTTTTTTTTTTTTTTCAAAATATCTGCTTCATCAGCATGAGATGATGCTATTTTCTTTTCCATGCTACCTAAAATTTCTAACAATCCCACAGTGGGGATGTTTTCTTACTAGGACCATGCCTAAAACTGTGCTACATGGTGGTGAAGTATCTATTTCATTTCTTTTTTTTTTTCCAATTATAAATTAGTTTATAAGATTAACCAGTTGTGACCTTAGAAGATGTAGAGAAATTATCTCTAAATTTAGAAGTTTAGAACATGTCTAAATTTAATATCTAAATAAGATAAAGAGCAAACAATTTTTTAATTGGGGTAGAGAAGAAATGAGAGTGAAAAATCAGTGCATGCATATATTTTATGTACTGCATATACTTTATATGGCAAACTAAAGGACTTCTTCGGGATGTAGATCAATGGTCATAGGATGCTCTTGTTTTGATATTGCTTTAGCAACATATAGTAGTATTTTCTTTATGTACAGGATAGTGATTACAAGCATGAGTTTTGGAGTAAACAAACCTATATTATAATTCTATATTTAATGCTTACTAGATCTATAACTTGAGACAATGTAATTAACCTATGAGTGTCAGTTTTCTAATCTACTATATGTTTATAAAAAGATGCCAATTTCATCTAATTGTTGTGTAATTTAAATAAGACAGTATGTGTAAAATATCACAGAGGCAAGAACATAAGAGTTCAATCATAGTAGCTATAAGTAATAATGTAATTATTATTACCTCCTCATTCAAAAATCATAAAGCAAGTGTTATCCTTCACAGGTAAGGATATCGAATCTCAAGAAATGTTAATGACTTGCCATAACATAAAGCTCTTATTAATTGATGGACGTAAGATTCAAACTTAAGCTCTCTGATTCTCTTTACAGAATACTTTATAATACCCCTCACTACTTCTAGCTTGTGAAAGTCTCAGACAAGGGATGAAAGATCATTAGCAGGTGCCCAAAGCCAAGTATCTGAGAAAGGGAGGAAAGAAAGAATAATTAAAACAAAATGCATCTTTTTTCTAGATACGCCTTTTGTGATGTTCTCTAAAAATTGATACTGTCTAAAGAATCACCGGTCACTATGCTAAGTGTGGATGTGGGAGGAAAAAACAACAACAAACAATTAATTTATTCTCTAATAACTTATGTCTTAGTTAAGAAATAACAAAGTTCAAATATCAACAGAATACATTCATAACTGCAAAAAAGCATAACCAAAGCATAATCCATAGATTGAATAAAATTATTTTGAGTTAACATATAAAAAAGATTTTATGGAAAAAATATTTTGAATTGAGTTTCTAAATTGTTATAGAAGATAAAGGAAAAAATTCTAAGGAATGTGACTATTCCCCTTTACTTTCACCTTAGGATATTACCCTTTACCTTCCAACCATCTATCTTCATTCATAGTCTGTCAATTTTCACAGTTGCCTCTTAAAACTCTAGCAACACATGTTCTATTCGTTTTAATTTCTGAGCTGTGAAGACAGGTAATAACTTCCTTTTAGAAATGACCAGATCATTATTTTCAACAAGAACCAATTACAACAGTCACTTTCAATATACCAGCTAAATACATTTATTGCTACTACAGGGTAAAAAGAACATTTTATAGGTGTATAGGTTTCCATTTTGGTAAGAAAATTCAAGCATTATAATGAATAGGTCATTAACCTGTAGTGTTTGCCTATGATGAAAAAGAGGAAAAATTATTGTAAATTTCAGCTTTGGTAATCAAGAGATTGAATCAGAGATTCAATTACTTGCTCCCACTCAAAGCATGAACCGGGATAGAACTATTCAGATCTCAAGATATCGCAGGTCTACAAAATAGTTTGAACCCTTAGGAGAAAAATATCAATAAATTGAGGTAATATGTTACTCTATTAAATTATGCTAATTTACAATAATTATGTTAGCAACCCTCCTATTTTAAAGCAGAATTGTAACAATTCTGTGCAATTTATTAATTTCCTTTTCCATTCTCCACCTAGAATTTTGTTGAAGAAAGGAAAAATTGTACCGTTAGACTCAAAAATGTTGTCTTAATTCCATATTTAATATGATGTTGGCAGATACTCTCTTTGAGGAATCTTAAATTCAAGTCAATCTGCTTAATTAGTGATTTTCATGGGCCAATCACTATGCTAAAACCTGAGGACAAAACATTTAATAAGATTTGCCTCATTCAACAAGAATTTTACAATTTACAGACCAATGTGTTAAGTGTTAGAGTACACACAAATGCCCTCGTTTGAACTTCATTGTTGCTCACGTGGAAAGCTGCTATAATGTAATGATTGCTCCTTTCTGCCTCTAGTCTCCTCCCACCAACTATTTAATCTCTTCTCTACCTTACTGCCAGAATGATCCATATTATGCAGATCTCATTCTATTACTCTAGACGTAAAGACCTTTGGTGGCTCTCCATTATGTACAGAAGACAGCACTAGCTCCTGATCAGGACACGGGAGACTTTGCAAACTTGGGGATGTTTCTCTCTAGCCTCGTCTCTATCATCTCACCTCTACCATCTGACTGATCTTCTGGTGTTGGATTTAGAAGCCTCATACTGTTCTACATCTTTCCTGTTCCTTCTAAGATGCCCCTTCCATACTTAGCCTAACTCACTTTATTTTTATCCTTCTTCATGATTTAGTTAAGGTTAATTTCTTCTAAGAAATTTTAACAGGGATGCCTGGGTGGCTTAGTTGGTTAAGCCTCAGACTATTTGTTTTCAAGCCATGATCTCAGGATTGTGAGATCAAAACCCAGGTTGGGCTCCTCACCCAGCATGGGAGTCTGCTTGAGATTCTCTCTCTCCCTCTCCTGCAGGCCGTCTCCCACCCCTCTCTCTCTAAAAATAAAGAAATAAATCTTAAAAAAAAAAAAAAAGAAAGAAACATCGACAAACTGAAGGGTCTTCCTTTGCCTTTTTTTTTTTTAAAGATGTTATTTATTTATGAGAGACACAGAGAGAAAGAGAGAGAAGCAGAGACACAGAGGGAGAAGCAGACTCCATGCAGGGAGCCTGACATGGGACTCGATTCAGGGTCTCCAGGATCACACCCTGGGCTGAAGGCAGCACTAAGCCGCTGAGCCACCTGGGCTGCCCTTTCTTTGCCTTTTTATAACATGCTCTGAAAATCTCCATCTCACCATCTTTCATATTATCTCTGGTTACGTTTGGCATGCTTTGCATGCAATTCCTGCTCACAGAGAACAAGCTAAGCTAGAGTGAGACAAAATGGAGTCACAGTGGCTAATGGCAAATTCCATATTAGTTTTTTTGTCAAGGTCTGCTGCAGGACTCGGAGGTGAGCTGTGTGGCCAACAGATAAGTAAAACCTGTTTGGAAGGCCCATGGCAAATATGGGGAGATCAAATCAGGCCAAGGTGACAGGGCAAAGACTGCTGGGTGGAACCATACCCCCTGCTAAGCAGACCCCTTAAAAGAAAGAGCTGTTGGGTGGCAGCTCCAAGGCTGACCCACCACCCACACTGTACCTGTACAAGTGCTGGTCCACGCAGACGCTATCAGATGCTGTCTGAGCCCAGGTGACCTGGCTGCACCCAAGACCAAACCCTGTGGCACCCACCACGGCCCAGTGCCTCGCTGCTTACTTGGGACACCACCTGCCCGGACCCTCTTGGGAGCAGCTCGTTAATTCCCTCTTCTTGTGTGACTAACTTGTGTGATAATGTGGTACAACAAACCGAGTGATTTGTGATTTTAATATTGGCTCCACATGGTTATGTGAAACGTTTTTCAATCCCATGATCATTACCTGGCATTGGCATACATCCTGCTTCAGTCTTGCCAGCCAAAGTGGAAAACCCTTTCTAGTATATCCTCCTGTCTGGCAGACTTTAGGTACCTTTTCAATTCAAATTAGATTCTAGCTCACTTTAAATTACACTTTTATGAAATGTGAAGGCAGATGAAATGGAATCTGCTTTCTTTATGTTTCTTTGGCTGCTTACTCCTGGCAAGAAAGGAGTTACAGCAGGGCAGTGTCCAGTCCTTATCTTTGCAAGTGTTGAAATTGAGTTTGGCAGAGGCAGAAGCCAGACTTTACTTTCCTGTGTCCAGGTACCAGCTCCAAGGGACCAGGATTTCAGGGACAATCCGAGGAATCCCAGATTCCTCATCTCTGGATCGTAGCCACAGCTAAGTATGTGTGAACCCAGAACTACTAGCTACCTGGCAAATCAGTTCTGTACCTTTCTAGGACTCATTTCAGGAGATCCAGCCTAGAGTCCATCCCTTCATCCTTTCCAATGATTTTATAAGTGCCCAAATTCCCTATGTTAAATCTTTCTTTCTTTCTTTCTTTCTTTCTTTCTTTCTTTCTTTCTTTCTTTCTTCTTTCTTTCTTTCTTTCTTTCTTCTTTCTTTCTCTTTCTTTCTTTCTTTCTTGCATGGACTACTTTGGATTGTTACCGTTTCCTGTACTGTGTCCTGCCAGAGTTTTTATACTAGAATTGAGTCCAGACAACAATATATTCTCAAGAAAGGGCACCTTGGATTGGTTATCTGACTACATTAAATTTAAAAGTGGTGAAAATGAGGGTACACCTGCAGAATGGGTGCAACCCCAGGCACAGAGCCTGGCAGGTAGTCACCTTGCATGGAACTGACATGAGTGACACATTATGGAACTGAAATGAGTGATACTTTCTGCCCAGGTTACCATAAGTATCTCCAGGAATGAACTCATATTTGACTTTGATATTGGAGCATTTCAGTTAATATTTCAGACAAAAGAGACTGCATTTCAGAGGCATAAAGGCTCAAAAAGACAAAGTGTGCTTGGGAAATAGCAATTAGTTCAGTGTAATGGTATCCGTAGGCCTTTGAAAGATACGGTGAGAGATAAGGTTGAAAATAAAATTCTGAAGGACATAGTGTATAATAATCAATCCACTACCATCCTTAACTATTTTCATTATTTTCCCCAGGAATTTCTCCCAGTGTTTTCTAACCAACTTTTATAAATCCCTGCTCTGTTATTGCCAGTCCTGTACCAGGAATAAAACTGTAATAATAATAATATTAGACCAGTACTATCCATTTCAGAACACTACTTTTTTTTCTCTTGTCATATTTCA
This sequence comes from Canis lupus dingo, assembly GCF_003254725.2. NCBI lineage: Eukaryota > Metazoa > Chordata > Mammalia > Carnivora > Canidae > Canis > Canis lupus. Next base: position 46,517,341 of record NC_064248.1, read on the forward strand.
ATAAATATAAACTAAAAGAAAATTGACAATGATAGTGTTCTCTTAAAATAAATCTGATTTAACTATCATTTATAATTTATTTTTTCTTTTTTTTTTTTTTTTTTTTTTTTTTTTATTTGAAATTACAGGATATTTATCTTGGAGACAAGGAGACATGGGGAAACAAACCAATAGGCTTAGATTTGTTTTGTCTTTAAACTGCTAATTTTTTGATTCAATGAAAATTGTTTTTTTTTTTAATTTCCTGTACATTCAGTTCTGCTTTAAAGTAACACATTTGTAGCACTTTGTGTGTGAAAGTTAATTCCCTATCTGAATTTTAAAATAATCACATTGAAGGTACATGTGAGAAAAGATCAAAGTCATAGAAGGAAGCAGTCATTTCTGACGACTTAATAATTCAAAAGGACAAGAGTAAAAATAGATATAGGTATTTTACCTGAGAGAAAATAAATTACTCAGCCATTATAATTTATTTTTTCTCAGGTAAAATACCTATATCTATTTTTACTCTTGTCCTTTTGAATTATTAAGTCGTCAGAAATGACTGCTTCCTTCTATGACTTTGATCTTTTCTCACATGTACCTTCAATGTGATTATTTTAAAATTCAGATAGGGAATTAACTTTCACACATTTTCTTTCACCTGTTAATCATAACACCCAACATTTCTACAGACAAAAGATTGATCTAAATTTAAATAAAATCATTTTTCAAAAAGTAAGGTGATTATTTTACAAAAGATCTAGGATTATTAATATTCTTAATATTATTTTTCTACAAACAAAAATTCCACAAAGCAAGTGAAGTGTTCTAAGTTCCTAGTTCTGCCATAAGTAAAATACTAGGTGGTAGAAATGAAACAAGTCTTCATCATTGCTACATCAAATCACTGCTAACCACAAAAGGAATCTATCTTTTGTCATTTTTTAAAATAATAATATAATAATAATATTCTTTAAGTAAAAGTTTGATGAAATTTTAATGTGCACTCCTGGTGGAACTGATTTAATGCCATTTTCCTCATTCATTCGTTTATTCAATAAATAGCTGTTTAGTGCCTTATATGCACTTGGAAACACCAGCAAACAAAATAGACAAAGACTCTCACCATGTGAGTTCACGTTCTAATGTGAGGAGACTTCAGAAAATACATAAAACACATTATAAAGTAGATTGCTACTGATCATCTTAACCACTGGCTGGGATCAAGTGACAGTTTAACAAAAAGTACCTTAGTACTTAGAAGCTAAACTATGACATCTCCCTAATTGGGACATATAATTGCCCCTGCTGCTAAAGTATAAATGCAGCACATAAATGATATTTGTAGGAATGAGAAAGCAACGGAGGGAAACAGAATGGCTCAGGAATCTAATCAACTTTATATCTCATCAAGAGCAGCCATCTTTATCAGACACTATATGTCAGGTACTGGGTTAGCCACTTTATGTAAACGCATCTCATTATTTAATAAAACATTTTTAGCAATATAAATAAGTCCAATTACATACCCCACTCAGAACTTAAGAAGTAGTTTGGAAGGGTCTAGAACTCAGGACTATCTACTTCTAAGGGTGCTGGATTTAACTGTGGGTAGAATCCAGTAATATATCTATTTAAAAAAAATTACTGTGCTTGTCAGAAAGAACACTGAGAGCTTTGGAGGCATAAAAAAAAGCAAAACAACTATTGCAGTGTACATTTAAATTCTATTTAGGAGAAAGAAAGCCTTAGACAAGGAAATTGAAGTTCCATTCACGTGGCCATCCTAATGTGTAGATGGTGCCCCAGGCTACTTGGATGTGATGAGAAATATTTGATTCATCTAATTAACTCTCATTGCTCTAATTTGTTTATCAATCGACTTTATGTTTGTTATTTGGGATTCCAAATTTAACACCAAGAAAGAAAGTACTGGCTACGTCAATGTGAATTTTATGATCCATATGACATATATAGTTCCTATGAATATGATAAATTTGATTCTAGTCTTATTCATCTGTCTCATGAGCTTAGCTAAAAACTAATAGCATTTCATGAGCTTTTTGATGTACAAAGCTCTCTGCTAAATATCTTTTAAGCCCTAAATATTTTGTCATATGTATTTATTTAATGAATTTATCCTCACAATTGCTGGATAAATCGATTCCCATACTTAAATTTCGCAAAAACCCTACTAGTTAAGAACTATTATTTACTCATTTTGCAGATAATAAGACTGAGGCTTAACAGAACCAGTTAATATCCATGGACATTTAGGGCTGGAACTTAAACTTAGGTCTGTATGACTCCGGAACCAAGACTATTGCTTTTCAAACTGTAATACCTTAGCTGACAATCAGTATGATCATGACTATCTGAGAATTATATTTTACTGAAAGCGCCAGTGAATTCACTTGAAGTGCTCACTTTGCCTTACCTATTGTGAAACTGTCAAAGAATGTAATGAAGCATCAAATCCTTTTCATTAAAGATACAGTATATGGCAAAAACTAGTGCTTGAGATAAAACATATAGGATTATTGGCAAAATCAACTTCTTAAGCAATATTATTGGTTGTCAAGTAAAAACAGTGATTAAAATAATCATAGAATAGGTGCTACAGCAGATATTTTTGCATTACACTTTAAGGAAAACTGCTGATGTAGAGTCTGAAATAATTATTCACACATTTGTGGTACAAATATGAAATAGAAGTACTCGATCACTTTTTCTTCTCCAAATTCTGAAAAATCACATCTAACAGAAATGTTTTTATTTTCTTTTACTTCATTTAATGATTAGATCATTCCTGAAGGATGAAATAGAGCATTGTGTGAGCCACATGAACTGAAGGTGCTTCTAATTGCAAAGAGCTGTTTCAGGGGTCTGGCAAGTCCACTCTTGTACTCAAAGAGGAAGAGGTTCACAAATGTTTTGAGTTGAAACCTATCTTCATGACACCTATTTCTGGCAAATACCCCATCCACGATTTCAATTGGCTTGATAAAGAAGCATACCTCAATAGGCTGAATAGACTGAATTATTAATTTAGGTACAAAACAGTCATATAAGCACTTTTTAAGACTTTTTTTTTAAGTTGAGGACTTTCGTGAGTTTTAATTTAGGTAAACAAGTATCAGAAATCATTAAAGGGCCAATTAGTAATATAAAGGCTCACCAAAAATTGTCTTGATTTTCTTTACTTCCTGGATTTTTTTCCAGAGCCAAATGACATCAACAACTGAGTAACAAATCTATTTGTTTCCATCTCCTAAACTGAAACACACATTAAAGTTCTTATTATAATACACCATCATCACCTTAGCATTTGACACAGGTCAAATGCTGCAGAGAGCATTCAGTAAGAAGTCTCTAGATTCTGGGTCAATCATCAGAATTACCCACTAGAATCACAAAGGACTTTCTGACACACTCAATAACTTGTCAGTACTAGCTCAATTTTCACAAAATAGAAGTGAAATGTAAAGAATGTAAGAAAAGAAACCAACCAGAGGCAGGAGCACATATGTCTAAAGCTCCACAGTATCAAACAAAATTGAAGTATATTATTAATCTCCCATATCATCTCTATCATGAGTAAGAATTGTAACAGATATTAATTCTACATTTACTTTATTACATGTATATTTAAATAAATTCTTATTTTTTAAGATTTTATTTATTTATTTAAGTGAGAGAGCATGAGCCAGGAGGAGCGGCCCAAGGAGAAGGGAAGCAGGCTCTTTGCTGAGCAAGACCCTAGGATCATGACCTGAGCTGAAGGCAGATGCTTAACTGACTGAGCCACCCAGGCACCCAAAATAAATTCTTATTTTTAAACTTACTTTGAATCGGGTGTTTTTATATGTGTAAAGCTCACTAAATAATCTATTGATGATGACAAAGAAAAATCATCCTATATCATATCCTAACCATTCATTGAATGTTTCCTTTATTTATTGCCCTAATTAAAACTTGGGATGTTCACTTCATAATATTGCTATTCCTGTAGTATTGTGATGGAGGCTATTTTTTTCAATCTCATATATCTCAACATCTGGTGTCCTTCAGTGCCATTCCCAAACCTTATGCTTCCTCTTCAAACTTCATATTTGAATTTATGTCAATAAATTTTACCACCTACTAACTCTAACTGGAGGTAAACACACATACACACACACACACACACACACACACACACACACGCACACACAATTCTTCTGACCGGGATCCCCTTAAATTCATGGTCACAAAGTTCAAGTCATTGATTAATATTTGATTTTCTCTATTCTCTATTCTACTTTTTAAAACTAATACTTCACATCTTTTCTCTTATGTCTACCCAACCTTTATCCTAGGATGATGACCTTACTTCCCAGTTGAATCAGAACAAGTTCTCAGTTATAAAACTTCACAGAAAATATATATAATCCATTAACGCAAGAGCTCTCTAATCATTTTCTTGCTACTGAATGTTATTGGCATATCCACATCTGTACCATGGCTTTCCAGCTCACTCATAGTAAAAAACAAAGTCTGGAGTGCCTGGATGGCTCAGTCAGTGATGCTTCTACCACTTGATTTCAGCTCAGGTCGAGATCTCAGGATGGAGCTCCCTGTCTGGCTCTGCACTCAGCAGGGAGTCTGCTAGAGATTTTCTCTCTCCCTCTGCCACTCCTTTGCCCACATGCCAAATTCTCTCTCTCTCTCTCTCTCTGTCTCTATCTCAAATGAGTAAATAAACCTTAAAAAAAAAAAAACAAAAAAACCCAGGGATGCCTGGGTGGCTCAGCGTTTTAGCGCCTGCCTTTGGCTCAGGGTGTGACCCTGGAGACCCAGGTCCAGTCCCACATCGGGCTCCCTGCATGGATCCTGCTTCTCCCTCTGCCTGTGTCTCTGCGCCCCCCTCTCTGTGTGTGTGTCTCTCGTGAATAAATAAATAAAATCTTAAAAAAAAAAAGCCGAAGTCATAACAATGGCTTATAAGAATATGCATGACCTGGCTTCACTCTCTGAATTATTAAGTTTCTCCACCTGGAATGTTCTCTCAGATTTCTGTTTGGTTTGCATCCTCAAATTAACTATACTAGTGAGAAGTTCCCTGACCAACCTTATAAAATAGCAACTATCCTAAGACATGTCATGTCTATGTACCTTACCTGCCTAATTTTTCCACACATCACTTCTCACTACTGATAATTACTTTTTTGTTTACTTTTGTCTGTTCCCCCCACACCATTTTTTGTTTGTTTGTCAAATACTGTATTCCCAGGTCCTGCGAAAATAAATGAGATCTTGTACTGACTATTAGTGAATCTACTAGGAGTAACCAACAGGTCAAGCTCCTGAAACTGCCTAACTTTAGGGGTATATTTATTATCAAGTTCAAGAACACCACTGAGAAGATCCTTGAAAAACAGCCAGTTAGCTATTCTGTCCGTTTCAGTGCTTGCTACAAGCATTTTGCTTTTCTAGACTTTCACAAATCTCCCTTTAAATGTTATCACTTCTTTGGATAAAAGGCCAAGTTTTAAAGACTTTATTTAAGGATAAGTGCTTTTAAACAATAACTGACTGTTTTGCTAGAATTTAGATTCATGTTATACATTTATTTCCCTTTCAGGTATTAGTTTCAAAAGAGTCCAGAATAAAACCAGATCAGTAGCTATTGTAGCAAAAGAACAGAGATATTTTTAAAAGGTTTATTCTTTTATCAGATAGTTCATTGAGTTTCACTGTGCTTGACAGATTTAAGAAAAAAAAAAAAAAAAACCTCACCGGGAGATCAACAAAACACTTCAGATGAAAAAATTTGCCACTTAAATATATTCAGTAAAAAAAATGATTTTAAATACCTCAATATACTCTATTTACTAGTTATACTCCAACTCTTAAAGTTTCTGAAAATTTATGTTGTCAATGACACACCATTTTGTTTTTAAAGATTTTATTTATTTATTCATGAGAAACAGAGAGAGAGAGAGAGAGGCAGAGACACAGGCAGAGGGAGAAGCAGGCTCCATGCAGGGAGCCTGACGTGGGACTCGATCCCAGGACTACAGGATCACGCCCCGGGCCTAAGGTGACACTAAACCGCTGAGCCACCCGGGCATCCCTGACACACCATTTTAATAGAAATTTTCATCTTACAAAGCAGTTTACCATACTTTTGCTAGAACTTACATTCAGGATGAACACTAAAACTAGTGTTCAAATAAATTTCGATTTATACTTTTTATATTAATTTCCTGGAACTCCTGTTACAAATTATCACAAGCTTGGTGACTTAAAACAACAGAAATTTATTCTGTTATATTCTATAGGCCAGAAGTCTGAAATCAATACCACTGGGCCAAAACCAGGGCATCAGCTCCCTCTGGGGTCAGTAGGGGAAGGTCCCTTCCTTGCCTCTGCAAGTTTCTGGTAGCTGCCAGCCTTCCTTGATGCATTCTTCTGATGAATAAGGTTCTTATGTCAATATGGAAATCATCGCTCTGTTCCAAGGGCATATTTGGAGTCTATAGATTTTCCAATACCACTCTAAATTGTATTTCAGACTTTATAATATTTGGAAAGACGTAGGGATGTTTATAACTTTAAATTTTGCTGCCATTACTACCAATTTGATAAAGTAAAATGGGTAGCCAGAGTGGCTCAGGGGTTTAGCTCCTGCCTTGGGCCCAGGGGGTGATCCTGGAGACCCTGGATCGAGTCCCACGTCGGACTGCCTGCATGGAGCCTGCTTCTCCCTCTGCCTGTGTCTCTGCCTCTCTCTCTCTTTCTCTCTCTCTGTCTCTCATGAATAAATAAATAAAATCTTAAAAAAAAAAAAAGTGAAATGTTGGTGACTCAGTGCCATTTTTTTTGTAAAATATATGTGCATTGTCTTAAGATAAGGTTTTTCACTGATGCTTAGAAGCAACTATCAGATTTGTTTTTATGATAGCCATAAAAGTACAATGCTTAGATCTCCTACTATAGGTAAAACAATTCACTGCTCACCTCAGTGACTGCCTCTATGAATCCAACACTGTGTTTGTGTTGATCCACACTCTCCTGGGACCGCTCGCAGACAATGACTGAGCAGGATAAGAGTTTTAATGCTGATCCATTCTTGTAAAACAGGGAACTGCCCAACTACATTGGCTCCTCATTGGTCCGGCTGTACTTTGCTGGGAACTTGATATGAGATAAATTATGCTTTCCCAGTATTCATATCTTGAAGTCCTAACCTCCAAGACCTCAAAATGTGACCATATTTGGACCTATGGCCTTGAAAGAAACAATTAAATTAAAATTTAGTCGTGAGGAGTCCTAATTCAATATCATTGGAGTCCTTTAAGAAGAGGAAATTAGGACACAAACATAAAGGGAAGATCATGTGAAAACACATGAAAAAGATTGTCATGAGGGCACCTGGGTGGCTCAGTCAGTTTAGCCTCAGATTCTTGATTTGGTTCAGGTCATAATCTCAGGGCCATGAGATTGAGCCCCACATTGGGCTTCATGCTGGGCATGCACCTGCTTAAAATTCTCTTTCTGCACCCCTACTTCCCTCTCTGAGCCACCAAAAAGGACTGCCATCTACAAGCCAAGGAAAGAACCCCTAGAAGAAAGCAACTCTGCTGACTCCTTGATCTTAGATCTTAGATTTCTAGCTTTCAGAACTGTTAAGAAAGAAATTTCTATTGTTTAAGCAACTTGGCCTATGGTACTGTGTATGGCAGCCCTAGAAGACTAATACAGAACCACACTGCAGTTCAAGACTCTTCTTAATCCTCCTTCTGTGTCCTCTTCCCCTGGTATCAGATCTGAATCATGGTCTGAATTGTTACCCCACAGCTTCTGCTTCCTCTCATTTTATCCTCCACAGACATCCCCCTCAAGTGTGTCTTTTGCTGGTATAATTCTGTTTTGGCTTCTACTCCTCATTGAAATCAAACTAACACAATTTTCTATATAAAATGGGTTAAAACATTATTTCTATTTCATGTAACAGAGACATTAACTTTAAATTATCATTGTTCAAAAGTTCTTTTCAGGGAGATACCTGGGTGGCTCAGTGGTTTAGCGCCACCTTCAGCCCAAGGTGTGACCCTGGAGACCGGGTATCGAGTCCCATGTTGGGCTCCCTGCATGGAGCCTGCTTCTCCCTTTGCCTGTGTCTCTGCTTCTCTCTCTCTCTCTCTCTCTCTGTCTCTCTCGTGAATAAATAAATAAAATATTTTTTTAAAAAAAGTTATTTTCATAACTCCAGTTAAATTTTCATCTCTATTTCTTCTAAAAGTTTGACAAAAATTAATCCTCATAAATCTGATTAAAAACACTCTTCAGGGGATCCCTGGGTGGCACAGCGGTTTGGCGCCTGCCTTTGGCCCGGGGCGCGATCCTGGGGGCCTGGGATCGAGTCCCACGTCGGGCTCCCGGTGCATGGAGCCTGCTTCTCCCTCTGCCTGTGTCTCTGCCTCTCTGTCTCTCTCTGTGTAACTATCATGAATAAATAAATAAAATCTTTAAAAAAAAAAAAAAAAAAAAAAACACTCTTCAGTGCATACATGTATTTTGGAAACTACTTTTTTTTTCCTCCCAAAAAAATAAAAAACCCAAGAAACTATTTTTATTGTAAACTTGCATTTAGTGGCTGGCATCTTATGATAGCTCTCATACTAGTCATCTCCTTTAAAATAATTCAATCAGATGACATTGAATAGCAATGAAAACATACCTGTTCAAGACACAAAATTAAAACCCTAAACACTCCACAAAAAAACTACTAGAATTGATAAATGAATTCAGTAAAGTCACAGGACATAAAATCAATGTACAGAAATCTGTAGCATTCCTATACACTAACAATGAAGAAGCAGAAAGTGAAATTAAGAAAACAATCCCATTTACAATTGCACCAAAAACAATTAAGCATCTAAGGGTAAACTTAACCAAAGAAGTATAAGACCTGTACCCTGAAAACTATAAAACACTGATAAAAGAAATTCAAGATGATGCAAGTGATGGAAAGGCATTTCATGTTCATGAGTTGGAAGAATAAATACTGTTAAAATGTTTATACTACTGAAAGCAATCTACACATTTAATGTAACTCTATCGAAATATCAATGGCATTTTTTATAGAATTAGAACAATCTTAAAATTTGTGTGAAATCACAAAAGACCTCAAATAGTCAAAGCAATCTTGAAAAAGAAAAAAACTGGAGGTATCACATTCCAAATTTCAAGTTAAATTACAAAGCAGTAGTAATTAAAGCTGTGTGGTATCGGCACAAAAATAGACACCTATCAATGGAGTAGAACAGAAAATGCAGAAATAAACCCACAATTATATGGTCTATTTATCTTCAACAAAGGAGAAATGAGTATGCAATGGGAAAAAAATCTCTCTTCAGCAATGGTATTGGGAAAGCTGCATAGCCACATGCAAAAGAATGAAAATGGATCACTTTCTTATACCACACACACACACACACACACACACACACACAAAATTCAAAGTGGCTTAAAGACCTAAATGTGAGGCCTGAAACCATAAAAATCCTTGAAGAGAACATAGGCAGTAATCATTCTGACATCCACCATAGCAACATTTTTCTAGATATGTCTTCTGGGACAAAGCAAATAAAAGAAAAATAAACTATTGGGACTTTTCCAAAATAAAAAACTTCAGAACAGCAAACAATCAACAAAACTAAAGATAACCTACTGAACTGGAGAAGATGTTTGTAAACGAGACATCTGAAAAAAGGTAGGTATTCAAAATATATAAAGAACTGATACTACTCAATACCCAAAAAGCAAGTAATCCAGTTAAAAAGTGGGCAGAAGACTTGAACAGGCATTTCTCCAAAGACACAGATGTCCAACAGACACATGAAAAGATGTTCAACATCATTCATCATCAGGGAAATACAAATCTACATTATAATGAGATATCACTTCACACCTATCAGAATGACTAAAACCAACAAAAGAAGACAACAACTATTTGTGAGGATGTGGAGAAAAGGAAATCCTCGTGCACTGTTGGTGAGAATGTAACCTGGTGCAGCCACTGTGAAAACAGTATGGAGGTTCCTCAAAAAACTAAAAGTGGAACTACCCTATGATCCAGTAATCACACTCCTGGGTATTTATTCCAAAAATACAAAAACACTAGTTCAAAGGGATACATGAACCCCTATGTTTATTTAAGCATTTCTTAAAATAGCCAAACTATGGAACCAACCCAAATGTCTATCAACAGATTAACGGTTAAAGATGTGGGGCGTGTGTGTGTGTGTGTGCATGTGTGTTTGGGTGTGTGTATAACAGAATATGATTCAGCCATGAAAAAGAATGATATCTTGCTATTTGCAACAATGTAAAGTATTTTATGATTTCACACATATGTGGAGTTTAAGAAACCAAACAAATGAACAAGGAAAAAAGAGAGAGAAAGAGAGACAAACCAAGAAACAGATTCAACTAGAGAGAACAAACTCATGGTTAGAAGAGGGAGATGGTTGGGAAAATGGAGGAACTAGGGGATGGAATTAAAGGGTACACTTACCATGATGAAATAAATAAAATAAAGGTACAAAGTAAAATAATAATATAATACAATACAAAAAAAATATTTCCTCAAAAAAAAAGAAACAATTAAATTGAGCACATTCATTTTGAGGCTACTGTTTGAGCACACTGTTTTGAGCTAAGAAAAAAGAAAAAGAACTAAGTATACAGATAGACACACACACGCACACATCTGTGCCCCAAAAATTGCCTAATGACTAACAAGGTCACTATAGAAATATAAGATTAATATGTAGCCTATCAATTATTAAAATCAAAATATTTATCAACTGGTTAACACTTTACTGTAATTATATAGAAAATTACTAACGATTTTAAATGTTACAATTTCAAGTAGCAGATGTTGATTTAGCTAGGTTTTTTTCTTTTATTAACCCCTAAAACAATTTCTGAAAGGTATGTACAATTTTATTACACTCCATTACCAGATGTTCAGGAAGATAGCATTTTTAAAAATTCATTTTAATTGATTTTTTTTAATTGAAATATGTTGTAAAATGAGTGGGAAGTGAGTTAGAAACTGAAACTACAGTATTGACACAAAAATATTTATTGTAGAACAATTTGATGTAAAGTTTTCAGTGACGAGTGCTACATAGGAAATATAGCAGGAATTTAAATTAGTGAACTGAGAAAACATCGAAAACTTTTTTATCATTACAAATTTTTAAACATCACTGAAAATTTTTGCCAATGTTGTGTTACAAATAAAAAAAAAAAGCAATGAAAAAGATGGAGCTTATAAATACTCTGTTTCCAAAATATTTATGCTAGAACAAATTAGAAATCTTGGCATATGCCCTAACTTTCCAACTCTGAATATTCCATACAATTACAGAATTTTATTTTTTGAATGAGATTATGACTTTATTAGTACATTCAGATTTTTCTTTTATTGCAAAAGGTATCAAAAAGGGTGCCTGGGTGGCTCTGTTGGTTTAAGTGTCTGCCTTCAGCACAGGTCATGATCCCAGGGTCCTTGGTTTGAGTCCCACATTGGGCTCCCTGCTCAGCGGAGAATCTGCTTCTCCCTCTGCCTCTGCCCCTCCTCAGCTTGTGCTTTCTCTCTCTCTCTCTCAAATAAATAAATAAAATCTTTTTTAAAAAGAAAAAAAGTGTCAAAATAAGTAAAGTAGACATACCTTCCCCCACATTCACATTCAATATTTATCAAACAAGAAGTTTCTTTCTGCCATCAAATCTCCACACTTGCTGCAACCACATTCACTAGCTTGTCTCCCATGGAGACCCAAAGGACAGGTGTATCACTTATTTAAATACTCTAATCTATTTTGAATCCTTCACCCCCTAAAAATTGTTATCTAATTTTTTTCAACTACTTTCTTTCTGTTCTTGTCTATTGACTCTTTTTCCAGCATTTTAAAATGTTCAAGTGTCTTTTAAAGGAAAAAAAAAAAAATTCTCCCAAATCCTCTACAAAACCAGCCATTTCCTTTCTTCACAATGTTCCAAACTGCTGTCTCTAACAAGGATCATGAAACTTTTCTATAAAGGTAACTTTTATAAAGGTAACTTTTATAAAGGTAACTTTTCTATAGTAAACATACTATAAAGTATGTAAATATTTTAGGCTTTGTGTACTATATGGTCTCTGTTTCAACTACTCTTTGCCATTGTAGAGTGAGGCATCATAGAAAATACATAACCAAATGAATGTGGTTGTCTTCCAATGAAACTTTATTAATGGACACTGATATTTGAATTTAGTGTATTTTTCACATTTTCAAGATATTATTTTCTTTCTTTTTTTCAACCTTTAAGTAAATATTTTTTCTATGCACCAAATTCCTCAAGCCAAAACTCTACAAGCCACCTGTCTCACAACTCTTCCCAGTATCAGTCAGCCAGTCTGTCATGTATCAAGACTTTCGGAACCCATCAACTTTCTAAGCCACCCATGCATCCTAGCCCAAATCATCATTGTCTTTTTCTTCCAAGTGCTTTCTCTTGCCCCATAATCCAATCTCCACTAAGCAGAGTGTTTTCTTAAAACATAAATTTGATTGCATCATTTCTCAACTTAAAACTTCCCAATAGATCCTTATCACATTAAAATAAATTAACATTCTTTACATTGGCTTACAAAGGGCCAGGAGATCTGTTCCCACTTACCTCTGAATTATTTCAGCTCAGCTACCCTCATCTCATTGTCCTCTGACACCATTCTAGTTTTCTTTCTGTTTTCTTGCTTCTCCCTTAAGGTAGTTCAGCTAGTTTTTCCTTCTCTCTTGAATTCTTTCTTCTGATCTTCATAGGACAAGCTCTAGCTAACAGCTGACTTGTCATTTCTTCCTTGGGATCTGCCCTGGCCAGAATCCACGAATCTAATGTTGCTAACCCATACATGGAAAACATTTTGAAATATTACTTATAACTACTAGATATGCTTCTTGTTTATACATTGAATTCTTTCCCAGCGTGTAGGCCAGTATCTAGTCTGATCATATAGTTTACCATCCATTATTCCATTACTGGAATAATTTGAGAATATAAGAGGAAGCTATTAATAGTTATTCTAGAAAAAGCATGAAACAGGGCTGTCCCAACCAAAAACAACAATCACTCTACAAAGACTGGTAGTCTGGCAACAAATGTTTAGAATAAATAAACTCTGACTATTTTGCTTAAGAAACTGTATATTCTGATACAAATTAACTTAAGTTATTCATATTGTAGTATGTGGTGAAGTTTCCTTTAAAGGAGAATACCATAGTGTGTATGTTCTTATGTTCATAACCATAATCTTTGTTATAACACTAATCATTACATTATAAAGAAAACTAGAAAATAATATTAAAGAAATTCTTCTTAACCGCCATCTCTTTGACTTATAAAGAGAAAGTAGTTTTTGAAATTGAGATTTTCGACATACAGAAATTAATTTAATCATAAATAGTTTAATTATAAATAAATAATATTTTAATGACAGCACTTATATGACATAACTTAAGAATGACATACAGAAGTTTTAAATGTTTGAATTTATCCTTATTATACTAAACTTCCAATTATCAATAGATATATTTCAACTAATTTCTTTGAGATACATTTTAAGTGGTCTTTGGTTAAAATTCAGTAAACTACAAATTTTACTCTCTTACTTTCAGTCATTTGTCTTGGTCTTCCGTATTCTAGTTATACTTTGTTTTAAAATGATATAAAAACCTTCAAAATTAACCTCACAAAATTATTAATAAAACTGAGCAAAAACTTAAAAAACAACCCAGAGAGTTTATTTTTCATGATCCGTTCCTTGAATAAGCCTGCTGCTGCTTGATTGTACATTAGCTCAATTTTTCTAGGCCTCTCAGTCACCTGTATATTCATACATTTTACACTTTACATTAGTTTTACTGTCATAGTTATAAAAAATTTAAAACTTAAATGGTAAGAAACAAACTCTATAATTTATGAAATAGTTCTTTTTCCTCTTTCTACTAAAAAAGTAATATAAGAAATACAAAATCTTACAATTATTTTTCATTGTTAACTTATAACATGAAGTCATTTTTATGTAATATGAACAATAGAGAATACATCTTAGAAAGTAATTCCCCCCAAAATCTTTTTTTTTTAATGCTAACTTAGACTGAGTCCTTCATAAACTTGAGCCTGAAGCATGTGGCTTTTGTGTCTTTACTTTACTAGGGAGTCCCACTCCTAGGGAAAATGCAGTGAAGGCCAAGGGGAGTGAGATAGTAAATGAGAGAGGGATGCATTATGTAATTGGAGCACTCTATAACTGACTGTTCCCTTCTGTGGGATCATCACCTTAAACTATCATATAAATTGAATCCCAGGCATCTTCAACAATAGCAACAAGGAGAATAGAATGTATCCAGTAGTTTCCAAATATGTTCCATAGTTTCCAGATCTTTCTGGTCAGAAGTTTGCCTTATGGGCATTTAGTTTTATGCCTGCTGGACTTAACAGCACTGATAGGCAAACCCTTGAAGGAGGGAGTTAGGCTCACAGCTACTAGACAATGTGCTGTCCAACTACAAATGTTGGGATTTGGTTGAAACTCACACTACGGTGGTCATCATAGACACCATTGGAATATGAGACAGGTAAAACCAAGAGGTAACATGATTTTTTTTCCCCCTTAACGTTTTTAGTGTATTCAACATTTTATTTTGAAAAATAAGTTTTGAAAACAGCAAGTAACCAAAGATACTTGATTTATCTTTCCTATTGTATAGTTCCTTATAGCTCTTTTCTCTCTGTTAGATGGGAATGCTTCCTGATTCATGAATTATTGAAGAAAGCCAATGAGATCTTTAAAATTTATTCAGCTGAATATTGTTTTTTAACATTATAAAACTATAAATTAAATAAGAGTGTACTATTGATGTAGGAACTGAACAAAGGATAGAGACAGATTTAAGTATATATAATATTAATTTATATGATTAAGGAATTTTTTCAGGTGCAGACTAAAAATAGATTATTAAATTAATCATGTTTTACATGTTTAACTAGTTAATCTTCCTAAGAAACAATTAGTTTAAGCCTTTAACTTACATCAAAATCAATTTCACATGAACTATAGACTGATAAGTAGGGAAGAAAGTACAAAAGTAATAGAGGAAAAATAGAGTAAATATTTGTGATATTGTGATTTATAATAAGAAATATACATTTGGTCTTCATCCCCATTTCTGGCACAGAGCTTCTAAAACTCTTGGAATTCCTTGGTGATAAAAACAACAAAGTAGGGGATCCCTGGGTGGCGCAGCGGTTTGGCGCCTGCCTTTGGCCCAGGGCACGATCCTGGAGACCCGGGATCGAGTCCCACATCGGGCTCCCGGTGCATGGAGCCTGCTTCTCCCTCTGCCTGTGTCTCTGCCTCTCTCTCTCTCTCTCTGTGACTATCATGAATAAATAAATAAAAATCTTTAAAAAAAAAAAAAAAAAAAACAAAGTATCTTTTGTTATGTTAATGAAGTGATTTTTGAAAAGCACCCAAAGATGGGAGCTGACTGCCAGGCAAAACAACCATGTGATTAGAGGGTTGGAATTTTTATTCCTACTTCCCTGACTTCCAGGAAGGAGGGGAGAGAGTCTGGAAGTCAAATAAATTGCCAAAGGCCATGATTAAATCAATTGTACCCATGTAATGAAGTCTCCACAAAAATCCCAAAGGACAGAATTTGGAGAGCTTCTGGGTTGGTGAATACACGGAGATGTGGGGAGAGTGATGCTCAGAGAGGGCATGAAAGCTTCATGCCCTTTCCACATACCTCATCCTATGCATCTGGCTGCTCCTGAGTTATATATATATTTTTTTTTTAACTTTCCTTTTTTTTTTTTTTTTTTGAAGATTTATTTATTCATGAGAGACACACAGAGAGAGGCAGAAACACAGGGAGAGGGAGAGGCAGGCTCCTCAGAGGGAGCCCGATGCGGGACTCGATTCCTGGGATCAGGCCCTGAGCCAAAGGCAGATGCTCAACCTCTGAGCCACCCAGGTGTCCCTCCTAAATTATATTCTTATATAACAAATTAGTTATCTAGATAGTAAACTGGTTTCGAGTCCTGTGAGCCACTCTAGCAAACTAAAATTGATCCCAAGGAGAGATAGATTGTGGAAATTTCGGATCTCTAGCCGGAATTACTCAGAAGGCCAGATGACAACTTGGATTTGCGATTGGTATCTGAAATGAAGGCAATCTTGTAGGAATGAATCCTTAATTTGTTAAATCTGATGCTATATCCATAGAGATAATGAGAAATGAGTTGAATTGTAGGACACCTAGATGGTGTCAGAGAGTTGCTTATTGGCAGCATGGGGAAACACCGCCCCCCAACATACACACATTGGTATTATGATTAGGTGCTAATAATATTCATATAATGTCTTTACATTATCACAAAGAGATGAGATTATTTGTGAATTAAAAATTCGGAGAAAGATTTGGATTAGTTTATATTTACTTCCTTACTATTCTTCTGACTAGTATAAAATATAAGAAAGCTTTCCAAGTGTTTGGGAAAATTTGCCCCCAAACTAGACACATCATCAAAAATAATAGCATTGAGGGGCATTTAGGTGGCTCACTTGGTTAAGTAAACTGCTCTGGGTTTAGGGCTCAGGTCATAATCTCAGGGTCATGGGAGAAATATTCCCTCAACTTTTATCTGACAAAGGACTCATACCCAGAATATATAACGAACTCTTAGATTCAATAATAATTTTAAAACTGGTGAAAAATGAGATACATTTCATAAAATCACTTCACATACACAGAGAAAAAGATAAACAATTGTCCTGTAAGAATACAATTACTCATAAGAGGACATTGAATTTCAAACTTGGTGGTTTTATTTATCCTCCTTTTCAAATGCACACACATACACACTCCTATGCATTAGCATTTATTGATCATGTACATGTACACTATCTATTATACACTATTATATTAGAATCACTGAAATAAAAAAAAAAGACTGACAATAACAAGTGTTGATGAGGATATAGAATAAAGTGGTTTTTTTTTTTTTAATTTTTATTTATTTATGATAGTCACAGAGAGAGAGAGAGAGAGAGGCAGAGACATAGGCAGAGGGAGAAGCAGGTACCATGCATCGGGACCCCGACGTGGGATTTGATCCCGGGTCCCCAGGATCGCGCCCTGGGCCAAAGGCAGGCGCTAAACCGCTGCGCCACCCAGGGATCCCGAGGATATGGAATAAATAGAACTACTGTTTAATATCTGGCTTCAATACATCCCACTGCTGGTGGGAATGAATAATGATATAACTATTTGGGGAAACTATTTGGCAATTTCTTGAAAAGCTAGACATACACCATTCTTACATCCAGCCATTCTGCTCCAGGTATTTATCCAAGAGAAATGAAAATATATGTCCACTTATAAAGAAATATTTAGGGGATCTCTGGGTGGCTCAGCAGTTTAGCCCAGGGCGTGATCCTGGAGTCCAGGGATCGAGTCATGCGTCGGGCTCCCGGCATGGAGCCTGCTTCTCCCTCCTCCTGTTTCTCTACCTCTCTCTCTCTCTATGTCTATCATGAATAAATAAATAAAATCTTAAAAAAAAGAAAGAAATATTTATAACATAGAATGGAATATTAGTAAACGCAAAAGAACATATTACTTATATGCATGGATTCATACAACATGGAAAAATCTTATGGCTGATTGAAAGAATCCATGCAGGCATGTAACATAGTTATAACATGATTTCATTTTAAAAAGTTATAGGAAGTACAATACAGTCTACAGGTACAGAAAGCAAATCAGTAGTTGTCTGGATCCAGGAGCAGAGGAAGGGATAGATACAATGGGGCTTGAGAAATGTTTTGAAGGTGATGGCAAAGTTCTCTATCTTGATTGAGGAAACGCTTTCTCAAGTGTATACTTCTCTCAAAAGTCATTAAATATTTGACTTTAGTGGATGCAAATTATATCATAGTAAAATTGATTAAATAAAAAAATGCATACTGTAAAACTGAAAATGTTGAAAAGCCATCTCATTAAGAATATAGATGAAGGTGTTTAGAAGTCCCCAAATAGCTTAATGTCTATAAATTGAACCGAACAAAACATTATGTGCTTTCAGTTGGTAAAATAACCTAAAATGCCCTTGTTTGCCTACTTATAACAAAGGTTTTATGATCACACACTAATACAGTAAGTCAAAGACCACAAAATTGCCTTTCTTTAATCGTTTTTTCTCCAATCACAAACTGGAACAATATAATACAAGAATAAATTTTGTGATGTATTTTTTATTAACTGAGAGGAATTGGCTGAGATATAAAAGGCAGAAACTGTTGTGCAAGTGACCACAGATGTTTCAGAAATTAGTTTTTTAAAGCATAGAATCTACCTCCAAAAAGAGACAAAAACAAAAAATGTAAATAAATAAAAAATCAAATTCTGTAATACACCAATAAAACACTTTATACTGTAATTTTATAGTCAAGATACTTTTACAGTATCTATAAATTATATAGAATATAATCTCTGAAACAATAGACCACTACATTAGAAGACTTAAAAAGTCTTCACAACATGTAAAACCATATCCCAGAGAGAAATTTGCTCATTATTTCATTTTTGCAAAAAGTATTTTTTTCTGCTTTTATCCTTATGTTCTTTCCTTTACCATGTATCATTTATTGCTGATATTTGAAAAGTCTGCCCTATGAACAGGCTCAACATTAGCAAGAAGTCACTATTGTCTCCCTGCTCTGGAGGTTGGTGATCTATTTTTGGGTTCTAAACCCCTGCTACTTTCTAAGCCGTTCAATTGTCAAAGAAATAAGTCTTTGTTCCACTCTGAGATAGAGTACCAATGTCTGGTCATGAATCACTTAAAAGATAACAAAAAAATCTTCACAGGAAACAGAAAATGATAGGTTTTCTCCAATATAAAAAATATATAATTTAGTAAGAACTTCATTTTTGAAATTTTTATCTTAGTACTGTTAAAATAAAATATACATAGTGAACAATTATATACTTTTTGTTAAAATATAATTAATAGGCATATTTGACATATGTACAGATTATGTTATGTATACTTAAATATGATATATAATATATAGTATTTTTATTTTAAATATTTATAACAGTTATGCTTTACATAACTACATAAGAACTAAAGAAAAATCTGTTATTTTTTAAGTAGCTCATTTTTAACATTTATATGTGGATAATGTCCCATTTAGCAAAAAAATTGTATAGGTAATGGAGATCATTGTAGAGCAAATATTATTTCATTCCATAGAAAAAGAGACTAACACAGCCAGAAACACAACTTGCCTAGTTTGGAAGATGGAAGAAAATGTAAGCCACTTGATTCTAGGATCCTCTCTTTTGTAGTAGGACACACCTCCACCATAGGTTTGCTAAACCAGGATAGGCATAAAGTACAGTGGTTGAGATCCTTATATTTGAAATCAGACAAACCCATCGTTTACTAGCTGTGAGACCCTGAAAAAGTATTTTTAGTTCCTTGAACCTCAGTTTCTTCTTCAGCAGGTTAGAAATAATGGTGAATATCCCATGGAATTTCTGCGAAGATTTAGCATTATCACTTATGGAAACATTTAGTGTAGTGACTGCCACATAGTAAATGCTCAATAAATGATGTCTTTTAGTTCAAAAATTATTCTCTCTAAAAAACTAAAAATTGGTTCTACTATAGATATCTTTAAAAAAAAAATCTGAAACTCAGGACACCAGGGTGGCTCAGTTAGTTAAGTGGCTGCCTTTGGCTCAGGTAGTGATCCCGGGACCCTGGGGATTGAGTCCTCCATGGCACTCTCCGTAGAAAGCCTGCTTCTCCCTCTGCCTGTGTCTCTGCCTCTTTCTGTGTATCTCTCATGAATAAATAAAATAAAATCTTTAAAAACAAATGCAAAACTCAGTGTCAGAAGGAAGACCCTAGAGCAAATACTTTTACTAAATTAAGAACAATTAGTAGCATTATATAACCTACTCAATATAAAACAATGTTTTGAAAGCAAATATATATTTATGCTCAAACTAAAGAGCCCCTCTATTTTATATTTGAATAATTTTAAAAATTTTTTGAATGATTTTATTCTAATAATTTGGAATAAAATCAACTTCAGCAAGTGCCCTACTTCCTAATCTAGCTGCATGTTCAGAATACCTTTCCATGAATTCCATTTATTTGTTTTTATTATTTTAAAGATTTTATTTATTTATTCATGAGAGGCACAGAGAGGCACATCAGAGGCAGAGACACAGGCAAAGGGAGAAGAGGCTCCCCATGGGGAACAATGCAGGACTCGATCCCAGGACCCCAGGATCACACCCTGTGCTGAAGGCAGATGCTCAACCTCAGCCACTGAGCCACCCAGGCATCCCCCATGAATTCCATTCAAATGAAACTACAAGTAGAGTTTTTTTTTTTTTTAAAGATTTTATTTATTTGAGAGATAGTGCTCACACAGAGAGAGCAGCAGAGGGAGAGGGAAAAGCAGGCTCTTTGCTGAGGAGGGAGCCTGATCTGGGGCTCAATCCCAGGAGCTGGAGATCATGACCTGAGCTGAAGGCAGATGCTTAACCGACTGAACCACCCAGGCATCCCATAAACAAAACTACAGTTTGATGCAACAATATTTCCAAACAAATTGATGAATTCTAATCAAAGCACCTAGACTAAGATAACTAAATCTGATCTGTTTTTAATGCAGTAAAAGGTAAGTCACTTAAATACTCTGTGCATCAATGCATACAAGTTTGTAGTTAAAATGAAATAAACAAAAGTTAAAACCAGGAAGATATGAGAAGAAAATATCTGTAAATCATAGCCTGGTGTATGAAAAAAAAAGAAAAGAAAAGAAAAGAAAAGAAAGAGTGGATAAATGGATAGATAGATGATAGATGGACTATAGATGATAGATAGATGATAAATAGGTAGAACTGGAAAGAGAAATTCTAGATAAAGCTCCTTCGTGGATTGAGAATCAGAAAACCCATACCATGATTCTCATGGGAAGCTGAAATGATTAGTAGAATGTGATTATTATCTGTTCATATTAAACGAGTTATTCCAAGGTCAATACATAACCCTTGCCAGGGAAAGGCAGGCTGTATATCCTGAGGGTAGAAAAGTTGAAATGCCTACAAATTCCCTGCTAAAGAAAGCCCTCTTTGATAGGAAAGCATCCATGTTCTTTTTTTATATATCTATAATATAATAGGGATAAAGTATAATAGGTATAAAGTATATATCTATAATATAATAGGAACATTATAAACATAACAAAACATAATAGCAAAAATGAAATTTTTATTTAAAAATAAAAGATCACTATGAATTCTCCATTTCACCTTGAACAAATACAAAAATAGAGTTAATACATCCCACTTCCTTCCCCATCACAGCATTTGGTAAGCAATCATCAGATGACAGTAACACCAATTGGCGGAAACTTGAGAAAATTCCTGAGGAATTCTATTTCTAGGAAAGGAGTGAGAAAATTAAAGTGATATTTGGCTAACTCAGCATTATAAATAAACACGATGGGGCACCTCAGTGGCTCAGTTGGTTAAGCATGTACCTTGGGCTCAGGTCATGATCCCAGGGTCCTGGGATGGAGCCCTGCATCTGGCTTCCTGCTCAGCTGGGAGCCTGCTTCTCCCTCTCACTCTGTCTCTGCCCCTGCTTGTGTGCTCTCTTAAACAAGTAAATATCTTTTTTTTTTTTAAGAAATAGGATAAATTAAGACAATCTGAACAGCCTATGTCTCATTAAATCTTTTAATTACCACTTCATTGTCATCCAAAGAATCAAAGTAGATATCTTATACAGAGGGTAGGCATTCTCAAGTTTGAAAGATCTAGTCTCCAATGATTCGAAGAGAAAAAGACTAACCTCGTTTTGAAATGAGAACAGATATAAACAGACAATTTACAAAAGATACACAAATGGCCAATAAACATGGAAAGAGGCTCAGTCTTAATTTATTCAAGGAAATTCAAATTTAACATAGCAATAGTATACTCTATTTGCCAGTCAACCTAGCAAAAAAAAAAAAAAGGCTAGAATTAATTACTGATAACTTCAGAAATATTTAAAGACATGGGATTAATGGGCACTCTCTTAGACTAAAAGTAAAAGTATAATTGGTTAAAGCCTTTTGGGAAACATTTTCTATCAGTATCTATCAAAATGTTAAGTCAAGTATAGTAAAATTTTGACTCAGTAATTTCATTTTTAAAATTATCTGTAGATCTACATATCAGATAGGCCTTAAATGTGGCTTTGTAAGTGATAAAACAGAAAAAAAAAATTGGCCTACTCACCCATTATATAAATGCAGTAACCAAGCAGGAATGTGTTGGACTCATTTAGCAACAATTACTTGCAACTAGTCTACAGGCAGGGACACAGAAAAACATTCAGAGTCGGAATGAGACTAGAAGAGTAATTTTTAAAATATAGTCAAGATGTATGTGTAGGAGCAAGGGGTATTTGAGAATATCTCTACCTTCTGCTCAGTTTTGCTCTGAACCTAAAATGGCTCCAAAAAATAAAGTCTATTATAAATTATTTTTAATATAGTAAAGAGGAGTTTCTTACTCCAGAAAAATAAATCCCTACCCCTTAACAGCTAATATGACCAATAATTTTATAGTCCTGTGGATAATTTCTGGAAATTCTTTGCAGCTGAGGGCATGATGTATTTATGTCACCATCTCTGAAAAGTCTCCTTTCCTCTATCATGAACAAAATGTCATTATCTTTGAGCTGCATTTTGACGATTTTCCTTAAATTATAGCACAGGATATTCCATTTATGCAATTATAGGGGCCCTATTTACATTGCAATTGCCCTTTATGGGCAATATCACTCACATAAGATATATATGCACAGTGCAGTCTCCTGGGTTTTTGTCTGATGTGAGACTGTTCAGTGAAGCCAGATCCAGTCAGCTAAATTGACTAAAAGGAGATATCAGGGGAAAGAAAAAATAGTGGAATGCTAGGTAAAAAACATAAATAA
The DNA here is from genome assembly GCF_003254725.2 of Canis lupus dingo. Lineage (NCBI taxonomy): Eukaryota > Metazoa > Chordata > Mammalia > Carnivora > Canidae > Canis > Canis lupus. The sequence continues at coordinate 46,540,444 of NC_064248.1, forward strand.
ATAAATAAATAAATAAATAAATAAATAAATAAATAAAACAAAAACAGACTTCCTTGCATAAAACTATATGATCTTTGTAGATAACATCAGGAAAGTATAGGCTTAGTGGTATATGTCTAGTTATCCACAGCTCTGGGTGGTTTGGTACATGAGAATGAAAGAAATTACAATCTGAAGGATCCATTTATCAACCCAGTTACTTTTCTCAGATATCATAATGAGAAAATTTGGGAAATGTAGGGAGTCTGTTCCTCCAATTGAAGCATGCCATATTGTTTCTACCTTATATAGCTAAGTGAATAAATACATTTCCTGTTCTTTTCATTTCATTCAAGAAACTTTATATTTTTTTACTGGGTCTATTGGTATCTTTTTATGAATCATATCATTGTCTTTTAGTGACAAGCCTATGTCACTAAATAATGTAAAGTTATTAGTTTGAAAATGTCTTATTGCTTCTTCTTTTTCCTAAAAGAAAAAAAAAGGAAAATTTTTACACTTCAAGATGGAAGTTTTGAATAAATTACATTGTGTTTATACTACAGCATGGTATCTAGTCATTAAAGAAGATGAAGTGGAACTATAGTCACTGACATAGTTAAAATTCCAAGATAAATAGTGAAAAATAGTATTTTATAGTATGTGATATGTATATAAAGAGATATGCTGAGTGAAGTAAGTAAATTGGAGAAGGACAAACAGTGTATGTTCTCATTCATTTGGGCAATATAAATAACAGTGAAAGGGAATATAAGGGAAGGGAGAAGAAAAAGACTCCTAACTCGGGGAAACGAACTAGGGGTGGTGGAAGGGGAGAAGGGCGGGGGGGGGGGGGTGAACGGGTGACGGGCACTGAGGGGGGCACTTGACGGGATGAGCACTGGGTGTTATTCTGTATATTGGTAAATTGAACACCAATAAAAAATTAATTTATTTTAAAAAATTAATTAATTAATTAATTTTAAAAAGAGATAGATTAGATAAATATGCAGAGAGAGAGATGATAGGTATAAAAATAAATTACTTTTTTGCAGATTTGATGAGGATAGGTCCAAGTGCATGAATATCAGAGGTTCTATGACAGAGCCGATACAGTTTAGGGGAAAGAAGAAAAAACAGATTCATCATATCCTCTACAGGGTTTTCACCTAATGCCACTTGAACATGTCTGTAAGTGCACAGGGATTATGCCTTGATGGGAAACCTTGAGATTCACCATTAGAAGTAGTGTGATCATCACACCTTGTCTGAAGAATATTTTACTTTGACTTTACCTGTGTATCTCATTAAAATAGAATTTTTAGTATTCTAAGACACACAATCATCAATATTTTTGAGCCAGTCATCTATTTTAAGAAATAATCTCTACACAGATCTGTGGAAAGATTGCCCCCTGCCCCAGTTCTAGTGCTCCCCTGGATACTAAATTTCATTATTTCTCTTAAAAATGTAAGCAATACTTTCTTTCTGCAGGGGATGTTTCTTTTGCACCCAACTTTGGGATATATTTGGCTTTGTTAGACCTTGTCTTGTTATCATGAGAACTTCAGATAAAATCTTCAAATGATTCTAGCATTTGGCTGATACAAAAAAGATCCTAATGATTCTGTATCTTTAGTGGGAGACTTCTTGAGCCATCTTTGTTCCTGAAATAAAATTCTTTACACTTTGAGATATTTATCAATCTGTATTTCGTACTCTGACCCACCAAGGTCCCTGAGAAACTATCTGAACTATTCTTCTCTGCATTGTGGGTAGATTGCTCCAAAGATATTTTTACAGTAGGGTTGTGTACTCTAATTTTTTCATTGGTCAAAACTATGGACTTGCCAAACTGACACTCATAATTGTTTGAGCTCTGCACTATAATTTCTTGCATCCACTTTTTTTTCAAGTTTGTATTTAGATTCCAGTTAGTTAACATACAGTGTAATATTAGTTTCAGGTGTAGAATTTGGTGATTTAACACTTACATACAGCATCCAGTGCTCAGCATAACAAGTGCCCTCTTTAATCCCCATCACCTATTTAACACATCCTCTCACCCACCTCCCCCCCGGCAACCATCAGATTGTTCTCTATATATAGCCAAGAGTGTATTTCTTCGTTTTCCTCTTTTTTTCCATCCTATGTTCATTTGTTTTGTGTCTTAAATTCCACATACAAGTGACATCATATGGTATTTGTCTTTCTCTGACTGACTTATTTCACTTAGTGTAATAATCTAGCTCCATCCATGTTGTTGCAAGATTTCATTCTTTTTTATGGGAAGATTTCATTCTTTTTTGATGGCTGAATATAATTCCATTATATATATTTACACCACATCTTCTTTATTCACTTACCAGTCTCTTGCACCTGCTTTCTTATTGTTTGTTTTCAAGCTTGTCTTTGTGTACAACAAAAAACTGAAAAGGAAAGGACAACCAGCTTTGGAACTATTTTTGCACTTTTAACATAGGTCATCTCATATTTTAAATATACAACATAAGTAGAATAAATACTGTTGTGGACTTAATTGTGCTCCCCTCAAACTCATATGTTGAAGTCCTAACCCCCAGTAACTCATTAGATGACTGTATTTGGAAAGAGTATAAAGAGCTGAATTAATTAAAATAAAGTGATTAGGGTGGGCCCTAATCCGATATGACTATAAGAAGAGGGAATTTGGACACAGACACATAAGGAAAGAAGATGACATGAAGACATAAAGAGAAGGCCATGTGCAAGCCAAGGAAAGAGGCCAGTAACAGATCCTTCCTTCATGACCTTCAGAAGGAACCAACCCTACAGAAAACTTGACCTTGGACTTCTACCCACCAGAACTGTTAGATAATAATTTATGCTGTGTAAGTCCCCCAGTTTGTAGTACTTTGTTATGCCAGTCCTAGAAAACTTATATAGATCTATGTGTTTTTAAAACAGGAATGCCAAGCAGTGTTGAGTGTTGAATCAACATTAATTTGTAGGCAAGGTTTACCATAATCTTCTAGAAGTCTTTGTTTTCTAGGTATTCCTTAGTAAAATGCTTACTTCAACCATGGAAATATTGCTTGAGTGACGAGGGCACTTAAAATTGAGTCAATTGCTATTTTTTGTTATTTTTCTTCTTCACTTTTAGATAATCTGAGCTTTTCCCTTATTTTACTTCATTAAAAAATCTTTATAGTATAGGATTTATGAAGCTAGTCATTTTTGCTGTTTTCAATGTGTCACGGAGTAAAGTAATAGGATTGATATTTGAAAGTGGATTAGCATTTGTAGTAGGCTGTTTAGGCAGATAATTGACTCAATACTTTGAAAATCAGTTCCAACAAGTGGTGAAGAACTTTAATGTAGTGGGGTCAGGGGGCCTTGTGACCTAATGGAATACAGCTTAGGTTATAAATTTTGCAGCCCTTGGTAGCCTCTGAAGAGAGTTCAGCATTTACATTGCCATGAGCTTTAGAGGAGAATCTCCCTTCCTATAGTTTTTGTAAGAACTGGGTTTCTTTAGGACTCAATGGGAAGCTATTTTGGATTTTGCTGTAAGATGATAATGACCAGGGCAGCTCTGGTGGCTCAGTGGTTTAGCGCCGCCTTCCGCCCGGGGCAGGATCCTGGAGACCTGGGATCGGGTCCCACGTCGGGCTCCCTGCATGGAGCCTGCTTCTTCCTCTGCCTGTGTTTCTGCCTCTCTCTCTGTGTTTCTCATGAATAAATAAATAAATAAATCTTAAAAAAAAAAAAAAAGATGATAATGACCATAGGGTTAACTGCACTTTCTGCAAATTTTTGTAGAATTCTTGTCCTCTTGATCTCTGCTTCTCAGTGTTAACCTGAGCTCATTGATCTTCCACAAGCCAGATCTTCTGCATTTTGAATGAGTAGATAAATGGTTAATGAATTGCTATGGAGCCCTGGCAAAGTAGACAGAGACTCTTTGCGGTCAAATGTTCTATGCCTGAGCTATACCCCAAGACAGAGATTCTTTGAATGGTTGCCAACTCTTGCAGGGAAGGATGTCTTTGTTGTGGTCTCCCTTGCACTACACCAATGTCCTAGTTTGTAAAAGCTGGAAATTAAATTTGAAAAATAAATTAACTCCAGATAAACACTGGAGTGCAGTTTGGTGTGACCAAATAAAATATTTTTGTGATCCAGAATCATCTATGAGCTGCTAGTTTATACTCTGATTTAGAGGAAATGACAGGTTCTGGGAGGGAAAGGTCTTGCTTCGAATGCTGTCTTTGCTACAGAATATATATGCTTGGGCAACTCTACCTCTGTTTTCTCATGGGATAAAAGGTAATCATCTGCTATATTTATATATTAAGATAATCTATTTTGATTATTTTTCTCCTTTTGAGAAACAAATAATGATTCTGACCAAGGAGAATGAATGGAAGGTAAGAAGTCTTGGGGATCAGGTTCACCAGAGCGCAGCTGAGCTTCTGGTCAATGCAAGAATATTAGGAACCATGAATACCTACACCAACACCAGCACTGCTAAAAAGTGCCCAGTTCTTTTGTAAGACACACACTGTTTTGTTGTCTAATCTCCTGATTTTCTGGGAACTGTAGTAATGATGGACTAACCACTTTGTACAGTGTTTATCCTGCTCCCCAGGCCACTTGACTGCTTCAAAGATGGGCATGAGACCACTTTCAGTTGGTGAGTCCCTTCACCAGGATTCTGAAATTTGGAGAGAAAGGAATATTTCTCTTTCAAAAATGTCAGCAGCTGTTAAAAGTTAAGCTCTAATCTCTAGTCCAGAAAGGCCAAAGAGATCACTAAGCAAAGGAAGGAAGAAGAATGAGATGAATCCAGTGAAATATAGAGGTAAGTGCTGGAGAATAGAAGATCTTTGTCACCTCACTGGCTATTCCAATAACTGGACCTAAGTAGATAAGCAACACATATTATAAATGAATGAGTATATAAATTAGATAATAGATTCAAATTTTCAAGTGCATAATTTTTGTTCTATCTCAGCATGATCTCTCTCCTGCTTCTTCCCCAAACAAAACAACAACAACAAAGAACAAAATACCTCCTGTACAGAACCCATTCCTCATGTTTAGAGATAGTTGATACTGTCAGAAACACATAATCTGGGCCAGGTTAATGAGAAGATTCCATCTACCCATAAACAATAATTCTGACACAGAGATCATCCCAGGTTCAGGATTGGTTCAGAATACAAACTCAGCCAAGCAGAAGTAGAATATTCACTGAGATTTAATACACGTATGGAGAACCATAAAGATAATAGTTTAAAGCTGCCAGAATTAATATTTACTGCATGTACAGCCAGTCTGTGAATTTTGCCAAAACCATGTGAATCCCTAAATTTAGGTATTTCTAAAGGTAGATTTGTTATCTGGTATGAATCCATAGATTCCCTTTCAACTTTAACTGGTTTGGGTTGAGTCTCTGTCATTTGCAATAAATGAAACCTTATTATACAAAAATTATTTTGAGAAATGTAGAAAGTTCTATACAAATGATTATTATTCAAAAATTAGTCCCTTTTGACTAAAAAAAAGAGATAAAATTTACAAAGCATTTATTTATTTTTTAAACTATTTTATTTATTCATTCATCCATGAAAGACACAGAGAAAGAGAGGCAGAGACACAGGCAGAGGGAGAAGCAGGCTCCCTGCAGGGAGCCCGATGTGGGACTCGATCCCAGATTCCAGGATCACGCCCTGAGCCGAAGGCAGCCACCCAAACTCTGAGCCACCCAGGCATCCCTACAAAGCACTTAGAATGCTGAAATATGTTATAAAATTTTCTACCCATTACTTTCAGGAGAAAAATGCTTTTTCGGGATACTTGAAACATCAGCTCTATTTCTTTATGTAGCCACTTCAAAAGCATGCATTCTAAGGAGAAGAATTGGACGTGCCAAGTAAGTGAACCAATATCTAGCACACTCTATTAACCAGATCACATCTCAAAGTCTCTTTTATAAAGATATTCTAGAGCCATCTTGTTAAATTCACATGCCCACTTCTCTTATGAAGATCCATTTGTTCAACTATCAGTTACTGAGCGTTTGTTTGGTATCTATTACTGTGTGCTGTGTACCATGAGGCTTTGAAGACATAAAGAGGAAGAAAATAAAGCTCTGACCCCAGGATACTTATGGTGAAATAAGAAAGGTAAAGAAGTAAATAAGCAATTGTAATACAGGATGGTAGGGATTACGACGGACATCCATAGGGTACTTCACAACAAAGTGTTTCACCATCCTGGAGCACTGTGTGTGTGTGTTTAAATAATAAGCCAGTCTTTCCACATATGAGTTGCTCTATGGTTATGCATGAAGCATTTCTGGCAGTTTTATTCATACTTGATCATTAAACAATTATTTCCTGAGGACCTAGAGGTCCAAGGATAACCAGAGAACATATGTTTACAAACCTGTTTATTTCTAGGTCCCTTTTATTGTCTATTTACGTTAAATTAATAGGGTGATATTTGATATTATTTTTAGGATTTTAAGTGTAGTAGAACAAAGATTAAGTATGGAGTGATTATTTCTGTAGAAAATAAAGAAATATATAGCTACAATTTTTACCAAATACTCTAAGTTAGTCTTATTTTTAGAAGTTAAATTTCCTTAGAGGCAACATTTTAAGAAAGATACATCTTTCAAGCACTATTTTTATCTTAACAGCAACCAATATGGGACAAGTCCTAGGAGTATTACACAGCTGTTAGCACATGCCTAACAAAGGGGGCTGGTTGAAGAGCTATGCCCCGCTGGAAAAGCTTTGGATTTTCCAATGTAGAAATGTGGTCCAGTGTTCTGATCATTGAAATCAGAGCAGTGCACCCAAATGAGAACTGTCAATGACCCTTTTGTCACCTGCGGTCTCTTCTTCTCCCCGAAGAGGTAGATGAGTTTCTTGCATGCAGCAAGAAAGCCAGCAAGCATCAGGAAGCCTGACATAAGGCCAAGAGAAGAGGAAATTGCCCCTCTCAGGTTCAGTGGTTGGGAAATTTATACCTTGAACATGCTGCCTATTTGATTTCTTCATCTGGCAACTCTATTTTGGCAAATCTTGATGTTGGAATATGTTCTCCTTGCTAATAGAATATCAGTGTGCAGAATCTTTAAAACCTGTGAATATACTGTCTGGGGTACATTCTTACCGCATCCTGTCAGAAAGCTCCATCTGTTTCATGCTGCCACAGGCACTGTCCAGTTCCCATTCAGCTCCCTACACACCAGTTTCTCCTTGCCTGCCTTACGGCACTTCACCCTCCCTCACATACCTAATTAATTCCTCGTGGCTCTGATGACTCCTCCACATTGTCTTCATCTGACCATGTAGCTTCTCTACTTGCTAATCCTAAAATTATCTTTTAAAAATCCCATTTGATTCAGAATAGCCTCATTAAAGAATTTAAGACAATTTTCTAAATGTGTTTTACAGAAAGGAATAGGAAGGAGTTTGCATATTAGCTTTGACAAGTAATGCATTAGAACTCTCTTATTGCATGCTTCACTAGTGCATAGGGCCCAAAAAGCTATAAGCCAAAACATAAATTGTATATATAACAAAATCTTCATAAAAGATAGCATGAAAGCAGGCATTAGCCTATCTCCCAGAAGCTATGTAAAGCAGCTGAACTATCTATAAATAAAATGATAGAATTATAATCATGAGCAGTTGTCATTATCTGGAGATAAAATGCAGAGTTCCATTTTTGGCTTTGCTACTGACAGATCATATACAAGTCAATTAACCTCTGTAAAACATTACTTGCTACCTTTCTATTTCACATAGGGTCTTGAAAATTTGGATGAATATGAATTAGTATAGCTTTGTTTATTAAGTGGCTAAGAACCAAAAATATTGAGAATAGAAAATATAACAATGCCTGCCCAGATGTGATAAATATATTGCATCACTGGTAGCTTTTAAGGGTGTTTATTGATCGTAGAATCTCTTTTAGTTGTGGTTTGTTTTATTGTTATTATTGTTAGAGGAGTTCTTTTAAAAAATAACCATATTCCTTTATTAATGTATCAAATTAGATACTAAAAATGTTATGTTGAATTTAAATAAATATAGCAGGAAAATAAATTTTCACCTCAAAGAACAAGCATTGATTTACCCTTATAGTTAAACTCATCTATTGATATAAATTACTTAGCAGGAAACATATGTTGTGTTTAAAACTGATCTTACATTTGGAAATTTGCGCAGAGCTACCCTGAACCTTTTATCTAGGTTAACTTTTATTCTTCAAAGTTGTAAATGGTTTCTTTCAACATGTACATTCAAGGTTACTGGATACAAAAGTAAGACATCAGTATTATATTTTCTTCTACACTAGAATAAATAGGTGTTGGGGGAAGGATATTTATTTTAAAATATAAAACTTTAATTAAAAGTGGCCATAAAAGCTTTGCTTAGAAACATTTGCAGAACATTATTCAATGTTGCCACCTTCAGGACAATTTTAAAATAGCAATGAAGAAGGTAGGATTAAAGATAATCTTATTCTTCCTGTGAATAAACAAATACTCAGCCTATAGCAATGATGTAAGGTTATCTACTTAAGACTTTTCAAGGTGTCTGAACACTGACTTTTAAAAATTATTTTCATATTCAAGTGACCACAAAATTTCAACTAAACATGCTCTTCTTTAAGAAAAAAAAAAAAAAGATTCTATTTATTCATGAGAGACACACACAGAGAGAGGCAGTGACACAAGTAGAGGGAGAAGTAGGCTCCATGCAGGGAGCCCAACGTGGGACTCGATCCCAGGTCTCCAGGATCAGGCCCTGGGCTGAAGACAGGCGCTCAACCACTGAGCCACCCAGGCATTCCTAGAACATGCTCTTCTAATAATCCCCCGCTGGTAGATGTTTATTTAAGAAATGCTGATTGATTATTACTATGTCTTAAGCACTCTGCTAGATGTTAAAGATAAAAAAAGTGACTAAGACACATCAGCTATCCTCAAGGAGCTCATATTCTAAAAGGAGAATTGATATACAAATTGGATATTTCAGTAGTGTCATAAATGTTCTGATGGACATAAACATACTGTTATAGAAAAAGAGAAGCTAACTACCTCTCACTTCAGAGGGTGGAAGAGGGCTAGTAAGAAAAGCATGATGGAGTTGACAACTAGGCTTGGTCTGTTATTATAATAACTGAAATAATTCAGGTTGTCCCTCCGTTTCTTCTTTCTATTAAAACAAAGGTAGAGAAAGACAGAATTCTTAAAAACAGAACAATTATCATGTTTACTAGCATATACATAAAATGGAGATTATATCCCCTGAAATCTTATTTCATAACTTCTATAGATAGTTTCTTACTTTTTAATTTTCTTTTGGTAGCCTTTAACACAATTTTGACTCTTCTTCATGGAGCAATCCTTAGAGGAGGGGCAGTAAATATTATGTCATTTCTCTTGCTCGTATTCTAGGTCTGGACAATACAGTAGAATTACAGGTACTGGGTTATTGGTTGTCAGATGCAGTCTCTTTCAAATGCTTCATGAACAGCAAAGAAAAATGCAGTGTTATGTTAGTGTTCTTTTCTATCATGAGAAAAACTTTTTTCTATCAGTCTAATATTTCCATTCCTATTGTCCCACTTTTCTAAATAAATGTCCTCTGGAACAGCTTTTAATTTAAGGGTGTTGCTATTGTTATACATATGCATATATGAGATGTATCTATAAAGCAGTAAGATTATGTGACATATGAAGCCAGTTAGATGTGCTCTACCTGATAATTTGCTGTCCCTCCATTATCCAAGGAGGGTTTTGGTCTACTCTTGACTATAATAATTTCTTTAAAAAGTCACTGCAGTATTTTTAAATAAAAATGATCATTATCATTACTATTATTGGAAATGAAATTATTTCAATGAAAGAAAATGGAAATAGCAATGTTGATTGAAGGCATTATAATGATAGGAACTTCATCTTCATTATGGAAAACTAAGGGTATTCCCCTCCTCAAAACTAAGAAAACAAGCAGCCCAAATAAAAGCAATTTCTACTCAAGTTTAAGTTTCTAAAGAGAAAGGAAAAATTGGGTACAATGATAAATCAAAATCTGAATTTAAGAAATCTGAATAAAATTGTTCATATCTTTCCTAATAAAAGATCACTCAGTTGTGCTAATGGGAGTGTAAGAATTGGTTATTTTTAAATAACTTATCAAACTTCTGTTCAAATTCTAACATTCTAATAAAAAAATCTAATTGCACACATTAGCAAGCAATGCTTCCCTTGAGGTACCACCTCCAAAAGAGACTTACGGACAGATGCCTTTTTTCCTAAATATAATTGTCTTCTATGCAGCCACATCTTTCCTTCCAGAAACATTAATTATGGACCTAACTTGTGCTCCAGGTTTACATGACAAGAGATGTAAACAATTTAGCCTTACACATTTGGGTTTTTTTCTGAACCAGAGAGTACAAAAAACATCTTCATAATATCTATCACTTTTCTAGTGAGAAATCATAGTTTCAGGATTGAAAGGGTGATTGTACATGATGGTTTCAATTTGAATTTTTTAGTGCAGTAGGTATTTTTTCTTTGAAGAGAAGTTGACAAGAGTTTTCCTTATTCTTTTATTGTCAAAATAAGATGATAGATAGATGGATATGTACATATACATATATACACACAGAAAAGATAGATAACAATCGACTGACCATTATCTTATAAAATAAAGGAATTTTTGACACCAAAAAAGTTAAAGGTGTGTGATCTTAATTTAACAACATTATATGAAATTAGGTAAATTGATCTTTCCTTAAAACTCACTGCATTCTTTTTATTTTCTACTCATTTCACCACAGATCAACAAAACCTTTCTTACAGATAGGCTCCGGTATGTGTCAGACCCATGAGAACATGATCATTCCAACTCTAATTCCTCCCTGGTGAGCATTCAGCTAACATTTCTGCTTATATGACACTTGTGCTTTTAACTGCTTCCAATTTTAATTCATGGAAAATGTTTAACTCTTAAAATTAACAGCTTAAGGTCATTTTAACTCTTTTCTATGTTTGCCCTCAAAAAAAGTTTTTCTCAAACGTTCAGTTGTATAAGTTTAAAATCCTCTGAACTTCAGTTCATCCGTTTGAAAATAGAAATAAGATTCACTCATTCATTCAGAAACAAGATGCAGATATGCGTAGAGTGCAATGACATAATTTCTATCCACAAGAAGACAGTTTAATGGGGAAGACCAGAAAATTATATCTCAGGTATTTATGTAGAATAAATGTGATAAGATTTAAGAAGCATTTTGCATCAATTCGGATTCAAAATTACATAATATTGCACAAAACATATATATGGACAACAACTTAAAACACTTGCTATATTCTATGAAGCTTGGTTGCCAGTTAAAGTCAAGCAGAGCATAAATACATTTCCTGCTCCCTCCTTCTGTCCCTGTGTCTGGCAGGTATGCAGAGATAAGTCTTAAATTCTAAGGCCATCTCCTTTTCCCCCATACAGTCACAGTTCACTCCGGTGATGCACTGTGGAGTATCTCATGCACACAAAGTCACCACCCCTGCTCTTGGAACTGAGAACTGCTGACACCATTTCCTGATACACACAAAGCTCCTGTTACCATGTCAGTTCACCAGACCCCCACTGTGTTCTCACAGAGCGAGGCCAATTCCCTCCCACCAGATCTACCAGTTACTTGTGCCCCAAAACATGGCGTTCTCTACTCAACCAAAGTCTTCAGAACATTAACAAAGCAGCTTATTCTAAAATTTATATATTATTACATACTTCTTATATCACACATACAGAAAGGTATGCACAGCATATATGAGTGGTTTAAAAATAAAAAGTATATATACCAATTGCCCACTGGGAAGGTTTCCTGGCTATGGAACCTGTTATTCTCTGGAGGACCTTGCTGTGGGCCTGTTCTGGTTACTCCTCGCCCTATGAAGAAAGGATTTCTAGGAACCAAGGGAGCATGCCTATATGAAGCCCAAATGCCTGCTTCTCTGTGCACCCAGGATCCTGCAACTCCCTGCCCAGATGCTCCTGAGCACGCTTCCAAAGCCTGATCTGACTCTTTCCCAGGTCAGATACTACCAGGATGTGTCATCCTGAACCCCAGTAGAATTCAAAAGGCATATATTTAGGGGAAGTGTGGGAAGTTTAAACAGAATCATTGTGAGACCCTTTGTAATGCACAGGTCTATGGGTGGGACCAGACTGGAGTGGGCTGCTATTGAGGTGGACCAGAGGTCATGGGTCTGTAGTCTGTATCATTATGTTCTAGCATAGAATTCCTAAATTCAAACCTGCCTTTTAGGTCATGAAGAAGATATATTTTTCAAGTTAGGAGCATAGTATCTATTTTGCATAGCAGTTTGATGATCTTAATACTATCAGGGAATAAAAAGGCATGTACGATTTTTGCTTACTAAACATAAATGAGTCTCTAAATGATTATGCTGAGTGCAAATGTCCGGAAAAAAAAATAAAATAAAATAAACTGAGTAGGGACCCTGAAGTGGCTCAGTAGTTTGAGCGTCTGCTTTTGGTTCAGGATGTGATCTGCTTTTGAGATTGAGTCCTGCACTGGGCTGTCCACAGGAAGCCTGCTTCTCCTTCTGCCTATGTCTCTGCTTCTCTCTGTGTCCCTCATGAATAAATAAATAAAGTCTTTTAAAAAAAAATTGAGTAAATGACTCTATTTATTTAAAATTCTAGGAATAATAGGTTTCCATTTTTCTTGAGTGAATTCCTGGTAGTGGAATGGATAGATCATCTGGCATGGATGTGTTAACTTTTTGAGAGACTACCATGTTGTTTCTCAAAGTAATTGTGTCACTTTACATTCCCACTAGCACTGTATGGAAGCTCTAATGCCGGCTCTTCCATGTCCATGTCCGTGGCAACATTTGGCATGGTCAATCATTTCATTTTACTTATGTTACCTGATGTGTAATGGGATCTTATTGTGGTTTTAATGTGAATTTCTCTAACAACTAGTGACGTTGAATATCTTTGCACATGGTGCAACACTGATAAAAAATGATGAACCATTTTATATCTATTGAGATTTTTATTATGGCTGAGAATAAAATGTATCTTCATAAAAAGTTCTGTGTCCACACGAAAAAAAATGTGTATTCTGTTGTTGTTATGTAGAATGTTCTATAATATCATGTTAGGTCAAAATGCCTGATAATGCTGTTCAAATTTTCTATATCCTTAGTGACTTTTGGTCTCCCTTTTCTACCAATTATTGATAAAGAGGTATTGAAATCTATCTCTAGGATTGTAGATTTGTTTATTTATTGTAGTCCTGTTAGTTTTTGTTTCATGTACTTTGAAGCTTGTTTCCTTATGTTGGTTCTTGTCCATAAAAGTTTTTTTGTTTTTTTTTTTGTCCATAAAAGTTTAAGGTTGTTAAAAACATCCTGATAAAATCATCCCTTTATCATTGTTGAATGGCTGTTTTTTATTCCTGGTAATACTATTTGATTTGAAATATACTTTCCCAAAATTAATTTAGCCACTTAAGCTTTATTTTTTTGGTGAGTTATGAAGCATATATATATATATATATATATATATACATATAGATGCTTTATCCTTTTACTTTTAATGTCTTTTTTATTTGAAATATGTTTCTTTTAGCACAGAATTATGCTCTTTTTAAAAAATCCAATCAGACAACTTCTGTCTCTTAATTGGGATATTTAGACCATTTAGTATGTGTGGTATGTGTTATTGATACAGTTAGATTAAAATCTGTCATATTGCTCTTTGTTTTCTGTTTGTACTATGTGTTTTTAATTTACCATTTTTCTGTCTGCTTTCAGATTAATTAAATATTTTTAAAAGATTTTATTTATGTATTTCAGAGAGAGAGTGCACACAATCATGACAGGGCGGGGGATAAGGGAGCAGACTCCTGCTGAGCAGAGAACCCTACAAGGGGCTCAATCCCTGGACCTCAGGATCACGACCTGAGTTGAAGGCAGATGCTCAACCAATGGAGTCACCCAGGAGTCCTATAAATATTTTTACTATTGTATTTTATCTCTGCTAGCTTGTTAGTATCTTTGTTTTGTTAATTAGTAGGTGCTTTAAGGTTTATAGTATAAATCATCAACTGAGCACTGTCTAGTGATATTATATCACTTGATATACAGCATTAGAATCTTAAAATTTTGTACTTCCATATCCATTATATTCCTGATGACTGTTGTTTGAATGCCATACATGGCACATGAAAAATTTTAGAGATAAATTAGGGCTCTGAATATTAAATTCTTCCAGAGAAGATTTAGGCTAGAAGCATACTTCCCTAACCCAATCTGAGTTTGAATTGATTAGAAGTTGGCTTGAAGGTAGAAGTTGTTTTTTGTGTTTAATTTATTTATTCATGGAGACAGAGAGAGGGAGAGAGAGGCAGAGAAACAGGGAGAGGGAGAAGCAGGCTCCATGCAGGGACCCCGATGTGGGACTCGATCCCAGGACTCCAGGATCAAGTCCTGAGCAGAAGGCAGATGCTTAACCACTGAGCCACCTAGGGATCCCTAGAAGTTTGTTTTGATCTTTCCTAGTTTGCTCTTACTTTTAGAGTGCAGACTTTTAAGGGTATCAACCAAATGCCTGGGAAGCTTATCAGGCCTTTATTCCTTAGTGAACTCTAAACTGTGAATTTTGACACCTCAGCTTGAAGGAACAAGAAAAGCTCTGCTCAGTTTTTTAGTCCTTTGGCTTAAGAATTGACAATTCCTCAGAAGAAAGGTAGAGCCAAGCATCAGAAATATCTCACTGTGCTTCCTTTTTTTTTTTTGAGGATCTTGAACCTTCAAGTCCTCATTGCTTTAATAGTTTGCCAATGTTTTCACACTGAAGACATACTTTTGTTGTGTTTTGTGTTGTGTCTAGATTTTCTCTATATGTTCTAATTGCACTCAGCAGGAGGATCAGTCTAATGATGGTGAAACTGCCATGACCAAAAGCAAATGTCCCCTTTGTTCTGAAATTTCCTAATGACTTTCATATTTCATCCATTATGGTGGGCACTCAGTGGCCATTTCAGTGTGGAAACTCCTACCATTCTATTTGGAAATTTTTCTTGAATAATTTTTTATAACAAAATCCTCTCCATTTTCCTTTTCTTTTTCTAAATCACCTATTACTCAGATATTGACATCCTGAGCAGGTCTTATAGTTTCCCTATCTTTTCTGTAGTTTCCATCCCTCTCTCATTCCAGAAACCATGAGTTGAGTTCTTCAGTTGGTAAAGCTCCAGATTTCTATTGAATATGTAAAGTGGGGGAATGTACGGATACAACTTCTTTCTTACGTATATTCTGGGGAATAGGTTTAACTTTCTTTTTGAACTCTTCCTTCGCATTGTTTACATTTGTACTATTTTAAAAATGAATTTCCAGGATTTTTTTTTTCCTTTGAGCTTTTTAAGCCATGTTTATTTGCCCCGTTAATGTATTAAATTTTCTTGTCTCTCTAAAAATATTGCTAATAGTTGTTCTTTTTTGGTTTTAATTTTTTTAATATTTTTTTAATTTATTTATGATAGGCACACAGTGAGAGAGAGAGAGGCAGAGACACAGGCAGAGGGAGAAGCAGGCTCCATGCACCGGGAGCCCGATGTGGGATTCAATCCCGGGTCTCCAGGATCGCGCCCTGGGCCAAAGGCAGGCGCCAAACCGCTGCGCCACCCAGGGATCCCTCTTTTTTAGTTTTATTACCCTGGCCAATTTGATGTGTTTGTATGTATCTCAATAGTCTATGAGAATATTTAATTCAGAGATCTTATAATACTTGACTTACAATAAGGAGTGAGAAAATTAAAAGCTGATTGGTAGGTTTTTTTTTTTTTTCTTCTTTTAAGATTTTATTTATTTATTAGAGATACAGAAAGAGAGAGGCAGAGACATAGGCAGAGGGAGAAGCAGGCCCCATGCAGGGAGCCCGAAGTGGGACTGGATCCCGGGTCTCCAGGATCACACCCTGGGCTGAAGGAGGCGCTAAACCGCTGAGCCACCCCAGCTGCCCTGATTGGTAGTTTTGAGCTCGTATTTGACATATGTCAACTTTTGAGGTTTGATAAAGTATAGATAAGCATGTAAGTTATTGTCTAAACTTTTGAGAATAAGGAGTCACTGCTTATACTTTGTCAATATTACAAATATAAATGAGGATTGTGCTAGAAAAACCAGGATGTATGTTGATCCATTTATTAGAGAACTCTACATCTTTAAGTATCTTTTTTGAGACTGGTGAGATTCCCCAGACATCAATCTTTAAAACTCTGTTTATACTCCGGGATGGACTGAAGGGTCTCTGTATTCCCATTCAAAATGTCAAAATAAAAATTTAATTAATTTCCCCATTTTTGAAAGGGGACCCATAATCTCAATTCTGTATCATGCCCCAACTCCTTCAGATACTCAGATAACTCAGATATTGTCTTTGATCTTTCTCTAGTTAGTGAAGCATCAGATTTCTGTGTGGGTGTGTAAAATGGGAGAATGTAGCTTTCACCCTAATTTCCATACTTTAGCTCATGTCTTATTAATTCTCAGTCCCACAGGACTGGTTGTCTCAGTAGCTGAGGCTTTTGATTATTCTGCAGTATAAATCAGGATGATTTTACTTTTCCTTATTGCCATCATGGGATTTGGATGTTGGATCAATTGACATTTCTCCATCTACATTTTTTAGATTTCAAAATTTTATTCCTGTTATCTCTGCCCCTATAACTTTACCCTTGTTATTTTATGTTTCTTTCTTTTTCTTTTTTTGTAATGTCTTCATCTTAGTTTTAATGGAGTTTTAAGAGGGAAAAAAATTTTGATGTGTGCTCAGTCTAGGACCTTAGTTTGAAAATGTTCTCTTCATTTTTGCTGCTGACTCTACTTCTCGGAATCTATAGATAAATTTGAGAGGGATAAAACAACAATCTTACTAAGACAGAGTAGAATTCTTTATTAAAATATTCACAACTCTCTGACCTTAAGGCATTTCTTTTGGATTTATGTGCTCTCCTTTTAGAAGGAATCCTTTCTCAAGTATTTTCCTGACACCTGATCAAGCTATCTTTTTGTGAGTATACCTCACACATCCTCCAGACTTGTAAGAAATTAGAATAGACACAGCTTAGAGTAGAGAAAAGATCCCTGCTTATTTTAACTGTCCTGTTACATCTACAATCAGGTGATTTTCTCAAGAAAATCACTAATTCAGAAAATATTTACTTAAGGTTTTCTATATGGAAAGCATTGCATTGGTCTTCATAATTCACAGTGTTTCTTCATATATTAGAAAGTGAATGAATTACCATAAAGCTAAGAATTAATTGGAGACAACTGCATCTAAGCATTAGAGTCAGAGGGACCTCAGGGACTATGTACTCTTCATTCTGTAGGTGAGAAAACTGAAACACTGAGTGATTTAATGATTCAGAGAGCTGTGCCCTTATTGGGGATTAATGAAGTGTCCTGGGGGATTTCTACTCTGGCCAACCCAAATTGAGAGTCAATGGAGTAATTTGGGGAATTTCTACATTAAACTAGAAAATCAATTGCCTATGGTATATTAGCTAGCATCTTGGGTAAAATATAATCTTTATGTTCAAGTGAGTTATCAAATCAATTTTGAACCCACTCCAAATGCCTTGGCCTCTAAGCTGCAAGTCCTGCTGTATTAGCCAGAGTGCAAATGCCCATTTAAAAATTACTCATCCTTAGTGAAAATGGCAAATGTTAAAAGTTATGCTATACGTTATACATGCACAGAATTTAACTGCAATTTTGTCTGATTAAAGATTTAGGTGGGACTATTCTGCTTTTCTCTTAAAATTCTTAAGTCAATAAGTTTTACACTACATAATATTCATCTGTTTTCTTACAGTCACTGATACTAGGTACATCGTTGGATGGTCTTGGGATCAAAAGTATGCCACCATTCAGAGATGCTTTCTGTGCTACAAGTAGTAACTTCATTAATGTACAGGAAAATTCATACCATCAGGAAGGAGTGCTATACAGGATATACTGGCACTGGGTAGTGAATTTGAATTAGACAATCCCTAAATCACTTACTTCTTTAAGTTATTAATTTCCTAAAGACCATTATAGTATAAATCAATATTTTCAAAGCCTAGAAAAAATATAAGAATGTGTTCTTCATTAATGCTTCATTAAAATGTATTTATAGATATATTACTCTAGCACCTACTTCTTTTATATTACATCTTCATAATAAATGTATATTGTATCTAAATAACCAAGTATGTGCTAAATACCTATACACCATAAGTATGTATCCAGTAGTCATGTGACTTTAAGGCAGGTTTTGTTATAGCACACAAACATGCATTCTATATAGTATATTCATACGAAGAAAAACAAGTTCTGATGAAGTTGGGTTAATAAATAAGTGTGATGATATTTGATGGGGGACGCAGGGAGTATCCCAGAGAATGTTTTCTTCACTCCAGACTCCCTAGACATAGAATGAGGAGGCTTCAATTTGTTTGTAAAAATAAATCATTCACTTTAAAGACCATTCCACATTGAGAAGTCAGTCCCTTGAGTGCACTCCACAGAGTCAGGCCCTCATGGCTGACAGGCTGGTAGATTCCAAGTCAGCATGATGCAGAAGCTTAGTGACCTTTAATTCCACAGCCATAAAGGACTTCTACCTGGTTTCCTAACTCCGTGGCTTTCAGAAATGAATGCTTGAGTTCCCTTCTTTGTGCCTCAGCTGCAATCAGAGTCATTATCTGCCCCTAGAATAGAGTTTTAGGTTGATTGGGCACATAGTAAAAACACCCCAGGTGTTTCCATTGTGACAACTAAGAAACAGTCGACAAATGCCTTTTAAATCGCTCTGTGCTAGGGGAGCCTGGGTGGCTCAGTGGTTGAGCATCTGCCCTCAGCTCAGGGCCTGATCTCAGGATCTGGGATTGAGTCCCACACTGGGCTCCCTGTGAGGAGCCTGCTTATCCCTCTGCTCTTGTCTCAGGAATAAATAAATAGACTCTTTTAAAAAAGAATTGCTTTTGCCACGCTGAAAGTTTTGAGATATTTGTCCTTATGATAAAGTATCATAGTTTATGAAATACAAAACGATCAATCTATAGATGTTAGTGAATTTATTAGTTAATTGCCATGTACAAATTGTCCAGCAAGGCTCTCCATGGAATAAAATGCCATTTAAGACATATAGACAGAGGACAATGGAATTAATATCACCAGGCCATAAATGCATTAAGCGAGTGGTAGTTGTTCAGTGAAAGAAAGTAGGAAAGAAGCAGCCTAAAAGAAAAAGCAGCCTATTGAGTGGGGTAAAGAAACTGAGTTGTGCTTCCCATAGAGAAGGAATGTGATTAACAAGGGAACAGAGGTGAGACAATGCAGGGGCTTTTGGATGGTCAGAGAATAAATGAAAGGCAAAGCGAACATCCAAGAAGGAGAGGACCTGAGTCTCCAAGGGCGGAAACAGTACAAGACAAGAGCAAAAGGGTCCTGTGATCTGTATGGTGTGTCCTGGCCACACGAAGGGATTTGGACATCTTTTGGCAGATAATGTGACACCATTAAAAGTTTCCAAAGAAGGGGTACCTGGATGGTGCAATTCGTTAACTGATCAACTCTTGGTTTCAGTTCAGGTTGTCATTTCAGGGTGGTGAGATTGAACCCTGTGTGGGGCTCTGTGCTCAGCACTGAGTTGGCTTGAGATTCTCTCTCTCTCTCACTTTCTCACTCGCCCTGCTTATCATCTCTCTCTCTCTCTAAAATATAAATAAATCAATCTTTAAAAAAAAACCTTTCTCTCTCCTCTGCCCCTCCCCCTGTGCTCTCTCTCTCTTTCTCTCTCAAATAAATAATCATTTTTTTAAAAGGTTTTCAAAGAAAATTTAAGACATGATCATACTACTAGTTGTGTACAGAGTGGAGCTGATAGAGGAAAGAATAGAGACAGGAAATGCATCTAGAAGCCCTTGTAGCATTCTAGCTCCTCAGGAACCAGGGCCTAAACCAGCAATGGTGAAATCAGGAGTACAGATGAGATGTGTGTGAAGACACCCAAAGTTGTTGGTTAATGGCATTGTGAGAAATCAGTGAAAATTTAAATTGAAGATGTCAATGGGATTTTAAGTCTGACAAATTTAGAGAAAAAAATAATTCAAAGAAGAAAACCATCATGAAAATCTATGTAAAATAATCTACAATCACAAACCCTGGAATATAAATGATCTGAATTTAAACTGTAGCTCCAGTACTGATCAACTTTGTGGTCGTAACGAACTAGCAGATATCTCTGTGCCTCAATTTTCCCAACTGTAAAAGAGAGCTCATTAAATATCTACCACAAAGGGATGGCATGAACATAAAATATTATACATGTAAATAAATATTGCCTTGCATATGATAAATATTAGACACTATTATTAGTAATGTTACAATATTTCAAGCAAATGGATTAGTTTTATATAGGTTGACTTTGGGGTAATATTAATATCAAATAGGCTATTAGAATTGTGTCATTGGAATTCTGGTGGGAAGCAGACAGGAGATGTAGGGTGGAGTTGTTTAAGCTCATAAATACTTGAAACTCTTAGAGTTAAGTAGAAAACAATTATCAGAGCCTCATTTACTAGTCTCTGAGACCAAACCTAGGCCTGTTGGGTGAATCCCTAGTGCCATATAAATGTTTGTATCACCAGGCCACAGATGATTTCACATCTAACCCAAGTTTCACCAATCAGAGCTTTAAAACAAGAACTCAGAGCACCTGTGTGGCTCAGTGGCTGAGCATCTGCTTTTAGCTCAGGTCATGATCCCTGGGCTGTGGGATGGAGTCCCACATCAGCTCCCTGCAGAGAGCCTGCTTCTCCCTGTGCCTATGTCTCTGCCTCTCTCTCTGGGTCTCTTATGAATAAATAAATACAATCTTTAAAAATAAATAAATAAATAAATAAATAAATAAATAAATAAATAAATAAATAAACAAGAACTTAATATTGGTTAGAGATTGGAGATTGAAAATCATGGTCAGTTGTACCAAAATTCAGCTACTAATGATAAATTGTCAAAGAAGAGGAATATCATAATTTGAGAGCTATAAATCTATAAGTTTGATGTTTATCCTTAGAAACTTTTACAATTGTACAAATTGTCAAGAAGAGGAATATCATAATTTGAGAGTTATAAATCTATAAGTTTGATGTTTATCCTTAGAAACTTTTACAAAAAATAATTCAATAGAGAACTATTAAGCCTATAAAAATATGTGATCATTAGGAGCTTGCATAGATTTACTATGAATGCAAGTCCCAGACTAACATAATTTGGGGTTTTTAGGGAAGCTGTCCAGGAAGTTCACAAAGATTTCAAAAATTTGAATACTTGAAAGAACTCACCAGAACACAAAAGATGTATTCACATAAGGCTTTAATATAAAGGAAAATGGGAAAATGTTACAGTCATGAGAAAGAGTGCAAGCAAGCATTGGAGATCCCAGAGACATCCCATGTGGGAGCTCCAAAAGGTCCTTATTAATGCATCAAGGGGCTTCCTGTCCAGATTGAGCTTTCAAGATTTGCATGATGAATTTTGGCCTCAGGAGATCTCAGTTTATCAGGAGATAAATTCCCAGTAGGATCTTTTAGGCTTCTCTGGTCACATAACCAAGCAAAGTTGGCTAACTGGTTGTATCAAATGAAAACAATCAATAAACAAACTGGTTCTGGGAGTTACCAGAGTAATTTAAGACTTTATCTCAACTAAGAATTAAAAATCAGACATCCAGGCATCTCCAAAGATAAGGCTAGAGTTTTCCAGTCTAGGTGCAAATCAACTGTCTTACGTGTAGATCAGAGGAGTTCCTATACTTGAACTCTTCTGGTTTCAATGAGAAATTTGATGTTGTGTTATCAGGAACTGTTATAAGCAAAATGGAGAAAAATAGATGAGATGATAGGATGATTAGGTTGATTTATAGTTGGAAAGAAAACTTACCCCAAAACATCAATTATTGCAGTAAAATCAGTGTAAAAAACGTTTCAGTAATCAGTGAATAAAAGCTAACAAAATAAAAATATAACCCCACAAATATTAAGTCTATATTTAGAACATCTTAATTATTATCCTAACATAATGATCAAAGCAATGGGGAGCTTATACATATATATTTACACACACATACATACACACCCTTTAGTCTTATAGTTTCCATGTATATTTCCCATATTATGAGTTAGATAGATCATATTTTCATATGTATAAGTCACATTTGTTTCTCTCCTATGTGAATTCTCTATATATTTTGCAGGTCTGGATGAACAACAAGAGGCAGGTGAGAAAAGGGCAGACTGATCCAGGTGGTGAGAAAAGCACAAATGAAGGCAAAGTTAGTATGGTGCAAAAATCATAAATAAGTTTGCATTTTTATAGCATTAACTGGGAAAAAGAGTAGTGGTGAGAAATGAGCCTGAAGAGGATGACAGCCGTCGTATCATGGAGGGTCTTGTGTGCCTACTAAGTAACCATAGCTCTGATGCAAATAATGATCTGTTAGTGGATCTGAAAATCAATCCAGAGGACCATACATACCAAAGTTTGAGATTTCTCATTTGTTTATTTTTAGTCAAATACAAAATAGAAGAGAAAAAAATAGGATGTGAGAATAGATGGGGAAGGTGATGGAAGGGAGAACAGGAGAGGAGAAAGAAGAAAGGAGAGAAGACAGAAAAGAGAAGAAAAGATGAAAATGCATTGAAAGGTATATGACTTTGATTCCAATAAGTATGTTTATACATGAATGAGTACATATTTGTGTGGGCTGGTGTATTCTTTGCTGTGAGCCATGGTTTAAAAGTCTGAAAATCACTGCCTTAGGCTAGGTGGTACCATTGAAGGATTTTAAACATATGAATGGCAGGATCAGATTAAATTTTAGATTTATCTGTGAAAAGGCCTACAGGGCTGAAAGCCTCTTCAACAAATTGTTTGTAGGCAGATCTCTAAGCCTCACTTGAATATATTTAAAGTAAAATCATTTCATTTGACATGCAAATGAATGTGCATATTTTTTAAAATAGAAGAGAAACAAGTTTTCATGAGGATCTTTCTTTATGCAGTATTTCATTCATTCATTTACTTAGCTGTGTATCCAGGACCTATGCTATTTTGGGCACATTTGTAAGTCCTAAAAGCACAGCAGTGAATGAAACAAAGTCCCTGCCCTTATTAGGCTTATAGTCTGGTAAGAAGTGCCACAGGATAGTAGGGGCATCTGGCTGACTCAGTCAGCTAAGAGCCCAACTCTTCATCTCAGCTCAGGTCATGACTTCAGAGGGGTAAGATCGAGCCCAGCATCAGGCTCCCTGTTTCTAGGGAAGTCTGCTTGAGATTCTCTCTCCTCTCGTTCTGATCCTCCCCCTAGTCTCTCTCTCTCTAAAAATAAATAAATTTAAAAAAAAAAAATTTTTTTTAAGTACCACAGGATAGAAAATTTGCATTTTCCAAAGGTGACACCAACAATACCCCCATCTTTTATGCTCTTCCAAAAATGTCACTCTGTTACTCCTCCCATCAAGCAGTTGGATTTATTCCATTGTCCTTGAAAATGGGCACTCTTTTGTGATTATTTTGGTTAGTTAAGCATGCTGGAAAAACTTCTTGAGGTTTTCCAGCACACTGTAAAGGATCAGACTGCCCTGGAGAATTCATGCTGTGAAAAATCCCAAATTAGCCCTTGCTGAGAGCTCATGTGGAGATGCCATGAGACTACAACAAAAGACGAAAGAGAGATGCCTGGCCAATTCCAAGATGTTTCAGCCCCTCTCTTCCAGCTGCATCCACTATGTTCCTGCAACTATAAGAGAGCCACAGACAGAATGACCCAGAAAAGCCTTTCTGAAATCCTGATGCATAGACACCATGAGGGTTAATAAAATAATCATCCTTCTTTTGAGCTACTAGGTTTTGGTGTGATTTGTTAGGCAGCAGCAGATAAAGGGAACACTGACAAACAAATAAATATAGTTAGTCAAATAATGATAAAGTACTAAGGGAAAAAATAAACAAGGGTAGAGCTAAGGGGGCTAGGAATTGTAGGGGAGAAATGTACTGTACTATGTTAGCTGGTCAGAGGAGCTCTTCCTCATAAAGTGGTGTTTGAGCATGGGAAGAAGGTGAAGGAGCAGCTCTGCAGGGAAGTGGGGAAAGAGCACTGCAGAGAGAGGAAACAGCAGGTACCAGCTGGAGCTAGTCCAGAACGTTTGGTCTGTTCAACACATGAGAGCAGAGAGAAGGTGGTGGAAATGAGCTCATAGAGAAGAGGGAGGATGGGAAGGGGGAAAAGGAGCCTAAAAAGAGGATAGGAGTCTGTTCTAAGAAATTTGACTTTTACTCTGGGTGACATGGGAAGCTTTTGAATGGTTTTGAAAAGGATTTTTCTTAAAGGACCTTTCTGGCTTCTGCATGAAGATTAGAATGGGTGTAAGGTCAAATACAAATTTAAAATAAGAGGCTTAATTCTCTCCCTTGAAAGTACGGGAAGAAAATCCCTCATCCCTTTCCTTTAAGCACTTTTCTTAGAAAACTAGTAAGTTCTTTCATTGTCTTTTTGAAATTTATGTAAATCTTTTTAAAAGCTAAATAAACCTCCTGCCAGCTTTACAAACCAGGAATGTCTTTCTCAAGGGCCTGGGAACCCTGTCTTTGAAATGTCATCATCAAAAATGATAGCACCCCTGTCTCCCAGTCTCTGCGGGAGGGCAGGAGCCAAGCTTCAGCAGGCTCCTTGCTCAGAGTTGTTCAACAACCTCTTGCAATAAAGATATGAGAAAGATTTCTTAATCCTTTTTGGATAAAGCCAATTAGCTAACACAGATGGTCACCCCAACTACCAAATGAATTTAGGATGAACTATGTGACAAATGGTGCTGTCAAGTCCTCTTACTTGAGAACTCGCTGTTGTTTATCTTGGAAACATGTATATAATTTGCTGGGCTATGTAAAAGGGGGAGATTTCTTTCTGTCTCTGTGATTTCTTAGCGGATTGCCTGTGATGTGCATCAAACTCTGATTTAATGTGTATTCAATAATAAAATGGTTTTCTTTCTCTACTACCCTTGTGAAGAGACTTCTGGGTAGAGAAGATTTTTTTTTAAATTAAATATCCGAAACAAGAGCAAGGATAGAATCAAAGAAAATAGTTAAGAAATTATTGTGGTATGTAGGTAATGTTGGCTTCCAGCATGTGCAGCAGTGAAGACTAAAATATAAGTTTGATTAGGCCAGAAGCTTTGTGTTTTTGCATTTAAAAATGAAAGTGTTATGTAGCCAAAATTATTCATTCTTTCATTCGTTTATTCATTCAACTAAGTGTTCTTTACTATCTCCGAGATATGAGCATAGACCCTAATAGAAATTAAAACAAATAATACTAATGCTATTTACTAAATTTGAAACTCTTTTAAATTTTTTCTGATGATTCAAATTGCATGTTTCTTAATTCTCCTGGGTTCTCAATTAGTAAACAAGATGCAAAGCTGATTTATTCAATTTTAAATGATTTTTTGGAGTTTTTTTATAGATTATCAAAGACTAAACCTCACCATTATTAATAGCATATTAGATACTAAAATATATGAAATCATATATGTACATGATAGTAAAATAATGGCAATGATGCTAAAATATTAACAAAAGCTAACACAAGCTCTAAAAATAAGTTAATTAAAGTTGTGTCCTCACTATATAATACTATTGGTAATTTTTTTTTTTAAGTGAAGAAGAGATAAAAAAAAAAAGAGAAAGTAAAATATCTTGGATGATTTTTCTCAAGCTAAGAAAAACAGGAATGATTAGTAATTTCCATCTAAATCTCACACTTCTGGGATCCCTGGGTGGCGCAGCGGTTTGGCGCCTGCCTTTGGCCCAGGGCACGATCCTGGAGACCCGGGATCAAATCCCACGTCAGGCTCCCGGTGCATGGAGCCTGCTTCTCCCTCTGCCTGTGTCTCTGCCTCTCTCTCTCTCTCTGTGTGACTATCATAAATAAATAAAAATTAAAAAAAAAATCTCACACTTCTTATCTAACCATTCTGACTGGAGTTAGAGGGAAGATACTTGTACTGGAGTTTTAAAAGGGGTAAGCAGTATCTTTGACCATTATTTGGAATTCAGAGAAGTCCAGGCTTTCACTGAAAATAAAATCCCACAAAAACAGATACTAATAAGAGTACTAAGTGAGCCTCATCGAAACCAATAGCTACCTAAGAGATACTTGAGCATTTTGTTCAGCATAATCGTCACTCCAGACAGTTTCTGTTGACATATTCTGTGGTCTGTGACAATCTAGTATAACTCTGAACCTCTTGAAACAAGGCAATTTAGTTTTCTCAGAACAGGGAAATTAAAATATACAGGCTCTTTCATTGATTTCTGGGCCAGCACTGGGACTAGTTCTTGGCAATCTTTTTATTTAAAAAAATATAGTTTATTTATTTATTTGACAGAGAGAGAAAGCACAAGTGGGTGGGGGTAGCAGAGGGAGAAGCCCTCACACAGGGCTCAGTCCCAGGACCCTGTATCATGACCTGAGTGGAAGGCAGACACTTAACCTACTGAGCCACCCAGGCGCCCTGAGCTCTTGACAATCTAATTATGCCAGACATGAAGGAGTGATTTTTATCTTCCAGACTGGTTTTTATTAGCATGAAACATATTCTGTTAAGAAACAAGAATTCCAACGAGAAGAAAAAGTAAACATCTGCATAGCGAAGCCCAAACCTGAAGTTATTATGTATGAATGCTATTTTGCCCTATAAAAATCCCCTAGTGAGGAAATTAGAGTTCCTAAATCATTCAGAAGAACTACCTACACTAGTTGAATCCATTCAATGATTGTTAAACTTCCTGGTTTGTGTTGATAGAACTAAAACAATACTTTCAGTGAAGGACAATGCTTTGGAGTAGAAAGAGATCCATATTTGAAACCATAATACCTAGGGTCCTTGATTTCTAGACATATAAACTTAGGCAATGAGGTGACATTATACTGAGTATCTCCTCTGCAAAATAATAGTAATGATAATAACATTTTCCCCTGTGTAATATAGGAGTTGAGTGAGAGGATGCAATTACAAGAATCTTGAAAACAGCGAGCTGTTTTTAAATATAAGGCATATTATTACTTCTATTTTTGAAAACATTATGTAAAGTGTCAAAATAGATTATAAATGTTTAAAGAAAAATTTTTTATTTCTTTTTATGTGATCTCTAGAGATGTCACAACCTATAAAATCATTTAAAATGTGACAATAATCCAAAAAGCAAAGTGTTCTTTTTTTTTTTTTTTTTTTTTTTTAGTTTTTTGAGAAGAGAACTGGGTAGATGAGGGTCAGTGCTGGTGGGAACAAAGTCTGAATTATTGGCAATATATACCTAATGCCCACTTCCTAGTATATAATAACCTCATATGGAAGAATTATTAAATGTCTTATTATATATTTAGCACTCCAGTGATCATAAATGTATTATTATTTTGTCATGCTCTTATTTAAGGAGATTGGCAGAGAAAAGTCTGCCTAAAGAGGAAAAGCCCTTTTGAAGAAGGTAGAAGTCATATCCACACTTCTCTCCTCATTCATTAATTCAAAAGAAAATATTTTTAGAGTTCCTTTTTATTGATAGGCATGTGGTAGCCCTAATAGAATGCTCTATATCTGAAAAGTATGAACAAGTGGTAAAACATAGAAGGCACATTTATATGTATTTATTTCAACAAAAATTAATTGTACCCCAGACCATTCTAGGCAAAGGAGATATAGCAATAAATAAGATTAGCATTATATTTGGTATCTCAGAACTTATAAAGTGATCATTAAGTACATGTTTATTTTTTTGAGGCTGACTGTTATGATTGGGAAATGCAGAATAATATTGAAATATAAACCTAAATTCAGGGTCAAAGAAGTTGAAAAGAAGAACTGACACATAGACACCTGAAGAGTGATTAGTTAAAAGGAGAGGTAAGAATGTCCTAGGAACAGAACATTTCTTGTGTAATTCTATGGAGACAAGATGGAAGGACTCTACCTCCCCCCTCCACTTGGAACTGAGAAAGTTCCTTTTTTTTTTTTTTAAGATTTATTTATTTGAGAGAGAGAGACCGCAAGAAGGAGTATGGGCAGAAGAAGAGGGAGAGAGAGAGAGTCTCAAGCAGCCTTCCTGTTGAACATGGAGACCCACACTCATGACTCTGAGATCATGACCTGAGGTGAACTCAAGAATTGGAACTTAACTGAGCCACTCAGGTGCCCTGAGAAAGCTTCTTTATTATATACCACCATAACACTTTGTACTTCTATAAACTCCTCATGATGCCTATCTTATCAAACATTTTGTAATCTCCACAGGGGCAGGAAAACTACCTCATTCATCACTGTATACCACCTCTTAGTACAGAAATGGTTACTATAGAAAAGCTCAATAAATAAAGACTAAATAAAAAATCAGTTAATGAAAGATGTTTAGTGAAGTTATATGTGAAATACTAAAAGTAGCTTAGAGAGAAATGAGATTGGAAATACGGCCAAAGGCCAGATGTCTATTCTAATTTATGAGATGGCCATTCAATTATTTTATGAGGAGCACTAAGCTGACTACAGTTGTGAGTTTTGGAAGATCACTCTGGCTGGATAATAAAGAAGAATTTAGAGGACATCTTACCAGGAGAAAAAGGTACTAGTTAGGAAACTGTTAACAATAATCCTCATAATTGATAATGGTGGCCTGGTCAAAGGTGTAGTGATAAATATGAAGAGTTGCGGATGGACTCTGGAAATATTTAGAAAGCTAAGTAAAAAAGACAAAAGAAACAAATATCCCTACTTTGATTCTGCCTTAGTCTCTCTAGACAATAAAAATATCCTGAATATCTAATATTAACTCAACTGTGAGGATGTAGAGAAGCTCGCAGGCCTAACAGTAAGTTATTACGGTACCATAATGTAAAAGCTATAACAAAGTACAAAAACCACAGTAGCATAAGGAACCTAATTCATTCGTTCGACAAATATTGAATGAGACCCATCATGTTCTAAGATCCATGTTTGGATCAAGAAACACACAGCATAATGGGAAACTCAGATAAGAATAATAGTTAAATGATAAAAACAGCTAGCATTTTCTGAGTACTTCCTAAAAATCAGTCATTGGGATTAAATACATTTCTTGCTTTATCTTATTTGACCTTCCTGATAAGCTTATGATGATAATGATTATTTTTATTGTCTCTTTTGTTGATTTATCTTCTCCCCTCCTGCTTAAGATTAAAATGTGATAGACTCAGTCTTTGGTCCACACTAATACCCAAGATAATCTTATTCTTTCTAGTGATTTTAAACACTTCTATATGCTTTGACTCCAAATGTATATCTACTTCTCAGACTTCTCACACAAATCCCAGACTTACATATAAGCTACCTACTGGACATCTCACATGTCCAGAATGAAGTGCCAATATTTTCTGAAATATGGATCATTGACAACCTTTCCCATTTCAATGGATTTTACTCTCCCCTTCCACTGGCTCAGAACAAAGACTTGGGGTAATCTTGGATTCCTCTCTTACTATCATACTCCATATCTGATTTTGTCATAAAACCCTGTTGGCTTAATCCTCAAAAGTTATCCAGGCTCTATTTCTCACTCCCTGCATGGCCACAACCTTGGTCTGAATCATTCCCATTTCTTACCTTGAATATGACTAATAACTTCCTAGTTGGAAGTTTCCTCTCCACCAACCTTTCTCCCTTATAGTCCATTCTCACCAGAAAATAAAGATATCCTTTTTTTATGATTTGATACTTGTATATATTGTGAAGTTATCCCCACAACAAGTCTAGTTAACATCTGCCTACCATACATACTAACAGAATTATTATTCCTTGTGATGAGAACTTTTAAGATTTACTCTAACAACTTTCCAATAAGCACTACAGCTTTATTAACTATAGTCACCATGCTGTAAATCATATACCCAGACTGATTTATTTTATAACTGGAAGTTTGTATCTTTTGATGCCCTTCACCCATTTTGCCCATACTCATCCTCCACTCCTAGCTACCACCAGTCTATGTCTTTGAAGTTGGTTTTTGTTTTTGTTTTTTAGATTCAACACATACTTGTTTTTCTGTCTGACTTAACTTCACTTAGCATAATACCCTCAAGGCCCATCCATGTTGTTGCA
The DNA here is from genome assembly GCF_003254725.2 of Canis lupus dingo. Lineage (NCBI taxonomy): Eukaryota > Metazoa > Chordata > Mammalia > Carnivora > Canidae > Canis > Canis lupus. The sequence goes on from NC_064248.1 coordinate 46,570,717, forward strand.
AATGGCAAAATTTCATTCCATTTTAGTGGCTGAATAATATTCCATTGTGCATATATATCACATTTTCTTTATCCATTCATCTGTCAATGGACACTTAAGTTGTTTCTATATCTTGGTTATTGTATATAATGCTGCAGTGAACATAGGAGTGCATTCATCTTTCTGATTTAGTGTTTTGTTTTCTTTGGGCAAATACCTAGAAGTGGAACTACTGGGCTATATGGTAGTTCTATTTTTAATTTTTTGAAGAATCTTTGCTTAAGCAACCCTCAGTTTATTTCCCATGGTTGAGAATCTCTTACAATTTGTCTCCCTCTCTGATTACATCTTGTTTTATTTTTCCCTCCCTTCCTCTATGCTCCATTGTTTTGATTCTTAAATTCCACATCATTATACTGTTTTCTATAGTGGCTATACCAATTTACATTCCCATCAACAGTGCACAGTGCTTCCCTTTTCTCCACATCCTCACCAACATGTATTATTTCTCATCTTTTTTATAATAACCATTTCAACAGGTGTGATGTGATATTTCGCTGTGGTTTTAATTTGCATTTCCCTGATGATTGGTAATGTTGAGCCTAATGCCATGTACCTGTTGACCTTCTGTATGTCGTCTTTGGAAAGATATCTATTCAGATCCTCAGCCCATTTTTTAGTCAGATTGTCTTGTAGCTGTGGGGTTTTTTTATTTATTTATTTGTTTTTGATTTGTTTTATTTTGTTTCCTATGAGTTGCATGAGTTCTTTATATATTTTGGATATTAACCCTTTACCGGATACATATGGTTGCAGACATTTTCTCCCATCAGTGTACAGTCTTTTCATATGGCCTCCTCTGCTAACCAGAGATGTCCTTTCAAACTAAACGTCACATCATGTGCCTTGTCTGCTCAAAATCCTACTGTAGCTTCACTTTCTTCAGGATAAAAGCCAGAGGCCTCTGACTGACCTATGTATTGGATTGAATAGTGTCCTAAAAAAATGTATGTCTATTTGGAGTCACAAAATGTGACTTATTTAGAAAATGTCTTTGCAGATGAAATTAAGATAAGGTTATAATAAATTAGAGTGGACCTTCATTCAATAACTGGTATCATAAGAAGAAGGAAATTTGACTACAAAGACATAGAGAGAGAACACCATGTGACTGTGGAGGCAGAAACTAGAGTGATACAGTTACAAGCCAAAGAATGTCAAGGGCTGCTAGCAACCATCAGAAGCTAGGACTAGGCAAAAGATTCTTCCCTACAGCCTTGAGAAAAAGGATGGTTTTGCTGGTACCTTGCCTTTGTATCTCCAGCCTTGAGAACTGTGAGAGATTAAATTTTGTCTTGTTTTAAACCATCAATAGGTGATAATTTGTTACAGGAGCTCTAGGAAACTAGGAAACTAATGCAACTTAAAGGCCCTGTGTAATCTGCTCTTCCCATCCCCCAGCCTTATTTCTTGCTGACTTTCCTCTTGATAACTCTGTTCTAGTTATCCAGCCTATCTATTCCTTCTTATATGCAAGAGACATGATGGCACCTGAGGCCAATTGCACTGCCTGAAGCATCTTCCTGGAATGCTTTCTGTTAAGTGTCTGCACAGCTAACTCCCTTGCCTTACCTGTTTCAAGCCATTGACCAACTAGAAGTCCATGAAGTTTACCTATTTTAAATTGCAGTTATTCCCAAGTCACAGAAGGCTAATTATTAAATTTCACTGATGAATTTGGCTTATAATATTAGTCAAAAAGTATTTAAACACCTCCAAAGAGGTTAACATATAAATGATGACCACTGCCTTTAAGGACTATGAAGACCTCTCTCTTGTGGACACCACAGAGAGTATACACACAAAAAAAATATTCAGAGCTCAAGTATGTCTTCTCCTGATGAATAAGAATTCATAGAAAGTAAGATCTCAGCAGGAGTACAACAAAAATCAAAAGTTTGTTGGAATTGTAGGACTTTGATGGATTGCTTAAATTCTCTGGATATACATTCCTCACATTGAGATTAAAGAGGTGGAAACAGATGATCTCTAAAAAGTAAACCCCTCTAACAATTTATTATCAACTTTTTACCTTTAAAAAAAACATTTTGCTTGTAGCAATAACTGTACTTTCTACAGTACCTCACGTTTTGCCTTATTATAGTTACATACTCATGTCATAAATCCCTCCTAACTATTAATTTAAGAGTTTAATTTTCCCATGAGTAGACATTGTTCTAAATGTTACCTTCACAATACAACATTATGAAAACCACAAATCCCTTAATTGCTTAGAAAAAAAAAAAGACCCTTACCACTCTTGACTAAATTATGGATGTTTTTTTGCAACATTTTTGTTTTATAATCCCCAGTTCAATTATAAAACTATAAAGAAAGAGGCAGTGAGACATGGAGCAGTGAAGAATACAATATTCCACTGAGAAAAATAAGGTATAGCTGTTCTGATGGAAGAGAGAAGACATTGATGGAATGTTTAAATACTGAATATAGCAGCTACTGAGATATATCAAATATATCAAACAATGTATTTGTTTAAGTGAGAAAACACGGTTTTCATATCAATATGGTTTAAAAGTAAGAGTTGGAGTAACAGTTGAGGAAAAAAAGAAGCCATTTGGAAAACCTGAAATAGCAACAGAAATCACTGCCAAGAAGCTAATATTTAAAATAAAATCATGTAGTTTGCCTACAGACCCACTTTATCCTTCAATTAATTTCATGCTCTTCAAAATGATAAAATAATGATCTTAGAGTGCCCAAATAATTGAGTGCTCTTGAGTTATGTGGAATAAGATTACATTCTTTGTTCTTTTACCCTCTCCTGAAATTGGTGTAATGCTTGTAAAAAGATATTCACTTGACAGTTCTAAACATGTAAGCCCTCCATTAACCCAGAAAGCAAGGATGGAATGCAAAGGAGATTCCAACAGCCTCATATAAGCTGTGTGCATGCTAAACACTGCTCCTATTGGACTACTTGTAAAGCGAGAGGCACACACAGTTCAGAGGCCATTCAGCTCTTTCTTCGTTGTTGGTATATTCAAGGATGAAGCTAATTAACAATAGATTTGTAAAATTATTTCAGCTCAGAGAGAATCTCCAGAGATACATTCCTTAGTATAACAGTGAATTAGCTAAGGAATATTAACTTGCTTCATCCAAGTTAATAAAATTAATTGACCACTCATCAGTCCAGTACTATTTTATCTTAAATGACAGATCTCTATTTCCATGATATAAGACATCATTACTCCTCTAGTCTATGCATTATCTAAATGTATGGTATGGGTAAAAGAGGTACTCTAACCTGAAAGCTGCTTTTCAGGTAAATGGCATTTAAAAGTTAAAAAACTCAATATCCATAGGCTACCATTGAGACCTGCAAAATGCAAGAACTATTTTTTGTCAATTATATCAAATAAAAATATCATATGTCTTTATAAATCTCATTTTTAAAGTGATAGTTAACATGAGAAAAAATACACAATTTAAAAAAGCTGGGCACAAAATCCATTATGCATTAGTATTTCCCAGGTATAAGCAGTATTGCCAGATACAAAAGCATGTCCTTGAAATATAGTCCACACTGCTGTTAATAAGTCACGAACTGTGGTCAATTTTGTAAAACTTGGGAATGAAGCTCCAGAGATAAGAAAAAGGCTCCATAGTATCAGCCTCCATTTGTCACTTAATCCATGTCAATTTTTCAAAATATATTTTAGTTTCCAGCATATATTAGGCTCTAAGCAACACTACATGGAATAGATGAATACATCTCTAACAAAGTACAAAATATCTGATGATTTATGGCCAATAAACTGTTAAATAAATTATTTTATATTCACTTCTACTAAAATAATTTTTCATAACTTTTTATTCAATACTCTAGGTCAATTAATAAAATGAAAAATAAATAATGTAAAAACATTATTTAATAATTTTTAAAAATATTATCCCTTCCTTTACTGGGCCTACAGTCTGGTGATAAAGATAAACATTAAACAAATTAATAAATAGATATGTAATAAATCAAAACCAATTAGTAGAAATAAATCAATGAAGAAACATAAATTAGGATAAAGGTTAGAGAGAGAGAATGTATAAATGTTATGTTATGGGGATAGAGGAGAGACAATGAAGCAGACATTTAAGTTAGAGGAAGGAGCCATAGAGATACCAGGAGAAGAACATGACAGGCAGTCTTGAAACCAAGAGTAAATAAGCCTGATACATACATATATCTTAATTATATGTTATACATTATATATGTATTACATGTTATAGTTATATATATATACATTAACAAAGTTTAATGTCCTGGTGGCCTCTTAGAGCCATATGTTAAATAAAAATATGTTATGATGAATAAAAAAGTACAAATTTGCTTATTACTAGTTAAGATCAACTATATATATAGTACATATATACACACACTGTATATATATGTATATATATATATATATTATATATGTATATGTGTGTGTGTATATATATATATACACAGTATATAAGTAACACCCAAAATCTGTAGACTGTTTTAGAGTATATAATATGCTTTTGCATGAAAAGTGATTTCATCACCTACCTGGCATTTTGGTATAATATGCAACATCTAGACATTTTGAGTCAGACAAATGTGAATTCAAATCCAGGTTTTTTTGTGTCCTGTCATAGTTTAGAGCAAGTAACTTAATATGGTTCAGTTTCTTGGCCTGTAAGGCATTGAAAATGATTTCTATCTTCAATTGGCTCTTTGTTGATTCATGCATTCATTCATTTATGTGTTCATTCTTTCAATCATTCAACACATATCTATTAATTGTTTCCAGCATGCCAAGCATCATTCTGGCCATGGGAATATAGGAGGAATGCTGGCATGGACTTTGGAAAATATCACCAGAAAATAATTATTAAACAAAGAAATTTGAGATAGGTCAGGTGGTAATATGTGCTAAAAAGAAAAATAAAACAGGATAGGACAAAATATTTGGGGCATTCAACTACAAGATAATGTTGTCAGGGAAGCCTGTCTGACTGAATTAGAGAAATCTAAAGGTAATGAGAAATCCACCTTTGTGGAACCATCTAAGGAAAAGTATTCTAAGCACAAGGAAGGATGTAAGTGTAAAGGTCCTATGATTAATCCAACAAAAGACAAGTGATAGGAGGCAAGAACACAGAGTCAGTCTGGAGACAGGATTCATAGACATGTAAACTGTGATAAGAATTTTGGATAGAATTCTGAGTGAGACTGGAAACCACTAGAAGATTGTAGTCAGAAAAGTGATGTCATAAGTCTTCAGTTGTAACAGGAGTTCTCTAGTAGTGGGTGGAGAACAAACTCTAGCAGTTGCAAGCTTAGAAGCAGGAGACTAGCTGGAAATATTGTTGTAATCCAGATGATAGAAATTTCTACAAGTTTAGGATCAGAAAAGGTGTAAGAGATAGCCAGATTAGGGATATATTTCAAAAGAATAATGTGCAGGATTTGCTGATGAATTGGATATAGACTATGAGAGAGAGAGGAGTCAGGAATGACTTCAAGACTTATGATCTGCTGTAGACTAAATTAATGATCTTTCAAATATGTCCTAACCCATGGGACCTGTGAATAATTACTTTATATGCCAAAAAGGACTTTCCAGATGAAATTAAATTAATGATCTTGAGATCAGAGAATTACCGTAGATCAGTTGGGAAAGCCCAATGTAATCAGAAGGGTTCTTTGAAGAGAGATTCAGGAGGAGTCAGAGTGGATCAAGTACATGTGATGACAGAAATGAATGGAGAAAATGCTATATAATACAGTACCAGGAGCCAAAGAATGAAGAGAACCTTAGGAAGGTGGAAAGGGCAAGGGAATGGCTTCTCTTAGAGCCTCCAGAAACAAAACAAAACAAAACAACTCAAAAACAATCCAGCCAATGTTTTTTCAGATTTTAAAAGTGTTAAGACTCATTTTCAGATCTAGTACTATAAGATAACAAATGTATGCTATTTTATGACAAGGAATATATAGTAATTTGGTACAGTGGCAACAAGAAACTAATATGTAGCTTCAGTAATTGAAAGAATAGAGAAGGTAGAGGAAGACAGGAAGAATCAGGTTTAGACCCGTGTTCAGAAATCACTGAGTCTGGATTTGAACATGCTACATTAAGATGACTTTTAGATATAAAAGTAAAGATGTCAAGTAAGATGTTAGTTAATATATATACAATACAGGAGACTTCTCCTTACTGGAGAAATAAATTTGGAAGTAATCAGCATATATAAATATGGTAATAAATCTATAAGTTTGAGGAAAGTCATCCAGGTTGTGTGTATAATTGGAGAAAAGGTATCAAAATACTGAATCTAGATATTCTTTAAAGTTTAGAGAAAGAAAACCCAGGGTAATTCAGAAAAGCAGTAGCCAAAGAGAAGGCAAAGGATAAAAGATTAGTGTTCTGAAGGCCAGATGGAGAAAATAATTCAAGGAAAAGTGAGTAAGTAGCTGTGTTAAATGCTACTGATGGACTAAAGAAAGGACTGAAAATTGACCAATAAATTTAGCAACATGGAGATCACCAATACATTTGATAAGCACTAAAATTGTAATTTTAAGACCTGTTTTAGTGACGGTAAGGAGCAAAGCCAAATTGATTGGGGTTCAGAAAAAAATAAGTGGAGAGAAAATGGAAGTACTGGACAGGATACAGTATCCTAAGTATGCAAAATGGAATAGAATCCAGTGTACAGGTCAAAGAATGGAATATGGGAAGTTTATATGCTATTGTAAGGGTTAGTGAGCTAATGAAAGTAAAACGCCCATATATTTGTACGAAATAGTTGCTCGGTGACATGTAGATATTACTCTTGGTATAAGAACCCTTACCAGAAGCAAATGAGTTGTATTAATGTGGTGTCTATTAAAAAAAAATGACTTCTATTTAAATTAAATCAATGTCCCAGGTGTGTTACACTAAAAAAATTCCCAATAAAACCTTATAGTATGGGCAGAGTAGCGTAACGGAAAAATTGCTGTTTGTGAAAGGCAGATGACTTGGATTTGAGAAAAGATTTTGTCAATTACTAACACTGTGGTTTTAAAAACTCAATTATGGGACACCTGGGTGGCTCAGCAGTTGAGCATCTGCCTTCAGCTCAGGGTGTAATCCCGGGGTCCTGGGATCAAGTCCTGCATTTGGCTCCCCCTGGGGAGTCTGCTTCTCCCTCTGCCTATGTCTCTGTTTCTCATGAATAAATGATATCTCCACTGCACAATGTTGCTCAGGTGATTAAGATCCTGAATGTCAAAAATTTTTATCAACTGCATGCCAATTCAAAAACAGTATCAAAAACCCAAGACAAATCTCATCCTCAGTTGGAGAAATATTCTTAGAGGAAATGAGTCTGGAGCTTGACTTTTATTAAAGACTGGACATTGGCAGACAGATAAAGAAAGTAATTCAAATATAGGAAACATCATGAAAGAAATTATTTGACACATTAGAGAAAGCTGTGTGTATGAGGATCAAAGGTGAAAGGGAAAAGTAGCGAAGAGAGAGGCATGTAAATTCAGACTGAGATATTTACTTTGAACATTTGGGAAACCTAGAGGAGAATCCCAGCAGCTACGATCCAGACATCATTCCTGGAAGATCAGCTAATAATATATTGAAGGAAGAAAGGCCAATGGTGCATACATTAGACTAATACAGGTAGAAGAAATGAAGGGCCATTTGAGATGGTAATAAATTAAAAAATGATGGGATAGATTATAAAGAATTAGCTATCCATCAAGCTGACAATTCTATAAATGCTCACTAAAAATACTATTTTTTTTAATTTCATCATTAGCATTCTTCCTTTAGAGATCTCACTTCCTATAGAGTTTTCATTCAACTGGAAAAAAGCAATATGGTGATTTGAAGCAGCTTCTCTGAACATTTGAGTTCTAGCAGACACTTCTTGTAAAAACAAAACAAAACAACAAAAGCCAACCTTAAATAAAATAAACTAAATAAAAATTAAAAGTGCCCACAATCACAAAAGAAAGCCTCAGAGTCCAGACAAGTGGAGCCCAGAGAAATATAGATTGAATTCAAAGGATGGAGAAGAGGAAGGAGATTGTCTGAAGCTTTCCATTAGTTTAAGATAAATGGAATGAAGTAAGAACTCAGGAAACAAAATATGAAAGCTAGCAATGTCTGGAGTTGTCTTTATTATTAACTTTCAGTATTATGAAATTTAGATCAGACACATTCATATGTGTTTCAAATAAAGGATATTTGGACTGCATGTTTCCTGCTTAAGTTTGCGTCATTATTCAAATCAATCACCAAGTAATTACTGCTCATGTTCTCAGGTCTTGGCTCTGCTTTTCTTCACAATGATGAGTGTTCTAGGATTACTAATGTTAAGGGAAATAAAGACTAACATTTAAGAGCATTTTAAAATTAAATGTCAAGACTATTTAGCTAGTAATTTAAATTATCCCCAATGTACAGAGAGAAAAAAATGAGACACAACCAGTCTCTTCCCACATCAAAAGAAAAAATTACCATTGTGCAACAGGAAAGTAATGCTACTAAACTCTAAATTAGACTTTCTGCTAATGGCACACACCCCTGAGTTATTGTGAAGATCAAACAATAATATCTATATAAGGGAGATTAGTATAGTATTAGTTCTATAGTAAGCACCCAATAAAGTTGATATTGACTATTATTATCAAGATACATTGTTTTCTTATAACAGATTTCTATTTCCCTCAAAAATAATAATATTTTGTCCCCGACAACTTTCACTAATATGGAAGGAAATTAGATGCCTATGTATTTCAGTATTTTTTGGAGTTGATTGTTTTATATTTCCCTCCTTACCCACAAATGAAAACTTCATGTGTATCCATCTTTTGGTAAAACGTTTTAAAGTTATAATGATTTCATTGTGCAATAGGATAGCATGTTCCATAATATTAAGAGTCCTATATGGACTATATAGGGTGGATATATTTCACTGATAGAGATTGTGCTAAATTATGGAAGACTTGGATGCACAAATGAAGTCTTCTTTAAAAGAGTTAACTTGGGATGCCTAGGTGGTTCAATTGGTTAAGTGTCTGACTATTGATTTCAGCTCAGGTCATGATCTCAGGATCGTGAGATTGATCCCCTGGTCAGGCTTTACACTCAGCATGGAGTTCAGCTTGGAATTCTCTCTCTTCTCTCTCTCTGTCCTTCCCCCTGCTTCCTCTCTCTCTCTCCTTCTCTTTCTAAAATAAATAAAATCTTAAAAAAATGAAAGAGTTAATTGTTCTGATAGCTTATATTAAATATTTCCCAAAGGACTTATATTAATTTGTTTATAGTAACTATACTATGAGGTTTTTTTTCTTGATGTATTAATCATATCAAATGTGTTTCCCACTGTATTATAAATAAAAGGCTTTTCTTCTGGAAATTGCTCTAGGAAGAGGTTGAGCAATTTCTTTTAGCAGGAAAAAAAAAGTTTAAAACTGGTTAAATGATTAAAAACAAATTTAAGGATGCTGGAAAATGACATACAGCAATTCAAGATGTATTTACTCAGAAAAAAAATCCTGCTGCATTAAATAAAAAATGAATCTCTGACATTTAATCTAGAGGTGTTCCCATCTCATCAGTTTAGTTGGTGAAATCCTACAGTTTTACCTTTACAGGTGGTGGACTCATACCAAGGTGGCTAGAAGAGCAAGCAGAAATTCAATGGGAATTTCTCTTGGAAGCAAGAGAGCCAGAGAAGACCTGAGATAATAAACTCCTCAAATATCCTTGGCTTGCAGCTAAACTAAGAATACACAGGAGGCCTTAGAGAGCTCAGTGAAAACTGAAAGCATAAGCAGACTGAATTTAGTGTACCTTTGCAAGTAATCCTCAATTCATACAAAGCTGGAATGTTAGAAGTGAAAACTTACTGGCTGGAGGTGTCTGAGCATGACCTCTGTTGGAATCATTGACTAATCTCTAAACTATGCAGACACAAAAAGACCACAAGGGAATCAATCCAAAAACAAACAAACAAACAAAAAAAACAACCACAACTGAGAAGAGATATCAGTAGCTGCATACCACAATGAAGAATTTTTTAAATATGAGTATAGGTGAGGTAATTGATTATTAAAACAAATAAACAAACAAGCAGCCTCCAGAAACCAAAGGAGAGTCCAGAATAGCCACAGTGTAATATCTACTGTGCATACTTATCAACCAAATTGCTCTTTATGAACGAGGTGTAGAAATAAGAAATTGTGAGAGATAATCAGGGTTTAAAAATAAGCAATACAGAATTTGACTTTTTTTTCAGAAATTGACTTTAAGTGGATTTAGATGTTAGAGAATTTGAAGCAAATATATAATATATAATATATAGAAATATAAATAAATATTATAATAATTATATATTATATGTTCAAATAGAATATATACTGAGTGTATATATTGAGTATATATATATTCAAATAATTAAATGAATGCATATTCAAACAATCAAATAATTGTTAAATTATTTCTTTCTTTTTTTTTTTAAATTATTTCTTTCAAATAATTAAAGAAAAATATGCTAAGAATAATCAAAACAATCATACCAATAAGGAGTCTCAACAGAGACCTGGAAACTAAAAAGAAAAAAAGAAGAAAGAAAAAGAAAGAAAGAAAGAAAGAAAGAAGAAAGAAAGAAAGAAAGAAAGAAAGAAAGAAAGAAAGAAAGAAAGAAAGAAAGAAAAATTTTAAAAACCTAATGGAAATTCTAGGCCTGCAAAGCATAATAATAACTGAAATTAGGGGCACCTAGGTGGCTGGCTCAGTGGTTGAGCATTTGCCTTTGGCTCAGGTCATGATTTGGGGGTCCTGGGAAGTACTCCCACATCAGGCCCCCCACAGGAAGCCTGCTTCTCTCTCTGCCTATGTCTCTGCATCTCTCTCTGTGTCTCTCCTGAATAAATAAATATAATCTTTTAAAAAGAATAACTGAAATTAAAGTTTCTTTATTCAACAGCAGATTGAGATGTCAGAAGAAAAAATTGTAAACGCAGAGATAAAGTCATATAAATGTTCAAATCTGAACAACAGAGTGGAAAAAAGATTTAAAAAATAACTGATATTTGAAAGTATGTGGAACAATAGTAAGTATTCCAACACATGTGTAGTTGGAGTTTCAGGAAGAAAAGAAAAATATAAAAGGGTAGAAAAATATTTGAAGTAATAGTGGCCCCAAACTCTCAAAATTGTCAAGAAATATTAATGTATACATCCAACAGCCTTAATGAATCCTCAATTATTATAAATACAAAGAGGACCACACCTAGATGCACAGGAGTCAAACAGCTGAAAGCCAAAAACAGAGAAAAGTCTTGAAAGTATGTATCACATACATCAAAATGACATAGTTAATGGGTGACTTCTCATTAGAAACAATGGAGAAAAACATTGAAATAACCAAGATGCTAAGGGGGAAAAGAAACCTATCAATTAAAATTCGATATATACTGAAATTATGCTTTATAAATAGATGAACAAAATGAACAAAAATTGAAAAAATTCAATACTAACACAAGTGCACTGTAAGAAATATTAAAAGAAAGCCATCAGACTAGACTCCCTGTGATGTAACCAACCCAGGGTATTATATAAGACTGATGAGTCATTGACCTCCACCTCTGAAACCAATAATAAACTATATGTTAATTAAATGAATTTAAATATTTAAAAATAGAAAAAAAAAAAAAAAAGAAGTCCATCAGACTGAAAGGAAATGTTATCAGACTGTAATTCAAATCCTAAGGAAGTGGCCCCTGGGTGGGTCAATTGGTTAAGTGTCTGCCTTTGGCTCAGGTCTTGATTTCTGCCCCAGGCTACACACTCAGCAGGGAGTCTGCTACTTCCTCTGCACTTTCCCCTGCTTGTGATCTCTCTCACTTTGCTATCTCTCTCAAATAAATAAATAAAAGCTGGAAAAAAAAAATTCAAAGGAAGGAACAGAGAGTGCTAGAAATATAAGGGAAATATAAGATAAAAGATCTGTGTGCATTTTCACTTAAGTTCTTTAATGACATTTTTGCTTAAGTAAAAAATTTTAACAACCTAATGTTGAGTTTCCAATATATAGATGTAATGTGTACAACAAAAATAGCACAAAGGAGGGGATATAGTACAAAATTTCTATATTTTACCAACAATAAGTCAGTATAAACTTGACGTGGTATTGATCAATGCTAAAATAATACTGTAAATAAATTGATTGTGGTGGTAATAATGTGACTGCATGCATTTATCAAAACTCAACTAACTGGGGACACCTGGGTGGCTCAGCAGTTTGGTGCCTGCCTTCGGCCCAGAGCATGATCCTGGAGTCCCAGGACCTAGTCCCACATTGGCCTCTCTGCATGGAGCCTGCTTCTCCCTCTGCCTCTGTCTCTGCCTCTCTCTCTCTCTGTGTCTCTCAGAATAAATAAATAAGATTTTATAACAAACAAACAAACAAACAAAAAAAACTCAACTAACTGTACACTTTAACAAGCTATATTTTATTGTATGCAAATTATCTCAATGAAGCTGACTTACAAAAAGAAAAACAAGCTTTCCCAGACTTTTCTATAAACCAGGAAGTCTTATTTGAATAAAAAATAATCACAGGAGCAACTAAAATTACCTACAGCCTGGAAAAATTTAGGAAGCCTTGAGAGTTAAACAATTTCAGGAGAGAAAAAAGAAAATGTCTTCTTTTCATACTGAACTGCATACCAAAAAACAGCAAGTTGAAGAAAGAATTTTTGAAATATAATAGGTGAAATTTGACAATCCAATCTAGGGAAATAAAATATAACTTTAATTTTAAACAAAAATAGCAGAATGTTCTGGAGCTTCTATTTCTTACTGGCCACGTGATTTATGTGAAATCTGATGGCAAAAGATTGTCAAAAGGCATTAAGGAGAGTGACAATGTTAACGCTTTGACCTCTGCAATTGCAATAAAGATTTTAATTTGAAACTACAGCTTTCACCTATACATCTGAATTTAGCAACAGGACAAATTCAATAATTTAGTAAATGCGATGCTTTTTAAATCAGCATTTCCCCAAAGCAGCACCCATGGCTTTGTTACAAGGAACCACCAAATGGTAAAAATGTCAAGTGCTTTTTCCTTGAGTGCATCTTTCTTCAACCCAGTAGGTATTCATACACAGATTTTTTTTCCAGAGGTATTTTATTGTTTTCTACTTTTCATCAGGATTGGGTTGCCATGGCAATAAAGTAGGCTATCTTGCTAGATTTCACCTTTGCTGTCTTGCTTCATATGGTTCTCTCTCCTCAGAGCAAACATGGTGGATGCTGCACACATACAGATGTCGGATTTTGTATTTCCTTCTTGAGTGTGCTTGGCAGCTACTCTCCTGAGACAGCTGAAGCAGCACTTCACAAACTGGCATTCATCTTTCTCTCTAATGGCCACCATCATATGTCTCACTTGCTTTGTGATCTCTCTTTTAAGAAGGACACAGCTCCTTTTGAAAGATTTCTTTTTCCCATTGAAAACACTGGACTTTTAACATTTCAATTAACTTGGTTGTCAGATCAACTCTAAATGCATGCCCTGTTTAATGTTATCTATCATTAAGGTGTAAAAGAAAAAAAATCAAAAGAGCATATAGATTTACAATTATGGATAAACTGATTTATTTAGTGCATAAACACTTTAACTTTCAGTCTCTTCTTACTTGTAGGTAGTGATTACCAATTCTTTCAAGTGCCTAAATGTAAGACATTATTCCTGACAAAGGGTGGATTCGTTTTTTAACTGAACTTGCCTCCTGCCAAAAACAAATATCTCTTTTTCTTTTCATATTTCCTACCTACTTCTGATTCCTCAAGTTCCATTCTACTATATTTATTTGCATCTGATAGTCAGTGGTGTCCATAATATTTGTTCATCAGATTATTTTGGTTTGGAGTTCTATTTAAAGGGAATTTGTTCATTCTATTACTTAGAGTTCACAAATGACATTTATACATAATTTGTAACAGAGATTTCTATGCATTTAAGCAAAATTCGCAAGGAAAAAGCTTGGCAATATATTTTTTTTAAGATCTCATAATGCTATTTTCTGATTATATTTAATTACATGACTATAGTCAGCATTGTCTAGCTAGTGATTTCTACCACCTTATTGTTATGGGTCACACATTTTAAACATTTTTCTGTCTTTAAAAAGGTAATCATGTTAAAAGAAAAGGTAACCATTTTCCCCCATCCACATGCATAGAACATTCTTTTGATATTTTTAGATAATTAAGAGTGGATTGTGGGACCACAGGGTTTTGTTTTGTTTTTTTTCTGCTTCATGGTTTCCTTATCCTCCTTTATCTAGATCCTTTGCAGAATCCCTCTACTCACTTCTATTTCTGAAGCATCTCTCTCTTATGGCACCCATTCCCAACTCTAGGAAGAATCCTATAGCCGAGGCTGGCCAAATTTCTACAGATGACCTACTTTCCCAGAGTAACTAAATTACCATCTTCTTTATAATCCATCAGTTACTCTGTTACTCTACACCTTCATAATAAAAAATCAGGGTTCTCTCATTTATGGATTTAATTGTTTACAGTCTCTTTCTCCCACAAGAATATAAGCTCCATTGGGGCAGAATCTTTGTTTGTGGAAAACAGTTTATTATAATAGCCCCAGAATCTAAAAGTATGACTGGTTTTCAGGAAATAGTTGTATAATGGATGGATAAGTGAATAAATGAGTGAATGAATGAGTGATTAATGGATGAAGGTAGTTTGAGGAGAGTTTCTGTCACTAGAAACTGAAAAACCTGACTAATGCATATTTTTATATTTCCAGATTATGGAAATAACATAAAAATCTCATATTAATGAATCCTGGGTGGCACACTTGGTTAAGTGCCCAACTCTTGTTTTCTGCTCAAGTTATGATCTTAGGGTTTTGATATTGAGCCCCACACGGGGCTCTACATTCATTTCAAAGTCTGCTTAAGACTCTCTCTTCCTCTCCCACTGCCTCTCCCCCTCAAATAAATAAGTAAACCTTTAAAAAAAAATCTAGTATTAGTGATTCTATTTTCTTAACTCTTTTTTATAACTATCTTTTTCTTCACATTTTCATGACTTCTGTCTTATCTTAGGCTATCAAATGGGTTTTCAAATACCCTACAAATAGAATTTCTTGTTCCTTAGCCTAACGCTTTGTTTCAATCTTCACACTGTCATCATAGTGATTTTTAGGAGAAAACTATTATGTTAAGTACATTCTCTTAGTGTCAACAGAAATCATCTAGCATCAGGATGCTTCAGACAAGATCACCTCTCCCTAGGTTCTGAAAATCCATGGGCAGAAATAAAAAGGAATCCAAGAGCTCCATGTGCTCTAAATAAAATTTTCCCTCCTACAAATCCCACATACCCATTGGCAAGAATGAACAAGAGACCATGGAATTCTATGATCCTTGAAAGATTCACTCTTTCCCATCCAGCACTCACAGCTTCACCTCCATCTTATTTGAGGCCATCATTTCATTTTGTAATTTATCCACTTCAAGTCAAGCATCACAAGGCTTCCAGAACTCTTAGTTTACATTTCACTCTCTGGATTCTTTTTTTTTTTTTTTAATATTTTATTTATTCATGAAAGACACACAGAGAGAGGCAGAGACACAGGCAGAGGGAGAAGAGGGCTCCACACAGGGAGCCCAATGTGGGACTCGATCCGGGGACTCCAGGATCAGGCTCTGGGCCGAAGGCAGGTGCTCAACCACTGAGCCACCCAGGCGTCCCCACTCTCTGGATTCTGAACAACTTACCTATGTGGGAAGAGGGGCAACTCTCCCATCCCAACACTATCTCCAACATTCTTTAAATCAATTACCTAGTTTATTTTACCTAATACCTATGTATATTATATATTATCTTTCCCTATAAAAATTAATATAAAGTACTTTTTCATCTCTTCTCAATTTCTGTAATCCTTCCACTACTCATCTAGAGCAGATATGGGCACCAGTGTGAGACTTGGCCAAACATTGTATCTCATCTTATTCTCATAGGAGATGGCCATGTGTGGAATGTAGTATAATGGCCTCCAAAAAATGCCCATTTCCTAATTTCTGGAACTTGTGATATGTTGCATCATGTGGCAAAGGGGAATTAAAGTGGAATTAATGTTGCTAATACATTGATCTAAGTATAGAAATATTATCCAAATGGGGCCAGTGTAATCACAAGGGTCCTTAAATATGGAAGAAAGACATAGAGGAATGAGAATGATGCAATATGAGAAATACTCAACTGGCCATTGCAAGCTTTGAAGATGAATAAAGGGGCCATGAACTGAGACATGCAGGTAGCCTCTGGAAGCTGGAAAAGTCAAGGGGATAAATTCTTCACTAGAATTTCCAGAAAGGAAGGCAGCCTGCTCATAACTTAATCATAGGCCAAGGAGACCCATTTCAAACTTCTGATTTCCAGGATTATAATACATTTATGTTCACTATGTAAGTACTATATGTTAATTTATTAAAGTAGCAATGGAAACTAATACACCAGAATTCCTTTAAAATACTTGTTATATTGATAATGGGAGAAAGAAAAAAGCTCTCTTGTAAGCTTGAGCCACCAGGAAACTGCTTTCCACCATATGAAGAGAATAAAGGTAGCAGATGGGATTCAGAATTCCAAGAACCTAATCAATACAAAAAGGCATGTCCAAGACAGCAAAGTTTGATGACATTATTTGTATCTTGGACTTTTCAGTTTTGTGAATCTTCTTTATCTTAAGCTAGTTTGAGTTAGATTTTTGTCACCTTTAGCAGAGAGAATCTTTAATGAATACCACCTTACATTTCTTTGTCTATACTTTAACCTCTGGAAAAATATCTATACATGTTTCAAAATTTAGCTCAGCTGCCCTCAGCTGTTAAGCTTTCCCTGATTCCCTCAAGTAGAATTTTTGCCATTTCTTTGCCTACTATAAAGTTACATTGCTAAACTTAGTATATCTTATCATTATTTGAGTGGCATGGTGAGCTAAGATTTTCCTTATGCCTTCTGTGTCCTCGCCTCTGAGTCAGGAGAGAAAATTTGAAATAATTCTTAATCACAAGAATGTTTTCTAACAGAGAGGATAAATGATGCTTTAACAGTAAATCAAATAATTCATCTTGTCTTTCCTGTCCTCTCTACAAATCTCTCCATCTATGACACAATAGCTTAGAGCATGTGCATATATATGCACACACACACACACACACACACATCACTTCCTTGGATTAGCCAGTAGACTGAATTAATGCTATTCTGTCTGGGAGAATGTAAAAAAAAAAAAAAAAAAAATTGAGGTATTTTTTTCTCCAAGAATCTTTAGGGGTGCCTGGCTCACTCTGTTGGTAAAGCATGCTACTCTTGATCTCTGTGTCATGAGTTCAAGCCCCACACTGGATGGAGCATACTTAGAAAAACAAAACTTTCAGTATAGGGGAGAGGGTTAAATGTCATAAAAGGAATAGTGCTAGAAAGTTAGTGATAGAATAGGGAAGGTTCAGTTTGCTGAGTAGACTCCATATTAAGCCCTCTATTGTTACCAGGCATAAGCAGGGATGTTTTCTGTCTTTTGCCCTAAGATAGAATAGAAAAGCTATCAGGTATATGACAATCAATTTCCTACCACCTCTCATATATCCATTCTGTGTAGTTTTTAAACTATCATCCAAATTACAAATTCCTTTACTGAATAGCTACTTAAACCTTCAAAAATATCAAAAGCACATTAATTTCATAAAAAAGGAGTTTGAAATAATGTTACATCAATAGTGTTGAGTATATTCACAGGGTTATGCAACAGATCTCCAGAACTTTTGATCTTGCACAACTGAAGCTCTATACCCACAAATAATTCCCATTTCCTTTCTCCTCTAACCCCTGGAAAGCACCATCCTACTTTCTGTTCTATCTCTGTGATTACTTTAGATAGCTCATATTTAAAATTTTAAAAAGTACATGATCTAATTTACATGTGGAATCTAAAAAAGTCAATAATATACAATAAATGGCTATAATTAACAATACCCTATCATATACTTGAAATTTGCTAAGAGAATAAATCTTAAGTATTCTCACTACACACATAAATGAAAAAAGGTAATTATGTTAGATAAAATATGTTAATTACTTTGATTGTTATGACTATTTCACAATGTATACATACATCAAATCATCCAGTTGTATACCTTACTTATATATAACTTTATTTTTAATTGTCTCCTCTTAAAGCTGAGGAGAATAAAGGACAGTAGTGGAAGAGACCAGAGCTCTCTCTCTCTTCACAGTGTGAGGATGCAGCTGTCTACAAGCCAGGAAAAGAGCCATCACCAGGGAACTGAATACACTGGTGTAGTGATCTTGGACTTTCAGGCTCTAGGACTCTGAGGAACACATGTCTGTTACAGATACATAACCAATAAATAAACAAATACATTTTAAAACCTGAGCAATGTTAGGAGTACTAGAAGCCCTCTACCCTTGTAGAATCTATGAGTAATAGTAGCACCACCATCACCATAGAGTATAAGCCTTCAGTAGTGTCTATATTTAGTTGATTGGACATCAAGAAATGCAATGTAGCTACCTATGAATCAAGGAACAGCTGGAGAAACACTTGGTTTGATGGGTTTTCCAACTTTTTTCCTCTATCCATGAAGAACATTTATAGATAGATGGTAAGTATGAAAAGGAGGAGTCCTAACACCCAGGGACGTTGGTTTACATTTCCAACCTCTGTAAAGACTATAAGAAACTCAAGAGAGAGAGAAAATAATAAAAAGGCTGTTGAAAAAAAAAAAAAAAGGCTGTTGATTTATCTGAGGCCTATGAATTTAGTACAGAATCATGAAATATTTTAAATTACTTATTAAATAAATGAATAAACAACTCTTTGCTCCTTATTATTCCTTAAAAGATACCAAGTAATTTAACATACATTATTATCTCATTTCAATCTCCAGCAATCCTAAAAGATAGATAGGAACTATAAAGAGTAAAAGAGAAAAAAACTCCAAAAATGTTTAGGGATTCTCCTTCTATTTCTCAGGTTAGTGAAGAGCATTGCCTGGACTAGAATAATTCATAGGTTCCTTATCATAGCCTTCTACTGAGACTGTCTCTTTCCAAAATTTCATTTGGCAAGTCAATGAAAGACCTTCCTAACTCTTTTATTTACTTTGTATTAAGACTTAAAATTTAAGGTATTCTTCTTTCTTTTCATTTTCCTTGTGAGTTCATATTTAATGTACAAAAGATTTTATTCATGTATCTGAAGACGGTAAACCCCATCTCCTATGTTCTTCCTGTACAATACTTAAGTCTCTATTCTATTCTTATAGTTTCTACTTAAAATAATCTGAATATTTGCAAAATTAGTTTAATAAAATTACTACATCTGTATTTTGCAAACATCATTGCAACTTTTACTAATTATATTTCACATTATATTGTTGTTTATAAATATTTATCGTAATTTAGGTGAATTTATTCTTATTTTAAGAATATTAGTTTCTATAATTAAATA
The DNA here is from genome assembly GCF_003254725.2 of Canis lupus dingo. Lineage (NCBI taxonomy): Eukaryota > Metazoa > Chordata > Mammalia > Carnivora > Canidae > Canis > Canis lupus. The sequence goes on from NC_064248.1 coordinate 46,590,319, forward strand.
GCTCATCATAAAACACAAATAAATTAACAAGTACAAAAAGCAAGAAAAATATAAATGTATTCCAAGTAATAGAGACATAATTAAGATCATGGGCTTAGCAAATGCTGCAACATTCCCACTCATCCAAGATTTTATGAAATAAGAGGAAAGTATTTTTTTTAAGATTTTATTTATTTATTCATAACAGACACAGAGAGTGGCAGAGACATAGGGAGAGGGAGAAGCAGGCTCCCTGCAGGGAACCCGATGTGGAACTTGATCCTGGAATCCCAGGATCATGCGTTGAGATTAAGGTAGACACTCAACCACTGAGCCACGCAGGTGCCCCAATAGGTAAGCATTTTAATGAGTTCATGTACATGTGTGTATTTTCTATATCCATACACATACATGCACATAGTAGAGAAAAATCCAAAGTGGGCAAGAACAAAAAAGTGCCATAATAGTCCAGATTTGTGAGGAATACCTGAAAGACAGAAAAGTAAATAACATCAGCTCCAAAGGAAAAGACAACAGGAGAAAAGTTTACTCTAAAATAGCTGACTATTGCAAAGGTGAAAGCATCTGAGGTTTTAAAGGATGAAATTGAATTAATCAAGCACACAGACAGAAGAGTTTAAACTAAGCATAATTAATACATTCAAAAATATTTAAGAGGATAATTCATCCACTAAAAAAATCCCTAGAAGTGTTGGCAATTAAAATTTGATCATTTAAATTGAAAACAATAGTGCAGATAGAATGGATATATATGGTTGAAGGGTCAATTAATGGGTTATTAATCTACTCAGGGGTTCTCTCAGAAATCAAATGAGAGGGAAAATATGAGAGAGAAGTTAAGAGAAAGTAAGGATAGATTCAGAGGTTTCAACGTCTCTCAAAAATGAGTTCCAGAAGGAAAAAAGAAGTATTGGAATTGAGTAAATAGTAATAAAAAATTTAATAGAAGTCACAACTCCACTGCCAAAAGAAGAAATAAGTCTTCAATTGAAAAACATGTGAGAATATTATGCTAAGCAAAATATGTCAGTCAGAGAAAGACAAATACCATATGATTTCACTCATACAAAGAATTTAAGAAAGAAAACAGATGAACATGGTGGGGGAGAAAAAGAGAGGCAAACCAAAAAACAGACTCCTAACTATAGAGGACAAACTGATGGTTAGCAAAAAGGAGGTGGGCAAGGGGATGGCTGAAATAGGATGAAGATTAAGGAGGGCAAATGTGATGAGCACCAGGTACTGTATATAAGCAATAAATCACTAGATTCTACACCTGAAACTAATATTACACTGTATGTTAACTAAATTTAAATATAAACTTGGAGGATACCCAGGTGGGGCAGCGGTTGAGCATCTGCCTTCAACTCAGGGCATGATTCTTGGGTCCAGGATCAAGTCCTACATCAGGCTACTTGCTGGTAGCCTGCTTCTCCCTCTGTCTGTATCTTTGCCTCTCTGTCTCTCTGTTTCTCTCTCTCTCTGTCTGTCGCTTTCATGAATAAATAAATAAAATCTTAAAAAAATAAAATAAATAAAAACTTGGAAAAAATAAATTACTACCAACAGAAAAAAAAAAAGAAAAACGTGAAACAACTGTTAAAATATGAGATCACCCAATGTTGTTGCCTGAATTGTGTCACCCCCACCAAAAAAAAAAAAAAAAAAAAAAAAAAAAAAATCCTATCTCAAACACTTACTCACCAGTACCTCAAAATGTGACTATTTGGATATAGGGCTTTTAAAGCATCAAATTATAATGAGGTTATTAGGGTTGGCTCTGACCTAATAGGACTGGTAAGAAGAGACATCAGGACTGAAAGTACACAGAAGAAAAACCATGTGAATGCAGTGAGAAGGTAACCATCTGCAAGATAAGAAAAGAGGCCTTAGAAGAAACCAAACCTTCTGAGACCTTGATTTTGGACTTCTAGCCTCCAAAACCATGAGAAAATATACTCCTGTTGTTTAAACCACTCAGTCTGTGTTATTTTGTTATAGCAGCCTTAGCAAACTAACATATCAAAGATGAAAAAATTATTCTAAAAACTTCTTGTAAGAAAACATAGGCCACATAACAAAATAATAACTTTTAAATCAGATTTAACTTGAGCATCATTTTTACCTTTATTGTGATCACATAAGGATATTTATTATAATAGCATCGAAATTTGTTTCCCACTCTCCACACTTCTTTTTTTTTTTTAATTTTTATTTATTTATGATAGTCACAGAGAGAGAGAGAGAGAGAGAGAGGCAGAGACATAGGCAGAGGGAGAAGCAGGCTCCATGCACTGGGAGCCCGACGTGGGATTCGATCCCAGGTCTCCAGGATCGCGCCCTGGGCCAAAGGCAGGCGCCAAACTGCTGCGCCACCCAGGGATCCCCTCTCCACACTTCTCAATCCCCTTTAGTCAGTTCTCCATTCTGCAAATCTATCTTTTGCAAATGAGATAATGATTCCTGCTCCAAACTTCCAATGGCTTTGATCACATTCAAAATAAAATCCAAATTACTTATGAAGACCAATAACCTACTTTTTATTGTTCTTTCTCTCTCTTTCATCTTTTATCCACTCTAGCCTCATTGACTTTCAGTTTCTGGCATACAAGTTCATTGGCATCTTATGCAGTCTTTCTCAACCTTGCTGAGCATTAGAAGCACCTACACAGCTATTAAAATATTTTTGTCTGCATTTTACTCTTTAGAGCTTTAGAAATAATCAGTAAGACATCCAACATGGGTCTCTCTCTATCTCTCTTTTTATTTGGCTTTCCAGGAAATTGTAAAGATCTTAACAAATTTGTAAAACACCACTCTAAGGAATGTTCCCTTGTCTCAGTTTAGAATCTATTTGCCCACATCTTCACCTGGCTCTTCTCTTCCTTTCATTCAAAGGACAAATATCTAATCAAAAGTCATCTGGTCAAAATCCATCTCCTTAGAGATCCTTTCTGACCATCATATATAAACCACCTCCACGAACACCTTCACTCTCTAAACATTAAGTCTACCTTTATTGTCTTTGTAGTACGCTTAATTATCTGACCTAATTTATTACCTTTCTCTAATAGACTGTAAACATGAAAGAGAAACAAAGTGCTTCTTGCCATCATTGTTCTTTCCAGTAACTGGTACATAGTAAAAATTCTAAACCAGCAAAATAATATTAACATGGGATTGAGATAATTATACAGACAAAAAGTATAAAAAAAAAAAAGTACAAAAAAAAAAGTGAATGATTTAATTACAATATGTCTTGGAGTTGAGCTTTTTTGGTAATTTTGGTGGGAGTTCTCTGTGCCTCCTGCATCTAGATGTCTGTTTCCTTCCCCAGACTAGCAAAGTTTTCTACTATTATTTCTTGAAATAATGTTTTTGCCCCCTTTTCTGTATTTTCTTCTTCCAGGACTCCTGTAATATGAATGTTATTATGTTTGATGGAGTCACTGAGTTACTAAATTTATTCTCATGTTGCATAAGTCTTTCTTTTGTTTGGTTCATTGTTTTCTATTATTTCATCTTCAAGATCACTAATTCCTTCCTCTGCTTCTTCCACCCTGCTATTTGTTGCATCAAACCTATTTCCAAACTTGTTTATTGCATTCTTCAGCTCTGACTGATTCTTTTTTTAACTCTTCATTCTGTGGTAAAGGTCTCACTGAGAAGGCAGTGGAGTAGGAGGATCCTAGGCTTGTCCCACCCCACAAACACTAGATAACCATTAAATAATCCTAAATACTCCAGAAGTTGACCTGAAGACTGACAGAACAAACTCCACAACTAAAGGGAAAGAAGCCAAATTGAAGAAGGTAGAAAGTGTGGCCATGTGGTATAGGGGAGAAATGGATCATGGGTGCTGCAGGGGAGAGGGAGCCATTGTTGTGGAGTAGAGACTGAGAGAGAGAGAGAGAGAGAGAAGGAGAAGCACACAGAATACACAAGGAGAATGTTTCCCCAAAGCCATTGGCTTGGAAAATGAGAGGAATTGAATTTCATGATTTCTTGAAACCATCTGGGCTTAAAGCCTGGAATTTTAAAGGTCAGCCAGGCTTGGCTGGGTAGGGCCTGGAGTGCACTGCCCTTGGCTCCTGGAGACAAGGCAGGTAAACAACCTGGGGGCAGAAAGCATGGAAACTGTCATCTGAGAAATGCCTGAGGCACACACTGGGAACTTTATTCTCTAGTCTAGGAACACTTTCATGAGATGCAGCATTCACAGAGTCATCTCTCTGAGAACAATGGAGTTGTCTGTACAATTTCCCTCCCCCACCCGTCAGTATAAACACAGAGCCACCTTCAGGGAGCAGTGCAGCACCAACTCTGGCTGCCTAACTTGCTTACACCAAGCACCATACCCCTGCACTCCAGTGGGAATTCCCTCCTCAGTCATATTTGCCTCAGTCTCAGTGAGTGGGCCCTTTCCCCAGAAGACTAGCACAAGCCCCTGCCCACACTATGTCTCCTGATCAGAGTTCTGCAGGGCCTCAGTTCTGGTAGTGGTGCTGTCAGGTCTTGTTTCACATGCAGACTAGCGTATACCTAGTTAAAACTCACTACATTCAGGCCAGGGACCGAACACTCTCCACAGCAGGCAAGAAGAGCCTCTGTGAACAGCTAGTCCAAAGGATAGAGTTTCCAAAACATAATGGCGAAGCACACACAGCATACACTGGAGGCATTCCCTGAAGCACCAGGCCCTAGGCCATTACTTTCAGGAGCAGGAGACATAACTGGCTTTTCTCTGTGTTAACAGAGAAGGCAGAGGCTTAAACAAAATGCCAAGATGGAGGAATCTATCCCATGAAAGAGCCAGATAAGGACATGGCCAAAGATCTAAGTGAAATAGATATAAGTAACATGCCTGGTAGGGAATTTAAAGCAACAGTCATAAAAATACTCTTTGAATTTGAGAAAAGAATAGATGACAGATGTTTTTAAATGCCAAATATTTTCTTGTTCACCAATTCTTGGTTGTAATGAGTAAAGCAATGTGCTAGCTACTTTTGGATAAAGTCTGGAAACAAAATTAGAAAATTTAATGTATGAAGAAGAATTTGAAAAAATGAAGAGTTTCAAAATTAGGACCAAGTGATAGGAATTAGTAAATGTAAAGCAGACACTAGTACCTTGATTTTGGAAAATACCTGGAAGAAAAGGAAAGATTTCAAAGTTTAGAAAAAGGCAAGTTTAACACCTTTTTCTGATGAATAGGCAAGGACAACTCTGCTGAGTTAGTTTCTTTTTAATACCAATTGAGAAATTATGATAGATTCTTACTCATACATATATCATAGTGAGTGACAATCAAAAAGGCCTTATGAAGAAAAAGTCATAAATGATCATATTCTCAACTACAAAAATGATAAGCCATGATCTTGTGAGTAGTAGTTCTAAAAAATTTCTTGTATGTCACTTTTTCCTAAATTGGAAATAAATTATGTTGACTTATGTTATCAATAGATACATGTAATGTTATTAATGCAAGATTATATTGATTACATAAAGTATATATTGATATATGCAGACTAAATTTTGCCCATTAGAATATAAACTCCAAGAAAACAAGAATATTTATGTTTTTATTTTGTTTCATTGCTATATCAATAGGCCCAAATTACCATCTGATATATTTAAGTGTAGTGAATATTTGTTCAATGGAATATATATTTAATTCATACATAAGTACAACCAGAACTATGATTTTATCATGTTGTTAAACACCATCTCAAGGGAAATTAGTTGAATATCAAACAATGGTGGAGTATGTGATTTGGAACATGTCGATGGAAAAAAAAGAATGCGTAGAGAGAAGAAAATTCAAATGAAAAAAACTGAGGGAAAATGCAAAAAAACCAGCATCATTGAATAATGAAATGGAAAATTCCTTTTAAAAATTAATGTGTGAAAGGCAAGGTAGAGATAGGGTTTAGGAAAACAACCTGATGCAGTGACAGATCTCTCCTATGGATGGCTCTTGAGTCTTGTTTTACTTATTAATTTCCATCTTGATAAAAAATTGTGTTAGATTTTTCTCTGCTTTAAAACAAATAGAAAAAAAAAAAAAACAAAAACCCACCACTAATTCACATATACCCATTTTCTTGGAGTGTAGTGTCCAGAGGGAAAGTAGTAAGAAGTGTCATTGAAGGGACACTGGGGTGGCGCAGCAGTTGAGCACCTGCCTTCAGCCCAGGGCATGATCCTGGAGTCCTGGGATCGAGTCCCACATCAGGCTCCCTGCATGGAGCCTGCTTCTCCCTCTGCCTATGTCTCTGCCTCTCTCTTTCTCTCTTACATTAATAAATAAATAAATCTTAAAAAAAAAAAAGAAGTGTCATTGAAGAAGTGAGGAAAGGCTATGCTTTTTTTGATAAGACTCAACAGACAATAAAACTAAAACTCGACCTACAGAATGGGAGAAGATATTTGCAAATGGCATATCAGATAAAGGGCTCATATTCAAGATCTATGAGGAACTTATCAAACTTAGCACCCAAAAAACAATCCAGTCAAGAAATGGGAAGAAGACATAAACAGATAATTTCTCCAAAGAAAATATACAAATGGCCAAGAAACACATGAAAAAATGCTCAACATTACTTGGCATCAGGGAATGCAAATCAAAACCACAGCAAGCTACCACCTCACACCAGTCAGAATGGCTACAATTAACAAGCCAGGAAACCACAAATTTTGGCAAGGATGCACAGAAAGGGGAACCCTATTATACTATTGGTGGGAATACAAGCTGGAAAAGCCACTCTGGAAAACAGTATGGAGGTTCCTCTAGAAGTTATAAAGAGAGCTACCCTATGACTAAGCAATTGCACTACTGGGTATTTAACCCAAAGATAAAAATGTAGTGATCCGAATGGGAACCTGCATCTCAATATTCACAGCAGCAATGTCTACAATAGCCAAACTGTGGAAAGAGCTAAGATGTCCATCAACAGATGGAAAAAGAAGATATGGCATATATATACACAATGGGATATTAGTCAGCCATGAGAAAGGATGAATACTTACCATTTACACCAACGTAAATGGAACTGGAGGGTATTATGCTGAGCAAAATAAGTCAAACAGAGAAAGACAATTATATGGTTTCATTCATATGTGGAATATAAGAAAAGGTACAGAGGATCATAGAGTGAGGGAGAGAAAACTGAAGAGGAAGTCATTAGAGAGGGAGAGAAACCATGAGAGACTTTTAACTATAGAAAACAAATAGGGTTGCTGGATAGTTGGTAGGGTAATTGGGTGATGGGCTTTAAGTAGGGCCCATGATGCGATAAGCACTGGGTGCTATATGCAACTGATAAATTATTGAACACTACATCTGAAACTTAGATGTACTATATTTTGGCTAATTGAATTTTTTTGGCTAATTATATTTAAATATATATATTTTTAAAAACCACAACTAAATAAACCAGTCAGTACAAACTACAGGCGTACCTCAAAGTTATCATGGGTTCAGTTCAGACCGCCACACTAAGCAAATATTGAATAAAGTGAGACAAATGAATTCTTTGGTTTCCCAGTACTATAAAAGTCATCCTTACATTATACTGTGATTTATTAAGTGTGAAATCTCATTATGTCTGAGAGAAAGTATATACCTTAATTAAAAAATACGTTATTGCTAAAAACGCTAACCATCATCTGAACTTTCAATGGGTTATAATCACTGATCACACCGTCATAACAAATATGATAATAATGAAAATATTTGAAATATTACCAAAATTACCCAAATGTGACACAGAGACACAAAGTGAGCATTTCTGATGCTATTAGAAAAATGGCAGTGACAGACTTGCTTGACAGGGTTGCCCCAAACCTTCAGTTTGTAAAATTAAGTTTTAAGTTTAGTGGTACAGACACATGTTGCTATTTTATATTTTATTACCTAAGGCAGTAAGCATATTTGTCTTATGTTGGTATTATAATAATTACTATTATTTTAAAAAATATTTATTTATTTATTCATGAGAGACACAGAGTGAGAGGCAGAGACACAGGCAGAAGGAGAAGCAGGCTCCCCGCAGGGAGCCGGATGTAGGATTCAATCCTGGATCCCAGGATCACGCCTTGAGCCGAAAGCAGATGCTCAACTGCTGAGCCACCCAGATATCCCTTATAATTATTATTAATAGTCAAAATATGCTACCCTGAGGATAGATTGCAGACTTACTGAGTGTCTAACAAATCCCAGATTTCTCCATAATTCATCTTGCACCATACATTATGCCCCATAATCATGCCACCCGGCTCAGGTGCCTGTTGGAACTAGCATATTCCATAATGTGGTTATCATGTCTATTTTGTCCCCACTGAGAAACTTGCTCCTAGAAAAGTGATTGACACAAATTAGATGCTTAATAACTATGCAAAGGAATTGACTGACCATTTGAGAATTCTGCTTAATGGATATGCTGTAGTGACTGTCAAACCAATAATATCTTTGGGGAGGGGTATTTGTAAGTCACAGAAGATCAATTGTGTGGTTGATAGCATAAAAAAAAAAAGAGTCAGAATATTAGAATAGGAAACATGGATGCCATTGTCTTTATAGAAGGACAAAAACCTCTGTGAGGTTACTAGACCTATTTAATGCATCATGAGTAGTGTCCTGTTCATCTTGCTGTGCAACTTACTGAGATAAAAGTGTATCTTGCTTCCCTTTATGTTCTTAAATAATTCACCATTTGCTGAGATAATATGAGCATGCCACTGGTCCTTATAACCTGAAAGACTTTAACTAGCAATTAAGATTAATAAATATGCATAAAATGTTTTATTTAGTTTATTTTGTTATAACATTTTATTTGATGCTCTCTGAAGCTGTGTGTCTCTGCTCTGGACTTAGATACTTGTTCTGTCATATATACATAATATTTAGCTTGAGACGGCCTTACACTGTAACAGAAGAGTTCTATTCTTATTGGCAAGCTAAGTGTGTGTGGTACCTTTGTGACTCATTATAGAGGAGTGCTCCTGCTAGGACATGGTAGGATATTAGAAATGCTTTTATATAAATAACATGATAGGTTTCTATTGGTGGGCTTTAGATATCGAAATATATTTTAATGCCCTTAAACATAAGAATTGTGCTTTGGGATTGACTAATGGATGTGTCATTTTCATCTCAAGATATTCTTGGTACTCCAGTAATTTACCCACTCCATGGAGCAGAGGCTTCCTAGATTTCACAGTATAGTAAACAATATAACAGAGAAGGTCTTGAGTAATTTCAGACTATGCAGTTCTCTCAGACTGACTTTTAATTGGCAGTGACTAATACTTATTAAGTTTACATATACCGCAGCATATCTTCTTAAGTATAAAAATGAATTTTATTATGAGAATAACAGCATATATTTTTTACTAGTTACTGCATATAGTATTAATATAGGTGTATCTCATTTGATCTGCACACGTCCTAGAAGAGGTTGCTGTTGGCCCTATTTTCACATGGTGATAAAACTCTTGGAGAACAAAGCAATACCTTTAGTTTAGTGATAAACTTGGAATTCAGATGCATCTGAGTCCAAAGTCTGGTTATTATTCATTGCTATATACTATCCATCTTAAAGCTTTTAAAAAATACTTGAGGGTTTATAAAAGGAAGAGCTCTACTTCTTTTAAAAAGTATTCCCACTTGGCATTTTTCTGTCTGGAAGTTTCATAAAGTAGAGATTACTTCCATAATTGAAACCATTTAGATGTTAGCTTCTAACTATCTGTTTCCTAGTGTAATAGATTCAGTTTTATATTCTGCAGAGCACTAGCATTTAAAGAATCTTCACAAAAAAAGTCGTGAAATCTAGAAATTTGAAAAATATTTTGATAATATACCACTTCTTTAAGATTCACAGTGTGCATTATCATATATATTTTTTACAATCAAAGGATTCTACAGTAGGAATATATTTATATATATATATATATATTTTGTTCCAGCACTTCCAGTTTTACCTGAGTGTTTTTTAAAACATTTATTAAAACTCTTAGGTACTATTTTCTCAGATACATGATAGCAAATTTATACATTTATTTGAGTATAAAAAGTAAGAGGAAGAAAAGCCCAAAGTAACTTCCCACTTAAGATGTAATTCCTAAAACCACATAGTTTTACTTCCAATTAGATACACTGGACAGAAAAAAAAAATAGATGTCTTTTAAAATATTAACTGAAAACACCAAAACATTAAAAATCATAAGAAATGAAACACACACACCAAAAAAACCTCACTCAGATTCCACATAAGAGAAATTTCCACTTGCAGGTCAGCTTTAAGTTTCTTTAAAAGAGTATGGCTACCTATTTTCAAATGGAAACATATAACTTTTCTATTAAAGCTTCATGAGATGAATGATTTATAGATACAAAGTAGTCATTTCTCCCCTTTTAAAATCATATTTTCTCCTCCTTATCTAAAATGACATGGATGCGAGGGGGCCACATGAGTTTAATTACCAAGGGCACTGTATACTAAAGTGGAACAGAATGTTATTAAATCCATAGGATATTTTCCTCTTGCCAGCTCCATCATCTCTGTTGCTTCTCCTTTTTTTTTGCCCTTTCTCAAATCAATTCATTTCTATGCAAATGCTTGCATCTCAGTAAGGAGGATATGTGATAAGAAACCAGACTTTTTCTATAGACAGGCTGCTTATTGAGTAATTCATCCATCATTTACTCAAACAGAAAATCTATGACTACCATCGTTTATTCATTCACATGGATGTTTTCCCACCTGAAGCAAAGACTTCATTTCAATTTTGCTTTACAGCTGGTGGACATAGCTCTACTCTATTACGATCAACAGCCCCACTTTGCATGTATGTTCCAGGGGCAATCTTCCTCCAGAGCCTTCTAAATATTCTTTTGTCACAGTGTCATTCATCTTCCAAGCTCTCTGATTTACCCAATCCTAGTCATCTTTTTGAAGATGCTGCCTCCTTGGCTGTTGCAGTCCACCTTTATTCTGTTAATTTATATCATATAAGCCAGTACTTATATGGTTCACCTTTCTCTTGTAATACCCCTGAAACAGAGGATAAACACATTGAACACAATACTACTTCTAATGAGTATTCTGTTTTCAACACTTCAATATCCTAGCCTATAATGGATACCCATGAAAGATTTGCTGCATTGAAATTTACGGAGTTATTAAGAGGGACAAATTACACTGGGAAGAGGGTTACTTTAGTGAGATGAGTCAAAGTAAAATAGTAAAGACCTGTTAAGTTTATGAAGTTCCATTATCACATAGATGTATTTCTTCAAAAAGTGTGAGAGTTTCTGTTTGCACATTTTATTATGAGCCTAAAAAGTTGCTAAAAGAGAGGCTCAAATAAAATAGCAAGACGTGGTATTCAATCACACAATTTTGTGCTTTACAAAAAACTACCTTGGTTTAGGTTGTTTGTTTTTGTTTGGTATCTCAAATTTCACTATAGTTAATGTTGCTTTCAAATCAATTTTTAAAGTTGTTCACAAACTAATTCTTCATATATCCAAAGCAGAGAAGTAGAGTATCAGTGTTATCAGGTGGTTAAATAGCATATTTAAAAAATCTCTTTACTATGTACCCTCAAGCTTCACTTATAGACATAAATGAATTACTGGCCAATGCAGTTAAGCAAACACTATTATTGTTTTCTTTTACACATATCGAGAGAGGCACTGGGTATGAAGAAGTTAACACAGAAATATGGTCCCTTCCTTCTATAGATTATAATTCTGTGGATAATATGTGTGATAAATAACCAATCAAAGAAAAAGGAGAGAAAAGTAAAAAAGAATATAAAACAAGAAAAAAATAACCAATCATCAACATAATTACAAACTGTAATAAGTTCAGGGAAAGGAGAGTGAGGTGCTAAGATATTAAATAGGGGGAAACTTTCTTGAATTAAGCTCTTTTTAAGAGAATTATTTTAGAAAGTGACATTTATGCTAAAACTTAAAAGATGAGAAAGAGTCACTATGTGAATGGAAGAACATTTCAGATAGAAAAAAAAAAATGTGAATGAGAACCTAAGTCAGGAAAGGATTTTTAGTATAAGAAACAAAGGGAAATAACAAACAAGATAAGAATGTAGAAATTGGCAGGGGCCAAATTATAAGAAGATAATAGGCTATGATAAGTTCAATGGGAACCATTAAAGACTTTCAAGCATGGAAGGAACAGTGTTAGTATAAGTTTTAAAAAAGATGAACAGTTACATGGAAAATACTACAAGGGAACAAGTATGGAACATACTTCATTCTCTTGAAGTATTTCTCCACATGATGGGAAATATGCCAGTAACAGTCTTCAGATTCTGTATTAATAAATCAGATTTCAGGGAAGAGACAATTAACTACTTCCAGTTCTTTTTTTTTTTTTTTTGAATATTTTATTTATTTATTTGAGAGCAAAAGAGCAAGACAGCACAAGCAGGGGAAAGTGCAGAGGGAGAGGGAGAAACAGGCTCCCCCCGAGCAGGGGACCTGACATGGGCTTGATCCCAGCTCCCCTACACCATGACCTGAGGCAAAGGCAGGTGTTCAACCAACTGAGCCACCCAATAAACCCATTACTTCCAGTTCTACCTCTGCTGTTGCAGATAATGGATATCTCTATCAATGCCATATGAACTGGAGCCTTAAAGGATTTGAACTGTTTATTTTTTCCCTTGGTTTTATTCTTTCTTGATTTTCATAATATCACCCTTCATATTTCTATATGTTCCAATTCTTTATCCTCTGAGGGTCCTTTGCTGATGCCTCAAATATTAATGTTCTTCCATTTCAACCCACTCTGTCAATAAATATTCATTGGGTACTACTAAGTACCAGGCACTATTCTAGGTACTATGGATATAGTTAATAAAATACTTATTTAAGTCTATCATTTATCTATTATCTGCCTATCATCTATCTACCTACCATCAGTCTCATCTTTTTATCTACAGATGCTTCTCAAATCTAGATCTCTTCCTCACCATTTTCCATCTCAGCAGTTAGTACGACCACCCATTCAGATACCAGGGAGACGGCTTCTTTCCTCCTTCTTTTTCACTTTCTATCCTTCGATCAGTGGCCAATATTTTAAATTCAAATGTTTTTTAGTTAATTCAAGCACCCATCATCTATTGCTGGTCTATTGCTATAAATTCCAGACTTGTCTCCCTGATTCCAGTTTTCTTTCCCTCAAATCAAACTTCCACACCACTGCCAGAGGGCTCCATCTAAAAGGCAAATCTGATCACCCTACCCCCTGTCCTATAACCATCATGTCATCATAATAATTCATGCAACTTAGCATAGCATAGGTCATCTGATCACCATTTCCCCCTCCTCTCTACCTTAAGCATCATTTCTTGTCAATTCCTCTTGAGCATTTTATGTGCAACATTTTCTCTTGACATTGCCTGGGCTTATGATTTCTTAGTTTCCATTGCTCCTTCTTTATCTGAGGAACAATATTATTCCTTAAGACAGATCCTTCCAACAAGGCTTCTGGAACTTTTGAGTTTGGATTAGAGGTTTCTCTTCTATGCATCACTCATTCATTCACTCAAAACATCCTTTGCTTACTCTTCTATCTGCTTATACCTGCCACATGCCCATGTATTACTTTTTATAGGACTTGTGAGCCATGATAAAAAAGAAACCTTATTTATTTTCCTCTCTCCAGAACTGATTTAGTGTCTTACACAACATGCTTGAGTCAGTGAATAATTTGTTTCTCTTTCAAACCTAAATGTTTCAGTATATACTCCCACACACACTCTTTACTAGAATGATAATATGTATTTCAATAGCACCTTTAAATTTATGAAATGTTTTCACATTTATTCCATGTTTGATCCAAATAATTCTTTAAGAGAACATTAATAGGCTTTGGATTTTTCATTTTTAATACCAGGGGAAGTTGAGGTTCGGAGAGATTTATTCAAAGCCAAGCAGCTAATGGGTGAACTGTAATTTTGTACATAATTTTTTCAACAGACCACACTGCCTACTACTCACCAGACTGGGGACTCAGCCTCCTTGACCTGCTTTTGCTGAAACATACCAGGTGTACTTCTTAGCCTAGGAAAACCTAACCCCAGGACAAGGGACACGTCTGGTCAAGTGGGCCTGGTCTTTTCTCCCTGAGCTCCAGACCTGTATTTCTAGCAACCTGCTTAATATAGCTCTCCTTGGATGGACTACAGCACTTCAAAAGCAACATGTCTAAAATAAAATGTTACCTCTGCTCTGTTCCCATACCACTGCCTTTTACCCAAACTAGTTTGTCCTCCACATTTTATGATTTCTAGCAATGCTATTTCATCTTGGGGATTTGGAAAATAATGTTAAGGCTGTATCTAGCTATTCATCTCTTGAAAATAAACCTCCTTACTGATAAATTGTCATTATTTATTGAAAATCTGTCAGGCTATCATTCATCCCTTCAGGGCCTTACAGAACAAAGACATTTTAGAGAATTAAATATGGCATACTGAAAATAATACTCTCCCCCTTACATAATCCAATTTAGGCATAAATGTTTCAGTAACAACCTAAGTTGGTAAGAGGTAAAAATCTCTAACAATGAAGATATTACTTTCATTACTTCAATAACTTTTTTCAGTGAAAAATATTATCTTTCATTTTGTTTTTTAGTTATTTTTTTAAATGAGGAGGGTAATCATGCCATCTGTTTTATTTCTATTTATTCCTGGTTTTTGTGCCATGCCAGTCAGTCATTTGCTGCATTAATGGAACCAGGATAAAAGAGATTCTTTCTGGATCACCAAGTTTTGTACTGTTGAGGTCAGCTTTTCCCTCATTCTAACAACTTTCTTGTTATTTTAATATCTGAGGGATGCCTAAGTGGCTCAGCAGTTGAGCACCTGCCTTCAGCCCAGGGCATGATCCTGGAGTCCTGGGATTGGGTCCCACATGGGGCTCCCTGCAGGGAGCTTGCTTCTCTCTTTGCCTACGTCTCTGCCTCTCTCTCTCTCTCTCTCTCTGACTCTCATGAATAAATAAAAAAATCTTAATATATATATATATATATATATATATATATATATATATATTTGAAACCTTTCACTGGATTAAGTGTAATTGTTAAAATAATATTATTTTTAAAGTCCAGAAAATTCAAAATAAACTCAAAATATAAATTACTCAACCTAAGCAAGCCACACCAAAAATATATTATTATATAAGTAAGGCAGAAACTATAGAAATTAAATTGTTGTTCTTAACCGGTCTTTGACATAGATTTTAGAAATGATATCAGAAAATTTCTTCAGAGGCTAAAATTGAAGGGAGAAAGCTGAAGATTCCATGGCTGGGTTTCTCATAACCTGGGTGTGATGGACACTGTGATGTATCACCAGATCCTGTTAACGGAAGAATTTGTTGCCCCATCTTCTGGGAGTGCTGGCATCAATAGGCTTTAGTCATCAGTCTCTTCAGTGATCTCCTCAGTTGCATGGTAGTCTACATGCACTGCTTCTTGGGCAACTCATTCAATGACAGATCAACACAGGAAGGCTCAGCTCCTGACAAACTCTTGGTTGTGATTTCTCCAATATGATTATGGTATCATCTAAGGCTTTTTTGGCTCTGCATCACAGCTCAGCTTCTCCCTCTGACCATCTTTCATCCTCACCTTCCTTTCCATAGGTATTGCTATCTAACAAATATCCTGCATGCTAAACTGTCTTAGAGTTGGGTTTCTCCATCCTAATTCAACCTGGAACACAAGACTTCAAGGAATTTGTGAATCCTCTAAATTTACAGGCATGTGTTCATCTTATAAATATGTATGAATTTTCCTGGGAGAGGTTTTACTTAGGTGGGCTTTCTATTAAAAAAAAAAAATGCTTGTATCATTGTCCTAGTGTGTTGAAGATCATCCCATTACTAAGAAAATAGGTGGATAATTTTAGCCTTTGAATTAATTATAACAAATTCTACACAATGACTAATGCATACATATTAACCATTCAGTATCCATCACATTATGGATGGGCAAAAATGAAACGAAATCAGTGAATGCTTAAAAGGCAAAGAGCACCCTGCTAATGCAAAAAAAAGAAATGATAAACCTTTTTTTTTTTTTAAAGTGACTATTATTTGTGGCTAGGAGACTGTTTCAAGCCATTCTTTTCATTTTTATAATTTTTTAAAAAGGACACATGAAAATACACCAAGGTAATGATACCCCTGAAAATTTTTAAAAAGATTGTGATGCACTTTTGAAATTGTGTGCCTGAGTTCTTGGCTAGAGCCCTGCTGAATCTTTTTTCAAATTCATAAAGAGAGTCCCTCAGGATATTTCACAGTGTGAGGATACACAGCCTCCTTTCCTGACAGGTCATTATTGCATATCATGCTGGGATTGAGTACAGGACTGGAGAGTGGCTGCTCTCTGCTTCTTCTGTAAATGTATGTGGGACTCAAGCCTTGGAATCTTAAATGTCCATGAGAGCTCAAAGGGTACCTGATGATTGATTTGCACTACAGGACAGGGCTGACATAAGAACTGCAGTTGAGTTCAGCAGGATTGCAATCAGAGTCCTTGGCAAAAGTCACGTTGCATGAGGTTGACTATCATGTGGCTGTGACCACCTGCTGCAGTTTTCTTATCAGTGCTAGGTAAGAGGGTGGTTTTTTTGTTTGTTTGTTTCCCTTTTTAAATGTTGTAATTAAAAGCACTTTCTTCAAAAGGAAAAGTTTTACAGCAAAAGAACATGTATACTAAGCTCTGATGGAAGAATGGAAACCGATATAGGGGAAGTGAAACCATAGGGAAGCATATGCTGTGTGTCTAATTAGTCTATAGCCTTCGAAGTTAAGATACATCACAGGAGAGACTGAGCTTGGAGCAAAGCTCCTTCCTTTATTTAAAAATGATATACTTCAAAATCATTAAAATATTAAAGTCCTAGAAAATGTTATACCACATGGTATTATACCAATTCTTTCTTTCACTTTATATAGTTAAGAAGTCCCTGGGGGAGAAAGAGCATATTTTAAAATTCACATTATGTTTTAATAACTTTTTCCTCCTGTTATGCTCATCCTAAGAAAAAATAAAAATACACAAAAATATAGATAAATGAATGAAAACCATTCAGTACTGCACTACATAAGAGAGCACAACCCAGATTTTACTAAAAATATACTACCAATTCCCAACAGAGCCTAAATCTACTAAAAATATTACAAAATGTCAAGAAAATTTTCTATTGTTGAAAACTAACAAAAATGTAAGTTGACTAACTGTTCAAGTAAATTAACCATTTTTTTCAGTTACCTCAAATTATTTTTGTTTGTTTAATTAATATACAGCACATGTAATCAGATAGTTGCTTTTGAGAATCAACTCTTAAAATTTATTTTCTTATATTTCTCAATTTCCTGACTACAATTTTCCAACTGCTAAGTACTTCTCACAAAGCTAATAAATTAAATTTATAAAATAAAACTAGAATTATCCTAAATATTATTTTTAAAGCAGTGATTTAAACATCAAAAAGCATAAGCCTAAAATGGTTTCATAATTAAATGTTTTAATTTGATATTACAAAGATTTAAAAATGGAATCACACTCTTGACCACTTGTGATTCCAGTTGTCCAATTCTCTTCAACATTAAAGGTACCAATAGTAAATATGCATCTATTCTTTACTAAAGAATATTAATGCTATGAGTTTGAATCTCTTAAATGTTTCTATATTCAGTTTTAAATCTTTCTGGGATCGAAAAACTATTTGTCTTATCTTCTCACTAAGGAAGTGTTATATTATTCCTCAAATTTACAGGGTTAACTTTCCAACTCTACCATGTTTACAAATTAACTATGTTTTACCCATGTCCCTGGATTTATCTACATCTACTCACAGAGGTCTACAGCTCCTGCCCAATTCAATTGGATTTTGCATTTCTTTGGCCTCTGAAGGGTGGTTTGCAGACCTTGGTTTGTGTGGTCATGGGATTCTAAAGGAATCCAAGTTGCACAACACAGCCGGACCTGTCGCTGGGTCCATGCCAAACTAGAGAGAGGAATTTGTGAGCCTACCAGGGTCTTGCCAGGTGGGGCGTGGAGCCAAGTCCTGCATGTGGTAAATCAGCTCTCAGTCCCACTCTGCCTCCAGTCAACCTCCTATTGGAGTCCCACATGGGGGAAAACAAACAAACAACCTCCTACTGGAGTCCCACATGGGGGAAAACAAACAAACAAAAAACTTACTTTTGGTGATAAGTAAACATTTACTGTCCAAGCCAAAAGATTTTTCTTTTTGAGTGGAAACTGCATTATTCCATATACTTCCTAAGATTATGCAACACTTTGGGATATTAAAATCATATTAGGCTCAATTTGAGATATTTCTTTGTACTCTGTTAGGTCCAATGTGGTGTTGATGATGTAGGAAGAGCGATCACAAAGGGTGAGTGTCAGGATAGACTTGTCTGGAACAGTCCATGCTGTTTGTCTCTCGCTTGGACAGACTAAAAATCAATTCAGGTAGCATCTAGCAGAGAGGTGGACTCAAAGAGGATAATAGCATAGCTTTTTAAATTAAGATTGGAGATTCTTGGGATCCCTGGGTGGCGCAGCGGTTTGGCGCCTGCCTTTGGCCCAGGGCGCGATCCTGGAGACCCAGGATTGAATCCCACATCGGGCTCCCGGTGCATGGAGCCTGCTTCTCCCTCTGCCTGTGTCTCTGCGCCTGTCTCTCTCTCTGTGACTATCATAAATAAATAAAAATTTAAAAAAAAAATTAAAAAAAAAAAAAGATTGGAGATTCTCAAAATTTTGGATTGCTAATTTCTGGGCACTTTTTGATTCTACATTGTGATACATTGTCCTGAGGATTAGGTGCAGTATTGTCTGTTGCAGCAGCAACAGCAGCAGAAAGCATAAAACTGGGGTCATATAGTTTTTGGAAATGGCTTCTTAATATTATTGTCTTCTATTATAACGTCTCAGTTGTAATTAAAAGAGAAAAAGTCTTCATAAATATGCTTTCACTCATTTTTCTTGAAACATGTCTTTTTGTGTAGCTTTCATTTGTCTATTTTTAAAAGATTTTATTTTTAAGTAATCTCTATACCCAACATGGAGAGCAAACTCACAACCTTGAAAGAGTCACATGGACCATTGACTGAGCCAGCCAGGCGCTTTTGTCTATTTTTGATAGAGTACAGAGAAATATTTCTCTTTTACCAGAAGAAAAACAATTAGCCCATGCTTGATGATAAATTGCAACTGACAATTCACTTCTGGGTAAGGGAGACAATGGGACTCAGTGAGGTGCGGACTGACTTGGAAAGTATACATCACTTTTAACAAAAGGCCCACACACACCACAGCTCTAGACAGATCTTATCATATTGGAATATAGACTAGACATTGCCAGAAATTTGCATTTTTATGTGAAGTTGCGCTATTTTAAATTATTAGTTTAAATTTTTAAAGAACGTTACTCAAGCTAAACCAAACACATCAGTAAGATTTATTACGTCTTTATTAGGAAGCTTGTTGCCCAGTGAGTGCCCTTTAATTCAATGTGCTACAGGCTGTCTAACATGCATTATCTCAATGCCAGAAGGCCCACCTGCCTCAGTTTGCAAAATTCTGTAATAGTCATTTCTGCAATAGTCAATTCTGTAAAAGTTGGGATTTCAGTTTTCATGCTTTTTGTGCTGGAACTCAAACTCCCTTCCTTCAGCTAATATAATAAATTAAGGTAATATAATATTTTACCTCATTATCAATGAGGTACATTGAAATGAAATGCTCTTCCCTCATTCTCTAATTGACTAATTTTCCTTCCCTAATCTTTAGTGTCCAGATCAAATGTCACCTCCTCTGTGAAGGGTTTGTAATATTAATATTCAATATTTTTCTTTTTCTCTCCACATTCAATAGCACTTTATGTAGTGACTCAACCATGTCCTAGTGATCTGAAATTAACATGCCCAGGTCAGCCTACTAGTCCAAAGAGAAAAACATGTGGAGCAGATCTGGACCCAAGCTCAACTTAAAGTCAAACCAACCTGAATTCAGGCAAAATGAACTTGTTCCAGCCAATTGCCAAAATGTGAATAAAGAAAAAAAAATTATATTTTTTGAGTGATTTGTTATGTAGCAGCATTATGGAAATTAACCAGGACACCTTATCATAATGGTTAAGGGCTTTGTATTCCTAGATACTGGGGCACTTAAAGAAAAGTCTAAGGTTTCAGAGAAGAAAAAGAAAACCAAAAATACTTTCCTCAGTAAATGTACTTGAAACTTGTCTGTGAGAAGAAATATGCTCATTTTTAGCATATACACATAAATGATCCTTGAGGTCTATGAGGTTAATTCCTTATTTCCTCTGAAATGACTATTTATGATTAGAAACAAATCTGATAATCATTACTTTCCAGATTAAACAAACATTTTAAAAA
Organism: Canis lupus dingo; assembly: GCF_003254725.2. Taxonomy (NCBI): domain Eukaryota; kingdom Metazoa; phylum Chordata; class Mammalia; order Carnivora; family Canidae; genus Canis; species Canis lupus. Next base: position 46,610,786 of record NC_064248.1, read on the forward strand.
GTATGCAATTCCGTTTATTTAACATACAGTTTTGAGCCCCTTACTAAATACTAAATATAAAATGAAGTAAAGAGATCCAGAAGCATAGGGCTGTGGGGTGAGGAGGAGATCGTGAGTTCCGTTAAGAAATGTTTATGAAGGTGGATCCCTGGATGGTTCAACGGTTTAGCGCCGGCCTTCCCCCCAGGCCGTGATCCTGGAGTCCCGGAATGGAGTCCCACGTCGGGCTCCCTGCATGGAGCCTGCTTCTCTCTCTGCCTCTGCCTCTGCCTCTGTCTCTCTTGGTTATAGGACTCTATAGCACAGAATGTGACTGGCTATCTTCAGTGGTCAAGTATCAGCTGAAGGCATGGGTTGGATATCACCTTCCATGAAGAATCAGTAAAGGAAAGGAGGAGAAGTCTGAGGCTAGAACCTTACATCACACCAACATTTAAATGTAGAACAAAGACCAGCCACAGAAATAGAGGGAAATTCTGGAGTAATTAGTGATAAAAGCCAAAGTGGGAGAGAATTTCATTTAGAGGTAGTCAACAGTTTCAAATGTTTAATAGAGCATGGCTTTAACAGGGGCAGATTTTCATTAGATTTGGCAATTAGGAATTCACAGATGATTTCAATTATTGAAATTTCAGAAGAAAGGCAACAGGCCATATAACCATGGAATGAGGACTGAGTGGACTATTTAATAGAGAAAACTTTCAGAGGAGACAGCTTTTCTATAAACTGGATTGTGAATGAAACTGGGATTAAAACATATCTGTCTAACTCCTATTTTGCTCTCACATTTTTCATGAATATTCTGGGTTTTCTATCTAAAAGTATCTTTATACATGTTTAACACTTTATTTTCCTTTTATCCTTATACTTCTAAAAGGGTATTTTTCTATAAGCGCAATAACAGTTGTTTTGATAATTCCTATAATTACCAGAATTACTCCATATTGGGTCATATCTAAAGAACCTTGTTCAAATTCCTGGGTCCACACTTAGTAAATGTATGTTCTTAGATAAGTTATATAAACTTTATAAGCCTCCATTTCCTCAGATGGAAAATAGGGCTAACCTTATTTATCTCATTGACTAGATGTCAGAATTAGATAAAACATGAAACTTTGTAGGGACTAGAACAAAGTAGATACTCATAATGACTGTCCTTATCTTGTTATTATTAATATTGCTATAATGCAAAGAACATTATGCAACATTTGCTTATATTTCAAAGTCATAGAGTGAATGAATTTGCCAGGAATAGCAGTTGAAGTTATAGCCACCTAGACCAAAATTACAGCTTATTGTTTTTGCACACACAATTTAATGAATAAAATAATTCTTCTTTATTGTGGACAAAAACAGAACAAGTAAACATTTAATTTTAATTATTGATTTACTTTATAGGAATACAAATTAACAGCAGTTTTTCCTATTAAATTTTTTTTATTATTGAACATCTTTTTAAATTTTGTTTTATCATCATGACATTTAGAAAGAGACTTACCATCCTAAGTTTTCAAGTGACAATACATTAATTAAAAGGACAATGTTGTACAGCAAATATCTAGAAATGATTTGTCTTGAATAATTAAGACTTTAGTCTGTTGATCAGTGACTCTCCCAATTTCTTATCCTCCCAGGCTCTGGCAAGCACCATTCTACTTTCTGATTCTCTATAAGTTTACCTATATTAGACACTTTGGTATCAGACAGTATTTGCCTTTCTTGAACTGGTTTATTTTACTTAGCAAAATGTCCTCAAGATTTATCCATGTTGTTGGATATTGTAGGATTTCCTTCATTTTAAGGCTGAATAATATATCATTGCATGTATATATCTCATTTTCTTTATTCATCCATCAGTGGGTCTTTTGGTTGTGAAATCATCATTGTTGTTTTAATTTGAATTCTTGGATAATTAGTGACATTTTATATGTTTTTATATACCTGTTGACCATTTGGATGTATTCTCTGGGCAATTCTCAATTCAAGTCATAAATCTTTCTTTAATTGGGTTATTTATATTTTTTGCTATTGAATTGTAGGAGTTCCTTATATATTTTGGAAATTAATCTCATTAGAGACATGGATTCAGGATATTTTATTTCATTCTGTATGTTGCCTTTCAGCTTTGTTTCCTTTGCTGTGTAGGAATGGATTTGCTTTCATTTTTGTTTTTTGTTTTTGGTTGGTTAGTTGGTTGGTTTCTATGTTTTCAGTGAAAAAGGTGATGAGATTTCTGTAAATTCCCTCCCTCCAGAAAAAATATGCCTTTCAATCCAGTTGGAGAAATAATGATAGACTGATCTAATTCAGCATAGGAGGTACCTACATGGGACTAATAGCAGCTCTCATCAACCTGCTGTATAATATTACTATGCCCTTGTCTAAAACAATTCAGAAACCTAGAATCAATGGGTGCCTCTCATTCAGTTTACTGCCAGCTCAGTGAGGATGGGCAGTAGTGTTTTAGTTTGATATAGTCTCACTTTTCTATTTAGCCTTTGTTCTTTGCACTTTCATGTCATATTTATGAAATTATTGCCAAGACCAATCTCATGAAGTTTTTGCCTGTGTTTTCTTCTAGGAACTTTACAGTTTCAAATCTTATATCTAAGTCTTTAATCAATTTTGAGTTAATTTTTGTGTATAGTGTAAGACAAGGGTCAAATTTTGTTCTTTTGCATGTGAATATCCAATTTTCCTAGTATCATTTGTTCAAAATACTATCCTTTATCCACTGTGTATTTTGGCACTCTTGTCAAAGACCAGTTGATCATATACTCATGGACTGATTTCTGGTCTCTCTATCCTGTTACACTAGTTTATATAATTTGTCTCTATGCCAATGCCATGTAATTTATTATAGCTTTTTTTTATATATAGTTTGAAACCAATAAGTGTGATGCCTCCAATTTTGTTCTTCTTCAAAATTTTTTGTCTATTAGGAGTCTTTTGTGGTTCCACAGGAATTTTAGAATTATTTTTTCTATTTCTATAAAAAATGCCATTGAGATTTTGATAGAGATTACATTAAATCTGAATCATTTTGGGTAGTATGGGACATGTTTAACAATAAGTCTTGGGCAGCCCAGGTGGCTCAGTGGTTTAGCGCCACCTTCAGCCCAGGGTGTGGTCCTGGAGACCCAGGATCGAGTCCCACATTGGGCTCCCTGCATGGAGGCTGCTTCTCCCTCTGCCTGTGTCTCTGCCTCTCTCTCTGTGTCTTCCATGAATAAATAAATACAATCTTAAAAAAATAATAATAAGCCTTATAATTCATGAATACAGGTTTTCTTTATATTTGTTTTCATATTCTTTGATTTTTTTCATCAGTGTTTTATAGTTTTGACTGTACAAGTCTTTCCACTTCCTTAGTTAAGTTTATTCCTAAGTATTTTATTCTTTTTGGTGCTATTATAAATGAGATTGTTTTCCTAATTTCCTATTCAGATGGTTGATTTTTAGTATATAGAAATACAACTGATTTTTGTGTGTTGATTTGGTATCCTGAAACTTTACTAAATTAGTTTACTAGTTCTTACAATTTTTTTTTTTGCAGTATTTAGGTTTTCTATGCATAAGATCATGTCATTTGCAAACAGAGATCATTTAACTCTTCTTTTCCACCTGTGATGCCTCTTATTTCTTTTTCTTGCCTAATTGATCTGGCTAGGACTTCTGGTACTACAAGAGTGGTCATCCTTGCCTTGTTCCTGTTCTTAGAGGAAAAACTTTCAGTTTTTCACTATTGAGTATAATAATACCTGTGGGTATTTCATATATGGACTTTATTGACAGAGCATTTTTAAAACACATTTAGGTAATACTTAGAACAACAACAACAAAAGAAAAACCTTGATATTATTCTAAATTACTTCTTGTTTATTACTCTTATAAACAACTTCTATACATTTTTAACCTAAAAATGGAATCAGTCATTTTACTGATTTTTTTTTTCCCAAAAGCTAAAGCAAAATTTTAATAAGTAGAGAGAAAAGGCTTCAGCCTCAATTTAACAGAGATGGAAATGAGAGATGTACTCTGGGAAAGGGCTTTGATTTTAAAGTTAATTACAGGTGAGCAGATATGAGAGCAGAGAGTTTTCTGACATCATTTCAATTCAGTAACATATATTCAATAAATATCTAAGATCTTTTAAGTAGCATTTCCTTGTTGTAAGCATGAATGCTTGTACTAGATTTCCACTGCTGTATAACAAATTACCACAGATTTAACAGCTTAAAATAACACACATTTGTTATCTTACAGTTATCAGGGACAGGAGTCTGGGCACAACTCAATTAGGTCATCTGCTCAGGCCCTTAGTGAGCTACAATCTAGGTATCATGATAAGCAGCAGTCTCATCAGAGACTCAACCATAAGTCTAAGTTTTCCAACATATCTACAAAGATTGAACCATATTATTTTTGATTGGCCAAGGTTTTCAAAAATTTATTTAAAATTTTCATTAATCAGGGCAGCCCCGATGACGCAGCGGTTTAGCGCCGCCTGTGGCCCAGGGCGTGATCCTGGAGACCCTGGATCGAGTCCCGCGTCAGGCTCTCTGTGTGATGCCTGCTTCTCCCTCTGCCTGTGTCTCTGCCTCTCTCTCTCCGTCTCTATGAATAAATAAATAAAATCTTTAAAAAGTTTTTTTCACTAATCAAAATTATTACAATTATTATTTTTATTAACGGAAGGAAACATTAACAAAACTATCATATTCAAAGTCATCTAACTTTTTGATTTGTGTTTCTTTCTTTTATCATTTTGTTCTCTGGTCACTAAAGTAAAGTTTCGTCACTATATATTCTCAGTCTGATTTCCTACTCTACTCTGGGATTTTACAAGGGACAGTTTCCACTACTTCTTCGGAAGCTATTTGGCACTGTGATAGACCTCTCCTTATTCTGTCTTGTTTTCCCTTTGCTCTGTCTCATCTCATTACTTCTCCATTTCTTCCTGCAATATCACATTGAAGGCTTTCATCTAATTTTCAATACACTATCACCTGCTCATCTTTTTTTAGTTCTGTTGCTTATCAAGCAGTTCTTTCTTACAGAATCGCTTTCCTTTGGAAACTGTGTGCCAGGTGTGTGATACTAACTTGCAGTGCTGCCAGATGAATCTTGTTTAATTTTCTTTTTAACCTTGCTTTAAATTTATAGAACAGCACATGTTCAAAATGCATTAAACATCAGGAGTAAAACACATTTGTTGTAGAGAAAAATGGAAAAGTATGTATATATGGCCTATTTTATTGATATATAAACAAAGTGCTGCTCTTCTACAGGTGGTTGTATGTATAGGTCATTAAGAACAGGAAGGCACTAGAAGGTAATGGAAATTAGTGCACTCAGCACAGCAGGGAACAGCCTTTTAGCTCTACTTTAGAAAGAATTTCTCAATGGATGAGCTTGCAAAGTGCGATTCTGAACACCAAAGAAAAAGCTAGCATTATTGGCATTAAGTCAATGTTCCACTTCAGGCATCCAAATGCTAAAATCTAACAGACATTACTCATAACTTTTAAAGCCACAAAATTCCTTTTATAAATTTCTAAACATAGGAAAGAGTATTCTCTGGAAGAATCAGAAGGATTTCTTTGTTTTAATCTGAAACTTATTTCTTCCAGTATTATTAGCCTTACAAAAGACCTTATGTATATACATTCTGAACTTTTTTTAAAATTTAGCTTAATAAATAGATATCTTATATAATTCCTTTTTTTGTTTAAAAAACAAATATTTTTTAAGCTTACAATAATAACAAAAACTAAGTCATATCTTATTTGTCATAAAGACAAGAGTTTAAATATAATGTCTGGTGCTAAAAATCAGGTGAAATGTCAAAAATATATGTATATATACTGCATGTTTGCTCCAGTGCAAGGTATTAATTTTATATTCAAGAACATTATAGCCAAATTAATTTAATTAGGGATATGTTATAATAAATGGAATCTAATATATTTTTATTCAAGAAAACAAATGTTCTCTGTCATGACTTTGGCAAGTTTATTCAGATACGCTTAAATACTTCCAGTGATACAGATTCCCTTATTTCACACTGTTTCCTACAGTGTTGAGCTGTTCTATTTTTTATATCTTATAAATTTTTTACTTTCATAGAAAATAAATTTGTTTCCCTAGACCCTAGTTTTACCTTGGAACTATCCATTATAAATCTGTTTCTTACATATCACCTTCTAGCAAAAGTTTAAAAAAAATTTTAGCTTAAGACACACTCAGGTATGTCTAGAGTTTTTCTCAGTAATTTCCAATATGTTTTTCTGCGCAAAATCTGGTTGGTCATTACCCTGATTATATGAGTGAACTTAAAATTACTCACAGTAACATAGGCTAAGATTACAATAGACTTTTTCTTTAATGTTTTCTTTATTCTGTCAACTAACACCCTATTTTATTTTCTAATATAGGTCTCAAGATAGGTCTTTTGAGTTCTGAAATTTACATTTGATTTTTTTTTATAAACTTTGTGCTGAATTTGTTTATTTTTTGACACATAACTAGTAGTGCCAAGCACTATTCCAGATGCAGGAGATGGATTGCTGATCATAGCTTGATCACAATGGCCATATAGTCTCTAGGAAGAATCAGACAATCAAATAATCACAGCAATAAATTTATAACTATAAACTGAGATAAATGCTCAAAAGAGAATAGTCCAGTTTATTACATGCATTTGTATTATTTTAATTCAATTTTCTCTTGTTAGATTTGTCCCATGCATCTACTGTAGGGATATTTTTTAAATCTGCATTATTTTATCGAACATACTGTTCCTTTTAGGTTTGTATCATCTGAAATATTAATAAGCATAAGCACTTCTGTATGTTCTTAAGCAAATCATTTTCCCCTTTTGAAAATCATTTTCCATCTCTAGTTAAATAAAGATAATTACATTGTCCCAGCCTTCAGCATAAGACTATGATGAGGATCAAATGAGATATTTTACCTGAAAGTTCTCTGTGAACTATCAAATGCTATACAATGCCAGGCATTATTATTCTTCTAAGTTAATACATCATAAGCCAAATGGTCTTGTTTGTATAATTAAAGCTGTCATTAATCCGTTAACCAACAATCATTAGGAATATTTGTCCAACCAGTTAAAAAGTACTCAATTGTGTGTTTGTACTTCACCCATGTTTCTCTATTTTGTTCATAAAGATATTGCAGCAGAGAGTCAAAGCCTCACTGAAATCAAGGTATAAAGTGTATACATTTTCCTGCATTTTCCATTTCATTCCTTTATTATTTATTCAATTATTTGGTAATCAAAACAAATAAACATCATTTGGTCCTCTTTCTCACTCTACTCAACAATATCATAACTCATCAAAGAATTGAGGGAAATTTCCTGCCAGTTTCTTAGTTATGTAATATTTTTAATTTGTTATGCAAATGGATATGCACAGTACATTTCTCCTGTTCCACCCTTTGAATTTTATTTCCAATTTCAAAGGTAACTCTTTTTTCTTTCATTTATTACTGACTGCAGGTGGGTTCTTAACAAGCAAGAGGTGTAGTATCACACTGAGAAGATATGAGGACTGAACACAGCTTTTAAATAAACTTTTATCCTCCTAGTTTTTCTTTTGGAAAAGATGAGTTATAAAAAGGTGATTTTTATCAATTTTAATAATAATTTGTGATTTCTGAAATATCCTGTAGCACATATCAGAGTAATTAACTCTCAAAACTTTACATTATTTGTTAATTATCATCCCTTGAACAGCAATAGATATAAAAAAGTGGCCTGTATTTTGATAAATGTAGTTCTACTTTTCATTTTCTCACTCTAAACCAAAGCCATAGCATTATTAAAGAGCCATAGCATTATTATTTTTTTTTAAGATTTTATGTATTTATTCCTGAGAGACACAAAGAGAGAGAGCGAGATAGAGACACAGGCAGAGGGAGAAGCAGGCTCCATGCAGCAAGGAGCCTGATGCGGAACTCAATCCCAGGACTCCAGGATCACACCCTGGGCTGAAGGCCGGCCCTAAGCGGCTGCGCCACCCAGGGATCCCAAGCCATAGCATTATTAAAGAGAGAATTAAAATGGTCTAGACGGATAGACGAACAAATAAAGGCTTTTTAAACTAACAATTAACTCCTTTTTTTTTAAAGATTTTATTTATTTATTCATGAGAGAGAGAGAGAGAGGCAGAGACATAGGCAGAGGGAGAAGCAGGCTCCCTGAGGGGAGCCCAGTGAGAGACTAGATCCCAGGATCCTGGGATCACCTCTGAGCCAAAGGTAGAAGCTTAGCCACTGAGCAACCCAGGTGTCCCAACAACTAACTCCTAATTCTGTATTTTATCTAAGCTTATGTTTATTGAATTTTTATTGTACAGTGGCTTTTTCAAACACTCTCTCATATTTAATGTTTTCAAATGTAATTTTACCACCAGTTTAAAAATTCATTCGTTCACAGGGCATCTGGGTGGCTCAGTTGGTCGAGTGTCTGACACTTGGCTTCCACTTAGGTCATGATCTCAGGGGTCAAGGGATTGAGCCCCAAATCAGGCTCCATGCTCAGTGCAGAGTTTGAGATTTTTTTTCCCTCTCCCTTTCCTCACTCCTCTGTTCCTCTCCCTACTCATGTGCTCTCTCTTAAATAAATAAATAAGCAAATAAATAAATAAATAAGTAAATAAATAAATAAATACATTCACTATCAAGATGCTTCAGGTGCTATTTTAGATATTTGAGATTCTGCACTAAAAAAAACTAGCAAAGAAATAGATAAATCGCCCTTCCCTGTTAGAGCTTACATTTCAGCAGAGACAGATAATTATAGATTGAAATAAATTAGAAAAAAAATATGTAAATATGTTAAAAATGGTAAGTGCTATGAAGAAAAATAGAGCAGTTTGAGTAGGTGGAGAGGTTTTGAGGTGCGGAGGGGGTAGGTTATAATTTTAGTTGTGACAGGATAAGTAAAGTCACACTAGATATTATTTAATAAGTGCCATTTGAACAAAACCTTGTAGGAGGTGAAGGAGTTAGTTGATGCCAGGAAGAGGAAGCAGATAGAGCAGAGGTCCTAAAGTGGGAGCATCCATAGAGAAAGACTAGTATGACTAGAGCCAAGTAGGGGAGGAGCAGTGCAGATGGGGTCAGAGACTTGTGGGGAATGGAGTCATGGAAGGGCTTCTTAAGATTCTGCAAGATTTCTGACTTTTACTCTGAGGGACATGGCAGAGTTATTAGCTAAGGTTGGATTCATTTTTTTATTTCTGTTGCAAAGGATTACTTTGCCTGCAAACTAAGTGTACACTAGTGGATGCAGGAGGACAATATTATAGGCTATTGTAATCATCCCAGTGAGAGACAATGATGATTATATAAGGGAAAAAGCAGTATACAGGTCAGAAATAATCACATTCTGGGCATTTAAAATAATTTGTACTATGATAATTTTAAAACATAGTACAAAGTAAAAATCATAGTATTATGAATACCCATTACTCGTAAAAGAGAATTATAAGGATTTTGTCATATTTGCTTTATCCCTCTTTATTATGTTCTTTCTTGCAAAATATTTTAAGGCAATCCCTAAATATCTTGTAATTTCCCCCAACTGCTTTATTATGATTTCCCAAAGCTACAGTTATCATGATCAATAAAAGTGTTGATACTCCATAGTATCCTCTTATATCATAACCAAATCTTCACAATCAATTTTTTTTTCAGTTTTTTAAGAATGCACTTATATGGTTGCTTCCTTGGAATGGAATCTAAACAAATTTCTTACATGATTCTTTTGTTTTATTGTATCATTTAAATCTCTTTATTGTAAATCAGATTCTACTAAAATTCTTTCAAGTGAATCTCTAGAAGATAACATATAAGTAGATCATATTTTTAAAAATCTACTTTGCCAATTTCTGCCTTTTAACTGGAAAATTTAATCAATTTAAGTATAAAGTAGTCAGTGAAAAGGAAGAATTTCTGACATTTTGTTCTTTGGTGTCTTTGTTGCTCCTTATTTCCTTTATTACTGCCTTATTTGTAATTATTTGATTCTTTACAGTGTACAGTTTTCATTCTGTTCCATTTCCTTTTCTGCATTTTTTAAGTCATTTTCTTAGTGATTTCCCTGGGGATTACAATTAAGCCCTTAAACTTGTAACAATCTCTTTTGTACTAATACCACCTTAACTTCAATAGTATACAAAATCTCTGCTTCTATACAGCTCTGTCCCTCTCCCTTTATACTGTTGTCAGAAGTTACATCTGTAAACACTGTTGTCCATTAACATAGATTTTTCACTAATGTTTTATGAGTTTGTCTTTTAAATCATATAGAGAAAGAGAAGAGGAGTTATACACCAAAAATGCAGTAACACTAGCTTCATATTTACCTGTAGTTACCTATACAATGTTAGCTATTCTTCATATGGATGGCTTTATGTGATTGTCCAGTATCCTTTTATTTCAGCCTGAAGTACTTCATTTAGTATTTCCTGTAGACAAGTCTACCAGGGACAAATACCCTCAGCTTTTGTTTTTCTGGGACTGTCTTAATTTCTCCTTCAATTTTGAAGAATCGTTTGACAGATACATAATTCTTGGTTGACTTTTTTTTTCTTTCAGCACTTTAAATATGTTAATCCATTGCTTTCTGACCTCCACAGTTTCTGCTGATTGTTTATTAATCTTATCCAGGATTCCTTGCAAAGAATGAATTTCTTCTCTCTAGCTGGTTTCAAGCTTTGTCTTTCAACTGTTTGTCTTAGTAAGGATCTCTTTGTGTTTATTCCTCTTGGAATTTGTTGAGCTCTATGGGTGTGGATGTTTTTATCAAAGTGGGAAATTTTAGGCCATTATTTTTTCAAATTTCTTCCCCCTTTTCTTTCTTTCCTTTCTTTCTGGGATTCCCAGTAGGTGTATGTTGGTACACTTGATGGTGTTGCACAGACCTCTTAAGCTCTGCTAATTTTTCTTCTTCTTTTTTTTTTTTTTCCGCTCCTCAGGATGAATAAGTTCAGTCTTTAAGTTTACTGACTCCATTCTGCATGCTCATATATGCCACTGAAACACTCCCAAGTGATTTCGTGATTTCAGTTATTTTACTTGTTCTAGAATTTCTGGCGTTCTTTCCCTTTTTAGGATTTCTATCTCTGTATTGATATTCTCTATCCATTAAAGCATCTTTCTCATGGTTTCCTTCAGTTCTTTGTCCATGGTTCCTTCAGCTCTTTGATGTTGACTTTATCTAGTAAGTTCTGTGTTTCTGCTCCCTCAGAAACAGTTTCTCTTAAATTTTCCTGTGATTGAGTCATACTTTTCTTGTCTCTTTGCATGGTTGGAAACTGAACAGTTTTAGATATTATAATGTAATAATTCTGGAAATAATTTTCTCCTCCTCATGATTTGTTTCTGCTGATTCTGTAGGTTATAGCTCTTTGTTTAGTGCCTCATCTATATTATTTTTGTAAAGATTATATTCTTTATCATGTGGTCTCTGAGATCTCTGATCCTTTGGCTTGAGTTTAGCTATTGTTTTGACAGATTTCCCTTAAACACCTGAAGGGAAAAAAGATTCTTCTGATCTTTGCAAACTGTTCTATACTGGGGTCTTCTTTAATGTTTAGCTAGGCTGTTTACAACTTTGCTTTAGCCTTCACTTCTTGTTTTTGCTGAGGCTAAATATCAGACAGAGATGAAAGCTTAAGGTCTTCTCAAGGTCTTTTTTGAGCATGACTCTTGCTATGGGCAATGGATGTCTTTCTAAATCCCCCCATATACACAGAAACTTTCAATGCCTTAATTCTAAAAAAAACAAAAACAAAAACAAAAAAACAAAACAAAATAAAACCTCTTTCCAGCTATTTTCCTCTGCCCGAGATGGAAGCAGGTTATTTATTTTATTTTATTTTCAGTGTTTTTGAGAAATGTCATCTGTGTAGCCACTTTTCTATGATGAGGAAGTTCTAGTTAGGAAAAACAAAGATCAGCTATTTGCATCAGTTCTTCAGGTGACCCTCAGGTCAGACAGAGAAACACAATTCTTTGAGAATAAGATATGCTATGTTCTTTCTGGAATCAGGGAGCAGGGTCCCATATTGGGAACATGAACTGTCATCTTTAAAATCACAGGGAAGGGATCCCTGGATGGCGCAGCGGTTTGGCGCCTGTCTTTGGCCCAGGGCGCGATCTGGAGCCCTGGGATCGAATCCCACGTCGGGCTCCCGGTGCGTGGAGCCTGCTTCTCCCTCTGCCTGTGTCTCTGCCTCTCTTTCTCTCTCTCTCTCTCTCTCTCTCTCTGTGACTATCATAAAAAAAATAAAAAAATAAAATCACAGTAAAGCCAAGGAGGGAGGTAATGCAAGAAGTAAACATGATACAAAGTTCAGCTATTTTTTTGATTGTTTCTTTCTTGATTCAGTATTTCCTTAGTTGCTATAGAATTTTGCCTATTTTTCTAGAATTATATTAATATTGATTAATTATTAATAGAATAATTAATAATTAGTAAAGTCTGACAGCTTTCATGTTTCTTTTGTGTGTTTCTGCGGAAAGATATGCCTTTGGAAATACCTATCTACTCCATCATTTTCACCGATATCACTTTATTGTTTAAATTTTAATATCTCTTATTATGAGTAAAATTGAGCATCTCTTTTTATGTCTGAGCACCATTTTTATATTCTATAAACTGTTCATAATTTTTGCCCATTTCTGTATCATGTTGAATATATTTTGAAGGAAAGTGTACCAAAAAATGTCAGTTGTCCCCAGCCACACTGTCCAATCTTCTCTGTCATTGTACAATATTTATTTTTTCTTTTTCTCAATTTTTAATTTTATTCTACAAATGTACACATATGGTTAAAACATATTTTAAAAAAGATTTACTTATTTATTTTAGACACACACAAACACAACGCATGAGGAGAGGCAGAAGGAGACAGTCTTTAAGTAGACTTCCCACTGAGTATCCAGGCTGAGGTGGGGCTCAATCTCATGACCCATGAGATCATGACCAGAGATGAAACCAAGTCAGACTGGCTGAGCCACACAGTCACCCCTAGTCAAAACATACTTTCAATATTTTGCTAGAATTTGTTATGTCTCAATTAGCCATACCCTTTTTAAAAAAGCAAATATACTAACATAAGCAAAAAGAAGAAAATAAAAAATATCTATAACCTCACAACCTAGAGATAACAACTATAAGAATGTAGGTATACTTTATAAATTTTAATGTGAAACACCAAAAAAAAATGACCATACTTGTACAGATGTTTCAAAAAATATGACCATATATAGAAAAATATGGCCATACATATATTTTAATGGAAAATGATTTTTAAAAGGTTGTTATGTTTAATTGAGCCAAAAAGGTAAAATAAAATCTATATATAAAAACAATGCAGGCATTTCAGCAAATGATGTTGAAACAGTTAGATATCCATAAACCAAAAAAGTGTCTCATATATGTCATCATATGAAAATATTAACTCAAAATATATTGCAGACTAAAATGTAAAACCTAAAACTGTTTAATTCCTAGAAGAAAAGACCAGGAAAAAATCTTTGTGATTCGGCCTTAGGCAAAAATATTTTTTTCTTCAATTTTTCTATTGTGACAAAATACACATAACATTTGCTATCTTCACCATTTCAAAGTATACAATAACTAGACCAATGGCTGACTAGAATAAAGTATATATCTACCAGCCCCTCTTGCAGTTAAGTGTAGAGTGATGATTACATCCTGGCCAACGTGATATTTGCAAAAGTAATGTGAGCAACTCTAAATTTTACCATGTATGAGAAGGGGTATATATTTCTTACTCCATTTTTTCCTCCATTCCAATGCCTGGAATGTGAGTGTGATGATACATTTAGGACCATATAAGATAAAGGCAATTTTCTATTGCAAAACAGCAACATAGTAAATGGCAAGTTTCTAGAAAACTTCATGGAACATACCTGTCAAAGCAGCCTTTGGCCTCTATTTGCATTTCATTACCTGAGAGGGAAAGATATTTCTAGCTCATTTAAGTCACAGTTATTTTTTAAATATATATTATATATATTAAATATATATATATAATGTATCCTATGTCCCAAGAAATACAAATATTCACTAATGATGCTTCTAACTAGCAGCAGCCATTAACACTAGAAAATCAAGTAGATGGCAGTCCTGGTGGCTCAGTGGTTTAGCGCCACCTTAGGCCCAGGGCCTGATCCTGGAGGCCCCAGAATCGACTCCCGCGTTGGGCTCCCTGCATGGAGCCGGCTTCTCCCTCTGCCTGTGTCTCTGCCTCTCTCTATCTCTCTCTCTCTCATGAATAAATAAATAAAATATTTTAAAAAAAGATCAAGTAGACCTGACAGATAAAGAACCCTATAAGGACTACATGCAAAATTAATATATAATCATTCATACTTTAAACAAGTACTTTTATAATCTATTAGAAGTGGAGGGAAATATTTTTTAAAAAGAAAATTCTTGTGGTAAGGATAATCTGCTTTATTTAAAATAAATAGATTTTAAGAGATATGAATTATTTTTATTGCTGAGGTTGCATAGTGTGTATATCAGAATATAATAGTAAAGACACAAAGTTAAAGTTACATTGTTATTGAAAAAGAAGAGAGATATCAGTAGCAAAAAATGTTGCAGACAGTAAGGTTTGGAGACAGAGTAAAGAAAATGTTAAGAAAGAAATGGTTAACCAAGAAGTTACTCTGGAAAGATATGGCTACTGAAGAGTTTTGGAGAAAACCTGATGCATACTATATAATGTAATTTCTACCTTCCCACTTACTCTTCAGTAAAATCTAAGTGGCTCACTAGTGTTATAGAAATCATAATTTCCATTTAGTAACTCAAAAACATATTGAATTGTGTTTCAAAGTTGGCATAGACTCAATGAAAACATTCTCTCTAGAAAAGCTCAGTCAAATCTGAATTATATATCATGTCACACACAGTTATAAGTACTAGGTATACAAATGTAAACAAGATAAAAATCCCATCCTCCAAGATTTCACAGTCTAAAAAGTCATGAAGCAAATGAAGCAAAAAGTGACAAAACAACGTAACACATATTGGGTAGTAGGAATACATAAAGCATGCTACGACAGTGCAAAGACGGAAAGACTAAATCTAGTGATAGGGTAGAGAAGGAGGAAATGCTTTTCGTGGATGCAGATTGGAATTCTTCATGGAGGGAAGGGAATATAATCATAGGTAAAAGGAACAGCCATGTAAAATGTAAAGAGCTATGAACCAGTCAGTATGCTACTTTGATAGCCTACAAGTGTTTCGGAATTAATTGTGAGAGTTCAGACTATGTTAGGGAGGGCTGAAAGTAGATGCATTGGGAGAGTTATACAACTTTTCAATCCATCTTAAGGACTTTTGAATTCTCCCTTCATGTAGGAAAATTAAAACAACAGATTCACTTATTCACTAAATAGTATTTTTTAAAATATCCAGACAATGTTTTAGATACTAATATATGGAAGGAACAACCTATATCTTAATGGGAGAATTTTTTTAAATATACAGAATAATAATATAATATAATATAATATAATATAATATAATATAATATAATATAATATAACAATATAATATAAAAATATATTGAAAAACATATGTAAGGAATCAGATGCTTTGTTTCTGGGAGGAAAATGGTTAGTGTTATAGATAACATGGTGTGGGCAGGGAGGAGAGAGATTTGGTGATTGGAGGGGTAAAAAAGAAAAAAAAAAACTAATACAGTAGATTGAATAATTTTGTCCCTCCTCCAAAATCCATGCATTTAACTCTAATCCCCAATGTGATAGTCTTTGAAGGTGGAGCTTTTGAGATGATAAAATCCTGTGGATAGAGCCTTCATGAATAGGATTAGGGCTCTTACAAAAGTGAGAGTTTCCTTTCCTTTCTGCCATGTAAGGACATAATGAGAAGACAGCCATCTATGAATCAGAAAGTGGAGCCACCAAATCTGCTAGCACCTTGATCTTGGACTTCTCAACCTCCAGAAGTGTGAGAAATAAATTTCTGTTGTCAAGACAGACTAGGTAAACAAGTCACCTGGTCTAGTCTATTGTATTCTGTAATAGCATCCCCCCCCCAAAAAAGAACTAAGACGGCCAGTATGAAATGAACACTGTAAATAAAAAGTAAGAATGACTTTGAAGAGTCAGGTAGGGGCCAAATTATACAGAAATACATAAACTAGGTAAATGAAAGTGAATATGTTAGATTTCAATGGAAATCTTTTGGAAGCTTCTATGCATGAAATGGCATGATCTGATTTATGTTTTAGAAATACACTTCTGGTTTCTATATGGAGGATAAATATTTAAGCAAGAATGAAGCAAAGATTCTAGTTAGGAGGTTATTTCACAATGCTAGACCAGAGTATTATGGAAATGGGGTAGAAAATGGAAAAAAAAATGAGAAACGTTTGGATTTGGAATATATTTTGGCAGAAGAGATGTAACAGGCTATCCAGAAGGAATAGGCGTGAAGTATGAAAAATATGACTCATATTTTAGTCTGAGCAAAGAGTAGATCAGTATGCCAATACTTGGCTGGGATGGGGAAAATTTGAGAAGAGTGAATTTGAACAGGAATGGATTGAGAAAAATGAAAATTATTAGTTCTGTTTTGACCTTGTTTAGTTTATTTATGTCTACTAAGCAGAGAGTGGAAATGCTGAATGGAACATAATAGTCTGGAACCTAGGAGAGGTCTGGTATAGAAATACAAACTTTAGTGTCATTAGCATATGGTGATACTTAACTCATGGGAGTAGAAAGATCATCTTGGAAGAAAAACTGCAAAGAGAAAAGACAGAGGGCTAATGGCCGAAAATGAGGGTCCTTTAGCACTAAGATATCTGTCAAAGGAGGAGAAGTTATACAGGAGACTTCAAAGGGGCCACCAGGGAAGCAGAAAGGAGAAAAAAATTAACAACAACAATAACAGTCCAATGTTATGTTGCTGTCGACTTGGAAGAAATATTTTAAGAATGGAGCCAGTAGTCAATTGTGTCAAATGCCATATAGAAGTCAAATAAGATAATTACAATGAAACATTGGCTCTGGCAAAATGCAGGTCATCATTGATTTTGACAAGAGCCAATGCATAGAGTAGTAGATACTAAAATTGTATTGCAGTAGTTTGAGACAAGAATGAGTGAGGTAAAAGTGCTCATAAAAAACTATTTTAAGGAATATTACCATGAAAGAGAGCAGAAGAAGGGTTGGTGAATGTAAAAATGTTAAGGGTCAAAGGAGGATCTTAATTTAAGGTTTTATTGTAATTCAAGTTTGTATTCACATAATTTAAAGAGTTAAATAATTCTCTTTTTAAATTTATTTATTTATTCATACATTCATTCACTCATTCATTCATGAGAGACACAGAGAGATAGGCAGAGGAAGAACCAGGCTCCCCAGGGGGAGCCTGACATGGACTCTATCCTGGAATCCCAGGATCACACCCTGAGTGGAAGGCAGACACTCAATCACTGAGCCACCCTGGCATCCCTAGAGTTAAATAATTCTAACAAGCTTTTATACACATGTAACTTAACTGTTCTCTGCTTAAATCACACATATACTTCCCCTTTGCTCAACCCTCAGAAATCCTAGAAATAAGAAATTCTTCAGTTATTTTAGCTGTTGCTTATGGTTTTCTCTTGCCTTTTATATCTTCGTGTGCTTCCTTTGTGTCAGACTTTCCTTCTTGGCTATTTTTCTTTTGTTTTCCTCACTCCCTTTTTCTTTCCTTTTATTTCTGTTTCCAATTCTCCTTTTATCCTATTCCTATTATTTCCCCATTTCTAACTTAGCTCTACTTTATTTTCTTATTTTCATTTTCCTTCCCCTCTTTCTCTTCATCCTCCTCCTTCTTTCCCTAACCTATCTCTATTTTTTCTCTCAGTGCACTCAAGTGTCATATACATTGGCACTTTTTTTTTTTTTTAAGATTTTGTTTATTTATTTGAGAGAGAGAGCACAAGCTGGAGATTGGGTTGGGGGAGGGACATAGGGAGGTGAAGAAGTAGGCTCCCCACTAAGCAGGGAACCCAATGTGGGGCTTGATCCCAGAACCCTGGGATCATGACCTGAGCCAAGCAGATGCTTAACCAACTGATCCAGCAAGGCACCCCACATTGGCACTTCTTAAATAAAGATTTTTAATCCATGTCCTTAAATTTGAGTTGTTAGCCAAACACTTGTAGTTCCTCTTCTAAGGAGGAAAAACAGGTTTTTTGAGTGTCCCAATAACTATGTTTTTTCAGCTTCATTATTATTCGATGAAATAATAAGTAAATGATATGCATAGAATATATTTCTAATAAATTGAAAGATTTCTGAGAATAGAAAGCCTCTTTCATTCAATAGGTATTTCTTTAAGGTCAGCTACTTTGTCTTATTCTTCTAACCCTAAGTCGTACCTAATACTGTGGCTGGAATGTAATAGCTGTTCGAAACTTTTATGTTAACTGTATTAGTAATCTCCCTAGTAAGCAGAATACAGTATTAGCATATTGATAAAATCTGGTTGTGTCAACATAAACATGATTACACATGGCTCTTGTTTGTATTGACTATTTTCATGTCAAACCTTGATCTTCAAAGTAAAATAATATTTAATGAAAAACCCATACTACCATTAACTAAATGGCAGATTTTGTTCATATGCTTCATTGGTTACTTGATATGGCTTTTGCATTTACTCAGTAATATGTGCTAGATACTTATGCTACCCTCAAGGACTAGAAGAAGTGGTTACAAAATAGTGTGATAAATGCTATGAAACAGTAGTAAGAAACAAAAGAGAAAGCCTCTGATTTTTCTTGTAAATCTGGGTAGGTTCAGAGAGGTAGGAACTTTTGATCTGAGTCTGAAACTGTGAGTGGTGAGAGCCATGTCCATGTAATCTTTATAACAAACAGTTGCAAGATAGTTATAGTTTTAGTGAAAAAAGTAATATATATAAATATATTAAAGTAATTATATTATTTAGCATTACTATACTACTTAATATATTACTTAATATTTAAGTAATATATATTATACATATAATATATTTAAACACTTCTTACTTTCGTACAGTAGAACATGTAAAGAAATATGGACAGCAGGAAACATGCCATCTAGACACAAGAGCAATTTAAACTGAGCCCACTCAGTGCAGAAGCATTTAAGTCAGAATCTTCATATAATTTCATTTTATTTAAAGCATTATTAAGAAATACCCTCCAGCTTATCATGTGTGAATTTTAAGCCTCAGTGGTATTAGGTTTGACAGAGACAGAGCACTTCTGGGATTATATTAATTTAGGCAGTAGTACCTGTTAGTAAGCATTTGATTGCCCACAGTACAGAAGGATTTAATCATGTTATTGATTTGTTGGCAAATATTGGGTGAAATCCCCTGATATTGCTGGTGGTTGTGCATTCCAAATTTTATTGGATCTGTGAGTCATTTTCTTTTGTGTTTAAACTTGTGATATCTTCCTATAAATAGAAAACCCCAGGTGTTAACAGCGAAAGAACATTCACTGTTATGCAGCTGTACCCTAAGCTTGTGCCTCTGATGCTCAGTTATAACAAGTGTTTGACTCATTTTCAATTTTAATTTTATTTTGTCATTTCTAAATCATTCAATAGGAGAGAAAGTATAAAATGAGTATAAGTTATCTAAGCAAAGATAATCCCTTCAGGAGGTGTTCTAAAGACCAAAAGGGCTAAATGATGTGCCTAAATACTTTTTGTTAAATTATAAAACTTCCTTTCTAAACACATTGCCCTAGATTTGTCTTTAAAAACAAGGCAACTGGATTGACTTATTGTATATTTAATTTCAACAGAAATATGTAAGTGTATATCTTTTATGTGCCATAGTATACTGAGGCCAATTATACTTCTAGATCCAGCCAAGTCCCCATAAACCCTGTTTTGGCAAATTTTATACCATTGCTAAGGTATAGCATCTGATATTTCACAGTGATGATAGGCCCTCTATTCAAAAGTAAGGACTCAAAGTTCTCAAAACCTAAGGCTGCTAGCATTTACAATTTGGTAATCATGGTATTATAAATAGAATTTACTTAACCTTTGAAGTGTCCTAGAACATGTAGATTAAGTCCACAGAATTGTCGATTGGTTGGACCTCCTGAGAGAACACAGTCTGGAGTTGAAACAGTAACTGAGAAAAGGAAAGAAAAGAAACTATAACCACAGCAGAATAACAAAGAGTTGCTTCTTTGTCTTTCTAAGAGAAAAGTGATTATATTTTTTACATTAGGTTTTACATTAGATTACACTGTATTGAGGTAGGTTGGATTTAGCCTACACAATCTGATTTAATACTTCATAGGTTTTACTTAAGTTTCTAATGGCATGTCTTTTTTTTTTTTTTTAAGATTTTGTTTATTTATTCATGAGAGAGAGTGAGAGGCAGAGACATAGGCAGAGGGAGAAGCAGGCTTCCCCTGAGGAGCCTGATGCAGGACTGGATCCCAGGATCCCAGGATCATGAGCTGAGCCAAAGGTAGACGCTCAACTACTAAGCCACTCAGGTGCCCCTCTAATGGCATGTCTTAATAGCTAATGGTTGTGATGGTAATTTTTTCCCCAGCCCAGAGTTTTTTTCCTGTTTCACTCCTTTTTTGCCTTAAGCATTAGAAGAAACCAAGGAATATTGGGAATGAGAGGAGTATCTAGCAAGGAAAGTAACTTCAGAGATCACTGGGAAAATAGAACCTTGAGTATTTAAGATCATGGTCTCAGAAAATAAGCATACAAAAATGAAAAACAAGAAATGAGATTTAACCATAAATTTACATATGTATATTTTTCAAATATATTTCTAGACACACATAGCAAAAGTTTTCATATTTCAAATGGTAAATATGCAATTAAATTTTCTCTGATTTTGTTTAAAGTAAGAGAAAGCACTGGATTAAATTTTTATCCCAGTTCTACCACCAATAAACTAAATTTTGACAGGTGGTTAAACCTCTCTGACCCTCACGTTATTTAGGCTCAATTCAACTTGGTGAATATGGGTTGTTCTCATATAGGTGCTAGTCCTTCTGGTTAATTCTGGGAGCCCAAAAGTGAAAATTAATTCTACTTGCTGTAATTCCCAATTCTAATCTCACCCTACATAATAATTTGTAGATTGTCCACATTGCTCCAAAATGATCTCCTTATAATGGAAATATTCTCAAAGGTTTTTAAATGTTTCAATAGCACCCTGTGGCCTGCTTCAAAACAAAACAAAACAAAAAGCAAAAACTTTAATTCCCTAGAAATGTATACCTGACTCGTTGTGGTTGGTCTCTCTTTGCCACTCTTTTATCTATTTTTACCCCTCTTCACTAAACCTCATAATAATCACCATGCTGTCTCAGCAATGCTGTCTTGTTTTTTCTTTTGTTCCTTTGTAGGAACACCTAAAATAGCATTCTTTATCACTAAAATGACATTCTTTCCACCTACAATAGCATTCTTTATCACTTCCATTTATCCCGAACTTGTGCTAATCCTTTGTACCTCAGTACCTAATGCCTCTTCAAAGGTAAGCCTTGCTGATTGACATATTATGGAACTTATCAAGTAGTAAATCTCTTTATGAATCTGTTTGCCAACTATATTAGAGATCTCAGAATACTGATTGAAAGTACGTATTACTGAATCAGATTGCCTAGGTTCAAGTTTAACCAACCTCAATACTATGCAACTTTGCGTAAGTTATTTAACGTCTTCCATCTTCTGTTGCTTAATGTGTAAAATGGGAAGTGATAATTAGTACCTAGATGTTAGGAATGTTATAAGGATTAGAAAACAAACAAATATAAAACCAAACAAGCAAAAAAATTAAAATCAAATCAATGCATATTAAATGCTGTACACAAAGCCTGATACGTAAGTGCTTAATAAATGTAATTTATTGTTGTTAAGGATGTCTCATCTCTGTATCTCTAATATCTTGTGTATTTCCTGACATGACCCTTTACTAATTCATTAATAATAAGGATATTTCTTGTGCATTTCTGTGCCAAATATGTGATTGCAGAACATACAAATAAAAGAGTAAGATGAAAGATGAATGTAAGAATGAATGAGAGATGAACAAAGAAAAGTTCTATCCCTATCCATGAAGAGTGTTTGCTGTCTAGTAGGGGAAAAGACACGTAAGTGAAGAATATAATAAGGAGTGTGTATCAGTTCTGGTTTACTACAGGAGGCAAAATCTTTTCAAAGTATAGCAACAGAGACACAGGCAGAGGGAGAAGCAGGCTCCATGCTGGGAGCCCGATGGGGGACTCGATCCCGGGACCAGGATCATGCCCTGAGCCGAAGGCAGACACTGCTGAGCCATCCAGGAGTCCCAACGGAAAGGAATTCTAATTCAAGGAATTGTAGCTTGGAAAATTGTTGATCAAGCCAGGAATGGAAGTCACGATCAGCCACTAGATTCCTAAACTTAACGGCCCATCACTAAGGTTGTAATCCAGGAAATATCAGACTGTTCCTGCTGCAAAAACTGCCTCTCATCCATATAATGCTGGTAGCTAAAGGCTGAGAAGCTGAGTGTGAGGTTCTTCAAGTGCCTCCATGCCCTCTAGTATACTTGCCATGACACCCGAGTTTCACTGTCCAAATCGTGAGAATGCATCTAGTTCGACCATCCAGCACAAATCTGTGGAATGCAGTTTTTCACTTCCCAGCCTCTCCAAAAACAAAGTGACCATGTAATTTGTAGGAAAATATTTTACTTTTAAGTCTTTACTTTAAAATGTATTTTGAGCATTCTTATAAAAAATCCTACCATTCCAAACTCAGCAGTCACTTCACAGACTCATATAGAAAACTATTATTCAGGATCCCTGGGTGGCTCAGCGGTTAAGCATCTGCCTTCAACCCAGAGCATGATCCTGGAGACCCAGGATGGAACCCCACATTGGGCTTCCTGCATGGAGCCTGCTTCTCCCACTGCCTGTGTCTCTGCCTCTCTCTCTCTCTCTATCATGAATAAATAAATAAAATCTTAAAAAAAAAAAAAGCAAGTATTATTCTAGATCTACCTAGTGGCCCAGTGCTAGAGTTACACTCTCAGCATTTTATGAAGCAAGGGTAGGAGCATGTAAAGCAGCTCAAGGTGGAGAGTGTAGGTTCAGAAGAACTTCTTGAAAGAAGAGCTCTGTGGAGAGGAAAGCAAGGAAGCAGTTAAAATAATATTAATGTGGTCTTCCATTCAAGAGTTCCTTTACAAGGAGACATCTCCCTGCTTAGGATATTTTCTTTTTTGAAAAGGATATATTTGTGAAATACTATTAACCAATTTAAAAAGTTGGATGCGGAATATAGAATAATTTGGTGTACTCTTACACACAGATACTTATGGGTTCTGATTGGATTTCTATGCATTGAGGTCATATTGGCTACCACCACTAAATATTTGCAAACAGATAATTGTGTCTGCCACATTCACTGAGCACTGCCTTAAGGAAGATTTGGAACCTTATTAATAGAGGCTTTCCTATATTATGCTCTTTGTTTAAACTATGCTCAAACTAAAACCAAAACTAGAAATGAGAACTTGACCATATTGTTGTTTTCTTTCATTTCTTATTACAAAATCAAAGCAAATTTTCATCACAAGAAAATTATTTTGTTTTTTAGAAGAGACAATTTTGGGGAGATAAGCCTGTTTAAATTCATTTGATTTTTGTAACGAAGATTGCTGTTGGTTTTATTGGGAAAGGAGACTATCATTTAAAAATGTTTTTTTGCATTCACATTCCACATAATAATATTAATTATTGGCATTCTACAGTTTCCAAAGATCTGAGAAATCAGTTTTAATTTACCTAACTGTATGTTTTTGTAGTAGAGCTGTGGCTTAGCTATAGAAAACAGGTAGGTCATTCATTAAAAGCCACTTTACCATAGAAAGCAACAAATGAATTTTCAAACAAATGCTTAGCATTATATTCTCTCTAATAAATCTCATGACTAATCTTGACCTTTTCAACTCTTGAATTTAATTATCTCTTCAGCCACAGTGAAAGATATAAAGTTATTAGAAATTATCTCTTAGTGGGGCACCTGAATGGCAGAGCTGGTTAAGCATCTAACTCTTGGTTTTGGCTTATCTCACAATAATTTGTATTTTTACAAATGGGTTGTGATCGAGTTGTGATCTATGTCCTGATCTCAGAGTCCTGAGATTGAGCCCCTTTTGGGCTCTGCACTCAGTGCAGAGTCTGTTAAAGTTTTTCTCTCCCCTCCCCACTGTGTGCTTGCACGGGCTCTCTCTCTCTTTCTCTCTGCCTCCCTCTCTCCCTCAAATAATAAACAAATCTTTAAAAAAAAGAAAGAAAGAAATTACCTCTTGTATATTAAAAATATCCATGGGATCCCTAGGTGGCTCAGTGGTTCAGCGCCTGCCTTTGGCCCAGGGCGTGATCCTGGAGAGCCGGGATCGAATCCCACGTCGGGCTCCCTGCATGGAGCCTGCTTCTCCCTCTGCCTGTGTCTCTGCCTCTCTCTCTCTCTATGTCTATCATGAATAAATAATAAAATCTTTAAAAAAATAAAAATATCCAATTGGTAGTATTTCCTAACTATATTGAGAGTATTCTTTTTAATTAACATTGAAAATTTTGATATTCATATCACTTTTTAAATTCTCTTTGAATCAGTTTTGTTGTTGTTTCGGTGTGGGGCTTTTATCTTGTTTTATTTTGGTTTATTTGCTTCTCTCTGAACTTTTATATAAGGTGAGAAGAAACTTGTTAACTTACATTTCTTTATTTTCTAGTAATTGAAATGTACCTTCCTTATGCTTTTATAGATAAAAGCATACTAGTGCCCTTTTACTATTTTTTAAAAGACAGATAAACCATGAAAGTAATACTATTTTATACAATGTGGATTGTAAAGTATCTTCACTTTCATCATAAACTGTGATAAATATCTGTGCCTATAACATTGTACTCATTTTTATAATAACCTAAGAAATTTTAGAACTAGTCGGGATTTAAATAAAATCTCATTAGATTACTGAATGAAAGTCAAACATACAAAAAACTACCTTCAAGATTTTCAATATTCCTTAAACTTTGATTTAAAAAGCAGTTCAACTTATTGTATAATAATAGCAATAGTAAGCAATACTATGACAGACATGTTGGTTGAATAACACCACCGCAGTTTAGGAAACTGACTCGAGTTTAAGGGGTAAGCCTGATTGATTGAATTGCAATAGCATCAGCCTTGTCATTAATTGGCTGAAGTTTCATTATGTAGCCAAACTCTGGCTTTGCAACACAAAAAGAGGAGTTGGAATCCTTGTTTTTCAATGAGAGAGAATTTCTACCATCCTTGAAAACAGTATAGAGTCCTTTCTGCTGTTGGCAATCATTCTACAATCATGAGGGGTGATGTGAATTATAGATGACAGAAGAACAGGAGAGAACATGGTTCCTCAATAACATAAATAACATAATTGAGCCAGTGAGTCAATCAAACCAGAAGCCTAGTTTCTTTCTTGTTTTCCTGTTAAATGAGCTAATAAACTTCATTGTTTAAGCAAATTTTTGTTCAGTTTTCCATCACTTGTACCTGAAAACCCTGATTGATACAAAGCAGAAAGTGAAAGCCTCCCCCTCTACCTCCCCAACATATAACCTTAAGGTAATCATTGTTATCTATTGTATACGAAATCTTTCACGTCTTGTCTCTATTCATACAAAAATATATTCCTCTCTCTTGATATATATATATATACACACACACATGCAATAGAATGAGAGATTTCTTTTGATATTATTATTATTATTACAAATGGAATGATACTGTACACAACAATATGCATCAAGCTTTCTTCTCCACTTAACAATGTAAGATGGGCAATTTTCATATTTCTATACATAATAGGAAACCCATTCTTTGTAATGACTGCATAGTATATCATTATGTGATCTTTTAATCCCTTTAGCAATTGTCCTAATAATAGAAATTCAAATTGTTTTGAAGTTTTTACTATTATGAACAGCATAATAAGTACTTCTATACATATATCTTTGAGTAAGTGTGAAAGTATTTCGTAGGGTAGATTCATCACAATGAAATGTGACAACTCTCCATTTTGATTGTCTTGTTTATTCTGCTCAGCAGTGGTGACTATATTGAGGCATAGGGAATTATTTTTTTTAAAGATTTTATTTATTTTTTCCGAGAGACACAGAGACAGAGAGAGACACAAGCAGAGGGAGAAGCAGGCTCCACGCTTGGAGCCCGACATGGGACTCGATCCCGGGTCTCCAGGATCACACCCCAGGCTGAAGGTGGCTCTGAGCCACCCGGGCTTCCCAGGCATAGGGAATTAAATAATTTGCTAATACAGAGCTAGTAAATGTTGGAGTCAGTATTTTACTCAAGGCATTTGACTTTAGAGCCAGTACTCCTTTTTTTTTTTTTTTTTTGAGATATATTTATTTATTTTCGAGAGAAAGCATATGCAAGCAAGGGGAGGAGCAGAGTGAGAGGGAGAGAATCTCAAGTGGACTTCCTGCTGATTGGGACCCTATATGGGGCTCAATCTCATTACTCCAAGATCATGACCTGAGCCAAAATCAAGCAAGAGTTGGATACTTAGCTGACTGAGTGACCCAGGTGCTCCTAGAGCTAGCACTCTTATGCATTGCATTATGCCACCTCCTTTTTAGGACTTTGTTTGGAATTGCTTTAGATTTATCAATAAATTTGGCAAGATTTATCTCTCTACTTCATATCTTCATTTTGGTTTCCCAGAAAAAAATATTAGTTTTTTTTTTCCATGTAGACAAGACATTTCTCATTAAAAATAATCCTGGGTATCTTGCACTTTATATTAGACCTTTTTAATATAAGGATGTTTGAAATTAGATGTTTTTACCAGGGCTCAAGAAAAGGAAAAGGATAAAGAGGGTAAACTTCCTAAATTAGCAGTCTAACTTATGGAGAGAAATATAAAGCATTATTTTTATATTAAAACTGGATATATTAAATAAAAGAGAGTTCACACAATTTGTTTCCATAAAACATAAGGCAAAGTTAGCTACAATTAGTTAGCTATTGGTACAAAAAAATTAAATCTTGGAACTTAAAGTGACAAGCATCTACTACCCCATACAGTTTCTGAGGTCAAGATTCTGATGAAGCCTAACAGGACAGTTCTATTTTGGATCTCTCAAAGGCTGTAGTAAAGCTGTTGACCAGGCCTGCAGTCATTTAGGGATAAAGGATCTGCTTCCCAGTTCACTCACTCACATAGCTGTTGACAGAAGGCTTCAGTTACTACCACATAACCCTGTAGGCTGGTAAAGCTACTCAGCTACAAGCAAAGGCAATTTTTTTTACTGATAAGATTGCAGAATGAAGAGCCCAGAAAGCTGAGCCAAGGGTCATGGGGAACCACTCCCAAAGAGAATGAGTTTAATCAAGAAACATTTCCTACCCTGGAATAGGTGAAAACGTGGCATGAGCCTGACTGGATTTCAGAATTTCCTTGTATCTTTTCTTCCTCTCCTTCTTTCTGAGTGAGATGTACAGTGTGATTATCTTCTTTCTATCTTACCATTGTAGGAATTGTTGTGTGGTAATTTACCTTTCCAGTTTACAGGACTCTACACCCAACAAATGAGCCCAAGTAACTACACCTAAGGTATCACACTGAGCATTATACAAATGTAGGCTTTTAAAATTCAAGCTTAGCCTGATGACATAAACTTAAGTGAGCCTTACTCCCAGTATTACAGCTCTAATGTAATTCCCTCCCACACAGAACCTTGGCTTGGTCCTATGACTTGATTTGGGCAGTGGGACATTTGCAAATTGATGCAAGCAGAAGACTAATAAGTATTTGCATTTTGAAGCTTTTCGTTTTGGAATACACCTACTAGGAGCCTAGTCAGCAAGCTGTAAGTTAACATAGACCAGACTGCTGAATCATTAGAAGTCACATGGAGATAAACCTTAAAGCATGAGAAACCATCTTGAACCTTCTAGCCCAAAGTCCAGCTGATGCAGCCACATGAGTAGTTTTAGCTATATCATATGGAAGGTAAAAACACCCAGATGAGCCCATGTAACACACAGAATGATCAGAAATAATTAGTATTTAATCTCTAATTTTTGGAGTGGCTTGTTACACAGCAATAGATAACCTAAACAATTTATTTTGAAAAACTTCTTACGTGAAAGTTTTCTTAGTTTCCTATATATTACCTTAAACTACTTAAATATGTGAAAATAGGCAAATTCTCTTTGGTTTTCCTGCTAAGGTATAACAGAGTGAAAGTGTAATTCCTAATGATCTAATAATTTTCCTGAGCTCTCTACATAAAGAAATTCATTGATAAATGGAGGGTCTGACTTTTAAAACAACTTTTGCTAGATATGCAATGAATCGTGACCAATTTACCTAATTAAGAAAGGTGATCATCCCAATACTGGGAGTTGCGAAACAACTAACAAAACGTGTTAGGCCTCCTGCCAAAATATAGTGCCTGACTAATAATTTTGATCATTTTCAGTTGCATCATCATTTATGAAATATCATTAGAAATTGATTATTAAATGTGTAGGTTGCATTGAGTAGTAGACATAACAATATTTGCTCTCCCTTTCTTTTATGGAATCCCTATCAAAATACCACCAGCATTTTTCACAGAGGTAGAACAAATAATCCTAAGACTCCAGATAGCCAAAGCAATCTTGAAAAGGAAGAGTAAAGCTGGAGGCATCACAATTCTGGACTTGAAGTTATATTACAAAGCTGTAGTGATCAAGACAGTATAGTATAATAGATACATATTTCAATAGAACAGAATAAAAAACCTGGAAATGAATCCACAACTATATGGTCAATTAGTCTTCAACAAAGCAGGAAAGAATATCCAATGGGAAAAAATATTCTCTTCAAGAAATGGTGTTGGGAAAATGGGACAGCAACAAACAAAAGAATAGGACTGGACCTCTTTCTTACACCATACGCAAAAATAGATTCAAAATGGATGAAAGACCTAAACATGAGACAGGAAACCATCAATATCCTACAGGAGAACACAGACAGTAACCTCTTTGACATCAGCCATAACAACTTCTTACTAGATATGTCTCCTATGGCAAGAGAAACAAACAAAAAATGGGACTTCATCAAAATAGGGGATCCCTGAGTGGCTCAGCAGTTTAGCACTGGCCTTCAGTCCAGGGCATGATTCTGGAGTCCCGGGGTCGAGTCCCACATCAGGCTCCCTACATAGAGCCTGCTTCTCCCCCTGCCTGTGTCTCTGCCTCTCTGTGTGTGTGTGTCTCTCATGAATAAATAAATAAAATCTTTAAAAATAAATAAATAAACTATTGGGATTTCATCAAAATAAAAAGCTTCTGCATGGTGAAGGAAATAATTGACAAAAATAAAAGGCAACCTTCAGAATAGGAGAAGATATGTACAAATGACATATCTGATAAAGGATTTAGTTTCCCATAAAACTCAAACCCAAAAAATGAAT
Organism: Canis lupus dingo; assembly: GCF_003254725.2. Lineage (NCBI taxonomy): Eukaryota > Metazoa > Chordata > Mammalia > Carnivora > Canidae > Canis > Canis lupus. Next base: position 46,640,374 of record NC_064248.1, read on the forward strand.
AATCCAGTTAGAAAATGAGCAAAAGATAGGAATAGACTTTTTTTTTCAAGAAAGACATACAGATAGCTAACGGACACATGGCAAGATGCTCAACATCACTCATCATCAGGGAAATATAACTCAAAACTACAATGAGATACCACCTCACACCTGTCAGAATGGCTAAATTTAACACGGAAAACAACAGTGTTAGCAAAGATCTAGAGAAGGGGGAACCCTTTTACACAGTTGGTGGGAATGCAAACTGGTGCAGCCACTCTGGAAAACAGTATGGAGGTTCCTCAGAAAGATAAAAATAGAACTACCCTATGACCCAGCAATTGTACTACTAGGTATTTACCCAAAGGATACAAAAAATATTAATTTAAAGCATAAATGTATTCCAATGTTTATAGAAGCATTGTCAACAATAGCCAAATGATGGAAAGAGTCCAAATATCCATCTACTGATATATGGATAAAGAAATGGTGTATACATATATAATGGAATATTACTCAACTGTCAAAAAGAAAGAAATCTTGCCATTTGCAAAGACACGGATGGAGCTAGAGAGTATTATACTAAGCAAAATAAGTCAGTCAAAGAAAGATAAATTTCATATCGTTTTACTCATATATGGAATTTAAGAAACAAAACAGATGAACACAGTAGGAAAAAGAGAGAGGAAAACCCTAAAACAAACTCTTAAATATAGAAAAACAAACTGTGGGTTGCTGGACATGAGGTGGGCAAAGGGATGGGATAAATGGGTGATGGATATTAAGGAGGGCACTTGTGATGAGAGCACTGGGTATTGCATGTAAGAGATGAATCACTAAATTCTTTTTTTTTAAAGATTTTATTTATTTATTCACGAGACACACAGAGAGAGAGAGAGAGAGAGAGAGAGAGAGAGAGAGGCAGAGACACAGGCAGAAGAAGGAGAAGCAGGCTCCATGCAGGGAGCCCGATGTGGGAATCGATCCCAGATCTCCAGGATCACGCCCTGGGCTCACTAAACTGCTGAGCCACTGAGGCTGCCTGAATCACTAAATTCTATACTCAAAACTAATATTATGCTGTATGTTAACCAACTGGAATTTAAATAAAAACTTAAAAAAAAAGAAATTTTTCAAACATTCTTATGTTTAATTATATTTCTTCAGTATCGGTTGTGATCTCTCCTCTTTCATTCATGATTTTATTTATTTGGGTCATTTTTCTTTTCTTTTTAATAAGCCTGGCTAGGGGTCTATCAACCTCCATTCCTTCAAGGAACCAGCTCCTACTTTTGTTGATTTGTTCTACTTTTTTTTTTTTCTATACCATTGATTACTGCTGTCATCTGTATTATTTGTCTTCTCCTGCTGCATTTAGGTTTTATTGTTCTTTTTGAGCTCCTTTAGGTGCAGTGTTATGTTGTGTATTTGAGACTTTTCTTGTTTCTTTAGAAAGGCCTGTATTGCTACATACACCTGTTTTAGGATTGCCTTTGCTGCATCTCAAAGGCTTTGCACTGTCATGCCTTCATTTTCATTTGCTTCCATGTATTTTTTTTAATTCTTCTTTAATTTCCTGGTTGACTCATTCATTCTTCAGTAGGATGTTCTTTAATCTCCATGTATTTGTGGTCCTTACAAATTTTTTCTTGCGGTTAAATTCAAGTTTTATATCATTTTGGTCTGAAAATATGCATGGTATCATCTCAGTCTTTTTGTATCAGTTGAGATACGATTTGTGACCCAATATGTGCTCTATTCTGGAGAATATTCCATGTGCACTCAAAAAGAATGTGTATTCTGCTGCTTTAGGTTGAAATGTTCTGAATATATCTGTGGAGTCCATCAGGTCCAGTGTGTCATTCAAAGCCCTTGTTTTTTTGTTGATCTGCTTAGATTAACTGTCCTTTGCTGTGAGTGTTAAAGTCCCCTGCTATTATTGTATTATTATCAGTTTCTTTAATTTTGTTATTAATTGTTTTATATATTGAGCTGCCAAGAAATTTTTTATTTGAAAAGTTTAAGTGTAACATAAGTCATGTTGAAAATAATATTAAAAACTCAGAAATCACATGTTTTAGTATTTATATTAATTTTCTTCTAAGGATATAAAAATACTGATATTTTATTATGATATTATAAAGTTGACATTTCTTTTCATAAATTGTTTTAACATAAAAGTTATTTGAGTCGTTCTAGTTTATTTGTTGGTCTAAATGAGTAATGCTTCCTAGAAAAAAGAGAATCCAGGAAATATATATCAGTTCAGCAAAAAATATTTGCAGTGTTTCATTTCATAAATGTGTAAAATAATGTGATTATTCTTAACAGAAGATTCAGAGAATATTTGGTACACATTGAAAAATGTAAATCTCTAAGGTTTCTAGCTTAAATAAAAATATATCCAAGATTTAATATTTCAAGTTAGCCTATATAAAAACACAATTGTTTTACATTATTTTTTTTTTTAAAGATTTTTTATTTATTTATTCATGATAGTCACAGAGAGAGAGAGAGGCAGAGACACAGGCAGAGGGAGAAGCAGGCTCCATGCACCGGGAGCCCGACGTGGGATTCGATCCCGGGTCTCCAGGATCGCGCCCCGGGCCAAAGGCAGGCGCCAAACCGCTGCGCCACCCAGGGATCCCTTGTTTTACATTATTAAGAAACAATGTGCCACTTAAGATATACCCTTCAGTTAACTGTTGCTACTTTCAAAAACTTCAAGTTTTATTTTCCTTATAATTACTAATAATCTATTTTTAAAATAATATGTAAATAAAAATCATGAGAGAGTTAAACAAGAACAGAATACCTTGAAAAATCTTCATTTAAACAATAATTTGACTCTGAACAAAAATATATAGCTAAGTGTGTGATTTATTTAGATATCTGCATTCTCATCTCTAAATTATCTTATTTGTAATTACTTATGCTAGCTAAGGTAAGAAGAAAAATGAAACAGCTTTACCACAAAAATTCCTTGTTCTTCAAATATAAAATATCATTATCATTACATATGATGAAGCTTCTTAGTAACTATTTCAAGAATGTCACTTGTTTGAATATTTGGTAACCCTCTTATCTTTTTCTAAGTGCCCCGAAGTAGTAAACAAATAATTTTCTTTCAGGTGGCAATTTTTATAGAAAAAAGAGAGGCAGTGTTCAATTGAGAAAGAAGAATCAGACCCTATGAAGTCAGAGAGCTCTGACATATTAATCTTGGGCAAGTTTCCTACCCGAAGAAGTTTGATTGCACATATAGAAGAAAGAAATGTACAGATAATGTATATAAAGCACATAATCAGCACCTGCTACAGAGTAGGTGCACAACAATTGCTAACACTTTTCTTCATTTGTTCTTCCACATGAAATGTTAAGGTTGGATTTCCTTGTTATCTGTAATCATATTTTGAGGTTGGACTGTGTCTAGCTTATCCAGGGGGAGATGTTGCCCTCAAGAAAGTAACACTGTGGGCCCTTAGATATCTTTAAGTAAATTTTCAAGCCTTCAATTCAACTCTTAGTAGTTCTTCAGGACTCTTTGCCTTCCTTAATGCCCAAGGCTGGGCTAAGTATCCCTTCTTTATAATCTTACATGATTTTGTGTTTATTCCTAGGAAAGCCTATTGTATTATAATTAGTGTTTTCTTTCCCTGCTTCCCCACGACTGTAAATTCTGTCTTGTGCATCACTCTATTCCAATGCCCAGCACAGTAGTTAGCACAGAGAAATACATATTTGTGAAATGTGTGGACTGGTTAAATATTTCAGCAGGGTTGTTTCCTTAAAGTCCAACTCTCTCCTTCCATTTACAACAAGATACAATCTCAGTGCCAGGTAAGTGCATGTAAGCTTGTCCCTTGCTTCATCCCGCTAAGGTGGCCAGAGATTCTTTCAACTCAGTTTTAGATTACTTGTGTTTGAATTTTAAATCTAACATTTACTATCTGTGCAAATTTGGGACAGATACTTAACTTCTTTGCTCATTAATTTCCTGATATGTAAAATGACGGTAATTATTATCATAGTTAATAGGATTCTGTGAAAATTAAATGATATACATGCATAAGTGAGCCAGTATACTTAGGACACTGCCTGATACGAAACGGGTGGCTGTAGTTACTCCCACAGGCTCTTCCAACACCACTGATCTTAGTCTAAGTTAAATATAAGTGGGATCATTCTATAATTAATAACTTAATTTTATTTATAAATAATTTAGTCCTCCAGTAATGACAAGGGATATATTTTGGCAAGAGGGTTCAATAGATACAACTTTTTTTATGCATATATGCATGTGTCTGTGTATATATTTTTCAATCAAGTGTGTGAGGAATAGGATATATATGTTGAAAACTGGTCTTTCATAGTTGTAAAACTGTAGTCATAGTAATCTTCTGACAAAATAATTTTTACAAAGTTTGGATTTGGACAAACTAATATAATACAGAAATATTAATAAATAAATATATATATATTTAAAAGAGAGTTTAATTAAGTCATTTCACTCAATTTACTCCATTCTAGATATTTCTACTAACTTTACTCTTATAGTGTTATGAGGGTAAATATACTCAGTAGAATTATTGTTGTTATGATTATGACTATACTATGTTTTCTACATTTTCTATTTTTAAATAACACTGTATCTACACATGCAAAGTAAGGTGGATAACCGAAACAAGTACCTATATATTGTAGATTTAAAAAATTATTTGGTTTCAATTATCTAGATTTGTGCTCTCCAGTGCAGTAGCTATAGTCCAGATGTAGCTATTGAACACTTGAAATACGGCTGGTATGAATTCATATGTGCTGTAAGTGTAAAATAACTATAAGATTTTATAGACTTAATAGAAAAAATGTAAAATATCTCAATAGATTTTTATTGATTAGACATTAAAATCACATTTCTATATATTAGGTTGAAATATATTATTAAAATTAATTTTACTTTTTCCTCTTTTTGATGTGACTACTAAAACATTAGAAATTACATATGTGGTTCACATTATATTTCTTTAGGACATCACTGATCTGGCAGTTTAAATGAAAATGTATCTTTTGTTATCTTGTTGGTTGAGATATTAAAGTCTTTATTCATTATCTTGTGAGTAGTATAAACACAATTTGAAATACTATATTTCTTTCTAAAGCTAATGTTTGACAGAGTAAAATAATTATATATATATATATATTTTAAGCTATATTAAGTCTAAAAGGCCTAGCAGTCCAACCAAGATATTTTTATAATTGTAATGTCTGGTCAAGTACGCAAGTTCCCAGATTCTTACTCTTAATTTTTTCCTCTAATTTCTAATCAATAGATGGATATATAAATGAGGGGAAAGGGGAAACTCTTCCTTACATTAGAATGACAACTAATTGATGTAGAAGAATTTTTAAAAACCCCATCATTTGTAAATCATTATAAAGATAATTTATTCAGACAAGAATGAATCATCCATGACTACTAAAATGGTTGGGTAAAAATTTGTTGAGGACAAAAATATTTAAATAGGTAAGCAAGTCACAAAATTATTTATTATGAAAGCAAAAATAGTAATTTCATAGTGGAGAATCCTAGCAAAACACTACCCAGCCAAAGGTAACAAACATCACCAGTAATGGAATCAACATGATGTTGATATGTTTTTAAGAAAACAAAGAATCACTTCTGTGATATTTCTGCTCAAATGCAAAAGTTGAATTTAATCATGAGGATTAAATAAAGATTAAAGTGAAGAACACTATACAACAGAATTGGCTAGCACTCTTCAAAATCTTAGAAGTCGTGAAGGATGCCTGGGTGGCCCAGTCATTTGAGCACCAGACCTTTGATTTTGGCTAAAGTGGTGATCTCAGTGTCCTGGGATCCATCAGGCCTCCCTCACTGGGCCCTGCACTCAGCCAGAAGTGCTTGAGAATTCTCTCCCTCTTTGCCTCCCCCTCCCACTCCTCCCTTTGTGGGTGTGTGCTCTCTCTCTCTTTCAAATAGATAAATAAATCTTAAAAAAAAAATCTTAGAGGTCATGAAAGATGAGGGAAAGCTAGGGAACTATCGGAAGAACTCAAGAGACATCTCCACTATGTGCAACATGTAATCCTGGACTAGATCCTGGATAATATATTTTTGTTGTTGTTGTTATGTGCAATGTGTTGAGATAATTGGTGAAATGTGAATGGAGTCTGTGAATTTGTTGGTAGTATTGTATCAGTGTTGGTTTTCAGATTTTGAGTTACTATGGTTACATATAACATGTCTTAGTCTTTAGGGAAATATTGAAGCATTCAAGAATAATGGGTAAAATGGCAACTTACTCTCAATTGGTTCAGATGAAAACATCACATACACACATGTAGAGACATACACACATAGAGATACACAGAATGATAAGGATAATGTGGTAAAATGTTAACATTTGGCATTTTCCTTGAATGAATTCTTTTCTTTATATTTATATTTTATCTATGAATCTAAAATTATTTCACAATAAAAAGTTTTAAAACACTTAAGTGGCATCCAAAGTAATCTTTGGGAAAGTTCAGGTAATTTCTTTTCTGATATAAGAGGAAAGCTATTTTAGAATGGACAAAAAGCATCTAATGGTATGCAAATATTCTGAGAAATATTAGAGCCAGTAATTTACTTTGCTTAAGCTCCTGCAATGCCCTTCTCTGATCATATGCAAAGGTAGAAAAAGCTCTCTTAAAACGCTTTTTCCTTGAACTTAGAAAAGTTTTACTGAGTTTTCCTTTTTTATTAATTTCAGTCAGCTCAAATAAGAGGAGCTCAAGCCTTTTCCAAGGTAAATAGCAAGCTTCACAGACATCCTTACTTCCTTAGCGTTGCCATCTGTATTTTGCAGGGTTTCTCCACACTCTTCTTTGGCATCTTTTGAAAAAGTTTGTGGGGAATAGAATGAATAAGTGCTTTTGGAAGACTATCTTTTGCCTACTTTTTAGGTTTTTGCATCTCTAGACCTATTTTACCTTTTAAAACATCCTTTCTTTTTTAAGATTTTATTTATTTATCCGTGAGAGACACACAGAGAGAGAGAGAGAGAGAGAGAGAGAGAGGCAGAGACACAGGCAGAGGGAGAAGCAGGCTCCATGCAGGGAGCCGGAGGCCCTGGGCTGAAGGCAGCGCTAAACTGCTGAGCCACCTGGCCGCCCTTTAAGCATCCTTTCAAACTCTATACACTCTGACCCAAACCCACTTATTTTTAACTTGACTTTCAGAGCAATATTTATTATGATCTTATTATAAAATAAATTTTCATCTTGAAAAAGAAAATAAACTAATAAGCATAGTAAAGGTATCAAGATAACTCCAGTAAGCCTTTCATAAGTTCCCTGTTATTTGAAACTGATAATCTCTTAAAAGCTAATTTACTCTTTTGTTATTAAATATTTTATTCAAAATGTTGCTCAGTTAGCAGTAGTAAGACATAAGAAACTTAGGAACAATATTTAGATGTACGTTGAATTCTAATAAAACAACAAAAAATATCCAAATATGATTCTAAATTAGATAATACAAAATTCCGAGTCTAGAAAAAATTCTAAAGTAGATAGTAAAATCATTACTATCTGAAGAAAGTCTCACATTACCTCGCCTTGTGACTCTAGACAAACTATTTGGTCTTTGAGCCTTAAACACAAAATGAAGTGGAAACAGATCTAATGCTTTGAATTTATTGCTCCATATGTACTTTAAAAGGTCCTAAAACTTCTTGAAAAAGCAATGATCTAATCCTAATTTATATTTTTAAGCCTCCAAATACTTCAAAATTTTCCAATAGATTTTATAAGGCCTTTTCCTGAGTTTTGCTTTTCAAGAAATGACTCATTATCAAATTACTTTATTTTAGGGACACAAATATAATTTTATAATATATTCTTCATATAAAACTTAATAGAAAAAACTGCAGATGACTTACAGTTCAATTCTGGAGGTAGAGTATTCCCAGTGACCTATTTACTAAACAAAATTCAGCTACTGTTATGCTCTTTACTGCTCAGAAGACTATAAATACACAGAGAGAATATCCTTCATTTTTAATTCATTTGAATCACCTTTTACTCACCTTTATTCGACAGGGAAAAACAAAATCCAAACCTCTTTAGTAATAATGTTATTCTTTAGTAGATGCAAAAATAGTTTTGACATTTTTACCTCATCAAGGACAAGAACAAATGAATACTATAGAATGAAAAGAGATTGCCCACACTATGCAGCTTCTCCGTGAAAGTAAAACAACAAACCAATCAAGTATCATTTTCAAAGGACGGGATTTCCTCTCTTTCTCAGTTTTTTTTCTTTTTGTATAAAACTTTATAGAAATAATGCAAAGATTCCTGTACACTCTTTTCAATTTTTGCAAGTGTAACCTCTTGCAAAACTACAATGCAATATCACAACTAGAATATCGACATTCATAGAGTCAAGATACAGAGCATTTCTATCACTATCACGATCGCTTGTGCCACGTTTACTACCTCACTCCTCAACCTTTGTCAACTACTAATCTGTTCTTCATTCTTTAATTTCATCATTTCAAAAATGTCTCATAAATAATATTCTCACTCAGTATAATTCTCTGTAGGTTTATTCACCTTGTTGCCTTAATGAATAGTCTATTCTTTTGTATTGCTAAGTAGTATTCCATGACATGGGGGTATCACACTTCATTTCACGACCACCCAATGAAGGATAGTCTTCATTGTTCTGGTTTGGGGCCTTTTATTTTTTTAAAGATTTTACTTATTAAAGATTTTATTTATTTATTCTTGAGACACACACAGAGAGAGAGAGAGAGAGAGAGAGAGGCAGAGACACAGGCAGAGGGAGAAGCAGGCTCCATGCAGGGAGCCCAACGTGGGACTCGATTTCGGGTCTCCAGGATCAGGCCCTGGGCTGAAGGCAGGCACTAAACTGCTGAGCCACCTGGGCTGCCCATGGTTTGGGGCTTTTAGGAATAAAAATGACATAAACATTTGTGTACAGATTTTGGATGAACATAAGTCTTCATTTCTCTAGAATAAATGCCTAGGCGTGTATAATTGCTGGATCATATGGTCGTTGAATGTTTAATGTTATTAGAAACTATTCAACTGTTTTCCAGAATGTCTGTACTACTGTATATTTTCATCTGAAATATATGAGCAATCTGATTTTTCTGTATCATCTCCAGCATTTGATCTTGTCACTATTTTTTATTTTTGCCATTTTTATAGGCATATAGTGATCTCTAACTGTGGTTTTACTGTGAATTTCCCTAATAGCTGATGGTTTTGAACTCTTCCTGTGCCTTCTTGTCCTATGTGTATCTTTCTTAATGAAATCTCTCTCCATGTCTTTTGCCCATTTTATAATTGGAGTTTGTTTTGACTTTTGAGGAATTTTGTGTGTGTGTGTGTGTGTTAAAGTGTTATTTATTTATTCTACATTACAATTCTTTATGGGATATTTGGTGTGCAAATATTTTCTCCTACTCTAGAGCTCACCACTTCATTCCCTTAACAGGGCCTTTTCAGAGGAAATTTTCTTTTTAATTTAAATGAAGACAACTTACCTAATTCTGTTTTCATGGATTATGCTTTTGATATTATATCTAAAGACTCTATGTCTACCTTTAGAGCCTTAAGATTTATTCTTAATGTTTTTTCTAAAAATTTTGTATTTTACACTTAGATCATTCATCCATCCTGAGAGAATTCTTTTTTTTGTTCTTTATTCATTTTTTGCCTAAGGATGTCCAATTTTTCCAGCATCTTTTGTTGAAAAGACTATCTTTCTTCCATCCAATTGCCTTTTCATCTTCATCAAAAATTAGTCGAGCATACTCATGTAAGATATTTCTGGATTCTCTATTCTGTTGAATTGAATAGACATTAAATGTTGTCTATCTTGCTACCAATACCATAGAGTCTTGATTAATGTAGTTTATAAAAAAATCTTAAAGTCAGATAATTTGCCCCATTTTATTCTTCCTTATCAAGATAGTTTTCAGCTGTTCTTTGCCCTTCTATAATAATTTTAGAATAATATGATCTGTATCTATGAAATGTATTACTGGAATTTTGATAGGAATTGCATTAAACCTGTTTATCAATTTGAAGAGATTGATATATTTACTATTTTAAGTCTTACAACTCCTGAATACAGTATGACTTTCTATTTATTAAAGTTTTTTTTTATATTTATTTTACTAGCACGATGTCACTTTCGGCATGTATGTTCTGAACATGTTTTGTTATATTTACACATATTTTTTAAAAACAACTGTAAATGGTATTATTTTTTTTAATTTTCTTGTTCACTAGCTCATTGCTAGTATATAGAAATACAACTGTTTTTTGTGTTTATCTTGTTTTCGGTGGCCTTGCTGAATTCATTTATTAGTTCTAGAAATTTTCTGGTAGATCGCTTTGAATTTTCTATGTAGATATTCATGCCATCTGCAAATAAGGGCAATTTTATTTCTTCCTTTTTAAAAAAAAAAGATTGTATTTATTTATTCATGAGAGACACAGAGAGAGATAGAAGCAGAGACACAGGCAGAGAAAGAAGTAGGCTCCAAGCAGGGACTGATGTGGGACTCGACCCCAGGACTCCAGGATCATGCCCTGGGCCAAAGGCAGATGATGCTCAACTGCTGAGCCACCCAGGCGTCCCTGTTTCTTCTTTTTTGACCTGTGTACCTTTTCTTGCCTGGCTAGAATGTTTAGTGTCATGTTGGAGAATAGTGAGAGTAGGTGTCCTTGGCTTGTATCTGATTTTTGTTTTTTAGATTTCATTTATTTATTCATTTATTTTAGAGAAAGAGAACACAAATAGGGGGAGAAGCAGAGGGACAGGGAGCAAGAATCTAAAGCAGACTTCATGCTGAGTACAGACTCTGAAATAAGGCTCCATCTCACAATTGTGAGATGGTGACCAGAGACAAAACAAGACTCAGATGCTTACCTGACTGAGCCACCCAGGTGCCTTGCCTTGTATCTGATTTTAAGGGAGAAGGCATTCTATCTCTCACCATTAAGTAGGTTAGATGTATATTTTTGTAGTTGCTTTTTATCAAGTTGAAATTCCTCTCTTTTCACATTTTCTGAGTTTTTTAAACATGAATGGATGTTGAATTTTGTCAAGTGGCTTTTGTGCATTGATATATATATACATACATATATAGATACATATACATATACATATACATATACATATACATATTATATCTCCCTGTGATTTTTCTTCTTTAGTCTGTTTAATATGGAGTAGCACAGTGACTGATTTTCAAATATTGAACTAGCCTCATAACTTTGGAACAAATCCCACTTAGTCATAATGTATAATTATTTTTATATATTACTGAATTGTATTTGCTAAAACACTATTAAGGACTTTCATATCTAGATATGTAAGGGATTTAGGGCTGTAGTTTTCCTTCTTTTCTTTTTTTGCACTCTTTTTGTCTGGTTTTGGAATCAGGTTAATATTGTTTTTTTAAAAATTAATTGGGCAGTATTCCCTCCTCTTTTATTTTCGGGAAAAGACTGTGTAGAATCAATGTTAGTTCTTCTTAACTAACTTAACTAACTTAAATAGTTCTTAAATATTTGTTAGCATTCTCCAGCAAAATAACCTGGCCCTGAAGATTTCTTTCTGACTATAAATTCAATTTTCTTAATAGTCATAGATCCATTCAAATTATCCATTTCATATTTGGTGAGTTGCAAAATGTTTTTCAAAACCATAGTGTATAATTGTCAAGGTTGTCAAAATTATAAGTGGAGAATTGTTCATATTTCTTTTATCACTTGAATGCCTACATGATTTTTTCTTTCTCTACTTCATTCCTAATGTTAGTAATTTATCTTTTTTTTGTCAGTCTTGCTATAGTTGTCAATTTTATTGATCTTTTTACAGAACTAGCTCTTTAGTTCATTAGTTTTCTCTATTGATATTGATTACTGCTTTTATATTTATTATTTCCTTCCTTTTGCTGACTTTCAGTTTATTTAGCTCCTCTTTTTTCTAGGTTATTGAGGTAGGGCTTAGATTATTGAATTGAGAATTTTATGTGTCAGCACTAAGTTAGCTTTTCCCATGAATTTTGATGCTGTTGTATTTTCATTTTCATTTAATTCAATGTATTTTTTTAATATTTCCTTTGAGACTTTATTTTCAGACCCATAGATTATTCAGATGTATTTTGTTTCCAAATGATTATAGATTTTCCTGTTACTTTTCTATTATTAATTTCTAATTTGATACCACTGTGTACAAAGAACACACTGTGTGATTTCAATTATTTTAAATATGAATGCCATACAGTTGGAATCAATATTTTGCTTTCTCAGATTGGTTTCTTTCACTTGGTAGTGTACATTTAAAGTTCCTCCATCTTTATCCATGGCAATATTATTTTTTAACCATGCTAAGATGTAGATGTTTATTAGATATCCAAATCAAAATAGCAATAAGCAATTGACAACTCTAGAGTTCAGGAGAGAGAGGCTGGATATAAATTTGGGTCTTCAGCACAAATGATATTTAAAACCATGAAAAGAAGTTGGGTTTAAACAAGGAAATGATTGTAGAGATGTCCAAGAACAAATCCCTGGAAATCAGAACTAAAGCAAGAGACAGAGGAGCAAAGTAGCACATCCCTGCAGAACAAAGCTAACAAAGTGGTTCAAGAAGAACTAATCAACCCTGTCCAACAGGACTGAAAGTCCAGTAGGAAGAAGACTGGACTTCTCAATCTGCTCATCACTGCTGACCTTGACATGTGGTTTCAATGGAGTGGAAAGCTTGACTGGAGTGCTTGAACAGTAAAAACTGGAAAAGCTCATATAGAAAACTCTTACGAGGAATTGCACTATAAAACGGAAGAGTAACTAGTGACGAACATGGCCTGTAAGCAACAGTATACACACACACACACACACACACACACTATATATATATATATACACATTATATATATGTATATATACATTTTTTATCCATTTATCAATCAATGAACATTTGGGCTGCTTTATATCTTGGCTATTGTAAATAATGCTGCTATAAACATAGTATCTGGGATCCCTGGGTGGCTCAGTGGTTTGGCACCTGCCTTCGGCCAGGGCGTGGTCCTGGAGACCCGGGATCACGTCCCACATCAGGCTCTCTGCATGGAGCCTGCTTCTCCTTCTGCCTGTGTCTCTGCCTCTCTCTCTCTGTGTCTCTCATGAATGAATAAATAAAAATCTTTAAAAAACAAGCAAGCAAACATAGTATCCCTTTGAATTAGTCTTTGTATTTGGTGTAATTGCACCCAGTAGTGCAATTACTGAATCACAGGGCAGTTCTATTCTTAACTTTCTGAGGAATCTCCATACTGTTTTTCATAATGGGTACATCAGTTTGTGTTCCCACCAACAGTGCAGGAGTGTTCCCTTTCTCAACATCCCAGAAGTTTTTAATTTTAATGAAGTCCAACTTATCAGTTATTTATTACCTTGAGAGCCTTCCTTTGGTGTTGTATCTAAAAAGGCATTACCATACCCAAGGTCATCTAGATTTTCTCCTATGTTACTTTCTAAGAGTTTTATAATTTTGTATTTTACATTTAGGTCTATAATTCTTTTTAAGTTAATTTTTGTGAAGGGTGAAAGATCTAGGTCTACATTTTTTTTTTTTTGCATTTGGATGTCCAGCTGTACCAACATCACTTGTTGCTCTAGTATATTATTACCTTTGATCTTTTGTCAAAGGTCAGTCGAGCATATTAATGGGAGTGTATTCCTGAGCTTTCCATTCTATTCCCTTGATCTATTTGTTTATTATTTACCCAATACCACACTCTCTTGAATACTATAGCTTTATATTAAGTCTTGAGTTCATGTAGTGTCAATCCTCCAATATTATTCTTCTCCTTCAATATTGTATTGGCTACTCTGAGTATTTTGCCTCTCCATATGAACGTTAGAATTAATTTGTCAATATCCAAAAACTAATTTTCCAGGATTTTGTTTGAGATTACATTGCATTGATAGATCAAGTTGAGAAAAACTGACATCTTGACAATGTTGAGCCATCAAATCCATGAATATGGAATATCTTTCTATTTTTTTGTTCTTTTATTTTGATAACCAATTTTACAGTTATTTACTATAAATACTTCAATAGACTTTGTGCATATTTTGTACAATTTATACCTAAATATTTCATTTCTAATGATAATATAAATGTGAATTGCTAATGTAAATTGAACTGTGTTTTTAATTTCAAATTCCAACTGCTCATTGTTGTATGTAGGAAAGTAATTGACTTTTGTATATTAACCTTATTCTTGTAACCTTGTTATAAGCATTAATTAGTTATAGGAGATATTTGTTGTTTTCTATTCTATTGAATTTTCTGTATAGACACTTATCATATACCATAGATTGCTTTATTTCTTCTTTTCTAATCCATGTTCCTTTTATTTCCTTATCTTATTGCATTAGGTAGGACTTTTGGAACAGTCCTGAAAAGGAGTGGTGAAAGAGGACATCCTTGCCTTGTTTCTGATCTTAGTGGGAAAGTTCCTAGTTTCTTATGATTAAATATGGTATTAGCTGTAGAATTTTTCTAAATATTCTTTATCACATTGAGGAAATTTTTCTCTAATTCTAACTTTAAGTGGGTTTTTATAATGAATGAATGTCCAATTTTGTCAGTTACTTTTTCTGCATTTATTAATATAATATAGTTTTTTTTCTTTTTTAGCCTATTTATGTGATGGATTACATTAATTATTATTTTTTATGTTGAATTAGCCTTGCATGCCAAAGATAAATCCCATTTGGTCAAGGTGTATAATTCTTCATATACATTGTTGGATTTAATTTGCTAATATTTTGTTTAGGATTTTTGTATCTATGTTAATCAGAAAAAAAGGTCTGTCGTTTTCCATTCTTTAATTTTTTAAGATATGTCTTGTAACTCAGAGAATTGTCTATCTTGGTGCATGTTCTATATGAGCTTGAGAAAAAATATTTATTTTCCTATTTTTGGATAAAGTAGTCCATTGATATCCATTATACCCAGTTGACTGATGGTGTTGTTGAGTTCAACTATGTCCTTACTGATTGTCTGCTGCTGGATCTGTCCATTTCTGATAGAGGGGTATTGAAGATTCCAGCTATGATAGTGCATTCACCTATTTTTCCTTGCAGTTTTATCAGTTTTTATCTCGTATAATTTGAGCATTCTTTTATTTGTCTTAAGTGTGTTTTTAGTTGCTTGCTTAAGCATTTTTATCATGGCTGCTTTAAAATTTTGTCAAAGAGGAGTATCAGGCTCCTGGATACTGGATGGTTCAGTCAGTTAAACATCTAATTCTTGGTTTCAGCTCAGGTCAGGATCTCATGTGTCACAATCTCATGAGTTGTAAGTAAGATCAAGCCCTACATTGGGCTCTGCACTTCAGCAGGGCATCTGCTTGAGATTCTCTCCCCCTGACACTTTCACCTCTCAAATAAATAAATCTTTTTTAAAAGGCCTAAAATTGTTTCAAATAATTCTGTCATCCCATTGTTGACACCTACTGACATCTTTTTCTAAAATTTAGATCTTTTTCATTCTTGCTACAATGAATGATCTTCTATTGAAATCCAGACATCTTTGCACTATGTTATGAGACTTTGGATTTTTTTAAGATTTTATTTTGTTATTTGTTCATGAGAGACACAGATAGAGAGAGAGGCAGAGACACAGGCAGAGGGAGAATCAGGATGCAAGACTCGATCCCGGGACTCCAGGACCACACCCTGGGCTGAAGGCAGACGCTAAACTGCTGAGCCACCCAGGGATCTCTGAGACTCTGGATTTTACTTTTTGTTTTCACATTTTCTCCAGTAAACATTTATTAATTGATGGGAAGTATTTCTACAACACTTGAGACTCCGCTCAAATGCCATGTCCACTCAGAAAACTTCTCTAGACTTTCCAGCTCTTATTCCACCCCACAGATCTCAAGACTTGTGTGGGTCTCTCATAACAAGCACTTCGTGATCTTCAATCCTGCATCCCCACCCCCAGTTCCCCTCAGGGCCCACTGTGGGGCCCCGAGATGAAGAATCCAGTCCAGGAAGTGGGCATGCAGAACAAAAAGAGTACACTCACCTAGTTTAAAAACACTCAAGATGC
Source organism: Canis lupus dingo (assembly GCF_003254725.2). Lineage (NCBI taxonomy): Eukaryota > Metazoa > Chordata > Mammalia > Carnivora > Canidae > Canis > Canis lupus. The sequence continues at coordinate 46,656,536 of NC_064248.1, forward strand.
TTTGCCCTGAATTTGAAACGTCTGTTGTTACTGGCTTTCCCTGATACCATTTTAACAGGGGAAATGGGATGTTTGCATTATTTCTGACAGATTAAAAGACTTTGGGTTGATTACCACTGAAGCTGGGTGATGGTATATAAAAGTTCATTATATTAATTTCTCTACTTTTGTGCTGGTTTGAAGTTTCCATACTAAAAATTAAAGAAATAAAGAAAAATACTATATACAGTGAAGATGGATTTTGTTTATCAGAGCCTAACATATTCACTGGACACTCAACAAATAATAATACAATAAAGTAACATAAAATACAATGCCTACACCAAAAAAGTCATATTGGGGTTTTAATGTGAAAACATAATAAATTTTTAGGCTATGCTATGAGCATTAAGCCTATAAAGAAGTTTTAGGAAGTTTAAAAATGAGCAAAGCTGAGTCTTTAAAATATGAAATACTAACAATGAGAAATAAGCTCTTGTTTTTTTACATAAAAATATCTCATTCCTTATTTTACTTTGCCATAATTTCTATGTTGGGGAATGTCAGTATGACAGCACAGTTCAGATGTATTTAGTGCAAAATGAAATTGTCTCCTTTTGGTTTCTTCTCTTATTAAAGTTTCATCTTAATGGCCTGTCACCTTAAAATATATGCTTAAAAATGTCACATTGTAGTCTTGAACTTTAGATAAACTCATATTACAGACATATTATTATTTATTTATAGTTTCTCCTGTCCTTCCAAAGTAACAAACTGCCTACAGGCATTTTTAGGGTCTTTGAAAGATGTAATATTCAGAACTAGATGGTACCTCAGCAATCATGTAATTCAAAGATTTCATTTTACAGATAAAATCATTTAGTCCCCACAGAGAATGTGTATATGATTGTTTGCACAACACCCTTTGTCCCAGCTTTCCTGGGAACTACATTTCACCAATTCTATCCACATGATTTCTATTTCTATATTCTTAAATTTTACTCCTGGCCACAGTTGATTGTTCGAGAAGTTGGTATCTTTATGAAGAATGTTAGATTTTGATAAACCCTAAGTTATAAAACTGTTAACATCAGTATTTTTTATTTAAGAGGAAACTTCTTGGCAACAAGAGAGAATGCTGAGGCTAATAAAGATAAACAGAAATGAAAGCTCCATCAGGACTCAAGTCTCTGATCCCTGAGTCGCTGAACCTCTGCCCCATACTTGTTTATTCCCTTAGATACCCAAAAATCCTTCAAATACATTTCCTCTTTTGCTTTGGTCATCTGAGTTTATAGTATGGGTCACTGCCACACGAAAAATCCTAGTTAACACAGTGCTATGAAGGTTAAGTAACTTACTCAAGGCTTCAAAACTGGTTCAAAATTTATTTTGGAAGCCAGACAGTCTCTCAGCTCAGTAATAGGCACTAATAAATTTTAATTAAGTAGATTGTAATGTGCTATATTTCATATGTTATTATAGGATATTATAAAATATAAAATATTTTGGAAATATTTTGATGCATTTCACATATATTTATGACTTATGTTGCACTTTCTTCATTAGAATTTTGTCTCAAGTAATAACATAATATACTATATTTGTAACTTTTAACACAATTGGATAGTTTTCAGAGTGGAAATAACATTACATCTGGAATTTGCTTTAAGATACCTCAGCACAGGGACGCCTGGGTGGCTCAGCAGTTGAGAGTCTGCCTTCAGCTCAGGCACGATCCCAGGTCTGGGGATCAAGTCCCATATTGGGCTCCTTGTGAGGAGCCTACTTCTCCCTCAGCCTAGGTCTCTGCCTCTCTTTCTCTGTGTCTCTCATGAATAAATAAATAAAAACATTTAAAAAATAAATACATAAAGTGAAATACCTCAGCACAAAAAAGTGAGGAGGCAGCAATACCTAAAACAAGATTAGTAAAATAATAATAATTATTAAAGCTGGGATATGGGTAAATGAAGTTCATTATACTGTTCATCCTTCTTCTGTGTGTGCTGGAAATTTTTTATTATAAAAATATTTAAAAATTACATCATAATATGTGACATATTATAGGTTCTCACTAAATATTATTTATCTCTAGCCCCATAGCCTGATTTGGGGAAAAAATAGGAAGAAATAAGAGTAGTTAAAGGAGATAAAGTCCATAATTGCTAACCCTGGGTATATTTGCTTTCTGAATTGTGAGTGATAGAAGGAATTTTAAAGTTCAGATTTCTTAATAGCTAGTCCCAAATTCTAGCCACTTTTCTCTTTCATTATTTGACCATTTCACCATCTGACAATTTCCGTGATACATTTTTATTTCACTTTATTGCAATTTCACTTTTTGACTCACACTTTTACAGGCATAGGAAATGAAAATATTTCATTTGAAAAATAGGATTTTTATCCCTTGTACTTTGGTACATTTTAAGTACATGGGTTTTCCTCTCAAGCTTCTTTGTTGTAGCTAAATTTAAATGAAACTGAAGAGATTTTCAAACTATATTCACTGGGGAAAATATGTATAAATGAATACATACACAGTATATTTTTTTTCAGTGTTTTGCTTAAAAAAAAACTGAAGAAAAACCCCAATTGATAGTAGATATCAACCTAGGATACCAAATTATACAATTCAGGAAGCATCCATTCAGACTGTATGACTGGATAGTACAACAATAGTGATTTCTGTTTATTTCTATATTCTTTTCTATACTGTACACATGTTCTTATTTAAACAGGTATTGGTTTTATAGCCAGAAAAAAATGTCTAAAATTTTAAGTATAGACTTCTGCAATATATTTTTTAAAACATCATTACAGTCTGGATAGCAAGACCATTTTGGTTGGGATAGAAAATCACCCAAGCAGAGCTGAGATGAGATAGAATCTGGTACAGAGAGGACAGAAATCCATTTCTTTCCTCAAGGAGAGAGAAGTTAAAAATCAATGGAAACCCATAAGAATGAGACTTAAAAGCAGTTGAAGAATTCCTCAAATGCTTATGAGTGACAATAGATGAAGAAACTGGCCATACAAGAGACTGGCCGTGCCACCTGTGAGTTTTTCCTCTTACCAGCTTGTGCTGCTATCACTATTACTCAACAATGAAACTGAACTCACGATCTTCCCTTCCAACTTGGTCCTTTTTGGAGAAGGTGGAGAAAGAGAAAATGGAACCAAATCAGCAAATGGCACAAACATTCATCTTGTTCCACAAGCCAAAACTTAGGAAAATTTAGACTTTATTTCCCACATATTAATTCTTGAATCTATTGACTTGTCACCATCACCACCAATTGCTATTCTGATCTAAACCATTACATCCTTTGCTTGGGCCCCTGAAATAAATGACTAATTGGTCTTCCTGCATCAACTCTAGGCCTCTTCTGTTCTGCAGCCATGATAATGTTTCAAATACATAGCTGACTTGTCACCTTTTCAGCTTAATAATCTTCACTGTTCTTATAATAAAGTCCTTAAGACCTTAATATATCCTTAATATATTCCACAAGAATCTGTGTTGCTATATATTGAAGAGATAGAAAAAAGAAACAATTTTATAAAAAATGACTTCATTTTCACAAAACTGTCTCAAAAATTATACATATATGTATATGTATATATATTGTGTGTGTATATATATATATATATATATATATACACTCAGGAAATTCTGTGTGAGGTGTATGTGTACGTGTGTCAGTAGAGTAGTCAGCACAGATGCAATATTTATCAATTAAGTTTGCCATCTTTTATGGATGTGGTTTTTGGAACTCTAAAACTATAGTAATATCAAAGATCTGTCAGTTTTCTCCAGTAAAACTGTAATAGCAAATAGCATCACCAACATATGGTCAGTGAAACAACTGAATGAAATAATCCATGAATATTTCAGTACTTGGTGTTGAAAGTGATCAATCAAAAGTGATTATTATTATTATTAGTATTAATTATCATTATTATTATTTTAAGATGGAAAAGAATTTGGTTAAGTGAGAAAAATCGGATAGAAATGGTTGCATGTGGAGATGCTAACACACATCAGCAAGAGGTAGAATTTAATTATTCAGACTGGTCTTCATGATTATATTATTTTTCTGTTGCTGCATAACAAATTACTACAAACTTAAAACAATACTTATTTATTACTTTCTATAATGGGTTATTATTAGTGGGTTGTCCAAGTTTGGGCTCTTTGTTCAGAGTCTCAAATCAACACTAAAATCAAGGTTTCAGTTAAGGTTCATGCTCATCTAGAGCTTGAGGATCTCCTCTGAGAGTGTGTAGCTAAGGCAGGATTCAGTTTCTTGCAGTAATAGGATGGAAGTGCCTATTTCCTTGCTGGATCAAAAAGGGACTGCTCTAACCTCCTAAAGACCTCACACTCCCTGCACATAGTCCTTTCCATCTTGAAAGACAATGATAAAGAATCCTTATTACATCAAATTCTACTTTCACATTGAAATCTTTCTTTATGAAGGAAAAAAGGCTTACCTGATAGATCAGTTGTATCTAGGATAATTTTGCTTTCTTAAAGTGAACTGTGGCATCTACTAATCATGATAGTGACTATTTTATCATATCCATATCTCATGATTATAAGGAGAGAAAATTTGGGGGGACCATCTTGGAATTTGACTTAACACAATGATATTCCAATGTCTTAGACTATTGTTACTTATTTCAGGGTCAGATGTTAAGATTTTTTTTATTCCAGCAATTCTTCTGATGATACTATATCATTTACTAAGATTTGGTTTGAGACTTACTAAGATAATCAGAATCTCTTGAGGACACATTTGGTCACACTGTATCAGTGAACTGGGAAAGATGGGTGGGAGAAAAGGTAGTTATATCTATATAAGCTTAATTGTATGGCCTATAGGTTGAATTCCATTACCTTTAATGCTTAAGACTATGTAATGTTATACCCAAGTACCAACAATAATCTCCAGAGACAGCAGATTTCTAAATTTCAATATAAATTTACTTCCTTATATGTTTCTCTTTGTCTCTCTCACTGCTTTCACACAGGAAGATGCAGATATAGAAGGAAATTTTTGAAAGATGAACATATATTAACAATCACAATAAAAGCCTAGTGTGTAAAAGAAACAATAAAGTACCCCCACAGGCTTGAAAGTAAAGAGAATAATTTTACCCTTTGACAGTTTGTCATTATATAATCAGAGCGGAGATATGCTCTGGTAATAAATTTAGGTAGAAACATCATTTTTTTCTTTCTTTATTTGATACCCTTTAAACATTTTAACATTCTCAAATTTGGGGTATCTTACAACTGACAGATACATTTAAAGTAGGTTTCTGTTTCTTCAGAAGAAAAAAAAGAGTAGTTAAAATATTGATAGAGTATCTTGCAATCAATGGAGAAAATACTAAATAACCTCTAGCCAGGAAGACTAAAGTATTACCATTTTTAAAGAAAAAAAAAATTGCCATTTAACGTGGTCAGGTTTTTAATTGAAATGGAAAAAAAAATGGAGGAAGCAGACTTCAACAGTGCTCATGTAAATATTTTCCAGGAATATTCTGGCTCAAACTCTTGATGCATCTATCATAGTAACATGCATACCTCTATGGAGATGGATTTTGCAAACACACTTAATTTCTCTCTTCATACTTCTTTTATTCTCCTTTATCTGTCTCTCTTTGCTTGAATGTTACTCATCTAGGAAGCTTTTCCCAATAAAATTTCTGCCAAGTCAGGCTACATACCAACCCCCCCCCCAATTTTCATATCAGCTTGTGTCCAACTCTATTATTGCATTTATCACTTTGTAATTGTTTATTAGTTTGTCTCCCATATTTGTCTTGCTTATCTTTGTTTCTCAAGTGAATGGCACTGTACTAGACACATAATAGGTGGACAAATACATAAATGGATGTATGATGGCTTAAGCTACATTTATCAAGCTGAGTGCTGTGTGTCAGTGGAATATGAAGTCACAGGAGAGAACAAGCAATCCAGAGCATCACCTTTGACAGTAGGGTCAGAACATTGTTTTTATTATAAAAGAAACATAGATATGTTATAAAGTAAACTATAAAGTGTGTAAACATATTTTAGTTATAGTCTTAGAATTCAAGGTAAATGATTTCAAGCTATAATCCTCAATCTCTGTCCACAGACACATATAGGGAAAATGTTTAGAAGCCACACTTAAATTTAGGCTTAGGCTGGAGCACTCCACCAGCTGTCTCCAGAGGCAAGCACACCCATTTGAAAAGTTTGAGTAAGCTAAATTATTATTATTATTCTGAAAATACTATATCTCCAGTAAGAAGACTGAATAACAAAATTGATTGTTTGCCTAAGGCTGAAATCAGACCAAAAATATGTTGAATTTACCAAGTTAATGCCCCTTGGTAAGTGCCCTTGGTGACCACAGCCCAAACATCTCGATTTCTCAAACTTCTACATATGTCTTACATGTTCTATATTATAGACTAATTGGAGAAAAAAAAAAAAAAACAACAACACTGGGTGTCCAAAAGTTTTGGTCAGGTAAAGCCAGACTTTAGGCATTGTCTAATAACAGTACCTCAAGTTCATGGTTAGTAAATAACTACTATAGATTGCTTATTATTAAAAAAAAAAAAACAATCATATCTTGGGACACCTGGATGGCTCAGCAGTTGAGCGTCTGCCTTCAGCCCAGGGCATGATCCCAGGATCTGGGATTGAGTCCCGCATCGGGCTCCCTGCATGGAGCCTGTTTCTCCCTCTGCGTGTGTCTCTACCTCTCTCTCTCAATCTGTGTCTCTCATGAATAAATAAATAAAATCTTTAAAGAAACAATCATATCCTTATGTACATGTTGTATAAAAATTCATTTATTAAACAAATATATATTGAGGTACCTATTATGCGCTGAATGGTTGAGACACTGAAGATCCAACAGTGAACAAAACAGTATTTCTGTTCCTACTGACCTTATAATCTATTGAATGAGATACACAAAATACATCTATTCCATGTCAGGGCACTGGGGTAGAAAGTGAATGAAGAGTAGTCAAGGAAAGGACTCTCTAATAAGATAGCATTACTGCTGGAATCTCCAACTGGAAGGTTTTGTCTTTTTATGTAGAACTATACAGACTTCTCTTCTCTGCTTTCTCTTCCTCCTTCTTACTTCCAGGTTAACTGCAGAAGGTATACCTACAAGACTGCCCTCGTCCACAAATGCTAGCATGACTGAATCATTAAATCCAAAGACAAGAACACAAGCTATTTATATATGGAAGTAGGTTCATTCAGCGTTTGAGATCTAACTTAATTATTCCTTGAGAACATACAATTTGCTAAGCTTAAAAGCTGTTGTGCTATCCTTTCTAAAACTGTATTTTTAAACTAATTTCATCTCTCTTGGTAACTTCAGGCAGGAAGGTTGTTTTTGGTACTATTCTTTTCTTTTTACACTTGTGAAGGTGACTGTTTGCCTTTAGCAAACTTTTATCCTTAGTCGTCTTTCTAGCTTGCTTAATGAGCATCACCTCTCACCTTTTGGCTTCTACAGCTCAAATACTTTATTCTGAAAGTACTGTTTTCATGTAAAGGATAATATGCTGTAATTATAGCTATAGCTATAAAAAACATGACTATATATACAGTGAAAATAAGCCTACATGAGTGTTTCTCACGAAGAATATAAGAACATATGATGTTATTTTACTTGGTTTTGATTTCAACTTGTGCATATGAGATGTACTGTGGTAGTAAGTTCTGTGACATTCCTTATTTCCAAAATACCAATTCAGAATCTTAAATATTTTCTTCTTCCTAAAAGTAATAATAATTACTAATCTGATGGACACACCTTAATAGTGACATTTAGTAAAATGGAATCAATTATTTCCTTAACAAGTCAATAAAGAAAGTAAAAAATAGACGTATTATGGTCTGGAATGTCTGACTGCTTATTTTTTTGCCTAAGGGCATTAGATTATATTAGTATATCTAAATTTAATCAAAGCTGGATGTTTGAGACTGGAAACTTCAACAGGCCTTGATTTAAAAAAAAAAAAAAAAACTGCAAAAAATAAAAAATTGTAGCCAGTAGGCAAATTTAATTGTGAATGTTACTCTTTAAAAGTTTATCTGAGAGCTAAGATCTTTAAACTAGTATGAAGTATTTTTAAAACATTTTAAACATTTTAAAAGATCACCCCCATAAAAGAAAAGTGCTAAGATATAGCCTCATATTTGAAACAGCAGTGCCACCTTGTGACAAGATACTTCAATATAACTGTATGCCATACTTCCTTATTCTTAACGAATTCTCTTGACCCATAAGATAAAGATATGATGAGAAAAACAAAGTACTTTGATTCCTTTAGAACATTTACAATTACTTATTAAAGGGAAAGAGTCAACTTTGCTTTATTTATTAACCATTAAACTAATAATCATCCACACTTTTAAGCAGCCACTGTATTTAAGACATTTTTCTAGGCTTTACAAAATTTCATGAAAGAGGGACTCCTGGTGGCTCAGCGGTTGAGCGGTTGAGCGTCTGCCTCCAGCTTAGGGCGTGATACCAGAGTTCTGGGATCGAGTCCTGCATCGGGCTCCCTGCGTGGAGCCTGCTTTTCCCTCTGCCTGTGTCTCTGCCTCTCTGTCTCTCTGGCTCTCATGAATAAATAAATAAAATCTTTTAAAAATTGTAAAAGAAATAGTTCTTGGTTCTAATTACTGCTCACATCAACAAAAAGGCTGACAAAAACAGGCTCAAGAAACAAAAGAAATGGCAAGTAAATTAAATAATGAAAAATAACATTTGTCAGAGTAAATCAAACAAGAAAGGCATCCTGGAGACGAGAGAGAATTTCTATTATCTATTAATTATTTACTTAGAATGGAGCAAATACTTTGATAGAAGCTAGTTGGGAAAGACATTTCCTTTATCGTATCGTAATATTTTTGTTTTGCTCTATATTTCTATCCCATTTTTCCAGCGGTAAAAGATGCAAATTTTCTTTGAAAATTTAAATTTCTATAAAAAATGAAAAGGACTCAATACAGTGGGATTTTGTGTGTGTGCTGGAGGCAAAAACTAACAGACACTTTAAAACCTTAAATATTTTCCAACGTATTTTTTTTCTCCCAGGATGGAGTTGTTATATTTAAAAGGAAAAATTTTTTTAATCTACAAATTAAATTATATAATATGACCTAAAGTGATCTGGAAACTACAATGAAGTTTAGTGCATATGATTCAATCAAAATCAACAATTAGATTAAATGTTTACTAGACAATACAAGCAATAAGTACACTTATCTTCCTGATGTGCAAGTTACTTTGACAAAATTATAGTTAACAACAAGGGAATTGCCTAAACCTCTGCCTTAAAATCCAACTCTATCACTCTTCCATCAGTAGGGCCAGACTAGACTCTTGGCTTGACTAGAGAGCCCTAATTTTGGAGCACTAAAGAGGAGAAAATGAAGCAATAGTAATGACAATTTGTCTAGTTCTCTTTTTCATCCTAACATCAGTATTATAGATTCTATGACAATATCTAACTTGGAAACCAAAAAAGCAATCAACAAGATTGCTAAAATGGTAGGTAAATTGGGCAAAAACTTTCTTTCTTTAAAATTTAAGCTCCTTGGGGCACCTGGGTGGCTCAGTTGGTTAAGCATCTGCCTTTGGCTCAGGTCATGATCTTGGGGTCCTGGGATGGAAACTCACATGAGGCTCCCTCCTCAGTGGGGAGTCTGCTTCTCCCTCTGCCCCTCCCCAGGCTCATGCTCTCTCTCAAATAAAATAAAATCTTTAAAAAAATTAAATTTCTTGAAAATTGAGCATTTTGTTCTTTGTGACTCAGTGTAGGCTTGAGCAATAAGAAATATTTATTAAATTAAAATTTTTAATTGCTTCATCAATGCTATTAAGCCCAGTTCAATATTTTTGGAGCTGTTTTATTATGCTGTTGATAAGAAACTTAGCTAATGATAAAAATTAGCCCTAAAAATAATCTTATCCTCTAAATAAAATTTTTATGGCAAATGGGTGTTTTTCAGACATTGAGTTGCTTATAATTCATGTCTAATCATAATTTTAAAATAATCTAAGAGCTTCTTTCTCCCCTAAAGACTGTTAAATAAAAACCCCTTCCTAATTCCACCGATATTTTAATACAGAAAATTAAAGAGAAGTATGTTTTTCCCCTAGGCTAGATTAAGTGGAAATGAGAGAGATTAAAGAAGAAATTCCTCATTATATAGGTTGTGAGAAAATAGAACATTTTTCCCCTAGAAATTTGTACGTTGATGAGCCACTTTCCCTCTAGAAAATAAAAGACGTTTATAAGCCAGAAGCAAGACAAAAAAAGAAAAGAAGTAATATATAAGAAAATGAAGAATGAACCTAGAGGGTGAAGAATTAGGGCTAGTTATAATCATTTCAATTTGGATATCCTCAAAATTTGTTTATTTGTTTCTTTTTATTGATTTTCACTTATGCCAAAAAACATTTATTTAATATCTAGCACTATCTGTCAATTTAAAAATTCAAATGTAAAAGAACAATGTATAAAATTTTAAAATTTAATACTGAACTATAGTTTATTTTTAATACGCTTTAAGGGAAAAAGTAGAAATATTTATTTAGCAGTTAAAAATTAACAAGGATTTTAGATTTTTATTTCAAAATTTAGCCATGAGCAATCAGCTGTGTCACAAGTAATGTTTATACATATTTTTAGGATGAAAATAATACCAAATGTAGCAATGGAAAAAAGAAAAAAATGGACAAAATCAATACAATGTTTCTTAGTTTTGAATTTCTTTTCTTCCATGAATTTTTTGTTAATTACAAACATAAAAGAATATTGTGTTATATGTATATTACATATGATTGGGATATATAAATATATCTGTGTAAGATTAAAGTAAGTAAAATTAAAATTAATAATTCTGGACATATTATAATGCTAAAATGACCTTTATATTAAAAAGCAGCATATAATAATGACTATAGTATCAATATTTATTATTAAAGTAGTTATTTCTCTATGAAATACATTAGTATGCAACATGAAATTGACGAGTTAAATGATGAGATTGAATCTCATATATGTCTGAATTGTATACATGCTGGAATCAATCTGATTAATTCAAGTGCTCTGTTTCCTTGTTGCTCTGTCACCTAACGTGATACTGTTTATGAAAATCGAATCAAAAGATATCTCCTGCTCCTTATTTCTAAATGTCAACATAACTTTAACCAGCTACAAAACAATAAGATTCTCCACTAACGTGATACTGTTTATGAAAATCGAATCAAAAGATATCTCCTGCTCCTTATTTCTAAATGTCAACATAACTTTAACCAGCTACAAAACAATAAGATTCTCCACCAGATTAACCTCCCAAGTATGTTAAAGGTATTTCATTTTAGATTCATGGAAGCATATTAAATACCTTTTATAACTAAAAGTAGTCATTCATAAATTTCTTGCATCTTCTTCCAGAAAATGAAAATGAAAGCTATTCGTTACAATATGAACAGCATGGTAAAGATGCTGTTAAGTAACGGTGAATAACTATATAACTATAACTATGTAAATATATATATTCATAATTTTCAGAAAGAAATGGGCAGGGTGAATTATTCAAAGAAAATATCATTTGTGGTAGAGATGACATGTGGAGGAAGGTGTGATAAGCCAAAGAGAATAATTTGACCCTTCTTTGCAACAATCAGTATTTTTCAGGGATGGAATGACTGGGTGATGGGCATTAAGAAGGGCATATAATATGAGGAGCCCCGGGTGTTATATGCAACTGATGAATAACTGAACTCTACATCTGAAACTAATGATGTACCACGTTGGCTAATTGAATTAAAATTTTACAAAATCAGTATTTTTTCAATATGGATAAAAAGTCTGTGCAACTTTTCACTAAATTTGTCAATATAAGGAATTAATTAGCAAATTTTAACTTATTTTCAGAAAATTTTTTATCCTAAATATTGAATATTGTTGTATTAGTTATGTTGGTATCATATTGACACAACACTGCATCAACCATTTTATGACAGTACTGTCCCTTATATGAATAGCCCAAATCTTACTTTTACTTAACATATGTAAAATACGACAAGTTTAGGGGTGCCTGGGTGGTTCAGCGGTTGGGCGGCTGCCTTCGGCTCAAGGTGAGATCCCGGTCCAGGAATCAAGTCCTGCATCAAGCTCCCCAAAGGGAGCCTGTTTCTCCTTCTGCCTGTGTCTAGGCTTCTCTCTGTGTGTCTCTTATGAATAAATAAATAAATTTTTTATAAATAAATAAATAAATAAATAAATAAATAAATAAATAAATAAAGTCAAGTTTAGTGTTAATATTTCAGAAGAATACCGTAGAAATTTTGTTACAATTTTATTTCCTCTTGTTTGCCTACTACATATCATACTTCAGATTATTCTCATCTTTTATTTATTCACTTATTTCCTTCAATTTGCAAATAATTACAAAGCACTTATGACTTATAAGACAAGGTACCTAAGTTTGAATCGTTCATCCAATTTATTGGGAAGCCAAAACTAAATAACTAATTATATAACTATTTACTACTGTGAAGAGAGAAGAGAAGCAGGAATGGGCTGGGCAGGAGATCACATGCTGTGCAGAGGGAGAAGCAAGTATGAAGGTCCTGACCTGGAAAAAATATGATTTTTTTAAGTAAATACATGAAAACCAATGAGACTGAAACATATCATGGAATGAAATTGGTAATCTGGTCAAGATTATAAAGAGCCTAACAGTTGTGCTATGGATTTGGGTCTTTATCCTAACAGTAAGGGGAAACCATTGAAGATTTTCAAGCAGTGAATGAGATTTGCATTTTTTAAACACATTAACCCGGTCTTAATAAAGTCAGCAGGCATCCACTACTTAATCATTAGACTAGAGAATAGTCATGTCAATGTATGAATGAATGTACGAGGCACTGATTTGGTGTCTTTACTAGACACTAACTCCAAATAGCAGTTAAAACTGTATAACTCCAGGTTGTATGCATTAATTAAAAAATTATTAAAAGACACATTTCTATGTTTCCCATTTTCATATTGTCTGTATTTATTAAGTGCATACTAAATCACTTAAAACAAAACTGGAGCAGTGCCTGGGTGGCTCAGTTGGTTAAGTGGCTGCCATTGGCTCAGGTCATGATCCCAGTGTCCTGGGATCAACACCTGCATTGGGCTCCCTGCTGGCTGGGCAGCCGGCTTTTCTCTCTCCAACACTTGTGCTCTCCAGCTCTATTTCCCTCTTTCTCTCTCAGATAAATAAATTAATTAAATTTAATTTAAAAATCTAAAGAAGGAAGATATGCCTTTCATTTTTCCTGCCTTTCCTCACCCAAGTAGCAAATGGTTGGAAACATGGTTCTCTGTGTGTTCCCTGGGGCAACAGGATGCTCTTGTGGTTCCTGATGGTCTACAAAAAGTTCTTGGCAGCTTTCATGTATCTGAGAGCAGCCTCCAGCAAGTCTATTCGTCAGTGCAGGGTGGGATGGGGATGAGAAGGCATCTATCTGCAGCAACTGCAGCAGCTCCTCAGTGGAATGAATCTCAGCTTTGGGAAGGGAGAAAAGAGAGAAGGTTCCCTAAAATCTGAATTTGTTCACAGTTCAAGTTCTCCCTGGTCCTAGGGGTGGCAGCAGCCTTCTGTAGTTGCTAACCCATTACACTTAGAGCTCACTTTCACCCCTTTCAATAGTTAAATATATATTAAATATATTAAATATATCTTATTGAAATTATTTATGTGACTAAAACTAAATGATATAAGCATTACAAAGCATAAAAAAGCAATAAAAATGCTCATTGTTTAAAAGAAATTTAGAAGATGAAATATACAGTGAGGGAAAAGCATCAAAATTAAGTGGAATCATAGCAAGTTATTAACTTTTGTCTTTTTCTGTATCATTTTATATACACATATATTATGTCATACTGTATTATTTACATTATATATATGTTTAAGCATCTGTTTCCTGCTTATTATAGATTATCTTTTTCCAAAGTCATTATACATTATTTGAATCCATGCTCTTTAATGACTACATACTGGGTCACTATAAAGGTAGATTTTATTTTCTTTTTTTTTAAAGATTTTATTTATTTATTCACGAGAGACACACACACAGAGAGAGGCAGAGACACAGGCAGAGGGAGAAGCAGGCTCCATGCAGGGAGCCTGACGTGGGACTTGATTCCGGGTCTCCAGGATCACGCCCCGGGCCGAAGGTGGCGCTCAACCGCTGAGCCACCCAGGGATCCCCTAAAGGTAGATTTTAATTTATTTATTCCATTTTTCTTGTTCTTTGAAATTTAGTCTGTTTTCAATTCTCTTAACCTTAAAAGTGATACTTTAAAAAATAACAGAAATATCTTTATTCTTGGATGATTATTCTTTCTCCCCCCAACCCCACACCTTTCCCCAACCCTATGCATCTATCTGTCTCTCATTTTGGCAATAAATCTTTTAATGATTAATGTGCGATTTTATAGAAGACCTCCATAAACTGTGACATCTATCTTTAGTAAGGAAGAATAACAATTTTTTTCTTAATTTTAAACTTGTAATATTTAAAATCTTATAAAATCTGGTGATTCTAGAATAAGAACTGGGATTCATCAATTTAGTACCTAATATGTTACCCTGTGGCTAATAGAGTTGCTTCTGTACAGCTTTGTAATTTTTTCCTGGCATTTGAACTTTTCCTTTGCTTTCATTTTACATCCAGTCTCCCCTAATGGCTTACCTTCTGCATCCTGTAGTTATGGGGGTAACTGTAGTGATGGGAAGCCAATGCCTATTCATCCACTGCAGCACTCCACTTAGACCTACCTTCCCATACTCTCTGTTTCTCTTTAACTTTTTCCAAGTAATAATTTGAAAAAGTGATAATTTCTTCAGTGTAGAAGCTTGAAGCTAATAAGATGACAGCCAACATACCTTCCTGATATAATATTATATGATTCTAGATTCGGCCCTCCCATGCAATCAATTTCTTACCAAAATTAAATATAGAATTATCTAAAATTTGATAGACAATATGGAGAACTCTAATTGACCTCCCTTCCACTTAATAAAAATATCTGGCTCTGAAATTAAAAGAAATTAATCCTGAAAACTCAACTTCTTCTTTTTAATTAAGTTTTATCTATAATAAATAGTTGCTGCAATTCTTCCTTTTTTTTTTTTTGTTCAGAAAGTTATTTGAATATATCAAATATTCAGATCTATATTAGTTTCCTATATCTAGGCACACCACTTCCTTCTATACTAACTTGTCCAGGTAATAGCAAAAAAGTAATTTTGAAGGTCATATTTTTATAATTGGATGTATTCATAGCACAGCTGCAAATCTCTTAAAGTTGTTATAAACCATGCAACACCACTTCTTTGTGACAGTTTGTTGAGCATTTAAATGGAAATCAGAGAACCTAAGCTATCTATTTCAATTCAGCTAGCAATTCTACAAAGCTTAAAAATTTAAATGCCACAGTACTGTGAAAACACAAACTATCAAAAATTTATACAATTAAATTAAAATCTATAAAAATAACTTTGCTTTCAAGCATTCACTAATCTCCTTATAAACATAGATTTCTTTTACAAAATCACTTAAGCTCTATAATGCCCATATTATGCATATTGTCTTCAAATTATTATGTTTTGAGTGAATTTAAGGTTTAGTTTAGTTTAGTTTGTTTGTTTTAGAGTAGACTCCATGCCCAGTGTGGAGTCCAATATGGGGCTTGAACTCATGACCCTAAGATCATGACCTGAGCTGAAATCAAGAGTTGGCCGCTTAACTGAGTCATTTGGGTCCCCCTGAGCTTTAGATTTCTAAACATGGTTTTTTGAAATTATTTATTTTTCCCATATAAATCTTAGATAAAAGGCTTCTAGTTGCACCACTTTACTCCTTCTGTTAAGGTCACGAGTGGCAAGGTAACAAGCTGTCTATTCACCCTTTCTGTCCCTTATGTCTTTTATGACACTTTTTCCTGATTTTAGCTCCTTTGTTTTTATTACACTGATAAGCCCTAATTCTGACCTCCAAACACTATCTGAAAACTCATGTGTTCAAATCTAAATTATTATCTTTATCCCATTTCATTCACCTCCAATTCTTTAACCTTTATTCAATTCTTCATTGAGCTCCACTTCTCCATATTCATAGATGCTGTGTTCCCTATTATAGTGATGGCTCCATCTATCTCCTAAACTAAATCAGAAATTTATAGATTATTTTTAAAGTATCTTTCTTCACCATCCATATTTCATTCCATTCTCTTAATTCCACTTCTTGAATACTTTTAAGATCATTTCCTTAATTTCTATCCTCATAACACTGCCTATATTCAGGTTCTCCCCTTTTTTAACTAGCAACAACCCGACCACTTTCCCAATCTCATCAAAATCATCATTCTCAGTAATAATAACAACACATTGCTTTTTTTTCTTCTCCTTTTTAATAATAGTTCCTTGTTATCTCCCTTATCAAATCACACATATAATAAATATATAGAAAATATAGGGGATGCCTGGGTGCCTCAGCGGTTTAGTGCCTGCCTTCAGGCCAGGTCCTGATCCTGGAGTCCTAGGATCAAGTCCCACATTGGGCTCTCTGCATCGAGCCTGCTTCTCCCTCTGCCTATGTCTCTGCCTCTCTCTCTCTCTCTCTCTCTGTCTCTCATAAATAAATAAATAAATAAATAAATAAATAAATAAATAAATATTTTTTTAAAAAAGAAAATGTCTCTGGAGAACTAACACAAATAAAAAGCTCTTCTTTTCCCACTTACGTGTTGCCAAACATTTGACAGCAAATCTTTATGCTACGTAATCAGATGTCATGCAATTGGTGACAAAAACACAAACAAGTGGTTTGTGTCTGATTTGTAATGCTTCGCCATGTCAATCTCTATTTATTCTTCATTTGCCATGCTTCTAAATATTCCACTCTTACACCATTTTGGTGGCATATTTGCAAACATGCCTAGTTACTAACTGCATGAGTTACTCTCTTAGAATTTTAATGCTCAGGGCAGCTGGGTGGCTCAGTCAGTTAAGCACCTGCCTTTGGCTCAGGTGGTGATCTCGGGATCCCGGCGAGTCCCTCATTGGGCTCCCTGTTCAGTGAGGAGTCTGCTTCTTCTTCTGCCCCACCCTCTGCTCATGCTTTCTCTCTCTCTCAAATAAATGAATAAGATCTTTTAAGAAATAATTTCAATGCTCAACTATATTATAGCTACAGAATACGGATTAAATGTGATGGGGACTTTAAGCCATCAAACAAATATGTCATGGACATATGTCATGTCCTCCAACCTGCCAGGAAAGCATGTGTTACATATATATTTTAGGATTGTTTTTCTATTTCTGTGAAAAAAAATGGCATTGAAATTTTGATTGGGATAACATTGAAGTCTATAAATTTCTTCAAGGAGATAGTCATTTTAACAATATTAATTCTCCCAATCGATGAACATGAGTTACCTTTCCATTTATTTGTGTCTTCATTTCTTTTCTTAATGTCCTGTAATTTTCACTGTACAGGTCTTTCATCTGTTTGGTTAAATTTATTCCTAAGTAATTTATAGTTTTTCATGCTATTGTAAATGGGATTGCTTTCTAAATTTCTCTTTCAGATAGTTGATCATTAATATTTAGAAAATACAACTGGTTTTTGTATCCTGCAACTTTACTGATTTAGCTTATTAGTTCTAACAGTTTTTTGGTGGAGTCACTGTGATTTTCTATATATAAGATTATGGCATCTGCAAAAAGAGACAAGTTTACTTCTTCCTTTCTAGTTTGGATGCCTTGTGTTTCTTTGCCATGGCTGTCTTGGCCAGGACTTCCAGTGCTGTGTTGAAAAGAAGTGGCAAGAGCAGACATCATTGTCTTGTTCCTAGTCTTGGAGAAAAAGCTCACAATTTTTCACCATTGAATATGATGTTAGCTGTCAGCTTGTCATATATGGCCTTTATCATTTGAGGTACATTCTTTCTATATTCAATTTGTTGATATTTGTTATCATAAAAGTATATTGAGTTCTGCTCAATGTGTTTTTTAATTTATTGAGATGATAATTTGTTTTCTACCCTTCATTATGTTAAAGTGATGTGTCATATTTATTGATTTGGCATATTAAACCATCTTTGCATCACAGGTATAAATCACACTTGGTCATAGCATATTATTCTTTTAATGTACTGTTAATTCTGTTCGCTAGAATTTTGTTGAGGATTTTTGCATCTATATTCATCAGGGAGAGTGGCCTGTAATTTTCATTTCTTGTATTTTCATTGTCTAGTTGTGGTATCTGAGTAATGCTGGCTTCATAAAATGAGTCTGAAAGTGCTTCTTCCTCTTAGGATTTTTTTGGAAGAGCTTGAGAGGGATTGGTAGTAATCTTTTAATGTTTATTAGAGCTCACCAGTGAAGTTACATAGTCCTGACGTTAAGCATTGGGAAATTTTTGACTACTGATTCAAACTCGTTATCTCTTATTGGTCTGTTCAGATTTTCTATTTCTCCATGATCCAGTCTTGATAGGTTATGTGTATCAAGGAATTTTTAATTTCTTCTAGGTTTTTAAATTTCTTCTAGTTTGTAGCATATAATTGTTAATAGTAGTCTCTTAATACTTTGTATTTGTAACATAAGTTATAATGTCTTTTTTAAAAGATTTTATTGATTTAAGAGAGAGGGATAGCAAAAGAGCATGAGTGGGGGCAGGGACAAGAGCAGAAGGAAAGGGACAGTCAGACTCCCTGCTAAGCAAGGAGCCCAGCAGGTGAGCGGGGCTGGATCTCAGGACCCCAGGATCACAAACTGAGCCGAAGAGAGATGCTCAACTGACAGAGCCACTCACATGCCCCATATGCAATCATTATTTAGGCAACTCACTGAAAGAATTTTCTTCATTTAATCAAATGATAAAAATTAAAAATACTTAAGAAGAATTAAAATTATATTTTCCTTGATATTAATATATTAATTGATAGTAACCACTCATGGACCAGATGTTCTTTGTGAG
Source organism: Canis lupus dingo (assembly GCF_003254725.2). Lineage (NCBI taxonomy): Eukaryota > Metazoa > Chordata > Mammalia > Carnivora > Canidae > Canis > Canis lupus. The sequence continues at coordinate 46,675,606 of NC_064248.1, forward strand.
TTTACATTTAAGAACTGATTATGTTTGCCTACTATTTATTAGTCCTTCAAATCATAGTTCAAAATGCCACATAGCGGGCAACCTGGGTGGCTCAGTCAGTTAAGCATCTGGACTCTTGCTCTCAGCTCATGTCTTGATCTCAGACTTATGAGTTAAAGCCCCATGTTCAGCTCCCTTTAAAAAAAAACAAAGCCACATAGTAATACAATTGCTAAATTAAATTCATCAGTGCTGTGAAGTCAATTTTTATTTACATTTTTAGTTCAACATAAGTAAAGTCAATTTAAAAAATAAAAAATATGTAAGTGGAGAGAATCCACTGAAGTAACTAAATTAAATTGGTTAGTAGCTACTCAATTTATATAATTACATTATTTATTTATTCTTTCTAGTCAAGATAAGAAGGTTTTTCAGGACGCCTGGGTGGCTCAATGGTTGAGCATCCGTCTTTGGCTCAGGGCATGATTCCAGAGTTCCGGGATTGAGTCCCACATCAGGCTCCCTGCATGGAGCTTACTTTTCCTTCTGCCTATGCCTCTGCTTCTCTCTGTGTCTCTCATGAATAAATAAATAAAATCTTTTAAAAAAAAGATAAGAAGGTTTAGTATAATAATAACCGTAATTTGTTGCACATTCATTGAGGCAGGCACCGTGTCCTATATATTATCTCATTTCTGTAACTTTTCTGTAAGTTAGGTATTACTTAGAATAATTAACTAAGAACACTAAAGTGCAGAAAGGTTACACAAATTCCCCCAGCCACACAAAAAACGAGCAGATATTAAATTCAAATCTAAATCTTTCCCACTCAAAACCCACAGTTTCACTATTGCAAAAATTGATTATTTTTATTATCAATATCCTTGTACTATCTATCTATATCTATTTGTATGTGGATCATTTTTCAGAGGTTGAATGTTAGTATCTAATGAAGAACTACATTTTCTTTCATTTACTCATCAATTCACTCAACAGATATTTATTTAAAGCCTACTTTGTATCAGACATCATGTTAAGTGCTAAAGATTAGTATATCCCTAGATGTAAATAGGTATTTGAATAATTATAAAAGTTTGTCTTCCTTATAACATTTTCATGAGATTTTCTCAAATTATATATTTATTAAAATAGATCCTTAGAAATATTTAATGCAATAATAAACTTTGAAAATCTTTTTCTAATCAGTCTAAGATATTTTTCCCCTAAACCTTGCCAGCTCCTCATTTAAATTTTTTCCTCCAAAATCTATGGAATAATTAGAATGCAGTTTTGCCTGACCTGTACATGGACCCAGTCTCCCAATTATATTGAACTTATTTTCTTATTTTTTTTTTGCCTGTACCTAACATATTGATTTATACTTGCATATTATTCATCTTTGGCAATAAAATGTAGAACGAGGTGACAGGAAGACTCTACCTAATTGGCAATATGTCAACATTTTTCTGGGAGACATGTAATGATGGACTTGGCGGCAATAAGAGCATGGGCATAACTGACCTAGCAGCATGTAAACTATTCTCGTAACACAGACAGTTTAACTATATGAACCACCAATATCCACAGCATAAATCTTTTTTTTTCCAAAATAAAGCAGCCATTTTTTAAAGTTTTAAACTCATGTATTAAAATATCGATTTGACTTTAATCATCTACCAAGGATGAGCTAAATGATACAAATCTATTCCAAAACCTCATATGACTTCCACTAATTTGATGGAAGATAGAAGGTCAAGAACAGGAGAAACCTTCTTGGACCTACTTTAATTTGTGCCTAAACTAGGAGATTTCAGAGGAACCCTTAATTTTGGGTTTCTATTTCTGATATCTATGACCCACACCAGGGCCTCCATATTAGCTTGTGCACCTCCTTCCACATCAAAGACAAAAATGATATAAGGTATTACCTGAAGCATGTCAGAAAAAGAGAGAATACAAGATCTTTATAGTGATAATTCTAATATACTTCCAAATATCAGTATCACTATTTTATGGTATATATAGAAAAAACAGTTGTCTCATATCTATCCCAAGATGGTGCATCACACAAATACTAAATCTTACTGCCTCCAACTGCATTGTAGGCCACTAATAATATTTATCCTCTCAGAATTCTTTTGAAGAATGTTGCCCCTACAACCAAATAGCAGAAGTAGGGACTGGCCACATTTGCCTTTTACTGCCCTGAAACTTTATCCTCTCCTCTATAATTCAATCATTACTGAAGATCAGAAGAAATTAAACATAGGAAGGGAAGAATTCAAGACAGCAAATTTGATTTTCCTCATAGTTCAAAGAAAAGGTACAAAACAAGATAAACACTTAAAACAGAGTTTCTTGAGATGCCTGGGTGGCTCGGTGGTTGAGCATCTGCCTTCAGCTCAGGACGTAATCCTGGAATCTGGGATCGAGTCCCATTTAGGATTGCAGGGAGCCTGCTTCTCCTTCTGCCTGTGTCTCTGCCTCTCTCTCTGTGTTTCTCACGAATAAATAAATAAAACCTTGAAAAAATAAATAAAACGAGTTTCTTCCCAGACATGGCTCATTCCTAAAGATTAAGACATTCATCAAGTTTATTCTTCACTAGGAGTATCTATTTCTTTAAAGTACCACATTACAAATCATAATTCTCATCAGTAAAATCCAACTCTGTCTACCATGTTGATCAGGCTATCTATTTGTAAGAATACACGTATTTCCAAATCTCCAGTATGCAAAAGGACACAGATCCCTAGGATTTTCCAAAGTCTGTTTAACATTCTGAGGAGGATACAGCAGGACTGCCTAAGTGCCCACCTGAGACTGATCATGCAATTGGCAAATTATTCTATGCTTGTGGCTTTGGAAAAACTGAAATAGAAAAAAATATGTATATAGCTTGGAAAAATGTATATGTATATTTCTAAAAAGAAAAACATTTAAATATAATACAAAACTCAGAACTCTGTTAGAGTTCTTTGCATTTATATGCACTTTAGTATTTCATTCGTTTCTTTTAAAAAAATTATTATCACAAAGGAATGTAGGTTCCAAAATGGTGTTAGTAGACAGTGACTCTAGAAGTTTGAATCTAGCAATGGCTTTAGCACTCTAATTCAGGTGACCCTTGATATAGAAATAAATGTGAAGTAGAAAACAAGGATTCTTCTATTTTTCCTAGGGTATACTTATTATGAAAAATGTCTGTCCCAGGATACCTGGGTGGCTCAGTGGTTGAGCATCTTCCTTCGACTCAGGGTGTGATCCTGGGATCTGAGTCCCTCTGCCTATGTCTCTGCCTCTCTCTCTGTCTCTCTCATGAATAAATAAACAAAACCGTTTTGTTTTTTTTTTAAGTCTGTCTTTCTCTCTCTCTCCTCTCTCTCTCTCTGTCTCTGTCTGTCTCTCTGTTGTGGATAGTATGCTTTGACTTTCAAATTTAGAAGACTATAATTTAACACTATAATACATCCTTCACATATGCATATTTTCTGTTTTCCATCCTCCCAATTTGGTTTTATTAGCTAAATCCAAATTTACTATTTTCAATATCATGTCTATGTGAACATTTTTCATTCTGAGCCAAGCATTTCATCATCTTTCTTAGACAATAATTTTTACCTTACCAAGTTAATTTTTAAATTTATTTTTACATGCTTGACATTCTTCAAATATCTATTAAAAGGGTGCCTGGGTGGCTCAGTCAAGTAAGTGTCTGCCTTCAGCTCAGGTCATGATCTGAGGGGTCCTAGGTTTGAGCCCCATGGCAGGCTCACTGCTCCTTGGGAAGTCTGCTACTCCCTCTCCCTCTGACCTTGCCCTCACTCATGCTCTCTTTCTCTTTTCTCAAATAAATAAATAAAATCTTTAAAAAAACAATAAAAACAATTATTTACTAAAGTCTTCTCAAACTTCCAACATTTCTCTATATAATGCTTTTTAATCAAATTATTCACATGGACAAAACTTTCAGATAATGTCTCAACTTTACTTTTTGCAAAAGACCTTTCTCACAAATCCCACTAATGTCCTAATCCAGTATTTACTGGTTTACCTCTAGCCTATTGGAACCCTACTGTCTGGGGACTTTCTGTCATTATATTGAACATTCCCTTAGCCTCTTTTTGGTATTTAATTCATCTCAGAAACCTTATTTCCCTCTTTCTGGGTTTACTACATCATTTTGGTGAAAAAAAGGTACATGGGAGTTACAATTTTTTAGGTTTTCACATGTGATAAATATTCTCTCCCACAAATCACACTGGTAGTTTGGCTGGCTACAAAATTTCTCCTCAGGATTTTAAAGATATGGTTCTACTATATCAAGCTTCTAGTGTTACTGTTAATAAGTATTCTAATAATAGTTAACATTAATTTAGCATTCCTATCTACCAAGTTCTATACTAGCCCACTCATTCTTTATAACAAACTTATGAAAAAGTAATATTCTTAATGACAGATAAATTGAGATCCAGAGTAATTAAGTAGCTTGTCCTCTTTTTCCTCTCAATTTTCTGAAAGTATTACAATATGCATTGCTTTCACATTTCAATTTTTAATTTGTATACTTATATGCTTGAACTCACAATTGCCTTTTGCCATTTCCCAGTATTTTCTTCAGAAATCACTATAAATGTTGAAATTCCTGGAGTAATTTTATAGTAATCCCATAATTTTCTATCTATTTGATTTTATTTTCTCTTATCTTTTTCTTCTATTTCCTAAGATATTTCCTTAGTTTCATATTCCAAATTTCTATTATTTTTTAATTTTAGTTAGCACATATTTAATTTTCTGAAAATTTAATTTTCCTTTCATATGTATAAATATATTTCCATTTCTTTTTTGTGTGTCTTAAAACATTCTAAATTTTCTTTTTACTATCAATTTCTATTTTTGTTACATTTATTATTACATTCCTTATGGCTTTATTGTTATTGTAGATTATGTTTTTAAGTTACTTTTCCCAAATGTTTTGGTGTTTTTTAAGAATGCCATTGATTTTGTACTCCTGTCTTTTGTCTTTTCTCCCTTTCCTTCTTTTATAATACTTAACATGGGCCATATGTCGTTTAGTTTTTTATTATTAGCAATTTTTATTGTGAGTAGATCTCAATCTAGCTAAAGCTTTGAATGTGTATGTTTGGTTTAGGTGGCCCATGTGAGCTGATACAGCATCATTTTATGTACATTGCCTCAGGACACTTTTGTCATCAACTTTTCTGTGTAAGCTCTAAGATTATTTATTTTCTTCATAGTACTTTGCCTGTTTCTAAATTATGTTTTTGGAATGAACAGAAAATCTGTATGGCTTATTATGAAGCTTCTTGGGTAATAGGTTTCCTTTGTGATATTAGTGCATTTTGTTCCCCCAAGTCAAACATAGAACTGGATTATCATGTCTTATTTCAGCATCAACCTTACTAATAATTTCAAGGTATATCGTCAATCAGGAGGTTTAGACAAAACAGAAAAAGTCATGATATATCAACAACAGCTCCCCAGGTCCCATCTCCCTGCATTGTATATGAGTATCTGGCTCAGAACAATAGATGAGATCTCTAAATAAGGATCACAGAGTTATCTCACAAATAGAAGCTTTTAAGATATAAGATATATCCATTTTAAATCTAAGAACATTGTACAACTTATAAGACATCACCATCCCTCATAGATTATAGAAGCCAGTTATTATAGGTACCCTTAGCAAGAGACACTCTATAAAGGGCATTTCAGAGATAAGGTTTCTTCTTCCCACCAAATATCAGTAGAACCCTTTCCCAGAAATACAGCCAATAAGGGGATTAGACTGGGTCATCTACCTCTTATTCTTCCCAGGGCATCTGACAGTCAAGAGAGTTAATAGATTTCAGGTTAACTGCTTTAGTTACTTCTAGACAGCTCTAAGTGGACTTGATACAATTATCAGGCTGATCATCAAACATATTCCTTACTACTACTTGCAACTCTAATTAACTTCTTCTGGAAAAGATAGGTTTTCATGCTATGAAATAGGATTTGTGTATAGTTTCAAATACCCCACTACATTCTAGTAGCTCACTGTTCAAAGAAAGAAATCCTTAATTAGGTCTTTAAGGTCAGAGATGGCCATATTTCTAAGAGTTTTGTGCCGTGCACAAAATCTAGTGGTACTACTTCCTCTAAAGGTTATTCCAAATTCCATTTGATTGGTATTTCTATGCTGGTTCTTATTGTTTATTATTTGGTCTAGAAATCTCATAGTTTTATAAAGATGAAGGGATTTTTTTTCCTAGATTTTTTGTTCTTTTTTTTTTTCACCAAGGAAGGGTGTTGGAGTGTAAATAGCTTTGCAATCTTCAAACATAAGAAAATGAAATATTGTTTTAAATGGCTTCTGCTGTAACTAAAAGTTCTGTAATTTGAAGAAGTTTCTAAAATCAAGATTTGTTTCAAACTATGTGGTTGACATTTTTGTAAATCAGTTTTTAAAAATTTACAAACAACAAAAATTCTATCCTTGTAAACTTTGAAACAGGCAAAAAGCAAATGTTTAAATTTTAAAATAATTTTTGGATATTACCTGTAAATGATAGACAGAAAATATAAGACAATAAAGAACAAGTAGTATTAAAATTTAGATTCACTTTCAACTACTTTAAATCAGTATGTACCATGTAAAATTTTATCAGCAGCAATAAGGAATTTAATTCATTTCAATGATACAGTGGAAAGTACTGTATTTTACTATATGGTTCTTTTTTTTTCTATTTTTGAATTAACCTTATTATATACTTTTGGGTTAACAAGGGAATAAGATACAAAATTCTCTAATCTGTAGGGAACTGATAGCCAGATTTCAATAAATGATAGGCTCTTCGAAGCACCTTTTTTGTCTCTTTATCTCTCATACCTAGTACTTTATCTTGTTGTTGGCAGTCATTCTTCCAGTATGTGTGCATTTTACTGCTGTCAAAAATGTGCTAGAAATACTTGGGGATCCCTGGGTGGCTCAGAGGTTTAGCGCCTGCCTTTGGCCGGGGGTGCGATCTGGAGCCCCAGGATCGAGTCCCACATCGGGCTCCCTGCGTGGGGCCTGCTTCTCCCTCTGCCTGTGTCTCTGCCTCTCTCTTTCTCTCTATCATAAATAAATAAATAAATAAATAAATAAATAAATAAATAAATAAATAATTTTTAAAAATGTGCTAGAAATAATTAATGTCTTATTATCATTATTATTCTAATAATTAGTATATGTCAATTGTAATATTGGTACTTTTTTCATTTGAGCCATCTCATTAGTCTCTATGGATTCTAAATGTTATTTTCAATGAGTTAAAAGAAAACAAATTTCTTTCTTGGAAGAGGAATAGAAAATCTTCAGCAAAACACTTGTAAAAAAAAAGAAAAAAAAAGGAGGGAGAGAGAGAAGAGAAAAAGAAATATCCCAGTCAAATTAAATTACAGAGAGGATTGACATTGATAGAAAACAAGTGTCTAAGAATTGTGTAGAATTCCTAAAGTAACACCCAATTCTTATGAAATGTATCACTAGGAAACAGAGGTTCCATTTTACATCTCATTGCATGTGAAAAAGCAATCTTCTTTAGCAGAGTCCCAACATCCCTTTTCAATTTCAGTATGACATTTTATTCTGAGGTTAATAGATATTAATAATACGTACAACCACAGAATGTCAGCTACAACAAGACACCAAGCATAGAGAAGGTAATTCTGTGGCTTCTATTCCATTAGGACACCATCAAGGGGCCCAATCTGACCAGATGTAAGATCTTTACACTTTCACTCACTCAGTCCACTCTTGCACTACAGAGCATCTGAGCAAGCCCCTCCATGACAGTGCTTTACTGTCACATCTTTCTTGACTTGGCTTGTTCTCTCACAGAATCTCATAGGAACAAAAGTTTGTAAACTATAGATGTACCATCAAAAGTGGTGTCATTGCAGGGCAGGGCAAGCTGGCAGAGGAGCAGGGTCCTCGCCCCACCGGGTCCCCCCAGCTCACCCGGATAACTTTCAAACCATCCTGCAAACCTACCAATACGACCTGAGATTTAAAAAGAGAACAGCCGAAGGCTTCAGAGAGAGGGGTCTTCGCTTCTAACAAGGTAGGAAGGGGGAAAAAGAAAAAAAAAAAAATCCAGTGGGGGAGGGGCCGTGAGGAGCCGGGCTTAGGGGGGCGGCGGGAGCCTCGGGACTGGAGAGCCCCACCCGGAGAAGCGGGAACGTTAAAAGTCCGTCCCGGATTCTTCCCGGATGGAGGAGCGCTCCCCAGGGAACTCGGGCAGGATCGCAGGGGGCAGGGGCACCTCCAGGTTCCCGGGGTCACTAGGAGAGCAGGGGCGCGGGGGAGAGCACGCCCACACCCCAGCCAAGCTCAGTAAAGGGCTGGAGCAGGCGGGGCCTCGGGAGCAGCCGGGGTCGGGGGGCTCCGGGCGGGGGGCTGTGCCTGCGGCCTTGGGGGCTCCCGGGAGCGCGATTCCAGCGGTGCAGGCCCCGGAGCCCAGGGCGGGGAGGGGGACTCGGCCCAGGATCCTGCGTCCCCGGGGACAGGTGGAGGCGGGGAGGGCACAGGACGGCGGGGAGCTCCTGCCGGGCGCCCCCGGAGGAGTCAGGGAGGGCACAGGACAGTGAGGATGCTCCCCTCCCCTCGCCGGGCGCCCCGAGCTGTGCAGGTCAGCGCTCCCCGTCCTCTGAACATCCAGGCCCCTGCGGACTGGGAGCTGCAGTAGTTACTGCAGGAGCTGACTCCAGACCTGGAGAGGGGGCCATCCTCAGTGGTGGTGTTCCTCCCGGTGTCACCCTGTGCCTGGGAGGGGCGGGGCTGCCAGGGAACACGGGCCTCACGGGGTCAACAGCTCCCACTGAGCTGGCACCTGGGTGTGGGGCAGGTGCCCCACTGTGCACACCCCTGAGAATCAGCACAGCAGCCCCTTCCCCAGAAGACCCACTGGAAGGGCAGGGGAAGAGCAAGTTCTTGACCAAGCAGCGCTGGAAAGCTCTAGGGGAAGTCAAGGGAGTTACAATATATAGAACCAGAGGGTACCCCTCATATTTTTTTTTCTTCCTTTTTCCAGTATAACTCGTCTTTATATCAGACTGTAAATTTCTGATTTTTTTCCTCTTTTTCCACCTTAACTACAATTATTTTACCACCTCTCATTTTTAAGATTCTTCCTTTTTTGACTTTCATATTTCTACAATTACAGGTCTTAGATATATTTTCCACTTCTAGATTCCCTTCAACATACTCAGCATAATTTTGGGAGATATACAAGATATATTTTTTTTATTTTCTTGTTTTGTTTTGTTTTGTTTTCTCTGCCTTATTTTGTTTTACAATGGCAGAAGTTAATACTTTCTAAAACATGATCAGCATGCACCCAGAACCAAGTGGTATACCATGCTGATTCATTCTGTGAGATTCCTTATTCCCATTCTGCCCCCCTCTTTTATCTCATTTATGTTTTGGTGGTCAATGTTGGGGCCCTCCACAAGTGTTTCTGGTTTATATAAATTTGGGACTGACCATCTTATAACATACAGAACTAAAAATACTCAGACACAAGAGGATCAACCTTTAGAACCCCTCAGGTAGACTACCTTCTTCCACTACAACTTCGTCACCACCACCATCTCTTAGCACCCCCCCTCCTTTTTTCTCCTTTCTTTCCTTTTTTTTTTTTTCTTTTTTTCTTCTCTCCTTTTTTGGGATTCTTGGCCTTTTATTTTTTACTACTTTGTTTTAAAATTTGCTTTTCACTTTAGTGGTCCTTTTATTTCGTTCTGATCTTTGTTTTCAATTTCTGGTCTCTGATCTGAGCAGAATCATCTAGGGTGAAATTTACTTAGGTCGTGGATGATATTCTTGACTCAGCCCACTCATACAGCCACTCTGCACTGCGCAAAATGACTAGAAAGAAGAACTCACTACAAAAGAAAGAATCAGAAACAGTACTCTCTGCCACAGAGTTACAGAATTTGGATTACAATTCGATGTCGAAAGCCAATTCAGAAGCACAATTATAAAGCTACCGGTGGCTCTGGTAAAGACCATAAAGAATTCAAGAGACTTCACGACAGCAGAATTTAGATCTAATCAGTCTGAAATTAAAAATCAATTAAATGAGGTGCAATCCAAACTAGAGGTCCTAACAATGAGGGTTAATGAGGCAGAAGAAAGAGTGACATAGAAGACAAGTTGATGGCAAGGAAGGAAGCTGAGGAAAAAAGAGAAAAACAATTAAAAGACCATGAGGAAAGGTTAAAGGAAATAAATGATAGCCTCAAAAGGAAAAATCTACCTATAATTGAGGTTCCAGAGAGCACTGAGAGCAACAGAGGACCAGCAAGCTTATTTGAATAAATCATAGCTGAGAACTTCCCTAATTTGTGGAGGGAAACAGGGATGCAGATCCAGGAGAAAGACAGGCACTCCCCACCAAAATCAATACGAACTGTTCAACACCTTGACATTTAATAGTGAAACTTACAAATTCCAAAGATAAAGAGAAAATCCTTAAAGCAGAAAGAGGCAAGAGATGCCTAACTTATATGGGGAGAAATATTAGATTCACAGCAGACCTCTTCACAGAGACCTGGCAGCCAGAAAGGGCTGGCATGATATATTCAGGGTACTAAATGGGAAGAACATGCAGCCAAAAATACTTTATCCAGCAAGGCTCTCACTCAGAATAGAAGGAGAGATAAAGAGCTTCCAGGATAGGCAGAAACTGAAAGAATATGTGACCACCAAACGCACTCTGCAAGAAATATTAAGGGGGACCCTGTAAAAGAAAAAAGAAGCCTAAAGAAATAATCCACAGGGGATCCCTGGGTGGCGCAGCAGTTTGGCGCCTGCCTTTGGCCCAGGGCGCGATCCTGGAGACTCGGGATCGAGTTCCGCATCTGGCTCCCAGTGCATGGAGCCTGCTTCTCCCTCTGCCTGTGTCTCTGCCTCTCTCTCTCTCTCTCTGTATGACTATCATAAATAAATTAATTAAAAAAAAGAGATAATCCACAAAAACAGGGACGGAATAGGCATTACAATGATGCTAAATTCATATCTTTCAATAATTACTCTGAATGTGAATGGGCTTAAAGATCCCATCAAAAGACACAGGGTTTCAGACTGGATAAAAAAGCAAGACCCATCTATTTGCTGTCTTAAAGGGAGTCATTTTAGACCTAAGGACACCCACAGCCTGAAAATGAAAGGTTGGAGAACAATTTGGCATTCAAATGGTCCTCAAAAGAAAGCTTGAGTAGCAATCCTCATATCAGATAAATTGAAGTTTATCTCAAAGACTGTAGTAAGAGATGAAGAGGGACACTATATCATACTTAAAGGGTCTATCCAACAAGAGGACCTAAAAATCATGAATATTTATGCCCCTAATATGGGAGCTGCCAAGTATATCAATAAATTAATAACCAAAGTTAAGACATACTTAGATAGTAACACACTAATAGAAGGAGACTTCAACATAGCACTTTCTGCAAATGAAAGATATTCTAAGCACATCTCCAAAGAAACAAGAGCTTTAAATGATACACTGGACCAGGTAGACTGCACAGATATATACAGAACTTTGCATCTGAACACAACTGAAGACACATTCTTCTCAAGTGCACATGGAATTTTCTCCAGAATAGACCATACACTAGGTCAAAATTAGGTCTCAACCGATACCAAAAGATTGGGATTGTCCCCTGCATATTTTCAGACCATAATGCTTTGAAACTAGAACTCAATCACAAGAAGAAATTTGGAAGAAACTCAAACACGTGGAGTTTAAAGAGCATCCTGCTAAAAGAAGAATGGGTCTGCCAGGAAATTAGGGAAGAATTAAAAAGATTCACAGAAACTAATGAAAATGAAGATACAACCATTCAAAATCTTCAGGATACAGCAAATCAGTCCTAATAGGGAAATACATTGTAATACAAGCATCTCTCAAAAAATTGGAAAAAAAAAACTCAAATAAACAAGCAAACCTCACACCTAAAGTAACTGGAGAAGGAACAGCAAATAGAACCTACACCAAGCAGAAGAGAGTTAATAAAGATTCAAGCAGAACTCAATGAAATAGAGACCAGAAGAACTGTGGAACAGATCAACAAAACCAGGAGTTGGTTCCTTGAAAGAATTAGTAAGATAGATAAACCATTAGCCAGCCTTATTAAAAACAAAAGAGAAAAGACTCAAATTAATAAAATCACAAATGAAAAATGAGAGATCACATGCAATACCAAGGAACTACAAATGATTTTAAAATGATTAGGAGCAGCTATACACCAATAAATTAGGCAGTCTAGAAGAAATGGACACATTTCTGGAAAACCACAAGCTACCAAAACTGGAACAGGAAGAAATAGAAAACCTGAACAGGCCAATAACCAGGGAGGAAATTGAAGCAGTCAACAAAAACCTCCCAAGACACAAAAGTCCAGGGCCAGATGGCTTCCCAGGGGAATTCTATCAAACGTTTAAAGAAGCCATACCTATTCTACTAAAGCTGTTCGGAAAAATAGAAAAGGATGCAATACTTCCAAACTTGTTTTATGAGGCCACCATCACCTTAATTTGAAAACCAGACAAAGACCCCACCAAAAAGGAGAATTTATAGACCAATATCCCTGACGGACATGGATGCAAAAATTCTCACAGAGATACTAGCCAATATGATGCAACAGTACATTAAGAAGATTATTTACCTTGACCAAGTGGGATTTATCCCCAGGATGCAAGACTGGTTCAACACTCATAAAACAATCAATGTGATAGATCGTATCAACAAGAGAAAAACAAGAACCATATGATCCTCTCAATAGATGCAGAGAAAGCATTTGACAAAATACAGCATCCATTCCTGATCAAAACTCTTCAGAGTGTAGGGATAGAGGGAACATTCCTCAGCATCTTAAAAGCCATCTACGAAAAACCCACAGCAAATATCATTCTCAATGGGGAAACACTGGGGGCCTTTCCCCTAAGATCAGGAACACGACAGGGATGTCCACTCTCACCACTGCTATTAAACATAGTACTAGAAGTCCTAGCCTCAGCAATCAGACAGCAAAAAGAAATAAAAGGAATTCAAATTGGCAAAGAAGTCAAACTCTCCCTCTTTGTAGATGACATGATACTGTATGGAGAAAACCCTAAAGACTCCATCCCATGATTGCTAGAACTCATACAGCAATTCGGTAGTGTGGTAGGATACAAAATCAATGCCCAGAAATCAGTGGCGTTTCTATACACTAACAATGAGACTGAAGAAAGAGAAATTAAGGAGTCAATCCCATTTACAATTGCACCCAAAAGCATACGATACCTAGGAATAAACCTAACCAAAGAGGTAAAGGATCTATACCCTAAAAACTACAGAACACTTCTGAAAGAAATTGAGGAAGACACAGAGATGAAAAAAATATTTCATGCTCATGGACTAGAAGAATTAATATTGTGAAAATGTCAATGCTAACCCAGGGCATTTTACACATTCAATGCAATCTCTATCAAAATACCATGGACTTTCTTCAGAGAGTTGGAACATATCATCTTAAGATTTTTGTGGAATCAGAAAAGACCCCAAATAGCCAGGGGAATATTGAAAAAGGAAACCAGAGCCGGGGGCATCACAATGCCAGATTTCAGGTTGTACTACAAAGCTGTGGTCATCAAGGCAGTGTGGTACTGGCACAAAAGCAGACACATAGATCAATGGAACAGAATAGAGAATCCCAGAAGTGGACCCTCAATTCTATGGTCAACTTATACTTGACAAAGCAGGAAAGACTATCCACTGGAAAAAGGAGAGTCTCTTCAATAAGTGGTGCTGGGAAAATTGGACAGCCACGTGCAGAATAATGAAACTAGACCATTCTCTTACACCAGACACAAAGATAAACTCAATATGGATGAAAAATCTAAATGTGAGACAAGAATCCATCAAAATCCTAGAGAACACAGGCAACACCCTTTTTGAACTCGGCCACAACAACTTCTTGCAAGATACATCTATGAAGGCAAGGGAAACAAAAGAAAAAATGAACTATTGGGACTTCATCAAGATAAAAAGCTGCACAGCAAAAGAAACAAAACTAAAAGACAACCTACAGAATGGGAGAAGATATTTGCAAATGACCTATCAGATAAAGGGCTAGTATCCAAGATCTATAAAGAACTTACTAAATTCAACAGCAAAGAAACGAACAATCCAATCATGAAATGGGCCGAAGACAGGAACAGAAATCTCACAGAGGAAGACATAGACATGGTCAACAAGCACATGAGAAAATGCTCTGCATCACTTGCCACCAGGGAAATACAAATCAAAACCACAATGAGATCCCACCTCACACCAGTGAGAATAGTGAAAATTAACAAGACAGGAAACAACCAATGTTGGGTAGGGTGTAGAGAAAGGAGAACCCTCTTGCACTGTTGGTGGGAATGTGAACCGGTCCGGCCACTCTGGAAAACTGTGTGGAGGTTCCTCAAAGAGTTAAAAATAGATCTGCCCTACGACCCAGCAATTGCACTGTTGGGGATTTACCCCAAAGATACAGATGCAGTGAAACGCCAGGACACCTGCACCCCGATGTTTATAGCAGCAATGTCCACAATAGCCAAACTGTGGAAGGAGCCTCAGGGTCCATACGACAGATGAATGGATAAAGAAGATGTGGTCTATGTATACAATGGAATATTCCTCAGCCATTAGAAACGACAAATACCCACCATTTGCTTCAATGTGGATGGAACTGGAGGGTATTATAAGTGAAGTAAGTCAATCAGAGAGGGACAACCTTATATGGTTTCAATCATTCAGGGAATATAAAAAATAGTGAAAGGGGTTATAGGGGAAAGGAGAGAAAATGAGTGGGAAATATCAGTGAGGGTAATGGAACATGAGAGACTCTAACTCTGGGAAAGGAACAAGGGGTAATGGAAGGGGAGGTGGGCGGGGAGTGGGGGTGACTGGGTGACGGGCACTGAGGGGGGCACTTGGAGAGATGAGCACTGGGTGATATGCTATATGTTGGCAAATTGAATTTCAATAAAAATATACAAAAAATGGTGTTATTGCAAAAGACTTTGGGTTTAAATAAAATAAGTTATTAAATGCTAATAATTATCTTAGTACTGAGTTAAAGTATATTTCAAAATATAAGCACTGATGTATTCAAACATTATAACAACTGTATTGCTAATATAGTAAATACATTAAAGTAAGTGAAACAAGTCAATTCCCAGTAGAATTATTTATATGTATGTGCTCAAGGGTAGGGAGCTGGGAGCAGAGGTAGGTACTAAAGCAGTCCAAAATAATCCTCTCATATAGTCAAAAAGGAAGCAAAGAGTAAGCCTGATGATTGAAATAATCCTAATAGCTCTCTAATTTCTATCAGAGAATGACAGGTCCATTGAGAATTCTGTGTTCCTGCTTGCCTATGCCTGCAAGGTTTATTCCTTTCTGTGTTAGTGTTAACCTTCTGTGATCTTAACCTGCATTGATCGGTTTGTTTGTTATTCTGAGAACAAGATGAGATAACGAAGAGAATTTAGTCTATGAGTTTAATGCCTATAAGAATCCATGAACCCAATATATCCAATCTGAAATGTTTTAATGTTTGTGGTAGGATTCTCAACATGATCAGAAGCTGTAATAATGATAGAATTCTACCAATGAAGAAGACTGTAAGAGCCAAGTCCTCTCTCTTTCCCAAAAAATCAAGAAAGCTTGAGGAAATAACTCATAGAAAGAGAAAGCAAAACCTAGAGCACCTGAGTGGCTAAGTCGGTTAAGCATCCGACTCTTGATTTCAGCTCAGGTCACGATCTCAGGGTTGTGAGATCGAGTTCTACACTGGGGTCCATGCTGGATATGGAGACCACTTAAGATGGTCTCCCTCCCACTCCCTCTGCCCCTACCCCTGCTTTCTCTCTCTCTCTCTCTCTCTCTCAATAAATAAAATCTTAAGAAAGAAAAAGAAAGGCAAAATCTGATCAAAGGGTTAAAGGAAAGGAATAACTTTGAGTACCATAATATTGCCTCCATCTCTCAAATTTTTTTTGGCAGGTACCCATAGATTTATTGGTATGGTCTGGAGAAGGAAACTATGCATACAAATTGATAATCTGTGATATATACGAATTAAAAGGCAACATTGATTTGAGACTTAATGTTTATTGTTGTTGGGGGAAAGGGATTCAAAACAAGACTTTAGCACATCAAAAGCTCCCATATGTCAGTAAGTACATGGAGCTCTATTAAGTGGTTTTAGCATGGAATGTGACTTCACTACATCTTGGGATTTTTACAAGAAGACTTAGCATCAGCAGGGAAGGGCTGGCAATCTATATTGGTCAAAAGGCAATTTCACATGGTAACTTAACAGGTATTTAGGAAGCCATAATATGAAGGAGAAAAATGGCAGGTGCCACATGGTTTAGAAGAATACATTCAGCCGTGAGATATAACATCAAGTCTTCCAGACAGATGGAATTTAGGAGACTTTGAAGGAAAGCTGTTAATGACACAGCAATAGGTGTAGTCAAAGTCTAAAATATGCAATGAAATACATAAAATTTCGGAAACAACCTCACTGAGATCTAGGGTTAATATGAATGCTTAACTGAGGAAACAAAAATGTCAGTTAAACATTTTAGCCATTTTATTTAGCAAGTCTGCACTTTTAGAAAAAATAACAGATGAATTAGGAGTCAGGATATGGTGAAAAATTAAGATCAAAAGAAAGTAGATGATCCTTAAAAGATGTGGGGACATGTGTGTGCAAGCAAGGTGATAGGACAAGTGAATCCAGAGAAGGATGATTTTGAAGAAAAACTACAGAACAAAAAATAGCAATCAGTGTTAGCATGAATGGTGTAGATTTCAAGTGACAACCAAATAGACTAAAGCACAATGAAAATTTGTTAGTTTTATAACTGGGAAGTACAGGGATACAGGTGGCCTCTGACTGAAATTAGTAGCTCAGAGAAACCTCAAAACATTTTGTCTCTCCATCTCTTGGCTCTGCCTTCCTAGGTCTGGCTATGTTTGAGCAAGTTTTTCCCATGCAGTGGCAGAGCTGTCAAGCATAGTGCCGAGCTTATTTCCTTACAGATTTGCAAACTCAGAGAAATAAGTAAACACCTCTTTTCCAACAGTAGAAGTCAAAGACCCCAAGGTGACTCTTAATTGACTTGGCTTGATTTATAAGCCCATCCCAGAATCCAAACATTGTGACAGGGGAATGGAGTGTTGTGATAGCAATCAGCATAGATCACATTCTTACATAACATTTCCTGGAGATGGGAAATGAAGTTAACTGTGCCTTCTCAGCATGGGTGAAACATGGTCCCTGGGTGGTTTCTTAACATGAAGGTGGTGTACTGTTACCAATAAAGGAGGAAAGGATGCTTGACACATATAAACAATAAATATTCATCACATGCACATGTTGAAATCTTCTGGTTCAGGTGACCCTAGAAGATACCATCACTAAAAATTATTGCCAACCAAAATAATTAATTATAAAAGGAAACTATAAAATCTTAGAATTATGAGAGCAGAAAGTGTGCACATGATGTAATGCTGTCTAATGTGTTACTGATTCAGAATTCAGAATCATATTTGTCCTGAAGTGTCTATGATAAAGCCTGAGTTTAGTTTTTTAATTTATTTGCCTTGGATATTTTTCATTTGGATTGTTATTCCACTCTCTTTATTTGTCAGTGTTAAAGGAATATACATCCACATCTTTTGCTGTATGACTTTGCAATTCCTATTAGGATATATAGAGTATATTTTCCCACTCAGTCAATTGATACTGGGTTTGTCCATGTTTCTTGTTTTGACCAATGGAATTTTTGCATATTGAGGCAAGCAAAGACTTTAATGTCCTTTTAATGACATGGCTCACTGTAGTTTTGCTTTGCACTAAAGAACACACCTTGAGTAGCCACTGATTGAAGAAAATGGATCAGATTTGACTTTACCCCTCAGCCTGGAGTCAAGCCCAGATAACTGCAGCATGAACCAGTCTCCCCAAATAACCTGCAGACTTGGGAGCAAGAAAAATAAATATTTGTTGTTTTAAGTCACTGGGACTTTGAAATAGCTGATTGTGTAGCATTATTGCAGCAGAAAACTCAATATTAAACTTTCTATTCTACTTGTGAGTTATATTCCACTTATTTTCAACATAGCACATTGTACAAAAATTTAACTCTTAAACTGTTGAAAACATTTTTAATATATGATAATGAAATGTAAAAATATTTAAAAATATAACCTTTTAAAGATTTCTTCCCATACTTAAGTTTAGAAACAATGTACCATGCCCCTCTAGGTGCTTTCAAGTGTAGCAGATGATGGAGGCAAGCAATCCTGTCCTTCTCCCCATCCCACTGAAACTTTAGAGAAACCTCATTGCTAGATTTTTATACAGTGAGATTCCACATAAAGTTACAGCTTTTAAGTAGGGGGGGGGTGATTCTTCTGTTAAGATAAAAAACAGGTTTGTAATCTATTAACTACACAGTCATCTAGAAAAAGACAAATTTTCTTACTCCTAAAAGTAATTTGTTGATATATATTATAATTAAACCCAACTATAAATAATTGAAAATAATAAATAATTATGCTAAATTGTGCATCACAGAGGAAATACTCCTTTCCCCTACTGCCTAAATAATCATAATATGAAATACAAGTGTTTTTCTTATCACCCCTTTAATCATGCCTTTACCAGAATATGTCTCATATTAGAGATGGTCTATTTTAAATTTTTTTATTCCTTGGGAAGGAACTCTTGAGGGAAAAAATGAAACATTCTCTGTAATTTGCACTCTTAAAGGTATGCTACTAATAAGTAGAAAATAAAAAAAAAATTCATGTCACTTTTCAGCTGATGTATGGGTAGAAATGATTATGGCAGATTTTGACATTCAAAGCTTTCTTTAACCTTAAGTGAGAAATGAAATACTAGTCAGTGATTGACAATTAGAGGCTGGAAGACTACCCAGAGCCTACTTTTATATCTTCTCCATTATGATGTTGAGAATAACCATCACCGCAGTCACACCTTTCAGTTAAGACATTATCTGCAGATTTTTAAATAGTTACTAAAATTTAGTTCAGCTAAAAATTTTAAGTTAATAAAATCTATATTAAGCCAATGACATCAACTAAATCTTTAGGCAGTGAAAAAAGATAAATTCAATTTTCTCTAAAGACTTATTTCCTCTTCTGTTTTGGTAACTTACCAAGAAGCTGACACCATAGGTCTGAGTAACCTCAACAGGAGAACAGGTATTACCAGAAGCTGGGCTCCAGAAGAGGTCTTTTCTAACAGAGACACTTATTTATTGCTCCCTCTCCATAGCTATATTACACTGTAGGAGTGAGGACCCTTCTTTACTGGAGTACTTTCTGTGGTTACCCATTCCAGATGTGCTAGTCAAAGCATAATGCTCAGTGGAATAAGGGAATGTTCAAAATATATGTTTGTAACATTCCCCAGTAAACTTTTTTTATATTTACTATAATGAAGTTAGAGTATGCTTTGAATAACAAACATGTTACTTTTTGAGATTAGTTAGCAAAAAGGGAAAAAAGAAGTTTTATTTTTTCTTTTAGTTTTTAAAAGATTTATTTATTCACGATAGAGAGAGAGAGAGAGAGAGAGAGAGAGGCAGAAACACAGGCAGAGGGAGAAGAGGGAGGCAGAGGGAGAAGCAGGCTCCATGCAGGGAGCCCTATGCGGGACTCGATCCCAGGACTCCAGGATCACGCCCTGGGCCAAAGGCAGGTGCCAAACCTCTGAGCCACCCAGGAATCCCCGGAAAAATAAAGTTTTAATGAAAGAATTTTAGAGAGCAAAATTGTATAGTTGCAGGATGTTCTTCTTGTTCCATAAGGGTAGGAGGGTTCCAAAGAGGAAAAGAAGACCAAAGAAAATCATAAGGCATGCAACGGAATTCCACAGCAAATTTACTACTCTAGAAAGCTCTGAAACTCTATTAAAATGTCACTAGGAAAGAAAAGTGAAAGAATATAGAATGAAACTATAAATCAGAAGTTATTTTTTCATATCCTTTTTCTTCTCATTCCTTCTTTTCTCCTTTAAAATTGTCGATTTTATCCTTTAAAATTGTTGATTTTAACCAAAGTACTTATTACCTTCTCAAATACCAAAAAGCATGAAGGTGACTTTTTCCTACTCATTGTTTCTTTTCCTGAAGAATAGCTAGATTCACAGAACATTCTGGTTTCAATGTGCAATGTCACTCACTAGAGGAAGAGGATAACATCTTCTTGGTATTTGGAAAGAAGTGTTGGACACAGGTAGCCCAGCTCCTCTTCTCTTTCCCTTGGGAGTGATTTACATGCTGATAAAGATATTCTGCTTTTTTTTTTCCTTTTTTTTTTTTTCCCTAAAGATGCTCTGCTCCCCTCTATGGGAGAGTCCTGCCCCGTTTCAGGCTGCTGAGTGAGAATTCCAATCTAATTGTTAGGTTCACCATTAGAAATGCCACTTGCCCACTGATACAAATTGCATTCTCCTATATCAGCTTGTTAATAGAAGTTGTGTTTTGGTTTCCATCTTCTTTATTATTGCTTGCTTTTTAATAAGTTTGACCCTAGGACCTAGAAAAACATACTACATATTATTAGGAAGCCCCTAAACTTGCTTACAATACCTCTAAAATATTTCCTTATAGTATCTCTAAAATTAAACCTCTGAAAAATAAAACCACATTTTGTTGAAAGTTTCACTTTCTCATAAAAATTTCTACTGAGAGGTTAGTCCTTTTTTTCTACCCCCTTTTTTTTTTAATTTTTTTTATTTATTTATGATAGTCACAGAGAGAGAGAAAGAGAGAGGCAGAGACACAGGCAGAGGGAGAAGCAGGCTCCATGCACCGGGAGCCTGATGTGGGATTCAATCCCGGGTCTCCAGGATCGTGCCCTGGGCCAAAGGCAGGCGCCAAACCGCTGCGCCACCCAGGGATCCCCTTTTCTACCCCTTTTAAGACATTTTTGTTAAATGCGTACACATTTCTTCATTCATTTGTTACTTTTAGAATAAAAGGCAGACAATATACTAAGTGCTTTTCTTCTCAAATGAAAATTATAGGTTTATTCTCATTGAAGGGAAATTTTGCTGGATATAATGCCATACTTTAATTTTAAAATATATTCATACTCATTATGTTACAGGGAAACATTACATATATGAACTTTCTTCTATAAATCTGGGAATATTACAAAAATCATTAGTTCCTAGAAGATTGAGGGGCTTTGTTTAGTTTTAGAGTATGTTTGAGGTGCCGCTTGCCTGACCGTTAAATCAAAGGAATGGTTCTATTATTTCCATCCCCACTGATGTAAAAATAGTAAGTAGGAAGCAGGTTGTCATTCAAAATCAATGATTTCAGCATATGACAATAGAAGCAAACCACAAAGGTAATATACACTAAAATGTAATAAACTAATTCTGTATAATATAAGGAATGATGGTTCCTAAAATTTCACTATCTTGCATAGTGATATCCTTTATATTCAGAAATGTCATTGCTGGTATCAATATATTAAACCTAATAGGAAAAATGTACTCTGTTGTTGGCCTTATTCTACTTTCCAACCTTCCCAGTAGTATCCTCTGAGTTCCCCTCTTGAGCACTAATCAACTACTCTATTCGCTGCCACGCGTTTGTGCTTTAGTCATGCCTTTGTCTCTTCCTGGTTTATCTCTGCCTCTTTGCTCTTCCTTACAAATCATCCTTACCCTTATCAAGACCTTCATTTTCCATAAAATTGTCTCAGACCATTTCAGGACATGCATTATCTCCCTCCTTTGAATCAAACAACGGTCTATCCCATATTTTATTATGCATAATTTTAACTATTTCCCTCTAATTTCATTAATGTATCATGTAGTTATATTTTGTTTTCCCAACTATACTTTGTACTGAAACATGGATAACATATTTCAAAGTACCTGAAAGAGTCCAGTACACTTAATTAATATATTAGATTGGTTGATGTGCTTTTTCATTATAACAGATGTGTTTAATCTTTGTTTGTAGCTCTTATAGCACATGTAAGATGGCAATATACAAAGCCGAGGCTGAAGTTTCTGATAGAAGAATTCCCACAGATCTTATATAGGACCTAGAACTGAATTAGACACTATACTCAAAGACAAGGATTTTCTGTCAACTAACTTTCAGAAAATGACGCATCACTTGAACCTGGCAAAATTTCAGATTAGAATGGATGTTCTTTCTGTTCTAATTCCAATGTTTTGTGGGAATTTTTTTCTCCTTTTTTTCAGTTAGACTGTAGAAGAGTATCAAGTTACTAACCCTCAGCATTAAGAGACACACTTTTACTAAAGAGATGAAGAATGTGCATTTAATCAGAAAGAGTGGTTAGTGTATTATATACAATTTCTCATTCAGTACACCAAACTGAAAAAAGTAGCTATTACTATTGTTTTACAGATGAGGAAACTGAGGTTCAGAGAGGTGATTTTAAAATGTTCCATTGAATTAATTATGAAAATATAATTATTTCATGACTCAAAAGAAATCCTTAAAATTATCAAAGAAAAATATTGAGTTGGGTTTGACAGATTTGCAATTTAGGGAAATAATAAATATCACCTTTTATTCTAATGTAAGTCATGCTGAACCTAACCTCTTTCAACACAACTATTTCTACCTAAATAGGTTGTATGAGGGGCTGGCTCCAAGCCATACTTTCCCCTCACCCTGGACTTTGTGTTCAAGGGCAGAAAGAGCAAACACACTATGTATTTGCCCATCTGTTCCATTTCATGTGAAAGAAGTTTAAAGGTTTTTTATATATTACTTTACCTTCGTTTTTTAAGTTATGTTTTTATCGGGGATCTTAGAAGATTATTTCTAAAACCTTAGGATTTTCTGCAACAAATTGTAAGCTGTATCTGACATATCTAGATTTTTCTGCTTTATATGTACGTGTGGTGTGTGTGTGTGTGTGTGTGTGTGTGTGTGTGTGTGTGTAGATACTTGCAAGGGCAAAAGAAACAGAAGAAAAACTGAGGCTAACTCAGGTAAACTAGCCCTGACTTAAGCCCTTGAAATTTTTTCCAGCCATTCCAAATTGGAATAAGGAATTTGCTTTAACATATACATAAGAACAAAATACAAATGTTACAAAACTTTGGTTTAAATACTCATAGAGATTTTTCTATCCTTTGCACAAACTGTCTCATTCGTTTCTTTACACAACAGAAAGTGATTTCTTTAGAGGTTTGATTGGTTGAACGTAAGTGTCTTTTTGGAAGCTTTTATCATCTATTGGTCCAATATCTAGATACACTTCATTTCGGGGTTTAATAATAATAATGATACTAATAATCATAATGTTGAGATTACTCTGGAAGGGGACTGAGTTTGTCTCAATCATTCTCTCTGATCATATTCTATGATAATGTTTAGTGGTTTCACTTTGACTTGCAGGTGAAAGCCTAATCATAAACAAGGATTCTTCAACATACTTTCCCTTCCATGAGAAGAGAAATAACTCAGTATTCACAGAGTTCCTTGAATACATAAAATGAAATATCTAAATGAAGAATCTGTTAACAAACTCTTAAGTATAAGAAATCACTAAGGACACAGTGTAAATGGGTTTAAAATGTATTATATCCAGACCAATGTGGGATCATTTTTCCTGTTTTAAGAATATTGTGTTGACATAAGAGGGGCATAGCTTACAAAAATTTGACTACTCTTACAATTTACATCCCGAAAATATGATGGGATTTTGCCAAAGTACTTAACTTCTCCATGATGTTGTTTCCAACTCATAGAGAAATACTGACAACATTGTATATATTTAAAGTGCATGATGTGATGCTTTGATATACATTGTGAAATGATTACCAAGATTAAGTTAATTACCACATTCATCACTTCACATAATTAACTTTTTTTGTTTGTGAGAACTATTAAGATCTATTCTCAGAAAATTTCAAGTAATACAAGACCATATCACCATCTCTAGTCAGTTTGCTGCACATTAGAAGCTTAGAACTTCCTCATAACTAGAAGCTGATATCATGTACCCTACATCTCATTCTCTGTCATCATTTCCACTTTCTGTGAGTTCAGCTTTACTTGCTTTTTAGATTTCACATATAAGTGACATCATACAGTATGTGTCTGCCTGGTTTATTTCACTTAGCATAATGGCCTCCAGGTTCATACATGTTGTCACAAATTACAGAATTTTATTCCTTCCTATGATTAAATACTATTCCATTGTATAAAAAATACATTTTATTTACCCACTTATCTGTTGACATTTAGACTGCTTCTGTATCTTGACTATTACAAATAATGCTGAAATGAACATGGGAGGGCACATATCAGCCAAAATTGTGACTTCATTTCCTTCAGATATAGAGCCAGGAGTGAGATTTCTGGGTCATATGGTAGTTTTATTTTTAATTTTTTGAGTAACCTCCATACTGTTTTCCATAACGGCTGTACCGGTTTACCTTCTTAAGACCAGTATACAATGAATCCCTTTCTTCATATCCTTGCTAACATTTGTTATCTTTTCAACAATAGACATCCTAATAGGTGTAAAGTGACATATCATTATGATTTTGTTTTGCATTTCTCTGATGATTACTGATGTGGAACACCTTTTTATGAACCTATGGGCCATTTGTACATCTTCTTTGCAAAAATGTCTCTTCAGGTCTTTCACCCATTTTAAAAATGGTTATTGTTATTATTGCTTTTGAGTTGTAAGAGTTCCTTATATTTTTTAAATACTAACCTCTTGTCGGATATATGGTTTGCAAATATTTTCTCCCATTTTGTTGTCTTTTTATCTTATTGACTATATCCCTTGCTATGCTGAAGCTTTTTAGTTTGATGTAGTCTCACTTACTTATTTTTGCTTTTCTTGTCTGTACTCTTAGTGTTATTATTCAAAGACCAATGTCGTAAAGCTTCTTCTTTATGTTTTCTTCTAGGAGGAGTTTTATGGTATCAGGTTCTACATTTAAGTCTTTAATTCATTTCTAATTCATTTTTGTGGGTGTTGTAAGACGGGGTCCAGTTTCACTCTTCTGCATATGGATATAGTTTTTTCAGCACCATTTATTGAAGAGAGCATCTTTTCCCTATTGTGTGTTTTTGGCACTCTTCTCAAAGATTTGTTGACTGTATATACATGGATTTATTTTGGGGCTCTGTATTCTATTCCACTGGTCTATGTGTGTGTGGTTTTATGGCAGTACCACACCGTTTTGATTACTATACATTTGAAGTATAGTTTGAAATGAGAAAGTATGATGCCTCCAGCTTTGTTTGGGTTTATCAAGATTGCCTTAGCTATTTGGAATCTTTTGTGGTTTCTTATGAATTTCAGGATTTTTTTCTATTTCTTGGAAAGGTGTCATTGGAATTTTGATGGCAATTGTATTGAATTAATACACCTTTTGGGGTAGTATGGACATTTCAACATCATTTTTTTTTCTAATCCAAGAACACAGGAAATCGTTCTTTTGTTTGTATCTTCTTCATTTTCTTCATTAATGTCTTATAGTTTTCAGTGTATAGATCTTTCATCTCCTTGGTTCAATTTATCCCTATGTATTTGTTTTCCAGGACATTATAACTGAGATTGCTTTCTTAATTTTTTGTTTTAATAGTTCATTGTTAATGTATTGAAATAACTAATATTTGCATGTTTATTTTGTATCTGGCAACTTACTAAATTTATTAGTTCTAACAGTTACTTTGTGGAGTCTTCAGGAGTTTCCATAAATAAGATTATGTCATCTGCAAACTGAGAAAATTTTACTTAATACTTTCTGATTTGGATGTCTTTTATTTTTATATCTTGCCTAATTTCTCTGGTAAGGACTTCTAGTAGTATGTTGAATAGAAAGGATGAGAATGGGCATCTTTGTCTTTTTCCTAATTTTAGAGGGAAAACTTTCAGCTTTTCACCATTGAGCATGTTAGCTGTGTACTTGTCATATGTGGCCTTTATTATGTTGAGATACATTCCTTTATTACCTAATTATTGAGAGATTTTATCACAAGTTGTTTAATTTTGTCAAAAACGTTTTTGATTCCGTTGAAATTCCATGACATTTAGGACTTAATACATCAGGGTTAAAAGGAATTAATTTAATTTGAGAAGAAATGGGGAGGAAATGAGAAGAATCACTAGCATTCTTTTTCAAATATTGATATATTTCTTCTTTTCTTTCATTATCTCAATTTATTTCACAAATAATTATTGAGCTCTTACATAACATGTACCAAACAGTATCTTGACTCAGGGTTCAATGAAAAACAAAATAGACACTGTCTCATAGTACAATGATGGTGATAAAAACAAAAGTACAGAAAGTCATGGCATAACAGGAGGACTTGACATAATACTGCTAAATGTCCATGGTGAAGAGGGCTTTGAACTAAGATTTGAATGATGAACAGTAGTTCATCAGAAGAGATGAAAAAACACTTTCCAAGTAGAAGAAGCAGAATGTTCCTTAAGTTGAAGTTGAGGAGATTAAAGAGGCTTGGTGAGTAACTAAAACATTAGTATAAAAAAAAATAAAAAAAATAAAAAATAAAATAAAATAAAACATTAGTATGGCTCAAAAAAAGTTAAGGATGAAAGTTTTGTGAGGGGAGGCTTCAGATACAGACAAATCTTAGAATGCTGCTATGAATTTTGGTTTTTTAACTTAAGACTTTTGGTCTTTTGATAGAATTTTGGGAAAGTGGTAGTGGTGGTGCTAGTGGTGGATTTCTGATGTGAGATCACTCCAACTGCATGATAGAGACTGGGATGGTGGGAGAAAGGGCAAAGTAATTCTGATGCTGCAGTCAGACTGTCTGTAATCAATAGAACATGAAGCTCTGGTGGTCTGGTATAGTAAAAGTTAAGATTTCAACTAACAGAAATCTCTGATGTTTCATGCTCCTGGGCAAGCTCTAATAAAAATACTGTTAATCCCATGATAGAACCTCTTTTTAATTTTCCTAGCTTATGTTCCTAATGTTTATCTTCTCCTCCCTTGCTGGGAACTGAGATGTCATTACTCTCCACTATTTACCTGAGTAAATCATTACCATCATGATAAATAAAATAAAATAAAATATCCCATCATTACCTGAGTATCACGGACATCCTACTCCCCTGCGAACCACCAGGAAGTTCTTCTTTTTTTTTCTTTTTTAAAGATTTTACTTATATTAGATTTTACTTATATGAGAAAGAGAGCACGAGTGGGTGGGAGACGAGAGGAAATGGGAGAAGCAGACTCCCTGCTGAGCAGGAGCCTGACTTAGGGCTTGATCCTAGGACCCTGGAAACATAATCTGGGATGGTGACCTCAGCCAAAACTTAACTGCTTGAGCCACCAAAGCACCTCCCACCAGGAAATTCTTAAAGGAGTTCTTTAGGTACAATCTTTTATTAAAAAAAAAAAAAAAAGCATGTAAAAAATAATAAAATAAAAGCATGTAATTCTGATATTTTACAAAACTGGTAGAGAATGCCAGCCCCTGGCTTGTGATTACTCTCCCTGTTTTCATTCTACAATGTATTTGTTATAAGCACTAAAGTCTGGATTTAAGGTGGGCACCCGTGATCTTTTTCTCATAATAATGGAGGTAAAGTAAGAGACTTTTGTCATTTAATAAAAGGATAAATAGTGGCAATTGAGAGAAAAAATGATAGAAATATTTGGATGGTAAAATAAAAATATGATGTTTGATTGGATCTAAGAGATATAATAGAAGGGGGTTTCAAAGATGAGACTCAGATTTCTTACTTGCAGAACTGAATGAATGATGATGCCAAGCATAAGAAAAACTACTGAGAGTTATGAGATCCAGATGAGATCCTTACCAAATTTCGTATTTAAGGTCATAGTGAAGAAGGATGAACAAGTAGAGGATTAGAAAGAAAATCTAGACCAAGTGGTATGATGAAAGCCCCAAATAATTACATCCATCCATACTGGGGGTTAAGAAATGGAACAAAAAAAACCCTTACATCAACATCAACTTAAAGACATTACAAGGAGAGAAAAAATACAGATAAAATAGAAGATTCCTATGAGTTCCCTATAATTATATTTATAATATATATTATAAATATAATTATATATATAATTATATTTATATATATTATAAATATAATTATATATAATTATATCCCTATAATTAAGAATCATACCTTGCATGATTTTATTTTATTTATTAACTGATTGACCATAAAAGGGTTCTCACAAAGTGAAATCACTCACATGTTATAGCCCTGTATGGCAATTATTAAATCAACTATCCCTCACTAATTGTTAGAAACAGTTGATGGAAGAAATAACATAAATACATATTGGGAAATTGTATAAATGGCAATAAACATACTAGTTAACATACATCTCTGAATTCTTAGAAATTCCCTTGACAAATAAGTCATCAAGAGTCTTCTAAAATATATCATGATGTTAATTGTAGCTATCTTATAATTATATAGTTATAAGTGATCTTTATGCCTTTCTCAGTTTTTCGACTTGATTACTTACAGCTTTTATCAAAAATTAATGAACTATAATAATATATACATACACACAAAAGAAAGAGATACACTTGGTTATTGCTTTGAGTACGTGTATGTATTTATTTCAAATTTTACAGTTTAGATTCAGCATGAATTGCAATAAATGGATCTTCAGCCGAGTTACTAATAGAAAAATGAGCATTCCCATCCCCAGAAATATAGATTTTAATTCCTGTACAATTGCCGTCAATTTTATCTCCAGAAATAACATCACAATATGTGCCAGCAGGAAGACCAGTTTGCAGAGTTAAAGATAATGGCCTGAAAAATAAAATTTAAGATTTAACTTCAATTCAGTACAATTAAAAGCAAGAATTCAGACTACCTCTAAAAGCTTAAGTTTGTGCAATAGAACTCTAAGCAGTCAAAGCCTCAGTGAGAAGAAAATACAAAGACCTCTCCAGCAGATGTGAACAATTTACAAGCTAATGGTAATCTTACAGAAGACTTAGCAAATCCCTAGTTGACAGTGAATATCATCACAAAATTATAGTTTTAGAACTTCAGTGAAGATTTGAACGAATTATCACCCTTAGATAAAAGCACTTCCTTTTAATATTTTAAATTTGTCAGCTGCTTGCAAAGACATCTCCTAAGCCATAGTTTTATATATAAGGGAATCAATATACTAGAAGCAAAGGATGTGAATATACCAATGAAAGTAAGAAGTATCAGAACTAAAACTTGAAAACTCCTGATGTGAATCCCTGACCAACCCTAAGATACATGTTCTTTAAACAATGCCTCAAAAAATACATCATTCATCAGAGAGACAGGGAAGTGAAAAAAGGAGACAAAAGAACCAGCTACAAGAGTACTTGGAAAAAGAGCTAAACAAATGTACTTCAGTATTGAGGTAGTATTTTTCCAACATTTCAAAATGGAATGGGGGCTATAAGACATGTTCTTCTAGTGATTTCACACCCTTCATATGAACTACTCTGCGTATTTTGTGTGGGGTATATATACAGGTGAGTCTATACGTGTGCCTCATATATGTACATGATATGCCAGGATGCACATATCTCCACTTAGAACACAGAGCCCTTATGAATAAGAGCCATTTTCATTTTTCTTCTGATTTCTGTGTTTTCTTAATCCACTGACTAAAGAATTTTTCAGATATGAAAAAAAATAAATGTGCAAGAAGAGAAAGTAGTAAACCAAGAACATGTTAGAATAAAACGTTATTTCTAATTGATATCTACTTACCAGTCATCATTGTTAAAGACAATGAACCCTTTGTTTCCTCTTCCAAAAGCTACTTGGTTGCTACCATTATCCCACCAGTTTGTAAAAGGTTGTCCATCAACTACATTACGGAACATAACCATGTTTCTAAAAATAAAATACAACATAAAATGCTTATGAATACATCAACAGCTTAAAATAAAATGTTAAGAATGTTTATTAGTAGAGGACATCTCTAAATAAGAATTCCCACCTTATTTGACGCCATCGATGTTCACAGACCCAATCATTACCACAAGTAGTATCTGGATTAATAGTAACTTCTTTAATTATCCCATTATTATTTGGTGGCCCATACCAATCATTAACATCCTGAAGTAAAAAGAAAAAAAGAAAAAGTTTAAAAAGCTCAGATTTTTGACATTTCACATATTTGTCTATTTCTTCTCCAGTACACCAAAACCAGTATGTCTTGTATCTCTGCATTGTCTTCATTTAGAATGTAACTCCCTCAGCATTGTTACAGCATTTTGCCAAGTCCTCGCTATTTATCCCCAATTTCTCATTCTCTAGTACCATATTTTAAGGGCAAGATTTTTTAATACACTTTAATTTTCTTTCTAAGAAATTGCCATGGAATTCTTAATATCACTGTCAGCAGTGCAATGATAATGAAATGGCAGACTTCAGTGTCAGAAACAGCAGAATGAAAACAAAGATTCTATTACCATTAGTTAAGAAAACTTAGTTGATATACATAACTTCTCTGTGCCTAATTTTCTTCTCCTGTAAAATGGGGATAATGCATAGTTGCTATAAAAATTAAATGATAGGGCAGCCTAGGTGGCTCAGCGGTTTAGCGCCTGCCTTCAGCCCAGGGCCTGATCCTGGGGACCTGGGATCAAGTCCCACTTCGGGCTGCCTGCATGGAGCCTGCTTCTCCCTCTGCCTGTGTCTCTGCCTCTCTTTCTCTGTGTGTCTCTCATGAATAAATAAATAACATCTTTTAAAAAAATTAAATGATATATGTGAAAATGCCTTGAATGTGACAATTGCTAAATAAGTATTCAATTCTTTCAGTCTTCTTTCTGGATAAATGTGCTAATCAATACATCACAATATTCTAAAAAAAAAAAAAACAATATTCTTTACTAAACTGATCAGAGGTTTAATATTGTGCTTTTCTGATTGATACTTTTAACAACAGTCACAGAAAAAAATGGAAGAAACTATGTAAATATCAGTCTGGTTTATGCTGAAAAGCATTTTTTACTTTATGTAAGAAGTTGCTGTACAATGCTGCATGTGAATTCTTCAATTAAAAAAATTTTCCATTAAATTTCCAAATACATTCACAGTTTTATTTCTTAGTTCCCTTATAAAATTGCTACTCAATACCACATATAATACCCCAAATAATCTCCTCATCTTTACTTTTCCCAAAATAGTCTCAAATTTCTTCAATACATCTATTTTCCTTCCTCTTATAAGATATTTACCCTATTTAACCCCAGTTCAATCGAATAATTTCTTTCCATTCCATATTACTTTTTTCCAAAGTATTTAACAAATATTTTTATTGTTCATATTATGGGCAGGTACTGTTTTAAGTTATTTCAACGTGTTAATTTGTAATCCTTATATCAACCCTATGAGGTAGGTACTTATGAAAAATACATATTTTTCTTACTATATCCTTACTTTTAAGCTTTTCTTTGGGGTGGGTGTATGTTTATCATATTTCTGATATAGTTTGCATACTCTTTGATAACAGAGACAATGAATTTTAATTCTTTAATATCTACTGCATTGCTAAAAGCATTCCTGTATCAGGTTTACACTTCAATATTTGATAAGTAGTAAATATAATAGCATCATGGTACAATTACAACACTTTCTTTTCTCTCTTGAGAAACAAACATGTTAGATAACACCAAAACTTACTTTTCCATTTTCAAAGTATCTTGGCCAACGGAAGCTTGACATTACTCGTGTAAATCCATATGGATGAGCAAGCATAAATCCAACTCCCATTTTGTACAGTCTAAAAGTTACAAAATGATACCATCATAGAAGTAAACAGTATGTTTAGTATCATTAAAAGGTAGATTAAAAAGGGGGGCACTTTGTTTCCTACCTAGAGTCCCAGAACGTAAGAATAGATGCTCCTCCAGCTCCATGTCCTCGTTGATTGTCGTGGTTATCCACAAAGACAAGTGCTCTATCAGAAGGCATGAAACCCCATCCTTCTCCCCAGTTCCTATTAAAACACACATAAACACACAAACATGTATTCTTTCCCAGTAGCTTTAGGGTAACCTAAATGTATATTTATTTTGGCAGAGCAGGCCCAAATGAAATTCTCTAATTAAATGATTATTCTATAAGAGTTTAAAAATATATATATAAACTATATATAGATATATTATGCATTCCATGTATGAATATATGTATGAATTACTTCGATTATATTCATATTACAGTTATAAGATTTATGCTATAAAAAGTCCTTTTAGAGATTTCAGTATAATTTAGAAAAAACTTCAGAATTTATCAACATCCATATCATAGCATACAGAATAGAATACTGGGATTAAAAGCAAGTTTCAATATTATATTGCTATAATATAAATAGTCTAATATTTGAAAATAATTAATTGATAATACTCATAAATTGAATAGTATAACCACATTGTAGGTTATGCTTTATAAATGACACGATCATTTTAATAACAATGTGGCCTTCACATTATATGCAAACATTAGTAATCTAAAATAGTTATATAATACACAGATTAAAGTCTCTAGGTTATGATTGGGGTTTCCAGACATCCTCATGATTGACAAGCTAAATAATAAAGATGATAAATTTGAATTTTGGGAAGTTTAACCCTTGTTACTATTCATTGAATCCTTAAAAGTTCTAAATAAGTTCCTAAGATAACGGAGATTGAGATAATAAGACTAATACATCTGTGAAATAATTTAAAAGACAAAACATATCTCGTTTACTTTAAGTAAGCCATCTTTTCTCCATTCCATTTGCGCAGAACTGTGCCTAGTTTTGCACCATACTTGAATTCCGTCACACGGCCATTTCCAAAGTACTCTTGGCTTTTAATTGGCTCACCACCCAGATCAATTACCTAGTAGAAATACAGGGGAGAGATTATCTTAAATAAAAACTTTAAAGACTTTTCACCAGGAACGCCTGAGTGGCTCAGCAGTTTAGTGCCTGCCTTCAGCCCAGGATGTGATCCTGGAGTTCCCAGATCGAGTCCCACCTTGGGATCCCTGCATGGAGCCTGCTTCTCCCTCTGCCTGTGTCTCTGCCTCTCTCTGTGCCTCTCATGAATAAATAAATAAAATCTTAAAAAAAAAAAAAGAATTCAAGAACACTATTCTATATAAATGATTCAGCCATTAAACAACAGAATTATATTTTAATTAAATCCACTATTTTCTAAGGAATTAAGTGATATTATTTTATGTACATATGAAATATAGATACATATATGTATTAATGTACCTCCTGGTAAATGAAAGGTTTACTTCCTCCAGGGAACCACCTTGTATTTAGATTATGCAGTTTATCCAAAACCGCCTTCATGTCTCCAGGCCACATGTGCTTGGAAGCATCAATTCTGAACCCTGCTACACCAATGTCAATGAGGTGGTTTAGATATTCAGCAATCTTGGAACGCACATAATCTTTCTCCAGTGCAAGATCAAGAAGACCAACCAGACGACAATCTCTGACCTATGAAGGCAAAAATTTTGTGATTGATACACAAAACATCATCTTTACTTGAGAATCCATTTCATTATGCGTTCATTTATTCATTAACAGATATTTCTGTAGTGCTTCCTTGCATTGGCACCTGGAGATACTGACATTCTAGTATGGACATACCTTTGAAATATTTTCTAGTATAAAAATGGAGTATGTAGGAAATAAATTAGAAGAGCTTTTCAACTGGGACAAATTAAATTGGGAAAAATGTTTTAAATATTGATTTCTATTTTCCTAGGAATCTACTCCAGTATGTAAAATGATGATCGATAAACTACATGTAAATAATTAAAGGTACAGATAGCTCTTTATTCGCATCACTGTGGTTTTTAAATTTAATTACCTGATACGGATCATTATAGTTTTCAATGTCTCCACTTCCAGTTTTACATTTACCATCATTAAAATCCCAACCAGAGAATGGGACCGCTGGAAAATCTCTGTTTCCAGGGTTGAAGTAACTTCCACAAGTACTGCTTGTTCCTGCACTCACAGCATTCCCACACATATGATTAATTACAGCATCCACATAAATATAGACCTGAAAAACAAAGTTTCTATTTGTTTGACTCATAGAAAGGTAGAAATTTATAGTATTATTGACTAAAGTTTATGGAATGAGGGATCCCTGGGTGGCGCAGCGGTTTGGCGCGGGCCTTTGGCCCAGGGCGCGATCCTGGAGACCCGGGATCGAATCCCACGTAGGGCTCCCGGTGCATGGAGCCTGCTTCTCCCTCTGCCTATGTCTCTGCCTCTCTCTCTCTCTCTGTGACTATCATAAATAAATAAAAATTAAAAAAAAAAAAGTTTATGGAATGATAATCACACTCCAAAATAGGTCTTTGCTATTTTTTAACTTATCTTCTTAGTAAACCAAAAGTCAAGCATGAAGGGAAATCAATATGAACTAAATGCCTATCTGCTTTCTACCATCTTGGTAAAATATTTACATATATGATAAACTGATAGAACTAAAGCTACCAGGCAAACAGCCTTTTTAGGGAGAGGTAGGAATCAGCTGAGGCAAGAAAGAGTAGTAGTTTTTAAAATTTCCATGCATTATCCTAGAATGCTAGTCTCTATTATCTACTTAACATCTGAACTTAATTATTGTCTCTTATGCTCTTCATCAAAAATGATTTAACTATATATCATCAATTAAAGAATATAACTATACACCTATGGGAAGAAGACTCAGAAATGATAGGTGGAGATACAAGTCACATAAAAATTACAAGCAAATATTGCACCTGGAATTTCCAACTCCTAACTAGGAAAGTATTCCCCAGAAATGTGTATAGTTATGGGGTTCAAAGTTGATACTTTCTTTATAAATAAGCTCAGCTTGAAACTTCGATTTAAATTTCCTTTAGTAGATAAATAGCACATATACAAAAGTTTACAAAAGCTGAACATAAGGTAACAATTAAGCTTTAGTTATGGCTTAAGTGTAAAGTAAACTAAACTAAAATAAAATAAATATGGAAAACATTCTGCTAAAGAGTAACAGGAGACAGGAGACATTGTTTTCCTGAATATTTTTTAAAGGAAACTTTAATTCACTTACACCAACATTGTTACACCGAGTCACCATGTCTTTGAATTCATCTTCATTTCCTGATCTTGTGCACAACTTGTAGCTAATTGGTTGGTATCTTTCCCACCAAGGTCTTGAAGGGTTATTAATCACAACATTTTCATTGGGTGGAGAAATCTATAAATAAAAAAATCTTAATAAGTATCAAATTATGGGTTAGTTTATATCATCAGATTACTCTAGAAACTCATCAATAATCTAAAATTATTTCTGAATTTTTGCATATACAGCTACATTTTTAACAACCACATGAAAATATTAACAGCATACTGGAAATGTCCTGCCAAAGAAAGGTTATATCAGGAATGAAACATAAAGTTGTCAACAATACTACATTTCTTTTGTCCTCAGTAAAATGCTCCAGCTTCACAGATACAAATCATAATACCATTTCCTCTAAGTATAGCAAACTGCAATTTATGCTCTGAACAATACTCACCTGAACCCCTCCAAATCCTCTTGGAGCTAAGTATCGTTCGCATTCAAGAGCAATGTCAGCCCAGCGCCACTCAAACAGATGGACAATAGATGTCCGTCCAGGTTTGGTATTTGGGGCATACTGAGCCCAGCAGAACCCAATGACTGAAAGCAATAGAAAGAACTTCATTTTGCTTTGAGTTGGTAGTATTCTTCCCAGGAACTATTTATCTTCCTGTAAGAGACATATTTTACTAAGTAAATGTTACCATGAATAAATACATAGAGCACAAAGTGTTTATTCATAATCAGAAAAAGGATTATCAATAATAATATTAACAGGTGAAGAATATCTATAAAGAACTTTCCAGAAAAATAATCTAAGTGACCTTTTAGACTTAATGTTTTCCTTATTGAGGGAATATTAACCTTTTTAAACATCTGGCAGTTTATATATAAAGAATCCTTAATCATGTATTACTTAATTAGGATTAACTTTTATTTCTGAAGTCTTTCACTAATAGAAGGAAAATCACAATTAAAGCCAACTGAATTTATGGTCAAAACTTTGCCTTAACTATTTGTAACCATTATAATGTTTCACTTTCAAAAAGAAACAGGATATTCAATACAGTTCTGTTTTTATACCACCAAGTCTCATTTTTAGTTATTGAAGTTTCTACTTTACAATTTAAGAAACTATTGGAAAGTTGAATGCCCACGAATTGAGGAAACACCCTTTCCCCACCCTCATCAAATCATGTACTTAATGCAATGGCTATAGTGTAGATTGTTTTGTGTTTTTTTTTTTTCCTTTTAGCTAAATACCTCTTTTACTACCTTATAAGATACTAAATTGATGAATTCACACACTGCTTCATTCTTAATCTAAGTAAAAGCCTATAAAAGAGAATAATTGTATGGGGGGGGACTTCATGCATTAAGTCAACAAGCATTAACTGAATGCTGCTTTTTGCTTAAGCATTCAGATGATATTTGGGATACAGTGATGAATAAGACAGGAATCATATTCTCAAAGAGCTTACGTTCTATTGTGGAAAGAAATTATATGAGCGCTAGATATCCCTCATCACCAAGGAAATACAAATCAAAACTGCAATGAAATATCACCTCACACCTGCCAGAATGGCTAAAATTAACCACACAAGAAACAACAAGTGTTGGTCAGGAGGTGGAGAAAGGGGAAACCTCTTACACTGTTTTTGGGAATAAAAACAGGTGCAACCACTGTGGAAAACAGTTTGGAAATTCCTCAAACAGTTAAAAATAGAGCTACCTTGTGATCCAGCAATTGCACCACTAGGTATTTACCCAAAGTATAAAAAATACTAATTCAAAGGGACACATGAACTTCTATATTGATAGCAGCATTATCAACAATAGCCAAACTCTGTGGAAAAAGTCTAAACATCCATCAAATGATGAATGGGTAAAGAAGTGGTATAGATGATAGATAGATAGATAGATAGATAGATAGATAGATAGATAGATGATAGATAGATAGAGATATGAGGAAAGATATGGATATGGATAGATATATATATATCTCCAGCCTAAAAAGAATGAAATCTTGCCATTTGTAACAATGTGGTTGGAACTAGAATGTATCATGCAAGTGAAATAAGTCAGAGAAAGACAAATATATGATTGTACTTGCATGTAGAATTTAAGAAACAAAACAGATGAATACAGGGGAAGGAAAGGAAAAATAAAATAAGTTAAAAACAGGGGGGAGTCACCTTAACGGACTATATATTTAAAAGAACAAACTAAAGAGGGGAGATGGGTGGGGATTGGGTTAAGTGGGTGATGGGTTTTTAAAAGAACACATATTGGGATGATGACTGTGTGTTATATGTAAGTGATCAATCACTAAATCCTGCTCCTGAAACCAGTACTACACTATATGTTAGCTAACTTGAATTTAAATAAAATTTTAAAAAATGAAATCCTGCCATTTGCAACAACATGTTGCAAGGGTGTATTATGCTAAATAAATTAAGTCAGAAAAAGACAAATACCATATAATTTCACTCATAAGTGGAATTTAAGGAATAAAACAGATGAACATATGAGAGAGGAAAAAAAAGAGGGGCGAGGAAACCAAACCCTAAGAGACCCTTAATGATAGACAACAAACTGAGGGTTGACGGAAGTGAGTGTGGGATGGGCTAGAAGGATAATGGTAATTAAGGAGGGCACTTTTTATGATGAGCACTGGGTGTTGCATGTAAGTGATGAAATGCTGAATTCTGCTCCTAAAACCAATATTGCATTATATGTTAACTAACTAGGGGATCCCTGGGTGGTGCAGCGGTTTAGCGCCTGCCTTTGGCCCAGGGCGCGATCCTGGAGACCCGGGATCGAATCCCACGTCGGGCTCCCGGTGCATGGAGCCTGCTTCTCCCTCTGCCTATGTCTCTGCCTCTCTCTCTCTGTGTGTGACTATTATAAATAAAAATAAAATAAAATAAAAAATATAGGTTAACTAACTAGAATTTAAGTAAAAATTTGGAAAAAAAGAAAATATATGAGTAAATTATAATAAAACAACTGAAGATATCAATAAGAACTAGTATGAATTAACAGTAATAAAATAGAAAGTTACTTTGCCATCAGGGTTTTTTAAACTGGATAGTCGGAAGATTTCTCTGTGGAAATGATTTTCAGCTAGCATTTGAAGGAGTAGACGGAGCCAGTCCTTTGAAGATCAGAGAAAGAGCAATCTAGAGGAAAGTACAAGATAAAAAGCTCAAGGAAAGAAAAGACTCAAGTGATATGTTTAAAAAAAAAAAAAGTCAAGGTAGCTAAACAACGTGTATTACTGGGAAAGGTAAAATGATAAGATATCTATTAGGCCAGGTCATGAAGGACCTTGTAGAATTTAACGAGAGCACCTTTGAATCTGAAAAATGGAAGCTAGGAAACTTTGGTATACATTAAAAGAACATCACTCTTGCTGCTGTGAAGAAATTGGATTATGTGAAGATTAGAGTAGAGGTAAGGAGATCAGTCTGACTTTTTAGTGGTCTAGGAAAGAGGTCAGCAGATTGGACTAAGGGCACTGACAGGATATATTATATTTCAGAGGCAGAGAGGCTATAGGCTTATGGATAAATGAGAGCTAAAGAATGAGGGGAAGAGAAAACTTACAGAAAGATATTTGGTGATACCATTCATTAAGATGAGGAAAAACAAGGAAGTTTGGGGAAGGGTTATGTAGAGCACTATGGTCCATAATTATTCCTCTATCAACCCTAGTCATCTCTGTTGGTCCTTCCTCCAGCCAACCATGTAAACACTATGTGTCCTGCTTTCTTAGTCAGTTCAAGTTGTTATGCCAAAATTATCACAAGCTTCTCAGTTCACAGATAGTCATCTTCTCCTGTATCTTTATATGGTGGATAACAAGAGAGAGCTCTAGTCTCTTTCTCTTTTTATAAGGATACTAATCAATCATGGGGCTCCATTCTCATGGCTTTATCTCAACTGAATTACTTCTCACCTGCCCCACGGTCTCACATGCCCCACCATTTCACTGGGAGTTAGGGTTTCAACATGTAAATTTGGAGGAAAGGAGACCCAAATGTGCAGTCCCTAACACTCATCCGTTGCAAAATGAGAATTCCCTCACATTTCACAAGCAATTTCATTACACCATGATTTTCCAAGTATTTTCCTTCTTTCTAGGATCACCTTTTAACATCCTGGTGTACTTAGGAAACATTCCTCTTTCCAGATGCAGCTGAAGCAACATCTTTTGAAGCTTATCCTGAAATTCCCAGGCATAGTTAATAAATCCTCTGTATTATAGCTTTTTATCTTATATGACATTATTAAGATGTATTTGATTTACATGATAAATATATTGTAAATAACTAAGTATTCACAAGTCCATCATTCTGTACCAAACTTCTTAAAGGTAGACTTCCTAACTAATATTCTTAGAAACTAGCAAAACAAACTAATATTCTTAGAAACTAGCATAAGCCATTATGCTTATGAGACCAATGGCTTATGTGATCAGTAAATTGCTGTAACATAAGACTCTAAATTCCATGCACTGTACAAGACACTGGCATAACTTGGGTTATGTCTGCAATTATTTTTTAAAGTAAACAAACACCAGAGAAATTATGTCATACAATCTAATCTTTGTAAAACATTTGTATACTTGAAGGAACTAAAGTCAGACAAAGTGAATAAATTGTCCAGGCTCATAAGGTAAATAATGAAGCAAGAATTTGATAATAGGTCCTACCATAAATCAACATTCTCTGTCATACACCAATATTTATCATAGAATTCTAGAGGGGTAATGTCCAATATGGTAGCACAAGCAATATTTGGTTACTGAGAAATGGAAATATTGGTTTGAACAGAGATGTGCTATAAAGTATAAAATACACCCCAAATTTTGAAGAATTAGTATGAAAAATTAATATAAAAATAATTTTAAGTCATTTATGTTGAAATAATATTTTGAGGGGGCCTGAGTGGCCTCAGTTGGTTGAGCATCTATTTTAGGCTCAGGTCATGATCCCAGAGTCCTGGGATCAAGCCCCATATCAGGTCGTTGTTCAGCAGGGAATCTGCTTTTTTCTCTGTCCCTCCCCCATAGCTCATTCTCTTTTGCTCTCTGTCACATAAATAAAATCTTAAAAAAAAAAAACTGTGATACATTAGGCTAAATAAAATTTATTATTGACATTTAATTTCCCAAGTTTCTTTGGCCTCTTTTAATATTGCTCCTAAAAACTGTTAATTACATATGTGGTTTTCATTATATTTCTACTGGAGAGTATCATTCTAGAGATAATGTTAAGTCAAAGAAAGGGCATATCTGTATAAAAATACAAGCGACAATAATAAAATGAAGAATATGATTACCATTTTAAGAAAGGTAGGAGTAAAGTGCTTGAGGATTTCACTGATAGAAAAAGTAATTTGTGGGAAGCCCAAGTGGCTCAGAGGTTTAGCGCCGCCTTTGGCCCAAGGGCGTGATCCTGGGGTCCTGGGATCAAGCCCCATATCAGGTCGTTGTTCAGCAGGGAATCTGCTTTTTTCTCTGTCCCTCCCCCATAGCTCATTCTCTTTTGCTCTCTGTCACATAAATAAAATCTTAAAAAAAAAATTGTGATACATTAGGCTAAATAAAATTTATTATTGACATTTAATTAATTTCCCAAGTTTCTTTGGCCTCTTTTAATATTGCTCCTAAAAACTGTTAATTACATATGTGGTTTTCATTATATTTCTACTGGAGAGTATCATTCTAGAGATAATGTTAAGTCAAAGAAAGGACATATCTGTATAAAAATACAAGCGACAATAATAAAATGAAGAATATGATTACCATTTTAAGAAAGGTAGGAGTAAAGTGCTTGAGGATTTCACTGATAGAAAAAGTAATTTGTGGGAAGCCCAAGTGGCTCAGAGGTTTAGCGCCGCCTTTGGCCCAAGGGCGTGATCCTGGGGTCCTGGGATCCAGTCCCGCGTTGGGCTCCCTGCCTGGAGCCTGCTTCTCCCTCTGCCTGTGTCTCTGCCTCTGTGTATGTGTGTGTCTCTCATGAATAAATAAATAAAATCTTAAAAAAAAAAAAAAGCAATTTGTGCTGACTGAGAACAGAAAAAGATATAGTCAATTCAAAGAATAGGTTTGACTTTATTTTTCTAAGATTTTATTTATTTATTCATGAGAGACACAGAGAGAGAGAGAGGCAGAGACACAGGCAGAGGGAGAAGCAGGCTCCATGCAGGGAGCCCGATGTGGGTACTCGATCCTGGATCTCCAAGATCACACCCTGGGACCGAAGGCAGGTGCTGAAGTACTGAGCCACCCAGGCATTCCGGTTTGACTTTAAAAGAGATAAGGTGGGGATCTCTGGGTGGCTCAGTGGTTTGGCACCTGCCTTCGGCCCAGGGCCTGATCCTGGAGACCCGGCATCGAGTCCCACGTCAGGTTTCCTGCGTGGAACCTGCTTCTCCTTCTGCCTGTGTCTCTGCCTCTCTCTCTCTCTCTCTGTCTGTCTCTCATGAATAAATAAAATCTTTTATAAATAAATAAAGTGAAGTAGCTTTTATGTAAAAAAAAAAAAAAAAAAAAATGGCAGCCATGGTGGCTCAGTAGTAAAGCATCTGCCTTCAGCTCAGGTCATGATCCTGGAGTCCTGGGATCCAGCAGCCGTGGGATCCAACCCTGATTCAGGCTCCCTAGTTAATAGGGAGCCTGCTTCTCCTTCTCCCTCTACCCCTTCCCCTGTTCATGCTGTCCCTCTCTCTCTCATAAATAAATAGAATCTTTAAAAAAATGTAGGAAATGGGAAAGAAGAATGGGCAACTATAATATAGTTTTGTAGAACATTACGTTAGGTCTAAGGGAGCTACAGGAGTTAAAGTAAGAAAGTTACATGGGGTTTCTAAGTCAGGGAGAAGAAAGAATTTCTTCCTAGAGCTATAAGAAGCTACAGAAGAATGTTATTCCTCTGTTTGTTTGTTTGTTTGTTTTATTTTTTATGATAGTCACAGAGAGAGAGGCAGAGAC
Organism: Canis lupus dingo; assembly: GCF_003254725.2. Lineage (NCBI taxonomy): Eukaryota > Metazoa > Chordata > Mammalia > Carnivora > Canidae > Canis > Canis lupus. Next base: position 46,717,815 of record NC_064248.1, read on the forward strand.
ACAGGCAGAGGGAGAAGCAGGCTCCATGCAGGGAGCCTGACATGGGACTCAATCCCAGGTTTCCAGGATCCCACCCCAGGCCAAAGGTAGTGCTAAACCGCTGCGCCACCCAGGGATCCCTGTTTTGTTTTTATAAAGGCAAGTAACATGATTAGAGCTTTTAGAGTATATCTCCCTACACATTCCAATCAGCTGAGCTGATCTACCAACTAACTGTTGAATGATTGAATGATTATTGTAGTTGAATGATTATTCTGGGGCTAAACCAGCAAAAGAACCGCCTAGCCAACCCATTAAATTGTGAGGCGGAATGTATATTATTGCTATTCAGCAATAATTAACTAATACAGAAAGGAGAGATGCAATAGATTTGGTGGAGGCCAATTCTACAGGAAATGGTAGCTAATGAGATGAAGGGGGAAAATGAAAAGAAAGAAACAAAGGGGACACAGAGGTTTAAAGTTTAGTGAAAGGGGGTGACTGGGTGGCACAGTTGGTTAAGTGTCTGACTCTTGGTTTCAGCTCAGGTCATAATCTCAGTGTTGTGAGATTGAGACCCATATGGGGCTCTGTGCTCAGCATAGAGTGTGATTAAAACTCTCTCCACCCCTATCCCTCTTACAATAACTAGATAAACCTTAAAGAAAAAAATAATAACAATATGAAAAGAAAAAGAGAAAGAAAGAAAAAGAAAGAAAGAAAGAAAGAAAGAAAGAAAGAAAGAAAGAAAGAAAGAAAGAAAAAGGAAGAAAGTTATTTAGTTTAGTGAATGGTAGAATGACAACACCATTATCATTCATAGTGCAATCCAAAGGCAGACTTGGTTTAGGGAAACTGAAGAACTAATATCAGAATATACTGCATTAACAGCAATAAAACTGTTACCCCAATGCATGATACATTAAAAACTCAATGTGTTTGGTTTCTGTAATGTTACTATTGCTGTTTTGTTATTTTTATCACTGATACTATTCCAACTACCCTAAACTCATGCTCTCTTTCCACTTCACTTACTGTCACTTGGACATTCTCTCTTTCCATTCCACTCTTTCCAAATTCTAATAATACTTTCTACCTTTTAGAAGTATTTACATACCCTTCCCCCAGGAATAGTGATAAGAAGGAACTGGCAATGTTTTCCACACTTTATTTTCTTTTTCTTTTTGTTTTAATCTCTTCTGAGTTTCTAGGAGATCACATGTTGATTTTGAAATAACTTCTCATCACTGCCTCAACAATTAACTCTAAACTGTTTTAAATACTTTCACATGTATTTTAGGATGTTATTAAAATAAGGGATAACTTGCAGACATAAATTGAGAAATTTTACTAGCTTAGGTGGATGTACACAAATATATGATAATCTTCTATCAAGGGTCACGCATTGTCATAGATTTTCTCATGTAATCTTAATTTTCACCTCAATCAATATAAAAAAATAATAACAAAATAATAAACTCCCTAGGAAAGGCATTAAAATAATTAACACATTTATATCTTGTGAAGTAAATTCTGCAAACAAATCTCAGACATCTTTCTTTTTTTCTCAGACATCTTTGACATCAATAACAAAACAAAAGCGGGGCGCCGGGGTGGCTAAGCCAATTAAGCATCTTCCTTTGGCTCAGGTCATTGTCCTAGGGTCCTGGGACCAAGCCCCATGGTGGGCTCCCTGCTCAGTGGGGAGCCTGCTTCTCCCTCCCCCTCTGTCCCTCCTCCTGTCTCATGCCCTCTCTCTCTCAAATAAATAAAATCCTTAAAAAATATAATAAAACAAAAAAATAAGAACTTGAAACAGTTGAAATATCTACTTCCCTTTATTGGTTTCCTAAAATTGTTCGGCTCAGAGAAGATATTCACAGTCATTAATACTATTATCAATGCTCTGTTGCCCACATCTCATAATGCTTGGATTGCCTTATAAAGAGAAATTTCCTTCTATTTTAATGCATTAAGGACTACTATAATATGTCAAATGAGATGTATTGGGAGTTCTTTAAAAATATAAACTGCAACATTTGGTACTATCCTATCAACAAAGCAATACTCCTTAAGAAGTATTTATATTTGAAGTACCAATAAAACATATGCAATGTTAAGGAGAAAAAAATACTACTAATTCGGACTTCATAATTTGCTAGGTTCTGATGTTCTCAAGTTTTTTTTTTCTCAATCGGTATTGAGATATTTGTTATTTTATTTAATGTCCACAATATAAATGACAACAAAGGGGAAAGGCCCTAGAATAAATTCAGGATTTTTCTTAATGCATGAAATACCATTTAGTTATTTAGCTTAAAGTCTACTTAATTGTACCATGTCATAAATAAAATAAAGGAGCTCTATTAAAATGTTAGGTAAAAAGTAGTAGTCAAAAAACTAGTATCTATTTTTATAGCTTCCTTCCTACGTATGTAAATATCAGTTACTTACATAAGTATTAGCTATGACAATGTACTTTCCCCCCACCAAAGATTCGCATCTCAGGCAGACAGCAATATATTTTTTTAACATGTAAATAATTTAACATTAACCAAGAAGAGACTAGTTATCTACTCTTATCATTTGTAGTTATTAGCCTAGAACCCTCATAGTTAAATATCTTTATAGCAAGTTGTTTAAAGTATCATTAAACATTTAAATGTCACATCTATGCTTATTTTGTCACTTTATCTCCAAGTGTTTTATTTTCTATTTTCATAGTTTTCAATATTCTAGAGCACAGGGTAGTATTATTACTCCAGTATTTGGTCAAGTTAGCCATTTCTCATACTGAAAAAAGTCATAATTCCTCTATATTTTACACTGAATAATGTACAATTTTCCCGCAAAACTGTCTCCCTACAGCTGTCTATCCCCACCAAAAAATAGAAAAGAAAAACAGGAAAATGAACCTGAGCACCGGATAATAAGTCACATGTGAAGATTAGAGAAACAGAGGCAAATATAATCAAGTTTGTCTACGAGATCTCTTAAGTGAGACAAACATGTTAAGCCAAGGCTCAGACACAAATAGTACATTTTGTCCTGCTGGAAACTGAAACTTGAGTTGTCAACAAACCTAAAATAGATTGGGAAACTCTAAACAATATCAAACCATATTACAGAAACCAATTATTTCAAGACAAAACTAGAAGGCAGGTATAGGGACTACATGATAGTCATAAACATTAAAAAATAACTCACCACAGTAATTTCTTTAAATCAGCAAACTCTCAAATCCAAAGGTCAGCCTTTCCAATTATAAAATCAGAAAAACCACACAGCTCTTGTTTTGCTTTCTCTTCAATGGAGGAAAATGCTGAATTTAGAACTGCATAGATCTTCTATAATCCTTTTCAATAGGTGCTCTTAGAACCCTTTCCAATTCCCCAAATCTAATCTGCAAAAAAAAGTCTTATGTGAGCCATATAATGATTCCTGCATGAACCACTGTCTTCTCTTCTCTGCTTTCAACGTGCCGCGCTGCTGCCTTTTCTAATTACACTGTACATTTTCAGTTCACTTTCTCTTTGCTTGCTTTCTTCTTTAATTTCTCAGTATCTTCTCCCAATCTCAGTTAGTTTTTTGTTTTCCTGAACTATTTATATCAAGCTGTAAGAAATTTTTTTGATAAAATAAGCTTAAAGACATAGATTAAAATGATTGTGTTAAATTAAGTAAGTGTGACTAGGATGTAAACAAAGTCTCTAAACCCTAAATATAATTTTGAATCTGAGCTTTGTCACCTACTATGTGAACCTTAGAGAAAACAAAAGCCTATAGATTGTATTTATTTATTTATTTATTTTTAAATATTTTATTTATTTATTCATGAGAGACACAGAGAGAGAGAGAGAGAGGCAGAGACAGGCAGAGGGAGGAGCAGGCTCCATGCAAGGAGCCTGATGTGGGACTCGATCCCAGGACTCCAGGATCACACCCTGGGCCAATGGCAGGTGCTAAACCAATGAGCCACCCAGAGTCCCCACCTACAGATTGTATGATTGTATTTAGGTCTCAGCTGGAAAATGGAGGTAATATTATTACTGATAAATATAACAAAAATGCAAAACTAACTGAAAATAAATAAAAACATTAAGAGTGTTACTATGAACCATGTCAGTGTATTATCACTTTGATTTCTCACACAAACATAAATGCAAGATAGAATTATGATGATACCCAGTTTCAAAAGAAGGAAACTGAAGCACATTAGGAAAGGTAATTTGTCCATAGTCAAATTACAGTAAATGCTGAGACCAAGATTCAAAACCAAGTAGTTTAACACTATAGTGAGTTCTTAGCCAGTACTCAAGCTTATCAGTCTCCAGCACTGAGTTGTAAAAAAAAAAAAAATTCTATTAAAATGTTTTATGTGAAGATATTTTTCTGTTTAGTTAATATTAATATGTTTAGAAAATAGCAAAAGTAGTAAGAGTTTGTCTTATACTTCTGTTTTTCAAATTTTTTACACTAAACAGAATTAATAGTTCTCTGTTGTAGTGGTGCTTAATTGTTTTTGTTTGGTTTTGATTTTCTGGAAAGAGAGAGAGAGCATGAGCATGAGAGGGAGAAGAGAAGAGAGAATCTTAAGACTCTATACTTCGTGCAGCGCCTGACACAGGGCTTGATTTCACAACCCTGAGATCATGACCTAAGCCGAAATAGTCAGTTGCTTAAACAATTGAGCCACCCAGGCACCCGTCTCTGGTAAAGTTTTTATTCCTGATCTCACACCCTGAGAAATATTATGATTCATAAATATGCCATGCTCCTCTCTACAGGTAAAATACACACCTTATCCTGTTGAATTTGGGAATGTCCATGTCATTTGCTTTGGCAATGAAATAAAACAGAAGTAAGAAGTTTTACTCTGGTGTCTCTGTGATTGTTAAAGCATGTGTCAAAATGAAGTTTCAGTGGCAGGTTGTAAAGTGACCAAAATTAAGAGTCTCCTTGTTGATCCAAGATAAATGAGAAATAAACTTGGCTACTGTAAGCCACTGAGAATTCAGGTTTTTTTGTTATTGTGGCATATCCTATTCTATCATGATTGATATAACCATTAAGTTCCCTTAAGTTCTTTGATTCTTAGATATACTATATGACATTTCTCTTCTCTTGGAATGTAGGAATAGAGAATAAATCATAAGATCTGAGAACATTAATATGAAATAGAATAAGTCAGTCCAGTGGTCTCTAGATTTTGAACCCTAAGTAATCAGTAGAATTTTTTAATATATAAATACATATTTTTATATAAAAGTCATGAAATTCAGTTTCATAAAAGATCTACCATTAACATATACTTTTTATCTTTTAATTTGGAACTACTTATCTAAATCTAATTATTTTAGTGATAAAAAAATAAGACCTATAACTGAGGCAAGTAGTATTTATTTTGAACAAATGACAATTTTTAAAAAATTGACTATGATACCGGCATCATGGTGGTGTGGATTCCTTTTACCTCTCTTCTTTTATTATAATTAATTAGTCACCTATACCTAACGAAAGGTGCCTCCACATTACACCAGGATACCTGTGAAATCTTTTTCTACTTGTGCACCCAAAAGTAAGTAGATGGAATCTCAGAGGGGACTGTGAATTCAGGGATGTTAGTGAACCTGGTTCACCAGCATTTGCCCTGATTAGAGAAGAGGAACCTGGAGAGTACACAAGTAGACAGATACTCATGAGAGATAGAGAATCTGTGGAGATCCAGTTAGCCTGACAGGAGAACCTGGCACATCATCAGAGTGGAATAGAGGTGAATTTGGATGCAGAGGATTTCGGAGGCAGCCTCCCCATCTATGGCAAAAGTCCAACACTCTGGAGTTTGAGCAACAGAAAGAGTTATCTTTCTGGCAGAGGAAGTGATAAGTGAAAGAAGTGACACACTGCCCAGCTGCATGCAGGTTGCAGCTGGATGGGCTCATTTCTCTCCTGTAACACGACAGTTCAAAGAGAACCTCCATGACCTGGGGGACAGAGAAGGAAGGGAAGGAGGCAGACAAGGAATATCAAATGATGTTGATAGAAATTATTGCATCTTTATGCTTCAGAATTTCAGCTGTGGGTCTGATTGTGGATCTCTTGAAATTCCCTACACTAGGTTCCACCTAATAGGCTGTAAATAACCTCAAAGTCCCAGATGCTAAGTCCACATCTCCCTCAACTTTGCTGCTAGTTCTTTTTTTTTTTTTAAAGATTTTATTTATTTATTCATGATAGCCACACAGAGAGAGACAGAGAGGCAGAGACACAGGCAGAGGGAGAAGCAGGCTCCATGCAGGGAGCCCGACGTGGGATTCGATCCCGGGTCTCCAGGATCGTGCCCCGGGCCAAAGGCAGGCGCCAAACCGCTGTGCCACCCAGGGATCCCTGCTGCTAGTTCTTTTGCACACTTTGTCCCGAGAGTCATCTCCCATAGGAAAAACCAAAAGCTGGAGCTACAGTGCACCTTCTGTATTACAAAAGAAAGTTTTCTTTTTTTTTTTTTATTTTATTTATGATAGGCACACAGTGAGAGAGAGAGAGGCAGAGACACAGGCAGAGGGAGAAGCAGGCTCCATGCACCGGGAGCCTGACGTGGGATTCGATCCCGGATCTCCAGGATCGCGCCCTGGGCCAAAGACAGGCGCCAAACCGCTGCGCCACCCAGGGATCCCACAAAAGAAAGTGTTCTAATTGCGGGTCTGTAGAGCTGTAATAGCCAAATCACACAAATTCTTAAGTAAGAAAATTGTTTGCTACTTCAAATGTAAAATCAGAGACATATATTGTCAGATACAATAAAAAATCAAGGTAATATGATACCATGAAAAGAAAATAATTCTTCATATACTGAACTCAAAGACAAAATATTGAGATGAAACTGAAAGAGAATTCAAAATAACTAGTATCAAGAAATTTAATGAGCTATAAAAAACTGAGAAAGTCAGTTAAATGAACTCAGGAACAAAATTAATGAAAAGAAGGAGTTCTCTACCAGAGGCTGAAATTCATAAAAGACAAACAAACAAATTCTGGAGCTGAAGAAGTCAGAGAATGAAATGAAGAATGCATTGAAGAGCATAGGTAATGGGGCACATAGGATGGAAGAAAGTATAAGTGACTTGGAAGACAGGAATTTAGAAATGATTCATTCCAAAGAGGAGAGAAAACTGAGATTTTTAAAAAGTGAAATCACCTTGTGAGTACTATCAGATTCTATCAGAAAAGCAAATGGAATTATTAGTGAATCAGAAAAGAGAGGGGGGGTAGATAGCTATTTAAAGATATAATAGCTGAGAACTTCCCAAATCTGCAGAAGAAACTGAACATACAAGTCCACAAAGCCAGAATAACCTATTATTTCAATACAAAAAGACCATTTCCAAGACACTTTAGAGCAAAACTGTCAAAAAAAACCAGTTATAAAAAAATAAATTATGAAGAATCTTAAAGGCAGCTGGGGGTAAAAAGGAAAGTAATCTACCAAAAAAAAAAAATCCCCATTAAACTATTAATGGAATTTTCAGCAGAATTGCCAGGTGAGACAGGTGAGAATGAAATATCCAAAGTATTAAAAGATAAAAATTAATAGCTAAGAATGTGCTATCTGGCAAAGATATCCTTCAGATATGAAGGAGAAAGACTTCTCAGACAAATAAAGGATGAGATGAAAGAGTTGACTACAACTAGAAGTGCCTTGCAAGACATGCTAAACCGAGTTTCTCAAACTAAAATGAAAGATGCAAAACATATGAAAGCACACAACAGTCTGGTAAAAGTGAATAACAGAATTAGAAGACTGTAACTCTATTAGAATCATAAGTAAATAACTATAGGATAAAAACTTAGAATATGAAATAATAATAGGTATAGCTATTATAGTTATATGTTAATGAATTCACAACATGAGGTAAACAGTGATATCAAAATGTAAAGGGAAAATAATTATAGCTATTATACTTATGTATTAATGAATTCATAACATAAAATGAAGCAAACTGTGACAGCAAAATGTAAAAGGGAAAAATAAATTAAAGCTGGAGGGTGACGAGAAAAAAAATGTAAAAGGGGAGGAGTAAAAGGGTGGAAATTTTAATGCTCCCCCCAAAAGATAAGTTATCGGTATAAAAAGAACTATTCTAACTATAAGATGTTTTATGTAAGCCTCTTGATAACCACAAAAAGAAATCTAGACTAGAGTCATAAACATTTAAAAAAGGAGAGCCTGAATCACTGGGGGGAAAAAAAACACGAATTTACAAATGTAGGCAAAAACAGAGGATAAAAGAAACAATGGAGATTAAGACAACCAGGAAGCGAGGCTTGGAAAGCTGCTGGAGGAAAGGGGTGTAGCGCAGTCGAGAACTTTAGAAATCTGTGCCTGAAAGAGTCTTCCCTGACTGAAAAGTGCTCAGTGGAGAAAAAGGGCAGAATTGCAGGAGGGGCAGTTAAGTAAAAATATTCCCCAAGACATAGTAAGAACAGTGGTGCCTGGGAGAAAGCTCATGGCAAACAATGGTGGGATCATGGTAAAGGGCTGGAAAGCAGCAACCCTCCTGGGGCATCTTGGAAAGGAGGGCCTGGTGACAGGCCAGCACCTAAGTTCTCTTTACCCCAGAGCCTGGCAGTGGCAGAAGCAGGTTATTCATGGTTCCCTCCACGGAGGAACCCCCAAATGCAAGTCCAGCAGCTAGTGCTCTCTGTCCCAGGGCACCACAGTGCTATCCTCCATTCCCTCCAGAACAGGTGGAACTGGGAAGGGCTCATGACCATATAAGCTCTCTTGCCCCTAGGTGCCCTTCAATTTGTACAAATCAGTGCCCTCACAGCTGCACCCAGGAGGATCTAAGCCACTGTGCACTGAGAGACAGCAGTTCAGTATACTTGGGAACTCTTGGCTCTTGGGCTAGAGATCATGGCCTTGACCTTTTTTTTTTTTTTTTTTCTTCTTCTTTTTGCCTTTCATCTGGGAGAGGCACAGCCTCTAGGGAACAAACCTCGCAGGACAAACAGCTTCACATTGAGCTGGCCACCTGGTGAGGAGCTGGGCATCCCCACCCAGGCACAGAAACCTGAGAATCAGCTCAGCAGGCCCCTCCCACAGAAGAACAGCTGGAAGAACAGGGGAAGAGCAAGATTAATGACCAAGCAGCACTGAATAGCTCCAGGACTGAAGGAAAATGGTATCTAGAACTTGAGGGTTTTTTTCCCTTATGATTGGTTTATCTGTCAAGTTACAAATTTCCAGTATTTTTCTATTTTCTTGCCTTCACTATAATATTTCATCAACTCTTTGTTTTTGACTTTTTTTTCTTTTTGACTTTCATATTTTTACAATTCTATGTCTTAGGTATATTCTTCATTTTTGGATTCCTTTCAATGTATTCAATTTAATTTTTGTAGATATATAAGTTATGTAGGTTTTTTTTGTCTTCCTTTTTTATAATTGTGGAAGTTAGTACCTTCTAATGCACTCAGAACCAAGTGGAGCACCATGTTGGTCCATTCTGTGAGATTATATTCTCTTTTCCTTCCCATTCTTCCCCCCTCTTTTATCTTGTTTTGGTTGCTGTTGTGTCTCTCTATAAGTTTTGCTTCTTTATGTAAATTTGGAATTTAGCATCTTCAAACATGAAGAACAAAATACATTCAGAACCAAGAGGTTCACCCCCTAGGTCCAATCTGTGGGACTATATTCTCTCTCCCCCACTACTTCCTCTCCACCTTTTTTTTTTTTACTTTACAATTTTTTAAAACTTGTTTTTCACATTCATGATCTTTCTGATTTTTGTTTTTGTTTTTCTTTTATTTTCTGGTCCCTGGACCTCTTTGGAATTGTCTAAGGTGTATTTTACTTAGGTTGTGGTTGATATTTTTGACACTGCTCGTTCATACAGCCATCCTGCACTGGACAAAATGACTAGAAGGAAAAATTCACCACAAAAGAAAGAACCAGAAATAATACTGTCTGCCATAGTCCTAATGGATATGGATTTAAGTAGCATGTCAGAGATACAATTCAGAAGTTCAATTATAAAATTACTTGTAGCTCTTGAAAAAACCTGAAAAACCACAAAGGACTCTAGACGTTGTCTTATTGTAGAATTGAGACCTAATCAGACCGAAATTAAAAAAAAAAAAAAAAAGTTTTACCTGAGATGCAGTCTAAAGTGGATACTCTAACTTCTGGGGCTAATGAGGTAGAACAGAGAGTGACATAGAAGACAAGTTGATGGTAAGGAAGGAAGCTGAGGAAAGAAGAATAAAACAATTAAAAATCCTTAAGGACAGGCTTCGGGAAATAAATGATAGTTTGAGAAGGAATAATATTTGTCTTATTGGGATTCCAGAAGATGGAGAGAGATAGTGGACCACAAAGTATATTTGAACAAATCATAGCTGAGAACTTCCCTAATCTGGGGAAGGAAACCGACATTCAGATTCAAGAGATAGAGAGGACCTACCCTCTCTGAAACAAATCAACAAAAACTGATCAACAACCTGACACAAAATAGTGAAGCTTGCAAATTTCAAAGATGAAGAGAAAATCCTAAAAGCAATCAAGACTAGAGATCCTTAACTTATATGGGGAGGAATACCAAATTAACAGCAGACCTATCAATGGAGACCTGGCAGGCCAGAAAGGGCTGGCATGATATATTCAGGGTACCAGAAAAAAAATTCAGCCAAGAATACTTTATCCAGCAAGGTTTGTCATTCAGAATAGAAGAAATAGAGTTTCCAGGAAAGACAGAAACTGAAAGAATATGTGACCACCAAACTGGCTCTGCAAGAAATATTAAGGGGGACTCTTTAAGCAAAGGAGGGAGCCCAAAGCAACAATCCACAGAAACAGGGACAGTATAGGTAATACTATGACACTAAATTCATATCTTTCAATAGTTACTCTGAACGTGAATGGGCTAAATGATCCAATCAAAAGACACAGGGTATCAGACTGGATAAAAAAGCAAGACCCATCTACATTCTGTCTATAAGAGCTCATTTTATACCTAAGGATACTTCAAGACTGAAAATGAGGAGGTGAAGAACCATTTACCATTCAAATGGTCCTCAAAAGAGAACTGGGGAGCAATCCTCATATCATATAAATTAGAATTTATCCCAAAGACTGTAGTAAGAGTTGATGAGGGACTCTATATCATACTAGAGCATCTGTCCAATAAGAAGACCTAAGAGTTATGAATATTTATGCCCCAAATGTCAGAGCAGTGAAGTGTATCAATCAATTAATAACCCAAGTAAAGAGATATATACATAATAATACATTAATAGTAGGAGGCTTCAACACAGCACCCTCAGCAAAGGACAGATATTCAAAGCAGAACATCACCAGAGAAACAAGGGCCTTCAATGACACACTGGACCAAATGGATTTCACAGATATATACAGAACATTCCATCCTAATGCAACTGAATGCACATTCTTCTCAAGTATACATGAAACTTTCTCCAGAATAGACCACATACTGGATCACAAATCAGGTCTCAGCTGACACTAAAAGATTGGGATAGTCTACTGCATATTTTTAGACCACAATATTTTGAAATTAGAATGCAATGACAAGAAGAAATTTGGAAGAAACTCAAAATTTGGAGGTTAAAGAGCATCCTACTAAAACATGAATGGGTCAACCAGGAAATTAGAGAATTAAAAAGATTCATAGAAACTACTGAAAGTGATTAGACAACTATTTGAAATCTTCGGGATACAGCAAAAGCAGTCCTAAGAGCCAAAAATACTTTGCAATATAAGCCTCCCTAAAAAAAATGGAAAAATCTCAAAGGCGCAATTTAACCTTGCACCTAAGGAACAGGAGAAAGAATAGCAAATAAAACCTAAATCAAGAAGAAGAAGAGAGATACTAAATATTAGTGTAGAACTCAATGAAGTAGAGCCAGAACTGTAAATAGATCAACAACTCCAGGAGCCAGTTCTTCAAAATAATTAATAAGATAAATAAACATCTAGCCAGATTTATTAAAAGGAAAAGAGGAAAGTCTCAAATTAATAAAATCAAGGATGGAGGAGGAGAAATCACATCCAATACCAAGGAAATACAAACAATTTTAAAATCATATTATGAATATATGCTATCAAATGAGCTAATCTGGAAAAACATATGCATTCATGGAAACCTAAAAATTACTAAAACTAGAACAGAGAAAAATAGAAAACCTGAACAGACCAATAACCAGTGAGGAAATTGAGGCAATCAACAAAAACCTTGCAAAACACAAAAGTCCAGGGCCAGATAGCTTCCCAGGGGAATTCTACCAAACATTTAAAGAATAAATAATACCTGCTACTAATGCTTTTTCAAAGGAGAGAAACAAAGGGAATACTTCCAAACTTGTTCTATGAGGCCAACATTACCTTGCTCCCAAAACCAAACAAAGCGCCCACTAAAAAGAAGAATTATAGACCAGTATCCCTGATGAACATGGATGCAAAGATTCTCACCAAGATAGTATCCAATAGAATTCAACAGAACATTAAGAGCAGTATTTACCATTACCAAGTGGGTTTTATCCCTGGGATGCAAAGGTTGTTCCACATTCCTAAAACAGTCAACATGGTAGATCACATCAATAAAACAAAAGACAAGAATCAGTATGATACTCTCAATAGATGCAGTGACAACATTTGACAAAATGAATACAGCACCCATTCCTGATTAAAACTCTTCAAAGTGTAGGTATAGAGGGAACATTTCCCCATATCATAAAATCCACTTAGGAAAAGTCTACAGTGATTACTATTCTCAGTGGGGAAAAACGGAGAACCTTTCCCCTAAGGTAAGGAACAGGACAGGAATGAGTGAAACTAGACCATTCTCTTACACCATAGATAAATATAAACTCAGAATGGTTGAAAGATCCGAATGTGAAACAAGAATCCATCAAAATACTAGAGGACAACACAGGCAACAACCGTTTTGAATGTGGCCATAGCAACTTCTTGCAAGACACATCTATGAAGGCAAGGGAAACAAAAGCAAAAATTGGGACTTCGTCAAAGCTTCATCAAAGCTTTTGCACAGCAAAGGAAACTAGTTAGTCAACAAAACTAAAAGACAACCTACAGAATGGGAGAAGATATTTGCAAATGTCATATCAGATAAACAGTTAATATCCAAGATCTATAGGGAACTTATCAAACTCAACACCGAAAAAACAAACAATCCAGTCAGGAAATGGGCAGAAGACATGAACAGACATTTCTCTAAAGAACACCTACACATGGCCAACAAGCACATGAAAAAATACTTCACATCACTTGCCATCAAGGGAGTACAAATCAATGCCACAATGAGATATCACCTCACACCACTGAGAATGGTTAAAATTAACAAGACAGAAAACAAATGTTGGCGAGGATGTGGAGAAAGGGGACCTCTTGCATTGTTGGTGGGAATGCAAGGTGGTGCAGCCCCTCTGGAAACCAGTGTGGAGATTCCTCAAGAAGTTAAAAATAGAGCTACCTATAACCCAGCAATTGCACTACTGGGTATTTATCCCAAAGACACAGATGTAGTAAAATGATGGGACACTTGCACCCCAAACATTATAGCATCAATGTCCACAATAGCCAAACTGTGGAAGGAGCCATGATGTCCTCCGACAGATGAATGATAAAGAAGATATGGTAGATACACACACACACACACACACACACTGGAATATTATGCAACCATCAGCAAGGATGAATGACATCCTTGACATGGATAGAACTGGAGGGTATAATGCTGAGTGAAATAAGTCAATCAGAGAAAAAGTAATCATCATATGGTTCCACTCATATGTGGAATATGAGATAGTGAAAGGGATTATAAGGGAAAGGAGGGAAAATGAGTGGGGAAAAATTAGAGGAAGACAAACCATGAGAGACTCCTAACTCTGGGATACAAACAAAGGGTTGCAGAAAGGGATGTGGGTTGGAGGATAGGGTAACTGGGTGATGGGCATGAAGGAGGGCATGTGATGGGATAAACACTGGGTGTTATACTATATGTTGGCAAATTGAATTTAAATTAAATATATATATACAACAAGATGACAAGATGGCAGCAGTAAGTTCTTACATATCGATTATCATTCTAAAGAGTAATAAGTTGATTTCACCAATAGAAAGACAGAGAGTGACTGGATAGATTAAAAAAAAAAAAAAAACAAGTCCCAATTAAGTATATGCTATCTATCAGAGATTCATTGAAGTTCTAAAGACATACACAGGCTCAAAGTAAAGAGCTGGAAGAAGATATTCCATGCAAATGAAAACAAAAGAAAGTAGGGGTAGCCATACATGAATCAGACAAAATAGACTTCAAGCCAAAAACTGAAAAGAGACCAAAAAAGGCATTATATGATGAGAAAAGAGCCAACACACGAAGAGAATAAAATAATTGTAAATACATATACACCCAACACTGGTACACTGAACTCTATTAAGCAAATATTAAGAGATCTAAAGGGGCAAATGGATAACAAGAATAGTAAGGGACTTTAATACACCATAATCAGCAATGGATAATTATTTGGACTGAAAATCAACAAGGAAACATTGGAATTGAATCATACATTAGAATATATGGACATAACATATATAGAATATTCCATCTAACAGCAGCAGAATACACATTTATCTCAAGTACATATGGACCATTCTCCAGGACAGATCGTATAATAGGTCACAAAACAAATCTTAGCAAACTTAAGATCGAGGGGATAGTTCAAGGTGGTGGAGGAGTAGAAGACCTTAGTTTTGTCTGGTGCAAGGAATTCAACTAGATAGATATTAAATCATTCTGACAACCTGAGAGCTCAACTGGAGATCTAAGAAAAGAATAGCTGCAACTCTACAAACAGAAAATGACCACTTTCTGCAATGTATAAGGTGTGGAGAAGTGAATCAAAGTGTTATGGGAATATAAAATGGGGGAGGGACCTCCATAAGCCAGCTACCAGAAGAGATCCTAGGCAGCTACCAGAAGAGATCCTAGATCTGAGCTGTAATCAGCAAGCTCAGGAGTGGGCTCTCAGCTCTGGCAACCACTGCACGTTTGGCACAACTGCTCTTGTAATAGGGGCCCAGCAAGTGGCAGAACTGGGAACACCCCCCTTCCTATACCAGGAGGAGCAGTGTGGAAGTATGCCACAGGAATCTGCTAAACTTGGGGACTCAAAACAAGGTCTTGTGCCTGAGACAGAAATGCTCAGTCACAGGCTGGATAAGCATGGAGTGCAGAGAGAGACCAAGGAGACAGAAGTGAATGACTGCTTTCCCTGAGGGTGTCCAGAGGAGTGGGGCCCTGAGCTTTCTGCTCCAGAGATGGAGTATGGGAGGTCACCATTTTCACTCTCATCTTCTAAAGCTGCCCTGAAGGCCTTTAGGAAACAAAACCACTTAGAACAATCAAGAGCATTTTACTTAGCCTGGCCACCTAGGCAAAGGCAGTATAATTTGGCTAGGGCAAAGACACTTGAGAATCCACACAACAGGCCCCTCCCCCAGGCCAGCGAGAACATCCAGCCAAGACCAAGTT
This sequence comes from Canis lupus dingo, assembly GCF_003254725.2. Lineage (NCBI taxonomy): Eukaryota > Metazoa > Chordata > Mammalia > Carnivora > Canidae > Canis > Canis lupus. The sequence goes on from NC_064248.1 coordinate 46,733,360, forward strand.
TCCTGATCATTGAGAACTGCAAAAATCCAGCATTAGGGGAATATAGCATGTAGACTTCATGGGGGTTCCCTTCCACAATTCTTTAGTCTTTCAATTTTAACTTTTTTCTCTTTCATTTGTCAACCAACTTCTTATTTTATCAACCTTTTGAAAATCATTTTTAATTTTTACATTATAGTTTCATTGTATCCCTTCATTGCATTTACTTTTATGTTTATGTTTGTGTGTGTGTGTGTGTGTGTGTGTTTCTTTACAATTTTGGGGTGTAGTTTCTTTTACCAGACCAAAATACACCCAAAATCTAGTGTATGGTTCTGTTCTCTTCACCTGTCTGAGCATATTTGCTTTTCTCCCTGTTTTCTCCCTTTTACTTTTTTCCTCATTTTCTTAAACTCTTTTTGAAATGTTCATCTTTAAACTCATATTCTATCCTTTCGGTGTATTTTTTATTTTTGTATATATATTTTTTCTTTCTTTAAAATTTGAGATGTAGTTTCTTCTAACAAACCAACTAAAATACACTCAGGATGTGGTGTATTGCTCCTCTGTTCACCTCTCTGTTTATTTCTCTCTCTTTTTTTTTTTTGTCTATTAATGTACATTTTTACAGTTACATTCTATCCTTTCATTGCATTGAAATTTTTTTATACGTATATAAGTTTTTCTTTTTTTAAAATATTGGGATCTAGTTTTCTAACAAGTGGGCCAAAATACATACAGGATCAAGTGTATTACTCTACTCTGTACACTTGTTTGACTATATTCTCTTTCTCTCATTTATTTTTATTTTTTTTTTAATTTCAGGTCTCTTCTAATTTTTTTATTATATTTCTCTAGGGTCATTGTCACTATTTTAGTATTTTCTTCTCTCATTCATCTATTCTTCTCTGGACAGAATGACAAGATGGAAAAATTCACCCAAAAAAAAAAAAACCCACAAGAGGCAGTACTGATTGCCAGGGACCTAATCAGTAAGGACATAAGTAAGATGTCAGACTGCATTTCAGAATAACAATTATTAAGATACTATCAGGGCTTGAAAAAAGCACTGAAGACACTAGAGAATCCCTTTCTGGAGAAATAAAAGAACTAAAATCTAATCTAATCAAGTCAAAATCGAAATGGCTATTAACAACATGCAATAAAACATGGAGGCTCTCACTGCTAAATAAATGAGGCAGAGAGAGAATTAGTAGTATAGAAGACAAAATGATGAAGAATAAATAAGCTGAGGAAAAGACAGATACACAACTACTGCCTCATGAGGGAAGAATTCAAGAGATAAGTAATACCATAAAGTGAAAAAATATTGGAATAATTGAGATTCTTCTTCTAGAAGAAGAGGAAAAAGAGAGGGGCAGAAAGCACATTGGAGCATATTACAGTGAAGAACTTCCCTTATCTGGGGAAGGAAATAGGCATCTAAGTCCAGGAAGCACAGAGAATGCCCCACAAAATCAATAAAATTAGATGGTGAAACTTGCAAATCTCAGACACCAAGAGAAAATCCTGAAAGCAGCTCAGGACAAGAAGTCCATGCCCTATAAGGATAGAAACAGAAGACTGACAGCAGACCTATCCACAGAGACTTGGAAGGCCAGAACAGATTGGCATGATATATTCAGGGTGCTAAAGCAGAAAAATACACAGCCCCAAATACTTTATCCAGAAAGAATGTCATTCAAAACAGGAGATAAAAAGCTTCTAGGACAAACAGAAACAGAAAGACTTTGTGATCATCAAACCAGTCCTATAAGAAATGTTCGAAGGGATCCTTTAAGCAGAGAGAAAGCCCAAAAGTTAACATAGACCAGAAAGGAACAGAGACAATATAGAAACAGACAATTTTCAGGTAATACAATGATACTAAATTCATATCTGTGAATAGTTAGTCTGAATATAAATGGGCTAACGGCCCCAATCAAAAGACATGTAAAGACTCAATAAACAGCAAGACTCATCATATGCTATCTGCAAGAGACTCACTTGAGACCCAAAGATACATCTAGATTTAAGGTGAAGCAGTGGAAAACCATTTTTCATGCTAATGGACATCAAAAGAAAGCTGAGAGGGCAATGATTATATCAGACAAAATAGATTTTACACCAAGGCTGTAATAGAAGATGATGAAGGACACTATATCATAATTAAAGGGTCTATCCCAAAAGAAGATCTAACAATTGCAAATATTTATGCCCCTAACTTGGGAGTCAACAAATATATAGATAAATAATAACAAAATTAAAGAATCACTTGCTAATAATACCATAACCATAGAGGACTATAACACCTCACTCACTGAAATGGACAGATCATCTAAGTAGAAGATCAACAACAAGGAAACAAGGGCTTTGAATGACACACTGGACCAGAAGGACTTCACAGATATATTCAGAGTATTTCATCCTAAAGCAACAAAATATATATTTTTCTCCAGTGTACATGGAACATTATCCAGAATAGATCAAATAGTGGGTCACAAATCAGGTCTCCACCAGTACCAAAAGACTGGGATCATTCCCTGCATGTTTTCAGACAACAATTCCTTGAAACTTCAATCACAAGAAGAAATTTGGAAAACCAAAACAAAACCCCCTCAAATATAAGGCTGGCTAAAGAGCATCCTACTGAAGAATAAATGGGTCAACCAGGAAATTGAAGAATTTTAAAAATTCGTGGAAACAGGGGTGCCCAGGTGGCTCAGTCAGTGAAGTGTCTGCCTTTGGCTCAGGTCATAATCCTGGTGTTCTAGGATCAAGCCCCACATCAGGCTACCTATTCAGTGGGGCATCTGCTTCTCCCTCTCCCTCTGCCTCTGCCCTTCCCCCAACTTGCTCTCTCCAGCTCTATTGCTCTCCATGCACAGAAATCAGTTGCATTTCTATATACTAATGATGAGACAGATGAAAGAAAAGTTAAGGAGTCGATCCCATTTACAATTGCACCCAAAACCGTAAGATACCTAGGAATAAACCTAACCAAAGAGGTAAAGGATCTGTACTCTGAAAACTACAGAACACAGCAACTTCTTGCTAGACATGTCTTCAAAGGCAAGGGAAACAAAAGCAAAAATGGGACTTCATCAAGACAAAAAGCTTTTGCACAGCAAAGGAAATACAGTTGACTAAACTGAAACACAACTGACAGAATGAGAGAAGATATTTGCAAATGACATATCAGTTAAAGGGCTAGTATCCAAAATCTATAAAGAACTTATCAAACTCAATACCCAAAGAACAAATAATCCAAACAAGAAATGGGTTAAAGAGGGACACCTGGGTGGCTTAGTGGTTGAGAATATGCCTTCGGCTCAGGGCATGATGCTGGGGTCCAGGATCGAGTCCTGCATCAGGCTCCTGGCAGGGAGTCTGCTTCTCCTTCTGCCTGTCTCTGTCTCTCTATGTGTGTGTCTCATGAATAAATAAATGAAGAAAAAAAAGAAAGAGAAAGAAAGAAAGAAAGAAAGAAAGAAAGAAAGAAAGAGAAGAAAAGGAAAGAAGAAAATAAAAGAAAAAAGAAAGAAAGAAAGAAAAGAAAGAAAGAAAAGAAAAGAAAGAAAGAAAGAAATGGGTAAAAGGCATTTCTCCAAAGAAGACATACAAATGGCCAACAGACACATGAAAAAATGTTCAACATCACTCAGCATCAGGGAAATACAAATCAAAACCACAGTGAGATACCACCTCACGCCAATCAGAATGGTTAACATGAATAAGTCAGGAAATGACAGATGTTGGCAAGGATGCAGAGAAAGAAAAATCCTTGTACACTGTTGGTGGGAATGAAGCTGGTACACCCACTCTGGAAAACAGTATGGAGGTTCTTCAGAGGGTTGAAAATAGAGCTACCCTACAACTCAGCAATTGCACTACTGGGTATTTGCCCCAAAGATACAAATGGAGTGATCCCATGGGGTATTGCACCCCAATGTTTATAGCAGCAATGTCCACAAGAGTCAAACTATGGAAAGAGCCCAGATGACCATCGACAGACGAATGGATAAAGAAGATGTGATAAGGTCATCCCAGGTGGCTCAGTGGTTTAGCACCGCCTTCAGCCCAGGGCGTAATCCTGGAGACCCAGGATTGAGTCCCACGTCAGGCTCCCTGCATAGAGCCTGCTTCTTCCTCTGCCTGTTCTCTGCCTCTCTCTCTGTGTCTCTCATGAATAAATAAATAAAATCTTAAAAAAAGATATATATATATATATATATATATATATATATATATATACTGTTTAGCCATCAAAAATTGAAATCTTGCATTTGCAATGATATGGATGGAACTAGACGATATTATGCTAAGTATATTAAGTTAATCAGAAAAAGACAAGTATCAAATGATCTCACTCATACATGGAATTCAAGAAACAAAACAGAGGATCATAGGGGAAGAGAGGAAAAAATAAAAGGAGACAAAATCCGAGAGTGAGACAAATCATAAAGGACTCTTATACATAGGAAACAATCTGAGGGCTGCTGGAGGGGAAGGAGGTGGGGGAAAGGGTAACTGGGTGATGAACATTAAGGAGGCATGTGTTATATAATGAGCACCTGGCATTATATAAGACTGATCAATCACTGACTTCTACCTTTGAAACCCATAATACATGGTATGTTAATTAATTGAAATTAAATAAGAATTTTTAAAGGCTTAAGATCAAAATTATACCAACTATCCTTTCCTATCACAAATTATTAAAATAAAACCAATGAGAGGAAAGCTGAAAAAATGTACAAAAGTGTGAAAACTAAACAACACACCTCTGAACAATTGAGTCAAAAAATCAAAAATAGAAATAAAAATTATCTCAAAACAGATGAAAATAGAAATACAATATATAAAAATTTATGGGATACAGTAAAAGCAGTTCTGAGAGGAAAGTTTATAGTGATAAACACATATATCAAGAAATTTAAAGGATGTCAAATAAACAACCTAACTTTATATCTCAAGGAAATAGAAGCAGAAGAACAAATTAAGCTCAAAGTAGCAGAAGACGGGAAGTAATAAAGATCAGAGTGGAAATAAATGATGTAGAGACCAGACCAACAAATTATGTAAACTAGAAGAAATGAGTAAATTTCTAGATACATACAAGCTTCCAAGACTGAATCAGGAAGAAATAAAAAAAAAAAAATCTGAACAGACCAATAATGAGCAAAAAGATTGAATCAATAATCAAAAACCTGCTCAACACAGAAAAACCATGGCCTAGATGACTTTACTGGTAAATTTTACCAAATATTTAATGGAGAATCATTATCCATCTTTCTCAAACTCTTCTAAAAAATTGAGAAGGGAACACTTCTAAACATGTTCTATGAGGCCAGAATTACTCTGATGCCAAAGCTAGATAAAGACACCACAAGGAAACTATAGACTAATATCCCTGATGTATGTAAATGTGAAAATTATTAACAAAATAGAGAGCCAAATTCAAGAACATATTAAAGAATATACATTACAACCAAGTGGAGTACAAACATGGTTCAAAATATGCAAATCAATACATAATATATCACATTCTTAAAATGACAGACATTCTTTCATGATTATAAATCCTCAGCAGGTGTGGTTTAAAAGGAATAAACCTCAACACAATATAAACCATATATGACAAACCTACACCTAACTTTACACTCAATGAGGAAAAAATTGAAAATGTGTTCTCTAAGATGAAGAACAAGACAAGGATGTCCACTCTCACAACTCCTTCAATATAGTACTAGAAGTCCTGGCTAGTCCTGCAGGAAAAAGAACTAAAAGTTATTCAAATTGTAATTTAAGGAGTAAAACTGTCACCTATTACAGATGATATGACTATATATAAAAAATCACAAGACTCAACCCAAAAACTGTTGGAGCTAATCAGTTTCATACAGTTATGGGATAAAAATAAATATGCAGAAATTAGTAATTAACATTTGAGAAAAAAATAAACTATCCTATCCAAAGTAGCATCAGAAACAATAAAACACTTAGGAATAAATTTAACCAAATGAAAGATCTGTACAACAAAAACTACAAGACTTTCCTGAAGAAAACTGAAGATGACACAGAAAAATGGAAAATCATCCTTTTTTCATGGATAGAAAGTATATTGCTAAAATGTTAATACTATTCAAAGTCATCTATATGTTCAATGTAATCCCTATCAAAAACCAATGACATTTCTTCAGAGAGATAAAAAAATAATCCAAACTTTGTATAGATCCATAAAAGACACTGAATAGTCTAATAATCCTGAGGAAAATGAACAAAGCAGGAAATAGACTTCCTGATTTCAAACTATATAACAAAACTATAGTAGTAACAACAGTATGTACTGGCCCCAAAACAGGCACACAGCTTAACACAACAGAATAGGAAGTTCAGAATTAAACCCCTGCATTTTTGGTCATTTAATATTTAACAAGCAAACCAAGCATACCCAAAAGGGCAGAGATAGAATCTTCAGCTAATGGTACTGGTAAACTGGAGAAATGTATGCAGAACAATGAAATTGGACCCCTACCTTATACCATGCACAAAAACTAATTCAAAACTGATCAAGGATTGAAACAAAGACCTGATAATATAAAACTACTAAAATAAATTAAGGAAGAATCCCCTCAACATTGGTCTTGGCAATGATTTTTTGGATATGACACCAAAATCATAAACAAAAACAAAAATCAAAACTCAAAATGGGATTACATCAAACTTAAGAGCACAGCAAAAGAAACAATAAACAAAATTTAAAAGACAACTTTAGAATTGGAAAAAAATTGCAAACTATTTATCAAAATATATTTAATATTCATAATATATGAAGAACTCCTATAACTCCATAATGAAAAACCAAACAATCTAATTAAACTAAATTAAATTAAATTTTGTGGCATAACTAAATAGGTGTTTTTCTTTTCTTTTCTTTTAAGATTTTATTTATTCATGATACACAGAGAGAGAGAGAGGCAGAGACACAGGCAGAGGGAAAAGCAGGCTCCATGCAGGGAACCTGATTGGGACTTGATCCGAGGACTCTAGGATCACGCCCTGGGCTGAAGGCGGCGCTAAACCGCTGAGCCACCCAGGGATCCCAATAGGTGTTTTTCTAAAGAAGACATCCAAATTGTCATCAGGTCCATGAAAAGATGGTCAAAATTAGGAATCAACATGGAAATACAAATCAAAACCACAATGAGCTATCACCTTACACCGGTGAGAATAGTTATCAGCAAGAAGAGAAAAGATAGTAAGTGTTGGTAAGAATGTGCAAAAACGAGTACCCTTGTGCCTTGTTGGTGGGAATGCAAATTGGATCAACCCCTGTGGAAAACAATATGGAAATTTCTCAAAACATTAAAAATAAATCTATGATATGATCCATCAATTCCACTTCTGGGTATATACCCAAAGGAAATAAAAACAGGATTTCCGAGGGGCGGGGCAAGCTGGTGGAGGAGCAGGGTCCCCGAGTCACCTGTCCCCACCAACTCACCTAGATAACTTTCAAATCATCCTGAAAACCTACGAATTCGGCCTGAGATTTAAAGAGAGAACCGCTGGAATGCTACAGTGAGAAGAGTTCGCGCTTCTATCAAGGTAGGAAAAAAATAAATAAAAAGCCTCCAAGGGGGTGGGGCCCCAGCGAGGAGCCGGGCTAAGGCCTGGGCAAGCGTCCCCAGGACAGGAGAGCCCCGCCTGGAGAAGCAGGAGCTTCACCACTCGCAGGGAGGTGGAGCAGGACCCCAGGAGGGGCGGGGACACCCTCAGGCTCCCTGGGGCACTAACAGACACCTGCCCCCGGTGATAGCGCGCCCCACCCCGCGGCCGAGCTCCCTACAGGGCTGCAGCGCGCTCGGCTGGACGCGGGAGCAGCTCGGAGGGGCTCGGGCAGCGGCTCCGCGCGGAGGGGGCTGCGCGGCCGGGAGCGCGATTCCAGGGCTGGAGAGCTGGCCGCCGCCACTGTTGTTCCTCCTGAGGTCACCTTGTACCTGGAACGGAGCCGGGCCTCACAGGATAAACAACTCCCACTGATCCATGCACCTGCCAGGGGGCTGAGCAGCTCCCCCAAGTGCACACACCTGAAAATCACCACAGCAGGCCCCTCCCCCAGAAGACCACCTAGAAGGACAGGGAAAAAGCAAGTTATTGACCAAGCAGCACTGGAAAGTTCCAGGGGAAGTCGAGGGATTTACAGTATATAGAATTAGAGGATACTCCCCCTTGTTTTTTGTTTTCTGTTTGTTTCCCTCCACCCCTTTTTTCTCTTTTTTTCTTCCTCCTTTTTTTTTTTTTTTCTCTCTTTTTCTCCTTTTTCCAGTACAACTTGTTTTTGGCCACTCTGCACTGAGCAAAATGACTAGAAGGAAAAACTCACCTCAAAAGAAAGAATTAGAAACAGTCCTCTCTCCCACAGAGTTGCAAAATTTGAATTACAATTCAATGTCAGAAAGCCAATTCAGAAGCAAATTATAAAGCTACTGGTGGCTCTAGAAAAAAGCATAAAGGACTCTCAAGACACTTCATGACTGCAGAATTTAGATCTAATCAGGCAGAAATTAAAAATCAATCTCAAATGAAATGCAATCCAAACTAGAGTTCCTAACGACGAGGGTTAACAAGGTAGAACGAGTGAGTGACATAGAAGACAAGTTGATGGCAAAGAGGGAAACTGAGGAAAAAAGAGAAAAAGCAATGAAAAGATCATGAGGATGGATTAAGAAAAATAAATGACAGCTTCAGAAGGAAAAATCTACATTTAATTGGGGTTCCCAAGGACTCCAAAAGGGACAGAGGTCCAGAATATGTATTTGAACAAATCATAGCTGAGAACTTCCCTAGTTTGGGAAGAGAAACAGGCATTCCGATCCAGGAGATAGAGAGATGCCCTCCTAAAATCAATAAAAACTGCTCAACACCTCGACATTTAATAGTGAAATTTGCAAATTCCAAAGATAAAGAGAAGATCCTTAAAGCAGCAAGAGACAAGAAATCTCTAACTTTTACGGAGGGAAGCATTAGGATAACAGCAGACCTCTCCACAGAGACCTGGCAGGCCAGACCTGGCAGGATATATTCAGGGTCCTAAATGAGAAAAACATGCAACCAAGAATACTTTATCCAGCAAGGCTCTCATTCAAAATGGAAGGAGAGATAAAGAGCTTCCAGGATAGGCAGAACCTGAAAGAATATGTGACCACCAACCTGGCTCTCCAAGAAATACTAAGGAGGACCCTGTAATAGAAAGAGGGAGTCCAAAGAAACAATCCACAAAAACAGGGACTGAATAGGTATCATGATGACACTAAATTCACATCTTTCAATAGTAACTCTGAATGTGAATGGACTTAATGACCCCATCAAAAGGCACAGGGTTTCAGACTGGATAAAAAAGCAAGACCCATCTATTTGCTGTCTACAAGAGACTCATTTTAGACATAAGGACACCTACAGCCTGAAAATAAAAGGTTGGAAAACCATTTACCATTCAAATGGTCCTCAAAAGAAAGCAGGGGTAGCCATCCTTATATCAGGTAAATTGAAGTTTATCCCAAAGACTGTAGTAAGAGATGAAGAGGGGCACTATATCATACTTAAAGGATCTATCCAACAAGAAGACTTAACAATCATGAATATTTATGCCCCGAATGTGGGAGCTGCCAAGTATATCAATCAATTAATAACCAAAGTTAAGACATACTTAAATAATACACTTATACTTGGTGACTTGAATGTAGTGCTTTCTACAGTCGACAGATCTTCTAAGCACAACATCTCCAAAAAAACAAGAGCTTTAAATGATACACTGGACCAGATGGATTTCACAGATATTACAGAACGTTACATCCAAACGCAACTGAATACACATTCTTCTCAAGTGCACATGGAACTTTCTCCAGAATAGACCACATACTGGGTCACACATCAGGTCTTAACCAATACCAAAAGATTGGGATGTCCCCTGCATATTTTCAGACCATAATGCTTTGAAATTAGAACTAAATCCAAGAAGAAGTTCAGAAGGATTTCAAACATGTGGAGGTTAAGGACCATGCTGCTAAAAGATGCAAGGGTCAACCAGGAAATTAGGGAAGAATTAAAAAGATTCATGGAAACTAATGAGAATGAAGATACAACTGTTCAAAATCTTTGGGATACAGCAAAAGTAGTCCTGAGGGGGAAATACATCACAATACAAGCATCCATCCAAAAACTGGAAAGAACTCAAATACAAAAGCTAACCTTACACCTAAAGGAGCTGGAGAAAAAACAGCAAATAGATCCTACACCCAGCAGAAGAAGAGAGTTAATAAAGATTCGAGCAGAACTCAATGAAATAGAGACCAGAAGAACTGTGGAACAGATTAACAAAACCAGGAGTTGGTTCTTTGAAAGAATTAAGAAGATAGATAAACCATTAGCCAGCCTTATTAAAAAGAAGAGAGAGAAGACTCAAATTAATAAAATCATGAATGAGAAAGGAGAGATCACCACCAATACCAAGGAAATACAAACGATCTTAAAAACTTATTATGAGCAGCTATATGGCAATAAATTAGACAATCTAGAAGAAATGGACACATTTCTGGAAAGCCACAAACTACCAAAACTGGAACAGGAAGAAATAGAAAACCTGAACAGGCCAATAACCAGGGAAGAAATTGAAGCAGTCATCAAACACCTCCCAAGACACAAACGTCTAGGGCCAGATGGCTTCCCAGGGGAATTCTATTAAATGTTTAAAGAAGAAACCATACCTATTCTACTAAAGCTGTTTGGAAAGATAGAAAGATGGAGTACTTCCAAACTTGTTCTATGAGGCCAGGATCACCTTAATTCCAAAACCAGACAAAGACCCTACCAAAAAGGAGATTATAGACCAATATCCCTGATGAACATGGATGCGAAAATTCTCAACAAGATACTAGCCAATAGGATCCAACAATACATTAAGAAAACTATTCACCATGACCAAGTGGGATTTATCCCCAGGATGCAAGGTTGGTTCAACACTCGTAAAGCAATCAATGTGATTGATCAAATCACCAAGAGAAAAAACAAGAACCATATGATCCTCTCAATAGATGCAGAGAAAGCATTTAATGTCCACAATAGCCAAACTGTGGAAGGAGCCTCGGTGTCCATCGAGAGATGAATGGATAAAGAAGCTGTGGTCTATGTATACAATGGAATATTCTTCAGCCACTAGAAATGACAAATACCCACCTTTTGCCTCAACTTGGATGGACCTGGAGGGTATTATGCTGAGTGAAATAAGTCAATCAGAGAAGGACAAACATTATATGCTCTCATTCATTTGGGGAATATAAAAAATCGTGAAAGGGAATAAAGGGGAAAGGAAAGAAAATGAGTGGGTAATATCAGAGAGGGAGACAGAACTTGAGAGACACCTAAGTCTGGGAAATGAACAAGGGGTGGTGGAAAGGGAGGTGGCAGGTGGTGGGGGTGACTGGGTGATGGGCATTGAGGGGGGCACTTGATGAGGGTGAGCACTGGGTGTTATGCTATATGTTGGCAAATTGAACTCCAATAAACATAATTTTTTTAAAAAAAACAGGATTTCCAAGACATATATATCTGCACTCCCATATTTATTGCAAGCATTATTCAAAAGAGCCAAGATATGGAAATGACCTAAGTTCCTCCAATGGATGAATGGATAGAGAAGATATATATATATATATATATATATATATATATATATACACACATACACACACACATACATACACAATGGTTTATTACTCATCTGCGAGAATGGAGGACATCCTGCCATTTGTGACAAAATGGATGAAACTTTAGCACATTATGTATTTGAGATAAGTCACATAGAGAAAGGTAAGTACTGCACAATATCACATATGTGTAAAACCTAAAGAAGCCAAATTTGCACAGAGTAGAAGGGTAGCTGTCAGTGGATGACAGGGGTTGGGGGGTATGATAGATGTTTAAGTGCTACAAACTTACACTGAGTAGTAAATAAGTCCTAGAGATCTAATACACAGTATACTGAATGTAGACAACAATATTGTATTACAATGATCAAACTTGCTAAGAAACTAGAACTTAATTATTCCAATCACAAAAAAGGATAATTATGCAACATGTCAGAATGCTAATTAATGCTATAATGTTGCATATATAAATGTGTCCATAATGAACATATTGTACACATTAAATTTAGATAATGTTCTATATCACATATATTTCAATTAAAAATACATTAAATAGCAACAAATACTTTTTGCATGGTAAATAGTTTAAAAAAAACGAAGCAGGCATATCTTTGGCACCATCCTGGCTTTTTAGTAGCATCTGTGAATTCTTAAACTTGTACTAGAAATACTATTCAAAAAACAAGTGATACATTGGGAGAATGTACTTATATAAAAAAGAAACAATACCAAGAAGATAAGAACAATTCCAGATAATCAATAAGAAGAAAAAAGTTTTTTAAAAAATGGAAACAGGAGCAACAGACAAACCTCAAAAGAGGAAAACAAATGTCAAAAAAAAAAAAAAAAAAGTGAAAGGATGCTCAGCCTAGCTAGCAAATTGGAAAATACAAATTAAAATAAGAAATAATTTTCCATCTATTAGAAAAGCAAAAATTAGAAGCTTCATAATATTACTTTTTGGTGAGAGTGTTATAAAATATACTCTAATATACTATACTCAATTGATGCCTTTGGGCAATTTTGTGTAATATTAAAATATAAAAATGCATTTAAAATGTACTTCTACTTATCTATTTACAGAAATATTCACCCATGTGTACAGAGAGACATATAAACACAAAAGGTCCTTACAACATTTGTCATACAACAAAATCTTTGGAAAAAACTTAAATGTCATTACACTGGAAAATGGCTAAGTAAAATCTGGTGCAGCCATATTGACAGGTAAAATGGTTTGTTTTTATTTTTTAAAGAGGCAGATTTTGTTGAAACAACATGAAGTCATTTTGAATGAAAAAATACATAATGGTATGTTTTCATTTATAAATAAAATCCAAAAATTGCATATTAATATGTGTACATATGTGTATAGAGATAAATTGTATGTACATTCATACAAAAACCTATTTAACAGAGGTTATCTTTGAGGAAGTAGGAATGAAACCAAGATCAGGGGTTATGCTCAACTGAATTGAAGCTTAACTTGTAATGTTTTAACAATTCTGAACAATCAAAATATACATATATTAAATAAATAATGTTTTTCATTAGGAAAAATACTTCGGGGATCCCTGGGTGGCTCAGCAGTTAAGCGCCTTCCTTGATCCAGGGTGTGATCCTGGAGACCCAGGATCAAGTCTCACATCGGTCTCCCTGCGTGGAGCCTGCTTCTCCCTCTGCGTGTGTCTCTGACTCTCTCTCTCTCTCTCTCTCTCTGTCTATCATGAATAAATAAATAAATAAATCTTTAAAAAAAAAAAAAGGAAAAAATACTTCCCCATAGATGTAGCAATTAATTTCTTAAGTCATTAAATAAGAGCCTGTTATGTGATCTTAGTACAATTAACACATTCTGTATTATTTCAATCCTTTGAAAAGATTTGCCTTATGACTCAGGATGTAGACAATTATATATATATAATTATATATTATATATATATAATTCTGTTGTCTAAATGTCTATTTGGTCAAGTTGATTAAAACTTTTGTTTAAATCAGCCTGTTCCACTACTGAGATTGGTACATTTGAAATCTCCCATTATATATAGAATTGCCTATTCTTACCATTTCATCAGATATTTTGCTTATCTATTTTAAATGTAAGCTGTAGAGGGCAAAAACATTAAAATTACTAACTCTCTGGTCAATGTATTAAAATTATAAAGTCTAATATTTTTATTATGACATATAACCATTTAATCTTTTGTACTGATATGGCTTTAAATCTATTTCATCTAATTCCTATAAAGCTATACTACTTTTCCTTTGGTTAGAATTTGGTATATTTTGTACTTGCCTTTTACCTTTACCTACTTCTACCCACTTATTTTAATCATGTGTGAAAATGTTTGTCTTTTAATAAGAAACTTTTAGTCCACTTACACTGAATTTAAGTTTAAATCTACCACCTTATTGGCCTGCCAAATTTTTTTCATATTTCTTGTCTTCTTTAAAATTATTTTTCTTTTTTTATAAATTTATTTATTTATTTATTTAATTTATTATTTATTTATTTATTTATTTATTTATTTATTTATTTATTTATTTATGATAGTCACACACAGTGAGAGAGAGAGAGGCAGAGACACAGGCAGAGGGAGAAGCAGGCTCCATGCACCGGGAGCCCGACGTGGGATTCGATCCCGGGTCTCCAGGATCGCGCCCTAGGCCAAAGGCAGGCGCTAAACCGCTGCGCCACCCAGGGATCCCATAAATTTATTTTTTATTCGTGTTCACTAACACAGTAGAAATTATGCTTTCTATTTTATTAATGCTTAACATGGAAATAACACCATGTGTAATTTCAGAGTTCAAACTTAATGACTATGTCTGTGGTCAAAGAAAATATTCAACTCTATTTCATTCTAGATAATACTCATTGTTTTCATTTTTAAATCAGTCTTATATTTTTAATCCTACAAAACATTATTTTTTTTTAATAGAGACACTTTTATTTAGATTACTGAGATATTTACCGCTTACTTTGTTCTTCACTCCTCTTGTATCTGAGATCTCCTAAGTGGGGTAACTATAGATGTCTAAAATATTTTCTTTATAATTTCTTTTGATGAATATCTGCTCATATATCCTCTTTTGTTTAAGTGAAATATATATATTTTTAAAATTTGAATATAGTTGATATACAATCTTTCAAACTTCTTTGTTGCTTGTCTGAAAATGTCTTTGTTTTATCTTCATTCCTTGAAACTACTTTCTTTGTGTAAAATTATAGAAGTTATTTGTTTTACTTCTTTGCGTATATTCTAGAGATCTGGCTTCCTTTGTAACTAGAAAGAAACAGACCTCAGTCTAACTGACATCATTCCATGGAGGAAATATTTTTTTTCTCTCTTTTAAATTTTTTTAACTGTTTTAAAAATATTATCTCTGTGTTCTGTCTAAATACAGGTTTTTAAAATATTCATCTTATGTTCTTGGAACTCTGGGCGCGCGCGCGCATGCGTGTGTGTGTGTGTGTGTGTGTGTGAGTTCCTTACCAGATCTAGAAAATTCTAAGAGCATAACCTTATATACAACTATCTCCACAATTCATTTATTTATTTGGAGCTACAATTGAATATGTGATAGTTATCACTCTATCAACCCTGTCACTTAACTCTCTCTCCTATGTTGTTCATCTCTTATTATTGGCAGCCTCCCCAAATAAGATATTTAGTTAAAAATCTAACAAGATAGATATACAAAATCTATATGAAGAAAATCACAAAAGTCTGATAAACAAATCAAGAAAGAACTAAATAAATGGAGAGATATTCCATGTCCAAAAGTAAAAAGAGCCAATATTATCAAAATCTTGATATTATCAAGATATCAATTTGATCTATAGAGTCAATACAATCCCAGTAAAAATACTAACAAATTATTTTGTGGATATCTACAAATTCTAATGCTTACATGGAGATTCGAAAGACAGATAGCTAACACAATATTAAAGAACAACAGGATAACAGGCCTACCTGACATTAAGACCAAATAAATCTACAGTATTCAGGAGAGTGATATTTGGGGGAGAAGGGTAAAAAAGGGACAAACAAATGGAACAGAATAAAGAGCTTATAAATAGATCTACAAATATAGTCATCTGATCTTTCACAAGGTACTAAAGACAATATATTTGAGAAAAGACCATCTTTTCAACAAATTGCACTGGAACAACTCGACATCTAAATGCCCAAAAACAGGGTGAGGGTGAAGAATGCTAGACACAGAGTTTAAACCCTTTACAAAAATAAACTCAAAATGGACTATGGACTTAAATGTAAAATGTGAAACTATAAAACTCCCAGAAGACAGCACAGGAGAAAATCTAGATAGCCTTGGGTTTGAGAATCACTTTTTAGATGCAATATCAAAGGACAATCCATGGAAGAAATAATTGATAAGTTTGGCTTTATTAAAAATTTTAAACCTGTTCTGAGAAAAATAATGTCAAGAGAATCAGAAAAAAAGCCATAGACTGGGAGAACATATATGCATAAGACATATCTGATGAGTATAATTATACAAAATATACAAAGAACTTTTAAAACTCAACAATAAGAAAATGAACAATGCAATTAAAGAATGAGCAAAAGATCTAAACAAAAAATGAGGCAGATATGAAGACGGCAGGCAAGCATATGAAAAGATCCACAACATCATTTATCATTAGGGAATTACAAATAATTTTTTTTTGGGGGGGGGGAATTACAAATTAAAACAAGATACCACTACACACCGATTAAAATGACAAAAAAACAGAACACTGACAACAAATGCTGAGGATGTGAAGCAACAGGAATTCCCCTTTGCTGCTGGAGCAAATGCAAAATGGTACAAACACCTTGGGAGGCAATTTGGCAATTTCTTGTAAAACTAAACATACTCACCATACAATCCAGCAACGCTGCTCCTTGGTATTTACCCAAATAAATGGAAAACTTATGTTCACAGAAATTGTACACACAGATGTTCATAGCAGCTCTATTCCTAATCTCCAAATGTCAAAGCAACATGTCTTTCAGTAGGTGGATCGATAAATAAACTGCGTACATCCAGACAGTGAAAAATTATTCTGTGAAAAGAAATGAGCTATCAAGCCATGAAAAGACATGGAGGAGTCTTGTATGCATATTACTAAGTGAAAAATCCAGTATGAAAAAGCTACATACTGTAACAGAATATGACATTCTGGAAAAGGCAACAGTTTGGAAACAGTAAAAAGGCTAGTAGTTGCCAGAAGTTAAAGGGAAGGAGGGATAAATAGGTGGAGCTCATAAGTCTTTAGAGCAATGGATCTATTCTGTCTGATAATGGTGGATATATATTATGCATTTATAAGAACAACACATACAATGCCAAGAGTAAATCTTAATGTAAACTTTGGGTGATAACAATGTGTCAGTGTAGGTACATTATTATAATGCAGAATGTTGACAGGAGCCACGGTTGTACATGTGTGAGGGCAGGTATTATCTGGGAACTCTGTAAGTTTCTCTCAATTTTGCTACTGAACCTAAAACTGCTTAAAAAAATAATAAAGATGATTAAATTGTTTTAAATAAATAAATATTTTGTTAAAAAGACATAAGGCCCTATTCCCTAGAACCTATAAATGTTTCCTTATTTGGAAAAAGTCTTTGTAGATGTAATTAAGGTAAGGATCTTGAGATGACTAGAGTAACCTGAATTATCTGGCTGGGTCACGGATATCATCAAATGTATAAGAAAGAGGAAGAAAGAGTTAATACACATAGAAATAGAAAAGGCATGAATCATATGACCATGGAGGCATAGATTGAAGTGATGCAGCCAAGAGCCAAGGAATGCTGGCAGTCACCAAAGCTGAAAGGAAGGTCTTGTTTTTCCTTAAAGCCTCTAGAGGTTGCATGGCCCTGACATTTTGATCAGAGAAGAAGATTTTGGATTTCTGGCTTCCAGAACTGTAAAAAAATAAATTTCTGTTGTTCGAAGCCATTAAGATTATAGTAATTTGTTACAATAGTGATAGGAAACTAATACAAATATGTATTCTTTGTACTTCAGTAGTTGTTTCAAAAATATTTACTATTGTGGGTTTGGTATAGTGATGTCAGACTCAGATCAAGAGAGAGAAACCAGAAAATTTTGCAGTGTGTTATGCTTACAGTCTCTTGAGGAGAAACAGGACACCACACAGGCCCACTCAAAAGAAGAATCAAGGTTGTTTACTCAACAGAGGAAGGGAAAGAAATTATGTGCAAGTTCCTTTTTTGATGGTTTCCATAGGAAGGAATGGGTGAGGAAGGGTAGGCAGGTTTAGGATGTCTAAATAATTTTAGTGGGCTCTGGAGTACAAGGATATTCCTGGTCCTTGGGTGATTAGGGAAGGTAATACACTGACTCAGAGTGCGAAAGTCTGATAAGAGTAGTTTGGGATATGGACATAACCAGATGCCCAAGAAGGTCAGATTGATCTGTAGTCAGGGCCTCAAAATTGGATCAGAAAGCATTTGTAAGAAAATATATTACAGTGGTCTGCTACTGAATGGTAGTTTATTATATGCATGTACCATCATTTGTTTATCTAATATGTTGATGGACATATAGGCTGTTTATGTTTTTTGGCAATCATGAATAAAGACTTTTTATAGACATGTATTTTCATATCACATGGGTTAAACCTAGTTGTAAAATTGTTGGTTCTTATTGTAACTGTATGTAAAATGTATAAAGATTGCCAAACTATTTCCAAAGTGATTATACCACTTCATACTCCCACTAGCAATCTACAAGTAATCCAGTAAGATTTTTTTTTTTGGTAGAAATCTGAGCTTTAATAAATGCATAGCATAGACTCACCTCAACCGCCACACTACAATATTCCATCACACCCCAAAATACCCTCATCCCTTTGTAGTCCATTCATCCACTCACCTACCCCCTGGCAACCACTTAGAAGATCTAATGAGTTTAGTCTTTATATAATTTCATGAAAATGGAGTCACACAGTGTGTGACTTTGTGAGTCTGGCTTCTTTTACCTATGATCTGTTTGAGATATATCCATATTGTCACATGTATGTCATTGACATTTCATATAGAGATATGATAGTTGAAGAACATTTGGGTTATTTTCACTTTGGAGAATGATGTTTAAACCACTATAAATGTTCACATCATGTTATTCATGTTATCTTTTATTAAAAATTTTATATTGTGGTAAAATGCATGTAACAAAGTTTACCATTTTAATTTTGTTAAATGCATAGTGCAGTGTCACTAAATATATTCATACTGTTGTGCAACCATCACCACTATCAATCTCTACAGTTTTTTTCATCTTATACAACTGAAACTTTTTTCCTATTAAACAGAAACTCTCCATTCCTCCCTCTCCCCAGCCACTGGCAATTACTATACTCCCTTGTATGAACATTACCACATGTGACTTATCCATCTGTTCATGTACATTTGTGTTGCTTCCACCTTTTTGGCTACTGTGATAATGCTGTTATAAACATGGGTGCATCACTGTCACTGAGAACTTGCTTTCATTTCTTTTGGGTGTGTATCTAGAAGTGGAATTGCTGAATCATATGGTAATTCTATTATAGTTTCATTAAAAACTGCCACACTGTTTTCCACAACAGCTATACAATTTTACCTTTCCACCAACAATGCACAGGGTTCAATTTTACCACATCCTCAAAAGCATTGTTTCTTGTTTTTTTTTTTTTATAGTAAACATTCTGAGTGAGTTGATATATATACATTTGATAAATTGTACATCTTCTTTAGAGAAAACTCTACTCAAATTCTTTATTAAAAAATATTTTATTTATTTATTCATGAGAGACACACACACACAGAGGTAGAGACGTAAGCAGAGGGAGAAGTAGGCTTCATGAAGGGAGCCCGATGTGGGACTTGATCCCAAGACTCCAGGATCGCACCCTGGGCTAAAGGTGACTGCTAAACCACTGGGCCACTGGGGCTGCCCTCAAATTCTTTGCCCATTATTTAATTAGGTTGATTTTTGTTGTTGAATGTTAGGTATTTATATATTCTAGGTATCAATATCATCAGGTTTCTGATTTGAAATAGTTTCCTTCTGTATACATCTTTTGATGTACAAACTTAAAAAAATTTTTGTTAAGTCTAATTTGTCTATTTTTTCTTGTTATCCATGTCTATGGTATCATATCTAATGAATCACTTGTCAAATCCAAGGTTGTGAAAATTTTGTTCTAAGAGGTTTTTTAGTTCTTAAATTTAGATATTTGATCCATTCTAATTTTTATATACAGTCTTAGGTAAGAGTTAAAATTCAATCTTTTGTGTGTGGATATCTAATTTTGCCACAGCCATTTTTGAAAAGACTGTCCTTTCCCAATAAATGGTCCTGTCATCACCCTTGTCAAGAATCATTTGACCAGAGGTGCCTGGGTGGCACAACAGGTTAAGTGTCCAACTCTTGGTTTTGACTCAGGTTGTGATCTCGGGGTCCTGGGGTTGAGCCCCGAATCAGGCTCCATGCTGAGCATGGATTCTGCTTGGGATTCTCTCTCTCCCTTTGCCCCTCCCAATTGTTCAGGCTTTCTCTAATAAATACAATAAATAAATCTTAAAAAAATCATTTGACCATATATGAGAAGACAGTTTTCTGGATTTTATTCTAGTCCATAGATTTATGTCTGTCTTTATCCCAGTACCACAATGTTTTGATTATTATAGGCTTATAATTGGTTTTAAAACCAGAAGAGTCCCCCAGTTTTGTTGTTCTTTTTCAAGATTGTTTTGGCTACTCAGGATCCCTTGAGAAACAAATTTTAGGATAGGATTTCTTTTTTCTTTTTTAAGTCAGTGGGATTTGGATAGAGACTGCTATAGATCATTTGGGGTAAACTGACATTTTGATACTATTAAGTATTCCAACCCATGAAAATAGGAATGTTTCAATTTATTTATATCTTCTTTAATATCTTTCAAGTAATATTCTATAGTTTTCATTGTACATGTTTTTCACCTCATTGGCTGATTCCTAAGTATTTTATTCATTTTCATGCTATTATAAATGGATTTTTTCCCATAACTTCCTTTTCAGATTGTTCATTAGCTTACAGAAATACAACTGACTTAACTGCATGTTGACTTTGTATCCCACTTCTTTGCTGAATTTTATTCTGAAAAGTTTTTTTTCTATCAAGTTTTTTTTGGTGGAATCTTTAGGGTTTACTATATATAAGATTATATTTACAACTCAAGTAAAACCCAAATATCTTAATTAAGAAGTGGACAAAGTGCCTAACTAGACATTTTTCCAAAGAAGAAATACAAATAGGACACTGCTATACAAAAGGTACTCAATATCACAAAACAGCAGGAAAATGTAAATCAAAACCACAGAGAGCGACCTCTTCACACCTGTTAGAATAGTTATCATAAAAAAGATCTGAGATAACAAATGCAGGCAAAGATGTGGAAAAAGGAGAACCTGTACACTGTAGATGTGAATGTAAAGTAATACAACCACTATGGAAAACATTAAGGGGGTTCCTCAAAAAAGTAAAAACAGAATTACCATATGGTAATGCCAGTAATTTGTGACTACATGGATGGACTTAAAGAACATTATGCTTATTGAAATAAGCCAGAGAGAAAGAAAAATACTGTATAGTATCACTTGTAAGTAGAATCTAAAAAAAGAGAGGGAAGAAGTCAAACTTAGAGAGTAGAAGATTAAATGAGACTGGTGATGACATAAATACAAAAATTTTGGTAGAACTAGGTTGAAGAGAAATGGTGAAAGTGAGATTCCTTGACCTGCTCCTGATTGCACAAGAAAACATTTCCCTACTTTTTCAGCATGGAGTATGATGTTCACTGTGATTTTCCATATATGGCTTTTATTATGTTGAGGTAGTTTCCTTTTATTCCTTCTTCAAATTTTAGGACAGTTTAAAGGAAGGATCGGTATTATTTTTCCCTTGAATGTTTGGTAGAACTCAATAGTAAAGCTGTCATTTCCAGGATTTTTCATTGTCAGATTTTTGATTACTGATTCAATCTCCTTACTAGTTATAGGTCTATTCAGAATTTCTATTTTTGTGTGTAATTTAGTCCTAGTAGGTTTTGTATTTCTAGGAGCTTTTCCACTTCATCTAGTTATCCAATTTGAGAATTGTTCTTCACACTCTTATTTCTGTAGAATCTGTAGTAATGTACCCACCTTCACTTCTGATTTCAGTAATTTGAGTCTTTTTTACTAGTTCATCCAGTTCTAAATGTGTCAAATTTGCTGATGCTTTCACACAATTTTTGGTTTCAGTGATTTTCTCTATTATTTTTCTATTCTATTTCATTTGTCTGTAATCTTTGTCATTTCCTCCTTCTACTAGGTTTGTATTTAATTATTTTACTTTTTCTATTTTCCTAAATTGTAAAATTTAGCTTGTTGGTTTGGGAGCTTTGTCTCCCCTTAGCACCACTTTTGCTGCATTCCATAGTTTTGTTACATTGTTTCATTTTCAGTTGTATTTTCTAATTTCCCATGTGATTTCTTTTTTCACCTATTGGTTGTTCAAGAATGTTGCCTAATATTAATGGTAAAGTGAATTTTCCAACTTTCCTTTGTTAATTGATTTCTAACTGAATCCTACTGTGTTAGGCAACTACTTTGTATGCCTCTTTTCATAAACCTACTGAAACTTAATTTGTGGCTTGATATGAGGTCTTAGAAAATGTCTCATTTGCTTTTGGGAAGAATGTGTATGCTGCTGTTCTTAGGTAGTGTTCTGTATATGTTAGATGTGGTTAATCTATTGTTTGTGCCATCTATTACCTTCTCTTCTATCTCAGTATATCCATGATCATAAAAGGAGTACTAAAGTTTTGAAGTATTATTTAAAATTGTCTATTTCACTCTTCTTCAGTTTTGCTTCGTATTTCATTCATTTCATATTCATTGGGCACATAAATGTTTACAATTTATGTATTTCTAGATTTACAATTTGTTTATAATTCATAAATACATTATTTTGCTGTAATGAAACTTTTATTAAAATCTTGTCTCTTGCAATCTTTTCGATTTAAACTCTTCTGTCTGATATCAGTAAAACCACCCCTGCTTTCTTTTGATTACTCTTTGCATGCAGTAACTTTTCCTATCTTTTCACTTTTTTAAAAAACTTTTTTCCATCCTTACACTTTAAATCTGTCTTTCCATCTAAAGTGTTTCTTGTGGACAGCATGTAGGTGAATTAAGTATCTTCATACATTCTGCCAGTTGTTTTGATCAAGGAGTTAAATTCATTTATACTTACTTAAAATGAGAGACTCATGCCAATTTGCCTGTTTTCTATATGCTCTATAGCTTTTTTGTTCCTCACTCCCTGCCTTATAGTCTTATGCTGAGTTAATTTTTTTGTTGTGACATGTTTACTTTCTCATTCATTTCCTTCGTGTTTATTCTGTAGCTCTTTCATTTGTGGTTATCATGAGGTTTAGGTTTAGCAACCCTAGAGCTTTAACACTTAATAACTTCAATATACAAAAACTCTGACTTAACTGATGTCCTCACTTCTTTTCATTGTTGAAGTCCCCCAAATCACATCTTCATATATGTGTATCCCAAAACATAAAACTAATTATTTTAAATGTCATTAGTCTCAAATTATGTAGAAAACAACAGATAAAGTTACTAGCCACAATCACAATTCTGACTTAAAAACTAATAATTGTTTAAAAAATGTATAAGCCTCTTCAGTCATGTAGAAAACAGGTGTAGTTATAAACCACTATTACGATATTAACTTTTATAACTGCCCATATATTTCCCTTTATTGAGATCTGTATTTCTCCAAACATCTTTGAATTACTGTCATGTCCTTTAAGTTCACTCTGCAAGACTCCCTTGAGTATTTCTTGCAGAACCGATGTGATGTTCACAAACTTTCAAACTTTTTTTGAAATTATCTTAATTTCTCCCTCACTTTTGAAGAATGGTTTTGCTTATAGGATTCCTGGTTGACAGTTTTTTTTTTTTTCCTTTTTACCACTTTGTAACTATCATCCCATTTCCTTCTAGTTCTCCAAAGTTTGTGATCGAAAAAAAAAAAAATCTCCTGATAATCTCATTAAGTATCCCCCTGTATGTGACAATTCAATTATTTCTTGCTGTTTTCCAGATTCTTGTCTGTTGAATGTCTGAGTACAGTGTGTCTTTGTCTGTTGAATGTCTGAGTACAGTGTTGAATGTGGGTTTCTGAGTTCATCCTACTGGAAATTTGTTCAGCTTCTTGGATCTCTATATTCATAATTTTCATCAGATTCAGAAAATTCCCAACCATTAGTTTTTCAAATATTCTCTCTCTCTCCTTTTGGGACTCCCGCACAATGTGTACACATCTGCTTGATGGTGTCCCATAAGTCCCTCAGCCTCTGTTCACCTTTCTTCAATCTTTTTTGCTTCTGTTCTTCAGACTTAATAATGTCGTCTCTTTCTTCTGCCTACTCATATCTTTCTTGGAGCCCTTCTAGGGATTTTTTTTTTTTTTCATTTATTTTCAGCTACAGAATTCCTTTTGCTTTTTTAGCCTTCTGAACATCTTTCTGTAGTCTTCTGAGTATCTTTATACGTTGTTTTAAAGTCTCTTTGTCAGGACGCCTGGGTGGCTCCATGGTTGAGCATCTGTCTTTGGCTCAGGTCATGATCCCAGGGTCCAAAGTTTGAGTCCCAAGTTGGGCTCCCTGCACAGAGCCTGCTTCTCCCTCTGCCTGTGTGTATCTCATGAATAAAACAAATAAAATCTAAAAAAAAAAAAAAAAAGTCTATGTGTCTAGTAAATGCCACCAGGTCTATCTCAGGTGGTTTGTTTTTGTTTCCCATTTGAATGGGTCATATATTCCTGTTTTTGTTATCGTTTTCTGTTGAAAGTGACATTTTAACAATATCTTAATCCTGGAAATCAGATTTTTTTTTTTCTTTTCCCGGGGTTTGCTGTTTGGGTTATTTTTTTAGAGAGAGTGCACACATATGCCTTCCCATGAGTGGGGGAGGGGGCTGAGAGAGAAGAATCCTAAGCAGGCTTCACCCCCAGTGTGGATGGAGCCTGATACAAGGCTCGATCTCAGGAGTCTGAGATCATGAACTGAGCCAAAATCAAGAATGAGATGCTTAACCAACTGAGCCACCCAGGCACCCTATTGTTTGCTGGTTGTTCTTTTCCCCTCTGTGCTAACGATCATCAAAGGTATAAAACCCAAGTTCTCAGATCTTGTTTGGATCATTCCCTGGACATTCATGTTCAATTTCTAATTTTTCCCATATGTGCAGTTGTTTTTGAATGGCCTGGCCTTTAATGTCTGGCCCCCCAAAGAAAAAAGAAACCGAAAGGAAATAAAGGGGATGTCAGTCCTTTTATACCCTTGGAAGTCACTTCACAAAGTGTAGGGGTGTGTGGTTACAATGGAAAGAGGTAGAACCACCATGGTTTCCCACTCTGCACCTCTGTAATCGAATGCAGAAGTCAGCTATCAGCACGGATTCCCAATATCTGGAGTTGAAGGTTCTTTTTGCCTACCCTGGCTCCTATGGGCTGTGCGCAAGCTCTTTAAGGAACACACACAGTTGCCTGCTACATGGCTGAAGTTGGGAAATGGGTAGCTGCTGTGTTAAGGGCCAAATTTGAATGAAATTAACAACTTACTGTCCAAGCTTTTCCCTGTTGAATTGCAAAGCCTTAATATGACTCCAGTTCCAAAATAATTACATCAAATAAATTCTACCACTGCAATTGTTATCTAGGTGGGTTAATGGATTCCTGACACTTCCTATGCCATGTTCCCAGTACCCTTTCACGTACAAGTTTTTTTTTTTTTTCTGTGAACTTTTTTTTTTTTATTGTTCTTCTTAAATACTCCGAAGTGCGATAGCTAGGTCACACATAAGTGTCATATTTAACCTTTTAACCTTAACAAACTTCTTCAATCTGGTTTTCAAAGCAGCTGTACCATTTTGTACTTCCATTAGCAATGCATGTAAACTGTAGTGCTCCATTCTTGACAAGTGTTGGTACTGTCAGAATTCACTTTAAGGCATTCTGATAGGTGTGTAGTGCTGTATTATTGTGGCTGTTTTACATTTGTCTAAGGACTAATGGGCTAGGGCATCTTGTCACGTGCTTATTGGCTATCTCTAAGTCTTTGGTAAATTATATTCAAATTTATTGTCCTTTTTATTTTCGGAGTTTTGAAAGTTCTTTATATATTCTGGATAAAATTGAAACACATACTTTGCAAAGATTTTTCTCACTGTGTGATTTGCGTTTTAATTTACTAGTGTCTTCTGAAAAGTTCAAGGTTTTTATTTGATGAAGGCACATTTATTTTTAATGGTGTTGTATATAAGAACTTGTCTAAGGTCATGCAGACTTTATCCTGTTTTTTTCTCCCTCGGATTCTATACTTTTACACTTTATACTTAGGACTACGACTCATTTTTGAAAGTTTTTGCATGAGAGCAACATACTGGGTTTTTTCTTTTATTTTTTTAGCATATAGATATCCAATTACTCTAGCATATGTCAAAATGACTATCCTTTCTCCAATTGCCTTGTCACTTTTGTAAAAAATTATTGTTCATGTGTGGGTTTATTCCTGGATTTTTACATTCCAGTGTTCTATGTGTCCATCTCTTTGTCAATACCAAATCCATTTGATCACTCTAGCTTTGTAGTAAGTCTTAGAATTAGGTAGTCTAAGTCATCCAATTTTTTTTTT
Source organism: Canis lupus dingo (assembly GCF_003254725.2). Classification (NCBI taxonomy): domain Eukaryota; kingdom Metazoa; phylum Chordata; class Mammalia; order Carnivora; family Canidae; genus Canis; species Canis lupus. Next base: position 46,759,809 of record NC_064248.1, read on the forward strand.
CTTTCAAAATTGTGCTGCCTATTCTCGTTGTTGCTTTTCCAGAGAAATTTAATTCAGCTTGGCAAAAGCAAAATACTATACTGCTAAGATTTTTAAATAGTAATGAGTCAATTTGGAAAAATTGATATTCTTAAAAATCGTGAGTTTTCTGACTCATACACAGTATCTCTCCCACTTAGATCTTCTTCACCTTTCATTATCAAAATTGGTGAAGGGGTGTCAGGTCTAGTACACATTTTGGTAGACTATATAGGTTTGTTTTGGTATTACTGCAAGTACTATTTTTAGAAAAAAATTTCAATATCCAGTTATTGTCTTTTTATTTTGCAACCTTGCTTACCTCACTTACTAGTTACAGGAGTCATTTTAATTCTTTGGGATTTTCTACATAAACAATTGTCATCTCTGAATGGGGACAATTTTACATCTTCATTTCCAATTACAATGGCTTTTTGTTTTATGTACTAGCTGTCAGTAGATGTTGAATAGGAGGGATTAGTGTGCACTTTCTTAACTTGTTCTCAATTTTGTAGGAAAAACATTCCATTTTTAACCATTAGGATAGCTGTAAGTTTTGTAAATACTATTTACCAGATTAAGAAAGCTCTCTTCCATTCTTGTATTATTGAGTTATTAGGAATGTTTATCAAATGCTTTCATTTATTAAAATGATCACATGCTTTTTCTTCCTTAGTCTGTTGCTATGGATTACATTTGATTTTCAAAGGTTGGACTAGCCTGCATATCCCAATAAAAACTGCATTTGATCATGATTTATAATATGCTTTCCACATATTACTCAATTCAACTTAATATTTTGATGGGATTTTTACATTTATTTTCATGAGAAATAGTTTTCTTGTGTCTTACCTTATTTCAGCATCAGGGTACAGGACTCATAAAATGAATTTGGAAGTACTGTCTTGTAGAATTGTTGGTTTTTTCATTTAATGTTTAGCAAAATTCACCAGTGAAAGTATTTATCCTAGGCCTTAAGGTTTCTTTGCAGGAAGATTTTTAACTACAAAGTAAATTTATTAAGTGGCATAGGACTGTTCAGGTTACCTACTTCTCAAACAAGCTTTGGTAGTTTGTCACTTTTATGATATTAGCCCATTTCATCAAAGTTAGAAATTTATATAAATACAATTGTTCAAAATATTCCAGATATTTTCTTACAATTTTAGGGGCGTTTTTTTTTCTTTGCATCTGGCTAAAACTTTTTCAATGTTATCAATCTTTACAGGAACCAGTTTTATTTACAATATTTTCTACTGTTCTGGTTACAAATTCATTGACTTATGCTTTACTTCCTTTTTCTGTTTGCTCTGGGTTTAATTTGCTCTTCTTTTTCTAGTTCCTTAAAGTTGAATCAGCAATCTGTGACTTTTCTTTTCTAATATAAGCAGATTCCCTTTAAACACTCCTTTGGTGTATTCCATAAATTTTTGATGAATTTTCACTTTAATTCAGTTTAAAAACTTTCTAATTTCCCTTAAGAATTCTGCCCTGCTTCATGTTATTTAGAAATTTTATTTAATATTCATAAATTTAAACATTTTTCAAATGTATTACTGACACCTAATTTATAATTTAGTTCAGCTAAGGTCAGAGAACATATGATCTGAAATTGTTAATGTCTTATGGTACCAAATCATGTATTCACCGTTTAGTTCTTGGGTGGAAGAAAATCTTCCTATCTTTATCCAAAAAGACAGATACACATACAGTTCAAAATAAAAAAATACACTGTGATACTAAAATTTCATGTAGAGCAAGTAGTGAAAAAAATTCTAAAAATGTTCCTTTGGGGGACAATATGAAAACATAGCTGCAAAACACTGGATTAGAGGTGTTCCACTATTTTATTTTCATTCAAGTTGTGATTTACGTCATACAGAAAAATTTATCAGCCTCCCAAAATTATCAGCCCCATTTCCCAAGACCCAGATTTAATGTTAACATTTTATCAAAATATCCTTCAAATAATTTTTTTAAAGAAATGTACAATATATACAGAGCTGCCCACTCAAACCTCAATCTTTCTTTCCCTTCCATCCGTTTCTTACACAGCAAGATATTAAATGTCTCCATAAACAATATTTAATGGTACTTTGTATATCTTTTTCTAAGCTCTGAGAAGCCTCATACAATAATCTCTTATTCAGACTTTCTTCTTGAATTCTTAAGATTTTCAAGTATCCTGGTAGATAAGTGCTACATCATTTGAAAAAATTAAAATTTCTTCTGTGTAGTCAAATACCTTTTCTCATTTCAGTTGATGTAATGTTTTAGTAGATATAACTCCTTTTAATCAGATGTTCTGAAGTTTTGTTTGATTCCCTAGCTTCACCTCAAGCCATTAAAGATTATGCTTGTTGACTACAGGGTCTCTCTTTCCTAGTATTTTTTTCTTCTTCAAAATTTAGTGAGTTTTATTTGTTTAGATTACCTACTGGCCTTTATGTGAATGCTATACCTCTACAATAGTTTACTTTTAGGAAATGTCAGAGTAGGATATAAAGTAGCTTAAGTTCTTGGAGTGAGAACACTATTCTTCCAGGAATTATCAGTTCTCTTAAGTGATATGGTTGGCTCTCATCAATCCTAAACAATCATTTAAGGTCAATATTTTTTGTTTCATATGAATTAATAAGTTATAAATATAACCAAGTATTTTATTAACTTACAGATAAAGTTTATTAAAAAAACTCCATTATTCATAAGGGAAGTATTCTCTTCTTTATAGAGTGGTTAAGATCAAATTGCTACAAGTACTCAGTACACTGCCTTTTGAATTTTAGGTGCTTAATAAATATTTTCCCTTACTTTCTTTAAAAGCCTTGATATTTCTTGATACTGATTTTAAAGGAGTTTCATTTGCATAGCAAATACTTTCCAAATCATCTAAAGCAGCAACCTGAATGCTAATGCCTTTTGTTTGATTTATCTAATCAGTATTATGCTGATTCTATTCATGTTACTAACAGTATAGGAGGCAGAGCCATGCTAGACTGGGATGAAGAGCACTTGCATTATTCTCACAATTACTTCTTAAATTTTATACTATATGTGCCTCACTTGCCTCATACCATTCCCAGCTCTTATAGAAGGCACAAGTGAAAAACCACTACATGGAAATACGTGTTTTATATATTATATACTTTAGTATCACATTTGTTTTTGGTTGTGTAGTACCTACTTTCTCTTAATAGCTCTATGCTTTTCCTTTGGGGAACAAGGCCTTTCTCTCACTTCACGTGGTCCATATGAAACTTCACTCCTTATACCGTAAGGGTGACATATATGACCCATAGTTAGCCTATGCCAAATCCCTCCAGCAAAAGAAAAAAAAAACTTATTTCAAGTTTACTTCATTTAAACTAAAAAAAAAAAAAAAAAAAAAATCCATGATACACTAGCTGCTAGGGCTTATGCTGTTGGTTTAAGCTATTAGCACTTCTTCATGATGAATTTTTTTAAAAAACTGATAATGAACTGTCATCCTAATTATCAGGATAATGTTTATTAGCAGCACCAGGCATAGCTCTACCTAGTTAAAAAAAAAAAAAAATCTGTACAAGCCCTGGAAATTCCTCTAATTGGATCTATTTGGGTCACATTCTCAATTTATGAAATAGAGTGGAATGGTTTTGCATTATTCACGAATAGTTAATTCCTAGACACCAACATTCTTACCCTTGTTAAAGTTTCATGGTCCATTTGTGCCAAGGAAATGTAGCGGCTGAGCATAGACAGTCCCAAATGTGCCACTTTGGCATACTGATTAAGAATGCTCTTCCCCTTCCCACTTCATTTCCAGAAAGCAGGAAATAAATCTCCCACGTGAAAGGCATTCTCCCTAAGATATCCTTATCACAAGACAGGAAACTCAGAGGTAAGAACGTTATATAAATAAGCCTATTAATTTTAATAATTTATAATCTTAGTCCAAATTGTTTAAAATCCTTTACTATGTAAAGCTCCCAAACAAGTTTTCTTTATCCTGTCAATTCCTCGTTATGTCTCATATTGGAGTAGGCAGTTAGGTTCTAATAAAATACTTGGAGGCCAGCTATTAAGAAAGTCAGAGGCCTGTCCTGGTAGCATTCTACAAGAAACCTGATCAAATCAGGCCCAAGATGATGGATGTCATGACAAGAAACCCTTGACCAGGTCAGGCTCGGTGGCGCAGTGGTTTAGCGCCGCCTGCAGCCTGGGGTGCGATTCTGGAGACCCGGGATCGAGTTCCACATCGGGCTTCCTGCATGGAGCCTGCTTCTCCCTCTGCCTGGGTCTCTGCCTCTCTCTGTCTCTGTATCTTTCATGAATTAATAAATAAAATCTTTTTAAAAAATAAATAAATAAACTCTTAAAAAAAAAAAAAAAAAGAAACCCTGACCAAAATAGGAAGAAAAAGTACAAAACCCTGCTTCCTGCTCTAAGTAATAAATATTCCACCCTCTAGTTAACAATGGTCAATAAAAGAACCTTCAGGGCATGCAGTTCTTGCTGTCTCGAGCCCCCCTGCTCTCATATCTCTAGAGTGTACTTTTCATTTTATTAAACTTTCACACTTATGTCACTTATTCACTGTTACATGTCTGTCCTTGAATTCTTTCTCAAGACGTGAGAGAACTTTTTTTTTTTGAGAGAGAACTTTTAATGACTACTTCAAGATGGGCTGGGTTGAGGACTCAGGGCCCAGGTTCTCCCCAGTTCACCTGTCTAAAATGTATACAATAAAAGCACAAGACTTGGACGTTTCGTTGAGACTATTTATATTAGGCCTCCATGTGCATGTAATTATAGTATGTTTTTTCCTACTATTAATCTGTCCCATGTCAATTTAATTCTTAGACCAGTTAGAAGAATCTTGAAGGAAATTTTTTTCGGCCCTAACAGTTGGCTAGTTGGCAGGATAAACTTCAAATGGCTAAATACTGCTCACTCTGAGATCGCTGTAGTTAAGAAATACTGGGACATTTGACAAACAGCTAGCAAAAGGTATGATTTCTTACCATGTCACACTCCTGGAAATTGTCTGCAAGACCTAGTGGTATAAGAGTGTTTTTTCTTTTTAAGTTAAGATGAGCAGAAAATATTTTTGGAAATAGTTCCTTTGGCTCAGCATCTCTGATAAATTTGGTAATCTTGGTTTTATTGATCCATTTCCACCCAGAGATTGTCACTATTTTTGTCTTTTGTGTTGTTATAAAAAGGAATTACTATAGGGAAAGAATACCAGCATAGACCCTTATATGCCTACTGTTCAAATTAACATTATAGACTGCTGAGTTCATGGTTCCTATCAGACTAGTATGTTCCCACAAACCTTGCTGTGGGTCTCACATATGAAATCTGGATAAGGTTTTTTCCTTGTCCTGAGAACTTGCTTTGTGACCAGTGACCAGTGAAAATATTATCTGGTCTCCACCAGGCAGATAGTGCACTTACTGGGATCCACCTTGGTACCTAAAGTTGCTAGCAGCACTCTTTGTCCAGCCATGCCAGCTCTCAGAAAGGTAAATAATAAGAGGTACCAGTCCATAAGGGACTTTTATGCTCTCAACCTTTGTTGCCTATTAGTACTGAAAAGTCCCATTCCAGTAGCACCCACCTTATGCCACACATTAGTAGATCTGCGACTGGAGGCATTTCAGGATTTTTTGGGTAATCAAAGACACGATTTTCACTAACCCATACTTACTGCCTGTGTAACAAAGGCTTTTGCTTTCTTAAGACTATTTTTGGGAGTAAACTTTTGGATCATGGGGACTGTATCATCCATGTCCTCTCCAGGGATGCCTCTTACTTCCATGGTCTAAGCCTAGAAACTTGCTTTTGGGTCTTTCCAAAAAAAAAAAAAAAAAAAAAGGCATACTGGTTTGAGTTGTTATTAAAATGAGTAAGATCCGAGGAGACTGGCAAGATGGCAAAAGAGCAGGGGTCCTCAACTCACCTGGTCCCACACTTACCTAGATAACTTTCAAAACATCCTGAATACCTATGCATTCGCTGTGAGATGTGAAGAGAGAACAGCTAGAATGCTACAGAGAGGAAAGCTTTTGCTTCTAAAAACTTTTGAAGGGAAAAGAAAAAAAAAAAAAAAAACGTGGCAGAGGGGAACCATGACTAGCATGGCTGAAGTGGAGTGGCGAATGCTTTCAGGGAACAAAAGCCCAGCCCGTACGAACAGAAATTTTAAAAATCCACACCTGAGTGTTACCTGATGAAAAGCGCGTAGCAGGAAAATGGGCAGAACTGCAGGAGGGCCAGTGAAGTATCAAGATTCTCTGAGACACTGTATGACTGGGGCACCCAGGAAAAAGCTCACCCCAAACTGCAGTCCGATCTCAGTAAAGGGCTGGAGTGCCACAGCCCTCCAGGGCATTTGCAGAAGTAAACCGGTTACTCCTGGAGTTCCCTTTACCCCAGAGCCCAGCAACGATGGAGACGGCTGCCCTCCATTCCCTTCGGGAGAGGCAGACCCTAGGAGTATGGGTTCAATGGCACAGAGCCCTCGATTTGAGGGCACCCCGCAAGCTGTGCAGATCAGAGGACCCACACCTGCCCCCAGGAGCAGCTAGGCCAGTGTGGACTGGAAGACTGCAGTTAATTACTCTTGGAAACTCCACACCAGAGCAGGATCTCTTGCTGCCACCATTTTTTTTTCCTCTTCGATTCACCTTGCATCTGGGAGAGTAGGGGCATCTATGGAACAAACGCCCCACATGATAAACAGCTCATACTGAGCCCAGCACCTGGCAAGGGGCAGGGCATCTCCACCCAGGCACAGATACTTGAGAATCAGCACAGCAGACCCCTCCCCCAGAAGAACTGCAGAAAGTACAAGGGAAAAGCAAGTTTACTTAAGAAACAGCACTGGAAAGCTCCAGGACTATGGGAAAATAGTATATAGAACCTTGAGGGCCCTTCCCCCCCCCCCATTATGACTCAATTTTTTTATCAGGCTAAAAATTTCCAATATATTTTCTCTTTTCCCATCTTAACTACAATATTTTACCAACTCTGCATTTTTAATTTCTTTTCCTTTTTGACTTTCATATTTCTACAATTACGTATCTTATATTTATTTTGCACTTCTGGATTCCCCTCAACATATTCAATTTAATTTTGGTAGATATACCAGATACGGCTTTTTGTTTTTGTTTTTTCTGTCTTGTTTTCTGATGGTGAAAGTTTAGTACCTTCTAACACAGGACCAAAACACACCCAGAACCAAGTGGAACACCACACTGGTTCATTCTATGAGATTAAATTCTCTCTTCCTTCCCATCTTGCCTCCTTCTTTTATCTTGTTTATGTTTTTGTGGTCAATGTAGGGGCTTTCTTATAAGTATTGCTGGTTTATATAAATTTAGGATTGAGCATCTTCTAACATACAAAACAGAACACAACTGGAACCCAGAGGATCACCCTCTAGATCCCCTCAGGGAGACTACATTCATTCTCCACTACCACTTCCTCACCACAACCATCTCCCCCCATTTTTTCTTTCTTTTTTATTTTATTTTATTTTTTTATTCTTACTACTTTTTCACTTTAGTGGTTCTTTTATTTTCTTCTGTTCTTCTTTTTCTTTTATTTTCTGGTCTCTGATCTCTTCGGAATCATCTAGGGTGTATTTTACATAGGTCGTGGTTGGTATTTTTTGACTCAGGTCACTCTTGCACTCTGCACTGGACAAAATGACTAGAAGGAAGAATTCACCACAAAATAAAGAACCAGAAGCAATACTCTCTGCCATAGAATTACAGAATGTGGATTTCAATTAGATGTCAGAAATTCAATTCAGAAGCACAATCATAAAGTTACTGGTGGCTCTGGAAAAGAGCATAAAGGACTCCAGAGACTTTGTTACTGAAGAACTGAGATCTAATCAGGCCAAAATTAAAAATAGTTTAACTTAGATGCAATCCAAACTGGATGCTCTGCTAGGGTTCCTGAGTTAGAAGAGAGTGAGTGACAAAGAAGACAAGTTGATGGAAAGGAAGGAAGTAGAGGAAAAAACAGAAAAACAATTAAGAGCCCACGAGGAAAGGCTTAGGGAAATAAATGATAGCCTGAGAAGGAAGCTTATACATCTAATTGGGATTCCAGAAGAGGCTGAGAGAGGACCACAAAGTATATTTGAAGAAATCATAGCTGAGAACTTCCCTAATCTGCGGAAGGAAACAGGCATTCAGATCCAAGAGACAGAGAGGACCCCCACCAAAATCAATAAAAAACATTCAACACCTTGACATTTAATAGTGAAACTGCAAATATCAAAGATAAAGAGTAAATTCTTAAAGCAGCTCAAGACAGGAGATTATTAACTTATATGGGGAGAAATATCAGATTAACTGCAGACCTATCAAAGGACACCTGGCAGGCCAGAAAGGGCTGCATGATATATACAGGGTACTAAATAAGAAGAACATGTAGCCAAGAATACTTTATTCAGCAAAGCTGTCATTCAGAATAGAAGGAGAGATAAAGAGCTTCCAGGATAGGTAGAAACTGAAAGAATATGTAACCACCAAACCTGCTCTGCAAGAAATATTAAGGGGGACTTTGTAAGCAAAGGAAGGAGCCCAAAGAAACAATCCACAGAAACAGGAACAGTATAGGTAATACTATGATACTAAATTCGTATCTTTCAATAGTTACTCTGAACATGAATGGACTAAATGATCTCTTCAAAAGACACAGGGTATCAGACTGGATAAAATAGCAAGACCCATCTATATGCTGTCTTAAAGAGAATCATTTTAGACATAAGGACACCTCCAGCCTGAAAATGAAGGGGTGGAAAACCATTTACCATTCAAATGGTCCTCAAAAGAAAGTTGGGGTAGCAATCTTCATATTAGATAAATTAAAGTTTATCCCAAAGACTGTAGTAAGAGATGAAGAGGAACACTATATCATACTTAAAGGGCCTATCCAACAAGAGGACCTAAAAATCACAAATATTTATGCACCTACTGTGGGAGCCAAGTATATCAATCAATTAATAACCAATGTAGGGATCCCTGGGTGGCGCAGCGGTTTGGTGCCTGCCTTTGGCCTGGGGCACGATCCTGGAGACCGGGATCGAATCCCACGTCGGGCTCCCTGCATGGAGCCTGCTTCTCCCTCTGCCTGTGTCTCTGCCTCTCTGTCTCTCTCTGTGTAACTATCATGAATAAATAAATAAAATCTTAAAAAAAAATTAATAACCAATGTAAACAGATTACTTAGATAATAACACACTAATAGTAGGAGATTTCAACATGGCATTTTCAGCAAAGGAGAGATATTCTAAGCAGAACATCACCAAAGAAACAAGGGCCTTAAATGATACACTGGACCAAATGGATTTCACAGATATATATACAGGACTTTCCATCCGAACGCAACTGAATACATTCTTCTCAAGTGCACATGGAACTTTCTCCAGAATAGACCACATACTGGGTCACAAAACAGGTCTTAACTGATACCAAAAGATTGAGATTGTCCCCTGCATATTTTCAGACCATAATGCTTTGAAACTAGAACTCAATCACAAGAAATTTGGAAGAAACTCAAAACCCGGAGGTTAAAGAGCATTCTGCTAAAAGAAGAATGGCTCAACCAGGAAATTAGGAGAATTAAAAAGATTCATAGAAACTAATGAAAATGAAGATACAACTATTCAAAATCTTTGGGATACAGCAAAAGCGATCCTAAGAGGGAAATACATTGCAATACAAGTCTCCCTCAAAAAAATCAGAAAAAACTCAAATACACAAACTAACCTCACACCTAAAGGAATTGGAGGAAGAACAGCAAATGAAGCCTAAACCAAACAGAAGAGAGATAATAAAGATTAGAACAAAACTGAATGAAGTAGAGACCAGAAAAACTGTAAAACAGATTAACACACCAGGAGCTGGTTCTTAGAAACAGTCAGTAAGATAGATAAACCCCTAGCCAGATTTATATTTTATTTTTATTTTTTATTTTTATTTATTTATGATAGTCACACAGAGAGAGAGAGAGAGAGAGAGGCAGAGACACAGGCAGAGGGAGAAGCAGGCTCCATGTACCGGGAGCCCGATGTGGGATTCGATCCCGGGTCTCCAGGATCGCGCCCTGGGCCAAAGGCGGGTGCCAAACCGCTGCGCCACCCAGGGATCCCCCTAGCCAGATTTAATAAAAAGAAAACATAAAAGACTCAAATTAGTAAAATCACAAACAAGAATAGAGATCACATCCAATACCAAGGAAATACAAATGATTTTAAAATGTATTATGAGCAGCTGTATGCCAACAAGTTACCAATCTAGAAGAAATGGATGCATTTCTGGAAACCCACAAATTACCAAACTAGAACAGGAAGAAATAGAAAACCTGAACAGGGCAGTATAACCAGTGAGGAAATTGAAGCCATCAACAAAAACCTCCCAAGACACAAAAATCCAGGGCCAGATGGCTTCCCAGGGGAATTCTATCAAACGTTTAAAGAAGAAGTAATACCTATTCTACAAAGCTGTTTCGAAGGATGAAAGAGACGGAATACTTCCAAACTTGTCCTATGAGGTCAGCACTACCTTGCTCCCAAAACCAGACAATGACTCCACCAAAAAAGGAGAATTATAGAATAATACCCCTGATGGACATGGATGCAAAAATTCTCACCAAGACATAGCCAATAGATACAACAGTACATTAAAAAGATTATTCACCACAACCAAATGGGATTTATCCCTGGGATGCAAGGGTGCTTTAACACGTGTAAAACAACCAACAGGATAGAGCACATTAAGTAAAAGAAAAAACAAGAATCATATGGTCCACTCTAGATGCAGAGAAAGCATTTGAAAAAATACAGCACCCATTTCACCACCTATTCTTCAAAGTGTAGGGATAGAGGGAACATTCCTCAATATCTTAAAAACCATTTATGAAAGGTCCACAGTAAGTATCATTCTCCATGGGGAAAAACTGAGACCTTTCCCCTAAGATCAGGAACACGACAGGAATGTCCACTCTCACCACTGCTATTCAAAATAGTACTAGAAGACCTAGCCTCAGCAATCAGGCAACAAAAAGAAATAAAAGGCATTCAAATTGGCAAAGAAGAAGTCAAACTCTTCCTTTTCACAGATGACATGATACTGTACATAGAAAACCCAGAAGACTCCACCCCAAAATTGCTAGAACTCATACAGCAATTCAGCAGTGTGGCAGGATACAAAATCAATGCCCAGAAATGCCACTGGGCACACTAACAATGAGACTGAAGAAAGATAAATTAAGGAGTCAACCTTATTTACAATTATTGCACCCAAAAGCATAAGACACTTAGGAATAAACCTAACCAAACAGGTAAAGGATCTACATTCTAAACACTACAGAACACTTCTGAAAGAAATAGAGGAAGACATAAAGAGATGGAAAAACAGTCCATGCTCACGGATTGGAAGAATAAATATTGTGAAAATGTCAATGCTACTCGGCAATTTACACATTCAGTGCGATCCCTAACAAAATACCATGGACTTTCTTCACAGAAATGGAACAAATCATCTTAAGATTTGTGTGGAATCAGAAAAGACTCCAAATAGTCAGGGGAATATTGAAAAAGAAAACCAGAGCCAGGGGCATTGCAATGGTGGATTTCAGGCTGTATTACAAACAAAGCTGTAGTCATCAAGACAGTGTGGTACTGGCACAAAAACAGACACATAGATCAATGGAACAGAATGGAGAACCTAGAAATTGTCTCTCAATTCTAGGGTCAACTAATATTCAACAAAACAGGAAAGACCATCCACTGAAAAAATGACAGTCTCTTCAATAAATGGTGTTGGGAAAATTGGACAGCCATGTACAGAAGAATGAACTGGACGATTCTCTTATACCATACACAAAGAGAAACTCAAAATGATTGAAAGATTTGAATGTGAGATAAGGATCCATCAAAATCCTAGAGGAGAACACCAGCAACAACCGTTTTAAACTTGGCCACAGCAATTTCTTGCAAGACACATCTACAAAAGCAAGGGAAACAAAAGCAAAAATGAACCATTGGGACTTCATCAAGATAAGCTTTTTCACAGCAAAGGATACAGTCAACAAAACTAAAAGACAACCTACAGAATGGGAGAAGATATTTGCAAATGACCTATCAGATAAAGGGCTAGTATCCAAGATCTATAAAGAACTTACTAAACTCAACAGAAAAGAAACAATCCAGTCATGAAATGGGCAGAAGACATGAACAGACAGTTCTCCAAAGAAGACACAGACATGGCCAACAAGCAGGTGAAACAATGCTCTGCATCACTTGCCATCAGGGCAATACAAATCAAAACCACAATGAGATACCACCTCACACCAGTGAGAATGGTGAAAATTAACAAGACAGGAAACAACAAATGTTGGAGAGGATGTGGAGAAAGGGGAATCCTCTTGCACTGTTGGTGGGAATGCGAACTGGTACAGCCACTCTGGAAAGCAGTGTGGAGATTCCTCAAGAAGTTAAAAATAAAGTTATCCTACAACCCAGCAATTGCACTACTGGGTATTTACCCCAAAGATACTGATGAAGTGAAATGCTGGGATATGGGCACCCCAAAGATTACAGCATCAATGTCCACAATAGCCAAACTGTGGAAGGAGCCAGGATGTCCTTCGACAGATAAATGGATAAAGATGTGGTCTATATATACAATGGAATATTACTCGGCTATCAGAAAGGACAAATACCCAACATTTGCTTTGACGTGGATGGAACTAGAGGGTACTATGCTGAGTGAAATAAGTCAATCAGAGGACAATCATATGGTTTCACTCATATGTGGAATATAAGAAATAGTGAAAGGGATTAAAAGGGAAAGGAAGATAACGGAGTGGGAAAAATCAGAGAGGGAGACAAACCATGAGAGACACCTAACTCTGGGAAATGAACAAAGGGTTGTGGAAGGGAAGAGGATGGGGTAACTTGGTGATGGGCAACGAGGAGGGCATGTGATGAGATAACCAATGGGTGTTACGCTGTATGTTGCCAAATTGAATTTAAATTAAAAAAATGTAAAAAAAAAATTTAGTAAGATCCTACTTATCAATGGTCAGACAATAAATCCTTTAAATTAGCTACATTTCAAAGAAAAAAAATCCTTATACAGAGCTCTCAATTGTCTTATTAGTGTATCTACTAGCCTTAGGGACTCCCTTGACAAGGTGAAAGACCAGAAGTTAGACTTAAGAGAAAAACTGATGTTCACATCCAAGGTAAATTCGCTTCTTAAAAACCAGCTCCATCTGCCTGTTTTAACTTACCCTTCCTTACAAGATTTAGAGAGAGCACGCCGGCCTAAACTCTAGATTTAAAGTATACAGGTTACTCATGTGAATGCTAAAAACCATGAAGTGAGGGACGCCTGGGTGGCTCAGCGGTTGAGGGTCTGTCTTTGGTCCAGGGCGTGATCCTAGTCCCAGGATTAAGTCCCATATTGGGTTCCCTGCATGGAGCCTGCTTCTCCCTCTGTCTGTGTGTCTGCCTCTCTCGAATAAATAAATAAAACCTTTTAAAAAAATAAATAAATAAAATAAAATTCATGAAGTAAATTTAATAGAAGCACTGAAGACAAGTAATAGGACTTACTTTGCTATTTCTTACAATTCCTACTTTCCAAAGCTCTATAATCAGGCTCTGCCAGTTTAGGCATTCTTATTCTTAGGTTGATATTCAGGGGCGAATAGAAGCCAAGACCGGACTGGCTTTTGTTAAAATGCTTTATACAGATTCCTCTTTTTTTTTTTTTTTTTTTTTACAAAGATATAAACCTTCTGATCTCTACATTAGTTGGAAATCTTGCTCTAAAAAGGCTGATCAATCTCTTGATATTCAGGCTATAAATCAGCTCTTCGTGGGAATTAGAAACAACTTTGCCTGGCAAATCTCTACAAAACCAGAAATGCAAATCAAAGCCCCCCACATCTCTATCAATCCCAAAACTTCATCTATTCGTCTCAAAACACTTATAGATATTACAAAAAAATCAGGTTACTGAAACAAAATTATCCTGTACTTAAGGAAAGTAAATTCTAAATAGCAATTACCTTATAATTCTTAGGAAAAAAAAACCCCACAACTTATATTACATTCTTTCTCTGTCCCTTAAAGTTATAAATCTTCTATCTCTGAAGTATAAACACAGCCCATAATTGCTTGAGTAAAAGAAAAAAAAGATGGAAGGTCTTTTTAAAAAATACGAACTGCAGGGCAGCCCAGGTGGCTCAGCGGTTTAGCGCCGCCTTCAGCCCAAGGCCTGATCCTGGAGACCCGGGATCGAGTCCCACGTCGGGCTCCCTGCGAGGAGCCTGCTTCTCCCTCTGCCTGTGTCTCTCTGCCTCTCCTTCTCTCTGAGTCTCTCATGAATAAATAAATAAAATCTTAAAAAAAAAAAAAATACGAACTGCAAAAGGTTCTCCTGCCCTTTTTCTCCTCAAATATTAATAACAGTAAGATTTCTGCATCTGTCAGTATGTCTATTGTGGATATTAGGCATTTTTCCACCTCTGGTTAGAATTGCTAAACTTAATTTGTAAAAGAGTTCTATTTAATTGGCTTAAAGAAAATTAAGCACTTATATAAAGTTTTGAATTCTTAAAATTTTTCAAAAATAAAAAAAGAAACTCAATTCAATGAATTTCAAGTTCCTGTGTGCTAGGAAAATATTCAGTATTAAGGCTAACAACGTTGTTGGTTTAATTAAAATAGACATGTCCTTAGAGTTATCAGCATTAAAATAATACTTTTATTCTGCCTGGGTTTACTGAAAGTAAGTTCAAATTATCTCTAGCAAAATTTGTCAACCCCAAACAAAACAAATTTACAATAATGTCTGACTTTCTCTGATGTCTCATCAAGTTTTTGTAGGTAACCTACACATAACTGCTAAGAACAAGTAAATTAAGTAGATGTAAAGGTTTTGGGTAAACTTTTAAAATATGAATCTCAAACCTTTTCGGTAATCTGAAACCTAAAAGTTTTACTAAGTGGTAAGTTAAATTCATGGAAGTCTAACAGATCACTTCCAAATATGATAAAAACCCAAACATTAACTATTGAACATAATAGGTTCAAATTTGGCTTCATTATTGCAGAGAAACTAAAGATAAATTTGGATCTGATAGTAAATATTTTCTTGTGCTTTACTGAAAGATTTATTGGAGAAGCACATATCTTGAAATTATGAATTATATCTCATGTCAGTTTAATTTTTAGACTGAAGAACCTTGAATAATCAAGGAAAATTTTCCTCCCTCAGAACCAAGAGAAGTGCTGGTCATCACAGTGGAAAAATGACTGAAATCTTGTCTGAGACACCAAAATCTTTATACCACCTTTGGAATTAGTATGAGTTGAGAACCAACCACAACCATCACAAGAGCTAATATTTACTAAAGAACTTGACTACACACACTTACATACACACATTATCATACTTGTTTTAAGTATTTTACATTCATCAAATCATATTTACAATAACCCTAAGATAAGTATCATGACTATCTCCTTGGGCACTGACAGAACTTGCCCAAGGCCACAAAGCAATAAACCTTAGAAACAAGATCTAATGTTAGAATCTACACCTACAAAACCACTGTCATACACTAGTTTTCAGTAAATTAGGCTGAATTGCTTGTCTCTGTAGAAAGAGGGAGACACATAGGGATTTTATAAATTGATATTTTTAAATACGGGTTTTGGCATACCTAACAGAATTACATGTTCTAAGGAATAATTTTATTTAGATCTTGGCTCACTATTCCTGTCATAATTCTTAATAATTTCAAAATCCACTTAGATGATCCTTTTAATACTCAAGTTTCTCAATTTCTTTAATTTCACCTCTTTCCATGACTCTTTTCACTCAACTACCATGTTCACACCCTGGAACTTCGTCATTAATTACTGTATTCTCTCTACCTTTGTCAATTTGTCACCTTATTCTCTTATTTCAATCTCCCAAATTTCTACATCCTATCTCTAGTAAATAATTCCAATATATCTTCAATCATACTACAATCTATAACTGATGATTATCATTTCTCCACTGTATCTCAACCTTCATTTTCTCACCTTGCTCTTTACCCAGAGCTCTATGTCTTTTCTTTTTAATCATTCTCTTGAATACATCAACACCCTTTCCTTTCTCCCGCTTTGTTGTCTTCATCTAGGTAAACTCCAACTTTGATTAAATTCAACTGTCTACTCAGTGATAGCATCAAGGCTAAACATAACTGGAGAAAAACACAAAGTAATTTGTCTACTATCACTTAAATTAACAACAGACTTCAATGACCACTTTAAGTATTGTCTAGCCATCCTTGTAAGAATGTCTTTACCACTTTCCCAAGTATCTATTTTACACTTTCTTTTCTTTCCTCAATCCAACACTCTTTCCCTCTGTGACCTTGCTTGTGTTTCACTGAAAAAAATGTAAGTTTTACATGCCCCTACTATGTACCTAGCAAACTACAAATATCTAGACCTACACAATCTCTCCTTTCTCCCATTGCTATTATGAGCCGTTTACATGCCCATCTTTAAAATTATGAGCCGTTTACATGCCCATCCCAGGGTCCTGGGATCAAGTCCCACATCAAGCTTCCCACAAGAAGCCTGTCTCTCCTTTTGCCTATGTGTCTGCCTCTCTCTCTGAGTCTCTCATGAATAAATAAAATCTTTAAAAAAAACCCCAAAACACACACACAAAAAAAACCTTTTTGATACTGTATGTCCCTGAGAACAAGGCTGCTCTCTGACACGGCTGTCTTCAATTCTCACTATATTAAATTCCTAATATTTTCTTTAATATCTCCTCTCATTTCTTCCCTCCATCAAACCAGTTTGTCAAGGAGAGGTCTGTCAAGAACAGATCTGACGTATTTCACCACCCCTTCCTACTTGAGATATTTTCATTTGGTTTCTACCTATTCCTCAGTCTATATATTGACATCTAAAAATGAGCTGTTACAGGATTCACTTCTCCATACTCCTAATTCCTATCTTTAAAATTCCCAATTTCCTTATTTCACAGTGCTATGAGGAAGAAGCTGTGATTCACAACAGCATTCCCACAAAGACCAAATCTTTGGGCATTGATTCTGGTTAAATTATTATATACTCATAGGACACTATTAATATGCAAAGTTTTCTTATTAACACATAGCTAAAACTAATTTCACTAAGATACCAATACTTTTGTATGAGAAACACTTACACCTTTACATGATAATCTAATAGATTTGGGAGCACCAAAATAAAAGACTAAATTAGGGCAGGAATACAAATTTCCCAAAGTGGGGAAAATCTCCTACTACTAAAACAAAACAAAAAACAACAAAAAAACAAAAGCCTCATAGCCAAATAAAACTGCATAAATAAATATAAGAAATAACATTACTATAAAAGACTATGTTTAAGTGTATTAGTATCCAGGCAATGAAAAAGGGCAGTATCTGTAATCATAAGAGAAAATTTCTATTTAGTATTATAAAATTACCTCAAAAAATTTTATGTGATTATCAAATTATACTTTCTAAATGTATTAAACAACATAAAGAAAAATTAAGAACAATATTTTATTGGAAAGAAAATAATTTATTATATATGAGGAAGATGATTAAAATACATGTAATATATCTCCAATAAACTGATTTAATGCATATAGATTTTAACTTTTAAATATACTTTAAAAGCTGTTACGCACAGTTCCATAGACCAGGTGTCATTTTCTTCTCCTTAAATTTGGAAAGCAGTTGGAAGACACGGAATCAAAAGGAACCTAAAACACCATAAGAATTCATTAAAAATAATAATGATTATAAAACAGTTAATTGGTTTTAAAATAACTAAAAGCATTCATATTTAGAAAATTAGTGAATCATGTCAGTACTACAAACTTTTAATTGTCTAAATAAATTGCTTATAAGGAAACTGATTAAAACATTAAAAAATAAAACATTTTAACTTCTATAAAAATAGCAATTTCAGTATCTGTAATTTTTTGTATTCTTAATGTGACAATAATTACTAACAGAATTTTTCATTGTTTTCATAGTATTAGCAATAGCAGGATTTGCAAGAAGTGCAGAGGCTCCAATTCTTGATTTTCCTACTTACAGGAGGTTGAATGACTAGGTTGGCATTAAGTATCTAACCATTTTACTCTAACAAACTAGTATCCAAACTGGTCATCCCTTAGAATTACTAAATAAATCTTTTCAAATTAGATTCTTGGTCCCATTACCAGAAATTCTGATTTATTAGTTTTAGGAGAGTGTCCAGGAATCTATCTAAAAATCCTTCTTCAGTGGTTCTCAACCTTCGTCACACATTAGGAGGTTTGAAAAATTCCAGTATCTATGCTGTACACCAGACGAGTTAAATCAAAATGGGGAGAAACTTAGGCATTAGTACATTTTTTAGCCTTTTATTTCATCTTTTTTTTTTTTTTTTTTTTTTAAGTTTCCCAGGTGATTCCAAAATGTGGCCATGACTAAGAATCACGGTTTCGGGGAATTCCGGTAATCAACCAGTCTGGAAACCATTGTTACTACATATACCTACCAGGACTGTTTTTTTTTTGTTCCACTTAATGTGCTACCCTGAGTCAACATTATGTCTTCTTCCCTCTGTTCCTCTTTTCTTATTCCTTTAGTTTTGTTTAGAAAAAGAGGGAAAAAAAATACTTCTACTTGTTATCTCAAAGGAGATACCAATAATAAAACCTCAGATGTGAGGTCTGCTCTCTTACTTGGAATTTACAAAGAAATTCAGTTTTTTTCAGTATATATACTTTTTTAAAAGAAAAAAAGTCCTTTTTCCAAATTTTACAACATGTTATATAGAACACCTAAGCCAGATACATCATAAAACAGAAAGCATGTGTTACTGAATTAGGTTTAGGAAATACATAAATATAAGAAACAAGACTAAATTCTGTGTTAAAACAGATGAATACATTCTCCAAGTAAATAAGTTGACCTGATTCACTAACTTTCTCTGGAAAAATTACATAACCTAAGAATAGCACAGAAAATTCACAGCAGATCTAAAAAGGAGATAAATGATTTGTCCAATCAACACTGATAATTTTAGAAATATCTCTTCTGAATAAATTATAAAAAAATATTGCTTAATCTGAATCAATGGGGGACAAAACATTTCTAGGAAAAACAGAAAACACTGCCCCAAAAAGGATACAACAAGAAAGGATACACTTTGTATGACAGTATTACAGCAGTATTTACGCAGGAATGCTTCTAAAGAAGAACAGCAGAATGCAGTTTAATTTTTTTCTCAATTTTTACATTAGATTTATAAATGATATTTTTAAACACACACTGAAAATTGTTATTTTAACTGTTCCACTAAGGTACTTGTAAGAATTCTGATTCAATCAGTATAGATACTTCATAAAATTCAAATATTCAAGGCATTTCACAAAAGGAATAACATTAAGCAAAATTTTCCTTTATTTATATAATTTTTTCAGCTTAACATCAGTACTGTTGACTGAGTTACTTCATGTTTTTCCAGTTTATAAAGGTAGAAAGATTTAAAATAAAACAAAAAGTATATTTCTACTCGTTTCTTAAGTCAATTACACAAACTTAGAAGTTTAAAATGGTTAATTCTATTATTTTTAATCATTAAATTACATAAGTATGCATTTAAATTACTCCTATAAAAAGCAAAAGATTTCATTCCACAAAAAATATGTAAACATTTCTGTGACATGTGTAATTAGTAATGCAAATTCCTAGGCCCCATTAAGAGCAACCAATTTGTCTTGGCTTTCCAGTCTCAGCACAGGAAAACTGGCATGGTTGACGACCCAAAGCTCCTACTCCAGACCTACTGAATCAGAACCTCTGGGTGAGGGTGAGGGGAAGCCTAGCAAACTGGTTTATCAGCCCTTCAGGTGACTGTAAGACATGTTAAAGTTTAAGAACCATTGCTTTACTGTAAACTGAAAAAGTTTTAAGACAAAGACATATAGTTCCCTCATAAATTCATTCTCTAAACTTCCTTTTAAAAACAGATGGGTTTTATTCTGTAGTTATAATTCTGAAATTTATTGGGAATTGATTGCAGAGATAGTGACATAGAGTGAAAAAGACATGGATGGATAGATGGAACAACTGATCTTATCTTTTAAAAACCTCAGAAGATACCTGAATTACCACTCTATCAAGGTTTATCCTTAACTTTATCTCAAGAAAGTCTTGTTCTTTTATTCTGTTATGATTCACACTTACCTTTACTAATTTTTAACACTTCCTTTTTCCTTCTTTAGAATCTTGTTTTGGTCTAGCAGATCGAGCGAATTGCTAATATTTATAAATTAAGGTTTCTTCACAAACATGACAGTAATCTCTAGATAAATAAGAATTTCCTAATGTAGGATAGGAGTAGTTTTTAAAATTTAACTCTTATATTTGTTTTCCTACTCTCAGCCATCTATCAAATATTTTTTTTTTGAGCGCCTCCTGTCTGCTGCCCATGATTTGCAGAAGTAAAAAATTTACTTTTTATTTATAATCATTTTTTACACCTGGATCTTCACTTCATCTATCCCACTGATTTCTAGTTTGCAAACTGCATTAACTACTAGAAGCAGAATCTTTAATCCAAGTATACATTTTGGTTGTTAAAATTTCCAAATAGAAGTATGAATTATACTACAATAAAACATTAAAAACTACAATGAACTGTATCTTTTCTAATGACTACAAATGTGCCTGTAGATACTTTAGTCTTTTAGGCTTAGCCTAAAAATGTACTTCTGAGCTATATGAATGAAATGTTTAGATATTCTAATAATCTCATGCTGCTAAGGTTCTTTTATTTTCTAATAAAAGTCTAAACAACAGCCATGTCACTCAGCTAAGTATGTTTATAACGGAGTATCTCAAGCTAGAATACCAGTGGTTGAGATTTCTAAAAGATAACATAAAAATTAGTTTCAGGTATACCTTTCTACTAAAAAACACATTTTCTTTGGAATGGATTATTT
Source organism: Canis lupus dingo (assembly GCF_003254725.2). Classification (NCBI taxonomy): domain Eukaryota; kingdom Metazoa; phylum Chordata; class Mammalia; order Carnivora; family Canidae; genus Canis; species Canis lupus. The sequence goes on from NC_064248.1 coordinate 46,780,880, forward strand.
AAAGGATACAACCACCATAGGTTTTCCAAAAAGAACATATCCATTAGCTTCCTTTAAGGCTTTTGCTGCTGCTTTTTCATTTGGAAGTCCAATGAAAGCTTGTCCTTTCATGCGACCTTCTTTCATCAAACGTATATCAAACCTAGAAGTCAAGGAAGAAAAAGAGGTTTTGATTTAAAGAATGTCAAACAATTCTGATCATGGGAATAGAAATGTACTAAACATTTAAAATGCTTGCTATTTCATTTTTTTTTAAAGATTTTATTTATTTATTCATGAGAGAGAGAGAGAGAGAGAGAGAGAGAGAGGCAGAGGCACAGGCAGAGGGAGAAGCAGGCTCCATGCAGGGAGCCCGACATGGGACTCAATCCCAGGTTTCCAGGATCCCACCCCAGGCCAAAGGTAATGCTAAACCGCTGAGCCACCAGGGCTGCCCAATGCTTGCTATTTCAGAGTAAAACTGACTGTGTCGGAATAAAACATTAGACTTTATAAAATTATGTTCTGTATTCTGTTCTAAAATTGATTCTAAGTAATAAAAGTTTGATAATAACCTTCAGTATCTATCCTTCTAAGCTATGTTAAATGTATTTATGTAATTTAAAAATTACTGCAAATTACAAAAGCAAACTTAAACCTTTATTTCATATCTCTGTTTAAAAAATTTCATACAGCCAACTCAATATTGTTTACTCACATGACAAAAAACCAAATAACCAAGAATAGAAAGGCTGAAAGGAACTTCAGAAAAGTGACACAGAACTTCAGAATAGAAAGGGAAAGGACCTTATTGATCATCTAGTCAAAAATCATCATTTTACAGGTGACGTCTACAGATTATGAGTGACTGCTTCCAGGTAATACAGACAGCTAAAACTAGAGCAGAAATACAAGCCAGATTTTTTTTTTATTCCAGGTATAATGTTCTATTATTCCATAATTATTCATTTTTCAAAAATTTGGGAAAACTATAATTTATCATTTGATGTATATAGCTTTCTCCATATAAAATTATTTTCCCCCTCAAATACTAATTGCAGCAATACTAAAAAACAGACGTAAACTAGTATGTATTTATGTATGTAAAACATTTCATATATACTTTTTTTCTGTTTCTTATAATCATGATTTAAAGGTAGCAACAAAAATAAAGGGCCAGTATTTTGCATGCCTAGCAAAAGAAACTTTTGGTAGACTGATAAGGAAAGATTTCTGCCACTAATGAGTATAAACAGGCTAGCTAAGATTTAAAAGATTAAAACAAAACTAACTAGTTCCAGTTACTCCTCCATTTTACCACCACTCAAGTCTATCTCTCTACCTTTTCTACTTTTCTCTACTTCTAACTTATATGGCCAAGGATCTTATATACTTTGGAGCTAACTAACTGTGGCATTTTAAAGAACAAAATTGTAACTCTAAATATTAGCTTTATAGCATTTACAGATCATATTCCTATCTTTTGCACTCATAAAATCGGGAGCCTTGCTTAATGTAGACTAATTAAACGAAGGGAAGTTACTGTCAAGGTTAAGAATCTGAAAAATTCTGCTGGATTGCTGTGTATACTGCTGAATGAGTCATTAAAACAGTAGTTTTCAGAGTGCAATCTTTGAACCAGCATTTTTGGCATGATCAATGAACTTTTTAGAAATATAAATTCATAGGCCCTACCTTAACCTAGATGTGCCTAGGAAATGGTACCAAGCTCTCCAGGTGATTCTTATGCAGGTTAAAGTTTGAGAACCACTAATTTAGAAATAGGGATTAGGGCTGCAATTTACGCTGTTTGTATAAAATTTTATGGGAACTCAGCCATAAATGTTAGTGTGTATATTGTTAATGCCTACTTTCATGATACAAAGATAGAACTGAGTAGATCCAACAGACCCCGTACGGCCTATAATAAAATAAAAATATGAAATGGTTACTATCTTCCCATTTACAAAGATTTTTGCGGACTACTGCTTTAGACATCTAAAAATCATGTAACAGATAAGAGCAATTTCTTCCTGTAATTTTTATCTCTAAAGGGAAAGTGCTGGGATTTAAGAGCTAATTCATAACGGATAAAAACAAAACATAATTTGAGAATATGACTCCTACTTACATTATCCGTTGTGTTTCTGATGAAAAGTCAACATATCTCCCAAAAATAAATTTAAGGTCCTAGAATTTTAATAAGAAAAAGACAAGTAAGAAGGTTCAGGAAAAAAGAGGTAAAACAATAGTGCCAATTTACAAGTTTCAACTTACCTTTTCTTGAACATGTTTAGCTAAATTCTTTACATAAACTCTACAGTTTGGTTCACCAGGTTCATAACTTCTGAAAACTGACAGTGTTTCCATTTCTTATTTAAAAACAAAACAAAAGGAGGATATAAATTAGGATTTTTTCATTAATTTTCTCAAAGAAAAGCTTTAACAACATTCAAATACAAGCACTAAATAAATTAAGCATTATGAAACTGTCACAACCATAATAACCATTAATAGCAATGTCATGAATAAAAACACTAATTAAAAATCTGAATTGGTAATATGCAAATAAGCTTAAAAATTTCAGGCCATCTAGCATAACTAAAATTTGTTCAATAAAATATCTACTATTGAAGCTCCTTTACAATAAAAGCTTTTTACTTTATTAAGATTGAAGCAAAAAAAAAAAAAAAAATGAAGCAGATAAGTACGTTATCAACCATTTGTGTCACTGTTTAACTTAAAGTCAATTTCCCAAACCACCAGACACCAACGGTCAAACAGGAGAATAAATTACTCAAACCTAATTAAGTACTTCATATAAACTGTGGCTTCTGGATCCCTATATAGCTACTGCTAGTTCAATAATCAGTTCCTGGCAACTGATGTTCTATGCGAAAATGCTAATTGGAAGTTTATTCCCCATTTTTATGGGAAAAATTATAATGTTACATGTCAATCTCTAAATAACTTCCTAAAAAGTACAAACCAGGAAAATTTCTTTATTTTTACTTTTTTCAAGATTTTATTTATTCATTAGAGAGAGAGAGAGAGAGGCAGAGACAGAGGCAGAGGGAGAAGCAGGCTCCATGCAGGGAGCCCGACGTGGGACTTGATCCTGGGTCTCCAGGATCACACCCTAAGCTGAAGGCAGCCCTAAACCACTGAGCCACCTGGGCTGCCCAGAAAATTTCTTTAGAAGTAAAAAAATCTATCACGTTAGGATATAAAATCCTTAAACACAGACTTTTAACCACCAAATAATTGAAACTATTCTTTTTTAAACTGCATTGCATGCATCTCAAACACAAAACTATGATGATATATCCACTGTATTTGGAACACAAAACTCCAGACAATGGGTCACTTGATTTTTTTTTTAATGTTATATAAAAAGTTTTAGGAATGAAAACAATTTTTTTTCTTAATAAACTGAAAACACTGTATTGAGAGAGACTATCCTCCCTACAAAATATGGGTATTAAAACCAAAAGCAGTGATTAAAAACATTAACCGGAAAGATGTGTTGAAATACATGCCTTAATCAAAATAAAGAACACGAAATTTGTTGTTTCTGACACATCAAAGAAATGGAATAAACATTTCATGAAGTTAGTTACCTTCTCTAGAAATTCTGCCTTTTTCCAACTCCCTTCTAGAAATACATTCTGATGGCATTTCATCACAGTCCTCTTTAATCTCTTCTGTGATGTTCAAATTAGGTTTGGGGAAGATTTTTCCAAATCCTACATTGGGGGCATCACCTTCAGGAGCAGGCAAATCTGAAAGTTAACATTAACATGAGCCATTAAAAATTCCCACTTTTTAAAACAGGCTTTGTTTTCCATTTTTAACTTTAAGATATCCTTTGGCGGGGACCCCTGGGTGGCTCAGCGGTTGAGCACCTCCCGTCGGCCCAGAGTGCGATAATCGAGTCCCATGTTGGGCTCCCTGCATAGGGCCTGCTTCTCCCTTTGCCTATGTCTCTGCCTATCTGTGTGTCTCTTATGAATAAATAAAATCTTAAAAAAAAAAATTCGGTATCTTTTGGCACTAAAACTTCGGTATTTTTCTCAATGCTTCAGAGCAGGGGTAGGCAAACTTTTTTTGTAAAAGGTCAAATAGCAAATATTTTAGGCTTTGTAGGCCATATGGTTTCTGTCATGGCTATTAAGCTCTGCCATAATAATATGAAAACAGCCACACAATAAGCTAACAGCCAAACAGCTGCTTTGTGATGCTACTTATAGGGCCTGCAAAGTGGAAAGAAAATGAATTCATTTTCAACGTATTTATTAGTTTGAGGTGCCAGAGGGGCACCTAAAAAAATAAAATGTATTGGCAAGATTGGCAGAATGAAGGTTGGTGGGGTCAATAATAAATATTTTGTTTAACCTATTCACTTTGAATTATTAATAATTACATGAAAGAAATTTGTACTTCATTACTGTAATGGAATGTCATCATTCAAGATTATTTATACAATGGGTCTGAAGACTTCAGAGTGCTACATCAAAATATTATCAAACAGCCTTCAATCTTATCAAAGATGATTAAAAGATTAAGATCAGGACCTATGATGAAATCATGTCATTTCCATTTGACGATACCAAAAAAGTTTCATAAAAGCTTTACAAGTAGTAAAGGAAAACAAGTATTCATACTTAAGAAATTATTCAATTAGGAAAATTCAAAAACACTGCAGAAATTAAACTGGCACAGCAAGGATAGGGTTAAATGTTCACTAGAAAAATTCGTCATACTACCAAAAAACAAACAAAAAACACTCTAAAAAGCTATGAGCATGATGCAAAGAACATGCTACACTTAAGATCGTAAGTCTCTTAATAATGTTAAAAAATTGTTATAGAAACCGATCTCCTTCCTGTAGCCTGAAAGCATCCATAAGAGAAAAACTTAAGACTGCTTCTACCGTTACTTCAACATTGCTACTTGACACTGATGTTGAATGGGAGGACTGTCACCCTGCCAAAATCACCTAGACCCTTGAGTAATTTAAGCTTAAAAAAACAAAAATATTGTGTCTAAGGGTGATTAACATGAAATGAAGAAAAATATTCAAAAAGAAAAAAAATATATATATATATTGAAACAAAAATGGAGCCATCTGTGTGCCCTATGTACTGTTCATTTATTCAACACACAATAGGGCAGCCCGGGTGGCTCAGTGGTTTAGAGCTGCCTTCAGCCGAGGGCCTGATCTCGGAGACCCGGGATCGAATCCCATGTCAGGCTCCCTGCATGGAGCCTGCTTCTCCCTCTGCCTGTGTCTCTGCCTCTCTCTCTCTCTCTCTCTCTGTCTCTCATGAATAAATAAATAAAATCTTAAAAAACAAATAATAGCTAATATTTAGACATTTGCACCATGCATTTTTACTTGGATCATCTTGTCTCACAGCCAATATTTGTCATATGCTTCACAGGCACTGCGCTCTGGGGCAGAGGTTCTGCACATGCTGCCCCTCTGGAGATTATGGTCCAATGGCTGACCCGAGTCCATCTCTAATGCCAATAGGGCCAGGACAAGAGTACAAACGGCAGCCTCATACCATACAGCGAAATACTGTAAAGTTACAAATAAGGTTTAGCTGTTAAATAAATTATCTATTTCCCTAAGAAAGAGAAAAAAACAAGAAGCTATCTGAAAAGGCAATGCATTCTAACCATGAGAAAGAAATTAAAATTAGTTTTTCACTCGCTACATTTGCAATACTTACTGGAACTCTAGAATCTCATATTCACACAAATGGTCAAAGATATATGTGCAAAAATGTACGACGAGTAGTTTCTCAAATAGTAAAAAAAAAACAGAAATAACCTCAACTTCTATCAACAGAGCATAATTAAAGATTGATGTAGCTATATTATGTAGTATAATGCAGCCATTAAAAAAATAAGGTATATATTTTTTATTGATAAGTAAACTTTAAACTCCTAAAGATCACAGACCACATCTAACTTGTCCTTTAGAGCCCAGCACAAAGCTGTTATGCTGTATGATTTCAATAAGTCAATATTAAGTCAATGACAAACATTACACAAAACATGATGCTCATTTAAAACAAGAAGAGAAAATGTGTTTACACATGTATAGGGATAAGATCTGGAATGAATAGCTATATTCTAAATTATTAACAATGGTAGTGAGATAGGGGAAAGTGGGGTTTGAGGTGTTAACCTTTTAAATTTTTACTCTATAAGCTCCTGTTTTACTGTTTCTAGAAATCTGTTTTATGAAATTAAAATTAAACAAAGGAATGCCACTATAGTATCAAATTAATGCCTAAAACAAATACCTGTAATTTTAATAAGCTTCTTTTTTTTTTAGATTTTATTTATTTATTCATGAGAATCAGAGAGAGACCAAGACAGAGACACAAGCAGAGCGAGAAGCAAGCTCCATGAAGGGAGCCCGACGTGGGACTCGATCCTGGTCTCCAGGATCACGCCCTAGGCCGAAGGCGGCGCTAAACCACTGAACCACCCGGGCTGCCCAATAAACTGTCTTTAAACTTAAGAATAGTATCTTAGTAAATAATCTATGTCTTTTGGATAAAAAAAAAAAAAAAAAATTACATTAAATCTACAATACACACAATAGTCACACTGCTTGTTTACTTATCAATAATATAAATATACTAATAAAGCCACAGAATATGACATCTAACAATGAAAAAAAATAATTGTTCTATTGCATCTTTAGTGTAAACAACAAAAACCAGACTAAATTTCACCCTGAAGTTCATGACTAGCAAAAGGCAACAGTGATGGTCTCATCATTAAACATTTTTTTAGTTATATGAAAAAGTTCAAAATGGACAGTATTCCATATTAAAAAAGACTAACTGCGTATTTTTAAAATTTAATTCTAACAAAAAGGCAGAATGAGAAGAATTTTTACATAGCATATAAACAACTAGAATATACTTACCATAACTTTGTTCTTCACAATTTTGTTCTTTTTCTAGATCTTTCTTAAATGCAGATGGCATGTCAGTAGATATATGAAATTCAATTTTCTTATTACCTACAGGCTGTGGTTGGTCAAATACATCCGAAGGTAACAGCACTGGATGTAAACTGCTGTTTATAAATAGTGACAACATTATTTTGCAAATGCAAATAAAATCTTGAGTAAAACATTACTCATATTTACCTTAAATTAACACTGACAAAGTATTCATAATACTATAGGCATTGCACAAACTTACATTTACCACTTCAAGAAATCCCAACAAATTTTCTAATATGAATACTGTTAAATTACTATTTAGACTAGAAGACTATAAGATTAAGGGATATCACTCACTAATGACAGAAACAGTACCTGGGGACTACTGAATCTAAACTTAAGGATATTTACCGATATACAAAGACATTCATTTTATGTTTAATATAAGCATTTTTATGTACTGTGTACTATGTAAGAAAGCTATCTCTCTGAAAGAATTGCCACTAGCCACATGTATGGCTAATGAGCACTTGAAATATAGCTGTTAAATTAAAATATAAGTACATAAAATACACACTAGACTTATAACAACTCTGTACAAAAAAAGGTGACATATCAATAATTTTTGTATTAATTATATGCTGAAATATTTTGGATATAATGAGTTAAATAAAATATATTATCAAAATTAATTTCATCTGCTTCCTGTTACTCTTTTATTTTTTATTTTTATTTTTATTTTCTTTTGGTTACTCCTTTAATGTGGCTACTGGAAAACTGAATTTGGTTCACATTATTTTTAACTGTTCAGTGCTGCTAGAGATCAAAAGCATGGGATTGCAGTATTAAGACATACACAGGTGAGAAACATAGATCATATTTATACCTAATGTTAAATTTTAAAAAACACAGATTAAAGACATTACTTTAAAAGGGAAAAAAGATTTCTAACAAACCCATTCTCAATTTATGAAGTTATTTACAAGTTTGAGTGAAATTTACATTGTAGAATTGCTAAATGAAATTAAAATTGCAATTAATATTAATTTTATGTGATTATTAAAGTACATAGAATTCCATGGCAAACAGGCAAGTAAAATGTCTGCCGTAATTGTTTATAAACGACACAAGTTAAGCAAATAGGCAAATTATACAGAAAAATCTTATTTCATAATTCAAAACAAAATTACCCATGTGAAGCAGATGAAGGTGTTTTCAACATATCCTTTATTTTTTGCTTTTTTCTCACATGGTGCTGCTTTATTGCTTTTGGTCTTTTGGGCTGAAGATTTGCTAATTCCATTAGTTTGGTCATTCTACATTATGAAAAGAGTAAGTAAAAACAGAAATTCTTCATGTAGAAGCATATAGTATAATTAAACTATAAATATAAATTATACATGTTACATCGTAAGTTAGGATTTACATAGAAGTATAGTTTCTAAACCATCAATTAAGATAATTTAAAATAAGCTCAAGTTCTAAATTTCCTTGGCCAACTTTCATTTTACTTTAAAAGGAACTGGTCATTTACTTGGTTTCAATTTATCTTTTTGTTTCTTAAAGATTTATTTGAGACACACACACACACACACACACACACACACGCGCGGCACTCTGCGCACAACACAAGCAGGAGGAGAAGAAGGGAGAGAGAATATTAAGTAGCCTCCCGGAGCCCAATGAGAAGTTATCTCGCAACTCTGAGAGCATGATATGAGCAGAAATCAAGAGTCAGATGCTCAGCCAACTGAGCCACCCAGGTGCTTCTCCATTTATCTGTTAAAGATATGTATTATTATGAAAATTATTAGTTGTCCAAATAAAATGGCTGCATTTGATGCCAAAAAGTTGAACAGGATATAGTAACATATGTAACTTTATTACTTTTCTTGACTGATATTCAAAATACCTCACAAATACAGTATGATTATTTTGATTCTTATTCTAATTAAAAAGAGCCTAAGCTGAAGTTATTTTTATTTTAAAGCATTTTCGGAATTGTTGCACATGAATCAATACACAAACAAGATAACTTACTTAAGAACAAAGTTTTCAATAATATACTCTGAAGTTGCTTTTTATAAGTAATTATCAAGGTGTGATAATTAATACACTGTACCCAGTTTGTCCTCATTATGTATGATATTTCAAATAGATCTTGTCTAGGCATTTTTGTATCTTCCACAGAATCAGATACAGTGTTTCCACTGAGCACAAGCTCAAAACCAGTAGTCACAGCTCTATTTCTGTTACATTTGTGGAATTTAAAAGCAAAATAAACATGCAAACAAAATGCAAGAAAGGAGAATGTAGTTAAAATAAGCTTTAAACCCAAGTGAGGAAAAAATATAAACATATGAATTTGGTTAAAATAAGCTTTAAACTAAATGACAAAAAAAAAAATGTAAACACGTTATACATTTGTAAGGCTTTTCAACCATCAAGGTTTACCCAAAATTTTATGAAGAAATCCAATTATACAAAACATGTTTCTACTCATGAATTGCTCACCCAAAATATACTAAGTCTCTCAACAGTGCCCAGCATAAGATAAATATTTGCTGAATATTATGTTTTGTTTTTTAAGTTTCCAGAAGATAGTAGAAAAGCATGAAACCAGAGATTGTTTCTTGCAAGGATTCTATTCTCATTACTTAAGATGAATTACTTGCAGAATTCCTCACTACATCCCTAAACAGAAACCCAAATAAACAAAGCAAAACAAAAAATATTTTGGCCAGTCTGCATAAAGCATTCCTGATTACTATCATTATTTTTATAAAGAAAGTAAAATTTATAGAGATTATGTAATTAACCCAACGCAATACTTTATAATGCTGTTTACTTAGAAACAAGTTAAAGTTACAGTCTATCAAGAACTGCCAGCTTTCCTAAACGCCTCTATTCACAGCATTTTTGTAGTTTTGGCACCACCTATATTTTTAACTCTTTCTCCAAAAGGAATGTCTATTGAGCCAGTGCTTAAGTTAACAGTGACGAGATAATACCCACATTGTTGCTGATTATTTGTAAATATTGCCTGGATTCTCTGCTTGGGTTTTGACTCCTATCAACCACTTCCTGTATCTGACTTCTATACAGTTACCGAAGATTCTCATCATTTGGGGTGCCTGGCTGGCTCAGTTGGTGACGCTTGATCTTGGAGTTGTGAGTTCGAGCCCCAAACTGGGTCTAACAATCACTTAAAAATTTAAAAAATCTCAAAAAAAAAAAAAAAAAAAAAAAAAAAAAGAAAGGATTCCCTTCATATGCCCAGAGTAGTCTTCTAGGCTAGAGGATATCAATTATATCATTATAGCCCTAGGACCAAATTTAGCCAGCTGAATTCTCTTTACCTCTTTGTAAACAGAAAGTTTTGCTGAAACACAGCCATATTCACTCGCTTAGGTATTGCCTATAGCTGCTTTCCTATTAAAACAAAACTCTAGCCCTATACAGAAAATGTTTAGCAATTCCTGTTCTAGGCTATGCTGTGGATTATACATCTAAACATTATTAATAACTTACTGCTTTTCACCAGAATATTTATTTATTTATTTATTTTTAATTTTTATTTATTTATGATAGTCACACACAGAGAGAGAAAGAGGCAGAGACACAGGCAGAGGGAGAAGCCGGCTCCATGCACGGAGCCCGACATGGGATTCGATCCGAGGTCTCCAGGACCGTGCCCTGGGCCAAAGGCAGGCACCAAACCACTGCGCCACCCAGGGATCCCCACCAGAATATTTAAATAAAATATATGTAGGTTGTCAAGAACCACTGATAAAAAAGTTAATCTGCATTAGTACGAATTGATTTGTATAAAATCCCACAGAAATGCTCTGGAAATTTATTCTGAGGTGAATAAAATTTAGGGGAATAAGCTGGAAAAAATATGAATATAATCTATTCTTATTCTTATTATTTGAAATAGTTGTGTTTTATAAATCTCCATAAATAATTAGTGAATAATGAATCAATGCCCCTAGGGGAAAGTCAGGATTGGGACCTGCAAGCCTATGCTCTAGAATTTCACCAACTGATCAATACACACCTTTTTTTTTTTTTTTTTTTAAGATTTTATTTATTTAGAGCACCAGGGAGCACCAGCAGGGCGAACAGCAGAGGCAGAGGGAGAAGAGGGGTCCCGCTGAGCAGGGAGCCCGATGTGGGGCTCCATCCCAGGACCCTGGGATCACAACCTGAGCTGAAGGCAGACACTCAACTGACTGGAACACCCAGGCACCCCACACACCTTGTTTCATATCTGTCTCTGCTTAAGGACACCTTATTTTATGTATCGCTGATTCACTAACACTGAATTCATAATCCACAGCACTATAACTCAAGTCTGAACAAGGCTTATCTAACATGTTTTCTCTGTCAGGCACATCACAGCCTTCTTGATTTTGGAAACGTTAGCACTTTTAACACTATGCTTAGGGACCACTGCTTGGGGACCACTGTAAATAGCAAAATCACCAAAAAACAGCATAAAAATGTGAAAGGCTTGGTATTAAACAGATCACAAAAAGGATACTTGTTTATAGTATGGGAGCTAATGTAAGAAGACAGAATGTCACCCTGCTCTACCTCATCTAGGAATGTGCATGCCAAGTGACTCCAATTTTTCACCATTCTGTGCATACCCACATTTGCAAAAGACCATAAAAACACAACAAGTATTGATTTTGGGGTTACAAATAAATTTTAGCATGTAGACAAATTCCCAAATACATAATCCACAAATTATGAGGATCAACTGCATTTTATAATACCATAATTATCAATCTAAAAACTTACTCATAATCTAAAATTTTCCTTAGGTCTGGATGCATAGTCTCAGAGCTTAATCTTTTTTTTTTTTTTTTTAATTTTATTTATTCATGAGAGATAGAGAGGCAGAGACATAGGCAGAGGGAAAAGCAGGCTTCCCACAAGGAGCTGGGTGCAGGACTCGATCCTGAATCCTGGGATCATGATCTGACCCAAAGGCTGATGCTCAACTGCTGAGCCACCCAGGCGTCCCCCATCAGATCTTAATCTATACCTATTCCTATTATATATGCTTGAGGGGTTGGGGGAGTTGGGGAAAAATTCTAATGACCCCAAATTATGAAGAACTACAGGCAAAATTTAAGAAGAGCAAAAACAATCTCTTTCTCATATCTGTTCTTAGAATCTAAACAAATATCCTTTGATATTACAAACCTCTGTCGGTCTTCATCATCACTGCTTTCATATTCTGATTCTTTACTTGATAATTCCTCATCCTCATCTGGCAAAGGTGGTTCCTCTGGTGGCTGAGGAGATGCAGGTGGAAGAGGTGCATGCAATGGCATATAGTCTTCATACTAATTAAAAGAAGATGGTATTCTTATGGTAATCCATGATATTTATAGGATAGAAAAACCACTTCTGTTCAGATAGGTTATTCTCATCTTTCTCCCTAATGATATTCTTTCACACATTCAACACATACTAAGGGAACACCTGCTACAGAAAGACCGCTAGTTGATCACAAAACTTGTTTATTCTTCCTTGGCACCTAGCTGGAATAAATCTCCAAACCTCTTTTACAGTTAGATTCACCATGTAACTGAGTTTTAGCCAACAGAATGCTAACATTAAAAAAAAAAAAAATCTACCCATAGTCTTCTCTTCCTTCTTGATCTGCAGGATATATGGTAATGCCCTCATCAATCTGGGGATGCACATAGTGAAGAAAAGTTAGGTCTTTTGAATGACTTAGAGTAAGATATCATTCCGCTCTACTTTTGGAATGGACTTGACATGCACAAGTAACTTATACTGCTATATATACTTAAGTGACTAAGATTTGAGTTTTTTGTTTGTAGCAGTTAGCCTAATCTTAATGAATATTCCTGTAATGTACTAGGTAGGCATTGAGGTGTTGGGAATACAAGAAAAAATATGAAGCCAATGGTATATATATTAGAAAAGGAATCTATATGCAATACAGAATAGAAAAGCAAATTTTCTATTTAAGTGTCAGGACTCAAATTACTTTCTCATTGCTATTATCTAAACAAGTAGTAAGGACTATAACAAAATAGTAACTAGAATGATTCAATAACAGACACAGATTGCCATCTAAAATTGATGTATCTGCATAGCATATTCTAATAAAAATTATTGGCTATCTTTCTTTTGTCTTCTGTAAATGAAACTCCATATGCAATAAAAGCACAACAATGGAAATTTTACATAATTAAGTTAAATGTAATTATTTTATAAAATAGCAAAATGTTCTGAGTCAAGGACTGAACAACACTGGCAGAAATGACAGCCTCTATTACGAAAAGCCTCTCTTTCATGTTCTGGCTTTCCCCTACAGTTGCAGGTCTTCAACTATAATTATCATAATAACTTAAATTTGTCCCTTAATTTCAAAGCTCATTAAAGGTTAGTGGCACAATATTTGTGAAGGTCAGCCTCAATAATCCCACATCAGAAGAGAAGTTTTGAACCTTCAAAAAAATTTTTTTTTCTTTAAAGATTTATTTATTTAACCAGGAGTGGGAGGTAGGGGGTGGGGGTGTGTGAGGGGATGGCCTTAAACAGACTCTGCTGAGTGAGGATGGAGCCCAACGTAGGACTAGATTTCATGACCCTGAGATCACGATCCCAGCTGAAACCAAGAGTCAGACACTCAACTGACTGCACCACCCAGGCGCCCCATGAATCTTTAAAATTCTAAGACATTTCTTACCATGGGAGGTCGTGCCGTTATTGGTCCAAATGGTGTGGGCAAATTCATTTTATTCATAAGATGAAGCACCTTAAAGCAGCAAAACATTGGAAATCACATAGTAAAATGATAATTCAACTCACATCTTAGATTTTATGTACTTTAAAACTTTGCAGTAACACTCCTGATTTAGTGCAAAGGCTGGCCACTTCTCACTTTATCACAAAAAAGGGCTATTACCACCACCTGTATATCTCAGAAGATTACCCCTTCCTAAAATGTTTGTCAGTTCTACAAATACTCATTATTTTCATTATTAAAAATATCATGTTCTTGCAATGTAAATGCTACCAAAATGTTGTCTTTCCCTTGATTACTATGGAATTATGAAACAAAAAGTACATTCAAGAAATAAATAACACCTGTATTTTGTACTTCAAAGTATCTTACTACTGTTGATACTTTCAAGCATTTGCTGAGGGATCTATTATGTTTTTTCCTTTAAGAAAGAATCTCCACGTTAAAGGTATATGCTCAAGTAACAAAAATTGCCAGAAGTTTTATTTCCCAAATTAGCTTATGTTTATTAGTATTAACATACTACACGTTAGTAACGTTTACACCATAGTTTATATATACATTTACTTGACTGCAGTAAATTTCATTACCTTTTGCAATGGACTTAACCCACATACAAATGCTGAAACCTAACCCTCAATGTGACGGCATCAGAAGGTAGGGTCTTTGGGAAATAATTAAATCATAAGGATAGACTCCTCTGAATGAGATTAGGGTTTCTTATAAAAGGGACCCCAGAGAGCTATCTCATCTCTTTTCAGCTAGGTGAAGATACAAAGAGAAAATAGCCATTTGCAACCCAGGAGAGGACCCTTACCAGAACTCAATCTTGCTGGCACCCTAATCTCGGAGCTCCAATCTCTGAGAAATAATTTTCTGTTGTTTATAAGCCACCCAATCCACGGTACTTAGTTATAGCAGCTCAAGCTGAGAAGATATCCTTAAATAATTTTAATATCATTGCCTGACTGAATTAGTCTGATTAACAAACACTATTATGAAAAGTATAAAAATTAGCATGGAAAAAAACTTATCAAGCTATTCAAGCATTTATTTTTGGAAAGTAAATTGCATTCTACTTACCTGTACATAGAACTTCGGCACACTTGCCAAAGCATTTACTATGTTTGCTAGGATTGTGCTTGAAGGTGGTGGGTACATATACTTGAGGCATGAATTCAGAGGAAAAGTCAGCCTAAAAAATATATTTAAAATGCTTATCATGTTTTTTTTTTTTTTTTTTTTTTATAAATTTTTATTTATTATGATAGTCTCACAGAGAGAGAGAGAGAGGCAGAGACACAGGCAGAGGGAGAAGCAGGCTCCATGCACCGGGAGCCCGACGTGGGATTGGATCCCGGGTCTCCAGGATCGCGCCCTGGGCCAAAGGCAGGCGCCAAACCGCTGCGCCACCCAGGGATCCCTGCTTATCATGTTTTAAATAAGTTTCATATCAATAACTTATTTTTAGATAACCTAAGGAAGTATATAACTGCTCAAATAATTCAGTACTTTTACCTTGTTCCTAATAATTCCAAATAAGTACATTTAAGAAGAAACTTGCTTTGGGGCACTTGGGTGGTCAGTTGGTTAAGTGCCTGCCTTTGGCTCAGGTCATGATCTCAGGGTCCTGAGATCAAGCTGCCTTTGGGCTCCCTGTTCAGCAGGGAGTCTGATTCTTCATTTTCCTCTGCCCACATCCCCCAAGGTTTGTGTACGTGTGCACATGCCTGAGCATTCTCTTTCTCTCAAGTAAATAAAAACTTTAAAAAAGAAAAAGAAACTTGTTTTCTGACTGTACTAGTGAAAAGTAAGGTATTTCTTACTAGAGCTTATTTTATTCTCTTAACATTTTAATGGACCCAAATTCAGTGATAAACTCTAATAGCTCAAAACGTTTAATCAATATATTGAAAATATACATGCCATAATAAAATATCCTTTGAAATATCTTATTCACAATATATATACACATCTATATATACGTACTCAAAACAAAACCAAACAAAACAGAAACAACAAAATAGAGAAAAAAACGCGAACCCATGGTTTGGTGCAATTCCATTTTCTATGGTTATACAACCAAGTTCTTTCTTTTCTTTATCATCTTCCACAGGGTCATCAGATCTAGAAAATACAGAATTAAAGTTGATTTTATCTTTAGAAATAGAGTAAAAAATTGCATACAGAAAAGACATATTATCTTTTTAAACAGAGTATTATGAAAACAGTTCCATAATAAATAAAACTTTAAACCATTTCTCAAGCAAATAGCAAAAAGAAAGGGAAATAGATTCAACCTTTACTATTCCTTCTCTATTCCAGACATACAAGGCACACATTTTCATTATTCTTTTTATTCTTCAATGAAACCCTATGAAGATGGTATGATAAATTTCACTGACAGACAAAAAATAATTAAAACAAAACAAAACAAAAAAACACACACACACGCCAAAAAAATCAACCCTGAAGTTCACATGGTATACAACAGTGATACACAAATGTCTTTCATGTGCATCAAAATCACTAAGAAGGTTTGTTAAAACTCACACTGGTGAGCCTTATCTTCCCCTTCCACCCCTCAAATTTCAAATTCAGTGGAACTAGGGTAAGGTCCAAAAATCTGTATTCCAATCAAGATCCTACATAATGCAGCTAGCCCAGGGACTACTATGAGAACCACTAGTGGAAGGGCAAATTTGTAAAGGCTTTATAATTACAAAGAGTCACTGCTGGGAACCAAAGGCCATGCCTATTCATAACACCTTGCTGTCTGTAATACAAGTATAGTTATATACTATATAACTAGTATAATATTATATTTTATTATAATATAATACAATATTATACTAGTTATATTCCTCCACTTAAAGTTGAATGCTTTTCACCCCACCCTCTTCCCACTTCCCACTGATTAATTCTTATTATTAAATGAACACTCAGATTCTTAATGCACAATTAGGAACAAAATAAATATACTAGGTTAAACAGAAACATATATAATTTATTATGTCAAGTTATTTACTTGCTAGTATGAAAACAACCCAATTAATGAAACCCAATTGATTAACCCAATACAACTGATTTAAAAACACTTTAAAATATTAGGAAAACCTAACTACATACCTTTTCTTTTTTTCAGGGTCTGAAGGGGGACATGGGGAATGAACTCGATCTTGCTCTTTTGCAAATTCAACAACTAAAGTATGACCTAGAAGTTTCAGCTGATGTAGTCTTGTCAATGCCTTTAGTTGGAAAAACAAGAGTAAATATTTGATAATTATGATAAAAAAATTATTTGTTAGAGAATATCTCCAAAATAATTTATACATGATCTTTGTGAATACTGCTAATATATCTCTGGCTATCTCTTAATCATTTCTAATCTCTAGATGCTTAGCCTTTGTCATTTATTAAGGGACTGCTTCCTACCACTTAGCAAAACTAAAATCTGGATAAACCCAAACCCCTCTTCACCTATGCAACTGAAAATAGTTAGCAACTGAAAATAGAAAAACATACATAATCAGCCTAGATTCACTTTAAAGTGAATGCAACTGAAAACAGTTAGAAAAACATAATCAGCCTAGATTCACTTTAAAGTCATGATCACAATTGCAAATCTGGGGGTGAAACTTAATGATGCCATACTTATTACATTTTTAGTTCATTTTTTCTAATCTCTTAGAATATTATTTTGTACTTTCTCCTTGTTTATTAACCTCATAACATTCCTTTCCCATCCTTTTAGCCTAGGACTTTGCTTCCTACTTTGGGAAAATCAAAATAACCAGATGAGAACTTCAGATTGCAATCATATTCCCATCTACCAGCAAATGAATCTACCTTCTGTTGTTAAGGTATTAACTATCCAAATTCTTACCTAAATCTAATTGTTTGACTTGTATACTAAATTCCACCCTCCATCTACTCAAGATCTCTCTTCCACTCCGAATGGGGAGTGTTTTTTTTTTTTTTTAATTTTTATTTATTTATGATAGTCACACACACAGAGAGAGAGAGAGAGAGAGAGGCAGAGACCCAGGCAGAGGGAGAAGCAGGCTCCATGCACCGGGAGCCCGACGTGGGATTCGATCCTGGGTCTCCAGGATTGCGCCCTGGGCCAAAGGCAGGTGCCAAACCGCTGCACCACCCAGAGATCCCTGGGGAGTGTTTTTAAGTACATTGTTAATTTTCTGTCCTGTACGGAATCATCCATATTAGCATACAAATATGCTTCTAACTTCTCCCATACTAATTCGTTTTTATTCATCTATTGATCCCATTTTGCTCCCCTCCTTTCAATTACAGTTGCAGTAAAACTTAAGAATACAAAAAAAAAAAAAAAAAAACAAAACAAAAAACAAAACAAAACAAAACAAAAAACTCCTTAAGATTTATCTAAGCCGGGGGACCTGGGTGGCTCAGTTCATGATCACAGAGTCCTGTCTTCAAGCCCCACACCGCGCTCCCTGCTGGATGGGCAGCCCACTTCTCTCTCTCTCCACTGCTTGTGCTCTCTAATGCATGTGCACACTCTCTCTTTCAAATAAATAAAATCTTAAAAAACAAAAGTTAGCCAAGTCTTTTACCTAAAACTCCTCTCCTCCCATGCAGTCTCCAACTCATTTCAATCAGTCTTATGTCTTATCATCAGTCCACTGGCACTGTTTGTCAAAGATGACAAATTCTGTACTGCCAACGCAATGGTCTACTTTCCATCTTCATTTTGTTGCATTTAATACAGTTGATAGCTCTCTCCTTTATACATGTTGTTTGCTTGATGTCAACACATACTTCCTGCAATTTTCTTCCTAGCTTACTGGCTTCTACTCTGTGATCTCTTGGTTTGTGCCTTCTTGAAGTCTGGAAGTTGACATACTCCAGGGTTCTATTATTGGTCCTCTTTCTAGCTCTCTTAGTGATCTAATCCTAAATTTAAATTCCATGCCCACATTGCTCCTAATTCCCTAATTTATAACCTCAGCCCAAGCCTAGTCCTAAACTCCAAGAAAACATACCAGACAGCTCTCCTTACGTGTCTAACAAACATCTCAAAATTGACACTTCAGAAATTGAACCACTATGTTCTCTCCTCATCCCCCCAAATGTTTTCTATCTGGAGCCTTTCATATTTCAGTTGATGGTAACCCAGTTCTTTCACTTACTCCTGTCAAAAATATTGGAATCATCTGTAAGACTTCTTTCCCATATTGCATATCCAAGCCATCAAGAAATTGTTGCTTCTACATTCAAATATATCCAGAATCTAATCACTTCTTACCACTTCAGTCTAAACGGCCATCATCTCTGAGCTAAATTACCATAACTTTTTTACAGATTTCCCTGTTTTTACTCATCCCTGTCTCCCATCTCTTCTCAACACAACATCCTTTTAAAGATATGTTAGATTAGGGCAGCCCGGGTGGCTCAGCGGTTTAGCGCCACCTTCAGCCCAGGGCCTGATCCCGGAGATCTGGGATCGAATCCCAATTCAGGCTCCCTGCATGGAGCCTGCTTCTCCCTCTGCCCCTCCCCCATGAATAAATAAATAAAATCTTTAAAAAAATGTTAAAAAAAAAAAAAAAAGATGTTACATTATGTTAGTGCTTTGCTCAAAATACTACAAGAGCTCCCCATTTTATTCAGCATAAAATCCAGGATATTTAGAGTACCTACATGAAATGGTCTCTTATTCTCTGACCTTAAATTCTAACTACATCCCCCTCATTCTGTCTGCCTATGCCATTCTGGCTTACTTGCACACGACAGGCATTCTCCTACCCTAGTGCCCTTGTTCCAGTCATTACGTTGACTGGAATGTACTTTCCCCATATATTTCTTTAGCTAACTTCAACTCCTTCAAATTGTTACTCAACTATGACCCTATACTACAAGAGCTCCCCATTTTATTCAGCATAAAATCCAGGATATTTAGAGTACCTACATGAAATGGTCTCTTATTCTCTGACCTTAAATTCTAACTACATCCCCCTCATTCTGTCTGCCTATGCCATTCTGGCTTACTTGCACACGACAGGCATTCTCCTACCCTAGTGCCCTTGTTCCAGTCATTACGTTGACTGGAATGTACTTTCCCCATATATTTCTTTAGCTAACTTCAACTCCTTCAAATTGTTACTCAACTATGACCCTAAACACCTTAACTGCAACTTAACTATCCCCATCTTATACTCTTTATCCTATTGCTCTTTTGCCTTTTTACCTCACAGTATTTAACATGTTCTAAAATAGTAAACAAGTTTGTTATTTATAATCTTTTTTTGAGAATGTGAGCCCCAATGAGGACATAAGTATCTATTTACCTATTTTTTTGTAAATATTATTCATGGATTTATCCCAAGACCTAAAGCAGCATCTAGCATATTGTAAGCATTTCATATTTTTGAATAAATGGAACTATAAGCCTTAATTGGGACGATAATTTTGTTTTACTATGCTTATGTATCCTTATTTGATTCTTTCATTTTAAAATGTTTCAATAAAAAAATAAAATGTTTCAATAGTTTTCAAGTCCCTAAATCAACTCTAGACCTCTTCATTATCAGTGAATCTTCGATTGTCTGAAATAAAAGGCATCTAAGCTCTAATTACTTCAACTTTCTTGTTTGCAAAATGGGTATCACACCTATTCTCTTTCAGGATATATGATTTTTCATTTTTAATGTTAACTAATTTCCTCAATTCTCTCAGCTACTTTATTCTTAAACCCTGGTTTTTAAAAAAATCTATCAGTCACATGCACTGTAACCTAAACACCATATTGATGCTATCATCTTCTCATTCCTTCTCTACTATAAACATTTCCCAAAGACACTGGCTCCATACCCTCTCCTCTAAGTTAATCTTGACCATAAAACAATATGGGTTTCATTGCCATATTTTATTTATAACATCTTACGCTATATATATAAGAATCTTTTAGGGGTGGGGGGGGGCCGGGGCCTGTATGTTAAAAAAATACATATAATGTGAAAGTCTTCTATAATCCCTCCTTGACAGAAAGACATTTATTAACCATTTGGTATACAGCTTTGCTACATTTTCTTCCTATGCATAAACCAACATACGTACTACTGGATTTCCAAAAAGCCAATGTTACATCTCATACATAATGTGTGGCAACTTTATTCATGTACTTTACCTAGGCTACATTACTTATTAATACATAATCATTTGACCTCATTCTCCAACAGTAGTCCAGCCTAGGAATAAAGGTATCCCTTCCCCTTACTGATGAGAATTTGGGTGACTTCTATTGTTTCACAATAAAAAAAAAATCCTTTATTGATACACTATTTGTTCCCTATTTTGTGTCATCACAAGATCTCATCTTGTAAAAAAACTCTTCTCTTTTCAACCATGATTTTTTTTTTTCCTAGTTCTACTTCCTTTTTGAATTTCTCCCTCTCATTCTCCTTTCCTGGCTCATCTTCCCTTGGACAACCACATCCATTCATCTGATTCAAGATACTTCATATTTGACCTTATCTCAGCAATAGAGCCATATTTTTTAACTGCATCAAAAATATTCTGGGGTGCCTGGGATACTCGGTTGGTTAAGCTGCTGACTTCAGTTCTTGGGATCCAGTCCCATGTAGGGTTCTCCACTCAGCAGGGAGTCTGCTTCTCCCTCCTTCGGCCCCTCCCCTTGCTCATGCTCTATGAGTCCATCTCAAATAAATAATCTTTAAAAAATTTTTCCATAGAAGTAGCTCAATGACTCTTCAAAGTTAACACCTGAATTCATTACCTACCTTTGCAAACATCCTCCAAATCCTGCCCTGTCAGCTAATGTAATAACCCAATACCTCAGTCCAAAAATCTTAAGTATTCCCTTTCTTAAGCTGTGTATCAATAGGGATCACGAGGCCTGCAAACTCAATCTCTATCAGGTATATACCTACTTCTTCCCTTTGCCTTTTTCTTGATTTATTAGGATCCTTTATCTTGCCTTGGTCATTATAAGAGTTCTCTTATCTTGAATTTCTACTTGGCCTTCCTACCTCCCATCTTTTCCACATTTAATCTACCACATCTTTCACAGGCCTGACCATATTGTGCAGCTCAAACTGTGACTATGTATGCACATGCCGGAAGTAGTATCTACTAAAAATTCAATCCCTTCCTCCCACCCAAATTTAAATTCAACCTACTTTCCATGTCCTAGTTCCATCTCAACCCTTAGTTTTTGCTCTTACAGCTTTTCATGCCCTATAGCTTCAGTTAGTGTTCTCTCCACCTGACAGGCCCATCTCCCTTTGTTTTCTGCTCAAAATCCAACTAATCATTAAAGGTCTACCTCAAATGTCACCTCCTTCGTGAACGAATCTCTAGGATTTATTTTTTAATGTATGTTCCTTTTAATACTGAAAACATCTGTGGCAGTTAAAGAGTTATTAATCTTTGCATTCTTTAGAACTTATCTTTACTTGCATATAAAATTCCAATTCAATTTTAATTTGCTTTAAATTAATCTATTCTTACATCTAAATACTTAAACTTTGGGGAAGATTTGAGAATAAACCAAATGCAGTCTGTGGAATAAACTCCTGAAATACAGAAACTTTTGCTTTTGAAAACCATAGTTCAACAATGTCTCACTTTTGACCAAACATTAGTAAATAGGAAATTGTTGATAACTTTAATAATAATAATAAAGTCATACCTTTATAGCTGCCTTTTCATTAGGGAAAGTAGCAAAAGCTGTATGTTTCTGAAAAAGAATTAAGGAACAAATTATTTTTATTTATTTATTTATTTATTTATTTATTTATTTATTTATTTATGATAGTCACAGAGAGAGAGAGAGAGAAAGAGAGAGAGGCAGAGACACAGGCAGAGGGAGAAGCAGGCTCCATGCACCGGGAGCCCGATGTGGGATTCGATCCCAGGTCTCCAGGATTGCGCCCTGGGCCAAAGGCAGGCGCCAAACCGCTGTGCCACCCCGGGATCCAGAACAAATTATTTCTAATACAATTTCAGTTTCTCGTAAGAAGTCTGATTTTACCAGCTGACAGTTATTTATTTCACAAATTAATAAAGTCATGGAAAATCGAGATCACTGTAACTGCTCATTAATTTCAGCACTGTAGTTCTGAATCTTTTTTGAATCAGAGTTCCTTGAGTTGATAGCTATGGAGGCTCTTCTATAAAGGGGTACACACAGAGGCATCTGGGTAGCTCAGCGGTTTAGCGTCAGCCTTGGGCTCACTTTGTGATCCCAGAGTCCTGGGATCAAGTCCTGAATTGGGCTCCCTGCATGGAGCCTGCTTCTCCCTCTGCCTGTGTCTCTGCCTTTCTCTCTCAGTGTCTCTTACGAATAAATAAATAAAACCTTTAAAAAAAATAAAGGTGTACACACTTATACAGCATGTTTTATATATGTTTTCAAATAGTTTAACAGACCAGAAGTTTAAAAACCCCTACTATACACAGAGGATGGCCCTTAAACTATCACAATATACAAAAGATCTTTTTTTTTTTTTTTTAATTTCTTTTTTTTTTTATTGGTGTTCAATTTACTAACATACAGAATAATACCCAGTGCCCGTCACCCATTCACTCCCACCCCCCCGCCCTCCTCCCCTTCTACCACCCCTAGTTCGTTTCCCAGAGTTAGCAGTCTTTACGTTCTGTCTCCCTTTCTGATATTTCGATCTTTAATTTATAATACATCTAAAGATCTTAAGCATACTTCTGTACAGCCAAATGCAAAGTTTAAAAATGTTTATCAACAAAAAAGCATTCCTAAGTGCATAGTTCCTTTGTGCTTTATCCCTGTGATAAGGATTCAATGGGAGAAATGTATTTTTAAATATAAATTGTAAATAGTGTAAAAGCCATCAGAAAAAAAAAAAAAAGGTAAGTCGAGAGTAAATGAATCATTATGCTACAGATAATGTTACTAGAGCTTATTAAAGCATTTACAAGTTGCTTGAGTAATTATATCACATTCTAATTTCGTCTACTCTGATCCAAGATGACCTCATTAAGAGTACTTACATTAACGACAGAGAATATTAGTATTTGCTGGTGTACTTGACACTTTGATCACAAGTGGTCAGTCTTCCCGGTACTTCTCAACGCTGGTTCATACCAGAACCACGTGAGAAGACTAAAACCACTAATATTTTGCACAATCACAGACTATCTGGCAGAAACTTAACATCCTCATTACTAGAGTAACGGAGAGAAATCCACCTAAAACATCTTCGGATATGAAAGTAAATAGAATAAACCCGTAAATACCTACGTAGAAACCTTAAAATACTATTCCAACGGATTCCGTCAGAAATTTCATGAAGAATTTTTTTTCCTAAAAAATCTAGTAGAAATGCTGTTACCCGGTTTACTGAGGTTTCTACTGTACTTTCTCCTCTACTTTAATGAATGTCTTAACAGCTGCTTATAAATGAATCGACATTTCTTTGTGGCTCATCCCCGAGAGTACTCGGAGTCCAAAGGAAACGCTCTCAAACTCGGAGGAGTGTGGAGATTCTCCCGGGGGGTGAGGGGAGGGAAGACGCCATTCGGCCTCCTCAGGCCCCGACTCTCAGCCGCCCGGTCCGGCAGCGCCGTGACGAGCACAGGCGCCAGCCCCCGCAGCTTCCCGCGGCCTCACGACGTCTGGACGTGAGCGCGGACGGGCACGACCCCGCTCCACGGGCGCACTCGGCTCGGCCTCCAGCTGTCACGGCCGCCCCCCCCCCGCCCCCCCCCCCCAGGCGCCAGCAGCCGCGGGCCTTCCGGAGCGCGGGACCGGCGCGCCCTTACCAGCCGTCCCTTATCCGACAGGACGCGCACCGACTGAGCCCCGAAGTACTTAAGCAAGTCCTCTTTCTCCTCGGCGGTCAGCTCGGCCGGCAGGTGCCTCACTAGAAGGGTCCGGTCGCCCCGCGGCGGAGAGAGCGAGGCGGAGCTCTGGCATCCCCTGGACATGGGCGGTAGCGGCTGCTCGGGAGCCGCCATTTCCCTCGGCGACGGCGACGGCGACGCGAGAAGAGCTTGCAGCGACAACACGCCCGGCCACAGAGGCTGAGGGAAAAGAGTGTTTTTCCGCCTCGCGCTAGGGATTCTGGAAACAAGGAAGTACCGCGATAGATGGTCTCCTTCTCGCGAGACTTGCGCCCGGGCGGGGCGGGGCGGGGCGGGGGCGGCTGACCCCTCTTCAGAGGCGGTCTCCTTAAAGCGAAGGACCAGGTTGCACCGCGGTGGGAACGCGAAGTGACTTAAATTCCAGGGAGCGGGCGCAGGGATTGGGGAGGAAGCGTCGCCCCAGAGAAGCGCGGGGATTTAAAACCCTGTCAGGGGAGGAGGAGGGGGCGTCGGCCGCGTGAAGGAGAAGGTTGTGAAGCCGAGGAGCGGAAGCGCCGGCGGGGCGGAGGGTGTGGGCGCGGCGGCCGGTCTGCGGCGGAGCGTCGGTCGGAAGCCGGTGCCGGGCCGCGGCTGGCGGGCGCCGGGAGGGCGCGGGGAGGGCGCGGGCAGGGCGCGGGCAGGGCGCGGGCAGGGCCGGGGCGCCGTCGGGGCCGCGTGGAGCCTCAAGAGGGCGGGCTCCCTCCCCGCAGGCCGAGCTCAGCTAAAGGAGCAAGAATCGTCGTGCATGCAGCCGTTGAATAGGCTCAGCTCAGTGTTCCTTTCACGGACTGGCAGCCTAATGACTATAGACAATCCTTTTTTTTTTTTAAAGGTTTTATTTATTCATGAAAGACAGAGAGGCAGCGACCCAGGCGGTGGGAGAAGCAGGCTCCATGCAGGGAGCCCAACGCGGGACTCGAACCCGGGACCCCAGGATCACGCCCCGGGGCCGAAGGCAGGCGCTCAACCGCTGGGCCACCCGGGCTGCCCAGAGAATCCTATGGATAAATTAATCGATAGATGGATCTTCACATACTTGATTCTCATGAAACCTTAAAGGACGCCGACGTGGCCCCGTCTTAGCGCTGAGGATACTGACGCTCCGAGACCTGGAGCCGCACGGCCGGCAGGCGGCAGGCGGACGTCCGAGCTGCTAGCGGGACCGGCCGGCGCCGCCGCCCGCCCTGCGCCTCGTGTCCGCCCGCGGTGAAGCCGAGATCGCCCCGGAGCTGCAGGCGCAGCCGGCCCCGCCCGGTACAGTGAGGGCCTGCGGGCCCGGGGAGGCCCCCTCGGCCTCGGCTCTTCGCGCTCGGGTAGCCACGGCCCGCAGACCCCGGGGCCTCGGCCCGCGCTTTGGGTTTTCTTCCTAATTAGATGTTGAAGATGCTACAGTAAACATTGTGTCAAACTTCTGCTTTCGTGGCGCCTTGTTTGAGAAGCAAAGGAGGGACAGACATTAATAGAAACAGATAAAAACATGGGAAAACCCCCAAAGGTCAGGTAAAGCCAGACCCTGATGGCCCTGTAGGTTTGTTTGGAGCCTTGATTATCTGGAGAGTAATTGGAAACGGACAGATTTTTCTAATAGGCGTGTGTGTGTGTGTGTGTGTGTGTGATGATTAAATTTTGGACATGAACATTTCTCTTTGGTTACAGTTGCAAAAAACAGAGTAGAAGCCAGAAGACAGTTGGACTACTACAGTAGTCTGGCCAAAAAACATTGTTTGAAATAGTTTAGTAACTGTGGATATAGAGAAAAGAAATTGGAATTGAGATACATTTTGGAAGTAGAATTGATAGACTTGTAGGTGAAAAAAAGTAATTAAGGATAATTCTGGGGTTTTGGCTTGAGCCTCTCAGACTGTCACCGTCTGGGTGGATGATGATGCTCTGTTGGGCATGAGAAGAGGCACTAGGGAGCCAGATTAGGGACTGCAGTGAAGGGTAGGAAAGGGAGGAGTATGTATTAGAGCTAAAATACCTATTCAGTGCCTGTGTTTCAAGAAGGCAACTGGATGTACATTTGGTAGTATCAACAGGATACACGTATAGCATCAACACATATAATACTTATATTCAAAGATAAGAGGTATTATAGGCAGGGAGACAGGGACCCAGTATTGATTTATGAAGCATCCCAATGTGGAGAGATGGAGGAGAGGGGAAGACCAAGATAATAATCCTTTCTCTCTTGGCCCTGACACTCTAGATAGACCGTAACCTGTAAGTAAGTGAGTAAATTCCTTTGGAGATTAATATATTCTTTGAAGGAAAAAAAGCAGAGACAGGATAGAGGGATAAACTGATTGGAGAAGGCATGCTACGCTAAACACTATCCTCTGTGGGCTTTTGTCCATGTCTTTTACCATCAGTAAAATGATTAGCATATAATAGACATATAAATATATGTTCAGCGAATGAATGTGGGAATGGATTAACTTTAATATTTATAACTGCCTCTTTTGGTCAAGAATTGTTTCATAGGCCATCAAAATAAATTTAAGGGTCCTTCTCTACTATGATTGAGACATCACAACTCATCGGGATAGTAAAGGGACAGAATTTTCTCTCTCCACTTAATTACTTTCAGTTGTACTGACTTAAATCTGTCTTACCCTTGTCTTGTCAATAGATTTCATGATTTCTTAGTCATTTCCAGTTAATAGTCCTGGGGGGCTCGAAATGTTGACTCCGGATTACGTTCAGGCCTCAATTTTTACCCTCTTCACATATCAGGCTTCACCTAAGAGGAGAGAGATTAATTTGCTTTCATTTCTCCCACCTTTGAGTAGAAGTGAGTGTGGTCTGCTCTGTGTTGCACATTTCTCACTGTCTTTTCTTGGGATGCCTGGGATACCACAGAGGTTCCCAAACTTCCTTAGGTAATGGTGCATTTATTGTCTTAGTAGTATTGTTTTGTTTTGCTTTCTTAACAGCATCCCTTAGTGCCTCCTTGCTTCCTCTTCCACCCAGATTCTCAAGAGGCATTTGTTCTTTATCAAAACAACAGAAAAAAAAAAAAAAAAACAAAACCCAGCTTTGCAAAAATTTTTAAATCCAAAACTATTTCAAGCTGGGGTTTCATGTAGTGTCTGGCAGATAGGATTGCTGTTTCCCTTGAATATATAAAATACTCCATAGCAGGGCATCTGGCTGGCTCAGTCTTGATCTTGGGGTCATGAGTTCAAACCCTATTAAAAAAAAATTCCACAGCACCCCTGTGGGATAGCTGGGACACCTGGGATACCTCAGCACATAGTCTCAAAACTGTGGCTCTACTAGCATATAATGTTTTAGTTTTGATTTTCTTCACTGCAGAGTAGGAGAGAAAGTTAGAGGCTGGGAGTATCTTTCTTCATTGACCAAATGTTGGTTCTTTATCTCACTCTGATTTTGATTCTGGTGATGGAAGCCTCTACTAATGTGGTTTCTTGGGGGCTCATATTCATCAATTCCCCCTCTATCACTGCATACCCTTTCAGGCAAGAGTAGCTTTCCCCTCTTTGGCCTTTAGTTGATATCTCTAGTTTACCTCACTTAGCCATGTGTCTATTTGGACATTCCTTTCAATTTTTGAGTTCCCTATTTTTTCTTATGAAGCCAGAAGAACTCCTGGGCCCTGTTTCTACTATTTCTGGAATGCCTTGAAGAACCAATCTGAGAAAAGAATTTACTCCTTTTATTTTTCTGAGTTTTCTTTTTCTTTTTTTTTTTTTTTACTTAAGATACAATTGATATAGAACATTGTATTAGTTTCAGATATACAGCATAATGATATGTTTGTATACACTGCAAAATGTTCACCACAATAAATCTAGTTTACATTCATCATACATAGTTACAAGACTTTTTTCTTATGAATAAAACTTTTGAGATCTACTCTCATAGCAACTTTTAACTATAGTCACCATGCAATACATTATATCTCCAGGATTTATTGATTTTATTGCTAGAAGTTTATGTCTTTGACACCCTTGACCAGTTTCTCCCATCTTCCATACTTGCCTCTGGCAACCATCAATCTATTCTCTGTATCTGTGAGCTTGGTTTTGCTTTCTTTTGTTTTTGAGTCCCATATAAGTGAGATCAGATGGCATTTGTCTTTCTCTGTTTGACTTATTTCACTTAGCAAAATGCCCTCGAGAGCCATCTGTTTTGCCACAAATTTTTATTTCTGAAAAATAATTCAAAATATTTCATTATACTCATTCATTCATTCATTCATTCATTCATTCATTCATTCAGGGATACATAGGTTGTTTAGCCTATATCTTGGCTATTGTAAATACTGCTGCAGTGGATTTGAGGATACACATATCTTTTTGAGTTAGTTTTCTTCAGCTAAATACCCAGAGTAGAATTACTGGATCATATAGTAGTTCTATCTTTAATTGTTTGAGGAGCCCCCATACTGTTTTCCATAGGGGCTCTACCAGTATACTTTTCTGCCAACATTGCACAGGGGTCCCATTTTCTTTACATCCATGCTATAACACTTGTTATTTCTTGTTTGTTTGTTGATAATAGCCATTCTAAAAAGTGTGAGTGATATTTCATTGTGGTTTTGATTTGCATTTCTCTGAAGTTTAGTAATGTTGAGCATCTTTTTTGTTTATCTGCTAGCCATCAGTACGTCTTCTTTGGAAAAATGTCTACTTAGATTTTCTGCTCATTTTTAATTATTATTGTATATTTTTTTTGCAATTTAGTTCTATGAATTCTTTTCCTAATTTTTAGCTAAAGCATTCTCTTCCTTCACAGCAAACTTTTAAAGATTTGATATGGGAAGCAAAGGCAAAAGAAAAATTAAATTCCATTACTACTTATAGCCAGCCTATTAATAAACCCTTGAAACAGGCTAACATTCCTGTATGAACTTAGCTGCCTCAATATTAATACTTTGCTAAGGTTTAAAGGCAGCCTTTGCCTATCTCCAGAATCCTAGAAGTCTACTTAAACATAAAAAATACCTTTGGAGGGGCGGCTGTGTGGCTCAGTCAGTTGAGTATCTGCCTTTATGATCTCAGTGTCCTGGAATTGAGCCCCATATTGGGCTCCGTGCTTAGCCTCTTGCTCATGCTCTCTCTCTCTCTCTCTCTCTCTCTCTCAAATAAGTAAATAAAATATTTTTAAAAATACCTCTGGAAGTGTCCTTTATCTGTGCCTACCAAGATATTTTTTGGCAGTCATCCCCTAAGCATGACTCATGGATATACATCTAAAGGGTCTCATGACTCAGGTTATATTAGACAGTAATAAATTACCTTTTTTAACCATAGCTGGTCCCCTCAAGGTCCTGGAAACCTTGCTTCCAAAATTCCTCAGAGACTTACACTGTCCGTAACCCCCTCTCGATTTGAAAGTATGTAATCGGCCAATCCTCATGACTCCAGTGCAGCTCTTTCTGTCCATGGGTCCTATTTCTGTGCTTTAACAAAACCACCTTTTTGCTCCAAAGATGTCTCAAGACTTCTTGGCTGTTCACTCTGAACCTCAACATCTTTCCTACATCAAGAGAAGTAAGTTATCCTTATTTCTTTACCTTCTGCTCAATCCAGAATATATTTCCATCTGGGGCTCCTGATCCCATCAGTCCATAAAATAATTCTTGCTAGGATTAACAATTACCTCCAAATCGCTAAATTGATTGGACTTTTTCAGTTCTCATTTTAGCTTTTCAGTAGTACTTGAGACCTTTGACCACATTCTTTTTGAAACATCATCTTCCCTTGGTTTACAAAACATACAATTTCTCTTTTTTTATTCTAGCTCACTTTCTCTTTGGACTGATTTTGGTAAATTTTCAACTTCATTTTTTTCTCTTCTGTCCCCTTTGAACCTTCTTTCCACCTTTACTTTTAAATGATAACCTTGTTTCTTATTCTAACTGAAAAAACTTGAAGACTTCCATACCCATCAATTATACTTGAATTTGTCCTCCTTCGTTAAGGCAACCTCTCACTTCAGAAGTAGATCCCTTGCCTTCTCATGTACTCTACTGAATCAATTTAGTATATATGCTACTATCATTTTGATTTTTAAAAAAGCAAAGTGAATAATATGGGGGGGAAAAGGCAAAAGAAATATAGAAAAAAAATTAAACTTCCTTGTGACCTATAGCCATTGGCAGATTCTTGGAACAAGCAAAGTGACCTTCCTCCAGATAATCAACTACCTTAATGTTAATACTTTGCTAGAGGCAAAAGGCAACCTTAGCTTGATAATCTCTCAACCTCCAGAACCCTATAAGTCTTCTTTAACATATAAAAGTCCCTTTTGAAACTTCCTTTATCTCTACCCCCATATTGAAGGAGCAAAAGGCAAAATGAGGGCAAAGCACAAGCTAACACCCAACCACCCAATCCCACCCCTATGGAAGATGTGTGACATTCCTCAGGCACCCCTGGCTGGCCTAGAACTAAGGAAAGATTAAAAAACGAGTGGTTAGCTCATAGAGATCACAGTCATGCAGGACAGGAGACTCCATTAGTTTGCATTGTCTTAATGATTTACAAGAAAAAAGTGATCTCCAAAAACCTATAGACTCAATTTCCTGGAGCCCTAATATCACCCTCCTCTCCATAGAATAAAAAGTCTTATATAATCAATCACTCTTTACATTCCCAATGCAACTCTTTTCTGCCCTCAGATTCTGTCCTCCTACTATAATAACACCTTTTTGCACCAAGGACATTTCAAGAATTCTTTCTTGACCATTTTCTCCCAAACCTCAACATTTTATAGCACCAAGTATACAGATTTAAAAAAGCTTTTGTTTCCACTTCCTCTCCAGCTACCACTCCATCTCTTTCTGTTTATAGCAAAACTCCTAGAAATAGTGGTTTGTATTTGTTGTCTCCCTTTTATTCCCCCATATTTTCTTTAGATTTGTTAAAAAGAAAAAAATCCTGCAGGCCCAAAATGACATCACTGGGTCAAGTCACTGAAACAAGGCTTAATATGTAACCGAATTACAGTTTCAAGCTCCCCTGGACATAAAATCTTAATTAGTCAGGAATTTCCTGTTAAGGATCAGTGAAGTAATCTGTCAGATGGGCCCTTTCCAGCCCCCAAATAAAGATGAGGTAAGCTACCTAATAAGCCCTCCTACCATTCCCCCATAAGGGAAGGTGACCTTGCCAGGGAAAATCCTTTCTTTTCTTTTACTAATAACTTGCTCCACTCTCCTTCCCATGAAAACATTTTATTTTGTACTATTTCTTGGAGCTCCCCTCCACTTGCTAGATGGGATACTCCCTGGTTTATGAATCACTTACTAAAACCAATTGAATCTTTAAATTTAACAATTGAATTTTTGTTCTTTAACAGATTTGGTGGCAGCAACGGGATCTGAAGTAAATCTCCATCAACATTCAGGGAGAGTGAGAAACACAAGCACAGCATCTTGTGAACCCTTTTTAATTCATGGTCTTTCTAGCTGTTTCCAAAGCCCGTTGGTGAGTTCCTCTCAGTTTGAACTCTGTACGCTTTGCATTTGAGCTTCTGATCTAATTGGCTTTTTTGTCCAGGTTTAACAGATCACTCTAGACTAAGAGGAAGCACTAACAGGTCATCAGTCAGTCCTCAGTTTAGACTACCATTCCATATTGGAATCCCTTCTCTAGTTCCAGTCTGCAGTCTTTATTATTGGGGTTTGTTGGCTTAGTCCATGTTAAACTAGCCAGAGCTGGATTGGGTCGGACTTAAGAACCAGACTGAGTTCAGGATCAGACTGGATCTAAGAACCAGAATGGGTCTGGGATTGAACTGGGTCTGATTTGAGCAGGACTGCATTTAATGTGAGGTCTTGGTATTTTAAATGAAAACTAGTTGCTAATGGAATCTTAGAAACCAGAAATAAAGCTGCAAACACTGGTGGGCATGGGTTGAGCATTTAAAGGTTTTGCCACCTCAAGAAACTCCCATGTTAGGATAAGTTGGTTATGGAATGGTTTAGACTGATGGTAGGTTACTTGCCAACTTCAAGAAAATTTACATGCAATGAGGTACACTATAAAACCCTACAAATATCAACCCCTTGGCCTATCTTTCTTATATATGTTAGTTTGCCTCCAAAAGACGTAGCTAAAAGGCCCAGCTAAAAGAAATAGGATACTTTAGGGAGTTGAGCACACTGCCTCTGGCACACCTGCTTATTTTGTGACTCAGAACTATAGTTTTGGTAGTTAGAGATATCTAGCAAGATGGAACAATTTTACTAAAAACAACCAGAAATTATAATGGCCATTTTGGGGAATGCTACAATTAGGTAAGAAACGTTTAAGAAGAATACATGTAGGGCAGCCCCAGTGGCTCAGCAGTTTAGTGTTGCCTTTAGCCTAGGGTGTGATCCTGGAGACTTGGGATGGAGTCCCATGTCAGGCTCCCTGCATGGAGCCTGCTTCTCCCTCTACCTTGTGTCTCTGCCTCTCTCTCACCCTCTCTATCTGTGTGTCTCTCATGAATAAATAAATAAAATCTTAAAAAAGAAAAGAAGAATACATGTAATTAATGGTTCCCAAATTAAGTAGAACGGGATACTTATTTTGATTTGCACACAGAAGTCCTCAAAAGTTTTCAAACTTCCAAAATCATTTCAGTGGAAGGTTCATTGCAAAAGGTTAATAAAAAATTAAAGAGAGAAAAGGTACCTAAAATATTTTAATATTTGTATCCATTCTGAGGAGACTATTAAACAGTTGCCTTTTAAATTAAGACCACTCAATGCTACAGGTAATCTTCAGGTATCTTTTACTCTTTAGTCAAAGACCAAACTAAGGGCTATCATTAAGATTTTTTTAAACCCAGGGAGGATCTTCAAAATTTTTTGTAAAAAGATTGCCTCCTGAGCCCAGTCAACAGAGGAAAATAAAATTTCACACTGTCTCTCTCTTTCCAAATCCAGGCCAATTGGTTATTGATTCTTTCTCTCCCAGGATAGCTATTCCCTTTTTGTTTATCTACTTTTTGCATCCTAAGAATTTGACTTGTCTTTTTGCCTGCCTGGGACGTGCAGGTTATTGGTTCTTTCTCTATCTTTGACAGTAACTCTAGATCTTGTGAAGATACAATCTTTGCACCCTCTTTGAGGACACCTCATAGGTCCATGAGGTTGTTTAATACTGCCAGAAATATTGATTGGCCAGGGCTGAAACCTAACAAGATACTTGGAAGGATTTAATAACTATGATCAGAAATTTGGACAAAGTGGAAGCTGATCTTCAGAGCCTGACAGAAAGTTTTTTAGGCATTCTCCCATAGGCTAAATGTAACCAAAAGGAAAGAAGATATTCTAACATAGGTGGATGGGTACATCAGTCCTGTGATATCATTGGTAGCAACCAAACTAATTGTTTGAGGAATTTGAAATAGTTGCCTTTGTTTTACAAATCTAGTGTTTATAGGACCAATGGTGTGAGTCCAGAAGCGATTTGCAGTGCACTGATTCTTTTTACCTATCCCCAAACCACCCTTATTTATCTCAAAAAGATTCTAAGTAAAACTTGTAAAACCTCTGGCCACAAGGGAACAAAGGGAACAAACATTCTAAGAGCATCTTGCTTTATTTTTTCCTTTGAATTATAAATGTTTTACCCAAGGTCTTCTCCAAAACTTTTATCTAGACCATCTTTTTAAAAAGCAAATTTTGGGGAGATAGTTCTTATTAGGAAAAAAGTGAAAACAAAAAGATTATTTAGAACTTGATTTGTTAAGGATAAATAACAAATCTTAGGTGTCTTCTCCACAAATACTACAAAAATCTTTAGCCATCTAAACAGGTAATTTTAGCTTATTCCATTTACCCGAAAAACAAACCTAGATCCAGCTTTTATAACTAGTGAATTTTGCACCAATTTCATGGCAATAATTTTAAAACAGAAGCTATAAAATCTCTGTTGCATCTGAACATACATTTCACGTGTATCTATATCTATGTTGTAGATGTGTGGTATTTTCTACCTCCAGATAGTATTGCCAAAATTAATTTCAAAAAGCTCTGCTTAATTGGCTTAAACAGGCACTTTACATAAATTAGTATTCCTAAAAGTTCTCAGAAATATAATAGAAAGTAACCTAAATGTTTTTTAAGTTCTTGTGATCTGGGATTATCTTCAGTAAATTAGTGAGTTTAATAAATTCATTGGTTTAATTAAAACAAGCATGTCTTTAGAGTTATCAACATTGAATATAATTCTGGTAAACAACATTTATTCTACTAGTTAAATTTATTTACTAATTAAATTCATGTAATATTTTCAGTTTGTCAGCAAAACTAATTTAGAATTATAGTTGACTTTGGTGTCTCATGAAGTTTTTATGCATAATCTAAACAGAATTGTTAAGAACAAGTAGATTGAATAAGTAAAATTTAGGTACATTTAAAAAATAGTTTCCCCAAATCTTAGTAACTTGAAACCTTAAGGTTTTGCTAAGTGATGAGTTAAGTTAAATTCATTGAATTTCAGGATCATTTTCTAATAAGATAATAATGGAACATTAATTACTGAAGATAGATTTATCTATTTTCCACTCTTCTTACATAGAAACTAAAAGATATTTGGATGTGTTAGTGCTCTATTGAAAAAGGCACCTGCTTCTAGAAATTATGAAATGTATTCATAAATTTGCCAATCTAAAGAATGCTGGTGTTACAGGGTTGCAGTTTTCTTGTCTCTAGGAGTTGAAAAATGAATCATGTCCCTTTTATGAAGGGACATAAAAGGGTGTAGTGATAGTTTATAAGTGAAGATGAGAACCCAAAGAAAGCCCACTGGAGTGAGAGGGCCCCCAAATGGGTTGCCACTAGGGCTTTAATGGTCATAGAAAATGGATCCATAGAAAATGATCCATAGAAAATGGATCAGGGAACTTAAATCTTCTTGATGTCACCACTGAAAGCACCATGATTACTTCTTTGAATATCTCATCAGTAATGTTTAACGAGGCTGTCTGATTATATTCCCTGATTTCTGGTTTCTGTATACTTCAGCATTTCTGGGATTTCTGTGAGCTTGTCACGTAGCCCCCTACCTGTCTTTTCCTACCTGGTCCCACTTGTTTCTTACTTACAACTCTCAGGTATAATGGTTCACAATTGCTAACTTAAAATTTTCACTACAAATTAAGGTTTTAAGGGTTAAGAATTTTAATATGTGTGATTAAAACTACTAGAAATAATAAATGAAACATATCCTTATACCGAGAAAGTAGCATGTATTTTCAATAAGAGAAAGTATGAGAAATCAAGATGCATTTTTTTGTTGATAGAAAAGAAAGTAATTTTGTTCTAAAATGAGCCTGGTTGTCTAAAGAGGAAAAACAGACAGGGGCTCCTGGATGGCTCAGTCAGTTAAGTCTCTGGCTCTTGATTTTGGCTCAGGTCATGATCTCGGGGTCCTTGGGATCGAGCCCCATTCCAAAGTGTTGGACTTTTGGTCTGCTTTTGATAACAGATTATGAAAATTTCTTTACCTTTTAAGAAAACAAAGATTTTGTTTTAAAAAATAATTTCCTATGTCTGCTGTTTTTATTAGTTCTTTGATTACCTAGGAAAACAGAGTCTTCTTAATATTAAAAGAGCTAAATTTTGCTAATAGATAATTATTGTCTCATAATAATCTATGATACTGTTCAGACAAGCACTTTAAAATTTTCTTTGTGTGTGATTTTGACGAACTTACCAAAATCAAATTCTAAATAGTCTTTTTTTTGTCCTAGATGAAGTTTCCTTTAACATTCCAAAGGTTTTGTTAAGCAAATTACACTTACTTGATATGGTAAATTATATGGAAAATATTGTCAAATAAGAACTAATACCATGCCTTCCTTGTGTTTGTATCGGTATGTAAGAGTTCTAGAAATTATGTGAAATTCCTAGACACATGTGACTTGATATAACATTATTACTTTATATTATTCTTTTATCTTCTGAAGTTGTTTTCATCAAGATTGAGGCTCATACTAAAAGGACTAAATCTGAGTATCAGGGAAATGCTTTAGCTGCCTTTCATGCAAAGGCAGCAGCAACAGAATCTGTAAAGATTGTGGAACATATGGATGAAATCTATTCTACTTCTGCAGCAAATGACCCCTTGGTGCCAGACTTTTGCCATCCTGATGTCCTTGTCACATGGCAACAGTCTGCTTCTAAATCAAAGAAACAAGAAACAATAATTATAAATTAAATGAACAGTTAGGGCCATGGGAAACCCAGGATGGCTGTGCAGTTCTTTCTGGCTCTCAGGCAAGGCTTATTTTTGGTGTTTACACATCTGCATATACTCTTGTGCATTCAAGATGACTCAAATTATTAATAAACATTGTTGGGAAAACTTTTATAAAATTGCAAACATAGTCTACCAACAATGTCTGACTCATCACGTTCATAATCCTGGATAAACCATTTCACATTCATAATCCTGGATAAACCATTTTGTTTTATTTTTCAAGAGGCTTCACACCTCCCTCTGGTCCCTTTGATCACCTCCAGTTGGATGGACTTCATTCAACTGTCACTTAATATGGGTTACCACTATGTTCTTATTCTTTTTTTTTTAATTTAATATTTTAGAAGATTGTATTTTTTTATTTATTTAACAGAGAGAGAGCACAGGCAGGGCGAGAAGCAGGCAGAGGGAGAGGGAGAAGCTGGGTCCCCGCTGAGCAGGAAGACTGATATGGGGCTCGATCCCAAGATCCTGAGATAATGACCTGAGCCAAAGGCAGATGCTTAACCAACTAAGCCACCTAGGCATCCTTTTTCAATATTCTTATATGTGTGTTTTCTGGATGGGTTGAAGATTTCCCTTACTCTAAGATTAATGTCCTCACAGTGGCAAAAAACTGTTAGAAAATGTGTTTCCTACTTAGTATACTTTCCATGATCTCCAGTGATCAAGACACCTGTGCTTTACTGGGAAAATCATATAAACCTTAATGAAAACCTTGAAAACTTTTTGGAATTATCACTATCCCTATCACTTCAATCATCAGACAAGGTTGAGAGAATTAATGGGATCCTCAAACTGAACATTTCTAAACTTGCCAAAACTATTGGACTTCCCTGTTCTAAGGTATTGCCCATGGTCTTACTGACTGTTAGAAGTTCCCCATTTGGGAAGTATAATCTCATACCATGTGAGATAGTCATAGGCAGACCAGTATCTATTGGTGTACAACCTTCTACCGATCCCTTGTTGTCTCATGCTAGTATGACTGACTATTGTTAAATCTCTCATATCTTATGCTCAAGCCTGTTAACAGGTTATAGAAGCCTTTCTGGATCCCAATTCAAAGGATCCTGTTGTTTGGGTGACTAGATGTTCTGGAAAAACTGCTGGGTACCACACTTTCTATGTTTTCCCTCCATTCTGGTCACTATCTTTGTTTCTTTTGCTGATTCCTCCTCATTTTGACCTCCAAATGTAGGAATTTCTCAGGATTCAATCTTTTCTTCTTACTCTATTCATCCTACAGGCAATATCAACAAGTTTCATGGCTTTAAAAAACATGCATATATTGATGACTCCTAATTTATATCTCTAGCCTGTACCTCTTCTCCATACAACTTGAAACCATAAATCTAAGTGCTTACTTTGACACCTCCTCCATGTTCTATAATAATTTCAATCATAGCATGTTTAAAACTGAGCTCTTGATATTCTTTAAGTCTCTGAAGCTTTTTCTTTTCTTTTCTTTTCTTTTTTTTTTATTTATGATAGAGAGAGAGAGAGAGAGGCAGAGATATAGGCAGAGGGAGAAGCAGGCTCCATGCACCGGGAGCCTGACTTGGGACTCGATCCCGGGTCTCCAAGATCGCGCCCTGGGCCAAAGGCAGGTGCTAAACCGCTGCGCCACCCAGGGATCCCTCTGAAGCTTTTTCTAACTCCATTTTGATTTTATCTTTTATATTCCGTGAGTCTTCATTCAGCAAATACTGATTTTACCTTTAAAATATATAATAAATTGAACCATTTTTCTCCATCTTCACTGTTACCACTCTGTCAAAGCCACCATGAACTTTGTGAAATTGGAGTAGCCTCATGGCTATGCTACTTTTGTCCTTGACCCCTGGGCAGACACAATCAGGCTCAACAGTTATTCTATGTGTTCTTCATTTCCCAACTCCCTTGTTCTTAGGTGGGACTATGTAATTCATTCTGGTCAGTGGGCTGTTACTGAAAGTAACGTGTCAATTCCAGACTATAGCATGGAAGAGTAGATGTGAAAGCAGTGATCATGGAGGTCACATAATGAGATTATAGAGATAAGGCAAACATAGGCAGACAGGTAAACATAACAAAATACCTAGTTACCATGTCAATAACAACTGCATTACAAAATTACTGGATACCCATCAAACTTTGCATAATTAAGAAATAACTTTTATTATGTTAAATGCACTAATAGTTTAGGGTTAATATTTTTTAACTATAGCAAAGCTAATTCTATCATGATTAAAAATACACTCTGATGGTTCATTTTATGTATCAACTTGACTGGCTGCAGGATGCCCAGATTAAACATTATTTCTTGGTTTGTCTCTGAAAGTGGTATTATATGAGATTAGCATTTGATTTGGTGGACTCAATAAAGTAGCTTGTCTAATCTAATATAGATGGGGATCACACAATCCTTTGAGGGCCTAGGTAAAATAAAAGATGGATGAAGGAAAAGTCTACCTCTTTTTTCTTATCTCACTGTTAAGCTGAAATCTTTCACCTCTGATCTTTACTAGGATTTATGCCATCAGCTCCCCTGGTTCTCAGGCTTTCAGATTTGGTCTGATTTATATCACCAGCTTTCCTAGATCTCCAGCTGACAGAAGAAAAACTGTGGGACTTTTCAGCCTCCATAATCACAGGAGTCAATTCCTCAAAACTAGTATCTATCTTCTCCATGTGAATATATAATTTTTATGTACTACAAGATTTTAAAATTTAATTTCTATACATAGTAAGACTATATATTATAACATATATTAGTCTTATAATAAGAATATGTTTTGGAGGGGGAAGATGGCAGCAGACTTATTCTGCCTCCTTCTGGCAGTAGAAGGACTTTAGGCTGGCCTTATCCCACAAATACAACTAGATAACTACCAAACCATCCTAAGTACTCCAGAAGTTGATCTGAAGATTGGCAGAACAAAATCCACAACTAAAGATAGAAAAGAAGCCACATTGAAGAAAGAGAAAGAACAAAGATGTGGCTTAGGAGAGAAATGTATCGTGGCCACTGTAGTGGGAGGGAGCCATGGTTGTGGAGAAGGTCAAGAGATAGACTAACACTCAGGAGCACATGAGAAAAATGAATCCCTGTAGCATTTGGCTTGGAAAGTGAGAGAGTCCGAATTTTTTAAGTTCCTGCAATCAGTGGGGCTTAAAGCCTGGAATTTTAAAGGTTAGCATGCTTGGCCCTGGGAGACCTCCGAGAACACTGGGGCTTCTCTTGGAGAGAAGGCAAGCAAACAGGCCACAGACATATAGCATAGAAACAGGCATCTGAAGAGTGCCTGGGGAAGAGTGGGGAGGTTAGTTGTTTATCTTGGAGCATTTCCCAAAGAAGCAGCATTCACAAAGAGAACCCTCTGGGAACAAAGGAATTGGCAAGCACCATTTTCCTCTCCCTGTCCCTCAGCATAAACACAGAGCCAGGAACAGGAACCAGTACAGTGCTGGCTTCCTTACCTAATTTGCTTATGCACCCCATGCTCTGCAAGAACCACCCTTCCCAGTCATGAATGCTTCAGTCCCAGTGCTGAGGACCCCCTCTCCTAGAAAACTAGCCAAAACCCCTGACAACATAGCATCTCTGAGTCCAGGAGTTTATAGGATCTTGCTTCCAGTGGCAGTTCTCATTTTACAAGCAGACTAGAACACACCCAGTTAAAACATGCCACATTCAGGCCAGGGACCAAACATTGCCTACAACAGACAGAAAACCTCTGCAGATGATTGGCTTGAAGGATAAAGCAGCCATGATAGAAAAGCAAAGTGCATGCAGCAGAACTGGCTGTATTTCTGAAAGTGCCAAAGCGTGGGGAACAGGGGACAGACACTATGCAGCAGCATACTATAAGACCTCATCCTCATAAACCCGCTACCCTCAAAAATGAGCTATGGCTGACTTCCCTAACATAGGCACAGGCACAGAGGCTTAGACAAACTAAGAAGGCAGAGGAACTTGTCCCATTGGAAGAATAGGATAAGGCCATGGCCAGAGATCTAACTGAAACATCAGATATAAGTAACACACCTGTTGGAGAATTTAAAGCAATGATCATAAGAGTACTCACTGGATTGGAGAAAAGAGTGAAGGAGATGAGTGAGAACATTAACACAGGTAAGGAAAAGTATTACAGAGATCAAGACCTCAATAAACTAAACGAGAAACATGCTTGATGGAATTAGCAGCAGGCTGGAAGAAGTAGAGGAAAGAGTTAATGCCCTAGAAGATAGTAATGGAAAACAATGAAGCTGAACAAAAGAGAGAAAAAAGAATTATGCAAAATGAGAATAAATTTAGGGAATTCAGTGACTTCATCAGACATTAAAATTCATATTATAGGAGTCC
Source organism: Canis lupus dingo (assembly GCF_003254725.2). Classification (NCBI taxonomy): domain Eukaryota; kingdom Metazoa; phylum Chordata; class Mammalia; order Carnivora; family Canidae; genus Canis; species Canis lupus. The sequence goes on from NC_064248.1 coordinate 46,822,084, forward strand.
TAGAAGAAGAAGAGAGAGAAAAGGAGACCAGAGAATTTACTTGAAGGAATAAAACTTTCTTAATCTGAGGAAGGAAACAGATATCCAGATCCAGGAGATACAGAGAACACCCAACAAAATCAACAAAAGCAGATCCACACCAAGGCATACTGTAATTAAAAAGGCCAAATATAATGATAAAGAACAAATATTAGAAGAAGCAAGACAAAAGAAGATAGTTACATACAGAGGAAACCTCATAAGGCTATCAGCAGATTTTTCAACAGAAACTTTGCAGCCAGAAAGGAGCAGCATGATATATCCAAAATATTGAAGGGGGAAAAGAATATTCTATCCAGCAAGGCATTCAGAATAGGAGAGATATAGTTTCCCAGACAAACAAAACTTAAAAGAATTCTTGACCACTAAACCAGCCCTGCAAGAAATATTTGAAGAGGGCTATTGGAGTAGAAAGGAAAGACCACCTAAAAATGACAACATGAAGGTAGGAAACACAAAAGGAGTTTTTACTAATGAATATTTCTCTAAAAGAATGCAGCAAGGGACTCACAAAATAAAAGGATGAATAGCCAGGGGAATTTTAAAAAAGAAAACCATAGCTGGAGGCATCACAGTGCCAGATTTCAGGTTGTACTACAAAGCTGTGGTCATCAAGACAGTGTGGTACTGGCACAAAAACAGACACATAGATCAATGGAACAGAATAGAGAATCCAGAAGTGGACACTCAACTTTATGGTCAACTAATATTCGATAAAGGAGGAAAGACTATCCACTGGAAGAAATACAGTCTCTTCAATAAATGGTGCTGGGGAAATTGGACATCCACATGCAGAAGAATGAAACTAGACCACTCTCTTTCACCATACACAAAGATAAACTCAAAATGGATGAAAGATCTAAATGTGAGACAAGATTCCATCAAAATCCTAGAGAAGAACACAGGCAACACCCTTTTTGAACTCGGCCACAGTAACTTCTTGCAAGATACATCCACGAAGGCAAAAGAAACAAAAGCAAAAATGAACTATTGGGACTTCATCAAGATAAGAAGCTTTTGCACAGCAAAGGATACAGTCAACAAAACTAAAAGACAACCTACAGAATGGGAGAAGATATTTGCAAATGACCCATCAGATAAAGGGCTAGTTTCCAAGATCTATAAAGAACTTATTAAACTCAACACTAAAGAAACAATCATGAAATGGGCAAAAGACATGAACAGAAATCTCACAGAGGAAGACATAGACATGGCCAACATGCACATGAGAAAATGCTCTGCATCACTTGCCATCAGGGAAATACAAATCAAAACCACAATGAGATCCCACCTCACATCAGTGAGAATGGGGAAAATTAACGAGGCAGGAAACCACAAATGTTGGAGAGGATGTGGAGAAAAGGGAACCCTCTTACACTGTTGGTGGGAATGTGAACTGGTGCAGCCACTCTGGAAAACTGTGTGGAGGTTCCTCAAAGAGTTAAAAATAGACCTGCCCTATGACCCAGCAATTTCACTGCTGGGGATTTACCCCAAAGATACAGATGCAGTGAAATGCCGGGACACCTGCACCCCAATGTTTCTAGCAGCAATGTCCACAATAGCCAAACTGTGGAAGGAGCCTCGGGGTCCATCGAAAGATGAATGGATAAAGAAGATGTGGTTTATGTATACAATGGAATATTCCTCAGCCATTAGAAATGACAAATACCCACCATTTGCTTCAATGTGGATGGAATTGGAGGGTATTATGCTGAGTGAAATGAGTCAGTCGGAGAAGGACAAACATTATAAGTTCTCATTCATTTGGGGAATATAAATAATAGTGAAAGGGAATAGAAAGGAAGGGGGAAGAAATGGGTAGGAAATATCAGAAAGGGAGACAGAACATAAAGACTCCTAACACTGGGAAACGAACTAGGGGTGGTGGAAAGGGAGGAGGGTGGGAGGTAGGGGTGAATGGGTGACGGGCACTGAGGGGGACACTTGATGGGATGAGCACTGGGTGTTATTCTGTATGTTGGCAAATTGAACACCAATAAAAAATTTATTATTTAAAAAAAAGGATGATGAAAAGATGAATGAATAAAAAAATATATATACACACACGCAGACACATATATATCAGATATATATATATATATATATATATACATGCACACATGCGCACACGCATATACACAAAATGGTATGTTAACCACAAAAAAGAATGATATATTCCATTTGCAACAACATGAGTGGACCCATAGGGTATAATGCTAAGTGAAATAAATCCGTCAGAGAAAGACAAAGACCACGTGATTTCGTGCCTATGTGGAATTTAAGAAACAAAACAAAGGAACAAAGAAAGAAAGATGAAATAATAGATTCTTAAATATAGAAAACTGATGGTTACCAAAGGGGAGGTGGGTAGTGGGATAGGTGAAATAGATGAAAAGGATGAAGAGTATACATACGGAAATGAGCACTGAGTAATGTATAAAATTGTTGAATCATTATATTGTATTCCTGAAACTAATATAACATCATATGTTAATTATACTGGAATTAAGATAAATAAATATTTTTTTTTAATTTTTATTTTTATTTATGATAGTTACAGAGAGAAAGAGAGGCAGAGACACAGGCAGAGGGAGAAGCAGGCTCCATGCACCGGGAGCCTGATGTGGGATTCGATCCTGGGTCTCCAGGATCGCGCCCTGGGCCAAAGGCAGGCGCCAAACCACTGCGCCACTCAGGGATCCCTAAAAGTATTTTTTTAAATTAAACTCCACCTTGCCCCCAAACTAACAAGGAAGACCACCCACTGGCTCTACCTTTGTTATGGTAAAATGACCCACAGTTCTGCTAATATGAAATTTCTATGGCAGCAAATAAACCTGTTTGTCAGATTATAGATGTGGTATACTTTCGTGGTCTTTGAGCAGATTCATTAATCATTTTTGAACATCATTTTCTGTGCCTAACACCCTCAATGAATTTAAAAAGACAGACCAACTACATTACAAATGAAAACTAGCATGTAACTGAGCTGTTACAGGAAGCTGTGTAAGAAAGCAGAGAAAATAGAGACTAATTTTATCTCCCTAATCTCTTGAGTTACTCCTTTATTTGACTCTAATTCATGTTTTACCCTTACATTCACTTTATGCTATTGGAAAGTTGAAGTATTTACTCTTTAAAAAAAAAACAAACACATTCACATAATCTTCTCTGTATACTTAAATATGCTGCATCTCTCAGCCCCTTGGTGATGACTTTCTTGGTCTTCATGCAAATACAAACTTTGATGACCTATATATTTTGTACCTTCTATTATGCCACTTATAGTTTCCTTTGTATTATAGTTATTTATAAGTTTGATTTGATTATTAGATATTTAAACAAATTTTTAAATATTTTATTTTTAAGTAATCTCTCCCCCCTATGTGGGGTTCAAAATCACAACCCTGGTTTAAGAGTCACATGCTCCACTGACTGAGCCAGCCAGGTGCTGATTATTAGATTTCATCATTATGTTTTGTCTGGAAGGTTGCAATAGCCTCCTGAATAATATCTTCATTTCCACTGTATAAACCCTGTAGTCTATTCTCCTCATAGTAACTAGTGTGGTCTTTATTTATTATTATTATTATTTTTTTAGTGTGGTCTTTAAAAGATACAAATTTGATCATGTTACTTCCCTGTTTGAACATTTCAATTGGTTTCCCATCACTCTTGGAAAACGAAGTCCTTATCTTGTCCTCTAAAGCCTTTTAAGGTACTTCTGTAATCTCATATAATCCTATTACTTTGTTTCTTATACATACTCCCCTTTAATCATTCTTGCTGCAGTGGAAGATAGGGGTGGTGGGGCAGAGGCACAGAATGAAAAATAGAATCCTTCCTAGTGGCCTTTGTGTTTGCTCTTTCCCCTTCTAGCATTCTGCTAGATGCTCATATGCCTCACATTTATTCAACATCTATTTGGATATCCTTTCCTCAGAGAAGATTTTCATTACTGCTCTGGAAATAGTGTACCTCCTTACCTTCACATCAGTAATCACTTATCCTGATGTATTAAATTTTGAGCATATAACAGCCTAAACATTATGCTTATATATGTAAGTGTGTCCATGGATGTGTGTGTTTATGATACAAGCTTTACGAGGTTAAGTATATTTGTCTTATCTTTTTCTTGTTCACTTCTTCATCTACAGGCCAAAAATAGTATCTGGTACATTGTAGGAGATCAGCAAATACTTTTTTGAATTAATAAATATTTTCCAATCATGTATTTATCTTGCTTGCATATATCCAAGTTTCAATTTTATATTCAGAGGCAATTAAAAGCACAGATTTGAGAGTAAAACAGCCTGGGTTTATATTCCTGCTCTGCTGTGTGACTTAGGGGAAATTATATGACCTTTCTGTCTCAATTTTCTGATCTGTAAAATGGAAAAAATGTCTTCCATATATACTTTTTGTATTATATGACTTAATCTGGCATAGAGTCAGTATATTGAATTTGTATTTGTTGTCACTTTTGCATTTAGTTGATGATTATTTGTGTAATGTCTATCTTCCCCATAAGACTTTTAGGAAACATATTAGTTTTTTTTTCTCACCACTGTATCTCCAGACTGAAGCTCATAATTGGAACTCTGCAAATTATCTTTAAAAAGAGAATGGTTAAAAAAAAAAAAAAAGAGAATGGTTTAAAAAAATAGAGAGATAGGGATGTCTGGGTGGCTCAGTGGTTGGATGTTTGCCTTTGGCTCAGGGAGTAATCCCGGAGTCCCGAGATCGAGTCCCACATTGGACTCCCTGCATGGAGCCTGCTTCTCCCTCTTCCTATGTCTCTGCTTCTCTCTGTGTGTCTGTCATGAATAAATAAATAAAATCTTTAAAAGAGAGAGAGAGAGAGGTAATGCACACACGTTTGTTTGTATCCACTGAATGTTTTCCCATATTCTGTAGTTACCAGGGATTGGCACTAGATGGCAAGCTTGTCCTAAGCAAGGCAAACCTTGCTGGGGTTAAGCCTCACAAAAGGAGTGAAAGTGCAGGATAGGGGGAAATGTCATATATGTGGGTTTTTTTTAGGTTGGCAGGATGATAGGAAGATGAAGGTTTAATAATAAAATAAGAAGAATCACCCATATTTTATTCTTTTTCATTCTATTATATGTTCTATCCTTCTGACTAGCTTATCTCTTGCATAGCATTTGTCATTCTACTAGTCCTTTATCACATTATTCATAGCTTTTTCTATTGAAATACAGTATTTTGAAAGTTCTCTTAGAGTAGTCATTATTAACAAAAGTTTCCTAATTCTTTCAACCCTATATCTGCTGGTTCTAAAATTCCATTATGATTTTGTCTGAGTCTTGAGTTACTCTATATCTTCTACTTATTCTTTATTCTTGAGCAAGAACTTTGATTTTTATCCTGATTATTGGTTACTCACTGATGTGAACCACACGTAATTTTTGTTTGCTTGTAGCTATCAAGATACCATCTTGGGAAAAGAAACTTGGGTTCAATGTTATTGTGTTTGTCCAACTTTACTTTTGTTTAGCAAAATTATTAGCAGGCATCAGATGTAAAAGAAAGAAAAGAAGCTGTTGAAGAGCATACAAATTAGGTAACTTCTAAATGATCAAATTTTTTAGATTCTGGAAATTAATTTTATAAATATCCATAATTTAAAATTGATTAAAGATGTATGCATATTCTGTGGTAAATTAAACTTACTAAAATATATTCAAAATGTGGACATGTAAAAATGAATAATAGTACTTTTAGACAGTAAAGTACTACTCAACTACTGAAGAAAAGATTTTTTTCTTCTTTGCTTATGAAGTAGGGTGACTATTACTTAATTCTCTTCATTAGAATGGCTTAAATTGAAAGGAATATAAATTATTTAATTATTAAAATTAATTTTTTTAACTTAACCCAGACTTTGCTACTGTAAGCAACGTTGGCAGGAATTCACACCTATTGATAATCTTTCTCAGTTTAAATGACTCAAAGTGGGAAAAAAAAATTTAGTACAGTGATTTCATATATTATGGGAAGACTTGGCATGAATTCTGAGTCTTGCACTGATTCCTACATCCTCCCTAATCTGTATTCTCTTTCAAACCTGACTCATAAAATTATTTTATATTCAACTTGAGAATTTATGAGTTGAGCTATTTTAGTAGGAAGGCATCCCCCAAGTAAAATTTTCAAATATATGATTGTCTCACAAATATTCCGGATTCAGTCACCCTGAGAACTCACACTTTAAGAAAAAATTTACTTATTTATTTGAGAGAGTGGGAGGAGAGAGAATGCGAGCATCCACGTGCATGTACGCATGTATGGGTTCACCTATGCATGCGGTTGGGGCTTGCAGAGAGAGAGAGAGAGAGAGAGAGAGAGAGGAAGAGAGATTCCTCAAGTGGACTCCCCACTGAGCATGGAGCTTGACAGGCAGCTCATCCCTGAGATCATGAACTGAGCTGAAATCAAGAGCCTGGGTTTACAGACTGACCCACTCAGGTGCCCGGAGAACTCATATATATATGTATTTTTTTAAACTATAACTTACTTGAACTGAATGTATTACTCTTTTCTAAAAGTAATACATGTTTATATTGAAACTATACTGATTGGCAAATGAAAGAAAGAAAAAATTTAACCTCAACATCTATTGATAAACTGTAACATCTTAGTATATTCCTTCTACTCCTTTACCCATTTTATATACATGTATTTGTAAAAATTGAAGATTATCATTCATATTACTTTGTAACTCTTAGTAATGTATTCCAAACATCTGTTTGAATAACTATACATTGTTCTTCATATTATGTTTTATAGGATCCCAATGCATGGATTTAACCAATCCCTTTATTATTTTCCTTTATTTTACATTAAAATATAGTATTATATAAATATAAAAGAATATTTCTAACATAAATGTTTTAGAGCCTAGTAATAATAAAAAGGACATCCATGAATCTACCACCTCACTTCTAAACTAAAATATTGCCTACATTGATCATTCTGCATTGGCAAATTCCCCAGTATAGAACCATACCATGTAAGCAAGTTGCAGCTAAATAATCTATGTTGGGCTCCAGCACTCTCAGTCCTGCCCCTATACAATTTTTCTATGTTTTTGAAGTCAGACTTTTTCTTCTTGCCTTTATCCAGTGTCTTGTTTTAATTTATCAGCGATGAGTAAGTTTGGGTAAGGATAGGTAGACACATAGATATCACATCTCCCCCAAATAAATAGTTTTCAGACACATTGTCTTATTTTTTTTAATTTTTTTTTAAATTTTTATTTATTTATGATAGTCACAGAGAGAGAGAGAGGGGCAGAGACACAGGCAGAGGGAGAAGCAGGCTCCATGCACCGGGAGCCTGATGTGGGATTCGATCCCGGGTCTCCAGGATCGCGCCCTGGGCCAAAGGCAGGCGCCAAACCGCTGCGCCACCCAGGGATCCCGAGACATTGTCTTAATCCAAATTTAGCAAAGATCCATTTTCATAAGGAAAACCACCCACATTAATGCAGATCCTTTCAGAGTAAAGAAAGCACTTACAATAATTACATTAAAAAACTAACTTTTTATCTTTTTAAACTTTTATTTCAGAATAGGATCTTTACTTACCTTTTTATAATCAAAGGCTCATTATTTTAAAGATTTTATTTATTTATTCATGAGAGACACACGGAGAAAGAGAGAGAGGCAGAGGCACAGGCAGAGGGAGAAGCAGGCTCCATGCAGGGAGCCTGGGGAGCCCAACGTGATACTTGATCCCGGGTCTCCAGGGTCACGCCCTGGGCAATGCTAAATCGCTGAGCCACCGGGGTTGCCCTCAAAGGCTCATTTAAAGTAATTTTTCTCTACTTCTAGAAAAAAAGGAAAGGCTAGCTTAAAGGGTTCTGCTTCTATCCTGTTTTAAATAGCTTTAATTATTTTTAGATTATTTTAGATAGTTTCAGCTAGCTTGTTTATTACAGTTATTAAGTCAGAGAAAATAGCTATTTCTTAAGATTAAAGATAGTATCTTAGCCCTTTAGGGTAATTTTTATGGTCTAACTTAACCAATACAAGTCTGACAGTCAATATTTGCTGAATGAATGATTTTGGTGAGTAGAATTACTCAGTAATATTTCAATTGTCTAGAATCAAGCAAACTGACAACCTATTTTATGTAAAATAAAGCATAGACCCAATAAAAAAAAATACTTGCAAAAGTCTCTTGATATTCATATGGGGAGCTTGCTCTCCACTCCTATTTCTCACCTTGGAGATTTCAATGGAGTTACATCTAGGTACTTCAGGGCTAGACTCATTGGCTTGAGGCAGTCATGATCTGGCCACTGAGTCTATTTCAGGGGTGAACAGAGGAGCCAGTCCAATTAAAGTTTACTTCAAGACTTTGACTGTGAATACTAGGGCAAATCTCCCCTTCAACACTAGGCTTGATATGACAATGAATGGCTTGGTAATGGTAAAGCATTTTGTTCACTGGAAGAGCATGGCCTAAGATAATAATCTCCACAAGGAGTAGAGACTGAAAATTGATCCTGGTGCAGTTTTATTTCTGACCTGGAGTTAGATTTACCCCAACAGTGTTCCTTTATGTTAGCCAGTATCCCTCCTTTTTTTGTAACATCCAGCTTTGTTGGATTTTCTGTCACTTGCAACCAAAAGAATTCTAATTTATCGATTTAGTTTATTTGGGTTATTTCTTTAGTTTTTTTTATTCAGATACATATCTTTAGTTTATGAACAATTCTAAAAACCTTCATTTTGTGTTTTCAAGTAAATGGTTGACAAAAATTTGAAGGAGAAAAATGGGTAGGTCCACTGTCATTAGTCAGCCATTCAATCAATCAGTATATATTTATTAAATTGCCAAACAAAACTCATGAACATAGTGGACCATATCTTCTTTTATATGTCTGTGTCCACAATTTCTAGGGTAATTTGTTACACATTGTTACTGCTCAACTATTATCTAGTGAATAAGTGAATAAATAATTAAGGATGTTAAAATTTAGTGGAAAAAATCTGGATTATTTTTGCCTGAAATATTTGATAATTGAAGAAAAGCAGATTTATGTTTATGATATTAAGCCACAGGCATAAACGGATAAGGAAAAACTCATATTATTAGTTCTGTAATCATGAGAAATTACTTCACTTCTTTGAATCTCATCTGTAAAATAATTATAATATCAAGCTGAATAATTTCTTTGAGGATTTAATGAAATAATGTATGTAAAGTGCCTATAAGAGCTCAATAACTGTTAGCTACTCTTATTGTAATGAATGAATGATCAACTTCACCATAATTTAATAATGTTTGGTTATTACTGCATTGTTATAACTTTCAAATTTTCTTGAAAGCTAAATCTTGTAGTTAAATTTGACACTAAGCATATCCAGTCAAGGTTGGATTTACATATTTCATTAAGTAATCACTTCAGATTTTCACATCAAATGTCTCAATTTAAGAATATTGCTGGCATTCACTTTTGTAGAATGCTGACAACAAGGAAGCTGAAAAACCTGCCTGGCTTATCCAACTATACTAACTCTTTATAGCAAATTAGATATATTAGAAAATATTTAGAATTAGAGCTATCAGTCATCAGACTCAAGAACATCTTAATAATAGAGAAAGAAAGCAAATTATTAAAATTCTTCGAAGTAAAAATCAAGGAAAAGCATCTCATTATGACTTTTTTAATTAGAAAATTTTACTAAATATCCACAGAATCATTGCAAATGCTAAGGAAATATAAAATAGCCTACATCTTCATTTACCCAATTCAGGTGTGCTTTAAACACATTCACTTAGAGCATTTTTGTTTTATGTTCAAAGTACACATTAGAAAAATAAATAGCCAAGAATTAGAACCATTTTTGTCTACTGTTACCTGATATTTTCATATCTTTTCTCTGGAGTTCCTAAACCCTAAACCTGTGTTTCTCAAAGTGCATTCCAAGACTACCTGTATCACCTGACTGCTTTTTTAGAATATGCATTGAATGATTTAAACAATTTTCTTTTTTAAAAAAATTATTTATTAGAATGCCTAGGTGGCTCAGTGATTATCTGCTCAGGTCCTGATCCCAGAGTCCTGGGATGAAGTCCCGGATCAGCCTCCCTGCAGGGAGCCTGCTTCTCCCTCTGCCTATGTCTCTGTCTTGTCTCTCATGAATAAATAAATAAAATCTTTTAAAAAACTATTTATTTGTTTGAGAGAGAGTGAGAGAGCACAAGCAGAGGAGTGGCAGAGGGAGAGGGAGAAGCAGACTCCCTGCTGAGCACTGACATGGGTGCTGGATCCCAGGACCCGGGATTAGGCTCTGAGCCAAAGGCAGATGCTTAACCAGTGAGCCACCCAGGGCACCCCGATTTAGCTAATTTCTATTTAGTGATTTTGAGCCCATAACAGAACCTATACTACCAGACTCTCTTGGAATAAGACCCGAGACTATACTTTGTTAACAAACTCCCCTTGTGATACAAAGATAAAGTCTTATTCTCTTTGGAACCTAAAACACAAATATATAACCTGTTAGTTGTTATTGATGTCCTCCTAATGGCTACTGTATTTAACTTTACTAAAGTCAGTCTACAAAACTGAGTCCTTTATAAATATGTTTAATAACAACAATGAAAACCATCAAAATTGGTACTGAGAATTTAATAAAGGGTTTAATTAATGTATCTACATAGTTATATCATGAATTAATTCTGTGAAAATATAGAAAAATGGCATAAAAAGTATAACTACTAAACAAATATTAACATTGTGGACCATGGAATCAGTGAACATTCCCAATGCTGTAGGAATTAGTATAATGTATATTAATAATACATATTTATTAACATAGCCAAACACATACCATAGTGCCTATCACATGATATGCACTAAATCACATAATATGAACTAAATACGTATTTTAAATATATTTATGTATTTTATGTGTTTATTTTTATTATAAGATATAAGATTAGACATATATGATTATATATTAATGTAGAGAGATCAGTATTTTTTTTTAATTCTTAATTTATTTATCTGAGAGGGAGAGCACGAGCAGTGGGAGGGGGGCAGAAGGAGAGGGAGAAGTAGGCTCCTGGCTGAGCAGGGAGCCCAGTGCAGGGCTCTATCCCGGGACCCTAAGATCATGACCTGAGTGGAGGGTAGATGTTTAACTGACTGAGCCACTCAGATGCCCCAAAAGATCAGTATTTGGGGGAAATTAGGTCTATGGAGGTGTTTTTACGTGTATGGTAGGCTGAGTTATTTGCTTCAGTTCTTTTCCCTTCTTCCTGTAATCATTACCCTGTGACTTTTCAGTTCTACCCCCCCCACCCCACACACACACACAAAGACTCCCAATCTCCCTTCAAGCTAGATGTGCTTGGGTACTGGACAATGACTTAGGAGCCGACATAATCTCTGCCACCTACAAGCAATACCCTTAAAGGAAAGGAAAGTAGCTTTCCTTCCTTCTTTCCTTTATACTTCTAGCTAGAATTTGTATAGGTGTTAATGAGCCATCTGGGAACACAGAGATGGACAAACCACAGGTTAGAAGGAAGCTGACCCTCTGATTACTTTGTATAGCACAATGCCATAACAGCAAGGGCCTTTAACTTGTGTGAGAACAAACTTCATTCTTGTTTTATGCCATTGGTAATACTATATTTGAGGTGTGTATCATAAAAATGCATGGTCTATATACTATTCATCTGAGTTACTCTAATTAAATGGCCTACTTTTTCCCCTAAGATTTTATTTATTTATTCATGAGAGACACAGAGAGAGGCAGAGACATAGATAGAGGGAGAAGCAGACTCCCTGTGGGGAGCCTGATGTGGGACTCGATGCCAGACCTGAGATCACACCCTGAGTTGAAGGCAGACATCAACCGCTGAGTCACCCAGGTATCCCTAAATGGCCTACTTTTAAAAATAAATATATACTTTTTAATTACAAAATATTTGTGTTAACACACTTGTCCACTGAGTAAGAAACCAGAAATTTTATCCTCTGCACTCTTGTCTAGGAATACTCATCTTAACAGTTTGGTGTTGTTACTGTTTTTGCATGACTGGACCAGTTGTCATGTCTGCATTCCCTCCTCTGTAAGATATTAGATGACAAATAGTCCATGCCAGAGCCAGTGATTACAAGTAATTCAAAGGTTTATTACCCACTTAGGTGTAGGGAAAATGAAGGGAGTCCCTAGGCTTGGAGACCTCCAAAGAGAAGAGGGGAGAGGAGGAAAGTGGAGGAGAGAAGTAGGGAGAAGAGAAATACAGTACAGGATTTTTGAATAGGGCCAAAGGCAGGCTATTATTGGTGCCTCCTCCATTAGAGGTAGGGGTTAGAGGGTAGGAATGGAGACCAAAGTCAGGCAGGGTGGCATGTTTTGCACACGACTTATTTACCAGCATAGCAGAAGTGATTGGGGGTGCGGGGGGAAGGGCATTGAAGGTTTTCTCTCTGGTATTGACTTATTGTACCAACTCTATTTCTCACAGGTATGTATCCTTCTAGCCTAATTTTGAAAGCTTCATTAAATTTGATTACAGTTAAGGAGGGATACAATGACTAATTTTACATGTCAATTTGGCTGGGCTATGGTACCCAGATATGTAGTCATACATTTTACTATGTGTTTGAGATGATTTTTTGGATGAGATTAATATTTAAACTGGCGAACTTTGAGTAAAGTGGATTGCCCTCTGTAAGGTGGTTGGGCCTCAGTTCAATAAATTGAAGGCCTGAATAGAACCAGATCTACTCCCTCTGAGTAAGAGGGAATTCAAGCAGGACAAGGCTTTCAGACCTGAACTGTAGCAGTGGGCATCCAGCCTGCCAGCCTACCTTGCAGATTTTGAACTCGTCAGCCTCCAAAATGAGGTAAGCCAATTTCTTAAAATAAATCTCTTTGTATATATATATAAATATAAACATATATAAATATATATACATATATATATATGCACATCCTACTGGTTCTATTTTTCTGCAGAATCCTAATATAAGGCCAGAAACAAAATAATTACTAAATATGAAATATGTTCATATTCATCTTGTAGTAGAATCTTATATTCAAATGGAAATAAAATTATGAAAATTGAAATATAGCTACACAAATTATATTATGATCCATTTTATTTAAAACCTCACAGTGTTATATTGTCTTTTAACATATTACCCACCATCTATATTGGCTGCATATCTTATTTCTTAATTTATTTATCAAACAAAACTATTGTGTATAGTAAACTAGTTCAGCCATAAATCAAATAATTTACCATGACAGGTAAACAGAAATGTTTATCCAGTAAGTTTCACTTCAGGTTTGGTCTGCGACCAGTGGAAAATGCTCCCTTGTACTAATGAATAGATTCAGTGAAGCTAGCCAAAGCACCTGCCAAAAATACCTTAAAAATGTTCCTTTTCCAGAACCTAAAAAAATTAAAAGTGTTCAAAATGTTAATTCAAAGTACTAAGGGAACAAGCACATAGCTTGTGTTAACTAGTGTTTATATGAAGTGGGAATTCAAATTACTGAGGCTTAATTGTATAAAGATATCTGGGGCCTAGCAATAATTTTTGGGTAAGGTGTTTGGATAAGGCACTACTCCAGTAAGTAAATGTCTTTTTCTCAATGTTTTTTTTAGATCAATAAAATACCTTTCTAAGTTTCCCTTCTTGTGTGGGGGAAAGAGATGTTTTATAATATACCAATGAAAATAAGAAATGATGATGATAATAATAGTAATAATAACAATAGCTGCTTTCAGACTTGTGGATCAAAAATGAATATTCTCCAAGCTTCAGGCAGAAGCACACTCAAGGTGGGACACAACAAGAAAAAACTTTCCTAAAGATTCAGGTGCTTTATATCAATGCTTATTGCTACCTTCTGTCTCACAGGAAAGATGACTCAGATAAATACCTCTCCTATGCTTTTTAGATCCCATCTACCCACATTTCTTCAAGGATTTTTTTTCACAAACTAATCACATTTCTTTCTGGATAGATTCATTTAATAATTCTTCACTATTTCCTTCTTTCCAGAAAATACATTGATTTCTCTTGTCCTGAAAATATTCTCCCTTAGTTCTGTGTACCTTAATCACGATCATTCCTTTATTTCATAACCAAGCTTCTTGTAAGGGCTACATAGGATTGCTCTGCCCACTCCTTTATTTAGTAACCAGAGATATTTCTAAGCCAGAGTGTAAAGCTTGGGTGTGGCATATACTGTCAAATTTAATTCTTAACTGTCTGACAAAATACATGTAGATATCCCCTACTCCCTATTTACAGATGAGGAAACTGAGATTGAGACAGACTAAAGCAGATGCTGAAGGTAACCCAAACTCAAAGTCTGTGCACTAAAATAAAGACATTGTCATCTCTCCTAAAATTAACTACTGTTCATTGACTGAGTCCTTACTCTCTTAATATGTATCAGGTACTGGTTAAGCTCTTTACCCGCATTGTTGTTTAGTTCTCATGACATCTCTGTGAAGTGGATGCTCCCACTCATTCCTCAATTTCCATCAGAAATTCAAATGGAAATTCCATCTTCCAAATTCAAATGGAATGGTTTTTCTCAAACTGTGAATAATCTATTGAATGCCAGATCAAGTGATCATTTCTTTTTTCCCTTTTTAATTATTTCTCTGTGGCATTTAGTATTTCTGAGCACTCTTTTTAGAGAAAGACGTCTTCATTAATGTTAGGGAAAAAATATTGGCTTAAACATATTTGTAATAATTGGAAAGCACTAATTACATGAAGAAAAAAGTCAATAGTAATGCTACCATTCAGAGATGATTAATATTACTATTTCACTATATATACTTCCAAAATGTTTTTTCAAAAAAACTCTGATTCATATACATATGAATATTCACATATACTTATATATATATTTTTAAATGCTAAGTCTAAGCTTTGTAATATGCTTTTTCCACTGGTCAATGAAAGGTTATTATCTTACATGTCAATAACTATTTCCCTAAAAAATAATTTTTAATATTTAAATAGTGGCACAGTATAGCTGTGTCATTTGTTTAATCAGTACTTTATTTTCAGATTGTTTAGGTTGTTTTTGAATTTTTCTTTAGCTCTTAAAACATATGCTGTGATTTTCCTTAGCATAATTTGCCGAAAGTATACTTAGAAATCAAAATGAGTGGGAAATATCAGAAAGGGAGACAGAACATGAAAGACTCCTAACTCTGGGAAATGAACTAGGGGTGGTGGAAGGGGAGGTGGGTAGGGGATGGGGGTGACTGGGTGATGGGCACTGAGGTGGGCACTTGACAGGATGAGCAGTAGGTATTATTCTATATGTTGGCAAATTGAACACCAATAAAAAATAAATTTATAAAAAAATAAAATAAAATAATAAAAATGAAAATAAAAAATAAAATAAAATATACATGTATTTTCAAGTCTGGAGACATATTGCCAAATTTCTCAACAACAACTTTCTGACCATTCCTTGGTTATTGATTTGCTTGAATTACTTTTTCCTGGTCCTCAGCCTATTTCCTCTAACACTGCTGGTCAATCTCCTTTACTGATAGCGTCTTCTTTCTGGACCCCTTAAAGGTTTCTGTTTCCTAAGGATCTGACTGCACTCTTCTCACTGTATACACTCTTACTGGAAAATATTATCTAGGCACGTGGCTTCTACTTTGGCTTCTTAAAGCAATTTTACCACCATTTTCTTCAGTCTCACTAAGCATTTCTTCTCTACAAAGCTCTACCCTTAACCTCGTCTCAATGTCAATGCCATTTGCTTTATTTATTTATTTATTTATTTATTTATTTATTGCCATTTGCTTTAAAATTTTAGTACAGCAGACTCTAATTCTCGGTACTTATTTCTGTATTGGTTATTTATTATTACCTAAAAAACTTCCCCAAAATTTGGTGGCTTAAAACATCAAACAGTTCTCTGGATCAGCAATTGGGGCTAAACTGAGTTGGTATCCCTTTTGTGGCAATAGTTATCTCAAAGGTCAACCAGGGACAGATGGTCTAAGGTGGTATGTTAGTTTTCTATTGCTGCCATAATAAATTATTACAGATTTAGTGGCTTAAAACAATACAAAATTATTATCTCAAAATTCTGTAAATCAGAACTCTGGGTTGGCTCAGCTGTTTTCTCTGCTCCAGATTTCACAAGGCCAATATTAAAGTGTTGGCTAATTGCGCACTTATGAGAAGACTTTAGGGAAGAGTCCACTTCCATGTTCATTCACACTGTTGGCAAAATCCACTTCCTTATAGTTGTAAGGCAGAGATCCTCCTCTCCTTGTTGGCTGTCAGCTGGGGATTGCCCTTGGCTTCTAGAGGAATCTTTCGTTTTCATCTCAGAACCAGTGTCAGTGTGTTGAATGCTTTTTCATGCTTGGATTCTCTCAGACTTCTCCTTTTGCCAATCTCTGACTCATTCTTCTACTTTTAGTAAAACTTCAACTAGTCACATAAAAGAAAACACATTTACCTCAAATTTAAAATGAAAAAAAAGTGCAGAGCACAATTGAAACTTGTATTTTTCTAGTGGAATATAGGATTTGGGATGTCAGGAACAGAGACCACTCTGTTATCCAGGAGCCCTATAGACTCTAAAATCTGCTTTCTAGCTTTCAATTTGATGCATAGGTATTCTGTTTATTTCTCTCTTACCACCTTCTAACCTATTTTTGTGATGCCAGTTAGAATCACCGGTAATAGCTCTAAATTATGACTGCTTAGCATCTTTTCTTATTAGTTATTGATTACTATCTCTCTGTCTCACTTCTTTTCTTTCTTTCTTTTTTTTTTTTTTTTTTTTTTTTTAGACAGGGGTGGGGAGGGACAGAGGGAGAGAGAGAGAGAACGAATCTTAAGTAGGCTCCATACCTGGCATGGAGCCTGATGCAGGGCTCTATCTCACAATCCTGAGATCATGACTTTATCTGAAACCAAGATACTTAACCAATTGAGCCCACCCAGGCACCCCATCAGCTAACTTCTTGAAAGACTCAGATTTTATCACTGGGCTGCCAGTGCCTTGATGGGGTTTGGGTTAGATGATTATCCATGATTGGGTATGAGAAGGTGGGTTAAAGGGTCATAAATGTCTGTCTTTCTAAAGTCTGTGGTACAGTAGAGTCTAGAAAATGAGTGTCGGGAAGAGGAAATGGTAGGCATGTTTTGAACATCGAGTTTTAGGGAATATTTAAATAATATATTGTTACTGCTTTTAAATATTCATGATTAACAGTACACTATATTTCTCTTCAGTCTTTCTATATGAATTTTTATAGTTATGACCATTTATGTGTATATCTACATTTATTTTACGTTTTTGTTATTTCTTGATATAGCATAATTTCCTTACATAACTAAAAACACTAAAGGCAAACTATAAATTCCTGCATCATATTAAATTATTTGGTATAATAATTCTTTAGCTATTCCCCTAATATTACAGATTTGGCTTGTTTCCAACATTATAAATATTAATTTGATTAAATTCTTTATTCATAAATTTTTGTCTGCATTTTTTTGGGTAGATTTCTGGTGAGCAATTAGGAAGCAGGGTATGAAAATGTTGAGGTTTTGCAATTCTTCCAAGTAATTGGCAAATTTCTGGAAGAGTCATATCATCTTACAGCACTGCTTTTATTAATCCGTTTTATTCATCATCTAGTGATGAGCTAGGGAAAAATGCAGTCCTGAGAATATGAGTCTTGTTAAAATTTAATTTCAACTACAAAGATATACATCTAGGTTTGTACTTTCATTCTAACTTTTTCATTCTAAAAAAACTTTTGTTCAGTGAAATAGAGCCAGATTATGAAAAGTACAAACCCCCTCCTTTTTTCCTGAAAAAATCTATTTATTGAAGCAGTAATTTAAAAAATTACATTTGTTTGAAACAGTTATCCTCATTTCATTGCCTCAGCATAGCCTGAATATAATGTGATGAATCGCTTCAAATTTGTGACTCTATTGATACGTTCTTATGCTTTTTACAGCAGAAAACTATGAGCTTCCCCACTCTTTATACTAATATGTTGTCTTATTTAGCCTAAAATAATTTAATCATCAATAATTGGCATCATATTCTATGTGTCCTCATACTGGACGGCCACTCTGATGTCTCATAATCTTAAACCCCATCATTAATGATTTTTCTGGAAGAACCTCCTTAGTAGGATAAAGATTGATTGAAGGTATAGCTCTGAAGTCAGGCAGACATGATTTCATATCACAAGTTTCTGTTATATATTAGCCTGGATTACCTGAATTAAGTTGTGCAACTTGTCTAATACTTTTATTTTTAAGATTTTATTTATTTATTCATGAGAGACACAGAGAGAGAGGCAGAGACATAGACAGAGGGAGAAGCCCGCTCTCTGTAGGAAGCCTGACGTGGCGCTCAATCCCAGGACCCCGGGATCACAACCCAAGCCAAAGACAGACACTCAACCATTGAGCCACCCAGGTACCCCCAACTTGTCTAATACTTTTTCCTCATCTTTGAAATAGGAATAATGCTAGAAATTGTTTCATGTTGTTCAGGTGTAAATGACTTAATGCATGTCAATTACTTGGTCTATAGTAAACACTCAGAATGTCAGTTTATATTATTATTATTATTATTTTTAAAGATTTTATTTACTTATTCATGAGAGACACAGAGAGTGAGAGAGGCAGAGACACAGGCAGAGGGAGAAGCAGGCTCCACGCAGGGAGCCTGATGTGGGACTCGATCCCAGGTCTCCAGGATCACGCACTGGGCTGAAGGCGGTGCTAAACCACTGAGCCACCCGGGCTGCCCTATATTATTAATTTATTAAGCTAATCATTCTTAACGATGAACTATTTCTACCCTATTTACTCTATTATTTTTCCTTTATCTAAATTTGATTTTCTAAAATAAATGAAAAATCCAGTTCCTACTTCAGCTTTATTTTCTCCATATATATCTCATTTTGCCACAGAGCCAGCTCCTCCATATATACTTGCAAATTTTACTGGATTATTAGTTTTCATAGTAAAATTTTCTCTACGTGATCCACAATGTAAGTTGGAAGAACATCAAATATTATTAAAACTTAGATTTTTTCAAGATTATATCATAGTTATAATAAAAAATAAATTTAGTAAAATTAATGCTGAATTCACTCCAGCTATATTACTTATTGAGCACCACATCTATGTCAATACACATGATATAGTACAGAATTTAGTAAAAACAAGCCACATATTTACTGAGTTAAAAGTAATTATTTTTATAAATGAATACTAAGAAAGAGAAAGGGAAAATTAGTGGGTAGCTTTGGTGATCCTATCAGCTGGCCTGATTTTTATAACTAAGTTTTGGTGTTTTCTTGAGCGTGGAGTAATTTCATAGAACACCAACATCAGAAAAGGTCACTTTGTGACCATGAAAGAACAAGACAAAGGCAAGTGTACTTGATTATCATGTCTGAAAATGATTGACAAAATATGAATACTTGTGAAAGTCATAATATAGCAAACACTTCTCTTTCCTAGATAATATGAATGACTGTTGTTTTTTAACTAATTACTGCTTTAGCCTCTCACCCTCATCTACCTTTCCTATATAAATGAGATATCTAATTATAAAATTTTCCCAGTTTCTGGCAGAACTCAATTTAAGGCATTCTTTTGCTTATGCCCTCCCCAAAATCATTCAATCATAACCCAAACCCTACAATAAGTCTTTTCTAACATCCTCTTCCTAAAAGGTCCCACAGTTCTTCATAGTGTGCACTGTCTCTCAATGATAGCAAGTAACAAACCTAACTTGTTCAACTCTAGGTATTTTCCCAGTGGTCTTTGACTGGAAGGCATTGACAGAACATAAAAGTTGTCAACCTATAGATTGACAACTAGACTTTCCTTACTTTTACTCAATATCAGTTGTTATCCAATATTCAGTTTGTTGCATAGTGAGACCACTTTCTTTTTTCTTCTTTTTTTTAAGATTTTATTTATTTATTCATGAGAGAGAGAGAGAGAGAGAGAGAGAGAGAGAGAATGAGGCAGAGACACAGGCAGAGGGAGAAGCAGGCTCCATGCAGGGAGCCTGATGTGGGACTCGATCCTGGGTCTCCAAGATCATGCCCTGGGCTGAAGGCAGTGGTAAACCACTGAGCCCCCTGGGCTGCTCGTGAGAACACCTTCAAATTGTCATTAGATGGAGTTTTAATATTACAGTCTTTTAAATATTGTCTCATTTTTGTAGCATCAAAAAATTGAGTTCTGCAGATGGGTGGTTGCCAGAGGAGGGAGTTGGCATAGGTAAAAAAAATTAAAGTGGTAAAAAGGTACAAACTTATAATTATGAAATAAATAAGCCCTGGATTGTAATGTATAACATGGTGACTATAGTTTAAAAGACTGTATTATATATTTGATAGTTGCTGAGAGAATATATCCTAAAAGTTATCATTACAAGAAAAATAATATAACTATGTGTTATGTTTATTAACTAGACTTATTGTGTGACCATTTATTATATATATATGTAATCATTATGTTGTACACCTCACCTGATATAATGTTAAATGTCAATTATATTTCAATAAAATATTTTAAAAATTCATTGCCACACATGTTCTTTTATGTTTAATGATATCCTCAAATATTGTTTGCTGAACAAATACTCTTGGATACCATTTAATTTATTTAAGATAATCTCATTAAAGAGCTCATTAGATCCACATTCTGAATTGGAATGCCCCATTTAGTAGCATGCTGAGACAGTTAATGGTTTGCGATTTCAGAGTACAATGTGAAAACTTTATAATGCTGTACTTTTTAGTAGGATAAAGTAAGATATAGTTAGTTACACTAATTTCTATATTGAACTGCTGCCTAGAATAATGGTTTAATCACTAGTTCCAAGGAAAGTAATATTTAACAGGATAAACATTTAAGTAAATGGAGCCTTCTAGTAGTCTGTTATCAACTACAAATTCAATTTACTAGGGAAAAGTTTCTCATGAATTCCTTTTTCACTGTTTTATCTAACCCAATTAAATTAGTTTTGGCAATTTTTTTTTTTCTAAATTCTTAAATGTCAGGGAAGTGGAAGGAAAAGTATTACTCCTATTGTACTTGTTACAAATGCAATGTTTAATCTATCAAAGGTCAGTTTATATTTATCTTATACTTTGTCATAAAAATTATAAATAACAGCAATATGAGATAATGTATTTTATGTTTAGAGTAAGCAGTAATCTAAGTGGGCAATAATTTGTTTAATAAAAGTGCAGACTGGAGGGTATTATGCTGAGTGAAGTAAGTCAGTCGGAGAAGGACAAACATTATATGTTCTCATTCATTTGGGGAATATAAATAATAGTGAAAGGGAATATAAGGGAAGGGAGAAGAAATGTGTGGGAAATATCAGAAAGGGAGACAGAACGTAAAGACTGCTAACTCTGGGAAACGAACTAGGGGTGGTAGAAGGGGAGGAGGGCGGGGGGTGGGAGTGAATGGGTGACGGGCACTGGGGGTTATTCTGTATGTTAGTAAATTGAACACCAATAAAAAATTAAAAAAAATAAATAAATAAAAGTGCAGAAATTTCAGACAAAATTAAATTTATATTTAGGTCAATTAGATCCTTCAAATTAACAGGTCAACAGTACTACACCCTTCTTGGTAGAAGCATAAGGATATAGAATAAATATTCTTTTTTTAAAATATGCTTTTAATAAGACTTCGTTATTCTGAAATACAGGACAAGAATTTGTGTGTGGGGAAAGAATTGAAAGGAGTAATAATGGACATTTATTTATTTTTTTAAAAAGATTATTTGTTTATTTTAGAGAGAGAGAGCACAAGCATGAGGGGCAGAGGGAGAAGGAGAATCTCAAGCAGACTCTGCATTGAGTTGGGAGACCAACGTAGGGCTCCATCTCATGATCTTGCAATCATGACCTGAGCTGAAATCAAGAGTTCAAAGCTCAATTGACTGAGTCACCCAGGCACCCCAATAATGGACATTTATTGAACACTTTTCATGATTCAGGAATTGTTAAAGTGCTCATATGTATTAATTCATTTAATATCATAAAAAAGTCTCTGAGGAAAAGTGACACAACTTCTAAGTGCTCACCCAAGTTATAGTCTCCTCTTCTTTTTCAGCTGACAGCCCTTTCCCAATTTCCTTTGCAGTTAGAAGTGGTCATGTGACTGAGTTCTAGCTAGTGGAGTACAGAAGTGAACTGTAGTCTTTCCAGGTCTGGCTCATAAAACTCTCCCACAGGTAATGCTCCAAGCTTTTTTAATTCTTTCTATTAACAGAAATGAAGATGTTTCTTAGGATGCCCTTGGCAGATGCATATTAAAAATGGATCATCTCTTCTTGGGGTCACTGAAATTGAATCTCTCTTACATAAATTAAATCCAATTGTAACTAGTTACGAATAATTATAACTCAATATGTGTGACAAGGTATTTTAGTTCTCAAAGGAATATAATGTTCTTAAAATGATACCTAATCACTTTTTGTATACATATGATTTAGCTTTTTATTTTTTTTACTTTTCTTACTTCATATTTTTAGAATTATATATATTTTATTTTTCTTTCCAAAATTTTATCTTTAAGTAATCTCTATACCCAACATGGGGCTTGAAATCACAACCCTGAGATCAAGAGTCACATGCTCTACCAACAGCCAGCCAAGTGCCCCAAGAATTATATATATTTTCAATCTCGTATTCTACAGCAGAATACTCTGTATATAAATATATTTGGATATGACAATGAATAAATGAACTGGAATTTACAATGCATACTTCTTGATTTAAAAAAACACTTGGACTAGTGTTTATATCAGAGATAAAACATCACTAAAAAAATTATACTTAAAAATGTAATTATAAACTAAATTCCAAGGGAATTTTTTTTGTCTTTTAGTTTATTTAAGAACAGAATTACTTAGTTTGTTATGGAAGATTGTTAAAGATTTCAATTTGAGGGATCCCTGGGTGGCGCAGCGGTTTGGCACCTGCCTGTGGCCTAGGGCATGATCCTGGAGACCCGGGATCGAATCCCACGTCAGGCTCCCGGTGCATGGAGCCTGCTTCTCCCTCTGCCTGTGTCTCTGCCTCTCTCTCTCTCTCTCTCTCTCTCTCTCTCTCTGTGTGACTATCATAAATAAATAAAGAAAAAAAATATTAAAAGAAAAAAGATTTCAATTTGAGATTTAAGTTTTAGTCAGAATGTTCTTTTTGTTCTTTAATCTCTAGCCTCTATTATCTGTAAGTTGTTTCACTACTTTAAAAAAATTATATTACCTTTTGGTTATTTCTGTATGGTTTATTCAGAGGGCAAATTGTATTAAAGTTGAACTTTAAAAATTAGAGCAAAAAAAATACAAAGGTACATATTTAAAGAGGCTAAATATGTCAAGATCTTACTGGTCCCTCTCCAAAAAAGTAGCATTAGTGCCTTTTACATTGGAGATGCAAAGGTTTGGTTAAATTCTAAATCTAAACTTTGCCTAAGCCTTTTCAGCAGCTTTGACAGCAAAGACCAAAGAATTAAAGATGAAGTGATCACAGCTCTTTATATTTGCAACGTCCTCTTGAATCTCTGCCTTAGAGATCTGGAAAGATGTGAGCACATTCTTGTAATGCATTCTATTCCTTCAAAACACAGGTAATAAACTCCTGTGGGGAGTGTAGATTGTAGGGAAGAAGTGTGAACACAACATTTGATAAAACAGGTTGACTTTTGATTAAATAGAATTTAACAAGCTTTTATGTTGGTTTTTGCAGACTAGTTAGTAGCAGTACTTCTCTTGGTAGACCTTTGCCAGGAGGCTTTGTTATCTCTTCTAAATAATGAAGTCTGGGAAAAGTTAAAAATGTTTCTATTGTGCTCTCTCTCTCTCTTTCTCTCTTTTTCCCTTTCTCTCTCCCTCCCTCTCAAGAAAGACAGGGGAATGCCTGGGTGGCTCAGTTGGTTGAGTCACCGACTTGATTTTGGCTCAGGTCATGATCTCAGGATCGCTAGATCAAGCCCTGCATGGGGCTCTGTGCTTGGCATGGAGCCTGGTTATGACTCCCTCCCCTTCTGCCCTGGCCCCAACTCTCGGGTGCACTCTCTCTTTCAAAAAAAAATTTCTGCTGGATAAGCAAAGAAAAAGCTATGCATAGCTGAATTAGTGACAATGAGGGCGTGACAGATATATTTATGTAATCAGGTGAGCAATGTAGTAAACTACTGCATTTCATCAAATTGCAGATGTATATATTTTTTTCAAATACTAACATACTTAAAATTAGGATGCATTTTACAACTGCTATAAACTAAATGTCAATCATGATGTACTAGTTAATCCTTGTACATATGCAAATTTGGTATAGCTATTTATATTTTACTCACCTCGTTGAGCTGTGTGTGTTGTTGGAACTCTGTAGTTCCAACTGTAGTAAGTGTATTGTTACTAAATAGTGCAACTATAGAGATTACCAAGTCTTGAAATAGGTAACCCAAATATTAAAACAAAAAGAGTCTGAAATGACCAAATTCATGAATCACACGAGATAATTGTTGGAGTACTGAGACATAAATTTGTTGAAAAACTTTCTGGGGCAAGCCGAGTGGCTCAGCAGTTTAGCGCCACCTTCAGCCCAGGGCGTGATCCTGGAGACACAGGATCTAGTCCCACGTCGAGCTCCCTGCATGGAGCCTGCTTCTCCCTCTGCCTGTGTCTCTGCCTCTCTCTCTCTCTCTCTCTCTCTCTCTTTCTCTCTCTCTCTCCTCTGTATCTCATGAATAAATAAAGACAATCTTAAAAAAAAAAGAGAGAAACTTTCTGTTGTCTGAACAGAAGCTTCTTAAGTTTCAGCAACATGTAATTCGAATGAGGAAAAAATAAAACTATGAGCTTATTCAGATAGAAAAGCACTAGCATCACAACTTTCAGAGCGGATGTCAGGAAGTTAAAAGACAAATCTTGGAGACAATAGGACAATTAGGAATTTCTTTTAAGAAATTCTGCATCGCCAGCAATTTTGATGGCACAGAGAAAGATATTGTGTTGAAAAAAGTGGAAAGCAATGACTCCAAGTTAAAAACAAGCATAGTGGAGTCAGGCTTTATGAAGAAGTTTTTAGGAATAAAAAAACTAATTTCTTTTACTATCATTTTCCTCATGTGATATGTTAAAAATCTATGTCAAAATAAATGTAAAATAATATTTTCAATAAAAAAGTGAAAAAAAAAACATTTATCTGCAGGTAACTGGGAGCATTTTTCTAATACTTGCCATAAAAGATTGTAGGATATAATCGATGATAAATTAGATTAAATAAAATACCCTAATTTATCTTAATTTTCATGACCTAATATTATTTTCAAACATCTTAAAAATAGGAGCACAAGGTTAGGATATGTAATTTTTAAAAAAAGATTTTATTTATTTATTCATGAGAGATACAGAGAGAGAGAGAGAGAGAGAAAGAGAGGGACAAAGACAGGCAGAGGGAGAAGCAGGCTCCATGCGGGGAGCCCGAGGTGGGATTCAACCCCGGGTCTCCAGGATCAGGCTCCGGGCTGAAGGCGGTGCTAAACCGCTGAGCCACCTGGGCTGCCCAGGATATGTAATCTTTATATGTTAAAATTATCCACATATTGGTTGATCCCTTTTGTCCATCTGTTAACAAAAGTTTTAGGTATGACTCAACAAATCTACCTCACTTTACTTATGTATTAGAAAGGAAAAGGAAGAATGGCTTCATTATCAGAATTGGCTCACAGTGATTGAATGCCTCCAGTTACTGAGAACGAGACTTTGTGCTTCTCATGGGCTAGCTCTCATAATCCTGACAAAGATCTGTGTAAGATATCATTCCAGTATCCAAATGAGAAAACTGAGGCTGAGAGAAATTAGTATGTAGTGGAGTTGGAATTTGAATTCAGACAATCTGGCCTCGGTGTCTGTGCTCCATTATACTCTATAGGGAAGTTATACTGTGTAGTGATTAAAAAAAAACATAGAGAAGCCTGATCAGTTGGGTTCAAATTCTACTCTGCCATTAACCAGTTGTGTGACCCTAAGAAAAGTGATTTAACTTCTCTGTTTCAACTGTAAAATGATGATGATAACAATGATAATTTCTTCTCAGTTAGGATGTTGTAAGGATTAAAAGAGTTAATGCATGTATGACATTTAGAAAATGTCTGGTATATAATTAGCATTATCTAAGTGTTAGCCTTTTGTTATACCATCTCCTGTATGTTATGATTGGCCAGAAAGGGGATTATGTACCTTGAAAGAAACAACCTGGTGCTCAAAGAAAAATCAATCTGGAATTTTTTATTTCTCTGCTGCCTACATTTATTTTTACCAGAAAACCAAGTATGATGGATCTTTTCCAATTGTTCTATTTAATTGAACAACTGTGATTAAAGATCAGCATTATCTTTGATGAGTTTTCCTATAGCCACATTAATCCTACTCTTTAAAGTGGTGTTCAGTGGATCTTTTGAATTTCTCATAGATGGTAGCAAATTCAAATTTAAGGTTATTTATATTACATTTTTACAGGCACTAAAAATGGATAGTTTCTTCATATTGTTAAAGCCTTTTTTTTTTCTAAGATGAAAACTCAAAGGATGTTTAAAAGGAAACCGGAAAAATCACAAGGATAGATTTATAGTTATACAGATTGTTAAAATGTACTTAATGTTGTATTATTTTTCCAAGAAATACCATGTTGAAATAAACTCTTGTTGATAGAACTGAGTTATTTTAGTTATAAAAATTACCTGACACACTGACACAGATCTGGACTTTGATCTTGGTTGCGTTAATTACCAGTGGTATGACTTCAAAAACTGACTTTTCTGAGACTGTTTCTTAGTAAGAACTGAATAAATGTCTATTTTATAGGCAAATTGTGAAGATTAAATGAGTAATTAATATAAAACATCTAATACAAAGACTCAAAATTAACTACTCAAAATTAACTACTGTTAATTAACTACTGCCCCTTACACCCATACTCTGCCCCAGCCTTTTTCTTTTACATTTTTAAAAAAAGATTTATGTATTTATTTTAGAGAGTGAGTGAGAGAAAGTAAGTGCAGTGGGAGGGACAGAGGGAGAGAGTCTCAAGCAGATTCCCCACTGAGTACAAACCCCCACATGGGGCTCTATCTCATGACCCTGAGACCATGACCTGAGCCAAAATCAAGAGTCCAGTGCTCAACCAACTGAGCCACCCAGGTGCACAACCCTAGCCTTTTTCAAAAAGTAGGATCACTCCTAGAATTAATGACACACCAGGAAAATATTTTTGGTGTGCCTTATGGTAGAAATAAGTTACCTGATTTTAAAAACTGGAAAATTTCTGGGCCCATAGGAGGCATTGTGATTCGTTGATAAAAATTTAGAATAGTGGATGGAGAAATACACACACATAATTGTTTGTGGGCAATCAGTGCACTCCCTTGGGTATTGTCAACCTAAATTGGCATTGTGGTTAGACTACACACAATTGATATCCATGTACAGGACCATATATAAAGCTCAATACCAATGTTCTGTGAAGGACTAATGTAGCCCACAACCTTGAACTTGGCCTATATTTGAAATGAACAAGTCACCAAAAATTATATCAATAGGATTCTGGAGGCCAATCTTATATTATTTTTTTTAAGTTTTATTTATTTATTCATCAGAGAGAGAAAGAGAGAGAGAGATTGAGGCAGAGACACAGGCTGAGGGAGAAACAGGCTCCATGCCGGGAACCCCATGTGGGACTCGATCCCGGGTCTCCAGGATCATACCCTGGGCTGAAGGCGACGCTAAACCGCTGAGCCACCAGGGCTGCCCCTGAGCCACCAGGGCTGCCCCAATCTTATATTAAAGAAATATTGCCCCAGCCAGTAGAAATGAACTGTTTGCTAAGCCACCTCCTAGGAACCAGGGCCCAGGTGGTTCCCATAAATATAAATCCAAAACTACTCACATCATCTAGTCAAGATCACAATCAGGAGGAGTATTGGAGGAGAAAAGTAGGAATCAAGTATCCTTGTTAGTCTCGGTCTGGACTTGAGAGGCCCTGCCCCAAATGGCTTGACATAAGGTATTCTAAAGTATGGAGGGCTTCTTCAGTTGTGGGGCATGCAGCAATGGCCCTACTGTCCTATGTCTGGAGATGATTCTGCACAAGACTTTTATTCTCTCTTAGATCTTTGAGTAACATAGCAAGGATTACTATTTAGTCTGACTTCAGAGTCTTCTGTAAACTTAGTGACGTAAATCATTACCCAAGACATTAACAAATTAGTTATTAGGATATCTCAAGCCAAGTTGCAATAAATAAATTTTCTTAAAAATTTAAAATCTGTCTATATTCTAGCATCTTTTCCAGATCCCTCCAATTTCAACCTTCTCCCATTAACCACAATGGTGTTACTGTTATCAGAAGAATTCAGAGTAGGCCTACAAATGGAACCTTTGCCCTGTATTCAGAGGTGTTTTTCCTCAAGGGTTTTATCAATTGATCTTTTTTCTTCTAATGTATTTTTGGCATTTTATGCCCTATAGCTCTCAATTGTTAGATCCTGACAACAAGGATGGCCTCTCTGATGTTTGGCAAATGTAAATATTACATATCATGCTTATCTTAATCATCATATGTCACTACAATCAATTATAAAAGAAATTGGAAGAATTAAAGATTTTAAAAATAAACTGATAATATAATATAGTGAAGAGTGACAATGCATTATCCAACAGATTTGCTGATTTCTTACTTATTATTATGTTGGGTATACACTATAGTTCTTCCAATTCTGTTTCATTATCCCTAAGTAGTCAACCATGGTAGCTACTGTTAAAATTTTTATTTTAATTCCTCCCAAAGCTTTTTAGATATACCTCTTAGTACCTGTTTTTTAAGTGCTTAATTAAGAGATTATAATATGCATCTTTAATTTATCATAGCATATTTCAAGGTAATATTATCACTTCACATAAAATGAAATGATTTTAGCAATAATAAGTAATCTTTATTATCCTGATAGACATTTGGTGCTAGTGTTTTCAGAAAATTTTTTTCCAGCTTAAAAACTTGGCTTTAGTGTGAGGGTTTGTCTGAAATACTTAGTCCTACTGTCAAAACTACTTTGTGCTTCCAGAATAAACTTACCTAATCACAATATTTTATTTTTAAAAATACATTGTAGGAGTCAATTTGGGTATAATTTGTTTACAATTTTGAAATGCACGTTTGTGAGTTCCATAAGCCATAATTTACTTCCTACTACTGTCTTTGTAATGTTTTGTTATCAAGTTTTGTTAGCTTCATAAAGAAAAATGGAAGTGCTGCTTCTTTTTTCTATACCTAAAATAATATTTATGAAAGACTATAATTCTTAATAATTTGGTAGCATTTGCTGGCCTATCTGGACCTGAAGTTTTCTTTATTGAAAGATTTAACCATGATCCAATTTTTAAAATAATCATAGGACTTTTCTGTTTATTTTCTTCATTTTTTTTTTGAGTCAGTATGATGTTCTAAGAATTCAGTATGATGTTCTAGGAATTTTGCTAGTCTACCTGTTTTCATAGTTGTTGACAAAAAAATAATTTTTTGTGTCTTTAATTATAATTTTAATGCCAGAAGCATGTGCAATTAGTTATTTCCCCATTTTATTTTGAATCCTGTTTATTTGGGCTTTTTCTCCTTTTTCGTGATCAATTTTATGACTTTTATTGATTTTATAAATTTTTACAAAACCAACTTTTTCTTTGTTGAATATTCTGTTTTGTTGTTCCATAAGTTTTTGTTTTTAATCTTATTTCCTTTATTTTTTTGAAAAAAAAACTTTTTATTTTATTTCTTTTATTTTTATTTTTAACATTGCTTATGAGACTCACTTTATTGTTTGTATTTATGTATTTATGTATTTCTTTCTTTATTTTAAGATTTTAATTATTTATTGAGAGAGAGAGCACAAGCATGGGGAGAGGCGGAGGGAGAGGGAGAAGCAGACTCTCTGCTGAGCAGGGAGCCAGACATGAGGCTTGATCCCAGGACCTCAGGATCACGACCTGAGCCAAAGGCAGACACTCAACCAACTGAGCTACTCAGGTGCCCCACTTTATTGTTTTAATTGTACAAAAGGTTTATTATTACCCAAACCTGATATGAAATATACATGATAACTATTGAGCTATTGTATTTTGTTTTTTAATGACATGGATTTTTTTTAAGTTATTTAAATTACAGTTAGTTAACATACAGTGTAATATTAGTTTCAGGTGTATAATATAGTGATTCCACACTTCCATACAATACCTGGCAATCATCATACACACAAAAAAGTTCTAAAAAAAGAACCTCAAAATGTGTGTCTTTTTTAAATGACTTTCTTATAGCTAAGTAATATTCCATTGTGTGGTATATATATACCTTCTTCCTTATTCATTTATCAGTCAATGGACACGGGCTATTTCCATAATTTGACTATTATAGATAATGCTGCTATAAACATCAGGGTGCATGTATCTCTTTGAATTAGTATTTTTTTATGCTTTGGGTAAATACCTAGTAGTCCAATTGCTGAATCATAGGACAGTTCTATCTTTAACTTTTTGAGGAAACTCCATTCTGTTTTCCAGAATGGCAGCACCAGTTTGCGTTCCCACCAACAGTGCAAGAGGGTTCTTCTGTCTCTGTACTCTTACCAACACCTGTTGTTTCTTGTATGATTTTAGCCACTCTGACAAGTGTGAGGTAATATCTCATTGTAGTGTTGGTTTGTATTTAACTGACGATAAGTGATGTTGAGCATCTTTTCATGTGTCTGTTGACCAACTGTATGTCTTCTTTGGAAAAATTGTCCATTCATATCTTCTGTCCATTTTCTTTATCTGTCCATTTTTAAAAATATTTTATTTATTTTGAGAAAGAGAGAGAGAGTGTGAGCATGAGTCAGGGGGAGGGACAGGAGGAGTGAAGAGGGATAAGTAGACTACCAGCTGAGTGCAGAACTTGACATGAGGCTCCATCCTAGGATCTTGAGATATGACCTGAACCAGAGTCAGATGCTTAACTGACTGAACCACCCAAGCAACCATGTCTTTTGCCCATTTTTAATTGGATTATTCATTTTTGGGGTGTTGGGTTTTATAAGTTCTTTATAGATTTTAGATACTAACCTTTTATCAGATACATCATTTGCAAATATCTTCTCCCATGCTGAAGGTTGCCTTTTAATTTTGTTGTTTGTTTCCTTTGCTGTGCAGACACTTTTTATTTTGATGAAGTCCTTTTGTTTTCCTTGCCTCAGGTGACATGTCTAGTAAGAACTTGCTACTGCCAAGGTCGAAGAGGTTTCTGCCTGTGTTCTCCTATAGGATTTTTATGGTTTCAGGTCTCACATTTAGGTCTTTCATCCATTTTTTATCTTTCATAAACATAAAGAATTTATCTTTATGTATGATATAAGAAAGTGGTCCATTTTCATTCTTTTGTATGTGGGTGTCCAGTTTTCCCAACATCATTTGTTGAAGAGACTTTTTTTCATTGCATAGTCTTTCCTGCTTTGTAGAAGATTAATTGACCATAGCTGTGTGGGTTCAATTCTGGGTTTTCCATTCTATTAATGTCTGTTTTTGTGCAAGTATCACACTGACTTGATGATTACAGCTTTGTAATATAACTTGAAGTCCAGAAATGTGACTCTTGCAACCCAGGAATATATCCCACTTAATCATGGTAAATGAAGTTTTTAAAGTATTGTTGCAATCAATTTGCTCGTATTGTATTGAGGATTTTTCTATTCATGTTCATCAGTGATATTGACCTGTAGTTCTCTTTTTTAGTGGAGTCCTTTATCTGGTTTTGGCTTTAGGGCAATGAAATTACCCTGAAAGAATGAATTACCTCAAAGAATTAATTTGGAAACTTTCCTTCCTTTTCCATTTTTTTGGAATAGTTTGAGAAGGTTAACAACTCTTCTTTAATGTTTGGTAGAATTTGCCTGTGAAGCCACCTGTCCTGGACTTTTGTAATTGGCATTACTCTATTTAATTTTATTGAGAGCTTTAGGATTACTGATTCAATTTCTTTGCTGGTTATTAGTCTGTTCAAGTTTTCTATTTCTTCTTCTTTCAGGTTTTAAAAGATTTTATTTATTTATTTATTTTCTATCTATCTATCTATCTATCTATCTATCTATCTATCTATCATCTATCTATCTATTTATTTATTTGAGAGACAGAGAACACAAGCAAAGGGAGAGGCAATGGGACAGGAAGAGAAAGAATTCCAAGTAGACTCTGAACTGAGCATAGAGGCCAAATCAGGGCTTGATCCCATAGTCCTGAGATCATCACTACCTGAGCCAAAACCAAGAGCTGACGCTTACCTGACTGAGCTACTTAGGTGCCCTTCTTCCTCTTTCAGTTTTGGTAGTTTATATGTTTCTAGGAATTTATCCATTTCTTCTGGGTTGTTCAATTTGTTGGCATATAGTTTTCCATTATATTATCTTATAATTGTTTGTATTTCTGTGGTGTTGGTTGTTATTTCTCTTCTCTCATTTTGATTTTATTTATTAGGGTCTTTCTCTCTCACACACACACATACTCTCTCTCTTTTGTGATAAATCTGGCTAGAGGCTTATCAATTTTTTCAGAGAGCCAGCTCCTGGTTTCCTTGATCTACATATATGTATATATATATTGTTGTTGTTGTTGTTTTTAAGTTTCTATATCATTTATTTCTGTTGAGCAGTACCCTCTGGATTCTATCCCAGCCAAACCTGCTGTTCTTTAAAATGCCAGGCTTTAAATCCCATTGTTTGCAAAAGCTCACAAAATTGAACCCCTCTCGTTTTTCAAGCCAATGGCTTTGGGGAAACATTCTCTTTGTGTATTCTCAACTGTGCTCCTTTCTCTCTCTACCTTCCATGCCACCATGGCTCTTTGTCCACAGCACCCATGATCTGTTTTTCCCCTAAATTATGTCTCCACACTTTCTACCTTCTCCAGTGTGGCCTTTTCTCTCCCTTTAGTTGTGGAGTTGGTTTTGTCAGTCTTCATGCTGATTTCTGGGGTATTTGGATGTTTGATAGTTATCTAGTTGTGTTTGTGTGATGAGACAAGCCTAGCTTCCTCCTACTCTACCACCATCTTACTCTCTAAAACTATTTCTTCTTCTTCTTTTTGTTTTTTAAATGAGGTACAATCAACAAACAATACAATATTAGTTTCAGGTATACAACATAGTGATTCAACATTTGTATACATTGTGAAATGATCACAGTAAGTAGTTGCCATCTGTCACCATACAAAGTTAATACAATATTATTGACCATATTCCTGGTGCTGTACATTATGTCACTATAATTTATTTTATAACTGCCAGTTTGTACTTTTTAAAAAGATTTTATTTATTTGAGAGAGAGAGAGAGAGATAGCATAGTGGAGTGAGGGGCAGAGGGAGAAGCAGTCTCCCCACTGAGCAGGGAGCCCCATGCAGGGCTCAATACCATGACTCCAGGATCATGACCTGAGCCAAAGGCAGGCACTTAATTGACTGAGCCACCCAGGCACCCTTGCAAATTTGTACTTATTATCTCCTTCATCCACTTTGCTCGCCTCTACCCCTTTTCTGTCTCCTGACCACAAATCAGTTCTCTGTATTTGAGTCTGAGATGTATTTTGTTTGTTTTGATTCTTCATATAACTGAAGTCATGCAGTATTTGTCCTTCTCTCTCTGACTTATTTCACTTAAGATATTACCCTCAAAGTCCATCCATATTGACACAAAAGGCAAGATGTCATTCTTTTTTATGCCTCAGTAGTATTCCATTTTGTATATATATGTGTATATACACAGACACACCACATATTCTTTATCCATTCATCTGTCATTGGACACTTACGTTATTTTGATATCTTAGCTATTGTAATTAATGCTGTAATGAATATAGTGGTGCAGATTTTTGAATTAGTGTTTTAGTTTTCTTCAGATAGATACCCAGTAGTAGAATTGCTAGATCATGTGGTATTTCTAGTTTTAGTTTTTCAAGGAAACTCCATACTATTTTCCATATTGGTTGTACCAATTTA
Organism: Canis lupus dingo; assembly: GCF_003254725.2. Lineage (NCBI taxonomy): Eukaryota > Metazoa > Chordata > Mammalia > Carnivora > Canidae > Canis > Canis lupus. The sequence goes on from NC_064248.1 coordinate 46,856,272, forward strand.
CATTCCCACCAACAGTGTAAGAAGGTTCTCTTTTCTCCACGTTCTTGCCAACGCTTGTTATTACTCATCTTTTGATGAGTGCCTATTGGCCACTAGTATGTCTTCTTTGGAAAAATGTCTATTCAGATCCTGTTCCCATTTATTAATGAGATAGTTTTATGTTAATGAATTGTATGAGTTCTTTATATATTTTGGATATTAACCTCTTATCAAATATATGATTTGCAAATGTCTTCTCCTTTTTAATTAGTATGAATTGTTTTTCTTGCCTAATTGTTGTGGCTAGGACTTCTAATTCTATGTTAAATAAAAGTGAGGAAAGTGGGCATTCTTCTTTTTTCTAATCTTAGAGGAAAAGCTTTTAGCTTTTCACCATTGAGTATAATATTAGCTCTGAGTTTGTCATATATGGCCTTTATTATATTCAGGTATGTTCCCTCTATACCCACTTTATTGAGAGTTTTAATCATAAATGGATGTTGAATTTTGTCAAGTACTTTTTTCCTTATCTACTGGTATGATTATATGATTTTATCCTTCATTTTGTTAATGTAGTGTAATGTATCATGTTGATTGATTTGCATATTTTGAAGCATCCTTGCATCTCTGGAGTAAATTTCACTAGATCATTGTATACGACTCTTTTAATTTTATTGTTGAATAATAATAGTTTGTGAACATTTGTAGGCAACAATTCAATTTCAAAAACATTAGTTGCGCTAGTTATATGATTTTATATCAATCTTTCACCTTAGAAAAGACTTATTAAAAACCTATATATGGCATAAGCAAGTTCTGTTTTTTTTCTGGGCCTTAATAAAAAGTTCGAGTTTATACATTTTCTCCCAATAACTATCTGGAAGTGTACAGATAGATATTTGAAGGAAATTATGTATTTCCAGGAGCACAACTGACACTAAATGTACCACAATAAAAAAAAATGAGATAGTTATAGATTTATGGCTATTTTTTTATAACCAACCTTCTACTCTTTAATTGGCATTCTTTTAGACAATTTTGGAAGTGTATCATTCAGTTGGTAGTTTGATGCTGCAGCATACCAGAACATGTTATATGGTTGTTGATATCATAAATTAATACATTTAAATAAACATCCTGAGAATTTTATAAGCTCCTTAAAATAAGGGGGGCATCCTATACGAGTATGTCGTTCAAGGCTAATTTTCCTAATCCCAAATTTTTAACATTTTTTAATGAGTATTTATTTTATAAGTCAAATACCAGAGTTTAATTCTCCATCTTAATATTCTAGTAGCCTTAAATACATTACCTAAGCTTGATCAACCTCATTTCTCCCATATATGTGGCTAATAATATATACATGTGTTATCTATACCTATTTTCTTTTGAAGCACTTCCTCAAGTCTTTGTCATTTGTTGTTTGTTTGTTTGTTTGTTTTGGCTGAAGGCGAAGACAAAAGTTGGTAGACCATATTTTTCCTAAACAATATTATTGGATAGTATTAAGAAGAATTGTTCTGCATTCTAAAAGCCGTTTGGGAGATTCCTGCATTAAAGACTAGATGACAGTAGACTTTTTTAAGATACGAAGAAAGATCATCTTCATTGTGTGAAGGATTTATATTTAGAAAATCATGTTCAAAGCCACTTTTTATGCAATTATCTAAGAGCTCTTTAGGTACTGTTCATAGATATCAACATTTTGTCAGTATGAAATGTCTAAGATATAGAAAAGCTTTATGAGCTTTATCAGTTTTTAATTCATAGCAAAGTACCCTAAAGTTAGCTGCTTAAAACAACAGCTATTTTATTTATGATTCTGGGACGACCTTGTTGGACAGTTCTGGTCTGGGCCAGCCTTCACTAATTTTGGCAAGGTTTACTCATGTGTCTATGATTAGTTAGTTGGTGGACTGGCTGGGGCTGGCTTGTTTATAACAGTTTTGTCTAGGAAAACTGAGATGACTGGAGCCACTCTAGTATAGTCTTTCAATCTTTCACCAAGTTGGTCTCGTTTTATTCATGTGATGGTGTCAGAATCATCTGACAAGAGAAGAAGTTTTGAAGCTTCTTGAAGCCGAGGTTTAGAATTCAACAATTCAGTAAAACTTCTGGTAGATTCTTCTGGTCAAAGTCATAAGGTATGCCCAGATTTAAGAGGTGTAGAAATACATTCCAATTTTTGATGAGAAGAATTACAAAGAACTGTGGCCTTTCTTGATGTCTAATATGTGAATAGAGGTATGAAAAAAATTTAATCAGCTATTTATTTCTAATGCCAAACATTATGAACAAGTTTAAAAATTCACTCAACCTTTAAATGTTTTGTCCACAAATTTTAATAATCATATACAGCAGGAAATAAATTATACCACCTTAAATAGATTATATTGAATTTTAGACATTAATAATTCTTCCAGTGTGTTAGAGAAAATATAACATTAAAAAATCAAAATAGGAGATTTTAATATTTATTAGTACTTATAGTGTTATGGAAAGTAGGACATTGGTTGAAATGAAGTTTTGAATTGTTTATGAATTATATTTATCCCTATCCTTTTTATTGCAAAAAATTAAGCTCTCTTTTGGAATTGATAAGAACATTTGGTAACTTGATTTAAGAAATGTTTAACTTAAGAAAAGAGTTTTACAAAACTCCTGAATATTTAACCTCAGTAGACTTTTGTATAAACCAAGAGTAAATGGAAATTCCCTGACAAGTTTGAACAAAACATGTATTAATCACTTAGATTTTTTTGACAAAACCTGTGGGTTTAATGCAGGTTTGGGTAGTTAAAGACTTTTCACAGTTGTAGCTTCATCATCCTGTTTATAATCCTTCACCTATTACAATACTAAGTTGGAGGCTTAAAAAATAGTTCTAAAAAATGACAATGCAAGAAAAATATTTTTATTGATAGAGCATAGTGAATATATTTTATAGAATTTTTCATTTATCTAAAATGTGCATATTTAGTTCATTTATAAATTTATCAACATTGAGATTTCCAAGTCATATTAATTTATACACATATTAAAATATACTTTATAGGTAATAAAACTTTTTAAATTTTATGAGCATTAATATTATACAAAAATAAGTTATAATGCATTATTTTCTATAGTTATTGAGCTGTTGAAGAATGAAGAAGTAAAGTGATGGAGAATATTCAAAGATGTCTAATTCCACGTGTGCTTAAAGGAATTCATCTAGGAAAATATGGGGTAAGTCTTGAAAAATTTGGGTAAAGAAAAATAATTTCTACTTTAGAAAAAAAAGACAAGGACAAAGGTTAAAATCATGTAATTTTCAGAGAATTTGAAGGGACTGTCTTTCAGCGTATGTATATGGAAATTAAGTCTCGGAGCCTACTCAAGGTCACAAAACCAGCAAGTGTCATATATGAGTAGGAAATAAAATTTTATAACTTTAAGCCCAGTGTTCTCTCTTCAATGTCAAACACTAGAAAGGAGAAGATAAATAAGCTTTAGTATCTTTATATCACATCATAGGTTTACCCCATTTATTAACTGTATTGTTATTCTGAAGGTTACCAGTAAAAGGTTTTTAATTATTTTTAGTAATTATTTCTAATAATAAATATTCAAAAATCTGGAAACATTTATGTATCACTTTTCCCCCTGAATACCAATATACCTGTTCGCTCATAATACAAAAGATGAGTCAAGCTCATTTCTGTCTTCTCCCATAAACACAAATGCACATACCCACACACAGGGCATAAAATCTGAAAATGTTAAATGTGGTTATTCTTTCCTTATCTTTCTTGAATCAATTGGCCTTCCAAGACACACATTTTGAATTCATTTTTTGAGAACCTTTGTATGTGTGCATGTGTGTGTGTGTGTGTGTGTGTGTAATGATCACTGAATGTTGTATGGAAGTATTCAATCACTAAATTGTACCCCTGAAACTAATATTGCACTGTATGTAACTAATTGGAATTTGAATAAAAACTTAAAAAATAAAAATAGAATTTTTATTTAATTTCCACATCACAAAATCCTATTGATTCTACCTCTTTAATAAGTCTTAAGATAATCTTTGTAAATAACCACTTTCAATTCCTAAATGAACTCCCACACTGCATTTGCCCTCTCCATTGTGCCACCTCCCCAAACCATCTATCTGATGTGGGCCCTATATTCCCCCACAGCATTCCAAATGCTATCCATGTTATACCATTTGAACTTCTTCTAACAAACCACACTCTCTCATGCCTCCACACATTTACTTATTCCATTTCCTATGCCTACAACACCTTTCTCTACTTCTACTATTTCATACAAAATCAGTCATCCACTGGGACCTGATTCATGTATGCTTTTTTGTATTCCACAAATGGCTTTTATAGATAATAGGAAGACCATTCTTGTGTACATTAGGTATCTGTCAATGAGGACAGTTAGATTAAATAAAACTTTATGATGAGACTTCAAAGCCTCTATGGCTACAACAAACAAAACAAGCACATGAACAAATTGCTTCTTGCAGTGTTATAGATTGGGAAAAAATATATATATATTGGTAGGGAAAATAGGTTATACTTCATTATGCTGTGAAAAAAGTCTATTTATGACTCCTTCTATCCCATTCCATTCAAGTGTGCTGGATCATATAGTTGGCAGCAGACAAACCACAATATTGCAAATGACCCAGTACTCCCAATACTACCAATATCTTTGTCATTTACATTTACCTCAAAGGCTATTATTCCATAAGAATTTGAAAAATTATAATCATACATATTTTTAAGTTGACTTCTGAATGTTTTAAGTTTAAACTTTAATGGATTGCAAATGATATACTTATTGTTGTATTATAAACATTTCAATTTTTTTAAAGTTAAATCATATTTTTATTTCTATGAAATGAAACTGAAATGCCTTAGCAATTTAATACCTACTGTATTGAGTTGAATAGTGTCTTCAAAAAATCATGTTCAGAACCACTTGTGGTATTTTATTATGGCAACCCTAGGGAACTCACACAGATTTTTGCACCGGGAAGAGGATGCTACTGTAACAAATAGCTAAAAATATGGAAGTGGTTTTGGAGTTGGATAATGGGTACTGGCTGGAAGAATTTTAAAGTGCATGATAGAAAAAATTCTAAATTGTCCTGAAGAAAGTGTTGATAGAAATATGGACATTAAAGGCCATTTTGATGAGGACTCAGAAAGAAATAATGAACATGTTATTGAACACTGGAGGAGGGGTGATCTTTGTTATAAAGTTCAGATATAAAGTTGGCTGAACTGTGTTCTGCTGTTGAGTGGAAAGAAAAACTTATAAGGTATAATTTGGATATTTGGCTGGGAAGATTTCCAAAGTACAAAGTGCAGCTTGGTTTGTCTTTGTTGCTTATAGTAAAATGAGAGATAAAAGAGATAAACTGAGGAAGGAACTATTAAGCAAAAACTAGCCAGAACTTGATGATTTAGACAATTCTCAGATGATCCATATGGCACAGATGCTGAGGCATACCCTGGAAAGAACAATATGGGATGTGTGGACAATCTTTTTCTGAAGAAATCAGATATATGAGGTATGGATCTGATCAATTATCTTAGCAGAGGCCAGGATAAACTTTGTGTGTAATGCTGTGGAATTCCTTGACATTCACAGAAGATCAACAACATTTCGGGGAGTTTTATACCAGCAGAAAAACTGCCTGCCTAGACTGAAGGGGGCAGAAATCAGACTGAATGAAGAAAATCTGTCAGATTTAGAATTTAACAAAGAGGAAATGGGTTGTCCAGAGGGCAGAAGGGCCCAGAGAGGGCTGTTCAGAGGTTGATGGGGTCACCATCACCTGGAGACAGGGGTTAATGGGAACTCTTTAGATCCAGAAGGCAGACTGAACCACAGACATTTACTTTTAGGTTACAAAATCTAATGGAGCTTGTTTCTCTGGGATGGAAACTTGCTTAAGATCAGTGACTTATTATTCCTTCTATTTTCTCCCTTTAGGAATGGGAATGTCTATCCTATGCCTGTCCCACAATAGCAATTTTGAAAGCAGGTATATTGTTTTTTAGATCACAGGTCCACAGATGGGGAAAAAAAAAACTACCCCAGGATGGCTCATACCCAGAATCTGACCTATCCGTAACTTAGATGATGAGATTTGGAGCTTTTTGAGTTGATCAAATTTAGATGAGATTTTGGATTTAGAGTTAATGATGGAATACTTTAAAAGGTTTAGGAATGTTGGAATGGACATGAGTTTTTGAGGTCCACAGGCAAGGCTGTACTGGGTTGAGTATTGTTCTCCCTAAAATTCATGTCTACTCACCTTATTTGGAAAATAGAGCCTTTGCAGATATAAGTTTGGAGAGGGTCATACTGGGTGAGAGTGGAGCCTAAATCCAATGACTGGTGATTTTATAAGACAATATGAAGACACACAGGTACAATGCCACATGACAACAGAGCCAGGGAATGGAGTGATGAAGCTGCAGGGGTAAAGATGTTGAGTATTGCTGGCAACCATGGGAAACTAAGAAGAGGCAAAGAGGGATTTTTTTCTCTAGAGACTTTAGGGGAAAACATGGCCATCAAGACCAAGTTTTGATTTCAGACTTTTGGATTCCAGAACCATGAGAAGGTAAATTTCTATTGTTTTAAGTCATGCATTTTGTGCTTCTTTGAGCTCCAGTTCTATTCTTTTGTGTATGGCTGCCCAGTTTTCCCAATCCCATTTATTGTCATTTTCCTGTTTTGTTCATTTGTTGTAAATTAATTGATCATATATGTGTGGGTTTATTTCTTTACTCTCTTTTCTATCCCATTGATCTAACCTATATGTCTGTTATTTTGCTACAGCAGCCCTAATAAACTGATATACCTACTTTCAAACATTAAAACAAACAAATAAATAAAATATTTGAAAATTTTACGTCATCTCTTTTCTCCTTGAACATATATTTGCATTCCACTTTCCTACTAAGTTTATTCTAATATAATGTACTTTTATTCTTGAAAGTTTCTTATTGATCACATCATTCTGACTTTCCTGAAACAAACAAAAAATATATATATATAAACCAGAAGTTTATTTAAAAATTTTTCTATGACAATGAGTCTTCAGGTTAAATACTCTGAAGTACAAGTATTATCAGTATTCACTAATCAAAATAACAAAAATATACTGTAGAAAATAGCAAAATTTATAAGAAGCAAATATTTTATTGGAATAACAACTCTATGAGGTTAATAGACTGTTTATTTCCTAAATTCAATTATCAATGAATGAATATAACTTACTTTATTTATCTATTGACGAGCACTTGAATTGTTTCTACCTCTAAGCTGTGAATAATACTTCTATGAACAGGGATGTGCAAATATCTCTTTGAGATCCTGCTTTAATTTGCTTTGGATAAATATCCACATGTGGGATTGTTGGATTATGTGACAGTTTTATTTTTAAGTTATGGAGGAACCCCCAAATTGATTTCATAGTAGCTATACCAATTTGCATTCCTACCATTAGTTACATAAAAGGTTTCATTTTCTCCACATGCTCACCAACACTTGTTATTTCTAATTTTTTTGATAATAGATATTCTAAAAGGTGTGAGGTGATATCTCATTGTGGTTTTGATTGCATTTCCCCAATGATTAGTGATATTGAGCAGCTTTTAAAAAATATTTTATTTATTTATTAATGAGAGATACAGAAAGAGAGAGGCAGAGACACAGGTAGAGAGAGAGAGGCAGAGAGAGAAGCAGGCTCCATGCAGGGAGCCTAACATGGGACTCGATCCCGGATCTCCAGGATCATGCCCTGTATTGAAGGCAGGCACCAAACCGGTGAGCCACCCAGGTGTCCCTGAGCAGCTATTCATGTGCCTGCTGGCCATCTGTATCTCTTTTTTGGGAAAAATGTCTTTGAGGATCCTCTGCTCATTTTTAAAAGTCAGTTTCTGTTTGTTTTGCTATTGATTTGTATGAGTTCTTTATGTATTTTGAATATTAACCCCTCATCAGATATATGATTTGTAAATATTTTGTCTCATTCTGTACCTTGACTTTTCATTTTGTTGATGGTTTTCTTTGCTGTGGAGAAGCTTTTCATTTTGATGTAGTTCCACATGCTCATTTTTGCTTTTGTTACCTTTGCTCTTGGTGTCAAATTAAAAAAATCATTGCCAAGACTGAAGCTATGTTTTCTTCTGGTAGTATTATGGTTTCAGTTCTTATATTCAAGTCTTTCTGAGTTAATTTTTGTGTGTGGTGTAAGATAGTGGTTCAGTTTTATTCTTTTTCATGTGGATTTCCAGTTTTTTTTAACACCATTTATTGAAGAGACTGACCTTTTCTTATTGTATACTTTTTGCTCCTGTGTCATAAATTGTGAACATATATGTATGAGTTTGTTTCTGGGCTCTCTCTTGTATTTCTTTGATCTATAATATTTGTTTTTGTGCCAAAACCATATTGTTTCTATTACTATAGATTTGTAATATAGTTTGAAGTTAAGAAGCATGATGCCTCCAGCTTTGTTCATCTTTCTTTTGTTATTATTTTTATTTTAAATTCAATTAATTAACATACACTGTATTATTAGTCTCAGAATTGTGTTCAGTTATTCCTCAGTTGTATATCCTCCTTACTGCCAAACACACTGTTACCCATATCCCCACTATCCTCCCCTCCAGTGACCCTCAGTTTGTTTCCTATGATTAAGACTCTTATGATTTGTCTCCCTCACTGATTACATCTTGTTTTATTTTTCTCTCCCTTCTTCTACGCTCCTCTGTTTTGTTTTTTAAATTCTATATATGAGTGAGATCATATGATCAGTCTTTCTCTATTTTGCTTAGCATAATACTCCTTAGTTCCATTCACATTGTTGCACATGGTAAGATTTCATTTTTTTCATGGCTTAGGAATATTCCATTGTGTGTATATATACTACATATTCTTTATCCACTCATCTGTTGGTGGACATCAGGACTCTTTCCATGGTTTGGCTATTGTGGACACTGCTTCTATAAACACTGGGGAATAGGTACCCTTTCGGATCATTACATTTGTATGTTTGCAGTAAATACCTAGTAGTGCAATTGCTGGGTCCTAGGGTAGCTCTATTTTTTAACTTTTTGTGGAACCTCCATACTGTTTTCCAGAGTGGCTATACCGGCTTACATTGTCATCAGTAGTGTAAGAGAGTTCTCCATTCTCTGCATCCTCATTAATATTTGTTGTTTCCTGACTTGTTAATTTTAGCCATTATGACTGCTGTGAAGTGGTATCTCATTGTGGTTTTGATTTGTATTTTCCTCATGCTGAGTAATGTTGAGAATTTTGAACATTTTTTCATGTCTGTTTGGAGAAATGTCTTTTCATGTCTTCTGCCCATTTCTTGATTGGATTATTTGTTCTTTGAGTACTGAGTTTGATAAGTTCTTTATAGATTTTGGATACTAACCCTTTATCTGATAAAACATTTGCAAATATCTTCTCCCATTCTGTAGGTTATCTTTTGGTTTTGTTAACCTTTTTCTTTGTTGTGCAAAAGCTTTTTATCTTGATGAAGTCCCAATAGCTCATTTTTGCCTTTGGAGATATGTCTAGCCGGACACATCTGTGTCTAAGGTCACAAGAGGTTGTGTTCTCTTCGTGGATTTTGATGGATTCCTGTCTCACATTTTGGTCTTTCATCAGTTTTGAGTTTATTTTTGTGTATTGTTTAAGAAAATGGTCCACAGTGGTCCAATTTCATTATACTGCATGTGGCTTTCCAATTTTCCCAGCACCATTTGTTTGGTTTTTGTTTGTTCTTCCAATTGGATATCCTTTCTTGCTTTGCTGAACATTAGTTGACCATAAAGTTGAGGGTCCATTTCTGGATTCTCTATTCTGTTCCATTAATCTATGTGGCTTTTTATGTCAGTGCTATACTGTCTTGATGATTACACTTTTGTAATAGAGCTTGAAGTCCGGAATTGTGATACCCTCAGCTTTGGTTTTCTTCTTCAACTTTCCTCTCACTATTTGGGGCATTTTCTGCTTCCATAAAAATTTTAGGTTTATTTGTTCCAGTTTTCTGAATAATGTTGATGGTATTTTGATAGAGACTGCATTGAATGTATGGATTGCTCTGGGAAGTATAGACATTTTAACAATATTTATTGTCCTTCTAATCCAAGAGCTTGAAATGTTTTTCCATTTCTTTGTGTCTTACTTAATTTCTTTAATAAATGTTCTATAGTTTTCAGATTACAGATCCTTTACCTCTTTGGTTAGGTTTATTCCTAGATATCTTATGGTTTTTGGTGCAATTATAAATGGGATCGATTCTTTAATTCTCTTTCTTCTGTCTCATTGTGTATAGAAATGCAACTGATTTTTGTGAATTGACTTTATACCCTTCCAATTTGCTGAATTCCTGAAGTTCTAGCAATTTTGGGGTGGAGTCTTCTGGGTTTTCCACAAAGAATATCATGTCATTTTGTGAAGAGTGAGAGTTGGACTTCTTTGCCTATTTGGATGCCTTTTGTTTTTGTTGTCTGATTGCTGAAGCTAGGACATCTAGTACTATGTTGAACATCAGTGGTGATAGTAGACATCATTGCTGTGTTCCTGGCCTTATGGGAAAAATTCTCACCTTTTCCCCATTGAGAATGACATTTGCTGTGGGCTTTTCATGCATTGCTTTTATGATATTGAAGCATGTTCCTTCTATCCTTACACTATGCAGAGTTTTAATCAAGAAAGGATGATGTAGGGATGCCTGGGTGGCTCAGAGGTTGAGTGTCTGCCTTCGGTTCAGGGCATAATCCCGGGATCCGGGATTGAGTCCCACATCAGGCTCCCTATATGGAGCCTGCTTCCCCCTCTGCCTGTGTCTCTGCCTCTCTTTCTCTGTCTCTTATGAATAAATAAATTTTTTTTATAAAGGATGTTGTACTTTGTCAAATGCTTTCTCTGCTTCTATTGCAAAGATCTTATGGTTCTTTTCCTTCCTTTTATTAATATAGTGTGTCACATGGATGTTGAACCACTCTTGCAGCCCAGGAAATAAATCCCACTTGGTCATGGTGAATAGTCCTTTTTTTTAAATAAATATTTTATTTATTTAAGAGAGAGAGAGAGAGCATGAGTTGGGGGAGAGGCAGAGGAAGAGAGAAACAGACTCCCCACTGATCAGGGAGCCTAATGTGGGGCTCAATCCCAGGGTCCCAAGTTCAAGACCTGAGCTGAAGGCAAACAATTAACCAATTGAGCCACCAACATGCCCCCAAATAATCCATTTAATGTACTGTTGGATCCTATTGGCTAGTATCTTGGTGAGAATTTTTGCATCTATCTTCATCAGGGATATTGGTCTGTAATTCTCCTATTTTGGTGGGATCTTTATCTGGTTTTGGAATCAAAGTGATCCTGGCCTCACAGAGTTTGGAAATGTTCCTTCCATTTCTATTATTTGTAACAGCTTCAGAAGAATAAGTATTAATTCTTCTCTAAATGTTTGATTGAATTCTTCTGGGAAGCCATCCAGCCCTAGACTCTTGTTTTTTGGGAGGTTTTTGATTACTGCTTCAATTTCCTTGCTGGTTATGGTTCTGTTCGGGTTTTCTACTTCTTCCTGTTTCATTTCGGTAGTTCATATGTTTCTAGGAATGCATCCATTTCTTCCAAATTGCCTAATTTGTTAGCATATAGTTGCTCATAAAATGTTCTTATAATTGGATTTCTCTGATGTTGGTTTCATTCATGATTTCTTTATTTGGGTCCTTTCTCTATTCTTTTTCTTTTCTTTGTAAGAGTTTATTTATTTATTTGAGAGAGAGAGAGAATGCGAGAAAGAGAAGGGGCAGAGTGAGAGGGAGATGCAGACTTCTCGCTGAGCAGCGAACTCAAAAAGGGTTCGATCCTGGGACCTTGAGATCATGACCTGAGCTGAAGGCAGATGTTTAACCAATTGAGCCACCTAGGTGCCCCTCCTTTCTTTTCTTTTTGATATATCTGTTTAGGGGTTTATCAATATTATCAGTTCTTTCAGAGAACCAGCTCCTATTTTTGTTAATCTGATCTACTGCTCTTTTGGTTTCTATTACATTGATTTCTGCCCTAATCTTTATTAATTCTTATCTCCTGCTTGGTGTAGATTTTATCTGTTGTTCTTTATCTAGGTTCTTTAGATGTATGGGTAGATTGTGTATTTGAGACTTTTTTGTTTCTTAAGAAATGCTTGTACTGCTGCATGCTTCCCTCTTAGAACCGCCTTTGCTGCATCTCAAAGGTTTTGAATAGTTGTGCTTTCATTTTATTTGTTTCCATGAATGTGTTAAGTTCTTCTTTAATTTCCTGGTTGACCCATTCATTCTTAAGTAGGATGCTCTTTGGCCTCCATGTATTTGAGTTCCTTGAGACAGAGTTCAATTTTCAAAGCATTGTGGTCCAAAAATATGCAGGGAATACTTGCAATCTTTTGGTACTGGTTGGAACCTGCTTTGTCCCTCATTATGTGATTTATTATGGATAATATTTGATGTGCACTCAAGAAGAATGTATATTCTGTTACTTTAGGATAGGATGTTCTGAATATATCTCTGGAGTCCATCTGGTCCAGTGTGTCATTCAAAGCCCTTGTTTCCTTTTTGATATTCTGCTTAGATGATGTGTTCACTGCAGTGAGTGGAGTTGTTAAAGTTCCCTACAGTCATTATTATCAATGTGTTTTTTTAGATTTTGTTATTAATTGGTTTATATCATTGGCTGCTCCCAAATTAGCAGCATAGACATTTATAATTGTTAGATCTTCTTATTGAATAGACTCTTTAAGTATGATATAGTCTCCCTCATCATCTCTTATTACAGTCTTTGGTTTAAAATCTAACTTGTCTGATATAAGGGTTGTTACCCCACTTTTCTTTTGATGTCTACTACTATGATAAATGGTTCTCCATCCCCTACTTTCAATCTGGAGGTATCTTTGGGTTTAAAATGAGTCTCTTGTAGATAGCATATGTATGGGTCTTGATTTTTTTTTTTTTAATCCAATCTGATACCCTGTGTCTTTTGATTGGAGCATTTAGCCTATTTTTATTCAGAGTAACTACTGAGAGATACAAATTTAGTGTCACTGTATTACCTGTAAAGTCCCTGTTTCTGTATATTGTCTCTGTTCTTTTCTGGTCTGTGTTACTTTTGGGCTGTCTCTTTGCTTAAAGGATCCCCTTGAATATTCTTGTAGGGCTAGTTTAGTGATCACAAATTCTTTTAGCTTCTGTTCGTCCTGGAAGCTCTTTAACTCTCCTTCTATTCTGAATGACAGCCTTGCTGGATAAAGTATTCTTGGATGTATATATTTTTTCTCATTTATCATCCTGAATATATCCTGCCAATTCTTTCTGGCCTGCCAGTACTCTATGGATAGGTCTGCTGCCAGCCTTATGTTTCTACCTCAGTAGGTTAAGGACCTCCTGTCCTCAAGCTGCTCTCAGAATTTTCTTTTTGTCTGAAATTTGCAAACTTCACTATTCTATGTCAAGGTGTTGACCTATTTTTTTTTTTTTTTTTTGGTTGTTTATGGGAAGTGTTGCCTGTGTGTCCTAGACTTGAATGACTCTTTCCTTCCCCAGATTAGGGAAGTTCTCACCTATAATTTGCTAAAGTATACTTTCAGCCCCCCTTCTTCTTCTGGGACCCCAATATACTAATATTATTTTGTTTTATGATATCACTGATCTCTTGAATCCTCCCCTCATATTCTATTGGTTGTTTATCTCTCTTTTCCTCAGTTTCTCTATTCTCTATCATTTAATCTTCTATATTGATGATTTTTCTGCCTCATGTATCCTAGCAGTTAGAGTCTCCATTTTTGATTGCATGTCAGTAATACCTTTCTTTAAATTTTGACTTGATTAAATTATAGTTCTTTTGCTTCTCCAGAAAGGAATTCTTTAGTGTCTTCTATGCTTTTTCAAGCCTAGCTGGTATCTTTATAATCATTATTCTGAATTCTAGGTCTGACGTTTTACTAATATCCATATTTATGAAGTCTCAGACAGTTAGCACTGCCTCTTGTTTGTTTGTTTGTTTGTTTGTTTGTTTCCCAGGGTTTTTCCTTCTTGTCATTTTGTCCAAAGAAGAACAGATAAATGAGAGAACAAAATACAAAAATATCAACCACAATCCCAGCAAAATATACACTAAACAAATTGGAAGAGATTAGATACCAAAAAAGAGGAGAATGGAAAAAAAGAATATAATCAAACAATTGGACAGAACAGGGTAATACACTAGGTCCTGTGTGTATTTCATTTCTGTTTGTTAGAAGAAACTAGATTTCCAAATTGTAAAATTTGTATATATATACAAAAATAAAATTGAATAGATTGAAAGGAAGCCAAAAATGAAGACTATATATGTTTAAAATATAATAGAATTAAAAAAGACTTTTAAAAAAGATTTGATAAAATAGTTTAAAAAGGATAAAAGAAAAGAAAGAAATTTTAAACTGAAAGACTAAAGAATCATAAGAAATAAACCTCAAATTCTATATAATATTTTCTCTTAGTGCTGGAGTTTTTCAGTTCTGTGTGATTAGTAAATTTGATATTAGCCAGATGTTCCTGCTGGTCTTCTTGGGGAGGGGCTTGTTGCACTGATTCTCAGGTGTTTTTGCCTGGGCAGAATTGCACTGCCCTTGCCAGGGGGTGGGGACAGTGTAAGTGGCTCCAGATTGCCCAAAGTGGCTTTTGTTCCCTGAAAGCATTCTGCACTGCTTTAGAGGATAAAAAATAAAAATGGAAGCACCTCAATCTCCAGTCCTAGAGGTGAAAGATCATGGCCCCCACTCTTTCAGTGCAGCCTCAGGTAAAAGCAGTTAATCATTTTTGTCTCCCTGGTTTCCAGCTGCACTCTGCGTTCACCCAGCCTGTGACCAAGCATTTTTATCCTGGGAATATAACCCTTTTGAGTCTCCATACCTGCAGATTCCTGTGATGCACACTTGCACGGCTCCTTCCAGGGAAAGGAAGGTTCTGCTGCTTACTGGGCCCCTGTCCAGAGAGTGGTTGCTGGACCATGCCAGAGTTCACAGTTTATGGCAACACCAAGCTGAAAGCCCACTCCTGGGCTCACTGATTGCAACCAGTTTCCCCAATCCAATGCCTGGGAACTCCACCACCCTCAGGCACCTCAGTTCTTTCTGTGAACTCAGGGATCCTGAAACCATACTGCTCCCCTTAGGATTTTGCCCTGCTATGCCACCTGAGCACGTTTCAGGCAGGGATGTCTCTCAGCCAGAGCAGTCTTATAAAAGTTCTGATTTTGCACTCCATTGCTCTATCACTTTCCAGTAGCTGACTGACAGACGGTCTCTTCCCCCACAGTTTGTCTTTTGATATATTGCCTCAGATTCACTTCTCCACATCTCTTATCTTGCAGAAAGTGGTCACTTGTCTATTTGTAGAATTGCACCAATTCTTTTCTTAGATCTCAAGTTGAGTTTCACAGGTGTTCAGAATGATCTGATAGCTATCTAGCTAAATTCCAAGGACCCAATGAAACTTCCCCACCATTATCCCCTCCAGCCCTTTGTTCATCTTTTTTAGGATGGGTTTGAGTATTCAAAGTCTACTGTGGTTTGAATTTTGGGATTGTTTTTTCTATTTCTGTGAAAAATACCATTGGAATTTTGATAAGGGTTACATTGAATCTAGGAATTGCTTTGGGTAGTATGGACATTTTAACAATACTGATTCTTCTAATCCATAAGCATAGAATATCTTTACACTTATTTGTGTCTTCTTCAGATTTATTTATTTATTTATTTATTTATTTATTTATTTATTTATTTATTTATGAAAGACATGGGGAGCGGTGCAGAGACACAGGCAGAGGGAGAAGCAGGCTCCATGCAGGGAGCCCAATGCAGGACTGGATTCCAGCACTCCAGGATCACGCCCTGGGCTGAAGGCAGGCGCTAAACCACTGAGCCACCCAGGGATCCCCTTCTTCAGTTTCTTTCATCAGTGTCTTACAGTTTTTAGTATGCAGATCTTTCACCTCCTTGGTTAAATTTGTTACTATGTATTTTATCCTTTTTGACACAAGTATAAATGTTTTCTCCATTTTCTTGATAGTTTGATATTAGCATTAAAAATGCAACTGATTTTTACATATTGATTTTGTATCATCTAATTTGAGTGAGTTTATTACTTCCAACAGTTTTTTATTGGAGTCTTTTTTAAAAAAGATTTTATTTATTTATTTGTGAGAGAGAGGACCTGAGTGGGGGGAGGGGCAAAAGAAGAGGGCCAGAATGTCAAGCATACTTTCCACTTATTGTGGAGCCTGACACAGGGCTTGATCCCAGAATCCTGAGATCATGACCTCAGCTGAGGTCAAATACTTAACAGACTAAGCTACCCAGGTGCCCCTAGTGGAGTCTTCAGAGTTTTCTATATATATCATGTTATCTATAAATAGATCGTTTTAGTTCTGTCTTTCCAATTTGGATGCCTTTTATTTCTTTTCCTTTCTTAATAAATCTGGCTAGCACTGAATCTGCTTTTTTATAATTCTTTTTTATCCAAGTTCCAGAAGCTTATTATTCAGAGTAATAATTAATCATATATTTTTATTTTCAAGAGATGATATGTAATTTAATTGGAGACTATTATAGATCTTAAATATATTCTAAAATTGCCAAGCTCCTCTGATTGAAAGCAGGTCTACATAAGACAGACAGAAAGCTATAATTGAAATTAGGGTTATGTTATCCTACTAGCATGAAATGGAATAGGCCGAGGAGTGTAGGATATTGACAAGAGAGTGTTTGAAGTGTTAGGCCATAGGAAGGGAAAATAAAGAGATGTCAATAAATTTGAGCACCCAGAGAGGTAGAAGATAGTGGAATAGAAGGGAGGATATTAGGTTGGATTAAGAAAGTTGCAATATGTTAATATATACTTTTCTGACGTTTATTAGACTGTCTAGTTTAAGTAGAGGAAAATAACTAAAAATTAGAAGTTTACTTATTGAATGATTTTTTTTTTCTTTTGGCTGACTTGAGTCACTGAAAGTTTTATCTTGAAGATCCTTTTTTTTTTTTTTTAATTTTTATTTATTTATGATAGTCACAGAGAGAGAAAGAGATAGAGGCAGAGACATAGGCAGAGGGAGAAGCAGGCTCCATGCACCGGGAGCCTGATGTGGGATTCGATCCCGGGTCTCCAGGATCGCACCCTGGGCCAAAGGCAGGCGCCAAACCGCTGCGCCACCCAGGGATCCCTATCTTGAAGATCCTTATGGTAAATGTAACTGAAGCAATATTGAAATGTTTCCCAGTATTTGTATAGAATTATCAAATTTAATGGTACAAACAGGAATATTTTCTTTCTTATGGACTTATTAAAGTTTATTGTCATTTAAAGACCATCAAATTGGGCAGCCCAGGTGGCCCAGCAGTTTAGTGCCGCCTTCAGCCTGGGGTGTGATCCTAGAGACCCTGGATCAAGTCCCACATCACGCTCCCTGCATGGAACCTGCTTCTCCCTCTGTCTGTGTCTCTGCCTCTTTCTCTCTGTGTCTGTCATGAATAAATAAATAAAATCTTAAAAAAATAAAAACCATTGAATTAATAATGTGTTAATAAAATAATAATCTATTCTTAAAAATAAGAAAGTTCCACAACTGCTCATTTGTACTTTTGGCTTAGAAAGAAGTCCATGGTGAATGAGGAAGAATATATTGTCAATGCTCTGAGGTAAAACAGATTTATTCTTTTATATGAGCTCATGTTTGCACATTTTTTCTTAGAAAAAGAAGCCACACCCATAATATAATGTTTTCTTCTTAATTTTACATAGCATAAAGATTGTCATTAACATACATTTTAGATTTTTCTTCTTTGAAGTTATCAAAGTTTATTAATTTTCTTTCAATAAATCAGCTAAGACCTTGTCCAATATCACTTGGTCTTTGAATTAGAATACACAGATATTTATGAGACCAGTTGATTTTTTGTGGGGTTTGAATATTTAAAATATAAACTGGCACTGAGCATATAATATTTTAAACTTAATATTACAATTATACCACTGTTCATTGAATAAACCTTGGACTCAGCAGCCACCTAGAGATGCTATGTTATTATTACAGTAGACCTGTAGAGGTCACTATTAACAGACAAATGAAAAGCAGTTTGGAATTATAGGTTGATATAGCTTTTAATCTTAAATTCTGTCTGCCCAACTACTAGAAACACCGTATTACTTCCTCATATTAAGACATTGTAAAAATGTAACAAAATTTAAATTAGGATATTTTTATATAATTAGATGATAATAGTAGGTATTACTACTTGGTTAAGAGAACCAAATCATATGATTTAAAATTCCCCATCTCAGCAGTTCCTTAAACAAATTGAAAGAAGAGAGACTACATGAAATTTAAATTTTAATAACCTTCTATTATTTGTTGTCTAATATTTAATATAAGAATATATGGCAAAAAGACAGATGAAAACAGGACCTTGTTTAGATTCTCTAAACATGAGCTATATCTTATAAAGCACAAATTTTACTCCATTAAAAAAAGCTGAGGAAATATTTCTGATAAAAAGTGATAAAGTAATCATTTTTAATGTTCATTCATTTGAGTCGTAATCGGGTGGGTATACATGGGGAAAGATAGCAGGACTAGTCAATAGTGAAACCAGCCTTACCACGCGAATGCCAGTAAAACTCCCTTAAAATGAAGGGAATCTGTCATCTTGTATAAATTCTCTTCTGCTTCCATAAACACAGCCGTAATCAATTAAAGACCTACTTGTGAAGGAGCCATTGTTTGCAGTTCCATTCAGTTGCTGAGTTGTCTTTTAGACTGCCCATGCGGAAACCCTGGTAAGGTGATGAGAAAGTTCAAAGCACCTAACTTTGCAATGTGGGTTTTGTTATTGAAACTTCTTTTTATCTTTTTATTCATTTTAAAAACTGTAGTATATGTAGAAGATGTGTTGGTTGTTGATTCCAAGAAAGGAGGGGCTTAAGAACATAACAAAGAATGAAAATGATCTAATGACCATAATTTGGTGAGACTTTTGGATTGCAGTGCTTTATGTATTAGTTCAAGAGGAATCAGGGTTGAAAATGATTGCTGAGAAACTAAGTAATATTATTTTATCATAAGTCTCTTGATAGAAAGTGAGAATGCTTTCTTCAACATGCATTCATTAATTTTTGTCACGATTGTTCTCAACTCTCCTTACTCTAATTTCAGCTAGACAGTAGTATTACCACTGAGGTACAGTTGGTATTTAGTCTTGATTGCTAGATTTGGGAGATTGGTGGATCTTTGCTAAACAAGTAGATATAAAAATATTTCAGAATTTGGCATAAATGCTTAAAAAATTTACAAGATAAAAATGAATCTATATTAAATATTTAATGCTATTGATATGTACAGAGCTAGAAGGAGTAAACAAATTATACAGGAATAAGAGTTATTTAGTATATGAAAGTAAATCCTCATACAGCAAGCCTAAAGGCTAAGATAGAAATGACATAATGTTATTCTCAGCTGCTCACCTTGTCAGAGTAGGAATCTGACTTTTGGGTCACCCTTGATCTTTTGCTTTCTAGGCAGAAATCAGCCAGATTTCTACCCTGACTACCTAAAAAATAACCTGGCATCGACCAGGGCAAGTTACATTCAACTATAGCCATGTTAAGTCAAATATAAAATATTTCAAAATGGAAATTAAGGAATGAAGTGATCCAACAAGAATCTGTTTTCTTTCCTGATTCCTTTGCTTTTCTAGATCAAATGAAGAAAACAATCATCTTTAGACGTATGATTTAATAAAACTTCTGAGTCTGTTATTGTTATGCAAGCACATAAGCCTCTCTCTTTTCCTTGAGTGACATGTCTTGGGAGTTTATAAGGAAGAGCCTGGGTGCCCAGACCAGCCACTCTACAGATGACTCAGGACACCTTCGCTAAATCCATTCATTACCCTGGCCCCTAGTGGGAGTTACAAGCAAAGCCTGCCAATTAGATGTTGGTAATGTGGACTCTGCTTTAGGGAATTGGGTAAGACTGCCAGAATTCATTCCTGAACTTTAGCAGCCACAAAAGAGTATTTTTCTGTCGTCTGTAACTGATTCAAAACCAGGTCTCAAAAGGACAAGCTTCCTTTTGTGCCCCATCTTTCCTAAAGTCCAATGACTAATAATGTTACAACATCAGGTTTTTCACAAGATCACAGGAAACATCTGATGAAGGAGAAGCAAAGAAAAAAATGTCATCATTTGACTTCATTAGCCTTTGTTTAACTCTGTTTTCTAATTTTAGAACATTCTCTTTGGAAAGTAATTAAGGGGTAATTCATCACGAATTAATGGTGCTTTATTGTTAAATGAAAGATTAAACTTGAGATGTATCAATAATCATAAAAAAATAAAAAGTTTTCCAAAATCTTTAGGTGGTGAAAAGAAATTAAGTTCATATTTAAAACTACTTGCCCTTGCCTTGAAAAAATATTTCCAAAATCCTGTCCTGAAGCTGTATTGGCATCACTCTTTCCTTCTCTGCTAATAAACACACATAAGGGTGAATGCTTTGCTTTCAAGTTCATTGACATTATTATTGTTTTTAAATTTTTTTTTTTATATATTTTAGTTTGAATGCTTGGGTGATGTTTTGAAATTTTTGAGAGGCAACAGTAGATTTTCTTAATAAGGATTCTGTGAACTTAAATATCTTATTAGTAGAATGAACAAATCTTGGAAAATGTCCAAATCATTTTGTAGCAGATGTCAGAGAACTCTAAACAGTAGGAGTTTTAGGTAGTAAATTAATTCATGGTCAGTCCCTGTAGACTTTAACAAGAAAGATTTTATTCTGTACTGCTGTCTGAAATGTTATTTTTGTTGTCATTGCTGTTTGTTTGTTTGTTTGCTTTAGAGCAATGTATTCTTTTGGCTTCTGGTCCTAATTTAGAAATTATTTTTCACGTGCCTCAGACAGGGGCCTTCTGTCCAGGTCTTGAATGCAAGTATTGTATCTTTGTTTTGTATTCCTGTACGAATATATTTTATTGGGAACCTATTTCAAAATGCTTGTTAAACATATGAGCTTATTCACATGAATGCACTCAAGTGCTGTAATTGTAGGGGCAGAAGCTGGAACAGAAGAACCTATGTCTCATACTCACTGAGGAGAGAGTTTCCTTCATCAGTTTACTGCCTGTGCACATGCTGTACTGTATACATACTCATTTCTTTCTGCTGTCACACACACACACACACACACACACACACACACACACACACCCCTATGATTTAAGGGAAAAAAAACACATTAGTCATAAAGCTCAGGAGTTGAAAGTACGAGAGTGAGGCTGTGATAGTAACTGTTCAGAACTTGAATGAATTGCTGGTTTTCACCAAGTAAACTGGCTGGCCTTCTCAGGCAGCCTCCAAATTCCTGTTGAAATGAAGACTTTCTTTCCTGGACTAGGCCTGGCATTCCTGGGAAACAATGGCCCTTTTCAAATAGGCTCTGAAATTTCACAGGTGAAGGGAGAGGGGCAGTCATTTGATCCCACCCACAAGAAGCCGGTTAGTATTTTAAAAAGTGAAGACAGAGCCTATCATGGAAATGCAGGCAAAGCTGGCTAGTGGCTAAGAGCTGCAATCTAGATCCACGGTTCTGCAGATCTCTGTGAAATATGAATCAATTTCAGTGTTCTGTCTTTGACTCACATTGCAACTCTTTTTCTAGATTTTCTTAAGAGCAGACTACAGAACCACTGAAACAGGATTTTGTCTCATGTGTTAAGGAAGAGCAATATTCAAGTTTTTCTTTAGTAACTGACATTAGATGTTATTTTAAAAAGGATTAAATTTTTGGGGTGTGTGTGTGATTTTGGAAGACATGCAGGGTAAAAATACTACATAGAGTTACAACACATACATATATAATTACAAATGTATATGATAATTTTACCTTGCATTCTTTCAAAAATGGTTTTAAATGGGACTTCATTATAATTCAATAATTTAAAAATTCAAAAATGTTCAGATAATTTTGGAGTCTTTTATGAAAGCATAGACCGCATCCAATTTGAAAGAATTTGGGCATATCAACCACTATACTTACATGTACATTTAATATCATATGTATTTCATAGGTTTTATGGAAACTTTTACTTGAGCAGATCTTTCAGTGATTAAGTGAGATAAACTGAGGCCTTTAGTATTCAGTTTCATGGGTGAGGAAATAAAAGTTCAAATTGTGATATTTATCATTAGTAAATAGATAAATTTTATTAGGATCTCCTTTCCATTTTATTCTTTTTAACAATCCTTATTTCTGCCTCAAGATAGGGACACCTGAGTGGCTCAGTGGTTAAGCGTCTGCCTTCAGCTCAGGGCATGATTCCGGGATCCAGGATCAAGTCCCACATCGGGTTCCCCACAGGGAGCCTGCTTTCTCTCTGTCTATGTGTCTGCCTCTCTCTGTGTGTCTCTCATGAATAAATAAGTAAAATCTTAAAAAAGAGTATTGATGATGTACCCAGTATTTAACATAGGCCTAACCAGAAGACTTATTTTAAAGACTTTTTTAAAAAAATATTTTATTTATTTATGAGAGAGAGAGAGAGAGAGAGAGAGAGAGGCAGAGACACAGGCAGAGGGAGAAGGAGGCTCCATGCAGGGAGCCTGACGTGGGATTCCATCCAGGGTCTCCAGGATCAGGCCCTGGACTGAGGGCGGCGCTAAACCGCTGAGCCACCTGCGCTGCCCAGAAGACTTATTTTAGACTTAAATTACCAAAGACTCAGAAAATAATTGTTGTTTACTTAAAAATGAATAATAGAAATTTTTATGAAACTATCCCTCTAAATTATATAGATCTTCTCTAAGAAATACAATTAACCTGATCATTAGGTAGCAATATAATATTTTGAAATATTTTTCCTGATGTTTTGGTTATTATATGATAGTCTCTCTTTAACCTATCTATATTCCACCCTGGCCCCAATTCTAGCAGCAACCAGGGTATTCTGAGCTTATAGCTTTAAAAAGGGATGACACAATAGAATAATGACAATAAAACCCAAGTATTGGTGTTTGAGTTTCAAATACAAAAATAAAAAATAATTAAAAAAAACATATACAAAAAAGAAATAATAGGAGAAAAAAGCAAAGGTGCAAAAATAAACTAACAATATCAATCAAAACAATTTCCCCAATCCACCAAGAAAAATTTGTTAGGTGGGGAAGAGGACAAGAAGAGAATAAAAAGGATTTAGATATTGGTAGATCCCTTGAGAAAAGAGTCTATGTACCTTGTTTCCTCAGCTCCTGGGTTAATGGGGATTAACAACAGAACAAACTCAAAACCTTGCAATTCTGAAAGTAAGAGAATGGTTATTTCTCAAGTGGAGTTTAGAGAGGTGTTAAACTGTATACTTTGTCCTCTTCTTCCTCTACCTGCATCTATCCACTCTCCCCCTTGCATGGAGAGGGATGAGAGTACAGATGGATGGAGTGTTCAAGGTACAGCTCTAAGATGGCCTCTTAGACTCTTCTTGCTCCATTAATATAGCCTTGAGAGCAGCAGAATGTTTTTTTCATTGAGCTGAAAGAGGCATAGATAGGGAGTAAGGAACCAACAGATTGTAGGAGGGTTATTTTGATGAGGAAAATGCAGCTGACATACACAGGAGCAATGAGAGAAAATATAGGAGAGAAAATATGTATACCAATGGAAATTAGTGTGAAGTGAACATTTAGAACCATATAAAACCTGCTAATTATGTGATGCTAAGAACTTTGCAACTTAGATACAACTTCAGAGAAACATTTGTAAATAGAAAAGTAACTGAAATGATTGAGATTGCTCTAACCTGACCAAGATTATTTTTACTACCCAGTGAAATAGGAGGTAGGAGGAGCAGAAGAGAGATTACATTTATTAATAGAAAAATAAAATTAGTCATTCTGCACACTTGAATTTTAAGGACTAGAAGTCAGACCCTCTGCACTTATCATAAACAATAAAATTCAAAGGAGATTTAAATTCCCTACCAGTTTGACTAAGCTAGTTTTATTGCTTTGTTTATCCTTGCTGCCCTACAACCTTATTTGAATTCACATTAAAACATCCAGTTATCTAGAGGTACCCCAGACCTTGCAACCTGGAGGCAGGTGCTCACCTTGACTACCTGATGCAAAAGGACTGACTAGCTGTTTGGTGTAGAGCCAGGAGATTATTGCCATTTCTTTGAGACTGGTATATTTTCCTAGAGCTTGCTATGGCAAAAGATATGTGAGTGGATCAGTTATGGGTCCTTAGAAGAGAGCTGGGTAGAAGTCATTTAAGGACTACCCAAGATAACTAATGGGAATTGTTGAAGGGACTCCAATAGTATGAGATTGTGTGAGGGAGATCTCCAGAGAAATTAGAGGTTGGATGAGGAGTATCCAAGCCAGGAGAATGAAACACCACAACTATGGAAACCTCCAAAGTATCCATGAAATCATTTGATAAGAAAGTAAGCTCTAACCACGTATCAGTCATAGAGAATAGAACACAATCAGCCAAGGAAAAACCATTTTATTATTTTATATTTCCTGCCTTTTGTGTTTTGTGTTTTGTTTTTGTTTTTTTACCCTGAGGAGTCTGAAAAAGCTGCTATCCAGTGAGGAAAGAAGACGTGAGGAAAAAAAAGCAAAGGACAATCAAGCATTCTCATTGAGTTAAGGCAGCCAACTATCAACCTTGGCCTTGGGAAGAAGTCTTAATTTGCATAGCTATTGAAACATTGATTAATAATCCAGATTGTATATATTATGATTTTTGAATTGAGACTAAGTTTTGGATCTTATGGGATCATAGGATGCTTAGTACCTATGAGTAAGTTGGAAAGTAATGAGACCTAGTCAATTTTACATCCAGGAGCAGGAAAGATTTCTTGCATTGAGCAAATTTTAAGGACATATTGGAGGTAAAACAGAGTTGTTATTAAAAAAAAAAAAGATTTTGTTTATTTATTAGAGAGAGCATGAAAGAGAGCAGAGAGCACAGTGGAGGGAGGGAGGTGAGGGGCAGTGGGAGAGGGAGAAGCAGACAACCCGTTGAATGAGGAGCCTGATGCGGGGCTCCATCCCAGGACCCTGAGATCATGACCTGAGCTGAAAGCAGATACTTAACTGACTGAGATACCCAGGCCCCCAGAATTGTGATTCTAATTTATCCTACAAGTCTTATATTCAATATACTAAGTATGTATCCTATAAAAGATGGACAAAATGCTGTGCATCAAAAATAATGAATAAATTACTCATGTACTAGGGATAGGAAGCATTTTATGACAGTATAAATAAGGACTTGCTGGAGTATTGTTTTATACCTAGCTCTATTGCCTTTTTTTATGGGGTCGCCTTAGATAAGTTTCACAATATTTCTTGATTTCAGCCTTTTTTATGTAAGAATAAGTAAAAATGTAATAATGCTATATAAAGTGGCTTTTGCTTCAAATGAGATAAGATAAACCAAATGTGATAATGTAATGAATACATTTTGAACATTTAAATGCAATACATATCTAGTATTATATTGTTAAAAATAATGATGGCCAATCTTTTAGGATATTTTATGAACTCAAACTATTTTGTTAAAGGAAATATCTTTTTGTTTTTTTTAGGTTTCTTTTGAGTTTGAAAGTTTATGTTCATGTGCATTCCAGACATTTTTGAAACATGCACACACTATACACACATACTTTACTTGTGATTTGTCAGTTACATTTTATTTCTTCCTGTTTTTTTGACAGCATCTTAAAATGAAATTTTTTTGTCTCAATTTTAAGGCCTACAAAAATTGAGATTAAAATATTAGGTAGTGGGATCCCTGGGTGGCGCAGCGGTTTGGCGCCTGCCTTTGGCCCAGGGCGCGATCCCGGAGACCCGGGATCGAATCCCACATCGGGTTCCCGGTGCATGGAGCCTGCTTCTCCCTCTGCCTGTGTCTCTGCCTCTCTCTCTGTCTCTGTGTGTGACTATCATAAATAAATAAAAATTAAAAAAAATTAAAAAAAAATATTAGGTAGTAAGTACATATAATATTTATTAGTGAATATGAATATATATACATGTACATAAATACTGTTATATAATACATACAAGTATACTGATATATATAAGCATATATATGTGTATATATGTGTGTATATATATATGTAAGCATATACATACTCAGCTGTTTGTGTATTTATGTACAAATATGCTTACATAGCTGGATGTGTATATAGGACTATATATGCCTGTGTACATAGTTAATTTAATGCTTTTTTCAGAGATTTATTTATTTATTTGAGAGAGAGAGAGAGAGAGGAGGGGCAGAGGGATACAATCTTCAAGCAGACTTCCTGCTGAGTGTGGAGCTAGCTGACTGGAGGGTCCATCTCATGATCCATAAGATCATGACCTGAGCTGAAACCAAGAGTCAGAGGCTTAACTGACTGATCCCAGTTGATTTAATTCTCTTAAAAACCCTATGAGAATTATGCTATTATTTTATGTATTTTACAGATGAAGGAACTAAAACATAGAAAGTTTAAATAACTTAGTCAAAGTCACATTTATGGTGAATGGTAGAGCCAGGAGCCATACTTCAACAAGATAGTACCAGCATATGTTCTATTAAGTATATTTCTATTCCAAGAATCTAAAGAGAGCTACACTACAACCCATGTTGGAGTTACAAAGCACATGATTAAAAAATCAGCTTTGGAAAGGTCAGTGTTTATATAAGTGAAAATCAATTAATTTAACCAGAAAGTAGGAAATTGAAAAGAATTGTCAGGGTGCAATTAGTCTCCCATGAATGGAAGTGGATTGCCTCTCACTTACCTCAAGTCAAGTGAGAAAGACATCAAGAAGAATAGAAGTAGAACTAGATAAATGCCCTTTGCAGCTTGGGATAGAGACACAATCCTGGTCATATCTAAGAAATCTATACAACAAACTCTGGCTGAATCAGCTTGTGGCAATATATTAAAGGATGCAGGTAGTAAGTAGCTCTATTCTTTTTTCTTTTTTAAAGATTTTATTTATTTATTCATGAGAGAGACACACACACACACAGAGGCAGAGACATAGGCAGAGGGAGGAGAAGCAGGCTCCATACACGGAACCCAATGTGATGCAGGACTTGATCCTGGGCCTCCAAGATCATGCCCTGTCCTGAAGGCAGACCCTCAACCCCTGACCCACCCAGATATCTCAAATGCCTGCCTCTTGATTTTGGCTCAGGTTATGATTTCAGGGTCGTGAGATTGAGCCCTATGTTAGGCTCCATGCTTGGGATTCACTCTCTCTTCCTCTCCTTCTGCCCCTCCCCATCCTCTCTCTCTCCCCCTCTAATTAATTATTTTTTTAAAAAGTGGCATGTTTCCTCTGCTCGAGATGTGAGACATATATGAGCCTGTTGGAGCTATCTTAAACTCACTCTGAGTACTGTCTAAAAGGGAGCTAGTGCAAGAGAAAGAGATTGATGAGAGGTATGGAAATTACCACTCAATGGATATATATTTACTCTCATCAAGGGAGATGTTGGTGGAAGTCCTTAGTGATCAGAGACTTCCAAAGAACCCACAAAGCACCCCCATGTAACCAGCAGCTTAAACATGGACAGAGGAAACCAATGCTAAATTACATTGGTACCAGTCATGTATTATTTTTCCCGACACTTATTTTTTCTGGAAGAATCAGAAACTGTGGTCAGCCTCCCCCTTCCCTACTACAAATCGTCTGTTATACTACCCATATTTCAATTCCTCAAATATGGCAAGTTTATCTCTGCCTCAGGATTGTTGCATTAATCATCTTCTCTGCCTGGCATATTTCTTGTGATGGTCACAAGGCTCTCTCCTTCTAGTTAGTCATTTAAATATTAAATAGAATCCCTTCAGAGGAGCCTTCTTCACATAGGGCCTTATAGGCCTTGTTTAGGGTCTGACTTTTAATCAAAATGGAAAATGAAGCTGAAGAAGGATAACCTGATTTGATTAATTTTTTTCTTCTTCCTGGTCTGTAGAATGTATACAGAGACAGGGACCCAGCCTAAGCCCCTGAATCCCTTATAAACATAGAGTTTTCTATACAAAATATAGTTAATTTAGCCCCCCATAATTAGGGGTGGGTTTATGAGAAGGGAGGGCACAAAAGGAAAGTTAAGATCCACCCATCTGGGCAAGGGCCAGGGCTAGGAGATGGCTGGAAGGCAAGATCAGCAGAGAGAGAGAAGCACTATTTAATAATAGTCATTACACTTTGCATGGAGAAAAGATTTTAGGGAGATTAATGGAGAGAGGAAGACAAACAGGTATGCTTTGGAGGTATTGCTCACAGAATTTCATGATAGCTTGATTATAGATTGTTAGGGAAAGAGAGACTTAGTAAGACACTTAGGTTTTTGGCTGGAACAATTTAGTCATGGGAGGATTTTCATAAAAGAAGTTTGGGTGTAGGTTGGTGTGGTGAGCAGAATACTAAGATGGATCCCAAGATTCCTCTCTGTTGTATGCATGCCTTGTATAAACTCTTCTCCTTGAGAATAAGACCACAAATCTGATGGGATATCACTCCCATAACTAAGTTACTAATCAGTTCACTTTTCATTAATAAAATAGGAGATTATCTTGTGTGGGCCTTACCTAGCCAGGTAAGGCCTTTAAAGAAAGGTGAAGTGTCAGATGTTCTTCTGATGATCTCAAAGAGACAGCAAACTGAGATGAAGAGAGAGGAAGAGATCTCATAGCAAAGACCTGAAGGAGCCTCTAGGCTGAACAACTAGTTGATAGTTGTCACTTGATGATAGTCACCAGGAAATAGGGACCTCAATAATAATACATCCACAAGCAACTGAAATCTCTCAGCAATTTAAATGAGTTTGAATGAGTACTCCAAGTTCTAGGTAAGACCACAGACACACCTTGATTTTGACCTTACATTATCCTGGGCAGAGAACTCAGCTACTCCTGAGAAGCTTCTAGCCTATAGAAAATGATATAGTGGGAATGAGTGTTGTTTTAAGCAACTAAGTTTGTTCTGATTTGTTACATAACAACAAAAAAACTAATGAAGTTGGCAAGCAGGATTTCCATTTTGGGCATATTAGATTTAAAATGCCCATTAGATGTTCAATAGGAGATATCAAGCAGGGAATTTGTTACACCTTTCTGAGTTTCAGGGGAAAATGACATGGTGGCGTTGTGCTCATGCCAATATTTCAGAGTAAATTGGTGCGAAACAGACTGACAACAACTTTATTCCATGAAGTTGACTTGGGTGATAGAAGGAAAAAAGAGAAAGTATGCCTGCCTTCCAGGAACTTAGAGTTTAGACTAGAGAAACAAGAATTTTCATAACTGTATATGAGACACTATCCTAGAAAACTGCTCTAAGAATAAAATTTTCAAATGAGAAGAATTAGACAATTACACACCTTTAGTAAGTCCTATTTTATCAATATTATTTATTATGAAAACAAAAGTAGGTACTGGTTTATTCTTTCCTATTTATTGCTTTTTCTCCTTACAATATTAACTAGAGAAATACTGCAATTTTTTTTTATCTTGCCTTTGATGGCTTTTTCCTAGGAATTATTTTAGCCTATTAGGAGTTCCGTTTACCATGATCTTTCTACTCCTTTGAGAAGTCCAGAGCTATTGGACATTTTAGAAGACATTTAGCACAGTATATTTATTTTAAATATAGGAAAACTGAGGAACACAGATTAAGTGATTAACAAGCACCTGTAAAAAAAGCCATAGCTGGAGTGAAATCTCCCACTATCCAAATCCTTGTTATTCAATATGCCATATAATATCATATTGCTTCTCTTCCAATATGAAAAATTCTTTATTGGTGGGGAAAAAAGAAAGATGTAGATCCATGTAATCTTAAACACAAAGTTGGATTCACATTGTTTCAGTGCCTTCATTTGATAAATAATAACAAATAGGTCTTTTTAACAGTTTTATTAGTTTGTATGACTAATTATACAAACAATGAGCAGAGACACTAAAATAGATTTGGGCCTTGTTAAAAATAGTTGAGGGGGGAAGCCCAGGTAAAAATATCCACATAGAATTCCTACTTTCATGTGCCTTAGAAGGACCCTGAGCCCTTGTGAGTCATCAATGATAATTATTTGTATGGAATTCTCCTACCTTACTGTTGGTCCTGATAGCTAGTAATTGCAAAATAGTTTTGAAAGTTTGATTCATTTATAAATTGTTTTTCTTATTCTTTTTGAGTATGGCAATGACTCTAGAGAAATATAGATTTATAAGAACTGTTGATAACTAGAAGAGAAATTATCTCAGCCTCTCTATCTGGATGACGGCATGTGAAAACCTTATTTATCCTTGGATCAAATTGTTTTTGGAAAGAAAGGAAGTAGCTGGCCCCCAGTTATTTGATTAGGTATTTTGAACTCAACTGGGGCCATTTAGAGAATGACCACAGTAGTTCAGTAAGGGATGTTCATTGGAGTTTCTGGTTATTACATTAGTGTAGATTTTAAATTCTAGAAAATTTAAGAGGTCCATGCCTTCAAGTAGATTATAATCTAAAAAGAGAGATTACATTTTATTTAATTTAATTTTGTTTTGTTTTAATATTTATTTTAACATGATATAATAAAGTGATTAGGGAAAATTTGAAATTTGTAACTGTATTTGTAAAGTGGGTCAGTCTGGGTTAATGGGTCAGTCAGATTTTTCATGCTTGTTAAGAACCAAATAAGGTATTTTGAGCATATTTATTCTTAGAAGAATAAAGTTGAAATCTTAATTAAATTTCTCCGTTGAACAGCTTTAGATTTTGTTTTACAGCCACTGCTTCTAATTAGTAGTTATGTAAAGAGAAAAATAAGGCTTAGAATCTTACCAGGCCCCTTTCATTTGTAGAACTGGTTCTTGTTTTTTGCTGGAACTCAGCTTTACCAAGCTAGTGTTTTATTTGGCTTGGTAGCATTTTTATTTAAATAAATGCAGAGATTTAAGAAACATAAAATACAAGGTTCACTGTATTCTATAAAGTTCAGGAAAAAAAAAAACCTTGAATATCTAGCCGTATCTATTCCAAATATTAGCTAAAAGCTAAATAGTTCTTTATATAGTTAAGTAAGTAAAATAATACAAACAAATTATTCTCTTGAGCTTTTATATAATACGTATTTTTAAAGTATAAAAACACAGAAATTACAAGAGTTTAGAGCAACACTTCATATGTATTATTTCTACCAATCTATGCATTATAAAATATATACAAAAACAATGAACTGTTTCATAAAGTTATTAAAGTGATTCAAGTATAATAAACAAATTGTCTCTTGCTAAAAAGAAAATGCTACTTGACTTATTTCTTAATCTTGAAAAGAGTAAGTAAAGGCTATCAAACTTCATAAATATTATGCTTAAATGTGACACAATTAGCATAATAGATACTATCAACCTTTAGCATGTAAAATATTATGCATGTATTCATCAAAGAAGAAATTACTCTCTGAATACGTGTCTGATAGTTTTTTTCTTTTCTTTTCTTTTTTTAACCATTTGTGTATGGTTTGGGGAAGAAGTATGATAGGATAGTTTAAAACACACAATTTGTAATCAGAGTTACCTGGATTTGGGTTTTACTCACTTACCATCTATGTTAGTCTCTATTAAAAGGGTATAATAATGCTATTTATATCATAGTGCTACTGTGGGGATAGCTTGGTTTCATTCAAAATATTAAAAAGATCCATTTTTCTTATTCTAGGAAATGATGATGATGAGCTAAAATGACAAAAAATATGAACCACAACATACTTACATACAAGTTAACCCTCTTAAAATATAATTTTAAAATGTAATAATATAAACACATATTTAAGAACTTTTTATCTTATTTTGTTATTTTATTTATTATTTTTAAATCACAACCCCAAGATCAAGAATCATATGCTCTACTGACTGAGCCAGCCAGGTATCCCAAGAATCTTATTTTATAACAGTTTTAGATTTACAGAATTATTGTAAAGATAGTAAAGAGCATTCCTGTATGACCCTAAACACAATTCTCCTATTATTCAGAATTCTCCTTTATTCAGATCTTATATTAGTATGGTACATTTATTATAATTAATCAATAATGATGAATTATTATTAACTACATTTCATACTTTATTCAGATTTCCTTAGTTTTCTCCTAAAGTTATTTATCTGATACAGAGTCCTAGCTGGGATATCACCTTACATTTAATTGTCATATCTCCATGGGCTCCTCTTGGTTGTGACAGTTATTCAGAGTTTATTTTTGATGACCTTAACAGTTTTAAGGAATATTGGTATTTTGTAGAATTGTTTTGATGTCTTTCTCATGTTTACACTGGGTTGATATTTTTTGGGGAAATCCACAGAGGTAAAGTGTCATTCTCATTATATCATATTAAGGCTACAACTATCAATATGGTTTATCACTATTGATGTTAACTTTGATCACTTGCCTTTATCCAGTTTGTCAGTTTTTTCCACTGTAATGTTACTATTTTTTGTTTTCCTCTCTCTTTCTCTCTCTCTCTCTCTTTTTTTTTTTTCTGTACTCTTTGGAAGCAGTCACTATGCACAGCCCATGCTTAAGGAGTAGAAGTTATACAGCTCCTCTTAGGGTGGAGTATCTAAAAAATATATTTATTTATTTATTTATTTATTTATTTATTTATTTATTTATTTATCTATCTGTTTTTTTACTTATTTTTTAAGAGAGGGAGAGGAGAATTGGTAGAGGGAGAGGCAGAGAAGAAAATCTTAAGCAGACTGTATGCTTAGCATGGAGCCAGACACAGGGCTGGATCTCACAATCCTGGGATCCATGGCCTGAGCTGAAATTAAGAGTCAGATGCTTAACTGGCTAAGCCATCAGGCACCTCAAAAATTTTTAATAAATAGGCATATAGTAATATAGTATAAAATATGTTACTATATATTTGTATATTATATGTAATATATAATCACTACATATTAATATATACAGTAATTATTTTGTATGGGAAATTGTTTCTTCCCATTTTTTATCCAATTATTTATTTGTATTAGCATGGACTAGTGCACTTTATTTTTACTTTAGATTATAATCCAATACTATTTAATTTTATTGTTCAAACTGCTCAAGGATTTGGTCGTTAGGAGGTCTTCAGTTGGCTCCTTTATCTGTTGTACCACTTGTTCATTGTAAGGTTTTGTGTTTTAATTTTTTATTTGTTTTTTTTAAAGATTTTATTTATTTATTCATGAGAGGCACAGAAAGAGAGAGAGAGAGAGAGAGAGAGAGAGAGGCAGAGACACAGGCAAAGGGAGAAGCAGGCTCCATGCAGGGAGCCCTATGAGAGACTCATCCCAGGTCTCCAGGGCAACGCCCTGAGCCAAAGGTGGCGCTAAAACGCTGAGCCACCCAGGGATCCCCAGGTTTTGTTTTTTAAACACTTTCTTACTTTCTATACTATAAGGTACTGTCTCTACAAGAGGCTCCAGGCTCATCTTATATATTACCTGTCCCAGCCCTAAAACCAGCCATTTATTTAAAGATCTCAGGTTCCTTTTATTGGAAAATAGTATTAGAACCTTGGATGTAGGCACTAAGAGAAGTTATTGCTACTAGGGTGTCATTGCTTCTAGACCCTCTCAATTGACAGAATGAGGAGTATGTTTGTATATTTACACATGCCTATAAATCTATATACAATCACATATATCTATATTAAGCAAAACATGAGTTCATATTGATGTCTCCAACTTTAATCCATTATTTTATAGGTCACTATAATCTCCTTTCCTTGATTATCTATAATCTCCCACATTAATAGTAAGAAACTTGGTTTGCGTTATCTGCTGCTTATTTACTTAGTTGTTCAATGGCAGTATACATGTGTTGTAATATCAGAATTGTTAATTTGTACCCTATCAAGAACAACCTTATTTTTTTAGCTGAATATTTTAATTTTAGTAACAGAAAAAATGAAAGCTGATCATATTACATTTAAGTAATACATTTCCAACCAATTTAAAGTACATCTTATTTTCCCTTTATTATTATTATTTTTTATTTTCTTTTCATTTTTTTAAAATTAGAGTTCAATTTGCCAACATATAGCATATCACTCAGTGCTCATCCCGTCAAGTGCCTCCCTCAGTGCCCATCACCCAGGCACCCCAACCCCCTGCCCACCTCCCTTTCCACTACCCCTTGCTTGTATCCCAGAGTTAGGAGTCTCTCATGTTCTGTCATCCTCACTGATATTTTCACTCATTTTCTCTCCTTTCTCCTTTATTCCCTTTCACTATTTTTTATATTCCCCAAATGAATGACACCATATAATCTTTGTCCTTCTCCAATTGACTTACTTCACTCAGCATAATACCCTCCAGTTCCATCCATGTTGAAGCAAATGGTGGGTATTCATCTCTTCTAATGGCTGAGGAATATTCCATTGTATACATAGACCACATCTTCTTTATCCATTCATCTGTCGATGGACACCGAGGCTCCTTCCACAGTTTGACTATTGTGGACATTGCTGCTATAAACATTGGGGTGCAGGTTCCTGCCATTTCACTGCATCTGTATCTTTGGGGTAAATCCCCAGCAGTACAATTGCTAGGTCGTAGGGCAGTTCTATGCCCATTTCATTATTGGATTGTTTGTTTCTTTGCTATTGAGTTTAGTAAGTTCTTTATAGATGTTGGATACTAGCCCTTTCTCTGATAGGTCTCTTGCAAATATCTTCTCCCATTCTGTAGGTTGTCTTTTAGTTTTGTTGACTGTTTCTTTTGCTGTGCAGAAGCTTTTTATCTTGATTAAGTCCCAATAATTCATTTTTGCTTTTGTTTCCTTTGCCTTCATAGATGTATCTCGCAAGAAGTTGCTGTGGCCAAGTTCGAAAAGGGTGTTGCCTGTGTTCTCATCTAGGATTTTGATGGATTCTTGTCTCACATTTAGATCTTTCATCCATTTTGAAGGCACAACCTTATAATGTAGAATACAGTGCTTACCTACAGCTCTTTTTGCCTTTAAATTAAGTCTTCACTCTTTCTAAAATCTTAGATCAATAATACGTCTTTTCTTTTTCCTCCTTCAGTGTAGATAGCTCACAACATTTGTAATACATTTAGATTTTTTGGTTACATTCTGCTTTCCATTTCTGGGATTCCCAAATTCTCTATATCATTTTTTAAAAAATTGCACACATTAAGGTTATTTATTTATTTATTTATTTATGCAAAATCTATCCATTTTATGTGTACAAGTTGGTGATTTTTAGTATATTTACAGAGTTTTCCAATTATCAAGACTTTTACCTCTCTATATGGCAGCAGTGGAAAGAATCACAGTTTCCTTGGGTTGTGAGAATATATGATGCTTTAGCCTGATTTATATATACTCAATTCCTACTTAATGAAAAAGAGCATTTAGAAATGCTGAACCTTAAGCGCTGGTGCCCCATAGGTTACCCAATTTCAATGGGCAGCTTAAATCACAAGGTTAGTGTTCCTTGATCAGTGGTTCAGTTTTGCCCATGTTCTAATAATAAACCAAGAACTGTTTCTTAAAGGGAGAATAGTTATTTGCTAAATTAAAAAAGGTGTTTCAGAGCCTGTGAGACTGAGCTATGATTTTCTTAATATAAATTGCTGTAGGCTCCAACCAGAGACATTTTGTGCACCACTTAATCTGCCTCATCATAAGGGTTATGTGGTATAGCTATTTGCTCTTCATCTTGAACTACTGGAAAGAGCATTAGTGTATAATACCTCCTAGAAAACAAAAACCACCTACCATGTGTTTCATGTCTTTAATAATATTAAGATGCCCATCATGCAGGAACCTGTTACTCAAAGAAGTACTAGGTTCTTGGGTCAGCTTTGGAGGTGATGGTAAGTTATGAATTGTGGAAAGAAGTGATAAATGCACAAAAACATTAGCCAAAGTCACAGTGAAGTTAGAGAAGAAATGTAGTTTCTGAAGAGGTCAAGAAGTATAGGAAGTGTTCTAGAAAGAGATATATATCTGTGGCCAGAGAGAAAATGTCCTTATTTTTAGAATTGGACTCAAGTGATTTTACCCAGGGAGTTTCAGAGATTTAGGATTAGGTTCAAGAGCTAGGGACAGATTAAAACCTTACTTTTGATGGATTTTATGGAATATAAAATAAGTGTTCAAAAGCACAAGAAATAATTTTAGAAGATGTTCCTAAAACATATACATATTCCTCAAAAAATCTATTTATATTAGAGTTTTAATTGCAAATATTATTGTATACCAATTGATTTGATGGCTTTCTATTTGAATTTGTACACATTTTTAAGGTTAAAAATTTGAACTTTATGCCTTCTGTAAATGACAAAGATAACTATCCCCCAAACTCCACCAATGTTTATTAAGAAAATTAGGAAGTCTTTCTTAAGCTTTTTGTAGGTCCTATGGTGGAGAACTATATGTGGCCACCTAGAAATATGTGGACAAGGAAGTAAGGAATAAAGTCATAATAGCCAATGTGTTCTATTTGAGTTTAGGTAAAGAAGTAGACTAATTTAGTCACACTGATTTTTATCTGGTAAAGAAAAAACATTTTTTGCCAGAGCATAGATGAGAGAGTAACCACTTTTACCATCTTAAAAAGCTATTTTTATTCATATTCTAGTCAATCAGTTAAAATGAATCCATAATATGCTAACATTTCTATGCATTTTAAAAGAGCCTTTCTGTTTTGTCTCTAAGCATGAGAATTTCAAGAATGTCCTTCAGGGAAGATATATTTGGCAGGTGGGGCCTCTTGGTATTTCTCAGATCATACCACCTACTCATATGGCCAGTCTTGGGTGCCACTGGAATCTGAAATATTTTTTTTCCTTGGTGTAACTCTGGAGTTAAAGGGGAAAAATCACTTACAGTTAAAGACTTCTCTCTTAAAATCACTTTCCTTTGATGATTTGAGAGAAGTTCTGTTTGTTGTCCTTCAAATAATAAATGTCAACATATTTGGGACAAAGTTGAGATGAAGATGAGGGCCAAAAATATAACTCAGTAGTTATAATCCTGCATTTTTAATTGGTCTAGTATGTTCATGGGATTTTTATTCAGTGTGACTTGTTAAAAATAACAATAATAATAATACTGTGTTGAATAATTGCATGTCAACTTGAGTGGGCTAGGAGGTTCCCAGATATCTAGTTGAACATTGTTCTGGGTATTTCTGTGAGAGTATTATTGGATAAGATTAACATTTAAATTGGTGGACTTTGAGTAAAGTAGATTGCCCTTCATAATGTTAGTGGATCTCATCCAATCAGTTGAAGGCCTAAACAAAAACAACACATTCCCATACCACTCCTCATACCCTCTAGAAAAAGTTAAGTCTATGAAGACTTGAACTGGAACATTGATTCTCCTAGGTCTCTGGCCTGCCAACCTACCCAGTTGATATTAGATTTGCTGGCCTCAATAATCTTGTAGGCAATTCCTTATAATAAATTTATTGTGTGTATATACATAATATATATTATATTATCTATAATATAAATAATTCATTTTTTAAAGATTTATTTATTTATATATTTGAGAGAGTAGACAGAGAGAGAGAGAGAAAGAGAGATCATATAGAGAGGGAAAAGCAGACTTCTTGCTGAACCAGGAACCCAATGTGGGGCTTGATACCAGGACCCTGGGATCATGACCTAAGCCAAAGACAGATGCTTAACTGACTGAGCCACCCAGGCATCTCTAAATAATTCAGTTTTATATATAATTTCATCTTTAACTTGATAATAATTTGTAAAGTGACTTCCTGTATAGTATCTTATTTAATCTCCATAAAATTCCGATAATAGAGGTAGAAAATGTATTATCAATATCCTATTTTACAGATAAGAGAAAAAGGCTTGGAGAGGTTATCTTAGTTACTAAAATCTCTATAGTAAATAAGCAAGAGGCTGAATTTTAACTCAGGACTTCAGTATACTTTTGACTCTACTAGATTAGCTATTTAACTGGAAAATTTTTAATAATCCTGATGCTCAGGTTGCACTTCATAGGGATTAAATAAGAATGTGAGGGTGGAGGGGGGAGGAGCAAGATGGCGGAAGAGTAGGGTCTCCAAATCACCTGTCTCCACCAAACTACCTAGAAAACCTTCAAATTATCCTGAAAAATCTATGAATTCGGCCTGAGATTTAAAGAGAGACCAGCTGGAATGCAACAGTGAGAAGAGTTCGTGCTTCTATCAAGGTAGGAAGACGGGGAAAAAGAAAGAAAGAAACAAAGGCCTCCAAGGGGGAGGGGCCCCGCGAGGAGCCGGGCTGAGGCCGGGGCGAGTGTCCCCAGGACAGGAGAGGCCCGTCCCGGAGGAGCAGGAGCTGCACCGACCTTCCCGGGCGGAAAGGGGCTCGCAGGGAGTTGGAGCAGGACCCAGGAGGGAGGGGGTGCCCTCGGGCTCCCCGGGACAGTAACAGCAACTCCGCGCCCAGGAGAGTGCGCCGAGCTCCCTAAGGGCTGCAGCGCGCACGGCGGGACCCGGCGGGACTCGGAGCAGCTCGGAGGGGCTCGGGCGGCGGCTCCGCGGAGGGGGCTGCGCGGCCCCGGGAGCAGCTCGGTCGGGCTCGGGCAGAGGAAGAGGCTCCGTGCAGAGAGGCCTGCGCGGTTCCAGGAGCAGCTCGGAGGGGCTCGGGCGGCGGCTCCGCGGAGGGGGTTGCACGGCCCGGGAGCGCGAATCCAACAGCGCAGGCTCCGGAGCACAGGGCGCCGGGACACAGCCCAGGATCCCGCCTCCCCCGGGACAGGCAGAGACCGGGAGGGCCCAGGACAGCAAGGACGCTCCTGCCCCGAGCTGAGCAGATCAGCGGCCCCGCCCGGAGCCTCCAGGCCCTGCAGACGGAGTTCCTGCCGGAGCTGAATCCAGGTTTCCAGAGCTGCCCCGCCACTGGGGCTGATCCTCCTGCGGCCTCACGGGGTAAACAACCCCCACTGAGCCCTGCACCAGACAGGGGCACAGCAGCTCCCCCAAGTGCTAACACCTGAAAATCAGCACAACAGGCCCCTCCCCCAGAACACCAGCTAGACGGACAACTTCCAGGAGAAGCCAAGGGACTTAAAGAACACAGAATCAGAAGATACTCCCCTGTGGTTCTTTTTTTTTTTTTTTTTTTTTTTTGTTGTTGTTGTTGTTGTTGTTTTGTTTTTTTTGTTTTGTTTTGCTTTTTGATTTGTTTCCTCCCCCACCCCCCCTTTTTTTCTCCTTTCTTTTTCTTTCTCTTTTTCTTCTTTTTTTTTCTTTCGTTTTTTTTTCTCTTCCCTTTTTTTTCTCTTTCTCTTTTCTTTCCTTTTTTCTCTCCTCTCTTTTTCTCTTTTTCCCAATACAACTTGCTTTTGGCCACTCTGCACTGAGCAAAATGACTAGAAGGAAAACCTCACCTCAAAAGAAAGAATCAGAAACAGTCCTCTCTCCCACAGAGTTACAAAATCTGGATTACAATTCAATGTCAGAAAGCCAATTCAGAAGCACTATTATACAGCTACTGGTGGCTCTAGAAAAAAGTATAAAGGACTCAAGAGACTTCATGACTGCAGAATTTAGAGCTAATCAGGCAGAAATTAAAAATCAATTGAATGAGATGCAATCCAAACTAGAAGTCCTAACGACGAGGGTTAACGAGGTGGAAGAACTAGTGAGTGACATAGAAGACAAGTTGAGAGCAAAGAGGGAAACTGAGGAAAAAAGAGACAAACAATTAAAAGACCATGAAGATAGATTAAGGGAAATAAACGACAGCCTGAGGAAGAAAAACCTACGTTTAATTGGGGTTCCCGAGGGCGCCGAAAGGGACAGAGGGCCAGAATATGTATTTGAACAAATTCTAGCTGAAAACTTTCCTAATCTGGGAAGGGAAACAGGCATTCAGATCCAGGAAATAGAGAGATCCCCCCCTAAAATCAATAAAAACCGTTCAACACCTCGACATTTAATTGTGAAGCTTGCAAATTCCAAAGATAAGGAGAAGATCCTTAAAGCAGCAAGAGACAAGAAATCCCTGACTTTTATGGGGAGGAGTATTAGGGTAACAGCAGACCTATCCACAGAGACCTGGCAGGCCAGAAAAGGCTGGCAGGATATATTCAGGGTCCTAAATGAGAAGAACATGCAACCAAGAATACTTTATCCAGCAAGGCTCTCATTCAAAATGGAAGGAGAGATAAAGAGCTTCCAAGACAGGCAGCAACTAAAAGAATATGTGACCTCCAAACCAGCTCTGCAAGAAATTTTAAGGGGGACTCTTAAAATTCCCCTTTAAGAAGAAGTTCAGTGGAACAGTCCACAAAAACAAAGACTGAATAGATATCATGATGACACTAAACTCATATCTCTCAATAGTAACTCTGAATGTGAACGGGCTTAATGACCCCATCAAAAGGCGCAGGGTTTCAGACTGGATAAAAAAGCAGGACCCATCTATTTGCTGTCTACAAGAGACTCATTTTAGACAGAAGGACACCTACAGCCTGAAAATAAAAGGTTGGAGAACCATTTACCATTCGAATGATCCTCAAAAGAAAGCAGGGGTAGCCATCCTTATATCAGATAAACTAAAATTTACCCCAAAGACTGTAGTGAGAGATGAAGAGGGACACTATATCATACTTAAAGGATCTATTCAACAAGAGGACTTAACAATCCTCAATATATATGCTCCGAATGTGGGAGCTGCCAAATATATAAATCAATTATTAACCAAAGTGAAGAAATACTTAGATAATAATACACTTATACTTGGTGACTTCAATCTAGCTCTTTCTATACTCGATAGGTCTTCTAAGCACAACATCTCCAAAGAAACGAGAGCTTTAAATGATACACTGGACCAGATGGATTTCACAGATATCTACAGAACTTTACATCCAAACTCAACTGAATACACATTCTTCTCAAGCGCACATGGAACTTTCTCCAGAATAGACCACATATTGGGACACAAATCGGGTCTGAACCGATACCAAAAGATTGGGATTGTCCCCTGCATATTCTCGGACCATAATGCCTTGAAATTAGAACTAAATCACAACAAGAAGTTTGGAAGGACCTCAAACACGTGGAGGTTAAGGACCATCCTGCTAAAAGATAAAAGGGTCAACCAGGAAATTAAGGAAGAATTAAAAAGATTCATGGAAACTAATGAGAATGAAGGTACAACCGTTCAAAATCTTTGGGATGCAGCAAAAGCAGTCCTAAGGGGGAAATACATCGCAATACAAGCATCCATTCAAAAACTGGAAAGAACTCAAATACAAAAGCTAACCTTACACATAAAGGAGCTAGAGAAAAAACAGCAAATAGATCCTACACCCAAGAGAAGAAGGGAGTTAATAAAGATTCGAGCAGAACTCAACGAAATCGAGACCAGAAGAACTGTGGAACAGATCAACAGAACCAGGAGTTGGTTCTTTGAAAGAATTAATAAGATAGATAAACCATTAGCCAGCCTTATTAAAAAGAAGAGAGAGAAGACTCAAATTAATAAAATCATGAATGAGAAAGGAGAGATCACTACCAACACCAAGGAAATACAAACGATTTTAAAAACATATTATGAACAGCTATACACCAATGAATTAGGCAATCTAGAAGAAATGGACGTATTCCTGGAAAGCCACAAACTACCAAAACTGGAACAGGAAGAAATAGAAAACCTGAACAGGCCAATAACCAGGGAGGAAATTGAAGCAGTCATCAAACACCTCCCAAGACACAAGAGTCCAGGGCCAGATGGCTTCCCAGGGGAATTTTATCAAACGTTTAAAGAAGAAATCATACCTATTCTCCTAAAGCTGTTTGGAAAGATAGAAAGAGATGGAGTACTTCCAAATTCGTTCTATGAAGCCAGCATCACCTTAATTCCAAAGCCAGACAAAGACCCCACCAAAAAGGAGAATTACAGACCAATATCCCTGATGAACATGGATGCAAAAATTCTCAACAAGATACTGGCCAATAGGATCCAACAGTACATTAAGAAAATTATTCACCATGACCAAGTAGGATTTATCCCTGGGACACAAGGCTGGTTCAACACCCATAAAACAATCAATGTGATTCATCATATCAGCAAGAGAAAAACCAAGAACCATATGATCCTCTCATTGGATGCAGAGAAAGCATTTGACAAAATACAGCATCCATTCCTGATCAAAACTCTTCAGAGTGTAGGGATAGAGGGAACATTCCTCGACATCTTAAAAGCCATCTATGAAAAGCCCACAGCAAATATCATTCTCAATGGGGAAGCACTAGGAGCCTTTCCCCTAAGATCAGGAACAAGACAGGGATGTCCACTCTCACCACTGCTGTTCAACATAGTACTGGAAGTCCTAGCCTCAGCAATCAGACAACAAAAAGACATTAAAGGCATTCAAATTGGCAAAGAAGAAGTCAAACTCTCCCTCTTCGCCGATGACATGATACTCTACATAGAAAACCCAAAAGTCTCCACCCCAAGATTGCTAGAACTCATACAGCAATTCGGTAGCGTGGCAGGATACAAAATCAATGCCCAGAAGTCAGTGGCATTTCTATACACTAACAATGAGACTGAAGAAAGAGAAATTAAGGAGTCAATCCCATTTACAATTGCACCCAAAAGCATAAGATACCTAGGAATAAACCTAACCAAAGATGTAAAGGATCTATACCCTCAAAACTATAGAACACTTCTGAAAGAAATTGAGGAAGACACAAAGAGATGGAAAAATATTCCATGCTCATGGATTGGCAGAATTAATATTGTGAAAATGTCAATGTTACCCAGGGCAATATACACGTTTAATGCAATCCCTATCAAAATACCATGGACTTTCTTCAGAGAGTTAGAACAAATTATTTTAAGATTTGTGTGGAATCAGAAAAGACCCCGAATAGCCAGGGGAATTTTAAAAAAGAAAACCATATCTGGGGGCATCACAATGCCAGATTTCAGGTTGTACTACAAAGCTGTGGTCATCAAGATGGTGTGGTACTGGCACAAAAACAGACACATAGATCAGTGGAACAGAATAGAGAATCCAGAAGTGGACCCTGAACTTTATGGGCAACTAATATTCGATAAAGGAGGAAAGACTATCCATTGGAAGAAAGACAGTCTCTTCAATAAATGGTGCTGGGAAAATTGGACATCCACATGCAGAAGAATGAAACTAGACCACTCTCTTTCACCATACACAAAGATAAACTCAAAATGGATGAAAGATCTAAATGTGAGACAAGATTCCATCAAAATCCTAGAGAAGAACACAGGCAACACCCTTTTTGAACTCGGCCATAGTAACTTCTTGCAAGATACATCCACGAAGGCAAAAGAAACAAAAGCAAAAATGAACTATTGGGACTTCATCAAGATAAGAAGCTTTTGCACAGCAAAGGATACAGTCAACAAAACTCAAAGACAACCTACAGAATGGGAGAAGATATTTGCAAATGACATATCAGATAAAGGGCTAGTTTCCAAGATCTATAAAGAACTTATTAAACTCAACACCAAAGAAACAAACAATCCAATCATGAAATGGGCAAAAGACATGAACAGAAATCTCACAGAGGAAGACATAGACATGGCCAACATGCATATGAGAAAATGTTCTGCATCACTTGCCATCAGGGAAATACAAATCAAAACTACAATGAGATACCACCTCACACCAGTGAGAATGGGGAAAATTAACAAGGCAGGAAACAACAAATGTTGGAGAGGATGCGGAGAAAAGGGAACCCTCTTACACTGTTGGTGGGAATGTGAACTGGTGCAGCCACTCTGGAAAACTGTGTGGAGGTTCCTCAAACAGTTAAAAATATACCTGCCCTACGACCCAGCAATTGCACTGTTGGGGATTTACCCCAAAGATACAAATGCAATGAAACGCCGGGACACCTGCACCCCGATGTTTCTAGCAGCAATGGCCACGATAGCCAAACTGTGGAAGGAGCCTCGGTGTCCAACGAAAGATGAATGGATAAAGAAGATGTGGTTTATGTATACAATGGAATATTACTCAGCTATTAGAAATGACAAATACCCACCATTTGCTTCAACGTGGATGGAACTGGAGGGTATTATGCTGAGTGAAGTAAGTCAGTCGGAGAAGGACAAACATTATATGTTCTCATTCATTTGGGGAATA
This sequence comes from Canis lupus dingo, assembly GCF_003254725.2. Taxonomy (NCBI): domain Eukaryota; kingdom Metazoa; phylum Chordata; class Mammalia; order Carnivora; family Canidae; genus Canis; species Canis lupus. The sequence continues at coordinate 46,900,518 of NC_064248.1, forward strand.
TAAATAATAGTGAAAGGGAATATAAGGGAAGGGAGAAGAAATGTGTGGGAAATATCAGAAAGGGAGACAGAACGTAAAGACTGCTAACTCTGGGAAACGAACTAGGGGTGGTAGAAGGGGAGGAGGGCGGGGGGTGGGAGTGAATGGGTGATGGGCACTGGGTGTTATTCTGTATGTTAGTAAATTGAACACCAATAAAAAATAAATTTAAAAAAAATAAAATAATAAAATAAAATATGAAAAAAAAAAGAATGTGAGGGTGCGAGTCAGTCATTTGTACTTTTTTTTTAATTTTTTTTTATTTATTTATGATAGTCACAGAGAGAGAGAGAGAGAGGCAGAGACACAGGCAGAGGGAGAAGCAGGCTCCATGTACCGGGAGCCCGACGTGGGATTCGATCCTGGGTCTCCAGGATCGAGCCCTGGGCCAAAGGCAGGCGCCAAACCGCTGCGCCACCCAGGGATCCCGTCATTTGTACTTTTTAAATATTCGCAAGTGATTCCAATATTGACAAAGTTTAGAAACTAATAGCCCTTTTAATCACTGTTTAGCCTATTTCTTTTCAGAACAAGTTTCTAAGTCACCATTAACACATATTATAACTAGTTTTCTACCATTAATTTTATTCACACAAGAAGTGGATGTTATCCCTAAACATAGAAACATAAAATTAAAAGTAATTAGATTTTTTTTTTTTTTTTTACCAGTGAAATCACATATGCTAGAAATATTTAAAAAATAAATTGGCCCTATGAGAACAGGGATTAAATTCTTACCTTCTTAATTTTGGTCTACCTGCTGTCAATAAAAATAAAAATGGAAACAAAAATACAATTCCTGGAAGAGTTTTTCCTAAGCAAAATCCTTGCTTATTTCTTTTAGAAGTTGCTTTCAAAGTTAGCTACTTATCTCAGTCTCTTATTATCATCTCTACTCTTTTTCTGTTTTTTTCAAAGGAAATTTTGCTAATAAGATTAGAGGAAAACAAGAAACTTCTGCTCTCAGTAGATATGAAAGTCACGGATATCAAATATGGCATTGCTGTACTTTTTGTAAATCAGGAGTCCAGGAATCCAGGTCTAATTTGGCAGGATTTTCTGTGCCCAGTAGGCCAAGAGAATCCAAATCAGAATACTCCAGGAAGTCTGCTTTTACTGGAACCAGAGACTCATATGATAATGCTTTTGAGGTAGTCCTAGTGGAAAATTCAGTCAAATGTCCAGGTTGCCCATCAGGTACAGATTTATTATCAAGAACTAATTTCAAAGCTTCTGGCTTTGGTCAAAGGGGTAAGTGTGTTTAAAACAAAACCACACAAACAAACAAAACCCAATAATACAAATAAAAAACCTTAATGGCTCCAGGCAGGAGTACCCTCTGAAAAAGCCAGAAGTTGGTAGCAATGAGGATAGCATTCAGTGAGTGCAACTAGAGCAGGTTAGTTATCTAACAAACAGCCAGTCTCAGAGCAGGAATGCAACTGCGTCCTTCCTTGTTTCTGGTGGGTTCTTCAGAGTAATTGGTCACTAAAATTTTAAAAATTAAGGAAATAAAAAAAAAATTAAGGAAATAGCAGTGAGAACTCACAAATGGTTTATAAAATATGTTTCCTTGACATACTGACTACGTTCAATAAAGTCTGGGGAGAGGGAACTTCTTTCTTTCCCTTTATTTCTCTTTCTTTTTCTTTCTCAAGTCAGGTCAGAAACTAACCTTGAGGCAGGTCAGTTACAATTAGTAACATTTCAGCACTAAGAAAAAGATATCTGTGTCAGTATCAGATAGTACTTAGCAAATGAAAACTTCCTATTATAGAAAATTTATATAATGCTGTCCACAGAATATATGTTAGGATGACCCATGAGGGGAAAAATCTACTTTATGGTACTGATACAACTAAATTCTCTTGAATGTGATCTAAGATAAATTGATTTTATACTATATTTTGCTATAGGGTGATTAGGAATTATAGAATTGGCATTGGATTCAGAGTCACAAAATATGTTCTCTTCTTGGCTCTGCTGCTAACTGCGCAATTTAAATTTTCTATGTCTCAATTTCTTCACATATTTATAAATGGACATGAATATACTTTCTCTGCCATAGGTTAATGTGAGGGTCAAATATGAAAGTACTTTGCCAAAAATGAAGTCTGAGGTATTAGTTTTCAGGTAAATCTTTTTAAAAGTACACTTTCACCTTTGTTTAAGATAAAAAAAAAAAAAAAAAAAAAAAAAGCTACCTATGACCTATGCCATGCTTTTGAAATAGCAGTGTATGGGCTTTAGAGGGTATATTGTGGCATGCCATAGTGACTCAGGATAAGTGCAACATGCCTTTAGACAGTGTCAGTACTGCATGAATATTGGGGCAGAAGTTTAAAACTCTGATAAGTAAATAAGTAGGTATTGTATTAATTATTAGCATACAAATTTCCTCTGAATTTTAAAGATAACACGTGAGACTTCAATATAATTTTAGCAACTGGCAGAGTAGCTTCCACTATACTCTAAAAATCCCGAGGCACATGTATTTATGTTCCTCTCAGCTATTAGGGACAATCAAGCAGAATAATTTGAGGAGAACCTAGTATTGCATCAAATTCAAACTCGGCTATTTGGTATATAAGGCCTTCCATAATATTGGATCTAATTATCTATTGATTCTCATTTCTACTACTTCCTATGAATCTATGTTCTGACTGGTGTATCTTCTGCTACCTGTTACAGAGTGATTTCTGTAATATATTCAGTATTTCATAAACAGCTTGTTCCATAATACGGTAACATGCTGTCCTTGAATTAAACTTGCTTTATCCTAGGTATTTTGAAAAGGGAATTAGGTCTGTGTGTGTGTGTGTGTGTGTGTGTGTGTTCATCATACACAGACATAATCTGTAGACAAATAGAGGCTGAGATAAATATTATTGGCACCTGGAAATGGGCATGTGTCTTCATTTCCTAGGCTTTCTTCAATTGGTGTTTTGAGTAAATATAGGTGGTAGCAAAGCTAGTTTTTTGTTGTTACAACGCCAGGTTCAAGTTGGTGCTCTAGTGTTGCTTTGTGCTTGTAGGTGGGGAACTGGATTATGGAAGGTTTTTCTTAGTGTTCCTGTTCTACTCTGAGCCTTAAGCTTTCCTTATGTGTTGCATGTTTCAGAGGTTCTCTCTCCATATTCTTGTCCCTCTCCCAGTAGTAGACTGCTTTTTGTCAGTAGTTGGTGCTTATTAGCCTGACAGTAGGTCTGGGGCAGGGATGCCTATGCTTTTGTGCTTTCTGATGTCCTCGTTTAGATTCAGTTCCTGGTTCTTGAGATTGTGACCTTCTTAATGATCCCATCCTTCCCTCAGTGGTAATGAATCTCAAATGGTCTGAACTCAGGAGGATTTTTCTATCTCCCTGCAAGAAGTAGAGAGAAAACTGTTCAGTTCCCTTCCCCTTCACTTCCCACCAAAATGAGTATTCACCTATTTATTAGAGTTTGCTGCCCTTCATAGCCTTAGGCTTTTATTCTGGAGAGAAGTATCCAGACAGAACTTTCCGTTATTCATAATGCAGGCTGTTCTCTTCTCTTAGATTTGTACCACAAAGTAGACATTTCTTAATTCCCGTCCTGCCCATATGGGGAAGTGTGTGAAGAGCATGTGAATGGATGTAAACTCCATTTGCATTTCTACTCCAGGAGGCTTTATACTTTAATGTTATCCTACGTGCCTATTTCAGAAAATTGTTACAAATTTGACTAAATTCTTTTTGCCTACTTTTGAATGCCAACTCCATCTCCTTTCTGTGCTATGTCCTAGGTAAGCACTGCTTAGTCCTGCCTTTCTTTGGACATGCCTGTCTTTAATTGAATTTTAGGCTATTTGATTGCCCTGAAATATCAATTCTCTGATAATTCAAAAAAAAAGTTATGGTTAAATAAATTATCTGTCTTTTTCTAGATGTTATTAGGTGGGCACAACATTCTTTTCCCCTTACTGCATACTAAGCAGACACAGAAAGTTTCAATTCTTGTAGGGCTTAAACATTATAATACATTTTAAATATATTAAACTTGAGAAATTAATGAATATAAGAATTTGATTAAACACATTTACACCAGTGTATAAATGTTTGGAAAATTAATTTTTTAAATTTTATATTTTTAAAACTTTTAATTTGATATAACTATAGAATCATAGGAAGTTGCAAAAATAGTAAAGAGAGTCCCATGACCTTTTACCTCCCTTGAACTCTCTTCACTGATCTCCACCATCACCATCTTCTGGCAATCACTAATCTGTTTCCTTCTCTAAAAGTTTGTCATTTTCAAGATATTCCATTTTTCCACTTCAGGAATGTTATATATACGGAAAATTATAACATGTAACCTTTTGATACTGGACATTTTTTTTTAGTGCCCTTAAGATTCATTCAAGTTGTCGCATGTATAACTGGTTTGTTTCTTTGTATTTCTGAATAGTATTCCATCATATGAATGTAGTACAGTTTAACCATTCATCCATTAAAGTATTTTTTTCAGTTTTTGATTGTCAACAATAAAATTGCTACGAAGATGTTATGTACAAGTTTTTAAAAATAATTTTTTTAATTTAATTTATTTATGATAGGCACACAGTGAGAGAGAGAGAGAGAGAGAGAGAGAGAGGCAGAGACACAGGCAGAGGGAGAAGCAGGCTCCATGCACAAGGAGCCCGACGTGGGATTCGATCCCGGGTCTCCAGGATCGTGCCCTGGGCCAAAGGCAGGCACTAAACCACTGGGCCACCCAGGGATCCCTAAAAATAATTTTAAAAAGATTTTTATGTATTTATTTGGATGAGAGGGAGAGCATGCAAGTGGGGAAAAGGGCAGAGGGAGAGGGAGAGAGAGAACCTCAAGCTGACTCCTCATTGAGTGCAGAGCCTGACACTGGGTTCAATCCCAGGATCCTGAGATCATGACCTGAGCTCAAATCAAGTCTGATGCTCAACTGACTGAGCCACCCAGGTGCCCTATGTATAAGCCTGTATGTGAAATTAAATTTTCATTTCTCTGGAATAAATGTGCAGAAGTACAATTATTGGATCATACAATAAGTATATACAGTTTTATCAGAAACTACCAAATGATTTTTCAGAGTGGCTGTACCATTTTTATGTCCCCACCAGCAAGGTATGAGGAATCTAATTTCCTTGCATCCTTATCAGCATTTGACATTATCACTATCTTGTAATTGTAACCATTTTAAAAGGTATATGGTGCTATTCCATTGTGGTTGGATTTGCATTTCCTTAGTAACCATTGATTTTGGACATCTTTTTGTGCTTTTTGCCATCTGTATATTTTCTTTGGTCTGTTTATATCTTTTGCCTATTTTCCAATTGAATCCTTTGGGCTGTTACTCTTTCTAGATATGCAGTTTGCAGATATTTTCACCCAGTTTAGAAATTGTCTTTCATACACTTGACAGAGTCTTTTGCAGAAAAAATTTTAATGAAATTGAATTTATTATATTCCTTTAGTGATTGTGCTTTTTAAGATTTATTTATTTATTTATTTATTTATTTATTTATTTATTTATTTATTATAGACATAGAAAGAGAGAGAGAGAGAGGCAGAGACACAGGAGGAGGGAGAAGCAGGCTCCATGCCGGGAGCCTGACATGGGACTTGATCCTGGGACCCCAGGATCACGCCCGGGGCCAAAGGCAGGCACTAAACCACCCAGGGATCCCCTGATTGTGATTTTTAATATCATGTCTAGGAACTAGTCTGGACATGATATTAGTCTTTGCTAGTCTTTCTTTCTCTATTTTCTTCTAAAAAAGTTTATAATTTTGTATCTTTCAATGAAATTTATGATCTGTTTTGAGTTAATTTTTCTATAAGCATAAAGATTTATATCAAGGCTTGTGTATTTATTTTGGCCACAGTTGTCTAATTGCTGCAACATATTTGCTGAAATGTATTTATTTTACCTATAGGAGTATTAATTCAAAAAGGTAAAAACGCTACTAGTGACTATGTCTCTATATATTAATTTGGAAAAAGAAGTATTTACTTTTAGGGGCACCTTGGTGGCTCAGTCAGTTAAGCATCTCTCTTCAGCTCAGGTCATGATCCCAGTGTCTCGGGATGGAGCCCCACATCAGGGTCCCTGCTCTGTGGAGAGTCTGCTTCTCCTTCTGCACCCTTAACCCCTGCTTTTGTACACGTGTTCTCTCTCTCTCTCTCAAATAAATAAAATCTTTAAAAAATATTTACTTTAATAGTAGTCAAAGGAATAGAAATTAAAACTATGATAATATATAATTTTTCTCCCTTATAAATTCTTTACTGTTCTTGCTTTCTTTATGTAGATCTGAGTCCCTGATCTATACCATTTCCTTCTCTTTAAAGAACATGTTAAAATATTTCTTGCAAGGCAGATCTACTGACAACAAATACCTAAGATTTTTGTTTGTCTGAGAGAGGCTTTATTTTTCCTTCACTTTTGAAAGATAGTTTCACTTTGTTTGTTTTCCCTCTGTCAATACTTTGCATATTTTTCTCCATTCTCTTGTGTAGGGTTCATTCAGACTGCTATAACAAGATACTGTAACCTGGGTGGCTTATAAACAATAGCTTTTTTTTTTTTTTCTCATAGTTCTGGAGGCTGGGAAGTCCAAGATAAAGGTGCCAGCATATTTGGTGTCTGGTGATGGTCCACCTCCTGTTTATAGACAGCCACCTTTTTGCTGTATCCTAACATGGTGGAAAGTGTTGAGGGAATTCTATGGTGTGTCTTTTATAAGGACACTAATCCCATTTATTAGTGCTCTACCTTCATGATCGAATCACCTCTCAAAGATCCCATCTCCAAATACTATCACATTGGGGATTAGAATTTCAACATATGAATTTCAGGGGCTGGGGAATTCAGTCTGTGGCTCATGGTTTCTCAGGAGGAGCTGAATTTAACTCTTTACTCCTCTATAAGTAAGGTTTCTGGTTTCCTCTATACGTAAGGTTTCTGGTTACTTTAGGATTTTAAAAAAAAAATCTTTAATTTTCTGTAGTTTGAAAAATATATGCCTATGTGTAGGTTTTTTTTTTTTTTTTCCACATTTATCCTTCTCAGTATTTTCTGAGCTTTCTGGATCTTTAGTTGGTGTCTAACAGTAATTTGGGGAAATTCTCAATTATATTTGTTTCAAATATTTTTTTCCCTTTCTCTCTTCTCCTTCTGCTATACCTGTTGAATTATACCATCATTTGTTAGTATTCCTCTCCTGACCCCCAGTCTTTTTGTCTTTGCTTATCAGTTTGGAAAAGTTCTATTGAGATATTCTCAAGCTTAGGGAGTCTCTTCTCAACTGTGCTAATATGACCTTCAAAGGCATTTTTCATTTCTGTTAGAGTGTTTTTGATCTAGCATTTCATGTTGGTTCTTTCTTAGAATTTCCATCTTTTTGCTTACAGTGTCCATTTAGTACCTAGTTTGTTTATTGGAGCCCTTTGTGTATTAATCATAGTTGTATTAAATTACTGGTCTGATAATTCCAATATCCCTGCCATATCTGGATCTGGTTTTGATGCTTGTTCTGTTTCTTCCAGCTCTATTTTTTTGCCTTTTAATATGTGTTGTAATATTTCTCTTGATAGCTGGGCATGATGTACTGGGTAAAAGGAACTGCTGCAAATAGGCTTTTAGTAATTTGGTGGTAAGTTGTGGGGGAAGAAGCATTTTATAGTCCTATAATTAGGTCTTCATTTTTTGGTAAGTCTGTGCCTCTGGAATGTGGACCTTACATGTGCTTCTCAGTTATCATCCCCTCCCCACTGAATTTAAGTAGGGCAGGATGTCTGGAGGGAGCTAGAGTTGGGTATTTTTCTTCCCCTAGGTCATTTAGGCTCATATAAAACCCAGCAGGTTAGGTTCTTGTTAGTTTCTCCTAAGAGCAGAATTTGTTAAGGATAGAACATTCTGGCATATTTCAAAGTTTCTTTTCCCCTTCCCTTGCCAGAACAATAAGGAAATTTTTCTCTAATTAATATGCACTATGAGAATCTTGTAGACATCCAGGAGGTAAAACTCACAAAAGTATGGAGGACTCCCAATGAATGGATCTTCTTGGAGTTTTTAAAGTCTCAGACTTGTCCACACTGAACCTCCAGCAATTCTTCAATTATACTGCAGGTTTTAAAAACTGGTTCCTGGGGAGGTAGCTGCTTCAGTAAGTTATGATTCTCTGTATTCTCTTCTAGTTCTCTATGATTTTGGGGGACAGCAGTTTGCCCTGTGACCTCACTTCTTTTATGAATCTAAGAATAGTTGTTGATTTTTTTTCAATTTGTTTAGCTTTTTACTTATTAGGAGAGGGTTGTGATTTCTAAATTTCTTACATGCTGGACTGGAAACTGGAAGTCCCGATAACTCTTCTTTTTGTATATATAAAAGCCTGTTAAGAATCTAGTGACATTAATGTTGTGGTATCCATGATGGTACTATTAGGATGACAAAAGCTCACCTTCTTGAGGAAACATTGAAAAGTAGTGGTTTAGAAGAAAAGTGGAATGTAAACTAAACAAAGAAAATCCATTACACAATTTTAAGGATCATTAGCATTTTGTTTGTAAGAATACTTTTTTTATAGCATATCATATATTTTATATTTAATATAAACATGCTCTTACACAATGCTATTAAAAAGAGATGGCTGCATTTCTCTTCTGCTCTTCTATATTTGTTTTGCAAGAGGCAGTATCTAAATCTCAAATGGCTAGGGCATGCTTCTTATACTCCTTGGCATTAGCATCTTCGATATGACCCAGAGATCTCAGGGTAACCTTTCTCACCACTTAGGGAGCTATAAAATATTTAAATCACTGCACCAAATTTTAGGTTATTTTGTAGTAAAATGAAACCTAGAGAATTTAGATTTAATCCACTGTTAATGATTAAATATTAACTTAAATAATGTAGAGCCTTTCAGAAAATCTTGCTTTATATTTTTCATCAAATATATGATACAATATTTAATCTGAATGATGACATTATTATGTCCAAATTTTACAGTTTAAAATAAGTTTACAGGGCAGCCTGGGTGGCTCAGCAGTTTAGTGCTGCCTTCAGCCCAGGGTGTGATCCTGGAGACCTGGGATTAAGTCCCATGTCAGGCTCCCTGCATGCAGCCTGCTTCTCCCTCTGCTTGTGTCTCTGCCTCTCTCTCTCTCTCTCTCTCTCTCTGTCTCTCATGAATAAATAAATAAAATCTAAAAAATAAATAAAATAAAATAAGTTTACAAAGTTAAAGATACTAAAATATTATTTATATACAGCAGAAGAAAATTGATGCACAGTTATTTTTATGTTATATTTCATTTTAAGTAAGACTCATCCAAAATTGGGCCACATTAAAAATATACCATATAATTAGATCTCTAAAAATTGTGGTATTGAAAGAGAGTATAATATTTTAATTAAGTTAGAATTAAAACCTCTAATATTAGCAAATGTTACAGATGGAATAAAATAATAGTTTTTGACTTTTCTGCAGAGAGTGTGTCTGATATATTGAGCAGTACTTACTTGTTATGAATAAATAATTTCCTGGATTCCCTATGAACTGCACTGTGTCCAAAATTACTAATTGCAGTTTATTCTTATTTTAAAAATAACTCATTATTTAGAAAGGCCCCTAAATTTTCAAGTAATAGCTTATGTGTTGTCTTTATAGAAAGGTTATATTTAAAACTATATATTTTGGGGGGGATTGCTGTATATATTATTTACAAAATATGCTTAAAGCTATTTCTGAAATGTCCATGTTAATTTGAAAAAGCAGATGATATGTATAAATAAGTACCTTGATTACCTCCATTAATTTAATTTCTTTTTTCTGACACACTTCTAGCCTAAATACTGTAAAGTGATTTAACATATTATTCTCTTTGTGCTTTTATTTTGAGAGAATAGGGAGAAAATGAAATTAGTTTTATCCACCATCATCCTTGTAAGCTCAATGGAAAAAGAAGTACAAAACCTGAGAAGGCATGGTTTAAAGAAGTAGAAGTTTAGGAAAAGGAGAAAACCAATAGAGCACTTTTAAGTTTAGCCTGCCTCAGCAGCTCTGATCCTCACACACTTACTGCTTCTCTTTATATGTAAGGGGAAATGTCATTCCTCTCTCTTTCTATCTTCTGTTTAGGTCTTATGCTTCCAGAAGCAAAAGGGAGCACGGACCCTGATTGTTCCCTAAAAGCTAAGGAATGTTCACACTCCTCTGGAATAGACTGGGAGATACTTACTTTTCCTTTCAAGTTAGCTGTTTGACTGGAATGAACTTCAGTGCTGGTAAAATTACTTTCCTCCCCAAACTCAACATGGGGTTTGAACTTATAACCCTGAGATCAAGAGTCAGATGCTTAACCAACTAAGCCACCAGGATAACACCAGCAGTTGTTATTTATTTATTTATTTATTTATTTATTTATTTATTTATTTATTTATTTATTGAAACAGAGAGAGACAGAGACACAGAGAGAGAAACAGAGAAAGGCAGAGGGAGAAGCAGGCTCCATGCAGGAGCCTGATGCAGGACTCGATCCCGGGTCTCCAGGATCACGCCCTGGGCTTCAGGTGGCGCTAAACCGCTGTGCCACCGGGGCTACCCAGCAGTTTAGTTTTTAAATACAAGTTCTCAGACTAAAACTTTGGATATTGATCTTATTATTCTCTCATTTTCTAATGTTCTTTTTTGAATTAGAAGTAAACAGAGAGCAGGGAGGTCCCAACAATATGCTTATAATGAAATAAAACCAATTCCAGGTAGGCCCATTATAAGTAATGAGAGTGAGTTTTTGTAAACCACTAAGATTTTAGGATAAGTTATTACTGCAAAATAACTTGGCAAAAGTTATTAGCAAAACTAATGTAAACTTGAAGCGAACTAAAGCACTAACGTGAACATTTTAACTCACATTCTAAATCTAATATACGTTTTATCTTTCCTTCTTTTCTCATTTCTTTTCCTTCTTTCCTTGTTCATGCTGGGTGTGTATGTGTGTTTGTACACACTCATATATGAAAATTTGGTCATCCATAGTAAATCAAATATATTTTTAAGAATTTTAGAATTAACCACTTTAAAGCACTAAGCCCTTTTTATTATTATTATTATTAGTAGTAGTAGTAGTAGTAGTAGTATAGTAGTAGTAGTAGTAGGATTTTATTTATTCATTTGACACAGAGAGAGTCTAAGCAGGGGGAGAGGTAGGCATAGGGAGAGAGAGAAGCAGGCTCCCCACCAGGAAGAGACCCAATGTGGGGCTCTGTCCCAATCCCAGGACCCTGGGATCATGACCCGAGCCGAAGGCAGATGCTTAACCAACTGATCCACCCAGTTGCCCCATACTAAGCACTCTTAAGTAGAAACAGAAACTTGAAAACTGCAAAGTTAACCTCAAAAAATGAAAGAAACCAACTAAAAAAATGTAGATGGAGTCAATTACATCATTGGAATTGCTGTGACAAAAAACAAAAGTCTCAATCTTTTTAGTTTGCTGAGTGTTCAATTTTATTCTTTATTCTGGTGAGCAAAAAATGAGAGAACTATTACATAATCATTATATTTTATTCCCATCACTATTATACACATGGTAGTATTAATAGTAATGAAGTTAATCAAACCAGAACAACTATTTCTATGCCATACATGAGAAGGAAATCAATGACCATCCCCAACACTGATTTTCTGGTGTCTTCTCTATTTTACATGCTGTTACCAGGTAGGTTTCTCTCTGTTTCTCTCTAATCAACAAGGGATGAAAATCCTTCTTTTTATCTGCTCTCATGTTTTTGTTATTAATTCTTTTGGTTGCCTAGGATGTGTATGATTATGCTGACCATGCTAAGATCACAGGACTGATTTCCTTTTACTTTTGAGATTGTCTTAATTAATCTAGACTACATCCATTTTTGAAGTATCACAGATGCAGTGTTGGTTAAATCCTAAGTGCTATGTTCCTTCAAAATATTAAAAAAATAGCTATTTTTCTTTGCTGAGTGTAATAAAAAGTATAATTTTATAATTTTGCTGGTATCAGTTTATATGTATATTTTATTTTATTGTTTTCAATCTTGTATTTCTTTGGTGGGACATTCAGTTTTAGAAATTAAGGTAATAAATAATCTCTAATCTCATATTTGTTCTAGTGAATCAAGGGGAAGTGTTTAAAGAATTTATGTACCTTTTTCCTATTCTATCTTATTAAACTATCTCTAGAATTTAAAGGAATGTAGACTGAAGTGCTTACAATGAAATTGTAACAAGAATCTCCTTTCTTACCATCTCCCCCTCTTTCACACATATGTGTGTGTGCATGCCCAGGCATGAGTGCACGCACATGCACATGAACACACAAACACATCATAGGTTTCTTTGCTGTTGTGTATACTTACAATGAAAGAATGAAGCATCTTTCCTTTCCATATTCACTCCATTCCCTAAAAGTCAGAAATGCTCATTACGTTTTTAAAGGTCCAAGTTTCCACACTAACACGTTTGAGAGGGAAATTTACAACATATTTTTTTAGGCTGAATTATTCCAGTGAAGTAGGCAATAAAAGTGAGTTTTCAGTGGGAGCGGAAGATATGGCTAGTCCAAGAGTATGAAGTTACCCGAGATTTACAAAAGGGGGTTTGGCATTTCTGCATGCTACAGAAATCCTTGTCCAGATGGCATAATATTATTCCACCTTAAGGATGAGATTGAAAATTGATGTGTGCTGCCAAGTGGAGGTCAGTGTAGTGAATTGAGGTGACATGAATCTCTGAGTTTGGCTAAACTCAGAGAGTACCACTGCCTGAGGAGCAGTCAACATCACTGTTCAATTGCAGCAATGTGAAGCTAAAGGAGCAATAATAAAGCAGAAATAGTGATGGATTATTTTTCAGACATCATATAAACGATTTTTTTTTTTTACACTTCATGGGAAGGAATCTCAATATTGACAGAATTGAATTTATGGTCAACAAGTTATGTAAAGCCTTGGAGGATATTTGATTTAGAAGGATGAGTCATTATGAAATTTCCTAGCCTTGAATTTTACAGGGTAAAATTAATACCAGTTATATATAGAATAAATTAGAGATTATTACAAAGCTTTGTGCAATATATATATATATATATTTAAAGATTTTATTTATTTATTCATGAGAGACAGAGAGAGAGAGACACAGAGACACAGGCCGAGGGAGAAGCAGGTTCCATGCAGGGAACCCAACGTGAGACTCGATCCCAGGTCTCCAGCATTACGCCCTGGGCTGAAGGCAGGCACCAAACTACTGAGCCACTCAGGGATCCCCTGAAACATATATTTGTGAGGCAGACTAGTTGTAATACTTAGAATTGGAGATAGTTGATTTTGAGATAATAGTTATAACCATATTGGAGAATTAATGCATAGTGGGCACTCATAAAGCTCTGTGGATCTGGTGAATACCAGTAAACTGATAAGAGATTAAGTGTGAAGGGAACTAATTAAGAATTGTAAGCAGATATATAGAATTGTCAGAATGTTCAGTAAGGAGAAAGAAATATGCCTTTTCCAATGAATTTCCTTGTGATTCCCAAGAGACTACTAAGAAATAAAAAGTATAGAAGAGGAAATTTAAATCCCCTATCTCAGGCTATGAATTTCAAAAATAATTTACCTCTTTCCATCTGAGAGGTAAACACACAGTCACCAATGTCCTTAGGGTCCTACAGGACTGTTTTTCAAATTGCCTTTTGAGACCTGGTTAGCGAATCATGAAGCCAAAGTGGAGAATAACAAAAGAGCATTTTAAAAAAATATTAAATGAAGTACAGTAGGATAAAATGGAAATATTTGGTTTCATCACATGTAGTAAGAGTCCACCTTATTGTATTTTTATTATCTGTATTTTTATAATCCTATACATACATATAAATTTGTGTGATGGATCACAGTGAAAACTGTATTTCTGCTGAAGCTCAGATGAAATGTAGACCTCTGTCATATTCTGCTGAAATTTCCATATTTCCCTAAACTTGAATATCATTTATACATAAAAATGTTTTGACTAGCAGTAGGGAATGGTCTTCCGATGAAGAAAATTATAAATAGTCCTAAACTGAGGATTTTTGAAGGAGATAAAACTTCTGGTTGGTTGAGAAGATATTTGAAAAGAATTCACTGCTCAAGGAAGGGAAATTATCTGAGGTCATAGAACACTAACAATGATAAAATGGGATTAGCATCTCAGAGTTGGAGGCCATTTGATTTTCAAAAGTGCTGTAGCTGAATGTCCGAGTAGTTTAGGACAAGCTTAGGACAAGTTCAGAACATGATGAGCTTTTTAAATACCAACCAGAGGGCTGGTAAAAGGTTTCAACATTGATTCTAAGGCCAGACACTTTGGAGATTGGGCCTTGGCCAAAGGAGGCATAGATCCACACTGGCTCAGGCCCAGTGTGACCAGGCACAGAGAGAGGCTGCTCTGAGTAAACTGTCCACTGTGAGCTCCACCTGTTGGAAATTGAACTCCCCTTAGAACTGTTTTCAACTTTAAAAGTTCATGGGAAAAGGGAAGGAATGGTGGTTCATTCCAGAAGAGAATTAGATATTAGAGATAATTTTAGTAACCCAAATTTGTACTCTGCCAGCTAGGACACATGAGGACTTAATAATATGCAATTGAAGACTCAATGTTGCTTTGTCTTCTATTAAGCCACCTGTGGGTGTGCTTCCACAGGCCCCTTGAAAGCCCAATACTTTGGTATCTGAACAACCCCTTTTTCAATGATTTTGAGATAGCCTGGGCTATAATACAGAATTGAAGATTCTGAAGAGTAGCCTGAACCTGAGTCAAGACTATAAAAGCTACTACTCAACTACAGATGTGAAGAATAACATTTCAGAGTGGTCTAAGATTTTAAAGAAACATAAGGGGCATTTACTTTGCCTTGTTGGTAGGTATGTTGGACATTTCATGTAGACTGATCTTGCACCTGCAAATGCTAAACCCTTAAGAGAGTAGAGAAAGTGCCAAGGCTGAGCCTGAGGGAATGGACAGGAGTTTAGAGATAATTCTGTCAGTCTGAAGCCTCAGGGCCCACCATATTGATGGTAGTTTCTAGAATTCTGAACTGGCAACAATGCAGCCAAAAGAGCAATAGCAAAGATGGTAACATTCATGGAATTATGGATAGGGTACTTTCCCTGGGTTTTCTGTCCACCACCACCACCACCACCAATTTTATGTGATCCCATGGAGCTGTTAAGGAGATCCCAGAAAGACTGACATTGAATTTTTTGACAACTGGTAGGTAAAAGCACAAAGCATATTAAATTTGACTTAAAACAGTAATAGAATATGAAAGCTTATAAACCCTAGTGTTGTGGTGTGAGGTACACACAAATATATATACAAGTAACATATAAGTTAAAATTAATCTATTTTTCTAGTGTGTTTAGTTCTCATTTCAAATATATTCATATATGTTAGGTTCAGGGCAAAGTTGGTGTGTGGTCTCTGGAGTCCGAGAGCTAGGGCTTGGATCTCAACTGTACCACTTTAACTATTATCTTAGTCAACTTGCTTACCTCTGAATTGTAGTTCTCACATATAAAATGGGGATTATAACATTGCCAATCTGATTGGGTTGTTGCTGATTTCTTAGCAAGTCCTCTAGAACATGGCGCTTAATTAAAAAAATTCTCTTATTAAGAACAGGAGCTATCTCTTTTTTGGGTAGCATGCATTTGATTTTTTAAATGTTATTTTTCCAAGTATTTTTTATAGATGTGATTTTTTCTCCAAACTGTGCATTGACCCTGACACTTCATAAACTAGATTTGAACTTATGCATCTTTAGACTTGGTTCTCCCACTCATTTATAATCCACAAATTCTTGACCCAGGGCTTTTCTAGTATTTTCTCTTCTCTGGCCCCAGTTTTGTGTTTCCTCTGAAGCATTAAAATTTTTGGACACAATTTTATTTCTAGTCTCATGATTGAGACTGAGAATCAAATTTGTACTTCATCTACCACTGCATAACACATCCAAATACTTGACATTGAATCCCAGGCTTCTTAATTTGTGCATTCAGTTAACAAATATTAATTGCTTGTTCTCTCTTTGCCAGGCACTGTGACAATCACTAGGGACTTTCACAGAAAGAAAGAAGAATCCCTGATTTCGATTGACCCAGCTGTAAATTTTGCATTTTTGTGGTATATATAGTTCTATTTGTCAATTAAATTCTCCTTCTACTTAAATCAGTTTGAGTTGTGTTTTTTTCACTTGTAACCCTAAATGTCCTGACTTATATTGGCCAACTTCGCTATGTATTAAATCATCATATGTACTAAGGTCATGTTCTCTACCATCTATTCTACTCCATTGATTTATCTCTCTGAACCAGTGCTTAAACTACATTGTTTTAATTACTGTGGTTTTATAATACAACTGTTACTGGAAGAGGTTTCCATCATCACACATTCAAATTATATTTTTGGATATTTTAAATGTTGATTTTTCTAAATTTAGATTTATTTTAAGTTTTAAAAAACATAAAACAGACAAGAACAGTGAAATATATGTTGATCATTTATTTGGATTATATTAATTTGTGTTAATTTTGTAAGAGTGAATATTTACAATATTGAATTTGACAATACAAAAGAAATTTCCTTGAGATATTGAGCACAAGATTTATACAGTTCTTGGATGACAAACCTGACACTTAGATTTCATGTAGTTGTTAGCTTGGAAATATTTCTATATTTCACAGCCTTATTTATGTCATGGATCCTTTTGTGGCATATCCAGAAAAATGGATATAATATTTTTGGGCTAATTAATCCACCTTGAGAACAGTGAAACTAAAACTTGCAGGTGCCCCACCCTGGGCCAGTCAAGCTGGGATCAGGACCTAATCCCCGGGTGAGCTAAGGGCCATCCCTTGCCAAAGTCACCTGAACAGGAGTTATCAGAGGAGCACTGGCAATAGGAAGTGGTCCAGGAAGAGTTGTACAAAATGGAGGGGGTGTAACTTGGAAACAAAACGAAACTAGACAAATCTTAAATGTTTTAGGACTGAATTTCAGAAGAGTGACCCTTGGCTTAAATGGCTTCAGCTCTTAGGAAAGATTCAAACTTGGAAAGTTCTAAAAACCTTAGCAGCAGAAATGGTAGAACTTCCTTTTAGAACCAGGATTTTAACATTACCTATCTTAACAAATTTTCTTTCTCTCAATTCAAAATTCTAAGTCCCTAGATGGAGAATTTGGACTGGCAGGATTAATTTTCTCCAGTTTGCTCTGATATCTGATGGTCACTGTGAGTTGGTCATCTGATAGAACTGTGGCCACAATAGCCTTGTTCCTGTGCATCAATGACAATAACCAGAGTGAAAAGGATTTTTAGCATATTGATGTTCTCCAATTTAAAATTCTGATTTTTCTAGAATTATTTGGCACATCTACTGTTCCCACTAATAAAACACTTTTTAAAAAGATTTTATTTATCTATTAATGAGAGTGAGAAACAGAGACATAGACAGAGGGAGAAGCAGGCTACCTCGTAGCAAGCTCGATGACAGACTCGACCCCCAGACTGGGGATCACGCCCTGAGCTGAAGGCAGACACTCAACCTCTGAGCCACCAGGAATCCCTAATAAAATAATTTTTAAGATATATTTAATTGTTAATTATATAATTCTATCTTGGCTATAGGCTTTTTAAAACAAATATCCTACTTGGGAATTCTTTATATCTTGATGAATTAGAAGAACATAAAATCTTTCTCACAAGAAAGTGCTGAAAAAAATTGTGGAACTAAAAGTTTTTAAAAAGCAGTTTTAAGTCTGCATCTAAAAACACTCAAAAAGTGGGCAGTCCTGGTGGCGCAGTGGTTTGGTGCCTCCTGCAGCCTGGGGTGTGATCCTGGAGACCTGGGATCGAGTCCCACATCGGGCTCCCTGCATGGAGCTTGCTTCTCCCTCTGCCTGTGTCTCTGCCTTTTTTTTTTTTTTTCTCTCTCTCTGAGTAAATAAATAAATCTTAAAAAAAAAAAAAAACACCACTAGCCTTTTATTTTTTTTATTTTTTAATTTTTATTTTATTTATGATAGTCACACAGAGAGAGAGAGAGAGAGGCAGAGACACAGGCAGAGGGAGAAGCAGGCTCCATGCACCGGGAGCCCGACGTGGGATTCCCGGGTCTCCAGGATCCCGCCCTGGGCCAAAGGCAGGCGCTAAACCGCTGCGCCACCCAGGGATCCCTAAATAAAAAATAAATAAAAATACTAAAAAAGCTATTTCTTCAAGGTATATAAAAATTCAGTTTCTGTGACTGAATCCTGAAGCTGCTTCATCACCATTAACCAAAATCTTTATTTCCAGGATGAAAAAAAGTATATAATTCTTTACATTAATCAATTAATGTTAGAGAGGAAGAAAAGCTTAATGGCTTGGTAATGTTGGCATTATTTATATAGTTATTATTCAAACAGTGGAGCCAGCCTGAAATGGTCTTGCCTTCTTATTGACCTCAGCTGAAGTGAGTTTCTAGTTAGTGTGGCATATGTCCAAGAGTGTGACCACAGGGACAGTCTATTGTTGCACAGTGATGTAAAACTTTATAAAATTTGGCTATTGTGTTTTAATAATAAATTTCCAATAAAAATTAAATTATTTAATTTCAGATTTATTCTTATAATATTCTGTAAGTTTGTTTTGTGATGATGATTTTTGGCTTTGATACATTGACTCCAGCTGAATGTTGATTTTAATCCTCAGGCATTCAATCATTCACCAAAGAACATGCCCAGTACATCTGTTATAGATAAAATATCTATAAATAGTGGTTCTAGCAAGCCTTTCTTATGTCTACTTTGACTCCTGATGAATAGACGAAAGATACATAGTATGTGATACTTTTACTGAGGATAATATCTATATCATTAAAATAATTATTTTTAAAAGTTATGTAAGATAATATATATATATAAAATTTAACATGAATTTGAATTACCTTGACTGTGAAAGATTTAGCTTATTATGTAGATTAACTAAGTCCTACAATTTTCATCTTAAGCAGTACTATTGATGTTTTATGTATGTATGTATGTATTTATTCATGAGAGACACAGAGAGAGAGAGAGAGAGAGAGACAGGGACATAGGCAGAGGGAGAAGTAGGCTGCCCACAGGGAGACTGATGCGGGACTCCGGGATCATGCCCTGAGCCAAAGGCAGATGCTCAACTGCTGAGCCACCTAGGCATCCCACTATAGTTTATCTTGTTTAAAAAAAAAATCACTTGATAGCCTCTGAGAACATCTTATTTGTAGTAATTTACTTCCTAAATGACAGTTTAGAAAAAGAAATAATTCTGAGCAGTTCATATAACATAAATTTATGTCCTCATGGAGTTTACAATTTTAATTCCCGAATTAAAAAAGAGAGTGGTGTATGAAACAGCACACAGTGCTTTCTAGTTTTGCCCAAGAGTTACTGAGAATAACAAAGACTATGAAAGCTTATTTCTAGTCCTTCACAATTTGCTCTTTCTCAGAGTTTCCTAAAAATTGTAATCAGTCCCTCTTTGCCTACTTACCTTGACGAATAAGTCCTATGTAACAATTCTTTAATTGTTCTGTTGTTTTTTCCATAGGAAATGACTCTTTTTTTTTTTTTTGGAAATGACTCATTTACCAAATTAAACATTGCATTTTTAAAGGTTTGTGATTTATTCTTTCTCTGCCTTTCTCTGAGCTACAAATTACAGTGATTTATTTTTACCTTAAATTTTCTTTTTTTTACCTTAAACTTTAAGATAAAGACACCTGCGTGGCTCAGCGGTTGAGCTTCTGCCTTCAGCTCAGGGTATGATCCCGCTCAGGCTCAGGTCTTAGGATAATGAATTTATCCATTTTTTTTAATTTATCCATTTAATGATAATTTATGGTACACTTGTATAAAGTCAGAATTTCTGAAGTTGAATTGACAGAAATTTAAATTGAGAAGAAATGTTAATTCCAAGGAAGAACTTTTACTTTTTATTTGGGTCATCTGCTTAATGCTGAACCAACTTTGTTGCTAGAAATATATAGTACTCTGATAAGTCCAAACTGGGCTATTTACCAAATCCAGAGAAGACGTAGTAGAGGGAGACATTGAAGACTTAGATACAAGAAAAGAGAGAAAAATTTGCATCTTTTTGCAATGTAATTTCCATGACTGTAAAGTTTTATTTTTGTTTTTTATTTACTGCTATATATTCAGTTCTTGGAAGAGTATCTGGCTCAAAATAGATGCTCTATAAATGCATTTTTGAATAAATGAATAAATAAATGAATGAATAGACAGCAATATTCCCCAACACATTTCACTACCCTTGTGAGATACTCTGCTATTTTCTAGGGCTGCATTGCTCATTTTATTCTGAGGTTAATGATATACCAAAGCATTGTTTAATATTGTGACTCCTGTTTTGTATACTTCTAATTGCCATAATTGAAGTTATACCATAGTTCTTCAGTATATTCTAGTTTTCATAACTTCACTGAACACCTATTGAGAACAAAGCTGATTATTTTTACTTTTTTTGGAGTCCTAGTAAAACAAGTAAATGTTACTCTAATTGATTCATGTTTCATTAAGAAGGGGCTGAAAATGAGTCTGCTAACCAAGTAAGGGGATAATTTGGTGGAATCCACTCCATTCTTGGTAAAACTATATTTTTGTAGTAGTCTATATATGCAGTTCTGATAGTTAAATGAACTTTTCTATTACATCTGTTAATATTACATTGTTATTTCTTCTGTAAGATCTTCTGAGAGTGAAATATTAAACATAGCTGCAAAATTTCAATACACTGAAGTAAAACTTCTAGTTTATAGGTGATCTATTTATTTTTTATTAAATTATTTAGATGATTATAGCATGTAATTTAAAGATACAAGCGTTCAGACTTTTTATCAGCATCTGTGTTCTTTGAGAATGATGAACTGTAGACTAAAACATGTGCTCCTTTTTCTACACTTCCTTTTGCTTTTATCTAGCTTGAAGTACGTGGATATTCAAGTAATAATGTCTGATTCCTATTTATAATATAACTGAATTAATTACACATGTAGAGATTAAGTTTTGAATTAATTTATCCATACAACATTTTTATGCTTCCATAATTACTTTTCTAATAACTCTCCAATATTCTACTTTTGGGAATATATTTATAGTAGTGAGATAAGACATTATTTCTAATTAATGGTTATATTGCATGGTAATAGGTATAATTTTAAATGCTTACTTTTACTTGAACTATGTACTGCTTTGATTAAAAATATTTTCCTAATATTATGAATATTTTATTCTTGAAAAAAATTGAATAACCTATTTATAAATGGAAATCAGAATCTTTGAGAAGGAGGTCGTTGGCAAGGCAATTATTTTACACAAACAACTGAATCCGTGGGAGGGGACCACACGAAGCCTGAATCCCCTTTTGAACCCTCCGTAGCATACTCCAGGGAAAGTCACTGACTGAAGATTGTTTAAATGACAGCAGTAGGGTGCATAGTAACACTGATCCTCAAAGGAAGCATCACCTTATCTGACCTAGTCTTGAGTAAATCAGGCGCCTGTTTCTGCCAGTTGACAATAATGTCTCTGACTATTTCCATTTTTTAGCATTCAGAGCCATTTGAGGACATCTTTTGTTTGTTTATTAGATCTTCACAGGATATATTTTGTTGAAAACTTAAGATGAACTTCATTTTTAGTTGAACCTTAGCCTCTGACAATATACAATTCTAAGGATTTCTGCAGTTCTGTGGTTGATGTATTGTTCTTGTGGCATCCATCAATTACCCCAATGATGAGATCTCACAATGTGCTCTTACCTGCCTGAATCTTTTGGTAAAGTAAAAGGTATTAACTTTTTGCTTAGTAATAGGTGATAGTTATATGGTTGCCTTTCGCTTACTCTTTTCTGAGACATTAAATTTATGTCGTTGTTTTTCTTGTAGTTTCTTACTTTAAAGAAGTATAGAGTGTCATTTGTGAAGAGAGCCATTATGCAGCTTGAAATCTAGATAGTTTGTAGAAAATGATCTTCTTGGTGAAGTGTTCCAAATATAAGGAGCTATGGAGAACATTGGGTTGGTTTTGATTATACAGCATGTTCAGTTGTGATTCTGTCCATC
The DNA here is from genome assembly GCF_003254725.2 of Canis lupus dingo. NCBI lineage: Eukaryota > Metazoa > Chordata > Mammalia > Carnivora > Canidae > Canis > Canis lupus. The sequence goes on from NC_064248.1 coordinate 46,922,723, forward strand.
TCTTCAGTAAAAGATCAGTGGTTAAGCACATGCTATTAGCTGCCAGAGTCAACACTCACAGTTTTCTTTCCATTCTGCAAGTAGAACTTCAAATGTTCTTATTCATAAAAGTTTATACTGCAGCCTGTTGGTCTGAACTAAAAACACGGTATTCCACATCCTATTAAGAATTCCAACCTGCAAAGGTCAACTGTTAAGTTTATCACAGTGTTTATGGAGGCGCTGATTATTTACTTAGCATTGTAGAGTAACTGATATTTTTTTAAATTCATAAATTAGAATGTATTATTGATACAGTAACTAAGAATATAGAATCATTATGATTTATCTATTTAGATCACATCCTTTTCAAAGATTTTTACTCACATTTCTGTATATAGAAGAGCACACCAGTGTTCTTAAAAAGTCACAATTATACGTGGGTTGGTGAGTGGTAGTATTTATTTTCCATCTTTGTTTCACTTGTATTATATTGAGAGCACCTTTCAAGTCAATTAATTAACTTCAGAAAAGGAAGAAAAACAAAGCCCCATCTGATTGATGGTTAATCATGAAATCTGCACAATGTCTTATCCAGATTTACAGAAATAAGTAATATGAAAGGAAATTTTTAATAATATAAGACACAATACTAATACCTGCTTTTTAATTCTGATAGTCTAAAATATTATATCTTTTTCTCATTTCTTTTTATTCAGTAATAAATTAACTTAACAAGGATATAGATACAGAGCAGAGCAATATACTGTCATAGTATCCTGAATTAGCCAAACCTCAGAGTCTGAGTGACATTTGACTTCTGATAGCAAATGCAATTTGTTTTTCAAAGCCACTATCAGTTTTGATAATTTGCTAAAAGGACTCAACTCACTGAAATCTATTTTACTTATGGTTGCATTTATTGCAAAGAAAAGATATAGAAAAGCAGCCAAAGGAAGACATGCATAGGACAAAGTATGGGAGGGGTATAAATACAGAGCTTCCCTCTCTCTATGGAATCATGAATGACATTAACTCCTCCTGACCACAGTGTATGAAAATATGCAGAGTAGTATCAACCAGGGAAGTTCACCTTAGTCTTTTGACATCCAGAGTTTTTATTGGAGCTCAATCACATACTATCAACATGGTTGTCCTTTAGTTTCTAGCTCCTCTTGGAGATCAGGGTAATATCTTCAGTCTCCATTTCTTCCAGTGGTTGGAAATTATACTGAATGTCCCAAAGTCCCCACAATAAATTACACTGCTATGTAAGAGCTCTCAAGCAGTCAAAGAGCAGAAAACTCTGGGATCCTAGAGATTACTTCCCAGTAGCAAAACACAAAGACAAGGTCTTTCTTTGGGTAAAATTAATTCTCCATTACATGCATAGATACAATTTTTTTCCATTTTAATTTTAATTTTGGAAGTTATGAAGTGGGGCAGGGCAAACTTAGAAAATACCTAAACAAAAGTAGAGAATATTTAGAGCAAAAGAACAAGAAGCTAGGAAATGCTATGTACAAAAAAAAAAAAAAAAAAAAAAAAAAGGAAATGCTATGTAGTACTTTTTGATGTCTTGAATTACAGAATTTAAAAGTCAAGGGGTATTAGTAATCACCTAATAGTATGAACTTTTTAATTCACATATGACAAAATTTAGAGAAATTAGAAGAATTGGCTATTTACATACTGTTTGTAAACTTGGAAGAGAATCAACTAGGATTTAGTATATGTACTGCCAAAGTGAGCACTAGCATCAACTAGGATTTAGATGTTTTGTTTATTTCTAAAAATTTCTCTCTTTAGGTCTAATTATATCCTCCCCTCCCACCACTAGCATTCTATCTCAAGTTGATTTTATTTATTTATTTATTTATTTATTTATTTATTTATTTATTAAGATTGTATTTATTTATTCATGAGAGACACACACATAGAGAGAGGCAGAGACACAGGCAGAGGGAGAAGCAGGCTCCATGCGGGGAGCCCGATGTGGAACTCGATTCTGGGTCTCTAGGATCATGCCCTGGGAGGAAGGTGGCGCTAAACTGCTGAGCCACCCGGGCTGCCCTCAAGGTGATTTTGCCCTCAAGGTGACAGCACAAGGGTGTCCTTAATATTTTTCTCTAGCGGTTCATGTCACTGAAATTACTTATCATGGAAAAAAAATATCTGCATTCTATAACAAAGATTCCAGGCAACTTGGATATAACAAAAATGCTGAAAGTGAACTAATGGAAAATAAAGATTACTAGATCAAGGACATTGAGATAGAAGATGATATCTTTATATTTCTAGGAGATTCTTTAAATCATTGCATGTTCAATATGCAATGTTATATAATTGGCTGAAATTATGTCTAACACTCAAAAGACACCAGTGTAGGAAACTTAAGTTGAAGAAAACTTAGAACCAAAAGGCATTAGAATTAAGAGACCTGAGTTCCAGTCCCAGTTTTATAAGAATAGCCATGCATTTGTGCTCAAGCTACTCCTTTTAATCAACGTGACATCAGAAAGAATATGAGGGGGTTGAACTATCAGTGATTTTTACTCTTTTGAAGTCATAGAGATGCCCTGTAAGAATCCAATGAAGCTTTGGACCCTCTCACATGCACAAATGTAGTTACAAACACTATTTTAATGAACTTCCTGTGAGTTCAAGTATTTGAGCCACATTTTGAAATCCCAGTTAAGAAATTCTAGTTGTGGTGATTCCCAAAATATCTTTCAAGTCTAAAATTTGAGATTGTTTTATATCATGTTACCTTAGAATCATATGTGAAATTCAGATTTTTAAATCAAACTGATACATACAGCATGGAATATACTCTCTGAGTAATCTGAGTTTTATTGTTGTTGTTTTTTTTAAAGTCTAGTTGACTTACAGTATTACATTGAACCTGTGTTCATTGATAAATGAATGTATAAAGAAGTTGTGGTATCTATGTACCATAGAATGTTACTAGGCAACCTGAGTTTGAATGATCTCTACAGATGATGGTGGTGGTGTGGTCAAGTTTGGGAGCCACTGGCTATAAGAATAAACTGAGTAGGATTGAAAACAAAATAAATGAAATGTGAGATAGACTTGATGGTACTATTTGAAGGGCAATAATGCCTTATATGGAGGGTACCAGGAAAATAAACCCACTATCATGTGCCATGTAGAGTAACTTCAGATAAGTTGTTGCCAAATAATAATAATTCATAAATCTGTAGTACACTGAAGTCATCAAATTGCTTTCAGGTATCTTACCTACCTTTTGACTTTTTGTAATAACACTCTTGAGTTAGGTAAAACAAAATGTTCCCAATTTATGGGTAAGAAAACTCAAGTTTATTAGCATGCTTAGTGAAATAAGTCAGAGAGAGAAAGACAAATACCATATGATTTATCTTATAGGTGGACTCTACAAACAAAAACAACAATAAAAAAAACAATATAAAAAAAAAAAACAATATACATACACAAAACAAGCTTATAGATACAGCGAACAGATTGGTGCTTGCCCGAGGCATCCACAGAGACTGGGAGAAATAGATGAACTATTTTGTTTTTAGTTCAAATTAAGTAAAAAAAAATATTCCCCATTAAAACAAAAGAAAACAAATCTCAAGATTTTCTCAAACTTCACCCAGCTAGAGATAGTATTAGAACTTTCTCTGATGTGCTGCAATAACACCCTTAAAAAGAGGAACTGATTAAAATTGGCACTTTTTTTTATCATTCTACAATATTTACAATTTTGATTACTGATATTAAGTTACACATAGAAATGCATTGGAGAAAAGAACTTTATTAGAACTTCTTTTTTTAATTCAGAATTTTAATTATGCACATAAATAGCAACATGAGAACCAGGAGTTCTAATGCTGGACATTATCTCTAGGTGAAAGGATTTCCAATTAGTCCACTGGTAGTATGGTATCACCCAAGATAACAAAGAAGTCTGGTATAGTTTTTCCTGAAGAAGAAAGCCAATTTACTACATTCAGTACTGACTTCTCTGCCATTTTTCTGTAGAAAATGCATGGAGTTTCCAATGTTTACCTATAACTTTTGAAAGTTCTCCTTCCACAAATCTTCTACGACTATGTATCCTTGTAAACCCCAGTCATATAATTTCTCCCCATTGACCTGGACAAATACGATGGCTTGTTGTGAATAATAAAGAGAGGCAGCTAGTCCCACGAACCCAGGTGGATACACCAGCTTCTTTATTTTTGACCCTCTAGCCAAAAGAAGTTCAACAATGTCAGCAAAACCAATAACACCAAGTCTTGGAAAAAATCCAAGAGGTGCATTTTGGAGATATTCATAGCTGTCTAACCCCCATTGAACCAAGCTCTGCATCTTGGGCTTTGTGAGTACATTTCCTGACACCAACTTGTGTATGGCTCGCAATAATGTCAGAGATGTGAAATGCTTTCTTCAACCTGGGTCCTTGGCTCCTCCACATATAGATTGACCCTCAGGAACTGAGTAGAGTGAAAGCTCATTAACCTTCACAGAAGTTTTGTGAGGTGAGTCCCTTTTAGGTGACGCATAGACTTTAAAGGTGAGCAGACTCAGGCTGGCTGGCCCCACAGACCTCCGAATTACCTTGAACATGTTGCTGGCAGAGGTGGCTCCGGCGGGGTCACCCCGGCCCCGGCCCCGCCCACTACCTATGAGAACTTTTATGATTTGTATGGTGTGATGTAAGAGAATTAATCTCCTAGATCCACTACATTTAAGGTTTATTTTTTGTATTATTGAAGCATTAGTTTATTTTAAAAATTTATAATGAAGTATATATATTTTGACGAAAAAGGTGCAGTTGTTTTATAGAGTGTCTATATTCCTCAAGTAAAGATAACTATTTTAAATTCCTTTAGCTATTTCTCCTGATATTTATTTGCCCATGGCAAAATAAAATGTTTATCCTGCTTTAAAAAATAAATTCTTGGTTTTAGATATTGTAAAGAGAAACTCTATTGTTCTCATGTATATTACTTATAATACTCTCTGAATACTACTTTGCTTCTGTCACTAGATTTGTGGGTCTTCCATACATCAAGTAGTTCTATGACACCAGTGGGATGTCCTGTATTTTCTTTGTTTACTTAATTCTAACAGTATCTATCTGGAGATAGCATCAGATCCTATAGGTTAAGAGTCCTATAAAACCATCCGCCCTCCACCAAATGCCAATCACAAATCCAGGCTGTCACCTGTGCCTCTTATTGACTAGCTGTAGAGGAGAGGTTCCCATGTACACTTCTCAGGTTCAATTAATTTACTGGATCAGTTGAAAGAACTCAGGAGAACATTTTACTTACTAGATTATCTGTTTATCATAAAAGGATAGAACTCAGGAACTTCCAGATGGAATGGATGTGAAAGGCAACATATGCTGGAAGGGATGGAGAGCTTTAATGGTCTCTCTGGGTGTGCTTCCACCTGTTCACCAACCCAGAAGCCCTCTAGAGCCAGTGTTTTGGATTTTTATGGAAGCTTCATCACATAGGCACAATTAATTGAACGATTGGCTATTGGCAACTGATTTGACCTCCAGTCACTTACCCATCCCCAATCTCCAATGGTGGGAATGGGTCTAAAAAGGTGGTTGGTTCCCCTGGTAACTAGACCATATCCTTGGGCCATCTAGGGGCTTTCTAAAAATGACCTCCTTGGGATGCCTGTGTGGCTCAGCAGTTAAGTGTCTGCCTTTGGCTCAGGGTGTGGGATCAAGTCTCGCATCGGGCTCCCTGCATGGAGCCTGCTTCTCCCTCTGCCTGTGTCTCTGCCTCAATCTGTGTGTCTCTCATGAATAAATAAATAAAATATTAAAAAAAATAAACTCAGTTGAGGTTTAAAGGGGTTTGTTATAAATAAGAAACGACTTTTATGGCTCTCATCAGTTAGGGAATTCCAAGAGTTTTAGGAACTCTGTGTCAGAAACAGGGATGAAGACCAAGTATATATTTCTTATTATAAACCACAGTATCACAGATGTTATCTGTTTTCCACAATGGAATTTAAGGATTTAGCTTTATTACATTATCTATCTCTACTTTGTATTTTCCCTCCTATTCTCTCCAAGATATATTTTGAGGTAAGTAAATTTTTAGTTAAGTCAGTATTCAGAATTGATATGATTGTTATTCACTCTTTCATTCAATGAATAGTTATTGTATGCTTATAATGTACTATACTATTTTCTAGTTACTAAAGTTTCATCTATGAACAGAACTGACAAAAATCTGTGTTTTTATTGAGACTATGTTTTAGAGAAGACAGAAAATAAAAATAAATGTGATAAATGAATAAGTTATATGGTAAACTTGCAGAAGGCAAGTACTAAGGGAAAAAATAGAGCCAGTTACTAGGATTTGACTGTTGAAGATTTTAAATGGGGATGGGTGGATAGACTTTGAGAAGATGACATGTAACAAATACTTGCAAGAGGTGAGGAGTATGCCATCCAGCTAAGGGATAGGCAATCCTGACCAAGGGAATAGCCAGGGCAAAGGCTCTGAGATGGAAGGGTGTTCAATAAAGACAAAGAGACGGTGTTGCGGGATAGGAAGAGTGAGGAGAGGTAGCAGGAAGTTGAGTTTAGAAATGCAGCAAGAGATCCACATTGTGTTGGGCCCTATAGACCGTAGAAAGGACTTTGACATTTACTTTGAGAGAAGTGGAGAGGGAGGATTTCAGGATATGGTTTGATGTGTTCTGATTTATGTGTTAGTCAGGATTGTTGTAGGAAGTATTGTTTGAAAGCAGGGAGACTAATTAGGATGTTAATTGTAAGAATCCATGCAGGAGATGAAAATGACTTGGACCAGGATGGTTGGAATTTTGAGAAATGGTGATATTATGGATATATATTGGGGGAGTGTTAAAACCTACTACAATTAATCCATATAATATTGTCACATTTCTTTTCTTAAACACTGTTGTTTTAATAATTGCAGCTTTTGTGTTAGATCTTTGATTTTCTATGCACCTACAAAAATCCATGAAAAGCTTTCTAACTTAAGTGTGAATTCTACCCCTCCCCCCAATAACTGAAACATCAATATTCTATTTGATTCATTTTTGGAGAAGGAATGGTGAAGGTATTCTTGTACCTCCCAGTCCTCTTGTTCCAATTAGGCTGGGTGATATCTAGGCTTCTATTGTTATCCTGGGATTTTTCTCCACCATCAGCTTTTGGTTCCTTCAAGGTTGGATTTTTTTTTTTTTTTTGGTACTGTTAAAAACAATATTCAGCTGAGTAAATTTAAAGATCATATTTGCTTTATTCAATGATTCATGAATTGGGCAGCATCCCATCTAGCAAATAGAAAGGAACTCCAAAGAGCTGAACAAAAATGGGAGATTTTATAGGCAGAAGGAGGGAGACTGGGAGAAGGAAATAATGGATTATCTCATTTTTCTTTGGGGAATGGAAGAAGTCTATCTGGCAGATCAACTCTTTAGTACTGACCAGGAAATTCCAGATTTACTGATTCAAGATTACATTCCTGGGAGAGGTCGAAATTACAAGTAGGTTAGGTATTAAGTCTTGGCTAACTGACATGCAGTTTAGCACAAGTAACTCCATTTGGGGACTGTTTTCTCTCTCTGCCTCTCTGTTAATAGTACCAGGGCTTTATCTCTTTTTATTATCTCCTTCTTCAGTTATGTATCTCTTCCAAGAAAGAATACATTGGTGATAAGTTTATGAGATTTTTCCTGACTAAACATGTTCTTGTCACAACCTCATGAATCTTGATATTTTTGACTTGTTAATCTTCTAGGTAGGTGTGATGGTTTATTTTGTGTATCAACTCAGGTAGGCTGTGGTGCCCAGTTGTTTGCTTAAACATAAGTCTAGATGCTATTGTGAGTTGTTTTTTAGATGCGGTTAATATTTTAGTCAGTAGACTTTGAGTAAAGCAGATTACCTTCCATGATACCCTCATCCAATCAGTTGAAAGCCTTAAGAACAAAGACTGAGGTTCCCCTATGAGGAAGGAATTCTCCTTAAGACTGAAACATAGAAACCCTCCCTGAGTTTCCAAACTGCTGACCTACAGCATTAGAGGACTCAAGAGTGCAGCATCAACTCTTAACTGAATTTTCAGATTTTGGACTTGCTAGTCCCCACAATTGTGTGAGCCAATTCATAATGAAGTAGTCTCTAAAAGCAGCTTTTCCAAAAAAACACTTTTCTTGATCCAAGTATGCTACAGCTTCTATTATATTTTTGTGGATATTAATGTTAGTTGTACTTAAATTTTATTCTTCCCTTCATTGTTGTTATTTCCTAAGTTCCTTTATTTTCTCACAATTTTAGTTCCTGTCATATTAGATGCTATCTGTCCATATTTGCAGATAGGGCATCAATCATCTTATTGAAAAGGAGTATGTGTATGTTCAGAGTAGAGCGTATTGAGTGGTGAGCTTTGCTGTAAAATAATTAGGCAGAGACCTATATCTTTCATTGAGAAAACTTTGTGTTAGCATTTGAAAATATTTTCTCTTGGATCAGTTTCCTCAAAAAGGAATCTTTTAATGTTCCAATGTGGCAGTGAGGGTTATACAGAAAAAAGGGTATTGTGGGATCACTATCTAATGGTAGATTTTCACTAAGTCCTCCTGGTTTTAGTGGAGACCACCAGCCCTCTCACCAGTGCCTATTCTCTCAAGTTTAAATTATCACTTGTTCAATCTCATTATTCGGAGAGGTTCTCTAGGAAGTGGGAGCTTATTCACAATTGTGTGTGTATATGAGTGCAAGCGTGTATGTATGCATGTGCAGAGAGTGGTACTCACCTAACTATGCAGAGTGGGGTAGCTGATGAGAGTTTGGAGTACTTTTTATACAGATTTTCTGCCTGTCATCCTCTTACATTCAATTCGACCTGAAATTCTACTTTCAAAGCCATGAGGTAACCAAATGCCTGGCACTTCCTTCTTTGCTCCTTTTCATTAGACTGTGCTCCTACCCCTTCCTCACCCCCACCTTATGGGCAAACACTTAGTTTTTGGCTTTGTTGAGTTTGTTTAAATAGTTATTACTCATTCTTTTATTGTCCAATGTACAAAATGTTTCTTGTGTCCTTTTTTGTTTTAAAGTCAGATTGCGTGTTTAATTGCCATATTTTACCAACATTGAATAGCTTTTCAAAAGACAAAATAATCATCATTAACTCATCTATAGTAGAGTGATAGTTGGTTTTCTTAATACCAATAGTGGTTTAGCAACAATGGATGTTAAATGGAGATTGCATATTTGACTATTTACTATCCACCATAATATTGTGAGCTATGTATTGGGTAAATTAATATAATTTCAGTGCATAAAAATAACTAATTTATATTTAATACTTTCAAATCCTGGCAGCCCGGGTGGCTCAGTGGTTTAGTGCCGCCTTTGGCCCAGGGCCTGATCCTGGACACCCGGGATTGAGTGCCACGTCGGGCTCCCTGCATGGAGCCTGCTTCTCCTTTTGCCTGTGCCTCTGCTTCTCTCTCTCTCTCTCTCTCTCATGAATAAATAAATAAAATCTAAAATAAATAAATAAGTAAATAAATAAATAAATAAGTAAAGCATAAAATCATTATTAAATGTAAGTTAAAATACAAGGATGAAGTCTTCAAGAAAAAGGGACATTAAATTATGAATATTTTTAAAGGCTAGCTAGGTATTAAAATATTTCATAGGAAAAATTAAAATCTATCTTCTCTTTTCATACTTTCGTTTTATGCTTTATTTTTTGATCATTCTTATTCTTCCTCTCCTGGTTTCCTTATTGGAAACAATGTGTTAGTTTTCCAACTAAACAATGAATTTTTCACTACATTTTTAGATCTCAGCTTTATAAGGATCATTATGCAAGCTCTGAATTTTCCATGAATTTTCCATATTTAAAATATGCTTCATTTAAAATTTTAATTTCCTAGGAAATTACTGTGTCTAGTTTTATGCTTTCATGGCATCCCATCTATATCATTGGCATATAATCAATATGAACTATTAGAAATTAATTACTAAGTTTAGGATAGATTTAGGAAACCAAATCTTTTTTTCCATATTGTATTAACGCTATTTGCTGAAACGAAGATGTGGAAAAATGAAATATTCATTAATGTAATACCTTTTTAAAGTGTCAGAGTTATAAGACAGATCATTTTTGATTTTATACATCAGTGGGCCAACATAATAGATCAAGTGGGCCATAAATTTACTTTTAGTGTCATTAAAAAGGTGAAGGCTAGACCTATCACATTCTAAATATAGGAAGTTTTTCATAATAAATTATAGATAAAAGTATAATAAAGTTGCTCATTGCAGTGAAGGTGCTTGTACCTACACATATACTAACTAGGAGTAGAAACATTTCTTGCCAAGTTCCAAACCAAATATAACCCCCCCAAAATATAACATTCTGGTGGATGAATTTGTTATTGCCAACTAACAAAAAATTTCTACTTTTGGAGGGGAATGCTTGATGTCTACTTTATTTGGTGCTTTGAAAAAGCACTTTAAGTATTAAAATAAAAATTATATATATATATATGATTAAAATTTTTAAATGCTCAGAAATATGTATAGAAATTCAGGTTGTGGGATCCCTGGGTGGCAGCGGTTTAGTGCCTGCCTTTGGCCCAGGGCGCGATCCTGGAGACCCGGGATCGAATCCCACGTCGGGCTCCCGGTGCATGGAGCCTGCTTCTCCCTCTGCCTGTGTCTCTGCCTCTCTCTCTCTCTCTCTCTCTCTGTGACTATCATAAATAAATAAATAAATAAATAAATAAATAAATAAATAAATAAAAAATAAAAGAAATTCAGGTTGTTAAAATTAAATGACAGTGGATAATAGCCCAGAGTTTCAAATACATAAATTGATTGATTGATTGTCACAGAGAGTTAGAATTTATGTATGGTAAAAAAGCAAGTGAATGAAGCTATAATTTTATTTCACTTACTCTTAGGACATTAACAACTGTTTCCACCTAAATAGATCTTTAAACATACACGAGTATTGACTATTAACTACAAATATTTATTGTAACACTTAAATAGAAGTATAGTTTAGCATGGTGTATTTATTATTAGTGAATTGTATGTAGTATGACATAATTTAACTAAAATTTAAAGTATGTATACCTAAAAGATTTTTCCATATTGCTATTTCTAATTTAACTTACCACTGATAAGAATGGTTCCTATAAAGATTAAATGAAATACTGCATTTGAAAAGTTTAGCACACTCAGCCTAACATAATCACTTTATTAATGCTAACTGATATTTTTCTTAACTAAAAATTCAAACTTTAAAGAGATATACAGAGCAAAGGTTAGGAAAGAGTACAACTAACTCAGATTTGATTCAATGTATATTAATTGATCATCTAATTTATGCTATACATGTTAAAATCTAAGATATGTTAAAAATAAAAGACTATGTGGTTCTTGCCTTCAGACCTATGTTTTATGTTTTTGTTTTTTAAGTAGCCTCCACACCCAAGGTGAGGCCTGAACTCCTGACATTGAGATCAAGCATCCATAATCTCCAGTATGGAACTAGAGGGTATTATGCTGAGTGAAATAAGTCAATTGGAGAAAGACAATTATCATATGGTTTAACTCATATGTGGAATATAAAAAATAGTGAAAGGGATGATAAAGGAAGGGAGAAACTGAGTAGAGAAAAATTAGAAAGGAAGACAAACCAAGAGAGACTCCTAACTGGCAAACAAAGGGTTGCAGAACAGGAGGAGGGTAGGGGAATGGAGTAACTGTGTGATGGGCACAAAGGAGGGCACTTGATGAGATGAGCACTGGGTGTTATACTAAATGTTGGCAAATTGAATTTAAATAAAAATTTTTTAAAAAGGGTACAGGGTTGACATCATTGGATTTTTTTTTTCATTTATATATTTGATTCTTAAACAAATTTGTTCTAAAAATCCTTTACCACTAGTGAATTATTTAATTAAATTAGAACAATCTATAATGCTAATATGTGGGATAAGTCATTTACTTGTGAGTGAGAGTAGTCAACAACTGAGCATCTGTATTTCAACAATGTCTTTCTGATTTCTATTTTCATGAGATAATACGGAAAAAATATTCAGGTGCAAGTGTGTGTATACATGAGGGAGAGAGAAAGAGTAAAGAAAAAGGATACAGAGTATGAGAGAAAAAACCTTCCAAAGAAAAGTATTATCCCTCTCTTATGTCTCTTCATTTTATTTCCAAGTCATTGACTTTTTCTTATAAAAATTCACTTTATATTCTGGGGACTATTTCTTTATTAATTATGTATGTTGAATATCTTCTATTCTTCATATTTTAACTTTCTAAATCTCTTTTGTTGAGCAGATGTTCTTAAATTTCATGTCATCAGCTTTATCAACTTTTTGCTTTAACACTAGTCCTTTTAACCTCATTTCTTTACCCTGAGATCATGAAGATAATCTCTCTTATTATCTTTGAAAGTTTTATAATTTTGCCTTTTTAAGGTCATTAACTTCCCTGGAATTGATTTTTATATGTGGTATAAAGTCACCATTCAAGAATCTTCTGGTTAAAAAAAAAAATATTCTAGCTATTTGGCCGTTTGGGTATATTGGTTCAAGACAATCTTTGGGCCTATTGCTGTCCTGGAAATCTCTGCCACATAGCCACAGAACCCAGAATCATTCCCATTGGTATTTAGGCCAGAGTGGACAACTCTTACCAGGCAGCATTAAACTACAGGCAGGACATGGACAGACATGGACTGAACAGTCAGATTTCGGGAACTCCCAGCAGGCGCACCTGGCTTTTTTCCTTGCAATAATGTAACCTCTGATTTTATAAAGTTAAATTTTCAGATGTTTTAATGGTGTTATGACAGGCTTTTACTATATTTTGTTTAGAGTTTTGCATCTACTTTTTTGATGAGATTAGTTTATGATCTTTCTTTTCCCATACGATTCTTATAATTTGTTATTAAGATTTCTTTAATAATAATGATGATAACAAACCCTTACAGAATGCTTAATATGTGCCAGACTCTCATGAAAGCACTTTATATTCACTAACTCACTTAATCATTATCATCACTTTATAACGTGGGTAGCATTATCATTTCCATTTTATAGATGACTATAGCAATCCAATCAGTTAAGTAACTTGCCCAGACAGGAATAGGAAACAGTAGAGCCTGGAATTGCTTGTGAATGATTACACTTGTGTGTTCCTTTCACGTTTGGTAGGGCACAACTCTCAAGGTGTCATTTCTTTGTGAGCATGTTTACTATACATTCAATGTATATACTGGTCAAAGAACTGCTAGGGGTTTCTATTTCTTTTTGGATATTTTCTAGAAATGAATGTTTCAAATTTTAAAAATATTTTTCATTTACATAATTTTATAATCTTTTCAATTTTTATTTTTATTTATTTTTTTAATTAATTAATTAATTAATTTATTTGAGAGAGAGAATGAGAGAGAGAGAGAGAGAGAGCATGCATGCTCAAGGGCGGGGAGGGGCTTGGGGACAAGCAGACTCCCCAGTGAGTGTGGATCTGGATGCCAGCTGGATCTCAAGATTCCAAGATTATGACCTGAGCCGAAGGCAGATGGTTAACCCACTGAGCCACCCAAGCACCCTAATCTTTTCAATTTTTATACCATTTGTGGTCATGTTCCCATTCTCATTCTTATGTATTAAGTGGGTTATGTGCCCACTCTCATTTCCTTGATGAAGTTTTTATATGTAGCCTATTTGTTACTAATTTTCCATTGACACATGAGTTTTTTGAAATATGCTTATAAGTTTTGATATATAGTAGAAATTTTCCCTTTGATTATAAGCTTAACTACCTTGTGAAAGGATATTATGAAGTGTGATTTGAATCATGTATTGCTATACAACAATAACAACAAAAATATAATGGCTTAAAATAACCATTTTATTATACCTCAAAATCATCTAGATCAGGAATGTGGGCACAACTTGGCTAAGTGATTCTTCTGTGCCATATAGGGTTTACAGTAGTATTTGGAGATACATTCATATGGCAGCTGGACTGGTCTGCAGGCGACTCATATGGCTGATAACTTAGAAGAAATGACTATAAGGCTATACTTAGCTGGGCTCTTCTTTTTAGCCATATACTCCTAAAATCTAGGCATAAACCACCATAGTGTTCCTTCTATTGTAGTCTGTTGATCAAAGTGGTCATAGGACAGCTGTTTTGAGAAGAAGAAACCTAGACCTTATCTCTTGAGAGAAGAATGTCAAAGAATTTGTGGGTATCTTTAATCTGCCACAGATATTCTGAGGAACAATCTATATTAAGGAACAGGGGAAGTAGGATTGAGAAGAGGGAAAGGGGAAACTGAAATACAGTTACAACAGGCCTCAACCAATCCTAAGAAGGGGTTCTGGAGTTGGAATGAATATTTGGATTTGACCTGAATTGTGGCAAGAGGGTCAAGTTTATGAGTGGCTCTATTCTGCCAGTCATTTGATATGGACTATCTTTGGGGTGGGGAGGCATGTAACTTTGGCTTATGGAGTTCCCTTGTGGTCTAAGCAATTCTCAGAGAGAATTAAGTTGTAACCCATTATCAGTCAACACTCCTGTCAACTGAGCACCTCACTCATGAAGGGATAATCTGGGTGGTGCCTCTCAGCATTCATTACACATGTCAAGAAATAAATTGAGGCTATAAATAACAATAACACTGATATAAAGGAAAGAGTTAAGTACATTTTATTAAATACAGTAATGCATACATTTTTAAAAAGATAAAGATATTAAAGAAAAGGTGTTTCTGTAAAGTATATTTAGTATCTCTAAAGGTAGAACCTAATCTATGGAACAGAATAATTCTTAAAATTTATAAACTATTGCATTCAAAAGTAAAAATGGCATTCTTTACTTCCTTCCAGTAAGTGGGGACTTGATCTGTGTCCCATTTTCCTCTAATTTAACTTATAAAGGCAGCCTGCAATCTTCTTACACTGAAACTATAAAACATATATAATCTTAGATTTTTTTTAAGTGCAAAGATTGCTAAAAGCAATGAAGATTGGCACAAAATGGAATGGATTGAAAAGCAGCACAAGTCACATGGAAAGAGGAATAGCAAGATAGTCCAGAAGCAACTGATCTCAGGAAAGGCCTAAATGAAATAAGATCTATGAGATCTGGAAGGGACAAAGCAGAAACTGAAAAAATGAATAGGTCAAAGTGCATGAAAGATATGAATAGAATTACGTATAAGAGATGAAGTGTCTTAAAAAACAACAATAAAGCTACACTCCCTAAAGAAAACACCTGCAATTGCTGGACAAGGAAAATCTAGTTTACTCCATAGTAAGAAGTAAAATTCAAGCTGGCCCAGCATTGATGCACAGCTAATAGAAGAAATAAAAGGGGAAAGACTTACCCAAAAAGCATATTACAAAATGAGAAAAAAAGAGATGAAAGTTCTGCCCAAATATTTCATCATTAACTAAAAAATAAAATGAGTAAAAATGAAATAATCATTTTTACAAAAGAAGACCTCAAAGTATAAACACAAAATTTCAGGAAAAATATGTTGAGAAAATAGAAGGAAATGAAATGTATTTTGGTAGAACTCAGGAAAATGTGGGAAGAACAATAAAAAAATCACAGAAATATAAGACAAAATTGGAGAACAAGGCAGCATAAACATTGAGGATAACACAGGAAAAGCTCTGGAGAATAGGATGAGAAAAGTGACCAAAATAAAAGAGAAACACAAGAGTACTTAAAAAGAATTAAAGGGAATAGTTAGATACACAAGAATGGCAAAGGAGATCAAATGTGGATAATTGGAGTTTACCAAGAAAAAAGCCAAAATAATGGAACAGAATATAGAAACATATAATTCAAGAAAACATTCCTGAAATTAAAGAAGACTTGAATCTACATTTTTGAAAGGACATGTATTATACCAGGACAATTTGAACCAGAATGGTCAATAATGAAATACATTCGATAAAGTATTGGTCCTCAAAGAAATAATCCTTTGCAATGCTAAGCCAAAATATTAAATCACTTAGAAGAGAAAAAAACCCAAATCAACCAGATTTCATATCTTCCTTAGCAGTATTCAGCATCGGAAAACAACGGAGCAATATTTATATGATAGGCAAGGGAAGTGTAGGCCAAAGATTGTATGTCCAGCCAAGTTGTGCTTCAAGTGAAAGTTCAACGAATTGTTTTGAACACACTGGCCCTCAGGGATTAGTATTCCTAAAAGTCCTTGTTAAGGAAATTTCTTGCAAGTGAACCTCAATCAAAGGATGACTGGAAAGGAATGGCAAACTCATAAACTTTGAGCTTATTTTATTTAGAACACAAACTAAATATAAATTTTATATGCTTTAAGAATGAGAAAATTTAACCACTTAAAGAAAAAGAAGACAAAAAATAGAGTAAGTCTGTTACCACATCTGGAGTATCTGGGAGTCGAAGAATATCATTTCAAATTAATAGAATTAAGTAATAGATAAATAAGCACATTGAATCACAGAAATCTATACTGGCTTATCTGTTGTCAAAATGCCGTTACTGTTACGCTCTATATTTGGAAATTGTTTCCAAGATTTCTCTTTATTCTATGATACCTAGTTAAGTTGGTCAAAGACAGGAACTCCTGGAAAGTATAGAGTACAGATAGGAAGAAGTCATTTATTTTGGAAGGCCCTGGTGGTCAGAGATGATAATAGTCAAAAGCAGCCCTATGTGGTAGTCCTCAGCTTGGGCTAATTAGAATTCTCCTCCTATGTTCTGTGTCATGGTGTTTTCTAACCCCCTGGCCCCCTGGCCACTGCAGCCCAAGGCTCACCACCAGGGCCGTGCCTGTATACATGCAGTGACACCTGTGCAACAGAGGCAGCAGTGTCCTTTGCCCTCTACAAACATCCCCCTTGTCTGTAGACAGATGTGCATGGCTTCTTGGATTTTATTACAAATTCGGACTATTTCATTTATGCCAGTGCTTCAGGCAGTTGTGATTCCTGACTTTCTCTCTGGATCCTCCAATTCCCTCTTTCCAGTTGTTGAATTCCCCAGCAACTGGTGTAAATTGGTGTAAATTCTAATTCCTAAATTAAACCTTTGACTGACGTAATGCTAACAGTGGCTTTGGTTTATGAACAGTACAAAAAATGAGCCAAGCAAGATAATTTTATTGACTCTAAGAATAAACCAGGAAAATACAAATTTAAAAGAAAGAGTTTGTGATCTTAATATCAAATAAATGGAATTCAGACCCCAAAGTGTTAAAATACATGAGGAAGGGAAATTTCTTATGCTAAAGATTTCTATAATCAAAACAAATTTGTGAATATATATGCACAAATGGCACAATGGCAACATTAATTAATGCTAACATTAGTTTAACCTATTTTTTATTTCAGTGGCAATGCTTCTGGCATTTTCCCATTAAGCACGATGGTGGATTTGGATAAGAGATACATTGTTTTCATTTTAATGAGTCACTAATCTAT
This sequence comes from Canis lupus dingo, assembly GCF_003254725.2. Lineage (NCBI taxonomy): Eukaryota > Metazoa > Chordata > Mammalia > Carnivora > Canidae > Canis > Canis lupus. Next base: position 46,940,225 of record NC_064248.1, read on the forward strand.
GACAAATTGTTTATTTTATTTTATGTATTTGCCTTCATTCCTTTTATTAAAAAAACAAATGATTGTTGAATTTTTGTCAAATAATTCATTAATATCTATGGAGGTAATATGATTTTCCTCAGAGTTATCACTATGATTGATATTGATCCATCTGTATATCTCTGGAGTAAATCCACAGGGTCATAATTTTAATGTGGTGCTGGATTCTTTTTGTGAGTATTTTAGTGTGGAATTTTGCATCACTGTTCATGACTATATTTAGTGTATTTTTGTTGAAATTTCTGTTAAATGTTGAGATAGTTTTTATGCTTCTTTCATATAAATATTTTTAGAATTATCAAAATACCTTGAAATTAAAAACATTGTAGTATCTAGTCTTTACAATTTTGAAACTAACTGGATCGTTTGCTTTTTGGAAGAATAAGAATAAGAAATAAGAATAACAAAATCTTTTCATTTATGTTAATTATGTTTCTTTCCCTTGGAATTTATTTAGTAAAATTTTATTTTTCTAGAAGGTTACTAATTTCATCCATACTTTCAAGTCTATAATAAGGATATAGAAGAATACTAGAGTGAACAAGTTGACTCAGTTCTAGCTCAGAAAAGACCTTAACCTTTGAAAAGATACAAATTTTATGGATATGTGATTTTTCTGTAGTACTGTTGATTTAAACAGAAGTTTAGAGAAAGAGAAGTTTACATTGGTAAACTTTGGAGTTTTTAATTGAGACCTTGCATGTAGAGATAAAGGGAAATCAGTACATTTTTATCAACACTTCTTTATTACTAAGAAAGTTATTAGAAAAGAGAGAAGACATAATACATGATGACTGTCCTGAAGGCACTTGCAACCCAATTGTAAATTCTTTCAGGATTTAATCCCCCAAAGGCTATAATGAACTATTGAAGGTGAGTATAACTAAATACTAAGATGTTAATTTATACTGTAACCTTTATAGCATTTCAGAAGCTGAAGATATTACTTAAGGCTGAGGTAGTCAGAGGCTTAAAGGGGAAAATGAATCCAGGAAGGGTAGGATTAAAATTGACAGGATTCTAGGTATTGAGACAAGAATAAATGTGCCTTTTGTGACAGTAGAGATGCAGCATATGCTCTATTAGCATTTGTTGAATAGACAAATGTGTGAATAAATATGTGATATTACATAAGCTAGGGAAAAAAAGGAAGGAAGCAAGGAAGAAATGGTTAAAAAGTCAAATATCATAAACAGATCATAAAATGACTGCAAAGCACCCACTGAATTTCTCAGTGAGGGATTGTTGATCATGGAAATAGCCATTTCAATGGATTACAATCAGATTTTAGTGAGTGGGAAGTGGATGTGCTGAGAAGAAAATAGAGAGTAAAGGAGAATAGAAATTTTTTACAAAAGGATTTTTTTTGGTATTGGTCTTGTTTTGTTTTTGTTAATGTGAGAAAAACAACACATTTGTAGACTATAAGGAGGGATTTAGGTGAGGGAACAGATTTTATGAGATGAACACAGTAGAAGGTCATGATGGAGATTGCAGAAGCAGGGAAACCTCTTTTGAGAATGAAGTTAATAGAAGGGATAGCTGCAGTTAAATCTCATAATGGAATATTAGGAAAATTGATGAAATTCTACTTAAGCAGTCTTACTTTGTTTTACAAAATGGGAAATGGAGAAAGTTGCTGAAAGAGGGAAGCAGGTAGTGCTGTATTAGAATAATGAAATTTAGACTGGATCACAATGAAAATGAGAGTGAGAAAGTCAGTTCTAGCTCAGTTTGAAGACATATTTTTGGGAGATTCAGTTTTGCTGTAGTGGTATTTGTGCACCGAGATACATGTATGTTGATAAAGAGTTTGTAGTTTTAAAATGAGTATACAGATTAGGTACCTGGGTGGCTCAGTCTGTTAAGTGTTTGCCTTTCATGATTTCAGGGTCCTGGGATGGAGCCCAACATTGGGCTGCCAATGTGGGTTTCTGCTTCTTCCTCTGTCCTTACCCTTTGCTCATATGCTCTCTCTCAAATAAATAAAATCTTTAAAAGGAAAAAAAATAAGAAAGACTAACTGAAGTATAGAAATTGGAGAAAAAAGACTTAGAAAATAATGGAGATACAGAGAAAGGAAGTATGGTAAGAAATTGGTGTATTAATCTCAAGATTTCAGAGGTTTAGTTTTAGAGAAGATAAGGTTTTTCGAGGAAGTGATTGAAATGTAGCACAAGTAAAAGTCACTGAAAGTGAAGTCAACAAACTGAGAGTAAAGGCCACATGATATAGAGGAAAAAAGTCACAGATTCTGATATCTATCTCTTAAGCTACATGACCTTGGAGAAATAATTTCAATAGCCCTTAATTTCCTAATAAGGAGAAATAAAGTGCTACTATAAACATTAGTGGAAAAGCATGTATTAAACAGTTTGGCAAAAACTCAGCATGAAAGAGTTGTGTTATTACATTATTCTTTTGTTTTTGTTGTTTTAATATTATTGTTTTGTTAATATTGTTATCGTTTTTACTTTTGTCACAGTTAAATAGATCAAGGACATGGGTATTATCAGATTTTGAGTACAGAGGAGTCAAGTGTAAAAGTTGTCAATGAATACAAGGAGTTGGAAACAAGAAAAAAAATAGAAAATGGTAATAAGAATTGCTGGAGATGATGTTTCTGGATAGCTTGGAGAACAAAAGAAGCCTTATTTTTATGCTCTGTGGAAATCAGAAATAAAATTTTAGTTTTACTTTTTAAATATTTTCTTTTGAGAGAGAGATACAGGAAGAGAGAGAGAGAGAGAGAGAGAGAGAGAGGAAAGGGGTAGAGGGAGAGAAAGAATCCCAAGCACATTTCATACCCAGTGCAGAGCTTGATGTGGAGCTCAATCTCATGACCCTGAGATCATGACCTGAGCTGAAATCAAGAGGACGCTTAACTGATGAGCCACACAGGTGCCCTAGAAATAAAAATTTTAAATAGTAATTTGTAGTAAGAGAATTCTGACTTTTCTCTCTGCATTTGTACCTGGAAAAGAATTAGATAAAGTAGCTTTCTATCAAGGAATTGGAAATCTACTGGAGAATGTTTAGAGTAGAATGGAATTCCATTCTACTCTAAAATAGAAAAAATATAAAGGACTAAGGGAGTAGTGAGAGGATGAGTAAAGAGAGAGGAAAGATAGCAATATGAGGATGAAAATATGGGAAAAAGAAAAAATCAGAGAGCCAACCAACTGGATAATAGCAAGCATGATAGGCGTGAGGTGAGAGCATGCCTAGATGCCACATTGACACCACAACAAAATTATTTATATGTTGGAACTGGCTGATTCTTCTCTTGGTGATGAAACTTAGAGATGTTAGAAACATGATCATGTCACATATAATAATTGAGACTGAGGATATAGGATATATTAGATATTTTTTTCATTGTTTCAGAAATACTAGGATGACTAAATGCAGATAACTGAAATCACAGTTTAAATGTAAATCTGAGTTTCTCATACTCATTTTATTTAATTACAGAGACCTCAACAGAAAATATGATGAAAATAGTGTAAAAACTTGCATGTAAGTGCAATAAAATATTTTCCTGAGATTTAAATTAGCTGACTAAATTTCCTAAAAAACTTTCATTTAAAAAAACATTAGTCATTTCAAAATCTTGGGCATATGAAAGTTGCATAATGTTTAAAAAATAATGCAAGCATTGAAATATGTACTTTTTAGATAGCACTTAAAACTTTAAATAGAAATGTAACCCACAGCTGACAGATTGTCTTTGTCAGCCTTGAACATGTAGACAGAAGGCAGCATGGGGTTCGCAAATACATCTGGAGTCCTGCTCTTTGCTTGCCTGCTGCGTGGGAGTCTTCATGACTGGCAGGTCTACTGGCAGCTCTACAGGCATCAGAATGGAAACAATAGACCATCATCTGGATATGATAGTCACTTATTAAAATCTCAGCCATATACATTCTTCTTAAAGCACCATTTTAAAGATATTCATTGGTAATTGGAACATAAATTTTTAAGACTTCTATAATGACATAAGTCATAGTAATGATTAAATTATTTATTGGAAATTATTTTGTAACTAAGTAGTTAGTGGCATAATAAAACAGGTATTATCATTTATAATAAATTATACATTATAGATTTAGTTTATTGACTAAAATTTTAAATGCAATAATTACTTAAGTTACTGAGAAATATATACACTCAAATTTGACAAATTAGTATTTACACCCTTCAAAATAGGAATTTTTCTGCCCTTTGTCTAAGGTAGCCAGGAACTGGCTTAGGTTTTTATGTGAATAGGCATTTTCTGGGCTCACAGAACCCAACTCATCTTGTAGACATTACAGTTCTTTACTGCCACAGTGGAGAACAAAGAGAACCGGGAGCAAGTACAGCGACTTGATATTTGGCTCAAAAGCAGTAACTCCCAAACACTTAACAAAACTTTTCTTAGGCCTTTTCAGAAGGTATGAGACTGGTCAGTACAATGACATGTAGCCAACACGGGGTTGTTTCCTCCATTTTATAGAGAACTTAGGAATTTTTCCCGGTAACATAAACTGACTCATAAAAGTCAACAATAGTGTTGATTATCTTGTCAGAAACAAGTACATCCAATAGAAGAAAACACACACACACACACACACACACACACACACACACACACCACACGAGATGATAGACTCATTTAGTTTAGCACTTCTTTTTTTTTTTTTTCCATCTCATGGCACATCTATGCAGCCTTCCAGATTCTCTGAAAATATTTTGGGCAATGAAAGAAAGAGAGATTGTTTCCTGTTCTTCACTTAGCCTTTCTCTGATCAAACCATAATAAGCACACTCATATGCCTATGCATACCATACTGTTCCATACAAGTACCAACCATCATGTATCTTCCTGGGACTCCCTCTAAATTCACATGACATATGTTGGTTCAAAAAATAATAAGGTTTCATGATTCCAAGGACATCCAAAAGATTTACAGAAGTATTTTCAGGTGCTAATTTAATCAAGACTGCAGGGCACCATCATCTCTCACTGGCTTATGACATTAGTTTTTTAACTAGTATCCCTGCCACATTACCTCTCCTATGGTTTGAAGTAACCAGAGTGAGCTTTTAAAATCAGTTAGATCATACCTCAAAATTCTCAAAGGAACCCTCTCATCTAACAGTAAAAGTCCAAATCCTTAAATAGCCTGTGGGCTCTGCAGAGGACCTGTTCTTATCTCCTACCTCTTCCCTTTCACTTGACCTGCTTCAGGCACACTAGCATCCTTGATGTTTTTTCAGCATTTCAGACGTACTCTCACCTTAGAACATTTGCACTGGCTGTTTTCTTCTGTCAGGAAAATGCTTCCCCCAGATGTGTCCCATAGCTTGTTCCTTCATCTCCTTCAGATTACACTGATAACACCTTTTCAATGAGCAATTCTATGAACACATTACAGTTGACCCTTGAACAACACATTTGAACCATGTGGGTCCATTTATACACAGGTTTTTTTGACAAACAAGGACAGTGCTGTAACTATGTTTTCTTTCTTTGGATTTCTCTTAATAACATTGTCTTTTGTCTAGCTTATTTTCTTGTAAGAACACAGTGTATAATACATATAACATATGAAACATATGTTAATTGACTATTTTCAGTAAGGCATCTGGTCAACAGTAGGCTATTAGTAAAATTTTAGGGGAGTCAAAATTTGTGCATGGATTTTTGACAGCTCAGCAGTCAGTGCTCCTAACCCCATGTTGTTCAAGGGTCAACTGTATTTAAAATTACAACCTCATTCTCTGGAATTCCTTATCTTACTTAACTTTTCTTTGTAGGAAGCATCATCTTCTAACAGATTTCTTATTTATTTATTTATTTATTTATTTATTTATTTCATTTATTTTTATTATCTGCTTCTGCTCACTATAATGAAAGCACCACCAGAAGGGGTGCTTTTTTGTCCGTTCATTGCTATATCTTCAACACCTGGAATAGTGCCTGGCACATAGATCTTGTCTAATAAATATTTGTAAAAACTTGTTAGAACTTGGAGGCCTATTTTCAGGGTTGTAGTTATAGAGAAATTTCTCATACAAAAGGAAAATTTGTAGTGATATAGTAAGCAATTGTTTACATTTTTATACTTTTATAAAACAAAGATGAATCTATTTTTTATTTATTTTTTAACATTAAAAAGAGATTTATTTAATTTATTTTAGAGAGAAAAAGAGAAGGGGAGGCACAGGAGGAGAGAGAAGCCATAGGATAATTTATATTCTTATATATTCTTATATTCTTTATATTCTTAACTGGCTTTTTCCCTTTGCCATGATTATGTTGATGAGATATTCATCTGGTAATATTTATATATGTAATTAAATTTAATTGCTAAATAGTATTTAATATAATATTAAAATATATTTACTCATTCTCCTATTGATAAAAATTTAGATTGTTTCTAATTATGTTCCTGTTATATACCATTGCAATTAATTTTTTGTACACTCATCATTGTGACCATAAGAGTTTCTCTAATGTGCCTAAACATGGAATTTTTAAATCAAAGCTTACGTAATTTTCAGCTTTATTAGATGCTACTAAATTATCCTCCAAGGTAGTTATAGCAATGAAAATACATAGATTCAAGGTTGAGCTTTATTCTCCAGACATCATCAAGGCTTATTATTGTCAGACTTATTTTTTTTCCAATCTGACATATGAAATGATGCTTAGCAGATGCTTTATTTGTGTTCCTTGATTAGTCATAAGGTTGAGAGTCTTTTCATTATTAATTGACTGTATAGGTTTTCTTTTCAATAAATTATTTGTTCAATAGCCTTCAACCATTGTCCATGAGAGTCATTAGTTTTTATCTTGTAGATTTGTGGTTTTCATAAATTTTGTATGTAAAATATTTGAAAGTTTTGGTTAGTGTGACCACCTATATTAGACTATTTTCAATAATGGAAAGATGTACTCTTAATAATTATGTCAAAGTAACAGAAGAAAACCACAATAATCTTGGACAAACTGGTTTGTACAGTTACACTAGTTGTAAGCATTGACATCTATAGCTTCTTTTTAAACTTTGTTTATACCATATTTCATTGAAGTGATTATTTTAATTTATATGCAATCAAATTTATCATTTTTAAAACCAGTCACAAAAAGAAAATTCTGTGTGACTGCACTTATATGAAGTACCAAGAATAGGGAAATTTAAAAGAAAGTAGGGACTGGGAGAAGAGGGTAACGGGGTTATTATTAACTGAATACAGTTTCAGTTTTGCAAGATGAAAGGGTTCTGGAGATGGATGATGGTGATGTGATTCACAACAGTGTGAATGTATTTAATGCCACAGAACTATACACTTAAAATAGTTGAAATGTTAAATTTTATTTTATGTATATTTTACTATAAAACTATGAAATAAGAATCAATAAATTAGTCTAAAAATCACTATTTTGTTAGTACTTGATTACATATATCATGCATTTCTTCCTTGGTAAGTGTCTGAGAGTTTTTAAGGGTTGTGTGTTTTTCTGGTTGTTGTTTTAATCACTGAGAATCTTAATTTTGCCCTCACACTTAATGGTAGTTTAGCTGAATGTAAAATGTTTACTGCATGATATTTTTCTTTGGTGCTTCCCTTGTATTCAGTTTAATGACCAGTTCTTTGTGTGAAATATATTCTCTTTGATAACTTTATATTTTCTTTTTCACCTTTATCTTCTGTTTTATCTTAACATTCATTAGTTGAGATTTAGCTTAACTTAATATGCTTAGTGTTTAAATTTCACTTCAATCTGAGGATTTAGGTCTTTTTGTAGTTTTGGAAAATTTTCTACCATTATTTCCTTAAAATAGTTTCTCTGTTAGTTTCTTTATGGGATCCCAATTAGATAATGTGAATTCTCTTAATTGATCCTACAGTTTTCATAGTTTCTCTTTGTTTCTCTATAATAAAAATATGGGTAAATATTTTTAGACTAATTTTTCAATTAAATTTGCTCTTGATTATGTAGAATTTATTATAGTTTTTAAATATTTTTTACAGACAATATGTCTTTAATTTTCTAATATTTCTGGTTGGTTTTATTACAGATTCATATTTTATTTTATATCTTCGGGCTTTTAAAATTTGTTTTATTAAAAACAAATAATTAAGTATTATTCTTAATTTTCTCATCAGTCAAGGCATTCTTTTGAAAACTCTTCTCTGGAGGGCTCCATAAGTTTAGTTTCAAGTAGAGTAGATTAATATTTCGACTATTAACTTTCTTGGCCACATTTCTTAGCATACAGTTTTTTATATTTAATTGAATATTGCGATTTTGATGTATGGATCCATGAGGGGTAAAAGTTTTTGAGTCTGAGTTTTATTTTATGCTAATTCACTCTCTCTTTCTATCTATATGATTTTTGTGTTTTTTTATTCATTTTATTTTTCTTAAAGATTTTATTTATTTATTCATGAGAGTCACAGAGAGAGGGGCTGAGACACAGGCAGAGGGAGAAGCAGGCTCCCTGCAGGTAGCCCGACATGGGTCTCCGGGATCAGGCCCTGGGCTGAAGGCGGCACTAAACCGCTGAGCCACCCGGGCTGCCCATTGTGTTTTGTTTTTGGTTGTGTTTCTTCCTCAGGAATTTGCTAAGGTATTATCTTATGTATTGCTATTTTGGGTCCTCTGCTTCATTGTAATATGGAGAAATCTCAAGATCTGGTAATATAAATAGTGAGTAGTTGGTTGAATTCCTGGGTCATGAGGTTGTGTCTTTTTCTTCTCACAGTCCTAGATTATAAAGATTCCCTTGAAAATATAACTTAAGGCAGTGTATCAGCAGCTTTTTTTTTTTTTTTTCAAGCTCTCTTGTATGAAGTCCTATCTAGTCTCATCTAATCACTGCTCAAGATGGTTGTTTGGCCCTTGTCTTCTCTCTTGTATGGAAGATTTTGATCTTTGGTGCCATATAGTTACAAAATATGGAGCAACACTGTCTACTTCCAGTTTTGAACCAACTGGGACTACAGTTTTCTTCCAGGCCACTATTTGTATTTCTATTTTAGATCTATTTTTCATTTAATTATTATGCTATTGCTGTGTGTTTTGAGCAGAAGCAATGTATCTAATCATGCACTTCACATCTTGACCAGAATTATTCATTAGTATAATGATTCTTTGCAATGGAGAAGTCTGATAGACATGACAAAATAATCAAATGTAATATCATCGATAGTAACAAAATAACAATTTGTACCTCTTGATGGGCCACAAGGAAGTATACAATGTCAATTATGAAATATTTTTGCCAAAAACCTTTAATGTGTATATAATTAAGAAAAAAAGAATTAAACAATTCCAGATTGTGGAATGACCTGCTAAACAACTTGGCTAAACTAAAAAAAAAGGTCAATGTCATGAATTGAAAAGAAGAAAAAGAGGAGGAGAAGGGAGAAGGAAGAGGAAGAAGAAAGAGTAGAAGGAGAAGGAGAAAGAGGAGGAGAAAGAAGAAAAAAGAAAATAAAAAAGAGTAGACAGTTCTAGGAGACTAAAGAGATGTGATAACTTGTCATGATTGAATCCCACATTAAAGTTAAAATAACCTGTTAAGTTGGGGTAATGAATAAATTTGAATATGAACTATATATTAGGCTATATATCTGAATCAAGGCTAGTATCTTAGGTATTATAATGGTGTTATCTATCTATCTATCTATCTATCTATCTATCTATCTATCATCTATCATCTATAATATTCTTAACAGTTACATGGTAAAATATTTGTGAAAACTGATGTCTGCATCTTACTTTTAAAAGGATCAGAAAAGGTGTTTTTACTTTTTTATGGCTGAGTAATATTCCATTGTGTATATGTGTATGTGTGTATGTGTGTGTCACATACACACACAAACCACATCTTTATCCATAAAAAGAAGTGAAATATTGCTATTTGCAACAACATGGTTGGAGCCAGAGAGTATTATGCTAAGTGAAATAAGTCAGAGAAAGACAAATATGTGATTTCACTTATATGTGGAATTTAAGAAACAAAACAAAAAGCAAAGGGGTAAAAAATGAAAGAGAGAAACCAAGAAACAGACTCTTTACTACAAAGAACAAATTGATGTTTACCAGGGGGAAGAATTGTGTGGGCGGGGGTGTGGATGGGTGAAACAGGCGATGGCGATTAAGTAGGGCATGAAGAGCATGATGAGCACTGCAGGATGTATGGAAGTGTTGAACACCTGAAACTAATACTACACTTTATGTTAACTGATTGGCATTTGAATAAAAACTTTTTAAAAGGTACATCTAGATAAGGGTGTATGTGTGTTCATTGTGCTGTTTTTTTCAACCATTACATGGGTTTGAAATTCTACAAAAAAAAAAAGTTGGGGAATACTAAAACTTCCTTTATCTGTACAATTGATTTCATCAATTTGTTTGACTACATTAATGATTAAATGTAATAGTGGAGAGTGTGTGTGAAAAGCTGCTTAATTAGTAAATATTTGTCCCTACTCAGTAGTCTGACTCAATCTTCTTTTTCTTGTTTTTTTTCCTTCCTTTCTTCCTCCCTTTCCTTCTTTTCTCCTTCCCTCCTTCCTTCTTGACTTGTCTTACGTCTTTTTTTTTTTTTTTTTTTTAAAGATTTTATTTAGACACACAGAGAGAGGCAGAGACACAGGCAGAGGGAGAAGCAGGCTCCATGCAGGGAGCCTGACGTGGGATTCAATCCAGGACTCCAGGATCACGCCCTGAGCCGAAGGCAGACGCTAAATCACTGAGCCACCCAGAGATACCTCCTTTCTTTTTTTTTAATTTAGGAAGAAATGTGGACACATACTCACTTGCTCAAAGCCACATATTTCCAGGCTGTGTATCCCCTTTTCTGTGGTAACTGCAGAAAGTTCCTTCCTACCTTATTAGTCAAACTTGGCTAATGCAAAGCAATCTTAAAACTTTGACATTTAGGGTTGGCAAATGCAGAATTCTCTTAAATATATACTGAGAAATAACAGATGGAAACTTTATGGTTTCCTAGGTTATTCAAGAAGCAGGCTATTTATCACTTAGGGTTTAATTTTTAAAAAAAACCACAGTAAGCTACTGAAATAGTTCTACTTAAGTAATCACACATTATAATTAGTAAATGTCCTTCATTTTAATTTTCTTATGTTTCTGGTTTAAATCATATGCTAAGGCAATAATTGCTATCACTTAGTGAGTATCTGTTATGTGGCAAACACTTTTAGAAACTTTATATATTATTATATATTATATATTATAATATATAAATATTATATATTTATTTATTAATAAATATTAAATGAATTAATATTATTTATATAATATTATAAATAATATTATATATTATTTATAATCCAAAAATTTACTACCCAATATAGGTATTATTCTCCCACTTTAAAACATGAGGAAACTGGCTCAGAGATGTTAAGTGTCTTGCCCAGGGCCCTACAACTTTCTTAGTGTTTAAGTTGGGCTTCAAACTGGTCTGTCTTATTCCAAAGCCTTTTCCCTATCTATTGCCATGGATGTCTCCTTGACGGAATGCATCACTTCATATAATCTAAAATGGAAAATTACCAAGAATAAAAATCATGGGTTTATTAGGTATACAGATATCCATGACCTGGTGACATCAGGTAAATAAAAAGTGAATATATATTTTTTATTTAAAACTTTGCTCCTGCTTTATTCAAAGTAAATAACTAAAATAAATAACTAAAGAGTAATAACTAAAATAAATAACTAAAGAGTAGTTAAAAAACAAATAGGACATGCTCCCTTCCTTTAAATTAAACTTACAAAGAATTTAATTTTTAAAAAATACAAGGACACCCATAGCAGAAATGTCCCCCTGACCAACACAATTAACTTTTCTCTTTCTGTTAAATGGAATTGTCACTGGGAAATGGTGTCTATATAAAGACTATATTTCTCAGACCCCTTTGCATCAAGGCATGATTGAGTTCTCATGAATGGAAAGCAAACAAAATTGATGTGTTTTGTTTTTAGGACATAAACTTTAAAAGTGAGTTCATTTTTCCATACTCTTTTTCTTCTGAAATCTGGATGGTGGGACCACAAAATGAAAGGATCCTAGGTTCACGAGCCACTATATGAAGGAAAGCTAACACAGATTAGAACACTGATCTCAGTCTATTACATGAGAAAAATAAACTTTTATTGGATTAAGGTATTGAAATTTTAGCATTTTTTTTGTTACAGCAATTAATGTTGCTCCAATACTAATAATAACACAAGTTGGTAACTTGACGTTAGACTTTTGCAACAAAAACATAATATTGCATACTGGTTTAACATTTTGGGAACAAAGAGATGTTATAAACAAAAATATGGAGACCCTGTTATATGGAACCAAGATCTTTGGCAAATTATTTCCTCTTTTGACTACCAAGACAGACCAGGTACCCACAGAACGTGTAACTCTAAAGGAAGAAGTTAAAAATTCCAGCAAGTTATTGTGTATTGGTTAATTATTGTGGGTACTAAGAAGGTACGAGAAAAAGAGAAGTTCAGGCACTTATTAACTGGTTTAAGAGAGAGGATGAAAGAGAATCAAGGAAACCCAAGTGTTTTGATCATGTAGGGTTAGAAAAGTCTTCTGCATCTGGATCCCCAAAGAGCAAAAAATAAGCTTCATAAAAGTAGTGTGCCATTAAAGTGCATTACAATGTCTCATTTAAGCAATTTCCACAAACCTGTGGTGGAGATCAGAGTAAGAAGTTTCCTTCCAGTCCAAGCCTGTAGTTTTCAGATGGCTCAGATTGGTAGTTATCATTGAATTGAAAAGAGGGTGTTTAGGTGAGAAACCAGGAAAAAAGTCAACTTGAGAATCATGTCTGAGGAATAGGCTACTGGCAAATGAAAATGTATGCAAATTGATTAGAAACCTACTAAGCTTTGTAATTGTATTGCTAATTGTATTATATGTCCAACCTGAGAAACCCTTTGAGGTTTTGCCATGGAAAATAATGGATTAGGAAGAGTCACTCAGGGTCCAGCTAGAGAAATAGATAAGGGAGTTTGTCCCAGAAAGCAAGATATCTGTGAGGACACTGGGAGGTAGGTGCAAAGAAGAGGATCTTTACAATGCCTGACCAGCAAGAATTTATCATTTTTATGAACTACTTAAGGATGAATGTTCCCCCCTTTTTCTTTCAAAAAGGCAACTTTTAATGCAAATATCCTACCTTTGCTTTACCACTTTATTTCAGGTAGGGAACAGGAGACAGATTAACTTGGCTTTTTAATTCATAATTTAGTGGATCATAAGGAATAATAACGGGGCCAATTGGATAGGGGAATAGAACTATATTTGAGATCTTAGGGTTTGAACTAGATAAGGTAATTGGATCTTAGGTTATCTCCCTTGAGGTGAGATGAGTTTGTCCTATGTGTGAGAGAAAGGTACAGAGAGGCATAATATTGCATAGATGCCAGCTTCTCTGAATTTTGTGTTCTTCTGATTAAGCACATATCCCATGACTTGATGCAAAGCTTAACATTCACAATTAGGTCCAGGATTAATTCTTCATTGGATACAATGTCACTAATTAGTAATCAAAAATCCTCTCGATTAAATAATAAGTTCCCATGCTTGGAAAAAAATTGTGTTCTTCTTTCCATGAGAGTTGTCATTAGGAAGGGCCTTTTTTTAAAAAAAAGATTTTATTTATTTGTGAGAGTAAGCATGAGCAAGGGGAAAGGCAGATGAAGAGGGGAAGCAGACTTCCCATGAGCAGAGAGCCCCAATGCAGGGCTTGATCCCAGCACCCTGAAATCATTACCTGAGTGGAAGGCATATGTTTACTCAACTAAGCCACCCAGGTACCCCATGGAAGGACCATTTTTATATACCCATATCAAAACTAGAAATTATCAGTATTTTTATTTGTTGTTTGACAATCTGATGGATAATAAAGAATATCTCATTATCTTTTATAATATGTCATTCTGATTATTGAAATATATATAATGTCCATTTGCAGTTATTTTCTGTGAATTGCTTAGTTGTATAGCAGATTAATGTGCCATTTCTGAGGTCTTTTATCCAATATCTCCTGATACCTTGATATTTGTTCTGTCCTAGCTAATACTGAGTGAACAACTCTATATGGGCTTTCACTGCCTCATGTGAGCACATGGCAATTCCTCACTTCATGCCCATTCCACATGACCCTCAGCTCCCACTTCATGAAATCTGTTTCACACTTATATCTGTACAACTCAGTAATTAGGAAGTTAAAGCTTCTTGGGGCAAAAGTTTCACTAATGTATAAAAGAGCTAGCTATAAATAGATCCAGGAATGGATCTGGAGTACAGCCTCAGAATGAGATTGTGGAACTGGATAACTCACTGTTCTGAAGGCCATTGGAACTCCCTGCAGGTCGCTAGTGGAGGAGCCATAATCCCTGGGATGCTGTGGTTTCACAATTATTAAGGATTTCAACTCTGGTTAATTGAAGGGTAATGTTGGGATAGACAATAGCTAGGTAGACTAGAATAGCAGAGAGGAAATGCAAATTATAAAGATTACAGCTTCTGTTGTAAAAACTATGAGAGAGAGCAAGAGGAAGTCTGTGCTGAAAATAAATCCTAATACCTAATTGTAAGAGTGTCAGAGCTGCAAAACAGATCTAATATGCAGCTTCCAAGAGTCTCTTATATAAAAGTCAGACTCTGGTTCAGATAAAGAGACCTTAAACTTGAGATGAGAACATTGGAATGAATGAGCTTGAGAATATTGAGTTTATGATCCCTATGAAAATTCTAAGCCAGCAGTGGTATCTCCCTCCTGCTTGCCAGAAAACTGTCCTTTTTCTAGCCTAGAAGTCAGGTAATGACCATCCCTGAAAACAAGAACTTGTAAGATGATGCTTGTAGCTCACAACCCTTCCAGCCTTCAGGCTGATAAACAAGATTAGGTCTCAGCAAAGTCTGGGTAGGAAAGTATAGTCCCTGCTCCAGGAGAAATCGCCTATACACAAGCCCGTTGAGCTACCTGATTGATATATGACAGCAAGGACCAGGGGAAAGCATGGACAAGGGACACTAAGGAGGTTGAGGTCAAGGAGATGGGTTGTTAGGCAGGATAAAGAAGATTTTATTGATTTGGGGCCACTCACCTATGATTCAGACTCTAATGTTTTAGCAGTACTTGGACTTAATCACAATACTGGTGTGTTTCCTTGAAGCTTGGACATATTCTAGCCACGTGCTGTTCTCACACCCAATTCCTTGTACTACCAGTAAACTAGAGGTGCATGAACTTTTCTTTCTTTCTTTTTTTTTTTTTTTTTTTTTTGGTCTCAAATTTGCTCGCTGGGAAAACTAGGCCAAAATAAGTTGTTTGATGCTTTGTTATAGCTTTGTGCTATATTATGGATTTATATTCTGTACTTTGCTTTATATTATGTATATGAATTATAATGCACGTAGCCTATACTACATACTATATATTTTGTATATTTCTTTACATATATATTTAATTTTTAAAATTTATTTAAGTTCAATTAGCTTTTATTTAAGTTCAATTAACAATTAACAGCATATTATTAGTTTCAGAGGTAGAGGTCAGTGATTCATCAGTCTTATATAATACCCAGTGCTCATTATATTTATTTTTCATTTTTTCATTTTTTTCTGTATATGGTACGCATATTTATCTTCCATTTTTTATTTTAACTTTATTTGTGGTGACATTTACCATATGTACATTTTTTAAAGATTTTATTTATTTATTCATGAGAGCCACAGAGAGAGAGAGGCAGATACATAGGCAGAGAGACAAGCAGGCTCTCTGTGGGGAGCCCGATGTGGGACTCGATCCCAAGACCCTGGGATCACAACCTGAACCAAAGGCAGATGCTCAACCACTGAGCCACCCAGGTGTCCCTACCATATATACATTTTTAACTTACTGACAAATCATGCCAATTTTTCTTGAACAGATTCTGAGATGTTATAGTGCTTAAAAAAATCTTCCCCATCCTAAGGAGAGGGAAAGGAGGGAAAGGAAGATTAGAACTCTTTTTACTTATTCTTTCTCCTATCCACTTGATGGCTACTGGTTTCCATATAACAAAGTTTAACACACCGTTTTTCTCATTTGTCTTATTTTCTTTTCTCATTTGTCTTATTGATGATCGTGTCAAGTGATTTATTACTAGTATGAATTTAAAACTCTTAATTCTCAGGGAAAACATATTTGTTTACAGTGGAGAATAATTATGTTAATACTCTACTGGGTTGAAGTTGTTTCTATATTGTAAAGATTTTTGTATACATAAGTATGATTGTTCAGTAGGTTGGAGAGGTCTGCTTTAAGGGTGTGTGCATATGTATGAATGAGTATTCAATGATTATTGAAATAATTATTCACTAACATTTAAGAAATAAGAGCAGGAAGCTCTAGAGCCAGACTGTGTGGATTCAAAGTTTGAGTCCATTACTAATGTTTATATGATTTTACAAAAATGATTTAAATTTCCTTCTCTACTTTATCATCTGTAAAATCAAGAAAAAAGTAACAGTACCTCAAAGTATTATTATTAGTATATTTTTACTTAATATATTAAGTATTTAAGCAGTGCATTTTATATAGTGAACTCTCAAATGTCATTGGTCCTCCTCTTTCTATTGTTAAGGGTATTATCCCCGTTGTTACTTTTATATAGGACTTACATATTCTAGTTGTTCACAAGTTCTATTGTAACATGACTGATCTGATTCAGATAATTATGTATCTTCCTGTCCATTTTTTCTTAAAGACTTAATTTATTTGAGAGAGAGAGAGAGCACATAAGTGCAGGGGAGGGCAAGCCCACTCCGCGGTGAGCAAGGAGCCTGACACAGGGCTTGATCCCAGGACACTAAGATCCTAACTTGAGCCAGAAGCCGTTTACCTGAGCTACCCAGGCACTACTCTTCCTAGTCTTGATTAGGTGTTTGTGTTTGAAGCCTCAGTCTCTTTTTCTCTACCATATTTTTGTAGTCATTTATATGTATTTTACTGACTTCATAAATTGAATTGTGTGGTTTTCAAATCATATATTTTCCAGATGCTAATCTAATAAACTGAAATACTGGTCCTGGAGTCTTTGGGGGTTAAATGGACAATGGCTTGATAACTTTATTAGTTCTTTGTTTCTATGTGAATCAATTTGGTTATTTACATATTTCATGAAAATCAATATTTTCATATGTATTAGCATAAAGTAGTAATTACTATGTTCCTTTGTTTAAAAAGCTAATGCAAATACTTTATGAATTTTGAAACAGGCTGGCTTTTCTGGGAGATAGAATTTAGTCTTCAGAATGTTCATTAGGAAGTGCCTTTGGGGGACCCCTGGGTGGCTCAGCAGTTGAGCATCTGTCTGCCTTGGCTCAGGGCATGTCCCCGGGGTCCCAGGATTGAGTCCCACATCGGGCTTCCTGCGAGAAGCCGGCTTCTCCCTCTGTCTGTGTCTCTGCCTCTCTCTGTCTTTCATGAATAAATAAAATAATTAAAAAAAGGAAGTGCCTTTGGTATCAATAGCTGTAGAAAGGGAGAGGAGAAAGCAGGATTGGGCGGGAGATGTCAAGCTATGATACTGGCCTGAGAGCCTCAGCTGACCTGAGGTGCTCCTGAGATGAAATGGTCTTTTAAGTGAGCCCACATTGGATAGAGCCTTGATCAGTCATGGGATTTGGAGGAAGGGCAATTTCCAAAATCATTTTCAGGTGAGTGCTTCTAAATTGAAAGCAACAGCTTTAATTGTTAACCTGAAAAACAACAACAACAACAATAAATACAATACAATAAATACTCAATATAGAGTCCAAAAGATTTGGCATCTTAGTGAAAGGAGTCAACTTTAATTCAAATACCTTTACCTAGGGCAGCCTTAATAACGATAATTCAGAGTTCAAGTAGGTGGATGGCCATACTCATTACTTCTTACTGGCTGCAGCTCAGTCTCAATGTTGATCATGCCTACTATATGTAGAATTGTGTTTTCACTAGTTTCATGATCCTTTCCTTAGGCAGATAATTTGTCCCTTATTTAGTGGTTTTAGAATTCTTAATATTCTGGGTCAGCAGTAAAACCTTGAATTTGGATTTCACAACAGGTTTGAGTTAACTTGGTGTGCCTACCTGCTGCCAAGACAAATATCCAACCCTAGTGGCTCTCATTGATTAGGCCCTCAATCTGCTTTTCAATGATTATATTGTCATTCTCTTTAACTCTGCATTCAGGTACTCAGGGAGCTCTTTGACACATCATGGCAGATAAGTTGGTACTGAGTTTATGCCTTTGATAAAAATGACAAATTTAAAAATCTCCAAAATACATCAGAGGAAACCTTTCCAGCATTACTTCCAGGACCTTAAAATCTATGACCTTAGGGCCAGAAGTAAACCTGAAATGGGCCAGAATCCAATTGAATGTCATCTAAATATATCTGAAAATTTTAGACCGAACAGATAAAGGAATTTGAAAAGAACTAACAAATAAGTAGCAAAACCAGCCAAGCAATGAAACACCCTGAGATGGTGCTTGAGGGTTGAAAATTAAAATGAGATAGAAATGATTAATTTATAATTTAAATGTGAGGTATGGTAACTGTGGAGATCAGTCTTTCTGTCATTAAAATATAGAGTTCTTGTAATACTATCTATAAGAAGGGCCATGGGAATTAACTAATAAGAATTAAATAATATTTCCTAGCCAAATTTTCCTGGCCAAGATTTCATTTCATCCATATAAGACTATCACCTCAGTTATCATATAAAATAGTGGTTGACTCTTTGATATATAAATACCTGTAACCCATGAAAATTAGAAATATGTATATAGGGGATGAAGTCACTAAAATCTTTAGGATTGCTATTTTCCTGTGTTTGTAATACTTTAGAGAACTTGGCAGTTAGAATAATCTGGTTGGCCAAATGGGTCTAATTTAAATATATGGAATTAAGTATTTGATTTTAGATGCTTGATTATGAATTTAGCTTCATAAAAGAATTTGACTACATTTTAAACAGTATTGTACTATTTGAGAAAGCTTAATATCAACCATACTTAATAAATTTAATTTGTTATATTTTGTTCTTTACTGGCAAGATTGTATTAATTTGCTAAGTAATTTAAATAGCTAAAAAATATAATATTTTGGATTTATAAATGTGGTTGAACTTGTTTATGATAGTTTCACTAGCTAGTTTTGTAAATAGCTGATTTATAAGTTTCCATTGTATTAATCAAATGGTTTTTTTGAAAGTGATACTTGAAACTTGTTAGATTAATAAGATTTTTAAGTTAGCCTTTGCATTAGTTTTCTCTTGCTAATGTAACAAATGACTGGGAACATGTCATGATTTAAAAGAATACTAAATTATTATTTCTCTGTTCTCAAAGTCAGAAGTCCAAAGTGTAGCTGAGGCTAAAAGTACGGTGTCAGTAAGGTGATGTTCTTTCTCGAAGCTCTAGGGAGAATCTGTTTCCTTGAGTTTCCAGTTTGTAGAGGCCACCTGTATTCCTTGGCCTATGGTCCCTGTCTTTATCTTCAAGTCAGTATCATAGCATCTTCAAATCTCCCTCTTTCACTGCAATCTCTGTTTCTGTCCTCATTTCTCATTTTCTGACTCTTGCCTCCCTCTTGTGATTACCTTAGGCCCACCAGATAATACAGGATTATATTTTCATTTTAATATTCCCAATTTAATCACATCTGCAACGTCCCATTTATCATGTAATATAAAACAGTCATAGTTTTTGGAGGTTAGGATGTGGATATCTTTTGGTGAGAAAGAATGGTATTGAATCTATTACAATCTTAAATATACGATGGAAAAAAGCTTTTTAAATTTATAACTTCAATAAATTTATTTTTTATTTTTTTAAAAGATTTTTATTTGTTTATTCATGAGAGACACACAGAGAGAGGCAGAGACATAGGCAGAGGGAGAAGCAGCCTCCCCGTGGGGGGCCTGATGCCGAACTCAATCACAGGCCCCAGGTCACTGAGCCGAAGGCAGATGCTCAACCACTGAGCTACCCAGGCATCCCATATAACTTCAATAAATTTAAAATTAATATTAATGATTCAGGGCAGCCCGGGTGGCTCAGCAGTTTAGCACCCCTGCAGCCCAGGGTGTGACCCTGGAGACCTGGGATCAAGTACCACATCAGGCTCCCTGCATGGAGCCTGCTTCTCCCTCTGCCTGTGTCTCTGCCTCTCTTTCCCTCTCTCTGTGTGTGTCTCTCGTGAATAAATAAATAAAATCTTTAAATAAGAATAATAATAATTCAGTTAACTGCAAGTATTCTTTCTGTGCAGAAAGAGATTCTCAATACCACCAGAAAAACACACCTTAGTTCACCAGGACACACAGAGAGAGGCAGAGACACAGGCAGAGGAAGAAGCAGGCTCTCTGCAGGGAGCCCCAAGTGGGACCCATCCCGGGACTGCAGATCAAGTAAAACTCTTCACTAAGATTTTTAATGCCTTGTTCTCTCATTTCAGTCAGGTTTCTGCTCTTTAGAAAGACTTCCTTAAGCCCACCTAGCAAAAAATTGCAACTGTACTTTGTAGCCTGACCCTCTATTTTCTGAGCTCTGATCACTCTCTGACACTGGTTGTTTAACACCTCTCTCCTCCATTAGCACCAGCAAAGCAGAGTACCCTCTGCCTTGTCTACTCTTATTTTCTCTATATTTAGAAAGTTTCCACACATAGTAGGTCCTCAGTAAATTTTTGTTGAGGTTATATTGGTTTGTATTCAATTGTGTTAATCTAATGTCTTTAAATAGTCTGAATGATCAACACTGGTATTTTTTATTTTTATTTATATTTTTATCACTTGAATTGTATCATCATTTTTTTTTCCCAGGAAGAGTGCTTAGCTGCAATATTTTCCAAGTTCTTATAACATAGGAATGTCTTCTGTTGCTTTCACAGTAGAACAATAAATTGGTTGATGTGGAATATTCAGTTCACAAAATTTTTCCGTTGAAATTCTGTGTTGTCCTCTGGCATTCAGTTATGCAGAGGAGAAATTTGAGGACAGCTCAACTTTTGTTCTTTCATAGGTAACCTTTTTGTTTCTGCCTGAGCGCTAATACTTCACTTTGGGTCATTTTTTTTCATTGCTTTTCTTGGGTTCATGAAGTTAGTCCTTTTATTCCTAGACTTGAATAATATTTCAGTTCAGAAAGACTTTTTTAACCTTTTGGGTTTTTTTGTTTTGTTTTGTTTTTGGTGGGGACTCAAGCGTATTTCAAAACGGAATTATTAATTGTCCCATTATGTACAGATCCCCAGAACTTATTCATTTTATAACTGAAAGTTTATAGCCTTTGACCAGTATTTACCCATTTCCATTTCCTCTGACCCCCAGCCCCTGGCAACCAACCCTTTACTCATTGTTTCTATGAATTGGCATTTTTTGAAGAGTCCACATGTAAGTGATACCATACACTATTTGTCTTTGTCTCTCTAGATTATTTCATATAATGCCTTCCAAGTCCATCTAGGTGGCCACAAATGATAGAACTTCCTTCTTTTCTATGGCTGAATAATATTACACACAAACACACACACACACATCACATCACATTTTTGTTCTTCATACATCTGTCAGTGGATACTTTGGTGTTTCCATATCATGTTTACTGTGAATAATGCTGCAATGAACATCACAGTGCAGAAAACTCCTCAAGATAGCAATTTCCAGAAGTGGGATTGCTGGACCAGAAGGTAGTTCTATTTTTAATTTTTTGATGAATTTCCATACTGTTTTTCATAATGGCTGTAAAATTTACATTTCTGCCAGCTGTGCACAAGGAGTCCTTTTTCACCAAAACCTTGGGGATATTTATTATCTCTTGTCTTTTTGATAATAGACATTCTACAAGGTGTAAGACATCTGATAATCTATGTGTCTGTTTTTATTCCAATGCCATACTGTTTTTACTACTTAAGCTTTGTAATATAGTTTGAAATCAAAACTGTGATGTTTCCAGCTTTACTTTTCTTACTCAAGATTGCTTTAGCTATTTGGAGTCTTTTTTGATTCTATGCAAACTTTAGGATTTTTTTTCTAATTCTGTGAAAAATGTCATTGAAATTTTGATAGAGATTGCATTGAATCTGTAGATCACTTTGGATACAGACATTTTAATAATATTAATTAATGTAATCCATGAACATGGGCTATATCCCATTTATTTCTGTCTTCTTCAATTTCTTTCATCAATATAGTGTTCAGTGTTCAGATTTTTGCTTCCTTGGTTAAAAATATTTCTAAGTATTTCATTCTTTGTAATACTATTGTAAATGGGATTTTTTTTTCCTATTTATGTTTCAGATCTCATTGTTAGCACATAGAAACACAGCTGATTTTTGTATGTTGATTTTGTATACTGACTGAATTAGTTGATCTTATGATTGGTTTATTAGTTATAACAATTTTTCGGTGTAGTCTTTAGCGTTTTCTATATATAAGATAACGATATCTACAAACAATTTACTCCTTCCTTTCAAATTTGATGCCTTTTGTCTCTTTTTTATTTTTGCTTAATTTCTATAGCTAGATATGCAGCATTATATTGAATAGAAGTGGAAGAAGTGGACAACTTTGTCTTGTTCCTAATCTTAAAGGAAAAGCTTTGAGCTTATCAATATTGAGTATGATATTAGCTGTGGGGTTATCATATATGATATTTATTAGGTTGAAGTATGTTTTGTCTGTATATAACTTATTGGGAGGGTTTTTTTTTTTCTAATCATAATAGGAT
This sequence comes from Canis lupus dingo, assembly GCF_003254725.2. Classification (NCBI taxonomy): domain Eukaryota; kingdom Metazoa; phylum Chordata; class Mammalia; order Carnivora; family Canidae; genus Canis; species Canis lupus. The sequence goes on from NC_064248.1 coordinate 46,963,065, forward strand.
GTTGAGTTTTGTCAAGAACTTTTTTTTTTTACATCTACTGAGATGATTATATGATTTTTATTCTTCATTTTGTTATATAGTGTTTCACATTCACTGATAGGTCACTAGTACTTGCATCCCAAGGAGAAATCTCACTTGATCATGGTGTATAATAATTGCTTTTAATGTGCTGCTGAATGCAGTTTGCTAATATTCTGTCAAGTATTTTTACATCTATATTTATCAAGAATATTGGCCTGTAATTTTCTTTTCTTGTAGTGTCCTTGACCGGCTTTGGTAACCAAGCTGGTGCTGGCCTCATAAAATGAGTTTGGAAATGTTCTCTCTTTTTCAATTATTTGAAAGAGTTTGAGAAGGGTTGGTACTAATTTGAGAAGGATTGGTACTAATTTTTCTTTTGATGTTTTGTAGAGTCCATTAGTGAAGACATCTGATCTTGGATTATTCTTTTTTGGGAGATTATTTTTTGAGGGGAGGGTGAGATTTTTATTACTGATTCAATCTCATTACTATTTATTGATTTGTTCAAGTTTTCTATTTCTTCATGATTCAGTCTTGGTAAGAGTGTATGTTTTTAGGAATTTATCTATTTCTTCTAGGTTATCTAATATGTTGAATAGAATTGTTCATAGTAGTTTCTTTTTTTTAATCTTACTTATTTATTCATGAGAGACATAGAAAGGCAGAGACACTGGTAGAGGAAGAAGCAGGCTCCCTGGAGGAGCTGGATGTGGGACTCGATCCCGGATCCCAGGATCATGACGTGAGCCAAAGGTAGACCCTCAACCACTGAGCCATCCAGGCATCCCGTTCATAGTAGTTTCTTATATCCTTTGTATTTCTGTGGGATAATTTGTAACTGTTAGTTAGACCAACTGTTAGTTAAACCAAGAAAAATAGAGTGAAGACACAAATAAGATCAATTTTTTTTTTCTTGTTTAATCTTGAATTATTACCTATTATCAGTTTTTCAGAATTCTTGCCAGGGACATACTTATAATTCTCAGGCTTGATAACTAATCTGTCTTCTATAGGACTTTTTCTTTTATAATTTTGCTCTTTTTTAAAAATTACATTTGAAAAACCAGTGATTCAATTCTTTGCAGTGTCAATTCTGTTTCTTTTGTCTCCATGTGAACATTAGCTATTTAATTTTTAAAATTCCTTTTCAGTTTGTCATTTTTTTTATCAATTCCACTTTCACTCTTTCTCAAAATTAATTTCTTATCAATTACAGTATCTCTTTCATAGAGGCAAATCATTTGTATATATTTCAGAATAAACTGAAATAAATATTTTCTAGAATAATTTTTATTTCCTATTGGTCAAAATTTCAGAAATATGTATATATTTGGTATGTTTAGGATAATGTTCCTTTTCTATTATACTATATACAATTTTACAAGGCTTTTCTGTTTTTATATACAGAAAGATATGTCCACAAAAATAAGCTCTACTATTTGTTCAAAGTAATTGTGACTAAACCCTCTTGCTATGTCCTCCTTGTGTTAGATATTTTTAGTTTTGTTCTGGTTTGGTTTGGTTTTGTGTTTTTTTCTTTTAGAACTACAGCTGGAAGACAGGTGTATACATGTTTCACTTCAATGATCCTATCATGGATTTTTCTACTACATAGTTCTTCTACGTGGAGGTGGGATTATATCCTTTGCTAAAGATAGAGGTCCTTGTTTACGTTTTAATTCCTGTTTATGTTCTAACTTCAGATAGAACAGCATCTTCATGGAAGTGTTGTACGTAAAGAATGCAATCAACATAGATGTTTTTGACAGTAATGCATTTCCCCTAGCTCTTCTCATTTGGGTCAGTACTTGCTTAAGCCAACAATCTGGGAGTTGTCATTAGTTCTCTCTACCTCACACTCCATCTACTTTCCTCTTCATTCATTCTGCCAGTGCTTTCTTGGCCTACTTTCTGTCTCTTGACCTGGCTAAGGCCATTCCTTACAACCTTAGGGATGGAATGCTGACGTCTTGCCACAGAAGAAGGTTTTAAGAAATGTAGTTAAGATATCACAAACAGAAAAATCTAAAAGACAAGATTTGAGAAGAGAGGTCATATGTTTATTATTTAATATCCCTTAACTTACACAGTTCTACACAAGGGGTAGTAATTAGCAGGCCAATTTACTGTTATCACTTGCAGTAATTTCCAAACCAGTAAAGGGATAAGACTATGAAACCATATGGTATGCATATTATAAGGTAACCTGTTCCATTCTTTTGAGTTGCTATTACTGCTTTTGACACAGCTACAGGAAATAAAAAGGCTACTGGAATGCAGACCAGGAAAAAGTATTCCCACAAGGCTTTGCAAAATGAAATCTGCAATTCCTGAGTGAAAACAGATTTTTAAGAGAACTATGCTTTCTATCCTCTATAACTGAGATGATTCTGTTAAAAATAAAAATACATTTATGCATTTGACTACCTTTTGTAGTTGTTATTTAAAAAATATGTTAGAGAAAAATAATATTGACATAGAAATTAAAACACAGTACCTTAAGTTTAGTGTGAAAAAACAATAATATCATGAAAACACAATGTGGCATTGACACTCGAATTGAAATATTTCGTTATATTGTACTTGAAGTACACCATACTAGATTTCTTCTCATCATAAAGGAGCAAAATCCTAACTACCTGGTTATCAATTGCTGTGTAACAAACTACTCCAAATGTAATGGCTTAAAACAATAACCATTTCCTTTGTGTTCTGTGGGTCAGGAATTGAGACATGACACAGAAGAGAAAGCATATTTTTGTACCATGTTATTGCCAAGGTTAAAAGATCCAAGATGATGGGCAGCCCAGGTGGCTCAGTGGTTTAGTGCTGCCTTCAGCCCAGGGCGTGATCCTGGGGACCTGGGATTGAGTCCCACGTCGGGCTGCCTGCATGGAGCCTGTTTCTCCCTCTGCCTGTGTCTGCCTCTGTGTGTGTGTGTGTGTCTCATAAATAAATAAATAAATAAATAAATAAATAAATAAATAATCTTAAAAAAAAAAAAAACCCAAGATTACTTATCTGGTCACATGTCTTAACTTCAGCTAAGAAGTCTTGAAAAGCTTGGGCTGGCTGCAAAATTTCAACCAGATCTAGGTACCTCTGTGCTGGCTATCATCTGGGTTTTTTGGTTCATTTCTATGTAGTTTCAAGGTCTCCCCTTTTCCACATGGCCTGTCTATGATCTACACTGTCTCTCCAACAGAGTGGTTATCTTTAGGGTGAATGCAAAAGCAAATATTGTAGTACATAAGGTTTAGGCCTAAAACTGGCATAGTGTCACTTTCACTGCATTCTATCGGTAAAACAATAGAAAAATCATAGGGGACTTCATAAGGGTATGAATATCAGGGGTATGTGTTTTTTTTTTTTTTTTTTTTGAGGATCATCAAAGTAATAGTCTTTCAAAATTTACCTTCTAGGGGTGCCTGAGTGTGTCAGTTGGTTGGGCATCTGCCTTCAGCTCAGGTTATGATCCTGGAGTCCTGGGATCAAGCCCTGTGTTGGGCTCCCTGCTGAGTGGGGAGTCTACTTCTGCCTCTGACCATCCCCCTGGTTTATTCACTTTATGAAATAAATAAATACAATCTTAAAAAAATTTACCCTCTTGCTCCAATAACTCTCGATAAATGCGCAACCAAAATAGACTCTCCCAAGTGCTCTGAGACTCATCCAATTATGATATTAGGTTCAGTCTTGTAATCCAAGATCTTGTCATCTAAAGCAGATGCAGGTGTGAATGAAAGATCTTTGAGATAGATTCTCTTACTCTGAAGACCTATGAGTTAAAAAGAAAAGTTATCTGTCCTCCAAATTCCAAAAGATAGGGAGGAGTTTGGGATGGTAAAATTGTATATTCACTCCATTTAAAAGATGAGTTAAAGAGAGCTGAAATGGTAAGTGGAATTAAGACTGTAGTAGATGCTAAAGGTGTTCCTTTGAGATCCTTTTTATCAAGGTAGTACCTTTATCTTCAATGTGCTCTGAGTGTTGACTCACAGCTGTGCAACACCACAGGCTGGCACCTCTGAATGGTGCAAATGTTTTAGAACCAGTGGATCCCATCATCATGTGTTTTTGGGGAATTTGTACTTTTTGTCCCTGCAATAATAAACTAGGCTCAATTTCTAGAAGAGGGACACTTTTACCAGGAGACACAGTAAAAATGTCACTGCACTTAGAACTACAACGTCCACCTGTTGACTTTGATCTCCTGATGCCAGTAGAATAACAGAAACAAAAAGCATTTATTACTGTCAAGAGTAATTAAACCTGATCATCATAGGGAGGTAGGACTGCTACAAAATATGGGGGCAAAGAGGAATACATTTGACACTCAACATGATCCATTTGGCATCTATTCCCACTTATAATTGTTAATAGATGAATATAGCAACCATGATCTGATAAGGGTCTCAGATCCCTCAGAAAGGAGGGGGGTCTGTGTGATTATCATAGATGCTTTTATTGACTCTCCCAGATCCTGCTTCCCTTATTTCTCCTTCTCCTATGAATGTTCTATTCTCAGGCTCTATTTTTAGGATAACCAAACTTAGAGGCAGACAAGTCTTGGATTTTGTCCCAGTTTTACCAGTTATTTGTTGGATAATTTTGTACAATTTACTATACCAACCTAACCCTGCTTTCTCCTCAATCCAGAATTAATTTCCTAACAAAGTTTTTGTAAATATTTTTCTTAAAGATTTTATTTATCTATTCCAGAGAGAGAGAGAGAGAGAGAGAGAGAGAGAGAGAGGCAGAGACACAGGCAGAGGGAGAAGCAGGCTCCATGCAGGGAGCCCGATGTGGGACTCGATCTCGGGACTCCAGGATCATGCCCTGGGCCAAAGGCAGGAGCTAAACTGCTGAGCCACCCATGGATCCCCAGTTTTAATCAGTAAAGATTAAGGAAATTAAAATCACTTTGCTGGCATAATGGTACAGTTGGAAGAATGGCAGACAGAATAGGTATTCAAAAGTTTCACCTAATATTATCATTATATTTTTCTTCTCCCATGGCATACTGTAACACATGACTTTTTGGAGGGTTATACATCAAACATTAATTTCACATAGAATTGTTTTTACAAGGAAATGTACTGAAGTTGATTATCTTTCTGTACTCAACCAAAACACTAATCAATAAATGGAAACTGCATAGATGTATTCTTGGGAAATGTAATTATATTGTTGTAACTGATATATGCCTCTGTCTCTTTCATCAGGCTATAATCTTCCCTTGTGAAGAATCATATATTATCAATTTTTTCTTTTTTTTAATAAAATGTTTCATATATGTTATATTTAACTTTTGTATTTTGATTTTCACATATATCTCTCCAGGCATATATTTCTATAGATGGAGATTCTATGGATTAACTTGCTTATTAAATTATATGATTGTCTTTTATATTATTTTATCATAATTTTAGCTATCTGAGCTTGAATCAATCTTCTGTCTAATATCTTTGTCAAAGGAGACTCATATTTTAAAATCTCAACTGCTCATTATATTCAAAACCTTCACAGTAATTATTTGACATGCATCCCATATGAAACATTACCACTTAAGTAACTTTTGGACATAAATGGTTTTGTAGATAACTCTAAAATTGAGTTAAATATTAAAAAATAGAAATCTTTAGTTAAATAAATGGAAATATGACATTACTGTTCAGCTCATACCTACCACAAGGCAGAATTTGGAGAAGCTTACAGTAATTAATTTAAGCTCTTCTTTCACATTCCAGTTTAACCAAAAATTTTTTTGAAAGAAATCTTGCAGTTACATTATGCTGAGTGAATCACAGCTATTAAAACTGCCTACTAGAAATACAGTAGTTTATATAGAATAGTCAGTTTTTCCCAATGTCTAAGCCAATTCTTGGTAGTGTCATTAGATTCTTTTGGAAGCTGTAGTAGACTTCATATTAAGTCATCACTTCACTGCAGCAAATGGTATTTACTGTGGCAATTTTCAAAAATTTCATCAAAAAAGGATCATATCATTAACTGTAAAAGAGTAGCATATAAACCAGAAGAAATTGCTCAGTGGTTAGTATTTACTGATTATGTATAATACACAGTGTTACATGAAATATGTGGTATTTGTTAATAATTCATTTGATAAATAAATACATATTAATGCAATTAAACACAATTTATATATTATAAACTAAATATATATGTTGAGAATTTGAAGAGATAGAATAATCAAAATAAGATGGGACGAGTTGGTAGAAAGTATTTGGAATCTTCCAAATGGATAAGAAAGAAGACAGAAAGTGAGCCAAGTATATGAACAGGCTGGCTATAAGCATAAAGTAAAAGGGTAACAAACAAAAACATGTTTCAGTTTGTTAGGGAAATGTAAATTAGAATATAATCATACAACATTTTTGCATATTGATTTTGTAAAAATTGAAATCCAAATGACAATAATCTTTATAACTAGACAATTTTTAGAAAATGGGTACTTTCCTACATGCTGATAGTAATATGAATTTCTTTGTTCTTTGGGAAAGTAAATTGGCAATAACTATTAAAATTAAAATTATTGGATTTCCACTCCCAGAATACAATAATTGGTATAAGACTAGATTCCAGCCATTAACTAAAAACTGAACAATATATATTAAGCCACTTTTTATAGACATTGTGAAACAGACAACCTAATAGTTGGAAGAAGGGCAACCACATAAGCTATGGACTTAGGATTTCTGTCTAGAAGCAGTTTTTTAGACTATGATACACAAAAGTAGAGCCCATGTAAAGCACAGAGGTCTTGCTGGGGGCACAGATTGCATTACAGAGCTCCTACACAGCTGAAATTTGTGGGATAGAAAAGAGATATCTGCAAAAAGAACCTCCAGAAATGTGCCCCCTGTGTTTGGCTGAATACTGTACCAGACATCGTGATGACAGAGATATTGGAATTAAAAAAACGACTTCAAAACATCTATTAAAAATATGCTTATGGATTTAAAAGAAAGGTGGAAGTACTGAGTGGAAAAATAAGGAATATCAGAAAGAAAAAAAAAACAGAAGGAAATTCTGGAACTGGAAAATAATAGTATCTGAAATGTTAAAACATGGATGGGTTAAAAAACCTTTTCAAAAAACAAAACCAAAATAGTGAGTTTGAAGATAATGCAATAGAAATGACCAAAGTAAAGTTTGATAAGAACAAAAAAAAATAGACTTTAAAATATGTCAATCCTCAATGGCCTGACACAATAGCAGGTGACCTAAGTTATGGGCAGCTGGAGTTCTAGAAGAAGAGACAGAGATGATCTAGAGGAGGTATCAATTACTTACAAGAAGCCTTATTTGGAGATTTGATTGTATGGTATTTATCTTCTAGAAAAATAGATAAAATGTCTATTATCTGTGTAAAAAATAAAATACTTTGTAAAACCAGGTTCCATTTTCACAGGAACTCTAATCATACAAAATACTTGACGATTTTAAGACACCTGTATATTTTATTTCTTTGTACCATTGCATGTTTCCCTTGTCTTCTCAGAGAAACTTATTTACATTTCAAGATACGGTTCTAAATATTGAGAACCAGTAATATTTGGTAAATCAGCATGTTTTTATCAATTGCATTGTTGAAATAAAATTTATTGAAAATATGATTATAGTGGCGCCTAGGCGGCTCAGACGGCTAAGCATGACGGACTCTTGTTTTCAGATCAGGTTATGATCTCAGGGTCCTGGGATTGAGCCCCACAGTGGGCTCCCTGCTCGATGGGAAGTCTGCTTATCTCTCTCCGTGATCCTCTCCCAGCTCTCTCTCTCTCTCAAATTAATCTTTAAAAAATATATGATTATAACTGTCAGTGATAATAAGCAGTCAATCACATGGTAGATGAAACAATTGCAGATGGTCATTAATACAGGACCTTTGAGAAGGTAAAAAAAAAAAAAATTGCTGTAGTAAATGGAGAAAAGCCATGAGCCCTATGGAGGTAATTAGCTCTAAATTTTTAAATCCAGCACACCTGCATTATTTACTTGTTTTACTAAGGGTTAATTATTCAATTGGTCAGAATGGGGAAAAAGAAACAGAAAATGATAAAGTTAAATTTAGGAAACAGACCCCAATCTAAAGCTCTCATTTCCATTAAAAAAGATTGTTGTAAACCCACTCAAGAAACACCAACATATATTTAAGTAAGAAACCCTTTAAAAATATTACTTCAAGTCTTAACATTGTTTGGTAACACACACTGAATTTATCCAGTCTTTTAGGGGAAATTTTGTTTTTTGTTTTGGAATTTTGTGGAATTAAGGCACTCTGTCATGTGACATTTTTCCCCATTCTGCAAAAATTCAAAATATTGACAACAAATGAGTTCTCACAAGAAAAGAAACTCAGTCCAATTTTAAAAGTCTCAAAATCGTATATTCGAATAAATGAGTGTATGAATTCAACTGTCAGTTGAGCACTCTCAACTGCTGCTTTTAGCTTGTCTGGGAATGTGTTAACCATGCTGTTTATTTTCATGTGAAGGACAAGCTAAATATTCAAACTACTATCATTTCCCAGAAAAAAATATGAAATGGTGAATAATGAATGAGTCTAAATGCAGTAAACCTTAGGACAGAAACGTTTGCTCTCCACAAATAAAGGCGGTCAGTGTGGAGAATATGTATATATGGAACAACAGTTCTTTCAAAGTTTGCACACGTCCCTCTCCCTACTTTCATGAATAGTTTCATTCATTTCAGTGTGACCTGTTTGTACATGTGTGTGTGTGTGTGTGAGTTCTGGAAGGCTAGTCTGTTCTACCCAAGTCCAGCTGCATGTAGCAAATGTTTTGAGATGTCTAAATTTGTATAATTCCATTCACTACTTTCTAATGAAATAATTCAGCCCAATGTGTGAAAACAGGAATAGAGGAAAGAAAGCAAATAAATCATGATATGAATTCTATTCAAACTAAAATATAAAATAATATGATATGGCAAGTGAGAACATATTAAGATAAATGTTTTATTCTCATTTTAGTAAAAAAAATATAAAATAGCACACTTTAACACTCAGACAAGAAAGGTCTGTCAGGAAGTGAACAGATAAGCCAGATATTTCCCAGCACATACATCCTATTATGAGACTGAAACTTATGTTTAAACAACTTGTCTCTTCTTTACACTGTGATGCATTAGCCATCATACGAAGCCTTTAAATTATATTTTAATTTTTATGATTATATAAAAAAGAGCAAACTACATGATGCTAACATAAAAAATTAACAGGATAATTGTGTAGTTCAGTATAAATAATAGGTTAGCTATTTAAATTTTTGTTATTTTATTAGGCTTACATGAGAAGAACAATATTAAAAATAAAATCTATAAGCAAGAATTTTTCTATGTTAAGTATCAGAATTTTGAAGCTTAAATGGATAGAACTAAGAATTCCCCCAAAGTTCTAGTCATTACAGCTACTTATTAATGTGGTGATCGTTGGGGAGGCACTCCTTGTGGTTGAAACTCAACTTTTCATTATAAATTGAAGTTATAGGACTATATTATTTCAAGAAACTTTCTTCTTTATTATTTTATGTACTATGATTTATTCCTAATCATTTTAAGGGAAATAAACAAAACATTTATTAGAAAATAAACTTTCGGGATCCCTGGGTGGTGCAGCGATTTAGCGCCTGCCTTTGGCCCAGGGCGCGATCCTGGAGACCCGGGATCGAATCCCGCATCGGGCTCCCGGTGCATGGAGCCTGCTTCTCCCTCTGCCTGTGTCTCTGCCTCTCTCTCTCTCTCTCTGTGACTATCATAAATAAATAAAAATTTAAAAAAAAAATAAAAAAAAAGAAAAGAAACTTTCGAGAGAAATGATCAATGTTCCCAAATATTTGGTTCACTTAAATCAGGAATACAATATTTTAACCAGATCTTTTTCTTTTTAACAGAATCTGAGAAATAATTTTGTTCATCCAGTGTTCCAAAGTATTCAGTAGAGTTTCTGTCCTTCTGTCTGTGCTTAACTTGGAAGCTAATTTGAGAAAGTAGAAAAACAGTTAAACAGATAAGGTAAATTAGGAAATACATATGGCATTAAAGTTTGATGCTCTTATAGATATTCTCTTTGAAATTTATACACTCATCATGTCTGTGCAGGTGTGACTAGATGTATAGTTGTCAAACTTTATGAGGGAATATCTAAAATAAAACTTGTCAAAACTCATTCAAATGGAAGAGAAACATTGTTCAGAGGAGATGCCTTCGTTTTTGTTTTTTTTTGTTTTTTACCTGAAATGGATTTTACATTAATGATATAGCATACATATGTTGTATGTGTCTTTGTGTGTGTGCCTATGTATTATAAAGTAGCTTATTCCATTAGCTCTAAATTTCACTTTTTAAAAACATTTTAACAACTCTGAAATCAGGATATCCTTTACAGGATAGACCATGCAGCAATTGTGACATTGTTCTTTGCCAAAGAATGAATATTGAAGCTTCCAGATTGCATATCAGTGGCTCAGAGAAGTCTCCTAGAGATAATAGTGGAGGATCGTTTACATAATGTTGCATGAACAATGGTCTTGAAGGCATAAAAGATGATGTTCATGTGGGAAAATAAAGACATCCATTACTCTCAGTTGAAAACTAATTAAAATATCAAGTCATATGCAGTCAACCCTAGAACACAAATACAATATGTTCAATTCTTCAGGTAAGTTTTCTTTTATATAACTAATAGTGCACTATTAGACACATATGGCTATAGATGTCTTAAAATGTGGCTAACAGGAATGAGAATATGCACTAAGAGTAAAATAATATACTGGATTTCAAAAACTTAGTATTAAAAATGTAAACAATCTTATTAATTTTTGTGTTGAAATGAAAATATGATATATTCACATTACATAAAGTGTTTTATTAAAATTAATTCCATTTGCTTTTAGTTGTTTAAGTGTGGCTATTATACATTTTTAAATTCCATGTGTGGTTTGCATTACATTGCTTTGGATGGTGCTGGTTTAGATGTTTGGATTATAACAGTCAGAAGGGCTCATGGACTATCTGTGCTTTTCAATATGTCTGGCCTTTCCCTGAGATGAAAACTATAAGTGAAAAATCTGTTTTATTTTTTTTTCTGAAGAAAAGAACAGGATAAATAATAGATTGATTACCTCAAAGCCATTATTTCCTCCTACTATTCACATTTTAGTAGGTATCCAATGCTAATATGATAGTTGGTACAAAAAGGAGGCCAGTGCTGAGAGGTTGCATGAAATAGACTGAACCTGGCATTTTGGAGATCTGAGCTTATATTTGAAAGTTGATGTGGGCAATTAATAATAAATTGAATAAACAAATAAACAAATAGTAGGAGAATGGATAAAATGGGTAGGTGGCATAGGTCTTGGGATTTTCCTATTTCCATTTTATGCAATTTTTAGAAATAAAATGGCATTCAAAATTAAAATTTATGAAATACTTTTTACCTTTAAGAAGTATTGTTAAATAAATTGTTCTGACAAAATAATTTTTCCATGTGATGCTGAAGTATTAAGTTTTAGAAACTATTTCAGAGCATAGAAGGAGACAAACTCCAGAAAAAAGTGATACAGGCAACTCCTTCAGAAGAAAAATATACTGTATATGTTTTAGGAAAACTGTACCTTCAAAACTGATACCCTACAGTTTTTCCCAAATGCTTGCTTATGTATTCTTGTGTATCTTGATATGTTTATCTCTTGTGTATCTTGAAGCAATTTACCATTGACTAGACACATATCGAGATACACAATTTGAACAGTATAACCCCACTGTTAAAATAAATGGACTTAAAGTAACTTGGTTGCTGATTTTTTCCAGTTAATCATAATCATGGAATATAATAAAACTATGTAGAAAGCACCAACGGAGTATAACAGAAATAGCTCCGCATATTTCCTGCTCTCTTTTGCAAAATCAATAGTCATGTTCCAGAAAATTTAAAAGCTATGTTTAATTTTGATAATTATTTTGATACAACTTTGGTTTGGAGCAACATCATTTTTTTTCTAGTGTGCATAGAACTTCTTAAAAACAAATTAACTTAGTGGAGTTGTTGCATTTACAGGGGGAATCATTTATGCCACAATATATTTCTCTATTTTACATCTACTCTGTAGAACTCTCCTTCACAGAAACTGTAAAGTCTCCTCTTTCCTTATTATTGAAATAGCAAAATCATCTTCTCTCCTTAGAAATGTCAACTTCCCTATCTCAAATAAATATGTAATACATCCAAAAGAAAATATATTATTTGGGCAAAATGAAAAACTATTCTAATATTATTTTTAAGTCTAATGAACTTTTGCATACCTCCTCCCAACTTTAATTTCTTTGGCAAGTTATTTAAATATTTTTCTAAAAGAAAACATTCAGCTTATGACTACTGATGCAAAATTATATTCATACTCCAGAGAAAGGAATGTACTTTTAAAGAGCTCAGTAAGTCTAAAAACTAATAGTAATATTAGTATTCCCTGCCATATACTTACACTAGAGAAGGAATTTTAATGAATGATGATAAAATCAAACTATAGTAATTATTTGCTGAAATAATGTGAACTTTTAAAATATGGAAAGTTATTTAACTTATGGTGGAATCTATTTACATATTGCCTAGTATTTTTCATTGTCTAAATAAAATAGTTATTCCTCACATTTACTTTTTGTAGGACAGAATTCTCATTTTATAGATGGAAAGCTAAAGCCTGGATAAGAGCGCATCCCAAATTAAACAAAGGCTTGCAGCATAATCGGGAATATAATGTACTACTCTACTTTTTTGTTGAAATTTTCCAGGATATACTACAAAGTGATGTGTGTATTTTTGTACTGAATGAATAAGACATGAGATAAAAACTAAATAAGGGTGCATGGTTGCTCAGTCAGTTAAGCCTTTGACTTGATTTCAGCTCAGGTGATGATCTCAGGGTAATCAGATCGAGGCCGGGGTCCAGGCTACCAACGGGCTCAGTGTAGAGTCGGCTTGCAATCTGTCTCTTCCTCTGCCTCTCCCTCCCCAAGCGCACGCTCTCTCTCTCTCAAATAAATAAATAAATCTTTAAAATTCCTAAATGATCAACTACAATTAAATAATTATTTGACTATTAGTTTAGTTTGATTATTAGGCTATTAGTTTAGTACCTGGAAATTAATTTGGGTAGCTAACATGGAAAGCATACAAATATTCATAACTATTAGTAATTTAGTAATCATAGAATTGTGGGATCTGCAGAAGCTAGCTTTTTAACAGTGATGTTTGGCACAATAAAATTGAAACCTATGAGAATTAGATTGCAAACGGATATGTAAACTACTGAAAATGAAACATCATTTGTTGATATTATGAACTGGTTAAAATTCTGAAGCCATTTTCAGGAAATTGGAATATTTAACTTCAGAAAATTTAATTTCAAGTAAGATAAGCAATAGAAAATTATTTTCACAGCTAATAACTATGAGTTTTTTTTAATTAACTAAGACCATTTATATAATTATTGGGAAAAGCAATGCCAAGGCTTTCCTCAAATATCTGTTATTTAAAACTCTATAGTGATGGAAATAATCTCTTCAGCTCTCATTTCATTTTTCCCAATTGATCATGGACCAGTTTTATCAAAAAAGGAAGAAAAGCAATTCTAGTTATTCTTTAATCAGGATTAGAATAAAAAAATATATTAGAAAACCTGCAAGTTTTAGTTCATTCTTATCTCATAGCATAGCTGTGTGACTTGCAGGATAAAAGTTAAGTCAAGAAGATGAACTTGAAAAAAAAAAGAAAGATGAACATGATCCCTGGAGCATAGTCAAATGTTTAATAACCATTTACTTCTGCCCTTGTTACTTCATTTAATAGCTTACAATAATTAATAATAATCTACTATTTCAGGTAGTGTGTTAGAATTTAGATGATATAGCATAAATGCCAAGATCACAAGTAACTATTTTTTTCTTCAATAACTATACTCTGGAATCCCAGAATAGTGTCTGGTTATATGGTAGGAGCTCAATGAATACAAAAGGTATGAAAGAATGTTTGCAATATGGCTGCCATACTAACCGAGATAATTTACTTAAAATGCTTAGAAGGGTGCCTGGACATAGTATAAATATTTTATAATTGTTAGCAATTTTGTTTTTTCTTATTTTAATTCTATTTTGTAAATGGTTCTTCTTAATGTTTTCCTCTGAGTAGTTCTATTTACTGCTTAGCTTATTTTTATTCATAATTTCTTGTCTCCTGGCCTGCCATAACCCCTCTTGTCTCCTGAACCCACGTGTGCATTCTTGAAGTCCTAGCTCCTGTAGTGATTTATGTTTATCCGTCTATATTTTGCAATTCAAATCCTGAAAAAAGACTATAACTGGGTAGACTCTTTGGCCAATTTTAGGTCATCTCAAGGCTGAGTGTGCTTAGGACAGATGCTTATTCTTGTTTAATCAATAAAATTCGGGGAGTTGTGCCGGGCTGTGTGCTATAGAATATTATGTCTCTGTCCTTGGTTATGATTTCCTCTGTGCCAGTCACAGTCTATGGTATGTATGTGGCAGTAGAAATAGTCCCTGAAAACTCTGAGTTTATATGATCCTTATAGCCCCAGAGAACTCACAGCTAGCAGTGCTACTGAAAGAAAGCCTTTTTTCTTGTATTGCCAGCTGAAATCTCAGGGAGAGTTTGATTGAACAGCCTTGAGTCACTGCCCATTCCCGAATCAATGAGTGATTGAGGCTGGGGTGGAGGAGGGAACAGACGTACAGTGATTGTAAAGACTTGGATCTCATACTCAACTTGTGAGCCGGGAGACTGGGTTAGATCTACTTGAACCATATGGACTGGAATGGGATAGGAGCTGTCCTTCAAAGAGCAACTGGCAAGATTAACACCTTAGTAAATTTCACATAGAAAAGCATACTTTTTTTTTTAGAGAAATACAGTTTGTCACACTTTAAAACATAATCTTACATTTGGCTTACTGGTCTTTGATGTAGTTTACAAAATAATTTTTCAGTTATTTATCATACCAATCTTCCCGAGGTAATTTAAATTCAATGGACTTTTAGGGAAAACGTATTCAATGTCAGAAACATTACTGCCCATGGTGTGAGAGATGCAGAAATGAGCAGTATTTAAGCCCTGACTTTCAGTAATTTACAGACTAAAGGGAAATACAGAATAACAACATAAACTCAATACACTGTGATGAATTCAATGAAGGAGGTCCATTTACATTTGGGGAAAGAGATAAAGAGACAAATCTCTCTGGGGTCTGGGATCGGGCCTGGGAAAGGTTTGTGACAAAAAGAACCCACCAACTGGGTAGTACCGGAAGGATAAATAGGGAATAGTTAAGGAAAGAGATAGGAATCTGGATGAAGAAAAGCATGAGATGAGAAATAAGGGTGTGATGTGTACAGCAATCAGTGGAAAGAGATGAGACTAGGTAGACGGAGCTCCAGGATGCAACCTATACAAAAGAAGCTGTGCTTTAATCATATACAAGATTGGAATATTTTTAAAAGACAGGATTTTCACAGGGCAGTATCACTTCTTTAATTCACTTGAGCTGAAAAACACTTAAGATGTTTCAAGTAAGTTACAATTTCTTAGGGCTACTTACAATCTTGAAAAAACATTTTTACCATATTACAAAACAATATATCATGGACTATTAGACTCTTCAGTGTCATGTGAACCTACAGTGTGATAAAAGAGATAAAAATACAACATACGGTATTTATCAAACTTAGCAGAACTGTCGTTACTTTTTTGTAATTTTTTTCAATGAATCTCCAGATATAATCATTATTCTCTAAAGAATAATATATATTGCAGTAAATGAGGTGAATACTTTTGATGAACTTTTCCTCTCCTTGGATGCTCAGTTGTGATTTTGATGATGGCCTCTAAGCACCCTCTCTTTTTTTATGTGAAGCACAAATGACAGATTTGGCTACCAAACAAGATTTGATGGTCACTTTCAATTAGGAAGGACTATTCTAGTTAGAACCCAAGATATATTAAAAAAAAAAAAAAAAAAAAAAGAACCCAAGATATAGGTACTCAGTGTGCCCATTATTATTGCAGTGTTGCCTCTAACCAGCCTTCTTAGTACTAAGGAAATACATGAATGTAAATACACACATATACACATATGACTATATCAAATCTATAGTTGTATTTCTACATCAATTACTATGCATTAAAGGCCATGAGTTTACAATAGTCTCTAATTCCAGTCCAATAGCAGCAGAGGTCCTTTTGTAGTTTTTGTAGTTGTCTCCCTTTTTTTTTTATGAGATTTTATTTATTTACCCTTGAGAGATACAGAGAGAGAGGCAGAGACATAGGCAGAGAGAGAAGCAGACTCCATGCAGGGAGCCCAATGTGGGACTCGATCTTGACCCCGGAACTCCAGGATCATGCCCTGAGCGAGGACAGGCGCTCAACCGCTGAGCCACCCAGCCATCCTTTGTCTTCCTTTTTTTATTTATAATTTCTTTCTTCAGCTGTAAGAAACTCCTTATTTTCACAATATACTTACTTATATGATCAAGTCTTGCTATATGTAACAAAGTTTCATTGCCATCATTGCTACTCTTTTGCCCTAGCTCTCACCTACCAATCTATTGTGATCTGAATCTCTCAGCTTCTGGTA
Organism: Canis lupus dingo; assembly: GCF_003254725.2. Classification (NCBI taxonomy): domain Eukaryota; kingdom Metazoa; phylum Chordata; class Mammalia; order Carnivora; family Canidae; genus Canis; species Canis lupus. The sequence goes on from NC_064248.1 coordinate 46,979,774, forward strand.
TCCCGTGCCAGGCTGCCAATAACACCTTCTTGTATGGATTCTATCTTATGTTACTGCTCCCCCCTTTACAGATGACTACCTCATTCAGATTTAATTAATAGCTTTTAGATTAAATAACTATTATATTCAAAAAGAAGAAAGGTAAACAGGGAAGAAGGAAGGAAAGAACAATGAAAAGATGAGAGGACTAAATTAAAGAATCATAAAACTATGAACTTGTATCCATTTCAAAGATATGTGCAGTAGGCTTTTGTGTGTTGGATATTTCTTTTATTCTTATATCTTTTATTGTTTTTTAAAGATTTTATTTATTTATTCATGAGAGACACACACAGAGAGGCGAGACACAGGTAGAGGGAGAAGCAGGCCCCATGCAGGGAGCCTGACGTGGGACTCGATCCTGAGACTCCAGGATCACACCCTGAGCTGAAGGCAGGCGCTAAACCACTGAGACACCCAAGCGTTCTTTATTCTTACATCTTTTAAATTTAAATTTGAATACTTATATTTCAAGATGAGAACAACAAAATATTTGAAGGGGAAACATTAATATCATTAAATCATAGGACATATATGTAAAATATAAGTAAATATTAAAAATGGATCCTTTTGAGTTAGTTTTCTTTTCACCAAAATTCTCAGTATAAATTACTGTAATTACAGAAGATATATTGTTTTTTCCTTCTGGTACAAAGATAATTTAAAAGAAAGCTTAAGGATATATAAAAAGATTGGGAGAAATGCAATACTTTAATTTTTTGCAGTTTGGCCTTTATAGAAAGCCAAACTAAATTCAGTCTTTTTGAACAAAGTAACCACAGTGGCATACTGAAGAAACTATCTACATACTGACAATTATATTTGAGCATCTTGATCTTCTTTATAGAAGATAGTACATAGCATTTTAAACCATTTTCCTTTGTTTACTAAGATAGAGCTATATAGAGCTACTATATTGTACTCCTTCCATGCTTAAGACTTTTTTCTAGGTGTTGTGATTTTTATAAAGACACTTAGGACATGTTTTGTGGCCCAGAGTTTACACTCTAGAAAAGAAAATAATTGTGATAGGAGGCAAAGTACATTGGGTGGCACAGGCAGCAAGTTTTTGGAGTTTAGAGTTGAGAAAGAGCACCTTTGACTTCCGTGGTGTGCATAGTCTTCCTAGCCAATGTGGGATTGAAGCTTGACCTAAATTGTTGACTTCTTTTTTAAAATAATACCTGTTATAGAAATAAATATATTTCTGGAATGATATAAATAAAAGTAAAAAGACTAAATTAAAGGGCCATTCAAAATTTGTAATACACTATTGTTCAAATAATTCTTGTGTTGTAAGAAGCTTCTAATATAATAATTTGCTAAAAGAATATTTTGTAGCTTTTAGTTTTAAAATTTATTTCTATATTATTTAAGAAATCTATTTACAACAATGGACATGAGATTTTTCTTTTTTTTTTTTTGACATGAGATTTTTCTAATGCATTTTTTCTTTTTCTTTTCTTTTTCTTTTTTCTTTTTTTGTCCAAACCACTTAGCTATACCTTGTGGGCAGTTGGCCATAAACACTCAGAGGCTGATCCCTTGAAATAAATATTGTATCACCCTGAAATATTGCCTCGCTCTATGGTTCTAGAATAAGAATGAGATTTGGATAAATAGCTACTTTAATCTAACCCATGAAAATATAAATATTGTGAACAAATATTTGTTTTGTATACAAGGCTGGCTTCGTGAATATATGACCTGGACAGTTGAATAGGGCCCATGCTTAGAAAGGCTACATGCTTGGTTTAATATTCTATTTCCTTTATTTTTTAAGATTTTATTTATTTATTTATTTGACAGAGAGAGAGAGAGAGAGAGAGAGAGAGAGCATATGCCCTGGGAGCTGTAGACAGAGAGGGAGAACAGACTCCCTCCTGAGCAAGGCTTAATCCCAGGACCCTAGGATCATGACCCCAACCGAAGGCAGATGCTTAACCAACTGAGCCACCCAGGTGTTCCTATTCTATTGTCCTTTTGATAATTTTGAAGAAGAGACCCTGAATTTTTGTTTTGATCCGGTGCCCACAAATTATGTAGCAGATCCTGCCAGTGTCTCTATTAGTTTGGTCGCTAATACTGCATTGTATAACTGAAATCTGCTGAAAGATTAGAACTTAAATGTTCCCACACACACAGAAAATGTAAATATGTGAGATGATGGATGTGTTAATTAACTCAATGGGGTAATCTTTTTACAGTGTACAGTATACATATATCATACCATCACATTGTACACTTAAGTATCTTAAAATCTTATTTGTCAATTTTACCACATTGGAGCTGAAAAATTTTACTCTCATTATATTGGTTCTTCACTGAATTGATAAATAATATATATATTTTAAAACACCATCCTTCTAGCTTTATATCTTATTCTTTTTCTCCTCCTCAGTATCTTAATCTACATGTGTTTACATATGTATGTATATTCCATACACACTACGTTGCCAGACCATCAGCTTCCAAGGGCCAGGGTGATTGCTCAAAACAGATGATCATCTTCAATAAAAATGAGAATAGACACACTGAAAGAAATATTAATGAACTCATTTTTATTCATGAGATGATATATATATAACATGATTATTTAGACAACATCTTTTCATGTTAGTTTCAGGCAGCTAATTGTACATCTCAAGGAAATAACTGATGTCATAAGATTCTCTCAGGACATTCCTGAGGGGATTACTTTAAGCATTCCAATACATTGAAGTAAAACCATCCCACACATTTAATTACGCAAACTAAATTCATGATCTTCATGCCTTCATGATCTTTTGAACTTCAGTGAGAATAAAAAAACACGATGTTTACTACATAACTAAAACCTGTTCCGACATCTGATTGTGGTAAATGATATATCATTTTTTTTTCTTATTATGCCCACAGTCATAATTTTTAGAAGTTACAGTGTTTTCATCTCCTCTAGCGTCTGTAGTGTGCTTTAGTTACAACCATAACTATCTTATCTGACATTAAAATAACTTCCATTTAACTCTTTTTCTCCCATTATAGTATGGATTAATTCTAATTTTTTAGTCAGAGACATAGGAAATGATTAGTTGCAGGATCATGGCTTACACAAATGCGTGTGTTTGTGTATGTGTGCCATATTTTTGGTACGAATGACAGATAAAAGAAATAGAGAATGATTTGATCAGAATAAACAAGACTGGAGAAAGGAAGAATGAAGGAAGGAAGGTAGGAGAAAGACTAGCTTTACAGTTGAAGTTGTTAATCCCTATTATTTTCTGAGTAATACATCCATTTATATTAGAATGATATTACTTAAATATAAGAAATTACAACACATATTATCATGGCATAGGGCAATTATTTCTATAGTATTAACATATGAGGCAATATAATCATGTGTTTTTATAGGTTCCAGAAAGTCATAAAGTCAATTTTTATTGTTGTTTTCTACATTTTTTTAAAAAAGTAAAATTTAATTTTTGAATTTTTCCATAAGATGTATGATTAAATTCTTATATTTTTGTTAATAAGAGGTGATACCTCATTGTGCTTTTAATTTGCATTTTCCTAATGATTAGTGATTGTGAGCACATTTTCATCTACCTGTGGGCCATTTGTATGTCTTCTCTGGAAAAATATCTATTCTGTTCTTTCTGTTTTGTAATTAGATTGCTTGTTATTGAATTGTATGCATTTTTAAAGATATATTTTTGGATACTAACCCCTTTTCAGGTATATGATTTGTAAATATTTTCTCCCATTCCATAGGTTGCCTTTTCATTTGTTGATGGTTCCCTTTGCTGTGTAAAAGTTTTTTTATTTTGATGTAATCCCACTTACTTATTTTGTTTTTGTTGTCTTTGCTTTTAGTGTCAACTCCAAAAAATTATTGCCAGGAATGATGTCCAGGAGCTAACCTCTGTGTTTTCTTCTAGTTGTTTAAAGATTTCTGGTCTTACGGTCAAGTCTTAAATCTATTTTGAATTAATTTTTGTTCATGGTATAAGATAGTGGTCCAGTTTTATTCTTTTGCATGTGGATATCCAGTTTTCTCAATATCATTATTGAAATGATTATCCTTGCCTCATTGTATATCTTTGTTTTTTTTTGTCATAAATTAATTGATTATATAGGTTTGGGTTTACTCTGTGTTACTTCTGGCCTCTCTATCCTGTTTCGTTGATCTATGTATGTTTTCAAGCCAATACCATATATGTTTTTATTACTATAACTTTGCAATATAGTTTGAAATCAGAAAGTGTGATGCATCCAGATTTGGTTTTTTCTCAAGATTGCTTTGGCTATTCAGGGTCTTTTATTGTTCCATACAAACTTCAGGCAATATTTTTTACAAAGGTAAAAATGCTTTTGTTGATGTCCTTAATATCAGTCTTAAAAAGAAAAATCTTGACAATTATCTTTTTTTAAGATTATTTATTTATTTATTCATGAGAGACACGCACAGAGAGAGAGGCAGAGACACAGGCAGAGGAAGAACCAGGATCCCTGCAAGGAGCCAGGTGTGGGATTCGATCCCAGATCCTGCATCATGCCCTGAGCTGAAAGCAGACGCTCAGCCGCTGAGCCACCCAGGCATCCCTTGACAATGATCTTGGTAACTATACATTTATTTACGTATAGTTGAGCTGTCTAGTTGAGCCGTTCAACTAGAGTTCTTAGTTACTTCCTTTTCTTTTTATAATTAACAAAAATTACATTTCAGCTTCATGGCCCTTTTGGCTATATGGGCCCCAAATACAAAAGCTAACTCAATTTCCATTATTATAAAGCAATATACAAAATAGGAAGCTTATTATCTCAAACTCAAAACTGTCTCCTGAGGCGCCTGGGTAGCTCACTCAGTTAAGTCCGCCTTTTCATCTCAGGTCCTGATCCCAGAGTCCTGGGATCCAGCCCAGAATCAGGCTCCTTGCTCAGTGGAGAATCTGCTTCTCTCCCTCCCCCTGCTCATGCTTTCTCTCTCTTTCACTCTCTCTCTCTCTTCCTCGCTTACTTTCTCTCTCTCTAAAATAAATAAATAAAATCTAAAAAAACAAAAAAACAAAAAAAAAAAATGAAAGAAACCCTCTACATTTCTTGGTTTGATTAAGAATCATCATATTTCTATTTGTTAAGATATTGACCAAATCTTAAAATGATATGGAAGAAGGACTTTGATCATTGATGGGAAATTGGGGGAGATGAGAATAAAGTTACAGGAAGAAGACTCCAAAATTCTAGAAACTGGTTCCTTGAGAAATCATGCTATGATTAGTAAAAAATAAAGAACAAAAAGGCTTTGAGATACTATGCCTTTGACCTGCTGTGTTTGAAAACTTATTTTTAAACCACACACTGAGCAGCTTCCATAGTATGCTTTATGTATTTACAGACTATTGCACACTGTTGTGACAATTCACTTTGAAGTTACTCTCAGTGGTGTACGGCTTGATGAAAGAACGTTCTGTAATCTTTCTGAGCAGGTCTGGGATATGGTAAAGCAAAGAGGAATCATGGGGAATAGGCCTGACCAGGTCTTCAAAAGATCTTTTCTCTCCCTGTTAAAAAGTGTTCATTCTTAGTTGCCACCCTCTTAGAAAAAATTGTGACCCTCAGGGGTTTTATTTGGAACAACATGAGTGGTTTTACTTTCAATAGTTACAAGGAAAATGACAGGTTATATTTAATTTTTTTATATATCTTTATTTACATAGACTTCAGTGATATCCCTGCTTGCTGTATAATTTGATTTATTTTGGGACATCAGAAAGAATCCATTGAAGTTGCACATGGCAACTGCCTACTTGGGCAGCAAAACATGTAGCACAGAACAGAATAGTAAATAAAATTCAGTTAAAAAAAACACAGAGTACTTTAAAAGGCAATTATGGGTACTTTTATAAAAGTATACTCTATTCAAATACAAAAATATTAGTTGAAGAATAAACAAGTCAGTGTTTGAGAATATGTTGCCCCTAATATTCATAAAAGTCTTACAAATTGTGCAGTGGATTTAAGTTCCTCAAATTTTCTGATGATGGATAAAGAAATATGCGAATATGGGGTTAATCAAATAAATTATTTTAAAACATAACTATAGAATTTAGAAATAGAATATGACCTTTGGTTTTGCTTCCTTAATTTAGTATTTTAAATAATAATGTTTTCTTTTTTTAACTTTTTCAAGTTTTTTTTTTTTTTTTTAAAGTAATCTCTATACCCATCGTGGGGCCTGAACTCAAAACCACCAGATCAAGAGTTGCATGCTCCCATCAACTGAGCCAGCCAGCCACTCCAATAATGTTTTCTTTTAATCTTAGGTCTGTGGCATAAAGCTTATTAAGTAGAACAAATAAATTCAAATTCTGGTTCTACCACATACATACCGTCTCTAAGCCTCAGGTTGCTTACTCAAAGAATGAGGATAATAATAGTAATGAGGATGCCTATTTAATATAACAGAGCTTGGATTCTGGATTCTGAATTCTAATCCTGGTATTACACTTTTTATATGTGTGACTATAGGGAAGGTACTTAACCTGTCTGTGCTATAGTTTCCTAAGCTATAAAATGAAAGTAATAATAACAATAGCTACTTCTTAGAGGTGTGAAGCTTACTCTCTTAGCATGTGTAAAAAACTCTTAGATGAGGGTTTAGTATATAGTAAGTGCTATTTGTATTACTATTATTATCTATCTGTTGCTATTTCTGTGAGAATTATATAAGATAAATTATTCTAAATATCTTCAACAGTGCCTGCAATATTCTAAATGACTAATAATTAATAATCATTTTTAAAAATAGAAGTAAATCTATCAAACAATTTAATAAGGAGAGATTATTGTCTTACTGATTAACATGAATCAATTATTTACTTGAAATGACTTTTATTATTTCCATAAACACTCTTCAATTTTGACAATGATTAAAGACTGATCTTTACTGTTTTCCAAAGAAATTCTGATAACAATGAATTTATAACTAGTGATGTGATAAATTTATGGCTTATTATATGCCATCTCTATGGCTATTTTGTGCTTATACATTCAGTTTTAAAAGAAAACAAGGATATTGTCCTCCATAGCTTGATGAAAAGAATTTTCAGATAAAATATCCAGATGAAAACACTTGAATCCTCATTTTTATTTCATCTTTCTTAATCAAGTTCCATGTGGTAGTAGAGGTATTAATAATTTAAACCGATGATTATAATAAAAATAAAAGCAATGTGATAATATTTCTCTTAAAAATAGAAGAGAATTGCCTCGCAGATTTCAACTTAATTCTATACAGCCATGAAGTGTCTTTAAATGTTTTGTTAGTTAATCCAAGGAATGCAAAATAAATAACACAGCCTCAAAATTTAAGCAGCGTAGGATGAGATGCATATACAAATAGGAGATAATATAATTCAGTAAGAGTTCAGTGGGGATCACAAAAGGAAAATATTCCATATAGTTGAGAGTGAGAGGAAAAAAGGAAATAGCATCTGTATTTGGGGGATTGTTAGAATTCTGGAAGATGGAGATAGGGCAGGAGTGATTTTATGGTAGTGACTGAAGGTATCTTTGGGTATTGCAAACAGTCTAATATGCTTGGATATTAAGGTACACTTTTTGAAGCTATGGTAGATATTTATGGAAACATAGGTTGAGATTATTTTTAAGATCTAACATAAGGGGGGATCCCTGGGTGGCTCAGCAGTTCAGCGCCTGCCTTTGGCCCAGGCCATGATCCTGGAGACCTGGGATCAAGTCCCACGTCAGGCTCCCGGCATGGAGCCTGCTTCTCCCTCTGCCTGTGTCTCTGCCTCTCTCTCTCTCTCTCTCTCTCTCTATCATGAATAAATAAATAAAATCTTTAAAAAAACTAACATAAGGATAAAACATTTGTTCTCAATTTTATAGGCATTTTCTTTATCCTTCTCATTCTTTAAAAGTCTTTAGAACTCTAACTCTGCTCCCTGAAAGCTTTGAAATCATTTCTTCACTCTTTTAAATTAAATTTTTATTTTAATCAATGTAATATACTTAATATATACTTAATATAGTTTATTAAGTCAGATTGTAGTGAAAGGCCTATGATGGGGATTCCTGGGTGGCTCAGCAGTTTAACACCTGCCTTTGGCCCAGGGGGTGGTCCTGGAGACCTGGGATTGAGTCCCAGGTCAGGCTCCCTGCATGGAACCTGCTTCTCCCTCTGCCTGTGTCTCTGACTCTCTGTGTCTCTCATGAATAAATAAATAAAATCTTTTAAAAAAAAAGAGAGAAAGGCTTATGATAATAGTTCTGTTCTATCCACTGCTTAACCCCAAGTCCCACTCCACAAAAACAATTTTTAACTTCTAGTTATTGAGACTAGACCTACTAGTTTTATTTTTTAATTTTTTAAAGATGTTATTGATTTATTAGAGAGAGAGAGAAAAAAAAAAGAATGAGCATGGGAGGGGCAAAGAGAGAATCAGACTCCCTGCTGAGCAGCGAGCTCAATGCAGGGCTTGATCCCAGGTCCCAGGACCCTGGAATCATGACCTGAGCAAGGTAGACACTTAGCCAACTGAGCCGTTCAGACGCCCGTGGACCACCTAATTTTAAATAAATATATTTTACTGCTATTTATTAATTTAAAATAGTTTAAAATCAGCAGATTTCCAGTTGTGAAGTTGAGTATTTAGCTCTCCAATACATGCTGATGATCTGTCCAAAACACACTCATTCTCCTCTACCGTCTTTCTCTTTCTTTTTCTCTTTCCCTCCTGTTCCTCCCTTCCACACACATGCACATGCACACACTTCCTTTCCACTATACTCTGAATGTAATTTATTAAACGTTTTGTTTAAATAAGTACTCAGCGTTTACATGCCTATGAATATGCAAATATTATTTAAGCTAAACCACATAGTGATCCAAGGTGAGATTTCTGTCATTGAATAACTTTTTTTCCCTAGATTTTGTAAATACTTATGCTTAAAAAAACTTTAAGCATTTGCTTAAGTTTCAATGTACTAGCTAGTAATTTTCTTCCAAATCTGAAAGAATCATCACCAAATGGTCAGCCACATCAGATAATCTATTAGTGAATCTATCTATATATCTTTCTGTCTGCCAATATTCTTTCTTGCTGTCTACCTATCTATCATCTCTTTGTCTTTAAATTACAATGTCAGTGCTCCTGGAGAACCTAGCCTTTCTCTTCTACTGGGATTAATTGATTTCTAAAAACTATGTGCTAATGACTTGGGAGTTTCTCTCATCATCATTCTGAGAATCCTATATACCCTTTTTCTAATGGTTAAGTTCCATTTTCTTGATCACTTTGCTGCAATTGTCTGCTTTTTCATTCTATCTGCCTGCCATTAAAAACCACCTTTATTTCCTATAAAGGAATTTTGGTTGGTTTCTGTGAGAAAGAGCAATTATACTCCTGTTTAAGTGAAAACTCCTCTTAATTATAATAGATGATCTAGTTCACAGAGAAAAGAGATGATATTACACTTAAATTTTATCACCTAATCACCTCCACACCTTAAGGCTTATTTGCATTGTTACCAAATCATCTTGCCCTTCAGATTTAAAAACCGGCTAATTGCCACCCTGATTCCCTGTCTTCCCAGATCTAGATACTACTCTTGTCCTTCCTTCACGGCAATGCTTACTGAAAATTTGTCTACCTTTGCTGGCACTTGTCTCCTGAACTCTCATCCCACAGTTCAGTGAAGTCAGATTTTCAGCTCTACTACCTCCCTAAAATGGTTTGCGTTCAGGTTACTCATGGCCCAAGAGGAGACATTTTTAAACATTTTGTTTTTTCCCACCCATAATGTCTTCAATGCATTAAACATTCTTAGTAACCTTCTTTTAAAGGCTCTTTCCTTGTGTGTGTCAATGGTACTTTCACAGTTTATCTTATGGGCAGCCTACATGGGGACTGTACATTTTAATCAGAAGTTTATTTACTGTCATTAAGTTAAACAAAACAAAAGGATTCTTTAGTTAGTTCATTCTTTCGTTAAAGGATATTTGATGAAGATAGCCTTGTGAATCCATCTCCTCAGTTGAATATGATCAAAGTCCATAGGAAAACTCTCCAGACAATCCTTATTCAGTTAGCTTTCCACTCTCTCCTTTTTATTGATTCTTTGACTGTCAGTGCTTTTCTAATTAATTAGTTCTTTTTTCAGATATGTTAATAAAACTTTAGATATGTTAATAGACTTTCTTTATGTGGGTGAGCCATTCTGTCTGCTTAAAATGAATTTGGTTATTTCTGTTCTTAGAGATTATAGGATGATGTTAACACTTAATTTTCAGAGGCAATCTTATTTCCTTTATTTTGTAGTTCCTGATGAGATGCTTCAAATTTATGTTTATGTGCGACTACACTAAATATTTCTCTGATTAGGTAGAAACTTTTCTTTTGTTTCTTTCTTCTTTCTTCATTCCTTCTTTCCTTCCCTCCCTCCTGAACTCAATGTGCAAGGGCCTATGATAAGAGCTAAATTTTTGTATTACCTTTTGCGTTTTTGACCAGAATGATAAAAGGCAACACAATGGAAAATAAGGGAATATCAGGAATCATGTGTGTACTAGATTTCTATTATCTAAGTTATGAATCTCATTTGTGACTACCCAACACACTTGAAAAAAGCCTACAAAAGGTAACCTTTACCTGATCAATCTCATATAAGCTGCCAGAAATAGCTTGTACCCTCAAAGAGTCTTATGAGTTCTGACATTTTGAAGTAAGCTGAATGCTAGACTCTTACCCTTTGGTATGTGGTAAAGAAGGTGTTCAGAAAGTTCAAATAAACTACTCAAATAAAATGGAATATTTCTAATAATTTATATATAAAAAAAGCCAAATCCTTGGGGGATTCTTGTTCAATCACCCATCGTTTAATCAACCCCCAACACCTCCAGACTTTCTATAGCATAAGAAATGTGTTTGTTGTTGATGATATTTTTGTTTTGTTACTGTTTTTGTTTGTTGTTTAGATAGTGAAAAAAAGAGCAATTGCCTCAATGCTCATTCTTTTTCCAAAGCATAAGTCAGAAAGGGCTGACCATATTCTGTTATCACGTTGACCTTTGGTGGATAAAACTTGTGATGAATCTGAGTGCATTTTTCATAGTAATTAGGTTTTTAAAAATGATTTTATTTATTTATTCATTAGACAGACAGGGAGAGAGAGAGAGGCAGAGACATAGGCAGAGAAAGAAGCAGGCTCCACGCAGGGAACTGGATGTGGGACTCGATCCCCAGACCCCAGGATCATGCCCTGGGCCGAAGGCAGGCACTAAACCGTTGATCCACCCAGGGATCCCCAGTAATTAGGCTTTAATCCTATTTCTAGAGGACAGATGCACATCAAATAAGAATGCTCATGGCATTTACTTTCATATACTTTCTGCATATCTGCATTGAGTTTGCTACATGTTTGAAAAGAGTTATTTGAAAATTGCCTCACATTTTTCATAACTAAAAATCACTTCTCTCTTCTGTATAATCCTCAGGCCTGGTCCACTGTAAAAAGGGGGACATGCCTCTTCTAATTATTCTGCTTCTAAGGCTGGAGATTTGTACATTAAATTGTTAGTTACTAAATATTAAGTCTGGAACAAGATATGACACTTCAGATATAGCAAAGGTAAATTATGGCATACAGCACTATTATAAGGTGTGCTACTATTTTTATAGTAACTTTACCCACTCTATAACCACAAATAAGTATTTGTCTAGTATGTGTGTCGTTTTAAGGAAATTGTGTTGCAGCTTGTAATTACTTGCACTGAAATCCATCTGCTCAAACTTAGACCTTGCACTGCCTCAAACACACTTGAGGCAGGCGGGAGGAGGGGAATGCTGAGTATGTTTTCTTAGAGCTGATTAAAGCCATTGTATTTATTTTGGTTCCTTTAAGAATAAACTTGCTTTACCGTGGGATCAATGAGTCTAGCTATGTTTCCTTGAAAAGTAAAGTATTTATGATATGGTAATTTAGAGAGAGAAGAGAAAGAAAATATCAGCAGGCTCTTGGCTCTTGGACTCTCCTCGGTGATAGTTTCATGTGTACAATGTCTACTATCTCCCCCCCCAACACACACACACACATACACACACACAGGGCAACTGTAAAGTAGGATTGATTGCCTGAACTACAAGGAGGACTTTTTCCCCTCCACCATTTACTTTTCTCATTAAACTGAGATTTCTCGGTAAATTAACTGGACTTACAGTAACACTATTAAGACTCTTTTTGTATATTTCCTCATTTTTGCCCTGTATATTCTGCATACATTCTTATCTTTGATCTATTTGTTCTTTAACACAATCATGCTCACACTGAGATTGTTTCTCTGCTTGGAATGTGCTTAAATTTACCCTTATTAATCAAAATCTTCATTGTCTCTCATATTCATTTATCATCTACTTTATAAAATATTCTCTCATGTCCACTAAAAAAATGCATCTTTCCTTCATTTTTTCTTCCAAGCATTTTGTGGAGTTTCTTTTATAATATTTTTCACAATTGGCCCTACACAATGATTAGATGTCTCCTTGTCTTTCTTCTATCTAGGCTGTAAAATCTGTAATCTTCTTTCCATTAAGAATCAAGTTTCACATATAGATTTGGAATGCACAAAGCATTATCAGGTATCTGCCAACCAATACTCAATGCACGTTTATTAACTCACAGGATCAATGCTGCCATTCCCCAGGAAACGTAATCTTGCCTCTCTGCTTATGGAAAGTTTCTGTCCTTCAGAAATCAGCTATTTCTTGTCATCACTTCTGGTGATCCCCAACCCTTAGTGATGCCCCTTATTCCTAATTGAAAAGTTGTTTGGAGGATCAAAGGAGCTAAGATACAAGGAGAGTGCCTGGCACAGGGTTAGCACTATGTGAGCATTAGCTCTATGAGTTTCATTTATAGCCTGTAAGGCACAGAAAGGTGGTGTATGTAGGAGTGCCTCGTGGGTAAGTGGTAAAGTGGAATGGAGACTTGGACCCTTTGGCTCTCCATCAGGGTCTGTGATAGGGTTCTTTAAGTCATTAAGTCTGTCCCAAGGTCCCTGTGACCCTGGCTGCCTGGTTAAGGAAATATGCATAAAGAACACAATGAAATACAGACCACTTATTATTTGCTAGAGTTTAGTTCTGCTCTTTGAGGAAGAACTTTGACTTTCTAGCCTGAATTCTAAATTAAAATTGAATAAACAAGTTCCTGATCCTTTACAATGAGCCCTGACCTCATTCTTGTGTGTCTTTTAAAGACAGAGCTACATCCTATAGGAATTGAACTTGCTTGAGATATCTCTTACTGTAAATATGGGAAGGACTAGAATATTATTTTCATTTAATTACTACCTATTATTTGCCAAAAAATTACCAATATTTGCATTATTACAATCACTTGCCAGGCAAATAATACAAATATTATATCTGTTTCTTACCACAGTAATGTATGGGGAGCACTGGTACCCCCATTTAACTGATGAAAGAAAAGAAGCTCATGCATGTAAATGGCTTGCCCAAAGGTATTCAGTAAAGATAGCATGAAAGAGGGATCCCTGGGTGGCGCAGCGGTTTAGCGCCTGCCTTTGGCCCAGGGCGCGATCCTGGAGACCCGGGATCGAATCCCACGTCGGGCTCCCGGTGCATGGAGCCTGCTTCTCCCTCTGCCTGTGTCTCTGCCTCTCTCTCTCTCTCTCTCTCTGTGACTATCATAAATAAATAAATAATTAAAAAAAAAAAGATAGCATGAAAGAGTGTTAAATATGCCCAACTCTTGCCTCAAATAACATGAGTTCAAATCCTAAGTTTATCACTCATCAATTATGTGATCTTATTTTAGTTACTTTGTTTGCTCATGTGTAAGTGGGATGACAACCACCTATGTTGTTGGTATAACTAAGTAAGACTATAACATGTTGAAATTTTTCAGATTTAAGTGAGAAGTAATATAATTTGATTCTAAATCTATGCTTTAGCCTGTACAAGCATTATGCAACATTGATTCAATTCATTAAAAAATATTTATTGAGCATCTGTTCTAGGTTCTTGGAGTAAGTCAGTGAACAAAACAGGCAAAGATTTTGCATTTCTGGAGCATATGTAGGGGCAGGAAAAGACAGTCAATAAACAAATAGGTAGATAGATTATTTAATATATTTTTAAGATATTTTATTTATTTATTCACTAGAGAATCACAGAGAGAGGCAGAGACATAAGAAGAGGAAGGAGAGGCAGCCTCCATGCAGGGAGCCCGATGTGGGACTCAACCCAGGGACTCCAGGATCACGCCCCGGGCTGAAGGTAGATGCTCAACCACTAAGCCACCCAGGCATCCCCAGATTATTTAATATTTTTAAAGAAGGTGATAGTACTCTGGAAAAATAAAGTGTAGAGAAAGTGGATTGAAAATACCTGGAGGTGCAATTTTAAGTGGATGATCAGAGTACAATTTACTAAGTAGATCATATTTTAAAAAAATATTGAAAAAGATGAGGGAGATGGGGAACTTTCCAGTAAAGAGTTTTTTGTTTTTTTTTTTTTTTTAAGATTTTATTTATTTATTCATGAGAGACACAGAGAGAGGCAGAGACACAGAAGGGGAAGAAGCTGGCTCTATGCAGGGAGCCCAATGTGGGACTCGATCCTGGGACTCCAGGATCACACCCTGGGCCAAAGGGAGGCTCTCAACCACTGAGTCACCCAGGGATCCCCCAGTAAAGGGAAGTTTTGCACAAAGTTTCTAAGATGGGTTGTTAATCGGATATATTTGAGCAACAGCAAAGAGGCTACTGTGGTCAGGGGAAGAGTAAAGAGTAGGTGTGGTCACATCAATAACAGATACTGTAAAACACTGTAAATCCTCATGAAGACTTTGAATTTACTGTGCAGAGAAGTGAAATTATCTGATGTGTTTGAAAGGTTGCCTCTGGCTACTGCATTGAGATCTGATCACAAAGGCAGCAAAGTGATCAGTTAGAAGGTAACTTAAACACACAATGAGAGATGTGGTGGCTCACGCCCTGGTGGGAGCAAAAAAGTGGTAAGAAGTGATAATCTGAAAAAAAAAATAAATGATAATCTGCAGGCTGATCCAATAGGATTTCCTTTCAGATTAGCTGCGGATATGAGAGAAAGAGTGGCTTGAAGATGGCATGAAGAATTTTGGTTTGAACAAATGGAATGATAAGCAGTCAACATAGCACAGGTGGCTTTAAGCAGCTTTTGTTGGGAATGGGCATTAAAGGAAAGATTAGAAATTCTGTGATGTGTATTATGAATCTGGGATGGCAGTAGGAAGGGTTAAAAGGTTGCTGTCTTTATTTTGGCTGTTTTAGCTTATGTACTTGCTAATACTTTCTCTTCAGCTTAATACTGCTTTCTTAATTCTTCCATTATTTTCTATTATTAATCAGGTTTTAATTCAGTAATAAAGGGGCTTTATGATATATTTATTTTAAATATCTTGTAATGCTGGAAAACTGATATTCAGTAAGTACTTTTTTCTGGTTGATTGATTTAAATATTAAGTACTATTTTGCATTAAAGACCAGAAAAGAAAGATCATTTGAAAAGTAATTGAATTATATCTATCGTCATTCTTTTATTTGAGAAATATATTTCTGTAAATAAGAAAATCTGTTTTAGTATAAAATAAATATTAACAGCAGGCTATATATATGCAGAAGCTTTTTTACACATAGTTTTCTTTATTAATTCATTCTAGGATGTATATAATTATATTTATTTAATTATTATTGATTAAAATCTTTATAAGTATATTTAATATATTTAATTATAATGGATGCTCAATTAATTTAATTATGATAATATAGTTTGCAAGCAAATTATTTCCTTAAGTAAGACAAAATAATTTATTAAAGGAATAACAGTAGTCTATAAAAATAAAAGAACAGATCAGCTCCTGGAAAGACAAGAACCAGTCATTTTAGTAAAAAATGTAGACTTTGGTTTTACTTTTTAAAGAAAGTATCAAATGAGGCATACCACATGTGCTGATGATGCCAGTTACTCAAGCATTCATCTTCTTACTCTTGATTCTGGGGTTTCAGTCCCTGGAATTCTAATGGAAAAGGCAGGGTATAAATGAAGACATGGCACTCTTTGGAAATACCAAAACTCCAAAGAGGGAATATACTATTACCCCTCCAGTAGTAATTTGTGGGTTTATGAAAGAACACATGTCAAAGAAGGACTTGCTTATGGATTTGAGGGAGATTGCAATATAAAATAAATGTAATGACATAGTTTAGCAAATGCACATGTCCACAGCACTATGACATGTACTTAGATGAGAAAAACTTGAAAAAATTCTACACATATTCCTCTTAAAGAATGGGAAAATATGTATTTTTGCTTCCCATGAAAGATAAGATTTAGTTTTCTAAGAAACTCTTATTTTCTTTACCCCCTCCTCCTTTCTTCTCAATTTGTTTTTAAGATAAGGAGTTCCATTTGTGTTTATTGCTTTTTGTTATGCCTTTTTGTCAGACAAGAGTCTCTGCCTAACTCGTTTAAGGCCAAAAGGAATTGTTTCATGTACTGAAAGTGTAGGAGCCTAGAATTAAAGGTTCAAATGAGGAGCGCTGGGTGGCTAAGTTGGTTAACCCTTGGACTTTTGGTTTCGGCTCAGGTCATGATCTCAGGGTCCTGGGATCCAGCTCTGGGTTAGGCTTTGCATTATGGGATTTGGTCTCTCTCTCTCTCCCTGTGCCCCTTCCCCTGCTTGTGTGTGTATGCTCTCTCTCATAAATAAATAAATAAATAAATAAATAAATAAATAAATAAATAAAATCTTAAAAAGAAAAAAAAGGTTCAAACCATGTCATGGAACCAAGCTTATTCCATTTTTGGCATTGCTTTTTGCTGGCTTGCCTTCATTTTCACCAGTCATATCATGCTAACTGCTGGTAAACCACACTTGTTTCTTTCCCACTTGTTATAGCAAAATCTCATTTTGTAAAATTGCCTCCAACTGGGTCATGTATGCCCCTGAATTAACAACTGGATCTAGGGAAATTCAGTGCTTTCACTGGAAGACTGATGGCTCATTCTGTAGCTGGAGGAGGAGTGAACTGAGGATGAAGGAGCAGTGGTTTGCCAAAGAAAAATGTATATGCTGTTAGCAGGTAAATGGTAAATGGTGAATGGCCAGAACAACAGACGTCCAGTTGAAGAATATTTAATGTGTGGAAAATGGAACACAAAATTCCTTCTTAAGAAACTTCAACAAATTTACTCCTTTTTTTTTTTTTTTTTTTTGGTTTTCTTATGTATTATGTATCACTATTCTCCCTGACTCAAACCTCAGAATAGGTTTTACATATCCCTCTTCCTTGGCTCAGTCATCAGGTTCTGTGAATTTATCTCTCATAATGTCTTTTGCATCTGCACTTTTCTTTCCGTTTTCACTGCCACCATTCAAATTCGGGCTATTATTAATTCTTGCCTAGATAGTTGCTCTACTCTCCTGATTGATCTTCCAGCCTTCAGTTTCCCATTGTACATATATGAGTAAATGTTATTTCTTATACATCACATTTTATTTCAGTTTGTTTCTCAGTTATATTTCTATGATTGCTCAACATTTGTATTTTGTTCCTCAGTGCTAGAACATAAAGAGCACTGATCTTTGTACAATATTTATCTAACATCCAGGAACTTTGTCTTAACTATTTTCTGCTTATTGTTAGTCTTATTTGTAAACAAAAGCTATCCAAAATTGGGGCACATGGGAAGCACAGTTGGTTAGGGGACCAATTCTTGATTTCAGCTCAGATTGTGATCTCAGGGTCATGAGTTCAAGCCCTAGTGGAGCCCCACCTCAAGCCCCACCTGGAGCCCAAACCCACAGACTCCGTGGGGTGACTTCTTTCCCTCTCCTTCTGTCCTTCACTTTGCTCACAGCTCTCTTGAAAATAAAATGAATAAAGGCACCTGGGTGGTGCAGTCAGTTGAGCATGTGACTCTTGGTTTCAGCTCAGGTCCTGATCACACGGGTCATGCGATAGAGCTCCCCATTGGGCTCTGTACTCAGCAGAGAGTCTGCTTGAGATTCTCTCTTTCCCTTTCCCTCCACTCCTCCCCCTGCTCTCTCTCTCTCAGATAAACAAATCTTTAAAAATAAATAAATAGTGGATCCCTGGGTGACTCAGCGGTTTAGCACCTGCCTTCAGCTTGGGGCATGATCTTGGAGTCCCAGGATTGAGTCCCACATCGGGCTGCCTGCATGGAGCCTGCTTTTGCCTTTCTCTCTGCCTGTGTCTCTGCCTCTCTCTCTGTGTGTCTCTCATGAATAAATAAATAAAATCTTTAAAAAAATAAATCTTTAAAAATGAAAAAAAAAAGTTATCCAAAGTTGATTTGACTTCAGTGCAAAATCTTTGTTTCTACGCAGCTCCAAAATTTATTTAGAACATTATCCTATTGAATTATTTAGAACATTATCCTATTGAAGTTTTAGAGACACTGTATATTCTTTATTCTTAAGAAAAACAGATATGGTACAAAAATTGTTTTAGAAAAATTAGTCTGAGTGTTAGCTGAAAGAAACACAGGAGACAGAAAGACTCATTCAGGGTTATTGCTATAATATAAACACGTTATGGTAAAGCCTACAGCAAAGAGGGTGAAGCTTGGGAATATAAAAGAAGACAGACTGAAAGGGAGAAATTTACATTTTACCTCCCAATTTAGGGAGGCCTTAAGGGTTAAGACTGTGTTACCACCTTTCTCTTGGCACTGAATAATAACCAGTAGCCAGGTCAAAGCAAATCTTCAGTAAAGTCTATGAATGTCATTGGGCAAAATTTTGTGACTGATGGTATGTGGGAGAAGTTTTAGTCTGAGAAATTAGAAGTATAGAAAGAATCTAAAACATTTCTCTCCTCTCTTCTTGTCTCTCCTTCCTCCATCCCTCCCTCCCTTCCTTCCTTTTTTTCAAGAATAAAGGAATTATTTATTTGGCTTCCTGGAAGTGCTGTTGTTATTGCTTCAAGAAAGGCACTATGCTAACTTGTGAGTTGATATCCTGATGATTGTTCTACGTAAGATAATATGCCTTGTACCTTTTGTAAAAATAATGAGGAAGAGCCCAGATGCTCCTCCCTTGTCCTACAGTAAATAGTTCCCCTGTTCTTGTCTTAAAAAGATGTCTAGAGGCTGCCAAGACTTATACTTCTCAATTTTTCATGGAGTTTAAACCTGGATTTTACTTCCAGGATCTAGGATGGAAAGCTCTAAAGTCTTGCTTGATTCTTACTTTACCTTTTTGTACTTATCTATAACATAGAAACATATTTTAGATGAACAGGCATAAGAGAAGGTTTGACATTTTATGTGTCATGCAATGCTCACTAACAAAACTTGGTAACTTGTAAAGCACTTCTGCTGATAAACCACATTTCATACTTAGAATAATTTTGTGAAATAAATTTAACAAATATTTTAAGCTGCATGTTATGAGGAAATTGATGCTCATGTGATATTGAAATGTAGTTTTGCTTTGCTCAGCTTATCTTATGTTTTCTGGGACCTGATTATTTTCTTTTGGGGAATTGTTCTTTGCCCTCTCTTACATATTTTCCAAATCAGAGCTGCCATAATCTTACATGACCTCATCTTGCTGGCCACAAGGATGTCTCTAAGATGGTTGCATGTTCTATGCTGGACAAATATAATAACTCATTCTCCGGCCACAGTAATTCTAGAGCCAATAAATTCCTTGATCAAACCTGGCCAATTAGAGTCTTTCCTTCCCTGTAATTTAAAATGAGAACCACGAGAAGAGATGGGTGAAACTGTGAGGGGTGAAGTCAAGAGTTAACAGAGGCAATGCTGCCTATTGTATGGAAGAAAGTGAACCTGGCACACAAAGAAAGGTAGGGACGAGAGAGAAAAGGCCTAGTGATTAATATCCTCTAATTCCTCTGGTTCATAAGCCAAGACTTTATCTTAGGTAATACAATAGTTTAACTATATGAACTGACATATTACTCTTTATTTGGCTAATCGGATTTATGTTTGCTTTCTGTTTCATTGGCTTAAATCAGAAGAGTTCTAATACAACTGAGAATATAAATACAGTATTAAATAATACTTAATTAGTGACAAATGATGGAATAGATACTGATTTACTACTGAAAGTCTAAAGTAAATTTTTAAATACTTGACAGTGATTACTTGTATGAAGCAGACACTGTCAATACTCCACCCATGTCCCCTTGGATCCCTTTGCTACTTTCATGTGCACAGCCTCCCAGTGGGCTTACCTCTCACTTAAATTTTTTGGTGGACTATCTCAAACTGTTAGAACCAACTCAACCTATGCTGTCTGAGAACCAGAAAGGCCTGGGAATTATCACCCTCTGGGGGCAGCTCTTAAAAGAACTGGCAGGGAGTAGGTCTTAATTCTCCATCTTCTAGTAAGGATAGCTCTGAGATATGATGGATCTATGTTGTCTTCAGATTTCCTTAAACTATTGAGTCAAAGATCTCTTCCACAAGGCTTGTTTAGTATTGCACCCTCACATGGCCTCCTTCCCTTTTCATTCCTGTAGCAGGTCCCCCCACCCACCCCTCCCCCAGCTCACATGGAATCCCTCTCAGGGTGTGATTCTAGGGAACCCAAATGAAAGTAATGGATGACTTTTTCCTAAACTAAACAAGGCAACACAGAAGTTCAAGGATTAAAAAGAAGAGGATTCAGGTTAAGAACGTAGGTGTGAGATTATCAAAAGTAGGTGAAAGAGAACTGCTTGGGAGAGGGAGATGAGAAAGCAGGTACTAAGATAACCACTGTAATTGTATTATTCCTCATATGGAAATGGGAGTTAATCAGAAAATGACCTAAAAATGTGGTTCAGCCATATTTCCAGTGAATTGAAAGGGTACACCTTCTTTACATGAGCCAAACATTACAGAGCACTATTTTACAGTGGTGTGTATCTTGGCTCACAATTTAAGGTTATAATTTATTCTTTTTGGTTTATTTCCCAGTATTCACAGCAATGTCCAGCATACCTGACTGAGGAGTATTGTTGGCTGGAATCTTAGGAAGAAATCTTTACTGAAACCGCTGTAAAAAAGTTAGGATCCTTTCCAAAAGCTCAAGAGTAAAATTACCAAGCAGCCGATTTGTTGATTCTCAGAGAAGTGTTCAACCTCTTCTCCCCAAAACAAATATGCCGACAAAAATATTTTCTGCATTCACCAGCCAACAACTACCTGAGCTGACTATTGGAAACTAATTCAAGAGAATGGAGAGTCAAAATACAGATAAGTCCCTGATATAAAAGTCACCAGAATTCTGACATCTAAACCAGCAAAATGGAGTTAAGGAAAGTAGTTTTTGATTCAATTATTTACGTGTTTCAGTGATCTACTTCATTTTTTAAATATTTCCGAAGCCACCATACAAAAATTTTCTAATACATTTTCAGAATTTATTAGAAAGAGAAATATTTGTTCATCCCTACCTAATTATACTTGTATATTTTTTTCATAAGCCACATATTTTATAGAACAGTTCCAAGCTACTCAGATGCCTTAAATAAAAAGTTTCATGAACATGAGCTTCTGCTCCTCAGTGTATTTCCTGTTTCCTGACCTTTCGTTTCTACTGAGTGTAGGCTTAGGGGTGTTGTGCAGTGTGTGTGTGTGTGTGTGTGTGTGTGTGTGACTAATTCTTACTATTCTCTTCATAGAATTCCCATGCTCCTATCTCCAACAGATTGACCTGTCTGTCCTGACAGTCCCTAGAGCAGTACTATTCTAGTATTCCATACAGTCATCAAAAGAAACACCTCAAAAATAGGTTTTGTGAACTTTATTTTTTCTGTTAGACTGTGAGATACTTGACGGCAGGAACCATGACTTATTCATCTTTGTATTCCCTGTCTGGAGTGTGAGCGTATAGAAGATCTCAACAAATATTTGCAGAATGAATGAATAAACAGCTTATGTGTAGAAAGTTCCAAATGGTTAGTCTTTCCCCCCACAACCCATAACACTCCCAGGAGAAAGGAAAGCTGGGTAAGAACAGTGGATTCTAAGACATCAACTTCTCAATGTTGAACTTGTCTCCTCCTAGAAAATATTAGCAATATAGCTTAGAGGGAAGCACACCGAGCAAAGTGTGGCTTCTTTTTTCCTCTTCTGTTCCTGAAGCAGACTGTGTCCAATAAAAAATGTGGCACAGTAACGTTCAAGATGTGACCTACTCCACTTTATTCCTTTTCATAATCTTATTGGTAATTAAAAAACATTACTATTATTTATATTTCATGTTGTAAAAGGTTAGTTTGAGAGATACTGTATAAATGTAATTAGTAATAAACATAAACATAGGAGTCCATGTAAAACTGTAATAAAGTGATTGTGCAAAGTTAAAAAAAAAGCAGTCTGGTAGATCTTAAACACAGAATTTCTAACTTCCAATCCAGGGCTCTTTTCAGTAAACTACAATCCCATTCACTTCTCATTTCCTGGAGTAGCTGTAGCAAAATATAAGACAATGTTCTGCTCTATGCCAGTTTCCCAATAAAATGTGTAAGAAATTGTAATATATAAATCAAGATTTTACCCAGGTTCCAAAAAGTCAAATAGATCTCCTGAAGTAACAACAGCAGTATGAAAAGAGGTCCAGGAAGAGTAGCTTTAACCAGACTACAATACTAATGTCTATTAGTTAAATGAAGCAGTGATTATTATGATTATGCAACCGAGTTTTTTGTGAAATAATTATCATAGGTAATATTATAATAAATATATGAAAACTTCTTTTAGATTCTATCCTCAAGATTACTACTTCAAATAAATGGAGACCTATTCTAAATTGAGCCATTGAAGAAAACAATAGAAATCTACACTGGATTTCTCTTCTTATTTAAAAAATCCAAATTTAATAAGAAATCAGACAAATATTTTTAAAAGTCTAACATCTGACATGTTGTGGTAAGAGATTGCTTGTCTCTTAGCCCATCTCATTTGGAGTTCACAATTTTTGCTTTGTTTACTAACATATTCCCAGTTCTTAGCATATTGTCTGACATATGACAGAACCTCAGTATGTATTTGTTGAGTTAATTACACATAATGTATCACTTAGTTGTACTTATTGCTGCATTATATGTAGCCATAAAATGTAGCTATTTTATCTGTGCTAAATGCTGTGGCCCGCCTTATGACTTCAAACAACAAAGGCAAAATCTGGAGGCATATATTGTTTTTCCATTTGTGTTGAATCACTAAGTCGTATCTCATAAAAATTAACTTAGCACTTGCTATGTGTACAGCTCTGTGTTAGGTGTTAGAGGGGGCATCTGGTGGAGGGTACCAAGGTGAGAGAACAACTCAAACAGTTTTAAAGTAATCTATCATTGTCTTTATAAAATGTTGCTTATTATTAAAAAGTTATCTATTAAGGGTAATTTTAAATTATTTAAGTATATTGAAAACATGAAGTTTTTATTTTTTATAATTTGCTGGGAGCAAATTATAAAGCCAATCAAAATGAATTTTAGGAAATTTCATTTATTTCATACAAAGCTAATATATTAAGAATATAAATACTGGGATGCATGGGTGGCTCAGTCAGTTAAGTATCTGACTCTTGATATCAGCTCATATCATGATCTCAGGGTTGTGAGATCAAGCCCCGTGTCTGGCTCCACGCTGAACAGGAGCCTGTTTCAGATTCTCCCTCTGCCCTTCCACCTGTGCTTGTGCACGTGTGTGTGTCTCTCTCAATCTCAAAAAAAAAAAAAAAAAAGAAAAAAAAAGAAAAAGAAAAAAAAAGGTAAATACAAAATTCTTTGATTAGGGTAGAAATAATATAATAAATTAGAACATTTCAACACAATAAAAGGTATCTGCCACTTTGAGTATCTTAAAGATGCCCTGAAAACTGCACATGCTTATGTAAATATTAGTTTTTCTGCTTAGGGCTTTAGAGAATGTCCCTTTGGGGTGGGGAGAGTAGCTTATTTGGTTAATTCTTGAGCTCCATGAATCAAGGAGATTTTGGTAGAGCTTAAATAGGTTTCAGAACACCTTACCAAATTTTTGAGCTTCTAACTTTTCCAAAACTCTCCATATTAGCAGTGAGTGTGTCAAAATCACTTCAGGTTTAATTTAATTTAAAGATATTTTTTCATAATAATAGAAAAATTATGCTAATTAAAGATGTTTTCTTTTCTCAGAGAGAATTGTTAGGTGTGTTGATTAAAGTAGTTATAGCGCATATGCTTTTCAAATTATAACAATACCCAGTACCCCATTCCCAAGCTTCCTATCTGCCACTCGCCCTATCTTTGCAAATCATTGAAACAGTTTAATTTAAGAGCTCATCAAACTTTTACTTTGCATTTCCTCATTTCTATTTTTACTTTGAAAAAAAATTCTCTTTATTGCTATCCCACTACATTTTAGTGTAGGTTTTAGTCCCCAAATCTCCAGAAAATATACCAGTGCACATTTGGATACTTTGCATGCCTGTGCTCATTGTATGGTATAAGATTGTCATATTGTTTCCACTCCCTTTTCAGACTATTGCCACTAGTCCACTGCTTCCTTTTTATTACCACTTCTTTGGTCCAAGTAGGGGAACATTATGCCAAGATTGAGATATATTTCTACTTTGATAAATTTTATTACTTTGAAATTGTATACATATGGCATTCACTTGCACTCTTCTTTTGATTATACCTTTTAGACTAAGGTATGGTAACAGTTAAGAAGGCCTTATTTCTTGAAATTGACAAGCACAAAGATTAGCTGAAAAAAATGTTATATATAGAATAATCATGATAATTATTGATTTAGTCATAGAAACCCTTAGTATTGGATTTAAGGATTCAGAATGGTTTTTCTTTTTCCTTTTTTTTTTTTGTTTTTTTTTGTTTGTTTGTTTTTTTTTTTTTTTTTAAGATTTTATTTATTTATTTGAGAGAGAAAAAGCAAGAGACCCAGCAGGAGCTGAGGAGGAGGAGCAAAGGGAGAGGAAGAAACAGGCTACCTGCTGAGCAGGGAGCCCGATGCAGGCTGAGCCAAAGGCAGAGACTTTATAGACTAAGCCACCCAGACACCCCCAGAATGGTTTTTCTAAGTGAAACTTAGGCTCAAATTCTCTTCTAGTCACACGCTCTATGCTAGTGTAGTGGCCATTGGTTAATTGGACTTCTACCCCCTTCTCCCTTTTCCAGTCAAAGTCCCTAACTTTATTTTGGTCTCTTTTCTTTCCCACATTCTCTTTCCACATGTTTAGATTGGGCCTCATCCTTGACTCAAGAGTTGGAGTCAAAGAACTTATCCAAAGTTAACTGGTGGATCTCATCACTTCAGATCACAATGCTTAGCTCAGGCATGGGCATGAAACATGATCAGAGCAAGAGGCAGTGAGGCTTCTTTTGGAACTGCTAAAGCAGAAGTGGTGCTCCATCAGGAGTTACTCAAGAGAGGTCCAGGCTAGGTGCTGTAGGAGCTACCTCATTGCCATGTGTAGCCTGAAGCTGAAGTCCATTAGAGAAGGTTTTACTGACAGAAGGTGTAAAAGACAGGCCCTATTTTGAGAATTCTCACCCAGTTACATAATCCAATAAACTTTTTTGTGTGTGCTTAAGCCACTTGGGGATGGTTTTTATACATATACTTTAGCGCTTATAATAAATAACTCTCACTGACTCAGAATTTGGTATCAGAATGTGGAAATGTTAGAAGTAATATATTCTAAAATTTTTAAATTGGATGAGTAGAAACAGTACATACAGTGGTGAGGTACCTCATATCCTAGACTAGGAGACTAGTAATTTTTATTCCTGGTAGTAAAATAGCTAATTACAATATTACATATTGGATAGTGGAATTTAAACGATGAGTCTATTAAGGCTGCAGAATATGGGAATTTTTTGTAGAAAAAAATTAGGATGCTGGACTATGTTGGTTACCTTTTTGTACTTAGTGAAAGAAAGTCCTATAAGAAATTGAAAAGCTTTGTTAAAACTGGCCTATCTGGAAGCAGGGGAAAAAGAAAATGTAATTTTTCTACAAAAGTCAATTTTGCTTTTAGGACTTGCTATTTATGGTGTTTGAAGGACTAGAAATCAGGCCTTGTGTGATGGAAATGCTACCCAAACTAACAATCAGAGACAAGGTGGCAGGTAATAATCAAGAACCTCATGTTATATACTTCCTGCATCACAAGGGGACAATTGCTTCCATAGAGTTGGGGCAAAAGAGAGAAGATTATATAGAGTTTTGTCTACCCAGGCTTTCAAATTACCGATTTTGCTGAAAACAGAAGATGTAAATTCCAGAGCTAACAGAGCATCCTGCTGCTCAATAAAGGCATAGACTCCAGATGAACTGGAAGCTTTTGAGTCTTACTAGTTTTCATCTGGGGCTTCTGATACTTGTCATTTGAAGCACCCTTAAGCTATTAAATTTAGTCTCACAGAGCCTTGGTTTTTTATATGTAAAATAGGAAGGACAATAACCTTCTCCCAGGATGAGTTTAAGGATTAAATTAGACCATACAAGTTGGAGTATTAAACACTTTGCCTGGTGCATAATTGAGACTTGATGTGGCAACAACAAATATTATTGATATAGGTAGTTCAAATTTCCAAAAAAAGAAAGTTTAGGCTAATTTAAACTGTAATAATTCATATAGTTAATAGTAAACTTTTGAACTCCATTATTTAAAGAAATAGTACTGATGGTAAATACATTTTTAAAAATAACAGACCCATAATGGATTATTAATGAAGCTAAGATTTTCTCTATAGAAGTTGGTGGCAACATATAATTCCAATGCCAGTACTACTATTATATTACACTGTAAATACTTATTTTTGTTTGTATTTATTTTATGTTTATACTTATATTTATTTTTCTTCCAGCTAGACTATCTTTATACAATTAATATTTTAACATACTGCTTGGATCATATAATAGGCAACTAATTTATATTTGTTGATTATATCTATATATAAGTTGATTAACTAATAAAAACTCTTTTCTCTTGCAACCATCAAAAAAGAGCCATAGAGGGACGCCTCTGTGGCTCAGCGGTTGAGCATCTACCTTTGGCTCAGGGTGTGACCCTAGAGACCTGGGATTGAGTCCCGCATCAGGCTCCCTGTATGAAGCCTGCTTCTCCCTCTGCCTGTGTCTCTGCCTCTCTCTCTGTGTGTCTCTCGTGAATAAATAAATCAAATCTTTAAAAAAAAAGTGATAGAGCATAAATCTAATCAACATAATTATTTTTTCAATATAAATGCTTATTTAAAATACTCAATAAATTTTTATATAAAAGATACCCTTAATTGTTGAACACTACATCTGAGACTAATGAGCTACTACTATATGTTGGCTAAATGAATTTAAATAAAAAAGTAAAATAAATATAAGATACCCTTAATCCCCCCGCCCCTTTTTTAAAGATTTTATTTATTTATTCATGAGACACACACAGAGGCAGAGACAGAAGGGAGGGAGGCGAGGGAGAAGCAGGCTCCCTGTGCTGAACCTGATGCAAGACTCATCTGGGACTCTGGGATCATGCCCTGAGCAGAAGGCAGCCACTCAACCACTGAGCCACTCAGGCATCCTCCTTAATCCTCTTTTTATGCTAAAGTATTTTACCATAAGGTAGTGTTAACCTGTTTTTGTTTCTAGGGAGGGATCTTTCATACTGACTGTTCTTGTATTACTTTTTCAATCTATTGAATTATTTATCGTGGTCTCCAGCCTTGGGCCCAGGCCTACTTAATTATATACTAAGCAGAATTACAAATCTCTGGTGAAGGTACTTGACAAATAAGAGTGGGCTAACCCATAGAAGCAAAAAGTGGAAATAAAGTAAAAAAATAAACATTTAAAGTGAAATAAAGCTAAAAAACATTAATTAAATTTAGTGGCTTGAGTTTAGTTTTAGAGAAGAAAAGTTAGGAAAATGGCAGAAGTAATTCCAGAATAATTTATTATGGTATAGCTTTTGTTTTTTTAACATACTCCAGACTTTCCTGAAAGTACCAATTTTATTATTTTCAATATAGCATATAATTTAATGCAACTTAATTTTTCCATTTTTGTGAGAGGCCTTATAGATAGGAAAGTATTCATTATGGACTATATAATTCAATTTTGCATCAAAAAAACTTGGCATATTCACACAGTGTATTTAAAAACTTTTATTAAGTACTCTTTATGCTCTAGGCACTGTCTTGGTTCAGAGGATACCACAACTCTTGCCTCAAGAAGCTTATAGTCAATAAGCAAAAATGATGAGAACATAGATAATGACAAGGCAAAATATGAAGTTTTAAGATAGTGAAGGCACAGAGAATGCGTACTTACACTAGACTGGGAAAAAATTGGGAGACCTTAGAAAGTCTTTTTTTTTTTTTTTTTTAAGATTTCTTTTATTTATTTATGAGAGACAGAGAGAGAGAGAGAGAGAGAGAGAGAGAGACAGGCAGAGGGAGAAGCGATCTCCATGCAGGAAGCCTGATGTGGGACTCAATCCCAGGACCCCAGGATCATGCCCTGGGCCGAAGGCAGGCACCGAACCACTGAGCCATGCAGGGATCCCCCTTAGAAAATCTTTTGAGCTAAGTCTTGAAGGAGGAGTTAGCCAGGTCTGATGGGATTGGGATCTGGGAAATCATTCTCTATACAAAGAAGGTACAATAGTGGAGAAAGATATGATATGATCCACTTTGTTTTTTAAAAGGATTCCTGAGGGATGAGTGGAAGGTATAACATGGGCAAAATGATAAGCAGGAAATCAGGTCATCAAGCTATAGTAATCCAAGACATGAAATTTGCCTAAACCAAATTAGCGGTGTTAAGATGGAAAGAAGTAAATGAACTGAAGAAATACTAAGAACAGAATCTACAATTTTGTGTCTAATTGAATGTTGGTGGTGAGGTACAGATTTTTATCTCAGGAACTCAATATATGCAGGTGTCATTCATTGAGATAGGGCATACAGACAGAGATCAAAGGTAAAATGGGTTCTACTTTTGATGTTAAATTTGGGACATTTAAGTGAAAATATCAGGCACTTAGTTTTGTTTGTTTTGTTTTGTTTTGTTTTGTTTTTTTCAGGGACTTAGTTTTACTGAAAAGCTGAAAGTTGTGTTATTTTCCTTCTGGGTGATTGGTTTAGGGTGGATAATACGTAACAAAGTTTTTATCAATTAAATGTACTAGTAAATGTCCTGGGAGAAATGTTCTGGGAAGAATTCTCTTGATTAAAAAAAAGAAAGAAAGAAAAAGAAATTCCTATGGAGAATTCCTGCCCTTCTTTCCTGTTTGAACATTAATTTATAGGGACCTGATGCTTTGAACTGTAGACTCTCTTGACCATTAGGCAAAGGCAAGGAGAATCACAAGAAGTAGAACCAAAGACTTGATGATATTACTAAGCAACTGGATCTACCAATTCTAGAATCATTCAACTATGGACGTAGTTTAGCTGAGATATTAAAAACGCTTATTGTTTGAGCAACTTTGTTTTTGTTATTTGCACCTGACAGCATTCCAACCTGAGGATTGATAGGTGATTTGAAGATAATTCAGTAGAATGAATATAGGTAAATCTCTAAAAAAAACTGAATTGTGATTAAGAAAGAAGAGATACTATTATTTAGATGGAGATGTGGCATCATTAAAGATTTTCTTTTTCTTATTTAATGGGAGAGACTGAAGAATATCTAAATATTAACATTGCAGGGGCAATTTCAATTGAGAGAGAAATTTAAGACAACAGAGTATCATGTATGGAGTCGATTGAATAGGAAAAGCCTTTGGAGGAAGGAGACCTCGTTCTGTGATAGCAAGGTGGCAGAGACAGATGGACAGAAAGCTTAACTGGTAGGTGACCTTTTTCACTTTTATTTCATTTCTATCGCAACTCTTTGTTTATTGTTTTTATGTTGTTTGGCAACCAGAACAGACTTTTACGTTTTTGGGTCCTCACAGATTGAGATTTTCAGGGATTTCTCTCTTTCCATCATCAGAAGAGAATGCCCTCCACAAAAAAAGAAAGCATCATCAATATGCATGTGCCAGGTGCGGGCAAGTCTGTGCATTTGGAATGAGTCGGGTAGGAACTGATCATGTCGGTAATTGTCAAAATCAGATTTCTGTGGCCAGCTGGCTTATCGAAGCACATACTGTCCTGGAGAACCTGAGTCAAATTGGTACCAGCTGAGGAGACAGATATTGGGCTGAAGGCCAAACTAAATAAAAAGATACAAGAAAAGGACAAATTCTGAGTAGAAGAGAAAAAAAATGGAGCATACCAAAGAGTTATTTGATAGTTGTTTTTAAAGATACAACTGAAGAGGTTTGCATT
This sequence comes from Canis lupus dingo, assembly GCF_003254725.2. Lineage (NCBI taxonomy): Eukaryota > Metazoa > Chordata > Mammalia > Carnivora > Canidae > Canis > Canis lupus. The sequence continues at coordinate 47,010,195 of NC_064248.1, forward strand.
TGCAGCCTCAAAGCCCAAAAAGCGTTCTCTTATTACACTCAAGGGGAGGAATGGAAGCATTTCAACTGGCTACAGTAGGAACATACCGAGAAACCTCATTCTGTTATGTACACGATTTCCATAAACTGACATTCTGCATTTACTCTTTCTTAACTAGATGATACCAAGAAATGAAATCCAAAATCCATCACTGTAATTAGCTCGAGTACACAACGACAGTATCTTCTTCCCCCAAAATTATGATTGATATTAAACTGTTACTGAACATTGAAAAGTTAATATTGATTCTCAAATGAAACAATAGATTGAAGGTATGATTTTTTATTTAAAAACATATCTCTCCTATAAGATTCTATATATAGAATTCCATGTCTTTAACATTGTTTCCAGATGTACTTCTGGCAAGCTTTTTTTGTTTTGTTTTGTTTAGCTAGACCTGTTTTTTAAACCATGTGAAAGATTATATATTACCGAACAGAACCATTTTTGAGGCTTAAGGTTGAAACAGGAGACACTAGTGATTATATCTTTAAGTGATTTCCCATTCTAGAATGGAACAAAGTGCAAGAATAATAATGACCCCACCCAAAGCTTAATTTCTTTACAAAGTAGCCAAAAAAAAAAATCAAAAATCAAATTAATCTTTCCTTACTTTATGTGTACTGAAAGCAATGGGGAACCATTAATGCAGTCGTACATCTTTCAAAAAAGTGATTAACCAGGTATAGGGGAACTGGCAGTGTTAAAAACAAACAAACAAACAAACAAACAAACAAACAAAAAACCCACAACCCTTTATTTGGTGTTTGGGCCAGAACTGTAAATTATTTTCAAATTATTTGCAGTGTACATTTCAATGCTCCATTGAACTAAGAAGAAATCTATTTGTTCAGCTGGAAGATGTTCCTTTTGGCACAATATCAAATTTACAAAAGCAATAAGAGAAAGTGAAAACATTTTGAACATTTTGAGTGTTAAGGAAGTAATATCATAAAACATAATACAGAGCATATTTTATAAGGAATATTTCTTTTCGTTTTTTTTATGTTTCTGAGAATGCTATACAAATTTGCTAATTAGCTGAATATTTTAAAGGCTTTTGATTTTGTTATGAGACACTAATACATTGTAAATACCTTCTCTACCACTTCTACTTTTTCCTTCCTCTTTCGTTTCTACTTGACCTAAATTACTAGAATATTAAATAAATTATTTAACAATATTTTAGTGACAAATAAGCCAGTGATACCAGGCTGCAAAATAAATAAATGTGATATATGTTGGCATTAAAACAACAAAAATTTTAATTTTTTTATGTTTCCACTTTATAAAATTTATAGAAATTAAAGAAAAATTGTTAGTATTTTTTAGCAGAGTAAGTTAATGAAAAAATAAAACAGCATCTTCTATCATCTCACTACCCAACTATGATCAGTAATAGTATAACTTTTTTTAACCTTTAGCTTTACACCTAGGCTTTAAAAAATTGAAGTGCTTGGTATAATACTTTGTACATAATTCATATACTGGTGTTTCAGGAAAAATTATATCAAAGTATCATATATATTACTATACATATATAGACACATAATAATGCATGTGTATTTTATACACACACACTTATTTTTAGTGACTATGTGATAATTTGTTTAGTGAACATTTAGATTAATCATAATCTTTCACCAGCATGAGTATTATTGATAATGGTTTATAATAGTGGTACATTATTTGTAATAGTTATTGATGAGTATTATTGAAGTAGTTTTATTATTGATGAGTATTATTGATGATGTTTTATAATAGTGGTACATTATGTATAATAGTTCCCTCAAACTAGTTAAACAAATATTTATTGAGCAACTATTTTGTGCTAAGCTCAGAGGTGTTAAGACACAATCCCTACCCCAAGAAGAGTTTAACAGTGGTGAGGACTGCAAAATAAATAGTTCATCTAAGGTTTTGAAAGACTGCCATGATAGCAGGCTAAGGCATTTCTGGTATCAAGAAGTTCAGACTCCTGTAATACTAGAACCACCTTTATAGAGAAGTTTGCATCAGTTGAGGTCTGCTCTTAGAATCCACTTGTTAAAAGACAAATTTTACCCTGGTGACAAGTCCTGCTTTTTCTAAGATATGATAATAAGCTGGGCTAGTGTAAAATAGGAAGGGGTTGGTGCATTATTGGAAGTTTACCATGATGGGCAATATTCAGCCAAAACTTTTGAGGAAATCTTTCAGAAAGAGAGCTTTGTTGAAGTGAGGTTGAACTGCCTGCAATTACTCTATATCTCTGGATGCCATTATGAGCTTGTGAAACTACTCTGGGGAATTTTCTTAATTTTAATATATACTAATAAGATATAAGTTCCATGAGAGAAAGGATGTATGTATAGAACTTTGAAAGCTTTCTTGTACAAAGATGTTCAGTAAGTACATGTTGACTCTGTATGGAAAAAATCAGTCCCTATTCTAATAAGCCATTCTAGCATTCAACCTCTGGGCTTTTGATTTATGTCTCTCTCTCTCTCTCTCTTTTTAAAGGATTTTATTTATTTATTTGAGAGAAAGCACATATGAGCAGGGGAAGGGTGTGGAGAGAGGTGCAGAGGGAGAGGGAGAAGCAGACTCCCTGCTGAGCAGGGAGCCACAATGTGGGGCTTGATCCCAGGTCCCTGGGATCATGATCTAAGCCATTCCTGAGCCACCAAGGTGCTCCAACTTCCGTCTCTCTTAGTATTGCCTAGAAGGTGTTAAAATTAAGATAAAACCAAACCAAAACAAAACAAAAAACAAATGAAAAAAAAAAAAAAACAGTTTGGTCAGACAAACAAAGCTTAATTTAGCTTAGCTTGAAGGGCTAACTTGACCTGAGTCACTTTTGGCTTATGGCTCTGAAAATCACAAGCAAAACTTAAAACTGTTTCCAAAGGTTGATATGAGGTAGCCATTGACCAATTTCCCATCATTCAAGAAAATTCTAATATTATGATCAATCACTGTGAAGAATAAGCAATCACTGCTATATTTATATACCCTTTATAACAATATATACCTTAGCTTCATTCCATGTTTTGGTTTGAATGCTCCCAATTTGCAAAATGTCTTTTTGGCATACGTATAATAAACTTTTACTAATTACTTCTTCAGTGACTCATAGGTTTTACTTCTGTTATTTCTGAACTTTTGACAAGATCATATGCTATAAGGGCCTAAATATAATAATATTACAAATTTAGGGCCTCATTCGGGTAAAGGAACAGAAAATAGGTGAAAGTGTCATTTAAATAGACTATTCTCTTCCTGCATCACCTCAAATTTGAGAAGTTATGGAGGATTCTGTTCATGAACCTTTTCAAAATTTCCCAGAAGACCAGGACATCCAAATGAATGATGATTCCAAGTGCTCTGCACATTTACCCAGAAGGCTGCTACCTTTGCAGGGGGCTCTCTTCCTTTCCTGACTACCTTTCATGCTTCTGTTAAAAGAACTACAAAACCCGATTAAGGACTTGGGATGGTAAAGAAGTAAATTATTAGTTAAAAGTGATGACAAGTCAATAGAATATATACGTAAAAGAGAAGTCTGAGGGTCACCACTAGAATTCTGTTATGCAGCCTAAGGAGTGTACCTAGGGTCTAGATTTACTAGAGTCTCAGTTTTTGGTTCTAGTTGCTTGACTTACAGTTGTTTCACTCCAATGTTGAAATAGACAATATATGCACAAGGGCACATTTTATATATTACTAGTTTTTTGGCCCATGTGTTGGGATGTAAATATACTTGTCACATGAGTCAATCAAACTGAAAATGTTATTTAGTGGATATGTCTCATTGGTGCTATGAAAAACATGCTGTCATGTCTTTTCCACTTTACAATATCAAAACCCTCCATTTCCGTTGTGCAGTGGCTTAACAAAGGTATAAAGAACAAAATGGTCTCCCCTAATGTACTTTTTATACTCCTGTGATTCTCTAAAGAGAGCTTATTTTTTCCACTTCTATATTTTTATTAATGCTATACCTTCCCCCACCTTTTCAAGGCTAATATCTTTTTACCTTTTAAGACTCAGCTAAATGAAAATCCTTGTGCTAAAAGTCACCTCTATCAAAATATTTATGTCATTTAGTAATAATTATTTAGTGTCTGTTGCTGTAGTTAGAACATAGGTTCTGGAAGAATGAATTAAAAAAGAAGGTCACTGAATGAAAACAATTTGAAGGTCTAAACCCTGAGGTCTTGAATATGTATTTGTATGTTAGCCAGTCTAGACTTCAATTTGCTCATGTGTTAAAAAAGTACATTTCAACTTGAATATCACATATGTAAATGATGGATCGCGGATCACTACAAGTCAGCCATTAATCTGAAATAGCAGAAGTCATGCTGCCAGTTAATGTCTACAAAGCCTTTACTTTGCATTATATTTGAAATAGGAAGAGAAATTATTTTTTCTTTTTTTTTTGAAGTTAATTCTATTAGTAAAGGATTGCTTTTTATTATATACTACTTAAGCTTTACTTTTTGGTTTTGTTATCTTTCTACTCAAATTTCTTAATTTGTATCCAAATATGATCAGATATTTCCATTTACCATCATTAATTAGCTCACATTCCCTACTCCTCTTTGAATAGATATTTAATTACATTATTTAATACTTGGAAATTGTGAATGTGGTTATTGTTCTCAGAGTTCTACTTTCTTTCCTTGATTCCAAACAAATCTTTTCCAATTTCTCAAAGACTTTTGTGTAGCTAAGAGAGCTTATCTTTAAGGGTTTTTGTTTGGCATAATTATTTACTCCAAATATTTCTGAAAACTCATCTTCCTGACTTCACCTTAAGTTCTGCAAGTCTGAACTGTAAAGAAAGCAAATGCAGCAAAAAACAACTGTATTTGCACAAGAACATTGAGTTATTTAAGATACTAACCTATTTGGGCATGTGTAAAATGCCACAGCAGTTGGCATGCTTAATTAAAGCATTAAGAGTAAATGGAAGCATTTAGATTTATATATCATTTGAGGAAAGTAAGTAACTCAATAGTCACTGAATAAAATTCATGAAAAACAGCTTAATTATATATATTTTTTTCAGCGACAAGACAGGATGGTTTATTTAAATTTTAAAATCCCATTGATATTTCAGCAGGGAGTCTATGAAACTAATAAATTAGACTATTCACGTAAGAGGAATGCATTCAAAACAGTTCTGTCAAAAAAAACAAAAAACAAAAAACAAAACAGTTTTGTCAAAATATGTTGATAGCATCACTAATGGATAAAATTAATTAAAAATAAAAGTTACAATATAAGCAATATTGAATAAATTATCTATTACAAAAATAAATTGTATCCTCTCCTCAAAAAACAAAAAAGAGACAACTTTGAAAATGTTAAGTGTACTAAAATTACTTTTTTTAGGATTTTATCTGGAATATTGTTATGTATCTATAATACTAAGAAAACACTTTTAATTAGCTTTTAAAATTTAAGTCATAATTGTCCAGTGAAAGGACTTTAAATAGCACATTTCCTTGATTTCCTAGAACATTTTCCTTCTTGTATAATCCTTAAACACTTATTCTTTAAGAGTTACCTTAAACATACTGCCTCTGAAAATGCTTTTTGACTTCTTCAAGAATAATTAAACATGATTAATTTCTAGATTTGATTACATCAAAAATGTCATAAAATAGGGATATACAGTAAGAGTCTCATATGAGAGGTGGAACACAGATGTAAGTGAAATAAGAAAATTAAGTACTATTTTTGAATATGCTGGAATCTTTTATTAATTATTTGCTGTATGACTATGGCCAAGTTAATTAATCTTTCTGAATTTCTGTTTCCCCATCTTGATTTGGGAAAGATAATTTTAATTACTCTCTAGAGTTCTTGTGATGCTTTAAATGCATTAATCTCTTCTCTTGCCTAGGAAAAGAGATGGGACTAACTCATTTTATTATCTGATCTGATTTGAAGTTGGTGAAATGTATGGTCTGTGCTCTTGTCATGGGTGTCCCATAAATCCCTCCCTCTTCCTGATTAACTAGACCTTATCCCAGGGATGCTCTGAACTCAGCTGCATACTCAACAGTTTCTATTGCAAGGTTATCATTTAATATAGAGGTTCCATGGTGGGCCAACCTCCTTTAAACTCTCAGATATCTCTGTGTTTCACAGTGTGATTCATTGGGAACTCTGGATTGCTCCTATGTCATGCACAATGGGAGAACTAGGGTTTAGAATGTCTTTTTTCTAACCCCTACAGAAAAATTAACTTAAAATTAATTGGATAAAAGGGCATCTGGGTGGCTCAGTTGATTAAGTATCAGACTCTTGATTTCAGCTCAGGCCATGATCTCAGGGTCATGAGATCAAGCCCCGAGTCAAGCTCTGTGCAGGGCAAGGAGCCTGCCTAAGATTCTCTTTCTCCTCCTATCCCCCGCCCACTAACTCACCCTCCCTCTTTCTCTCTCTCTCTCCAAACAAACAAACAAATTGACTGGGTATGTTGCCAAAATAGATTAAGATAAGAGTTATTAGACTTAGCCTATTTAATCTATGTTTGATATAGAATCCCTTTTGGGATCCATTACTTTATGAGTAGTCATTATATTCTCCAAAATATTATTTAAAATGCTAATGATTGATGTAACCATATAGTATTCTTCTCATTTTTCTCCATAACTGCAAAAGATACCAAGAGACATAGCAGCATCAAACGTCTGTTAAATGTTAATAATTTTAATAAGAAATATTAATTTTATGGGGCGCCTGGGTGGCTCAGTTGGTAGAGTGACCTACTCTTGGTTTTCTCAGGTTGTGATCTCCTGGGTTTTGAGATTGAGCCCTAAGACTAGCTCCATGCTCAGTAGGTTGTCTGGTAGAAGATTCTCTCCCTCTGACCCTCCCCCACTTGCACTTGCATTCTCACTCTTTCCTTCTCTCTCTCTCTATAGTAAATACATCTTTTAAAAAAGACATATTAGTTTTAGCAGTATCTTTATTGGACCTTGGGATGAATTGTTTAATACCTGTTACTCAAAGAACATTTGACTATCCCTAAGTTTTGTCCAACATTTACATAGTGTTATTGACTGAATATTTTTTGTCCCTCCAGAATTATATGTTGAAAATCTAATCAGCAAAGTGACAATATTTGGAGATAGGACTTTATGGAAGTAATTAAGATTAAATGAGCTCATAAGAGTGAAGCTCTGATCCAATAGAATTAGTGTTTTGTTTTGTTTCATTTTGTTCAAAGACACTAGACACCAAGGAGGGAGTTCTCTCTTTCACTCTGTGCATGTGTATGTGTGACTCTCTGTGTCTCTGTCTCTCTCTCTCACACACACACATACATACACACAGCAAAATTGGCATATGAGGAAGCAAGAAGAAGGCAGCTGTCTATAAGCCAGGAAGAGTTTTCACCAGGAAATGGATGGATTAGCACCATGATCTTGGCTTTCCAGCGTCCAGAACTATGAGAAATAAATTTCTGTTGTTTGAGGGACCTAGTCTGCAGTATTTTATTATGGCAGCCTGAGTAGACTAAATCACATGGTAGCGATAATTTATTATAAAATTTGTAGCAATGCTGATTATAGATAATTATATACCTTATTGTTCACATTATTTTATTAATCATATTGTAGAAAAGTAAAAATAAGCAAAATATTTAAAAAATAACAAGCATTATTCTGATTTCTTACATGTCTAAGTACTTATAGAAACACTATTTGGCTTATGGTAGTTTTTCCCTTAAAAAAAGTTGCAATTTTGTTAGGCACAATAGACATAAGGATGATAAAATTATAGACCAGTGTAAGAAATTAAAATTCCCACTTGGAAAATTTTGTGGGAAGTGGTCTGACACAGGTGTACATAAATCCTTTTTTGGTATTTTTATCTACTAATTCAAAGTTTTTCCTTTCTGTTCTTCACTGATAAATATTCCTAGGCTAACAAATACCTTAAAACTGTGTGCATTCTTTAATTGCTTTTACTATTATTGAGGAAAGCAGTCTGATTAGACAGTGGCAAGACATGAAAGATATACTATACAATCAGGTGGTATTTGCATTTTAATTGAACTGACTGAAGGAAATAATGTTTATTTCAGTAGAACACATTTTTTTAAATTTATTTATTCTAGAGAGAGAGTATGTAGACGCAAGTGTGGGGAGGGACAGAGTGAGGGGGAGAGAGAAATTTTAGCAGACTCCTTACTGAGCTTGGAGCCGACTTGGGACTTGGGCCTTGAACTTATGACCTTGAGATCATGACCTGAACAGAAACCAAGAGTCAGATGCCCAACCAACTGCTCCACCCACAAGTCCCCCAGTAGAACACATTTCTATTGACATAATTTCAGCATTGTGGCAAATAATTTGTGGCCAAAAAGTAACTCCTGTCTATCCTACCTATGCCTATTCTTAAGTGTGAAATCTGATGGCGTATTACAAAATGGACAAATTCATAACCTTAATCACAAACTTTGACATAATAAAAGAAAAAAATCTACGTGGTCTAAGAGAGCTTCATGCAAGAATTGCATGCAAATAAAATTTGCTCTAGTTTTTGAAGATGAGGTAAAATATGGCTAATCAATGAAAAAAGTAAAAGGAAAGCAAAGTCACTCCAGAATGAATGAGCCAGACAAATCTGGGGATAGTCTTCAAGAATAATTTAAATATAAAATATTAATTTAGCAATATTTTTTATTTGCCCTAGGTGCTTCTCCTGTGTCATCCTCCTCTACTCCTCTAGAATGGTCATTAGTTTTCAGATTAAAAGGAGATTTTTTTCTGATAATTTTGTTAAAAATCTCAAATACTAAAAATGAGTCTAAATGCTTACATTTGGACACTGTTGCTTTTGTTTTCAAATACAGTATGTGAATCACTGGAATAAAACTAAGAAGCTGGGTTGGCTTTTAAATATGAAAATCTAATTTCTAATCATGGTCCTAATTCAAGTGAGTGTGTGACAGATGCACCTTAAAACTTATCAGCTCAACAGGAAGAAAAAACAACACTACTCTGATCTTTTTCTTTTGAAACTCACTCTGTATATTTTTGGCTCAGATCAGTCCACTCTGATTAGCTTCTATGAATATTTCACTACTCGTACTTCATAAAAAAGAATATTTATAATTCTATAGATAGTAGGGTTATAAGTACAAACGGTAAAAGCCATATTTCTATAGTTTTGATGAGGGATAGAAGCACAAAAATGTTCACCTTTAGCCCAGAAGGCTGAACTATAGCCTGTATAATTCTAATAAGGATCAAATATCTACAGGTTGCTACATTCTGAAAGAGTGTCATGACTGACTATATATCTCACTGATAGTTAATATCAAATTGAATGAAAAGCACCAGAGAAATATTGCAAAAGTAGTTTTACAAGTAGAAACTTGAAGGAGACATTTGTGATCTAATACTCCCTACATGTCCTTCCTCATAAACACTAAGCATATGAGCACCAACTTCATACAGCAAAAGTTCAGCTCTTTCTGCCCACGGGTCCTGTCCCCTGCTATAATAAAAACATCTTTTTTTGCACTGAAAACATTTCAAGAATTCTTTCTTGACTGTTTGCTCATGGCCCCACATTGGTTTTATTTCTAAGAAGTCCATCTGGTCTCTTTTTAATAGTTACCTATTATTAATTTATGGCTATTTTAGCATCTCAATTAAAATTTAAAACTCTAAGAATCCATTTCCCTTTATATAACCCCTTTATCCATCAGGGTTTAGATGTTCCTTCATCTTGGTCTTTCTATTCAAAACAATTTTGATTTTGTTAAGGATCTTTTGATCCTTGCTTGATTATTCAAATTGATATATAACAGATGACTGTGGGTTTTGTTTGTTTGTTTTTTGAGATTTTATTTGCTTATTTGACAGAGAGAGCACAAGTAGGGGGAGCAGCAGGTAGAGGGAGAGGGAGAAGCAGGCTCCCTGTTAAGCAGGGAACCTAATGCGAAGCTCGATCCCAGGACCCTAGGATTATGACCTGAACAAAAGGCAGACACTTAACCCACTGAGCCACCCAGGGATGATACTGAGGAGAACAGGAAGTTTTCATGAGTTTCTAATGTAGTTGTTCATGGCACTAACTGCTCGTACATTGGCCTTGTTGATCCTTGTACACACACACACACACACACACACACACACACACACACTCTTCTCATTCTTGCTTCAGAGCCTTTACACTAACAGTTTTCCTTGGACTAGAATGTTCTTTATCTGCATGGCTCTCTCCTTCATTTTTTTTTGTTTTGTTTTTTGTTTTTTTTTCAATATTATCTCCTCAAGAAGCCTTTCCTGACTACACTCCCCCTCACCACAGTGCCATTTCATTGATAGGATCCATCTCCTAGTTTATTTTTCTTTCTCTCACTTAGCAATATGTAATTGGAGTATAAAAGTTGGGTTTATTCATTTAATATGTGTTTCCTTACCAGAATGTACTGTTTAGTCTGAAAAGCAGTATCTTTGCACTCTTTACTATAAGATTCCCACCATGTGGCATACTATCCCATGCATATTAAACACTTAGTAAATATTTATTTATTAAATAAATTACAAATAAATGTCCCACTCACCTCCTTATCTCTGTCCCCACACAAAGATACTGAATGAGAAAGCTGAACTCCGGGCTCTGTAAGTGCATGGATCTTGTCAAGAAGCAAGCTTTTCTTTCTGGCCTTGGTTGGGGAAGGTTGGACAGGCTCAGGCTCTCATTTATTGCAAAAGTAAGGAGAGCATGGTTAGAGCTTTCCTATCTATTCCTTCCTTTCTGCTCTTTTTTGTGGTAATCTAGAATTACCTCAAAACTCTATTCTCCTTAAATCTACCCCTCTCCCACCAGGCAGGACAATTTCTCCCTTTGCTCAGAAACCAATTCTCGAGGCTGTGCTGGGAGACATAGAGATAGGTAGTCTTATTTGCTCTATAACCAATCCTTCATTTAATTACCCTATGTAATTCAGTACTCCTTTGTTTTATCTATACCACCTAGCTCTTGAATGCTTCTCTGGGAGGTGCTCCCAAGTGGCCTTCTGACAATGCTTTGAGAAATAATAATTAAATAAGATGAGCAATCCCCTAATAATTACCACTTCAATATACTTTCTTAGCATTTTTTTTTTACTTTCTTAGCATTTTATTTTTTTAAGGATTTTATTTATTTATTCATGAGAGACACACACACACAGAGGCAGAGACAGGCGAGGGAGAAGCAGGCTCCATGCAGGGAGCCCGACATGGGACCCCATCCCGGGTCTCCAGGATCACGCCCTGGGCTGAAGGTGGCGCTAAGCTGCTGAGCCACCGGGGCTGACCCTACTTTCATAGCATTTTATTTTATTTTATTTATTTATTTTATTATTTTAATTTATTTTTTTCTTTCTTAGCATTTTAAAGGGCTTTGAGGGGAGAAGAAAATAAGTATGCCCAGTCTCCAATCTTGGTCTCGAAACAATGATATTTTAAATCAAGAGACTTTAAGAGTTTACATTTTTACATAATTTCTCTTATTAAGATCCTCGGATACTTAGAAACTATTTCAGAGTGCTAAATTAACAAAATTATTGAGGCTTCTTTACTTCCGTATTAGTTTTCCAAATTCTTCCTGTATTAGGTTACTAAGACTCAGCCTGCAAAAAAAATTCAAGTTAACTTCTAAAAGGAAATTGCATCTTCTATGGAAAAAAAAAAAAAGAAAGAAAGGAAGAAAACAAAAGAAAGAAAGAAGAGAAAGAAAGAAAGAAAGAAAGAAAGAAAGAAAGAAAGAAAGAGAGAGAGAGAGAGAGAGAGAAGAAAGAAAGAAAGAAAGAAAGAAAGAAAGAAAGAAAGAAAGACTAACCTAGAAAAAGAATGAAAGCAAGCAGTACTCAAACCCCTTAAATATCCTCAAAATTCTACCTCTCTCTGAAAATCCAAAATCCCAATACATACATTTCGGAGGCACAAAGACCTCTCCCATAGCTCTTTATAGGCCCTATCCACAAAGTCTAGGAAACCTCTGCAGGCATAAATACAATCAAATTTACAAGCCAAGCTAGCAAGGGGATGGAAAAGTGCATTATGCCTTATCCACCCCAGATTGAAATATGTTGTTTTTCTTCTTTTAATGATCTCAATAATCCTGTAAATTAAACAATTCAACATTAAAATCAGTGAGTTCAATTATTCAGATTTGCTGTCTTTCTTTCTTTCTTCTTTCTTTCTTTCTTTCTTTCTTTCTTTCTTTCTTTCTTTCTTTCTTTCTTTCTTTCTTTCTTTCTTTCTTTCTTTCTTTCTTTCTTTCTTCTTCTTTTCTTCTTTCTTTCTTTCTTTCTTTCTTTCTTTCTTTCTTTCTTTCTTCTTTCTTTCTTTCTTTCTTTTCTTTCTCTTTCCTGTCTTTCTTCTTTCCTCCTTTTTTTCTTAGATTTTATTTCCTCTTTATTGTAATGATGTGTCATTGACAAAGTCAGAGTAGCCAGAGTGGTAAGATATGGTGCTAACAACACTTTTCTAATTCCAGCATTTGCCCTGGACAAAGGACTACCCACATGCTAGGGCCTTCTTTTGGAGAAAGAGACAGTAGAAAATAAGTCACTTTTCAGGTCCCTCCCGCACCGACCCACTTTTCTAGGGTTGGGCTCTAGAGGGCTTGACCCTCGTGGGTGGGTAATGAGTAATGTGGCATTCACCTAATTTTTGGACTTCTGCTCAAATGTAGGTGTTGTTCAGTTGATAAGTTCTAAGATAGGCTTTCTTTTAGAAGTCTCTTTCCTGCCTTATATTTTTTTTTCTCCTGGGAGAAAATAAAGCTGAGAAAACAAAATTTAAGAGGTCAGGAGCTAGCAGCTGTGAAATCAGCCACAAAATTCTTACAGCAATGTGCAAAAAAATGTCTCTTTTTAGGTTTCTTTTTAGTTCAATACTATTTTCATCATTCAAAAAAAGATAAGAAATACCATAGAGAATTAAAAGTTATAAAAATCAACATATTTTTTCTTCATTACATCACTAGAACTTAAGAGCCTTTAACTCAAAAGTAGTCAGTCATAAACTGAACCTTATTAATTATAAGAAAACATCAGATAGTAAAATATGATTTATCAACATAGCAAAATATAAGGCAAAGGGGATAGTTGCCTCCTATAACAAGATTTTTTTAACTTGAAACCAAATGTCCAAATCATTCAGACACATCCCAAATTGTAGTTTTTGGAGTTTGATAGAGCTAAGTTTGATTCCCCAATTGATCACTTATTGAGTTGTGCAATCTCTGAACATTAATTTTCTCATACTAAAAAATGGTAATAAAACTTACCTCACAAAGTATTATCAGAGTTAAATGAGGTAATATATGTAGGTCATGTGATCGTAGTTAAAATGCTGATGACATTGAAGCTCACAAGTTAATTTCAGAAGACCTGCGTTTAAGTATCAACTGTGTTGTAGTATTATGTACTGACTTGGAGTCTTTCCAAATCTTTTTGCCCAGACCTTTAATTTTTTTTTTTATTTTATAAAATTGAAGCTAGGGCTAAAGTTATATTTGTGAGGATTAATTAATGAAGCTTATTCATTCATTTAAACGGTATTTATTTATTTATTTATTTATTTATTTAATTATAAATAAAACAGCGGAACCAAAAGACACCTGCCCACATTAAGCTGAGATTCTAGTATCTTTACCAAAATTTTACACACAGCAGGAATTTATTTAGCATGAATAAAGATCAGCTCTATTGAAAGAGAATTATAACTCTTCTATTTTACTCAGAATATTATAAAGAAGAAGGAAGGAATCACCAAAAAGATCTTTTCTTAATTCCAAAGCTTGTCTTCAGTTAAAAAAACAGGTTGACAGGGCAGTCTGGGTGGCTCAGCAGTTTAGTGCTGCCTTCAGCCCAGGGCATGATCCTGGAGACCCGGGGTCAAGTCCCATGTTAGGCTCCCTGCATGGAGCCTGCTTCTCCTTCTGCCTGTGTCTATGCTTCTCTCTCTCTCTCTCTCTGTGTGTGCGTGTGTGTGTGTGTGTGTGTGTGTGTATGCTTCTCATGAATAAATAAATAAAATTAAATTAAAACAGGTTGACACATTTTGTGGAAGATTTTTTAAAGAAGCAATGGGAAAAGACAAAATAAATTAGGTAACTTTGAAAAGTGCATATGAGAAATTCAACTTATTGGCACTGTTTTGGTAGTGTTAGTATGTCCATTGCTTTCAATGAAGATTACTTCTGGAAAATAGGATTCCAAGCCACAAAAGGATTCATTATTTTTATTTATTTTAGTGTTTCTAAGCAGGTTGGGGAAGTTTGTTTAACATGATGTTTCTTCACTTTCTACTTTGGATCTGTTTTGCAGAATTTGAGATTACTATAGGAAATACAATATATTAGTCATTTTCTAATTTTTTGTTCACTGATACAATGGTAAAGTATTTGCAGTTTTTATCCTCTTATTATCAAACATACCTTCATAGTAGCTACGAGTATTCACATATGCATATTAATTAATAAACTGATTAAAAATTCCAAAGATTACAGTTGATTAGAGTTTGTTTTTTATATTTGAAATTAGACTTTTAGAAATAACTGGCTTGCCAAGTTACTTTTATTGCTCACCTCATATCGAAAGCTCCATATGCATATTGTTTACATTCAAGAAGAAATACAAATTATTTTGAACTGACTGCTGTGTTGTAGGTTAGTGAATGAACTATTTATTAGCAAAACCACAGTATAAATGAGCCTAAAGGAAAGTATGAAAAATTCTATGGGACTTTAGCCAAAGAGGTTTTATCAGGAGAAGAGGAATGAAGTGAGGCTAAGGATACGGATGTTGCTGTAAGATTATATGTAATTACAATAAGTAAAAAAAAAAAAGTGGAGGAAAAATCTTAAAACTTACGTAAATTAAAAAAAAAAATTATTTATTTATTCATGAGAGACACAGAGAGGCAGAGACATAGGCAGAGGGAGAAGCAGATGCAGGACTCGATCCCAGGACTCCAGGATCACGACCTGAGCCAAAGGCAGACGTTCAACAGCTGAGCGACTCGGGTGCCGCAACTTATGTAAATTTTTATACTATCTTTATTATTTCCCCGGACCAATCATTGGTCTGCAAATAATGTATTATTTGTGGGTTAATGGGTAAGATTTTTGAGGGGGTATTTATTTTATGTTGGTTCCCTAAATTAATCATATACTTACTCGCTCCCATTTTTTCAGGACGGCTGTGATAGATACAACTATTCATAGATATTTACTCTGACAAGAAAGTGTTTTTCCTCCTATGTATAAAAACTGTCACTGTGAATTTAACCTCATATTATATGTTTTGTAAAAAGAAATTACCTTTTCTAAATTTAATTTTAGTCATTGTATTTCAACATTTCAAGCAAATTAATATCTAATTTAGCCATTCTTTCTCATTCTATTTTTTAAATTCTACCTTTATGCTTCTGTTCATCCTTAGGCATTCAAGCTCCTATTTAAAAAAATATATCAGACACACACACACACATATATACAAACACATATTTTGGTGCATTATGGTTCTCTTTCTCTTCACAGCCATATTTTTTAAAAGTGTAATCTTTGCTTTCTTTCCACAACCTTACTTTCCACTCTTGACCAGGATAATTTGCTTCCCTTTCTATCATATGAATAAAATTGTTCTCATCAAGGTAAATGATGACTTTGTTGTTGCTAAAACCAATGGAATCTTTAATTCTTTATTCTTACTCATATAATAGTATTTAACAATTTAATAATTTCTTTCTTAAATCAACTTATTCTGCTTTAGCAGGCTTGTCTAATGTATCTCCTGTCTTTGTGGTTGCTGTCTCAGTTTCCCTTAAAACTGAATTTGTTTTGGGCATCTCAGAGCTGTATCTTTGGCACCTTCTCCATCTCCTCTATATATTTTGCTAGAAGATTAAATCAATTTGCCTGTCCTTAATCTCCATCTGATGTCATGGTGCCTCCCATATCCATGCTGTAACCCAGACCTAAACATCCAAATGCCTTCTGAATATTTCTTCTTGAATATCTCACAGTTGCCTCTGCGTAGTATGTTCCAAACTGAACTTTTCACCTTCTCCTTACTCCGCCACCTACCAAATGACTCTTCTATGTTCTCTACTTCTGCAAATAACATTAACATCTGGCATTTCCAAAGCCAGAAATAAAGACCTAATTTTGACTGCTCATTTTTCTTTCATCCTCAAATCCAAATAATTAACTAGTCTTGCCATTCTTCATTTTCATTGCTACTATGTTACTCCCAAACACTATCATCTCTCATCTAGGTACTCTAACAGTTTCCTAACTTGTTTTATTAACTCCCGTCTTGTCTCCTCCAGCTAATTTTTATAGCAGAGTTGCACCACTCTTTAAAAACAAAAATCTGATGTCATTTTTAAAAATTAAAACCTGTTTGTTGATTCTTATTTTATTTAAAATAGACTCCAAGGGTGCCTGGCTGGCCGAGTTGGTGGACTATGCGACTCTTGATCTCGGCATTGTAGGTTCGAGCCCCACACTGGGTATTGAGATTACTTAAAACCTTAAAAAAATAGAATCTAAATATAAGAGCATAGTTTGCAGGTTCCTTCATTATCTAAGCCCTGATTACATTACTGATTTCATATCTTACCCTTTCCTACTTACAGAGATATTGCTATTTACTCTTAGGTATACACAGACCTATGCATTCACTATAAACACTAGAGGTATTAAATTGCTTTTAGATTCCCAAAGCACCATACTGATATCTTCATTTCTATTTTCACCTATCATCTACTAACATTTAGACTCTCAATTAAGTGGCTTCTACCTCCCAGAAGTATTCCCTAATTCCTTCTGTCTGGGTTCAGAGTTTTTATTTTATGTTCTTAAACATATTCTCATAAGTCCTCATGCAGGGATGCCTGGGTGGCTCAGCGGTTGGGCACCTGCCTTTGGCTGGGGTCATGATCCTGGGATTTCAGATCGAGTCCCGCAACGGGCTCTCTGCATGAAGCCTGCTTCTCCCTCTGCCTGTGTCTCTGCCACTCTTTCTGTGTCTCTCATGAATAAACAAATAAATTTTTTTAAAAAGTCCTCATGCAGACAACCATTGCTTGTTTTAATTGCCTATATTTTCCCACTAGACTATAAGCTATGACTATCTTATTAATTACTCCATCCATGAACCAACCATAAATCCTGGGAGTCAGTACATCTCAATACATATTGATTGAATGTAAAAGATACATAATTAATCAAGCAAATAGTCTTTTGTTGCTAATGCATACAAATGAACTGTAAATAATATTTTATTATTTTATTTTTTAAATATTTCATTTATTTATTCATGAGAGATAGAGAGAGAAAAGCAGAGGCATAGGCAGAGGGAGAAGCAGGCCCCATGCAGGGAGCCCGATGTGGGACTCCATCCGGGGACTGCAGAATCATGCCCTGGTCTGAAGGCAGATGCTCAACTGCTGAGCCACCCAAGCATCCCTGTAAATAATATTTTTAAAATATAATTGTATTTAACTTTATTTAAAGGCAGTACGTGTGCATTGTGAAAATCTTGTCAAATCCAGACATAATGCTTAAAGTTATATTTACTGCAAATTATAACACATAAAAATAATAGCAATTTTTGAAAATCGATCCTTTATTTTTATACAATTCAGAAAATGATATATTTCTAAGTTGCTTTTCTATATTATTGTGTTCAAATTTATTTTATAATCTACATAAATGTGGTTTGATTTCTTTGAGAATCAACAATGATGCTATGTTCACTTTTTCTGATAAAGATTTAGAAATAATAAATTCAGTGAGACAAATCCTTTTATAAAATGTGTCTAATATGTTCAAAATATGTTTTAGCTATTCTTTAAAAAGAAGAAGGTGGCTCTTTTAAAAATAGTTTCTCAAAGCTAGCTTATTAAATGCTAAGAAATTCCTAATTGGCAGCAATAGGGAATCATTGTTGTATATCATTGTTGTATACTGAAGACATTGGTCAGGACAGTTAGTAGCGATTTCTGTGGTAAAACAAATGACATTATAAAATTTCTCTTCAGTATCATTGATTTTGTCTTTATTTATCGAGATCGAGAGAAGCAGAGACATAGGAAGAGACAGAAGCAGGCTCCCCTGTGGGGAACCCCATACGGGACTTGATCCCAGGACCCCAGGACCCTGGGATCACAACCTGAACTGAAGGTAGACACTTAAGCACTGAGCCATTCAGGTGCCCCTGATTTTGTCTTTTAAATGGTTGGCCCTAGCATGGCAAATGTGTTGAAATCATCATTTGGGGCAAATAAAGCAGGAGTCCCCAGGGTTAAAAAGTCTCAAATTTAGTCTTTAAGGATTAACTGGATCACTTAAAAAATATAGGTTTCTGCACTTTATCCTCAGAGATCCCATACTGATAGGTTTGTGGAAGGCCCAGTAGTGCTCATTATAGCAGGTGCTTGTACAGATTTTGGTGTAGGACATATCTGGGTCATACTTTAAGAAACACTGACATGGGATTTGGGCCTACACCACTTGTGGACTTTTCATGTGATCTCGACAGTTTTTAACAATGTGATTTTTTTTGTTTTTAATAATATAAATATAATAATAATATAAATATGAGCATGAAATATAAACAAACTCCTTTCATTTTTATGGAAAATGCATGTTTTACCTTTAGAAATATTGTCTTATGTAATAACATTTTTACTTGAAAATGGTTAGGTTTTTGTTGTTGTTTTAAATACTTTATTTATTTATTTGAGAGAGAGAGAGAGAGAACAAAGGAGCAGGAGCCATGGGAGGGGGAGAGAGACAAGCAGACTCCCCGCTGAGCAGGGAGCCCAATGCAGGACTATCCCAGGACCCCGAGATCACAACCTGAGCCAAAGTCAGATGCTTAACTGACTGAGCCACCCAGTTGCCCTCCAAAAGGTTAGTGTTTGGACCCACACTGCTTTTATACCCTGAGGCCTTCCCATATTAATTTTTTTTCCCACCATACAGCTACTTCCATACCTGGAGGCTCATGTAAAATGAAATGGGATTTTGACTACTGAATACATGTAGCTAGTGTCTGTATCTATCCTTTTATTCCCACATAGCATTTCACTACTTATAGGCAGTTTGAATTGAAACATGTCATTTAGGTAAATTCAGACATCCCATTCATAAAGAGATTTGTTGTAAAACATAACTGATATTCTAGTACTACAATATAAAATTTGCTTAAACTCCGTTCTAATATTGCACTTTAAAATCCATTATAAATTGCAATTATAGACTATCGGTTTTCAAAATAGTCAAAAGCACACATTTGAAAACACAAGCTTTATTTCTGGCCTCACCACTCATGTGACTTTGCTGAATTCTCTCAGACTTCTTTACTTATTGTTGATATACTGAACAGTTATGAGCATCTTCTCATTTTTTGCTGATATCAGTGGGTTTAAAAATGAAAACACAAAGACCCCTTGCCTTGCCTTCCTTTCAGTGTTTACCTGAAGATCAAATAAAGTAGCTTTATAAACTCTAGTTCCACATCAGTACAAAATTCTATTTTATTTGCTCTAAGTACACAAAAATGATTTTCCTAAAAGTTGGTTTTGTAAACTTCCTAGATAAAACCACACAATGGACAAATGTGCTTTAGATAATAACTTTCAAAGCTTTTAAAATCTCTCTGTAATGATCTGCTGTGTCCCTGGTCCCTGCATACTGTTCTTCTTTGTTAAAATTGGTGCTTAAAACTAAATTTTCCTCAGGTCCAAACTAGAATCTTTTATCTTGACAATGTATCTAGCTCACTTCTGAGAATATGCCATTGTTAATAACTGCTTTATTCTCATTAAAATCTCCTGCTAATTTCCATTCAGTAATACACAGATTATTTTCCTTCAAAACTCATTAGCCATTCCTTATAGGTATCTTATCATGAAATCAAAACTGTTAAAGGTGATGAATGAGGGATCCCTGGGTGGCGCAGCGGTTTAGCGCCTGCCTTTGGCCCAGGTCGCGATCCTGGAGACCCGGAATCGAATCCCACGTCGGGCTCCCGATGCATGGAGCCTGCTTCTCCCTCTGCCTGTGTCTCTGCCTCTCTCTCTCTCTCTCTCTCTCTCTGTGACTATCATAAATAAATAAAAATTTAAAAAAATTTTTTTAAAAAAAGGTGATGAATGAATTTTAAAACCTATTCAGGGATGTTCTAATATGCTTGTATGTGTGTTTGTGTGTGTGTGCACACTTATGTATGTGTATTTGAGCAGATCCATGCATTTATGCAATAGCTGATATGTAGGAACCACATTTTCAAATGTGTAAATGTAATTAAATGTCCTTCTATCCACATAACATGAGATATCTGCTATCTCTCATCTATTTTACCTAAAACTGCCCTGACCATAGGTCACTACTGATGGAAAATCTCCAGATTGTTCTGTTAGCATATGTGGCCATGCTCTGAACCATGCTATAATAAACCTGATCTTAGCTGTTTGGAACAGGCAAGATGACATGGCCAATAGAATCTAACCTATTGCACTAGTACATGAGGATATATGATTCCAAGTCAGTGGTCAAGCAAAAGTATATATATATACTCACTCTTGGGAATTCAGAATGGAGATCCAGGGTAGGATGAGAGAGGGTCATCAAATTGATCACAGAGTGGAAACATACAGTTTAAAAAAATAGAAAGAAGGAGAGAGAAGCTGTGTCACCAAAATGGCAGAGTTCTGCAACTCATGCTTTGAAGGTATTTCAAGAGATTGTGTTTACTAAGACTTCAATGAATCTTGAATGAATCATTTCCCATTTTTCTTTTTGGTGGGCTTGACTGCACTATAGTTACTGTATATGGTTACTACACTATAGTTACTTTTCTCAAGAGGTATAATTGAGCTTTTCCTGGGTTCTGGGAAGCCTCAACTCATGACTGAAATATTTGTTTTCTCATGTCAACATATATCTATATAATAGAACTCCCATTATTTGAATTACTCAAACTGCTTCAATGTTCTTTGGTTCCAATGTTCTTTGGAACCAGAAGAGCTAACACAGATTCCTAGTGCGGAAAGAACTGTGATCAAATCATCTCAATTGGAAACTATTTTTCTTGCTTTTCAGAGTCATAAAGAAAAGGACCTCAAAGAAAAAAGTATTATATAAAATAAAGGATTTATGATTGTATGGACTTTATTTATTTTAAATCATCAATGATGTTCCGTTAGCATCATTCACAGTTTTGGCAGTCTGGTTTTGAATAACACTAAATAGTTCTCTATGTCTGGACTGACTTGGGTGACCTGATTATTTTAAGCAGAATATTTAAGTAGATGGATTATAACACCATTTATACAACATGCACATGTTCATTCATTATGTATATATTTGTGGCCAAATAAGTTTTTTTTTTTTTTCCCCCAGCACAATCTACTTTGACTGGCTAAAAACCAAAATAAACCTTAATTTATGATTTATCATTCTGCAATTGGTTATCACAATGGATGCTTTGGTAGATTCCCTAAACTCCTTCCTCAAGACCATCCAGCAGTTACTGGAAATAACAGCAACTGACCACACAGAGCTCAATCCCTCAAGAAGAGTTGTGCTCAGCTACAAGGAGCTGCTTTACCACAGGTGACTAGGGGCAGTCCATGGCCAATGGCTGCCTAATGAAGGGATACAATGGCCCTGCCTCAAGTTGGGACAACTTTAAAGGCCCACCTCATCTCTAGAGTTCCCAAGAGCATTGGCTGAAGTCTGAGATGCAACTGCATTACACGTTATCTTGTATCCCTCTGCCCAGGCCCTGTCATCACTTGTTTATATGTGTATGTTCTACTAGAGGACCCCATAAGCAACCTATGTGAAATTGTCTGTCACTTAATAGGGAACTCATTTTTCTGATACAGAAAAAACTTAGGTCCTGCATTTTACAAAAATATGAGATAAAGGAATTTTCCTCCTTGAGTTTTGAAAAGAATAATCTGAAAAAGCTCAAAAACACAACGAAGAATAATTTCATCGGGTTTATGAAAACTTCTCATTTTCAATACAATAAATATCATGAGATAGAAATGACACTTGTCCTCACAATATCCAAGATAGAGACTTACTTCAGATTTTTCTAGGTGGAATTGGCTGGGATTGCATATATTTGATGAGTGCTAAATCTAAAGAGTTTAACCTTTAAGCCATTTACAGGCAGAACTGTGTATAATTCTTAGGTAAAACAGGAGATACATATTTTGTATTTTGTATTTTAAAAATAGAAGTGGAGAATCAAAAGGTGTATTGTGAAAATGAGAACAGCAAGTTGCATATATATCTATAGTACAGTTTTTATAAGTGCAAAGGCACCAAAATCCTTAAGAAGCTTGTGTATATATTTGTATATATTTGAGGTTGAAGAAACTTATGTAACAGGCATTAACTATCATAAGGTGAAACTAGTAGAAAGGAAAGTTAGCAAGAGTGTGAATACAGTCCTTTAAAAGGTTTAAAATAATCATTATTCCTCTATATTATTCTAGTGTTTTTTCCTGGTTGAAGTTAAGCGGTATGAGGTCCATAATTTTGGAAGAGACATTAGAGATTTAAAATGAAATAGAACAATGCCTTTAATATAAAAAACAGACTACAGAAAACTAAATAAAAATTTTGTTCATTGTAATGTGATACCGGCTGATGTTGATATTACTGAAAGGATGGCTCTAAGTTCACAGTGGAATTGACTGTAAACAGAAGCAATAGTTTCAAAGAACTGTGGTAAGCATAAACCAAATTGGGTTATAATTGATGACAGAATTTTAAAATGTTTCTTTCCTAAAGTGATGCCTATATTACTGTTGACTATTAAGTTATTTATTTTTCTTATTTCTGTCTTCAAAACCATGTTTAAAGAAGTAGCAGAGATAGAGCATGTCATGTTTAAAAGCCCTCAAAACTCCCCGTAACTTTCAGGGTAAAATCCAGACTCATTAAACTGGAATGTAGGTCTCATATATCCTTTCTGCTTACTCTTTAACTTCATCTCCCCCTCCGCCCCCTCACGTGGTTTACTTCAGCCTTCAGATTGTGAGAGGCCTTCAAGGGTATCTGCTTCTGTATCTTTGTACATTTTGCTTCCTTATGCTAGAAAGTTCTATCCACCAAGTTCCACTTTCCCAGATCAGTTTTATTCCTCCTTTACTAGTAAAGCAAAAGCAAGATATCTTCTTCTCTAGGTAGGATTTTTGTGCTTCCAAACATTAGCCTGGATTAGGCGCCTTCCCAGCACATCCCCTCATATCTCAGGGTTTTTCTTTTTCATGGCATTCATCCCAGTGAATTCCTTTTTTTTAGCTTTATTGAAGTTTAATTGATATACAATAAACTGCACATTTTAAAGTGTATAATTTAATGAGCTTTGACATATGTATAGAGCCATGAAACCATCACCACAAATCAAGATAATGAACTTTTTCTGTCACCCACAAAAATGTCTTCATGTCTTTGTATTTCCCCCTATCCCTCCCTACCCTCCCTGTGCATCCCCCAGGCTACCACTGATCTGCTTTCTATCATGATAGATTAGTTTGGATTGTCTAGAATTTTATATAAATGAAACCATACAATGTACTCTTTTATCTCTGGCTTTTTTCACTCAGCATGATTATTTTTGGATTCATCAATAGTTTATTTGTTTTCTATTTCTGAATAGTAATCCATTGTATGGTTATACCAAGATTTGTTTATCCATTCACCTGATAGACATTAGTGTTGCTTCCAGTCTGGGGCTATTACCAAAAAAGGTGTTCTGCATAGTTTTGTACATCTTTCTGTGGACATACACTATTATTTTTCCTGTGTAAATTCCTAGGATTGTGTATTAATTTCTAGGGCTGTTTTAATAAAATATGGCCAATTGTGTGGTTTAAAATAATAGAAATTGATTTGCCCACAGTTCTGGAGGCTAGAAGTCCAAAATCAAGGTGTTAGCATAGTTATGTTCCCTCCAAAGGCTATAAGGAAGAATTCTTCTTTGCTTCCTCTAGATTCTGAGATTTCTTGGCATTCTTTGGCATTTTTGATATTCCTTGGCTTGCAGATGGATCACTCTATCTATGTATAGCCTTCAATTCTATGTATTTGTGTCTCTGTATCCAGATTTCCCTCTTCTTATAAGAACACCAGTCATATTAGATTTAGGGCCCACTTTAATCAAGTAGCATCTTATCTTGAGTACATCTGCAAAGACCCTATTTCCACATAAGGACATATTTATAGGTTCTGAGTAGATATGAATTTAAAATTTTTTTTGACTTTAAATTCAATTAATTAATGTGTAATGTATAATTAATTTCAGATGTAGGGGTCAGTGGTTCATCAGTCTTATATAATACTGAGTACTCATTACATCACATGTGGATGTGAATTTTGAGGGGATACTATTCAACCCAATACAGAGCCTAGCATTTCTTTGGACAAGATTAATCCATCTTGTATAGATATTTTGCAAATATATTCTCCTAGGAAGGGCTTGCCTTTTCATTTTTACGTCAATGTCTTTTGAAGAGCAAAGTTTCCAACTTTGATAAACTCCAAATTAACTGCTTATTTATTCTATAGTTTGTCCTTTTGTATTGTGTTTAAGAAACATAAAAGATCATTAAGATTTTTCTCTTATGATATCTTTTAGAAGTTTTCCAGTCTTAAATCTATGAACCATTTAAAGTTAATTTTTGTATATATTGTGAATTAAGAATAGAGGTTTGTTTTTGTTTGTTTTGTAATAGTTATACAATTGTTTAGCACCATTTGTTAAAAATATTATTCTTTCCCCGTTGAATTGTCTTGGTATTAAAAACATAAATTGAATGTATTTACAGGTCTAATTCTAGACTCTATTTCTGTTCTGTCGTTGATCTATTTTTTAAGTCCTTATGCCAAAACCATACTTCCCTGATTATTCTAATTTTATAATAAGTCTTAGAATTAGATAATAAATCTTCTAACTTTATTTTTATAAAAGTTGTTTTTATTAGTTCTAGACCCCTTGTGAGTCTATATAAATATAGAATTTTATTGCTGGAGTTTTCATTGAGATTGCATTAGATCTATAGAACAATTAAGGAGAATTGGTATCTTAACAACATTGAGTCTTCCAAGATATACATTCAATTGGATCTTTAAATTCTCAGCGATGGTTTTTAGTTTTCAATATACAGATGCTGTATACATTCTATCAGATTTATTCCTATTTCTTATTGTTGATGCTACAGTTGACTTTTGAACAACACAAGTTTGAACTGTATGGGCCCATTTATACATGGATTTTTTTCATTAACATTGTACAGTATTGTAAATGTATTCTCTCTTCCTTATGACTTTCCCAATAACACTTTTTCTCTAGCTTACTTTACTGTAAGAATACAGTATATGATATATATGCATATATATATAACATATAAAATATGTTAATTGGCTGTTTATATTATCAATAAGGCTTCTAGTCAACAGTAGGCTATTAGTAGTTAAGTTCTGAGGGACTCAAAAGTTACATGTAGATTTTCAACTATACAAGGAGTTGGTGCTCCTAACCTCCATGTTGTTCAAGGGTCAATTGTATTTTTTATGTTATTATTTTTAATCTCTATTTTGAATGGGTTTTTGCTAGTATAAAAAGTAATTGATAAATGTATAGTGATCTAGTATCATTCAACATAAGCTCATTTTTTTTTAGGCTTAGTAGATTTTTTTTTAAGATTTTATTTATTTATTAATGAGGGAGAGAGAGAGAGAGAGAGAGAGAGAGAGAGAGAGAGGTAGAGACACAGGAAGAGGGAGAAGCAGGCTCCATGCAGGGAGCCTGACATGGGACTTGATACCAGTTCTCCAGGATCAGGCCCTGGGCTGAAGGCTGCACTAAATTGCTGAGCCACCTGGGCTGCCCTAAGTAGATTTTTTTTTTTATAGCTCCCACAGGACTTTCTACATAGATAATAACGTTGTCTATAAATCCAAACAGTTTTTCTCCTGTACAATTCCAAGGCCTTTTTCCCCCACCTCACCCTTTTTCTTGCCTTACTGCACTAACTAGCACCTCTAGTATGATGTCAAATGGAAGTTGAAAGGAGACATCCTTCCTTTGTTAATGATCTTAGGGGAAAAAAGTTAGTCTTTGAGGTTTTAAGAGATTTTTTTTCATTCAAGGTACAATATTGCATTCTCTAGTCTTTTACACAGTCAATAAACATGGGTTTCCTAAATTACAGAAAGATAATGAGAATTTAAAATATATAGAACAACTTAAGAGTTATAAAGAGTTATGTGTATACACATAAGTTGAAAGAAAAGGAAAATATCTTTTATACTATAGAGCAGATGCTCAATAAAACTTTTTGCATGTTTTAATTGTCCATCATAAATTATTGAACCAAAAAGCTTATCTGTTTATTATAGTCTTATATTTAGCTTTCTTTTATATTGGGTTTCTTTTGGTATCAGTTGTTCACCTTTAGTTATGTTCAGTTTTCTTTTTTTTAATATTTTATTTACTTATTCATGAGAGACACAAAGAGAGTCAGAGAAAGAGGCAGAGACAGGAGAAGCAGGCTCCATGCAAGAACCCCAATATGGGACTTGATCCCGGGACTCTGGGATCACACCCTGAGCTGAAGGCAGATGCTCAGCCGGTGAGCCACCCAGGTGTCCCTGTTCAGTGTTCTAAAGAACTATCTATAGGTACATCTTTGTCTGTATCTATCTCAGGTAGGTATGGGGCATTAAATTATTCTTGTTTCTATTTGCGCTGATATTTAAAGATAGCGATAATGTCCTTTGTCCACATGTTGTGTTATCACCTTTGAAACAGATTCCCTATCAGAATACATGGACATGTCGAGAGCCCAAAATTTACATTCTGCTGCTTTGTTGATTTAGACAGTTTCTTTCTGTCTTTCTCTACATATTGTATTTATTTGAGAGAGAGAGAGAGAGAGAGATAGTGACAAAGATAGCACAAGCAAGGAGGAGAGGGAGAAGCAGGGTCCCCGCTTAGGCAAAATCCTTCTGATAAGAGTATTTGCAGCTGAAAGTTTACCTAAGAGCCAAAGAAATTTCTAATTATAAAGGAATTGAGAAGATCCTTTCTCCTTGAGATTATTATTAAAAATACCTTAAATTTCAGAATGTTGCACACTGAAGTTTGCTATAAGGGAAGGCCGGTCCCATGTGCAAAAGATTGATGACTTGCACTTGACATTGTCTTAGGGAGGGTAGTATTTGAGCACAGTGTATAGTTTATGCTGGAATACATTCAGACCTATGATTTTGGGCATGCTTGAGAAAATGGAAGGCAAGCAAGTGGCAATATATATCATAATTAGTCACCAGATCTTTGATAAAGGAGCAAAGGCAATACAATGGAGAAAAATAGTCTCTTGCACAAAAGGTACTGGAACAACTGGATATCTACATACAAAAAAAAAAAAAGAATCTAGACAAATCTCACACTCTTCACAAAAATTAACTCAAAATAGACTGTAGACCTAAATGTAAAACGCAAAATTATAAAAGTCTTGAAAGATAATCTAGAAGAAAACCTAGATGACCTTGGATCTGGCAATGACTTTTCAGACAAAACAGCAAAGTTATGATCCATTTAAGAGTTAATAAGCTGAACTTCATTAAAATTAAAAACATCTAGTCTGTGAAAGGCAATGTCAAAAGTATAAGACAAACCACATGCTAGGATAAAATATTTGCAAAAGACACATCTGATACAGGCCAAAATATGTTATCCAAAATATACAAAGAACTCTTAAAAGGTAACAATAAGAGAACAAGCAATGCTATTAAAATATGAGGCAAAATCTTAACAGACACCTTGCCACAAAGATATACAAAAGGCAAATAAACATATGCAAAGATATTCTACATCATATAAGTGAAATGGCAATTAAGACAATGAGATAACATCATATGGCTGTTTGAATGGTCACAATTCAGAACACTGACAACATCAAATGTTGGTGAGGATGTGGAGCAACAGGAACTCTTGTTCATTGCCAGTGGGAATGCAAATGGCAAGCCTACTTTGGAAGACAGTTTGGTGGTTTCTTATGAAACTAAATATACTCTTAGCATATGATCTAGCAATCACACTCCTTGGTATTTGCCCAAAGGAGTTAAAAATTTATGTCCACATGAAAATCTGCACATAGATTATACCAGCTTTATTCATAGTTACTAGAACTTGGAAAGAAGCAAGATGTTTTTCACTAGGTGAATGAATAAATTGTGGTACATCTAGAAAATAGAATATTATTCAGCACTGAAAATACCCTGAGCTATGAAGCCATGAAAAGGGAAAGAAGCCAACTTGAAAGAGCCACATCATGTATGATTCCCACTATATGACATTCTAGTAAAAGCAAAACAATGCAGACAGTAAAATGATCAGTGGTTGCCAGTGGTTAGGGGTGAGGGATATAAATAGGCAGAGCACAGAGGATTTTTAAGGCAGTAAAAATATTCTGTATAGTGCCATAATGATGGATACGTGACATTGTACATTTATCCAAACCTACACAATATATACACCAGGAGTGAACCCTAAGATAAACTAGATTTTGGGCAACAGTGAGTGATGTGTCCATCTAGGTTTATCAAATATAATAAATGTATCATTCTGATGCCAGATGTTGATGATGGAGAGGCTATGCATGTTGAAGGTAGGTATGGGGGTATATGGTAACTCTGTATTTTCCCCTTAATTTTACTTCAATCCTTAAACTGCTGTAAAAACAAAGTTTTAAATAAAATAAAATAAAAATAAAGTATAATAAAATAAAATAACTGTTATAGTTAAGGCTCAAGGTAATTCTTTTTGCTGTGGGATCTCCCTAATGAACCTAACACTGGGAGGAATCCTTCCCCAAAGAATGAACTGCATTGAAAAAGGCCTAACCTCAGAGCCAAATTGACTTCTGCGTATCTTACATTTTTCGGCATACCTCAGAGCTTCAGCTCTGTGGCAATTTCTATTGCTCATGGCCTTGCACTGGATAGCTGAACTGCTCTGAATTTAAGCCAGAGGAGCAATTTGGTACTGGAGAACTTTTAACCACAAAGAGAGGCTATGAAGAGGGCCAACCCTTGCATAAATCTGGCTTAATAAGGTACACTTGAATTCTCAGTCTCTGGCCACATTAGCCCAGTAAGCAGGAAAGAAGCAAGAATTCAATAAGCCAGGGCAAGCAAGTTCTTAGGAATAGTTTGGGATATTGGATAAAGGCTGGCTTTCCTGCTATGATGAGCAAGTAAAGATTCAGAGTTGTCATAATATGAAAATTCTTTTAATTATGACATTAATTTATACTCAAAACAAGAAAAGTAGAATCCATATTTAAAATATGTGTATTGAGTTTCTGAATTTGTTTTTAAACAAAATTAAACCTCATACCCCCAATTTTGAAGTTTCTTTCAACAAATATGTTAGTCCTTATTTGATAACTTGCCATTGAAATAGTTTCTTTTATAGTCAATGCATATGTTGGTAAATATTTTAATTTCATTTAAACAGAAGAAAATTGAGCATACAGATATATCTTGGGTGAATGCTTTTTATGCTAAAACATTTATCTTCATCATCATCATCATCATCATCATCATCATCATTCTCTAGGCTTTTGAAAAGCTGAACTCAGATAATCAAACAAGCCAGAAATTCAAACTATTATGTAAAAACAAACAATAACTCTTGGGCATCAAGAGCTTTGGGTTCTAGTCCTAGCTCTGCCACTAAGTAGCTGGGTAAGGCCTTGGATAAATCACCTACATCCATTAGACCTTTGATTTGTCCTTTCTAAAAAAAAGGAATTATACCACATGATTTCCAAGGACCCTTACAGTTCTAAAAGCTCTAAATTTTCTTGCCTATGCACTTGTTACAAATATTTTATTCACATAGCAATATCTCATTTTACAAAATGCTGCCCAAGCAGGATATGTTGCATCCTTCAGGAATTAAATCAATCAGGTTGTAAAAACAACTATTTCATTTAGGATAGGGAAATTAAAAAAAAAAACCTGCATAATCTTAATATATTAAGATAGAGATTTCAAAGTATTTGACATCTTAATAATTGTAAAATATCCTGATTTTACTATTTTTTGCCTTATGAAAAAGAAAAAGCTGTTAATACACAATTTAAAATGAGTGCTTCTTTTCAAGCTCTCTAAGAAATAGTAAAAGGTTTTTTCCCCTCATCATCAGGATGTGGCTATCAAGTGAAAAGCTGAATTAATTTGAACTCAACATAGTATGTGCCATTTTTCAGTAAATACATATTTTCTTTTTCAATAGTCTGATGAAATTCCATGGTGATTTTCATGCCTCAGAAAACCTACCTGTTATTTAATTTTTTTCTTACCATAAGTTTTTACTATAAATTTTTATATCATATATGTGTATATTCAATAAATATTAGCTATTTCTAAATTATTTCACAAGTATACAGTAGGAAGATATACCATCATAAAATATCATCATCATGAATAGGCTGGTAAAATACAACATCCACAGTAGTTATCCTTGGCTTTCTAGAACATTTGTTAATCAAAGTGTGGACCATGGGCCAGTAGCCTAGTATCACCTGGGAACTTACTAGAATTGCAGAATCTTAGCCCATCCCAGACCTCCTGAATTAAGATTGAATCATAAACACTTTCAAATTTGAGTAGCATTGGTCTAAAGAGATACTGATAGTTCCAGTCTGAGGACCATGATTTAAGTAGCAAGCAAGGAGACATCCTGGTGGGGAGGCCCTGCTATTTGTATTCCCCTTCCTCCACCTCCCACCTTCATGTTTTTCCTGAGATAGTAATGAGATGCTGATTAATACTCATAGAGTGATACCTTTTCTCCCAAAAGAGTGCCTGAATCTGACACTTATGAGAGGCCTTTGTTATAGAGAAATTTTCTTGTGTTGGCTTTGAAGGAAGATGTTTTCAGGGTTAGTATAAACCATTTAGATGATATATTGAATACATTTTCATTCCATTTTGAAAGTAAATCTATGATTGGCTGCTCATATGTGAGGGAAAAATGGTTAATTTCTAGGCATTTAAAAGGGTTTTTAATTGTAAATCAATTGTTTCTAAGTATTTATGCTTGGATACCCAATCATTAAAAAATCCATAGACATTGTATGACTACATCTAAGGGATAGATGTTGGTTCAAAATGTGCTGAATACAAACATTATAAAGTATAATATATAATTTTCCTACATCTATTTTCACTTCTGGTTGCCTCCCTCATCCAAAGATATTCGTGCTTTGGATAGAAAATCTTGTGATGTCATTTGAGAAAAAATTACGGTGTGAGTTTTGCTTATAACAATGTAGTGGTCAGAAGAACCCACTCCACCTTGGCACTAGATTATAGTTCAGAAAATGTTCATGCTTATTTGTAATGTGTCCAGAAGATACTGAAAGAGAGAGATTTGAAGTTGGAAAGAGTTCATACAAATCAAATTGAATGCTTCCTAAAATAAAGTACAATATGATATGATATGATACAGCATAATATAATACAAGACTTGCAGAAAAAGGCTGAATCTGAAGGATAGAATAAAGGAAACAAAAAAGGTAAAAAAAGGTAAATGAAAGTTTACTCTTCCTAACTTTCCCAGTTACTCTTCTGCATAGGGGATATCAAGTTACAAAATGGTAGTGGACTAGGTTTATTTACCTAATGAACGAATGCCCGATGCTTGCCTGTCTACAGAATGCATTTTTAGAATCTGCACTACTACCTCAAGAAAGGGAAGAAAGTAATGGTTTGTAGGACATTACAAAATGCTGGATTGAACAGCAGGCATAGTGCACTGGGGTCAATGTAAGGGGAAAATTTTGTAAAAATTGTCATATAAATTATAAATCAATTTTAAAAGTTTGAAATGAAGAAAGTGGAAAGAGTAAAAATATAGAGATTAAAGAATATAACAGAAGGATAAAAATGGAAGATTAAAGTGTGTAAAGAAGCTATAGAAATGAGAGGAAGAGACACTTATAGAAAAGTATTATTAAGTATTATTTGTGCAAATATTGAACTGACCCAAATTTATACAGCTAGTTAGTGACAGATCCAAAGTTTACCTAAAAATGACTGACCCCAGAATTTTTGTTATTGATGTAGTAAGGATCCTAGATATTTATATTTCTAGGAATGAATTTTAGATTATGTAATCTATAGCGCTAATATTATATCTCCAGAAATGAAACATAAAGCTTTTCCCTTTTTTATGAAAGGGTTTGTTTCTCACCTCAAATTGTTTAGGTAGTCTTGAAAGGTAGTGTAAAAAAGTTAAAAGGCCTGGGATTTTTACTTAAGACAAGGATTCAAATCCAGAGTCTAACACTTACTACTTTTCACATTTTTGTTCATCTCATTGTCTCATTTGTCTCTCTCCAACATTTGATGGGAGATCAAATAAGATTATAATTATGGCATAGTGCTTGACATTGGCTAGACATTCAAAAATGGTAATTATTAGTATTATTTCTGAAATTACTGTTATTTTTACTGTTATTCTCAAGCACTACTGACTGTTATTAGTCTCCTAGATTTCTCCACTAGAATATGAACTATATAAGAGCATGAAATTGGGATGTTTCTAGGCTCATGCCCATGTCTGGCACAGAATATTTGCTCTGTAAACCTATAAATGGGAAGCTGCTAAAAAAATAATTGAATAGGACACCATTGCTGTTGACGATAAATTAATTTAGTATTTTTATTAGAATCTCATGCTTGTACTGGTTTATTTATTTATTTTTAAAGATTTATTTATTTATTTATTTAAGGGCGAGAAGAGCAGAGAGAGATAGAATCACAAGCAGACTCCCCACTGAGCATGGAGCCCCACTAGACGTGGGGTGGGGTTCAATCTTAAGACCCTGAGATCATGACCTGAGTGGAAATCAAGAGTCTGATGTTTAACTGACTGAGCCACCCAGGCACCTTGATATTTGTACTTATTTAAAATGACTCTAAAACATAGACTTAGAGGGAAATTTGGGGGATTGAGAGATTACTCTCTTTTAATGCATCAATTTTTTCATATATATATTTAAATATATATATACATATATATTTATATATATAAGAAAAAATATATATAAATAATATACATATAAAATATATATATAAATATATATATGAAAAAATTCATATATATATGAAAAATATATATATGTATGTATATATATTTAAAGTAGGCAAGTGCTAAAGCAGTGATTTCACAGTGATGAAAATTCCATTTATTGTAGCATTTGTATTTCAGCTCTATATTTACAATTGACTCTCCCCCTACCACCCTAAATATAGTGCATAATAAAATGGAATTTCCAGACAGAACTTCGTTTTTTACTGCTTGATATATATCAGAGAAACTTTCTCCTCTTTGCATTCATTGGCAATTATGCAGCATTCCTTCAAAATACATCTGCATTTGGGTTTCTATTTTTATGTTTCCCTTTAAGCTATTTGCAGATGAAGTCACTCAATGGTGTATAGTGCTTTATTTCTTTTCTTGTGCCACAGTCAGCATAAAAACTTTACAGTCTCATAAAAAAGAAAAGTACGCAATAAATGGATCTAATGAGCTTCTGAAAAATAGAAGTTTGAATATTTAATAAAATTCAGAGCTTTCATAGGAGTTTGAATATATTACAAAATCAGAGCTTTCATTTCATGTAATAAAAAAAGCAGAGTAATTTGTCCACAAGAGTCAAATCTAAGAAAATCTATACCCTTTTTTTCTAATTTGTCTAAATGTCCATTATTTGTGGCTCATAAACAAGCTCATTGGAGATTCATTGATTTGATGTCTACTATGTTCAGGATGCTGCACTGTATGGGTGTGGATTTCTAGACATATATTTTTCCTTTAGGTACTGTCCTTCAACCAGCCTGTGGTCCACCTGCCATGACATGGCTCATGATTGGGCCTTATAGGCAATAAGTACTAACTTTGGATTTTCTCCTGATTCTATGAGTAATTGTGTCACTTTGGACAAGGCCACTTATTTTCATTTATTTATTCAATGTATATTTAATGATGATCCTCTATTTCCCTATCACTGTTTCAGGTTCTAGAAATAGAGTAATAGTACTGTAGATGAATAATCTGCCTTTTCACTGTCACTCATGTGTCAGTGGGACTGCCTTAATAGTCACTAGCTCCATTTTCCTCTTTCTAAATGTGTTAAACTATCATCTCTTAGGGCATGGTGAGGACTGAACTGGATAACAGGTATGAGACTCTAAAAGTAATTTAATGCCTAATGGAACATAAATGCTCAAGAAACATTAGTTTGCATGCCACCACATTCTATTCCAACAGAACACATAATATATTTGGGTAAAATAAGTTAAGGATCAATTTTATACTTTGAATTATAATCTAAAATTATTTTGTTGTTCATTCTATAATCATAGAATGTTATGACTTTGTTGCAATATCATAATATTTTGATACTTTAAACACTGTAGATAATGTGAAAGATAATTCCAAACCATTGTTGAAAACGTTAATAATTTAACTTTGATAATTTTTTGAACATTAGCAAAGCCAAAAATCGTTTAACTTTAAGTGCTTCAGATGTGCAACATAATATTAAGATTCTATTGGGGATCCCTGGGTGGCTCAGCAGTTTAGCGCCTGCCTTTGGCCCAGGGCATGGTCCTGGAGTCCTGGGATCGAGTCCTGCATTGGGCTCCCTGCATGGAGCCTGCTTCTCCCTCTGCTTTGTCTCTGCATCTCTCTCTCTCTCTCTCTGTCTCTCATGAATAAATAAATAAAATTTTTAAAAAAGATTCTAACTTAGAAGCTTCATGGTGGTTTCCTCCAGTAATAATCAAAATGGTATTTAAGATATTCTAGTGTGAATTAGACATTCTCTTGAATTTAAAAATCCTTGAAATGTAATTGTAAGGTTGCACATTTAAATTTAGTTAAAACATTTTTAAAGAGTTTTTATTAATATAATTTTAGATTTATACAAAGGTGGCAAAATAGTGTAGAGCATTCCCATCTACGCCATATCTAGTTTCCCATATATTTAACATTTTACATTAGTATTGTCCATATGTCACAATTAATGAATCAATGTTAATTCATTATTACTTATTAGAGTCTATTCTTTATTTATACTTCCTTAGGTTTTAACTAATACCCTTTTTCTATTCCAGGATCCCATCAGAATAACATATTATATTTAGCTGTTACATCTTCCTAGGCTTCTCAGACTTTCCTCATCTTTTATGACTTTGACAGCTTTGAGGAATCAGATATTTTATAGAATGTTAATCAGGATTTGTTTGATGTTTTTCTCATGAACATGGAGTTAAAGGATTTGGGAGAGGAGGATTATAGAGATTAAGTTCCATTTTCATTATATCATATCAAGCATGAAAACTATTAACTGACATCATTGCTGATGTTAAGTTGTCATCTGGCTGAATGGTGCTTGCCAGGCTTCTTCACAGTAAATTTCTTTATACTCTCTTTCCATACAGTACTCTTTGGAAGGAAGTCAGTGTGTGGGGGCCACACTTAAGGGGTGAGAGTCATTGGGGTGCTTGGGTGGCTTAGTCGGTTAAATGTCTGCTTTTGGTTCAGGTCACAATCCCGGGGTCCTGGGATGAAGCCCCACGCTGGGCTCCCTGCTCAATGGAGAACCTCCTTCTCCCTCTCCTTCTGCCCTGCCCCTAACTCATAGGCACACTCTCTCTCTCAAGTAAATGAATAAAAATCTTAAAAAAAAAAAAAAAAAAGAGGTAAGAGTTATGCTCTGCCTTCTTGAGAATAGGGTAACTACATAAAATATTTGAAATACTTCACAGGGGAGATTTGTCTACTCTCACCTATTTATTTATTTTATTTTTTATGTCAGTATCAATTCATATATATTTATTTTATACTTTGAGTTATAATCTAAAATTCTTTTTTTTTTTTTTTTTTCAAATTGTTCCAGTTTTGGCCATTTGGCACTTTTTCAGTCAGCTTGTATGCTAATGTGACATACTTCATCACTGTTTTGTTGTTGTTTTGTTTTTTTAAAAAACATGCTTTTTAAATTTATTTATTTATTTGAGAGAGAAAGAGAGAGATAGTGCATGCAGACGTGTTGGGTGAAGGGCAAAGGGGGAGGGAGAGACAGAATCCCAAGCAGACTCCCCACTGAGTGCAAAGCCCTATGCAGGGTTCATTCCACAACCCTGAGATCATGACCTGAGCAGAAATCAAGAGTCTGATGCCTAACCGACTGAGCCACTCAGGCAACCCCTGTTTTAGTTTTTACACTTCAGAATACTCTATGCTCACCTTGTCCTCAGTCCTGGAATCAGCCATTTTCTTTAAGAAGTCCTGATTTCTTTTATTGGAGAATTTTAGAAACTAAGGTCTGGGGACCAGGCCTGATCCATGGGAGGAGTGCAGTCGGCTCTTGAGGATAAACTGCACCTCAGAATGATTTCTAATGTGATTTCTTTGGTTTAAGGCAAAGGGCCTAACCTTTTGTGCTTATTCCCTATATGTCTTTCATTATTAGCTATGGACCATTTCCTAGGGTATGACTTCCAAATGAAGGCAGTTCTCATCAGCTCAGGCCAATCTCCTGGAAATATAGAGCAACTGTAAGGTCCTAGCAGCTAACATAGCAGCTCCAGTAAGGGCAGCTGGCTAGGGAACCATAGTGCCATGTACAAGCCATGAAAACTAGCAAGATTAGATATGGATTACCTAGCTTCAGAATTATGGAAGTGTATTAATGATTGGAATTCTACTAAATATAGATTAGCCAGATTAAAGATCACCATTAGCAGAGAGGAGGTTGTGGAAAGGTCATGTTGCAGAGCAATATAAAATATAATAGAGGCTAAAGAAACTCTCAGATGGTAACTCACAGATTAGAAGCAACTCCTAATCAAGTAGAACCTCAAAATGATAGGAGAGATAAATTAAAGGACACAAGAAAGAGGAATTTTGGAAATTATAAATAACCACAATCCATTCATGGAAAAATTATTCATTGGAGTACATATTTTGTGCCAGACACTGTTCTGGATGAAGCAGTGAAGGAACAAAATCTCATTTCCCATAAAGCTTACATTCTAATGAAGGGAGACAGAAAATAAACAATGAAAAATAATATAGTTCAGTTGGAGAAAAGTGCTAAAGAAAAAATAAAGTACCACACGAGGATAAGAGTCATAGTGTGGGAAAGGATGTTTTGAATTGGATAGTAAGAGAATAATTAATCTTAAAAGCTGAAGGAAACCAGGTAGTCAAAAATTAGGAGAAAGTGTGTTTTAGGCAAACAGCACAGCTTGTGCAAAGGCACTGAGAGGAGAATGTGCTTGATGTATGCAAGGAGCAGCAGGAGAGCCAGAGTAACTGGAGTTCCAAGAAAGAGGGAGTGTGATGGAGTGACCGAAATCTGTGAAAGTGAAGATCATACAAAGCAGAGCTTACAGCCCATGTTTGATCCACCAGCTGTTTCTGTATGGCTTCCCAGCAATTATAAATGATTTTCACAATTTTAAAAGTTTGGAATAAAATATCAAAAATAAAATAATATTTTATGGTACTTGGAAATTACATGAAATTCAAATTTCAGTATCCATAAATACAGGTTTATTGGAACACACAATCTTCTGTTTTTGCCTTATCTGTGACTGTTTTCGTACTACCATAGCAAAATTTTGTAGTTACTCCAGAAAATAATGTCTAACCTTTATAGAAATAGTTTTCCAACTCCTGATCTAGAACTTTACAGGCCATGGTAAGAATTTAAAATTTTATACTTAAAGGGATGGGGAGCTGCTGGAGGTTTTAGAAGAGAGGATTTACATGATCTAGTTTGTTTTCAAAACTCGAATCAGTTAATAGAATCAATGAATTTCCTAAATAAAGAGAACAAGGTATCTTTTGTTGTCTTAGTGTGGTGACATAAGTACCAAACCTTAGGGTGGGGGCTGGTTGCTGGGCTCATTGGAGGGTTAGAACTTCCAGCCCACCGCCCTGACTTCCATGGAGAGAAAGATGATGGAGGCTAAAAGGAATTGATTTCATCAGATAGCTAAGTAATGAAGCCACTATAAAAATCCAAAGGGAGGCGGTTTTGAGGACGTATGGGTTGGTAAATGTGTGGAGATTTGGGGAAAGTGGCCTTCAGAAAGGGCATGGAAATACCACACCCTTTCCACATATATTGTCCTTTGTATATTTTCCATCTGGCTGTTTCTGAATTATATCCTTCTATAATAAAGTGGCGTTAAAGAACAAAAATTCAGCTGAGTAAATTTGAAGAGCTAATTGGCTTTATTATGTGATTTGTGTATTGACTGTATTTCACCCAGCAAGTAGAAGGGAGCTCTGGAAAAAAAGGAAAGTTTTTTATAGGAAGGAGAGTGAGGCAAGAAAGTTATTAGTAAAAAAAAAGGGGGGGGGGGGAGGATAAAGGGATGATCCAGTCAAGGTCACCTTTCCTTAGGTAGAAGGGCGAGGGTCCTTATTAGATGGATTACCTCATCTTCCTTTGGGAGATGAAGAGGGTCCATGTGACAGATTACCTCATTGATGCTTATCAGAAAATTCCTGATTGATAGGTTAAGACTCACATGTCTTTGAGGGAGCTGACAGTACAATTAGGTTAGGTATTAAGCCCTGGTTTGGTGACTTAGCCTGGTCCAAGTGATGCTGTTCTAAGCCTGTAGTTTTTTGTTTTTGTTTTTTTTTTTTTCAACACTGGTAATCTAGTAAATAAAACATTTCTGTGAGTTCTGTGAACCACTCTAGCAATAATCAAATTCAAGGAGAGGTTGGCTGGATCCTCCAATCCATAGCCTGTCTGGTCAGAAGCATAGCCGACAACCAGGGCTTGTTATGGCATGTGTGTGCAGGCAGGATAGGGGTGATCCTGCAGGACAGAGCTCTTAACCCGTGGAAGCTGATGCAATCACTGGGAGATAGTATCTGAACTGAATTGAATTTGTAGGACAGCTGGTGTCCGAGAATTGGTTGGTGGTATGGAGAAAACCTCCCAACATATTGGAATTGGTAACCAGGAAAATAACAGGTAAGACTTTTGGCCAGACAGCCTTATATCACTTAGAAATTGGTTTTTCAAGGATTGTTTCTCTTAGTTCATTTTTCCCTATTTCTGTATATTACTATAAATTTGTTCCTATGTATATTTCTATAAAACTTAAAGTGAATAAAATATAAAATTTCCTTAAAGAAACCTAAATAAGATGATATAACTATTGTGCTGTTATAAAAAAATAAGAAAACAAAAGAGCCATGAAAATACAATTCATTTATTCACAATATAACATTTAGTTTGGCTTTATAGAACCTAAAGGGTCCTGGCAGGAGCTTCTAAAGAAGCTAATAAAGATTCAGGTTTGGGAAGGATGAAGAAGGAACACTCAAAACATTGCAGACTGAGAAACAAAGGTAGGGTCCAAGTACTCACTATGCATACCTGGAGACTGCAGGGAGGGGACCATCCAGAAAGTGGACAAGATGACTTTAGAATCTAGGCAAACAATCCTTGATTTATTACTATCTTGCCAACCAAAATAGATTTGATTGTTATGTGCTGGTTTTTTTTTTTTTTTTGCTGGACCCAACGTGAAAAAGTTTATGTTGTAAAACAAACACTTAACTACAAATCAGAGCCCTCCCAGGGTCTCAGCAGAGGGCAGTTGAGCTAGCCAAGGCGCTTTGGTTTCTTCTTCATTATGCCTCACGTCTGAGAAGTTGTGCGAGAACTTGAGGCCTGGAGAAAAAGTGGAGTTGAGGTCACTGGAAATGAGGAACCTTTCCTGCAGTTAAGTCTCTTTCTGAGAAATTTTCTCAGGTCTTTCTCTGAGATAATATTTTACTGTTTGCTTCTCTCACTCACATCAAATTTTCTTGAATGAATGATAGCTACTGTCAATTTCTTGTAAGGAAATAATAGCCATAGTTGATTTTTTTGTGTGTAAGAGATTCCTGTTCTATTTACATATATCAGATGGAATCAAATGCTTATATGGAATTCATATAACTTCTCAACTTCTACCTTTAGTAGTGAAATAGGAAGTCAGTTAAAATATGTACCACAGAAAGTAATTCTAAATCTTTTTTTTTTAATTTTTATTTATTTATGATAGTCACACACAGAGAGAGAGAGAGAGAGAGAGAGAGGCAGAGACACAGGCAGAGGGAGGAGCAGGCTCCATGCACCGGGAACCCGACGTGGGATTCGATCGATCCTGGGTCTCCAGGATCGCGCTCTGGGCCAAAGGCAGGCGCTAAACCGCTGCGCCACCCAGGGATCCCAGAAAGTAATTCTAAATACATGTTGAGGCAGGCACCCATTAGCACTCTGGAGAGGTAAGTAGAATTCTGAAAAACAAATTCTGAGCATGGCACATGCACTGTAGTAAAATAATCAGAGGTAAGCAACAGTAAAAGTAAGACATAATGTTGACGTTTTGGAATATAGGTGAGGTCTGGAGCCAATACCAAGAAAGAATTCTTGAGACATCTTTGGTGCAAAATGGTAGTTGTATTAAAGCACAGGAACAAGACCCAAGGGCAGGAAGAGCTGCTGCCCCGGGCCTGTGAGGAGTGGCTGATTGTATACCTGGTAGCTGGGAGGGGGTTGAGAATAGCCTACTCTAAGGAATTTTGGAAGCCAGGTTTCCAGGACCTTGAGGGGACTAGCTATTGTTGGGAAAAGGTCACTTATTATCATCTAATAAAACTTGAGTCATGAGACCCTTCAGATGTATATCAGCGGGCCATGTGCTTGGGGGATGGATGATGGCTAACACTCTCTTGGGGGGTTTAGAGTTAAAGGAAATTTCTAAAGTGATTTTTATACATTAAAGTAGACTTACATTATCCTGGGGGTTGGGCTAAGGTTGCCTTTTGCCCTTAGCAAAGTATGAACATCGAGGCAGTTGAGTCTGTAGAGGAATGTCCCTCTCCTCTGCCTGTTTCAAGGACTTGTCAGTGTGCTGCCCCGGGCTTGTGCTTTGTCCTCAGCTAGCCCTGTTCCCCATCACAAAATACACTAAGAATCCAAATGGTGGTTGATGGGGAAAGATGGGGGGTGGGGTTCAATTGAAACAAATCAAATGAAAGTAAAATTCTACAACACCAGAAGCCATGCAGGAAATATTAAAATATAGAATAAAT
Source organism: Canis lupus dingo (assembly GCF_003254725.2). NCBI lineage: Eukaryota > Metazoa > Chordata > Mammalia > Carnivora > Canidae > Canis > Canis lupus. The sequence continues at coordinate 47,051,485 of NC_064248.1, forward strand.
ATGAGGACCATCAGGAAACTTTGGGATAAGAGCAAAGGAAGTTTAACAAAATTTGAAGGTTTATTTAGAAATATCCGAGAAATTTGACATATAGTAGTTAAAATAAATCTTTTATTTTGATATGTGGCTTCAGTGGAGGCTGAATACTTGTTGAAAAAACTGTGGTGGCTGCTGTACAGATTACATGCTCTATTCATTATTTGGAAGCTAATAGATTTAATTGTGAAGTCTGAAAGGATTGAAAAATGGAAATCTGGTTTTCCAACATTATAATCTCAAGCACTGTCCACTATAACTTTTTAAAAGATGTATTTTGAATTATTTCATGAACCTGAGAAAAATAGATATAGTCCTGAAAATTTATAAAATGGAAAGCCAACTGAATTCAGTGATAGAGATAGAGTGCTACTGGAAATGGTGTGCAATTTTAGGGTGAGTAATTTTTTTTACAATACTTTTTGTAAGACTAATATAAAATGGGGCATTATGTTGTGATCAGTGAAAATCTAATTTGCTTGATTTATATAGTTTCCTTCCTCAAATCATAGACTAGAATAAAAATGGTCTTATAGGAAAATCCAAAAGTCTATAAACTGAAGGAATTAAAATTATTTTCTTCAAGTTAAAGAGGTAACATTTTTCCTACAGATAAAGCAAACAAACAAACAAAAACTATCACAATTTATGCCAATTAAGCCCAGTGATAAAAGAGTCACGCCAGGATGTAAGGAGATAGCTTCTAGTTCTGTCTTGCCTTTAACTTCAGCAAACCAGTAGATAGTAGTTCTCTACTTATCTCTTCGTTAACTGGATGCCCTCCAAATATTTTTTAGTTCTAAAATTAAGCCATCCCATTTAAAGCTTTATGTTTAATTAAAACTGTAATTTTCTATGAAGTATGGACAGGTCTAAAAAGAGCATAAAATAAGGGCAAGTCTCATTTTAAATCAACCCCTGTAGGGACGCCTGAGTGGTTTGGTGGTTAAGCATCTGCCTTCAGCTCGGGTGGTAATCCTGGGGTCCTGGGATTGAGTCCTGCGTTGATTGGGCTATCCGCGGGGAGCTTGCTTCTCCTTCTGCCTATGTCTCTGCCTCTCATGAATAAATAAATACAATATTTTAAAAATAAATTAATAAATAGATAGATAAACAAACAAACAAACAAACCTCTATAGGAATGCCTGGGTGGCTCAGTGGTTGAGCGTCTGCCTTTGGCTCAGGTCATGATTCCAGAATCCTGGGGTTGAGTCCTGCATCAGGCAACTCGCAGGGCGCCCGCTTCTCTCTCTGCCTGTGTCTCTGCCTCTCTCTGTGTCTCTCATGAATAAAATAAAATTAAAAAAAAATCAATAACTATAAAAGTAAATAGCTTCAAAAAGGGATGAGATACTGATCCATGCTACAATATGTATGAACCTTGCAAACATGTTTAGGTAAAGAAGCCAGTTGCAAGTGATCACATAGTGTATGATTTCATTTATATGAAATAACCAAAAATGGCAGATCTATATAGACATAAAGTATATTGCTAGTTGCCTGGAGCTTAGGCAGATGGACAGGGAAAGGGGAGTGTCTGCTAAAGAGTATGAGTGTTCTTGGACCAGCAGAGTGATGAAAATGTTATAAACTTTGTGCTGATGGTTGCACTAATCTGCAAATATACTGAAAACTATTGAATTATCCATTTTACATAGGTGAATTCCATGGCTGTGAAATATACATCTTAAAAAAAAAACAAAAAACAAAAAACCTAGACAGTTTCAGCCTTGAATAAAACAGACCCAAAGTAAGACAAGGCCAATGGAATGTAAATACTGTGAATGCAGGGATTTGCCTCTTTTCACTGCTGACTTCTCAGCACCTAAAAACTGCCTAGCACAAGTTATGCACTCAACAAATATTTGTTTACTGAAGTCTTGTATTAAAACAGAAAAGCAGATAACTTCACCCTTGCAATCCTTTTTGGACTTTCTTATTTTTACTACTATATTCTTGTCCATCTGTTAGCAATGAAAAAGAGTTATCTTTTATTCTAGTCTTGCTATACCAGGGCTTTTGGTTTCCTGTAGACAGCAATCCAAATCTACAGCTGTTCTTAACAGCCAAGGTTGGAGATGTGTTAAATCAAAGAAGGCGAGGCCCTTAAGCATCTGAAGGATTTCTGTACCCCTTGTCTTTAAGGGTGTATAGCACCTGGTCCGAGAAGCCTAACCAGAGTAGAGTCTTAGAAGCTTTCACTAAATCTGGTGAGCAAGCTGTACATGTCTATTTCCCGTTTTTAATTTTATGGCTTTTTGTTTTACCAAATATGGAAAATATACTTGTTTCCCGTCTGAAGCTTATGTCTGTAGTTCCAGTATATGGGGGGCTTTCTCTCAGTAGTGTGCCAGGAAGATAGCTATGAGAGGGGAACCCTGTCTCAAAAGATCTTAATCCCATAGATAGTATCTTTAGATACTAGATAGTATAGAAATAGATAGTATCTTTAAGAAATTATTTCATCAAAAAAATTATATTCCTGGGCACCTGGATGTCTCAGTCAGTTAAGTGTCTGCCTTTGGCTCAGGTCATGATCTCAGAGTCCTGGGATAGAGCCCACGTCTGGCTTCCTGCTCAGCTGGGAGTCTGTTTCTCTCTCTCCCCCTAGCCCTCCTTCCCACTCCTGTTATCTATCTCTATCTCTCTGTCAATCTCTATTTCTCAAATAAATAAAAAAATATTTAAAATATATATTCCTGTTATTGCAGATGCTAATTTACCAGCAAGTTTTCCTTATTTTAACCAGATACAATGTCTTTAGTTTCTTTTTTCTTGATTCTCTTGTTTTTTTTTTTTTTTTTTCCATTTTTTTGCTTTCCTCTTATGTTTACTTTAATAGACAATATGCTACCTCAGGTTTCTATATAGAGATTCCTATTTGGCTCAGCAGTGGATCTTCATGCTTTTCCTGTCATAGAAGACTTTCCAATTTCAATAAAGTGGATTCTTTGCTAATTTCTATTTTCCCTACACAAAGTTAGCATGACCATCCAAAGCTGACTTGGACATATAGTTGACCAATTATTATTCTTTATCAATAATCAAGATCAAGTTTGCTCAGCACCTAGGTGTAGATAATTTATGAACCTAGCCTCATATTTAATAGAACTTTGAGCATACATTCAGTAAACAAAAAGCTAAGTTAGTAAAAGAACAATGATGAATTAATCTATTAACACTTCAGCAATGCAGAGTTGTATACCATTAGCTCTATGGAATACTGTAGAGTAATTGGAGTTTCAAGCTAGTAAAGTAACTAAGTAGATAGATACTGGATATTGCTTTTGAAAAGAAGGTTAGAAGATATAGTTTGACACATACATTTTTGCAATACAAGAAGGTATTCCATTTTTAATTAAATAAAATGCTAAAAATTTTGCTTCTATTAATGGATGCTGTTAAGTTAAATGTGAATGAAAAAATACGTGATAGTTCAGAGAAAAAATATAATACCAAATCTATAAATGAGGAATAAAACTAGACTCATACCTCATACAGTACTATAATTTACACCAGTTTATTCAAATTAGTTCTGGTTATCTGTTTTATGGGACCATTTAAAGTATCTAGCATTAAGTTCCTTAGAATATTCTTTTCTCTATTTTAGTATTTTACCATAAATGAGATGCTTTTCTAAAAGGGAAGCACATTTTTCTGATTTGTAGTAAATGCAATGAAAAGGTTGCAGGCAATTCACGTATATATTCATTATATCCCGTGTTCTTTTTTTTTTTTTTTTAATTTTTTTTTTTTTTTTTTTTTATTTATGATAGTCACACAGAGAGAGACAGAGAGAGAGAGAGGGGCAGAGGGAGAAGCAGGCTCCATGCACCAGGAGCCTGACGTGGGATTCGATCCTGGGTGTCCAGGATCGCGCCCTGGGCCAAAGGCAGACGCTAAACCGCCGCACCACCCAGGGATCCCTATTCATTATATCCCGTGTTCTATTGCCCCAATTGCCGTTTTGTGGCAGAGTTTGCACTGTCATCCGAGTATTAAGCCATCAATGACTAGGTCTCATGTTTTTGGCTAAATATATCTCAGTGATCACGTAGATTGAAAAACATAACCCTGCTGGTTTAAATATGCTGGTAGGGGTTGAATATGTTATAGCAGAAAACAATCGGCATATTCAGGTAGTGACCAATGTCAATCAATTGAGAAACATTAGTTTTACATATCAAAACTGAAGAAAAAAACTTTTAAATTCATTCCATAATTGGAAAACTGTATCCCCCACTCTACTTCACCTGTTTTACCCATAACCCCACCCCCTCCCCTCTAGCAACCCTCAGTTTGTTCTAACAGTGGAGAAAGGTTTTAGGTAGCTCATGCTTTAAGGTGCTGTTTTTCTCTTAAAAGACTCTTTTAAACATCAGAATTTAAATCTCTCAGTTTAGAATCCACTCTTCATTGCATGGACAATGTTGTAAAGTGAAATGTGTAGGTTAGGAGAAATCTGGGTTTGAATTCTAATGCTGCGACATTCTGGCTTAGTTTCTTGATGCCAAGATAATAATCTATGTAACTACCTAATTTTATTGAGAGAACTCAATGAAATAACATGTGTAAAAGAGTGTAATATATGTTCTAGACATGCAATGCCAGGCATCATTATGTAGGCATTTAGTGTGGTTATTTGCTATGACAAATCTATAAGCCACTGTTACCAACATCAAAAGCAAGCCCAGTAAGTTATTGATTCCAAAAAGACTATTTTCCTATATCCTAAATACCTTTTGTATTTTAAAATGAGTATAGCAGTTTAATGAATAAATGACACAATTCTACATTTTACAGTTTCTTTATATTTTTGAAATACTAAAATGTTTATTAAACACTTAAATGCCTGCTGAAATTGCCATTTGTTTTTGTAACAAATTCTTCACTGAAACTATTGCCATCCAGAAGCACAGGAAATTTTAGTCTGGTTTCAACTACCTCTATGTTGGCGAGAATTTCAGGTGAAATGTGAATTTTCACAAACTTGTAATCATGTACTTTTTGAACCAAAATGAAATGAAAGTTCCTATTTCCAAAACAGTGAAATTTGAAATCCACAGAACACTGCATATAATTAAAGCAGCCCCCCACCCCCGGTTTAATGAGAACTTTTCCAATTGATCCAAGAGATACAGCATAAAGTAGAAAGGACCTCAGTGTCTTTGAGCCTCAGCTGGAACAGAGGGAAAGGGCAGAGATGCTAAGCAGCTATGTTGAGGAAGTTTTTATAAAGAAGACTTGATCTATTATTTCACAAGTTCATGGAAAAACACTATGCTATAGAAATAAGTTATTCATAAAGTTGATCTCATATGTCAAAAGAAATATACAATGTGATCTAAATTGGTTCTCCTGAACAATTCTTTTAGCCTAGTTCTTTCTATACAGAATCCTGGGTAGGGACAAGGGAGAGCAGGATGGAGAAGGAAGTCATCATCTTTCATAGGAATACTGGGAAAATACTCTAGGCACCACTGTTTATAAACAGCACAAAGGTGCCATGTATCTGCGAACCTCCACAGTCTTTGATCTGCAGCCATATAATTTAATATACTAAATATCTGCAGGAAAATAATGCATCACTATTAACTGAAAGAAATTTAAGTTAAAAAAAATCAATCCCACCATTTAGTCTGTAGGAAAAGCACATATTTAACAAACTGTGATATTTTTCACTCAGATGCTCTAGTGTATCCTGTGGTACTGTAAGCAGTGTGGCCCACAGATCAGAAGCAGCACCTGAGAGCTTCTTAGAAATGTAGAATGTCTAGTCCCACCTCAGAACAATTGAATTACAATCAGTTCAAGTAGTACTAAGAATTTCGAAGCTATTGTAAGTGTAAGAATCCTAACCTCAATAGTCATTAGTATCCATCCAGCTAGACTTTGATGAGCCTGAAATGGTTCATTCATTGTTTTCTTTTTTTTTTTTTCTTAATTTTTTTTATTGTTTTCTTTTAACAGATGAAGAAGGGGATGAGGCACAGCTATAGACAGGAGTAGAGATGGGAGTAAAGAATGGATATGGATACTGTTTCTAAATGTTAGAAACAAGTAAGGAGGTGAGCAGGGGGTAAGAAAGCTCTCCACTGGATTGCCTCTATTGGTGAAGAAAGGGAAAAGATCATCCACAAAATCAAAAAAGAAAATAGAAATGAAAAGCCTTCTCTACTTGTGTCTATAGCTGTGCCTCATCCTCTTCTATCTTCTCAATGATTCATGATTTGGCTTCATCAGTTATTCATTTTCTGCCCTTTAATAAAATGTATATGTATATTTATAAATGTACATATACATGTTTATATATGTACATACGTATATATACATAAAATTGAGCTCTCCTAATTAAAAAGAAAAGTTTTTCCCTTGACTCTATCATCCTCCAGTTTCTATAACACTTTTATCCTTCATTTCATAGTCAACCTTTTTGAGCCCTTTGATTTATCTCATTGTTCCCTCTTGGCATCTTTTACTCACTTTTCCTCAACTATGGTGCACTTCTCCATTCCTCTATTTTTTTCTTTTTTTAAGTAGGCTCCATGTGCAATGTCGGGCTTGAACTCACAGTGTCATGATCAAGAGTTGCTCCTGATGATGCTCTACCGATTGAGCCAACCAGCTGTCCCTCTTCCATTCCTCTATTGAAAAGAACTCTTGCTAATATTACCAGTGACTTTTGTCAAATCCAGTAGATATCTTTTGTTTTGGTTTCATCATTTAAATTCTAATTGAATTCTCATAAGTAATTTCTTGCCCAAAGTTATCATTTGTTTCTCACACTTCAAAAACTAAGCTGTGCTTTCTCCATCTGTGAGAAATACAGTACAATACACCTATATCCTATAAGTGCTAGTACATATCTCATTCGTAGTTTTGCATTTATATAGTTCTTTTTGTCTCTAGCTTATGGTATGCACTCAAAATAATGTTTTCCAAATTTATGTTAATTCTTTTCTTCCTTACCCCCATCAGTATGGTTTGGTTCATTGTTTTTTTAGTTTATGAAGACAGTGAAATAACAATTTGTGAATGACTACACCAACACTGTGGAAAGAATTCATATGTAACCTGCTATGCAGAAAACAGTTGCATAATTATGAATGTTCTATATATAGTATGGTTCTGATACTGATTTCACATCTTCCATCTTACCTTCTAAGAAAGTGCTCAAAATTCATTACCAGGTACTGCAATAAAATTCCTCTCTTTTTGTTTTGCTTGGATTTTTCTTCAGATGCTCTTGTATGTATCCCATATGTCCTTGTCCTGATTACCAGCAGACAATTCATAATGATGAGAAAATATACTTGCCATAATGATAAGACAATCTAAATATGTATGCATCTAGTTATACTTCAGCTTATGCAAATAAAAGAGAAATAGGAAAATTTACAGTTTAGAAATTTTATTTTATTTTACTTTTTAAAGATTTTATTTATTTATTCATGAGAGACACAGAGAAAGAGAGGCAGAGATCCAGGCAGAGGGAGAAGCAGGCTCCATGCAGGGAGCCCGATGTGGGACTCGATCCTGTGTTTCCAGGATCATACCCTGGGCCAAAGGCAGCACTAAACCGCTGAGTCACCTGGGCTACCCAAGTTTAGAAATTTTGAACCATCTTTTTATAACTGATAAGTGTATTATACATGTATACAAATACAAAGACAAAAATATAGAACAAAATTAAAAGACTTAACGGTTATACATATAAGATTTATCAGAACACTCCAAAGATTAAGACATGTGGTATTGGTACAATATAAATATATAAATAGAATAAAACAGGAAGGGCATTAAACAATATTTGATTTAAAGTATAGATAGTGCTGAAAAGCAGTGTAGATATGTTGATTTTGTTTAAACAATGATCCTGGGTCAATTTGATAAATATATATGGAATAAAATTAATCGTTACCTCTCCTATACGGTCTATATAAAATGAATTGGTAGACTATGAGAAAATATCTATAAGATTTCAGGGGTAGACAAATATTTCTTAACTAATAATACAAACACCTCTCAGCTTGCAAAAAAAAACATTAATAACTTTACTAAAATAAAATTTTAAAATCTATTAGTCAAAATCAAACCACAAAATAGTGAAAATTTTACATAGTATATGCAATCGAGGACATGTATCCAGAATATATAAAGAATTCCCTCCAAAGGTGCTAAAAATACTGATAACCCAATGAAAAATAGGTAAAAGAAATGAGGAAGTACTTTACAAATGAAGATATCCTGAAGGCCAATATGCATACCAGCGTGCACAACTACATAAGTAATCAAAGACATGTAAATTACAATCACAGTGAGACATTACTACACATTAGAATGGATAAAATGAAATAGTCTGGCAAGTTTAAATGTTGATAAAGATGTGATGTGAGTAGAATATCATACAGTGCTTGGGGTGTGATTTGGTACAACCATTTGGAGAAGTTTTTTGCATTAAGATACCATATGACTCAGCAATTATAATCATGAGCAAATACCCAAAATAAATTCCTGTGTATGTTCATCAACAGACAAGTGCCAAAAATGTATTTCTCAAAATAGGATGAAACACAAATTTGTGGCTTCTGAGGCACAATCCACGTGCAAACATCTTCAATGTCAGTTTATATTTGATACAATTTGAAAAGTCACACTGAGGGATAAAAAAAACTATTAACTGTAACAAACATAATAAAACGCCTCAACTAGGCATCAAATGTCATTAAAAATCAGAATGTGCATATTGGCAACTATAGTTCCCCCTTGCCTAATATTTTTTATTTCCACCTCTAAATACTCTTAAACAAGCCTAATCCTAGACCTTTAATAAGGATCACTGATCAGCACCACACGTGCCAAAAAAGACATGCTAATAGCTCTTTAAATATAAGCCTATTTAAATCACTGTTTAACAGACTAGTCAAACTGATTTCTTTGCAGTTCCCAGAGTATTATGACCAAGATTGTGCCTGTGAAAACAGTCTGTGTTGTAACCTCTCAGAAGAACACATCCTTCACCCGGGCCTCAAACTATTCCCACAAAGATCCAAGGAATGTGAGCTCCCAACTAAAAAATAAATCACAAAACCTTCTGCACAGGGAGTTTGGCTTTGTAGAAACTGCTACCACAGTCACCAGAGAGAGAGAGAGAGAGAGAGAGAGAGATTGAAAGAGGGTGATGCATAGTCCAAATTTAAGCCTTAAGTGAGTGATTTCTGAAGCTGGGTCACGTGGCTGTACCCTAGCTGGAAAAGCCAGAATGTACAGCTCATCTAGGGAGATGGTTTTTGATTTCCACCAAGACATATAAGGTAAAGAATTACCAAAATATTGCAAATGTAATAAAAAATATGATATCCCTCCTGAATCTCAATTCTGCCCCTGGTTTACTGCTTTACCACCGGCGCTGGCAAATCATTACCAGGCCTCCTTTAACACATGGAATAACTGGACACTTGCCTGTGAAGATGTTGGAAATCTGGCATACCCTTGTTTCTTCTCTCTTTTTGTCTGCCTCTTTCTTTATTTTTTCATTCTTCTCTTGTCTCCCTTTCCCCCAGTGGGTATGAGAATGAGACTTAATATTTTATTCTATTGATTAGTATACATAATCTTGCAAATGTCAATTGGCATGAGTCTTATACATTTGATTGGCTACCGTGTAATTGGTGATAAATAATCTGAAGAAAATGAGCTGGTTAAATTGAACAACCTAATAAAACCAACTAGGAGAAACTTTTTAGTTATATGCATAGTGAAATTTTCATCCCTCATGAAAAAATTGCTTAAAATATCGATTTATAATACTCGAGATGCATTTACTCATATCTCTATAAGTAAGTTTGAAACTTTAAAGGCTATGCTGGGTGTAAAATAAAACTGCAAGATGTGTCCAGTACAAGTTTTCTTGCCAACTGACCATTCATGAACCACTTTTTTAGTTAGTGTCACATTAGCCCTGTGAATTTCCTATGAAACTCAGGCTGATTTGGAGTCTTTTATTATTGTAGTTTAGGATTTTGTTTTGTTTTTTAGTAAATGACCAGAGCTTTGCCAGGCTTGGAATCAGATTACAGGAGTCTGTAATATTGTATTATTGTTGAGGTGAGCTTTGGGACAATTTTGTCTTCTAAATTTGTTCTAATGTATAAAAAATGCAAAATCACCACCTTTACAAATTGCTTCTTTGTGGTTTCAAAACACTACAAATATCCATAGTTTCTACATAATATCCATCTTCATATGGAAGAAAATGCCCAGAAAGTCCTAAAAATATCAGAAACCACACATTATCCTGCTCCAAATGAGATTCCATGCCCAGATTAATGGACATCTGACCTTCTCTATCTGTACTCACTTAGATGCCATAGGTGCTACAAATAGCAGAGTTTAACAATAGCCTTTTACAATGAGTGCCCAAATAAGGTGGAAAAAGTACAATTATACACAATGAATGTGTGAATTCATTTTTTCTATTGTCATTAACTATATGGAAAATACTCAGCTATGGTAAATACAAACAAATCCAAACACCATCTTACATTTTTCTTAAAATGAGGTTATAGTTATCTATTTTAACTAGTGTTTCATGAGACATTTATTAAGATGACATTTTTAGTCTATTTTGGAATGTTATTAATACCAGACCTGCTTGTATGGAATGCGAGATTAACAACATTCCTGAAAGCATAGAAGAAACTTTTCATTCATATGTTATTGTTATAAGAAGAGCAGATGTCACAAAATTTCAGAACTTGCAACCCAGCTAATCACTTACAACTTCCTCATCCAAAAATTCATTTATAAGTAGTTTGAATATTTTAGACCAACAAATATTGCTGTTGTCTGAGAAGACATCATATGATGTCATCTGTAAAAATATAATTGCTCTTTTCTGATTATCCCAGGCCAAACTGTGGAACCTTCTATTCTTTCTTCCCTTCTCTGGGAACAGAATTAGTGTTTTTATTATGACAAAGTAGAGAGAAGAAAACAAGGCTCATGGGTTTTCAAGGCTCATCGTTTATTTAATCTTTCAAAACACCTCTTACTTGGAACAGAAATGAAGTAGTAACTATTGAGAAAAGCATTGCATCAGGATAGAGAGACCATGGTGTTCTGCTGCTCCTTTGGCTGAGGATTATTTTCTGATCCAGTTGGAGGCTCTGGAGAGTGAGCTATGGTAGACTCATTAAGGAAGATTATAGCAGTCCAACTTGGAAAATGGGGTAGAACTTTACTGCCAGCTGGAGATGAAAGATATTTCTAGTTCTTACAGCAATCAAAGTTCAGGAACAGTAAAACAAACAAAAAATGTACAACTGGTAGACTATTTTGCTGCTGGAAACTAGACAAAGTTTCCTTTTACTGGAGAGGCTGCATTTTCTCGATAGTTTAGCAAATGATTTTCCCCTAACAATTGTTAACACATCACATTAGCCCAGGAAAATCTTGATCCAGCTGAAGTCTATCCATATTTCTACACCCTGTTGGCCTGTGTAATAGTAAAGACTTTCTATCACCAAAATGGCACATATTCAGCTTAAATGTCCCTTTCTTTTTGATTTATCCAATCCACACTGGTATTGTTTTTAAGTTTATTGTAGAAAATTTTTTCTCAAGCTTCCATGTATCATGTGGCACTATTTGCTTTCTTCTCTAATCTGAATCCTTTGTCCCAGAATACCTCCTTACCTTATAAACTCTTGCGTCCTTTTTTGATGAGCATGTAAAAATGAGCATGTCATTTTTACATAGCGACTATGTAGTAAAAGTTTATTAGACAAATGAAAGTATGCTTTCATGAATGAATAAATGAATAGGTGTATCTATTTATATATGTTCTTTTGTACTAAGGTTGATTCGAAGAAACTGTTAAAATATGTCCACCATGGTAGCATTTAATTACTACTTAAATGTATTTAGTCTTTATATGTTTGGTTTAAATGAAATTATCAATAGGAATGTTCCAGAAGAATCACTGTTTAGCATTCTCACATAAGTTACCAGGAAAAATAAATGTAAATGCCAAATCATAAGATTTAATAAGCTAACATTGGTAAAGCACTTAAGAGTGCCTGACACATAGCAAGTAATAGACAAGAGTTTATTAAATAAAATAGATACCGACCAATCTCTGTGATCACTGAAGAAATAGCTTACATTATATTCTTGTGCACATAATCAAGAATCCTAAGTGAAGGACTCAAACATGGTAGTTGTGTAAGTTTTGTATCATAAAAAAAAACATAATTTTATGTTATGCTTAATGAATTTATGTTGAACTGACCTAATTTTGTGAAATTAATTTTAAAACATTGAAATCTAGACCTGGAGCTTCTGTGTTGATTTGAAATGTTATTTCCTTATTCAATATATTCTTTTTTCTCCTTATGGCAGTCATGAATTATAGTAGTTATTCAATAGCTGTTCAAAGAAAGTAACAATTAAGTCATAAGCCTATACGTATTCTTACAGAGAATCACTTATCTTTTGACGTCTCTCAACTTCCTATCCAACTTTACATACTCTTGACTTCTTCACCTTTTAGACTCTCCTGCACCAGAGTGAGCAATTCCTGACCCTTAATAAGCTGTATGGATTATTATTTCTTCCCTGCTCATTTTTTATCTTTGTTGCCAGATCCAGTTTACACTCATTAGAAGAGCTAAGTAGATTGCCTTACTGCAGGCTGAGTTCCTGAGGCCACTTAGAATCACAGGGGGGCAGGAAAGGAAGTAGAAGGGGATCCCCATCAAGAACAGAATTGCCCTCAAGAATAATTGCAAAGTAACAGTAAAGAAGAAATCATGTACTGGTGAAGTTGGAGAGATAAGTGTAGGCCATAAACAAAAAACAAATAAGATGGAAAAAGCAGGATAAATCATGGAGGAACATAAGAAGAACTGTGAGAGAGGAAGGTCCATTAATTTGTTCATAACAAAATTGGCTTCACTAGAGTTGGAATTGTTTCAACTTGAATTAAGGCCTGAAGTTTAAGATAGAGTCTTCTCAAATAAGTAGTACTCCAGAAAATAAAAGTCATTTATTAAAAACAAAAAAGTGTTCAACTATCCTTTATGTGTCAGAATTTGAATCTGTATATGCAAATGAACAAAAAGTAGTCCTTAAAAAGTTTATACCTTAACAAGGAAGTCGCAAATATACCACGGAAATAATTATATAAATTCAGGTCACAATGAGAATACACAGTAGGGACAAATTTGTAGGATCAAACTCCTACAAATTCTGGGAGTTTGATCAATAGGGATTTACCTAGGGTTTTGACATTTAGTACGAAATCTATCCTTTTCAGCCCAACTTCAGCTAGACCCCCTACAGCTACCTGCTAATCTGTACGGTCATCTCTAATGAGATGCTTATTGCATTTTCTATAGTGATTAATAAAAATGCTTCTGGTTCACCCTAAAGTTTCCATCTTTATCCTCACTTCCTACTCTTCTGAAGATCTCTCCCACCATAGTTCTGGGTGAAGGAGATCTTCCCACGTAGGCCTTTTAATTCTTTTTATTTATTTTTATTTTTTAAGATTTTATTTATTTATTTTTGAGAGAGAGAGAGAGAGAGAGAGAGAGAGAGAGAGAGAGAGAGAGAGGCAGAGACACAGGCAGAGGGAGAAGCAGGCTCCATGCAGGGATCGACATGGGATTCCATCACGGGTCTCCGGGACCAGGCCCTGGGCTGAAGGCGGCGCTAAATTGCGGAGCCACCGGACTGCCCTTAATTCTTGTTTTTAATTTGATCATGACACTTGCTATCTTCATCTTTTTCTCCTTAGGCCCCAGCTTCAAAAAGATTTGACCTCTTCTTTTTTAGTCCAAGATAAAGCTTTCTGCATAAGACTTATTCTTACCTATATTAATCAGGATGTGGTTTTTCAGTTACTTACTCTTTCTCTTACATTTACAATCTTTCTCTGTTCATTTACTACTTTTCTGGTAATATCCATTGTGCTCAGGCTATTTCTATTAAATCTGATAAACTTTTAACTTCCTTTCTTTCTTGGACTGACTTTTGAGGAAAGTAGTCCAAATCACTGCCTTCATTAGCTCATCATGATCAACCTATTCAGTAAATGGCTTGGCATCTGTCATCTGCTTCTGTCCATCTAGAGCCTCTTCAGAAGGCCACTGCTGATCCACTTACTGATCATTCAGTCCCTGTCTGGGTGTATGTTCTCAGGCTCAGTCTTTGGCCTCCAAGTAATATCTGCTAATCTGAACTATTTCCCCTTGAAACTCATTTCCTCATGTCTTGTGCTCTGCTGGGCTTTTTTTTTTTTTTTTTTTTTTCTTTTCTTTTCTATCCTGTCTACTCCATATTTGTTTCTTTCATTGGTTTAGGAAACCTTGGTGATAAAGGCAAGCTGTAACTAATTGTATTGTTCATTCTGCAGGGCATTTAGCTCAATCATATTTATGAATTTAATAAATACTTTTTATATAGTGCTTAACATGCACTAGGCTATTCTCCAAACACTAACACTTTTAATTCTCACAATAACCCTATGAAAATTAAAAAATAGACACACTAAGACACAAGGAGGTTAAGTGACTTAAGTTTATGCAGATAATGTTTGGACTGGCATTCTGGCCTTGGATGCTCTGATCTTACAGACTATGCTGCCTCTAGCATTGCTGCACATTAACACAATTTTGCCTTTGCTGGGAAGTCTTGATACCCAAATATATTCTACTACGTCCCAAACGAGTTCTAGACATCTGTCTGTCCACATACTCTATATGTGGACCTACGCTAAAGGAGCTCTTAACCATATCCACCAAGAGGTCACTGGATACATTTCAGACAGTCCACTAATTTGGATAAGAAAGGACATCTAACTAACTTCTGAAGGAAACGCAATATTTCCTTAAAATGTTCATATAGGGGTATTAAAAGTACTATTAACTTGACACTGCTGGAAAACAGAGACAGTTTATGTCACATTAAATATTCCTTACAATTATCATATTGAAACTATTGCAGTTATTAGACCCATCACTAAATCTTTTTTTCTATCACTAAATCTTGTTATCTAATGTATTAAAAGGCAAGCAGTTTTATTAATATATCACATTTTAAATTATTTTGAGAGCTCTGTTTCAAACTAATTTGTCTCTATTTTAATTTCTGTATTTTGTTTTATGTTGATAAAACCATTATCCTAAGAAAGGGTCTACAGGATTCACTAAAAAAAGCCAAAGTGCTCTAAGGTACAGCACAACTTGGAAACCTCTGCTTCAATCTTCTCTCTGCTTATATCTTCTCTATCCTTTCTACCTAGTCAAATTGGATTTATAGTGATGATACTTGGATACTTACCTAGAATTCTACTCTTTCTTAAACCCAGAATCATATTTTCAACATTCTGGTAGACTTTGCCTACCAACATCTCAATCTCAAACAAGAGCATCCTCATCTACCCTCACTCATACTCTTCTCTTCCTATTACCACGTGTTTATGACCAGGAGCTCCATATTTTCTGTTGTTTCGACTAAAAACTTTGCAAGCACTTTTGATTCTTTACTGTTCATTTTTAGTTCCAGTAAAATATATTTGTTGTTTTAGTCTTCCATTATCTTCCCCATAGCTTATGCATTTGTCTTTGTTTTCATTCCAGATATTACTACCTTCATTTTGTCTCACTTGGACAAATGTAGCAGTCTCTCCTTGCTTTCTAGTTCCTTCTCTAATTCTGGCTCACATCAGCTCAGCTCCAGAACTGTAAGTAGAGTATCATAGAAATAAAGGCTGTCTGTACATCTCTCTCTCTCTCTATATATATATATATAGATAGATAGATAGATAGATAGATAGATAGATAGATATAGATAGATGTATTATATATATATGTATTATATATATATAATATAGACTTCTTCTGCATAAGACTTAGTCTTACCTATATTAATCAGTAGTTAACTATAAGGTACAATTTTAAGAAAGTACATTCAAGTATCAAAAAGAAAATAAAAAATCTGTACAATCCTACCTTTAGAAGCATTTTAATCAAGTATTTTTCAAGAAATTAATTTCTATGCTACATGTATATTTAAATGCTATAAATATAATATGCATATAATCACCTACAATTTTTAATAAACATACTATAGCTTTGAGGGATGCCCAAGTGGCTCAGTGGGTTAAGCCTCTGCCTTCAGCTCAAGTCATGATCTCTGGGTCCTGGGATCGAGCCTCACATCAGGCTCCCTGCTCAGCGAGCAGTCTGCTTCTTCCTCTGCCTCTCCTCACCACTCATGCTCTCTCTTTCTCTCTCAAATAAATAAATAAAATCTTTAAACAAACAAACAACAAACAAACAAAAAACATACTATATCTTTGAGTGATTTCTAGGGTCTTTAACTTAGTATTTAATTGCAATAGAATATGCTGTAATTTATATAGCTCTTACTCTACTTTTTTTTTTTTTTTTCATTCGGACTGCTTCTAGTTAGTGCAATTACAAATAATCTTGTTACAGCCTCTATTTAAAATTGTCTTCCCATGTTTTCTTCTTGTGGATCTCCAGCAATTTTTGAAATCCATCTCAAATGTCATTATCTCTCTTCTCTTGCCCTCTCCACATAACCCCAACCATAGAGTAAACTCTTTAAGACTATATTCTGCACTATTTGGTTTTGTCTCTCCATGCATAGTGAGTGACACAAGAAACATTAAGCTTCTAGTGCAAAGGTTAGAAATCTGTCAGGGGCCTTGGGCATCTTACACTTTGAATTCTCATACTCAGTAAATGAAGTTAGTAGAAATGCCTGAGAAAAAGTTGAGAGGCAAAGTTAGTTTCTCAGCTAATGTACTTTGTTGCCATAGTAGGGGGAGAAAAAGCTTCCAAGTAGCCTCAACATAGAATAACTGTGTTAACGAAGAAAATAGAGAAAATACAGGTTTTTACCATCATCTAAAATGTTGAACAGCTATACCACACCTATTCTCACAAATAAATTTCTGAATGATTTCACACAAACAGGGAATTTCTTCAATGTGTGTTAATCTGGTACTTGTTGTTTTCCTTCTAAAAGATCAAGAACATTAAATTCCTTCTTAACTCTCCAGGAGAGAGAGAACAAGAAGACAAGACAAATGTTGGGCAGATGTAAAAGCAAGGTATGTCCAGGAAGATCAGTGAACAATAATATCAGCATTTTGCAGATGAGATGAAAGAGAATCTTTTTTGGCTTTTATATTTTCTACATCTCTTTAAAAGTTACAGGCTCATAGATCATAGAATATATAAATAAATCTGAAAAGACTGTTGTTTAAATACTATTCAGTTGCAGTCAAAGAAACTGAGACTATATTAACTGTTCAGCAGTTTGTATGGGGTTTATTTCATATGCATTTTTCAATATTTTTAAATAAGTTTTATTTATTTGTTTATTTCAGAGAGAAAGAAAGCATATGCAAGGAGCAAGAGCAAGCAAGAGGGAGAGAGAGAGAGACCTTTAGGCAGGCTTCATGCCCAGCATGGAGCTGACACAGGGCTCCATCTCATAACCCTGAAATCATGACCTGAGCTAAAATCAAGAGTCAGATGCTTAACTGACTGAGCCACACAGGTAGCCCTTAATCATTTTTTTTAAGAGAAATCTAAAATGGAGAATTTTTTAGATAGATATTCTTATAACTGTGGGTGTTGGGAACCACTTAATGTTCTGGTATTCGCTGTGGGTAGGAGAGATAAGCAGTACCAAATGCTGCTTATTGAGGTTTATTCCTGTTTGGGTACGTTACACATTCACAGATATATTTGGAAATATTCTATCATATAATTAATGCTAATTTCTGCTAACTCTCCTCTGCTTAAATTTGGGTGAGAATAATGCTACCAAAATATAATATTTCTTAATATATTGACTCCTTTGACATGATTGTATTTAATTTTAAAAACTTCTAAAATTATTTTATTATAACTTAATAAAGCATTACTGTATCGAAAAGAAAGAGTTTGATGTGGCCAAATATTTCCTTAAAAATGCCAAAGCCTGAATGAGAGAAGCTCAACTTCAAAGTCAACTAATAGATGCTAGATTAAAGAAGGAATGTAGGTTCAGATTAAAATCTTTGCGAAGGAATGAATTATTGAGGGTAATTGGGGGAAGGACAGAATGATAGGACTACATTGCAGGTGGAGCATAATTGAGACAAAATATCAGAGAAAAATGCTCAGCAAGGTTACACCCCAAAAGAGACTTTACTAAGAATCTGGTGAAACATTTAGTATGGACCAACTGACAGAGATTTCATTGTACAGGTTCTAGAGTAGGTACCTTATTTTTTGGCGTTTCTGCTGTTTGTTTTATTTTAGTTTTTCCATCATCGCATTGTGGTGCCAACAGATTGGCTTCTAAAACAGTGTGTACAGTCTTCAGAATCACACTGGCTGCTGTTTATATCTAGGATGGTGTATTAATTTTAAATAACTCAATTTTTTAGTAAAGACAGTATACAAGCAGTGCAAAGTTTTCTGTGATATATAAATACTAACAAGAAGCAGGACTTCCCTTGAGCCTATGAAGTGCAAAAGAAACAAATTATAGGCATTCTA
Source organism: Canis lupus dingo (assembly GCF_003254725.2). Lineage (NCBI taxonomy): Eukaryota > Metazoa > Chordata > Mammalia > Carnivora > Canidae > Canis > Canis lupus. The sequence continues at coordinate 47,070,108 of NC_064248.1, forward strand.
AGTATAATTAATAGAGACACAGAACATATCAGACCCATCACTTCCTCCTTCTCATACCCTTTACAAAGGAGACCCCCTGTCAATACTGTTTCCTGATGAAGGTGATGGGAAGAAAGTGTGTTAACATTTTTTGAGAACTCTGGAGCACTGTCTTCCATGTTTTCTCCCTATGAAATGATGCTTTTGCCCAAAAGTGAGCTGACTGGGAATGATTTTTAAATGAGCGCTATAGTAAACTGTGCCAATAACCAGTAAGCATAGGGAGGCCAAATACTAATATTGAAAATCAGTTTATTTATAAATATTATTTATAAGACTTGTCTGAATTTCTAAGCATACATTAATCTGTGTCATTATTGCTAAAATCTATTTCACCAACTCTGTTAACAAAACGATTATATTAAAAAATTATTAGAATTCTCTTAGAATGAAAAATGTTAGCATATCACCGGTTTTGTGTTTAACACAGCCTAGTATCTCTAATATGGTTTTGTTTGCTTTGTATCTGTTAGAGCGACAGACTTAGGCAAATCTGCTTCAATGAAATTTATGTTTAAACATTGATAAACAACACACTGATTTCTCAAGAGTTGGGTTATTGAATTTAATAAGTGCTGTACTTGAGAAGAGTCAATTGTTAATTGTATGTATAATGAAATAAGATAATAAATTTTAAAAATTAATATTTTAATAATAATTATTCAGGACTCCCAGAGCAGCAAACATCCTGTTGGTACAACTAGTTAGGGATAATTGTCTTAATTTTTTTGTGGATCCATTTGTTAAAACATATAAAAATATAACCTATAAGAGAGATAAATATAGCCAGTTTCAGATTAGATGCAATTTCTCCTTAGCCTAGGGGATATATGCAGGAAAGAGCTCATGTAGAGGAAGCAAAGAGGGAAGATTGAGATCATGAAAGAAAAACTTTAATTCACTATTTTGCTTGGATCCAGACCTAAAGAACCTTCAAGAGCAAATCCTTCAGTGAGGGGAGGATTTTGCTATATATATATTTCTTAGTGATAAAAATTCTTTGTTTTCAAAAATTTCTGAACTGCCAGTGTGATGTTCTCCCCAACTCAAACTAAAATTAAGAACCCAAAGTATGTGACAATAGATATTATAGCATTTTGTTCTTCTGAATAATTTTCAAAAATCCTGAATCTTCAATTCGCTAAGCAAAACCATGATTCCAATCTGATTCTCTGTTTAGTCTACAGCTCATCTTTGGGGCAAGCATTTCAAGAACATATGTCAATTATTAGCTGAAAAGCTACCATATGCCAGAGATTTAGGAACTTTAAAAATACTGTAGAACTCATCTCTAGTTACTGTAACTAATATAACAATAACATAAAAAGAAATTTTTACTATAATATTTCCAAAAAGAAAATTCATGGCTACAAATCACCCATTTTTTTTACTTTCTGTATTTGCCATTTTCCTTTCAAAAGAATCTGAAATAAAATAGGCTCAACTATGCCATCATCATCTTGACTCATGGCCTTCACTGCAATTACCACAGTGAATTTGTGCCAAGACTACAGACTTCTCTGACAGCATAATATTTGGGGTGGTGCACAAAAGCTTTGCCCATATTGATGGCAGTTTCAGAACACAAAGTGACTAGCAAATCATTTTTAGATCTTCACCAGCATTCTGGGCAAATGGCAATGTGAATGAAGTTTTTTCCAGGTGCTTTTCACTTTCTTCCTCCTTGGGTACTGCTTGTAGCACCAATCTGCTCTCCACCCTCCTTGTAAGTCCACTCACAGGGGACAGATTCTCCAAGGTGGCCTCTTGATTTTCAAAGCCACCCATCCCTTTGTGACTGTCCAGGTGTAATCTTTCTAAAGTGACTGCTAATTCCCACACTACGAAACTTCCATTTTTCCTTCTATATGTGAAACAGAAAGATTAATTAAAACCAATGTAGATTTCTCTTTCTGACCTGGATCTTGACATATATCCTTTAACTTCCTTATTTGAATTTTGTTCTCTGCTTTTTTATCATTATGGATAGTTGTGGATTCCATTGAAAGATGAATGGATAAAGAAGATGTGGTCTGTATATACAGTGGAATATTCCCCAGCCATTAAAAATGATGAATACCCACCATTTGCTTCGACGTGGATGGAACTGGAGGGTATTATGCTGAGTGAAGTAAGTCAATCGGAGAAGGACAATCATTATATGGTCTCACTCATACAGGGAATATAAAAAATAGTGAAAAGGACTATAAGGTAAAGGAGAGAAAATGAGTTGGAAATATCAGAAAGGGAGACAGAACATGAGAGACTCCTAACTGGGAAATGAACAAGGGGTGGTGGAAGGGAGGTGGGCGGGGGGATGGGGTGACCGGGTGATGGGCACTGAGGGGGCACTTGACGGGATGAGCACTGGGGATTATACTATATGTTGGCAAATTGAACTCCAATAAAAATAAACAAAAAATAGATGTTTTGATTGTTAATGATAATTTAGAGCTGTTCTGCTTGGAGCATCAAAACATATAGGTCTTGTTAATAAATTAATAGCTAACATATTTTGAGTATTTAGAATATTTTTACGTACTCTCTCTATATATTATCTCACCTCTTAGATAGGTATTACTATCTGTATTTTGTATTACTTTATGTTCCCATTTCAGTCTTAATTTTAACTGTTCCAATGTTTTGACTGAAGCAGAAGGAGCATCCAGCATTGTCCCTTTCACCCTTTCTTGGCATTGTGCCAACGTGTTTCAGACTGAGTGGAAACCTCAAAGTGTTACAGTTATAATAGCTAGGGGGACCATCATCCCAGTTTGACTGTGCCTGTAGTCTCAGTGTGACCATATATTGTCCAAACCAGGGCAGATTGAATTTTTTTTTTTTTTCAGTATCACCTCAGAGGTGTGTTAGCATCTTGGGGCTGGTTTCAACCACGGTCCACCCTCCCCGAGACCCCGCGTTCTGCTTTGAGATTGAAAGTGTTCTGCTTTAGACAAAAAATTATGTAGTCACCTTTATAATAGCTAACATTTATTATATGAGAGAAACATCTTAAGTACTTTACATGCAATGTAGTAACTTATTTAATTCTCACAACAGCTTTTTGAGATACATACAATTATTGGAGTATTTCTTTTACGAATGGAAAAGTTGAAGAACAAAGAGGCTTAGTCAGTGCTGGAAGTCACATAGGTAGTAAATGTTACAGCCCAGACTGTGTGGCTCCAGAGTCTATGCTTTAATTCTACCAAGCTTGAAAACTTTTCATTATAAGCTCTATTTCTGAGCTCTCATCTTGCTGTTGCAAAGGATGACATGCCTTCAACAGTATCAGGCTAGTCTCTTCCTGAAATCATCTCTCCTTACCCCTCTGCTTCCAATAATGACACCACCTACATTCATTCACTCAGCCAATGTAAGCAAAATGTGCTTCAGCTCAACGCCATGTGTTCAGCCTTTTCCCCCAGTCACTTACAACTTCACAGTCATCCTTGGCTTCTTCCATCTTCCCAAATGCAAATTTTATAAATTCTTCTCTGGAAGTCATGAAAGACAAAAATTAATCAGATGGCTGTAATCTAACAATGAAAAATAACAAGTATTGGCAAGGATATGGAGAAATGGAGCCTTCAAGCATTGTTGGTCAGAATGTAACATGGTGGAGCCCTTTTAGAAAAAAGATTGATAATATCCTGAAAAATTAAGTGCAGAGTTTCCATATGACCCAGGACTTCTAATTATATTCCCAAGAGAACTGAAACATAAGTCCAAACAAAAACTTATACATGGATTTTCATAAGAGTATTATTTGTAATAGCTAAAAGTAGAAACAACCCAAGTATCTGTCAACTGATGAATAGAGAAACAAAATGCTGTGTATCCGTACAATAAGCCATACAAAGGAATGAACTAATGATGTGTTATACTCAGTAAAAGAATTCAGACGCAAAGTATGTTATGTAATTCTATTTACATGAAATGTCCAGAAGAGGCAAATCTATAGAGACAGAAAGGAGATTAGTGGTTGCTAGGGGTTGAGGATGGGGGATGGTGATTGACTGCTAATGAGGTTTCTTTTTGCAGTAATGAAATATTCTGGAGTTAAGTGGTGGTAATGGTTGCACAATTTTATGAATATACTAATACCACTGAATTATACAGTTTAAGATGGTAAACTTTATAGTATGTGAGAAGTTAATCAGAGAAAAATTTATGACAAAGTAAAACTTTGTTTATATAAATTGTTGGGGAAAATGGCTCATCATGTTTTTACAAACTAGGTTTGCTAAGTCATCCAATATTATGTAAATTAAGTATCTTTGAATTAATTAGGTTTATTTTCTTTTTTAAAGCTTTTATTTATTTATTCATGGGAGCCACACAGAGAGAGGTAGAGACGCAGGCAGAGGGAGAAGCAGGCTCCCAACCAGAGCCTGATACCGGACTCGATCCCAGGACTCAGGATCACTATCTGAGCCAAAGGCATCTGATGCTCAACCACTGAGCCACCAGGTGCCTGAGCTAATTTGGTTTTAAAAATAGTTCTAGAAATAATTTCTATTTAGTCAATTGATTGATAATTACCATTAAAAATAGCCATTAAAAACGGGCTAATTGGGGTGCCAGGGTGACTCAGTCAGTTGGGAGGCTGCCTTCAGCTCATGTCATGATCCCAAGGTCCCTGGATCGAGCCCCCCTGTTGGGCTCCCTGCTCAGTGGGAGGTCTGCTTCTCCCTCTGCTTGTCCTCTCTCTCAAATAAATAAAATCTTAAAAAAAATAAAAATGGGCTAATTAAAATCTCAGAAACATCATGGTAAAGTCAAAATAGTATAGTCTGTGCAGAAACACTTAAAGTGTATTGATTTTTAAATGAACATTTTATGGAGTAAATATGAAAGATAACTTCTTTTTATTATACTGTAATTATATTAACTTAAAGAAAGTACACACTGTTGTTAATATCTCTGCCATCATCTTATTTTATTTGTAGTAGGAGAATTAAATCATCTTATGTTGATTTCTATAATACTCTTGGAAAACCAGGATTGTTGTTTCTAAAAACTTAGCTAAAATGTGTAAGGAAACAGCAATATAAGCTTGATGTTCAATAGTCACTAATAAATTGATAAATAAATTCATCAGTCATTGAAACTGACTCGATTTAGAGAAGAGTCTTTAAAGGTTTTTCTCGGGATGCCTGGGTGGCTCAGCGGTTGAGCGCTTGCCTTCACCCCAGGGTGTGATCCTGGAGACCCGGGATCAAGTCCCACATCGGGCTCCCTGCATGGAGCCTGCTTCTCCCTCTGCCTGGGTGTCTGCCTCTCTCTGTGTGTCTCTCATAAAAAAAGAAAGAAAGAAACAAATAAATAAACAAATAAATAAACAAAATTTTAAAAAATAGAGGTTTTTCTTGTTTATTATTTTATTATTTATTTAGATGATTACAAAATTCAGTATGATGCCAAATAACTTTAATTGGTTGGAATTTAAAGTGGACATTTTAAGTTCAACATAAAGTTTCTATTAATAACAATTTAAAGGATAGTATTAAATGGTGTGTTTTGCTTTAGTTTTTACATGTGCGCTTTTTCTAAAGCCTAACAGCTAAGTTTTGTGGTTTTAGTAGTACCCTGCCAACTCCCATGGTATAGGCACAGACAAAGGCTCGTCAGAGCAGAAAGCTTTCTTTTGGGTTTTCATACAGTACTTACCTTGCGTTCAGCCAAGGTAAGCAAAAATGTGTTTGAGCTCAACTGTGCGTTCAGCCTAAACCGGCTGTGGAGCTCTGGCTCTCCGATTTGTGGTCCACCGGCTCCCTAGCTGCAGCTGGGCCTACTCCTCCTAGCTAATAACAGGAGTCAGGTCTACTCTAAATTTTGCTATTTGTCGTGGAAGCGGTTTTTGCTTATTCAGGGAATTATTTTAAAATAATTTCCCCTGCAAACCAGCTGTGATGAGGCTTTAGTATGCCTTAGAGACATCTGTAGTCCAGTTCTCCTTTCGACCACAGAGAAAGCAGTGATAAGAAGGGCACTTCAGTGCTGCAGAGGGAAAGGCAGGAAAATTCAAGAATGCCAAGTATGCGTGTGTGTATATATGTGGTGTGCATGTATGTGTGTATGTGTTTGCATGTGTGTATACACACTGGTCTCTTGAAACTAAATCTATTTTTCCCTCTTTCCAATAATCATATGCTCCCCCTTTCTAAATGTAGATATACTTACTAAATCTATATTTATATCTTATAAATATAATTTACAATACACATTAAGATATATAATCTATTAATGTATGCTATATCCTATATAAAAAATATATATATTTTTTAAGGGGGAGCAAATTTTCTACTTTTTTTCACTCACCTACCCATATAGTAAATCACTTATATAGTTCCTAAACCAACAAGATAATCTTTAAAGGACACCAGTAGAAACTCTTTAGTAGAAAGTATTACCTAGCAGTTCTTAATGTTTGTTCTCTTCTCCTCCTTGTGAAACTAGTGCAAAAGCTTATTTTTTTTTTATTTTTTAGAAAATGTAATGGGGAATACAAATGACCAACTCAGAGGCAAAATCCCAGGCCTGAGAGCCTCTTTCCACAGCAATTCAGTCTTGCCAGACAGGGAAATGTTTCAAGGCTGGGGAGAAATTGTGGTTGTCTATTCTGGTAACTCTGTAGGGAGGGCCCAGGACGATTTTACCAGCTGACTAGTGTCTTGGGCCCTTTAAGCGATCCTTGCTTGAGGCCCAATCCATTAGTTTTAAGTCAAGAGAATCCTTTTTTGGTTTCTCCTTTGCTTTATCTGTTTTAAGCCTAGGTAAGATGGTATGGAAATAAGAAAGCCTTACAAAAGACAGTAACTAAGTTTTGTCTGTTTTTAACGATATTTTTTTTTGAAACAATGATATCAGATTCTACTCGGTGAAGCAGAGAAAGAGAACTGGGATTGAAGTTTAAGAATAATTTCATTTTTTAGTCTCAATCATGCTACTTACAACTGAGTGATGTTGTGGTCCCTTAGCTTCTCTGAGTCTCAGCGTCCTTGTATAAAATGGGAAAACTAATATGTAACTTGGTATGAATAATAAATAGGATAATGTGGTTTAAAATAATCATTTAAATTCTATCTAACTATAAAGGTATCATTTTCCTTTGACCTCTTCTTCTCCTTCAATCATTCAGACTCATTTCCTCTTTGGCAATCCACGTGTTTACCTTTTACACTTTTTTCATAAATGGTAAAAGATGAAACCCAGATATCTTGTTATAGTAACTATGTAACTATAGATTTTGGCCTTTCTTGATCTTCTTTTTAAAAATGACCTTTTAATATTATTAAAGTGAATATCTCTATTGTCAGTTGCTTCATATCCTTTATATAAATCACTGAGGTCTGAATTAAAGCAATGCTACTCAGAAGGAAGTATTAATTAATTAATAATTAATCTTAGAAGGAAGATAATGTATGGTATCAATCTCATGACTGTCTGATGGTTTAGAGTTCTTCCAGTTTGCTTTATAAAGTAATTAATTACATGTTAATTTATTTTATGATTTTTGTTGAAATTTCTAAAACCAGTCTCATGTCTTGCACTGAACAAGTGCAAAATAAGATTTATTAAATGAATATTGATTTTGTTTTCATACTCAGTGTGTTCCAAGATGCTGAAAGCATTTTATAGAAAGACATACAATGTATAAGAAATATTTTAACTGTAATGCTCTAGTGAGAAATAAAATAATTTGTAGAATCTATAAATGAGTAAATGAACAAGAGTGAATTTGAAACCTAAATTTTTGGGATTATTTAACATGAGAAATACTTTTCAATCTATTAAGAAAAATTTTAAAACAACATACGGCTCTCAACTGCTATGCATGCCTCAACAATATAAATGCCACTCGGCTGCTTTATGGCATGAAAGCTTTATTAACAATAAATAACTCATTAATAGTAAATCAGAGGCCAAATCCAAAATCATATTTGAAGGAATTCCTGACTTCTTTCTCAAAACAATCAAATTCTTCCATTAGGCGTCTGTGACTATACTTACACAAGCAAATAAATAAAAGTAGAGCAAATCTGTCTTTAATTTAGACTAGATAGATCAATCATTTGATTCTTGAAGTTTTCTTGCCTGCTTTTATGTAGAAATTTGCAGTCTTATTTATAGGGTTTAATAGTAAGAGGATAAAATCATTTTGCTTTTTTTCTCTAATATCTCATATTTCTCCATCTGACAAGACTCACAGACATTTTCTCTGGGAGCTGAGTAGATCATTGACATAAATTATGTATAGACCTGTGTTTACAATTTATTACACACATTGAATCAGATTCCAAAGTTATTTTTCGATGACCCCCTGTAAGCCAGGACTCTTCTCAGTTTGGGATGCAGCATTGGAGAATATGGCACTCCTTTGAAAAATTATTGCAAGGAGAAAAATGCAATGCTTACAGTGTAGAATGCTTTTGTTTGTATATCATCTTTTTCATAACTTGCATATTAATTTCTTACTGCAGTCAGTTATTGTTTTCTTTTATATAGGTTCAGAATTTTTTTAGTATTTCCTATATTTTTTACATACTAAGAGTCTAACTCCCCCATTTCAAATTTGATCCGTCTTAAGTTCCATCTCCATTTTGCTAAATTACTATTGGGCTGAACTGTCTGAATCTTTTCTGGACTGTTTTCTGGTTATAAAAATACAGTGACCACACAGTGTGCTTTGGCACAACAAAGGGCCATTTTTGGTGTGTGTGGTGGTTCATGTCAGCTTAGAAAAACAAACTTTCTATGTCAATATATTATTTTGAGGTGCTATACAATCATTCCATTCTTTTATTCCATAATTATAAGATTTCTTAAGATAACTTATGCAAATAAATGTCATTATTTATCATGATAATGAACTGTAAAACAGGTTGATCATTAGGAAGTAAAATATGTCCATTTACTGGATTGGATTTTGATGGATATCTTGAATCTATTAAAATTTACTTATAGGGATCCCTGGGTGGCGCAGCGGTTTGGCGCCTGCCTTTGGCCCAGGGCACGATCCTGGAGACCCAGGATCGAATCCCATGTCAGGCTCCCGGTGCATGGAGCCTGCTTCTCCCTCTGCCTGTGTCTCTGCCTCTCTCTCTCTCTCTCTCTCTCTCTCTCTGTGTGACTATCATAAATAAATAAAAATTTTAAAAAAAATAAAAATAAATAAATAAATAAATAAATAAAATTTACTTATAATGTGTAAATGTTTACTAAAACTTTAAAAATGTGTGAATTACCCATAACATAATTAGTGCAAAGGCACATGACTATATGTTAAGGAACCATATGACATTAGAGTACAATAGACCAAATATTATTATAATATATGTAATACATATATGTAATAAAATATGTCCTCATATCTCCTGATATTTTCCAAATTTTCTACAAGCATATATTCATATTAATGTATGAAACTTATGACTATTTACGTAGTCAGTATCTAAAGATGAAAATATTGAAAATAAATTCTTTTATAATTGGTAGCACTTTCAAGTAGGAAGGGATCCCATTTAGGAGTTGATTCATAACTTGTACCACAATTTTTACTCTAACAGTTGATCCTAAGCAAGTGTCCATTCATTCAATAGATATTTATTAAGCTCCAATAACATGACAAGCATTGTTTTTCTAGGTACTAAAGATGCACACACACCCCCAAAAAAGAATTACAATATTTGCCCTCATAGAACTTATGTTGAGTAGACAGAAAGAAACACAAAAGGGGGCAGCCCAGGTGGCTCAGCGGTTTAGCGCTGCCTTCAGCCTGGGGTGTGATCCTAGAGACCTGGGATCTAGTCCCACATCAGGCTCCCTGCATGGAGCCTGCTTCTCCCTCTGCCTGTGTCTCTGCCTCTCTCTCTCTCTCTGTCTCTCATAAATAAGTAAATAAAATCTTAAAAAAAAAAGAAACACAAAAGAACTTAATGATAAAATACATAATGCATTTTGATGATAAATACTGTGGACAAAAGGGTTATAGATGTCTACTGTGGGGAGAATTTTGAAAATTCAAATAGGGTAGTCAGGGAAAGCCTCAACCAACAGGGAACATCTGATCTAGGATTTGAAGTAGATAAGGGCGGAAGCTGGACAGATTTGGAGGAAAAGTATTCCAGGAGGGAACAAGAGCATAAATCCTGTCAGGGAAGCATTTCTAGTGTGTTGGCCAATATGTTAATCCTTTATGGTTGGAGCAGAATGCGGGGAAGTGATTTGGGAGATGAAGTAAGACAGATGACAAGAACCAGATAAATTAAAAAAAAAAAAAAAAAAAAAAAAAAAGAACCAGATAAATTAGGGCAATGTAGCCACTATATGGACTTGGATTTTTACTGGTGATTAGATGTGAGGTTGTTGAAGGGTTTAAAGAAGTGATACGATCGAGCAAACTTATAAATGACTCACTCAGGCTGCTCTATTTAAAATAACTGTGAAATTTGACAAATGTCACAGAAAATTAAAAAAAGGCATGAATGGTGTGCTCTACATTGTTTACCTAATATATAGAAATTACATATATAAATATGATTCAACGTTCTTTAAAATAACATATTGGGGCACCTGGGTGGCTCAGTCGGTTAAGTGTTGGACTCTTGGTTTCAGCTCAGGTCATGATCTCAGGGTCCTGGGATCAAGTCCCACATTGGACTCTGCACTTAGCACAGAGTCTGCTTAAGATTCCGTCTCTCCCTCTTCCTCTCCTCCCTCTCATGGTTCTGTGCTCTCTCTCTCTCTCTCTTTCTAAAATAAATAAATAAATCTTTAAAAATAAATAATGATGAAATAAGATATGGATAAATTACAGTGGGATCCTAATGCTGTTTATCAAAACTTTCTTACAAAGACTACATGAGATTTCTCTGTACCAGCTATACTGTGTATACTGCTTTTACTATCATCATTTCATCTGCTATTAATTGGCTTCTGTTAACAATGCTTAACAACAACAACAACAACAAAAAACGCCTCACATGTATTTCTCTCCGATTCATATTATTTCCATGTATCAAGGATGATGAGTAAACTATGATGAATTCTAAGTCTTCCTGCCTGCAATTTTATCAATAAGAGCCTTGTTAGAAAAAAAAAATAGCATTCTTTGAAGAAGTAACGAAAGAGAGTTTAATTAAGGGACCATTTGCAGATGTGTACCAGTGCTAAGAGATATCAACAAGGATGTTAGAGCACCCTGGGGGAGTGATAATGAGGAGCTGTTGCCATCTCCAGGCATGAAGGAGTGAAGTAAGGGGGTTGACACAATGGGAGGAACAGGATCAGCAGCTGAAACTGTAAGAAAGAAATGACTTGAAGTAACCTTGTTAGATATACACAGCTGACCCACAAGGATCCAGCACTTTCCTTTTGCTCCTCATTTTTTTGTTAACTCACCCCGTGGTCTAGTTCAGCCATCAGGCAGAGAGGCAAGGAAATCCATCCATGGACTCCACAGTCAGCTTCCCAAAACACAGAGCAGGACAGAAAGTGGTGGAGCACATATCTGAAGGAGCAAATTTAAAATGTCTAGTTTAGCAACCAATAAAGTTCCAAAGATTCTGTCTCCATTAATGGTATCTCTGAACTAGCCTTGTCTCCCTGCACTGCTATGACATATAATCTGTAGATGAGGAAATAATCTACAGATGAAAGAGTAGTTGTGGTACAATTTCCTTTAGTTCAAGTTGTACAAAATTCATTACAGGCAGGTAGAACTGTAGCTTTTTTTCGGGGGAAGGATGAGAGAGGTTTTACAACTTGCCGTTTGTGAGACAATCTGTATTATTTGGTGATTGGCTATTCACATTGTCCATCACATGCATATGAAGATTACTGTCTTGGTATTTTTCTAGACCCCCAGAAAACCATAAGTAATTTTTCTTTTCTGCTTAACATTTATATTATACATATATAATACAGGAAGTGAATTTTTTGAATGTTTAATAGGATCACTGCAAACCTAAATATAATAGGAAATGTAGAAAAACTAAGGACCTACAGACAATAAGGCTTGCTGTGGAATTCTAGGCAGTCATTATTCTTAAGTAATTCATTAATTTATTTTATAAATAGTTATTGAACTTCTGTTTTTAGGCTTTGTTTATATATATATATATACACACACAAAATATATATAACAATATGATTAATGTTCACCGTATATGAATAATTATAAAAGGCAACTTCTTAGATGATATATGTAAATTCAACTAACATTTTGAGGATGATAAACATGTTGGAAATTGATTTAAACACTTTACATGTATTATGCTATCTGGTTTCCATAACAACCTTGTGAAGTAGGTGGAATTTCTATCTACATTTAACTTATCTAAGCTGCTGTTTTAGTCTGTTTGGGCATATATAACGGATTACCAGAGATTGGGGGGATTATAAACAACAAAAACTTATTTCTTACATTATGGAGGTTGGAAAGTCTAAGGTCAAGAGGCCAGCAGATTTGATATCTGGTTTATAGATGGTTGTCTTCTTGCTATGCCTCACATAGCAGAAGAGGCAAGAGAGCTCTCTGGGGTCCATTTTATAGGGCACTAATTTCATGAGGGCTCCACCCTCATGATCAATCATCTCCCAAAAGCCCTTCTCATCACCTTAGGGCTTGACATTTCAGGGATGAATTTGGGGGCTGGGGGTGGACAAAAGCAGCCAGTCTATAACAGGCACTAAGAGTAGGAGGGAATGGCAATGAGATTCAAATCCAGATCGTATGATTTCAGAGTACATATTTTATAATACTACCAGGTTGTAGAATCCATGCATGTTAAAACAAAACAAAAACAATGCACACATACAAAACAACCAAATGTAAACTGAGTTGAAATATTAGCGTGTATAGATTTTTTTTTCTCATATGAAAGTAGAGCTCTAAAATCATGCATTTCAAATGCCCAATTGTGAAATCTAAATTGAAGAAAACACACACACCTTAAGTACACCATAGGGTTTGTTTGTTTGTTTAGGATTTTATTTATTTATTCATGAGAGACACAGAGAGAGAGGCAGAGACACAGGCAGAGGGAGAAGAAGGCTTCTTTTGGGGAGCCTGATACATGACTCAATCCTAGGATCCTGGGATCATGACCTGAGCCAAAGGCAGATACTTAACTGCTGAGCCACCCAGATGTCCCCATAATAGTTTTTTTATAAATGTATATATACTCAGGCAATGGTGTTCTGGTAAATCTAAGCTCTGGAAGAAATAAAACACAACAAAGCAAACAAACAAAACTTGACTTGCAGTGTTTACTAGTTTTCAGGTGCAAACTCCCACCAGATCTGATTTTAAGTTAACAAGGGTTTAACAAGCAGCTTGCTGAATTTCTGAATATTTAACAATTAGCTCTCATGAGCCAACATGAAACAATTCTAATATACCACCATGACTCTTTATCAATGCCTGAGATAAGGTTCAGAATATTGCCATAACCGGAAAAAGTCTTTTACATCCCTTTCAGTCAATTCTTACCCTCTATTGAATAATCAAACAAAACAAAACAAAAATACTGTTGTGATTTCTATAACTAAAGGCCTACTTTTGCCTGTTTTTTTTTTGGATTACATATATATGGAATCAGAAGCACCTGAGTGGCTCAGTTGGTTAAGTGTTCGACTCTTGATTTTGGCTCAGGTCATGATCTCAGGGCCCTGGGTCAAGCCCTGAGTCAGGCTCCATGCCCAGCAGGGAGCCTGCTTGAGATTCTCTCTCTCCTTCTCCCACTGCCCCTCCCCTCATTTGTGCATGTTCACTTTCTCTCTTTCTCAAATTATCAATCAATCAATCCTTTAAAAGAATAAGTGGAATCATAGAGTCAATATTCTTTTCTATCTGGCCTCTTTCATGCAATATACTTTTAAGGCACATTCATTTTGCTGTTTGTTATATTAGATCATTTCATTTTTTTGAGTTATATTTCATTGTGTGAACATAAAGCAATGCCTTTATCTATTTTCCTATTGAAGAGCATGAAAGTTATTTCTGATATTTTACTACTATGAATTATACTGCTACACAACACTTGTGCAAGCCTTTTTGTGGATATCTTTCCATTACTTTTTTATAAATATCTAAATCTAGAACTGCTAGGTTTGAATATGTATGGTATGTTTAAGTTTATAAGAAACTGTCGAAGAGTTTCCAAAGTTTAAAAGTTATAGTCTGGGAACAATATGTAAGAGTTTCAAACCTTATGTTTTCAATAACATTTGTTTCTTCTCAGTTCTTTGTTGTTGTTGCTATTTTGCTTAACTTTCAACACAAATGGTGAGTTACTGGTATCTCATTTTTCTGGTAAAGAAATATCTCAGAGAATTTGTCCTTGGAAGATCCGAATATAAGAAATACTATATAAGTGAAATAAATTAAGAGACACAAACTTCTTGTTATAAAATACATACGTCACAAAGGTGAAAAGCAAAGCACAGGGAATATAGTCAATAATATTGCAATAACATGATATGGTGACTACACTTATCATGGTGAGCACTGAGTAATTGAATCACTATGTTGTACACCTGAAACTAACATAACATTATATGTCAACTATACTTCAAGAATTAAAAATAATAGCACAGTTCAAAAAGGAGGAAATATTTGCCACACACAAAAAGGAATGCTACATTCTTTATTTTGAAAGAAAATGATGTCCTTCATATAAATTTAGATCTACCTGAAAGAATGAAAGCATTAGAAATCATACATATTTAGGTTAATAAAAAAAAAAAGACAACCTTAAAAAAGAAAGACTTTATTGATTTGAGAGAGAGAGAGGCTGTGACAATGCATACGCAAGGCCAGGGCAGGGTACGTGGGACAGAGAAAGAGGGAGAGAATCTCAAGCAGATTCTGCTAAATGCAGAGCCAGTTGATGATGGGCTGGATCCCACAACCCTGAGATCATGACCCGAATGGAAACCAAGAGTTGTACACTCAACCGACTGAGCCACCCAGATCCCTTAAAACCCTATTTTTTAAAATAGTGTTTTAAAAATTTAAAGGAGATTCCCTTTTAAGATAACCAGCTATTCAAAGCCAAAAATATCAGAAATTTAAAAGGTAATTTATTTATTAAACATTGTAAGAACAAGAATGTTAATAATTTTTAATAGATGAAATGGATATATTTTCCTTTAAAAATACACTTATAAAACTGACACAAGAAGAAGTTAAAAACATGAAAAACTCTATATTAATTTATATAAATTTATAAATTAAATTTATAATCAAAAGTGTTCCCATAGGGCAGCCCGGGTGGCTCAGCGGTTTAGCACTGCCTTCAGCCTTGGGTGTGATCCTGGAGACCTGGATCGAGTTCCACATCAGGCTCCCTACATAGAGCCTGCTTCTCCCTCTGCCTGTGTCTCTGCCTCTCTCTCTCTCTCTCTCTCTCTGTGTCTCTCATGAATAAATAAATAAAATATTTTTTAAAATGTTCTCATAATTAAAGGTCTAGGATGACATGGTTTCTCTGGTGAATTCTATCAGATATTTAACAAATAAATTATATTATTTTTATATTAACTTTTCAGAAAGGAAAAGAAGTTAAAATACTTTCCAAATCATATAATGAGGGCAGCATAATCCTGGTAACAGAATCTGAAAAACATGTAATAGTGAAAGAAAATTAAAGATAAGCATCCATTATGATTACAACACAATAAATCTTCTATATATTATTGGCAAATTAAATTCAGCAAAATATGAAAATATAATACATTTTGATCAAATGAGCAATATCTTACAAATACATAATTTGTTAAACATTTCCAACTTAATTCCTCATAGTAATGACATAAAGGGAATGAAATTATATGAGCATCTAAGTAATTGCTGTAAATGCATTTAACAGAATTAACACGGATTTAAAATTTAAGATATCGAGAACAAGACAGAAAATTTCTTTATTCTAATAAAGTTCATTGAAGAAAAATCTACAGAAACACCATACATAATTATGAAATATTGAACTCTTTCCTTTTTTTTAAGATTTTATTTATTTATTAATTCATGAAAGACACAGAGAGAGAGGAGCAGAGACATAGGCAGAGGGAGAAGCAGGCTCCATGCCAGGACCCCATCCCAGATCTCCAGGGTCACACCCTGAGCCGAAGGCAGACGCTCAACCACTGACCCACCCAGGCGTCCTGAACTCTTTCCTTTTAAAAGTGGGAAAAGTCCAGAGGTTTTGTACTCATAACCAGATTGGAAGAGATAGTTCTCACTTTATTTATGGGTGACTGATTTTTTTTTTTAATTTTAATTTTAATTTTTTAAAATTTATTTATGATAGTCACAGAGAGAGAGAGGCAGAGACACAGGCAGAGGGAGAAGCAGGCTCCATGCACTGGGAGCCCGATGTGGGATTCGATTCCGGGTCTCCAGGATCACGCCCTGGGCCAAAGGCAGGCGCCAAACCACTGCGCCACCCAGGGATCCCCGGGTGACATGATTATTAATGTAGAAAGCAAATGCTATCTACTAGAACCAATGTACTGGAAATAATTGATATCATCAAGGTCAGGGAAAAAAGAAACAATATGAAATTAATTTTGCTTTTATATATAAGGTGCAAGCAATTGAAGAAATAGATTTTAAAAATTCATTTACCTTAGCATCATAATGTATTTAAGGATAAACTCAACAAAAATCCTACAAACGCTATAAAGGCAACTACAAACATTGCTGAGAGAAATTAAAGAACTATCCCATTTTCTCTTAGTGTTCCTCCTGAAACATGTATCTTAGACTACTTGATATTGTCCCCCCAAGGTGACTGAGGCTCTTTTATCAGTATTTTGTCTTCTCCATATTACTTAGATTTGATCATTGTTTTTAACTGTACTATTAACCCTTTATTCTATACTCTCAAATCCATTTTTAAACTCTTTCAATATTTTTATTTTAATATACTATACTTTCTAATTTGATCATTTTCATTTTGTCTATCTATATATTTATCTAGAGAATATATGCTTACTATCTGTTAATTCCAACATATGGCTCATCTAGTCTATTTCTATTGTCTGTGTTTTTACATTTCTCAATTATGGCTTATATTTTTATGTTTCTTAGCATGTCTACTTTTTTAATTGTAGCCTGAATGTTGAAGATGATACATTGGAGCATTATGGTTTTGGTTTTTTTTTCTTTTTTTCTAAATTTATATTCAATTAGCCAACATTTTTTCTAATGAGTATTGATTTTTATCCTGGCTTACAGTTGAGTTACTGTAGATTATTCTGGTTGTATAGATTTTTATTTTAGTCTTTATTAGGCTACTGTTATTTCAATCTTGAAATTTAGTTTTAGAATGTAAATCGTACTCTGGGGTGTGTCTTTAGTCCTAATGACAAAAAGTATTTCTAGGCTTTTGACTGAAAGCCCATAGTGCTCAGCAACATGTCTCCAGTCTGGCAGGACAAGATCTTCATCATTTCTCAGCCCTGCATCTTTTGTATCACTACTTAATTCCTAGCCCATTGGATCTCTGCTAGATACATATTCTCTATTCTGCCCTGGATAACACGTCTATGGTAAATCCCAATGCAAACTTTTGAGGTCATTGTTCTGCTGAATTCTTTCTTCTCTGATGCTTCTCTGCAAAATAGTCTGAAGAGATATATCTAATTGGTGATAGAGTTTTCCTAAAGTCAGTGTTAATGGTCCTTCTACTTTATCATTGCCTTATTAGTTCTGCTTTGGCATCTTTGAGATTAGTACATAATTTAGTTCATAAGTAGAAGATGATTCACATTTCCAAAACATGTTAGGTGATTAATTCACTAATGATACTTAGTTATTTCCCACAATCAGGAAGAAACTCGGCACAAGCTAACCTAGCTACTCCTTCTATAGAATCTTTACTATTATCATTGCTATGAATATGGTTTTAGTCTTTTATTCATGGTTTTTATTACTAGTCTATTATTATAAGATGGAGGGGGGTCAGTAAAGTGTCCTTCAGACTAAGAAGATAATTTCAAACTGAAAAGAGGAGCAAGGTACACCTGGGTGGTCCAGTGGTTGAGTATCAGACTTCAGCTCACTGGAGTCTCAGGATTGAGTGCAGAGTTGGGTGCCTCCAAGGGGCCTGCTTCTCCCACTGCCTGTGTCTCTGCCTTTCTCTATGTATCCCTCGTGAATAAATAAATTAAAAAAAAAAAAAGAAAGGAAGAAAGAAAGAAAGAAAGAAAGAAAGAAAGAAAGAAAGAAAGAAAGAAGAAAGAAAGAAAAGAAAAGAAAAAAGAAAAGAAAAGGAACCCACTCTGAATTACTTACAGAATTTTATTCAGGGTAACTTACTGACAGAAGGGAATCAGATGGAGACGTTATCTATTCACGACACCAGAATCCTATTTTCTTTTCTTTTCTTTTTTTTTTAATTTTTTAAATTTTTTTTTTATTTATTTATGATAGTCACAGAGAGAGAGAGAGAGAGAGGCAGAGACACAGGCAGAGGGAGAAGCAGGCTCCATGCACCGGGAGCCTGATGTGGGATTCGATCCTGGGTCTCCAGGATCGCGCCCTGGGCCAAAGGCAGGCGCCAAACCGCTGCGCCACCCAGGGATCCCCAGAATCCTATTTTCTGCCCCTGGTCAGGCCTTAATCCACAGGTTTTATAGAGTGAGGGCCTTTGTAGTGAGGTCAAAGGGTAGTTACCTAAAGTGTTGCCACATATGCACCAGTCGTCTCTACTAGTTATCTAAAGGGCACTTCTGTGCACCACTGTAGGGAAGGTCAGGCAAACGTTCCTGTATTCTGGTCAGGGCATATATTAACCTGGAACACATAGCACCGGGGGGAAGTCATTGAGTGGGCATGAACAAGATGGAGGGCAGAAAGATGGAGTCAGTGTTGTCAGCACATCTACAAAGAGTTATGAGATATTTATTTTCTGTGTTATTTTCATTATTATAAAATGAACTGCAATGCAATAAAATCCACTCCCTAAAATTGGTTTTAAGTATTTCGGTCATATAATAACTTTGAAAATTTTTGTGAATTTTACAGTTATTTTATTTCACTGAAATGCTAACATTGAAGACGTGGAATTAAGGCAGTAATTGGAAAGATAACTAATTTATTCAGACAGAAGTCAAATTTGTTTTTTTATTAATTAATTAATTAATTAATTTTCTACCATAAAAAAACCTAATGATAAAATCATTAACATATTTCAATTCAATTGCAGTCATAAAGCAGATTAGTTAATATCAAATTATGAGAGATTGAAAAATCTGGATCTAGGTTAAGTTTGGCAAATGATCTTGGCAATCATTCATTTTGGAAACATCTGAATAAACAGAAAATATTTTATATTATGTTTTTATCTTCTCGATATTGCTCTATAATCATATCTTGGGATAATGAATTACAATATACCCTAAAATCATACTACTTTATATAGGTAATATTTTAAAATAAGAAATTGGTTTATAATATTTTGTTGCATTTTTCTCTCTACTATTACTAACTTTCTGAGATATTTTGATAATAGTATTGTACTAATATGTGGGAAATTAACTTATGAAAACATTAGTAAATTCCTATTAAGATGAAAATCTACAATTGTTTCAAATGTGATCTAATTTGCTCTGGCATGCACTGTTCCAGATATTGATGATACATGAATGAAAAAGATCAAATCTCTGTCCTTATGGAAATTCTGTAATCTGGAAGTAAAGACAACAGAGTTTTAAAAATTTTATGTGTTATTTTTATCCACACAGAAATGTTCTATAGAACTCAATTTAAATTTTTTTCAAGTTTTTTTATGTCTTAAAATGGAATTTCTTACCGATTTCCTTGAAAACTTTTTCCACAAAATGAATATTCTCAATGTTAGAGTTTCTTCTTTTAATTAAAATTTGGGCTAATAGACTGATATATATTTTTTCTTTTCTCAATCTGAAGAAAATAATTATTTTTTTCCTTCATGTTTGCTCTTTGTAAAAAAACTCTAGGATATTAATTAGACCCATTCTCCCCATAGTCTTTGTTGAAGCACATTTTGGTTTTTAGTCTTTCCTCGTAAATCCATCAACCTCAGGTCTTTAATCATTTTCATTACTTTTCTCTGAACTTTATCCAGTTTTTCTACATACTTCTAATAATGATGACTTTAAAATGAGTCCATAATCCAGGTGTGAGCTCAACATAGTTCTGTAGACAGAACCTGTCATTTCCATATTTTATGACATAAATTTACTGCCAAAGGAAGAAGTTTCCTTTGCTTCTAGTCAATCTTCAAATTTTGGAGCTCTACATGGGTTTGACCTGGGCCCTCCTTTCTCTTTTCATTTACCATTGTTTCTCTAGCAATATTATCTTCTCCTATGACTACAAACACCATGCATATGATGACCACTTTCAGAGCTCCATCTCCATCATAGACCTCTTCCTGTATTTATATAATAATAAGACAAAATAAAAGAAAAAGAAGAAAAGCAAGATAAAAAATAGTTGACATTTTTTGAGTGCTTACTATGTGCTGACTACCTTTAGACAATTTATGTATATTGAATTAACCTGAAACAACTATGATGAAGGTATTGTTATTTTTATTTTCTAGAATAAGGAATTGATGTGTAGGTGAGTAATATTGTCTGAACTCGTTTTTTCCCACACATTCGTATGCTTTTTAAAATGACTTTATTCAAAGAACAGCTATCTTTTAAAAATACAATTTGTTATTTTCCTGCCAATAATAATTCAGTGATTTCCTTTTGCATTAGGCCAAACTCTAAATTCTTAACATTGCATAAAGGACCCTGTGAACACCATGAGATAGTGACTGTGTCTCTGGTTTACTCTGGTTTCCTCAGAGCCTAGAATAATGTTCAGCAGTCTGAATAGTCTGGCCCCTTTCTGATTCCTCATTCTCTCCTTTTGAATTTCTGTTCCCTTAGCACTTAAGCTCTAGTTACATTCTTCTTTCAGTTCTTCAAAGAACTAACTTCTTCCAGGTTCAAGACCTATGATAAGCCGACTGCTCTTCTAGAATGTTCTTTATTCCCATCATTGTTTAGTTAAGTCAGATTCATTCTATGGTAGATAGTTTAACTGTCACTTTTTTAGGTAACCCTAGTAGCATGTGTGTGTGTGAAGCTGCATATACCAGGTAATAGAAGTTGATTATGTTCATATCTTCTCAACTCCATGCTCAATGATATTGCTTTGGTATCTTAAAATTGGCCATCTTGGGGGTATCTGCAAATGCTGCAAATCAGGACTCACTCCCCTTCCTGCTAACAAGAGCCTATTTTTAAATGTCAAATAGCATAGCAGGCAGTTTTACCTAATTCCCATGACTACATTTGATCATGTGTTATTCACTTACCACAACTGTCATTATGTAGTTATTCTATAACTTTTAAGTATCATTAAAATATCCTCCATTGAAGCATATGAATTATGTCATTTTTTATTACCATATTCCTAGTAACTAGAAGAGTATCTGGTACTAAAAAATATTTGCTGAATGTAAAAATGAATTATTGCTTTATCTATGGAAATTACTATAGTTATTTAGACTTCAAGATCTGAAGAATAGTTCATATATTAGTTATCCATTGCTGCATATCAAATTGCCACACACTTAGCTGCTTAAAATAGCACACATTTATTATCTCAAAATTTCTATGAGTCAATAGTCCAGACACAGTTTCACTAGGTCCTCTGCTTCAGATTTTGCAAGGCTATAGTCTAAAGCTTCATTTTAAAGCTTTATGGGAAGAATCTGCTTCCATGCTCACCCAGGTTGCTCTTGTAATTCACTTCTATAGTTGTAGGACCAGCTGGGCTTCTTCCTTGTTGTCAGCTGGAAGATGTTTCTAGAGGGCACCTACAGTTCCTTGCACATGAGCATTCCCAACATGGTCCCTTACTTTATCAAGGAAGAAAGGAGAGTTTCTAGAGTGTATGCTATCAAGAGAGTCTTAGATAGTGTAATGTAATCAGAGAAGTGAACTTCCATCAGCTCTGCTGGTTCAGTCGGTTAGAAGCAGTGACAGGTCCTATCCACACAAAAGGATATAGAAGGATTATACAAAGGTGTGAACACCAGGAGGAAGATTGGGGGAAAGTGAGACATTTATCATCTGGTGTGCCTGCCATAGTGGTAGAAAGTAATAAAGACTTATTAATTTAGGAAATATATATTTAAAAACCCTCATTATTGTTGTACTTAATTACATAATAAATGGCTGTAAAATTAGAAGTGAAAATGTAAAAATGCCACAAATACCAATGAGAGCTACATTCAGGACTGCTTGATTACTAGTTCTTCTAAAAACAATAATGCATTTTCATTCGTTTTATTTGGTTTTCACTCAAAGAATAGAAATATATACTTCTATAAAGTCCCATTTTTTTTGTAAAAAAGACAATGTTTTCCTTTTTTATAGAATTACTATTAAATTCAAGGACCCAATATTACAACCTTAGTTTTCCATTCGTAAGAAAGGCCCTTCTATTAAATAGAATTGCTAGTCACTAAAAGGTACCAATTGTAGAAATATTGTATCCATAGAAAACACATTATCTCTTTGATCTTAGTTGCACTGGTCTATGAGAAATAATATGGTCTATGAGAAATAATATGGGAATCTGAATGTAATAAAGTTGACAGGAGGTGTTTTTTTTAATTCATTGCAAATTATAAGTGATGAAGACATTTTTTTATTAAAAGCTATGACCCCTGTGCCTGATTCACACTGGGAGCTCAGAAGTATTTATTACATGAATGTTACAGTGTACTCAAACCCTGGTTCCTTTGCTCCATCCTTAACCCTTTCACCTTGCCTGTCTCAAACAAAGATGATGCAAATACACAGAAAATCGAGAGGAAAAATATGGCAAAATAATGTAGAAGACAATACACGTTTTTTTCCTGATTAGTTTTGTTAAACATGTATCTTTTGTATTTACTTTAAAATGACAAAAGTAACATCCACTTCTTCCTAATACTAGAGATCCCAAGATATGGGTTGCCTTTTAAAAATTCAGTATAGATTACCTTTATGATATTATCCTAAATTCATTTTTGACCTGTTTAATAATCCCCTAGATTAGAGAGAAATTCTATAAAATTGAAATTATATAAAAATATTCATTCTGCTCTATTTCACTTATGCCAGATAAATATTTGCACCTTATCAGAATTGGCAAGGCCTGAAAGCAATGAACTCTTTTATAGTGAATACTGATCTAAACAACAAAGGGAGAAACCATGACAATTCATATCAGTAAAGTGAAAACAGTTTGTAATAAGAAATGAAAAACTTGTATATAATATGTTTTAAATCTCCCTGCCAAACTCTGTTAACGTCTGCCATGACTGCTGGGTATTCATGAACTTTTCATTTGCATGGGTAAGTTGATAACCAAATGGTAATGAGTCTGTCAACTGATAATGCTGTGTCAATCAGGTGGATGAAAAAGCTCTGGTTTCCAAAACTCAATTGCCATGTTTGAATTGCCATGGTTGAATTAGCAGAGAAGATGTTTCATTTGTGATTTCTCTCCAACTGAACTTCATAGTTTGTGATATGACTGTGAAGAAAGACATTGTTCATAAAGCACTCAAAAAAATATATAGAAGCTATGTTTCTTCTCCATTCCAGATAAGGAGTTGAGTTTCATGTCTGAGACTGGTGGCTGTTGACAGGAAGTAGTTTCTGCTTCTATATGGATGTTGCAATTCTATTTGTCCAATTTAATGGGTGCTCAATGCATGTTGAATACTGTGGTAAATGTCAGGTATCAAAACTGGATAAACTACAGGGTCTTCTCTACAGGAATTCTCCTTCTGGTAAGATAGATAATTTCTACAAGGGAGACAGAAATTATTTCTGTATGAGTGCCTGTTGATTCTCAAAGGATTATTAATTTCTGTAAGAAAGTCATTTTGATCCAAATGTGTTTCAGAAAACACAATTAAATTCTCACGAAATTTGCAACTCAAGACTATTTGCTAATCTATGAAAAGGACATGTTATCGAGGGATAATTAAGAGAACGGATTTTCCAGGGTGTGTTGTCATGCTAAGTGTTGATCTGCACTCTTTAGTTAAACCTGGCTGCCCTATTCTGGTTGCATAGATAAAAGTGAATATTTGGGTTAATGACATATGTTTTTCTATCTTAGAAAACCCGCTATTTTAATGTGGTGCTTTTGGATTTTTGTATAGACTACTAAATGAGATACTTTGATAAAAAAAAAAAAGTACCATTTGTCATTTTTTCCCACTAATCTACACCTTTCTTTTCTCCTGGTCCCCTTTTCTCCTCTCTCTTTCTCATTCTTGATCCCGTCCACCAAATGCAGTTCTCCATCATGTTAATAGCAGCTTCCTTGCCTCTGAATCTTGCTCTGTAACTACTGAAACCCCCTTTCAAAAATGTAATAGAAGAGTTCTGTTTAGAAAGTCATTTGAAAAATGTCAGGAACAACCCTTTGCCCTGTCTCCTTGGCATTCTGAAAGTTGCCAGTCAACCTCCCTGTGGCTCACTACCTAGACCACAGTTTCAAGAACTGAAACTGTGGACTCTTGTTCAGTGTCTCCTGCTGAAAATCAGTGTAAACAGTTTAGATCAAAATGGGCTTTCTGAACTCACATTTTAGCATGTTGAGCCACCACTATGGAATGTTTGAGATTCTATTAATACAGCTTTATGGCTTTAAAAGAAAGTATTCTTTCAGTACTGAAAAGGTAGCTGCTTTAATTTCAAGTGGCAAAAATGGCAGAAAAATTTAGTCTAGGATATAGCTAGTTGGAGTATCATAATTTTGTCTTAAATAAGTAAAGGGTTATTTTACAAGCTGTAATTTGAAAATGCATATACTTAGGTCAAAAATTATAGGCTAGTAAATGTGAAATACTAAGGTATATTGGAGAGTACATATTTGAATGCATATGAAATCTACACTATCTAATGATTTCTGACATTCATTGTTCAGTGCATCCTAAAAGCTCAAAGAAAAAAATACATTTTATCAAGATCCCTACAATTTCATAATTATTGCAGTTAAAAATAACAATTGTATTCTACTCTCTGTAGAACTACCTAAAACTCTATTCCTAAAAAATGGTTCGGTAATGTGTCTCAGCAATAAAGAGAACTGTTTTTATTTTGTACTCTAACATGCCTTTCCTGGTATCTGCTGCTCTAAGTCAGTCTCCCTAAAAAGCTCTCATGGCATTTTACTTGTACAGATTTATTACACTTAATGTATAGTCTGTGTTATTTTTATGCTAATCTTATCTTCACTGCTATACTGCCAAATTCTTAAATGATGATTCCACAGCTCATCAGCCCTCAGACTGTTATAATGCATACCATAGCCCCTTACTTCTTGCTATTACTTACTGAATAAATGTTGGGCCTGAATCAAGAATTAGCCAGGATTATATGCAAGCTATTGATGGAGATGGAAACAGAGTGTAAATCTCCAACATGCTCCCCATTCATTGCAGAGAACCATTGGTCCATATTCTTGAGCTGGAATATAAATGTGTAGTACTAGAAATAGTGGAGAGACCATACATTCCATTACTATGCATAATCTTCAGGTTTTTGCCACACTAAGAAAGATTCAAAAGTAATTGACACAAATACTTGAAAATTTATTTTCAGAATCCATTAAGAGTCATCTATTTAAGAATAAATAAGGGGCGGAAAAGAACAAATACAGGTAGCTATTTAGGGATAGTCTGGGTTAATCATTTAAATATACATATGTACTATTTTTAGAATAATAAGTGTATAGATTGATTGCTTTATTTGTTAAATATAATTTACTTAAAATGGGGCAAATGTCTAAGTATTATTCCAAACATAATTTTCCAATTATATAAGTCATGGGGACATTATTTCACAGAGTAAGAATAGTGTAATTAAAAATACAGTATGAATCATTTGTTAGGAACTGGATATGTATTAACACATTGAAGTTACACACCCACTGAATTTCCAAACTCACTTTTTTAATGGAGGGCAAAAGGGAGACAGAAAGAGATGTTGACTGGCCCTTCCTTCCTTTACCTCTGTACTTTCTCCTGTGTTTTCTTTGCAGTGACCTTCACTGATATTACTCTTTTTCTGCCAGACATTAAATATTGGTTTTATTTAGAGTTTTATCTTTGTCTTCTCTAAAACAAAACAAAACAAAACAGAAACAACAGTTTATACATTAGCATAATAATGACAATTGTTAATTTTGTTGTATGTCTCTGCATTGGTCTGTGAACACTTTGAAGGAAGACACATGATGTGTTCACTTTGATTTTTTGGTCCATACTAGATTTAATATGCTTTCATTATAGGAATAAGTAAATTCATGAAAATTAAAATGACTTCAGCATGACCATGTCAAATGTAGGGCTTTGGAGATCATCATAATAAAATCAATAATCTGACCCATCCTGGTCTGGTGATAACTGAGATTAGTGGGAGAATCCTAAAACTGATGTGATTTACTTTAGCTGAACTGGGGTTGAATCATAACTTTTGGGATATGGGTGATGGGAGAAAAGACATGCAGTTTGGAGTAAAAATCCTGAATTCTCACACAAGATCTTCACATTTCTGATTGTGAAACGCTGGGTATGTTATCTAACTTCCCTGAACCTAAGGAACAGAGGCGATCTGAGATAGCATTAGCCATTCAACATTTCCTTATTTTATTTTTTTAAATTTTTATTTATTTATGATAGTCACAGAGAGAGAGAGAGAGAGGCAGAGACACAGGCAGAGGGAGAAGCAGGCTCCATGCACCGGGAGCCTGATGTGGGATTCGATCCCCGGTCTCCAGGATCGCGCCCTGGGCCAAAGGCAGGCGCTAAACCACTGCGCCACCCAGGGATCCCAACATTTCCTTATTTTAGAAACCTAATTTTAGTCAAACCAACTTCTGTGGATGAAGAATTCAGGCAGCACATACTCTGAAATGTAGACTGATTCATTAAGCTAAATATTTTACATTAAACTATCTTGTTTCTCCAAAGTGGAATAACAAACCCCAGTGGCCCAGATTTGCTGCATATCAGTGTATATTACTATCTTAGACTTTCTAGTAGTGTATCCTTGATTTGAGAAGCAGCATCAGAACATTTATTTGTCCCTATTTGGGGGTATATAACTGTAGCCGTGCCATTTATTTTGTGCCTCTTAAGGACTAATTGTTCTTTACAACAATGGAAGAAGTGGCTTTAGAAAAGACTTCTTTTTCACACTGTAGTTCAGTTATGTGTTTAGATCATTTATTCTTGCCTCCCTTCTTTAGGGATTTTCACACATGCTACTGAACATGCTTCATTGATTTATTATTACCAGCATTTCAGTTTTGTTATTTGAACTCTTTCCCCTACAACACAGACCTAGATCTGTGAAGTGTATCTCCTTTGGTGCTCCTCCCAAATCATGGGAGTGGCCAATGGAATCAATCTGACACCTGAAACTTCCACCATATTGAAAGCATGTGGAAGCCATTCTTCTGTCAATGCCCATCACTTCTGCCTGCAGGGTTACTGGTATGAGACATTCCAACTAGGCTGTTCAGATAGGAATGTGAGTTAGTCTGGGCAGGAATTGTAAACCTACGGGTGTTTTGCTGTTATTAACCACAGCATGTACATCCTGTTTCAGAGTCTTCTTCTTTGAACAAACGTGTGTGTTCACTTGCTCTAATTTCCTATTTCCTTCCCAACTAAAATAAAGTGGCTGACACCAGAAACTGACAGCTGGACAAGAACAGAGAAGGTTGAACCACATTTCCTTGTGCATCACTTACTTTTGGTGTGTCTGGGCTTACATCACACATTGATCATATTTGTGATTGGGTACATTTAATACAAGAGTCTTCAAATGCAGTCTTCTTCAAACACAATCTTTCATATAAATTAAATAGATAAACTCCTGAATTCAGGATTCACACCCATTGCTATTACTTTAAAAGAACCCAAGTCTATCATTCCTGCCCAGACTAACTCACATTCTTGGCTGCAAAGGCCTACTTGGAATGTCTAGCCTTAGAAATGCACATTTTGTGCAGTTATTTCTATCTCATATATTTAACCCACAAACTGAATATAGTTGGAAACAGGAGCAAGTCTGTTTCAAATTAGGTGAGGCACTTAGGGTATTAACAGAGATCATAGGAAAGCATAGAGGCAGAGCATGAAGACTTAGAAATACAAAATCAGAATCAATGAAAAAGAAAACACCTTAAAATTCCAACTATTACTTATACAAATTAATAAAACTCCAGGTTTTTAAAAAATTATCTCAAAAGTAAGTTTAAACCTCACAGATTTAATTTATGAGAAGTATTCTTAAAAACTAAATATCAAGGAATTTTTCTTAGGATTTCTAAAGAGCCGATTTATAATGTGCCTACTGGAGCATGTAAAATATATTTCTGTAAGTAAGTATAAGCATTACTATAAAAAACATAACTATTTTATTCCCCAGAGTGCAAGTTTAAAGTAAAAGAGTCTGAGGAAAATACAGGGAAATAGGACATTCAGGAATTCAATAATATAATTCCTTATGACACAGCATGCCAGCTAATTTAACAACAAATTAAATGGCTAAAACTGAATTGAATTGCTGTCCTTTCTTGGGGAAAACACCAGGGAGTTTTCCATGAATAAGAGCCAATGAATCAAGACCAAAGGAAACTGACCACACCTGTCTTGGATAATAGAAGAATGGGATCTGGAACTAGAAACAGAGAGACCTAATGCATGCTGATAGAAATACCATTAGTGGCTTCCCATAACCTTGAAAGCATCTGCAGGTGGTTCCCTGTAGCAGTAAAAGTAGGGCTGACAAACCGAGGCAAGTCTCCTTTACTGTGTGCCCACTTTACTCTAGAAACCAAGCCAAGTGGACATGCATTTGTATAATGGAATGTGTCTTTTCTCTCCCCCTCTTTGTCTGTGGCTTCTTTGTGTGTGTGTGTTGGCTACCACTGCTCATAAGTGGCTTATGAGAAATGCAATACTATTAAGATATACAAATAAGTCACATTTTTGTCTGAGTCAAAGCAATAACTTTCCAGTCAGAGGAATCTTTTTGGTTACTTGGAAATAATCCAGAAGTCTCTGCTACTTATGCAGGACCTTTTACATATAACTTAATTCTTTTACTTTTTTTTAACCTTTCATCTCACCATTTATTTCCTTCATTATAGATTAGGATAGCTCTTTTGTTGAGTTCCATGTTTCATATGGGTGACTTAGTAGTTAAATGAAGTTGACAGATAACTAAATCAACAGAGGTTAGTTAGTACTATATATATATATATATATATATATATATATATATATATATATATATAAAGGTCTGTTGTAGAAATTTTGCAGGTTAAAAACAGATAGGTCTGTCGTTACACTCAAAAACGGACAATCTAGTAAGTTAGAGAAACAATAATATACTTTGTAAAGTTGTTCATTCATGTATAATTGATAACAACATATGCACAGATTGCCTTAAAAGGTGAAGTGGCATTTTTAAGAATCCCTGCAGTAGAGTTAATTATCAATTTCTTAAAACAAATCCCAGATTATTTTCTTAGTCTCTAAACTTAGAATTATTTTCAGCACAGTTAGCTACATTCACTAATCAAAATATTTTCTATTCTAAAAATATTTTTAAAATGAGAAGAAAACAATAGGATATTAAAGTGCATGTCTACAGACTGGAGAAGAGAAAATCATACTTGCATATTGTTTTGGATGACTCTGGAAATCCTAATGCCAAAATAGACCCCACAAGAGTAAATGTTAAAATTCAATACACATTATAGTTCTGTTTTTTGCTAAAAATCTTAATAGAATTTCAATGAATGCTCCTTTTTAGATTTTTTCTTCATTTTTACTAAGAGGTATTCAGTAAATATGTAAAAATATGAAAACAAACCAAAGATTACATTTTTCAAAAAATACTGGACCCATATTTTAAATCCATAGTGAGATCCTTTAGAATCTATTAGAATAATCTTATATTTAATTTAGCTTTTCTCCATAAAATATCTGCCTAAGCAAACACTTTGTAAAATTATTCCTTCACTGATATAAATTCTAAAAGTATACTTAAGCTATTAGCTCAAGAGGAATGTGGTAAATGCCTAAGAGAACAATACAAGACAATGTTGATTCTTCCAACGACAAAGTGGTCCAGGAAATATTTGATCAAAGAAGAAAGGTCTAGAAGAGACATTTGACATGGTGAATGGTGGTAGTCGTATATTTGGGAATAGGTTTTTCTTTTTTTTTTTTTAAATTTTTTTTTAATTTTTTTTTTTTATGATAGTCTCACAGAGAGAGAGAGAGAGAGAGAGGCAGAGACACAGGCAGAGGGAGAAGCAGGCTCCATGCACCGGGAGCCCGACGTGGGATTTGATCCCGGGTCTCAAGGATCGCGCCCTGGGCCAAAGGCAGGCGCCAAACCGCTGCGCCACCCAGGGATCCCTGGGAATAGGTTTTTCTAAGATCACATGTGAAGATTGCCTTACACTAACACATGCCCCTGTAATGAGTTAGATTGGTATAAAGAATAAAACTGGAATTTGACACTGATTCTGATTATATAGTGCTGATTGAGCCATAACTATTTTAGAAAGCTTGATAACATCTTACCATTCATTCATGGAGTCATTCATTAATTAATTTATCATGTGCATTCATCATATAAAGTATGTATGTGTTCTGCTTCCTCAGACGCTGAAGAAAGGAAATGGGCTTGTTACTGTAATATAATGTGGCTAGATATATGGTGTAAGGCTGAAGCTGGAGCTATGATAGGAGAGGCCAGGAAAGCCTTCATGGTGAAAGTTGCTTTGAGCTGCATCTTGAAGGATGTCCAGAAATTTTTCTGGGTAGGAGAAGAATTTTATATAAAGAGAATAACATATACCAGCATTTAAAAAAAAATATTTTCTGAGAAGAACTACATGTCAGATAAAAAAAAAAAGATGTCCATACCTAAATACTTATGACAAACACTAGATCACACAGAAAGGTTTCTTTACTTCAAAATGCTCCCATATTTTAACAAGCATTTCTGAAATTTTCTTGATTATAAAAATAATTTAGGTCAATTAGTCAAAATACTGACTTTATGAACTCAGTGTCTTAATCTGTTCAGACTGCTACACCAAAATACCACAGGCTGAGTAGCTTATAAACAGCAATTTATTCCTCACAATTCTGGTAGTAGGAAATGAGAAATCAGGGTGACAGCATGGTTGCATTCTGGTGTAAGCTATCTTTCAGGTTGCAGACTGCTCATTGTGTCCTAATGCAATAGAAAAGCTTAGGGATCTCTATCAGGCCACTAATCCCATTCATAAGGGCTTTGCTCTCATGATCTAAGCAGTTCCAAAAGCCACATTTCCTGATACCACCATGCTGAGTATTAGGATTTCAACATATGAATTTGAGGGGGCACACACATTCAAACCAAAGCACTCACCTTGGGTATATGATCCATAAACTTCTTCCAACGAGGCCTGAAAATCTGTAACTTTTGACAATGTCCCAGTTGATTCTTAAAGTTTGAAAAATACTACTGTTGAAGCAATTGTGCAGTTAAGATCTTCATAAGGAGAATCTGTGTATGCCACTTTTCAAACTTACTTGACACTCTTTTACATGAGGAAATCCTTACTTACATGTTGTGAAATAACTGTGCTTCTCAGAGCATGATTGAAGATATCAGCAGAAATATAAAGATGTGGCAAGTTGAAAAGCTAGGACTTACTTTGAGTCCTTAGAAAATCTGTGTTTCTGAACATAGGGTTGTGGGACTTGATGCTCAAGAATATAGAGGCGAGACAATGAAGCTAAGCTAAGGTGTTTGTACTTTATCTTATGAGTGTTGAGAAGCCCAGAATGATTCTCAAAGCCAGTAAGACTAGGTTTGGAAATGCCCATGAGTGACTTTATATATGCTTCATCTCCTGGCATAATATAATCATGGTTACGAAGTTATACATAATGTAAGACAATGATGAGACCAAATAGAAAACTAAAGAAGATTATATAAAATGGAGTAAACAACAAAGCTGTTGTACCAATGCATTGAATATTGAATTTACACTTTTGCAGTGAATGAGTCATAAATGTGGCTAAAAATTTCTAATGGGCAACTTAAAAAGGAAAGCAAAATCAAATTTACTTTAATTTTGGAAAAGTGAAAGAATGATGGACTAATTGAATAATCTAATAGAGATTTATTTTATAAAAAGATAAATATAGGGACACCTGGGTGGTTCAGTGGTTGAGTGCCTGCCTTTGGCTCAGGTGGTGATCCCGGGGTCCTGGGATGGAGTCCCTCATCAGGCCCCCTGGAGGGAGCCTGTTCTCCCTGTCTATATTTCTGCCTCTCTCTCTCTGTGTCTCTCATGAGTAAATAAATAAAATACTAAAAAAGAAGATAAATAGTAGCTGCATGAAAAATGGAAGGTAGGGGCACCTGGGTGGCTCAGACAGTTGGGCATCTGCCTTCAGTTCAGGTCATGATCTCAGGGTCCTGGTATTGAAACCCATTTCCCTCTGTTTCTCCCCCTGCTCATGTTCTTTCTCCCTCCTTGTGTCTTTCTGCCTCAATTGAATAAATAAAATCTTTAAAAAGAGACAGAGAGACGGACAGGTGAAGGAAATTCTGGTGGCTAAAACATGTTTTTAATAATCTAAGTGAGAGATGTTATGATACAATACTCTAAGTGACAGAGAATAAGGGGCCACTAGTACAAATTGATAGGGAAAGCCAGATTCAAGAAACAATTCTGAGATTTTTCTTTTCTTTCTTTCTTTTTTTTTTTTAGAATTTGATAGGGTTTTTAAAAAAGATTTTATTTATTTATTCATGTGACAGAGAGAGAGAGAGAGAGAGAGAGAGAGAGAGAGGCAGAGACAGAGGCAAAGGGAGAAGCAGGCTCCATGCAGGGAGCCCGATGTGGGACTCAATCCTGGGACTCCAGGATCACATCCTGGGCTGAAGGCGGCGCTAAACCCCTGAGCCACCTGGGCTGCCCACAATTCAGAGATTAAGTGAATAGTTTTTCATGATTGATTTGATTTTGGAGAATTAAAAAAAAAAAAAAAACACGCGATGAAGATGAAACAGATAAGGATAGATAAGGATAAGGATAACAGAATGAGAATTGATTTGAGGTAGAGGTTCTTGGAGGTGAAGTAATAAGTTCAATTTGGAAGATATTAAGTTGGATATTTCTATAGATTATTGGAAATATATTTTGTGGAATTCAGGAAAGAGTATTAAGGCCAGTGATTTTTTGACCTAACAGGCCATGGAGATTTTCCAGGACAGCAATAACATGAATTGGAATATCTCTTCTTTTCCTATTAATATTCTAAAATTGTAAACAAAAAATATATCAGAAAACAGAGATAACTATTTAAACACACAATGTTATGAGTTTGAGAAAAGCCACTAATAAATATAACCATAACTATTTAAAAAAACACTAGTTTTGTTTGTAAAGAGAATGAAAACACTTGAATAATCTTGGAATCAAGAGAAAACGTCTAGCCTAAAAATTCATATTAATACTCTACATATCTTTCTTATAAAGAAAATAAATCAGGAATCGAGTTTTAATAGGTTTTCTGCTTTACTGAGTAGTTTTGTCAGAAATCAAAAGGCAAACAAAGCTATGGTTCATAAACACCACAGGAAGCAACCAACCAACCAGTATTTCATTGTGAGATAATGAAGAGATGGAAACAACTAGTTAATTAAAATTAGTTCTTCTTTAGCCTTAAGATGCTAGAAAAGTATATCAGAAAATGTATTTAAATTATTCTGAGTAGATTTGTTAAATTAACAAATAAAAAGGAAAGAATCATTTAAAAGTCTTTTACAAAGATCATTTGTCACACATTAAAAACCTCTTCAGGACATGCTGCAACATGACTAGGAACACTTTAGAGACTCCCTGTAACTGTTAGACCTTAGGAAAGGAAGGAGGGGATCATTTTTTCTCTGTCCCTTCAGGCTCCACGGGGCAGTCCCAAGTGAATCACAGTCTTAGAACAAACCTGTCAAATTCTTTAATTCCATATAAGCTAGAATCAATCCCTCCCTAGCTGTCCTTCTCTGGGCTATGGATGGAGTGGGACTGGGGAAGAGGTACTGAGCTGGTTTTTCCTGGGTGTCACAGTGCAGGTCATTAAAATGAGTGATCCAGGCAGCAATATTCAGAAGTAAAACCAAAATGAAACTAAAATCTGAGTAGCATATTAAAGTTATTTATCAGTTTCAAGGTAAAGAAAGAGGAAAACCTATGCAATAATCACTCTGGTTAGAAACAAGAAATTCCAGGTAGGAAGAGGGGAGTTTTGAGACAGAAGGGGAGTGATAGAGCTTAAAAATTCTCTTGGTCTGCATTAATGTGGCTACCTCTGCTTTTCATTGAGCACATGTGACATTGGAGAATGGGGAAGAACTATGGGAGTGATTCTCAACTTAGTGATTGAAAATGAACATCAGTGATTGCCTGCTCAAAGAAACTCAACAAATCAGCTATTGCAACATGGGTTTTAAAGCTTCCTGAGATTAATTCCTATTCTGTATCACCCAAAGGTTAGTTTATTTAGTGAGCACAAAGTGCCAGGAGCTGAAAATAAAACATATAATGGACCAACTTCCATGGACCATTTTGGGAGTGTCAGAGTCCAAAAACAATAATCACAATGAAATTAATTTGAATTCATGTAATAATGATATGATTTTAAATCATTTGGGAAAAGACAAAAATAATGTGGTAAAATCTACCAAAGTATTGTAGTAATTTGTAGCTTGGGAAAGCATAAGATTTTGAAGTCAAGCTCAAATATAACTCTTTCTCAGAGGCTTTTCTAAATTAAGCAGGATCAAATTTGCCTGCTTTGGAAAGGACTTCAGATGCAAGTACTTAATTCAGACAATGAGTGAAGTCTCATTTAGTGGACTCATTTATTTTTGGTTTTGCTCCATCCTAGGTTCTCTAACTTTATTCCTCTTTGGAAGACTGTCTTCAAGGCATTTGACAGATTTGATCCCTGTCCAACATACCAACCATTCTTCATAGGAACTCATAATGTTTAAACAAAAGTCTTTGGAGGTACAATAGATCACATAGGTACTCTGTGCTCTAAACCACAGTCTTCTTGTGGACCACCAGCACATCTGGAGCAGTTGGTTAGCTACTTATTATCCACTCTATAAATACTTGTTGACTCAACTGTGTGTGAGGTTCTATTGTTTGCTCTCTGTAAGTCATATTTCCCCAAATGGAATGTAAACAATATGATGTTTAAAACACTGTTTTCTTTTTTTTTTTTTTTTAAAGATTTTATTTATTTATTCATGATAGTCACACACACAGAGAGAGAGAGAGGCATAGACACAGGCAGAGGGAGAAGCAGGCTCCATGCAGGGAGCCCGATGTGGGATTCGATCCCGGGTCTCCAGGATTGCACCCTGGGCCAAAGGCAGGCGCCAAACCGCTGCGCCACCCAGGGATCCCAAAACACTGTTTTCTTTGTTCATATATCATTCCTTATTTTTCCCTTCTAAAATATTCACAAAAGGAGAAAACAGTCATATTTTTTTCTTTCACACTGATTTTTCTACACAAACTTTAGAGAAGTGTTGAGCTAATGTAAGTAGCCTTTATGAGACCCAAGTTGTAATTTCAAAAAATGAAGCCAAATCCAGTTACATTGATAACATAATTTTATGTCTCTTTAAGAGGAGAAAGAAAGTTTAAAAAGAGAGATGATGGTGATGATGGAAAAAACACAGGGAAGATTTAGAGGAGCTCAGTGAGGACCAGAAAATCAGAGGAAGAATATATGATGTATGATTGAGGTGAAGAAAGAGATAGAGGGAAGATTTGTCTAAATTCTAATTTAAATGACAAATGACTACAAAACATAGCCTTGTATACATGGAATAGGATTTGACTTGCATTATAAGCAAATGCCCGTTATACTTAAATGATATAAAATAAGGATCACATACTTGTAATTAATATCACAGTAAGAATTGTATAATTATAAGAATAATTTCATTATTAAATAACTATTAAATAATTTGTTTTGTAAAGACAGAGACTGAGGCCAAGAAGATTAATTGGCTTGCTACTGAGAACTGGTGGTTGAATTCAGTCTTGTATCATTCAGCCCAATACATACATATGATTTGCTTTTGGTACACATGACTTGTCTTTACTCATATTGAATTTTACTAAGATAAAGCAGGTGGTTGTGCAGAGCAATGCAACTGGGTGCATGGCTCTTTGACATATTTCAACATTCTGAAATTTCCCAAGAAATAGTAGACCGACAACCATCTTAATGTTTTTTTTCTTTTTTTTTTTTTTTTTTTGGTATTTTACTATGATAGAAACACTATCAAGAGATTTTTGAGACAAACTACTTCTTTTTTAGATCATTCACCTATAACTATAAAATTAAAATATTCCTGCACACCAAAAGAATATTTTTGAATACTGAACTTAATCAAAATAAATTCAGGAGCTGAGTGAGGCATCTGATTGTCTCAGTCAGTTGAGCATCTGATTCTTGATCTCAAGGTCATGAGTTCAAGTTCTGCATTGGGATCCAGAATGGGTGTGGAGCCTACTTAAAAAACAATAAAAAAGGGCAGCCCGGGGGGCCTAGCAGTTTAGCACCTCCTTCAGCCCAGGGCGTGACCCTGGAGACCCAGGATCAATTCCCACATCAGGATCCCTGCATGGAGCCTGCTTCTCCCTCTGCCTCTCTCTCTCTCTCTCTCTCTCTGTCTCTCTCTCTCTGTGTCTCATGAATAAATAAATAAAATCTTTTAATTAATTAAATTAATTAATTAATTTAAAAAGTATAGGAGTAAGGGTAGGATGAGGGATGGTCCCTGCTCTTTGATGCTTTCTAAAGATAAATATATCTCAAACCATTCAAAAAATTAAATTATAAGCATGAATATATAAAAATATTTGAGGTTCCATACAAATTTTAGGATTGTTTGTTCTAACTCTGTGAAAAACACTGTTGGTATTTTTATAGGGACTGCACTAAATGTGTGAATTGCTTTGGGTACTGCAGACATTTTAGCAATGTTTGTTCTTTCAATCCATGAGCATGGAATGTGTTTCCATTTCTCTGTGTCATCTTCAATTTCTTTCATCAGTGTTTTATAGTTTTCAAAGTACAAGTTTTTCACTTCTAGTTATATTTATTCCTAGGTATCTTTTGGGTTTTGGTGCAGTTATAAATGGGATTGATTCCTTGATTCCTCTTTCTGTTTTTTCATTATTGATGTGTAGAAATGGAACAAATCTCTATTTGTTCATTTTGTATCCAATGACTTGACTGAATTTATCATCAGTTCTAGCAATTTTTTGATAGAGTTTTTAGGGTTTTTCTATATAGAGCATCATGTCCTCTGCAAATAGTGAAAGCTTGACTTCTTCCTTGTCCATTTGGATACCTTTTTAGTTCTTTTTGTTGTTTAATTGCTATGCTTGGCTAGGACTACTAGTATTATGTTAACTAACAATGGCAAGAGTGGATGTCTCTGGCTTGTTCCTGCCTTCAGAAGAAAAGCTCTGATTTCCTCAATGAGGATGATGTTAGCTGTGTTTTTTTTTTTTTCATATATGACCTTTATTATATTGAGGGTTATTCCCTCTAACAGACTTTGTTGAGGGTTTTTATCATGAATGGATGTTGTACTTTGTCAAATACTTTTTCTGCATCGATTGAAATGATCAAATGGTTCTTATCTTTTTTAAATAATGTACTGTATCACACCAATTTGATTTGTGAATATTAAACCACCCTTGCAACCCAGGAATAAATGCCAGTTGATTGTGGTAGATGATTTTTTAAATGTATTTTTAGATTCAGTTTGTTAGTATTTTATTGAGAATTTTTGCATCCATGTTCATCAGAGATTTTGACCTGTGATTATCTTTTTTTAGTAGAAAAATAGACACATGGTTCAATGGGACAGAATAGAAAACCCAGAAATGAAGAATATGGTCAATTAATCTTTGACAAAGTGGGTAGGGCTATCCAACAGAAAAAACCAGTGTCTTCAACAAAGAGTGTTGGGAAATCTGGACGCAACATGCTAAAGAATGAGACTTGATCGCTTTCTTACACTAAACACAAAAATAAATTCAAAATGGATTAAAGACCTAAATGTGAGACTTGAAACCATAAAACAATCCTAGAGGAGAACACAGGCAGTAACCTCTTTGATGTTGACCATAGCAGCTTCTTTCTAGATATGTCTCCTGAGGTAAGGGAAACAAAAGCAAAAATAAATTATTGGAATTTCATCAAAATAAGAAACTTTGCACAGCAAAGAAAATAATCAGCAAAACTGGTAAGCAACCTACTGAATGGGAGAGGATATTTGCAAATGACATATCTGATAAAGGGTTAGTATCCAAAATATATAAAGGACTTATCAAATTCAACACCCAAAAATGAATAACCCAATTAAAAATGGGCAGAAAACATGAATAGACATTGTTTCCAAAGAAGACATATAGATGGCCAACAGACATATGAAAAGATGCTCAACATCATTGATACTCAGGAAAATACAAATCAAAACTACAGCGAGATACCACCTCACAATCTGTCAGACTGACTAAAATAAGCAACACAAGAAACAACAGGTGTTGGCAAGGATATGGAGAAAAAGGAATCTTCTAGCACTGTTGGTGGGAATGCAAACTGGTGCAGCCACTCTGGAAAACAGTGTGGAGATTTCTCAGAAACTTAAAAATGCAACTATTCTATAATCCAGCAATTGTGCTACTAGGTATTTACTCGAAGAATAAAAAATACTAATTTAAAGAGATATATGAACATTGATGTTTATATCAGCATTATCTACAATAGCCAAGATATGGAAAGAGCCCATGTCCACTGATGATGGAAGGATTAAGAAGATGTGGTCTACATACACAATAAAATATTACTCAGCCATAAAAAGAATGAAATCTAGCCATTTGCAACAACATGGATGGAGCTAGAGAGTATTATGCTAAGCAAAATAAGTCAGCCAGAGGAAGACAAAGATACGATTTTACTCATATATGGAATTTAAGAAACAAAACAAATGAGCAAAGGGGAAAAAAGAGAGAGGCAAATCAAGAAACAGACTCTTAACTATAGAGAACAAACTGATGGTTACCACAAGGGAAGTGGGTGGGAGGATGGCTGAAATAGGTGATGGGGATTAAGGAGTTCACTTGTGATGAGCATGGGGTGTTATGGAAGTGTTAAATCACTGTATTTTATACCTAAAGCTAATATTACACTGTATGTTAACTACCTGGAATGTAACTAAAATTTTAAAAACAAATATTTAAATGAATCAGATTTAATATGTTTCAATCCTTAAAAAGAAAGTAACCACTCTATATAAATCTTCCTACTTCTTGTTCTCTGCCTACTTGTAGACTTTGACATTTCTTCTACCTTCTAACATTTTGGAGGATTTATTCTAATTATATTGTAGCAATACAAATGTAGAAGTAAAAAACAAAAACAAAAACAAAATACATTATGAAATCCATTCCTCTTCTTGAAGTAGGAAAGAGCTATAAAATAGCAGTCAAAGCCTTTTTTCTTTTTTTTTTTACCTGCCAATGTCTACCCCATCACATTTTTTTAAATTAATTTTATTTATTTATTCATAAGAGACACACACACACAGAGAGGCAGAGACACAGGCAGAGGGAGAAGCAGGCTCCATGCAGGGAGCCTGATGTGGGACTCGATCCAGGGTCTCCAGGATCAGGCCCTGGGCTGAAGGCGGGCACTAAACCACTGAGCCACCCGGGCTGCCCCCATCACATTTTTTAGTTCTTTCTTCTTACTGGCTTCACAGATCTAATAATAAATACCATTTGTATAATGCATTCTAGCTTACCATTACAGCTTTTTCAGAAGCATTGCGTCACTTAGTCCTCACACTAATCTTTTGGGGTGGCTATTATTATCACCACCAAGCTGCAGACAAGGAAACTAAGATTTTAAAGAAGCTACATAAGTTGTAGTTTTCAAAATTCACTGGATTCATTGTGCAGCCATTAAAAATGAGGACTTTGTTGACAATTTAATGACATGGCAAAATGCTCATGAAAAAAATGTAAAAAATAGCAGGCCATAAACTATAGTAAATAAATCCAATGTTCTCCTTTCTGCACTTCAAATTTTTCACAAAAAGCATGCACTGATTTTCATAATATGATCAGGTCTACAATAATTTTTATTGTCTAGCAAATTCAACATTAACCCCAAATTAACCCCAACATTAAACAAAACACATTTGGTTCCACTACCAACTTGCTTACAGGAAAACTATTAATGTCATAACAATGTAACCATGAACAAACATTTTGCAAAGGGTGGATTCAGGTTTGCACATGAAGAGGTTAATTTTTAAATAAAATAATCTGTGTTTTATTCTCAATTTTCCCAAAAAGCCATTGATTAGGTATCTATCAATAGAGATGGACTGAGAGGGTGTACCTTTTTCCATTCTTATGAGGACGATGTGGGACTCAAAATAGCTAAGACTTATTGATAATTATTTTATTCTAGATGTTTTTAAAAACACTCTAATAGATTAAGTCCTATGATTGAAATCTGACAACAGTCCTATGAAATTGGTCTTATTTGTGACACACTTTTACAGCTCAGGAACCTGAGACTTGGAAATGTAAGATGTATTGTTCATGTCCATGGCAAATGACTACAACTCAAACTCAGATATTTCTTTTTCCAAACCCCTGTTCTCAAGCTACTACTCCTGCTCTTCTTATATTGAAGAATGTGAGTGACCTTAATCTCCTTGACCTGAACCTCATGTAGTAATCTGAATTTATTAGCTTCCACTTATTAACCTCCTTCATTATTTAAGTTTTAAAATTAAATTTAGTTCTTGATTCCTTTATTAGCTTTCTATTTGTTATTATAGAAATAAATGTAATTGCACTTTTAAAATTTTTATTTATTTATTTTTAGTTTTCTATGTTTTTTGTTGGCTTTTATTAACTAGTCATTTGGAGAGCAGTACAGGGACTGAGGATGAAACAAAAAATCGTCCAGTAGTGAATTCATATTTCTCTGGGCTTAATGAAACTTGAAATGTCAATGATTAGATTTTTATACTCCAATTGGATTCAAACTGTGGAACTTCCAAATAGGAAAAAATTCAGTCAAAATATTCTTTTATTCATCAAATACTGATCACAGATGGTCTTCCTCTTTATATCATCAAGTAGAACTTTTTGAAGGTGTTCTACATTTGAGTTTTTATGTTAGTAATAGATGTCTTGACATTTATCCAAACCATATTTGAAAAACTAAATTATCCCCTTATCTTTGCAGTAATAGTCCTGATCTGCTAAATTCCCTGGAAGGTCATAAGTTTAAGGCTGTTAACGTTTCAAGATAAAAAATACTGAATGTCATGTGGGAACTGAAATGGTGCAACCAAGGGGAAGTAACCAATTTGAGGAGGAGCATTTTCTTGGTGACTGCAGCATTTTTTGTTGTTAATTTTCTATGTAAAAACACATTTTATCATTTTATTTTATTTCATCTTTTAGCAAATTATTGCCTTCACATAATAGTCTATTACGCTCTCCACCTTCAATTTAGTATGACAGATGATAAGAGTAATTTGAGAGTTGACATAGTCTTTATAAATATCCTACTGGTTTCTTGTTATTTGCTTTTGAGAGACTGGCCTTCATCATCATGCCTGTTGTTCCTTCATGATGCTTTCACTAAATTAGAATATTATAGATTGTCCGCTTTTATATTTTATACAAATTGTTTTACTTATTGTATAAAATAAAATGTTATGCTATATTCTGTGACTTTATGAATCCAAACTGCAAACACAGGTGTACAACTTTATTCTAGAACATGAGTATTCTTCAGTTACAAAGTAGTTTATCCCAGGTTCCATTGAAGATTATGCCTTTTAATGTTCTTATATTTTTAAATATTAAGACTTACAAATCAAACCCAAAGAATGTGTAAGTATAGAAATATTGTAAATGATTGCAAATAATTCATTGTAAATAATTTCATCTTTGTTACAATCTAATACAATTATAAAGTAAATAAAAAACTATATATTGCTTTTGGAGTCAGACTTGTATAGCAATAGGGAAATCCCTATTAGGGAAATAGGGAAATTAAAGCCAGAAAATCTGGGTTATAATTTTTTCCATTCACTTAATCTGTTAACTCCAATTTATTCTTGACTGTGTGTGTGCTGAGGGCATGTCGCAAACTTTGATGGGATTAAGGAGATAATTTATTTATAAACCCCTTGAGAAAAAAACAAAACAAAAACAAAAACAAAAACAAAAACACCAAAGGAGGATATACACATGCTTTTTATATTGTAAATATCATCATAAAAATAATCATGTTCCTGTAAATAAAATAATTATCTGAAGCTTATTTTTCACTGAGTGAAAGTACCACTGATCCCAAATGTACAGTGCAAGCCTGATATGGTATTTTTTCTCCAGAGGAAACAAATCTCTGAGAGCCTCAGAACAGTAACTTTGTTTTAAACAGTTTCTTAAAGGTTGTGGTACTGTAAACATTATATCTGTTTGTTATTTTCTTTGTATTGGTATCAAAGTATTCCATAATCAGATCTCCTCTGCACTTTTAGCCAGCCTACGAGGCCTGGCATGAATTTTTCATGTATATTATTCTATCTTAACATTATAGATATTGTTTCTTGTTTTTTTTCTTAGCGTGTTCTTAACTTTTTACCTAAAATGATTATAAATTCACTGGAAATTACAAACATAATGGAGAGGTCCCATGTACTCTTCATCCAGTTTCCCATAAAGGCAACATTACACAATTAGTACGGTAGCAATACCGGGGAATTGACACTGGTGCAATCTCCAGACCTTGTTCAGATTTCAGCAGTTTTGCATACACTCATTTTTATTGTGTGTACTTCCCTACCAGCTCACCACATATATTCTTTTATTTAATCACTACCATAACCAAGATACAGAATTATTCTATCACCACAAGAATTTCCCTCAGGCTACTCCTTTATTATTGCATCCATCCTTTATCCCTCTCGTCTATGTCCCTAACCTTAGTCAATCATTAATCCGTGTATGCCACTATAGCTTTATCATTTCAAGAATATTATGTAAATAGTATCCTACAATACATAATCTCTTGCAATTGTTTTTTTCACTCAATATAATTCTGTTGATATCAGGTTTGTGTGTGTATCAATAGTTCATTCATTTTTATTACTGAGTAATATTCTATGATATACTACATTCCATGGGGGATGTGCCATAGTTTTTTTGAAGGCCATTTAGGTTATTTACAGTTTTGGGTTATGACAAGTTAAAACTGCTGTGAACCTTCATGGTACATTTTGTATATATGTTGTATATGTGAACCTGAGTTTTCATTTCTCTGGGATAAATGGCCAGGATTGGGATTGTTGGGTTGTATGAAAAGTGTATTTTTTTTTTTTGAAAAGTGTATTTTTTAAAATGAAATTCTCAAACTATTTTCCAGAGTGGCTGTACCATTTATATTTACATTCCCATAAGTAGTCTCTGAATGATGAAATTTTTCCACAGCCTAATCAGATTTGTCATTGTCACTATTTTTTAAACTTATATGAACTGTTCATATCTTGACATGGTTTTTAACTTGCATTTCACTAAATGGTTAATGATGTTGAATGTGTTTGTCATGTGCTTATGTGCTTATATGCCATCTGTATATTCTTTTTTGGTAAAATGTCTGTTCCATCTCTTTTGCTCAGTTCCTGATTGGATTGTGTGTGTGTGTATGTGTGTTTATGTTTACTGTTACATTTTGAAATTATTGTATATACGCTACATATGGGTCCTTTTTCAGATATGTGACTTGAGGATATTTTCTCCCATTCTAAATTACTTTTTTTATTATCATAACAAGATCTTTAATTTTGATTAAGTAAGTTTATCAATTTTAAAATGATTTTATTTATTCATGAGAGACACAGAGAGAGAGAGGCAGAGACAGAGGCAGAGGGAGACGAAGGCTCCATACAGGGAGCCCAATGTGGGACTTGATCCCAGGTCTCCGGGATCACACCCTGGGCTGAAGGGAGGCATTCTACTGCTGAGCCACCCAGGTGTCCAGTTTATC
The DNA here is from genome assembly GCF_003254725.2 of Canis lupus dingo. Taxonomy (NCBI): domain Eukaryota; kingdom Metazoa; phylum Chordata; class Mammalia; order Carnivora; family Canidae; genus Canis; species Canis lupus. The sequence goes on from NC_064248.1 coordinate 47,114,417, forward strand.
AATTTTTTTTAATTTTGCTTTTCCCTGCTGAGTGGGAAGCTTGATGCAGGGCTCGATCCCAGGACCCTGAGATCATAATCTGAGCCAAAATCAAGACTCTGACCTTCAACCAACTGCACTACACAGCCACCTCAAATCTTTCTCCATTTAATAGTTTGTGTGCCTTGTTAAAAAAAAATCAATTGGCTATATTTTTGTGGTAGCGATTGGCTGTATTTATTTTTTTTAAGATTTAATTTATTTATTCATAGACACACAGAAATAGAGAGAGGCAGAGACACAGGCAGAGGGAGAAGCAGGCTCCATGCAGGGAGCCTGAAGTGGGACTGGATCTCAGGTCTCCAGGATCATGCCCTGGGCCAAAGGCAGACACTAAACCGCTGAGCCACCTGGGCTGCCCGATTGGCTGTATTTCTATACCCTCTATTAAGTCTCATTGATCTCTGTATCTATCTTTTGTCAATACTATAATGTCTGATTGCTGTAGCTAAATAGTAATCTTTAATGTTGGATGAGAGACTTCTCATTTTATTCATCTTTTTAAAAATTGTTTTAGCTATTTCTTGCCTTTTCATATAATTTTTAGGATAAACTTTTAATATCGACAAAACATGTGACTGAGATTTTGATAGGAATTACATTAAACCTATAGATCAGTTGGGATAGAGTCAACATCCTTACTTCATTGAGTTTGCAAAATCATGGAAATTTTTTTTTCATTTTTTTCTTTCTTTCATCAATGTTCTGAAATTTTCAGTATACAAATACTGTACATGATTTAACGTATTTCACTTTTGAGCTATTATAAATGGTATTGTTTTTCATTTTTGTTTCCATGTGTTTATTGCCACTATATAGAAATTCAGTTTTGTATGTTGATTTTTTATACCGAGACCCTGCTGAACTCGCTACTAGCTCTAAGAAGTTTTGTTTTACTTTTGGTCTTTGTTTTCATTTTGTAGATTCCTGGGATTTTCTGTGTTGATTATAAAGTCACTGGCAAATGGGGAAAATTTTATATCTTCCATTCCTATTTGTATGCCTTTTTATTTCCTTTTCTTTCTGTATCAACTGTCTAGGCATTCCAGTGCCATACAAATAACAGTGGTTAGAGCTGATATCCTTGCCTTATTTCTCTTTTTATGAGGAATACATTCAGTCTTTCACTGTTATGCATGATATTAGCTATAGACTACAGTTTACTTTCTTAAGCTCACTTTTGAATTATTGACCATTACATTAAGCAGTCTTACGTTTGTTTTTAATAAGTAAACACCAAGAATTCTTGTTTCTAGGTTTCAGATATCAGGATAACAAACACTCACCTGCCTCCCAACAAAACTTGTAGTTTCATTATATTCCTGGGACTTGGTAATTCTTTAGCTTCAAGTGAGATGCAATAAAGTAGTGTGCTTGAGTGTTGACCACAGAGTCAATGTCTCTGTATTTATCTCACAACTCATATCATCCAGGTTTATCTCTCAACAGGGATTAAGAATCAGTTTCTGGTCCTGGGAAAGTTTACGACAGTTGACCTTGCCAGAGTAATATTATATGACAAGAGTTAGAATATAATATATTTTACCCCGTTGGGTCAGTTATCCAAGCCTGAAGGATAGGAAAATGGAATATATAACTCTTCCTTCTGAAAAAGAAACTCCATTCTCAATTACTTCTGACAGCATGACTGACAATTGCCATGCCCTAAAAAGATCTCCCAAGTACTATGTATATTTATGTATATTTGTAAGTCCTTAAAATTCACTGGATTTATGAATTTATTGGAGAATTACTAGATATGTGTTTTAGTATTTTTTATTATTTTAATTTTTTTTAAAGATTGCATTTATTTTTTCATGAGAGACACGGAGAGACAGAGAGAGACATAGACAGAGGGAGAAGCAGGCTCTATGCAGGGAACCCAACATGGGACTCTATCCCGGGTCTCCAGGAACACACCCTGGACCAAAGGTGGAGCTAAACCTCTGAGCCACCCAGGCTGCCCCATGTATTTTTTATTTTTTTTAATTTATTTCTTATTGGTGTTCAATTTACCAACATACAGAATAACCCCCAGTGCCCTTCACCCATTCACTCCCACCCCCCGCCCTCCTCCCCTTCTACTACCCCGAGTTCATTTCCCAGAGTTAGGAGTCTTTATGTTCTGTCTCCCTTTCTGATATTTCCCACACATTTCTTCTCCCTTCCCTTATATTCCTTTTCACTATTATTTATATTCCCCAAATTAATGAGAACATATAATGTTTGTCCTTCTCCAATTGACTTACTTCACTCAGCATAATACCCTCCAGTTCCATCCATGTTGAAGCAAATGGTGAGTATTTGTCATTTCTAATGGCTGGAATATTTTCCACTGTATACATAAACCACATCTTCTTTATCCATTCATCTTTTGATGGACTCCGAGGCTCCTTCCACAGTTTGGCTATGTGGCCATTACTGCTATAAACATCGGGGTGCAGGGGTCCCGGCATTTCATTGCATCTGTATCTTTGGGGTAAATCCCCAACAGAGCAATTGCTGGGTCGTAGGGCAGGTCTATTTTTAACTCTTTGAGGAATCTCCACACAGTTTTCCAGAGTGGCTGCACCAGTTCACATTCCCACCAACAGTGTAAGAGGGTTCCCTTTTCTCCACATCCTCTCCAACATTTGTGGTTTCCAGCCTTGTTAATTTTCCCCATTCTCACTGGTGTGAGGTGGCATCTCATTGTGGTTTTGATTTGTATTTCCCTGATGGCAAGTGATGCAGAGCATTTTCTCATGTGCATGTTGGCCATGTCTATGTCTTCCTCTGTGAGATTTCTCTTCATGTCTTTTGCCCATTTCATGATTGGATTGTTTGTTTCTTTGCTGTTGAGTTTAATAAGTTCTTTATAGATCTTGGAAATTAGCCCTTTATCAGATACGTCATTTGCAAATATCTTCTCCCATTCTGTAGGTTGTCTTTTAGTTTTGTTGACTGTATCCCTTGCTGTGCAAAAGCTTCTTATCTTGATGAAGTCCCAATAGTTCATTTTTGCTTTTGTTTCTTTTGCCTTCGTGGATGTATCTTGCAAGAAGTTACTGTGGCCGAGTTCAAAAAGGGTGTTGCCAGTGTTCTCCTCTAGGATTTTGATGGAATCTTGTCTCACATTTAGATCTTTCATCCATTTTGAGTTTATCTTTGTGTATGGTGAAAGGGAGTGGTCTAGTTTCATTCTTCTGCATGTGGATGTCCAATTTTCCCAGCACCATTTATCGAAGAGACTGTCTTTCTTCCAATGGATAGTCTTTCCTCCTTTATTGAATATTAGTTGACCATAAAGTTCAGGGTCCACTTCTGGGTTCTCTATTCTGTTCCATTGATTTATGTGTCTGTTTTTGTGCCAGTACCACATTGTCTTGATGACCACAGCTTTGTAGTACAACCTGAAATCTGGCATTGTGATGCCCCCAGATATGGTTTTCTTTTTTAAAATTCCCCTGGCTATTCAGGGTCTTTTCTGATTCCACACAAATCTTAAAATAATTTGTTCTAACTCTCTGAAGAAAGTCCATGGTATTTTGATAGGGATTGCATTAAACGTGTAAATTGCCCTGGGTAACATTGACATTTTCACAATATTAATTCTTCCAATCCATGAGCATGGAATATTTTTCCATCTCTTTGTGTCTTCCTCAATTTCTTTCAGAAGTGTTCTATAGTTTTGAGGGTATAGATCCTTTACCTCTTTGGTTAGGTTTATTACTAGGTATCTTATTCTTTTGGGTGCAATTGTAAATGAGATTGACTCCTTCATTTCTCTTTCTTCAGTCTCATTGTTAGTGTATAGAAATGCCATTGATTTCTGGGCATTGATTTTGTATCCTGCCACGCTACCAAATTGCTGTATGAGTTCTAGCAATCTTGGGGTGGAGGCTTTTGGGTTTTCTATGTAGAGTATCATGTCATCGGCGAAGAGGGAGAGTTTGACTTCTTCTTTGCCAATTTGAATGCCTTTAATGTCTTTTTGTTGTCTGATTGCTGAGGCTGGGACTTCCAGTACTATGTGGAATAGCAGTGGGGAGAGTGGACATCCCTGTCTTATTCCTGATCTTAGGGGAAAGGCTTCCAGTGCTTCCCCATTGAGAATGATATTTGCTGTGGGCTTTTCGTAGATGGCTTTTAAGATGTCGAGGAATGTTCCCTCTATCCCTACACTCTGAAGAGTTTTGATCAGAAATGGATGCTGTATTTTGTCAAATGCTTTCTCTGCATCTAATGAGAAGATCACATGGTTCTTGGTTTTTCTCTTGCTGATATGATGAATCACATTGATTGTTTTACGGGTGTTGAACCAGCCTTGTGTCCCGGGGATAAATCCTACTTGGTCATGGTGAATAATTTTCTTAATGTATTGTTGGATCCTATTGGCTAGTATCTTGTTGAGAATTTTTGCATCCATGTTCATCAGGGATATTGGTCTGTAATTCTCCTTTTAGGTGGGGTCGTTGTCTGGTTTTGGAATTAAGGTGATGCTGGCCTCATAGAATGAATTTGGAAGTACTCCATCTCTTTCTATCTTTCCAAACAGCTTTAGGAGAATAGGTATGGTTTCTTCTTTAAACGTTTGATAGAATTCCCCTGAGAAGCCATCTGGCCCTGGACTCTTGTGTCTTGGGAGGTTTTTGATGACTGCTTCAATTTCCTCCCTGGTTATTGGCCTGTTCAGGTTTTCTATTTCTTCCTGTTCCAGTTTTGGTAGTTTGTGGCTTTCCAGGAATGCGTCCATTTCTTCTAGATTGCCTAATTTATTGGCGTATAGCTGTTCATAATATGTTTTTAAAATCATTTGTATTTCCTTGCTGTTGGTAGTGATCTCTCCTTTCTCATTCATGATTTTATTAATTTGAGTCTTCTCTCTCTTCTTTTTAATAAGGCTGGCTAACAGTTTATCTATCTTATTAATTCTTTCGAAGAACCAACTCCTGGTTCTGTTGATCTGTTCCACAGTTCTTCTGGTCTCGATTTTGTTGAGTTCTGCTAGAATCTTTATTAACTCTCTTCTTCTGCTGGGTGTAGGATTTATTTGTTGTTTTTTCTCTAGCTCCTTTATGTGTAAGGTTAGCTTTTGTATTTGAGTTCTTTCCAGTTTTTGAATGGATGCTTGTATTGCGATGTATTTCCCCCTTAGGACTGCTTTTGCTGCATCCCAAAGATTTTGAATGGTTGTATCTTCATTCTCATTAGTTTCATGAATCTTTTTAATTCTTCCTCAATTTCCTGGTTGACCCTTCCATCTTTTAGTGGGATGATCCTTAACCTCCTCGTGTTTGAGGTCCTTCCAAACTTCTTGTTGTGATTTAGTTTTAATTTCAAGGCATTATGGTCTGAGAATATGCAGGGGACGATCCCAACCTTTTGGTATCGGTTCAGACCCAATTTGTGAACAAGTATGTGGTCTATTCTGGAGAAAGTTCCATGTGCACTTGAGAAGAATGTGTATTCAGTTGAGTTTGGATGTAAAGTTCTGTAGATATCTGTGAAATCCATCTGGTCCAGTGTATCATTTAAAGCTCTCGTTTCTTTGGAGATGTTGTGCTTAGAAGACCTATCGAGTATAGAAAGAACTAGATTGAAGTCACCAAGTATAAGTGTATTATTATCTGAGTATTTCTTCACTTTGGTTATTAATTGATTGATATATTTGGCAGCTCCCACATTCGGGGCATATATATTGAAGATTGTTAAATTCCTCTTGTTGGATAGATCCTTTAAGTATGATATAGTGTCCCTCTTCATCTCTCACTACAGTCTTCGGGGTAAATTTTAGTTTATCTGATCTAAGGATGGCTACCCCTGCTTTCTTTTGAGGACCATTCGAATGGTAAATGGTTCTCCAACGTTTTAGTTTCAGGCTGTAGGTGTCCTTCTGTCTAAAATGAGTCTCTTGTAGACAGCAAATAGATGGGTCCTGCTTTTTTATCCAGTCTGAAAGCCTGTGCCTTTTGTTGGGGTCATTAAGTTTGTTCACGTTCAGAGTTACTATTGAAAGGTATGAGTTTAGTGTCATCATGATATCTATTCAGTCCTTGTTTTTGTGGATTGTTCCACTGAACTTCTTCTTAAAGGGGAATTTTAAGAGTACCCCTTAAAATTTCTTGCAGAGCTGGTTTGGAGGTCACATATTCTTCCAGTTCCTGCCTGTCTTGGAAGTTCTTTATCTCTCCTTCCATTTTGAATGAGAGCCTTGCTGGATAAAGTATTCTTGGTTGCATGTTCTTCTCATTTAGGACCCTGAGTATATCCTGCCAGCCCTTTCTGCCCTGCCAGGTCTCTGTGGAAAGGTCTGCTGTTACCCTAATATTCCTCCCCATTAAAGTCAGGGATTTCTTGTCTCTTGTTGCTTTAATGATCTCTTTATCTTTGGAATTTGCAAGCTTAACTATTAAATGTCGAGGTGTTGAACGGTTTTTATTGATTTTAGGGGGGGGTCTCTCTATTTCCTGGATCTGAATACCTGTTTCCCTTCCCAGATTAGGAAAGTTTTCAGCTATGATTTGTTCAAATACATATTTTGGCCCTCTGTCTCTTTCAGCGCCCTCGGGAACCCCAATTAAACGTAGTTTTTTCTTCCTCAGGCTGTCGTTTATTTCCCTTAATCTATCTTTGTGGTCTTTTAATTGATTGTCTCTTTTTTCCTGAGTTTCCCTCTTTGCCATCAACTTGTCTTCTATGTCACTCACTCGTTCTTCCACCTCGTTAACCCTCATCGTTAGGACTTCTAGTTTGGATTGCATCTCATTCAATTGATTTTTAATTTCTGCCTGATTGGATCTAAATTCTGCAGTCATGAAGTCTCTTGAGTCCTTTATGCTTTTTTCTAGAGCCACCAGTAGCTGTATAATAGTGCTTCTGAATTGGCTTTCTGACATTGACTTGTAATCCAGATTTTGTAACTCTGTGGGAGAGAGGACTGTTTCTGATTCTTTCTTTTGAGGTGAGGTTTTCCTTCTAGTCATTTTGCTCAGTGCAGAGTGGCCAAAAACAAGTTGTATTGGGAAAAGGAGAAAAAGAGAGGAGAGAAAGAAGGAAAGAAAAGAGAAAAAGAAAAAAGAAAAAAGGAAGAAAAAAAAGAAAAAAGATAAGAAAAATAGAAAGAAAAAGAAAGAAAGGAAAAAAAAGGGTTGGGGGAAGCAAAAACAAAACAAAACAAAACAAAACACGGGGGAGTATCTTCTGATTCTGTGTACTTTAAGTCCCTTGGCTTCCCCTGGAAGTTGTCCGTCTAGCTGGTCTTCTGGGGGAGGGGCCTATTGTGCTGATTTTCAGGTGTTAGCACTTGGGGGAGCTGCTCTGCCCCCTACCTGGTGCAGGGCTCAGTGGGGGTTGTTTACCCCGTGAGGCCCCCAGAGGAACAGCCCCAGTGGCGGGGCAGCTCTGGAAACCTGGATTCAGCCCCCACAGGAACTCCGGAGCTCTCCATCTGCAGGGCCTGGAGGCTCCGGGGCGGGGCCGCTGATCTGCTCAGCTGGGGCAGGAGCGTCCTTGCTGTCCTGGGCCCTCCCGGCCTCTGCCTATCCCGGGGGAGGCCGGATCCTGGGCTGTGTCCCGGCGCCCTGTGCTCCCGGGGCCTGCGCTGTTGGATTCGCGCTCCCGCCCCGCAGCCCCCTCCGCGGAGCCGCCCCCGAGCCCCCCCGAGCTGCTCCCGCCCCGCAGCCCCCTCCGCACGGAGCCTCTTCCTCTGCCCGAGCCCCTCCGAGCTGCTCCGGGTCCTGCCTGCGCGCTGCAGCCCTTAGGGAGCTCGGCGCACTCTCCCGGGGCGCAGGTGTCTGTTAGTGTCCCGGGGAGCCCGAGGGCATCCCCTCCCTCCTGGGTCCTGCTCCACCTCCCTGCGAGCCCCTTTCCGCCCGGGAAGGTTGGTGCAGCTCCTGCTCCTCCGGGACGGGGCTCTCCTGTCCTGGGGACACTCGCCCCGGCCTCAGCCCGGCTCCTCGCGGGGCCCCTCCCCCTTGGAGGCCTTTTGTGTCTTTATTTCTTTTTCCCCGTCTTCCTACCTTGATAGAAGCGCGAACTCTTCTCCCTGTAGCATTCCAGCTGTTCTCTCTTTATATCTCAGGCCGAATTCGTAGATTTTCAGGATATTTTGAAGGTTTTCTAGGTAATTTGGTGGGGACAGGTGATTTGGGGACCCTGCTCCTCCGTCATCCTGCCCCTCCTCCCTATTTTTTAATTTACAGATGTTCATCTTGAGAGAGCTATACACAGTTTAGGTAAGTGGTAAGCAAACTTTCACATTTAGGTAAATATCAAATATGGTTATGGTTGTAAAATCTCTTTTTTTCAGGAATATTCTTTGGCTTTAAGCAAAATGCCTTGAAAATATATATCAATTTATCTTTTTTTTTTTTGGTAGTTTAAGAGTCTATGACTAGACTTATAAGAAAAATAAGTACTTAGAACATATAACTTTTTGCTTTTAATAAATATTCAATGAATACAGTGCTTGTCATAGTCTTGCAGACTTTTGGGAATGTAACAGTGTATTTTCTTTGTTCATTCTAGGAATTTTAATACCATACATACTATTCTGTGTGGAACAATTTAGAAAGCACAGAACTTTCAGAATTTAAAACATATTTGTAGTCCTTCTATCTCTCTCGCTAATAATAAAGTGAGAAAATATGAAGGACCTGAACCTGATTTCCCCACTCCCACCAACGAATAATTGCATGCCCTTGGGAAAGAAAATTAATTTTCTGGGTCTAATTCTCAAAAAAATTAAAGAGTCGAACCGTAAAATTTATAGTTTGATTTCTCTTTATTTGAACATTAAAGTTTTGCTATATGAAAAAACTCTCCTGCTATATTTCATAAATCTGGAAAAGATCCAGATAATATCTGGAAACATAAATTCTTTAATTTTCTGACTAAATTTCTAGGTTTCATATTAACTGGATAATTGACAAGGCATAGAAATGCCATCGTAAATATTTAAAAATGAAAGAAGATATCTTTTGTGTATTTTTAACATATATTCCCCAAAGATACTTAACATAAGGAGGCCTATAAACAAATTCTGCTCATAGCTAATATTATTTTATTCTTTCTTCCTAATAATAATACTGTATTCTTAGTAGCAAAACTTAATGAAGAATGTTTCAGATATTTACCATTGCATTTCATAAACACTATGTTAGAATTTTATGCAGATTATTAGTAAATTATCAACAACCCTCTGCCAATTGTTCATACTGCATCTAGTATTTCTGGATCTCTGCCTTTTAGGCACCTAGTAGGAATGTTTTTAGACTCCACTACAGCTAACTGGGATTATATGATGAAAACATTGCCAATATATTGTGAGTGGAATTACATGTGTCACCTCTGGATTGCATTATTATTTTGTGGGAGCTCTTTCCCTGATTCAGCTAATAACAACTTTGGGATAGTGATTTCCCTATCAGGCTGTGTTACAGAGTGAGCAGATATGAGAGAGTTTGTCAATTCGTGACAAACATATAACCTGAGTAAGAAAAGAAAAGAAAAAAAACTTTGCTTTTATAAGCTACTCAGGTTTTAGGGTTATTTGTTACTGCAGCCTAACCTACACTAGTATTAATTGTCCTATTTTATACATTAGCATGAACTACACAGCCAGTAAAAAGGAGAATTAAGACAAAAACAGGTCTGTTCCTAAAACGCATGCTTTTCCATACAGCCCACAGTGTCAGCTGCCATCCCGTATCCCTGCACCAACTCTGATAGAGCCATTCAGTTTTAGAGCCCTTGTGAATACCTCAGGTATATTTTTAAATGCATTATTTATCTAAGGCTTAAATTCTTAATTCTGCTACTGTAATGATTTTGCAGAAGGAGAACATTGAGAATTATGCAGAACATTTCATGGTCTTGATGTTATGTAACTCCCAGCTGCTGACCATATGAAGAAGCCACATAAACAATTGCAAACAAAATAGTTTTATTAAAAATGTATGTGCTCTGAGATTGACCTATCATCGGTTCAAATTCTTAAACTTCTTGTTTGACCTAGAATATATAGTAAACTTGGCATGAGGAGCTTAATTATAATGCAGTTCCATCTCTTTTTGTTTAAAATAATATTTTCATTAATGGAAAAATGTTGCATTGCTCTTTCAGTCCATTTTTATATTAAAATTCAGAAGTTTTGGGTAAAAGTAGACATTCTTTGTTTTCTTCGAGTCAATTTAGTTTATACACAGTCTTTGTTCATTTTGCAACTAAATAATGGATTATTGGATGCTACTTGGAATGAATAGTAATCTAATATTCATGGTATATACAAAATTTTAAAAACTAAAATTGGATTTTATTTCTATAGTTCTGACATAAATCAAGTAACCATTACATTATGTAATATTTTAATTTTGCATTATACATGTAACTATAGATTTCACTGATCTACAATGTGTTTTGGTTTCAAGCAAAATTATTGATTTTACTTGCTCAAGTGCCAATAGGAAATAACTAAAGGCACCTTAATCCAAACTCTAGAGTCGGAGATTCAATAAATATGTCAAATATTCCAAGAGGTAGTAAAAAAAAATGGGTCAAATATTCGTATAAGAAAATATATTTATTCTAAAGAGAAGTGTTCTAAAAATGATGTGTTCTAAAATCAAAACCATGACCAAAAAAACCATGGCCTAGAACATAATTGGATTTCAAAAACATTCTGATTTGACTTTGGAATGGTCTTTTATCCTCGAAGTGGGTTTCTTCTTCCTCAAAAATTTCATAAACCATTGTAAAAAAAAAAGAAATCTATATTAAAAAGGTAACCATATACAATATCTAAAACCCATTGATATTTGTGATGTCAAGAGGACATAGGATCTATGGGAATGGTGGCAGTATGTCAAAGACATCCAATAAGTATAAATTGAATGAATATATTTTGGTGCAAATAGGAGGTAAATATTCATGTGTCAAGGGAAATTCTAGACTAAGTTTTAAAAAAAATTGCACACTAAGAAAAGACATTGCATAGGACATAAAAGTTCCCATTCAGCTTAATGGTTTCATTCATAATTTGCGTTTGTGTAAGGGTTTAATGCCCAGTTTCAGCTTCTTTCTCCTTTTCTTTCTCCAAATAGGTTCTTTCTTTCACTGCAAGGTGAAATTATTTATTTAATAATAACATGTTTTTCTTTGTTGTTTTTGTTTCAAGTGGAAATATGACAGTAGAAGGAAATCAAATTGTAAGCTTTACCAATTTTACACCCATGTTACTTTTGTTTTCTGCAACTTTGAAAAGACACCCAAAAAGAAGTTGTTGTTTTTTTTTTTTAAGTTTTTATTTTAATCACCAGATGCTCATCACAAAGTGTCCCCTTTAATCCCCATCACCTATTTTACCCAACCTGCCACCCACTTTCCCTCTGGGAACCATCAGTTTATTTTCTGTAGTTAAGGGTGTTCCTTGTTTTGTCTCTCTCTCTCTCTTTCTCTCTCTCTTTTTCCTTTGTTCCTTTGTTTTGTCTCTTAAATTCCACATACAAGTGAAATATAGTAATTGTCTTTCTCTGACTGACTTATTTTCCTTAGTATTCTACTTTCTAGCTCCATCTTCCTGATTGCAAATGGGAGCATTTCATTCTTTTTGATGACTGAATAATAATTCATTATATACATATATACCACATCTTTATCCATTTATCAGTCAATGGACCTTTGGACTGTTTCCATATCTTGGCTATTGTAAATGATGCAACCATAAACATAGGAGTGCAGCGTTCCTTTGAATTAGTATTTTTGTATTTGGATATTTACCCAATTGCTGCATTGTAGGATAGTTCTAGTTTTAACTTTTTGAGGAACCTCCATATGCTGTTTTGCACCAGAGTGTTTGCACCAGTTTGCATTTCTGCCAATAGTGCATGACTGTTTCTTTTTCTCCATCTCCTCGCCAGCACCTGTTGTTTCTTGTTTTTGGTTTTAGCCACTCTAACAGGTGTGAGATGATATCTCATTCCGGTTTCGATTTGTAGTTTCCTGATGATAAGTATCTTTTCATGTGTCTGTTGACCATCTAGATATCTTCTTTGGAGAAATGTCTGTTCATGTCTTCTGCTCATTTTTAATTGGATTATTTGCTTTTTGGATCTTGAATTTAATAAATTCTTTATATATCTCTGATACTAACCCTTTATTGGATATGTCATTTGCAAATATCTTCTCTCATTCAGTAGGTTACCCATTAATTTTGTTGACTGTTTCCTTCCACTGTGAAGAAGCTCTTTATTTTAATGTGACTACTGTAGCCTATTTTTGCTTTTGTTTCCCTTGCCTCAGGAGACATATGTAGAAAGTCTATTTTTATGCCAGTACCATAACTGTTGTGGTCATACAGCTTTGTAATATAATTTGAAGTCTGGAATTGTTATGCCTCCAGCTTTGCTTGTCTTTCTCAAGATCACTTTGGCTATTTAGGGACTTTTGTGGTTCTATGCCCATGTTAGGATTCTTTGTTCTAGTTCTGTGAAAAATGCTGTTGGTGTTTTGACTGAGATTGCATTAAATATGTAGATTGCTTGGGTAGTAGAGCATTTTAACAATATTTGTTCTTTGAAATAATAAGCCTGGAATGTTTTTCCATTTCTTTATGTTGTCTTCAATTCCTTCATCACTGTTTTATAGTTTTCAGAGTACAGGTCTTTCACCTCTTTGGTGAGGTTTATTCCTAGATATTTTATTACTTTTGAAAATAATTTCTGTAAATCTTTTTGTTATTGTTTTCTTAATTTATCTTTCTGCTTCTTCATTATTGGTGTATACAAATGTAACAGATTTCTGTAGATTGACTTTACCAGTTATAGCAGTTTTTTGACATTCTGATGAATTTTCTATATAGAATATCATTATCATGTCATCTGCAAATAGTGACAGTTTGACTTGTTCCTTGCCATTTGGATGCATTTTGTTTCCTTTTTGTTGTCTGATTGCTATGGCTAGGACTTTAGTACTAGGTTGACTAAATGTGGTGAGAGTGGACATCCTTGGACAGTGGACCTGTTCCTGTTTCTCTCTGTTGACGATGGTATTAGCTGTGGGTTTTTCATTTATGGCCTTTACATGTAGAGGTATATTTCCTCTAAACGTACTTTGTTGAGGGCTTTTATCATGAATGGATGTTGCACTTTGTCAGATGCCTTTTCTGTTTCTACTGAAAGGATCATATGGTTCTTATTCTTTCTCTTACTGAAGTCATGTATCACACACTGATTGATTTCTGAATATTGAACAACCCTTGCAACCCAGGAATAAATCCCACTTGTTTGTGGCAAATTGTTTTTCAATGTATTTTTGAATTTGATTTCCTAGTATTTTTTTTTTTTTTGAGAATTTTGCACCTCTGTTCATCAGAGATATTGACCTGTAGTTTTGTTTTATTTTGGTAACTTTATCTGGTTTTGGTATCAGAATAACACTGGCCTTGCAGTTTTCCTTCCTTTTCCATCTTTTGGCATAGTTTGAGATGAATAAGTATTATCTCTTCTTTAAATGTTTGGTAGACTTCACCTATGGAGCCATGTGGTACTGGACTTTTGTTTGTGGGTTTTTTGATTACTGATACAATTTCTCTTTTGGCTATCAGTTTGCTCAAATTTTCAATTTCTTCCTGTTTCAGTTTTGAAAATTTATATGTTTTTAAGAATTTATCCATTTCTTCTATGTTGTCCAATTTGTTACCATATAGTTTTTTACAATATTCTCTTATAATTGTTTGTATTTTAGTATTATTCATTGTTATTTCTCCTCTTTCATTCGTAATTTCATTCATTTAGGTCGCTTCCCTTTTTTTCTTGTTAGGTCAGCCTAGAAACATCAGTTTTATTGATTTTTTTTTTTTTCAAAGAACCAGCTTCTGGTTTCATTGATCTGCTCTATCGTTTTTTTGTTTTGTTTTGTTTTGTTTCTTTTTTCCCCACCTCCTTGTTTTGTTTAGTTTCTATATCATTTATTTCTGCTCTAATATTATTTCGTTCTTTCTACCATTTTTATGTTTTGTTTGTTGTTCTTTATCTAGATCCTTTTGGCGTAAGGTTAGGTTGTTTATTTGATATTTTTCTTGCTTCTTAAGATAGGCCTGTATTGCTATAAACTTCACTTTTAGAACCTCTTTAGCTGCATCCCAAAGATTTTGAACCAGTGTATTTTCCTTTTCATTTATTTCAATGTACTTTTTAATTCTGTCTTTTATTTCCTGCTTGACCTATTCAATGTTTAGTAGCGTGTTATTTAATCTCCATCTACTGGTGGTCTTTCCAGACTTTTTCTTGTGGTGGACTTCTAGTTTCACAGCATTGTGATCAGAAAATATACATGATATGATTTCCATCTTTTTTAATTTGTTGAGGCTTGTTTTGTGGTCTAAGTGATTTATTCTGGAGATGCTCCATGTGCACTTGAAAAGAATGTGAATTCTGCTATTTTAGGATGGAATGTTCTGAATATATCTGTTAAGTCTATCTGGTCCAGTGTGTCATTCAAAGCCATTGATTATTTCCTTGTTGTGCTGTTTAGATGATCTGTCCATTATTGATGTAAGTGGGTGTTAAATTTCCCTACTATTATTTTATTATTATTGAATAATTCCTTTATATTTGTTAATAACTGTTTTATGTATTTATGTATTTGGGTGCTCTCATGTTGGGTGTGTAAATATTTATAATTGTCATATATACTTGTTAAATTGTCTCCTTTATTACTTATTATAAAGGGTCTTTCTTTGTCTCTTGTCACAGTCTTTGTTTTAAAGTCTATTATGAAAAAAATAAAATAAATAAAGTTTATTTTGTCTGGTATAAGTATTGCTACTCTGGCCTTCCTTTGACATCTATTTGCATGATAAATATTCTTCATTGTCTCAGTTTCAATCTGCAAGAGTCTTTAGGCCTGAAATGAGAATTTGTAGGCAGCATATTTTTTTTTAATTTTTTAAAAATTTTTATTTACTTATGATAGTCACACACAGAGAGAGAGAGAGGCAGAGACACAGGCAGAGAGAGAAGCAGGCTCCATGCACTGGGAGCCCGATGCGGGATTCGATCCCGGGACTCCAGGATCGCGCCCTGGGCCAAAGGCAGGCGCCAAACCACTGAGCCACCCAGGGATCCCTGTAGGCAGCATATTGATGGGTGTTGCTTTTCTATCCATTCTGTCAACCCTATGTCTTTTGATTGGAGCAGTTAGTCCATTCACATTTAAAACAACTATTGAAAAATAAATAAATAAATATAAATAAATAAATAATAAATAAAATAAAACAATTATTGGTAGGTAAGTATTTATTGCCATTTTTTTACTTGTTTTGTGGTTGTTTCTAAGATTTTCCCTGATCCTTTCATGGGTTTACTGGTTTTCTTTAGTGATATATTTGGATTTTTTTCTCTTTATTCTTTGCATATTTATTAGTGGTTTTTGGTTTGTGGTTATCATTAGGTTTGTATATAACATCTTCTGCATATAGCAATCTATATGAAATTGATGGTCATTTAACTTGAACTGATTATTTACTCTTCTCCTCCAATGTTTTAGGCATATGGTGTCATAATTTACATCATTTTATTTTGTGAGTTGACTGATTTTTTTTACAACTATATTTATTTTTACTCCTTTTGTGTTTTTTACCCACATACTGTCATTTTTGGTCTTTTCTTTCCACTGTAGGAGTTCCCTTTAATATTTTTTAAAGGACTGGCTTAGTGGTCAGGAACTCCTTTAGTTTTTGATCATGTGGAAAATTCTTGATCTCATCTTTTATTTTGAATGATAGCCTTGCTGGATATAGTATTATTAGCTGTAGGTTTTTCTCATTCAGCACTTTGAATATATCATGCCACGCCTTTCTGGCTTAGAAAGTTTCTGCTGAAAAATCCACTGGTAGCCTTTAGAGGTTTCCTTTGTATGTAACTGTCTCCTTTTGTCTTGCTGCTTTTAAGGTTTTTTCTTTATTGCCATATTTTGTTATTTTAATTATAATATGTCTTTGTGTGGATCTGCTTTTGTTGAATTTGTTGGGCATTCTCTGTGCCTCCTGGATGTGGATTTCTGTTTCCTTCCTTTTATTAAGGAGGTTTTCATCTATTATTTCTTCAAGGAAATTCTCCACCCTCCTTTCTGTCTTTTCTTCTTCTGGGACTCCTATAATACAAGTGTTATGTTTGATGGAGTCACTGAGTTCTCTAAGGCTATTCTCATTTTGCACGATTCCTTTTTTTTCTTATTTGTTCAGCTTGATTACTTTCCATTACTCTGTCTTCTAGGTCATTAATTCCTTCCTCTGCTTCTTCCAGCCTGCTGTTCATTCCATCAAACGTGTTTCTCATTTGTTTTTTGAGCCCTTTATCTCTACTATGTTACTCCTTATCTCTGTGTTGATCATCTTACTTATGTCCTCCACTCTTTTCTCAAGTATCCTTATGATCATTGTTTTAAATTCTCCATCAGGCATGTTACTTATATCTGCTTCACTTATATCTCCAGCTGTGGCCTTGTCCTATTCTTTCATTTGGGACAAATTCCTCTGTAATCTCATTTTATCCAAGTTTCTGTGCCTGTTTCTGTGTGTTAAGGAAATCAACTACATCTCCTGTCCTTGAGGGTAATGGCTTTATGAAGAAGAGGTCCTCTGGTGCCCTGCAGTGTCTCCTGTTCCTCAGGGCCTGAAACTTCTGGGAGTGTCTCCCGTGTGTGTGCTGTCTGCTCTGTTGTTGTGTCCTGGCTGCTTTATCCTTCAGACCAGTAATCTGCAGAAGCTCTCTTTGCCTGTTGTGGGCAGTGTTTGGTCCCTGGGTTGAATGTGGTGTGTTTTAACTAGGGATGTTCTGGTCTGCTTGTGAAATGAGATGTGTCACTGCCATTGGATTTGAGGCCTTGCAAAACTTCCAGGTCAAGAGACAAGATGTTGGCAGGGTTTGAGCCAGTCTTTGGAGTGGGAAGGAGAGGTCCACCACACTGGACTAAAGCAAGAGTAGCCAAGAAGGGCATTTCCACCAGAGCATGGGAGTACGGGGTTTGATGTAAGCAAGTTAGGTAGAGTGTGGGTACTGTGCTGGTTCCTATAGGTGGCTCTGTTCTCTGTGCTGAGGGGTAGGGGAGAGAAATGGCCCTGCCAGATCCTTTGTTCCTAGAGGGGTCTTTCTGTGAACCCTGCCTCTCTGGGATGCACTCTGAGATGAGCAACTGACTTTCCTACTGTGTGCTCCAGGCACTCTTCAGATGGCTGTTTCTATACTGTGAGTCCATGAGCTATTTGTTATACCTTTTCCCCAAGAGCAACCTCAATGTCCTCTGAGCTTTCCCTGAACCAAGCATGCTGATCTTTAAAACTTTAAGCTTTAAGCCCCATTGGTTGTAAGAACTCATGAAATTTGGGTAATCCTGCTTTCCAAGCCAATTGCTATGGCGATTATTTTCCCCGTGCCCTCCTCTGTGTGCTACTCTGCTTTTCACCCTCTTCTGCAATCACAGCTCTTTCCCCACCTCAGCGGCCAGGATTAGTTTCTATCCTGACTATGGCTCTGCACTTCCTACCTTTTTTTGATGTGGCCTCTTTAACGTTAGTAGATTTGGCTACTTGATTTCTCAACAAAGACTGACTTTCCCAACTGGATTGTATTATGACATTTTCCATAAATGGAATAAGTTAAATCTATTACTCTGAGGTTATAGTAAAAGGGATTTAAAACCTTTTAATGGCTAATGTTTACAATATATAATACACAGGAAAATGTATCTCACTACTATTTAAGTCAGTCATTTTTTAATATCAAATTTAAAATGAATAAGAGAGTGTATATTTCAAAATCCTTTCACATGGTATGCAAGCAAAAATGTTCCATTTAGAACATGAGGACAGGAGGGAAATCAAGACATATTTTGTCTAATTAACAGTTGATCGTGAGCCTGGCCCTGTATGTTACTTGCAAAAAGCTAAGGATTCATAATAAACTTCTAAAATCTCCACACACAAAACCAAACATGTAGGTTTTGTGATTGAAACTTTCGAAGATTTTATTTTGATGAGCTGTTATAAGGGCAGGTGTCCTAGCTACTGTGAAATAAGTACAGGAAATGCAACATAATGATAAGGATCTAACTGCCATAATGGTTATTCTTTTGCATCTAAATTATGCAGTCACTAGTCATTCATAGAGGCTGCATTCACACATGGTAAACCACAGTTGAGGATCTAGAAAGGTTTGTTTTGAGGGTTTAAACTAAATCATCTCAGGGCTACAGTGACTGATTGGCTGGGCTCAGCACCACCTGTTTCAGTTATCAGAGCAGCTGAGGTGAAGGCCTAGGCAAACAATCAACCTATGAAAATTAAATATATATGAAAGAATTTCTGGCTGTAAAGCAGTGTGAACTGGATATATATTATAAAGTTGATTGAACTCCCCTTTTTAGCTACACAAGAGTTCTCTTATTATAAAAATTGTGTTTTGCAGCAATCACCTGCCAGTGGAATATTGAGCCTCTGACCTAAATTTTAAAATGCAGTCTTGGGAATTATGTTCTTACCTGTTTATATGCCAGTTAAAAATTCTGACTGTGATGACATTCTGGTCACACAACGATTATATACACATGATTCTAAATACCCAAAAATAAACAAAAGCTCTTGATCAATGATGCATGCTACCACATAACCAAATATTTTCCAAATATTTGTTACTAAAAAGATGAAGAAAATTGTGATTTCATTTCATTTAGTACCACTTTGGACACAACTTAGAAAAATAAAAACCTCATAACAACAACAACAACAACAACATAAAACACCATATAATTTTGATTTAAGCAATTGGTAGCAAAGAATTTGGGAACCACATTGTAGTGACACCTAAGGAATGAAATCTCTTTTCCAGTCCTGTTACACTCAATTGGATAGAAACCTGACTTCACCTTCCTAGATGTATTTTTTCTTTTACATTTACCTAAGTACTTATTTTTAAGAAAAAATATCAGGCTTTTAAAAAAATATTTTATTTGTTCATGAGAGATACAGAGAGAGAGAGAGAGAGAGAGAGGAAGAGACACAGGCAGAGGGAGAAGCAGGCTCCATGCAGGGAGCCTGATGTGGGACTCAATCCTGGGTCTCCAGGATCATGCCCTGGGCCGAAGGTGGCGTTAAACCACTGAGCCACCCAGCTGCCCAGGCTTTTTAATATCACAGTTTTTTTCAATGGAAAATGAATTCAATAATTAAATATATTACATGTATTTTCTAAGTTGAAATTCAACAAACTATTGATCCATTTCCTTGAGGAGACAAATACATTTTATAGTGTTTTCCTCTTATTTTGCCCTGACTATAGGATTAAGGTTTTTAGAATTATAAACATAAATCACCTTTTTAAATTAATCCTCTTTTAAATCTGACTTTTTAAATATCAAGATGTTGCAATAAATAGCATACTATTTTGTACAGCAATTTTAAAAATATATATATTTTTTATTAAATTACCATCAAACTAGCTGAGTATTTTGAAAGCAAATACATAGAAAAAAATTGAACATATTTGTTCATTATTCTCTGACATCCCCCTACCCCTAGATCATTTCTCTGACCTTCTCTGTACTACTATGAGCCCCAAGAGGCTAATGCCAATAGGCTGTATCATTTACTGCCCTTACCTTAGGCTTTCGATTAGATTTGGTTATTTCAACAGACTTTCTCAACCAAGACACTACTGACACTTTGGTTGTATCATTTGTTGTTGTGGTTCTGGGGGTCTGCCCTGTGCATTTTAGGATGTTTAGCAGCACCATGGCTTCTACCCACTGGATGCACCTCCTCCCTCTATAGTGGCAATCAGAAAATATCTCCAGACATTATCAAATGTCCTGTTGGTGGGACAAAATTGCCCCTGTTGAGAATCATTGTGTTAATAAGAAGAAGTAACAGGGGATGGAAGAGGAGAGGAGGAGAAGTGGTCCATGTATTTAGATCTACCCCAGCCCTTACTAGGTAATGGCTTTGCCAGTAGCTTTATTCTTCTGTTGTGACTTTCACCTCAAGTCCCTGTTCAAGGCTATGTTTCTCTCTGAATTCTCACAACAGTAACATCATTCCATTTCCTTGCCACACCACTTCTCACTGTTGCCATTCCTTGGATAATTTACCAGCCCTTGATAGTTCTTTAAATCCTGACACTAATCAAACTCTCTGCAGCCTGTTTCCTGCTAAGTTCTTGATGAACAAAATATTTTTGGAAGATGACTTACATGCCCAGTAAGCACAATATTTTTGCTTATCACTAATTGAAGATCTTTCTCATCCTTCCTCACTCTGTCTCTCTGTCTCTATCTCTCTCTTCCTTTATCTAACTCTTGATGCACATTCAATAGACAACATTGCAACATTAACATCATTTGGACTGTACTACAATCTGCATTAAGATTTCTTTTCAGAAAACATTCATCTTTTCATTTCTTGTATGATTAAATACTCTTCCCACTCTTTATAAGGCTTGGTGTTCATTCTCATGTTCTCAGAAAGCTTTACCATCCATTCTAGTCTACTCTGATTAGGGTACCACAATGAACTATATGTTTGTGTCCTGTCCAAAAAATCCTATATTGAAATCCTAATCCCAATGCAATGAGGTTTGGAGATGGGGCCTTTGAGTGGTAATTATGTCATGCAGGTAGAGCCTTGGGGTAGGCTTAGTGCCCTTATACAAAGAGGCATAAAAGGGCTTCCTTCCTTTTTCTCTCTCTCAACCATATCAGTTCCATGTATTACATATAAGATGAAATTTGTCTAGTCCATGAACAAGAATTTGTTGAATATATATTAGAGCCATAACATAGTATTCAATACATTTTTTGAGTGAATCAAAAAGTCACTTCTTTTGAAGAATGTACAAGTTAGGAAAAAGTTTAAATACATTATGTAAAGTACATCATTGAATGTTATCTAATAGATTTGATATATTGGTGAGGGCTGGTAGTTGTTACCTATGGCAAGGTAGCAGACAAATCAGTTATTGGAACACAAGGTCAATTGAGCTTTGGTGGAAAGAAGATAGGGCTAGACTGAAGATCAGACCTTTACCCAGTAGGACAGATCTCTGATCCTAGATGATAGCTATTCATATGGGCTTGACTTATACAATGGAAGTTAAAGTAGAAATGTGCTGCTTAGCTGGCTCAAAGTAGCTTAAAAGCAAATTGTGACCTCATAGTGCACCTAGATAAGGCCACAAGGTTGATTCTAGATCTTACCATTGGTGAAGAAGGAGTTTCTTTTTCTTTTTCTTTTTCTTTTTTTTTGAAGAAGGAGTTTCTAATCTACTTCCACATATCATCTGGATTTGCCCACAAACTTTGATGGGAATGAATCCATACATAGAATTATCTGAAGTTGAGCTTGAAGACAAAAAGATTTAATCACTTCCATTTATTAACATATTTAATTTATATTTATTAATAATTTGCTAGATAATCAACATCATTCCGTGTGCTGAGGATATACCAGTAAGTAACATAAATACCTTTATCACAACCTTATGATGCTTACATACTAATGGATATGTACTGACATAATTCTTATACTCATTTGCACAGTGTTTTTCCTGTAAGAAAGAAAGAAAGACCTCAGCTAAAACTATCATATTGAAGATTTTTATTTTGTCCTAATTTGCTCTTAGATAATGTGATTTCAATTTACATTTTATTATTCTTTTGAGTCTTTGAAACTGTATAGGACTAGCCATGGAAAACTTCAAATAAGGAAAACATGAGTTTGGTTACATTTTATTGCCTTTTTTTTTTTAAAAAAAAAAAAGCTTTATTTATTTGTTTGTTTGTTTGTTTGTTTAACTTATTTGAGACAGAGAGAGACAGGCAGCCTGAGCAGGGGGAAAGGCAGAAGTAGAGGGAGAGAAAGTGAGAGAGTCTCTCAAGCAGACCCCACACTGAGCACTGAGCCTTATGCAGGGCTCAATCCCACGTCCCTGAGATAATGGCCTGAGCAGAAACTGTGTTGGGTGATCAACTGACTGAGCCAGCCAGGAGCTCCTACATTTTAGTGTTTTTTTTTTTTTTTTTTTTTTTTTTTTTGCCTCTTCTGCCGTATGGCATTTTCCTGTAAGAAGCCAAAAATAATAATAATAATATAAAAGAAAGAAAAGAAAAATGTTACAGTTTGAAGGTTAGGGCCTACCAGTTTTGAATCTGGAGTATGCTACGTAATAATTGTGTCTTGCCATCTAAATGTCTATAAGACTCAATTTTCATGTTTGTAAACAGACTTGGAAACTGAGACTGCTACCGAGGAGAGATCAGCAGGACAGTACTGTTGTTCTGTTTCTCCCAACCCTCTATGGCTGCTGGACTCCCTCAAATGCTCTGAGAAACCAGGAGAAATGGAAAAATTTCAAGTTGCAAGATAGATTCGAATTTTTATTGATAAACTTTTTTTTTTTTTTTTGGATAGCTAAGCTTCTTTTTTAGCACTATGTTAAGAGCTTGAAAGAAAAAAGAAAAATATGAAGGTGCATGTGATTTTCTAGATAATGTATATCTCTTCTCTTTTTCACCCACCTATACAACTGAACTCTGAGCTTCACTTAGTCGGTATCTTAGGAACAGATTATGCTATTTTAACAAAAAGTAAAAGTCTCCTTCTGAAGGTGAAGTTTTCCAGACCAGCTCATTTATTTTGTGGCAAAGATTACCATCACACGTCCAGTGCTTTATTTGCCTGGAGTCAATTCCTGTGGTTCCCATAGTTGGAAGGCAATCAGAAGAAGTAGGAAAGACAGATGCTGGTCAAGGCTAACCATTACTCGGCAGCAGCAGCTTCACATGTTTGAAATCATGTTGTGGCTTTTTTCAGTTTGATTTTTATTGTCTGTTTGGCCCAAACACTGCCACTCTTGTTATGAAGCTAAGGATCATAAAGACCAGTGTTCCTTAATATCACATTGCTTTAATACCTCATTGTTAGAACTAATTCCATCCATAAATCTCTCAAAAGAAGGAACATATTGTAATGACACTTAGGAAAAATTTACAGCTTACGGGTACATTGCTGATTTTAAAGAATACCATTCTTAGAGTTTCACTTGTTTTAAAGGAAGGTAAAGCTTACCCTTCTGAAGAATTTACTGGTAATTCCAGAGGCATGCCACTGAAAATGTGATATATCTCATGCACGAGTGATACACAGATAATCCCCTGTCCCTCAGTTCTTTTTACCTGGAGATTGCCCTTCTCAAAAGTATTAACTCAAATAGCATATCTGTTTGTGAAGTTGGAGTAACTTAGATAGTTCAGAAGCAAGCTTTCCTTCCTGTTAGTTGTGTGGCCTTGAGCAGATTGTCCAACCTCACTAAACCTCATTTTCTGATTTACAATCGGTGATTGTAAGAACTGTGAAGAGGCTGATATTTTCCCCTAATTGCAAGGTAGCATATTAGCATGCTTCGTTTTCATGGATTCTGGCTGAAAACACACAACTAATGAGTCAGAGAAAAGGGACAGTTTATTATGGCAAAACAGTAGCCAGATAATCATTTTTCCTGTGCTCTTTTCCCAAGCTTCAATTCCCACAGGGCAATGCAATGAGGGCTTTTGAGAATCTAGAAGTGGAAAAGACTTTTATATTGACATTTAATCATCCAGTATCATCTTTTAAAGAACAGTACTTTATGCCTACTCTTAGTTTTTATTTTGGAATACAGACTGTCTAGTTAAATCGTTCCATGTACGTGTGTATAAATGTGTGTGTACATACACACACACATATGGAAAGATGGAATATATATATATTTTCCATATATATACTTTCCATATATATGCCAGGGTTAGTCAGGGAATTTATCTGTTTCTTCAAATAGGGGCAAATCTCAGAAGGCCTAAATATCTTTGTAGGTTTCTAAACTCACCAACATCCCTTCTCCAGAGGTACCTGGTGCCTCTGAGCCCCAAATCTTGTGGATTCTGTGTCAGGAAAGCCTCACTTGGGGTGTCTGGGTGGTTTAGTGGGTTAAGTGTCTGACTTCAGCTCAGGTCATGATCCTAGGGTCTTGGGATCCAGCCCTGCAGTGGGCTCCCTCCTCAGCAGAGAGCCTGCTTCTCTCTTTTCCTCTGCTACTCCACCTGCTTCTCTCTCTGCTTGTGTGCTCTCTCTTTATCAAATGAATGAATGAATGAATGAATAAATAAATAAATAAGCAAAATCTTAAAAAAAAAGAGTAAGCCTTACTTATTGGCTTCTTTCTTGCAGACCTCAGTTTTATTTTTCCCATTTTCTAAATCAATCAATGCTTTCCATCCACACTCTGGCTTCTAGAAATTTATTGATATGCCATATTTATGGTTACATCTATTCCCTTTTTATTTGTTTTTGTTGATTTATGCCTGTTTTGTTCCATCACTCTCATTTAAATCAATTTTCAGGAGGAAGCACAGCTTAATAAAAAACTCATATAAGCCTGTTTTTAGAAGTCTACAGTCTGAGATATGTGGAAGTGTTCTTATACTATTTTTAGTCCCAAGTTATTAGCTTACATATACAAACCTAATGTAAAAGATTCCATGGCATTTAATTATTTTTCCTTGGATTTTTCTCTTCTAGAGGTTAAATTTTTTTTTTCTGTTGAAAGCTTGTGACACAAACACAATTTTTCTGACTCCTCTAAAGGATCATAATGATTTATGATTTATCTTAAATGATTTATTATAATGATTTATCAGAGAGAAGTCAATATCATGTGATCTTATGTAAAATTCTTGTCCTAATTGCTGCATTTTGTGAAGAAATCTAGATGCTTTTGTAAAAATCCAGTGTGATATTACACATATTAAAATTATTTGAATAGAACATATATTATATAAATATGATTAAAGGAAAATATCCTATATAACTTAAAAGTTTAAAAGTGCTAATTTTTCTGAATCACCAGTTGATTGATTTCTCTCCAGTTCCTTGATATTCTTCTTAAAGTATAAAGTTCCAACTTAGATGTAGTATCTTTAAAAGAAACCTACCCTCTATGTTTTCATTCATTCCATTAATGTGTTGCATTCCAGTATTGTGTCAGTTTTTGAAGTACATGTGGAATTCCCTTTTAACAAATACCATTTCAATCTCCAGTTCTCCAAAAGAGAATATTCCTAGGCTTCAAAGCATATGAAAAGAGAGTATGACAATTCAAATACTATTTTACTGACTTGGATACAGCAATCTGTATTAAATGAAAAATTCTCTTCACAAGACATATAGACATATTCAGAAATCCCTGTCTACCTAGTGATATTTTAAATGTAAATTGTATCCTTTAAGTATGAGGTATTGCAGATAATTGAAGAGAATAAACTATTATTGGATATTCCATATTCTGAATTATTACTTTAGATTAAAATATATGCTCGTATGCATCTGTAAGACTATTGACAGCATGGGGTGCCTGGGTGGCTCAGTCAGTTAAGCACCGGCCTTCGGCTCAGGTCATGACCCAGAATCTGAGGATTGAGCCCCACATCAGGGTCCCTGCTCAGTAGGGATTCTGTGTCAGGAAAGCCTTACTTGGGGTGCCTGAGTGGTTTAGAGGGTTAAACCTGCTTTTCCTTCTCCTCTACCACTCCACCTGCTTGTGTTCTTTTTCTGTTAAATAAATAAAATCTTGAAAAAAAGTCTACTGACAACAATTTTGCTAAGAAGATAGTTGAGACGGTCAAGAGTATTGACAATTCAAAAGACATGAATCTGGAATTTAGAATGTATTGAACTGAATCACTGAATAAATCATTATCTAAATTCTAAAAGTGTTCTGGAATGTTTCACCATAGCTTTTCTGCTACAAATGCATCACATCTCAAAAGTGGTGAGAATAGCCTCTCAATGTTACTATTCAGGTCTGTGGCAGTTTTGAAACATGGTCACAAAATCTTTGACACTTATTCCATCATGCTGTAGAGTCTATGTCACCTAACCTTGAAATTGGGCAAGCTAGTGATTGCTTCAACCAGTAGAATATGGTACAAATAATGCTATGTGACTCTAAAACTAACTCATAAAAGGCCATATGGTTTTGTCTTGTTATCTGAAACACTCCTTCTTAGAGCCCTGGGTCATCATGTAAGGTGTCCTACTAGCTTGAAGCAATGCCATGAGAAAGCCCATGTTCACAAAAAGACCACGTAGACATTCTGGGTTGACAGTTCCAGCTAAACCCAAATTTGAGTCATCCCATCTCTGGCACAAGATAATTGTTTGAAAATGTGTCTATATGATTCTAGTCTCCAGCTACTCAAGTTACCTACAACCATTTTAATCTTTTCATCTAAAACCCTAGACATCATGGAACATAGACAAGCCATCCAAACTGTGTCCAATCTGCATTTCTGACTCACAAACTGTAAGTATAATAAAATGATTAGTGTTTTGCTACTAAATTTTGGGATGGTTTATTTTCTAACAACAGAAAGTTAGATACCCAACTAATCTTAAATCATCAATGACCTTGAATTTCATTCTTTGCTGTATCAAATTCAAGCATAGCATTGAATTTTTTTTCAAGATTTTATTTATTTATGCATGAGAGACACAGAGATAGAAGCAGAGACAGGGAGAGAGAGACGCAGGCTCCTCACAGGGAGCCCGATGTGGGACTCAATCCCAGACCCTGAGATCACGCCCTTAACCAAAGGCAGATGCTCAGCCACTGAGCCACCCAGGCGTCCCTAGCATTGAATTTTTTAATCAATCACTTTGCAAAAGTCAAGAGAAGCATAACAAAATATCTTTTGAACTCAGGATTCATGCTACTGCTATAGTATTTAGTAATAAATTTATTGGACATGCATTTTTTGTGAGCACATTTCACACTTTAAAATATTTATTTATTATTTATTTATTTTAAATATTTTATTTATTTATTCAAGAGAGACACAGAGAGAGAGAGAGTGCGGCAGAGACACAGCAGAGGGAGAAGCAGGCTCCAAGCAGGGAGCCTGACGTGGGACTGGATCCTGGGTCTCCAGGATCACACCCTGGGCTGAAGGTGGCGCTACACTCCTGAGCCACACGGGCTGCCCCACTTCTAAAAATCTGGACTCAGAAATATATGTACTTTTCTGATGTATGAAATAAATTATACTCATAAATAATAGAATGCAAATATTTCAAATTTTGTAACATGGATAATCATGTATCACTTACAAAATAAATTTAAGGGGCACCTGAGTGGCTTGGTCAGTTGAGTTTGTACTCAATTGCTCACCAATCTTAAAATTAGACAGATAAGATCAACATAACATCCTTATTATTTTTCACAATAAATAGATTTAAGACTTCTTCCTTGGCTTTCTATTAGCTAAACACTTTTGGGGAAGAAAATTGATACTATACTCAACTGACTTTATGTCCCAAATCTCTGTCCTAAGGTACTAGGCATTAGGTGACCTGTTCCCCAACTTAAGAGCCATATTGTGGTATCAGGGAGAACTTGATTCTGAGTCTGGATTTAAATCTCCTACTTATTATTAAAAAAAAACACAAACACATCCCAAAATGTCTTTTGTTCATCCTCCCATCTACCGCTTTCCATGTGTTTATTGATATGTCTCCCAAATTACACATGAATTTGTTCTGGGATATGCTCCATATTTGTCCCAAATTTAATATATAAAATCTTCATTCCCCATGAAGTACTGAAAGCAAGATATTCTGGGTAATAAGCATTCCCACAAAGATTCACCCCATAGGGGTTAAATTATATACAAATCTTTTGTCAATAGCTTTACTAACTTACAAATACGAAATAAGTTAAAATGTGAATTTTGTTTTCAAAATATTTCTTGAGTCTATATTTAGCCTAGTTTCACCACCACTCAAATTCACGTTCATATTATGTCTGACATGGATACTTCAATTGTTCCTTCAATCGTCTCCAGGCCTCCACTCTGGCACACTTTCAGTCTGTTCCCCACAACACATCCAGATCAAAGTTTTTTAACATGCAAATATGATGATTTTTATACCCTGTCAAAAATCTTTTATTGGTTTTCCATTGTTCTTAAAATAACTTGACCAAGAGACTTTCTTTCATATAGTTCAGCCGCAAGGTATCAACAAAGCCATGTTGCCCCCACATTCATTCTTTTTCTTTTCACTGGAGATAGACCAGTCTCCTTTCAGTCCCCTACTCCCTCCAGCCACTTATTTCTCTTGCACATTTATTTTGCCTAGGTAGCTCCTATTCATATTAGATTTCATGTCAAGTATCACTTCCTAGGGTAACTTACCCTGGCCAGTTTAAATATCTCTATTTTCAGCTCTTACCATAGCAGCTGTATCTCTTGCATAGCACAATATACCAATATGTTTACATTTATTCTGTGGTATTTTTAGGAGGATCTCTCTTCTCTAACAAACTATAAACTCCAGGAGGGCATTGACATGTCTCTTTTGCACATTGTTGGACACCTAGAGCCTGGATGAGTATACACCTCAGAGTAGGAACCATTTCCTGACATTCATATTCCTTATTGGGTACATTGATTCCAACCTCATGGAAGTGACACTTAACATTTAGGTCTTGCTTAAAAATGCCATAAAAGTCCTCTCTAATTCTACACATTACATGTTTTTTTTTTATTTTTAACATTTAATAAGTTACTTCTGAAATCTTTAGAGTTATAGAAAAAAAATGAGGTAGTGAATTGCTTCTAGAATAATTTCCTTTTAGAGGCCCTGACTCATACCCTCAGAGCTATTTATTGTACTGGACAATAGTTTAATAATATAATTCCCAACCTACCAAATTCAGTGCACAGAAAGCCTACAGTTATTCCAAGTTACATCACACCAAGCCCAGATCAGTTATGTTCAGGCATTTTTTATTTTGAGGAGAGTAGAAGATGAAGTTGCCTATCCCAAGTATTAAATCTATCTCAATCTCCCTTCTGTGATTACATGCTTGAATAAATAACAGGACCAATAATAACAATCATTTTAAAAATAACAATCTTAAGATGCTGGAAAAATCTTAATCTGGATTTCTGGAAATTAAATAAAGCATATTTCTCCACTTATGCAGGTCATAATTTTGGAAAATACTATACGCAATTTGCACTTAAAAACAGAATACTATCCAGGATCTACATGTGGTACTTCAGCACTTTCAGAACTTCTAGTGAATAGGTATTTGCCTTATGTTTGCATAATAAGAAATGATAAAAGCATTCATTCTCCCATATCCACTCTTAGAAAGGCATTAACTCTTAAGGTCATGGACTTGCATTACCCTAAGAGTAAGTACATTATTAAATTTTGCACTCTAGATGCTTCACTGGTCTCACCTCGGTCCTGAGCCTGCCTGAATGGCATTATCTAATGCTTGCTTGAGAAGCTTGTAAAAGCAATCTAATGGAATGAATACAAATAAAAATATTTCAACTTGACATAGACTTGAAATTATTCTTGAAAACATGATTTTATTGTGTTTTAATAATGAATATTAATATGAGCAAGCCCCTTACAGATCCTATTAGAAAGCAATAGAATGATTTCTGCTTCCTACCAATGTAGTATAACAAGGATCCTATTCACTCTCCTACCTGAAATAATTAAAAACTAGAAAAATACATGAAGCAAAAGACTCAAGACAATAGACAACAAAGGATGGTGATCCCTGAAAGATGGAAGACAACTGAGGTATAAGTTAAGATTCCCCTTATAACTGCTTGGAAAGTGTTTGCAAGCAGCGTAATAGAAGAGTAAAGCCAGGGGCAGAAAAAGGCAAGAGTACACAGAGAACATGACACTAGAGTTTACAGGATGTTCAGAGAGAAAGTACTTATTCCCACTAGCCTGAATTGAAAACCTATCTCTATGGAGCATGAGGTAGATTACTCAATAGTGTCTTATCTTAGTAGTACTAGAGGGATCAACCATACTGGGTTGTGAACAGAGAGTTCTATCTGGTTGTTACAGTGAATATTTGAGAAATAACCTCTAGAGTCCCTGGCAGTAGGAGGGGGAAAAGTAAGCATTGGCAAACACATCCACAGCCTTCTCCAAAACAAAGGCCTATTTTTAAAAGGAAAAGACTTCATCAGGGTACAATTCTAAAACTTCATTTGGGCCAAAAGAAGGGAACTCTTCCTCCCTCCAGTCCCCTCCAGTCTTTCAGTCTTTCCTAAATTAAGAAAACAGAATAAACGGAAATTAGACTTCAAGAAAATAGGATGGAAACATGGCAGATAGGGAAAAAAGCAAGATCAAGAGGAAAGACAAATTTATACCACTGGAGGCAAAGACAGACACACATGCAAAGCCATAGGCATGAGTGGAAAGCCCCCTGAAATATTTAGATTGACTAGAAGAATATTGAACATACACTGTCCCCCACAACCTACTGCCACACTAAGATTGTAGCAGGATAACAGTGGATCACAGTGGAAAGAGTGAGACAAAGACTCTTTCCAAGGTACTATACAAAGAAAAGCTGGAAAGCCAAAAGAGAAGATAAAAACAAAGAAACTAGAGGGGTTGGAAGCCTCTGGTACCTGTAAATTTACAACAAATATTAAATGCAGACCAAATCCCAGCCAATTAACATAAGTCCCTGTAGTAAAGCCTATTCACCTCAGGTTTTAACTTCTACAGCATTTCTGACTTTTAACAAAAACTTACAAGGCATGACAAAAGGCAAGAAAAAACACAGGCTACAGAGACAAAGCAATCATCAGAATCACTCAAATAGAGCACAAAGATTAAAATTATTAGACAGGAAATGTAAATTAACTATGATTATTATGTTAAAGACTCTAATGAAAAAAATAGACCATATGCAAGAACAGATGGGCAATATAAGCAGAGAAATAGAAATTCTTGAAGAAATGCTACAAATCAGAAATAGTAATAGAAATAAAGAATGCCTTTGATGGGCTCCTCAGTAGGCCAGCCATAGCTGAAAAAGAATCAATGAGCTTGAAGGTAATTCAGTAGACACTTTCCAAACTAAAATTCACAGAGGGAAGAAAAAAAAAGAGTGAAATATAACAATATCTAAGAACTATGGATATAGGGAACAGATTAAAAGAGGTAACATACACACAATTTGAATACCTAAAGGGAAAGACATGGAGAACAGAAGAGATTTTTGAACTAAAAATAGCTGAGAAATTTCCAAAAACTAACAGACATAAAACCACAGATCTAGTTAGCTTAGAGTACACTGAGGGTGATAGATGCTGAAAGAAGTATACACTTAGGCATATCATGTTGACTGTAGGTTGAACTGTTTCCCCCCAAATGACATGTTTTGTCCTATCTCCAGTACCTGTGAATATAGACTTATTTGGAAGTAAGGCCTTTGCTGATGTAATCATGCTAAAATGAAGTGCTGTTGGATCAGAACAGGCCTTAATGGAGTAACTGATGTCCTTATTAGATAAGGGAAATCTGGGCACCCAAACACAGAGGGAAGACTGTCATATGGAGACAGAGGAAGCACCAGGAGAATGCCACATAACACCGGAAACAGATATTGGAAGTGATAGAGTTGCAAACCAGGGAACAGAAGGGCTGCCAGCAACTACCAAAAGCTAGCGAGAGGTGAGGAAAGACATGAGCCTTTAAAGGAAGTATGGTCTTGTGTCATTTTGATTTTAGAATTCTGGGCTCTAGAGCTGTGAGGGAATAAATTTCTTTTGCTTGAATCCATCCTTTGTGGCATTTTGTTACCACAGATCTTAAAACTAACAGTCAAACTGCTCTAGGACAACCATTAAAATTTTCTTCAGAGAACAAATACATTAAGAGAGGAGATAAAAAGGAATTATATAAAAAGCTCAATTAAAATCAAAGAAAACAAAAAAGTAGAGAGAAGAAAAGAGCTAATGCAATTAATAGAAAACAGTTATAGATACAGTTACAATAATGTTAAATACTAATTCAACTATATCAACATTTTAATTGAGAATATTTTAAACATACTAGTTATGAAGAGATTGTCAATGATGTTTAAAAAAACAAAATACAACTATATGTTTTCTACAAGAAACCCACTTTAATATAAAGACTTTGTTCTTTTTATTTATTTATTCATGATAGACACACAGAGAGAGGCAGAAACATAGGCATTGGAAGAAGCAGGCTCCCTGAGGGGAGCCTAATGCAGGACTCAATCCCAGGACCCCAGAATCACGACCTGAGCCAAAGACAGAAGCTCAAACATTGAGCCACCCAGGCATCCCTAATATAAAGACTTTGATTGGTTAAAAGTAAAATTATGGAGAGAGATACACCAGGCAACTCTAGTTAGTGAAAACTAGAGTAGTTATATTAATTTCAGAGAAATCAGACTTAAGAACAAGGAAATATGTCAGTGATAAAGAGGGGCATTATGCAATGACTGGTTAATTCTCCAAGAAAATATAACAATCTTAAATATGTATATTCCATACAGCAAAGATAAAAACAAATGAGGAAAAAAACTGATATAACTGGAAAGAATTATTACAGTTGGAGACTTCAATCCTCCTCTGTCAGTAACTGCTGAATCAAGCAGTCAGAAAAACAGTGAGAATTACTTTAACAGCACTAATTAGATCAATATGATCTAATTGATATGTAGAAAATACTCCATCCAACAACAGTAGAATATACTTTTCAAGTTTACATGGAACATTCATCAAGACAGACCAAGATTTATGTTAAAAATACTTGAATCACATAAAATATGTTCTCAAACTATAATGGAATTACATTAGGAAATCATTAACATAAAGATAGCTGGGAAGAATCCCCAATATTTGGAAAGTAAATGAACAGTCTTAAATATTACAAGGATCAAAGAAGTCCTAAGAAAACTTTGAAAGTATTTTGAATTAAATGAAAAAAAAATACAATTTATCAAAGCCTGTGGAGTATAGTAGAATCCCAGAGTCTTTAGGGATGTGGTACTTAGAGGAAAATTTGCATTTAATATAACATTAGAAAATAAAAAAATATCTGAAATTAGTAATCTGAGTTCTTACCTTAGTAAAGAAGAGAAAGAAAAGAAAGTTAAATAAAAAGCTAGCAAGAGAAAAGAAATGAAAATAAGAGCAGAAATCAATGAAATTTAAAACAGGAAAAAATAGAGAAAACCAATAAAACTAAAAGCTATTTTTAAAAAAATCAATAAAATTTATAAACTAGCTAGGTTAGCCAAGAAAAAAAGGAAAGAATACATACATATATTACCAAAAGGAGTAATTTTAATGATTCTGTGGCATTAAAAAATGATAGATTATTTTAAAAACTCTATGCCCACAAATTTGATGACTAAGATAAAATAAAACAATTGTTTTGTAAGTCTAAATATTCACTTGAGTAAAAATAGGTAAGATGAATAGCCGTATACCTAACAAAGTAGTTAATAATTGAGTTAATTTAAAACCTTTGAGAGAAAGACGAGAGAGAGAGGGAGGGAGGAAAGGAAGGAAGGAAGGAAGGAAGGAAGGAAGGAAGGAAGGAAGGAAGGAAGGAAGGAAGGAAGGAAGGTGGAAGGAAGGAAGGAAGGAAAGATGGAAGGAAGGAAGGTAGGAAGGAAGGAAAAGAGAGAAGCACTAGGTTCAGAGAAATTCAACCAAATATTTAACGGGAAAATAATACTAATTTTCCACAATCTCTTCCCCCAAAAAGCTATGGAATACTTCTTGACCCATTTCATCAGCTTAGCATTGCTCTATTACCAAAAGCAGATAAAGAGCTTACAAAGAAAGAAAACTATAGATTAGTATCCTTCAGGAACATAAAAGCAAAATCCTTAAGAAAGTATTATCAATTTAATCCAGCAATAAGTAAAAGGGATAATAAATCCTGACCAATGGGGTCATTGCAGGAATTGAAACTTGACCCAATTATTTGCACATTAGTCAATATAATTTATTATATTAACACTGTAATAAGAAAAAAACATAGTTATATAAATAGATGCATAAAAGTAGTCAATAAAATTAAACATCCATTTGTTTAAAGAAAAAAGTAAAAAAAAAAATATAGGAATTGAGAGGGGAGTTTCCTTAGCCTAATAAAGCACAAATACGAAAAACCTACAGTAATGTGATGCTTATTAGTGAGAGACTTAACACATTTTTCTGTAAGATCAAGCACAAAGCAAGGATGCCTGATCTTACCACTCATATTCAACATTATATTGATTGTTCTAGCTAATACAATAAGAAAAAACAAAGAAATAAAAGATACACAGATTATAAAGAAATAAAACTGGTATCTTTGTATACAGATGATTGTCTTTGTAGAGAATCTCAAGCAATCTAAAATAATCCTGAACTAAGAGTAAAAATTTATTCCAGATTGCAGGATACCTGACGAGTATACAAAAGACAATACTTTTCTATACATTTTAACTCAGAAATTAAAATAAGCAATACCATTTACTATAGCACCTCCTCTTCTCCTCCCCCTCCAAAATACTTTTTTCTGACAAAATAATTCACAGGCAGAAAACTATGAGGCTGTGTAATGAAAATATCAAAGATCTAAATAAATATAAGGTATTTTATGTCCATGGATCAGAAGAATCAAAATTGTTTTGATGCCAGTTCTTTCGAGCTTGATCTATATGTCCAACATAATCTCAATAAAAATTCCATCTAGCCACCCTATGCATATTAATTAATTGAGTCAATAATTCATATAGAAAAGGGTAGATCCTAAAAAATACTGAACAGGAAGAATAAATACAGTCTGAGAGGTCACACTATCCAATTTCAAGTCTTTATGAAAAACTACAGCTATCAAGAACATGTGGCGTTGGTCAGAGAGTAGACACATAAATCAGTAGTACTGAATAGAAAGCCCAGAAATAGACCCCCACTTCCAGTGGAAGTGTAAACTGGTGCAGTGTTACTATGGAGGTGGATTCTATCTATTATATTGGACATATACATGCCCTGTATACTCTTGAGTATCTACTCAACAGAACTTTCAGTTATGATCACCAAAATATATGAACATCTATATAATAGCCAAAAATGGAAATAACTCAAATCCCCAGCAATTAGATGGATAAATTGTGATAGATTCATAATGGAGTACCATAGTACCATATTCAACAATGAAAATGAGCCAACTACAATTATATGTAATGACCTGAGTGAACCTCACAAATACTGTTGAGTGAAGGAAAACAGATTAACACATAATATACAATTCCATTTGTATAAGGTTAAATATATATATATATATATATATATATATATATATATATATAACTAATTTAAACTGTTAGAAGTCAGAATAGTGGTTATCCCATGAGGGTAAGTAATAATTAGAAGGGTCACCAGATGACATTTTCCTAAGGGAACAATCTCCATTTTCCAAATGTTATAATTCTTTATCTGAGTTTTGGTTAAATGGTCGGGCTTACTTTGTAAAAATTCTTAAAAGTGTGTTTTGGTTTTTTTTTTTTTTTTTTTTTTTTTTTGACTTGTATTGCCCATATGCTATACTTTAATAAAAACAAATTACAAAAAGTTCCACTGATTTTATACATACCAGTGTCATTTGGTAAATGCAAAAATTATTTCCCCTATGTATTTTCTTCATTTGGAGACTGGGACTTCTTTGCTCAAAAAATAAATTGGTTTATTTTTCAAACTTAGTAAAAATGAATGAATCCATTAAATTTGAGCATTACAGTTATCAAAAAGAGAAATAGAGAATTATTGTGCTAGTATCTATATAAAATGTGGTTTCAAATAAAACTATTTCAAAATTCATTGAAATTAGAGTAATGTACCAAAGTAACACCTTCTAGTATCATGTTATAAATATCAAAGTAACACCTTCTAGTATCGTATTATAATAATTTTAGAATCTTTGGTGTTAAGAATCCTGTTTATCTTCAAAATGGATGTTTTTGCAATTTGGCCAGTTCTCTCATCCATTGCCACCACTGTAGTCCAAGATTCCATCAACTTTTACCTGGAATTTTACAATGCCTCCTCCTCCCAGTCTTCTTTGTTTCTATCTTTAGCCTCCTGGCAGTCTATTTTCAACAAAGAGGCCAGAATTATTTGTAAAGACAGATAAATGATGCCATTGCCCAGCTCAAAAATATCCTTGGCATTCCATCTTTCCCAGATTAAAAAATCAAGGGACTTATTAAAATCCACAAGATCTCATGGTTCTTTCCACACTAGTCACACTGGTTTCCTTCTTTCTCTAACTTGTGGTGCATATTCTTGTCTCCAGGACTTTGCACTTGTTGACCCTGCTTGGAATACTTTCCTCACACTATTTGCATGCTCCCTCATTTTTCCTTGTTTAAAATTTCTTTTTTTTTTTTTTTTAAATTTTTATTTATTTATGATAGTCACACAGAGAGAGGAGAGAGGCTGAGACACAGGCAGAGGGAGAAGCAGGCTCCATGCACCCGGAGCCCGACGTGGGATTCGATCCTGGATCTCCAGGATCGCGCCCTGGGCCAAAGGCAGGCGCCAAACCGCTGCGCCACCCAGGGATCCCTTGTTTAAAATTTCTAATGAGGCTTTCCTTTATCTTGCCATCTGAAATCTCGCAGATATATCCGATTTCACAACCCCTTTTCCAGATTTAATTTTCCTTTGTAGCGCTTTCATTATTTAACACACAGGCCTACCCTGGAGCTATTGCAGATTCAGTTTCAGACTGCTGCAATAAAGCAAATGTCACAATAAAGAGAATCAAATTAATTTTTTGGTTTGCCAGTGCATTTACAGCTATGTTGATACTACCTATTAAGTGTACAATAGTATTATGTCTAAAAAACAATGTACATACCTTAATTTTAAAATGCTTTATTATTAAAAAATGCTTTAACTATCATCTGAGCTTTTGGTGGGTTCTAATCTTTTTAGCTGATGGAGGGTTTGCCTTGATATTGAGGGCTGCTGACTGGTCAGGGTGGTGGCTGCTGAAGGCTGGAGTGGCTGTGGTAACTTCTTAATTAAGAAAACAATGAAGTTTGCTGCACTTATTGACTTTTATTCCCTCAAATGATTTCTCTGTAGCATACAATGCTGTTTGATAACATTTTACTCATAGTAGAACTTTTTCCAAAATTGGAGTCAATTCTCTCAAACCCTGCCACTGCTTTATCAACTAAGTTTATATAATATTCCAAATCCTTTATTGTCATGTCAGCAACTTTCACAGCATTTTCACCAGGAGAAGATTTCATCTAATGAACCTATATTTTTGGTTCATCCATAAGAAGCAACCCCTCAGCCATTAAAGCTTTATTCTAAGGTTGCAGCAATTCAAGTGTAGTAATAATGAAAAAGAAATTTTGTAAGAATTACCAAAATGTGATAGAGACAAAGTGAGCAAATATTGGGGAAAAAATGGTGGTGGTAGACTTGCTTGATGAACGGTTGCCACAAACCTTCAATTCGCAAACAATGCAGTATCTGTGGACTGTAATAAAGTGCGGTGAGTGAAACGAGGCAGGCCTTTAATACATATTTATTTTGTTGTTTTTTAGTCTCCTGTCCTAGGAAGGAAAATCCAGATATGAAGGTACTTCTGTCTGTTTTTTTGTTTTGTTTTGTTTTGCTACTACATCACCAGTGCCTAAATGTTAGCTCTTAGTAGATACTGAATGAAATTTAGAGAACATTTGAAAGAATATGTTGAAGTATTTTGTTAAATATAGACACTGTTGGCTATTTTTATCTCTTGAAAAATTACACCCAGAAATTCCAACTTCTCAATGTAGGAAAAAAATAAAAACACTTCAAGAAATTCTAGAACTGGGCTGTAAAGATAGGCCACTAAAAATTAAGGTTATAGCCTTGTGGTTTCCATGTATAAGGGACTTGGAATAGGACTTCATCCTAACAGACATGTTAAAAGATGAAAACTCAACAACTCTTCTTAGATTCATTGGAGAACTAAGATCACACAGCCAACTGCTGCTCTCAAAATTAGAGAGGGAGACAGGGAGATACAAAGAATCACAATTTACTGGAGCAGAAACCAATGTAGTACCAGCAAAGGAAAATCTAAACTGCAATAAATGAACTGCTAGAGGCTCGGTGTGGGGAATTCTGAGTCAAAAACTTCAAGGGCAATCAGTCAAAAAACTCACACTTGTAATCTTTAGCTCCAATAGCTTTACCAGATTCTCACAGTGAATATTGGAGAAAAATCCACTCATGCTTCTGGCAGGGAGAGAGAGAAAGGAATAATGCTAAAATATACAACAGCTTTCTGTTCTTCTTAATAAGGTCTGCTCCTAAGAGAAACTGTTTTACCAGAGCCTAATCTTTTGGGATTTTATCAGAGCCTAACTGCCCCTTGACCTGGGGGGAAGAGCAATGTGTTAGCTTTGGAATCCATTTGGATCTTGTAATCCTTTCAGGACAATGGCAGAAGTTAAAGTGGAGAGAAAAAAATCCTAAATTAATTGCAAAATCGGGGTGTATAGCAACAAACAATAAGGAAGTGTAGAGAATCAAATAGCTAAAATGTCAAATGCTTCAAAAGTTCCTGAGTTTTTATGCAAGGATGGAGAGTTCGTGATCTTTAAGCAGTGGCTGCAAAATAAAGAGAAAATGAACTTCACCTGCTGACCTTAAAGTGTGGAAAGCTCTGAGACTCAATTTCAGTCAGGCAAAGAGAAGTAAATATGTTGTGAACTTGAGAATAAGGGGGAGTTCCTTTATCATGTGTACAGGGTTCATAAAAGAATAGGGCAGAGACTGAAGAAGAACCATTAGAGGCGATGCAAAGACACATATAATGTTCATAGATGACCATGGGCACAGATGGGAAAATGAGGAAAGGATACAGAAATAAGAAGTGCAGACAGGAAAACTGCATCAAGATTTTAGAAGAAACAGTTTCAGTGACTCCCTGGTGGGAGTATCAGTCGCAAGGTCTCTAAAGGTCTTGGGGGAGACAAACACTTTTTTAAAAGCCTCTTTATACCTATGGTAGATCTTGTGAGAAATAAACGTGTCAGGTTGAGGGTTTGGGATAGCTTGCCTTTCTTTCTTTCTTTCTTTCTTTCTTTCTTTCTTTCTTTCTTTCTTTCTTTCTTTCTTTCTTTCTTTCTTTCTTTCTTTCTTTCTTTCTTTCTTCCTTCCTTCCTTCCTTCCTTCCTTCCTTCCTTCCTTCCTTCCTTCCTTTTTGATAAAAAGAAACAGACTTTACTGACTTCCAGGCTGAGTTCTAGCAGCTATATTGTGACTTTGAGGGAAAGAACTTGGCATCATTCACTGAACTGCTGACCTAATCTCAACATCCACATATCTTAACCATGTGATAATCATATAAGAAACTGTTTTTCTTCTATTTAAGTGATTATAGGTCAGTTTTCTGTTATTTGCAACCTGAGGCAATTCTATCTGATATAACTTCCATGCTCTTCTCAGGGAGAATTAATCTTTCCCCTTTGTACTTTTTCACTGCTTATAATTTCTTTTCCACCCATATTGTTATTTATCTTCCACCCGTATTGTTTTTTATCTTCCTCTCACATAGATTGGACATTCTTTGAAGGAAAAATGCTCTTATGTTTATATTTGTGTTCTAAGTTCTTCTCACAATATCTGGTACATGATAAAAAGTTAAATAGCAGATAAATGAGGAGTCTAGTGGAAACCTATAATTTTATACTCCCAAGAATCACTTCTGGGAATTCTCTTTGCTCTCATACATACATGGCCACTATGAAAGTCATTCTGCTAAATTTAAGGTAAAAAAAATCTTGAACCCATGTCATAAAAGACCAATTCAGAGATAGGACTCTCCATATTACTGCGTCTATTGCACTCTTTTTCTGGGCATTTGGAATACAGAACTGATAATCATGGAAGCAGCATCATACTATTGATAATACCTCAATGGTACAGATAATGATTTTTTTTTCCACTAAGGACCAGAATCTACTCTAATTACCATGTTCCCTAATGTTTACTTGATCAATTTCTCACTGGATTCAGAAAGATACTGATGAATTTCTTTATTAGTAATTACTTTAAATGTAAGTGATTAAGTTTACCTATCAAAACATAAAAATTTACTGAATGAATTTTTTTTTTTAAGATTCAACTATGTCTCTCTATAAGAGACTCACTTTAGATCCAAAGATACAAATAGCACAAATAGGTTGAAAATTAAATAATGGTTGTCAGTTTGGATCCCATAACAAATTACCATTGACTGGGTAGTTTAAACAACAGTTATTTCTTACAGTTCTGGAACCTGAAATTTTCAAGACCAAGGTGTTGGCAAATTTGGTGTCTAGTGAGGTCCTACTTCCTGGTTTTCACATGGATACAAATGGATATATATATATATATATATATATATATATATATATGGCAGATAGAGAAAGGAAGAGAGATGGCAGAGAGAAAGGAAGAAAGCTCTTGTGTCTCTTCTTATAAAAGCACTAACATCATTCATTAGGGCCTCACCCTTATTGTCATCACACTGAGGGTTGAAATTTCAACATATGAATTTTGCATCAGGCACAAAGAGTCCCAAAAAAGTGTCTAAAAGATAGTACATCCAAATAATAAACAAAAGAGAGCTTAAATGTCTACACTATT
Organism: Canis lupus dingo; assembly: GCF_003254725.2. Taxonomy (NCBI): domain Eukaryota; kingdom Metazoa; phylum Chordata; class Mammalia; order Carnivora; family Canidae; genus Canis; species Canis lupus. The sequence continues at coordinate 47,155,022 of NC_064248.1, forward strand.
AACAGACAGAGTAGACAACAAGCCAAAAATTGCTGTAAGAGATAACGGAAGACATTATATATTAATAAAAGGATCAATTCATCAAGAATATATAATTATAAGCATACAAACCAAACAGTAGAGCATCAAAAATATGACACAAATATTAACATAATTGAAAAAGGAAATATACAGTCCTGCAATAATAGTTAGGAGACTTTAATAACCCATTTTCAATAATAGATAGTGCAGGGCAGCTCAGATGGCTCAGTGGTTTAGCACCGCCTTCTGCCCAAGGCCTGATCCTGGAGTCCTGGGTCAAGTCCCATGTTGGGCTCCCTACATGGAGCCTGCTTCTCCCTCTGCCTGTGTCTCTGCCTCTCTTTCTCTATGTCTCTCATGAATAAATAAATAAAATCATTAAAAAAAATGGATAGAGTATCTAGACAAAAAGCCACAGGAAGGAGAGGCTTTGACCAATAATATAAACTGACTAGGGCTGAAAGACAAAAAGCATTCTTACCCAACAATGCCCAGTACATACTCTTCTCAAGGGCACGTGAAGCATTCTTCAGGATAAACATTTGTTTTTAGGCCACAAAACAAATCTCAATAAATTTTAGAAGATTGATAGCATATAAAGCATCTTCTTGGAACACAATGGGATGAAGCTAGAAATAATAACAGAAGGAAAACTGGAAAATTTACAAATATGTGGAAATCAAACAACACAATCTTTAAAAAAAAAGATTTGTTTATTTATTTGAAAGAGTGAGAGTGGGTGGGAGGGGGTGGAGGGAGAATCTCAAACAGACCCTCCTCTAAGCACAGAGTCTGACACAGGGCTTGATCTCAGAATAAAATCAGGTCATGAGATCATGACCTGACCCAAAATCATGAGTTGTACACTTAACCTACTTAGCCACCCAGGTGCCCCTACACAAAATATTCTTAACAAGCAATTAGGTCAAAGGGAAAATCATGGTGAAGTAAAATACTTATAGACACATGAAACAAAACAGAACATTCCAATATTTGTGGGATATAGTGAAAACAATGCTCTGAGGGAAATTCATAACAGTAAACAGTATACTTTATAAAGGAAGAACACCAATCGATAACATAAATAACTTAAATAATTAGAAAAAAAAGTAAACTAAACCAAAGCTAGCAGAAGAAGGAAATAATAAAGACTAGAATATAGATAATAGAGAATAGAAAAACAGTAGAAAGAATCAGTGGAACCAAAAGTTGGTTCTTTGGAAAGATCAACAAAATATACAGAATTTGACTAGAGTGGTAGGGGAAAAAGGATGCAAATAACTAAAACCAGAAAGGCAGAAATGTTAGTACTGGTCTTATAGAAATAAAAAGGCTTATAATACTATAAGAAAATTTGTGCCAACAAATTAAACAATTGGGCAACCCCGGTGGTGCAGCGCTTTAGCGCAGCCTTCAGCCCAGGGTGTGATTCTGGAGTCCCGGGATCGAGTCCCACGTCGGTCTCCCTGCATGGAGCCTGCTTCTCCCTCTGCCTGTGTCTCTGCCTCTCTCTCTCTCTCTCTCTCTCTCTGAATAAATAAATATATGCATATATATATATATATATCAAATTAAACAACCTAGATTATAGAAATAGATACAGAAATTACCTTAAACAACAAATAGAAATTGATTGACTCTTAGAAATACACAAATTACTTAAATAACAAATAGAAAATCTGAACAGACCCATAAAAAGGAAAAAGATTGAATCAATAATGAAAGCATTCGAGGAAGAAGTCAATGATCTGATGGTTTTGATGGTGAAACCATCAAACATTTGAAGAAGACATAGTATTTTTTCTCTATTCAAAAAATTAGATGGAAGCACTTTATAACTTATTCTACAAGGCAAATATTATCCTGTCACCAAAGCCAAAAACACCATAAGAAAAGAAAACTACAAAGCAAAATTCCTTATGAATATAGATGCCAAATCCTCAACAAAATGCTGGCAAACCTAATTCTAAAGGTTTATGTCATCCTATTAAAAGGTTTATACTCAAGAAAATCAATGTAATAAACCATATTAATAGATCAAAATTAAAAAATCACATGATCATCCCAACTGACAGTGGAAGCACTCACAAAATCCATAGTTTTATTATAAAAACAATCAGAAAACTGAAAATAGAGGGTAATTTCTTCAATGTGATTAAGGGCATTTATATAACAACATACTCAATGTTGAAAGACTGAAAACTTTCTCCCTAACATCAGGAACAAGACAATGATGTCTGCTTTCATTGGTGCTGTACATTTTGCCAGAAGTTACAGCCAGAGTAACTAGGCAATACAAAATTACATAAAGAAAAATAAAAAAAAATTGTAAAGTCCAAGATCAGCGCTCAAAAATCAGTTGTGATTCTATATACCAGCTATGAACAATCCAAAAAGGAAATTAAGAAATAAGTTCCATTTATGATGACATCCAAAAGAGTAAAATGCCTAGAAATAATTTAAAAGATGATGATAGAGTTGAAAACTACAAAATATTGCATTTTTCAATATTATATTTTTCTGAAAAAGATTAAAGAAAATGTACATAAATATAAAGATATACTGTGTCCATTGTCATCAACATTTTTAAGATAGTAATGTTTTCCAAAGTGATCTACAGATATAGTTCAATCCCTATCAATAGCAATGTTCTCTTTGCCAAAATGGAAAGGTTGAGCATCTGATTCATAGGGATTTGCAAGGGGCCCTAAAGAGCTAAAACAATATTGCAAAAGTAAAGTTGGAAGGGCAACTTTATAAGTTGGAAAGACTTATACTATTAAACTCAAGACTAACTACAAAGCTACAGTAAACAACATGCTGTAATACTGGCAAAAGCACAGATATATTGACTAGTGGAATAAGACTGATATCCAGAAATAAACTTATATATCTATTGCAAATTGATTTTGATAAAGATACCAAGACTCTTCATGGGAAAATAATAGTCTCTTCTGCTATGGAATAATAGTCTCTTCAACACATGGTGATGAAACAATTGGATAACCACATACAGAAAATAAAGTTGGAATCCTACCCCATATCATATATAAACATTAAATCAAAATAGATTGACTAATTATAAGTGCTAAAATGACAAATCTCTTAGATTAAAAAATAAGTGTGAAGATAAATCTTTATAATTTTACCAATGGATTTTAATTTTTTAAAAATTTTTAAAAAGATTTTATTTATTTATTGAGAGACACAGAGAGAGAGAGGCAGAGACACTGGCAGAGGGAGAAGCAGGCTCCATGCAGGGAGCCTGACATGAGACTTGAACCCGGGTCTCCAGGATCAGGCCCTGGGCTGAAGATGGAGCTAAACCACTGAGCCACCCAGGCCGCCCACCAATGGATTTTTAGATATGACACCAAAATCCACTAACAACAAAAGTAAAAATAGATAAATTAAACTTCATGAGAACAAAAACCACTGTGCCTCAGAAGACACATAAAGTGAAAAGATAATGTACAAAATAAAATATCTGCAAATCATATATCTGAGAAGTGTCTCTATAGAATATATAAGGAACTCTGATACCTCAATGACAAAGACAGATAAACCATTTAAAAATTGGTAAATGATATAAGTAAACATTCCTTCTAAGAGTATTTCCAGATTGCCAACAGGTACATGAAAAATGCTTACCATCATCAGTCATTAAGGAAATGTAAATCAAAACTGTAATGAGATATCACTTCATAACTACTAGAATGGATATGATAATAAAAAATGAAGACAAGTGTTGGTGATAGGTGGAGTAAATGGAACCAACCCTCATACTTTGCTGGTAGAAATGTCAGCATTTTAGCTACTATGGAAAGAAGGTTTTGTAGTTCTCAGAAAGTAAAACACAGAATTCCCACATACCCCACAATTTTATACCTAAATATATACCCGAAAGAATTGAAACAGGTACTACAACAAATAGATATACATACAACTTCGTAGCAATACAATATATATAATATATACAATATATATATATTATATATATATTGTATATATATACAATAGCCAAAAGGTGGAAATAACCCAAATGTCTATCAACATATGAATGGATAACCAATTGTGATGTATACGTAAAATAGGATATTATTTGGCCATAAAAATTAATGAAATACTGATAAAAACTGCAATGTGGGTGGACCTTAAAATATTATGATAAGTGAAAAAAACTAGACGTACAAGATCTTGTATGTTTTATTTATATTCACTGAACTGTTCAGTTTAAAATGGTTAATTCTGTGTTATAGAAGTTTTGTTTCTCATGAATAAAATAAATAAATCTTTTAAAAAAAACAATTTCATACCATTTGATAAATTTTTTCCCCTTTCTTCTTGCTTGTAGTAAGATGGCTCAAATTATACTAGCAAAACTATATGTCTCAAAAACTAAGATCTATTTACTTAACAGAAAGTACTTTAAAAGAAACAGAAAATAGTGCCAAAAATTTATAGAAAAAGAAATTCGAACAAATTGCACAGCACCAGAGGATTTCTGTTAAGAGGAAGTACAGATGTTTCTAACATTTCTCAAGTTATGATTATGATTAAATCTGCCTCAATAATAAAACCGAAACGACCATTTTTATGTGTGTGGTCAGTAAAAGAAAGATGTACTGGAGATGATTTAAAAGTATCTTTAATAAAAATGTTTCTTGGAAAAACAGTGTAAGTATAACCATTTAAGTGTGCCTGCTTTGAAAACAATAAAGAAAAGATAATTTTGAAGTTCTGTTCAGTAATATCGCTATATGAAATATTCATTTTCAAAATTATTCATAGATAAACCTCTGCAGTAAAGGAGTTGTAGCTGAAAAGGTGCAAAGATGTCATCAGTGTAGATAATTTCAATCAAAAAAAAAAAAAGACTTGAAATACAGCCAACTATAAAATATACCATCTATTTCCCTCTTTTGTTTGCAATGTATGCAAAGCAAATATTTTGATTCATCTAAACATGGAAGGGTAAGAAAACAATAGCTCACCCATTTTTATATAAAAGGTTTTATTATAACACATACAAAAATATAGTTGATTTATTATAATATTTCATATGTGATTGGGAGTGTTCATAAAAATATCTGGTGGAAAAGTATTTAAAAGAATTGTGAGTACAAATAAATTACATATTTTTTTTCTGTTATCTCCCCTAAAATTTAGATTTACCAAACTTCTTTTTGGAAGATTTTATTTATTTATTTGAGAGTGAGAACACCCAAGTCAGGGAGAGGGGCTGAGGGAGAAGCTGACTCCCAACTGTGCAGGGAGCCAGCCACTGCCACCACCATGGGGCCAGATCGTAGGACTCTGAGATCATGACCTGAGCCAAAGCAGAGGCTTAACCAATTGAGCTACCCAGACACCTTTACATTTACTAAACTTTTAAAGATTATAAAATGGATGTCAATAATGCCCAGCCTAATAATCTTTTTTTTCTTTTGCACACTTCACTTCAAGGTAAAGATGACATTTTAATAATGACTAAAAAAAAAGGTAATAGCTTTTAAAAAATATTTTATTTATTTATTCATGAGAGACACAGAGAGAGGCAGAGACATAGGCAGAAGGAGAAACAGGCTCCCTGTAAGGAGGCTGATGCGGGACTTGATCCTAGGACCCCAGGTTCATGCCCTGAGCAGAGGAGATGCTCAACCACTGACCCACCCAGGTGCCCTGGCAATAGCTTTTGAATGGAAAATTATACTATGGAGAAACTTTTTGAAAACATATGTATGGAAATACTTCTGTCATGCAATCAGTGCCAAAGCCCACCTGTGTTACCTACAAAGCTTTCATACCTGCATTCATCAAAAATGGAAATATGTATTTTTAACTATCTAAACCTTTCAAAATAAAGATTTTCAGTGAATTTGAAGTCATCTCTAAAAAACATTTAGACACATAACACTTTTTGAAATTTGCAAGAACATTGCTGAGTTCAAGAAAAACATTCACCTAAGTCATGGGTAGAGTGGAAGAGTAAATATCATTAATACTTAGAGTAGACTCTTTCCACTTACAGCAATTAAAATAAAGTATCAAGATAAATTAAACCTAGAACCATATATTTTATATTTTATACAGCAACTTGTAAAGTCAACATTTTTAAAAATAATGAATTCATTTCTATTATATGTCTCTCACTGACAATATTGCTAATATTTTATACTTTAGAGAAAACAAATATCTATATAATAGTGATGAGGTGACATTAGCAAGATGGTGGAACAAGAAGTCCTAGCCTTCCTTCCTCCACAGAAAAACTAATACAATTATACTTGGATCAAAATGGCTTTATGTGAAATCCAGAATACAATTAAGAACTTGAAAGAAAAGAAAAGTTGCAGCACCTCTGGAACATAAGGCTGTAAAAAGTCACACCAAAATAGATAAGGAAAACAAAATAACCTTGCCTGAATTAGTTCTTCTCTTAAACCAGTTAGCTCTGTAGGAGTTTGGAAGTAGGTGCCATGTTTTCAAGTGTGCAGCTACCAATGCATTCTACAAGGAGCATGAAGAATCAGGAAAATATGCCACAGTCAAAGGGAAAAAAAATCTCATAACCCATAAATGAAGATTTATGAATTTCCTGATGAGTGATTAAATTGATGGCCTAAAAGGAGTTCAATGAGATAAGAAAACACTAACAGACAATTAAATAAAATCAGGAAAATGACACATGAACAAAATGAGAATATCTCAAAAAGACATAAACTCTAATAAAAAACAAATAGAAATAGTGGAGCTGAAAAGTACAATAATTGAATTTAAAAAATTACTACAGGATTTCAACAGATTGGTACAAGCAGAAAAAAAAAATCAACAAGCTCGAAGGCAAGTCATTTAAAATTATTCAGCCAGAGAAGCAAAGAAAAGAAGAATGAAAAGAAGTGAAGAAAACCTAAGAGGTTTATGGAATCAGTAAGTGAAGTAATATAGGGATGCCTGCCTGGGTGGCTCAGTGGTTGAATTGGTCACTCTTCAGCTCAGGTTGTGATCTTTGGGTCTTGGGCTCCAGTCTCATGTCAGGTTCCTCACAGGGAACCTGCTTCTCCCCCTCCCTGTGTATCTGCCTCTCTCTTTTTGTCTCTCATTAATAAACAGATAAAATCTTAAATTTAAAAAAAACTCCCATATTCCCTTAAAAAAATTAAACTAATATATACATCATAGGATTCCTAAAGGAAAAAAAGAGTAAAGGAAAGGGGAAAAAGGCCTATTTAAAGAAATAACAGGTGGCAACTCCCCAAATCTGGGGAGGGAAATAGACATCTAGATTTATGAAGCTCAGACAGACTGAATTTAAGAGGCCTACACCAAAGCACATTAAATCAAATTGTCAGAACTCAAAGAGAGAATTTTTAAAGCAGCAAGAGAAAAGTGATTCATTATATAGAAGGAAGTCCCCATAAGCCTATTGGCAGCTTTCTTAACAGAAATCCTACAGGCCAGGAGAAAATGGGATGATACATTCTAAGTGCTGACAGAGAAAAAAAAAAAAAAAAAAAAAAAAACCTGCCAACTAAGGTTACAATACCTGGCAATGCTGTTCTTCAGAAATAAAGAAGAAATAAATATTTTCCCAGACAGATAAAAACTGAGGGAGTTCACCACTACTAGATCTACATTACATAAAATGCTAAAGGAATTTCTTCAAGTTGATACAAAAATACATTAATTACTAACATGAAGACATATGAAAGTATAAAATCACTGGTGAAGACAAATATACAATCAATTCAGAATGCCCTAACTCACCTTTAACTCTAGTATAAAAGTTAAAAGACAAGATAATAACTATAATAATAGCTGGTTAATTGAAACAATATAAAATATGTAAATAGTAACATCAATAGCTTAAAGTATGATTGGGGAATAAAAGTATTGAGTTTTTGTATTCAAGTGAATTTAAGTTGTCATTGACTTAAAAATACTGTTCTAAATATGAGATTCATTTAATTCCTATTATGATGTGATTTATAATAAATAATATATATTTTTGTCTTAATCCTCATTTCTGGCACAAAGTTCATAAAACCCTTGGAATTTAAGAAGCCGATGAGCACCAAAAAGGTAACTGTTGTTATGCTAATAAGATGACTTTTCGAACTCACCTAGGGATAGGGATCCTTGCCAGTGGAGTTAATCATATGATTAGAAGGCTGAAACTGTAATCCCACTCCTCTATCTCTGGGAGTAGATTTGGTTTAATCACTGGTGGTTAATGATTTAATCTATCATGCCTATATAACGAAGCCTCTGTAAAAATCCAAAATGAAAGAAAGAAAGAAAGAAAGAAAGAAAGAAAGAAAGAAAGAAAGAAAGAAAGAGAAAGAAAGAGAAGAAAGAAAGAGAAGAAAGAAAAAGGAAGAAAGAAAAAGAAAGAAAGAAAGAAAGAAAGAAAGAAAGAAAGAAAGAAAGAAAGAAAGAAAGAAGAAAGAAAGAAAGAAAGAAGAAAGAAAGAAAGAGCGAGCTTCTAGGTAGCTGAACACATGGTGGTGCTGGGGAGTGGAGTGGTATACCTGGAGAGGGCATGGAAACTCCACACTCTTTCCCTAAACCTTACCCTGTCCATCCTCTCCATTTGGCTGTTCCTGAGTTATGTTCTTTTATAATAAACTGGTGATCTTATCTTGTAAGTAAAAAAAAAAAAATACTGTTAAGTTTTGTGAGTTGCTTTAGCAAACCAAGGAGGGTGTTGTTGGAACCTCCAATCTATAGCCAGTCAGCCAAAACCACAGGTAATAACCTCGATCTGTGACTGGCACCTGAAGTGAGAGGGGGTGCAGTCTTATAGGACTAATCCTTTAACCTGTGGGATCTAATGCTATCTCCAGGTAATGTCAGAGTTGAACTGAATTATAAAACTTTGACCTGGTGTCAGAAAATAGCTTGTGGATATGTGGGAACACTCCCCCACCCACCCAAGCATTGGAGCTGACTCCAGGAATCCCTTTAACCATGATAATTACACACAAAAAAACTTATAGTAGGTACACAAAGGATAAAGAGAAAGGAATGAAAGCATATCACTATAAAAAATCATCAAGTCACAAAGGAAGAATAACAAGAGAGGAAGAAAGGAACAAAACCCCTGCAAAACAGATATAAAACAATAAGTAAAAGAGCAATAGCCCTCAACTATCAATAATTACTTTTTTTAAAGATTTTTCATTTATTCATGAAAGACACAGAGAGAGAGGTAGAGTCAGAGGCAGAGGGAGAAGCAGACTCTCCGTGAGAACCTGGATGCAGGACTCGATGCAGGACTTGATGTGGGATGCGATCCTGGACTCTGGGATCATGCCTTAAGCCAAAGGCAGTGGCTAACCACTGAGCTTCCCAGGCATCCCAATAATTACTTTAAATGTAAATGGATTAGATTACCTAATCAGATGACATAGAGTAGCTGCATGGATAAAAACAAGTTCTAACCACATGCTGTCTACAAGAGACTTATTTCAGCTTTAAGGGTTCACATAAACTGAAAGTAAAGGGATTACAAAAGATATTCATGCAAATGGTAATCTTGGCCATATTTATGTCAAACGAAATAGATTTTAAGTAAAAAAAACTGTTACAAGAGATCAAGAAGGCTATTACATCATGATGAAAGAGTCAGTTTACTAGAAAGTTATTAAAATTATAAATATTTATGCACCTAACTTCAGAGTACCTAATATATAAGGCAAATAGTAACAGAACTGAAGGGAGAAATAAGCAGGAATGCAATAATAATACTTTTTATTAACTATAATAACTATTATTTTTGTGTTACACTGTATTTTAAATAAAACTATCTAAAAAATTGTTGAAGGAGACTTCAGTATCCCACATCCGACAATGGTTAGATCAACTAGACAGAAAATCAATAAGGAACTGCAGAGTTGAACAACACTATAGACAAATAAACATCACAGACATATACAGATTTCATTCAACAACATCATAATACATATTCTCCTTAAATATACACAGAATGCTACCAAGAATAGCTCACAAGGATAGGACACAAAACAAGTCTTAAAATGTTTAAGAAAATTGAAATCATATCAAATATCTTTTCTAATCACAATGACATGAAACTAAAAATCAGTAGCAGGAAAAAAATTGGGAGATTCACAAATATGTGGAAATTAAATAACACATTTCTGAGGAACTAACTGGTCAAAGAAAAATTAGAAAGGAAATAACTATTTTGAGACTAATTAAAGTGAAAAACGCCCTACTAAAACTTATGGGATGCAGTAAAAGTGGTTCTAAGAGGGAAGTTTGTAATGAAAAATGCCTACATTAAGGAAGAAAAAAGACGTCAAATAAACATCTCAAAGAACAAGAAAAAAGAAGAACTGAGCTCAAAGTTAATAGAAGGAAGGAAATAAAATAAAAATTAGAGCTGAAATAAATGAAAAACAGACTAGAAAGACAACAGAAAAAAATCAATGAAACTGGCAAAAATGAAAGATTAGGGATGAGAGAGGACATTACAACTGAGATAATAATACTACAAGAAAAGAAAATTATAGGGCAATACCCCTGATGAATATAAACGGTAAAACACACAACAGAATTTTAGCAAGCAAATTCAATAGGACAGTAAAAGGATCACACACCGTTATCAGGTGGAATTTATCCCTTAGATGAAATGATGGTTCAGTATTATGCAAATGAGTAAACATGATACACCACATTAAGAATGAAAGTTACAAATCATATGATCATTTCAATATATGTGAGAAAAACATTTGACAAAATTCAACGCCCATTCATGATCAAGAACTCTTAACATATTGAGGATAGAGGGAACTTACCACTCAACATATTAAAGGCCATATATGGCAAGTTCACAACTAACACCAGAATCCATAGTGAAAAGCTGATACTTTCTTCCTCTAAGATCAAGAACGAGACAAGGATGTCCACTATTGCCACTTCTATTTAACAAAGTACTAAGAGTCATACCCAGAGCAGTTTTGCAAGTAAAAAATGTAGGGGCGGGGAGAGAAGTAAAACTGTGTTTGTAGACAATATGATCTCATAAATAGAAAACCCTAAAAATTCCATTAAAATCTGTCAGAACTAATAAACTAATTCAGTACACTTGTATGACACAAAATCAACATATAAAGTCAGTTGTGTTTCTATATAGTAACAATGAACTATCCAAAAAGAAATTGAAAAAATATAATTCCACTTAAAGTAGTATAAAAAAAAACAATTAACTACGTAGGAATAAAATTAACCAGAGATAAAATATTTTTAAGCTGAAAGTTATAATACATTGATGTAAGAAATTAAAGAAAACAGAAATAATGGAAAGACATCCACGTTCATGATTGTTAAAATGCCATACTACCCAAAGCAATCTACAGATTCAATGGTTTTCCCATCAAAATTCCAATGGCATTTTTACTGAAACAGAAAAAATAGACTTAAAATTCACATGGAAGTACAAAAGACCCAAGTAGCCAAAGTGATCTTGAAAAGAAAGAACAAAACTGAAGCTAATATACTTCCTGATTTTGAAATATATTAGAAAGCTCCATAATTAAAATTGTATGTATGGTACTGGCACAAAGACAGATATATAGCATAGAGAGCACAGGAACAAATCCATGGATATATGGACCACTGTTCTTCCTCAAGAGTGGAAAGAATACACAATGGGGAAGTTGGTCATCTTTTTAACAAATGCTGAGAAATTAAATATCCACCTGCAAAAGAAAACGTAGGGAGGAAGCTTTATGACATTGATGTTGACAATGATTTCATGGATATGACACCTAAAGGATAGGCATCAAAAGCAAAATTTGACCTGTGGGACTACATCAAAGTAAAAAAGAAAATCCTGTACAGCAAAGGAAATAAGAGTTGTAGCATTCCTCGACAGTTGGGTTTTCTCTTTTTTTGTAACGCAAGTGGTTGATTTAAGTTTTGATTGCAGAAATATCCGCTTCAGCAATGGTTGTCTTGCATAAACACTTTGCCAGCCACATGACTAAAGACCTGCACCCCACCTCCATTTTAGTATGCCCCTTTCTCTGAGTTATCTGATGCATTCTTCGATTGTCTTCTATTGTCTTCCACAGAAGATCTAGCATTTCTATTTCATTTAGTATGGATCATAGCTTTCTGCAGGTGTCCAGGCTCTATTCTAGAATATTCCTTGAATTCTAGCCAGGATTAAATTCTGTAATACAGGAGAGTGCTCCTACACAGGTAAACCGTCTCTTCCTCAACTTTATGCTCTGCCTCTTTCATCTAGCAAAGTCTAGTATAATGCATACTCTTCCAGCTTCCATCTTATCAGATCTTGCAGCCACTTCAAAGAGGGTATCATCGCTTTCCTCTGTTAGCAGGGCCAGCATTTCCTGACTGGGTTATAATGGAATATAAAAGTTATGTTGTACCTGTAAAAGGAGGAGAGTAGTATGTATGTTTTCTTGTGAGGAAGAGACTTCTGCATCATCTTCAGGAAACAAGATGCTCTAGATTGGGACATAATACAGTAAGATAATTTTATATCTCTAAAGAGTTCAGAAGAATCTTATTTAATTCAAGATTCTCTGGAACATTGAGTCAGATGTATCCATTCTGTCTTCACCCTTCACATTTCTCCAATCAGGGCTCTTGCTGGTCCAGACTTTTCCAGATTATGTATTCAGTCTCTGGAGCTCTGTTATAATTATGTTCTGGGCCTGATGCTGTTTTTTTGTGCTGCCAATCACTCACAAAAAAAGTGAAAGTTATGTATTAACTACCCGGGTGGCATTCTGGCTTTTAAGCATAGTCTTTAGTTGGTGGTTAATCATTTCATACTTAGAATTTCCTTTCATTTCTCCAATATATCAGTTACCTCCAACAGAAGCCATCCAATTTCATGGCTCTTACTTCTTGAGCTTCTATTATGGCTGAGATATTGCATCTGCTTTCAGCAGTTTCCTAATCCAGTTTAACATAGATGAAAGTTTTAACAATTGCACATTTACATTATGCCAGAGGTTAATCCTATTTTATCTACTACCTATGAGCGGGTCCTCGTGGCCAGATGACCAACTGATAATTCAACTCCAATATCCCATTATAGTTCCTGCTTCCTTAAACCACTTCTGACATTGAATCCTCTTAGGTAAAGTTTCCAGGAAATAGAGATCTGCTTGTAGAATATTTATTGAAGACTGCCTTCAAGATAAATACCTGTGAAAGAGTGAAGAAAGTAAGACTGGTCTAATACAGTTATTAAACTGTAATCTAGGGAGCCCTGGAGCTGGGATAGACCTTAAAAATTGCTTGGGATTGGAAGAGTGTGGCATTTACACTTCTGTTGCATCACTGGATGTAGGGTGCCCAGGGGAAGAAGGAGATCTTTTCCTGGTGTCGATCACAAGAGTGGCAACCCTTGGGAATTGGAAGAAATTTTTCAAAGAACATGTGATTTTCACAGGGTGTGCCATAAGACCCCATTCTGGATCCAGGTCTTGGAAATTCCAAATAATATATAGGTTGTATGTATCTCCTTTTGATGTTTTTGATTTTTCAAGTACACCTGAAAAGATTTATTATTGTAATCATTATTATTATATATATTATATATATTACTTCATTATTTTAGAATTTTCAAAAGGCAGGGGTGTCTGGGTTAAGCGTCTGACTCTTGATATCAGCTTAGGTCATGATCTCAGGAACATGAGTTGGACCCTGTGTTGGACTCCTTGCCAGCAAGAAGACTCCCTGAGATTCTTTCTATACTCTCCCTCTGCTTCTCTCTCCTGCATGTTCTCTCTCGCTCCCTAAAATAAATAACTAAATCTTAAAAAAATAAATAAATAAATAAATAAATAAATTTCAAAGGCTAAGAATGTCAAAATCAGGTCTCCAATGATATCGACTCAGCATTTGTTGTAACATGTTGATATTTATTTGCCCAACTTCCAACAAAACATTAGCCTATTATGGTTTCCCCAAATGTATATACCACAATTCTTTCTGGAGAACTATAAAAGCATTACTGATAACTCATGTACAAGTTCAGATTTGGGGTATGCAAAAATATTTCACACTGAGAAATGTTTCGAGTTTTTAAAACTTCTTTTCTCGTGTTAGTTTTTTCTACATATAAGAAAATGAAAGCTTCAATATGCTTCAAGGTGGCAGGTGGAGAAACTTGGTGTGAAGGTTCATAATGGAACCCAGACTTCTTGTTTCCTACTTACAAGTTCTGATAAGTGAATTTCTTTGCTTTCCACTATATCTTCTTAAACATTAAATTCATTTAAAAATACAAATTGTTCCAGGATTCTAAGATAAATATTTTCAATCATTCTGACAATATTTGAAATTAAAAGTTAATAGTTTTGAATTCTGTAAGTCTACTCTTTAATGTTAATTTAAATAGAATGGTCTTCAATGTGTGTAATCAACAAAATCATATGACTCACATTTATTTTTGGATTCTTAGTAAGAATAAATTGTATATAAAATGTGATTATTTGTAATTTTTTATTTCTTTTTTGGGTAGATTTTCTGTTCATGTCTATCCATTTTTAGTGGAGTTTCAGGTATTATCAAAACCTTGTCGACATTCATTGAATACTTACTGTGTTTCTGACATTGTTGTATGTACTTCACACATCATAATTCATTTTCTTAACACTAAGTAAGTATTTAACACTAAGTAAGTACTTAACACTAAGTAAGTATAGTATTTACTAAGGTAAATACTATAGTATTCCCATTTTTCAGATAACGAACAAGGAAGAGAGATTAAAGGACTTGCCTGAGGTCACACAGTTTGTTGAACTAGGAATGTTGTTCCCTCATCAGTCCAAAGAACTGGCTGATTCTCATCTTGAAGTCTCTGATCAAATGTCACTTCTTTAAAAGGACATTTCCTGGTCATTCCATCTATTGTCGACTCCTACAGTCAACCTCAGAGAAATTACCATAATTTTTAACTATTTTGTTCACTTATGTGCTTACTTGTCTACTTTCTATCCTGTCAAACAGATTCCCTGTTAGCTGCTGTTAGAAATGCCTATAACATAGGAAGGGCTTCATTAAATATTTTACAAATGAATGAATAAACACTCATTTTAATAACATGTGGAATAAGCCTCCATCATACTTCTTCAGTTAAAACAAATATATTTTTATTCTTATTTTTTCAGATAAACTTCAAGATTTATGCTTTATGAATTCTAATAACTGCTTTATGAATTCTAAGGATTTTTCAGCAAATATCTTAGGTTTTTCTGAAGATGTAGCATTGCTTCATCTTTTCTTATGCTATAATTCGTTCTGTTTGTGCTGGTTCTAGCTTGCTTGCCCTCAGATCCATTCCATTGACTCATCTTTGTTTCAAGTTGTGCAGGAGTCATTTCCCTTTTGATGTGTATGGCCAATGCAAGGTGTTAGCCAAGCTTGAAGGATAAAATAAAGGGAGAAACTGGGAATTTTTCCTTTCCTTTCTGCAGATATCTCTGGAATTAGCAATTTCTCCTCTGTGGTTCCAGCCACTTTCATTCTGATTCACAAGATGATGAATTCATCCCACTTTTCTTTAGGTCCCTCCACCTTACAGTCTGGCACTGTTTGGCTGTCAATCTCTGGGATAACTATTTAGCTTCATATGTCTTCCATCCTTTATATAGTCATTTCCTGAATTAAATTATCTCAGCTTTAAGTGCTTAAAATCCCACTATCTTACTAGTGGGATCCTGATAGGGGGTTTGGTGTATTATTATCTTGGCTAGAAATGTTTGAACATTTGAAAAATTGTACTGATTTTCATATCAACATCTATATTGACAAAATTCTATCCATGCTGATTTTACAGAAAATTTAAGGGAAATGTGTAAATATTTAGGAATGCATTGGATGCCTCAATCCCTTTTAGAAATAGGCAGTATTTGAACCAAAACACTTTCTTATTTTTTTAGGTGTGAATGAAAACACTTCTTTAAAGGTCAAAATAGTCATGTGTTAAGTTTTACTTAAAATTAAATTATTTCATTCATGCTGTAAGTGGCTGAGAAATTATAAATACATGATTGTAAAAAATAAAGTTGATGACTTCTATTCAAATTTCATGTATATGTGACTAAAATCTTTCCATAAGTAGAGAATAAGATGCTGTTGATGAAATCCACAGTTTATTCTTACTTGGAAGATAAAACCACCAACAAGGTTAGGCAACTTTCATAAAGGGACTGCACATAATCCAAACAATATAAGATATGAAGTGCTTTGTACCATAGAAGTAATCAAAGTGATCATTAACTCCATAGATTTGGTAATAATTCTTCATAATGATAAAGCATGATTTTCAAATAACTGTTATTTAAAAAATATCTGTATTTGAGACTTTATATAGTGTTTTATAACTTATTTTTACTTCTTCATCACTCACTTTTTCCCCAAAGTTTTATTCATTGATTCATTTATTCTTTTTTTTTTTTTCATTTATTCTTCAAATATAATTTAAGTGCCTACTATGTAACAGACACTCTTCTAGGAGCTGGAGATACATCACTAAGAAAAGAAACA
This sequence comes from Canis lupus dingo, assembly GCF_003254725.2. NCBI lineage: Eukaryota > Metazoa > Chordata > Mammalia > Carnivora > Canidae > Canis > Canis lupus. Next base: position 47,171,597 of record NC_064248.1, read on the forward strand.
GAATTTTCTAGTCCTTGGGATTTTCTATTCTAGCTTTAAAACAAGAACAATAACAAAGCAATAATAAAATATCTAGTAGTGTTTAACTCTTAATATTGTCAATAGCTTATACCGTATCATTTCTAATTTTTCACCTATAGGTAATGATAGAGGCAATGATATATATATATATATATAATTTCATAAGGATTCATAAGCCAGGTGAATATTCTTTAAACACAGAGAAAAGTAGTTAAGTGCTAAGTACTTAGTCCAGGTGTGGAAAAAAAAATGTTAACATAAAGCTACTGATCTAATCTGCTCAGTAAAATTCAACCTTCTAAAGGATCAAGTGGTTTATGAAGCATTTTATCAATATTGGTGAGCAATTATTCTCCACTTTCACAAACCACAAGACAAAATAAGATTTAAATTTAGGGGAAATTTTACCTAAAGGTTGTGAAACACTATAATACATTAAAATATATGAAATGTATGCTGGGAATCATTAAGCATTGATTTAACAAATTATTTCTGAAATGACTTGTTGGACATAGTATGGAAAGAATGTAAACCAATGGACTTCTAACAGCCTTTCAATGTATCTAAGTTATAATTTCAGTTACTCTTTAGTGTTTATTTTCCTTTAATTTGCCATTAGAAAAACTAACCATGTTTATGATCTGATATAAAGTTGTTTCCTTTCTTAAGGAAGAAACAATAAAGATAAAGTTTAGTTTCAGAAGTCAGACCCCTGGATATAATTTAGATAAAGGTTAGACAGAGAGTTAACTTGCTTTCTTTAATAAATCCACAGAATGAGGTAGTAGGTCTTCCTTGGCTACCTGTTGGATACAGAATAGAAGGTGCAGTTGACAGCTAAAAGGAGTTGTAGAAGCCTCAGTGACATTATGGCAGGCAGGAAGTGGTTTGGGAACTTTAAAAAGACAAGGATATCTAACATTTAACTGTAATTTGAAAAACCCAGTATTCCATAGAAAATTGCTGATTATAGCAGGCAACCAGGGAGTACTGGTGTGGAAAATAATCTGGATAGGTAGAAAAAAGTCACAGGATTTAGAGTACTGTTGAGAATACAGAAAGCTTTGGAAAGAGGTTGACTGGATGAAATGTCCCACCCACACTCCACCCTTGCCCATCCAAAAATACTGGAGAGTACCCAACTTTCCCACTGTATGTACAAGCAAGAAAATAATCCTTGTATTTGAATATTTACTTATTTATTTTTATTTTTATTTATTTTAAAGATTTATTTATTTATTTATTTATGAGAGAGAGGGAGAGGGAGAGGGAGAAGCAGGCTCTGTGCTGGGAGCCCGACACGGGACTGGATCCCGGGTCTCCAGGATCACGCCCCGGGCCAAAGGCAGGCGCCAAACCGCTGAGCCACCCAGGGATTCTCTGAATATTTATTTATTTTTAAAAATATTTTATTTATTTATTCATGAGGGACATAGAGAGAAACAGAGACACAGGCAGAAGGAAAAGCAGGCTCCCAGCAGGGAGCCCAATATGGGACTCGATTCCAGGACCCTGGGATCATGCCCTGAGGCAAGAAGCTCAACTGCTGAGCCACCCACGTGTCCTTGTATTTGAATATTTAAGTATAATGTCACTACTGGAAGACTTGAGGACTTTGAATTATCAAAAGTCATCCTGATTATGCTACCCTTCTAGTATAATAAAAAAAGATCATAATGTATTTCCAAAGGTTTGTAATCTAAATAAACAAAATAAAAAACTATTCATAAAAACTTTTATTAACTACTTGAGGGAGAGTATACTAGTTGCAACTTAAATGAAGAGCTAGTAGTGTGTGTACACAAGAAAGAATTCTTGTTTTTTTTTTCACAAGAAAGAATTCTGACTCTTCTAGGTAAATCAATAGTATCAAACATCCTTTAAAATACTACCAGTGATGTTAAAACACATAGACAATTATGTGTTAGATAAATAATAAATTTTAGTGGAAAGCTTATTAAAAAAAAAAAGATTAATACTTGGAAGGGTTAAATCTCATTTAATCCTTCAGAGAAGAAAGCAGAATAAATTTATGTTTACAGGATGTTCAAAGAATTCATTCAAAGTCAAGTCTTCCCTGTAGTTTTAGGCTAAGAGAGGCCAGTGTTTCACATAATGCTAGTAAATTTGAAGAATCTCTTTTATTTTTAAGATTTTATTTATTTATTTATTTGAGAGATAGAGAGGGTGTGCGAGAGGGATGTGGGGGTGGGCAGAGGCAGAAGGAGAAGCAGATTCCCGGGTTGGAGGGAGGCACACTGTGGGGCTGGATCCCAGGACCCTGAGATCATGATCTGAGCCGAAGGCAGATGTTTAACCAACAGAGCCATCCAGATACCCTAAATTTGGGGAATCTTAATCATACTTTTGAGAAAGTACTACTCCTCCACATGAGTGTATTTTAAAACATTTACTGTATTCTTATGGTGTAAATTTGAGGTCACTGTTTTCCTTTTGGTCAGAACACATCTCCAGGTCAATAACTGGTGTCAGTGCTTCCTAACTACACTTAAGGAAAATCTTAAATTAACCTGCATACAATAATATTATGGATTCTTCCCATTCCTTTTACTAATATTTGATGGAGAAAGGGAAAACAAGCTGGAAGCTGTGTGTGGAGACAGGGAGGAAGAAATATGATATGTACTCATGGATGAACAAGATATTTATAGCTGGGGCTATCAATATCATAGCTATGTTTTAATGATATTAAGAATAAAGGTACCTCTCTCTCAGTTACCTTGATAAGTTCACAGACATACCTTAGACTGAAATGATTGAGAAACAGTGATTTACACACCTGATTTAACTGAAAGTAACTATATTTCCTTAAAGTTTTTGTTTTCATACAATCACTAGGAAAGTACGATTTAAATATAATAAATGTTTAACTTTTTTCTTATAAATGTGTGAGTGTGTATGTGTATCTGAAATAATTTTATATTTACTTTTCTGGATAGTATGAAAGCGAATGATTTTTCCCATGGTAGAAGGCATACTAACATGGTTTTAAGGAGATTTGAATTCTAAAGCAAGTTCACCAACATATATGTGAATTCAGGTAACACCATTAACTAGTCTATCTTCAGTTCCTCATTTATAGAATAGGTTGATTGAATTTTTAAATCTTCAATATTTCTTTTAGGTCTGATATTCTTTGAAACAACATGTAATGAAGAACATTTTAAAATGAATTTTGTTAGCATGTTGATTTTTTGTTGAAATTTTAATGCTCTGTAAAAATGTATATTCTTTTATGTTTCCAATAGCAACCAGCACAGTAATGGTCAAATGCTACATTCTGGGAAATGTGTATTTAAAAAAATATATAGAAAACTCTTTGATTCATTATTTTTTCACACATTCAGCAAATTTTCTTTTTTCTTTTCTTTCTTTCTTTTTTTTTTTTTTTCCAGCAAATTTTCATTGCAGACTTAGTATACACGTTGAATTACCTCCTGGAGATAAAAAGAGCAGGAAAACAAAGTATTGTCATTAATGAGCAGTTTCTTGATATCCTGCTTGGCAAATTAATTTTACCATTTTCAGAAAATCTTTTTCAAAACAAATGACAGAGGAAAATACTATAAAATTATAAATTGCAATGGAAAAAGTACTTGATCTGAAAGTTAAATGTATCCTTATGAATGGGTAAGACAAAATTCATATTTTAGAAGTTGTTACCAAAAACTATAGAATCTAAGCAGGTAAAGGGATATGGAAAATTCCACCTGGGATGAAGTGAGTCTAAAAATCCAGTTCCATTGCTTCAAAGATCAGTTATTATGGGACAATGTAAATATGGGAGAAAAAAAATCTGATCATGAAACCAAACTGACTCCTTTCTTTGTGACTAATACTCTATTTCTGGAAAATATGCATTTCAAAGCACCATGAAGAGCTGAAATTATGAAAGAGGAATTCAAAGGTTTGAAAGCTCAGCTGGTCTGAGGTGAGGAAAAGAATGTGGGGTTTGAAACACCAAAGTAAATTACTCTAAGAGTGAACACTGGGAAATGAAGGACCATACCCTAGAATGACCCTTTCCGGGGTCAGGATTTATTGAATGTTACTCTTTATGACTGTTAAACTTCAAGGCATTTCTTTAATCAAAATCTTTCTCATTTATACTAAATCGTTTTTGGATGAAAATATTTAGTTTGAAACAACTTCATTATTTTTCAAAAAAAAGAGATTTCATTACAATTTACTCTTAACAAAACTCTGGATCCTTATTTAGTATTAGCATAAGCATAGTTACAGGAACATGACACACATTTTAAGAAGAAAAGCAGCAATATACAATGAAGAACATTTTAAACTATCGTTGTCTTTTTGAACGTCAAAATCAATTTTATTGGAATGGGGATTTTTGTTGAAATTTAAAAATACATTCAATCCCTTGCTTTCCACCTAAGCATTAAAAACGTGATAAACACATGACCATAGAGAACTTTATTTTGAATGCTTAGCCTTGAGTCAGACAAATATTTTCAATTAGTGTTCCAGGAGTCAAATCTCCTGTCTAATTTAAATCAGCGTCATTAAAGCTATCATCTCTGTCAGAAAAAAATTAAAGCTAGCACATCTGCAAGGCAGCGCAGCTCGCCAAGTCCCACTGTCTGCAGGCAGGCTGCCCAAACAAACAAAAAGTAAATAAATAAAATAACGAATGTCACTTTTAGTCATTTGTGCTGAAGCACAGTACTACTCTTTGCTTGAATGGTGCTAGTGGAGGGAGTTCAAAAACAGGAAATGAACAGGGAAAAAGAGGTTCTTTCACGAATTACTGACTCTCTAGACACCAAACTGCTTTTACCTCTGAATTCTCTGCTTGTAAAAATGCTAATTCACCTTTACTCTGGAAAAATAAAAAAATATGATACAAATTAGTAGTCTGATATGACTTAACATGTAAATGTTACTTTTATCTTTTTGATGATCTTTCTTTGTCAAAGTTTGTCTTGCTAAAGAATCATCTGAAAAAGATAGGCTCCTTATTATTAACCCCTCTCTAAAAGATGCTATTTCTCAGGGATGCTAATCTCAGAGATTGTCTCTGAAAATAGTCTAGTTTCATGCGTGGATGAAAAGTGTCTACCCTTATTTATTTAAGAGCTCCAGTATGAAAAAAAAAAAAAATAAAACTACTAAAATAGTAGAAAATGACATTTTGGGTTTCTAATTTTCATAAAATTTCTTAAATTACTTTAAAAAAATCAAGGGCCTTAAATGAGAGGAAAAATGCATTTTTAGTGCATGGACTGTTTTTAATTTTTTCCAACCTCCTTCAATTGACTACAGCATGAAAAGAAACCAAAAAACTATTTCACACTAAATGTACTGTAGGAAGGGAGTGGTCCTAGTGGTTAAAGAGTGGGACTTGTAGCTCAGTTTTTTGAGTTCTATTTCTGACTTAATCCCTGGCAAATTCTGTGGTTTTGTGATAGTTGCTTAGATGGTCATATATGGGTTTGCCTATCTGACAACTGGGTGTTGTGAATGCTCTGGAGTCCTAGTAAAAGCAAAGTGAAACAGAGACTTGCATTAAATTGATCCCACTGTTTTTAGCATAATCCTTAAAATGTTTTATTTCAGGTTTGTCTTCATAATATTCTCTGGAACCTACCATATCTAGTGTCTACCAAATATAGAAATTGTGCCCATCCTTCCCTATCCAACCTGAACACCATCTTGTCCTAGTTAGTAAAGTTCATTTGGTTGTGAGAAATAGGAATCTCTTCTGGCTAGGTTAGGTCACAAAGGAAATTTTTCTTCCACTTATGAAAGAGTTCATTTATCACACTTTTGTTATTGAGATTACTGAGACTTGCTGTAAGTGTGGGTCACCATTCAGAGTAGTAAATACAGATTTCAATTAATTTGCTTTATATATATTCTATAGGATATCTTACACAAGAACCAAAACATGACGAGTTTACTTTGCTATCTGATAGGTGCAGTGAATGGCATTTACTGTAGACAAAATGTTGTATCCCTCCCAAATTCTTATATTGAAATCTAATCCCTGATGTGATGGTATTTGGAGGTGGGGCCTTTGTGAGGTAATTAGGTTACAAGGTATAGCATTTGCAAATGGGTTTAGTGCTTTTATAATGGAGGCCTCAGAGAGCTTCTTTGCCCCTTGTGTCATGTAAAGTTATAGTGAAATGATAGTCATCTATGAACCAGGAAGCGGGTCCTCACTAGATGCCAAATCTGATAGCATTGTGATCTTCTACTTCCCAGCTCCCAGAACAGTGAGAAATAAATTTTTGTTGTTTATAGGTTACCCAATCTATAGTATTTTTGTTATGATAGCCCAAGCAGACTATTTTTCTTTCAAAAGTATCTCAATTCTGATCAATAAAAGTAAAGTAGGCTATTGCTGTCCTAGTTGAAGCTATGTACACATCCCTGCTTCTTAGAGCTGTGAATAAACTCGTCCCTGACCTTGTCTTCTTGTTACATATTTTGTTAGTGATAGAAAGACATATATTGGTAAATTTATGTCCCACAGCTCTGTATCGCTCCTAAAATACCACTTTAGAAAGTAGAAAATCAGTCTATACCAAATTTGCCAGTATAATAATATTTTCTCCAGATTCTACTATTATTATAGTTGAAATACATGGAAGAATAACAATTTCTTGATTCTAATATTTTTTATATAAATCTTGATTTCTCTGCATGTGCTCTTCATTTTACAAACATTGTTTGTAAACAATGTTATAAATTGTTATAAACAAACAATATTTATATATAACAGTCTTTTAAAAACAAATATTTAGTATAGTATGGGGGAAGAGAATAATCTCAAATTTCTCTGAGAGAGCTCCAAGAACAGTTGAGCAGTCCAAAATGATAAAATAAAGCCTATGTGTGCATATATACAGACATATATATACATATATACACATATATGTGTGTGTATATATAATATACACATTTATAAAATATTTATTTATTTATTTATTTATTTATTGTGAGCAATTGGCTTATGTGGTCATGGAGGCTGAGAAGTTTCATGATCTGCCTCAAGTGATATAACTCAGTTGGAATCCAAAGGTTTGATAACCAGGGAAGTAAAGAGTATAAATAAGTCTCAGTCCTAGAGCAAAAGGCAATGAGCTGAGCTGAGATGTCTCAGCTAAATGTTTGTCCTTAAAGCAGGAGAAAGGGGTATGTGGGGCACCTGGCCAGCTCAGCCAGTGAAGTATGCAACTCTTGCTCTTGGAGTTGAGAGTTTGAGCCCCACGATGGATGTAGAGATTGTTTAAAGATATTAAAAAAGAAAAAGGAGAAGAGGGTCAGAAAAGTAAGAAAATGCATCATGGAAAAACACTTACTCAAATATTTTCTTAGACAACTCCCTATCTTTAACACTTCTCACTTACAATGACTGCTAAAAGTCTATTTTTTCCTGTTTCCATTATGTTCTTTCATCATCGCTTTCTTTCTTCTACTGCTCTGAGTTTCTCCCTTAAGATATGTAATTTTCTCCCCTGCTGATTGCTTTTCTTGCAAAAATACTCCATCTTTTATTCTTGTTCTAGCCCCTAAAATTCTGAGGAATAAAATTCTCTGGCAATGGAAGATTCAAGAAAATGTCTTAGTAATAGATATGGAATGTAAATGGACTCAAAGATGTCCACAGGCTACCAGAATAATAGTCTGGTTAGGCATTCCTTGTAAATATTTCCCAGGAATATTGCTAAAGACAAGGATGATGAAGACTGAGCCAGGTTTTCAAGAAGTAGTAAGAAGTATCTTTCCTGGTGTAGTCAGAGGCTAAATAAGTACATATTTGTTCAGAGCACTATAATATCCATCACAAAATCTCTGGATAATGTTTACATTCATAAAGTTATTTATCTGAGATACCAAGATATATATATTGTGGGTGTGCATTTATGTGTGTATTTAAAATATTTCTGATCATTACATGATCAAATTTTATGTAAGTTATAATCTTAAATAAAGATCCATTTAAAGCAGTACTAAGAATGGAGATCTTGTAAAAAAATCACTTTCTATAAGTAATAACAGTTATTCCCAAAGTAGGATGCCTTATTTCCTAATTAAGTGACTTATTAATAGATTTGTCTTTCTCTACCCAAACATTAAGATTCTAGGATTTCGGCCAATATCCCATTCAAATATGATGAAATCACTTTCCATATATATGACATATTTTTGAGAATAACTCATGGCACTATTTTTGCTGGTCTGTATTTGCAGTACAATATGAATGTGTATGCATATGAATTAAGAAATTGTCACCAATGATTTGACATTTTTATATGAATTCCTTGACATTTTCTTTCTTTCATTCTTACCATTCATCAAAATTTACTCAGATATCCTGCTTCAGAATTATTGGATAGGAATAGCAAGAGAAGACTATAGGAAGCAGTGCTGGTTGGTTGTCAATATGAAAGTTCACAGAGGTTAGACACAAAGCGTACAATTCCTTATTATCATGAAATGGTAGAGATGAGGAGGAGATCTAAACTTGATGGGATTTTATCGGCGGAACAAATCCTTCTGAAGTCTGAACACTGATTTGGTAAAATATCCCAGTAAACCGTGCTTCAAGAAATGTGTCAAACTTTGTCTTGATTATCCACACCTCAAAAATCTTGTTTCATCAGTGGTGCTGGTGTTTTGTCTTCCTTCCAGGTTGGTAAGAGCCCCGTGGTATTGACAGTATCTTCCTGGGAGTCCAATCCTAGCATGGGTCTCAGGAATATAATGACTCATAACTAGAGTCCCAATGCTTTAAAATAATGGACTGGAGTAACTGGGGGACAAGCATTAAGGAGGGCATGTGATGTGATGAGCAGTGGGTGTTATACTGTATGTTGGCAAACTGAATTTGAATAGAAAAATGAAACAAAATAAAATAATGGGCAAAATCACTTAAACAGGCTCTGTTGCATTTTAAAGCTGCATTAAAGTGCACAATTACGTGTCAACAAAAGCATACAGAGTTCAATGAAAAGAGGAAACCAAGGCATTCAAGTGACAACATAGAATGAACATGTAGTTCAGAAGGAAATGTGTAGTCTAGAAGGAAATATTTATCTAAGGCATGATATATCATAAGCCTCAAAGTTTCAAAATTTTGAGTTAGAAGTTCATATGTAATACTTGTAACTTTCCACATGTGCCGTGCATTTACAAAATGTTAATACAATTATGATATTTCTTCTGTTTAACGTATTTAATGTCTTTTTTTCCTTTCTCTTCTTAGAAAGCATAAAATGACTCAAGGTTAATGTCAGTAGTGTTTCCTGTCTGCAGCAGTGTGTAAAGTTATAAAGTGATTTTAAAATCCCAGAAGAGAGTGCAACTTGAGAGTTGGCATTGAGATAAACAGAACTTATCTTCATTAATCTTTAAGAATAGGTTTTTTATTTCTTAGAAATTTATTCAAACATATAAATCTTGAGTTAGATTTATATATATTGTTTTAAGGCTATAAGTAAGGTCAATAACATTTCCTTTCCTTATTTTAAGATTTGTAATGCTGGAGATTTTATTCATTTTAATAGTTTATATCCAAGAAAATTTTTTTTTTACCATCCGAACAAAAGCAATGATTTATTGGTAATGGCAATGGATGGAATATTGACAGTCTCTGATGAGAATCAAGCAATTATCCAGGAGCTGTAGATCTGATTACATTATGGTCTTCCAGTGTCTTTTGTATCTTAGTTGCTTTCTCCTACTTTTTATGCCTACTATAAAATACAAAAAAAATACATATTCTATAAATTCATTATTTATAACGAAAAAATAATGAGAACAGGTGTGAAATAAAGTTTTTGTCACATATTTTGTTTCTGGATTCCTAGTTTGAACTCTGAGTGTGCCTAACTTCTTCCTTAAAATGAAACTATTAAAATCGCCACATCCCTGCCTCATGAAGATAGATATGAAGACCAACAGGAACAAAACTAAGAATTTTAAATAAAAGTCATTATAATGACAAGAGTGTTTTACATTTAAAAGTATACCTTCAAAAAAAAAAAAGTATACCTTCATATAAAGTATTGCTTGTTCTGTAACCATTTAAATCCATATGTGATTTTCAGTCTTAACAGATTACATTGTGAAAACTTTTGAAATAGGATCTACTGTTTGTGCAGCATTTGAATGTGCAATAATTTGACCATACCAGTACTGGCAGAAAATACAATATTGGGAGGGTTATTAAACACTGTTTCTGCAAAACAAATTAAGTTGGAGTTATTCATCACAGATGTTTTAAAAATCAGATCTATTTTGATATTTAACCGTATTTTGCCAGCCTTAAATCTTGTAGTTGGCATTTGTTGTTGCATCAAGAGAACGTATAAGACTGTCATATAAAAATAACAGAAATGTTGTATATAATTCAGAAATGTGTCTTATGTGAGTCTTCAGTTTCCAAAGCACATGCATTTGGTTCCAGAATGAAATGAATTGCTACAAACGGTGGAGGCACAAAACAGACCACATATGGCTGTCTGGAAATAATAATCATTTTAAGTTGAAAATACTGACAAATGCCAGTGGGGTAGATAACTCCTTGAAGACAGGGTAGAGGTGGAAAGAAGGAGTCTGTTTGTTTGAGAAGGTGTAACAATCATTGTGGTTCCTTTTATTATTTATATTATGAAATGATGTGTCCAAAAAAACTATTTGTATGAGTACATTCTTAAGAAGAAATAATCCCTTTAAAGAAACTAAAATCCTTACCTTCAGCAACCTCATTTTATTAGGAGCAGCCAGTGTGAATCAAGATGAATACTACTCTAATGATAGTTGGGGCGCCATGTGCAGTGAAACACCATTGGTGTGGCACTTCTTTTGGCCACGACACGTGATTCATTAAAATGTTTAAAATCCCATCTTCTACTTTTTACTGATAGAGATGTTGATGCTGTCCTGTACCACTTGGTAAAAAGTCGTGTTATATTTTTGCTGACACACAGGAGCTTAGTAAATGCCGAACTTATTCAATTAAGAAGAAAAAAAAGATACAGAGAGTAAAAATATCTTGACAAAGGTCCAAAAAATATCCCAGTTTTCACCCTGAATCATTCTATTCTGGTTCCTCTTTTCTACTCTGGACAATTATGAGAAAGAACTAGGATGACAAATATAGCTAACGAAAGGATATTTTTAAGAGAGATGCACATGCATGTACAAGGCCATGCTCCTTGGTTGTGGTGAGTTCACTTATATTTTGTTTTCTTTAGGATATTTTAAACGGGATGGGTCAATCATTTCTGAATTGACTCCTTCAACACTCCAACAGACCAAACTTTTCATCTGCAGAGTATGTTTGATCATGGAAATTGGACTAAATTTGGATTTCTCTGAAGTTCTGTAAGTTGTTTCACAGGAAAGGTGCCAAAAAATACCCAGTCATCACTGTGGGGTACTTGTGACGTAGGATGAACTATGGAAATAAACTTTTCTGTCCTCTCCCCACTCCCGCTTTTTGCAGTACAATGGCCCATCTGTGAGGTAAGAGGGACTAACACCATTTTTAAACAGAGCCTAATTTTCAGCCTCTCATGTATTAGAAAAACTGTAAAATAAATGTCAAACTGCTTAGTCATTTCTTTCTTAAAATAATTGACCTAAGTTCAGAAAAGGGCAAGAAAGACAAACCATTAGGCACAGTAAGAGAGGGATTATATTCAACAGCAATTTTCTTTGAAACATTTTAAGTATTTCTGATGTGTGCAAGAGTTTCCCACCCCCGTAATAATTTCTCATTCAAGAAGTCAAATCTGATGCAATGATTTTAGTTATATAGTAAGATGTTTGGAGAAAATGTATATAAATATCCTAGGCATATATATATATATATATAAGTATTTTATATATAATATACATATTATATATGTCAATATCTATGTTACATATAACAAAAATAGGAAGGATAAAACATCAGTATGAGAAAATATGAATGTCAGATGATCTAAAAGATGATGCATCTTTTCTAAAATCTTGCTACTTAATCTATATCTTCTTTCCCCTAATTCTACCTGTAACGATTTAGCTCTTATTATATTAGATTATTTCTATCTCCCATACTTTACTACTATTTGTATTAGGGCCATCCAGCACTGGACCAGGTTTCTTCATTCCCAGTTGGCTTTTGAGGTCTCCATATTTAAGACACTGGTTCTCAATCTGTATCCCCTGATTCTTAGGGATTTGTGAGGAGCTTAAGGGAGATAGAAACTTTTCACAATGTTCACTAAAGCTCCACGAATTCTGAAGACTGCCTAGAACATTTAAATTCCCCCAATCTGACGTCCCAATCTATTATCAGATTATTTCTCTGAGAAGCCAGAATGGACAATCAACCTAAAATACTCCTACAAAAGAAGCGACTCTTTTTTTTTTTTCTCTCTAAACTTTCCCTGCTTTTGAAAGACTTACAATCCGAACGAATTCTACAAAGCTAGGCAAATATCTCCAACGCTTCTTAATGTGACAAGATAAGAAATGCTATCTAGCTAATGGTGCTCCAAATTAAAGGCCTATGTCCAGGACACTGTTTTTCTGTTACATTCTGAATCTGTGTATGAACAGCAAGGACTGCCTGAAAGGTGACCTGGGAAGTGACGTCCTTGGAAGTGATCTCTTGCGAAGTTGAAGGCGGTGAAGTGTGCATCTTCCAGCTTTCCTCTATACCCTTTGTTGTTAGGTGTTACCCTTTCTTTTGCTGAATTCATCTCCTGTAAATGCATGAGCCTGCTTCTGGGAGCCTCTAGGTCTGGCAGCTGGCTGCAGACTACAGGAGTTAGACAGAAATACCGACTCCTTACCATGAATCTACTATATTTCCTTCCAGAGGCGTTAATTCAGACCCAGGTTATGCCTAGCTGGGCGGTGGCCAGAGGAATTTAGACCACAGAGTACAGAAAGCATAGAGTAGAAATAACTCTATTCACCCAAGACACTTTGCCTGAAAGGACCCTTTCACCCTAGTGAGAAGGCCTGAGATGTGACCAGAAGGTGGGGCTTGCTAGACTGACTGCATCATTTCTCACCTTCTAGAGCAGTATCAGGCCATGGAATTCTCAGTAAATCAGGAGAGCTACTGAGAAACAGTTTGGAATATCATTCTACAGGTTGCTGCAGGTGCTGTTAACTATCTCTGGCTATTGAGTTGGTTTAGGAATCTGGTAGCCTCACAAATACCTATTTCTAAACTTTGTATTTATTTTGCTCTTTTACTTCTAGGAGAAGACCTATAAAACAAGTTCAGAAATACACAAAGAACCGAACAGAAAAGTCGTGTTTCGGAAAGTTTGGCAACTGAAAATTTCCTTTTTTTTATTTTGAGAAAAATGAAGGATACCTAAGATGGCAAAATGACCTATATTTCCATCATAAGGTGCTTAATTTGTAATTGCACTTGCCACATTTAAACATAATTGGATATTTAATCATTCTATAAAACTATATTAGCAACTAGAGGTTGGAGAAGTTAGTTGGTGACTTTTCTCTGTAGCCAATATAAGGCATCCCAAACATTCGCCGGTAGCATTTCTAACATAAAGTGGGGTTTTCATTTGTTTTAAAGTGTTATCGAAGAGGTAAATTTCTTGATGTGGGAATGTCTTTGTCACAGATGGTGACAGTCATGTTGCAGGTATTTTTGGCTTTAGTATTAGTTGCTTTCCTCATTTTATATGCCTCATCTATGTTGTTAAACAATTCCATCTTGGACCTCCACCTAGTCTCTGTAAACCTTCCTTCCAACTTCTACACCAAGTGAATGGATTATCTGATTAATCTAATGGATCTAATGAGGTGTGTTTCGATAACAGAGAATCTAGGTTCCTAGAGATTAGTGGACGTATGTGCCTCATAAACTTAGTTGAGAATCCTTAAGCACTGAGAGGTCTTAAATACTCAGCGCAGTCCTGGTCAAAGTGTCCAGTCTTTGTCAACGGGAAAAATGTATTCATTCACTCAGCCCATCTCTACTGCGCGCCTAATGTATGTATGCTGGCTACCTTGTTGGGATCTGTTCCAGAAAATTTTTGAAAGCGACATCTCAGGAAATATTAAGGAACACAAAGGAGCCAAGAGGAGGGCATAATTTAAGCTTGGAAAAAATGACCAGGTAATCTATAGTCCAGGTTTAAGGGGATTACTTTGGGGGAGGGTAAATAGAAGGAATTTAGATACCTGCCCCTTACTATTTCAACTCTGTGGAGTGCCCAGGCTCTCAGCCCCTGAGGCCCTTTACAGGAGCTGTGGGCCTAAACGCTTGGGCATCTCTCTGCTAGTTGCCTTGCTTGTCCTTCCTCCTCCCGCTTGGCCCCCTCATTGGAGACCAGGTCAGAATCAGCTGGAAAATCAAATCACTCACCCCCTCAATGTCAGCTCCCATACATCTCTTTCTCCTCCTGCCTCAAAGTACAGTTCGGCTCTTTAAGAGACCAGACTGAATGCAGGTAGTGCAGAGCTTAAGCATCTAAGAGAGGAACTTGTCAGGTTCAGAACTGGAAGGGAGGCCGGCTTCAGTCTAAGATCGGGGGTGGGGTGGGGGGTGACCTCTTGGGTCCCTGCAACTCACCTTCATCCCTTTCTTCTAATTCTCAGTTTAAAAATGAATAAAATGAAATAAAGTAAAAAACACAGATCCCTTCCGGAGCAAGGGAGCCCCGAGTCGCGGGTCCCACGCCCGCCACCCGAGGGGTGTGCGCCCGGGTCGGCCCCGCGGCCGCGCTGCTCCCTCCCCCGCCGGCGACGAGCCTCACGGACGGCCGCGGGCGGACAAGTAGCTGTTTTTATTGAATACAGAAGCTCCTTGAGAGCTCTGCGGGCTCCGGGGCTCTCCTGCCATTCCTTTCATTCCCGAGGTGCAGGAGCCAAGCACGCGTCCCGCGTAACTCCCTCCCACTTCTTGTCGGGGCTCCGGGCGGGCGGGGAGGGCGGGGGCGCGGGGGGGCGAGGGGGGGTGGCCGGGGGTCCGGGGGCGCAGGGGGCGCGGGGGGCCGGCCGGGGGGCTCGGAGGGCTTGGGGGCCGGGGGGACGCGGGCGGTCACGGGGGACGCGGGGTCCGGGGGGCGCGGGGAGCCGGGGGGGGGTGTCGCGGGGGGCGCGGGAGCCGGGGGCCGGGGGGCCGGGCCTGCGGGGCGGCGGGGGGCGGGGTCGCGGCCGCCGGGCGCGTGTGATTGGGTGGGCCCCGCGGCGGGCCGGGCCGGGCCGAGGGGGGCGCGGAGGGCAGTGGGCGGGGGAGGGGGCTGCCCGGGGCCCCGCGGCCGGCCCACTGACGGCATGAAGCCTTTAGGGGCGCGCAGTCGTGTCGGGTCGTCGGCGGGAGCCCCGCGCGAGCCTGCAGTGTGAGCGCAGGGCCCCGCGGAGGAGCCTCGGGGTCGCGGCCGGCGGGGCGGCGGAGGGAGAGGAGGGGGCGAGGCGCAGGCAGGCAGCACAGCGTCGGGTGCCCGGGAGGAGCCGTCTGCCCCCTCCTCGATGGCCGCGTAGCGGGCCCCGACGACGCGGTGCGGGGGACGAGGTCGGTGCGCGGCCGCAGTTGGCGGGTCGAGGTCGCGGCTGGAGCGGGGCCGGAGATGGAGCGGAGGCCGTCTCGGTGGAGGACGCGGCGGTGGCCCTGGGGGCTCACCGCGGCCGCCCTCGCGCTGACTTGCCTCCTCCAGGCTGCAGGGGTCGGCGGAGGTAAGGACAAAGCCCCGGCCGGGGGGGGCGTCGGCCTCTGTGGCCCGGGCCCTCCGCTCTGCCCCCCGCCCCCGCCCCCGCCCCCCGAGACCGTCCGGATGCTGCCGCCCGCGCGCCGGAGCGAGGCCGGAGAGACCCGGACGAGGCGGGACGCGAGCGGGGCGGAGGCCGCGGCGGCGCAGACCTGTCAGGCGCGGCCCGGGGATGCCCGCCCCGGGCCAGGGATGTCACCTGGGGCGCCGGCACCGCACCCGGCCCGGGCCTGACACGGGCCCCTGCGCGGCCCCGGAGCGCGGCTGCTGCTCTCCTCACATCCCACCTAGGGGGGGTCCTTGTAGGGCTGAGCGGAGGAGGAGAAAATCTAGAGAAAGGGTAGAACAGGGACCTTGATAAAGTTCTTTGTGTGAAACAAAGTACAAACGGGCTCTTTTACGTTTAGGGAGAGAAGAGAAAGCAGAGGTGCTGAGTCTAGGAGACTGAGCACACGGAGTGTGAGTGTGAGTGTGAGAGTGTGTGTGTGTGTGTGTGTGTGGCATTCGGAAGAGATCTTAAGTGGAAGAAAAAACTGGCAGGTTCTAAAGCAGGGGCTGAAGATGGGGAGAGCCCCTCTCCCCCCGCGACCCCCACCCGCCCCCGCCCCCGCCCCCGCCCCCCCGCTTCTTCTTGCAGGTTGGACGTGCAGTTCCCTTGGAGAAGGATGAAAGTCGCCGAGCCAGGGGGGCGGGGGAGGAGGACCAGGCTTCGGGAGGGGAGAGGAGGGGGCCTGGGATGCGGTGGGAGGGGAGAGGTGAGGAAAAGGCTCTACGTGGCACCAGCAACCGCTCCGTGGCCCGACCTGCTGGGAGGACGGCAGCCCCGTCAGGACCCGAGGAGGGAGAGCGCCCGCACTCCTCCCCCGCCCCCCCGCCCCTCCCCGCCCCCTCCCCGGGCCTCGGGCTGCGGCGGCCCGTTAGGTGCCGCAGCCCCGGCTGGCGGGCGGAGGCCTGGGGCGCTTGGAGGAGAAGAGCGAGCTTTGTCGGGTGCACAGACGAGTGGGGGGTAGCAAGGAGGGTGGCGAGGATTGGCTGAGGGCGAGACAAGTTGTCAACCCCAAATGCGCAGGCTTTAGCGGGAACCTGAGTGTGGCCCTGCTGGATGCCCAGACCTGCGTTCTCCCGAGTGGGAATCGGCGCTCCCGGGCCGAGCCCTGGAAGCCGGGCCGCGCTCCTCCCCGAGCTCGGCGGTGCTCACCTTCCTGGGCAGCGGGCGCCGCCGGCTGATCCTTCTGCTTGGCTTTTCCCGGGGAGATAGAGCCAGAGCCTCAAATGTAAATTGTGCTTGGATTTTGTTACAAGTCATGCCGATCATTTGGATTCATTCATTCATGCCGATGTGTTCGAGGATACATAGTAAGAGCCTTTGAAAGTGGAATCCATCAAAAGTTTGCTTTTTACCTTTGGTACCTGGTCACCCAGCTGGGCTGGTCAATTTCTGTCGGCAGTTCTGCCCTCTGCTGGTTTTATTTATTATTTGGGATTTTTTTTTTTTTTTTTTTTTAAGCATCTGCCTTAGAACACAGGGTCTCTTCAAGTACTTGTAACTGCGGTGATGCCGGCAAAAGACACTCCGTTAAGAAAGAGCAGATCTACTATTTCTTTTTCAGCTGGTTACACACACATTTGGACAATGTATCGCAATGCCAGCTCTTGATTTAAAAATATAGAAACCAAATTTTCTTCAATGAAGATGGATGAGATATATAAACTCAAGAGACACTGTTGTAGACATCCAGGGCTTATTTCAGGGCAGATATTTATGTTTCTCTTCCACACTTGGCCTTCCTTCAAGCTCTACGGCTATCAGAAAGATCAGATTTCTATACTTGTGTTGCATTAGTTGTCTCTTTTCAGTCTAGCTTCAGATCTGAAACACTTTTAAACAAACATCTCAGTACCACATCAAGTAAGTGGTGGAAAAGGAACCCTGACTGTTATTATAAGGCCAACTAATGTGGCGAATAGCAAAGTTTAAGCATCATTTGTTGTTTTTGTTTGTCATTTCCGACGAGATGTCTTGAAAGTTACAAGACTGTTTGGATACCCACACTGTAAGATTTGGTATTCTTGTCATCAAGTAGCTAGGTGCTTATTACTTCCCACTGAGTAATATTTACAAATCTACTCTTGTAGGCATTTTTGCCACTTAATAAACTTCAAAAAGGAAGTAATAGTATAGTAATGCTTACAAAGGAAACCCTGGCCTGAATCATCACACAAGGAAAAAATAAACCCAGTGTTCGGTTCTTATGCTAGCCATTAGATTTGCAATTGAAGTAAGAATGAATATGATTTCATTCCAGTTTCTAAATAAAGGTGTTATTATGTAGTATAATTTACTGATGTTGGTGAGATGCAGGGGTGTGATTTGATTGCTAAATCAAAAGGTAATTTAAAACAGCCTATTTTCACCTAAAATTTGTATTTCTTGGATTTAAAACAAAGACTTAAAGAGTTCTGGTAAATTCTTTTTTTTTTTTAATAAATTAAATCCTAAAGAAAGTGTAGTTAGGATCCTAAAGCATCTGCCTTACAAAGAATAGTTCTTGACCTGAATGGATTAGAAGAAAATTTATAATCTCACACAGAATCATATTGTTTTGCTTTGCAAATCCGAAGCCTGTAACTTGGACATCTTTAACATGCCTATTACAATTTTTTAGCATTTATTTTGATTTAGCCTAAAAGAGTATTATTTTTATAGTATGTTCATTTGCATTAACTTCAATTTTATGTCTCCTATATTTCCCTGTGGTTAACATAAATGTTTTATCTCAGAAATTTATAGATTTATCAATTAGTCCATTGCTTGTTATAGAGAGAACCTGATATTTACCTGGAATTTATAGTGACAGTGCTGTGATTGCATTAAGGGTGAGGGCTTTAAGACTTTTAAAACCAGTTAAGCTATAAGTGATTAGTAAGAAAAATAGTATTTAATTGAATCTTTTTTTGTTTTTTTCACTAGTTGAAATGCTATTCAACCTTTGGTGATAAAACCAAGAGTGTGTCTTGCAAAAAGTTGATTAATTTTATGAGCGCTTTTCAAAGCTTGTCAGCAATGGGTAGTGAGCCTTGCTGGAGTGTTTTGAGTGCCCAGGATCAGCAGGTGAAATGGTGCTGGCTTCCAGAGTATGTGCTAATCCAACCTTGCAAAGAGATCAAGTTTGTCCCTGTGGGTCCTTAATCAGAAATCAGTTAAAAGGTCAGATACACTTCTGATAACAAATGCAGTGTCTGCTAGGATTATTTATAGTGTCTTTCCTCTTTTTTTTTTTTTTAAATTGACAAAGTCTAATAGAGAAACAATAAAGAAAACCGGGTATCTTATGAGAAGCATTTTCCTGCCTGTTTTAAACAGATTTAGGTGACACATATATATTCAAGTAAATGTAGACACTTTCACAAAATTGTCTACTAGTTTTGAAATTAAGTTTATTAATATCTTAAAGTGACAATTTACTTCATAATAAGTACTTGACTGAGACTCCACTTTATAAAATTACTCTGTAAGAGGTATTCTCATATTTTTTGACAAGATTGTGAAGTGGCAAGTGAGAAATGTATATATCTCTTACAATTTATTTAATTAATTTTTTAGAGTCTGTGTTTGCCTCAATATGACTAGTGTAGATAGAGCGTATTATTCAAGTTAAGTTATCCCTAAAATATAGCATGGCAAACATGAATCTCTTTCTCACATTTTTGGGTAGCATTTCTGATAAGACACCAAAACAAAACATAAAACAGAACCACAAACTAAATAGTGATCTTTCTTTTCTAAAAGTTTGCTTTTTTTTCTGGGAAAAACTCTACTCACTCTGGTTAATTTATTGAAGCATTGCCTATTTGATAATGAATGATAATGAGAATGGACTCAAGTCAAGCTTGGTTGAGAGTGCCTGTAATAAAAAGCTGAATTTTTCAAGGGAAGGGAAAAAAGGTGTATAGATTTTTAAAAGAGAAAGCTAGAGATATTATTGTAGAGATTATTTCTCTTTACTACCTTCTCACTTGACTAATGAAGAAACCAAGGCATAGAAAAGTTATTAGCTAAATGATTTTTCTCATAGAAAATAAAAATATTTCCATAATATTCATTGTTTTTCTAAGTGAATATAGTGAAGGTCTGCGATAGTGATAAAAATATCTGTAAATAATAGTAGGTCTGAGACTTTATGGAATGACCAAATATAGCCTAACTGTACTTCTTGGAGTTTAGTGAGAAGATGGATTAAGTGAAAATGATTGATTTAAAGAAAATCCATTAGGGAACAGAGTTATAGAATGCATTTAAAAATTCCTCAATTTTCTAAATTTGGAGAAAGGTGATTTTTGATAATTTGTATTGTCAATACACCTAATTATGTGATTCTATAGGATTATCGGTATCAGAGTAGAAAGTGTAGTACTTTGTAAAATATTTTTTGTGTATGTTTGTTGCTGGATTAGGAACATAGTTTTTTATTATGCACTGTAAAGTTGCTACTGGAGGGCCAGTCACACTTTGAATTTTAAGAATCTAAGAAATTATATATTTATATAATATAAATATATATGATATATTTACTTCAAAGAATATATTCAGTTAATAATATATCTGTGTTTATTGCATATTGTGTCAGATTTTATGCTTTCCAAGTTGATTTTAGATTGACTGGATGATATAGACTATATATATATATATATATACACACACACACATATTGGTTGTATTACTAAACCAGATAATAATTTGATTATTACTCAACATGGCTTGTTTGTTTAATAGATAATCTTTTGCCAAACAAGTGGCAAACTTGGGAAGATATAGGAGAGCACTTAGTAATGTAAATTCTAATTGATTTTTCTTCTGGATTGTTAAGACATCTGAGACTACATAAATAACTTCCTCAAGAAGAAATGGACAGTTAGTCTATCGGGAAGTAGACAGTCTTAAGAGATGACCATGATACTTGTCTTGCTGGCAACAACAATGGTAGATCTAGTATTTCTGTCAAATGAAGAGTTTTCCTCTCTTTAGGGAAAGCAGTACATGTCCTTAGGGTCCTGAAGAAGACACCGTGGAAACTAATATTTATATTCATGATCAACTCTAACCATTTATATGAATATAGGGTTTAATAAGTACCGAGCCATCCACATCATTTAAATAGTTTTTAATGATTATACTTAGGTATTCAAAAGCCAGACTTCCATTGTATACTAAGCACACTTTTCTTTCCTCCTACTTTTGGAGAAATAATTAAGGGCAGTTGGTGTAATCATTAGGCATTCAAGGCAACTACAGAGTGGGGGCTGAGAGCTGATCTGTATTTCTGCTTTTACTCCTCCACTTCCCTCATTTGATACTGGGGAAATGTGACCTGAGCTGGGAGTGGTGAGAGGAAACCCAACTTTGTTTTTGACCATCGAAGTTTTTGTTCCTTAGCAAAGAAGAAAGAGAGGTGTACACAGATGCTATAAAAAATTGCAGTGTTCCCTAAATTCTTTCACCAAAGAGGCAACTTTAAATGCAGATTTCGGTGCAGCTTTTGGTATACTATAATGACTTGCCTAAATTTGGACTTTCTTCTTCTAATTTCTCTTGCAATTTAATTCAGAACATAAAGTTCTATTTCTTTTTCATTTTAAACTGTTTTCTATATCATTAGGTGACTAATGTATCTTTCTTTTTCTTGCAAAACCCTAATAAAATGTCATTTTTATAAGCTTTTTTCCCCCTGCTTTCTGTTGTCTCAAAACTCAACCTGAATAATACTAGCTGGTAGAGAAGATGAAAGTCGATTTTAAAGTGATTTAGTGAGTAGTATCTATTGGTTGCAGTCTTTGGCCTACTGCTGACTTGGCTAGTGGTTCTTTAGACATTGGCTGATCACCAGACCTACTGTTATCTGGTAAAATAAACTCTTTGCTTGCTGCGCATGGAATTAGAGACAGTGCTATTAATTTAGGAGAAAGAACTCAGAGAAAAGAAAGGTTATCATATTTCAGAGTAAGAGACCAGCTTAAATACGACTTGACAATTGAGAACTAAAACAAACCTGTGTAAAAGTGCTTTAGCACAATCAACTTTTGCAATCCCTTCTAAACCACCTTTTTTTTTCCTTAAAAAGCATTTCTTTCTTATTTTAAACAAATTTAATTGCTCTTGAATGGCCCTCTACTGTACAGGCAAATGAAGGTCCCTATTCATAGAACTTGAGCGCATAGAGTGTCAGTGGAAGCTTCCTTCCTCTGTCTGACTGCTAAGCTGGCATCCGGGCTTACAGGCGTGAACCTTCCACTGTGTGAGGTGGTTGGCTTTCCTTCCTCACTCAGCTCTTCACAAACAACTTCCCAAAAGGATGACTGCCAGAAAGGGCAGTGGTTGCAATTCCTGACAAAGCTAATAAGAAACTCTAAAACACTTTTGCACTTTGTGCTCTTAGAGAGCTCTGCAGAGACAGAAGAGTCATACATGTCTCTATTTTCCCTGACTTCTCCCTTTAGGCAAGAGTCAACAGTGGAGCACACCCTACTAGCTGGCACTCTTCTTTTTGAATGCTGATGAGTCTTCAAGAAACTTCACTGGTTTTGAGAATAATTGTTGAGAATTGAGAATATATTGTACAAATGGCTTAGCCTGATGTAGAGTAGCCTTCAGGATGGGACTCTTCTGTGTGCCCAGGCTCCTGACCAGCCACTCCCTCCACTGCCATAAACCTGCCCCCATTTACCCTGCACTTCAGCTGTGTTAAACCTCTTGCCTGTGTTCTCCCCTGTCCTGGGACACACCATTCTCTTTCCCTGGAATATCTGTAGCCTTCTCATCCATCTAGCAGATGTCTTCTCCTACTTCAGGATTTAGATCAGGCTTCATATCTCCAGGCAGATAAAATAGTAAGATCTAACACTCGGTACCTGCTTATTATTATGTGCCAGCTCCTGTAGTTAGCACTTTTCATATAGAATCTCATTTCATTCTGACAATTGCCCTGGAAGTAAGCTAATGTTAACATACACATTTTACCCACGAGGGAACTGAAAAACAGAGAAGTTAATTATCATGCTTAAGGTCACACAGCTTCTATGTGATAGACCCAGGATCTGAACCTAGACAATCATGTTACAGGGTCCGTGGGTTTGATCATTTGTCCCAGCTTACTTTATCATGTGTTCTAATGTTTCCATACAGCCGCCCTGACTTATGATTATAGTACCCTGGGGTGCCACATTAATGGTCAGAACACACAACTGCACCATAGTAAGCATTGTGTCAATTGTATGAATAACTTGAACGCCACTAAGGAGAAATATAAAGAGGACTTGGCAAAAGACAATGTTCTAATTCAGCCTGCATTAAAGTTCAGTGGTGGACACCATACCACTCTTAACATTTTAAGAACAATCCTGAGCCCTAATAATGTTGGAGACCACTAAGGGTGGTTGCTAGAAGCCAGCAAGTGTTACTTTATTTCCTTTGACTTATTTAAGGGGAAGTTGACAGCTGTATCTGTTAGCATTCACAGTTCAGATTGGAGTTGGCTTGGTTTCATTAAGTAATAAGGACACTTAACAAATTGCTGCCTGTTCTAATCAGGATCCATTGCAAGGAACAACAGGTCTTATTCCACTTTGGGAGACTGATATATGGTAGTGTGCTTTATTACCTTCAGTATAAAAGTGTCAGATCTGATTGTCTAAAAGCTGTTTGGAATGCAATCAACTGCTTTTTTTTTTTAATTTTTATTTATTTATGATAGTCACACAGAGAGAGAGAGGCAGAGACACAGGCAGAGGGAGAAACAGGCTCCATGCACCGGGAGCCCGATGTGGGATTCGATCCTGGGTCTCCAGGATCGTGCCCTGGGCCAAAGGCAGGCACTAAACCGCTGCGCCACCCAGGGATCCCTGCAATCAACTGTTATAATGTAACTAAAAGATACATAGGTTGCAAAAAAAAAGGATATCGTTATTTAAGAAATTACTCATTTTTCTGTTAGTCTTCCTGTAGGAGTTGCTGGGGGGGGGGTAACGACTATGATTTAGTTTTATTTCTGTCCTCAGAGTCTACCAAGATGCCACAATGCACAGTACATAATATAGTCACTATTTAGATTATAAATTATCTTCTTACTTTGCCCAGTGGACTGGAACAAGGTTAAATCTAGTTAATTTGGAGTGGTGTGAAGTGATCTACTCATGTCATGTCGATAGCTGTAATTAGATCCCTCCCTCTTTACTTCTTTACTTATTCTCTGTAAGTGAATGAATTGGGATATCCCTTTAGCTTTCCTCATTTGGAGAACACATTTTGCACATTCTCTTCCAAGACACTGCTAAATATTTGAAGCTACTAATTGCCTACATTACCTCTAAAATGGTAGTTTTCTTTAACATAGCAATCTGTTAGAGAAAAACACCATATGAAGGTGGTATTTTTGCTTTGACAGCAACATAAATAATTTCACTGTCTGCTGGTGAACAAGAAAGTTTAGGACAAGAGTGGTATCAATCTGTTAAAATAATAATTGGGAAATTCCCATCATATATTCATTTTGAAACTTTTATCTCAGTTTTGTATGCTATTAGGAATTTCTTATATTGCTTAATAACTATTAAAAGAGTAACCCATCTGTATTTATCACCTTATGGTTATTTTAGTAAGCTCATTCTAGAAATTAATTTTCATATTATACATATATTGTACATATATACATATTATATATATGTGTGATATACTTACTATATTATGAAGTACCATCTTTAAGCAAGGAGCTTATAGTTTCAAGTCCTTAATAAGATTAAGAGACAGTAGTTGTAGAATTGTTTTGGAAGAATGCTACATACTTTTTATATTCTATTCTTATCCATTGCATATTTATTTTAGTTACACCAAAATCATTAGGATATGTATCTTTATCGTTTTAGTGTGTCCCAAGCACATAGTACAGAGCCTGTCACATGGTATTCGATAGATAAATCTTCATTGAGTGAAGTGGAAGTGTCGGTTGAAGCTCTAATGAATAACCTAACGAACAACCTGAGATATGAAATAAGGTTCTATATGTCAGTTATTGCCAGTGTCTAAAGAAGTATATCGAACAGATTTTTGCTGATATTGTGATTTCCTGAGAATGTCTATCTCTATTTTACCTCCAGGCAAGCTATTATTTCCACCGTGAACACTCTTCCAAGCCACTTACCATTGCTTTTTTTACTCAGTATTTAGATATTATCCCCTAAAAGAATACCTCTCCTCAACCATGAAGACTGAGGTAGTTGACCTTGCATAACATCCTAAAGCACACTATGCTTCTTCCAATATGCTTATCACAGAATATTTTTGATGCTAAATTGAAAACAAATAATGCATCTTTTTTCATTCATGTTAGAAATTCTGGCTTCTGGCACTATACCTAGGGCAAATAGGTGGCCAAAAGATGTTTATCATATGAATTAATGACCTCATAAGCAAGAGATTTTACTAAAGTCAAGAATACGCAGGCAGTCAGCCTTGTCTTGATATCACAATTATTTCCAATCCCATCTCTGTGGATGTTGATTGAGTAGATTTTGTATGGAATCCAAGGTTAGGTACTTTTTAAAGCCCCACAGATAATTTTGATACACATCCAAAGGTTTATGAATATTTTGTAATGGGAAATAAAAACACACAAAAATAGGAATGTGTCTAGCTTGTATTAACAGAGCACTGCAAGTCAAGTAAAAGGTTATTTATCTGCTGCATGCAAATCATTTGATAAATACTCAATTACCCAATAGCAGTGAGTCTGCAAAAAGTGATTTGGATAGATCAACTGAATTATGATATAGATTGTGCTCTTTTTAATCCTCCTCTCCATAGCATGTAATAAACTAGATGTAGGCAAAAATTGCTTTTCTCAACATTGAAGTCATCTGCTTATATTGAAACTATAATTTAAGTTTTATAATAAACATTTTAATGGCTTTGGCCACTTGTAAGTAGGAAATGCCAAGCTTTTAAGTATCACACTCTCAACACGCACTCTTAACTGGCATTGGTTCTTTCCCTTGCCATCCTCAGAGTTGTGATATTATTTCTGCTTTCAATTTCAGTTCATAGAAGCTTTTTATGATACAAGAAAGTTCAGGATTGAGGCTGTTCAATAACTGTGAAAATTAAATGACTCTCTTCTATGTGTAGTTAGTGTTAGGTGCCCTGACTAGAAAGATAGTATGCCTACTTTCTAGTGTCTATTCTCAAGGGTATGTGTATTATCAGGAGAGTGCTGGGGTTAGGAGAATGGGCTAGGACCACATAACACAAGACTGTGTGGATAATATTTTTATTTAGTGCAGACTCATGTGACTAATTAAAAAATACAGGGAGGCTGCTAAGTTGGCAGGATCAGTACATACTTTGATATCTATCCATACTAGGTGGTTCCACTTGATTGCAACCACTGGATCTTCTGACAAATAACCAGGGAACTGAGACCATGCTGCTTTTTTCTGGAATAGCTAACCTCCTGTAAAGTCTCTTGGGGTTCTCCACGGTAATTAGTACATTTAAGTGACACTTGATACAGGATTATGCCCATTATGGACTTGAAAAATGCATGAATGAATAATCTTCCTATTTTATAAGGGAGTACATGAAACAAAATGTGTGCACGTTTTATAAAATCCGCTGTGAGACAAAGATTTAGTCTAACATTTTAAACCTTAAATGTGATCATTCTTGTCATTACCCAACTTGCAGCATGTTTTAGGACATAAATTGGAAGTGGTTATTTTTTTGTTGTTGTTTCTGAGGATTCATATATTGGACCAAGATATCTATTTTGATTATTTGAGAGAATAAAATATTTATTATAATCATTTGTTAATCCATAATGATTTCTTTCACAGAAAGTTACATCAAATAGAGTTTTAAAATAAGTATAATTAATTAATTATAGCTTTATATGTTTATCGGCTGTCAACTCCCAGTTTTATTTCTACCCCGTAACTTCCCTGAATTCCAGTCTCATATATTCAACTGCCTATTCAGCCATTTCCAGTGGAATGTATTAAATCATCTCAAAATTATCATGCCCAGAACTGAATCAGAGAACTCCTTCTGAAACCTGTACCTCTCACAATCTTTCCATCTCAGTGAATGGCAACACAGTCATGATGTTTGAGCTAAAATACTTGGAGTAGCTTTGACTCCTTTTATCTCATACTCTGTATCCAACCCATCAGCAACCCTGTCTGCTCTGTCATCAGAGTATATCCAGAATCTGATCTAGTACTTCATCTCCCAGTCCAAGATAACAAAATTGCCCAAATGTTGCACCTGGAGGATAGGAATTACTTCCTTTCTGCTTTCTATTCCACTCTAGTGTCCCTGTCTGTTCTCAGCGCAAGCAACCACAGTGGTTTGGAAAACTAGTTGGTTCATGTTACTTCTCTCCCTTAACTTCCAATAGTTTTCTGTCTCATTTTGAATAAAACCTTAACTTGAACATCC
The DNA here is from genome assembly GCF_003254725.2 of Canis lupus dingo. Lineage (NCBI taxonomy): Eukaryota > Metazoa > Chordata > Mammalia > Carnivora > Canidae > Canis > Canis lupus. Next base: position 47,198,837 of record NC_064248.1, read on the forward strand.
CGGAGGACCTATACAATCTGCTTCTAACCTGCCTCACCCTTATTTCTCTGACCTCATCTCTTCCACCTCTATGATTTTCTCTGCTGGAGACCTAAGTGTCTCCTTGCATTTCCTCCAGCTCCTCCCATTTGGGACAACTCATCTCTCAGACTCTTTGCACTTGCTATTCCTTTGCTTAGAATGCTACTTTGTTGAAATATCAGGATAGAAAAGTCTCTTATGCCTGGCTAGACTGCTCAGACATTATTTCCTTATTGAGGCCTTTCCTGTCTTTCTTATTTGATACTAAAATCCATGCCTTCTTAACCCTTGTTTCCTGATATATTTTCTTCTTAGTACTAATCAAATATTTGTCATGTATAAAAAGTCATGGCTTATTTAAATTAAAGATGAGTATTTTATTTTAAGGCTTTATATCAAATGTAGAATTAGATATTTTTGGAGTTCAGGGAGTACAACTATTGCCTTAAAGTATTTGGGCAGGTTCTAGGCGATTGTTGTCCACATAATTGCCATAGTTTTTAAACTTATTTTGCATATTTATACATAGTCACTGTGACACTTAAATTCCACATGGTAAAGCATTTTACTTATTTGATGGACATCATGCATATTGGTCCAGTTGTTTTAAGAGATTATAGCTGTATAGAAATTGTAATGGAAATTTGTACTTTGCTTAGCTGGTTTAATAGGGCAATAATGTGGGACTCGTGGTTACTTAAAAAGTAGATGGATATTTGCAGGTGAAGACCTAAAAGCAGCTATAGATTAAATATTGTTAAGGAAATGTACACACATACTAATATTCAAAACAAATTTATTTGTTATTTACAATCAATGCTAAATCTATGCTAGGACCACAAGGTTTACACATTTCTTTCAACCACTGGGTAGGTCAGAATTAGAATAAACAGTCAACAGTGGGATGTGGATACAATGGATTGTGGTGGGAGCCACACTTTATCCATTACTTCTACTTCAGAATACTTAATTATGTATTTCCTTTACCTTTTCCTTTCCAATTTTGAATTTCACTGTGTGATTTTTTTTTTTTTTGAGCTGGTATATTCATGGGATCATAAGGAAGTATATTTACATTTAATTGCTGGGTTTCTGTTTTCTGAAATGGTATTACCATTAGGCTTGTTAGGTGCTTAGTTTTGATGAAATTAACTATAAAATTTCTGAAACTACGGGCTACTATTTTACAAGTCTTTGCCCATGTCATTCTTAATTTGATGCTATTCTTTGTTTGAATATCAAATATCCAGTTTTTGCAAGATGCCTATCAAAAACTTGAGACTTGAGATATTTGTATTTATTTTATTCATTTTTTTTCCTGAAGGGAAATATACTCTCTACACATAGGTTTAAAATGACAAAACATTTAAGTGTACTATAGAATCCCTTGGGTAAAATGGACTCTAAACACTTCCCATGTCCAGGAGTATTTAGTGTAAATACTACAACTCTAATCTTGTAAGCTTACAATTTATTAATGTATTCAAGCAGTTCATTTCTCCCATCTTATACTTTGAGTATAAAGATTAGATTACAAAATATAGACAAAAAGTCTAATTGTTTCAGCTACAAAGCGTTGTGTTGGAACATAGGAAATTTATGTGATTTGTATTAACATTATTTGTCCCACATTATCACTTAAAAATGAACTCTCAAACCTTTTTTTTTTTAATATGGAAGAGTTTAGATCAATAGGTTTTGTTTTTTAATACTTCATGTTTGTTTGTAATACATCGTTGCTGTATATCCTATATGTGTTTGAAATAAATAGGAGAAATGGTATCGGAGGAAAGAAACTAAAATATTAGGTTTTTAAAAGGATTTATTTTTTTATTTTGGGGGGGAGATGGAGAGAAAGAGAGCACATGAATAGAGGGAGTGGCAGAGAAAAGGCATCTCAAGCACAGTCCTTATTGAGCACATAGTCCTATGTGGGGCTCTATCTCATCTGAGCCGCAATCAAGAGTTGGATGCTTAACCAACTGAGTCACCAGGCATCTCTAAAATATTAGGTTTTTTTAAACCTTTTAATAAATAACTCACATCATGTTGCTATATTTAATCTATAGTTATGTTAATATCTATGCAATACAAAAAGAAATTATTAAATGGGGAAAATCCTAATGAAAGCGTATTAAGGCCAATTGTGCTACAGAGTGGTAATGAAATCTATATGAAAATATAAATTCAACTCATTTGGTTACATAAACTGACAAAGTTCTAGGCAACTTCCTGGAGTTGTATGTTCTTGGGATAACATAGTAGTGTGCTGGAGAGGTTGCTTAGCACTACATAATTTTCATGGAGATATCTGATGGACCTTTAGAGGTGGAAACCTGTTTAGTTTTCTGCTCTTCTGTAAAGAGATTTCCCAAAGTAGTCAGGGGAAATGGATAGTAAGAATCAAATGAATTATAATTCTGGAGGAAACATGGGTGATGCTCACTGGCACTATTAAAGATGTTCAAAAAGATTGAAAATTTAAGGACATAGTGCTTTTAGATATTATTTTTACTAAGTGTTACTATGTGTTGGACACTTTCCTCAGAGGTTAAAATGCTTATTTTATTTAATTCTCAAAATAAGGTTAAGTTGGAGAAACTAAGTCACAGAGTAGGTTCCAACTGTAGAAATGGAGTTATTAATTGTTGCCTATTCACTTGTCCTATCCTACATTTCAGACTCTTTATTAAGAGCTCTTGTCATTTTAAAATATAGCAAAATATTGGTTATAGTTAAATTATAATAATAGTCATTTCACTCTCACTTTTTCATTTGTCAGTCCTAAATCCCACCACTACATAAACTCAGTAGCACTCTTGTTTTTTTGATATTTATCTAGAGCAGCAAAGCATTTCATGACTGAGTGGGAGATTCTTAAAAAGATTTTATTTATTTATTTGAGAAAGAAAGAGAGCATTCAAGTGAGGGGAGAGGCAGACAGAGAAGGACAAACAGACTCCCCACTGAGCGTGGGGTCTGATGTGGAGCTTAATCTCACCACTTCAAGAAAATGAATGGAGCTGAAACCAAGAGTTAGACAGTTAAATGACTGAGCCACCCAGGCTCCCCAGGAGATGGTTCATAACTCTGTGTTTTATTTTTATTTCTCCCTAGAATGATATGTTTCTATGTAGCCTGTGATGTGAGATACAAGGTGGGGATAAGTGACTCCCTAGAGATGAGAAAGCATCTACTTTAGAAAGGCCACTTAAGAACTGTGTTCTTGGGCAACCCCGGTGGCTCAGCAGTTTAGTGCCACCTTTGGCCTGGGGTGTGATCCTGGAGACCTAGGATCCAGTCCCACATCAGGCTCCCTGCATGGAGCCTGTTCTCCCTCTGCCTGTGTCTGCTTCTCTCTCTCTCTCTCTCTCTCTCTTTCTCTCTCTCTCTCTCTGTTATGAATAAATAAATAAAATATAAACAAACAAACAAACAACAAACAAACAAACAAACTGTTCTTGCCACACTTTAATCAAATGGAAACAATCAGATTTGGGAAGCTCTTCAAGGTGCTGATTATAAAGGCCATTTCTGACACTCCATTTTCCTCTGCAGACTGGTAAGAAAGAAACTCTGGCTCTGAGGCCGGATGTAGCTGCTTATTGATTCATGTATTCATTCATTCATTAAACATATCTGTATTGATTATTCATTATGCATCAGCTGCTATGTTATTTATCAATACTGCAGTGAACATCAGTGGTGCTGATGTTTGCTATCAGAGAGTTTACAGTCTATCAGGGGAGGCAGACATCAAACAATAAATTACAAGCTTAGCAGAGAGAGAGAGAGAGGGAGGGAGATTAGGTGGATGAGTCTGTAACAGGGATCTTAGACACACACCATGCCTGAGTGAAAATGAGATAATTGAGTAAGCAAAATAGAGTGTGGAGTTATCCAAGGGGAATATACGGCACTTGGGATCATATGAATGGGTCACATAACCCAACCTGGGAGAGATAAGTAATGATTTCCTGAAGGAAGTCATGATTAGGTTGAGATAAAAAAGGTTGGTTAGGTCTCAGTCATGTGGCTTTAATCCTGGCTACCCATTTAGATTCATCTAAAAAATCATGAATGCTTGTCCGCCCCACCCCACCCCCCTGCTTCCTCCATTCTAGTTATTGGTTCTTACATAGAACCCAGACATACTTATGTTTTAAAAGATCTCCAGAAGCTTCTAATGACAGGGTTGAGAAACAGTCAACTATCCTTAGCCAATTGAGAAAGGATTGAAAAACTAAATCCTCAATAAAGGAAACAGTGTATTTTAGAAACTTAGAGAAGTTTATTTCAGCTGGAACACTTCATTTGGGGTTGGGGAAATGGTTAGGAGTTAGTGTAGATGTTTCACTTGGAGACTGTGGCTCTGAATATCCATGGTGGAGATCTGATTTTTCTCAAGAGGTGCTCCATAGCTATGATACACCCAGGGAGAGTTTGGACATCTCAATTTATTTAGTGTTGATATCTTATCAGGCAACCATGATTACTTTCATTTTCTTGTGGTCTGTGCTGTCTTGTATCTGTGCTGCATATCTAATATTTCTGTCAGCCTCCTCTAAGCTTATAAACTTCTACCCATCCTTCAGGACTCAGCTTAAAAGAAACCACATGGTAGATCTTTCAGCCTTTTTGAGCTATACGGGCTCTATCAGAGCTATACAACTCTGTTGTAGGGCAGAAGCAGCTGTGGACAATATATAAATGAATGGGTGTTGCTATAGTCTAATAAAAATATTGTTTGTGGATGCTGAAATTTAAATTTCACGTAGATTCCATATCTCACACAATATGGTGCTCCTTTTAAATTTTTAATGATGTAAAAATAAAACCATTAATATCTTATATACCATAACGAGGTAGTCAACAAGGTCTTGACCCATAGGCATAGTTTCTCCTACCACTGTTCTAAGACATTGTTACAAATACTCTCAGAAACTCTCTTAAGTAAATATTTTTATTATTTTCATCTTACCGATGTAGAAACTGAGGCCTAAAGCAAGTCCAAATCATACAGATGCTAAGTGCCAGGGATGGGATTCCAGAATTATTCCAGCTCTTCAGCACTATGTATTGCTGTGACTTACTCCTTATTGGTAATGGGAGTGTGTCAAGAGGTTTAAAGGAGGAATTAATTAGAGATGAAACAATCAAAACACTGTGAGGCTTTAGATCAGTAATCCATGTGGACACTGAAAGGAACAGAGGGAAAGGATTAAAGACCTGGGACAGACTAATCAGTGAATGAGTTGGGGGGGTGGTGTTCAAGAGGATCAGGAAAACATAATAGAAAATATATAGTAGGCCCTCAAAAATTTTTGTTTTAAGATAAGTGAGCTCTATGGACTTCAGAGAAAGTTGCTTCTAGTATTTTTATATTATTTTGTTTCACATTCAGCCAGTATTTTATAGAGCTCATGTGTATATGTGTGTGTATAGCTGTTGTCTTCTGGTTTGGGAAAAATTCAAGAATAGGCAAATAATTAAAACTAAGTATGGAAAGTGCTATATTAGAAGTGAGTATAACCCAGATAACCCAGGAAATGCTTTCTGGAGCAGATTACTCATCATTTATAGCCTACATATCCCTCAGTGAAGTGGAGCTCAATGATTCAGATGGGGGGCATAGAATTTAGAAACATCCAGAGGCAGGAAAAAGAAGATGGGGGCCAAGGTGTTCTGGGCTGTCTAAATTCAGTATAGCTAGAGCAGTGAGTGAGGAAGGAGTTAGGGGAAATGACAATGAAAAAAAAATGGTGGAGGTACAGTTAGGGTGGTACCGGGAGGACAAATGTATATGTTCAGATCTTCAAGATTTTATATTCCGGTCTGTGCATACCATCTGGAAATTTTAGTGGGTTCACTGAAGGAGTTTAAGCAGGACAGTGACATAAAGCCTGGAGTTTTGGAAGCTTGCTCAAGTTGTGGTGTGCAGACTGATGAGAAAAGACATGGAAACCAGTCAAGTGGCTATTGTAATAATGCACTGGGCTCTGATATCTTATTCTCCCATTTAATAAAATGTAACAGTATGTCGTAAAAGGCAGGAAAAATACTGTTGAACAAAATATGGTACTAATTGGATACATCTGAAATTCTAATCATGGTTTGTGGCATCAGCTATTGGCAACATGGAAACAATTCCAATATTAAGGGCATTTAAGAATTGCTTTGAATATGGAAACTTCACTTTTTTAGATATATCAAGTTAAGCTCCAAGAACTACTGCTTTTAATCTTCATTTTGTTTTTTAAAAGAATTTATTTATTAATGAGAGACACAGAGAGAGAGAGGCAGAGACATAGGCAGAGGGAGAAGCAGACTCCCTGTGGGGAGCTTGATGTGGGACTCCATCCCAGGACAGGATCATGACCTGAGCCAAAGGCAAGTGATCAACCGCTGAGCTGCTCAGGTGCCCCTACTTTTAATCTTTAAACAGTTGCAATCTGGTCAATAAAATATGAAGAATAATTTCCCTGCATGTATAATGTATGTGTGTGTGTATGCATAAAATCATAAAATCCATATTATGAGAATTTGTTAAATGCTATGATTATGAGATCAAATAACAGATAGATTTCAAAGTGGCTTAATTTATTATTTAGTTGTCTTGAAGGAAAAAACTTTAAAACTTGAGTAACTAAGTTTTACATTTTTATAACTTGATATGGCTTTCTAGAGAAAGGAAAAACCTAGTTGAAATCTTTATTTTGTATCCCTATTTTTTAATTGGTTTTTGAAGAGTGAATTATTTCTTAAAATGTGTCTCTACAAAGAATTTTTTGAGGTTTTAAAAATAGAGCCCTTATTTTGAATCCTATAGAGGGAATGTGTTTTTACCACATTACTTTCAAAGTCGGAAGGAACAAATGTGACAAAATCTGTGCTCTTGGAAAAGGTCATACTGTGAAAAGATATTCTGGAGAGAAGGGACATGTGGTTTATTTTATTTTTTATTTACCTACGAGCAGTTGGAACCATGACCATGGAACTTCATCCTTTACCTCGTAGAATTACAGCTTTCATAGCTGTTTTCAGGTTTGTCCTTGAGTCTTTAACCCTCAGCTACTTTTGCTAACGGCCTCAGAGCAAGAAGATAAAATAAGCAGATAAAATGCTGTGACTTTTAGAAACAGTCTCCTTCAGAGTCATTTATACCCTGAAACATAAATTAAGTTAATTTAAAACAAATAAAAACATCAGGAATCAATTAGCTGTCTCAAGATAATTTTAGTATATTATATTTATGTTTTCAGTTTCTTTTACAGGGTATAGCAATGAAGGTGGTGAAGTGGAAAGAGCCTGGATTTGATATTTGCCCAGATCTTAGGAGTATCCTCAGTTTGGTTTCTGGGTTTCAATTCCTTCATCTGCACAGTGGGAATAAGAACATATGCTCTGCAAACCTGTCAAGAGCTTAGCCTAGTGACTGACATATATTAGGCTTTCTAGACATGGAAGCCATTACAATTATTACTTTCTTCTTGGACTTTATGATAAGAAAAAGAAGGAAGCTAAGAATGGTCAGGTGTTCCTATTGGTCTAGAAAAATTGATCATCACAAGCAAGACTCCTACAAAATGGTTGTTGAATGTCATCATTCTTTTAAATAGTCCAAGGCTGAACTAGAGAGTATCATATTTGATAAATTAATGATCCTGTTGAAATGCCTGATTTCCATAAAGAAAAAGATTTTTTTCTTTTTAATAATTTGAAACCATGTGGACTATACTGAATAGCTATGTTGATTTTCATTTAGAGGCTTGATGAAAGAGGTAGAGTATTGCTAAAGGAAAGTATAATTGTTATACTCTAAAAGGAAAGTTATTTAAAGCTTCATCCACATATATTTGTACATATGAAGTCAATACCCCTAAAATTTAATTAACTTAAGGAAATGACCAGGTAAACATTGCTTACAAACACTCATTCATTCATGCATGCATTCTATAATGAACTGACAGTTATAAAAAAAATACTAGTTGAAATTATAATTCTCAAAGGACAACATCCTGTTGCAGGTGACTCTATGGAATGTGATAAATTGTGATGGTATTTTCTTATTCTAAAATCAGTCCCATTTCCATTCTCATTACTTTTTCCCAGAAACAGTATATTTATAAAACCCAATGTATTTTGAAATGTGATGGCAGTTCTGTTTTTTTTTTTTTTTTTAACTAATGACTGAACTTTTCAAAGTAATACTGGTTCACTTTTAAGCAGAAGTGATCCCTTTTCCTTCTGAATTAGAATCCAAATTCTTGCAGTAAGGACATATATCTCAGAAATGCTCAGTAATACAGGCCCAGCAATGACCTCCTCTGAATATTTTTATTTTTTAATAAAGTGAGTAAGTTAACAGAATATAGGTATATTGAGAAATATGGAGTCTAAAGTCTGTTTTTATAATAGTGCTTACACCATATGACTCCTGTTTTGACTTGCTTAATGAATTAAGTAGGTATTAAGTTGTGTATCAGGGAATTTGATGGTCTAAAACACTGTCTTTTAATGTCTGCTTTATTTCATATAGTGTAATGCTTTGAAGTTCCGTCCATGTGGTAGCATGTATCAGAATGTCATTGCTATTTATAACTGAATCCTATTCCATTGTACACATGTATCACATTTTGCTAATCTCTTCATGTTCTGATAGAAACTTGGGTTGTTCCCACATTTTGGCTGTTATGAATAATGTTTCCATGAACATTGGCACACAGGTATCTGTTTAAGTGCCAGCTTTCAATTCTTTTGGGTGTACCCAGGAGTGGAATTGCTTGGTCATATGGCACTTATATGTTCAGTGTTCTGAGGAATATTATATGATTCCACTTATATGAAATTTCTAGAATAAGCAACTTCATAGAGACAGAAAGTGTATTATCAGTTACCAGAGTCCAGGCAGAGGTGGTAAATAGGGAGCTGTTGTTCAGTGGTTAGTTTCTGTTTGGAGTGATGAAAATGTCTTGGAAATAGATAGTGGTGATGGTTGCACAGCATTGTGAATATAATTATGCTGCTAAATTGTACATAAAATGGTTAAAATAGCAAATTTTGTGTTGTATGTATTTTACCATAATTAAATGGGTAAATTACATGACAAGTGAATAATATTCCAATAAAGCTGTTTAAAACATCAAGTTTATCCAACAGGATTACACCTTATTACACTTTTATCCAAAGATTATACTTTTACCCAAAGTCTCCAGTCAATTTCCAGTCTCCAAAGTCAATCTGAATCATGAGGCATAAAGCACCATCCATGAAGACATTCTGGCAAATTTAGAGGGTAAAACTCAACAGATTATACATAGATACATATGTGCATGCACCATACACAGATATACATATGTACACAGTATATACTGTTTACACATGCATTTGCTTATATATAATTTGTAAATAACTAACATAGGAAGACGTTCAAAACAAGAGCATTATGTTTTGTTACCTGTTCTTTTTAACAACTTTTAACTTTTTTGAGTGTACAATATGGCTGAGTAACTGCAGATTTGATAATAATTATGTATAACATTCATTGCTATACAAAATTACCTTCAAAATTTTGGTCAATCAAAATTACCTTTATTTAGATTATGAATAATTGAATTATAAGTCTTTTTTTAAATTATAAATCTATTAGAAATTAATGGAATATGTCTAGATGCTGGCTTTCACTTTAATTCCAAATAATGCAATTACTTAGAATGATTAAAGACTTTCTAAATGGTTATTGAGATGCATCAGACAGATTGTAAATTCACATATATTCAATTATATGTTATATAATATTTATGTTATGTAATATATGTATGTATAATGTATAATATGTGCTATGTAACATATATATATTCAATTCTAAATCTACATATTCCACCCCACATGGATATCTTCTGTTTGCTTTTCTATAATTTTATTCTTAAGTTGAGATATCTCGTATTAGAGAATTTTATAGTTGTAATTTACCTGCTGTCACACTCCTCAATCTCCCACCCAAATGTTATGGAAACATGGCAAATGACAGATTTGAGAAGTAGAACAAGAAACTATTTTCTCTGTTAAAAAATTCTTTTTATATTAGATTATTTGTTCAATTAAAAAAAATTTTTTTACTTATTTTTCAGCGGCTCCAGTTGATGTACTAAAAGCTCTAGATTTTCACAACTCTCCAGAGGGAATAACAAAAACAACGGGCTTTTGCACAAACAGAAAGAATTCAAAAGATTCGGACACTGCTTACAGAGTTTCAAAGCAAGCACAACTCAGTGCTCCCACAAAACAGTTATTTTCAGGTATGTTCACGTTATTATTACAACAATTACTACTTTGCAAATTATTATTGATTCTTTTTATCATGCTGTATAATGCACAATTATTGGGACAGATATAATTCTTTCATATATGGGACATTGAATACATTGTGGTCACTAAGGTGACTTGAAGAAAATAACTAATAATTGCCAATTTTAATTCAGCACAGTCACAGGAGATATGCTTGTTTGAAAATTTAATAATTTATTATTTTATTGAAAATGACAAAACTTGAAGACGATATTTTATCTAGCTTATTTTTGCATAAAATCATGTAGAATTTATTTATTGCTGGGAACATTGCAACTTTATCCTTAATGACTGCAATGTGGGTTTAGACATACTTAGTGTCTTTCTGAAATTAAGATAAATTTCTGTTGAAAGAAATACTTCAGAAGATAAGACAGATTATTCTGTATTTTTTTGGATCCTATTCTTATCTCAAATAGCGTAAAAGTTAGTCACATCTTGCAATTAAAAGGAGATCTGGGACTAGAGATTTGGTAAATCTTCACCTGGAAAGTTTTCATAATGGTATTGAAAACTACTTGGTGCATATTTTCTTTCTTTCCATGAAAGCATCGATTGACCTAATAGCACTAATTATCTCCAAATCATATAATGTAGAAAAAGGGAGCTAAGTGATGAAATGCCAATTTCTGAGCATTACATTATTAAAGCAAGTAACTCATTACAAGTTGGCTATTGGATACATGTCAATTATTTTTTTCTTGTAACTCTACTAAATTGAGTGTCCTCATCCTTACTTAACAGAAGAGGAAATAGAGTTTCACTGAAGTTCTTGGAGTTGCCCAGATTACAAGGGGTCAGTATTTAATCCAGGTCTAATCTGTTGCCAAAGCCAATATTCCTTATAATATCTGGTGTTTCTTTTTGGTGCTTTGGGATCCTCTCAGAAATAATTTATCATTTAAATTCTTCATAGTATCCTGTCTACTGTTTCTACATGAAGGGATTTGAATTGCCTATTTTCACATAAAAGTATTTTCTCACCATAGAAAAATTAAAATCAAAGGACTAAGGAATTACAAAATGAGATAGTGTATTTTTCATGGATGGACATTTTAAAGTATTTTTGAAAACATATTTATGTCGATTAAATTGTTGTTTTCCCAAGTATTTCTTGTTTTGCCATAATTTGTGATGCACCAAAGTAACAAACTGCAAAAACAAAGAATATCCATGCACAATTTTTCTGACTTTGAAAATAAAAAGTTAAAACTTACTAAATTCATAAAATATTCTTAAAAAATCAAGTTTAAAAGTTGCAAATGAAAAATTATGTTGCTTTTCTATTTATCTGCCTTCTAATGAAGAAATGGGAAAAAGATGGCAATTTTCCAGAGAAAATAACAGGGGAAAAATATACTAATGGAAAAGCTTCAGAAATAAGAAGTTAGTTTTTAATTTTTTTATGCTTTGGCTCATCATCTCAGGGTCAGTTTTTCTGCCTTCCAAATTGGTAGTTTGATTAATTCAATCACTTCTGCTTTGTTATTCATGGAAAAAGAATACAATGTATGCCTCTGAGCTTTCCTTCCATGAGAGTTAACAAAATTCCCCTATGTCAATTTTTTTTCCACCTTCTCATAACATTCTGCCTTAGGCATATGATTCTAGTAATGAGTATTTCAGATTGCAGGAGACACTTTTTGATAGCGACCTCATTTTTCCCCCACACAAATGAATTTAAACAATCTTCTACAGCGTAGAGCTTCCTGTCGAATAATGCACAATGGCAGTTAATAAAAATGATCAATGGCATCTTCAAAGTTAAAAAAGAAATCCAAAGATTGAATATTATTGTTTTTCAAATAAGTAAAAAAATCTTTGAAAAATTACTTGGGAATGCTTTTTCTCTCATTATGGGAAGACATAATAGCAACTTCTTTTCTAATGAAAAAATTAAGCAGGGATAGTGGAAACTTCAGCACTGGGTAGGGGTGGAGGATTATCAGACAGTCACCGTAAAATTCTGTTTAATTAAAAAAAAATTCTGTTTAATTAAGGTATATGGGTCTTCTAAAGTCCTAATCTGAGACCTTTAATTTAACTGTCTGTAAACGTTATACATGTGACCTGAATAGAAGCTGTAATTTGCAAATCCTCTGTTCTCTTTAGAACACCTGCCATAGGACAGATACAATACAAGAAACTTGGTGTATTTGATCTTTATCCTCATATCCATCTGGGAAAAAGAATATTTAAACTCAAATTATGGAGTAGGGGTTAGAAATGTGAAGTATTTGCATAATATCACAGAACCAGTGAATGATGTGAGACAAAGAGACAGTCCCTGCCTCTTTTAGACTAAAATGAACTTTCCTTCTATGCAAAAGTGGCCTTCCCTCCTCATTTTCAAAATCTTGCTGAATACCAAGCTACATCAAAAAAGAATTTTAGTTAAAGGGAGACATATTCCACATGGAAATCTATTGACCACAACCTAAAAAAATTAAAATCAAATAATAGAGTTTTGTGCCTTTTCCACACAAAATCTATTACTGCATGCAATATCTATTGATATTAAAAGGCCATTTTAAGAATCACTGTTGAACTTGATATATTTACTGTGAATTATGATTATTGCATATGTTTGATTTATGTATACATGCATATCAAAAGTAGTAATGACATTTTTTTCTTTAATAACAATCATCCAACAGAGAAGATGCTTTATTTTTAGTTTGTATTTATATATTTCAAAACATATATCATTAAGTTTCACATTTTACTTTATCATGTATACTGATCACTGTTATTTTAGATAAAATTTCACATAGTAAGCGATTGCATTTTTGTTGAATATTATGGTGAATTCTCTCCGATATATTTAGTCAGTTGTTAATTAGAATTTGCTTTAATCTATTTAGTCTTATATGAATATATTCTTTCTTAAAATTCTTTTTTCCCTAAATACATCTATGTAGGCATGAATTCATAGTGTTTTTGCAAAAGTGAAAAAAATACTGGTTTCCCCTAACATAACATTTTAGCATTTTCTTTTTTCAATGTAGGAGACATTTGAATAATTTACAGTACATTTAAATACATTTAAGTATTTAAATAATTTAAATACATTTAAGTATTTAAATAATTTAAATAATTTAAAGTACATTTAGGGAAAGAATTTCTGTGATTCTCAACATTTTGAGCTACTTATTTGAAGAAAGTTTATTTTCTATGGAGTTTCTTCAATAGCAGGCTGAATTACCTACTTAGATTTTTATTTATAGTATAAGCAGATAAAACTTGCTTTATTAATTGATGGGATTCATTATCTTTCCATTTTATTTATATGATTATTTTCCTTGTGTTGATTTACATAAATATAAAATTAGATGTCTTAAGACGTTTAAATGAAACAAAACTATACACACACACATTTATTTATTTATTTATTTATTTATTTATTTTTCCTGTGATAGCAAAGCTTTTATTTTATTTTATTTTATTTTTTTATTTTTGATAGCAAAGCTTTTATGACCTACTTGTGATATAACAAAATTGTTTGGTAAATTATTTTAAAAACTAAAATTAAGAATTTTAAATAAGCACTTTTTGGTTTGGAGATATTTATCTAGAATATAGATAGATATGGGATCCCTGGGTGGCGCAGCGGTTTGGCGCCTGCCTTTGGCCCAGGGCGCAATCCTGGAGACCCGGGATCGAATCCCACATCAGGCTCCCGGTGCATGGAGCCTGCTTCTCCCTCTGCCTGTGTCTCTGCGCCTCTCTCTCTCTCTGTGTGACTATCATAAATAAATAAAAAATTAAAAAAAAAAAATAGAATATAGATAGATATGGATAAAGATGTCGATACAGATATAGATGCAGATATAAGTAGATATTATAGAACCAAATAGTTAACATTAATGAACTACCTTCTCTATGACATACTCTTATGTAATTTCCTCATTTTAAATAATTTCATTTTCATAAATTATCACCTACTACCTTAAGTAGCTACTTAAATTATATAGATGTTTTGTATTTTATTTAGGCTGTCCCAATTGTTGTAGGCCATTTTAATATTTTAGCATTATTAATAGTGTTCTGGTGAGTTGACATATCTTTACACATAAGCATTGTTCCTTTTCCAATAAATTCTTAGAAGTGGGATTGCTTGTTTCCTATAATCTTTTTTTTTTTTTTTTAATTGTTATTTATTTATGGTAGTCACACAGAGGAAGAGAGAGAGAGGCAGAGACACAGGCAGAGGGAGAAGCAGGCTCCATGCACCAGGAGCCTGACGTGGGATTTGATCCCGGGTCTCCAGGATCACACCCTGGGCCAAAGGCAGGCGCCAAACCGCTGCGCCACCCAGGGATCTCCCATAATCTTTTGAATTTGAATCCATGGCAGTCATAGTCTTGTATGTATACTACCATGTATAAAATTTAAAATGATAGAATTTTAAATGAATGGATTGAATATGGAAGCTCCTGGTCCAGATATCATTGATTACATGTGCATATTTACACCTGTTTTACATATGGACAACCTTTTAACTGAAATAATATCACCCTTCAAATAAAAATCTCTGCTTTACTTATGTTTCAGGATAGTAATATATATATGTAAAAGCATTTTTGAAGACCAAACTGCAAAATTTAATACACAGTGTTTTTATAAAAATATATGAGTAGTCATTGATTAACTATCTGAGATATATTTGTGATCATCACTTAACTGACATATTTATTTAATAAATACTAAGCACTAATGTAGATCTGGCCCCACACTGGATATTTGGAGTATGATGGTAAGAGGGGAAGAAAAAGACAGTCTACCCTCTTGAATTTAGAATCAAATTAACCAGATATCTAACAGTTGTGATTTATAATGACAAGCTTTTTATTAGTGAAACTGCATTTCATGTGATAGGAAAAACTGATCAAAAGCTCTTTAGCTAGGGGATCCCTGGGGGGCTCAGCGGTTGAGCGCCTGCCTTCGGCCCAGGGTGTGACCCTAGAGTCCCAGGATCAAGTCCCACATCAGGCTCTCTGCATGGAGCCTGCTTCTCCCTCTGCCTGTGTCTCTGCCTCTTTCTTTCTGTTTCTCATGAATAAATAAAATCTTAAAAAAAAAAAAAAACCCAAAACTCTTTAGCTTTTGAAAGATGACTCGAAAAATACCTTCATGTATTGTGTCCTTATAGTGCCTTCTTTAAAAAGAGGGTATATGGCCATAGATCAGACAAGGCTGGAAATACAAATCTTACACCAAAAGTGGTGCTTTCATATTTTAAAAGTTCTTATTGTGTATTTAATATTGTAGTGGCACCATGGTCATCTTGTTTCCTAACTTTGAATTCAATTTTACATAACCACTGTGCTTTAAGTGAGTGGCTTTAACATTTGAATATAGCTTGAACAATTATTGGAGAGAAAGCTTATTATCATCTCCTTCTCATTTGTTTTTTAACCTGTATTATAATTACTCTTTATTTATAGGACTTATTAAGGCCACCTAGAAAGTTTAAAAAAATAGGGCAATCCAGGAATAATTTGGGAATTTGGAATTTCTGATCTTTGTCTTCTCAGGAGGAGCTTTTCCAGAAGATTTTTCAATACTATTTACAATAAAACCCAAAAAAGGAATTCAGTCTTTCCTTTTATCTATATATAATGAGCACGGTATTCAGCAAATCGGTGTTGAGGTTGGAAGATCACCTGTTTTCCTGTTTGAAGACCACACTGGAAAACCTGCCCCAGAAGACTATCCCCTCTTCAGAACTGTTAACATCGCTGATGGAAAGTAAGTAATATAATAGTCCAATGCTGTAGCTGTATTGAAAGCAATGATTTCATTTAATCATTCAACAAATATTCATAAAGCATGATGCAGTTTTTCTAAAGACTGAAGACACAAAAATGAACCAAACATAAAATATCTAATTTTACATAGTTTCTTTGTCTGGGTAGACAAATGATGTACAATTTTAAAAATGAATAAAGAGCATATCAGGTGATGATAAGTGAGGGAGAGAGAAAGAAATAGAGTTGTGAAGAGTTTAGGGAATGGTGGTGGAAGGTACAATTTTAAGGAGTGAGGTTAGGGAAAATCTCACTAAGAAGGTGACTGGTGAAGGATTTGAGGTATGTGCCCTGCCGATAACTAGAAGTATACTATTTCAGGAGGAGGGGAAGCAATTACACGGCCTCTGATTCTAGCTATGGCTGATTTGGTCTAAGCAATGTCAACGATACCAGCATGTCAGGAGCAGAGTGCGATGATGAGGATGGAGAATCCATGGGAGGCCAAATGGTATAACACTTTGTAGATGGATATAAACATTTTGGGTTTTATCTTGAGTGAAATAGGAAGCCACTATAGACTTTTTGAACAGGGAATGACCTGATTTGATTTACCTATCATCAAGCATGTTAATATTGACAGTCATAAGAAGCTTTTTATAATAGTTGATATGTGCTATATACTGTTTGAAGTACTATGAGTCCACATAGTGGACTCATTTAATTTTTCACAACTCTTTGAAGCAAATAATGTCAATAAATCCATTTTACAGATAAAGGGACTGAGGCACAGAAAGTTTAAGTAACTTGCCTGAGGTCATATGTTTGCAAAGTGGCAAGGTAGGGTTTGAATTTAGATAGACTCCATAATAACCATCACACTCTTCTGAAAATCATGCTGAATTCTGAGTTCTGTATTGTGAATATTGTCTTTCACTTAGGGAGCAGTTAAATACAAATAAATGTTTATTAAATTTAGTTGGCATCTTATTGCTGAATCTGGGCTTCTAAAACTAGCCTTATCTGAAATATAACATTAAGTTAGAGGTATAAGAAAGAAATAGCCGTGCAAATGGAAAAAAAATAATCTACACTCAGTGTATCTTTGACAAGACCATGGAGAAAATGTTATCTCAGTGGCAGGAAAAACTGGGCTTTTGTAAGCAATTTACATACTGTCCTTAATAACTAATATGAAAAGTGATGATATGAAAATAAATCAGGGTAAGGAATTTAAGGATGTAGTGTTTTCGGTGAAACATCTCTTTGACATGGTTGCATTGAGCAAAGGCAAGTTGGAAATGAAGAAGTAGACCATGTTGGGATATGGAAGAGGAACTTTTGTGGCAGAGTGAAGAACATGTACAAAGAATGGTAAAGAGGCAACAGTGTGGCTGCACTGCAGGGAGTGAGAAAGAAAAACTTTGGTGTGAAGTCAGAGGGCCAGGGCACAGTCCCATGAGGCAGACTAGGGACTTCAGCTTTTACTAGGAATACGAGGTGGTTTTTCGCAAGGTGAAGATTGATGTGACTTGTATTTTAAAATGGTCATTCTGGTTGCATGAGAGTGAAAGTAGAGACCAGTTAGGAGTCCAGATGAGGGAGCTTGCAGATGGGATAAAGTTGAGAGACATTGGATTCTGTATATACGTTGAATATAAGGATTTTCTGATAATATGAATGTATACTGTACAAGAAAGAGAATAAATTAAGAATGACTCCAGAACTAAGGGGTGGCTTAGTATTTTGACTATAATGCATAATAGCATGGTTATGACATAGCATTATTATCAGGCTAAAATTAATCAATGGTAAGATCAAGTTTAGAGTCCTAATCAGCTTTTAACAATTAGAATCATTTTTATTTTCTGTTAATAAAAAGCACATATATACAATAGTGGAGATGGTTTAAGTTAAGACACAGGCTTCTTGGCAGAAATATGTGTAAATTTTACTCTCACAGTATTAAGTGCCTCCAAAATAAATCTTTGCTCAATTCAAACTAAGCAGACACCTATGCTAGTTGACTGTGCTATGGAAAGACCAAAGATTAAGTGTATATGGAAATATACTTGGTCCTCATCAATACCCATGCCAAGTCACATGAAACAGACATTTTAGGAAAGCTCCTGCAATTTTTTGGGCATTTTATTTTATGGATGTAGTCCTAGACACTTCTGCAATATTAATCTAGCATTTTTCATTTGGAAAAAAAAATATAAACCAGAGTGGCTCACAAAATCCAAGTGAGCCTCACTCAGTGGTTTATGTTAGCACCAGATACTGTTAATAAAACCCACCATTTTATAGTAAGATTAGGGTATATACGTTTCCAAAAGGCTGGCCATGTCTACCCCCTCAGCCTGTCATCGCCACCCTGAATTAGCTGGAGCAGTAGCTTCAGAGTGAATTGAGACTCTCATTCCACACATGCATTGACTGTGCTTTCTTTCAGTGTTCCCACTTCCTGCCAACCCTGGGAAGAAGGAGAGATATTGTGTCTCAGTTTTGGATCCTGCCCACAGGAGTGATCTATAACTGTCTTGAAATTAAAGTGGAAAAAGAAAATGAAAGCACTTGAAATAAATGTGCATAAAGACAGAGAAGCACATTGTGTTTTACAATTAGAACGTTCAGTTCCAGATGGAGCAGTCATTCAATTAGTAGACATACCCTTTTACAGTTCATCTCAGGGGATCTCTAGAGAAAAAAAAAAAAATTAAGTGGAATTCCATTTGGAAGAAAGCATTTACGTACATAGAAACTATTACTTACCCCATATCCCACACCGATCTCTATCAAATACACTCATCATGACATGGTGAGATTAAGCTTTTGTTGCAATAGCACAAAGTGAAGCAAAGGATGGGCACTTTCTTATCAGCATAGACAGCCACCACTGGTGTGCAATTTAAACTGTTTGTGTCTTTTTAGTACCTACCGCCCTTCTGGGTAAGCAATACCTAGTCAACTGTTAACTGACTGATGAAAAAATGAGCTTACATTTTGTACAATTTCAGCTCACTTTCACGGTTTAAAATACAGTGTATTTTAACACGAATAATGATGTGGCAACAATATCTTTGAAGCTTACAAAAGAATTACTTGGCTTTTTTAGGTGGCATCGGGTAGCAATCAGCGTGGAGAAGAAAACTGTGACAATGATTGTGGATTGTAAGAAGAAAACCACAAAACCACTTGATAGAAGTGAGAGAGCAATCGTTGACACCAATGGAATCACTGTGTTTGGAACAAGAATTTTGGATGAAGAAGTTTTTGAGGTAAAAATTAATCAAATTTTATTTGAAGCTGAATATTGTTAAATCAGATGAACTGAGTTAATAACAGTAACAATCAATACATGCTATAAAGCAAAGTTGAAAATGAAAGGGTGACCTACTTTCTTCCCCTGTGGGTGTAGCGGTGATGTTTTCTATTGTTCAGTGAGAGAATGAGTAGACAATGATGGCTGTAACGACTGGGAAACATTACAGAGATTGGTTGATTTGAACACAGGCATGCTATTCTCCTGGGAAGGGCAAATGGCTTTACTCTTGGTACTTTGTATTATTTTCTTTGGAGAAAAGAACATTTTCTTCACTTCCTTTTCTGGGAGATTAATTTAGGGAAATGTGCGAGTCAGATATTCTTTCTCTGTTCTTTGTTAATGTTTCCAAGGTATAAAATAGAGATCATATTGCAAAAGCTGAACTTAACGTCTTTAAAATCACTTTTTTATTAATGTGAAGGTCATGGTAAGAAGTTTCCTTCCAATTATAATTCACCAATTATGATAACCACATTCTTTCTTTTAATCCTTCAATCATTGGATCTGGTAATTTGTCCTTTATTATTTAATTTTTAACAGAACAAACAGACCTGGGTCCTGATCCTATAAAGGGATGCACCCCTGAGATGTTATTCAGTACTGTGATCATTGGTTTTATACAATTTCTGAAGTAATTTGTTTTTCAAAGTATAATAAAGTAAAGCTCTATAATATATTACAGGTTAACAGACAGGGTTTACTTAGAAGATGTTCTGTATTTGGTTGATGTTTGAATATATACACACATATATACACAGTATTTTTCATAGAACCATGTACATTCAGTGCAGGAGAATATTGCATTCCTGCATTTATATACATAACTTATAACTATAATTAACATTTGTGAAACTTTCAGATTATTTGATTGATTGTTTGTTTCTGATTTTTGTCAGCATGTGTATACCTAAGCCTTTGACTCTAAACAAAATGTTTTTAACACATTATATCATACTAAATTAAATGATAAACTCATTCAGGCAACATACAGTAATATCTTCCAATATCTTGTATTGATTGCACAGAAATGATAATATTTATTAGATGAATATTATAAACAAATTAACTTAATAATTCTATTTTAAAATTAAACTATGAATGTCAGTTTATTTTAACAGACTAAATTTATTTTTGTAATACACATGGCTTTATTTTCTGGGAACATAAATGAGTAAAATAGAAGAACTATATCAGTGGATGGTTTCATTTCATACATTAGTCTGTTGCTATACACAGTTACAGAGCCTTTAGAACTTTAAGCAATGGAAATTAAGAGTAAACTTTGTTCATCATAAAAGGTAGGAATATATAATGAGGAAATATAAGAAGAGGCACCTGGCTGGTTAAGCATCTGACTGTTGATATTGCCTCAGCATCTGACTCTTGATATTGCCTCAGGTCATGATCTCAAGATCAAGAGATTTATTATTTTATTTTATTTTAATTTAATTTAATTATTTAATTTTATTTTATTTTATTATTATTTTATTTTTTAAGATCAAGGGATTGAACCCCATGTCTGGCTCAGAGTGGAGTCTTCTTGAGATATCCCTCTGCCCCTACCCCCTCTCCCCATGCTCACATGCATGAGCACATTCTCTCCCTTTCTCTCTTTCAAATAAATAAATAAATAAATAAATAAAATAATTCTTTTAAAAAAAAGGATATTCAGGGACACCTGGATGGTTCAGTGGTTGAGTGTTTGCCTTGGGCTCAGGTTGTGATCATGGGGTCCTGGGATCGAGTCCACATCAGTCTCCCAACAGGGAGCCTGCTTCTCCCTCTGCCTATGTCTCTGCCTTTCTCTCTGTGTCTCCCATAAATAAATAAAAATCTTAAAAAATAAAAAAAGGAAATACAGAAGAGAAAAAAATTTAAATTAAATAATGTGTATTAAAAATACAAATTAATTATTAATGTTCTCAACATTTACTGCCCTGAAATGTATTTTTATAGGTACTTGTTGATTAGATGTCTTGTTCAAACAGCCCTTCCCTTGCCACTGCCTGCCCATCCCCCATGCACAGACTGTACCCCACTTTATTTCACATATATTACATTCATTCTCACCAGGGTCCAGTTTAGAGTTTTGAATTACAGTTTTAGACTATCACAATATGTTATTTTTTTCAAGATAAATATTTAACTCTAATGTTACATATTTTAAAATATGTAATAATAGCTTCTGTATTTCACAGGTTGATTATACTATCGACTCCTAGAAATATATAAAATTATTTCCTTAAAACATTTCCATATGTTTTCACTACTGCTGACCAAAACACCTCTGACCAAGAGGGCTTCTAGTAAATTACCAAAGACAGAAGTACTAGAATCAAAGTGTAATATACAATTCTTTGATTAATTCTTAATTTTCTAATCCATAAACCACATCCTAAATGCTGGAGTAACTCCAGTTGTTTATTTGGAAAAACTGTTAAACTATTAAGAAAAATAATTTTTAAAAGACTCAATGAATTATTTAGTGAGTGTGACAGTAAGCAGCAAAAATAAATTTATTATGCCACTTTGCATCTTGGAGTTTCATGAAACCTTATGGAGCTTTAAAAAGAACATTTATTCAATAGGAAGTGTAATTAGTCTTGAAAAAGTAAATAAATGCAGACACTTCACTATAAGGTTTATCTTTATCCCTATATCCAAATAGTCACTATACATAATACTCAAGTCTTATTTCCTAAATTATATTATTATATAGGTATATAAACTTCAAAAACAATATAGTCTTTCCCACTTGAAAAAAGAATATGAAGAAAATAAATAATTCAAAGACATTTTAAAATCACAATAAAACTTTCTGATACCTTTTGTGAAATTAGTTCAACTTATCTGAATATGATGTTAATATACCTTTCTGTAAAAATTTACTCAAATATTTTTCTTTTCATTTTGTTTCACGTTATGGTATCTGTCTAGACTTTTGAATCTCTGCAAGTGAATGTGTAGAAATTAAACTAAAACTGATAAGAGATAGGAATGGTACCATATATGCATTATTTTAATGTTTGATAAACAGTTGTGATGGTAAAGATGACAAAAAATCAGTGATTCATTATTTTGAAAACTAGAAATATCACTTCTTTGGAAATAGTGTCATTCCAATTTAGATGCAAATTTGTTTAGTATATAATTTCATCTGTATATTACCCTACATTTATGGAATGGTACTGTAATGGCAAAAATTCTAAACATGGCCATATTTGAAATACAGCCTGAGGACTTCTAAGAATTCAACAGTAAAGAGATAAAAGCAAAACTGAATTTTTTTTTAAGTATGACAAGTTAGTTTATATAAAAATGCCAAAATGAATATATGGAGTCATAATTCAGATTATATAATTTCAGCATAGTGGAGTGAATATAAAAATTCATTATTGAATCAGAAAAATTTAATTTTGAATCCCAGAATAGCTTAATTACATTTCTCTATGTAATTACTTTATAGAAATTTTTTTACTTGTTTATTTTTACTTTGTGTAAGTTTTAATTTCTCATTCTTCAAATAGGGATAGTAATGTTATCTCCCTAGTAAGTATATGTATTTTAAAAGTGAGCTCATTTATGTAAAGTGCTTAAAATACTGGTATAATATTGTGTTAATTTAATTATGTATTACTGTGTAGTTTTCTTATAATTACTTGCATTCTTTTTTATCATCTTACAACTATGACATGTCAAATATTCTTATACATTTTTGATATGGGAGAGCAATAGTGATCCATGTATCAAAGGTTTTATGTGGCATTTTGTCTTGTAAATGAAGTAGTTGATTCCTGCGCTACTGCTTGTCTACAAGGTATCTTGTAGGGATTAGATAAATTTTCCCTTCCTAAACAGGTAGCACCTGGGTACAGAACTTAGCAGGGGAAAACCGGGTCGGGGTAGATGAATACTTTCAAGCAGGCACAATATATCCAACCAACACTAATGCACAACCTTGGTTTTTTTTTTTTTTTTTTTTCTAGCTTGATAATACACTTCAAAGATGGGAGGAAAAGCTAAATTAGAAAAATATCTACATTGCCTGTATTCATTATCAATAAAATTAATTTTGTAGTCTTTTAAACAGGAAATTTCTTTAGTACATATCAAGTTGTAGCCATTATAACCCAAGTTTTCAAAATATTGCTATTTTGATCTTTTTTAATGATGAAAGCATTTTTTAAACAATTTTCTATCTTTGGGCAGATTCGTTATTTTGTTTGAAGCAATGAGAAGAATATAATGACAATTTAAGTGGAAACGCTCTTTGATGAAATTTTTTAATTTTTCAAACTTCTCAGCATAATTTTGGGATTCAGGTTTCTTGGGAGAAATCAATGAATAATAGTTTATAAAAGTTACACAATTTCAGTAGTTTTACAAGGCCAGAAAACTTACCTTCAAGTAATAATAGCCATCTCAAATGTTCCAGTAAGAATTTGATTACTACTTTGTGAGGCCTATGTATCTTTTTACTATGTATATTTTCCAAAGTGTATGCTTTTTAAAAAATTGTTAGTGGATATGGTTTTCTTCTAGAACAATATAACAGGATGGGGGTAGCTTTCCCATTTATCTACTTTTCCCAGTCTAGATGCATTTACCTAGTAACACTTGAGATTTTTAAAATCTATCTATTGAGATATAATTGAAGCAAATAAACTGCTAATATTAGAAGTGTAACTTTTTGATCAATTGTGATGTTTACACATCTGAAACCATCATCATCAAGAAAATAATCATGAGCTTTGCACAGTGGCAGTATTGTAGCCAATAAGGTGGCACAACTATTGCTAATTGAAAAAAATAATCATGGCCATCACACCCATAAGTTTCCTCATGGACTTCTATAATCTATCTCTTCTTCCCTAACCCTAGGAAATTACTCACTTGCTTTTAAATCACTATAGCTTATTTTTTCTAAAAATTTAATAAACCGAGTGATACTGAGTCTATTCTCTTTAGCTTGGCTTTTTTCACTCACCATGTTTTTGAGACTTATCTGTGTTTCATGTATATCATTATTTTGCTTTTTAAAAAATTGCTGAGCAGTATCCTACTGTATGAATAAAGCAGAGTTTGTTCATCCATTCATTCTATTAGTGGGCATTTGGATCCTTTCCAGATTTTGGCTCCTGCATTTAGCTGCTATGAGCGTTCATGTATAAGTTATTTTTGTTGTTGTTGTTGTTTTTAAGTGTTTTGTGGGCATCTTTTTAATTTGTTTGTCTTGATTGAATACCGAAAAATGGAATGCTTTGGTTATTTGGTAGTACATATTTAAGTTTAAAAAAGAACAAAGAAACTATTGAACTGTGTTCCAAAGTGACATTAATCATTTTACACTCCCTCCAGCAGTAAATGAAAGTTGCAGTTGCTCTGTGTCCTTGCCAACCCGTATTATAGTCTTCTAAATTTTAGCCATTTTCAGTGGTTGTGTAGTAGTGTTTCATTGTGGGGTTAGTTTACATTTCCCTCATAACTGGTGATGTTGAGCATTTTTTTCAGGTGCTCACTGGCTGTTTCTACATCTTCTTCCACGAGGTATCTTTTGTCCACTTAAAAAATTGGGTGCTCTATTTTAATTATGGAGTTTTAAGAGTCTTAAAAATAAATCCTTCATACCTTGTCTGATGGAGTTTTGCAAATAATTTTCCAGCATGTGGCTTGCCTTTTTATTTCATTAACAGTGCCTTTTACAGAATAGATGCTTTTCATTTTGATAAAGTTATAATTTGTCAATTTTTTTGTTTATACTTTTTGTGTTCTAAGAGACCTTTACCTACACCAAAAGTACAAAAATTTTCTTCTGTTATCAGATATATTGTAGTTTTAGGTTTTACACATAGATCATGCCATATTTTGAGTCAATATATGTGTATGGTAGCAGGTAAAAGTTAATGTTGATTGTTTTTAGACAAAGATATCCAGTTCATCCTTTATAAAGAAGACTTCCATTTCATGCATGGGATTGCTGTAGTTTCTATGTCAGAAATCAGGGCTACATTTGAGTAGACCTATTACTGAACTAGTACCCTATTCCATTGATTTGTCTATCTTTTCATCAATACCAAACTATCTTGATTATTGTAGTTTAGTAGAAAGTTTTGATATCATGTGGGGTAACTGCTCTACTTTTCATTCTTTGCAAACATTGCTTTAGCTCTTTTAGGTTATTGGCATTCTATGTAAATTTTGGAATAAGCTTACTGATTTCTAAAATAAAATTGAGTTTTCATTTAAATAAAATTTGGTTTTAATTGGAATATCATTTAAGCTGTAGATCAGAATGAAGATAATCCATATTTTAACAAACATTGAGTTCTCTATTTCCTGGATATGGTATAATTTTCCATTTATTTCGCTCTTTAATTCCTTTCAAAAGGTTTCCTAGTTTTCAGTGTAGATGTCCATTTTCCTCTGAAAATGAACTTGATATGATCTCATTCCATGTAGATTTATTGACAATTACTTTATGGCCCAGGATATAGTCTATCTTGGTGAATGTAGCATATGCCTTTAAAAAGAAAGTGTGTCATAAAATAATTGGATCGAGTGTTTTATAGTTACAATAGATATCTTAAAGTCTGTGGGTTATCTGAGTTGTTTAGTGTCTTTTTAAAATTATTCATTGATATGCTTTGTTTTTTTTTTAATTTTATTTATTTATTCATGAGAGACACACACACACACAAAGGCAGAACACAGGCAGAGAGAGAAGCAGGCTTCATGTAGGGAGCCTGATGTGGGACTCCATTCCGGAACTCCAGGATCACACCCTGGGCAGAAGGCAGGCGCTAAACCACTGAGCCAGCCAGGGATCCCATGCTTTGTATTTTTTAGAGCTGTTACAGGTTCAGAGCAAAACTGAGGAAAGTAGACAGTTTCCATATACCCTTGTGCATGTGTATCTGTGCCTGAGCACACTCACACTCACATACAAAGAAATACAGCCTCTTCTACTATCAATTTCCCCACCAGTGCAGTATAGTTGTTTCAATGGGTAAACCTATATTGACATGTCATTATCAACTGAAGTCCATAGTTTACATTAGGATTCACTTTTGGATCGTACATTCTATGGATCCTGGCTAATGTATCATGATCCATATTCACCAATGTATTATCTTATGAAATAATTTCATGCCCTAAAAATCCTCTCTGTTCCCCCTATTCATCCTTCTATCTCTTCTGAATCCTAGCAATCACTAATCTTTTTAATGTTTCCATAGTTTTGCCTTTTCCAAAATGTCATGTAGTTGTAATCATAAAGGTATAGTCTTTTCAGGTTGACTTTTTTCACTTAGCAATATGCATTTATGTTTCTTTCATGTCTTTCGTGGCTTGAGAGCTTATTTCTTTTTAGTTCTCAATAATATTCCATTGTCTGAATGTAACAGAGTTTATTTATCCTTTCGTCTACCGAGGACTATCTTGGTTGCTTTCAAGTCTTTAGTAATTATGAATAAAGCATCTATAAACATCTGTGTTTACGTTTTTGTGCAGACATAGTTTTCAACTTCTTTGAGTGAATATCAAAATGTGTGATTGCTGATATGGTAAGAATGTGTTTACCATATCAGCAATCTTCCAAAAGATAATTTGGAATGATTCCAAAAGATGACTAGACTGTCTTCCAAAAGAGCTAGCCATTTTGCATTCTCACCAGCAGTGAGTTAAAGTTCCTGTTCAACATTTTTGGTATTTTGGGCATTTTGGATATTGGCCATTCCAATAGGTGTGTAGTAGCATCTCATTGTTTTAGTCTGCATTTTCCTGATGACATGTTGAACATCTTTTCATATGCTTACTTGCCATCTGTGTGTCTTCTTTGGTAAGCTGTTACAGTCTTCTGCCCATTTTTAAAATCAGGTTGTTCATTTTCTTATTGTTAAGTTTTAAGTGTTTTTTTAATATTTTGGGGAACAGGGCTATATGCTATATTAGATGAGTATTTGCAAATACTTTCTGTCAGTTTGACTTGTTTTCTCATTCTCTTGGTATTGTCTTTCACAGAGGTGAAGTTTTTAATTTTAATGAAGTCTAGCTTATCAATTATTTCTTTCATGAATCATGCTTTTGATGGTGTATCTAAAAAGCCATCACTGTACCCAAGATCATTTAGTTTTTCTTGTATGTAATCTTCTATGGGTTTTAGGTTTTGCATTTTACATTTACTTCAGTGATCCATTTTGAGTTCATTTTTGTGAAGGGTTTGTGTTTAGATTCACTTTTTTACATGTGGCACCCCACATGTTTTCCAGCACTATTTGTTGAATAGACTAACTTTGCCCCATTGTATTGCCTTGCTTCTTTGTCAGAGATCAGTTATACTTATTTGGGTCTATTTCTGTTCCATTGACCTATTTGTTTTTTTTTTTTTTTTCAACAGTACTACACTATCTTGATTACTGTCGTTTTATAATAAATCTTGAAGCAATGTTAGTCCACCCAACTTTATTCTAGTCAATCAATATTGAGTTGGCTATCCAGTATCTATTGCCTTTTGTTATAAACTTTAGAATCAGTTTGACAATAAACACAACAAAACAGTTTCCTGGGATTTTAACTGAGAATGTTGAATCTCTAGATGAAGTTGGGAAAACTGACATCTTGACAATATCAATTCTCTTATTCATGAATATAGAATATCTCTCAGTTATTTAATTCTTTGATATCTTTCATCAAAGTTTTGTCATTTTTCTCATTATATGTTGTAAATTTAGATTTGACCTATTTCATTTTTTAAGTGTTAATGCAAATGGTATTGTGTTTTTAACTTCATATTCACTTGTTCATTGGTTGTACACAGAAAAACAACTGGCTTTTGTACGTTAACCTTATATCCTGCAACCTTGCTTTAATTACTAATTAGTTCCAGGAGGGCTTTTTGTTTTTGTTTTTGGCTTATGTGTTTGTTTATTCTTTTGGATTTTCTATATAGGCAATCATGTCATCTGTGAACAAAGATAGTTTTATTTCTTCCTTCCATATCTGTATCTTTTATTTCCTTTTCTTGTCTTATTGCATTAGCTAGGACTTCCAGTACAATATTGAAAAGCAGTGGTGAGAGGGGACATCCTTGCCTTGTTCCTGCTTTTAGTTGGAAAGCTTCAAGTCTCACCAGTAAGTATGATTAGTTTTAGGTTTTTCATAGATTTTTTTTAATTTATCAAATTAAGTAAGTTTCCCTCTATTTCCAGTTTGCTGAGAGTTTTTTTTCTTTTATCATGAATAGATGTTCAATTTTGGCAAATGTTTTTTCTGCATCTATTGGTATGATCATGTGGAGTTTTTTTTTTTTTTTTTTTTGGCCTATTGATATGATAAATTACATTAATTGATTTTCAAATGTTGAACCAGCCTTATTTATTTACCTGAGGTAATTTCATTTAGTCATGGTATATAGTTCTTTTTATACATTGTTGGTTTCTACATTGTCAATTTGCTAATATTTCACTGAAAATTTTTGCATCTGTGTTCCTGAGACATATTAGTCTGTACTTTTCTTGTGAAGTCTTTGTCTGGCTTTGGTTTAGGAAATAGCATCCTCATAGAGTGAGGTAGGAAGTATTTCCTTTGCTTCTGTCTTTTGAAAGATAATGTAGAAGATTGGTATAATTGCTTACATAAATGTTTTATAGAATTCATCAGTGAACTATTCTGGGTCCAGTTTTTCTGTTTTGGAAGCCTATTAATGATCTAATTTCTTTAGTAGATAAAGCCCTATTCAAATTATCTATTTCTTGTATGAGTTTTTTTGCAGATTATGTCTTTTAAAAATTTGGTTTATTCCTTCTAGTTCATCACACTTGTGAGCATGGTTTTCTTGTATTATCATTTTATATCCATGAGATCCATAGTGATGTCCCTCTTCCATTTATAATATTGGTAATTGCATCTCCTCTCTTATTTTCTTAGCCTAGATAAATATGCATTGATTTTGCTTCATATAGGTATATATATACATATGTATATGTGTTTTATTTCATGTATTTATATATGACTTTATTTCATATATATATACACACATTTGATATATATATATCGAATATCTATATATTTGATATATATATATGACATATATATTGGACATACACACACGTATACTGCTGTTTTCCAATTTACTGATATCTTCTCTAATTTTTATTTCTTTTCTTCTGCTTACTTTGGATTTAATTTGCTCTTCTTTTTCTAGTGTCCTAAGGTGAAAGTGTAGGTGATTGATTTTAGATTTTTCTTTTACTCTAATTTATGTCTTCAATGCCATAAATTTCTCTGAGAATTTCTTTTGCTGCATCCCATACATTTTGATAAGTTGTGTTTTTATTTTCATTTAGTTCAAAGATACTTTTACATACCCTTTGAGATATCAGCTTTGACTCATGTGTTATTTAGAATTATGTTGCTAATTCTTTAGGAATTTTGGAACCTTCCAGATATCTTTCTGTTATTGATTCTTAGTTTAATTCCACTATGTTCTAACAGCAGATACTATATGATTCTATTATTTTAAAATTGTTAGTTTTATGGCCCAGAATGTGCTCTATCTTGATGAATGTTCCAGGGTGAGCCTGTGAAGAATATGTAATCTGTTGTTTTTGGATGAAGTAGTGGATGGATGTCAATTGCAGTTGGTCCCTGAACAACACAGATTTGAACTGCATGGGTCCAGATTTGAACTGCATGGGTCCAGATTTTTTCAATATATACAGTTCTGTAAATAAATACATTTTATCTTTCTTATGATTTACTTAATAACATTTTTCTTTAGCTTATTTCATTAAGAATGCATCATACAATAAATATAGTATACAAAATAAGTGTAATTTAACTTTATACTGATAAGTAAGGCTTCTGGTCAACAATAAACTACTAATAGCTATGTTTTGAGGGAGTCAAAATTATACATGGATTTTCAGCTGTGTGGGGAGTCAGCATCTCTCACTCTGAGGTTTTTCAAGGGTCAACTGTATATCCAGTTCATTGATAGTGCTGTTCGGTTCAACTATGTCTTTACTATATTCTGCAGCTGGATCTGTTGATTTCTGGTGGAAGGTGTTAAAGTTTCCAACAATAATATTGGATAAATCTATTTCTTCTTGCAATTATGTCAAGTTTTGCCTTACATATTTTGATGTTCTGTTATTAGGCACATACACATTAAGGACAGTCATCTCTTTTTGACAACTGACTTCTTTATTATTATGTAATATCTCTTTATCACTAATACCTTTCCTTGCTCTGAAGTCTACTTTGTCTGAAGTTATTAGACATACTCTTGTTTTCTTTTGACTAGTGATGGCACAGTATATCTTTATCCATCCCTTTACTTTTAGTCTGTATGTGTCTTTATATTGATGTAGATTTCTTGTAGATAACAAATAGTTGGGTTTTGTTTTTCGATCCACTCTGACAATCTGCCTTTTCATAAGTATATTTGGGCTATTGATATTTCAAGTGATTATAGATCTGATTGAATTTATATCCACCATATTTGGCACTGTTTTCTGTTTGTTGACCTTGTTTTTGTTCACCTTTTGTCTTCTACAATTCTGCATTTTTTGTTTAAATTGGGAATTTTATATTATTACACTTCACTCTTTGCATATTAATTACACTACCTTTTAAACTTAATGTTAACTGTTGCCTTAGT
The DNA here is from genome assembly GCF_003254725.2 of Canis lupus dingo. Lineage (NCBI taxonomy): Eukaryota > Metazoa > Chordata > Mammalia > Carnivora > Canidae > Canis > Canis lupus. Next base: position 47,229,942 of record NC_064248.1, read on the forward strand.
GTTTGCAGTATACATTTTTTTAAAAGTTTATTTATTTAATTTAGCATCACTACACCCACGTAGCAGTTGAACTCACTCACCCACAGCAGTTGAACCCCGAGATCAATAGTCACATACTCTTCTGACTGAGCCAGCCAGGTGCCCCAGCAGTAATTTTCAATTAATCCCTAAGTCACTTTTACATTATGCTATACTATTTCATAGGTAGGGCAAGTACCTTATAATAACAGAATATTCCTAATTCTTCCCTCTCATAGCTTGTATCATTGCTTTCATTCATTTCACTTTTTCATAAGCATATATATATTTATGCATATGAATTGAATACATTTTTGCTATTATTATTTTAAACAAAGTATGATCAGTTAAATCAATTAAGAATAAGAAAAATAAAAATTCTTATTTTACTTTTACTTATTCTCCACTGCTATTCCTTTCATTATCTACACTTGAAATTCTGACTTATATGATTTTTCTTCTCTCAAAAGAACTTTTCTGAAATTGCTTGAAAGGTAGTCCCACACCAACAAATTCCCTTAGTGTTTGCTTTTCTGAGGAAGTCATTTCTCTTTCACTCTGAAGGATAATTTGGCAGGATACAGATCTCTAAGTTGGTGTTTTTTTTTTCTCAACACTTGAAATATTTTATTCCATTCTCTTCTTGCTGTGCAGCTTCTGAAGAAAAGTCAGGTATAATTGTGATCTTTGCTTCCCTACAGTTTAGGTGACTTCGTCTGGGTTCTTTCAAGATGTTTCTTGATCATTGATTTTCTGAAGTTGAACTAGTTTTTCTCTGGCATTTATGCTGCTTGAGGTTCTCTGAGTTTCTTGAGTACTTGGTCTGACATTAATTTGAGCAAATTTTCAGTTGTTATTGGTTCTAAAATTTCTCTGTTACTCACTTTCTTCCTTCTTCTGATATTCTCATTACATAGGTGCTATATCTTTTGTAGTTGTCCCACACTCCTTGGATATTCTGTGCCCCCTCCCCCATCATTTCCTTTCTCTTTGCTTTTTTATTTTTGGAAGTTTCTATTGTCATGTCTTCAAGCTCAGAGATTCCTCAGCTATGGGCAGTCTGCTAATAAGCCCATCAAAGACATTCCTCATTTTCAATCTCTAGCATTTCTTTTTGGTTCATACTTAGAAATTCCATGTTTATGCTTACATTATCCATCAGTTCTTGCATATTGTCTGTTTTTTTTTTTTGTTTGTTTGTTTGTTTTTTTTTTTTTTTTTTTTTTTTTTTACTTTAATGTCTTTAGAATAGTAGCAGTCATTTTTAAAAATTTCTTGCTGGGCAATTCCAGAATCTTGCCAGAATCTTGATTGTGGTTTGATGTTTGTTCTGTCTCTTCAAACTGATTTTAGCCTTGTTGTATGCCTTTTAACTTTCCATTGAAAAGTGGACTTTATGTATTAGGTAAAAGAAATTTGGTAAAGAAGACTTCAGTAATGTGTTGGTATGGTGCGCGGGGAGGGGAAGCATGCTATAGTCCTATGATAGATCTCCGTCTTTTAGTGAACTTGTACCCTTGGATTGTGAAGTTTGCCAGTGCTTTTCAGTTCTTTTTCCCTACTGGGTGGGGTAGAATGACTATATAAGGCTCTAGATGTGTGTTTTCCTTTCTGCCACATGGAAGGGGGCTGGAATTGTGTACTTCTTTTTTTCCAATTCTGTATGGGTCTTCTCTATTTTTAAAATTTTTTAATGAGTTTTAAAAAAGATTTTATTTATTTATTCATGAGAGACACAGAGACAGAGGCAGAGACATAGGCAGAGGGAGAAGAAGTAGGTTCCCCTTGCTGGAAACCTGATGCTGGACTCCATCTCCAGACCCCAGGATCATGCCCTTAGCCAAAGGCAGACACTCAACCACTGAGCTGCCCAGGCGTCCCTGGATCTTCTTTAATTAAGTAAGAAAAAAGCAAGTTATTCCTATATTTTAAAATTATCATTATATTCACTAATCATTTCTTTAAATTTTATTTTTGTTTTATATATATATTTAGATGATCTTTCAGAAAATATGAATTTTAAGAACCAAAAAGTGGATGTGAGTGAACTCAGATAATAAAGTCATTGCCATTGTTTCACTTGAGGAATGAAAGATGAAGGCAAAGTTATCATTCCTCAACTGAGAAGTGCAGAACTCATTAAATGAAAAAGGTGATGATGATAGTGATGTTTTTGCCTTTTTAACCACACTTACAGTACTTAGCAGTATTGACTCTAGAGCCAGAGAGCCGCGGTGTGATTTTTGAGTTTGGAATTTAATCACATTGGATCTCATGGGCAAGATACCCAACTTCTGTGTGTCTTTTTCCTCATCTGTAAAATGGGATAGCTGGGGCACTTCTTTCATGTAGTCATTGGAGGGTTAAGTGAGTTAACATGTATAAAACATTTAATCTGCATCTTGTAATACTTAGTGTTTTATAAGTGTTTGAAAATAAACTTTCAAAAAAAAGAAAAATAAATTTTCTTTTATTGATTATTTCTGAAATTAGGTGAAAACAGCAGATACATAGCTAGCATAGCAGCTACATTGTAAAGGACTTCAGCTTATGATGTGCTATTTTAAAGAAGATTTCAAAAACCGAAAGGAAAAATGAAATGTCATTCTGGAGTGGAATTGTATTTCTATGTCAAAGTAACACAGAGTCAGCAAAACAGAAAAACAACAAAGCTTTGAATTTACCACAGTTATTTAGTTTTGTTCTTCTGTGAATCTTCAGTTAACATGTACATTTGGGAATATAATGTGGCTTTTTTTTAATTGTTGAAAGCATTGTCTGGAATCAGTTTCGTGATTAATGTCTGTGTCACGTAGTAAGACATCAAAATTGTTTAACTTCTAAATTTCAGTAAATATGTAAAATTTTAAGAGAAGTAACAAATGTGGACACCAAACATGAGGCACAAATTTGATAGGGTTGATACTCAAGCATGGCCCAAGTAAAGCTGGATTGTAACAAACACAAGTGCAATGCAAAATAGAGCAAAAAATCTCAAGGCATACACTAATCACTCATGTAACATTAGGATTCAGCAACAACACTGCTTTAAAGACATGCTGTATTCATGGACATGTTGAATTTCTCTAATATATAAAAAACTAAATATCTGTGCAGTTATTTCTAAAAGGAGATCTGGGATCCCTGGGTGGCACAGCGGTTTGGTGCCTGCCTTTGGCCCAGGGTGTGATCCTGGAGACCCAGGATTGAATCCCACGTCAGGCTCCTGGTGCATGGAGCCTGCTTCTCCCTCTGCCTATGTCTCTGCCTCTCTCTGCCTCTCTCTCCCTCTCTCTCTGTATGACTATCATAAATAAATTTAAAAAAAAAATAAAAAAAATAAAAGGAGATCTTATGGCTCTCATGCAGAAATAGTCCAATAAATTTGCATAACAGTATCTTATACTAGTAACTTTATCAAATACATTTTTGTTACTTGAACAAATTTAGAATTTGTCAGATTTTATTTAGACTTGGTGTTAATAATTATTTACAAAGCTATGATGACAAATAAGATATTCACCTTTTGATTTTTTCTGTTTTTAGAAGATATTTAACTTTAACTACTTACAATATATACCAGTAGATCAAAGTACAACATTGGGTTTATCCTTTTTTTGAGAGTTATCCATAGCCAAGTCTGAAAGGAACATCTGTTTTTGGCTGTTTGATGTGTAATTACATTCTTTTTTGCTTCACTTTGAGTTGGTATGACAAGTGTGGTGAGGGTCAACACACAAAAATGTGCCACATTATTTATGACCAAGTTTCTGTGATGCTGTGGGAAGTCTCTGCAGTTCTCTCTAGATATCACCGTACGTTATTATAAAATAGCCGTGTGGTATGCTGTTGCCATTCAGACTGTGTTGAGATCTGCACTGTTATAGTGTGATATGCAGATAACAGGCTATGTTTGGGGACTTCATTGATAGTTTAGTACAATTTTATATTTAGCAGGATTTATGGTTGAAACTGATTTAAGAAACTCAATGTAGCATTCATTTGAGATGGATTTAGATTTCAGAGTTCTATAGAAGATGCAAAATGCCAGTTATACAGGATATTTCTGGTCCTCTAAAAGGAACATTGCCATTTTGATTCAGTTTTTTACTTTTCGATTAGTGCATCACTGGATTTTCCACTGCCAACAGAGCACAATAAAATGTCACATTTTATTTTGTTCTTTAAAAAACTTTATCTCAAAAAAATAAAATAAAATAAAAAATAAAAACTTTATCTCTGATTACCCTGGTGAAAAGTGTAACCTGTCCTCCTAATTTTTTTTCTTTTAATGTTTATTATTAGTCTGGGCATTTAACTTCTCAGAGAATAAGCCATTTTGAATTGCGTTCTTGTCACTATATCTCTGTTATCATGTTGTTTTATAATTACCTGTTAATATGTAGCTTTCTCATTAGACTATACATTTCTTGAAAGTAGGATTTATAGTCTATTTATTTAGATATTCCAGCAGCACCACCAAGCACAAAGTTTGACATAGTGTTTATAGAAACTGAAGACTAGTAAATTCATAAATGAGTGCTGTACCTGGTGGTGATGAAGACTTTGTTAGAAGTGTCTGGAAGGAAAAAGGGGCAGGGGTAGCTGTAGGCTAGCATATGCCAATTGAAAGTTAGGTGTTTATTAAATAGTTGACTATTCCCTGTTGAAGCAGAATAACCGTTGTGCTTAAATAATTGATATAGAGACATAAATAAATAATTGTAATAAGATATGATTGAGTCTATAATAAAGATAGAGAAATGTTCAAGTGAGGGAATAACAACCATATTCAAAATGTTGAAAAATAAAAAGATATTTCAAGATGAGGGCACATGAGCAAAAGATGAAAGTTTGGAGTGAGCACAGCAGATCTGAGAAATGTAATTTGGTTTGGGAGTATCGGGGATATGACCTGGTTGAATGTGTTAGGGCCTGTTTGTGGAAAGCTTTTTATTTTTTTATTTTGTATTTATTTATTTATTTTTTGGAAAGCTTTTTAAACCGTAGGTCATGAGATATCTCTTTAAGTAGAAAAAGTAAACCGTCAGATTTGTTTTTTTTTAAAGTGTGTTTGTGAGTGCATGCGCACATGCGTGACAGTGAAGGAGTTCATCTAGAATCAGGAGAAACTGGTGTAAAAAAAGGAAAAACCAACAAACCCTAATATTTTGAAACATTAGTTCAAATAAAAGGTATTAGAGTAATGACAAAGCCTTGACCGAAGAATGGAGGGAAGGGTCTTGCTTCAGGATGCCAAGTAGGCGGAGCTGACAGGACTTGGGGACTGATTGATTATGTGGAGTTAAGGGAGAGAGGAACTTAGTACTTTAAGTTTCACATAGATAGTAAATAGTTGCTGTTTCCTTCTCACAAACATGAGCTGTTTGGAATTTTAGCCAAGTTTAAAAACCTTCCATTTTCTTTTTATGATTATGAATTACATAAAGCTTTACATTGGCTAAATGGCCATAGGATTATCCCGGACAAAATAATCTTCTCTCGATATTTCTATACTTTTCAGGCGTTATGGAAAACACACCATAAATGTGAAATGATTACCCACTCAAAGGAATATAAGAATGCGATAGACTATTAAATTATAGTATATCCAGGTGGGATCTAGTCCCACATCAGGCTCCCTGCATGGAGCCTGCTTCTCCCTCTGCCTGTGTCTCTGCCTCTCTCTCTCTCTCTCTCAGTCTCTCTCTCTCTCTGTCTCTCTCTCTTTGTATCTCATGAATAAGTAAATAAAATATTAAAAAAAAAAGAAACTTTGTTAGAATAGTGTAAGATGAATATGCACTTTTTATGCTAGTGTTTCATACAATTTTAGGCATTTTCTGTATTACTAGGTACATCGCTAGTACATTCAAAAAGTACTACATTCAAGTAACATTAAGAACACTACTCATTTTCTTAAAACTGATTTCTTAAGCTGATTTGGGGACACTAAGAAATGTAAAATCTCATGTGGGTGGCAGTTCTGTCTATGATTATGTGGTTTCCCTCATTCTTTCCTTTGAAGTATAGCTCAGATGCAATCTCTGATCCATTTTTCAATTACACTAAAATTCTAAGCATTTTGGGAGCTTTCCTTTTCCACACAGAATAGCTGAGAAAGAATCGTTAACTGTATGGAATGTTTGGAAAAAAACAAAAACAAAACAAAAAAAAAAAACAACTGTGATGAGAGTTAATGCTTTGGCAGATCCAGAAGTTGAAGTAGACAAGAAGCCTAGTTTTTCAATTAATCTTGATAATGGTAGTTACTTCTTGAGAATCCTAAGCTGTATTTAATATTTAATGTTAGTTTTGTTCCTGGATATACAATCAAAAACCTCTACAAAGATAGCTTGTGCTTTATAATAAAGCACAAGGTCTATTATACTACCCAGTATATACTACTGATTATTATTATACTACTCACTGTATACTACTCAGTATGTCTACTCAGGTGACATCATATAATTTTGTTAAGCTATTGCTTTTACAGTGGCACATCCTGGAAACTGCTTAGCAAAATGTATTTTCTTTTTCTTCTATTACTTTTTTTTCCTGATGGGCTTTACTTATAGAATAATGACTTTAAGGCTCCTGAAACTTAACTTCTTTGGACTCTGTTATTGGAACAATTACAAATGAGTTCTCCAGCAGCATTTCTTAGATTTTATGGTGTCCATAGACACGTTGTCTAGAAGTTTGCCATTCAAAGATGTATTTTCCTTTAATTGTCCTCAAACACTATAATAATTATACCTTATATTTGTGAACATGTTACATTTTAAAAACTGTTTAAATGCATATTATTTTTTAGAGAATCTCTAGGAAATACAGGAAAAAATAATAGTATTCTCAATTTACAGGTGTTGAACTCGTCTTGAAATGAACAAATTAATATCCCAGAGATCCATTTATTGAACAAACATTTATCGTGTATCCACAATGTGCAGGTCTATTCCAGGAACTGTGGAAATCTAGGAGAACAAAACAGATGAGTTCTTGCTCTCATTAAGTTTATATTCCAGTGGCTTTAATTGAACAATATAGATTGGCTGATTAAGTGAAGGAGCCTAGACCAGAAACTGTGCCTTTTGTCTTGATTGTTTGAATACTTAAACTTAGTACATATATAAAAGGAAGATGCCAATTAGCATTATAAGGCTTTCAAGTATATGGCTTTTTTTTAACTTTTCACATTCTCTGTGAGTCTACAGTGTGTTCCAGGAAAAAAAAAAAAAAAAATCTCTACTCAGGTGATTACAGAGGTGTGAACAAGGAGGCTGGGGAACCTGGTAATAAGCATTACTTCCCTAGGGCTAAGGAGACAAGGAGCAGAAACAGTGGTACAATTTGCTGAAAGCTGGAGGCATGCAGATGTGTTTTCCAGCAATGGCGGTAATGGTAAGGTGGCCAGACTGCTGGGATAAGCCCATGAAATGTGACAAAAAGGACCTGACTTCCTTCTCTTCCCACCTTTCAAACTCTTGGTAGTAACTTTCATTGTCTGAATTGGAACCTGCAAAATAGTATGATGGCATGAGCTATAAGGTCAGATTTGGAGGGCACAGAGTAAGAGAGAAATACATATAATTAGGATTTGGAAGCCAACAGAGAATAAAGAACACTTATTTATTTATTTATTTATTTATTTATTTATTTATGATTTTTTAATTTTTTATTTATTTTTTTCACTTCTATATTTAAAAGAGAAACTGGGTGCTTTATCATTAATTGTGTCATATATGCCAAGTCTTTCTGGATCATTCCTCTAATTTTCCCCTATGGAACTTGTCCACTCTTTACCCCTTAGCTGCCCAATTCCTTTGTTCCTCATAAGTGCACTATAATAGGTACCAAAGAAATATGTTTCTTTTTTTTTTAAATGATTTTATTTATTTAGTCATGATAGACACACAAAGAGAGGCAGAGACCTAGGCAGGGGTAGATGCAGGCTCCCTGCGGGGAGCCTGATGCGGAACTCGATCCCGGGACCCTGGGACCACAACCCGAACTGAAGGCAGATGCTCAACCACTGAGCCACCCAGGGGCCCCAGAAATATGTTTCTTAGATGTTATGTTTTGTGTACTATTAGTCTTTACCAAGCTATAAGCTCTCTGAGAATGGGCTGTGAGTCTCTTTTCCCTCTTTCTTCCTCTTCCTTCTTTTCAGACAGCCAGCATGTTACTTGGCCTTCATATTTGTTGACTGAATGCATAGTTGAATGATTGATAAACAGACAAGGAAAAAAAGATTCTCAGAGTTATCTGGCTGTTCAATTCCTGGGTTGGTGACAATTAAAAGTTGTAGGAGAAAAGCAATTATTATCTGGCTGATAAAGTATCTGTGCCTGTTAATACAAATTATCATGTATCCTAGTATATAAAGAAGAAAAATATTTTGTCTTGGGAAAAAAAACGTAACTTGTCCTAAAATTGTGAGGTATACGGTACCTCCTAAAATTAGGAATGTTGAATAGCAGGTTTGCTTTTGCACTCAAGAAAAATACAGTTCTTTCCGAATACTCCCATTTTAATAGGGAATTCTGTGTTTCAACTTTGAGAACGTGCCCCCTATTCACCGTTCAGTAGGCGTACAGACAGATTGGCTATACTCTGTCATGAGATTTCACACTGACATGGAAAAAAATATTTTTCTAAAAAATTAAAAGAGTAAAAAGGGGCAGCCCGGGTGGCTCAGCGGTTTAGCACTGCCTTCAGCCTGGGGTGTGATCCTGGAGACCCGGGATTGAGCCCCACGTCGGGCTTCTTGCATGGAGCCTGCTTCTCCCTCTGCCTGTGTCTCTGCCTATTTCTCTACGAATAAGTAAATAAAATATTTAAAAAAAAAAAGAGTAAAAGGTATATTTATTGTTTTATATATTTATATACGTAATTATAAAATCCTCTTAGGCTTATATATCTTATAAAACAGCCATTTTTTTTTTTTTTTTTTTTAATTCATGAGAGAGAAGGGTGTGGGGTGGGGCAGAGACACAGGCAGAGGGAGAAGCAGGCTCCATGCCAGGAGCCCAAGGCGGGACTCGATCCCGGGACTCCAGGATCACACCCTGGGCCAAAGGCAGGCACCGAACCGCTGAGCCACCCAGGGATCCCCAAAACAGTCAATTTTGACTTAATAAAACTTTACTTCATTAAAGGAAATATATCATTCATTGTTACAGGTAGAGGAGTAGAACACAGTAAGCCTAAGGAAATATTTTTAAAAGTTCTGTTCTTTCTGGGACAGTATCACGGTATAGAACAAGAATAATGAATGTGTAGAGATGTTACAACCAGTGATTACTTTTCATATACTGAGAAGTATTTTCTGTAGCCTTAAAAATAGGAAGTAAAAAGGGGGATGCTAAATTGATGTGTAAAAACAAATCATTTCCAAGTATCAGGCTTATTTACTTAGAGGAGTAGATGTACCAGCTCAACTGTTAAACTCTTTATGGAATGATGAAAAGAGTCCATCATTTCTTTCATATTCAAAAGATGATAATTACTTTAAAAATAAGTCCAAAGTTTACTGCCAAGTCAAAGGCTCTGAAATACAAAGTAAATGTTAAATTCTGCTCTTAACTTTGTGAGACAGGCAATGAAAATCATACAAAGGCCATATACATGCAAAGGCCATACATGCAAAAGCCATATTTGGCCTTTCTGCTGACATTAGTTACATGAATTTGTCTTTTGAGTCTGTGTTAGAATACAAGTTAAAAATGTTAAGTGATGCTTGCTGTTTTCTTTCATACAGATGATTTTTTTCTTATCTTAAAATAAGTCTCAATATGATTTCCACTTTATTTTAAAGTCCTCTTTTTAGATTTTAAATATTATTTTCAGTTATATTTTTTTAAGAAAATAGATCTTTGTAAAAAATATCAGATACATTTATTGGGTGAGAGGAATTACATTGTAGTGCTACACATTTTAAATGCTCATTATTTTACGAAATTTTGAAATGAATCCTTTTGTGATCTGAGAATCATCTCAGTATTTTTACATTTAAATTTATACATTAAAAAAATAAATTTATACATGTGTTTTCTTAAATCAAGAAAGTACTAAGTATGCTATTTTACTCTCCGATTTGCATTAGTTTGACAGGTAAAATAAAATGCAAACTACAAAAGATATACAATTCTGATATTGAATACAGATATATATATATATTTGTGTAAATATATATTTTCATTTTCAAAATAGAATTTATTTCTGTAATAAAGAATTAAAATATGGCTGTGAAAGTAGAAAATAATATAGAAAAATATTTAAAATGTGCAATAGTAATTTTAGAGTAAAGGTAGTTAAGCATTAGAGTCCATGCTCAACTTCTACTTGAAAGACCAACCAGTATTTTATATATTAACTACACTGGAAAACACATACTACTTGCAATTTCAATTAACAGTTATAATTCAAAAACAGATTTATATACTTGGTAAGGCCCTTGTGAAAATATAAGTATAAATTTTGAGGATATATATATATATATATATGTATAAATTCCTATGAGAATGTATTTTTTGGTTGTTTTCCCATTGTTTACATGAAGTTGAACTCGAACATAATTTCATTAATATGGAGTTAGCAATACAACCAGGAATTTTTTTTAAGTATAATTGATATATAATATTAGTTCCAGTATGCAACATACCAACTTGATATACAATAAACTTCCTTTAAAAAAAAGATTTTATTTATTTATTCATGAGAGACACACAGAGAGAGGCAGATACATAGGCAGAGGGAGAAGCAGGCTTCTGAGGGGAACCTGATGGGGTCCTGGGATCATGACCTGAGCCGAAGGCAGATGCCCAACTCCTGAGCCACCCAGACACCCTGCAATAAGCCTCCTTACCATCTGTCACCATACATAGGTTTTTACAATATTATTTACTGTATTCTCTGTGCTGTACATTATATTCCCATGCCTATTTATTTTATAACTTGAAGATTGTGCTTTTTTAATCCCCTTTTTCTATTTCATCAATTGCCTTTCACCCTCTATCCCTGGGCAAACATCAGTTTGTTCTCTATATCTGTAAGTCTACTTCTGTTTGGTTGTGTTTGTTCATTTGATTTGCTTTATATATTACATATGCAAATAAATCATAAGGTATTTGTGTATCTCTCCCTGACTTGTTTCACTTAGCCAATGCGCTCTAGTTCCATCCATGTTGTTGCAAATGGCAAGATTTCAATTTTTTTGTGGCTGGGTAGTAGTCTATCACACACACTAGTGCACACACACACACACACATCATATATTCTTTATGTATATTAGGATTTTTGTTGTCTTTGGATAAGTTCCCACAAGTGATACTGCAAGATCATATGACAGTTCTAGTTAATTTTCTAGGGAACCTCCATGATGATTTCCATAGGGCTATACCCATTTGCATTCACACCAACAGTGCATGAGGGTTCTCTTTTCTCCACACTTTCACTAACACTTATTATTTCTTGGGGATTTCTTTTGTTGTTTTTGATACTTTTTTTTTAGAACCTTTTTTTTTTTTTTAAGATTTATTTATTCATGAGAGACAGAGAGGCAGAGACACAGGCAGAGGGAGAAGCAGGCTCCAAGCAAGAGCCTGATGTGGGACTCGATCCAGGGGCTCCAGGATCACACCCCGGACTGAAGGTGGCGCCAAACCGCTGAGCCATCCAGGCTGCCCTGTTTTTGATACTTTTTAAGACATTAAGACTGGTATGAGGTAACATCTCACTGTGGTTTTGATTTGCCTTTCCCTGATAATTAGTGATGATGAGCATCTTTTCGTGTATCTGTTGATCATCTATACATCTTCTTTAGATAAATGTCTATTCCTCTGCTCCTTTTTAGCCAGAATGTTTGCTGATATTGAATTGTATGAGTTCTTTATATATTTTGGATGTTAATCTATCAGATACATCGTTTGCAAATACCTGCTTCTATTCAGTAGATTGCCTTTTCATTTTGTTGTTTTCCTTCACTGTCCAAAAGTTTTTTACAGTTTTGATGTACTCCCATTTGTTTTTACCTTTTGTTTTCCTTGCCTGAGGAGACAGATCCCACAAAATATTGCCAAGACCAGTGTGAGAGAGTTTACTGCGTATGATTTCTTCTAGTTTTGTGATTTTAGGTCTTAACATTTAAGTCTTTAATTCATTTTGATTTTACTTTTGTATATAGAGTAAGAAAGTGGCTCAGTTTCATTCTTCTATAAGTAGCTGTGAAGTTTTCCCAACACCATTTACTGAAGAGACTGTATTTCCCCCATTGTATATTCTTACTTTCTCTGTTGTAGATTAATTAACCATCTAAGCATGGGTTTATCTTAGGGCTCTTTATTCTGTTCCATTGATCTGTTCCATTTGGGTTCTTTTGTGTTCCATAATGTCATTGATATTTTGATAGTAATTGCATTATATCTAGATTACTTTTTTGCCTTTTTACTTAATAATTGAAATGCATTTTGACATAGTCTTATAAATGGACATTTAAACTCAGTATGAACTCTAGCATAATTTAATTTGATGAATTTTTTTAAACCTCTTGTAAGTTTACTTAAAAACTTGCTCAAAAAAAAAAAAAAACAACCTTGCTCCCTTCAATTCTTTATTTATACTTGGAATGTACTTTTTAAAAATCTTTTTCACTTTATATTATCTCCAATGGACTAAGGGATATTTACACAGAGTAATATTGATAGATATATGATAATCTACGATTACCCTGAATTCTAGCTCTTTGCCAAATTAAATCAGCCAATATTTCTATGGCACCTACTTAATACCAGTTCCTGGTCATAGTCAGATATTACCCTAGTTATAAATAAACAAAACTACTTTTTAAAAAGTGTTCTTTATTCTGTTATAAAGACAACATTTACAGGGTATACATAAAAACAAACTAGTAGTAACTCAGTCTGTATTAGTATTCTAGGGCTGCCATAATAAAATATCACAGATTGACTATTAAACAATAGAACTTTATTTTTTTTACAGTTCTGGAGGCTAAAAGTCTGAGATAAAATTGTTAACAGGACTGATTTCTTCTGAGGCCTTACTCATTAGCTTATAGATGACCCTTTTCTCCTTATGTCTTCTTGTAGTCTTTTTTTAGGTTGTGTCTGTGTCCTAATCTTATAAAGAGACCAGTTGTATTGAATTAGGACCTGCCATAATGACTTCATTTTACCTTAATTATTTCTTTATAGGTTTTATCTCCCAATAAGGTTACATTACAAGGTTAAGAGTTTGTATACACACACACACACATATAACTCTCTCTCTCTCTCTGGTTGCTTGGGGAACACAGTTGAGCCCATTAATACTAAGTCTAGGCAAGTTCATTTTATCCTTGATTAGCAATGAGAAAATGGGCATAAATTGCTATAGAAAAAAGAAGTATGGACTGTCAGATGAAGGGGAATTTCCCCTGATTCTTACTGATTCCTATAGCTTGGTTTGGCTTTAGTAATACAATTTTACAATCTGTAAGTAGAACACAATTCAAAAGTAAATGAAGGCAGCTTTCTTAGAAGAAAAACTGAACTCATTCTGGAAACAATGATTAATTATTCCATTTTGTAGACTTAAGAGGATCATCCCCAAATATTTCCTTTTATTATGTTTCTTAACTGAGTAAATGATTTTGCCATCCTGCTATTGCTCAATCCAGAAAGTAAAGAATTGTTTTCCATTCCTCTCTACCACACTTTTCTCCATCTTTCCTGCCACTCCCAATTCACCTCATCATCAGCACCCAGTCTCTGAACCTTGCAGATATTTTTCCTTAATATGTCAACTCTATGTCCCCTTTTTCCATTCCTGCTTCTGCTTGGTTTAATTTTTGAGTACTTAACTATATGGATCCCTAACAGTTTCCCATGCTTCCAAACTGGTGGCTTCCAAATCATTCTTCCCCATGTTGTCAATGATTTCATTAAATACAGCATTGGTCCATTTGCTCTATTGTTCAAAATCCTTGAATGACACTCCATAACTTCTAGAATTCAGTTCACATGCAAAGTTTTCCTTAAATTGTTCCTTCTCTTTACCTCTTTCTAATCTCAACCCTCTCTACTCATTATCATCAGATAGGGCCTTCCCTCAAACTGTGGAGCACTATGGCTTAATTCTCTGACTTTGTCATGTGGTTTCATACCTCTAAAGTTTTAATTAAGATCTTTTTTTCTATTTAGTGTTTTTTTTCTTTGCATCTTCTTCGTCAAGATAACTCATATTTGCTTATATCATTAAGATTTTTCCAAGAAGCGTTTCATAAAAACATTCATTCCCATTGAAATACCTGCATGTTTCAAGTTAATGGAGACAAGAATGTGCTATGGGAAATATGGAGTCTAGATGATTTTATAGAACACAATTCCAGGGCAGCCCCGGTGGCTCAGCGGTTTAGCGCCGCCTTCAGCCCAGGGCGTGATCCTGGAGACCTGGGATGGAGTGCCATGTCGGGCTCCCTGCATGGAGCCTGCTTCTCCCTCTGCCTGTGTCTCTGCCCCCTCCCCGCCGTGTCTTTCATGAATAAATAAATAAAATCTTAAAAAAAAGAAGACACGATTCCAGTTGTGCGATTTACTTCAGCACTAGGGGAGGTGAAGTTTTTAATTATAGAAACTTATGAAATTTTCTGAGGTACATGGTTAATAGGTGCTTGGAGTCTATTTTTCCTGATAATATCATTCTCTTAGAATATAAAGAACACCCACATTTTAATACTAAGAGTTTAAGTCTTCTGAGATTATGAGTGGAATTAAAAACTTCATGGTATTGTATAGATACTAGTTGCTAGACTGACATTAAAAAGAGACTATTTATAGATATACTGCTTAAAAATGATCTCTTTATTTGACCAATTATAGTTGAGCATTGATCCAGCCTCTCCTTCACTATTTTGGTTATACCTGAATTTCCTCAACCATTCATGTAATTCTATTATGTTCCAAGCACAAAATCCATTCATAGGTCACAGCGAATTGAATCTGATGACAGCTTAATTTTCCACTGCTCATTCTTAGGAATCGGTTCCTATGCTGTTCAATTCAGTGAATATTTAGGTCAGGAACTGACTTAAACCAAGCACTGATTGGCTTTACATTGGATGAGGAGTTGATTTTGAAAAATCAGACACTTAACATCGACACATTGACATTTGATTTTAAGACATTAAACAAATTTCTTACACCAGATTTTTTTCAATAAATCTGATTGCTTATACCTGGAGGAAAAAGCTAAATGTGTATTAACCTATGTATTTCATAGAGCACATTGTAATTTTTTCATTACACTGAAATAGACATAGGTAGGCTGTATAGAGAGACACACACACATATATACAAAAATAGGGAACAAACCAAACAAAAATTATTATAATATGTGCATTGTATTTTATTTTTAAAGATTTTATTTATTTATTCATGATAGATATATACATATATAGAGAGAGGCAGAGACACAGGCAGAGGGAGAAACAGGCTCCACACAGGGAGCCCGATGTGGGACTCGATCCTGGGACTCCAGGATCATTCCCTGGGCCAAAGGCAGGCGCCAAACCGCTGAGCCACCCAGGGATCCCCTGTATTTTAGTTTTAAAAGGAAGATATACTATTACTTATTAAATTGGTCCTGATAAAAATGTAGCAGGATTTTTTTGCAATGCATATGATTTTTAAAAGAACCTCATCTTTATAGACAGGTGCCATTTGACTTTCTTACATTTGCTTACATTTGCTTTGCTTTCCACCTTAGTCTCATCCTGTCTATACACAAATACTACTGTTGAGACCTAGTTGACACAGCTGTAGATAGCAAGGTAATTGCATCAACTCTAATTTTGGCTTCGTAGATCATTAGGGGATCTTATTCATGGTTTGTATGCTGCAGATGCCAATATTACTTGGTAACTTCACTTTTTTCCACCTGTGGAAATTTTTATGACTATTGAATCTAAATATTTACAGTTTATTCAACCTGTCAGGGTGTTTTTGTTTATCTACAGACTGTCTCACAACATGTCCTATGATTAACATAAAACATCATAAAATGTATTCTGGGGAAAATTATATAATAGCTTTTTAACTGAATTTTTCAATTTATTTCCAGTAGTATATTTTATGGCTAAATATTAAACACCTGAAATAAGAATGTATAGTGGAAAGATTGGCAGGATTCCATTTAATGAAGTCAAGTAAGAACTTAGAAAACCATCATTCTTCTAAAAAATATACTATTTTAAAAATACCATATGCTTATAAGATAGGCAGCTTTTTTTTCTGTTTCAGCAACTGCTTCACTTGGTTTATTATATTTCTTATACCTAAGTATGGAATTCTGGAGTTCTGGGGAGGACATTAGATACCATCTACACATATTCACTTTACAAATTAGGAATGAGGTTAAGTGACTTTCATAATTCCACATAGTTAATGACATTGGGAGAAAAATCAAGAGTCAGGACTTTTAACTGAAACCCTCAATGATGTCAGCACTCAAGATGTACAATGATTCCTCATTATTATTATTTTTTAACAGCAGGATGAAAAATTGTGTATTCAAAATTATCTTTGTTACTTATTATTATCCATTTACTTATCTATGTAATTATTTATATATTCAGTTGTGGCTACTCAGTGTTCTAAACTGATCAATTAATGTTTGAGAAGTTCTATCAAAAATTTTTAAGAAATTACATTAATTCACTGTGAGCATGTTTAAAATCAGTGGACATAAAAGAAATATGAGAGACATTCCTATCTATTTACAGAAAAGAATCTTGAAAAAAAATCTCAAAAGCAATCTAATTTTATTGGTTAATTATATTGCCTCATGGCATGTAGAAATAAACAATTTTGAGGTTGGAATACTAATAATAGTATGACTATTATAAACCTTATAGTTTTCAGATGGATATTTGTTGATTCTGTCTTATTTTATTAGGTTTTACTGGGCAATAATGTATTTTCTTATTTGGGTGTTACCTGGCCACACTAACATGCTAATGCACTTTTTTAAAGCACTTGTGTTTTTTGGAGTTTTTATGAGCTTTTCTCAAATATTTATTTAAATTCTAGTTAGTTAACATAGAGTATAATATTGGTTTCAGGAGTAGAATTTAGTGATTCATCACTTACATATAACACGCAGTACTCATCAGAGGGTCCTCTGATTAAACCTATCACCCATTTAGCCCATCCCCCTTCTACCTCCCTCCACCAACCCTCAGTTTGTTCTGTATAGTTAAGAATCTCTTATGGTTTGTGAAAGCACTGTTTGAATGAGTGTCCGAATGAAAGGACTAAACAACTGTTGTACAGAAGTGCTAGGAATTATTTCCTAGTGTTCATGGTTAGAGACTTTTTAAAATTTAATGTCTATATTTTCATTAGACTATATAGGCTATATAGACTATAGACTATATAGGCTATATAACTTCTGTTAACGACATGCAGAAAAACTGGAATAACTTTGAAATTATTCAAAATGCCAGCAGAAGTTCTGTGAATCAGACTTATGTGCTCAAACTTACAAGGACTCGAATCATTATGTCAATTGGATATTAACTCAGACATACTTTTGGGCCTGAGTATAATTCTGAATTAAAATGGACATGACCCATGAATTTCTATGAAACTAGTTTCATGTTAAATTAGATTCTGTAGAAATATTCAGAAATATTCAAATGTTATAATTTTTCTCTTGTTTATACATTTTCCAGAACCAGTTTCCAGAATCTCCTGAAATTAAACTCTTTAGATAACCCTATTACTAATTATTTGTAATGTTTTTTATTAAGATTATGCAGAAATCAAATAAGTAAGTTTTAATGTATGCTTAGATGCTCCATTTTTTCTTAATCAAAGTATAGCAAATTTATGCTTTTTATTCATAATTTGAATTTCTCTGACCTCTGCATTTCTTTATAAGTAGGAATTCCTTTTGATACTGACTCCTTTACCAGAACACAATAGTAGGATCTATATTTTCATTTAAAAATTCTCATATAAATTTACCTAATAATAATAATTCCATTTAATTTGATTGAACAACGTCAGTTAACATTGAAAATATATTACTATCTTTAGGTATCTACAGGTTTTAAATTTTGTTTACCTTTTATATCAGTTTTTTATTTACCTTTCACTTGTCTTATTTTATGCAATATAAAATTGTAAATTTTACTTGAGTAAAATCAAGTTCTAACAAATGGATGCATATAGTAAAGATTGAACCACAGAAAAATAGAATAACTGCTTAATGTTAACAGCTGATTTGTAAAACATCTATGAGTTTTCTTCAATCCTATAAGACTATTGTTTATTTATTAATTTTTTAATTTTAATTCCAGTATAGTTAACATACAGTGTTATATTAGTTTCAAGTGTACAATATAGTGTGTCAACAATTCTGTGCGTGACTCAGTGCCCATTGAGACAAGTGCACTCTAGAATCACCTATTTCATCCATCCCCCTACTCCCTCCCCTCTGGTAACCATCAGTTTGTTCTCTATGTTAAGACTCTGTTTCTTGGTTTTTCTGACTCTTTGTCTTTTCCCTTTACTTGTTTGTTTTGTTCTATAAGACTATTTTTAACATTGAAATATAAGTGATAGTTCTTCAGGTATTTAAAAATAAATTACTCATGGTCTTGGGTAACTCTTGCTCTAAATATATGTATATCCAAATACGCTGACTATACCTATGTTTATATTTTGTCAGGGTGACATCCAGCAGCTGCTGATCATAGGTGACCCCAAAGCAGCATATGACTACTGTGAGCATTATAGTCCAGACTGTGACTCTTCAGTGCCCAAGGCCGCTCAGGCTCAGGAACCGCAGATTGATGAGGTGAGGACCATAAGATCAGGGCATGTTTTCTCATTTCGAGGGTATGGACCTAGTCCTGCAGTTTTGAGACTGTTTTTGTTATTCAATTTTAATTACACTATACTTTGTATTTAATAGTGTTTTACTATTTAATATTAGGAAGAAGTGATTAAGATTTTTGGTGTTTTTTCCTCTTCAGTGCTCTGTTACTTAAACTTCTTAAAAATAGAGATACCTCACTTGTATACTGTGTATATAAGCATATTTCATTTTTTGGGGGGGTGAGAAAAAGATATTTATCTAAAAGCTATATTTCTGCAACATAAATATCTAAAAGCTGTATTTCTGCCCTTGGCAGTAAAATAATTAACAGACTCAAGATAAGGTGACATATCCTCTGGTGTACTTGCCTTTGGCAATTCAGGCATGTGAGAAAGTGACATTAGAGCTATCTTAGTGTTTCAGGCTGTGATGAGTATTTATTTATTTATTTATTTATTTATTTATTTATTTATTTATTTTTATTTATTTTTTAAAATTTTTAAATTGTTTTCTTTTTTTTTTTCTGTGATGAGTATTTAGAGAGATTTTTTTTTCTGTTTCTTACAGGACTATGCTACATTTATATGTATGTTTTCTTTTTCTCCCACAAAATTTCATATAAAGAGCAATGAAATGAAAAGCAGTTTGATCTAAATACAATAATTAAAACTATCCATGTCCTTTGATTCATATTATATCACTTTATTTGAAATCCAGGTGTGAAGCCATTCTTCCCGGCTATTTTTGCAAGAAAATTTATCATAATAAAATTTGACCCTATTCTCTTTCAGACCAAAAAATAAGTTCGCATAACCATGGCAATTTTTTCATAATTGAATATCCAAAAAAAATAATACAGCATAGTATACTCTGATCCAGATTTTTTAGTAGAATCCTTTGATGTGGACCTTCTGGAAATTAAAAAACAAGCAAACTGGAAGGAATTTAGTCTTTAGTTGGCAGCAAAACAATTTTTTTTAGGTTCTTTTTTCCTCAAGGTGAAGAGTGTTAAGTTTTAGAAGAGGGGTTTCGAAGTTTGAAAACATCAAGGTTGCCTTTATGTTTGAAAAAAGCTCAAATAACATTCTTCTTACTTTCTAAATGTACTATTTGGTGCCATCTTTTGAGCTTGACTATTTACAAGAAGTTAGGATCTTATCTTTTATTTTAATTTATTGTTATTTTTGCATGTGAGTTCGGTTAGGATTCTACTAAGGCACTATCTAAACACTTGAGATCTATTTGTTGACATCACTTTTTAAAGTATGATCTTGAATTCTATTGCACTGATATTTTCCATGACTTATTATTAATGTTTGTTTTAAAACAGGATAAAGTCTTAAGAAGCTGACAGAAAAGCAAATATGAGAGAGAAAAGAGAAATTGATTGGGTAGTTGTGTTTCTTTTTTCCACAGTTTTCCAGTGCCTCTTTTTTTTTCCCTCCCCCTCAGGATTTATTTAAACAGTTTGTGTGTGTGTGTGTGTGTGTGTGTGTGTGTGTGTGAATTCCAAGAGGATAGGTAAAATACCATTAGGTTTAGTGCTTTAACGCCTTAGAGATTGTGATGATTCAGTATTAAAATTTGTAACATTTATACATGTTATACATGTTTGAGATTGCTGAGATTTATTTCGCTCCTATTTTAAGAAAGATAAGTTTTGTTCTTTTTAGCAACAGATATGGCTCTGATTTTTGGAAGAATGAAGGTATGCTTTCTTAATATATCGCCTTGAGGTGTTTTATTACAATACGTTAATGCTATCATGTCAGTTAAACTGAGTTTTTTTAAAGCAAAATAGTTTAATTTGGATAAAAACGTAAATTTTAAAAGCAAATTTGCCCCTTTCTACGTTAGCTGTTGATAATGTATATTTAACATTCTGTTAAGTCAAACTTGTTTTTAGTAGGAATTTGAAGAGAAAAACAATGTATTGCTTTAATAAAAACTGCATGGAAATCTTGTTGGATGATGGTATAATGGATATAGCATTTCTTACCAGTTTCTATTATTGACTGTGTTGCAATGAAGTTTTTTTCCCTATCATAAATTACATTGATACTTCAATATTAAAACCATTCTGTACACTTATGAAATAAACTGGTTAACCAAATTAGTAAACAGTCCTTATATTAGTATTAGTCCTTGTATTAGCCATTAACATGTCATTATATTTCAAATATGCATTTTACTAATTGATCTGCAGATATTCTTCTTGTATGACATAGGGAGTGATGTTATTTCCAGTGAATAAAGAATGTAAAATACAGTATAGAGGATTGACCATACATGTCACACTTTATAGCACTTACTTTTCCATTAATAAATTCATGACATTGCATACTCATTATTCTAATTTGAATTAATAGATGTGTCAATTTCTTTTACAAATTAACTCAAGTATGCTTTTTCCAACTTAAATTTTGTCTAGCTCATACCCTCTAAATAACATCTTCTAAGTCATTCTTAAGATTCTATTGTTACACAACATCACATCCTCATTATACAGTGAAATGCATAATGTAGCTAGATTTGAATATAGTCATTATATCATCAAATTTTAATTCTATTTGAACCTATATAACACCATTTATATAGAAGAGTAACTAATATCAAACTTTAATTCTATTTGAACCTATACAACACCATTTATATAGAAGAGTAACTAATATTAAAATTATGATGTTTGGGGATTTTCTCAAGTTATATTATTTTATTACAAGAAATTAAATGTGAAATCTATATATGGTTATTTATTAATATATTATGCAAACTATAGTATCTTATACATAGTAGCAAATGACATTCTTTTTTTATAAAAAGTGAACAAGGAAGGTGAAGCAAAGGTAAGGTAATATTTTATAGAGAAATTTAAAAAACAACTGACTTCCACATATGTATTACCTTAATCTTTTTTGTACTTAATATTTATCATATATTCTGGTTCTCAAAGATTTTTCTAACAAATTAAACAAGAAGAGATTATGACATTGCTAGAAGACCCTATCTCCTCACACACTATAATTAATGCTAGGATACTCACATACTAAAACTAAAATCATTCCATCGCTGCGTGTCTTTTTGCATGTATTCATCTCATTTATTACAACTAGTTCTCTCTCTTTTAAGGCACCCCAAAATTCCATAGTAAGAATAGAGAATCATCTTCAAAAATAGATTATAAAGCTTCATGTATACTAGTGCTACATCAACTCAATACCATCACCAAGGGGATATTGTTTAAATAAAGAAATAAGAGCAGGGGCGCCTGGGTGGCTCAGTTGTTGAGTGTCTGACTCTTGATTTTTGGCTCAGGTCATGATCTCACTGTTATGAAATCAAGCCCTACTTTAGGTTCCGTGTTCACTGGGGAATCTGCTTGAGATTCTTTCTCTGTCCCTCCACCCTTACCCTCTCTCTAAAATAAATAAATGAATCTTTAAGAAAAATGAAAGATAAGACCAGTCTGGTTGGTCTTCATTTGGAAAGAGTTTAAAAAGAGGAGAAACTTATGGAGGTTAGATTTTTCCACCTACAAGAAAAAACAAAAACAAAAACATGACATGAAGTTGGCGCATATTGATACATTTCTGAATACCATTCTCCACTTAAGATGCATTAAACTGTGCATTTGAAAAATCTGCCCTTTGTGTGTTTGCTTATTGTCTTTTGTTTTTAAAACTCATTATAAATGCACTTGGTTTTGAAAAGTCTGCTTAATTTTAAAAATCTACAGCATAAAATAAACTGTCAAATCTTTTTTATGATTTACTTCTTTCTGTCAGCTAATAGCTATATAAATTTAATATTTCTTATTCCATCATGATTGACCATAACTATAGAAAAAATATTCATTATACAATATTCAATCTCCATTAATGTCTTTTTGATATGTATCTAAATTAAATATGTAATCATTTTATTTATTTAATTATGTTATTAATAATGTCTACATTAACTTTCCTAG
This sequence comes from Canis lupus dingo, assembly GCF_003254725.2. Lineage (NCBI taxonomy): Eukaryota > Metazoa > Chordata > Mammalia > Carnivora > Canidae > Canis > Canis lupus. The sequence goes on from NC_064248.1 coordinate 47,252,809, forward strand.
AAGTAGTTGGCATTATATCTTGATTGCAGAGGCATGAAGAAACAAATATTCAGTGTTCTATATGTGCATTTTTCTATTTTACCAAATTCTGTACAAATTCAATTAGGATAAAGCTCTGTTGAAGTTCTTTGTATGTATATTCATTGATAATGAAGTTATTAATGAGTAGAAAACATTATGAATCCATTTGAATTAATTTAATCAAATCAGAGTTTTGACAATCGTAAAGAAAACTAAAGACGTGTCTATGTTTATATTTCAATATGACCTTTGGCAGAACCATCCAGAAAGTTCACTTTAGTGAGAATATTTCATCAAAGGCTAGATGTATAATGTTGCCAAGGGATCAGTTTTGGACATGTCTCATTATAGATCTGTGAAATTTGTACTCATTTGCATTGCTATAGTTAATAGAGCTTATTAGAAGGCACAGTGATCACAATTTTTAAAAGACATATGGTCAACAGTTATTTTTTTGGCAGATCAAAAGGCTTTTCTGGCATTTTTGAAATGCCAAGAAATCCAGTTGGGGTATAATTGGAATTTCACCAGATATAATACTGAGGGAATTCCAAATAGGTTGCCTTTAGCATATAAATACTAAAGATTCAGCTTATTGAGTTTGCTGCTTAATATTTTATGTATACATGACCTTGGTTTATTTATAGTTATTTTTGTGAAAATGATGATTTATATATTTTTCACAATAGCTATATTCTTATTTACAAATTAAAGTTCTGATAGAGATAGTTAACTTTGAAGTATTACATTATTTTCCATGTCATTCAATATGTATGACGGTCTTGTACATCCCTCTATTAAGAAACATAACTCTTTCCAACTCAATTATTTTAATACAGAAGGATCTAGTATAAAATACTATTTTCCAGTGTGAGTTCAGTTTCATTAGTTTACGAGGTCTAAGTGCTATGCTTTTTTGATAGAGAAAACAATATTTTTGAAAGCAAAAATAATGTATTAACCAGAGACAGATCTAATTTTGAATCTTTTAATGTTTCACAAGTAATCTGTGCTCGTTTTGATCTGAAATCTCTAGCAATGAAAAAATAAAATCTAAAATTTATTTAGAATTTATTTAGATTTATTTAGAGATTCTAAATAAATTTTAGATTTTAGTCTTTCATTAGTTTCAGTATTCTGTATAGGCTCCTCTTCCTTGCATTTCCTTTCCTCTCCCCTTTCGACTCACAGCATACACATTCTTTCATACGTGGAAAGACTACTCTCCATATTTTAAATTTTAAGCATGTAGTTTAATGGGGGAGGGGAAGTACCCATTGAAATTACAGTAAAATTCTTAAAGAGGGGCCTTGTGCAACAATTTTTACAAATAAAAATTAACATGAATATTTAACCACTGCGACCATGTACATAACTGCTGTGTTCAAAATAAGTCATTAGCTATAGGTTTTGAATATTAATTAATTTTGAATTAATATTCAAAATTTTTAGTTTCATCACAATCCTAATCACAATTCTGCTCTTAAAAAACCTGCTTTGTCACTCCTATGTTATTATACTCTGTATAGGAAAGTATAATACTTCTTGTAATACAAAATAACATTTAAATAACAGCATTTCCTTGCCTCTTAACCTTTACCACAAGTAAAAGTTAAGACAGTTACCACTTTGTTGTTAGTATTACTTGCAACTAACAAAGTCGCCTGATATTTTTTCCTTTGCAATGTAGTATGCACCTGAGGATATAATGGAATATGACTATGAGTATGGGGAAGCAGAGTATAAGGAGGCTGAATTTGTAACAGAGACACCCACTGTAACTGAGGAGACAATAGCACAAACCGAGGTAAAAACAAAGTAGCACCTCTGTGTATGGTGTCCTGTTTGTTATTCTGTGGTTTCCTATGTCCGCTGTTCTTCAAACTCGTCATGAGCCTTTCATTCACCTGATTTCTATGAACCAATAACTGTGATTTTTATTTGACAGTAGCCGTCCTGAAGGAATGTTGCTCATTTTGCTTTGCTTGTTCTTCCTTTCATCCATGCTCTTCATTTCCCTTTCCACTTTATTTATGTTTCCCATTCCATCTTTCACCACGTTTTACAGAAAAAGAAATCCAATTTCAAAAAGAAGACGAGGACAGTGGCCACTAACTCAAAGGAAAAATCCAAAAAGTTTACACCCCCTAAATCTGAAAAATTTGCGTCCAAGAAGAAGAAAAGTTATCAAGCAGCAGCAAAAGCCAAACTAGGGGTAAAGGTAGCAAAGAAAAAGCAATCAAGATCTGTCCTAGATAAGCTGGAAGATCTCTGATGATGAGTCATTGTCCTAACCCAACTAGATAAATGCTCATTTGGCTAATCTGATAACCCAATTAAATCATGATTTCCCTCAGTTTGGGATTACTTTACATTTTTATAATTGCTTTTCTTTTGAATTTATCACTAGGCAAATATCGTTGATGATTTTCAAGAGTACAACTATGGAACAGAGGAAAGTTATCAGACAGTAGCTCCTAGGCATGTATCTGGGCCAAATGAGGTAAGGTCATTGACACTATTAAGTCCCTGTTCAAATTTTTTACATATGTAATATTTCTTAATACACTTCCCTCTGAGAGAATCTATAACCTGTGAGAAGTTCCTTCTTTTTATCCCCTTACTGAGGTAAGAGGAACAATAGCATTGGTTCACTGTTACTGGAAACAGGTCTTTGACAATCAGTCAATTCAGATTTTGCATGACTCTTTGCTTCATGCAAATGCAAATTGATTAAACTGAATTGGCTGCTATCACTTTCTTGATTGCTCCTGGGATTGAGCAAGCTTCTCAACATGTTGTGATGAAAGGTATTCACAGCATGATTTTTCTGTGAGGAGATTCCTCTAAAGTGAAAATTGTATCACAAAATGATACAATTAGAATTTATTTCATCTGACCAATAAACATGCATTATTAGGACAACAGACTTCTTGAGAAAATGTAGTCTTAGTGGATTTTAATAACTATTTACATTTTCAAACTTGTTAGGAGTATATGTTTATGATTAAATTAATATATCTTACCCTTTTTCATTCTTTTCTAAAAATATCATGAAAAACTAAGTGTATAATTCAGTTTACTTTTGTGAAATACTTGTCATGCTGGGTATGAAGAATACCTGAGTAATTTACCTGTAAGAACATTTATAACATGTGTCCCAGTGAGACAAATGAACCCAGTGGTGCATTAAATGCAAACACATACTTTAGAATAATATTTAGGATAAGAACAGATTTTATGTTTCATGTAGTCCAAATTAATCATTTTCCAGAAATGGTTATCTTTAGTCAAGATGTCTATTTGTCTAACTAAATCACCTAGTATTTTTAGTTCAGAGCTGTGAACATAGTAATATTTGGATTTTGGATAATATGCACCCCTTGTAAATAATATGTCCTCCTTGTCTAAGAACACAAAAATATTATGGTTATTGGAAATTTTATTTTGGTTTCCAATTGCTAATTTAATCATTTAGCCACTTTTTTACTTACATGATTCTGTGTACTACTATTCAATACTGTTCTGTTATCTAGATTCACTATTTTGTAGAAATTAAGTTACTTAAAATGAAATTCGAAGAGTAGAAAGATAAATTATTTAGTTTAAACCTCATCAAAATCATAATATGGATAAAAATTGCATAATAAATATGGTTTAAACTTATGCTATAAATAAAGAATTACTTATGTGAAAAAGAAAGTACACTAGGTTTTTTTTTAGGTTTATTTTTTAATCTCAGAATATTATTGATATATTACTTGAAAGTGTACATTTATTCTCTACTCTTTATGAGATTGCACAGTGATATATTTTATTTCATTGTCTTGAATTTTGAGGAATATAATTTATACTGTATTTGCTTTATAGAAATCTTTCCTTATATACTTGATATTCTATAAAAATTGCAATGATAAGTCTCAACATTGGCATGAATATTTTATTTTTGTGATTGAAAATCAAATTTACATGGTAAATTAACCAATCTATTAGGCTAGTCAATTTTTCTGGTAGCAGTTGTATTTCATAATGATCTGTGACTTTAAAAATTAAGCAAAGTTTTAATAATCATGCATATTTCATTTCATTATTCAAGTCTTAAACTATAAAGTAAATATAAAATTGACTAACACGTTTTTATTTTTTCAATGGAACAAGCAAATACACATGCTGAACCATGTGAATATTTGCAGTTTATTGGGAAAAGTACTTTGAAAGCAATATTTCCTTGTACATACCAATGTACAAAAATATTTCTTTCGATGATACTGAAAGGCTATCTTTTTCGGCCTTCAGGCTTGCTTGAGTAGCATTTAAATTGCTTCCCGTCACATTCCATCAAACTGTAATTGCAAATGCTTACCTTGCTTTACTAACAGTAAACTTCATGTTCTTCAACTCCTTGCAACTTAAATTAATAGCCAAATCCAGTTGAAGAAGTATTTACTGAAGAATATCTAACTGGAGAGGATTATGATTCCCAGAGGAAAAATTCTGAGGATACACTATATGAAAACAAAGGAATAGACGGCAGGGACTCTGACCTTCTGGTAGATGGAGATTTAGGCGAATATGATTTTTACGAATATAAAGAATATGAAGATAAACCAACAAGCCCCACTAATGAAGAATTTGGTCCAGGTGTTCCAGCAGAAACAGATATCACAGAAACAAGCGTAAGTCAGTATTACGCTCTGTGTCATTGTATGTCTTATTTTTGGAGTATTTTCACATTTATCCTGATGTCTTCTCAGGTGTAAAATACAAGTTGTGTTCATATGTAAATTGTGAATATTTTTCACTGTTAGGATGTCTTGATAGATTCTTCCTCTTGGGAATCTTCAGCAGTATAGCTTGGCCTACACTACCTGGGTCTTCATTTGAAAGGATAGTCTTGAATAGAATTGTATTCAAATTATCTTGTTATTGATAAGATTAAAAATAGTTCTCATTTTGGATAGTAAGTCTAATTTCTGATTTTTAGATTTATTTGATTTTTTTAATTGTGAAAATTTTTTTGGTGATGCTCAGTATGGTACCATATTTGTTATTTTTTTTTACCTTTTGACCTCCTTCACCCATTTCTCCCACCCCTCACCCCCACCTTTATTTTGTTAAATTTAATTTGATGACACTTTTTTCTTTATGCCTTGGAATAATAATTGAGGTCTACAGATGTCTTTATCTTTCTATAATATGTCTTTAAGAAACAATTACTTAATTTCATTAAAAAATTGTATTAATGTTCATTATGTTTTCCTTTTTATATTTTCAGTATCTAAACATTTAATAGGTTTCTTTTTAAAAAACACAGTTTAATAGGTTGTTTTTAAATGCACTTAGACGATTAAATTTTCTATAAAAATACTTAAATGGCCTTATTTACTTAAAGACAGGCTGCTTGAATTTTTCACTCAACAGATAAATAGCCATGGTGGATATGGAGAAAAGGGACAGAAAGGAGAACCAGCAGTAGTTGAACCTGTAAGTATTGGTGAGACTATATTTTAAAGGTTGGTACAATTATTTATTTTGTATGACCCATCATACAACTTTAAATTATTATATATGTTTATATGTTACCATTAAAGATTCTAACGCCCTGAAGTTTAAAATGTGCCACAAATAAATGAGTTAGTGAGGCCATTTCTGGCAAGTGATATTTCAATCAACCAGGAAATACAGAGACATAAATTTTGGAATTGATAGTAGCTGAAATTTTTCTATTGTAATCCTCTTGTTTTACAACAAAGAAACCTGACCGAGACCTCCAGTTTAGGTAACTTGCTAAAGTTCAGATGTTGGTGGTTGAAACATAGTCAGACATTAGCTTTTCTATCTCCCTTCAATTTCTCGAACTTGACATTATTAGAAATATATTATTTGACTTAGATACTTTCTTGTGCCTATTCAGATAATACCATGTAATGATATGAAAATATTCTTTTTAAAATTCATTTCCTTTCTTCCACTGAAGAAAAGATCTTAATTTACTCCCGAAGTGATTTTTACAGTTTATCTTGATCTTAATGTTATTACTATTCAAGATATTGGTAAAAAGCAAATTCTTACTGGAAAAGCAATTTTACTCTTGTTCTCCTTCATCACCAACTTGGGGAAACTGTTTGCATTAGAACTAAAGACAAAATGCTTAACTTTTTGCCTCAAGATCATGAAAATCATTTCAGAAATTCCAAGGACATAAAAACTGCAAAACTAAATGGGAGTGGGTGGGTTAAAGGTTAAAAAAATATGTCTATTAGGACGTTGCTGGCTATCTACAGTATTACTCCAAAATTTGAGAAATCATGTCACTTACCAAAGAATTTAAAAATACTTTTCCAGAAGAATTTGCCCTTATTTTTAAAATTTACAACCATTTTTTAAAAAAATATTTTATTTATTTATTCATGAGAGACACAGAGAGAGGCAGAGACACAGGCAGAGGGAGAAGCAGGCAGGAAGCCTGACATGGGACTTGATCCTGGGTCTCCAGGATCACACCCTAGACTGAAGGCGGCGCTAAACCGCTGAGCCACGGAGGCTGCCCTACAACCAGTTTTTAAATGATGAAACAATCTCTGGCAGTAGAATAGTTTACTTTGTGGAATGAGTTTCTCATCCTGAAATAGTGCTCTATTCTCTTGTCTGTTGAAGAGTTTATCTCATATCTCATATTTATCCCCAGTTCTTGTGCTTGGACTTTTTTTCTCCTTTCCCTAAATTAAAGTGCTTAGGTGCCACTTAGCTTCCATTGTTTCATTCACGCAGTAAATATTTAAATTCCTGCTCTGTGCCAGGCATTATTTTGGGTGCTGGGAAAACTTGATCAAATTTCTTTGCTTTGTCCTTCTTGGGAGCACTTTGCATATTCTCCTTTTAATATTACTTTTCTGAATTTTATTTCTTCTCTAATAAGTTCACAGATTCTCCAAGACAGGGACTGTGTTTTCTGTCATTTTAAACTCTCTTCCTTCCCCATGCAAAACTCTTCATAACTGGTTTTATATGGAAGAAATAGAGAATTTACTTTTTAAAATAGCAACGATGTGGTGCTATGTTAGAACTGCTTAGACAAGAGGTTAGGAGTTAGAATCATTTCACTAGTAATGATTCTTTGTCTTTTTTTATTATTATTATAGGGTATGCTTATTGAAGGACCACCAGGGCCAGCAGGACCTGCGGTATGTAAATATGTCAAGATTATTTTTGTCTTAATTTTTTAAATTATCAAATATAGAACTTCTATTACATTATTAAGTTTATATATCTGATACTACTTTGAGTATTGAATGATAGAGTCAAACATTTTTTTTCAGAGGGCCTGGTATCTTTGAATTGCTGTCTGATTTGGCTTTCCACAAGTTATTCTTTTAAAAGCAGTGAAATTAAATTTTGTTTAGTCTTCTTTTCTTTCTTCTTTTTGTTTTGTTTTGTTTTGTTTTGTTTTTGCTTAAATATCTCTAGATCCCTAGCCTCATTTTCAACTTTCTATCTGAAAGTTCTGATAATGAAAAAAAGCCATCTTTGTTTTTATTAAAGAGGAATAGATATATCTCAATAGATGGAGTTGGAATTCTAGGTAGACAGTAGCTGCCTTATTTGTACTTCCAAATGCCATGATTGTCAGTTTCCATTGTCACTTCCTACCGAGGCAGATGTTGCTTGGTGTCTTATTCTCAAGTAGTTGTACTGCTCTGACTTTGTAAGAAATCTCTGTCTTTTGTGGAATTAATTAAGTTCTTGTCATCTGAAAGAGATGTGTTATGCTGATGCTTTTAAATACTTATACATAAAGGAAAATGTGAAAATGCCTCCAAGTGAAATGATTACTACATTTCAACTTTGCTATCACATTTTTGAGGTCTAATTATCTGAGTGTACCATTTCTTCATTAAGAACTGGGAACCAGCTTCTATTTCAGGGACTTTATATTTGCATGTTCTCCTTTACTGTTTTTCCTTGGAATGTCTGCCTCCACCCCAAGAGCAGCTTCATGGAGGAAGCATTGAGCTAGCTACAGAGTGGTTCCCGTATGTTTTCTTTTCATAGGAAGATAAATAGGGCAATTGATTGGAAGACAAGTGCATATTTATGATATATAAAATGAGCTCTTCTTTGGTTCTGGTAAGAAGAATTCTCCCGAATGACAATGAGTTCTGACTCAGGTCATGGTTTATTTCTCTGTAGGGTCTTATGGGTCCTCCCGGTCTACAAGGCCCCACTGGACCCCCTGGTGATCCTGGTGAGAGGGTAAGTGAAGGGACTCTTTATAACAAATAGTATAACATAGATTAACTTAACTACAATATATTCCACAAGTTTAACATGTTATCCTTCTCACTAGAAAGGGAGAGAAGTCTGTGAATTCAATGTGCAATATTTTGGATAACTTTTGTAACTAATTTCAGAAGTGAGGATAAAGAACTTGTGCTTATCTGTGCTATAATTAATAAGAAAACTTTTATTTTCAATAAATGTCCATGAAATGAACCTGCTACATTAGATTCAGTTCTTTAGTCTGAATTAAGACATGTTTTCTATGAACTCAGATGAGTAGTTAGTTGGATTCTGATAGACTGAGTTAATAAGCCTGAGTTCTAATTTGAAGAGCATGTCCTGGGTCACATGGTAAAATAGACCATTTGTTTTAAGTCCAAACTTTCCTTGCAAAATCTCTTTCCTATTTTCCCCCTCTATTCATGAGTAACCAATAACTTTGTGCATTATTAAAATCCTGTAAAACTAGTGCAGTGAAAACCCTTTCAGAGCGCATGGGTGGCTTAGTTGGTTAAGCATACAACTCTTGTTCTCAGCTCAGGTCTTTTTTTTTTTTTTTTTTTAAGACCTTATGTATTTATTCATGAGAGACACCGAGAAAGAGGCAGAGACTTGGCAGAGGGAGAAGCAGGCTCCCCACAGGGATCTCGATGAAGGGACTTGATCCCAGGACCTCAGGAACATGACTTAAGCCAAAAGGCAGATGCTCAACCACTGAGCCACCAGGCATCCCTCAGCTCAGATGTTGATCTCAGGGTCATGAGTTCAAGCTTTGCATTAAGTTCTATGCTGAGTGTAGAGCCTCCTTAAAAAAAAAAAATAGCAACTCTTTCTAGAAAGGTATAGTTACCAAAAGGAGATAAACCAAGGAGGGGAGGGCAAAAACAAATTAGTTAACGTAGACTAAAGTTATTAAAGGTTATTATATTTCTAATAAATTTAATTATTTAATTTATTATTAATTTTGATGATTTGCTTTCCTAGGGTCCCCCAGGACGTCCTGGTTTACCAGGCGCTGATGGTCTACCCGGTCCTCCCGGTACCATGTTAATGTTGCCGGTATGTTTTTTTTTTTTTTTTTTTTTATTGCTATAAAGATGACTTGATATTTTGTCATCTTATTGCTGAAAAATATTGTTGAACCATATTACAGAACAATTAACTGAAACCATTGTATGAGTTAGAGATACTTGAAATCAAGCAGCTTTTAGAAATGACAGGAAATTTTATTAAGACATAATTCTGGTAAATATTAATCTCTGCGTTAGAACTAAGGTTTCATTATTTGATTAGACTTTGGCAACAAAGCTTAGAGGTTGTTTTTAATATTTCCGATAGTGTGCCTTTATCCTGAATCATATGATTAACATGCATTTCATGTGTTACTTAATATTAATATGCTATTTATCACCATAGACAACAGTTGATAATTTAAAGACATATCTATATTGTTATTTTTCATTTCTCAAAAATTATTTATTTATTTTACCGTAGGATTGCTTTTTTAAAGTTGCCATTGTCCTCTGGGAAAAAGTCCGATTTATTTATTTAAATGTAATAAAATTTAAAGTAATAATCAAGTAGAGTAAGAAATGGACTCATCTGCATTTTTAGTTAAAATAAATAGGAGCTTTAGAATTTTAGTATTTTATGGAGGGATAGAGGGAGCATTAATTTCCTATTATAAGAAAAGATAAACAAAATGAAGATATCTCAAGGAAGATTTCCTCTATATTCATACAGATTCCAAAAGTTTCGCTCAACACAATGGCAATTGTTCTATAACTACCACTTAACTGAGTACATTTGTAATTTTTACAAATGTGTGAATAGAAATAGGTTGCATTTGTGCAGGTAAAAAATATAATGACCTATTTTGGATTTTTCAGATATTATGAAATTTAAAATTGGAAATCTCTTAGTCTCTTCTACAATTTGTAAACATGGTTCAGAAAACTTCCATTATGGGCAGGAGAATAAAAAAAATAGATATCTTGATTAGTATAAGTTACCTTGTACTTTTATAAAAATCCCATCATTTTCAGTAAATAGTTTTTAATTAGTGATTAAAGCACCTATTTGACAAAGCTTAATTTTGAGCTTCTTTATGTTCTCTTAGTTTCGTTATGGAGGCGATGGTTCCAAAGGACCAACCATCTCTGCTCAGGAAGCTCAAGCTCAGGCGATTCTTCAGCAGGCCCGGGTAAAAGAGAAAAAACATGTATTCCCAGGAGCTGATTGTGTCAGATTGTGTGTGTGTGTGTGTGTGTGTGTGTGTGTCTGCATCTGGAGGAATCTATCATAAACAAAATACTTCTGGATAGTACATTGAATTTAGACAGAAAAAATGTTGAGGTTATAATCTTATTTTTTCCAGTAGGAATATTTTCTTTAATTGAATATTAAAGTTAAATGTCCTTTGTAGTACTGCCATATATAATTCTGGCATTAACACACAAACCGTAACACAAATTTTCTAAATATTTTTCAGAGTATTGCTGGATTTATACCTAACACTGTATCTCTCATATATAGTCTCTCTTTGCTAAGACAGAAGTTAATGATTAAAAAAAATAAGAGTAAGGTTTGAAATAATTATTTTTCTTTTAATCTAATAAATTAATCAGGATATCCCAAATAATCTAGCAAATTAAGTTTTTTAAGCATTCTCATAGAAGAAAGAAACCTTCAATATGTGTTTCAGTTCTAATCATCAAACCTATAATGTTTTTACAAAATCCATTTAGTTTATAATCCTTCATCAGCTGTCAGTTTCCACTATCTTATAAGACTTATAATTATATTTATTTTTAAATTCATTGCAATTAAAAAGTCTAAAGAATGGACTAGAGAAGAGTTGAAAGTCATATAATATTTTTATTCATAATATAGGGGGGGGTTTAAGGAAAAAGGAAATAAAGGACTTACATTTGGTATGGATATGGGCCCACTTTCTAAGTTATATAAATCATTTCTGTGATAACTTTGTGTAAATTTATGAGTATATAAAATTTAACATCTATAAGTCTATCATTATAAATTTATGAGTGTATAAAATATCTGAAAAAACATAAGTGAAGATTATAATTTACTCATATTTATTTATGTATTTACTAAGTCTGTTATTCTGAAAAGATGCCATTATTTGGCTATATCATGTACAAAGACAGAAAAACTTAAGCACTTGTTTATTAGACCTTGGCATAACACTTACCTAAAAATATTTAAAATAATTTGCTAATGACTCCTACAATTAATCATGTAAATTATATTACTTTCAACAAATTTAAGGTAATTATTTGAACTTAAATGTTTTATGAGATCATTAAATTCCTCATTTTATTAGTCCTTTTAAGTTATTTGGAAATAGGTAGCAAGCATTATAATTCCAATTTTTCAGATATTTAATCTCAAGGATTAAGAAGTATATTGTCAAAAATCTCATGGTGAGTCAGTAGTGGCACTTTGGAGATCCTACTGTTTTCATCTTGTGCACTTTTCTAATATGATTTTACATATTGTTTCTATTACAGTATTATTTTTGATATCTGTTTTGATAATCTAAATATTCATCTTTTGGAATCACTAATATTCAAAAATAGCTCACCATACTAATTTAACATCTATCAAATATTTACCTTTTGTACTCCACTTGTTCCAGCTTTTCAAGTATGCTAATTTCACATTTCTAATATTCAATATCAATAGTGCATGTAATCAATCTATCATGCCTATGATTATACAAAATGAATGTATTTTTCTTATAATGTTAAATTTGAGATTTTTTAAAAATAAGTGTATTAGCATATTTTCTGATCGGTTTTGCTTGCTTTCTTGCTTTAATTGTCATAGTTTTTCCTATAATATTGGTAGAAACTTTTTATTTAAAGTATCTCAAACTGTTGCCTCTAAAAGAATTTTCAATGATAATTAATGCCAACATGTTTGAATCTACATGTTATTTTGAAGTATATTTTAGAGTAGAAAAATTATAAAATATCAGATAGCTTATACTAAAATCTATTTTAAATTTTATCATTGAATAAATCATAATAATATGGTACAAGATTGTATACAAGATACAATAGTTTAAAGAACATCCAATTCTTATTTAGGTCACTTATCATTCTAGAAACTTGCAATTCTTCAGTAATCAGGCACTCTTTCTAGCATATAGCTATTACACCTGTGTTAATCATCTGTTACTTACAGGTAGCTTGTGCAAATGAATATTGTGGTTTAATATATTTATCCAGGAGAGCTTGCCTGAGTTTGGTCTACTTTATTTTCTAGATTGCTTTGAGAGGTCCACCTGGCCCAATGGGTCTAACTGGAAGACCGGGTCCTGTGGTAGGTTACTTAATAAGATCATGTTGTTTAAATCCACATTATTAGTAGTTTCTTGTGCAACTTTAGCCAAGCATTGTTCATATTTACAGCTAATGAAAATAGGATACATATGCCTATTTATGCTTGATTATGTTTCCATTTTAAGTCTACTTCAATTCAGAACTCAGTAAGTTTCAATGAAAAAGTATCAATGATGAATTTTCAAATCAAATAAATACGATGAAAAATATAATTGTTACGTACCTATTAATTTTTCAAATTATAAATATATTTTATTTACATAACATTCCAAGTTATTAAAATTCAATTTGATATTAAATTATTGAGACTTAACTTTATGTTAAATAGGATTTTCATTAAAGAAGAAAACTATTTGAGGCCAGTTAAATTATTCCATAATATGGGGAGCAAGCAGGATGCTTGGCTTAAACTTCAGTTTGCCTTCAATATTCCACAAAGTGCTTCAGATATTAGAGAAATTAATTTGTCTTTTGGAGACTTTTGGAAAATGACAGTGTTTTATTTTTCCATGCAAGCTTGCTAATAAGCTAATATTTTCCAAGTGGTTTTTAAAAAATATCTTCAAATATTTTGAAAGTTTTACCAAATGTTAAACAGTGTAGCAATTTACACACACACACACACAAAAAGAATCCCTTTAAATCACCTTTTTTTCTTAAGAAAAAGTAGGAGTAGGAGGTAGGAGTCCAACCTTGTTTATGATTGATTTTAGAATTAATTGAGTAAATAATTTCTATTTTAAGTGTTTGTTTTTCTATAGAAAAAGTTATTCCTCTTACTCTTTCATATGATTTTATATGCTTTCGATATATTTAATGAAATGATGTTTATAGAAACTATTACTATGAACATTAAAATCTTGTATTTGATTTACTGAGTAAACACAGCAAAACAGTTTTATTCAAGTTTGAATCAAGTTAATAGTCTTCTAATTATTTAATCTGTTTTACGGATCATATTAGGATGATAAATCATTTTCTTCCTGTATTTTATTCAAGGATTTGTTATGTAGTTTACATACATTTATGGTACTCCTAACTCAGTCTCAAAAGTTTGTACATCTTACATATTTTGAAGCGGTATACAACTCAATGGTATGGGCTCATGCAGAACATATGTTCTGGCAAAATAATAAGAAACATGGAAGAGTTTGTGTTACTTAACAAAGGAAAGAATAGAGTTAATATTTAATTGTTAGTTATAACTCATATTTATACAACTGAAGAAAATCATCAGCATGCTAATGTTTTATAAATCTGAGGGCAGAAGAATTATCTGTATGTTTTATTAAAAATAGTTCCTGGGCTCCAAACTTGAGATTCCAATGATGAAATTCAGGGTTTGGATGTGGCAAACTATATTTTTAATAAACGCACCACCTGATTCCTATGGTCACACCTGCTTGGGAAATACCACAATATGTTACTTAATTTAAAAATATCACTCCAGGATCCCCTAAAACTCCATTTCCCAAAGGAATTTTCCTATGCATCATCCTGACAAGCATAAGCCTAGTCGATCTGTAGATGGTCAGGGCAGCGATGAGCAGAAGCAACAGAAGCATGTTCCATCAGCAGTTTGTGTTTTCACCAGTCTTAGAGGGTCAGTCATTCAGGGCGTGTTGGCAAGGAGCAAAAATTGGCAAACGTGCACACGTTTTTAATGTCATACGTTGGATTCAAGATTAATTGATTTCACTCCTTAAGTCTTTGCTTTAGGAACTTTTAGCTTCCTTAAATATTAAAAGTAGGTGTTGAGAGAAAAACATCATATTGCTTCTTTTCACCATTTCTCTTCTATTATCTCTTTCTCCAAAATGTCAAATTATGATATTTTCAAATATCTGTTCATTCTAGAATCTAAAACTATTTTATATAAAATGAACAAAGTCTACATCAATATATTCAGATACAAACATATACATTCTTCCAATGAAAAATTCCTTATTCAGTTGTTTTCTCCAATTGCTTTTCTAGACAAATGGAGGCCTATATTATAAAATGTACAGGAAATGTAGAAAATATTGTGTTATTTTATTCTGTTACTGTCAATTATTAGATGATGATTTTTAAAGTGTTTGGACAGAGTAATTATAATTTGTTGAGTAGGTAGTGCTATATACAGAGAATGTAATGCAGTAAATTAATTAAAAACAAATTGTCCTATAATTGTTTTCAATTCAGTGATTAATAATCTGATTTAATATAGAACCCTTAGGTTTTCTCTTGAAAAAATTTAGTTGCGAGAAATCTTAATTAAAAACGTGAAGGCTATTCTTTAATTTTCAAGGTTAGAATATTCATGTTACTTGATTTTCCATATTTCTTAGGAGTCAGATTAATAGTTATTTTCCTTTAGAGCCACCAGGAGGCTCTAGATAGCTAACATTTCCAGACTTAGCACAATTTTTTTTTTGTATAATGATTCAATGCACCATCATTTGAATGTGTATCGATTTAAATAAACCAGAAACTTCTTAAACACCCAAAGTATACTTCTGTTTGAAGTTAATTATTATCACCATGTTCAATTTTAATGTCCTAAAGCTTTTTAGGGGAATGAACAGCCTAGTATTTATTTTAAAACTCACAACACTTTATAAAGTGATTTTATATTTTTTCCAGTTAATGTGCCAGGTTTTTATGGCACTTTTTGAATTATGTAAACATTTGTAAGAGATTTTTGTCATAAGGGCTTATTCTTGTGGGAAATAAACAAACCACTTTGGGGAAAAATGCTTTGACATTATTTCAGGACAATTAAAATGATAGTTGTAGCATCTGTTCTTGACATTTTATTGCTATAGAATTCAGTGTCTGAGAAATTTCTGAGTATTAGAACAACATTTTGCCAAGTCCTTGCTGTATAAATGGATTCAATGTATACCTGACTCAGTAAAAATATGTTGCCTCTAGTACTACATCACAGTATAATAATAAATAATGCCTTGAATATCATCGTAAGTACTGTAATGGTATACAGTAAAGAAAATTTCAATGTGACTTGATGAAATTGGCTTCTGTGTAGTTATGTGTAAAATAGAGACTTTTAAATATAGTTTACCAACTGGAATACAATAAATCTGAGAAGAGATGTATTTCAAAGGACTTGAAAATTTTATTGTATTAAAATTATACTAATTTGATGAAATATATTTTTAATAGTGTTTAACTATTTCATGTGAAAATGGTAAGATTAAAGTAGTTAGGGAATTATTACTCAGTTAAATGATTATATTCTTACTTTTTCTCTACAGGGGGGGCAGGGTTCATCTGGTGCCAAAGGTGAGAGTGGTGACCCAGGTCCTCAGGTAAAAACAATAGTCTATTTTACTTCTTTTATTTTTGACTTCATTTTATCTTATAGAGGTAATTGAAGTATCTGCCATCTGTTTTATGAGGAAAGAAATTACTTACATTACTTTTAAGTTCATATCACCTCCTTTAATTGAAAAATCCCTACTGACCATTTGACTGCCAACGACTTGACTAATTTAAACAATATTAAAAGAAGATAATAAGCTAGGATGGGAAAGGCTTGATAGTAATAGGCCTTTAGAATATTAAATTGGCTTGAAATTTTACAGAGCAGAGCAGAACTACTGCAATGGTACTTTTTAGTGGCCCTGCCTCAAACCCACGATATTTTCTGTGGAGAGTGAATTTAGCATATACTTTCAGAAAACAATACTTAACATACTTAAAAGTAGCTAACTTTAAGCATTTTTTAAGATCTAGGAAATTATCAGAATTGAGAACAGCTGAGCTGAAATTTTTTAAAAAGGTTTTAGATTATATTTACATGGTACCAAATTTAAAGTATTATGTTTTCTTGAATGATAATAAGTAGATAGAAACATTCAACATAAGAACATTGTGAAGTATGCTTATTCTAGAAAATAGTAAAAATGTGACATTTAAAAAATACATTTATTTATCGATTTAAGATTTTAATTATGTATTTTAGAGAGAGAGAGAGAATGCAAGCAGGGAGAGGGATAGAGAGGGAATCCCAGACTGACTCTGCACTGAGCATGGAGCTCAATGCAGGGCTCTATTTCAGGACCCTGAGCTTATGACCTGAGCCGAAATCAAGGGTCAGAAGCTTAACCAACTGAGCCACCCAGGAGCCCCTAAAAATAATTTATTTTTAAATGAAAATACTTCCTGATATACTCAATAAATAGAAATTCAGATTGGCTACAGGAACTCTCAAGTGGCCAGTCACCGATTTTTTTTTCTTTTTTAAAAATTGGTTTTATTTGGCGCATGTGGGTGGCTCAGTCAGTTAGGTGGCTGTCTCTTGGTTTCAGCTCAGGTCATGATTTCAGAGTCCTGGGATCAATTCCTGCAGGCAGCTCTTGCTCATCAAGGAGTCTGCTTGAGGATTCTCTTTCCCCTTCTGCTGCTCCTACTCTCTCTTTCTCTCAAATAAAATTAAATAAATCTTTAAAAAATAATACAATAAAATTGGGTTTATTTTTTCAAAATTACAAGGTGAAATTGAATTTAAAACCAATATGTATTCTTTGTGATCACCACCATAATCATCAGGATAGAATGGTTCTATAACTTTAAATATTTCTTGGAGCCAACCCTTTACAGTCATATCCTCCCCACCACCCCTAATACCTGACAATCACTGATCTGTTCTTTATTATTACAGTTTTATCTTTTCAAGAATACTGTACAAATGAAATCATGTATTATGTAACTTTTTGAGACTGGTTTTTTCATTCACCATAATGCCTTGAGATTCATCGCAGTTGATGAGTACATCAATAGTTCGTTCATTTTTATTGCTTAGTAGTACTCCTTTATACGGATACATCGCAGTTTATTTTGGAATTAGAAATAAATCAAAGAAAATTGAGAAACATAATTGGGTGATTCAAATTATGGCAGTCTTAGCTTTCATTCTTGGTTAATATTGCCATGGAAGGTTGGAAAACATTGCAACTTAACTGAGAATTGCATAAAATTACTGAAATGTCACTATATGAAATCTAGAGAGTTTAAGCTTTTGAAAAATTTATAATTTATTTCATCATCTCTTTACAAAATAGTTTAATTTAAAGACATTTTGTAGTAGTCACCATGGATTTTGTGGTTTTCCTTGACTCAAGTCCAAAGAGATACAGTATTAGATGAAGCAGGATCATTTTCATTAAAAACTGAGATTTGTGCTGTTAGTATTGCTCTTTGCCTTCCGGCTGGAGTACGGGGTAAAGTCATCTTGCAAGAATAATTTTCTAAAAAAGCTGTGGTCTTTAAACCCTGTTTATTAGACAACTTTAATTTCATATTTCCATAATCAACATTGTACAGTGAAGATAAAAGTTATTTGTAATTTTGAATGCGTGTTACATTTGCTACCACACTCATTATATACATACTGTTTAACTTTAAAACGGATATGGTTAATTAAATATAAAGGCCTATGCAATGTTTATATTAGGACTACATTTGATCTATTATTAACTGTGTAATTTTATTTAAAAAAACATGTGTATCAATCCTCACATAAGACATTGTTTATTGACATAATATCACATTGCACTACTTCAAGAAAGATGCATATTGAGAATCTTTCACCTTTAATATGATATGGCATGGTGCCACGCAATAATTTGCATTAGAGATCCCAAATAATCCTCCAGCATTTTGTAGATGATAGAAAGATACATGTGCTAGGCACTATGCTGAGGTGTAGGGATATAATGGAGAAAAGGCTGATTTAGTCTAAAACCACAGCAGATCGCAATTTAGTGGGAGATTCAACTATGAAAAAAGACAATTATAATTCATGTGATAAGTTGAATAAAAGAATAAATATGTAGAAGAGGATCTCTAAAAAATGAAGGGGAAGGTGAAGGAAAGAGGATTGGAAAGAAAAGACGAATGAGATGGATGGTTAAGAGTGTTTTCAGTCAAGGGAAATGTAAAACCCAAGATTTCGGGATCAAAATGAGTGAGGATTTTTTTTAAAGATTAAAATATCACTTTCTTTTGTTTAAATGTAATCAGATCTCCATAAACTTAAGAAGATAATGTGGCCCTCTTTTTTTTTTTTGCGAGGAACCTTTTAGAAAAATTGATTTTCTTCTGTTTTATGTGAACTTTTATGTAAGAAATAATTTTCTTATGCCAAAACGTTTAAGGGAAAGCTAAGAACATAGAAATTTCTAAAACCATCTCAATGTGATTCAGTGCATTGACCAAAAATTCCATAAAATGAATAAATTTCAATGTTTTGATATAGGGCCCTCGTGGTGTTCAAGGTCCACCTGGTCCAACGGGAAAACCTGGAAAAAGGGTAGGACTGGTTTTCATTGTATATATTGATGATCTGAAATCATCAGTTACCTTGTTTCCTTTTACTTTGTGCTGATAGGAATCCTTTATACTTAGTCATGTTCTTGGCATTACCAGGGTCGTCCAGGTGCTGATGGAGGAAGAGGAATGCCAGGAGAACCTGGAGCAAAGGTCAGGAGCTTGTACATTTCTATATTTGGATCTTGTATGTTAGTTCACTCCTGAAAATGTTATATTTTATGACAGAGTTTCCTGTATGAATGAATCTTTCACATTTAAATTACAGTATATAATTAAGTTGGGAATATGATGATGATGATGATGATGATGATGATGATGATGATTTTACAGGGAGATCGGGGATTTGATGGACTTCCAGGTCTGCCAGGTGACAAAGGTCACAGGGTAAGGTATACCATTCTGTTACTTTGCATACAGGGAAAATACAGGGATATTATGAAATATATTAAAATTGATAGGCTTTAAGAAGTCAAAAAAAGAAAATTAATTTAAATATTTATGAATCCAATAATTTAGCAAAGTATTGCATCTACTACCTACTTTAAGAAAGATAAATAGAATTACACACAGTATCAATACAAGTTCATTATTTTTAGACATTAATCATGTAAATATAAATCCAGGTAGAATCTTTATGTACATGTATGTGGAAAATATTATATTTATACAAAGCCAAGCATGGAGATTGCATTTTGCCTCTAATTTCTTGCCAATCATCTTAATGTGCCTCTTATAATTTGTCTATGGAACTATACTTAATAGAGGCCCCTTTAGACAGTCTGTCATTGCTCTAACAATATACTGGGCACTGTATTTTATTATCCTGTTCCATGGTGCCCAAAGATAGAGACACCACAAGCTATTTCTTGTGATAATATGAGTTTGCAGTGCAATGCAAGAGCTTATAATTTGCAAAAGCTAAACAAAGCACCATGCTGAACAGGAATCCAGTGGATATTTTTAGTGGGAAATTAAGCAAAGAGGCTGTCTCTTGGGCAAAGGACAGCTTTGGATCTTCACATTTCCCTTCTTCAGAAGTAAGAAATGAAGATAAGAAAAACTTTACACAAATAATATAAAAAGACAAGAGTAAAAGAAAAGAGAATACCAGAGATGTCAAGCAAGGATATTTAGTATATACCTACCATATGTCAGGAGAAATACACAATTTTGTTTTTTAAAAAATTAAAAATGTCTTTAGTTATCTTGAATTGTGCTGATTTATTATGAATCTCTTAGAAACAGAAAATAATTTAAGTTAAATTTAAATTACCAAAGTGTATCCCTGTTTAAGACAATCTTCAGTAAAATAATTTTCTAAATGATTTAATTTATATTAAGTGTCTGAAGATTATTTTAGGTATTTTATTCAAACCTTTTTTTTTTAATTGAAGGAACTTTTTTTTAGCGTAGCAATGTATAAAGTCATTTAATGTAAAATTATGATTTATCTCCACAGTGTTTTGAGGAGGACAAAGAAAGTATAAGTTTTCCTGTCAAACTGGATAGCTATAGGAAACACTTCTAAAAATTCAGCCTTGTTTCATTTTCTCATCATATTTGTATTTATTTAATAGGGCGAACGGGGCCCCCAAGGCCCCCCTGGTCCTCCTGGAGAAGATGGAATGAGGGTATATTAAACTTCATTTATTTTAAGAAATATTTAAAATGAAAACATAAGAGAACAAAGTCATGTTGAATTGATGTGTTGTCTGCTTGCACTTCCCTCCCATTCCTCTTGTCAATTACAGGGAGAAGATGGAGAAATAGGACCACGGGGTCTTCCAGGTGAAGCTGTAAGCAACTTTCTTTCTTTCTCAATAATACCCTGTTTTGGAAGAATAGTGACTGGTGTTTTACATATAAAGTCAATGATAAACTCAGGTAATTATAAGCTAACTAACCAGGTAATTGTTATGGGAAAGCATTTTAAAAGAAGAGATAGCACTCTTTGATATACAGAAAGTCTTGGACAATTGAGAGGAAAGAAATGTAGAATAGAATATTTTTTTCAGGCAAAAAAACTTAGTTTTTATTGCTGTGTCCTTGTTTTATTTGATTTTCTTATATCAGATATAAGGATAAAATATGCTAGATTATATTATTTTTTTCTACCGAATTATACAAATGAGGAAACTGAATTGGGAAAGTTTAGCTAAAGCTAGCTAATCAAAACTAGCCAGGCCAGACTCTAACCATACTAGAGCCAGTCTTCTTAATTTCAGTCCTAGCCTGTCACATTACAGAGCCTGTCAACTCAAAGGCATAAGAGCTCAAGGGAATAGGAGAGGCAGTAAATTACTGTACTCATTTTTCTAAAGAAGGAAAAGAAGATGGAGCAGATGAAGGAGGGGGAAAAAAGAAGAGAAGAAATTAAGTTTAAAGAATAATAATTTTAAAAAATCTCTCAGAGAAATGGTTTGTATAATCTGCATATATAGTTTATCTAAACAGTAGTTTGTTTCTTTCTCTTCATGATATTGTCTCAAGAAGGAGTTTACCTAGGGGCGCCTGAGTGGCTCAGTTGGTTAAGCATCTGCCTTTGGCTCAGGTCCTGATCCCAGGGTCCTGGGACTGTGCCCTGTGTGCCTTGGGTTCCCAGCTCCAGTGGAGAGTCTGCTTCTCCCTCCCTCTCTCTGAGCCTCCCCGCTGCTTGTGCTCTCCCGCTCACTCTCTCTCTCCCCCTCAATAAATAAAAATCTTTTTTAAGAAGAAAGGAATTCACCTAATACAAAAGAAGAAAATCGGGATTTTTCTATATGATTGAATAATAAGATTTAATAATTTTCAGTGTTGCCATTTAAAGCAGAAAATGACACAAAACTGACATAAAATATTAAGCCATTTCCCATTTTGAAAATTCCCCTACTGATTCATATGTAAATTTATAGAATCAAAGGTACACAGTTTATATGCTAAAACTACCTGTTATCCATTCTGGGTTTTAGATCAGTATAGACATGAGATATTTGTGTTACATAAAGATAGCATTTTAAACACAATCGGCAGTGTGTTAATAGAAGATGCACAGATATTTTTACTCTCAACATTACATTAAAATCTCTTTAGAGGAGGAAGTATATTTTGAGGGCATTTCTTATGAGGACATGCTATTTTTTTTTTCCTTCTAGGGTCCACGAGGTTTGCTGGGACCAAGGGGAACTCCAGGACCTACAGGGCAGCCTGTATGTATTGCTGGAAATATTCAGAATTTTCTAGGGAAAGCTTGTTCAGACACTTTAAAGCTCAAGGCCATGGCAGGATTCAGTAGACAGCTAGGTCTTTACTGCTTTATTAGGTTCTAAGACATAATGATTCTGTCCATCGGTAGATGGATTATTCTCCACTCTACCCCTTTCTTTCCCTTTTAGTTTATCTACTTTATTATTTCATATCAAATTTCCAGTACATAGTGGAAAATGCTGCCAGGTTGTCTCCAATGTGGACATGGAGAGGAAAGTATAGACCCTGCCTTTTTCCTCATCTCTAAATCCTAAAATGATTTTTAGATACCCTAGGCCAGTGGATGTCATGCTATTGTTTTAATTTTCTGTTGTAGCATTTAAATTTCTAAACATCTATATATATATTTTTTTCTTTTTCTTTATTGAAGGGTATTGCAGGTGTTGATGGCCCCCCAGGACCAAAAGGAAACATGGTATGTAGAAAACATCTGTCACATAACTCATTTCTGCAGTCTAGGTATTAACCAACAACTTTTGTTGCTAAATCTAAAATAAAAATTTCTTGCAACGTTTTGCAAAGCCCATTAGCTTCTGCTAGCATTAATGTTTTGCAAGATTTTCCAGATTCTCCATAGGGAAACTGATTTGGGGACTGTTTTTCAATTGAGAAGAAGAAAAAAAATATGTGAAATAGCTCTATTAAAGACTCTTTATATTTTTCTCTGGCAGGGTCCCCAAGGGGAGCCTGGACCTCCAGGTCAGCAAGGGAATCCAGGACCTCAGGTAAGTCTAAGCCGCCGCAGCTCCTTTGAGGTAATGGGGTAAGATGCTATCTTTTCATGAGAAAACTGACAGCCTCAAAATTTTCTGTGTAGGATTAAAAATGTTTGCAATGCAACGGTAGGAAGATAATTTTTTTTTAATTTGAGCAAATTTGCAGAGGCCCCTTTTTTGTCCAAGAATAAAATGAGTCATTCAGTGTTCATGGAATGCCAGGACGAATAGCCACACCTGCAGAAGGGTTCTGAATAGGATCACATTACAGTCACCCTGCCAAAAGAGTAGCCTGTGTAAAATGCCTCATAGTGTTCCAAAACTTTCTGGGAAATGTGGGGAATGTATATAGATTCTCATAACTCATTTCTTGTGAAATAGAAGGTTATTTTTCTGTTTTGAAAATGTATTCTTGTGATGTGATTCCTGACATATGAAATAAATTCTTTTAAAATAGGGTCTTCCTGGTCCACAAGGTCCAATCGGTCCTCCTGGCGAGAAAGTAAGTCACTCTCTTGTTCTGGCAATGTCTGCTCACCAATTCTGGGTTGTCAGCCTTAGGCAGAAGCGAGGTCTGCCTTCTGTTTTTGATAAGATGGCTCAGCACATAAGGAATTAATCTGGAGTAAAACCTTGAGAGTACAGTGTGTAGGGGAAGTCATTCATACTTCGCTGAACTATAAATGATAAGATTTCACATAGTTCCATTTGGATAGCTTCCAAATGTGACATTCTCAGCTATATTAATTTTAGAAATGTACTGTTATGAATGAATGTTTTCTCTTCATTTTGGTTCTCCTTTTCTTTCTCATTATTTAAAAAAATGTCATTAGGTTTGCTTGTAACAAAGGGTTTCTAGCAAGATCTGATTAAGGGAAATTGTGAAGTTATCATTCCCACCATTTTTCATGTATGAATGGCAAAGGATGTTCTTGTTAATAACTCAGTGTCTGTATCAAAACAAGAATAAATCTTTAATTAAAGAGATGTCTTTCTCCCTGATATCTTCGTCCAGATTCCTTAAGTAATAGTTTCTGTCCTCTGTAGTTACAGTACAATATTAGCTGGTTCATTTTCAATATCTCTTCCTGTTATTTTCATTGATTTCTATGAACGTATAATTTAAAAAATAAGCAATTTTATTGGGGTATAATTTTGCATCATAAAATTTCACTCATTTTAAGTGTACTGCTCAATGATTTTTAATAAATTTACAGAGTTGTGCCACAATAAAATTTTTTAGAATATTTATACCACCCCAGAAAAAAATCTTTTGTTGATTTGTACTCCCTGTACCACCCACAGATTTAGACAACCACTAATCTTCTTCTCTCTGTTGATATACCTTTTCTGGACATTAGAATGAAATACATGAATGCATTTAAAATATGAATTTAATCATATAAATGAATATATAATATGTGACCTTTGTATCTGGCTTCTTTCATCTGGCATAAAGTTTTCAGGTTTACTCATGTTGCAGCATACATCAACACTTTTGCTCCTTTTTATTGCATTTCATTAATGAAATATGCCACTTTTTGTTTACTTATTTAGCAGCTGATGGACTTACGTGTTTGCTCTTTTCAGCTGTTATGAAAGTGCTGCTATAAATATTTGCATAGAGGTCTTTGGACATATTTTGAATTTTTTAGGGTAGCACATAGAAGTGGAATTTCTGGTTTTATGATGAATTTAATGCTGAATATTTGAAGAAGCTTCTAACCGGTTTTCCAAAGTAGTTGCACCATTATTTCCTTCCTATCAACAAGGTATGAGGATTCTGGTTTCTCCAGATCTTCATGAATGTTGGCTTTTCTTCTTGATTATGGTCATTCTTCTTAGTGTGAAATGGTATCTCACTGTGGTATTAATTTGCATTCCCAAGTCACTAGTGATGTTGAGTATCTTCTCATGTGCTTATTGGCTATTTCTGTATCTTCTTTGGTAAAATATCTATTCAAATATTTTGGTAATATTCTGATTGAGTTATTTATTTTATTATTAGGTTGTGAGAGTTAACATCAAATTTAAGTAGCCTTTAACGTACTCTTTTGTGTGTATTATCTGTATGGTATGGTATTAGAGATCTATTGGAAAGTGCCCTTTGAAATAAAGATGAACCAAAAGCAATTTCAGATCTTTACTTTAGATCAGAAAAATTACCTTGGGCCTCTTTTGCCATACTTTAGATTAGTTCATTATGACCCTACTATATTCATACTATTATTTGAGCATAAGCCTATTAAATTTTCTACCATGCATTGGATTCCTTTTTTTTTTTAACTTTTTTTTTAAGATTTTATTTATTCATTCATGAGACACATGACACACACACACACACACAAAGAGAGAGAGAGAGAGAGAGAGAAAGAGAGAGGCAGAGACACAGGCAGAGGGAGAAGCAGGCTCCACGCAGGGAGCCTGACACAGGACTCAATCCCGGGACTCAAGGATCAGGCCCCGGGCTGAAGGCAGCGCTAAACCGCTGAGCCACTGGGGCTGCCCATGCATTGGATTCCTAAGAGGAATTTTCTTAGGTAAACTAGTATATCTGAATTCCCTTTGTAAAGTCAAAGGTAAAATATGGGAACTGGTTCATTGTATTTGTGGTAAGAAGAGAGCACAATCTGTTTTTTCTCTAATCTGAACATATATAGTTTGTGGGTTCAAAGACAGTCTGCTTTTATCAAAAGAAGAAAGGAACTCAAGAACATGAGAGAAGCATGTTCTATTTATATTGCATCTATGATGTATTTTTTATTTTACATCTATATTACTTTTCTTTATGATGTATCATCATACATTTCTGTATGATGTATATGTGCTTTTATTTTACTTGTGATAAAATATTTTATAAAGTTTGTTAGTTAACTAAATTGGATAAAACAGCTATATTCTTTATCCTGACATTTTGATAACTTAAATATACTGAGCTTCCTGTTATTTGATTTATAATGTCGGACTTGACATCACTCATATATTAATTGCTTTAGAGAAAACAAATAGTATTATATAACTCTTTGAGTTAAGAATGAAATAACAAGACACAAAATAAATATTAAAGGCAAGAACATTGAAGCATAGATATGGACCTAGGTTCATTTATACTGCAACTCTGTCACTTACTAACATTAGTTTGCCCAAACTCTTTAGATAATGATATTTCATGGAATTGTTTGAGACTTAAAATGGACTATATATCAAAAAAAAGGACTATCTATCTACCTATCTATAAATCACTATAATTCATAGAAACACAATACACAATAATTTTCATTATTTTATTAAAATCTAAAAATCTATGACATTCATTCATTCAACTTTATTCCCACCCCTCCAGAGAAACAGCAAGTAGTTAAGAAAGAAGATAAAATATTATGCTATCATGGAACTTCCATTCTAAACAGATGGACTGATTTTAACTTGTTTTTTCCTCCAAATTTTTATTTAAATTCCAGCTAACTAATAAATAGTGCAGTATTAGTTTCAGGTGTAGAATTTAGTGATTGATCACTTACATACAACACCTGGTGCTCACCATGACATGTGCACTCCTTAATCCCCATCAATGTGTTTAACCCATCCTCCACTCACCTTCCCTACAGTAATTATCAGTTTGTTCTCTATAGTTAAGGGTCTGTTCCTCAGTTAGCCTCTTTGTTTTTCCCCCATATTCATCTGTTTTGTTTCTTAAATTCCACAGATGGGTGAAATCATATGTTATTTGTCTTTCTCTTACTGAATGACTTATTTTGCTTAGCATAATACTCTCTAGCTGCATCCATATCATTGAAAAATGGCAAGATTTCATTCTTTTTTATGGCTTATATTCTAGTGTGTGTGTGTGTGTGTATCTACTTTATCCATTCGTTTACGGACACTTGGGCTCTTTCCATAATTTGCTTATTGTTGATAATACTGCTATAAACATTGGGTTCTTACAGATATGTCTCCTGAGGCAAGGGAAACAAAAGCAAAAATAAACTATTGGGATTTTATCAAAATAAAAATCTTCTGCAACAGCAAAGAAACAATAAACAAAACTAATAGACAACCTACAGAATGGGAGAAGATATTTGCAAATGGCATATTTAATAAAGGGTTAGAATAAAAAGTATATAAAGAACTTAATCAAATACCAAAAAAACCCCCCACAAATAACCAGTTAATAAATGGGCAGAAAACATGGATAGACATTTTTCCAAAGAAGACATACAGATGGCCAACAGACACATGAAAATATGCTCAACATTACTCATCATTAGGGAAATATAAATCAAAACTACAATGAGTACCACCTCACACCAGCCAGGATGATTAATTTAATTTTATAAAAAGTTATTTACAAGATTTTTAATATTCCTAGTCCCTTAAATATAGCAACAACAACAAAAGCCATGTAGTACTGACCATAGGTCATTGTCATATGAATATCACAACTGCTGATAAGAAAATTAATACAATAGTTCTGCATTTGTGCTCTACATACTGTTTTGAAGAAATAAGACCATAGTCTTGAGAGCAGAAGATGATTTATGTGCCAGACACTGCCATTAAAAATACAGTGTTTTACAATGGTTATTATATAATGTTAGATTACTTGACTGAAAATGACTTTGCAGAAGGACAAATTGAAACATTTGGAACCTTTAAATGAGATGCAGCTATTGTTCGATTTAAAGGTTATTTTGATTTTTTTGTTGTTGTTGTTCTGTTGTGATTTAAGTTACATCTCTTGTAAATTCTAGATTATCAGTATATATGTGTGTGTGTATATATATATTATATATATATAATATATATATAATATATATATATATATATACTACACTTTTCTTAAATACTCTCTGAGAATGGAAATGGATATTGTGTCCAATATCTAGCCTCACATATATATCTTTTACCCTTCAATTGTTTTTAAATTATGCCTAATTTCATCACTAGTAAGTAATAATTATTTGGACTCTGGAAGCTTGATAAATTAATTATTCTCAGCAGAATGTCCATCTTCCTATCAAGAAAGAGTTTACAAGAATTTGGTGCTCATTCTTACTTTGTTCCAATTTTACTAATGTCATGTTGAAAGACATTTGAAATCTTCTATGGTTAAAAAGAAATTGGAGTAATGGGTTAAATAAATATTTAGTGTTAATAGTTGCATATTAGATTATGTCTTTGACATCAAAATATTGGATTTGTTTTCCTTTGTGTCCCATGAATAACTGTCACAATATAGCATATTTCTTAACATATTTTAATAATTAGTTGTGTTTCATTGAAGTTACCATATAATTATTTGAATTAGCACTCCTTAATATCTTTGATGGAAATGTGCAGTGTTTACTTCTTCAATGGTATAAATCCATATATTCCTGACCTATACTGTTTTTCTTTTTATTCTCTAAGCTCTAGTTTATTGGTATGCAAAAACTAATTTGTTTAATTTTTTAAAAAGATACATTTAGGACTACTAAGCAGGCCAAAAGTGAGCATGTTTTTGACATATGTCAAATTTGGTTTTCATTTATCTCAGTATAACATTTCCTACATACATTTAAAAGTCAGTTTGTTGCTTATAGATAAAAGCCAATGACTCATTAAGAATTTTATTAATAGTATATTCCTATGTAAAAGTCAGACTTTTCATTATTCTCATGTCTTAAAATAAAATATTCTCTTTCTCTATTTGATTAGGGACCACAAGGAAAACCAGGGCTTGCGGGACTTCCTGGTGCTGATGGGCCTCCTGTAAGTCATAGTTAGTCATCATTGAAATTTTGTATTATCTTCAAAAATAGATTTTACATGTGTTTTAGAAGTGATTTTCTTAAGTCAGTAATAAAAACAAATTGAGCCAGTAATTAAACATTGATACCTCTAAAATACAATTTCATCATGTCATTTCCATATTGCAAAGTCTAAGGATCATGCAGTGGATAAACTCATTCTAGTACTCTGGTATCAGAATCTCAAGATCTTCCTACTTCCTCATGAACTATCAGATCCAGGCAAACAGATCCACTCACTTTTCTCTCAGCATTCTCAAAATGTCTTTATTTCTATACCTTTTCCTGTGGTCTTTTTTTTCTCCATAGAAACCAGTTCTCCATTCTCTCTTACTTTTCAAAGTATGTTCCTGAAGGTCCATGAGTAATTTCTCACCACAAGTAAATTTCCTCAAACATCTTCCATGAAAATTCCTCAACCTTCAGAGATTTTTACCTTTTCTAGAAATATAGCAATGTTTATTATACACCAGTGCATAATAATACATAATGTAATTATGTAATCTCTGCAGTTATTATTTTTAAAAATTTGTTATTTATTCTTCTCAAATTGCATAGATTTTTGAGCTAGAATACAAAATTTTGAGTGGGTGTAATTGTGACAGAGTTATACATTTTTGTTTACTGACTCTCCATAATTTTATTATTAACTTTTAGTATTTATGATCTTGGTATATTTTCAAACGTCCCATTCATATAGCTTAGCTGCCTTTTGAAGATGTATGCTTGATTGTTTGATCAATAAGCAAAATAGAAGTCAGACTGAAATAATTAACTTTCTGTAAGAACTATGATTAATACTGGGATTGAATTGTTAATGAAGGATCTGTATTGCTTTGTGTACTTTTCTCAAACTTTCATATACATTATGTAGTTGCTGAAACTTATATCCATTAAATATAAGCTTATTATGTTTCCTTCCAAATGATACAATTTTCAGTGTTGTTTAAAGCCATAAGCCCTGATTCAAAATGTTCAATATCTTTTGACACAATAGATTTGAAAAAAGGGAACAATTTCATAGTGATATAAACTACCATTAATATTGCATCTTACTATTATTATGTTTTTACTAAATATAGGGCCATCCTGGAAAAGAAGGCCAGTCTGGAGAAAAAGGTGCTCTGGTATGTTACAAAGTATCCATGTAGATGTCCTGTCACTTTATGTCTAAGAGAAAATACCTTACTTTGGTCATCTTTATGATATATATATATCTTCTATGATCACTTAGGGATAAGAATATTAGAAAGTAAATACCAGAAAATACTTTGTATCTGCCTTGAAATATGTCTTTACTTTCTAAAGATTGTTTTGCTATCATTTAAATATAAATCATGATCTAGTAATTATTTTTTGTGTAAGGTATAATAAACAGAGATGTCTTATATAACTTTTAATTTTGTATTAGTAATTTTATAAATTAGATTACATTCTTTATTTTTTAAATAAATGTTTTCATGATCAGAGATAAATCCAAATTCTGCATATGTAGTAAATGTGGAATAAATGATAATAATGAAATTGGTTAAGAATTACTAAATAAACTGTTTATGTCACTCCTATATTATCTTTACTTATCACTCTCTGGTAACTTATAAACAAGAGGAGATTTAATTGTAATGATTTTATATTTATATTGTAAATATTTAATGATTATCAAAATATCTAAAAAAATTATTAAAATGAGAGCTTATTTGTTGTTAATACTATTTTGGATTACAAGAGAAGGGGGTAGGATCATTTTGTTTAGAGTTGCTACTTTTAGCTTCTTAGTAACATAATATTAAAAGACAGAATTATTATAGAAATTTTATGTCATATTTTGAAAATCATTTCCTTTAGGTGAACTAATTAAATGAAACCAGCTATGGAAAATGTATAATTTTGATAATCTTTTTGATGAAGTGAATTCTACAAAAGTTATGCCAATTTTCTGTTACAAATGTTTGTTTATTGTAGACATTGAGGACACCAGATATTTTCAGGTTTAGAAAGTTAGTTATTAATTATAGAATCATTCACATCATATATAATGTTTATATTAGTTTTGCATGAATATATGATACAAAAAATTTGGAGTAGGTAGAGCTAGTTTCATAGTTTGTTCATCACATCCGACTGTAGAACAAGTGAAAAACTCCCTAAGTTTATCAATAATAGAAAAATACCATATTCTTTTAGATTATTTGGTAAAATTATAGTGTGTGAATGAGTAGCGCTTTCCATGTATTATATATTTAAATTGCAATGGGTCTTTTTTAGGGTCCTCCTGGTCCACAGGGTCCTATTGGCTACCCTGGTCCCCGAGGAGTAAAGGTAAATGTTATTCTTTCTCACACCATTTAATTTCAATGCAAAATATTATAATCATTTAATTCTTCTAATTTATTCCATAGGGAGCAGATGGCGTCAGAGGCCTCAAGGGCTCTAAAGGTGAAAAGGTAAAATACAATTTATTTAGGTGATTTTAATTGCCATATATTTGCATTTATTCAACAGATATTTCATTTCCCAATATATTAAGTGATTGCCCTTTTTTTTTTAAGATTTTTATTTATTTATTAGAAAGACACAGACAGAGAGGCAGAGACATAGGCAGGGGAAGAAGGAGGCTCCCCATAGGGAGAGCCTGATGCGGGACTTGAGCCCAAGACCCCAGGATCACCACTGGGCCCAAAGGCAGATACTCAACCATTGAGCCACCCAGAGGCCCCTTAAGTGATTACTTGATACATTACAATGCAAGCTTGATTTTGTACTGTGTATCCTGGAAACTTTTTTGAAAAAAAGATTATACCTCCGAGTGAGGACTGAATTATAGAACAGAAGCAAAGGTATATAATAAACAGAATCCTATATCCCTTTTTTCTTACATGTGTTTACCTTTTATAAATCATAGAGTTCCTTTATGAATAAATTAGCTACAGGGTTTATAAAATATCCAATTGTACACACAACAGAGAGATGTTTATTCCTTTCTTTCTTTACTAAAATCTCCAAAGTGCTTAAGCTAAAATGCAGTGCAAGAGTTAGAAATACCCTAAATCAATTGAGGAAGAGGAAGTCTTTATACATTAGACTGTATGCAAAGCAAAACTATTAATGAGAAGGAAATAAAGATTAAAACTAGGCAGAAAGGGATGAAGAATGCGGGATTTTTTTATAGAGCTTTTGTAGTTTGTCTTTGGACAAAGAAACTGAAATCGAGATTTTTTTAATGTAAATGTTTGTCAGTGTAGAGCCCCCAAATCCTTCAGTAATTATGTTAAAATAAAATGACATTTCTCACAGTCAGTATTGTTAATTCTTACTATAATATTACATTAAAAAAATAAGGATTAAAATAAAATGTAGCTTTGTTGAGAAATTATGGAACATAAATTTTGATTTTAAGGATAACTTTATTTCCATAATCATAATGTTATTAAAAGCAATAACATTTATAAATAATAAATAAATAAATAAATAAATAAATAAATAATAAAGCACTTTGTGTGGACTTGCTATCAATAAGGAATGGATAACAGAAGGGATGGATTTACATCCATTGTAATTTATTTTTCTGAAAAAGTAAAGAGTAACATATTGCCGCATTGTCACATTATATAACTATATTCAGTTCTACTGTATGAAAAATGTCATGCATTTGAAATGAACTCAGCTACTTTGATGAGAATCCCAGTTCTTATCCTCAGAGATGAACTTCAGAATGTAATGTCTTACTAAGTTGGTAGCTGAACACAACGATTGATCGGAGAAAGTTGAACTTGTAATTATTTGCAGATAGCTTATGCGAAAAAATATATAATTATATATGTGCACACATATATCTATTATCTCTGGAATTTTTATTATTAAGATATTTAAGTATCAATCCAAATTTTTCTCTGGAATAAGTGTCTTTTTTAGATTCTTAGGATTGACCCTGTTTAAAGGAAAAGTGTTAATTGAGATGGGAAAATTGTGAACTTACCAAAAAAGGTAGTGGCAAAATGACAGAGGTGAATAAAATTACAGCTGATGATTTACATGTGAAGATAAACTCATTGAAAAATATAAATTGCTTATATGTAGAAAAATAATTTGAGATTATTTGTTGTTTTGAATGGTGTATTGTCTCAGAAGCAACAAGAAGATATAGAGAAAAAGAATTAATATTTAAATTGAGAGTTAAAAGTTATCAGTTCCAATCCTATTCTCATACTAACTACACTGGTAAATTGAGACAGATTGTCTAATTTTGAGTCTGTTAAAATGAGGACATTGTCCTTAAAAACTGCTCATATTTATTTTAACTTTTGTTTTATTTAATACCTGTTATTTATCTAATCTAGTTTAGAGAAATTTTATATAAAAGTTAATGGAAACTTTTTTCTAATGAGTTCTCCCTATTTTCAGACTCTGAAGAATCATTAAATATTTATGAATTTTAATACCTATTATTTATTTTGTTTTTTTTTTCTGAGTATGTATTATAATTGACCATTTATCTCAAAAGAGATAAGGAAGTTGAAACTTTTTTCTTTTTCCACATATCAACATTAATTGCTAACTAAAGGTGAAATAGCAAGTGAGTATCCTAACTAGTATTAAAATTCATTAGACCTAAAGGAAACAAAATTCTTTAGACCTACAGGAACATAAACCGATGAACCAAATGGCATAGGTGAATTCTTCTCTTATGCATCTCCTAAAACTCTCTTTCCTCTTTCCTTTTTTGAATATTAATTTAGAAGTAATAGTTTTAGGACTGGGAAGCTTAGTAACTTGATAGTGTCACTTGTAAGGATATACCTAAAAATTTAAGTCATCTTATTTATTTCTAATTTGTTTCTCTAGTTTATTTTCTAATTGTGAATGTATTGAAAGCAAAAATGTGACAGAAATAGGATATCACCCACTATGTTCTCTCCTGAAACAAAAAATACTTCCTGGAAAAATACTAAAAACTATTATTGATTTTTTTACTTAAATTGCAGTGTTCTTTAAACTAAATTTGGCAACTGTGTAATTACCTTTCTCTCTAGGGAGATAGGTAATGAAGACAATAGTCAATAGGAAGTTAAATGGTCATTTTCAGCTTTTAAGCCTCTATTATTGCCCAGTTGCATTCAGTATAGACAGAATGCTACGTACACAGCTTCTTTATAGCAAGAATGTTGAAAACATCATGTTTTTGTCTTAGCAGAAATTTCTAGACCTTTTAGAATTTTTACGTTTGGACAAGATACCAGATTGGATCACTTTTCCAGGTTTAGGTCTCATATATCCAAAATTACCTGATACTTTGTGGACCTTAACATACTTTGCTAAAGACTCACAGACATGTTCACTTAGTAAATATCCGTTTGGTAGATAGATGTTTATTAAATGCCATGGTTATTGAG
Source organism: Canis lupus dingo (assembly GCF_003254725.2). NCBI lineage: Eukaryota > Metazoa > Chordata > Mammalia > Carnivora > Canidae > Canis > Canis lupus. The sequence goes on from NC_064248.1 coordinate 47,286,954, forward strand.
GATTAAATATGCACTAGGCACTGGAAGCGCAGAGCCTAATTAGGCGTAAGTTTTTTTTTTTTTTAAAGATTTATTTATTTATTTATGATAGTCACAGAGAGAGAGAGAGAGAGAGAGAGAGAGAGAGAGAGAGGCAGAGACACAGGCAGAGGGAGAAGCAGGCTCCATGCACCCGGAGCCCGATGTGGGATTAGATCCTGGGTCTCCAGGATCGCGCCCTGGGCCAAAGGCAGGCGCCAAACCGCTGCGCCACCCAGGGATCCCCTGTTTTTTTTACCATTTAGTAAAAGAAAAAACTATGATCTACCGAGTGCAGGATGGCATGTTCTTACAATAATAAATGCTTAGTGGGAGTACATAGGACAGAGGGCTTAATTTTAAGGAGGGGGAGCGGGGAGTGGTAAGATTGAGGTCATGAGGAACTTCATAGTGGAATTATGAACTGAGTCTTGAAAGAAGATTAAAGGTAGACAGAGAGAGACACAGAAGGTAAAAGATTTGCAGGTGTGTGTATGACAATGACAACCAGTGCAAGAATTACAAATGGTTGGGTGGCTCAGGTCTTGATCTCAGGGTCCTGGGATTGAGCCCCACGAGGGGCTCTCTGCTCAGTGAGGAGTTGGCCCCTCTCCTCTGCTCAAGCTCTCTCTTTCTCTCTCTGAAATAAATAAATAAAATCTTTAAAAAAAAAAAGAATTACAAATGGAAATATAGGTAATTCAATTTTTCTAGTACTCAACTCAGGGTGTTGGGTGGGGGCTGATGGGAGACTCCAGACTAAAAATAAGACTGCCAAAGTGAACAAACAAGGACTAGATCATGGTCTGATGGGGAGGGGAGTTGGCACCTTATATTCATTATTAGCAATCTGGAACCACTGAGGTGTTTTAAGGTAAAAATTGATGTGATCAATTTTTTTTTATAGAGGTCATTTGGCAGCAGGATGTGGAAGTATATGTGCCAATCTTCCTAGCTCTGTTCACAAACTCAACCTGACATGTCCTTTTCTCAAACTTTGCAACTCACATCCATTCTCTCCTTTTTTTTTTCTTTTTAAAGATTTTATGTATTCATTCATTAGAGACATACACAGAGAGAGAGAGAGAGAGAGGCAGAGACACAGGCAGAGGGAGAAGCAGGCCCCACACAGGGAGCCCAATGCGAGACTCGATCCCAGGACTCCAGGATCATGCCCAGGGCGGAAGGCAGGCGCTGAACTGCTGAGCCACCTGGGGATCCCCATTCTCTAACTCTTAATTAAGATACCAACTCCCCCGTCAAACCCTCTTCAATTAACTTCTAGCTTTACTACCACCACCACCAGAACCACTGCCACCATCATAGTCATCATCATCATCATCATCATCATCACGTCTTTCTTAATCTGAACACCTATTCTTCCCATTAGTACCAAAATTAATGCAAATATACTACCTTCAGTTTTTACTGTTAAAAATCTCAAAATATTCCATAGTACTCTGAACAAAGAAATGCTTAATTAACGTTATTGAAAAATTAAATGGTTATTCCTTAGGAATTTAAATTTTTTATTCAAATTAAGAGACATTAAGTTTGTTCTTGAAGCTTACTTTTAAAAGTCTAGATTTCACTAAGAATGGTATGAAACATTTCCGTAGTCAAAATTTCTGCTCTCTTTATTAAAGGAGGCCCAGTTTTCAGTATTACTGGTCTGTTGAGATAATGAACATTTTCCATGCATGTGTAAAGGATAATATTGGTTTGCTCATTCTTCATCTGAAAAGAAATTGTAATGTGGAACAGAAGTTGAGTAAGAAGGCATTTATCTAAAGCACATGGTACAAAATGCATAATATGATATTCTTTGATATGAATTAGCAAATTAAGGGTAAAGACATTTTATTTGGTAGTCACAGTTCTAGTATTCCAAAGTTAAGAAGATAATTATTTAAATATTTACTCTTTCTTTGTTCAAATGGCATAGGATAGATATATGTGGTTATAAGAGAATGATTCTTTCCCCCATAAGATGGAGAAGATTTAAAGGACACATTTGAGAAAACTTTCCTAGAGTAAATTAGAGCCAATAATAATAGAAAATGAGAAGATAGAGGTGATAAAGGTTAGCATAGGGAGAAGGAAGTTTCACAACAGGATTCTCAGAATGATTTTCCCTAAATTATCAGTGTTCATATTTTTATAGTCACATTTTAGATTCATCCAAACAAATCATTAAACACCTATTTTATTACTTTTGGTTTTCAGGGTGAAGATGGTTTTCCAGGATTCAAAGGTGATATGGGTCTTAAAGGTGATAGGGTAAGTAAGAAGAAAATTCATATCAGAGCATACATTTGTGTGTGTCTGTGCATGTGTGTACGTGTGTGTGTATATTCTTATATTTAAATATAGCAAGAACAGGTTAAATAAAGATGTTTGTATTATCTGACACTTTGCTGACTTTGGTTTTTATAAGAAGATTAAACATGTTACTTTTTGTGGATAAGATAGTATTCCAGATATTATATTAAATTTACATGTTTTCTATAGCCTATGTTTGTGTGTGTGCATGTGTGTATAAATTTGAGTAATATTTTTTATAGATATTTTCTAAATTGATCAAATTCCTTAAAAGAAGTAGTTTTATAGTTTTCTTCTAAATTTTGTAGTGAGCTATGCTGCTTGGAAACCATATATTTGCAACTTTCTTGTACTTCCATTATTAGTGACCTTGAATTTTTGAGCGTAAAAGTGGTTCACTTTTTTCTGGTAATGAACGTTTAGAAAATAAACAAAAATATGAATTACCTAAAGTCAACTAAACTAAATGTTTCATTGGGAAGATTTATTTTATATCTAACATAATAATACCTAATATATCTATCTAATTAAAGAAGCATACTGCAGAATATTTTTGTTTCCCTAAAAAGTACATAATGCCTGTTTCCAGAATGTGTGCAGTAACTTACACATTTCAGTCCCTAATATTATAAAGGTGAAACCAAGTCTAAAATGGAGACATTTTTCTTGTGTTCCAAACAGTGATTTCCAAAATTGCTATTGTCAGAGAGGAAAATTACTTTTTCCTGCTAACCTGCTAGATTCTTAGGCTGGAGCCCTGTAAAATTAGATTGACAAAAGAAAGATTAACAAGAGAAAAACAAACAAGTTTTTTTAGCTTGTGCCTCACGTTTACACCTGGGAGCACTCCGTGATAATTAACTTAAAGGGGTGGTTAGAATTTGGGCTTATATGGCATTTTAAAAAGGAAAAATAAATTTTTAGAGACATGACAACAAAAAGGATTGAATTTCTATGGCTGCAAATTGTGGGAAGGTAGATATATGGCAAAGTGATTGCAGACAAAGGCTAGTTAATAAAGTTTGTTATCTCTATTCCTCTGCTGTCTGCTTTTGGCTCCAGACTAAGCAAATCTGTATCCTGCATTTTTTTTTTTTTTTTTTTGTAACCTGCTTTTAGCAACTTCCTTTGCATTTACTTTTCAAGTGCCTTCAGCTCAAAATAATCCTCACTCCCAAGTGGCATATTTTGGGGTTGATTATTCTGCCACCCTACACTATCTAACCTTGATCCTCATTTTTTTCTTTCTTTATACAACACAGATGTGTTAAAATTACTTTAATATGAAACATGGTAACCTCAGGCTTCTGTAGGTTTTCAAATGTCAGACTATATTCAGTTGTTCATTTCCTAATGGAAAGATTGATGAAGTCAAATGTTTTCCAACCTCTTTGTCCTAAATAAAGCATGAGGTAACAAGTGAGGAGTTGGAGAATATGACTTTTTATAGACCATAATCTGTTATTCAATCTCCAATATACTTTAAATTAAAAGAATGTTGCTACTCTGTGTTTCAGGGAGAAGTTGGTCAAGTAGGTCCAAGAGGAGAAGATGGCCCTGAAGGACCCAAAGGTCGAGCAGGTCCTACTGGAGACCCTGGTCCTTCTGGTCAAGCAGGAGAAAAGGTCAGTGAACAAATTTAAATTCACAGGTGCTCTCGCAGAGGATATTTCATTGTCATTTAAAAATACTTATAGTCATCCATGTCAGAAATCTAGAGGATTCACTACATTTCAAGCATACCCATATACTGTCACGGGTACAACCATGAGATGGGTACATACATCCTCTTTCACTCTCCCTTGTTGCCTATCCCCTCTATTCTCTTTGACCCTGCAGGGTCAGCAGCTCTTCAGGCTTTTGCACATTAGAAGTTAAGAATTTGTATGTGATTAACAAAAGATCAAAGATTCAATGAAAGATGGTCTACTTATTGTTTTGGGAGAAGTGGAGTCATCTTTGCTCCTCAAGTCAAAATGTACACTTTCTATTTTTCCATATAAACATGCATGTTTGCAGAACAAGTGTTTTTAAAAAAATACCATTGTCCAAACCCAACTTCAAGAGATTTTAATGTTAGTCTGGGGCTAACCCAAGCATTGCTATGTTTTAAAACAACCCCCAGGTAATTCTAATACTTTTTGGTTTCAGGGCCATTGTGCTATATGTAGTATGTAAAAAAATATTTTTAACCATTACATTTACATGTACTATTATACAGCATTGAAATCATGCCTTCATAGAGTATTTAGTGATGTGGCAAACAGCTTATAAATGTAACTATGAAGTTAAGAAAGAACTAGAAATATCTGTGACAAGTATTATACTATTATGTACACTAAAGGAAAATATAAATAATAATTATTTCTTGGTAGTATAATTCAGGTGATTTCCTTCCTTTTAATATGTATGTTCACTTTCCGAATTTTCTATATTGAACATGCTGTAATTCTATAAAATATGGAATTCCAAGCTACTTAAGAAAATTTTAATTTCCCTTCTTGCCATCCTGTCTCAGAAGAAAAATATATGAGGATTATATAGGCACTGTGACTAGATAAATAAGAAAACATTTCCTTATGTCAGGAATCCTGATGGAGTGGTTCTACAGTTTCACCCTCCCAGTTGCCAATTGGGAAATGATGAATATGTCATCGTGTTCAGGCAGGGGAAAGAAAGAATGGGAGAGAATCAGGGCTTTCTAGGCTGAATGACCCTTCGACTTCAAGTACTCCCTTACCAGTGGTTTTAGACTATTCTGGACCTTCCTCTCATCCTTACTCCACTTTACTCTGTGTAAATGATTCTGCCATTTCTTCAGAGGCATCAAGACTTTACCCCACAGTTCTTCATTTTCAATATTTTATTGGTATTTTCCCTTTACTGAAGTTGCCTATCACCATATTGAAAATGCAAACAAATTTTCTGTCTAGAATTTGAAATGACTCTAAAGTGAATGAAAGTTTATATTATAATACAGTAATTAACATAGAACACAAAGGCTTTGTGATCATAATTAGAGCATTTCATTAACCTTGAAATCAGTGGCATAAAACAGATATGATAACTTAATGCATCTAAAGGGACATCATTATAAGCATGTTTCTCAGGGCTGGTTTGCATATTTTCCATCTGAAGACTGCTTACCTATGCAGCGTTGATCTTGAATCAGACAACTCTTTAGTTCAATCTCTAATAACAAGGTCATGAACTATATTCCTATATTCTTGCCTTGATTCATCTAGTAAAATGTTTATTGTTTATAAAGTTACTGCTCATCCTTTATTGTTGCATGTAGTAATTTGGATTTGTTTTTGTTTCTATTCTTATTTTGTTTAAATGTACATGGGGAATAATGATACTATGTGCTTCCTAATGTTTAAGAGTTTGGCAAATAATATATATGAAGTGTGCTTTATAAAATCTTAAGGAAAATAAGTCTTAGTAAAATTCCACAAACATATTTTATTCAATTCACTCAATTTAATTTAATGTTCTCTCTCCCTGTATTTTTAAATTAATGCTTTTTTGCTCAGGGGGCAATTTTGGTAGTATAACATTTTGAATCTCTTGGTATTGTTACAGAACTTTGGACTTTGCTGTAATTTACCATTTGTTTTAGCACTTTATTATTTTTAAGATTTTATTTATTTATTCATACAAGATGCAGAGAGAGAGAGGCAGAGACACACAGGCAGAGGGAGAAGCAGGCTCCCTGCAGGGAGCCTGATGCGGGACTCACTCAATCCCGGATTCCGGGATCACACTCTGAGCTTAGGCAGATACTCAACCACTGAGCCACCTAGGCGTCCCTATTTTAGCACTTTTAGATTGAGAGGTAATCTCATTGCGCTGGAACAAAATTGTGGCTCATTTAAGTCCCCACTTGCAGGAATTAACACTCCACAAAAGTCACTGTTATTTAGTTATAGTTCTCAACATTTGATACATCTATTAACCCAGATTTATCCAGATGTTTGAATAAAAGAAAAAAACTTTGCTCAAAAATTAGGTCAGAATTTCTTGGATGGTTATTTAAACTATTTAGTGAGAAACAAATAACTCATGATTGCTTGCTTTATGTTTACAATGAGAAATGAAATAATTTTTAAAAAAGATGATTCACTTAGTTGGAATGATAAAATCTAAATGTAGTTCTAACTACATCAACTAACTTTAAATAGTTTTAATGCTGAAAAAGCTTAGGCAGTTTATTAATGCTTCAGAGTTCAGAAAGGGTCTTAGAATTCTCTTTAGCTCAGAGTTCTGTGTCCTCAAAGAAGGCGCTGTTACTTAGACAAAGTTAGCAAACATTATAGAATTAGAAATATGTCCAAAGCAATATTTTTCCTATTTAAATGAGGAAATATATTGTAAATAAAGTGTGGTGAAAACTTGCAACTCTTCCTTTTAAGTATTCAGATATGTGGTCCTAACTTTCAGAAAACTAAACTCATTGTTTAAACTTAATTCAATTTAGAATTTTTATTTATTATTATTATTTTTTTAACTGTAGGGGAAACTTGGTGTTCCAGGATTACCAGGATACCCAGGAAGACAAGGACCAAAGGTAAAACAGTTAGCTTGATTTTTATAGCTTATCAACATTTTGAAGAAATTAATCACACATAATTACATTTCAGTTTGTAACATAGAGATGATAAATCCTTAAAATATAATTTCACAAGGGAAAGGCATGGAGCTCATGGGAGCCCAGTGTGCATGGAGCTCAGAGAGCCTAGGTGATTATGGATTGGAGTATTTTATCAGATGAGGTCGTGAAAGGAAGGCATAGACAGCTACTTCCTTGTCATTGGAATAAGGACTATTCCAGGGTGACATCGTAGTATATCTAGAAGTTATAATGAGGATGATAGGTGATGGAGAATAGCTTTCAATTTCATTTCTGGTACCCTAAGGGTTGGAATTTCTATTTGCTGCTTAAAAAAAAAAAGAATTACAATACATCTTTCATCATCTTTATTTTCCCTCATTTCCACAGTATTTTGTTTCCTAGGGCTACTGTAACAAATCTCCACAGACTTGGTGACTTAAAACAATGGAAATTTATTCTCTTACAGTTCTTGAGATCAAAAGCCTAAAATCAAGGTGTCAGCAGAGCCTCCAGTCCCCTCAAAAGCTCTGAGAGAGAGTCTGTCCTTGCCTCTTCTAGCTTCTGGTAGTCCAGGGAAGTCCTTTAGTTTGTGTCTGCTTAACTGCAATCTCTGCTGCCTTCTCCACATGACCATTTTTTTTTTCTATATCTTCTCTTCCGTCTCTTATAAAGACACTTGTCTTTGCTCTTAGGAATCACCTGGGTAATCCAGGATGTTTCATTTCAAGACTCTTCACTTAATTTGCACCTACAAAGACCTCTTTTTCCAAATAAGGCAACATTTCATGTTACAGAGACTTGACTATTGGATATATTGATTTGGGGCCACTATTCAATCCACTATAGAACTTGAATTCCATTTTTAACTATTTAAAATATATATTTTAAAATGGATGATTTTTAAAATATATTTTTACTTTGGTGTACTACTTTTCCTCAAGCTAATCATAAAACTTTGTCAAGGCTGCACTTCATGTGTTGCCTAGTTAAGTAAAGTGGTTTACAAAATTAATATATGCATTTTGTTATTACTATTAAAATGGGTATATGTCTATAAGACTACCTAGATTATCTATCTATCTATCTATCTATCTATCTATCTATCTATCTATCATCTATCTATCTCTGTTTGATCCATTTAGGCTTGTCAAGTATCAGACACAAGGAAAAATCCTGTTTATATAATAATTCCCAAACATACATTTGTTAATAAGTTTTACTCATTGGGAAAGCCAAAGTCTTTCCCAAATCATTGGGAGGCCAAAATCTTTCCTTTTGACACATGTGAACTACATGCACTTGTGTTTGCTCATTGTCATGTGATGACATTAGGCATACCACATGGTTTTGCCTTATAATTTTCCATTGAGTCTCTAGAAAATACACATTTCCTTGTATAATAGGAGGTAAACATAATGCTGTAAGCCCCTTCTAGAATGAGATCCATTTCATTTGTGATTTAAGAATAATATGAGCATCTTTTAAAGGTTTCTAGCTACATTTAGAACACTGATTAATAAGTTTTACCTTTTAAATATTGTCCCTAATATACTGCCCTATCTCCTAGCTAAGTTCCTTTCAAATATCAAGCATTTTCAAAAGTATTATGAGTAAAAGAGGACATTCACTGTATAACCCACAACTTTAAGGTATCTTTAGATCACTTGCAGAGTTCTTGATCTAATTACAAAGTTGAATTGCAATTGTGGTGTTTTGATTTAAAAACATAAAACTGTCATATTACTTGAATGAACACAATATTCTTTTATTTGACATTCTTATTTTCTTCTGTTTTTTCCTGAGACAATACTCTGTTCAATATTCTTTGAGTTATTTTTGTTAACAAAACACACCAGAATGACTAGAGAGAAATGTTTTTTAACCTTTAACCAAAATGTCTGAAACTTTGTTTTTTTATTACTTTTCTTCATAATAATTTTTTGTATGATCAAAAATGATTTATGTTTCTTGATTCTAAAATGAAAAAAAAAAGGCTCATTAAAGATCAAAAATAGCTTCACTTTTTTTTCCTATGTGGGAGCCAATGAATTTTGAATAGATTTAAATCTATACTTAAAGTGAAATTTGGCTGCTAATCTCTTCTAAGATGTTTAAGGACTATAATTAGACAATATAATTTATTTATTATCTTTCTAGCAATATAAATCACAATGGTTATTTGCAAGTCACACCACTATAAGTACTATACAATGATAGCTACTTCAAAAAGTAAAATGCATTTTAATGTAGAATTCTTTATATTTAAAACAGCATTCAAATAAATTTGAAAGTTTCACCATTAGTGAGCCAATCTCACCATTAACCTTTGACTTTTGGGCATTTCGTTTACTGTTTGTTCTTTCCATTTAAAGCATTATAATGCCTTTTCATGGTAATTCTATATATTGGTGATAACCCCGTATGTGAGAGAAGAGGAAGATTATGTCCATATATTATAAATGGTTTAGTTGGTGGATTGGGCATTTTTGTTATTTTTCCATAAGTTTCTTAGAGCAGAAACTATTGAAGAAAATGAATTTATGAGAAATAAAATTGATGCATAGAGCAATTTGTTTGAATGGAGTCTCTATAAATATGATTAGTTGTCTATTCTTCTCAAGACAGAAAAGAATATTTGTTCTCAAATAAAATCTGATAGAGTAGATTATTTCCATATTGGATTATACTCACTTGTCAAATTCCTAGAGTAGTCACATAGTAATGCTCTACCAGATTTAACAATCTGATTCTCTGGAGAGAAAGAGCAATGGCTTTGAAAGCCCTTCAAAAATGTAATTTGCAGACATTATTCCCCCATTATGTGAATATTGCATGACCTAACCATTGTCCTCAGGTGAATCCCATAGTAATCTCTATAGATACGAACTAAACTATATTGGGAAATGAGTCATAAGAAAAAGATTAGCAGTGCATACTATGGGTTATTGTTTTGACTATCATAAGGCTTCACATATGATTTTCCTGACTTGTGGAGGAAATATAAATTGATATCTGTTGAATATAGCACCTGGAGAAATTGTTAAAAATGCAGATTCCTGGATCCTACTGCCAGAGATATAAATCCTAATAAGACGGAATCACTCTGGATTATTCTGATACAGAGGGGCCACATATCACTTAGAAAAATATTACTTTAGGGATAATCCAATCCAAGTGAATGGGTAAAAAAATGCAAGGAATGTATGAAGTTAAAGAAGGCTTTGTTATATCTCCATTAACATAGGGGAAGTGTATCAAATCTGAATGTCTACTACTCTGCTAGATATTTTACACATTATTGGATTTAATTTATATAGTGGTCTGAATAGGAAAAGTGAGTATTTGGAAGCCCTCCCACACTTTCCAGAGTCTCATAGTTAGCAAGTTGAGGAGAAAGGAACTGAACCTTAATCTCTTCTATTCATGACACGATGATGAGGCAAACCAATGACAGTGATGTTCGAAGGAATCTCTGAGCAGCTGAAAATCTGGACGTATTCAAAAAGTGAAGTGGGGAAATTATTTTCCATCTGCAAAGTGTGGCGGTTTGTAGATGAAATGACATGATGCTTTTACTGTTCTTGTTGCATCTCTAAATAACCAATATTCATTGTAATCTATTATTATCATTTGTATACCCTGGCTTCTTTTATTCTAACCTCCCACACATTCAAAATGCCTATAAAATTTGGGTGAGTGCCCTCATTTTGCAGAAGAAAAGGCTATGCTCAAAGAGGATAAGTTATGTACCCAACTTACTTAGGTGAGTGTATGATAAAACATAAGTCTTGAATTTATGACTTTGGAATTCCAAAAAAAAGGATATGAATGCTAGACTTTCTGACTCCCAGCTAGATCTAACCTCATTCAAGCGTCAAACAGAAAAGGTGGAGGAAGATTTTTAGTCTTTATGATTTTATTTAGTTCTATTTAGTTCTAACAGTATATAAAAATAAACTAAAAAGTGATAAACATACAAATGTAGTAATGTTAATTCTGGAAAACTGTTTTATGAAATTCCTATTTTAATACTTAATTATTTGTGCTCATGGAACATAGGATTTTTCTTTCAGGTTGAGGCAAGTATGTAGAATTGTAAGTCAAAATTATTTTATATAAAATGTCCTTTAGTTGCAATTTTTCTAATATGAGAAATGATGACATTTGCTTAATTATTTTAAAGTTAAAAACTGAAATATGTTTTATCAATTAATGCTTTCAATGCTTCCAGGATTTCAGATGTCACTGTAAGTTCATTTTCAATTACACAAATAGATTGTATGGTATTTTAAAATTATATTTCTGATTTAAATATTACCAGTTTGTGAGACTCAGTGTGTTCCAAAAGGCTTACAGCTCGTGGCTAAAAATGTTAGTTACCGTACTCATTGTTTATTATTTTTATTTTTTTGTAGGGTTCCACTGGATTTCCTGGGTTTCCAGGTGCCAATGGAGAGAAAGGTGCACGGGTATGGTATATAAACATATTGCCTTGGACTATCTACTATGAATGTTCTCGAATGAGTACCTGTCTCTCAGCACCAGACTCACAATTCACTGTGATGCGCTGCATACTGAAACTGTTTGAACTGTCTTTGGCAGGGTGTAGCTGGCAAACCAGGCCCTCGGGGTCAGCGTGGTCCAACGGTGGGTGCCTTAATTTAAAATAATGATTTTTATGTTTTGTTTTGTATTTAATTTTCCAAGATCGTTTTCTTCAAAGCTAAAAACCTATTCTGTGCTTTTGTATGGGCTTGGCACTAGATTAGTTTCATCTTTCTCTCTCACTTGCAGGGTCCTCGAGGTTCAAGAGGTGCGAGAGGTCCAACCGGGAAACCTGGCCCAAAGGTATTATAAGTTGTTTCATTTGAGTTTGCTCTAAGTTCTTCTTGAAGATGACAAATGCTAGGAGAAGGAATCAAAACTGATTTTTCTTTTTCTTTTTTTTTTTTTTCTGTTTTTCTTTCTTTCTTTTTGTTGTTGTTGTTGTTGCTAGGGTACTTCGGGCGGTGACGGTCCTCCTGGCCCTCCTGGAGAAAGAGTGAGTATGCTTCAGTAATGAAATATAAAATAAATATGAATGTTTTACAAGTGTTTAAATTTCTGGGAAAAGGTGCGTGTGTCTGCAAATACATGCACACAGTATTTTGCAATATCTAGCCAGAATTTAAAAATTCATATTTTTTAAAATTTGCTTCTTAAAAAAAAAGCGTCATCAGTTATGTGCTACTAATTTTGTTATAGAAATGAGAGAAATATTGTGCATAATTGCCCTATGATGTCACTCTTAAACTCAAGCCAAAATATATATATTTTAATATCCGTGTAACAGCTAGGCCGTCTCCTTCATTCCCCTTGCTTTCCCTATCGATATTCATTTTGTCCATGGAGCTGGAAGCAGTATTATGTTGGTAAAATGCAAGCTCCCAGTAGCCATTAAGTCACAATCGATATACATTCAAATCAAGATAAAACATCTATTCCAGTAAATAGAAAAACTATTTAGTAAATTGATTTTCAACTGATATAAAATAAAGCTAAATATACATGAGTAAGCATGCCCTTTATTTGTTTTCTTTTGGCAAAATACAGCACTTTTGTAGCAAGAGTTTTTGAAAGCTATCTTCTTGAAAGAATTTTAAATATTAATTCTGTACTACTGTTAAAGAAGTTAAACTCACTTCTTAATATTCTATAACAATGTTTAGTATATGCAGTCATAGTAATTTATTTTTGTATATAATTGTTTGACATTTACAGTAGGTGTTTCACCAAAAGAGAAACAGAAACATCTGTGATGTTTATACAAAACACCCCAAAAAACTGAGGATAAGTAATTTTGGGAGGGAAACAAAGTTTCTATTTGTGATAGAAATGTCAGTACATAAGATGTGAGAAAAGAACACTTAATTACAGTTATTAAGGCTTTGATTCATCCTTAATTAAATTAAACTTTTATTGATGAACTAGTCCCAAATTGAGTCCATTCTGTACATTCCGAGTGCACTAATAATATATACATTTGAAAAATTTTATGGTCAAAATTGTCTTAATGCGATGCAGTTTAATTAATATGGCTAATTCATTAAATGGAGTAGAACCATTTCATAAATTATAGCAAAACCAGGAGTTTTGTCTTTAAAGCACAAACTGTTCTCTTTTTCATATTTTGCTTGAGCATTCCAAAATATCATGATTAACCATATGTATTTACAACTTTGGAACATAACACTGTAGCCCTACAGTATGATTACTTTGTAATTATAAAAGTACTTTGACAATAAAAAAAGTATATTTTGGGGACCCCTGGGTGGCTCAGCACTTGAGCGTCTTCCTCTGGCTCAGGGTGTGATCCCGGGGTTCCTGGGTCCAGTCCCACATCAGGCTCCCTGTGAAGAGCCGGCTTCTCGCTCTGCCCGTGTCTCTGCCCCTCTCTCTCTCATAAATAAATAAATAAAATCTTTAAAAAAAACAAAAAAACCTCCACCATATATTTGTTTATAAGTGTACATAGTATTGCATGTACATATTATAAACATGCCTTGATATATTATATATATATATATAGGATTATATATTTACTCATTAAGATATTCTGCAACTTAAATATAATTCCTCATACTCATGATTTGCAGATCACAGATATCTGTTATTAAAGACTTAGTTCATAGCTTTTAGTTGGGTCTAAGATTATTAGATTTAACAAAAACAAAACAAAATGAAATAAAAACAAACAAAAGGACTAAGACACCCAATAAAGTTAGAATTTTTACATATACAACAGAATAGTTTGTGATGTAAGCATGTCCCTTGCAATATTTGGGACATATTAAAACTATTCATTATTTATCTAAAATTCAAATTTCACTGACACTGGGTATTATATCTGTCAACCCTGGTTGGGTTCCAGCACCATCATTACACTGAGTATGTATTTTCCACTTCACTTGGAGACTATTTTAATAAATACAGACAGGACATGTCCATGCTCTTTGTGGAATTTTATAAAGACCCACCTTTTCTTTGTGTTCTCTAGAAAAGTGATGTTTTGATGATGCTATCTGTAAAGATACTTAAATTCAAAATCAAATTTTATCTGAAAAGGAGCCAAAATTTGGAAAGCAAAGAAATGATATTTTGAGAAATTAGAAAAATTAAGTTTGCTACATAACCTAAAAAAATACCATTTTAAAAATTTTGTGTTTAAAATAAAACTTTGAAGCACCTGGGACTTTCAGTTGGTTGGGTGTCCAACATTCAGTTTGAGAAGCAGGCTTTTCACAGGGAGCCTGATGTGGGACTGGACCCAGGAACCCCGGGATCATGCCCTGAGCCAGAGGAAGACGCTCAAGTGCTGAGCCACCCAGGTGTCCTTACAAATAAACATATTGTTAAAGAAGTCCTAAAGAAGTCCATTAAAATGGACAAAAATAGGTATTTCCAGGGGTGCCTGGGTAGCTCAGTCAATTAAGCATCTGCCTTTGGCTCAGGTCATGATCCCAGGGTCCTAGAATGGAGCCTATGTAGGGCTCCCTGCTCAGCAAGAAGCCTGTTTCTCCATCTTCTTTCTGCTCATGCTCTGTCTCTCTCTCTCTCTCTCTCTCTCAAATAAATAAATAAAATATTTAAAAATAAAATATAAATAAAACTTTTATAATTTTTAGGTTATTATGATAGATATTGAAAATGATAGTTTCATTCTATAAGAGTACCAAAATTTGTGAGTCTCAAGAGTTGCCCAGGGGTTTTGGTAACTGTATTATCTATTTATTTAGTGACATATCTTACTTTGATGTTTCTTTTTTGGTTTTAAGATGAGATGCTGGTAATAGCGATAAGTTGTGATGATCTCTGAACTAGTATTGATTTAAAAATGATAATGACATTTCCCTTGAAAAGGCTAAACTGATAAACTGAGGAGAGTAAACTCTATTAAAGACTAATTTCAGTAAACTTTATTTTTTATTTAAGTTTAAATATATCCTATTCTAGTTGAGTTACTTAAGAAATCTTATTTCTTATCTTCCATTTTACATATGTTTATTCTAGAAATGTAATTATTATGTTCTGGGAACATAAAGGATTAACTTTACCAATTATTTTGCTATCAGTATAATGTCTACTTTCTGTATTTTAAAGATATGTAAATATGAGTGTTGCATAATATAGTTAATTAAGCATCAAGTTAAGAACAATATTATAAATGTATATTTGGGTTGAATGTTAATGAGAATGATTATATAATAAAGTGTTTTCATCTTGTCTACAAAATAAGTTACTATATGAGTAAAATGAGATATTGATATCTTCAAATATAAATTTTAAATATAGAAATTAAAGGTCTTTCTAAATTAGCCACTTATTTTTTCTTTTAGTTTTGTATGACTGGAACCAGAACATTTATAGAATCAATTTTAAAAAGGCTTTGGGCGGAAGGCTATGGAATTGTAATAGTCTTCTTTAGGAATGTTTCTAACCAATGTTGAAAGTCCAGCATCTGTGGAACTTCTTTTTTTTTTTTTTTTTTTTAATATTTTTTATTTATTTATGGTAGTCACAGAGAGAGAGAGAGAGGCAGAGACACAGGCAGAGGGAGAAGCAGGCTCCATGCACTGGGAGCCCGACGTGGGATTCGATCCCGGGTCTCCAGGATCGCGCCCTGGGCCAAAGGCAGGCGCCAAACCGCTGCGCCACCCAGGGATCCCCGGAACTTCTTGATACATCTATGTTCCATTCACTTTTAATATGAATTCTAAATATTTATGATCTTGATTTAAGATCATTGATGTGGGGGTACTTGGGTGGCTCAGGAGTTGAGCATCAACTGCCTTTGGCTCAGAGCATGATCCCACGGTCCTAGGATAGAGTTCTGCATCGAGTTCCCCACAGGGTACCTGATTCTGCCTCTGCCTATGTCTCCCACTTTCTTTCTGTGTCTCTCATGAGTAAATAACATCTTTAAAAGAAAAAAAAAAAAGATCATTGATGTGGTGTGTGGTTTTGAGTACTGAATAATGTGAAAAATCATGCATTTGGCTTTTAGATTATCTTGTTTCATTGCCATAATGAAGAAGCTGTATGCCAAGCTTTGGTTCATCTGTAGAAATAAACTATAAGGTACAAAAATGTATTTTTCAAAACATATTCTTAAATTTCTCCACCACTTTTTCTTTACAGGGCCCTCAAGGACCTCAGGGTCCAGTTGGATTCCCTGGACCCAAAGGCCCTCCTGTAAGTGCCATAGTTTATCTTTCTTCACTGGACAGTATTCTCAAATTTTTGAGAGTTATAGTTCATATTTTAAATAATTTTTAGATACAAGTATTGATGAAAGTTCTAATAAAAACAAAATTACAATGAATAATGTCAAAGAATGTACATTTTTCAGTTTGTTCAAACTATTCAGTTTCAGTTTATTGAGTGTCTCTGATGTAATTCAAATATATCTTAGTAAATACCCTTTCAAAATATATCACAGACAGAAACAACATGCATGAGTGTTATTCTCTCAAATGCTCCTCTACTGCAATGAATATTATTGATGGCATTAAAAATTGTTACTGATTCTTAAATATTTGTTGTATCAGAATTTCTCTTTTGTCTCCCATCACCTAATGTATCCTTCAAAATATCACTTCCTAAACATTCTCTAGCATTGACTTTACTTACATATCATTATAATTGTTTATTTGCATTTGTTATTTTTGTGTCTATAATGCATTCTTTTAAAACCCTTCCTGACCTAGACCCCTTTTCAAAAATTTGCTTAGATATCCAAATATCTTCATAAAGTTAATTGAAATCCTTTATTCTCATACTTAAATATTCATGGAACATAGGATATGCTTACTGCTCACTCGATTGTTCTCTGTTTCTTTTCTTAGCAATCTACTCAGTTTGTTTATGAGAACTAGAATCAACCTACCCACTGTTTTACTCCACTCTAGCTCCTATAAACAAAAAAAAAACAAACAAAAAACAAAAACCACACAGAGACCAGATAGCTTATAAACAACAGAAGTTTATTTCTCACAGTTCTGGAGGCTGGAAGTCCTAGATGAGGGTGCCAGTATGGTCAGGTGAGACCCCTCTTTCCAGTACCAGACTTTTTATTGTATCGTCACATGGCAGAGGGGTCTAGGGAGCTCTCTGAAGCCTCTTTCATGTTGTTGATCTCATTCATGAAGGTTCTGCCTTCATGACTAAAGTACCTCTCAAACGCCCAACTTACTAATAATATCTCCTCTGAGGGTTAGGATTTCAACATACAAAATTTCAACGTATGATTTAGGGTTTCAACATGAATTTCAGGCCATAGCACCCGTGTGTCTAAGAAAGGTGTTCTCAGAGTTTGGTCCTTGGATCAGAGCATCAGCAACTTGGGGTTTGTTCGACTTATGCCACCTCACTCAGCTAATCAGAACTCCAACAGAGGGGCCTAGCCTGTGTTTAGCAAATTCTCCAGATAGTTCGATGCATGCTAAAGTTTGTGAGCCACTCTTTTAGTCTATGCTAGATAATGCTATGCAAACTTAAATGTGCATGCAAATTGTGTTGGTACCTTGTAAAAAATGTGAATTTGATTTAGTAGCTCTGGAGTGAGTCTTGAGTCTTGACATTACTGACAAGGGTCCAGATGATGCCAATGTGACTGCAGCATGGGCCATATTTTAAACAACAAAGCAAAAAATATTTTGCCTGAAAATAAAACCAACAGAGTTTAAATATGATCTACTCAGCAGGAAACTAAATATAGTTAAAACTATCAGCCAATAATTTGAGAACCAAATGTTTTTTCATGTAATAATATAACTAATTTATAACTAAATTTTTTATTGGATTTGAATAACCCTCAATTTCACTGATAACTTTCAAATGTGACTTTAGCTCATGTCCTTAGAAAATGAATTATTTGTCATGAAATACTAACTTACAGTAAATGTTAAATGTTGAAGCAATCTGTTTTGGTAACAATTTTTAGGCACCATTTAAAATATTATTCTGATACAGTTTTGATTTATTACTGCAAACATAACAAAAAAGGGTTGTTATCTATATTCTATTATTATAAAAGGATTAATGCAAGTAGTTAGTATTAAAAATAAGATAACATCAGTACTACCTGCATATAATGTTGTTTACTCACTATCTCCGTTTCCTTCCAAATATAATATTGTCAGGCAAAATTTCACATGTAGGAAAGTAAAAACACAGTTCCCAAAATGATTGTATATGTAAGACTTTTTTTTCATAAGTATTTTGAAGCAATATGCAAAGATCATTGTTTAGCAACATAAAATCCAGTAATATGTATAACTTCTGCATTATCATACCATTTATATTTGTACATATTGTACATATTGCTAAGAATTGTTTCCTTCATGTAATGTAATTTTATTGTCAAAGAAACCAATTGGACCCATTTTTCCTCAGACTTTTTCAGTCCATTCTCTCATGTATCTTTCAACAAGTTTTAAGCCATTAATCATGCATGCATTTTGTCTCTAAGAAGTATTAGAAGTATAATAAATGCCTACACTTGAGAAGCATGCAGTCTAGTTGGAGAGACATGACACTGTTAAGGAACATTGCTTTCACTGCTAAACAAAATGATTTTTATACTCTGTTTCTCTGACGAGTGAAACATTAAAGCATGAAATAAAAGTACCTATTATTTCTCTGGTATGCAGTTTTATAATATTTAGGACAGAAATGCCTTCATCTCTTTGTTATGGAAGGAAGAAATTCGGGTAGAGGGATAGAGTCAAGCTCTTTTCTCTACAAATTAATTGGTTCATCTTCATTGTAACCAGAAAATGTTTATGTGTTTGTGTGTGTATGTATATGGTTTTATATATAGATTCACACAGATGCACATACACACATGTATTATGTATTGAGTGCTTGGAATGTTCATGTTTAGAGTCTGTTAATCTCATGCCAATGTCAGCATATAGTTACCCCATGTAAGAAAAATTTTAATGTGTGGTGACTAAGATATATGATACAACTATTATGAGATACATTCTATTTATAGAAGAGGAGAAATCAAAATTCAGTTCCAAAGGGAAGTGAAAAAATACCCTTAACGTTTATTTTTAAGTGTCTTTTCACAGATTGTCTTGCTGTATATGCACACCCTCCTTTAGATAAATTTAGATAAATCCACTGCCTTTCAACAACATGAAAGGGGCAGTCTACTTTGACCAGTAAATTTATTATTTTAAAATTATTGCCATGAAATTATTTGGTAATTAATTTGCTTTATTTTATTGGATAGTGTGGAACCATTATAATTATTTAGGATTAATCGCTCAATACTTGAAATACTTAAATAAGAAAAATGATGATGCTATGAATTCTTTATGTAGTCTTGTAACACTGTTCCCTCAGGATATGTAGGAAAGTCATTAAAAATCATGTTGCATTCATACCAAGGTGACGTCATTTTGATCTAAGATCCCAGTTTTAAAGGGTTATAATATTTTCCAATGGAAGTATAACCTACGCTTCTCAAATCAGCAAATATAATGACATTTTGAAGTTTATATTTACAGATTTGTTAGAAAATATGTAAATGGTTTATGCTGATGGAAAAACACATCATTTGAGAGGCATTTTAGTATGGTAGGGGAAAAAAGTCTGATTCATATTTACTAGCCTTTAACTGTCACTGTGTGTTTTTAGTTAAAACTTTTACTACTATCCCCACCTGACAGTACATTTATTCTTGTATGTGTCAAACTAGTAATAAACTACAGAATTTGTTTTCATTTACTGTTTTGATTTACTGAACTTAATGGAGTCTACTAGCAATCAACTTTTTATTTCTGTGTTTCACTATTAAACTGATGGCAGAGCTAACTCTTACATCACTGTACACCTAGTGCCTAGCACATAAATACGTAATATATGGTTTTGAAAGAAGAAGTGGTTAAATTATGGCCACAAATGTTTTGGGGCCTTGGTTACAAACATTCCAGTTTTGGTCTTTTCAGAGGATGACACTAGAATCACTCAGATGATCCTGGAAAACATGAGCAAATTCCTGAGCAAACAATAATCTTGTGAAATGTCATAATAGCAGTCCTTAATTAGAGCTGTTAATTCACATGGCAACCAGGGACAAGATGAGATCAGGGAGCGGAGCTGGAACAAGGCACTGTCAGGAGGCCTTTCTCCTGAACCGTTGGAGCCAATGTCAAAAAAAGTCTTTTAACTCCAGCAGAATAAAACTGTCAGTGAAAATTATCTTATTCTGAAACAAAGCCTTTTTTTCTAATTCAGTATAAAAATAAATATTTGAAAATAGATTTTTGTAAATAATGTATTTCTAAGATAATTTCATATATTTAAATGATTAACATATTGTGAGAGGTATATCTATTATCATTAAAAATGTTATTAAAATGAACATTTCTCTTCATTTATTCAGAGAGTGAGAATATTTCTGCCTATATCATTAAACCTGTTTTGAAATCTGACCCCGATACTTAATGATTTCTGAGTGGGGTGAATAATCCATAATGTAGACTGAAGAAGCAATCTATTTCTACTAAGTATCTAAAACACAGAAACCACACAGAGTTGTTTACTTTAAGTACTTAGTTAATTGCTTCATTTATTTCTTCAGTCTTGACACAGACAGCATCCTTTAGAGAAAGTGATAACAGAGTAGATTTGCTGTCCAGTGCTTAATAAACATTACGTGCCCAAGAGGATATTCAAGAAAACCAACTGGGAAAATTTGAACCTGATGACTTCTGAAATTGAACATTGCACCTTACCTTGTTCACTTTACTTGAAGCAATTGAGAGAAAAAGTGCCATTGTTTCTAAGTTTGTATTTCATTCTTATCAGTTAGAAGCTCAGACCACCACTAGAGGACACTATCCTTCTGCTATCCCAATCTTGATGCACAGGAAATTGAATTAGGAGCAGATCCCAAAAAAGAGGGGAAAATAGTCATTTGTCAAGTACTGAAGAACTAAACCTTTTTGTAAAAATAAAAATACAAATCTCTATGAATACTTTTTAAAAAAAAAACAGATGCTAATGAAGTCATTTAAATGTAAAATGTTCTTAACGGAGTTACACTATTTTCTCTTGGTCACAGTTACAGATAGAATTTTCCTAAAGCGATATATATGCACATAATACCATATATAAAGTTAACAGAACATCAAAATATGATAGCTAATGAAAATATAATGCGAAAATTGTCTGACACGTTACATTTAAAGTATAAAATAAGAAATATTTATGGCATGTGGTATCTAATATTTGTGATTTCAGGGACCCCCTGGGAAGGATGGCCTGCCAGGACACCCTGGACAACGTGGAGAGACTGTAAGTGACTCCATTCTTTTGACTGAAATTTTCCATCTCTGGCACCTCATCATTTCACAGAAAGCTATTTTATTATTAACAGCTCCTCGACTAGATTAAGGACAATGGAGAAATTAATTTCAAAGAAACTTTTATTAAGAATATATATATAAAATAAATAGACCCAAATTTTTATCTAACCACCCATGAATATACTTGATATAGTGTTACTTGATTTGATTGTCTTTATTGTCAATAACAACACTTTAAGGATGAGCTGACAGAGAAGATCCCATTATCTTTTGGACACCTCTACAAGGTTGGCAGCTTTGACCATTTTACAGAAGTATTTGTTTAGAGATATATTCCATCCAACTCTATTACCCATACCCTCTCTAAAGGAAACACATTACACTAAGCTATGCATTTAATACCTTCTTCTATCTGGAACAAAGAGATGAAATATTTTCTGATGTTGGAACTATAAGGGTAAACTATGCTCAATGTATCCTTTCACCCTAAGTAACAAGATGTAAAAGAAAATATACAACTGAATTTTATTTTTAAATTATGAGGAATATAACATTAAACAAATTGTCTGAACAGCTTATGTGAATAACAATAATTTGTACGGGCGGGGCGGGGGGAACTGGCGCTCTAAGTATGGTTTAAGAATCCCTGTGGGTTTGTTTATTTATCCTGCCACTGTTACAGAACCATGTGTCTGGCTTGTCCGGGGGGACGTTAGTCTAATCAGAAGTTATCATAGCTTAGCATGTTTCCTTGGACTTGATTCTTGGATCTCACTGTTGATTAATTTTATCCAGATTTCTTAAGGAAATCATAACACAGACTAGCTTTGACAATGTAGTTCAAAGTCATTTTAGGGCATGCAGCCAGCGCAAAGACATATTTGGAGTTGCATTGTAGTGCACACACAGCAGCAGATGTGAAAACAGGACGATTTTTTTTGCGTAGGATAAACAATCTATCAGCAGCAACTCAATTCCTGTTTTGCTCACCAAGCGATGATTCTTAGTGTAATAGCTTCTTCATTTTAGTCAGATTGTAAACTTCAAAGTCTTGGATTTCAAAAGCAGAATCAAATATGATTTAGTGAGACCAAAGAGTAAAATTGTTTGGGTTTCCTCCCGGGAATTACATCTGCATGAGGAGCATAAAATAAACTCTTTAGCAGAGAATCCATACTCAGATTTGCAAACGCACTCTCATGCTAATCTTGCAGTCAATCATTTTTAACTAAGTCATTGTGTAGCTTTGTGGGAGGAACTCTAGAATATTTTCAAAATGTCTTTTGAGGAAGAGATCCCTAGAGAATCACCATTGTAAAATCCCTTTTGTCTTCAATTTAATCAAGACCTTCTTCTTGTACCCAGAGGAACTCTATTATATATAACATTTAAATTTAAACAAAGCATATTTAAATATCATATTAACTATTGATTCTAAGATGGACATTCTCCTCTAGCGGTTCTCATAGACAAAGGCTAGAATTATTTCTGGAAAATTGTATTCCTGATTTCAAATCCACTCTTAAGAGCAAGAATGAATCATCCTATAGTCAGGAACCTTTCTTTCTAGCCTTGTTCTGTGCCGACTGGGATTCAAAGGATTGCCTTGTGCAAGAAAGCGTCAGAATCTAGAGCAGCTATATGTTGTTATATATGTGTCATCTTGTTTTCAAGAAGAAAATCTTTTGTTATATTTGGGATTTGTCCCCAGCTAGAAATCCTTGAATTGAAGTTTCATTCTGACATTTACAATTCAAAGCTTTTTAAGGCCACCGGCAATAATTAGAAATAATTTCTGTTATGCTGGAACAACCCAAATTTGTTTCAGGAACACACTGCCAAATCCTACGGTGATCCTAAAATTAACTTAGTTTCTTACGGATGATCAGAATAGGAGTTAACATTTTTATTAAGTCTAACAGCAGAACCAACATAGCAAATTGCTGTTTTCAGGGACTCTGAAAAACATAATTTAACTTGTTATTCTAAAATTAAATGGCAAGTGTAGTCTTAATATATGACAATTTTGAACAAGCACACTCCATTGTAAATTAGAAAGTTTTCATGCACATGGTTTATTTGTGTCACATTTATTGGATATTTGCAGACACCCTGAATGTAGTAAAGGAGCAGACATATTAACAATGCTGTCCAAATCTGTCACCCAGGCAGATGTGCTAGCACCCACAATTTTCTCTTTCCACATTTTTCACGGAATTTCCTTAATTAAGCATTGATTTTTAATCAGTTGATCTTCATCACTAATTATTATTACAGTCATTTTTTTTATGTACTGTTCTTGCTCTCAGTTACTAAGAAAAAAAACTTGTAAGATTTTAATTTTTTTTCAAGTATTACATTTATATCTTCATGTCAAACTTAGTGATCATAAATTGGGAGAAGGATAATCCAGACAGGGGCAACAGGCTATACAAATATGTGGTGTATGGCTATTCAGAGAAAGGGTAGAAAATCAACATGGCTAGAATGTAAAACATATTTTCAGAGCAAAGAAAGAACTGGAGTGACAGCCTGATCCAGATTGTATAGAACCTGGAAAGGATGGGGGCACCTGGGTGTCTCAGTGGTTGAGTGTCTGCCTTTGACTCAGATTGTGATCCCAGGGTCCTGCGATTGAGTCCATTATCAGGCTCCCCACAGCGAGCCTGCTTCTCCCTCTGCTGGTCTCTGCCTCTCTTTCTGTGCTCCTGAGAATAGAGAATAAATAAATAAAATCTTAAAAAAAAAAAAACCAAAACTGGAATGGATGTCGCATGATACATGATTAGCAATGAGTTGATTAGATTTGCTTTAGTGAGGCTGTGAATGTAGCCAAAGTGGATGAGTGCATGAACTTGACCTGAAAACCTGCGGTGGTCAAGGAAAGTGGCAACTACAGTTTAGATAAAAGAGTCTCCTACACAAAGGACAAGAAGCCACACTTGAGAGAGTTCTGAATGACATAGCAGGATGACATGGAGTCTGAGGACTGAAGGAGAGCTTGGGACCTAGTCTCTCCCTTAGGAAAGAGAGCACAGGGGGAGAACCAGAGGAGAGTGTTGATTTAGTGAGCTTTATACTGAGAATATTAAGTTGAGGAGAGAGCATGAGGTACAACTGGGAATGTCTGGTAGGCACTTAGGAGAGAGTTTCAGGGCACGATGCAGATTAGAGTTTGAGAAATAGTATGTTGTAGAGGAGTTCATCAGCATATAGAAAATGATCTTGGTCATGAGGGTTATTGAGATAATCTAGGAGTAGGTGGGGCGTGGGACTAAACCCTGTGAACAAATTGATAACAGTAAGCTGTTATGTCTTGGTGAGAAAGAAATATATATATATATACACACACATACACATCATACACACATGAGTATAGATGTGCTTATATATGTATATATACATGGTTATGTGTGCAGAAATTTCCAAACCAAAAAAATAGATGAAAAGTTAAAATTAGGCAGTCAAGTTGCTATTTTGTTTATAAAATACTAAATAAATTCTATGATGTATTGCCCTTGTATTACTTTGTTTTGCTATTAAAATTGGTATATCAAGACAAATCCTGGTGGCAATAAGAATTAATGGATATTAAAAGAATAGATGAAATCTGTTTTCTTTCCCCGTAATGTCAAGTAATTACAAATACAAGTTCTTTTCCTTTTTCCTACTTATAAATTTTTGTTATAAATAATTTAATCAGTTATCTAGAAGGTTGTGATACAAACACAGGACTACAGTTTCTGCCCTTTGCTTTCCAATCTTATTATTTCCAGTCTCATGTTGTCATAAATGCTTTTGCAAACACTATTTGCTTTAATTCAGTTCAGAAGGTTCTTCTCCCCATATTTTGAAGCTACTTCTCCAACTGTTTAATGTAAGTTAACTTACATGAAAAAGAAATTTGCCAACTATAAAACAGTCATACAGAATGAATAACCCAGGAATCTAGAGAAATATAGACACCAAAATATATGCTCAAAAGCTTTGTTTAGTGACTACGCTGCTTACATCTACCAGATTTTATTTTAATGGCTGCATTATTTACAAGGTACATTTGTAACTGTATTGGGGTAGGGAAGGGTTTAAGAAAGAATAGTGACAAAATGTTGAAATGATTACTAACCATGCAAAGTGTCCTCTTTATAAAGGTACTCTACATCCTGTTTTATTTTTGTTTTTATTTTGTTTTGGTTCTATTCTTGTTTTATTTTATGTTGGAATGCAGGAAAGGGAAATGCATTAATATCACAGATCATAGATTTATCTCTGTTTATAGAACAGGTGGACTGTTTCAAGGATGTCTAAATCATAATTTATTTCATCCATAAACATTGCTATGTTACGATTCTCACTGTCATTTGACCAGGTGGAATAGGGCTGCGAATACGCTTTCCTTCCATCTTCATCCCATTGTCTTATTTTCTTTTTTACGTTTATTGAAAGTAATCATTGGGCCATACTGTGAAATAGCGAGGAGAGTAAATTTAGAACTTAAAGAAAACTGGGATATAATAACTCATAATTAAGCATTTAAAAATTTATTTTCAGGGGTGCCTGGGTGACTCAGTCAGTGAAGCATCTGCCTCTTAATTTCAGCTCAGGTCATGATCGCAGGTCATGAGATTGAGCCCTACATTCAGTTCAGCTCCATGCTGGGTGTGGAGCCTGCTTAGGATTCTCTCTCTCTTCCTCTGCCCACCCCCTCAAAAATAAATAAGAAAAATAATAAAATAAAATAAATTTTAAAAATAAGTATTTTTAACCAAAAAGTGTCCTTGTTTTAATGTGAGTTATCTTACCAAATTTTAACTTATACTTTTGTCATGTATACCTTTAACAGATTATGCTTTCTGTCCTTAGGGATTTCAAGGCAAGACTGGCCCCCCAGGGCCAGGGGGTGTTGTTGGACCACAGGTATGTCCCTTTACTTTCTTTCTCTAATAAGATTTATTTTCCTGTTTGTATTTTCATCTTTTCTATGCTATATAAAACCTGCCCATTTTATTATGATTCAAAATGTTGTACTTTATAGTTTACATCACATTTAAATAAATGCAACTGACCTATCTCATAAACTTTAGCAAACTACTGTTAGATGAAGAAATTTTTCAGTTGGCTCCTTAAATAGAAGAGAATAAAACAAATTATGAAAGTCAAGTCAGAAGATTGACAGTGAAGTTAACATGGAAGTCTGACCACAGCACTACCTGCTAAAATGCTTTATTAAAAAGGTTGACCATCATCTTTTCCCAGAATTTCAGGTTACAAAATGACTTCAGATTCCTGAGTAAAGTTAGACTTAGATGTATAATATATTAGAAATATATAAAGCTTTGAACACAGATTTTTTTCTTAAATTATAACATTTTTAGTATATTGCATGTTTCTTAAGATTTCTGTCTTTACACCAATGATTTCCATCAATGATAAAATATTAGTCTGTAACCTTTGAGTATGGCTAAATAATGACAAAGACAAATAGCTTTTTCAGCATAGGTGGCAGAAAGAGTCTCAAAAATTGATGCAGTTTACTGATTTATTTAATTTGTGGGAATAGAAAATATTTATTCTGGCAAAGTGGTATTAAATGGAAAGAACACATTTAAACTGGAATTTTACTCCTGTTAATAACAAATTATAGCAAAAAATAGCAATTGAATAAGTGCTTTAATTATTTAATCGCTTTAGTTTTTTTCCTCAGCCTGTAATTGGCTCTTAACACTTTATAACTCAGGTACACCCCCACACACACCACACACACAAACACACAAACAGCACATCCAAACACACATATAACCAGAGAAACAAAAAACTATATCTTCTTTCTAGGAATATATGTAACAGAGGCAAAAATGAAGAATTCTTGGATTGGTCAATCCTTTAATTCCAGAGATGAATCCTGAACCAAGGGAAATACTGTTTACTCTTTTATTTTAAAATTGTAATATGTATGATTTTTTTTGGCATACTTTTTTGTGTATATGCTGAAGAACTCTTTTTAAAAAGATTTTATTTATTTATTTATTTATTTATTTATTTATTTATTTATTTAGAGAGTGTGCATGCAAGGAGGGAGGTGCAGAGGGAGGGAAAGAATCTCAAGCAGACTCCGTATTGAGCCTGGAGCCCCCCTCATAGCTTGGTCTTATGACCATGAGATCATGACTTGAGCTGAAATCAAGAGGCAGTTGCTTAACTGACTGAGCTACCCAGGTGCCTCTGTGCTGAAGAACTCTTAACTGCTTAACAGTTTTAATTTTAAAAATACTCCCTCAATAATTTGCTACTCTTTTTTTTTTTCATTTCAACCAACTTCATGGCAATTTTCTGTGAAAAAAAATATCACTTAAAGAATGATTCCTATTATATTCAATATCCATGAATAGAAATAGAATTAAAGGCTAACTACAATGTAGACATCAAGGGGTTTAACTGAATTTTTCAGGACCTTACCCTTTTTGAAAATTCATCTCTGCCTAATGTAGACATCTGGCATCTGAGATCTTTGTTGCTGTTGAAAAGTATTAGGAGTTTTACTGAGAATGCATTTCCATTGAGTTAGTTTTCTTTATTTTTTTTTTTTTAAGAGAGAAAATCCAATTCCCTATTTCAGTAACCTAAGTTTCATGTTAGGACAAAAGAAGTGATTTAAAGGGACAATATTGATTCTGATATTTGATATTCATTCCATTTTTTTGTAGTCATGTGAATCACTGCTCACTTTTGTCTGAATGGTGATAGCCATTAAATTAGGACCAATTTTACATTGCTTACTATTGAAATTCCAGTGATCAGATATTCAAGAAAAAATTCCTTTCTGAAGGAATGTCTGTACATTAATGATAAGTTGGGGACTTTCAGCAATACATAATTAAAAGAATTTAAACCTAGAAATTTACACTCAAATATGAGGGAGATATGTTCTTTATCCAAGACCAGAGGCTAAGAATCTGTTGCATTTTTTAGAAAAATAACAAGGGAGGACAATACATAAACAACTTTCATAACACATTCCACTGTTTAAGAACCTTAGTATCTGAAAACTTTCCCTTTATATGTCTTTAACTTAAATCCTTCATTTTGCTTTATTCTAAGTGGAGATAGAGAGCAACTGGTCACCATTCTCTATTTACACTTGAAAGCTCATTAAACTTTAGCACCACAAAACAGCACCAGTCAGGGGACACATAAATGACCTGACATTTTTCACTTTGGCATCTGCAGCAATTTAAGGCAGCAGGTTATTTGTTACAGCCTTTGGCCAGGAGGAACTGCCAGCCCAAACTCACAGCCTCCAGGATCTCCCAGCTACATTCCCTAGACTCTGTCTAATGAATATAGATTAACTATAGAGAGGTCTCCAGTCATGGAAATTCCAAGGAGAACTACTTTGGTTGTTTGGGTTCCAGGGAACCTGGGCTTATTGTCAAGCAGTGATTCACTGAGTAACTACCAATATGGCACCAATGCCTCTTTGACTCCTAAACTCATTTGGCATCTTATATAAAAAGAGGGAATGGGATGAAACTAGTTAAAAACCACAGGTTTTCAGAGTACTTACTTTGGCCTCACCCTGAAGCGCTTCTGGTTTTCAACAAAGAGAACCAGCTCTTTGAATTTACCTCTGGAAATCAGGCCCTAACCAAGAATTATACTTTTTTCAGACTCCTCCCAGAAAAACTGCTTTTTATGTTTTGGGGGGACCTTATGGAAATAAATGAGAATGATAAGCTCTGTGAAAGGGAATAATATTTTATTTGGGATTTGTGTTATCCTTACCAAAAGTAAAAGAGCGAGCTAATGAGGTTTTGCTTATCTAATTTAGGGACCAACTGGGGAGACTGGTCCAATAGGTGAACGAGGACATCCTGGCCCTCCTGGACCACCTGGTGAGCAAGGTCTTCCTGGTGCTGCAGGAAAAGAAGGTGCAAAGGTAAGACACGCTGAAGGAATTTTCTTGGCCAGAGACATTCATTTGCTTTTCACCATCACTTCTCATCACTTGTCCAGAGGATCTTCAGATGTTAGCACAGTGTTTAAATGGATCAGAAAGACAAAAGTACAATACTCAGTTCATTTTACTTCAAGGTGTGACTGAATGATAACATAAGATTACTTAGCTCCATTGACCATAGAGCCATCCATTTATACACATTCTTAGTAGAGGTAGTGATCAGTTCATTTTAATGTATATGGCATTCCACACAATATTCTCATTATTGAATGACATTTAGGCTCTACTTTCAGGTTAGAGGCAATAACAATTGTGCTTATAGAAACATTAGAAATTACTCTCTATGATTGACGTGTATTACATTCTTTAGGGTGACCCAGGTCCTCAAGGTATCTCAGGGAAAGACGGACCAGCAGGACTACGTGGTTTCCCAGGTGAAAGAGGTCTTCCTGGAGCTCAGGTATAATCAGCATATAGATAAAGCATGTGAATGAGATTACTTATTAGAAGCATTTTTCTCAGGACTTAACTAAGATTCATAAGTAATTGAGGGGAAATATGTAAGCCTAAGCATGGATTATCATAATCTGTATAGCAATGTATATTTGTGTCTAAAAACACTTCTTACCATCTTCATTTTATCAATCATACATCTCCTATTTATATTCAGTTCACATCGATTAATTTTCTTTGTTTTTATTCTTATTTCCCAGGGTGCACCTGGACTGAAAGGAGGAGAAGGTCCCCAGGGCCCACCAGGTCCAGTTGTAAGTATGATTATAATAAATAGCCATGCTACCCTTGGTTGCAAATTATAGCTCTTCTTTCATTACTCTCATGCTGTGATCCCACAGTGTGTGGGAGAGAAAATAAACACACGTCAATCAAATCAGTCAATGCCTGGTTTCTACTAATTGCATGCACTAATGAGTGCAGTAACAGAAGAGTTTAGACGATTGGAAATATTTACTCCACCGCTGCTGTCAGGAGGTAAAAGGAGCCAACTTGCTTCTTAAATTACCAAGGAAATAAATCATAATTTGTCTCATTGTGAATACTTGATAAGACTTGAATTTTGTCATTGCTTTTAAAATACCCTCCTAAGCAGGAAAGGCATATATTCATTTATGTATTCTCTAGATTGCTTTATGTAGTTAACATAACCTTATGAAATAATTGATCAATGAGCAAATATCAGATTTTTACTTCACCTCTTATTTTTTGAGATACAGATCAATCCCTCTGAAAGCAATTGAATACAGCCTTTATTTTTCCCCATGAGTTCACCTTTATTCTTACCTGTACTCTAAAACGTTACCGATAGCAGCCAATTCACCAATTTTGGTGGCCTCATCTCATTCGCCATTTTTTTTCATCATGGCAAAAAGCTTCAAGTGGCTTTAAATTCTCTCTCAAGTTCCTTATATGAAATGTTGAAGTCATATCAGTGACCCCTCCAAAATGTTTCTTTAATTTGTTCCCCTTTCTTGATTGCCACTGCTACCACCTGCATTCAGATTCTTCTGTCTCTCCTTGCTCAGTAGTGTCTTGACTCATGGCTCTGACTCATGGCCCTGACTCCATCTCCTTAGCTCAGGTTTGCCCACTGGTTTGAGAATTACAGGTGCACACCCTTAACTATGCCATTCTTCTGCTTTTATGCATCTCATGGTCCTACACTGCCTTAAGAAACACACTTCATTAGGGACCCCTGGGTGGCGCAGCAGTTTAGCGCCTGCCTTTAGCCCAGGGCGCAATCCTGGAGACCCGTGATCGAATCCCACGTCGAGCTCCCGGTGCATGGAGCCTGCTTGTGTCTCTGCCTCTCTCTCTCTCTCTCTCTGTGACTATCATAAATAAATAAATTTAAAAAAAAAAAAGAAACACACTTCATATCATGACCAACGAGTCATCTTCACAGCTTAGTCCCAGTCACTGTAGCCTGTTTTATTCACCTTATTGACTTCCTCTAATTCTACCTAATTTAATGTACTGAACCTCATGCTTCTCAAACTGCCACCATCTTTTATACTTTGCAGGTAGAATACTACTGACTTTCCCCCTTCTTCCAGGAAATCTGTTTTCCCTTTCCCTACTTGAAAAAAATTCTACTCACCCAAAAAGATGAAGCTTAAATGTTAAATCTCTATAGTCATACCTGGACAGTTTGCCTCCATTTCATTTATTGGTGAAATTTCTTCACCCTTAGTGTTCTTAGTTATGGTTAGCATTTTATAAATTACTTTGGAATGTAATTGGTATCTCTCCTATTATTTTCTGGAAGTTTCTGTGTTATTTTAGTACATTCATAGCATAGTGCCTGACACACAGTAATCCCTCCATATCTTCCTATTTGAAATATCAGAAAGCTTGATATTGGAGTTAAATGTATGTGGCATAGCCAGTACAGAGTACATGGCATTATAATCTTTGGGAGATTGATTAACATATTTAATTTGCAGATCACAGAAATGTAATATTAGAGTGATTAAGGTATATACAGTAAAGATTTTTTGAAAGGAAAATAATTATTTCAGTAACTATATTTGATTTTCTCTGTGCATAAAATTATGTAGAACATTTTAAAATATCCTCATTAGTTAGTACTGGTAGCACTAGCAGAAACAACAGTTGAATATGACAGAAGTTTATTTGAGCATAGGATCTTCCAACTATTCAGCACAATGCAATCCATTTAATCAGAACTTCGGGATCTTAAGTGATTTCATTTTAGGAATATGTATATTTATATTTTAGATCAAGTTATCGTATGTGTGAAACCTGAATCATGACTACAAGGATTAAATTGTTTAAAGTTATTTTTTAGGGGCCAATCAAATAAGGCTATCCCAGGTGTTTGGGATAGTTACAATTTGTGCATTTGTAGAGTGAATAGTGTATACAGGAGGTATACTTTAACAGAATGGTAATCAGCAATTGTCACATGTAGAATCATCTATTAAATGTGATATAAAAATCGAATATTTATTTAGTTGGCTTCAACACCATTTATTTGGCAATTACTACTTACCTCCCTATATACTATTAGGTTCCATGGAGAGTGACTTAAAGGTAAACCATTTCTAAAAAAACACATCGGGATGCCTGGATGGCTCAGCGGTTGAGTGTCTGCCTTCGGCTCAGGGCGTGATCCCAGCGTCCCAGGATCAAGTCCAGCATCTGGGTCCCTGCATGGAGCCTGCTTCTCCTGTCTCTTTCTCTCTGTGTCTCTCATGAATAAGTAAATAAAATCTAAAAAAACAAACAAACAAAAAACAGAAAACACTAAACAGCAGTGTAAGATAGTCCATGATTAAATGCCTAATGACATACAAAAAAAAAAGTTAATTCTGTAAGGGTGGAGGAAGAGATGAGAAAGCAGCAAAAAAAGATTTT
This sequence comes from Canis lupus dingo, assembly GCF_003254725.2. NCBI lineage: Eukaryota > Metazoa > Chordata > Mammalia > Carnivora > Canidae > Canis > Canis lupus. The sequence goes on from NC_064248.1 coordinate 47,319,622, forward strand.
TCAGGAGGTAGCTTCACAGAGGGCAAAAGATTGCAGCATCATTTAAGAGCAAGAAAAAAAGTAAGGTGTTAGGGAAAATCTGATCTTACCAAAGTGGAGTACATTGAGAGGACTAAAATTTGATGAAGTCTCACAAGGATCCAGGCACACTGCTATCTATTTACATAATTTAAAGCTAAAGCAGATATATAAGATGGCATGGATTATTGAAGTTCTAAAAATGGTGAGTTGAAGTAATTTGAGGATTTGACGTTTTTGGAGCAGGTGGAGTAAAAAATTTAATTTTAGGGAAAATATTATTAGTATGTAATATGTGACAGAAATGGGAGACACTTGATGAGCATAAGAGCTCAGTGATCAAAGTCATAATATGAGTGAACCAGTGATGAGGCCAGTGGGAAGTCGAAGGACAGTGCAGATGTAACAAACACTGGGCAGGCAGGATAGGAGGATTTATTACTAAGATTGGATGTGGCCAGTGAGGAAAGATGAAAGCTGAGCGATGACCTCAAGCTTGTGTCCTTGTGAGAATGACAGTTTAGTGATACCTTCCATGCCTGGAGCAATTTTACCTGGTCAGGATCTATAACAACAAAGACAAAACACTCTCACATGGAAACCCAAAACCTCTCAGCAGTCACAAGAAATTTTAAAAGGTTTTTCGACTTTGCTAATAGAAATGCTTCACAGATGCTCACCATGAGTTCGTTTATTTTGGATTAACACCCTTTCTTATAATAGATTCACATATCCAATTCTGTATGCATCAACCAATTGAGATTCTTCCTCAAAGCTGATGCAAGAGGAACAACTAAAGACATCATTCATATTTATTAGTTCACTGTGCTATTGTTATAATTGCTATAAAATATAGTAAAAAGGTTCATGATGATGACTTATACTTCATAACAAGTATTTTTATCGTTTTATTTGGGGGGGGGGCAAAGGGTGAGGGAGAGATAATTTTAAGCAGGCTCCACATTCGGTGTGGAGCCCCACCTGGGGCTTAATCTCGTGACCCAGAGATCATGACATGAGCCGAAATCAAGAGTCAGATGCTTAATCTACTGAGCCACCCAGGTACCTCCAATAACAAGTTTTAAACAAGCCTTGCTTTGCTCCATCTAAAGCAATTATGTGCACTTGAAATTTGATTGGAAAAGTTTTTATTCCGAATGAAAAGATTAAAAGAAAAAACTGTTGATTTTCTAGACATAAACCATAACCTACCCAGAAAATTTGTTCATGTTAATTCTTACCTCTTGAGGTTCAAGACTTTGTATGGTGTTACCTTCCAATTGATGGTAAACACAAGGAATCAGGAGTGGTGACTTTGGCAAAAAAGATCACAAATTCTAATTTGCAATGTTGATCAAAGAGTAATGTCAAACTATCAGAGGAAAATATTTGGTCATTTGGTGAGAGACAATGAAATTCTAAGTCATGAGGGATAAAGGTATAAAAATATCCTGTAAAACTTCTTGATTCTATAGTAGATGAATCTGAGTTTATATCCATCTCATACTAACTTTGCCTTTGAGATATTGACTAAGTCATGGTAAGTGAAGGACTGAAATCCCTAAGAAGAGAGAAGAATGGAGATTTTGGCTATTCATATTAAAGAAAAAATATTAAAGTGTTGAATTCTCTGCAGAAAGAATGTGAATAAAGAATGTGAAGGGTAAAAGAAATAGGGAAGGGAAATGAATTAATGTTAAAAGTGTTGATTCTTTCAACTCTTAATGCTAGAACTTTATAATCTTTATTTGATTGGATTCTTGTTGCTTGATCCAGTAGATATTATTCCATTTTTAAAGGCAAAAGATTTGGGGCTTAGAGAAGGTCAACAACTTACCCTTACCCAAGTTCATAGTCCCTTAAAAGGAGACAAAACGTCATGATAACACATTATACAGACTCATTCCCAGATGTGTATGCCTCTCACTCTGCAACATTTGCTAAAATAAGTGTCTTTTCCTTCCGTCTCCATTACTCTCCCTTTCTCTACTTCTTCACCTCTTTACCCTCCTCTCTCTCAATTGCATTTTCCCAAGTCCTCTTGATCATTCTCTACCGTGTGAACAATTTCATCAAAAGGAAGAGAATTATAGGAGTTAGTATCACAGCTAACTGGCTTTAGTATTCCTATATGTGGTCTTTATAACCATAGCTTAACTTAAATGAATGAAAGTTCAAACTGCTTAAACAGATGTACCGGTTGAATCTTTAATGACTATAGATGTTTTTCAGAACACTATTGAATCTTTAGCTTCTTAATCCTAGAATACAATTTTCAAGGAGCCTAGGTGTGCTGTGTATTTCTGGATTACTAGAAAAATAAATTCCCTCATTGCATACGATATTGATGAACTAAAACTAAAAGCCCTAAGTAGAGCTTTAATTGATTAACAGTTCTTTCTCACAGTGAGATTTTTAAAGTTTGTACATGTCACAACTATGTACCTTATACACTATTTTTATATATGCTTATCCATATAAAGTGAAATATAAGATTTCATAGTCATCCATCCATCTTTGTGCCCATTTGTTTATTTATAAATATTTTTGACATTTCTTCTCTTTATTCATAATCCATTCAGTCAGAAATATACTCTGGACTAGCTTTGTCGCATTGCTATGACATCCTACCGAAGTGAATTTACTGAAACTCTGCTAGGTCCAGCTGGGATGTCATTGGCTTGTGTTTGGAGAAACTATATTGTGAAGCCTTATATCAACCAAAAGGATCTGTTTGAGGATATGGGAGATTGCTTGATGCAGGGCCCTTGCTATGAATATCCTTAAATCTTTTTTTTAATCATAGCTTTAAAACTCTTTGTAATTTATTGAGCAGTTAGCTAGCTTTTTTTTTTTTTCCTTTTAACTGTTAGGAATTGTGAAACCAATTTCTCTTTTGCTTTGACTTACAGAATTCATGGAGTTAAAATTGAGATCCAATAAAAAAGATAACTCCGTTTTGCTTTATGACTGTTCTTGTAACTTTCTGAGTTCAATTCTATCAAAAACAATATATGTGATATACTTTAATGTCATCTATTATGTTTTATTATAATAATTATTTTTTATTATAATTATTTTTAAATGTGCTGGACAGGACCCATTAAATTGATTTCACAACCCATGAAGTTGGGAAAAATCTTGGTCTATTGTATGCATTTTTAGGTTACTAATATTATCAGTTCTATCTTTTGCCAATGAAAATTTAATTTGCGTATCTGTTTTTATTCCCTTTCCTCTTTTTTCTTGTCTGTTTTTTTATTTATATGATCTTATATTTTATGTCTTCCCTGCAAGCTGCTAAAATCTTTTCTGACAGAAAAACTATAATTAAATAAATATCTGAATATACCAATCTCTTAAGCTAAAGTTAAATAGATTCATTAAATAGATATTTCTTGCAAAGAGCTTATGGTATACTGAAGAAGACAGATATAAAATAGATAAAATAACATAATAAATAATAAGTAATCTATTAAAATATAGCACAAAGCAGACAATATGGGAACAATGATTTTTTTAATGTTCTAATTATAGCTGTAAATAAAAATCAGTTTTATTTATGAAAAGCAAGTCTTCTAAAGATTGTGCTACTTGAAGTGATTAAGAAATGGATTTTAGTGCTCCCACTGAAGACAAACAAAATGACCCTAACAGGGTGCTGTGACTTTGGGCTTTTGAAGTTTGGCAGAAACCAAGTGCTCTCTATGTGCAAGATGTTGTATACAAGAGCTGGTAATAGATGCCAATCAAAGCACAGGCATGTTTTCTGATCTCAGGGGGTTTACCCACTAAGTGGATGTCTCGATGCACACACACAAAGCAGATAGCAACAAAGGACTGAAAAGAAGAAAGGAAGACAGTGAAGCATTTTTCTCACATGTTGAACGTAAACTTTAGTAAACATTTTATATTTATGTAAACACACAATATACATAAAAATATTATGTAACCAAATTCTCAGATTGTACCTACTACCTACATTTTCATAAAACAAAATCAAAGAAAATATATTCTCTAAATAATCTCTCCTCTGTATATTTTTTTCTGATATGGAACCACCTTTTTGCCAATAGTTCTTTCTCTAAAAATAAGGAGATTAAAATAGAATGGTGCGCTCAGTAAGAATCTTATATTCTTACAACTACATTTTTTTCCCCCTGAGAGTGGTAGGAGTTAATATGGAGAAAGTATGAGGGGGATCAAACATATAGCTTCTAAAAGTTAAATGTCCAAGATTTCAAAATTGTGCCATACATACATTACCCCTTTCCTATGACTTCTCTATTTCGTGACTATGTTCTGATCATTCTGAATCTCTCTTTCTCTTTATGTGCTAATTATTTATTTTGGTCATATTTTTCTTAGGATTTTATATGTTTTTTCTATTATAATTCCTATTTTTTTCTAATTTTGTTTTTATGTTCTATTTCAGAGAAGCTTCTTTTCACTGACTTTTACCTAGCCCTCAATCCACGGAATAGATAAATTCTAAGTAGGGTTATATCTACTGACTAATTCATCATATACTATACTCTTTAAGATAGAGCACATTTTGTCTATTGGAGTCCAGGTAACCTATTATGACATCCAACCAGGTATGAGCAAAGTATTGGGATGGTAGAGATCAATGACTAAAGATTGAGATATTACTATAGAACTTTGACTTAATCATTCAGTATTTATACTTTAAATTCTGGTAATGCTTGATATTTTATCTAAATTTTTGGCTTTTATGATCTAAAATACATGTAATCTGGGGAGTGGGAATTTCCTCAAATTGTTTTGCTGGGAAGGTCCAGTTGACCCTAAAAGAAAGGGCAGAATTTTTTTCCTCCTTCTACTTGAATAGCTCTAGTTCATAAAAATTGCTGTTTATGCTCTTAAGTACAAACAGTGTGGAAAAATCTCCATTCTTCTTTTAACAGTATATCCTTAATATACCACGTAAAACTTCTGGATCTTAGTTTTCTCTTCTATAAAATTTTACCTCTATACTCATTTGAAATTGCATATCTATTTTTGAAACATAGGAATGTTCAAGTACAGTTCTCTGAGATTTCTTACATTCATAATTGAAGACAGACATTGCTCAAAGAACTTTAGCAGTATCACGACATTAAATATCACAAAAACCTGGTGACAAACTATTTCTGTCCCCACCATATTGGTGAGAAATGTGAGCCATCGAGTGGTTAGTCATTTTGCTCAAGATGGGAATGTTAGTGGCTCCAGTCCTGGAAAAGGAAAGATCACACATACAACAGACATTTATTTACTTAGGGTCTGCTATGTCCAAGTAACTACCCAACGTTCTGGAGGCCAGTGAAAAATAAATAAATAAGAATCGTACCTTTGTGGAGCTGATCATTATCCATTTAATCTGTGTTTAAACCCAAGCATATTTGTTTTAGATGTAAATGTTTACTGACAATTATAAAACCCTCTGCTCTTTACTATAGCCAGTTACAGAGCTATGCAATAATTTGTATCATGATAAATGTCTACTCTTTGTAGGAAAAAAATGCATTTATAACATGAGTCTCTCAAGGGCTGCTACCTATGATAATTCATTTTGTATTCCCAGTTAGTGTCACGAGAAAGTAGATTCTAACTATATTTTTGTAGAATGTGAAAATGGGTTCTCTTTTTAATATGGGGTTTAATTTTTTTAATGAGATTTCTCCAGTGGTTCAGTTGGGACTAAAGGATTCATAAGGCTTATTCTTTGAAAAGTTGGCCTGGGAATATTTTTAAAAGATTTTCATGTTTGTAAGATCATTTGCTTAATAGGTAGATATCATCAGAGATTTTCACTTTTCATTTGTATAAGTATAAAAAAATCATTGCAGAGCATGCTGTTATTAAAAATATCTAGACTTATAGAATGTTTGAAATAACTAATGGACAAAGAAATCACAGTTATGCTTAAATCACAAATATACATCCAAAAAGTCTCTTATTGTTTTCATCCACTGTTTCAAAGTTAATGAGCTGTGACAAGATCATGAGCAATATTTTAACTGCAGGAAAGTAATATGTTTTTATTGTTAATTTTAATGCAGGTTCCACAAGCAAGATGGCAATCTGAAATTTAATCTTATGAATGCTCCAAGGGAGTAATTAAAATAGTTAAGCTATGCCATAAAAAATAGCATATAGTATTTGCAAACTATACACATTGTCATTGATTCAAATCAGCTCTCTTTCTCTACCTGATATACATGAACATTTTATTTGATTAATTTTAAAAATTAAACATACTTTACTAGAAAATTAATAAGCATCTTTTTTTAAGTAAAGGCCATTACTTATTTTCATATAACTTCTCAGGCATGATATATTCAGCTAAGGAAATATATATTTCTCTTAATTTTTATAACACATTTTCTAAGGAAAGTATGTATTCAATCGATGCTCTTTCTTCTGAAAATTTTGGAAATTTCTGTTGACTACACATAAATACATTTAGATCATAAATTTTTTAACATATCTATCATGTCCATATATTTTGTAGAAAGACCAGTGTATAGGTCTAATTCTGTTACCATGTTCTTATATTTATTACTGTTATTTGTAATTATTTGATGCATATAGTAAATATTTTATGCTTTGGAAGTATTAGTAAAGAAATCATGGAGATCTTTGCAGGACGAAATTTAGTATGTCAAATGCTACATTAATTCCTTCAGAAAATAATGGTAGAAAACCTAGCATACTATGGTAAATTGTGTAAGGAATATTTAGAAAGATGGCTCATGTTTTAAATTCTCAGAATAATACAACTTTTAGAAAAGATGGTTGTTATCCTGGGCCTAAAGAATGGCTAAAATTTTAATAGTACAGGAGAAGACTAAAGATTTTCCAAGATAGAATGTATGTGTGACCAACCACTCAGAGGAAACAGCAGGCGTATTGTATTAGAGGGACAATGAGAGATATGATGCATTAGGAGAAAATAATTTGCAATACTAAAATCTAAAGTAAAAATTTCTGAGTGTGTGTATATGAGTATTTGGTGGAGGGGTGATCAAGGATAAATATACTTTCAAAAAGAAGCATTAAACCAAACTGAGTTCTGTACACAAGGAAGAAGAGTTAGCTTCTAAAACCAAAAGTGGAACATAATGAAAAAAGTCCCACACGTGTGTTAAATTGTTCTCAAAACTAAAAACAATTCCTTGTTGTAGAAAATTAAAAATAAACTTGTAAGCACAGTGACAAAAAGTAAAGATTCTAATGAATTGTTTAAACTCTGTTTAACAAACTCTGTTTATGTCAATGACAAACTATGTCAATGACAGAGAGTGGCTATTTGGACAAAGGACATAAGTATTGCCACAAATTCTTTGAAGTTTTCTCATTTTACAGAATGTTCAATGAATATAAGCTCATTCAGGTAGAAATGGTGTTATATGGCTATGTTTCTTTCATTAAAATTTAGCACAATATGTATGAATTATAGGGGTACAAACAATTGGGGATTCTTTTTTTTTTTCACCATTTATTCATGAAATCCTCGGAACCTAGAATCATTGTGTGAATCATGGCACATCAAGCTCTTATGGCCTTTACCTGAAAAATAAGCAAACTGTATTGGTATTAAATTATATTGCATATGCAGAGTACTAAGCACAATTTATTTGTTTAATAGGCTTGATAATTGGAAAATAATACGTTTTTTTAATATATGTTTCTGCTCCTAGTGAGTCTCCCCCTTTTATCATCCTAGTTTCATAGCTGTTTCCTTCAACACAGTCTACGTGTTGTCTTCCTCGGGTAGTCTTCCACCAACACAGTTGGTGTTTAAATGTAAAACAGAAATAAAGAGAGACTTCATGGCCTAAAGTCAAAATTGCATCTCATTTTGTATAGTCAATTACAAGTAAAATATCTCAGCACTTAAATTGGATGCTTTAGATTTGATAACGCTAATGGGTAGTAATCCTTTTCTGAGATTTTTACAAGTGAAATGGTAAAACAGAAATGTAATGCAGTGATGTTGTACCGGTTTTTCGGAGAAGTAGAGATTTATCTTTAAGGATGTCACGTTGTATGCTGTCTTCATTTGATATTTTTATATTACATAAAAAGAGAGTATTTGATTTACTGAACTTTTTCTTTATCTCTTTGTGATTCAAGAAACACCTTTGCATTTGTCTCAGAGTCCTTGTTCTTAATCCTCTTGTCTTCCTCCTTCTTCCTGTCTCTCTCTGTCTTGTCCTTCCTTTTTCACTACCTTTCTCTCCCTCCTCCTTGTGCTCACCCTCACCCTCCAGGCTTCCTTTCTCACCTCTTTTGCTCTAATCAATAGGGACAAGTCTTTACCTTCCTTTCACATTTAGGGCAGTGGTCCTGAATGCAAAACACTTAGAGGACTCTACTCTTATTTTTCTCTTCTGCATTGGCTTCTGAAATCATTCATTCAAAGTCTTTTACCTCAACAATTACACCACTTGTGGTTGATTTTTTTGCATAAAAAATTTTTTGTTAAATTTCAAAAAACATTTTGACAGAGGGCTAGGTGTTTATTATCTAAAAAAAAAACTAACTGCAATTTTCCTTTGTAATTGTTTCTTATTTAGTATTTGAAATATGTAATTGGTAAAATTTAATTTTCAAACAACTCTTGGTTAACTATCATGCAATATGAGGAAGAGTTCTTGGTTTTTTTTTTAATAAATTAATTTTTTATTGGTGTTCAATTTACCAACATACAGAATAACACCCAGTGCTCATCCCGTCAAGTGTCCCCCTCAGTGCCCGTCACCCATTCACCCCCACCCCCCACCCTCCTCCCCTCCCACCGCCCCTAGTTCGTTTCTCAGAGTTAGGAGTCTTTATGTTCTGTCTCCTTTTCTGATATTTCCCACACATTTCTTCTCCCTTCCCTTATATTCCCTTTCACTATCGTTTATATTCCCCAAATGAATGAGAACATGCACTGTTTGTCCTTCTCCGATTGACTTTAAATATATACTTATAGAGCAAAAATGCCACTTTTTGTTTATATCAAGTTGTTTCATGATTTCTTTAACCATGTTTTTGGTAAAGTTTCTCCAAATTATTTCTATCTCCTAAGTTTAAGGTACCCTAAAATTAAAAAAAAAAAAACAGTTGTAATAAAACAAAAGTATATAAAATCACTTTTTCTAGTTTCACTCTTAAATTATTACCAATAATCTCAAATCTATACTCCCTTAATTCATTTAATTGTGTTGACATTCAGATGCCTGGCTAAATAAAAATTATTCAATGTACCTTGTGAATTTAGCCAGAAAAATAATATCAGGAAATTAAGTAGTAAATATTCTTTTTTATTTATTTTTTTTCCCGCCCCCCCAGTAGTAAATATTTTTATAATTTTCTGTAATCAACTAATATTTCAGAAACATTGAATTCAAATAATTGATAATTAAATATCCCCTGGGAATCATTGATGTCTGGCCCAGGGCGCGATCCTGGAGACCCGGGATCGAATCCCACGTCAGGCTCCCGGTGCATGGAGCCTGCTTCTCCCTCTGCCTGTGTCTCTGCCTCTCTCTCTCTCTCTCTGTGACTATCATAAATAAATAAAAATAAAAAAAATAAAAATAAAAAAAAATAAAAAAAAAAAAAAAAAGAGAGAAGCAGTGGGTGGCTTTGTGGCAAAAGCACAGAGAGGAGCCCAAGGTCAGGGTTTCTCTTGACTAGCTACAGTTTCTCACCTTTACCACTGACAGGCTACAACTACACATTCAATGCTATGGAATGTTTTGAGAATAAAGTGACAAAATGAATGTGAAGTGGATTTATAAATTGTCAAGAACTGTGTCAATACAAATTGTTTTCATTTTTATCACTGTTCTTGTGTTTATACGTAATTGTTTCTCTACCTCATAAAATATAAATTAGAACAAAGTCACTAATTCATATTTGTATAATAAAAAGATTTTCAATTATATGGGAAGTAAATATGAGAAAATAAGTGCTAAAGTATTGTATTTTACAAATTTCATAAGTCATTTCTTCTATGAATTTTTAAAGGGTGATATTATCTAAACATCTTAATTTTTTAGGAGAACTATGAAAAATCATGTTTCCTAATATTTCACACTTAGTTCAATCGTGAAAGAAAATGATAAATCGTAACTTAACCACCCATCTAGAAATCTAATTGAAAGACAACATTCTTGTTATGTTTTTAAAATAAAATTGGAGGGGATCCCTGGGTGGCTCAGCGGTTTGGCGCCTGCCTTTGGCCCAGGGCGCGATCCTGGAGTCCCGGGATCAAGTCCCACGTCGGGCTCCTGACATGGAGCCTGCTTTTCCCTCCTCCTGTGTCTCTGCCCCCCCCCACCTCTCTGTGTCTATCATAAATAAATAAATAAATCTTAAAAAAAAAACGTAAAATGAGGTACACATCTATTAAAAGAAGACTCTTAATCAGTTAAAAAAATAAAAAATAAAATAAAATAAAATTGGAAATAGTAAATAAGTAACATTTGAGCTTTACATGACTTAGTAAATGGGTTTGCATTTATTTTCTTCTTCCTTTAAATAATTCTTTCTTAAATTGTTGATAGATGTAATTAATATGAGGTAGAATCCACACTGTTATTTTTTTTAAGTTTTACATATTTAGTATTTTTAAAGCAAATTAGTTGAAAATATATGGTGTCTTCTTTGAAACTCAATTGGACATACCTAATTATATGAATTATATTGCCAGTGTTCATAATAAAATCCGATGATCCCTGTCAGACTCTAAGATAACTTTAAGGACTTATTTTCTGGGAAAAATGTCCAAGTTCTGGGATGGTGATTATCAAATGTTATTATCTTAAAAAAGTTATACTTTTAACAGGTTATACTTGTAACCTAATGCAGTGGCAATATCTGAACTCATTTTTTAGGACTTTGAAATTGTGATTCAGCAAGTTTGAGGTGAAGCCCAGAAATCACTTTGAGAAACACTAGTCTAGAAAAATTTTTTGCCAATCCATAATAATACAGGGAGAAAATCATATAACTTATTTACTGGATTTATGTTTTAGAAAGCATTATGAACAGTTGTGAACACTTCAAAAAGCATGATATCTGTAAAGTATTAAAGATACACAAATTAAAATTTTTCATCTTATCAATATTTTCTAACTCAATATCTGTGGTTAATATTGGGGCTTGAAATTAATCATTCAAATAATGAGTACAACTCTTCCTATTAGAGATCTCCCAATTGTCTAAAAGTGACTTTTACGCTATTCACTGTACTTTAAGATTCCACTATTAAATAAATGATTCTTAAGCCTTATGACTTTTTCCCATTACTAATAACAGAATACTTTCTTCCCCACCTACTAGGGTTCACCAGGAGAACGTGGATCAGCAGGTACAGCTGGCCCAATTGGTTTGCCAGGGCGTCCAGGACCCCAGGGTCCTCCTGGTCCAGCTGGAGAGAAAGGTGCTCCTGTAAGTAATTTCAAGGAGAAAATATATTATACTGCCATTCTGCACAAGTTATTACTTTTTATTCAAGGATATTAGCTCTTCATACTCCACTGCCTTCTCTCTGCATATGTGCCTGGCATATAAACACACTTCTTTTTATATTTATAATAGAGAAAATTTCAAATTCAATTAAATAAGATGACATTTTCCCACACTTTATGAAACTCTAAGACCTGTGAGGGAGTTGGATATTATTAATGTAAAAAGCTTCTGATTTTGCTCCTTTTAAAAAATAAAATTGGAGTTTTGATTAAAACTACACTTTGCAGCTTTATATTAGAAAAGTGTGCACTTTTTACTCCTCTTGTATTACAACTTCATATCCAGTATTTCCAAAGTCTGTAAATGAAACCCATAGAAAGTGGCTGCCCTTCTCATGTAATTTGAGTTTTGATCTGCAGTGAATGAGATAGAAAACATCCAACCAATTATTTTATTTTATATTTACTGGATTTAATTTTTTTTATTTTTAAATGTTTGTAGGCTGTATTCTATTCATTAGGCTTATGTTTGTCAAAATTTCTTCTCAGATTTTGTTTTTGTTTTGATTTAATCATATTAATTTTTTAAAAATTCTTATCTTCCAAGAATAAAATACAAACTCATTCAATAAATGGTATAATGTTGACCATAATACATAAAAATAAGAGTTCAATACTTTTTATTATATTTAAGTCTTAAAATGTATAATCTAGTTTAAACCTAAAATTTACAAAATACTGTCTTTATCACTAAGACTTTAGTTTTAGCGAGTTGCTTTCATTGTCCATGCATTTTCTCTCATTACTGTTTGTGATATTATTCCATTATATCCAAATTAAAATGCTCTGTGTAATATTACCTTTCAGAAGTATCTAAAATATTAGAATAGAGCCATACCACTTGTACATAGATATTTTTGTGACCAAAAAAGCACTTTTAATTAGAAAACTTTTAAAGCAATATATTCCAGCTTAGTAAATATGTAGAAAATGTAGACATTATTTTCTGAAATGTTAACTACTATGGAAAAACTATTCTTTACCTCCCTTTTACAAACTCTAACTTCTCACCAACTTTTATAGTATACAGTGCATGAAGGGGGGATAGAAAAGACAGATTTAGGCCTTCTCATATAAGTTCACTCAAAAATCCAGGGTACGCATATCTTGGCATAGCACAGTGAAGAATACATACAAAATAAAAGAATATACATTTCTTCTTACACAAATTGAGAATATACTAGTTAGAGAAGTTATGATTCTGTGAAGATAATATACTGAAATGCTGGGTTTTAAAGTGTTTAAATAAATAAAGTGGTTTTATGAAGAAAAAAAAAGAAAATATTGAAGCCAAGTGAAGAATATGGAAAAGTAGTGAAAGTGATAATAAGAAGTTAATTTTGTGAAATAGAGGAGATACTGTTGACAGAAGGCCTTCCTTGTAAGGGCTAAGATTTGGACTTGGGTCTCACTGGTGACTGATAATACCCTGACTAAGAAGGGGAAAAAGATGCTCTTCCCATTTGTCCTCTCTCAAATTTTCCTACCACCAGCAAAAGTTCGAAGATGTCATTCTGTTTTTCTTTAGTTCAACAAATAGTTATTGACAGCAACTAAGTGCTGGGCACTGTATTAGTGTTTTTGAAGAAGGTGTCTAGGAATAGTAGCATAAAAAGATGATAAAAGGTGAAAGTACCCATTGACCTCCATGCAGAAACTTAGCAAAACCTGATAAAATTTTGGCTAAGATGTTAAGTATAGTCTTTTACTTCTTCCTAAATCCAAATATAAATTTGGGATCTTAACTCCTTTGAGCAACTTGTGTTAGAAAAATGTTACGTGATTATTAGTAAGTAAGCTAAGGTTTGCATAAAGAAAAAGATAAGATGGGGGTTTGCATAAAGAAAAAGATAAGATGGGAGTCTGTGTAAGGCAAGTCCTTGGCTGACTTAACCACCAGTCTGCCTCCTTGGAAGGAAGAAAATGGAAAACAATAGCCAGGAATATCCACATGACTTACTTGGGGCAACAACTGTGGCCTAATCTCTATCCCCAAATTAATCAATCAGACTAGAAACTGAGCATGGGGTGTTTGGAAGCACGTCGAATACTCTCTTTTCCAGAAGCTGAAATCTATTCTCCCTGACCTGATAAAAATATTTTCCAAGTTTTTATTTAAATTCCAGTTAGTTAACATACAGTATATTAGTTTTAGGTGTAGAATTTAGTGATTCATCATTTACATAGAACACCCAGTGCTCATCACAAGTGCCCACCTTAATCCCCATCACCTATTTAACCCATCCTTACTCCTACCTCCCCTCAGTTTGTTTTCTATAGTTAAGAGTCTGTTTCCAGTTTGCCGCCATCATTTTTCCCCTTGTGTTCATCTGTCTTGTTTCTTAAATTCCACCTATGAGTGAAATAATATTGTATTTGTCTTTCTCTGACTGACTTATTTCACTTAGCATAATACACACTAGCTCCACCATGTCATTGCAAATGGCAATATTTTATTCTTTTTTTATGGCTAAGTAATATTCTATTATGTGTGTGAGTGTGTGTGTGTGTGTGTGTGCGTGTGTATACATTCGCATCACATCATCTTTATCCATTCACCTAATAGAAATACTCTGATGGGGGAAATGATTCTTTAAGAAAACTATTTGGTTAAGGAGGTACTGGATTCAAAGAGTACAGATAAGAAGCTATGTTGGTAATGTATATATTTGGGAGACAGTTGTAGAAATGGAGAGAAAATGCTAGATCCAAAACACAATAAAGACAAAGTAGTAGCCATAAATGGATTAAGCAATAATAGTCTGACACTCCTTTAGGGAGAATCATAATGATCAGAGTTTTGAAAGAATCAAGTAAGAGAAAGAGTAAAAGAGCCCATGACCAAGAAACAGATTCTTAACTCTAGAGGACAAACTGATTGTTACCAGAGAGGAGGTTGCAGGGAAGGATTGGTTAAACTGATGATGAGGATTAAGGAGGGCAGTTGTCACGATGAGCACTGGGTGATGTATGAAAGTGTTGAATCACAATATTGTATGCCTGAAACTAATATTAATACTGTATGTTAAATAACTGGAATTTAAATAAAAACTCTTTAAAAAAAAAGAGCCCATGAGGGATAGAAAATATATCCAAGGCATACCATCATGTAGGCCCAATAGTAAGAGTCTCCTATGTTGAAAGTTGTAAAAGATCAAGAATATGGAAAACCAAATAAAAGCAAAAGGAGAGATGAGGACTTGGCCTGTTGGGCATTTATGATCTCTGGGTAATTACAGTGGGGTTCAAAAGAAGGCAGATGATAAAGTAGTGGGGTAGGTACATGGTGAGCAACCCAGTAGGCCATGTGGCTAAAAAACAGCGGGCAGTAGGTAGAAGTACAAGCAGAATTGAATCATTGCTTCTTATTAGATAATGCACATATATTTATTCACTTAACCAATAATAAGGAAAGTATCAGTGAAGAGTGAGGAAGTCAAGGGTGTCAGAGTAGACTAGGGCTTCCAGCTTCAGCCAATCAGAATTGGGCTGGGAATTCAGGTCTACTAATTGTTTAGTTCAAGATTTTGGCTAAGCTATTTAATATCCCAAAGCCTCTGAAAAGAAGGTAACCACAATATTTTGTGAGGATTAGATGAACCTGTAGTTCTGAATTACTTTGTAGAATTGTGATAATAAGTCTGCAGTGAACCATCATCACCATCATGGGTGTGGACCAGAGTTGTCATAAAAAAGGATGGATTATAGCCAGTAAATAAAGGCATAGTTTGGCTTTTGAATAAGGAGGGATGGATTCTGAATTATGATACAAGTTGAGGATAGGGATCCAAGCTAAATACAAGATTATGCCAAGTCAAACATAGGACATGGGATGAGTAGCTGCTTCTATCAAAATTGTAAGCTGAGATTCAGCTATTGACATTAGTGAAGAGATAGAAGGGATGAAATAAAGACTGCTTAAGGAAAGATGGATGATGTTTCTGATAGTCCTGTAGATTGCAGGCGAGGAGATGCATACATAATGGAGGAAGAGTTTGTCATCTTGCAGAGTTGTAAATGAAGAATCTAGATTTAGTGTGGTATAGAGCAGTTGAAAGATTTTTTTTCCTGACTCCACACAGACTAGAATCAGAAGAAATAAATGGCAGGTGATTCTTGGCTGGAGATCATGTGTACTGTAATGAAGGCAGATAAGAATTAATCTGTCTTGTTTAAGGATGCTCTTGTATAAAAGAATCAATTTTTGGATGTTAGGCTCTAAAGGAAATTAAGAAGTATCTGAATAAGCTGATGTGTTTAAAACCATAAGGTTCACTATGAATAACACAGCACATCTTACAAGTATAAATAGGTTTGAGATATTTGACTTAAAGGAAATAAAAGATCCCCAAGCTGACATCAGAGGTATGTCTTAAATGATAATTAAGACATGGTTTTGGAAGAAAGAGCATATGGAATCTAGGAAATTAATAAATTAGAGTTTACAAGTTAACTTTGCTTTATAGATATTTTCTTATTTTTGTTGTCATTAAGTAATTAACTCAACAAATATTCCCTAACTGGCTACTCTGGGCCACAGGCCAAAGGGATGCAGTGGAATGTAAAAACACACATAGTTTCTACCCTCATAAGATTTATTGTCTGACGGGGTCATTAGATAATAAGCAAAGAATCCCTAAGTACGTGTATAATTACAAACCCTGGTTAGTAATAGGAAAGAAATGTCAGCTTGTAACAGAGGGAACTGAGCTGGAGTCAGGTCTTTTCCTTAGACAGGATGCCAGTGGTGGAATGTAAAAGATGAAGAGGAATTATCTGGTGAAGGGTCCTCCTAGGCATATTCAGGCCAGGTAACAAGAGGGGTATGGAATCAAGTTTAGCTGAAAAAAAGGTCTAGAGGGATTGGAATGTAGAGAGCAAGTACAAGGCAGGCTAGATGCTGTTGGGCATGTAGGAGGAGGCCAGTGATTGTAGGCCACACTAACTGCTTGGTCTTTATGTTAGGGATAGTAGACAAGTAAATTGACTGAAGAATGTTGGTAAGATGATCTGATTGTTTCTCTGGTTACAGCATGGGGAATAGTTTGGAGGTAAGAATAGAGGTGAGAAAGGAAAAAGGTTATTTGCATCATTCAAAAGAAGGCTACCAGTATTTGGAGATAAGGTGTTAGTGGTAGAGATAAAGTGAAGTAAATATATTCGGGAGGTAAGACAGATAAAATTTAGTCATTGTGAAGGGACAGGAAGTGGTGCGGGGAGAGGGGAGGAGCAGGTAACACAAAGGTGGGAGCTAATGACTTGTGGATTCTCAAACCCTATAATAAGAGAAATCAGAGTCACTGAGAGCAATCAGGTATATGTATCTTATGCAAAACTGATGAAATCTTGACTTTTAGGATATAATTTATTTTAAACTCTGAAAGAACTTTCAATGGAAAATAATGTCATTATCAAGGCACTATTTTCTTAAATTACATGATAGAGGTAAATTTAAAAACGGGGAAATAATGCCACTCTCAAAAAATAAACAAAGAAAACTAATGGCCTTGTCATTTTGAATCCGTCAAAGCAACAATGAATTAAAATATAAAAATCTAGGAAAATCCATGACACATTTGTTAAAAAGAGAAAAAGTTGACACATAAAGCCTATTTTAAAATTGAGTATATGAGCAAATGCACTTTATGATTTTTTTTTTTTGGCTTTATAGTCAGTGCACAGCTATTTCAGTAACTCCACCAAAGAAGAATCAAAGCTCAGTGAATTTTCGTAAACATTTAGCATCTGATTTGTCAATGTATAATTCTTGATTAGAAAATGTGTGTTTGAAGGAAAGATTCTAAGATGAGTATTAATTACTTTAATGGACCATAGCCTGAGATTTATAAATTGTTAACAAGGATGGTATTTGCAGTCAAGAAAGAATGTGGGGATCTTTTGTGCCATCATTTGCTACTTGAGCACATTTTTTTTCCTTAATAACACTAAATAGTTTCTTGCTATCAAATATGGAATCCAGAGTATGACTATTGCAGCTGCACATAAAATTCATAATAAACAGCTACTTATTTCTTACAGTGAAGTAATGGTCTGCTGGATTTTCAATACAGGGAGAAAAAGGTCCCCAAGGCCCCGCAGGGAGAGATGGAGTCCAAGGTCCTGTGGGTCTCCCAGGGCCTGCTGGGCCTGCGGGCTCCCCTGGAGAAGATGGAGACAAGGTTAGTATTTTCTATTCATGTTAGTACCTCTTGTGAAAGTTTAATTTTTTAATCAAGAATCCTAGATTGAAGTTTTCTTAAGATTAGATACCATATCTTAAGATAGCTTTTTCGAAGTTTCATACATGTTCCATGTGCTCCAAAGTTTTAATTTAGTTTGAGTAATATTGCCTATCCACAAATAGTATGTGGGATATAAACCAAAAAAGGGAACACAAACACAATAGTAGGGGGGAAAATAGCAGATGCCAAAATTGTGTGTTTATTTTCAAATATATAGTTTCTGAAATAAATGTGAAACTAATTTAAATAATTGCTTGTATATACTTCAAGTATCTTGGATACAGCAAAGGAAGACTTAAGAACGGGTCCCTTACCTATCTGATTATCCTGTACTTCTCTATTGCCCAAGATTCTAAGTAAAGATTCTAAGCTCTTGATTCTGAATGTAGGGCTGTTAAGTGTAGGATTTTTTTTAAAGATTTTATTGATTTATTAAAAACACAGAGAGAGAGAGGCAGAAACACAGGCAGAGAGAGAAGTAGGCTCAGTGCAGGGAGCCTGATGTGGGACTCGATCCCGGATCTCCAGGATCACGCTCTGGGCTGAAGGCAGCGCTAAACCGCTGAGCCACCGGGCTGCCCTGTTAAGTGTATGAATTTAATGTGTCTTCTAATATTCTTATGAAATGCCATATATAACACAATTTGTGAACCAGTAATCTGATAATGTGTAACATTTTAGCATTTGGAAAACCAGGAGAAAAATTAAGTAATTTTTTATTAATGCATAATTATATTTTTGAATGAAGCAGTGTACTTCCATCATCAGTTTACAGTGATGATATTTCAGACAAAATTGATTTTGTGAATTAAAAATCTAGTTTCAATATTCCTCAAAGTTCAATTGACTTTTGGTTGTCTATTAGTCAACGCTAGAAAGAGAGAAGCAGAAAACCCAGGATTTTACAGTTTAAACAGTGACATTAAACACTAGCATACAATTATATTAAAGTAAAATTTGATAATGGGATGATAGTGATGACAATTGCAATGGCGGGCATGACATGTTAGACATAAACTTTAACTTAAATCTTTCCAACGCAGGGTGAAATCGGTGAACCCGGACAGAAGGGCAGCAAGGGTGACAAAGGAGAAAATGTAAGCTTCCTAGTTCTTACTGAGGAGCATTGCTCATTCAACTTTTTATTTTTTATTTTTTTTTTTGCTATTAACCATGGATATTTCTCCATAGCATTACCTACTTATTATATGCTACTATATTACCTCTTTGGCAGATATTCAGTTGGGATTCAGTCAATTTTAATTAAACCCCTTTTTGACATTACGTATTAAGTTATGCAATCATTCCAACCTAAAAGCTCCATCACTTTTGCATCATTAGTTCAAATATCCCTGTAATTTAAAGAGAAATAATGTCGTGTGTGGTTATGAAAGGATTTTGACCTGGTGGAAATCTGACAGTGTCTCAGGTACCCCGATGGTCTATGAACTGTGCTTTCAGAACCTTTGCTTTAAATACTCTTCCCAACATGTGGCAGTTACTGCCACAAACGATGACTTTTTCTTTAGTGCTCAGGTCTTTTATAGTGACTGAACAGTTATTTTTGTTAAAAAAAAAAAAAAAGACCGTTAAGAAGAAATGTTTTTGCATGTAAGACTTATCGAGATCTACTGCTCAAAATAAGGAGTTCTGATATACATAAACTAAGTTTGCATGTATTTCACATGAAGGAAATTTAGATTTGTATATATTACCACATTCTGTCTGTACAGAATCCCCCAATCCCAATATTCATTTAGAAGATAATGTATAGACAAATCTTGTAAGTGCTCTTTCTGACTCATGCATATCCCATTAAAGGAATCTGGCATTTTGAAAAATTTCAAATGTGAAACTTCAATGCCTTAGCATAAAAATCCACTTTTAAATATCCACAACATTACAAATGAGAGTGCTTTCAATAACTACCAATTTAAAGCTGATTGCAAATATGCAAGTCTGAGTCTCAAGAAGTAAAACAAATAACGGTTGGCTGCACTGAATGCAAAAGGCTTCTTTTCTTTTCCATAGAAGTGTAGAGACGCATAATAGATTATGATCAACGAAAACTTCTGTGCTATTATAGCTGAGACTCTTCAGGCTTCAGTTTCAAAATTACTGATTTTTATCTCACGGCAGGGTCCTCCTGGTCCCCCAGGTCTTCAGGGTCCTGTTGGCGCCCCTGGAATTGCTGTAAGTATTCCTCTTTGTTCAGCAAATTTATGTCCTCACGGTTCCCTGATGAAATTTATGAACTGTCACATAACCAGTTGATTTTGTGTCATGATGAGTCCGTACGTTTAATGTTGAATCAAATTTAAATGATCTAATATGGCTAACCAAGCTGATCTTTATAAACAAAAGATGTTGTGACTTCATTTGAAAAAAAAAAAAAACAGTTGAAAGTACTTAATTTGTAGTAAATTCTGAACATTGTTTTCCCCTGGTTAGGCAGCTTTTACTTTACTTGGCATACATGAGAAAATCAAACTCAGTCATACTCCAGAAACAAAGGCTGTAAATCAAACAATGGTGTATTTGTAGCAGATAATGGAAGTTTAATCCTAAAAGATTCAATTAAATTTTAAGATTTAATCTTAAAGATTATGTGTTACTTATAAATAGGCCAGCTCTGATTAAATTAGAAATGGCTATATTTTTATGACCTGTATCAGAATCCTGATTTTTCCAGTTTATGATCATTTTCCTTGCTCTGTTCCAGGGAGGTGATGGCGAGCCAGGTCCCAGAGGTCAGCAGGGCATGTTTGGACAAAAAGGTGATGAGGGTGCCAGAGGTTTCCCAGGACCTCCTGGTCCCATAGGTCTTCAGGTAAGATGCTCTCCACATCGTGCACTCTATCATGTCCACCCTCTTCTCACACCAGGTGTTCTGGTGGATGTCAAGCCAAGTAGCCTCCCTTCCTTCTATGTAGGAATCTGGATACAATGTTTAGCCATAGTAATTGACTTACTTAAATGTTAGCCCCACCTTAGGTGTTATGCCTCCTTTTGTCATTCTCCTTTTGCTTAAAAATGAACGACAACCCTTTTGAAGACTGATCATTAAAAGTGAGAGGTTGGACGGATGCTCTTGCAGGTTTCATAAGTGAGAAAATTGATACTTCAGATGCCTAAGAAAATTTAAAAGCATTTTGAGAAAGAGCAAACTGCCAGTCCCAATCACCAACAGCATTGCCAAGAGCAGATGTTAAGCAACAATAGGTAAATAATTAACAATAGATTGATCACTTAAAATAACTTCTTTTAAATTATAATTTGCATTTTGTGAGGCATATCCAGGACAAGAGATAGGGATTTGTAAATCACTCAAAGTTTCATTCAAATATATCTTATGACTAGACTCTTAGGTAACTCTTTGCATAGTAGACATCTCCTGTTCTGAGTTGTTCTTCCATTCTCTTCATTGTGATGTTTACGGCTTCCTACAAACTTTGAAAACATATGGCTCTCATCTTTCACATGCTTATTCTACACCTACCTAGTGATCCTCCAGAAAATTATAAAATTTTGTTTGTAATGATATTTGGGTAACATAGGGATAAGAGTTATGCCACATTAGCAATTAGAAATGGTTAAATTAAATCATCTAGTTCACTGTCCTTAACAATTTGTGAAGTTGTAGAAAAGTAAATAAAAGTTGAATTTATATAAAGTTAATTTTTTACCTTTATTTTCATAAGTAAAGTCACTGAATACTGATTTTTAATATCAAATAACTTATGTACATAATCACACAGATTATATTTTAAATAATATAATTAATTTTATTATAATAGTTATTATTGTCATAACACTCATTGGATAGTAGATTCTAGAAACAACTATCAGATGGTATTAACCATTTGAGAAGTACATACAACTGGCTATTTTCCTAGACATCCAATGAATATGCTTTTATTTTATAATTTTCTGCTTTTAATGCTAAAATTATTCTTCTTAGACTTGGGAAATGCAAAAACTTCATGTTCATATTTATGTTTTTACCTCCTTTATGTTTATTAGACAAAAATAAATGAGCAATCTTGAGTACAAAATATCAACATGTGTGAGAAACACACTTATTTGAAAACAACAAGGCATTCAAAATTAGATTGCTAGTGGATATGTTACCATTCATTTTCTTCTTTCTCATTTAACTGATTACTCTGATTCTATAAGGTTGTAATTTAGGAGTTTAGTTCTTCATGATTAAAGAAGATGCTTTGTAGTTTATATTTATAAAATATTAAATGAAAAATTACCTTCATTTCCACAATGTAAGAAATGTGCTCTTTGATGAGGGTGACTCAAGAAATTAGTTCACTGCAAAATTGATTATATTTCCCCACAGCTACCTCTTTAAATCAGGAATCTGAAAAGATGCTAATGTAATTAACATGTTCACAATTGCATCTGCATCCTTTAATTGAGTCTTCATAGCAGAATAGATATTAGCAATTATAATACATAAATAATAATAATCTAATATTCTGGTTAAGTGACTTGATTTTTCAACTTGGGGTTTACAATTTATCTGCATATGAAGGAGACATATAGAACAATAGTTCTTGGCGTAAATTCATTTTTTTTTATTTTATCACTTAAATGACCAATGATTTTAAGTTGACAGACCTTTAAATAGAATATCTCCTTGCATTAATTATTCCTTAGAAGAAAGTTGGGGGATATGAAAACTGATTAACACTGTAGTACTATTTAGCACATTTAGTTTCCAGCAACAAAAGAATTTGACTCATTATGTCTCTATTAATTTTAATGATAAGAACATTCTGTCTTAATCAACTTATGCTATAACCAGATTTCATCAGAAAGAAAGAAATATTTCAGTGTTTTTTATTGGGAGGTCCCTATTGAGCTAATATTAGGAATACTCATGCACAAAAAAGAAGCTGGTAATACAGAGCTGTGCTTGCTACAGAAATAAAAGAAAACTATGAACGCTATTATTTATATACTATTCAATTTGAGGATTCCAAATCAAATTCACTCTATGCTAAAATGAGGTAGAAATGTGGACCAAAAAAATAAGGAAGGTGATTATTATTTTATATGGTGTTTATAAGAATTTACTTTTGTTTAAGTTGCAATGCGTGCTACTTAACAACATGGATTTAAAATGAAATATTAAATGTTAAAATCTACTTGCCTGTTCAAGAATTTGAGTTTGTGTGCTCTATCAGTGAATTATAATCTCCAAGGTTGCACATCTTGGAATCTAAAATTTTAGCAATCTTTCCCAGCTAGTTTTTAGGCAAGCTAAAATCTAAAATACTACCTGGCTATGTCATCCCAGGAACTTCCCTAGTAATTCTAGAAGCTACTATCAAATAATATTAACCGTTTGGGATGTACATGCAACTGATTATTTTCCTAGACATCCAAGTGACATTTGAGAACAAGGAAATGAAATTTTCATGTATGTTGTCCATTATAAATTAGTAATTAAGACTTTGTCATTTATTTTTATATAAATAAATGCCATGTTAAAAAATGTTTACAGATATACTCAGTAAAGTAGCCTCTCTGCAAACAGAATCATGTGGAATTAGGAAGTCATAAAAATAGTTTAGTGGGTTATTACCAGGGTTTTAAAAAAGTGAAATATAACAGGACAAGGTAAAAATATCAAAGATCATCATCTGTGCATTAAGGACATTATTTTTTGAAACTCATCTTTCAGCTATTTTGCATGTGCACATTTAGGGAGTAATAAGTGATATATATTTATTACTATGGGTCACGGTCAAATAATTTGCAGCCACTGCAGTGTAGTGCCAAGTCAATAATTTTACTAAAATACCAGCACAGATTTATAGCTTTTGTGCTGTGTATTTTTATTTCTTAAAAAATTGTGTCTGAAATACTACTATACACATATTTAAAATAAAGTATGTATAGGGTGTATAAGGTGTAAATAAATGATGGTAATAATACTAAAAACATTAAAAAAATTAAACGATCCATAATTTTACCATATTAAAACCTATTGCCACTTTTACTATTTCTGTCCAATAATTATTATACCTATTTTAAGCATATTTCACAGATAAACTTATACTAGATTATTTATTTGAAAAGAAAGAGCACGCTTGTGCTCACAAGCAGGGGGAGGGGCAGAGGCAGAGAGAGAAGTAGACTCCCCACTGAGCAGGGAGCCCTATATGAGGCTTGATCCCAGGACTGTGCAATCATGACCAGAGTAGAAATCAAGAGTCCGTCGCCCAACCAACTGCACCACCCAGGTGCCCCTGGAATACTTATTTTCAAAAGAGTTTTGTCAAATTGGTACATAACTATGAAAACCTCACTTTAGTAGGGTGTCCTAAAATCATTTGAGACAGGATTTTTCAGAAAAATCTTTGCAATGGCAGTCCTATATACTTCTCATAAAAGATGAAGCAAATGATTAAGTGTTCATGAATTCCCAGATTAAATTATGGTTTTAGTTTGTGTAACTAAAATCAAACAGTATAATATTATACAAAGCATAAATTTTATTTGAAAACGTAGGTATGAAATTTTATTATATGCAGTTAAAACTTGCATTGTATGTATTTCGACAGGTGACAGTTTCTAAATCTTAATTTCATGTTCCTGTTGGCATTATATGTAATTTTGATTTTATATTAGAAATTGGCCAAAAGTTTCCTTTTAAATACATAGTGACTTTTCCTGTCTTCCTATTATGTTTTCTTAGGGACTGCCAGGCCCGCCTGGTGAAAAAGGTGAAAATGGGGATGTTGGTCCCATGGTAAGTTTGTATCTTTTAGGATATTATGGTTATTGTGAATTTTCCTATTACTAATATCTTTCTTCAGATCTAGTAATATGAACAAAGTAGTCCTGAAGGCCATGATTTTTCAGATGGCTGCCTCCCCCTTTTCCCACCCAACCTGTGTCTGTGACCATTGGAGTCTCTCTCAGCAAATACCTCTCTTTCTGTTCCCTTTTTCACTTTGCAGTAATGGTATATGCACATGCGGCATTACTGATTTGTTTCTAAGTATATGTACTATTTTTGTCTATATAAACTGCCAAACTTCAGGTTTTTATTAGTTTTTAGCTCCCGACTTTGAAGTGCACCAGGTAAAGAGGAGGAAATAGTCACCTATGATTTGGATAATTAGCAAAAGTTAGCACAAAACTGTACTTTGTAACAAATTCCTAATTTAATAAGGAATTCTATCTGAATTAGAAGGATATGACAAGATAATTTGCACTTATTGATCCTGGCTTTCTGCTCTTAAGTATGAATCTAAGAGTTCACTAAAACTTTGAAATACACATATTTGTTCCTTGAGCATTACTTTGGATAAGGAAACAATTATCCAAGGTAACTGAAATCTATAATGAATGTAATGAGTAAATTTCCTAATCACTCCTTCCTTTCGATAAACATTGCCCCCATCTCTTACTTCCTTCAGAATACATGTTTTGAAATTTTTACACTTGCATTTTAGATTTTATTTTCTTCAAATAAGGAAATATTCTTTACATCACAGCAAACTTAAAAACAGGGAACATAATAAACATTGGTGACTCAACTAATACTCTGAGCAGCATCGGGTACATAGCTCCTTTCTAGATGTGATTGCTAAGGTTCCTTCAATCATTAATAGATTTCTCTCTGACATTACTAATAATAATAGCTATTAGTAAGGAAGTTTTCAACAATGATATTAGAATAAACTGTGACTTTTAAAAGTAATTCTAATGCCCTGGTATTCACTACAGACTAATTTAATCACAACCTTGAGGTAAGGGGTTCCAGACATCAGTATTTTGTAAGGAGTACCCTGAGGTCTTTTTAGTGAACAACCGGAGAAAGAACATCTCTTTTAGGAAGACAACTAAATAGTTAATCTTATTTCTGTTCTAACATGTAGAACATACGAGCTGACACACACACACACACACAAACAGAATATACAAATAAAAAATACCTTTATAGAATTAATAAATTCTAAATCTAATCAAGCACCATTTCTTGTTCCAACTTTGTGTTCCTTTTTAAACCAACATTCTAGCATATTCTAGTATAACATATTTCTGTTGTATTATGAATTCATTGTACCAGATAGTAGCAATAGCCTGATTTTCTAATTTTTAATCAAATTGTTTGCCCGCAGTCCTAATTTCCTCCTAGCTTTGTGTAGAGACTCATTTACTAACATGATACTATATCCATCAACAATGACTTAAAACCCTGCTATGGTTCACCAGTTATGATTTTACAGCATGAAACTTCGTTTCATTTTCTTGATTGCAAAATGAAGATGTCAGAAATATAGTGTGTTTGGTCCTCATAAACCTTCATATTCATCTCTTACAGGGTCCACCTGGTCCTCCAGGCCCAAGAGGTCCTCAAGGTCCCAATGGAGCTGATGTAAGAACTGTGAAATATATGTTAATTATTTTGAAGTTGTATAAATGTCAGTATTATTTAATGACAGATGGTATATAAGACACTATGAAGATAATTGCACTATTGCTAAATGTTTAAGTGGACAAGAGCTCAAAAATCATCTACTCACTACATTTCATTTTATAGGAAAATAAATAGGCTTTATAGGGAACTGGTCACCTCACATATAAAAGAGGTTCATAGTTTACATTCAATATAAGATATATTAGAGAATTATATGCAATATAGTATGTGCACCTCTTACCATGTAAGATGTTTTCGCTCAATTGTGTAAAGACAGTCTTCCCCATGCTTAATAATCGACCCACTGCTACAATATTACAGAATTTGAAATGTAATGCCACATTTATCTTACTGTTACCATTAGCAAATGTACAGAATGTGATGTCATCTCTCCTCTGATCTCAACTTTTCACAATGAAAAAGTCGTTTATTCTTGTTTTCAATTGCTCTTGTTATGCCTGCTTTTAATTAGCTCAGGCCAGAATGGGGTAAAATAGACTAGGAATAGACGTACTAAAAGAGCTTTTAGGTTTTGTTTTGTTTTTTTAAGACTTATTTATTTATTCATGAGAGACACAGAGACAGAGAGGCAGAGGGAGAAGCAGGCTCCATGCAGGGAGCCTGATGCGGGACTCGATCCTGGGTCTCCAGGATCACGCCCTGGGTGGAAGGGAGATGCTCAACCGCTGAGCCATCCAGGCGTACCGAGCTTTTGCATTTTAATTCTCCTTAAGTAATATACAGGTTAAACGAGGGTTCATACTGTTTTCTGCATGGATCACCTAACTCTTAACCAGATTATACTTTGATCCACATCAAAAATTTACAGAATCACCCTCTATTCTTCCCTATGCAATGGGCAAGGATTTTGAAATTATCTTCTGCATATCAACCAACATGACTAGAGTTGGAAAGTTTTCTGGCATATCTTTGAAATTCTGGTGAATTTGAAAATCAATTTAATGTAATTAAATTATTTGCTATCCAGTAAATTTGACAATAACGGACATCATTTTGTCCCATCCTTCAAATGACTTGGAATATTCTTGTGTATGCTTCTCCCTCTTTGAGAACTACCATATATGTTTATGAATTTGTTATTTGTTACAAGAATGAGGATAACTATATTGTTTTTTCTACACTGTAGGGACCACAAGGACCCCCAGGATCCATTGGTTCAGTCGGTGGTGTTGGAGAAAAGGTGAGGAATATAGTGATATACAGTTTGACCCAGCAAGAAGTAAAGACTTTGATGATATTGGATAATATTTTAAGTACGTCTAATAGTACTAAGTATTTTACACATAGTTATATGAATCCCAGCCAATCCACTCTAGTACTTAAATATTAGTGATGATGTGATTTTGAGACACCACATTTTTTTGTTGCCAGGTATTGTGCTGAGTCCTGGACATAGGTTATTTACCTTTTTCTTTTTCTTTTCTTTTCTTTTTTTTTTTTAAGATTGTATTCATTCATGAGAGACACACAGAGAGAGGCAGAGACATAGGCAGAGGGAGAAGCAGGCTGCTCACAGGAATCCGATGTGGGACTTGATCCCGGGACTTCAGGATCATGCCCTGAGCTGAGGGCAGACGCTCAACCTCTGAGCCACCCAGGGATCCCTAGATTAGTTCCTTTAATCAACACAATCACCTCTGATGATAGTATTATTATCCACATTTTTAAGCTGAGACAGCTGAAGTTTAAAGAATTTCAGTAATTTCATCAAAGTTTTGTCATTAGAAAGTAAGTCAGGATCTACTCCCATGTAAGTCTGACTAGACTAAGTGTCTCTAATAACACTCATTCCTGAAAAAGAAGATTGGTTGATATAATGGATTCAAACAGTAAAAAGGAATTTTTCAAATTACAAAAGAAATAATCATTCATTTTGTCATACTTGGAGTTGCATTTTCATTGAAATAATATAACCCATCTTTGGCACTTTTCAAAATACTTGGCATGTGCCATAACATCTGGGCTCATATGTATAGCTTCTTTTTTTTCATGAAAATGATTTCATCTAAAATATCTTCTCTTTCTTATTATGAAAATGTCAAAATGATTCTTTAAATTCTTATTTATGAAAGAATATTCATGCTCATTTCTTAATAGAATTTTTAAGAAAATTGACACTGGTCTTAATTTTAAAAAATAGTTATTTACCAATTTTGAGGGATACAAATTAGATTTCATTCCATAAATACTATACAATGAAAAAATGCAGGTATTTCCTGAAATTTCTAGTTATTAACTAAATGATATCAGAAGACTTGTCCTAATTGTAAAAGCGATTCTGTTGTTTGGTCTCAAAGAGTTTTGACATATCACATATTGCGTTTATTTATTTGAAGTAAAAGATTTAACCCTCAGATAAAAGAAGTGCGATAGGATTAGAATGTAGTATTTTCTTTCTCTTTTTTTAAGATTTTATTTATTTACTCATGAGAGAGAGAGAGAGAGAGAGAGGGAGAAGCAGGCTCCATGCAGGGAGCCCGACGTGGGACTCGATCCCGGGTCTCCAGGATCACTCCCTGGGCTGAAGGCGGCACTAAACTGCTGAACCACCTGGGCTTCCCAGAATGTAGTATTTTCATGTGTATATCTGCTAAACACAGTCTACAATTTTGGTTATAATTAATCCGATATGGTCAACTATTCAACTAATTTCGTTACTAAATTAGAAGCATTTTAAAATTATTACCTAATTCTTACTGCATAAATAGTCAAGTATTTTTTTTTTTTTTTACTGGCTCTGTTTATATTTTTAAATGTAATGTTTTGTGTTGAAAACATGCAAGTTAGTTGGGGTCGGATTCAAAGAACATTTTTCATTGAGTAGAGTTGTCGTAGGAAGAGTAGCAACAGAGATAACTGGTCTCGGATGGCAAAACTATGAGATAGATGAAGACAGACTCGTTGCTCTTTCTTCCCTTGGTGCCATCCCCTTTTGGCTGTAATGTTGACTAGATGGTTGTGAGAACTGGTCTCTAGTTTTAGTTTTGCCCACCTGGAAATATATGAAATAATTCTTAATAAATATATCCTAAATTTAAAAGCCCTTTCAGTTTATATTACAGTTTCCTAAAGCTCCCAGGTACAGTAGGAGCAGGTTTAAGTACTTCAGTTACAATTATGGTTTTATCTTGTATAATTCTTGAAGATAAACATGGATGCCAGAGTTTTGGACTTTGGGAAAATTATTTTTCCATATTGTTTCCATTTGCATAAAGGCTATCTGGTAATACCTGGTTAACTTTGAGTCTTAAGAAAATGATTCAGTTAATCAAGATGGTGATTTAACTTCTTACAGTTAAAATGCACCTGATCTAAATTTGTTACACTGAAAAACAGTTTTAATTTTTCCTATTAAAATTGTTTTTCTATGTGATACGATAGAAATAAAATTCTAATTTTAATTTTGTCTTCAGAATCGAGGGTAATATAATTTGGAGTAGATTATAGATTTCTGATATCAACTTTGACTCTGGCTGAATGCTTCCCCACTTCTATTTTAGAAAATATATTCCCAGTCACCAATTCAATGAAAAAAAAAATCCAATGAAATTCAATGAAAAAAAAAAAGAGAGAAAAGAAAACTAATAGCCTTTAGTCATGCTGCACTTTCTTACATATGTTTAACCTGCTTTCCATGTAATAAATATTTGCTACAGATGGATTTTCCACTTCAATTATTTCTTTAAAACAAGGAGATATTACCTAACAAAGATGATTACCTTAAGATATAATGTATACCTTATGACTTTGGGCATACAATTTGCTGTTCCTTCTGAAAAGAGTTTTAACCTGAATAACTGATTGAGTGGGGTAAAATAGTTGCATGATAAGTAATAATACATTTATAATCTAGAATCTCCTTCCTATGCCATTTTTCTTCACAGAATGTATATCATTGATTATCAGTTATTATTCTTCAAATGAATATAGTGTAGCTTTGGTGATGCTAGAAATACAGATTCAATCTATATAAGCGGTCTGTTGCAATATTTTCTTTCTTTACTTGTAATATTGTCCCACCCCCTTTCAAGAGATTCAATATGGAACATTTTTAAATAATACCAATTTCATCTTAAGTAATTGCTATTTATATTGTGCACACTGGCTCTAATATACTCAAAGGTTATTTTCAAATGTATTTTTAACAAATGAATATTAATGCATTATTCTCAAAGTGAAGATACTTTGTACTAAAACCTTGTCTTTAAATCTTAACATTTATTTTTTTCTTTATTTTTCTTTTCAAACTTTCTATTCAAATTCTAATTAGTTAGCGTACAGTGCGATATTGCTTCCAGAAGTAGAATTAGTGATTCATCACTATTGTGCTAAGTGAAATAAGTCAGTCAGAGAGAGACAAATACCATGTGATTTCACTCATCTGTGGAATTTATGAAACAAAACATGAACATACAGGAGGAAGGAAAAAGAATAAAAGAATAAAAAAGACAATTATTGAACTCCATCTCTTTATCACTTATCATTTTCCTCACTAAAATGGAAACAGTCCTTGAGGAATCAACTTTTCTTTATAATGATCAAGGATTAAAAGGGAACCACAAAATACACAGGTGTGACTAAAAAAGTATAGTTATTTCCCCTCTAGTTCCAACTTCTGTGATACCACCATTCATAAGAAGACCTTTTGTACTTGGTCAATAGATGACCCTTATTTGTCCTCCAGCTTTATTGAGGTATAAAAGACAAATAAGAATTGTATATCTTCAGTGTACAATTAGAAGTTTTGATATAAGTATACAATGTGAAATAACCCCCACACTCAAGCTAATTAATATATTCATTACCTCACATTACTTCCTCTCTCTCTCTCTCTCTTTAAAGATTTTATTTATTCATGAGAGAGACAGAGAGAGAGGCAGAGACACAGGCAGAGGGAAAAGCAGGGTTGGGTACCTCCATGCAGAACTTCATCCCAGGCCCTGGGATCATGACCTGGGCCAAAGGCAGATGCACAACCACCGAGCCACCCAGGCATCCCAAGTTACATCTCTTTGAATGTGATGTGAGAACACTTCAGGTCTATTCTCTTAGCAAATTTCAAGCATACAATGCAGTATTGTTAACTAGATTCACGTTGCTAATATTAGATCTCCAGAACTTATTCATCTTGTGTGTCTGAAATTCTGTAACCTATGACCAACATTTCCCCATGTACCTCACGCCTCAATCCCAGGTGACTAGCATTCTATTGTCTGCTTGTATGAGTTTAGCTATTTTAAGTCCCACATATAAGTGAGATCATGCAGTATACTGTGTATGTTTAAAATACAAAGCATTTAGTATGGACATTTGTAGTGGATTTGAATGGCAAACTGCTTTAGTTTTATTTCAGAGATATGAATAATAGGTCTTAAAATATCACTAAAATATTACATATATATGTGTATATATATATATATACACATATATATATATAATTCCATCAACCTGAGATAGATGATTTGTTGCTTTGTAAATAATGTAAATGCAATATTTTACTTGTAAGATTTATCTAAAATAACAGGTAATATTTGCTACTCATCTTGAGAGAGAAAATAATTTACACACAATACTACTACTAATAAATTCCCAGAAAATACTTGATATCTTCCATCATTATGCAGATAATTCAAGAAGTTAAAATATGTGAATATTCTCAAAGAATAAAAAATTATGTACACTGAATAATACATCCTCTGGAGTTTATATTTAATATAATGCATTTCAAACCAATTTATGAGCAATAAGTTTATACCAGTTTTATTGGAAATAGCAGAGTTAAAAATTAAAGGGAATTCAGATCTCCCTTTTTTTTTTTTTTTGAAATTTAAAACAATTTCCACTTCAGAATTTCTAGGTTCCACTGATTTTGTGTAGAAACATGACACGTGAATGCAGTCTTATTTCACTTGGATGATTGCTGAATCAAATATTATTCATTTTTCAGTGTAACAAAATTAGTGACAGATCTTCATAACTAAAACCTACTAATCTAGGAGGTTTATTTATTAATCTGCTGAGGTAGAAATTATCCATCCATATTTATATCGGGAGATCTTAAAAGCTAATGAACTTACAATGTGTATATTCTCAAAAGGAGCAATTTCAATTACTATCTAAGTATCTTTATGTGTTTTAGAAATACAGTATTTTTCTATGTCTTTAGATCTCTACTAAATGTGTTTCATAGGATTTTCAAAATACCGCCAAATGATTTGCTTATTTGCTACTATAAAGATAAAGCAAATTAATTTCTTAGTTAAGAATAAAGGTTTTTTAATCAATAAACTAAATTATAGTATGAATACCGATACAGCACAAACACAAAATTTGTTAGGAAACATGCAGATGTCTGTTTTGTGTGGTGTGGTGGCAAATTGAGGTTAAGGCTATAACTATTAAGTCGCTGATGAGAATTGTCATATTCAGCCTACATACTTCTGGCTCCTCACTTGAGAAAAAAAAATACTGAAGCCAATAATTAGAAAAATTCCTTCCTCTTAATAAAGTCTTCTACTGCCTTTTATTTGTTTATTTTTAAAATATCTTATTTAAATTCAATTTGCCAACATATAGTATAACACCCAGTTCTACTACCTTCTAAACAATATAATGATTTAA
Organism: Canis lupus dingo; assembly: GCF_003254725.2. NCBI lineage: Eukaryota > Metazoa > Chordata > Mammalia > Carnivora > Canidae > Canis > Canis lupus. The sequence continues at coordinate 47,352,504 of NC_064248.1, forward strand.
AGTCTAGTCTAAAATGTCATGGTGGTCATCATTGAAGGCAGTTTTTCTGTTGCAAAAACATAATTTCTATGCTGTTGTTTTTGTCATTTCTGAGTTTTGAAGCTCATTTGCTTTCTTCTAGGGTGAACCTGGAGAAGCAGGGAACCCGGGGCCTCCTGGAGAAGCAGGCACAGGCGTAAGTGCTAGCTTATTGTCCATATGGGGTGTTAACAGTTTGAGAATTCCTTTTAGAGTCTTTTAAACTAGTAACTTACATCTGGCTGTAATTCAGTTATTTACTTTTCCTTTCCAACCCATTAAGAATAATCACAAATGCAGAGCCTTTTCATTTAATAATTTTGCATATCCTGTGTATATTTTGCTCTACGTAGAAATTGAAAAACAAATGACATTTGCCTAAGTTAGAGCATTAAAACTATAAGCCGTGTATACATTTTTTTGGTGGACTGTTCATAAAAGGAGCAAACCCTGCTAAATCAAATAAGCATTTATGAATTGAATTAAGATTGTATTCATTCTAATTTTGTTTGATTTTAACTTGGACTGAATTTGACCACCAGGAAACATTTGGCAATGTCTGGAGACATTTTTGGTTGTCACACTTGGAGGAATGTCACACTTGATGTCACACACAGGGATCAAATTAGTAGAGACCAAATGCTGTTAAATATCTTGCAAATGCGTAAGACAGCCCCCCACAGCAGAGTTGCTGATCCAATATGCTGTGAGGCTAAGAAATTCTGATTTAAAGCTTATAAGATAATCATTCTTTTTCTTATGTTGTTGTAGGGCCCCAAAGGGGAAAGAGGAGAGAAAGGAGAGGCTGGCCCGCCTGGTGCTGCTGGACCTCCTGGTGCCAAGGGACCACCAGGTGACGATGGCCCTAAGGGTAACCCGGTAAGTGAGCTTGGTACCCTTTGAAGTGACAACTATGTCAAAGCCACTCAGCTTTTACATAGAAAGGTTAGAAATCATAAAGCTCTGGCCCATAGCTGGTGAAGCTGACTTTTCATCATTTCATATATCCATAAACATTATCCATTAATTTCATTTTAAAAAATTTTCTAGCAGAAGGGAAATATTCTCATTTGGTTTTGCCATACCTAGCTCTTAAGAACATCAGAATATCATGACTTTATAAAAAATATTTTTATTTATCTTCTTTCTTCTAAAAACATCGTTCTAGGGTCCTGTTGGTTTTCCTGGTGATCCCGGTCCTCCTGGAGAACCTGGCCCTGCAGTAAGTATTACGGGAAAATAAGGGAACTATTTTGACGGGGAGGTTCCCAGTGTCTCTACTATTAATAAAGAAAATTCTTGGTGACTTCAGTGGATCCCCCAAAAATAGAAAGGAAAAGAAAATGTAAACTGCAATCACAACTACAACAATAAAATCCATATAGCTGAAAACAATTAGATCTATGTTGCATGATTATTTTCTTCATTTGGGTCAGTTTTCCACACTTTGCTGGGTTGTACTATTTAAGTAGCAGCATTACTATGATTTCAAAGTTACAGCATCTTTGTTTTTATTTCAGGCTCTCCTAAGATGTAAATCCTATCTCCAATTGTGCTATATTTGTTCATGTGCAGGGATACACTGGCCTTGTATACTAATTACATCCTCCTCCTTTTCTTATATGAACAGCATACTGTATTTTAAATTTGATGGGGTGTGATTTTCACAAATCTTTATTGAAAGAGTGAGAGATATACCACAATCCTTAAAATAGAGCTGAACAATTTTTGTAATACTTTTATTTGTCCATTTAGTAATAATTTATCTCAAGGACTCAGAGAGTATATCATACATTTTTGTTTTAATAAAATGAGCTCATAGTGAGAAATATATGGGATCACTTTCTATTGCCCATTACAGGGTCAAGATGGTGTTGGTGGTGACAAGGGTGAAGATGGAGATCCTGGTCAACCGGTAAGTAAGCACACTATTTTTATTAGATCTTTACATAGTCTTAAGACATTTTAAAGAAATAATCAGAGTTTCAAAAACATAACTATATGGGCATATGTTTTTCTGAAAGGATTATAAGTTATATTTGAATTTCAATTTAAAGTCAAACTTACATGGAGTTTGTTACTTGATGTGATTTAAGAAATATAAGCACCTTTGTAATAAAAAAGTAATAATAGCATACTAATTATTTTATCATACTATATCAAATAAAACTATTTGTATTAATTAAAAAGATTTTTTAAAAACACAGATAAGACTGAAATTAAGACAGCCATGTTATCAGCCTATCATTAGTGTGATTGTACTTCAGTTACTAACCTAAACAAATTCAGCATTGTATTGGACTACATTTCTATTCTATTCTTTTTTTTTTAAGATTTTATTTATTTTTTCTTGAGAGACAGAGAGAGAGAGAGGCAGAGACACAGGCAGAGGGAGAAGCAGGCTCCATGCAGGAAGCCCGACATGGGACTCGACCCCGGGGTCTCCAGGATCATACCCTGGGCTGAAGGCGGCACTAAACTGCTGAGCCACAGGGGCTGACCTCTATTCTTTTTTTAATTTGAGAAAGACTGAGTAGGGGCTTTAGCCACTTATGGTTATTTAGGGAGAGGTAAAGGAAGGCACTAACTTAAGAAGGGGCCAAAGACAAATCACACCCCTAACATAACTTTGTCTCTGGTACCATCCCCACTGAATATTTGTAGGCTTATTCTGTGTAGATAGGACTTATGGGTTATATCCTAACATGCTGAGTACTCCTTGGCGTAGAAATGCTACTTCTGTACCAGAAGAAATTTAGAAGTAATTATTCTATGGTTTCACAAATATATTTGATAGGAGTAGAGTTATTCATCATATGGTTCAGTTCGTTAGTAGGTCTACTAGCTGCTTGTCAGATATGTTAGCACTTTTTAAAAGAACAGTTGAAGAAGAAGAAATTTGATTCACTTTCTTCCAGCTATGGAAGAGTTTGCCATCTGAATGTACTGACTCTAATTATGGATATATAGAGAATGTTTAGGTATTTGGAACAGAAATGAGATTATCCAGGAAAGGTAGATATGGGGAGAAGAAAGAAGCGTAGTTTCAGTCCAGGTGTGGAAAAATGCTATGAACCATAAAACAATGCTCAATTACTTAAAAGGTATTTTTCACATTTTCAAGGGTCCTCCTGGCCCATCTGGTGAGGCTGGCCCACCAGGTCCTCCTGGAAAAAGGGTAAGTTTTTGAAATTCTTTATTTGAAACATCCACTCATTATCTACTGTGTATAAACATTTGTTTAATATTTGTAAGCTGTAGGCAGTACATTACAATGATGCTGAAAGTTATAAGTCATGGAGAACAGGGTAATCTCTTTTGTTTGTCAAAATTCTTATTAAAATAGAACACACATGGACAGATTTAATCTGTCACAATGAACAGTAGTTTCCCACTCCTCTGAGCTGAGGTCTCCCTCTGGATGAATGTAGGCTGTTATAAAAGATGTATGGAATCCTGAACTCCCACTTTTGGTGGGCTACAGGAAGATGAGATGCTGCAGTCTAGCACTAGCTAAAACCGTTGTAAAAACCTAAATGCAAGCATCAATAGAAAGAGCACAGGACTCAGTTACCATGTGGTGTTAGCTTGCTTTCACATGGTCCAGCTTCTCTGGTTTGGAAACATGGCAGGATTTCAACAAAAGAGGACAGTAAAATAGAAATAAATAGATCTTGTTCAAAATATTGGCTCCAGGGGATCTTGGGAGATTTACTTCAACAGCCTTTTTCTTAAGATTGTACTATTTTCATTATAAAACTCTGTTGACCTGCCTCTTGCGGCACTTACATCAATGTACATTGTTCTTCTGCACCACCTTTAGTCTATTTTGTGACCTACCAGCAAACAAAATATGTGGTAAACATCAAAATATATTTCTTAGGTTCATTCTCCTTTCAGTAATCCTAAGGCATAGAATACCTGGGATCACTGTTGTTTTCTAATTTTTTTTTTAGTATTTATTTATTTATTTTTTATGATAGTCACAGAGAGAGAGAGAGAGAGAGAGGCAGAGACACAGGCAGAGGGAGAAGCAGGCTCCATGCACCAGGAGCCCGATGTGGGATTCGATCCCGGGTCTCCAGGATCACGCCCTGGGCCAAAGGCAGGCGCCAAACCGCTGTGCCACCCAGGGATCCCATGTTTTCTAATTTTTTTAAATTTTAATTCAATTAGGCAATATGTAGTACATCATTAGTTTCAGATGTAGTATATTAGTTTCAGTTATTCATCAGTTGCATATACACCCAGCTTTCTAATGGTAGTTTGTTTTAGGGGGATTTGCATACTATACATCCTCATATACATACTGTGTGAACAGATTTTAATTTTGTCCCTCAGCACTATAAATTTGAGTTAATATTTATAAGCATTTGTCTTTGCCAGAAATGAATTGTTTATATTAAACATCATCTCTGAATACAGTTTTCTCTTCACTGACCAAGTGCTTTTTTTTTTTCCTTCCTCCTTCCCCCTTCTTCTTACATTCTAACGATATTCTAGTTTATGTGCTGCTGAAGTGAGCACAGATTCTGGCAATATTCTAAATAATATTATTTTTGTTTTGTTTTGTTTTGTTATTGGCAACGCCAAAGCATGGCCTGGGTGGGAAAAAAAATACATTACAAACCAACCATTGGGCTGTTATTCTTAGAAAGTAATTACAAAGTGTAACATGATTTTTGAGATCTCTTGCCTACTTTTGCCTGCAGTCTGAATGCCATTAAAACTTTCTAGATGGATGAGTAGATGATAATAAACCTTCCTAATAGAATATTGATCAGAATGTTGCAAGTGGCAGTGATACTGAGAAACAAGATTCTAACTGTTATTGAACAAGTAGGAAAATTAAGTTGTCATTTGTAGTACACGAGCATTCTGTCGTGTATTTGTAATACTGGGGAAAAATGTACATTTCCTCAAGGCACTTGAATATTGTACAGTTTGTGTCAATAAACCATGGAATTTTAATACAAGTTATCATTATAGCCTTTTGAAACCAAGAGCTAGTTCCATGCTCTTATATTGAAAAAAATTCTAGAGATCACTAAAATAATTTAAACATTATAAAATGCACAAAATGTACCTTTTAAATGGAATTTTAAAGACTTCGGCTCATATTGCCAGTGGAAAGTCCATGATAAAAAATTAAAATCATTGATATTAACTGGTAGAAATACAGAAAAAAAACTATCTGTATATATCTATACACACACCATTTAATGCATATATATTCTTATCATATACACAAGTTATTATGTTTGTGCATATATTCTTATTAAATATTCTTTCTATCCCTATGCCTGTATGCGTAAATGTGAATGGTCAAAAATAAAGAACTAGAAGGAAACACCCCTTCCACATTTACCCAATACTACGATTCAGATCAGAGATGACATTCTTAGGAAAGCCTTCCCTACTGTCAAACTAGAACATGCCTACTTCATCTTTGCATATTTTATAAAGTACTGTCTTTGTTAATTTTGATGTCCATCTTCATAACTAAACTTCATGAACTCCTTAGGATTTCATGGGTTTTTTGTTTTTGTTTTTGTATTCTCCATGCACAGCACATTTCTGGCATGTAAAGACAACTTAAATATTTTTATATGAATGGAAGAATAGACAAATTATAGAATAATACTGCAAAATGTGAATAGTGGAGAGAGACTTATGCTTTGTGTTTTATATGAAGTATACTTCTCATGATGAAGAAAATCCCATGTAACAGTGGCTACTGGTAGAGATTTTAATGGGGGGGCCCGTTTTATTTTCTCATGTTTTAGGAGGCATTTTCCAATCAGAACACTCATTAGTTCATGAAAGTACAGTAAGTGTAATGTTTGCTAGGTTAAGTCCTTGATCATCTGTTTATGCAGATATATGAAAAATAAATGACTAAAACAAGAGTTTGTCCATACGCATTATTAATTTTTTTTTATTCTCCTAGAAAAAGTGTGTTTTTCTGTTTCCATCCCAGTCTTTCTTAAAAAAAGAATCTGTGCCATCTGGACAAAAAAAATATAAGTAAATGAAATTGGGAAAAATGAGATAAAGAACAGAGAAAATCCATTTAATATGGATTTCCACCATGACAGATATAGGCATTCATTCAAAGAGGGAAGAAATTCTTTGGGGATGGAGAAACTCTATTTGAATCACAGTTTTGTGTTTGTGTTGTAGTTTACTTGTATTTAAATTCTCTAGGCTCTTCAAACTCGGATTTTCTTTTCTTCCTCACAGTAAAAGCAATATTTATGTTACAATTTTAGACAGCCAATGACTTGCTTATTTGTAAAGCTAGATGTTTATAAATTTTCTATTCTATATGTCCAGGTGTGTAAATGCAATTCTTTGGAAAGACTCCATATCTCTATGCCACTAGTTTAAGGAAAAACCTTAATAGAATAAGGAAAAGCTCATTGTTCAGCTGAATCTCATAATTTCTATTTCCAAAATCGTAATCATTATGGTTGTTTAGGTTTGCATATGTTATTATTTCAAACATCACACCAAAATAATTTATGACAACATTTTTAACACTGGAAATTATTTGAAACTGATGCTTCTATACCAAAATCCTCTCGCATAGTAGCAGAAAATTAAAAAGAAACACTTAAGTTTTAAGCATGTATTATTGTTAACATAATGCTGCTGCCTCAGGAGACTGCTTCAGAATTTGTACATTTCTTCCTTTGGGTTGAGGCACAATGTGTGTCTAATCATATATGGCATTACAGTGATGATATTGAGAAAATAATGACCAAGGCTATATTCATTGATTCTCTCTGAGATAAATGAGTTCACAGAATGCTCTGAGTTTGATGAAGTGCTTGATACTCATTTCAATGTGGTTTTAAAAGACCACATGAAAGACTAGCATGTGCTCACCATTAGCATATTAATATGGCATCTGAAAGAGAGAAAGTCATCCTCCTGCCTCACCTTATTTTTGCCAATTAACACCATCTCTCCAACCTCCAACCTCAATCACAGTTGTTGTGAGTACAATGCATTGCAAAAATTGAAGTAAACAGATGGAAAACAAGAGAGACTGGGGGAAAATGAAATGTAATTTTTTAGAGATCATGGAGTTTCTTATTTAGACTGTTTGTACTTCTGTTTGAACTTGTGCAGAAAATTTCAACACTAGATTGAATTTTAATGCTTGTTAAATAATAATAAAAGATTCAGTTAATTAATGGAAGTGAAATATTTTATTTTATATTTTATAATTATTTTAAATTGTAAATTTTATGTCTTAGAATAAATTATTACAAATATATATTGGGGGTAGCTTTATAGGCTAAAAGCATTCTTATTGTACAGGTACAATAGAATGCGCCCTTTTTTGTTGATTTGAAAGATATTAAGAAATGGCATAAGTGATGATCCAGTGTAATTAATGGAAATAAAATTTAGATATACCGAGAATTATAATGTCTTAGCTTGAAAAATTCATTATTTCTTTGATACCTTGGATGTTGTATTATGTACTATAAATGATTCTTTTCTCATTTTGCTATAAGATTTAGAAATGTCATGTTATATTTCACAGATGATTATGCAAATGCAAGAAGGAAATATGAGTATCAGATTTCAAAATCTGATTATATATTTCAGGATTATATTATATCTCATTTTTTAGCCAACTCAAAATTTTCCAGTTAAAATAAGTAGTTTCAAACATGGAATTTATATTTTTCAGGTATTATAGACAGAATGGGTAGAAAAAGTAATTTGTTGACATGGTGCCTACAAATGTAGTTTGAGAGACTATTTTGTTTGACCTGACTCTTAGGTTGCCAACATGGTGAAAAATATAGGTAAAATGCTTTAATGTATAAAAGAATATCTAATAATTGTAGTAATGATAGTAACGATAGCCAATGTTTGCTCAATTTTTTTTTTTAATGTCCCAGGCACTGTTATACGCCATTTACATTTCTCAATTCATTGAGTTCTTATGACAACTCTGGGAAATAGCTCCTATTGTTCTCCACTTTTTGCATAGAAGTAAACTGAAGAGCTGCCATGGTGTATAACTTCCTAAAGATCACAAAGCTAATTAGTGGCAGAGCCAGGATTTGAAGTCAGGCAGTCTAAGTCCAGGCTTTATGCTCTTAAAGCACCAGATTCCATATCTGTATTTGATACTACTACACTGGAAAGCTTGAAAGATACTTTTACATGTGTTATCTCATTTAAATTTAACAACAGTTCTGTAGCAAGAAAATTTTTCTTGGTAATATTTTAACGGATGAAAGAACTGAAGTTTGGGAATACTAATAAATTGTAAAAAATCAAAAAGCCAATGAAAAAAGAAAAAGAGAACTGGGTTGACAGATATCTTACAAAAATACAAATATGGTCGAGAAGCAATATTATGAATAGCTTTAAACAGATTAATAATTAACATCTCTCCATAGCAATCTATGCAGCTCTGCAAAAGTCAGGCAAACACCAGAATATCTCATAAGCTTTTGGATAACATATGGAGTGTGAAGATTTTTTTTTCCGCTCTGGCTCTAATATTAGGTTTTAAAAGTAATAACTATTTTTATGTAACTTATTTATGTGAATTGCATAGTTCGGGAAAATGAAAATTTCTGCTGATAGTCAAGATTTTAAATGTTGTGCTGCCCTAGTTTGAAGATGATCCTATAAGAATGCATAACATATGGATGCTCTAAGATTGAGAAAGGAGCCAATCTTGAACCACACTTTAGGATGGAAGTGCAATCTGATAGATGCACTTAGATCCTAATTCTACAACATAATACATGATACCTGAGAATTTAAAATACTAAGGTGACTAAGTCATCAGTTTCTTAAAAAAAATTATCTTGACTGTTTCTTTACACTGACATGATGTGCTTATCTGTCAATCTGTGCTTAATTTATTTTTAATATTTTAAATGAAAGTTTTATATAAAAGGGTTTTGATTTTTTTCTTTTCTCATCATGCTTTAAACTAAATAGCTATAGACAACCACAGTTTGTCAGAATTTGTTTTGTTTGTTAGAATTCTGTTACAAATTAAGCCAGAGTAGTTGTGAGCAATTCCTCAGCTATATTATTTTTATATGCAATATATATTTTAAGTGTAATTTTATGTTTATAGGGTCCTCCTGGAGCTGCAGGTGCAGAGGGAAGACAAGGTGAAAAAGGTGCTAAGGTAAAATACATGTTTGAATGGCTTATACATAAATTGAACAACATCGATTGCAATACTTTTAATAATATAAAACTATCTTTCCTCATTATTAATGCATTCACATATTTTTTCTTCTAACAGGGAGAAGCAGGTGCCGAGGGTCCTCCTGGAAAAACTGGTCCAGTCGGTCCCCAGGGACCTGCCGGAAAGCCTGGGCCAGAGGGTCTTCGGGGCATCCCTGGCCCAGTGGTGAGCATCTGTGCTAAACGATGTCATTTGAAAATATTTTATTTCCAAAAAAATTAAGAATGAAAAGGTTTATGCCAGGATTGTTTCATGAGGTATTTTGTGGATGTTTTATGGGAATTCAGTAAATGTTATGCAATAATTAAAGTCAGATACTCTTAAGATATTTAGATATGTCATTTATTTAATAAGTTCAAGGTGAAATTCCAACAGAGAAAGGCAGAATAGAAAACTAAATCCTATGAACTTAAGATGTTCAGTTTTTATACATGCATCCATATAGACATACACAAAATAGAAAGATTGAAAATTGCTTATAGCATACCATAGATATTCCCCATGTGATGTTTGCTTTCTTTCTTTTTGTATTTCCAAAATTGAAAGAAAAAATGTATGTATCCTTTTGTTAATTAAAAAAAATCAATTGTTTCTTTTCCATAGGGAGAACAAGGTCTCCCTGGAGCCGCAGGCCAGGATGGGCCTCCTGGTCCTATGGTGAGTATGATCTTTTCTGTTATTTAGAGGGAGAATTCAAGAAACAAATTTATTTATAAGCAAGAATTTCTGAAGTTTTATGTTATAAATTAGCTTATACTTTGTCCAACATTCAAGGAAGTGCATTACTTAGATCTAAAAAGACGAAAGTAATCCTGATCGGTTATTTGGAAAATGTGTCATTTGATCAAATCTTTCCTTTCTTATGTCCTTTGGATAAAAAAAAAAAAAAAAAATATTTCCACTCTGAATAAAATGCCACTAATAGCCTCGCCAGTTCTTTTCTAAATGTGGACAGTTCCCCCAAATGCATGCAATTACACTTAGTTTCCTGGCACTTCATTTAAAAGAATGACATTGGCACAGGCATATAGTGATTCCTTCACCAAATAAATTGTTCTCTTCAATGAGTCATACGTGCTGGAAGATAAAACATTAACCTCCATTAGTGAAGAAAGGCATCATTACTACAACTGAAGCTTGGTTACTATCATAAACCCTGTGTGCAAACATGCTTGAGATATGCAACAGAGCATTTAGTTGACCAGCACACTGTACATGGGATGGGAGTGTATTATAGGTGCCAAGGCTATCTTCGCAACTGAATTTTGGCATAGGTGAGAAACCAAGTCTTGACTTTAATATCATTGTTTTTTGGGTGACAGATTCTATTTTATGGTAGAGGTATTTGAAATTCATTGTTCAGAAATGGTTGCATGTAAAGGGATTAATCAAAATAGTCAATAATGCATACCATTATGCACGTGGGATGCAAGTTGGTTCAAAAAGTCAAATGCTTCTGTAGAGCAATTCATATTTTACAAAAGTACCTCTTATCATGAATATATTAATTACCTCAGAGATGCATTCTCAGAAAGCCATCAAAACTAGGATTCAGGCGCACCTGGGTGGCTCATTCGGTTGAGCATCTTCCTTCAGCTCAGGTCTTGATCCTGAGGTCCTGGGATCTGAGTCCCATATCCGACTCCCTGCTCCACAGGGAGCCTGCTTCTCCCTTTCCCTCTGCCTCTGCCTCTGCCTTTCTCTCTGTGTGTGTCTGTCTCTCATGAATAAATTAAAAAATCTTTTTTAAAAAAGATTTATTTAATAAAACCCTGGGATTCATAATCTTATTTATTGAGGAGAAATTTTGGCCATTCCTTTTAGTAAAAATGCCACAAAATATACCAAGAATTTCGTATTACAAGAGACTTTTTTTTTAAAACTTTCACTGAAAAGTTAAATATCATTTATTTTAGTATCAGGATAAAAGTCACCAAATTTTGAATGACCTTCATCAGGAGATTATCAAATCTGTACATGACCCGATCAGCATAGGCACGGGGCCCTGGTTGAAGCAGAGTGGGCTTCAAGTCTGTGCCACTATTTAGGGAATATTCTCCTTAGATATGGTAAGCTCCTAATTCTAGAGTCAGAGTCTGGAAAAAATAATAATTTGCCTTAATGTCACCTTAAAATATGCCAGAGATTTTTTTCTTGTTATTTCAGATTTTCCAATAAGTATTCTGACCTTTATCCAGATGAAATTAAAAAAAAAAAAAAAAAAAGAAACATCATACTGGAGATTTCCTTCAGATAATATTAAAAATAAAACCATCAGATGTATCACCTGATTCCAGCTTGTAAAAGTTTATATTTTTGACCCTTAGGTAAATGTGAGTTTACAGAGCAAGGGACAGAACATCTCAAACTCAAACCCTTTTAGGCAGAGTGAAGTGAAGAGCATCAGAATTCAGCAATATGAGTGCCATGCCTTTCTCTGGCTACTCGTTTTATCAGAGTGCACTTATAATGTGAATATATTGGAGCTTTTTCATAGCATCCATTAGTTTGACAATATCTAATTTTAATGAAAATGCTAGTTGATCCTCATGAAGTGAGGATGAGCAGAGAAACCATGCTTTTTATGGCAATTCAATGAGCTTTTCAACTCAGCCAAGAAAAATTTATTTTAGTAGGCAGTTTTTGATCATGGTTATTGGTTAAGGTCATTGGCTCTCAAGCCAAGCTCCCTGGTTTCAAAAACAAACACTACTACTTACTTGTTGGATGGCTTTAGGAAAGCTATTTATTTTCTTTTTAAGCTTTAGGTTTCTCATCTGTAAAATTAAAATACCAATAGCATCTATCTCTTGGGATGTAATGAAATTTAAATGAATTAAATGAGATATTAATATCTTCTACCTCATTAGGGTTCTTATGTTAATTAAATAAGTTATATGTAAAACACTTAGACCATTCATTGGTACCAGGTGCATCAAATAAAGAATGATTAATTGAATGAAATACTGTTTTGAAAAATAAACAATTTCATATTCTTAGTGAAAAGTAACTAAAGTTGGGATGCCTGGCTGGCTCACTCCGTAGAATATTGTTGATATTGGTGTCATGAGTTTGCGCCCCATTTTGGGGGTAGAGTTTACTTTAAAAAAAAAGTCACTAAATTTGACCTCATTCATGCATACATACATATCATCAATAAACTTGTTTGAAAGACACTGACTATTAAAGCAAATGAAAAGGACTAACAAATTATGCTGACTTACAGCAGTTAGAGTCTAAGGTAAGTAAGTAAGTACTATAATAGAATTAAGCAAAGAATGCTAAATATATTCAGAGCAAGATTGTTAAAATGCCATCTCCTCTGGGGACCTTTCCCTCATCAAGAATATGGTAAGTTTATTAAAGAAGGAAAAGAGAGGTTTAAAGGTGGTTGGAAGGCTTAAAAAAAATGTGGGAGGTAAAAGTAAGAGGTTTCAAAACTCATATAAATTTGAATTAGTCTCTGAAATTAATCCACGTGAAATTCATCTGAATATTCTCTCCATAATGTGTTTTTCCTCATTATAATTATAAATGTATTCACACCCACATCCAAGTCTACACATGCTTCAGAAGTCTGTTTATCACGGCATTTCTGCAGCTACCCATTGGGTCTCTTTTCTCCTTCCCGAAGTTTGCCTGAAACTTCCTGCTGTAGGGTCCACTAGTCAGACAAAACCACAACATTCCCCTTTCCCCAACTTTTATATACAACTTAGCTGTTCAGTAAGTGCAACTTACTGAACTTTCATTGCTCCAGTTAGGCAGCTAACTAACTAGACAATTGCACTCTATCTAACAGAGCAGTTAGCAGTATGGGTGCCATTCCTTTTTCTGTGGCTTTTTGTTTTTATTAGAGAATATTTATATGCTTGCTTATAAACTTACTGTACTTATAAAGGTATTTTATATATAATCATGTTAACCTTTGGAGTGGAAATTCTTTGGGGTGAGAGTGAAACAGATCTTTTAAAACTTTTTAAAAAGGGGCACCTGGTTGGCTCAGTGGTTGAACCTCTCTGCCTTTGGCTCAGGTTCTGAGGTCCTAGGATCGAGTCCCACATCGGGCTCCCTATAGGGAGCCTCCTTCTTCCTCTGCTTATGTCTCTACCTCTCTCTCCGTGACTCTCATGAAAATATAAATAAAACCTTAAGAATAAATAAATATAACAAAACTTTTAAAATGATATGTGTTTGGTGTTTGTCCACCTGTAATCGTCTCTACTAGAGTTAGATATGGTAAAGTATTTATTTTTCACTTTAAAAGACATTTCTCATGGTAAAAATTAAACTCCTATATATGCACAAATTTTATGTACCTGTATATTTAGAATCACCATATGGAACTGAGGATAAATACTACATAGGGGAGCTAACAGAAGGCCGAGGACAATGATGATATTATATAAAGAATAATAAAAGGTTTTTAAAAATTGAATAAAATTTTTGAGTAGTCAACATGAAAAAGAGATGAAATTTTCCATACTATAATCATGCATGCCTTCTTTTACACATACCGATAAATAAAACATCTGATGGCATAATTTTCCAAACCATCAGGGTCTGAAAAAATGGTAGGATGGATTACTGAATTGCAGTTTCTAATTTTTTATGCTATATTTGAACTGTCTGTAGACAAGATTGAGATGTGTAGCATTCCATAATGATTAACCAGGTTCAAACAACAAAGCATTTGCTTTTCACCAAATTAAAAATTATTTCACAATATTACATTCTAAATAAAGTGCAGGATTTACAGTTTCTTTAAACTTCAATGCACTAGAGTTTTGAGATGCATATCAAAGCAAACATTCTGTAAAGAATAATACTGCAGGGGTAAATGTTTGATTGTGTATTCTAGACACTTAAGAATCTATCATCCCTGTTTTCCTTTTCACTTTATTACTTATGAATTATGCATTTCCCTGGGGTTTTCCAATTTACAATATCCCAAATAGGAAATAGAAAATATGTACTTGGAATAACATTTTTATATGCAGAATTGATATTTCTGATATGTTCCAAGTTCAGAGGGTTATTTACAACTGCTATCAATATCATAACTTCACCAATTTCTATTTCCAACTGATGAAAATGATAAGAAACTGATTTTGCCTGATAAATCCGTCCTCAGATAAAGTTTGCAAGTTCATAAGAAATTCTTAGCTTAGAGGAATTAGTCCTCATTTCCTCTAACTCTTTTATATACATTTATAGAAATGATTTAAAATGCAGTATAAACACAAATAATATCTAGTGTATTTCTCATTACGCCTGAGTAATTAGACTTCCAGTATTTCTTCTCCTTCCTCCTCCTCTGCCTTTTCCTCCTCCTCTCCACCTCCTCCTCCTTCTCTTTTTTCCCCATTTTAGTTTATACTATTAAAATATGGTGAGAAAGCTGACTGAGAACTATTTGTAACAATTCAAAAATGAAAGTTAATAATTTATATTATACTTCACTGTCTATATAGTACTTTTGTAGGTCTGATTTTTCTTCCATTATTAGAATACTATGACAGTTATTACATATTACCTTCTTAAATGAAACTCAGAGATAGTAAGTAATATATCTAAGATCACCCAACTAATATGTGGTTAGATTTAAGACTCTGAGTGAAGCAGTGATTAGGATATTGGTGTCCAGCAAGCAACATCCTTAGTAATTCTCTCGCATAGACCAAAATTTCTGTAACATATTACATGCCTAAGAAAGTTTGAATGTAAAATGAGACATGAAGAAAGTCTGGCCTGTACATAGTTTTATATTTTCAGTCTAGAGAATGTATTTACTTTTAATTTACATATGTCAGTTTTAACCAATATTCTTAAAAGATTTCTGCTACTGCTACAAGTATATGGTTCTTTCATGCAGTTATATTTTTATTAAAACTATTTTTTCTTACTATTCTATGCCACCTTGTTGTAACATATAGAATCTTTTGCATTTATCCTGATGGTGACGTGGTCTCAGGAAATTATTTGAGTGTTTCCACTAATCATTGATATTATCCTTTTAAAATGTGCTGTTGGGCAACATTATTTTCCTAATTGATGATTCATCATGCATTTCTGATACGATCAGAAAATAATAAATATGAAATATAATTATAATTTAAAAATTATTGAACTAGTAGAACCAAATAGGTAATGCTCATATTTTAACATATATGAGATCTTTTATACGCTTCTGATTTGAATATTGATTTAACCCGATTTGGGACCTAATGCCACAGAGCCATGCCTCCCAAACAGTAATGAGTTATCAAATCTATGAAACAGATTGCTGGTCTCTTAACTTCAAAATTTCAGATTCAGATGGTCTGAATGAAACCCAAGAATTTGCTTTTCTAATAAAAAGTTCACAGAGAATGCTAATGCTACTGGTCTAAGGACCACACTTTGAGGTTCACTATGATAGGGTGTGAGTAAATAAGATGAAAGTCCAGTTTTCAAACCCAGGCCTAGAACATACTTGGAAGTAAATTTGGTAATTAGTGAAAGGATTTAAAGAGGAAAGGAGAGAAAATGAGTGGGAAATATCAGAGAGGGAGACAGAACGTGAGAGACTCCTAACTCTGGAAAATGAACAAGGGGTAGTGGAAGAAGACGTGGGTGGGGGGATGGGGTGACTGGGTGACAGACACTGAGGGGGGCACATGACGGGATAAGCACTGGGAATTATATTATATGTATAACCATACTATTTGTTGGCAACATATAGTATGTATCCATACTATATGTTGGCAAATCGAACTCCAATAAAAAATACATTCTCAAAAAAAAAAATACATTCTCAAAAAAAACACCTTGGTAATTTCTTTGTCATCTACATTTTGTCTGTCAGGTTTTGAACAAAGTAGCATGATTATTTTACACAAAAGAAGGTCTAAGGTGAATTAAAATAAATTTCTGTCTGAGGATTATTTTCTCCTTAGTAGAAGAACATTATTAGGCACATTTAAAATTGCATGTATTTTCTATGAAAATAATTTGAATCTATTGTTAATGGAATGATGTAGGGAAATTGTTCACTTTTATATCAATACTTACAGAATTTCAAATTAATTCAGGAATTAAAACAAATATAATTATATATAATAATAGTCCAAAATACTGTTGTTACACAGTACTAATTGTACTAGCCACATTCTGACTTTCCCCTGATGATCAGAAATTCAGTTTAAGATGTAGATGTGAGAAAGGAGTGGAAAAGGCTCATCTATTCAATCTCATGAAACAGGAATCATAATCCTCAATTTACAGATGAGATAACTGCAGCTTTTTTTGGTTAGCTAATTTAAATTGCTAATAGGAGACACGGGCTTCTATCCTAAATTTATCCTATCCTGAGCCCATACTTTTTATATTACATCATATAACTTGGATCAGATCCATAGCTTTTCATACTTTAAATTCACAAAAATGTTGGACTGGGACTTACATGCTCCTCTCACACTGAAGATTCTAAGTGTCTGGATAGAAAGGAAAAAAAAAATTACTCATGGTAGCCTTGAAGAAGATACAACAAAAAGTGAACACTCATGGTATAGTGTGGTAAAAGTCAAAGCCTTTTGTTTTCTAAGTGCCATGTTAAAAATAGTTACTGAAATTATAATTCCGAAATTCAATTCAATATAAATAGAGAAACTGTAGAAATATTTTGCTTTGTTTTTCTGGATGCCTCACTATTGCAGGTAGTAGTGACCTACATTCTGTAGCATTATCTTTACTTGGATTTCATCGATCACACCCTTACTATCCATCCTTTAGTGTCAGTTACGTTTCTTCCGACAGAATCTCTAGCCTGCAGTTTCATTTGTCATTAATTTCACAAGAAGGGTCATATTTTGTGATGCCTTTGATATGGAATACACTGACTTTTATATAAAAACGTTTGTTAGGGACGCCCGGTGGCTTAGCGGGTGAGCGTCTGCCTGTGGCTCAGGGCAGTCCCACGTTGGGCTCCCTGCGTGGGGCCTGCTTCTCCCTCTGCCTGTGTCCCTGCCTCTCTCTGTGTGTCTCATGAATAAATAAATAAAATCTTTAAAAAATGTGTTAAAAAGTCATCAATATGAATAATTCCATGGGTAGGGGTCAGGACTGAGTAAGTTGAAGTCATACCATGATTTTCATCAAAATATAATTCAGCATAAATGAGTAAATGTCTTATCATTGGACCATAAAAAAGGTTAAATTAGTAAAATAAAGATGATTATATGAAGAAAACGAATTGCCTTATTATTAAATTTACAAATCATTTAGATAAAACATTGTTCAGGAATTACAGTTTAAAATACCATCTTGGGAGTTTGATTAGGAAAAGTAGTTATCAAAAGTCAGATGAGTGTTAAAAATTTACTGAGTTTTTTTTTAATTTTACAGGAAATACTGTAATGTATTTGAGTTTAGCACAGAAATATTTGGTTGATTTGATGTATAATTTGGAAATCACTTCTAAAATTAGGGTATTTAAAAATCTATCCTCCATTTTCAGTTTAAAGACCATATAAACCATGTCTTATTCCTAATTTCATATTTATGTAGTCAAACCTATCGATACTATGCTTTATAACTATAGTTAAATATTAAGCCATGGAATTTTAAACAAGCAAAATTATTTAGAATCCTGAAAAATAAACACTAAACATTATTGTTTTTGAAAACTGTCAGATTACCAAAGCCAAACATTCCTTGTGGAGAGTAATGATCCTCTAACTCATACCCACTCTATATATGTTTATTATTTCTCATTATTTAGGGACCTCCTGGCTTACCTGGTCTCAAAGGTGACCCCGGCTCCAAGGGTGAGAAGGTGAGAATAAAAGCACAAGTTATTACAATTTTGACATCCTAAGTAGAGACAATAACTTTGTGGATATAGATCACTCAAAAGGAAATTTCAGTGAATATCTTTGTCCTTCTAACCAAGGAAAAAGCTGTCAATCCTCTGTTTCCCAGATGAATTTAGAGAAGAGAAAATATACAAAGTCATAGTGAAAAATGTATCAGAATTCAGTGTTATATTTTTTCAATGTCCCCTTGTAGGAACCATACGGAGAAAGCATATGGTTATACTAAAATAACCCTTCAGAAAATAAACAGATGGAATAACAAAATGTCCACTTTTATGTTTTTAAACATGAAAATAAAAAATTTAAACTAGAATACCTTTGAAATAATAACTTGATCTTCCAGAATGTACGCTGAGTCGCACCAAATAATGAAAGAAAATAAGCCTTTTTAGAATGCCACTAATGTTTCTGTATTATTTTTAAATCTCCAAATGTCTCTGAAAAACTACAAAGTCTCAAGAGTAAAAATCATTTCATATAAAATATGGTGCTTATTAAAATAATGACTTTTCAGTTGTTTATTTCATCAATATTATATATGGTCATTGTTAGTCTCTTAGTTGAGAGAATTCTTTTTAAGTAAATGAAACACTGAAAATATTTTCAGAAAGCACTTTGTTCCCTAATACTCCTCCTCACTGATAAAAATCTCACTTAAGCAGTAAATGATCCTGTTAAGTAAGAGGAAAACAGGTTCTTAATCCAAATATCCTTCAGAAAGGGTTAAATTTTTTATCTTTTTCTTTTACTTTTAGGTTTCATAAATTTAGCGTGTAATTATTTTATGACTATAATAGATGATTGTAATTTACATATTGTTAAATTTCTTTTCTCTGCCTTTTAAAGGGACATCCTGGTTTAATTGGCCTGATTGGACCTCCGGGAGAACAAGGTGAAAAAGGTGACAGAGGACTCCCTGGAACTCAGGGATCTCCAGGAGCAAAGGGGGATGGAGTGAGTAAAGATATAAATTATTCTCCTACTCCTTTCCAGTTGTACTCACATACACACACACACACACCTGCACACATTCCATTAAACGTGACCAATGAGGTGATTTAAAGCATCTTTAACCTCTTTAAGTCAATGGTGTTTTCAAAAAGAGGTTTACTTAACCTTAAAGTAATAAATTAAAAATATGAGAAGTTAGAAATCGTAAAAACTACAGTTCAACAGTTAATTACACAAAAATTTAGTGAATCCCCAAAACATACAAATCATTCTGAAGCTGCTTTATTCCTATAAAGGTATAGACACTGAAGCACATGGGAAAAAACAGATTATCTTGAAAAGTTATTTGTTAGATTCAGAGTGGAAAGTTTTAGGTTATTCTTATATATTCTTGCATAATCTAAAGTATGCAGTGTATGCTGTTATGCAAAACATGAAACAGAATAGCTGAGGAAAGCTCTAATTTGGATGATTTTCTCTACAGGGAATTCCAGGTCCTGCTGGTCCCATAGGTCCACCTGGTCCTCCAGGCTTACCAGTAAGTGCAAGATGAAATAATTTTTTAATGTAAACTTACAAATATACTGAAGTCATAAATTCTCTAGATTTTTTATCTTATCTTTTATCTTTTGCCTTTGCATTTTTTCTAGGGTCCTCAAGGTCCAAAGGGAACCAAAGGCTCTGCTGTAAGTACTTTTGCCTTTGGACTTTTATTTTTTGGGGGAAGTCCACTTAAATGCCTTGTTCTCTATTTATCTTGTTCCTTTTTTTTTCCTAAAAGGGACCTGCCGGCCAGAAGGGTGACAGTGGTCTTCCAGGGCCTCCAGGACCTCCGGTAAGTGCAGAGTAACAAGAGTAATGTTCTGGCAATTAGCATCCTGAGACTGCCAATGAATTATCTGAATTTATAAGAAGGGTGAAAAAAAAAGACATTCTGTCAAATGTCTTTGTGCTGATTTTTCTAGGAAATAGCAACTAGATTAATTACATGATCAGGTCCACATGCCAATATTTTTCTTTCAATTGAATAAAAAGATACATTAACTACATATTATGATAATCTTGTTTTTATTTGTTTCTGAAGAATATTATATCCTTTCTTATGTCACATTTTTGTGAAAGCAATTGATTGTATGCCACAAAGATGCATATATGTCTGACCACACAGGAATAAAGACAAAAGTTTAGAAAACTGGCATTTTTTTCCTACTAAATATAATGATCATCCTAAAAGCAACAATAATTTCTAATATTTATTAATGCGGACTTTTTCCAGTCTTCACGTAACTACTAAGTGATAGATTTGCTTTGCTAGGGCTGCCGTAATAGGCACCACAAACAAGGTGGCTTAACTTATAGAAATGCATTGTCCAACAGTTCTCGAGGCCACAAGTCCTAGTTCAACCTATGGGAAGCATCCGCTCCTTCCAAGGTCTTGGAGGAAGGTCTGTTCCATGACCCTCTCCTTGGCTCATAGATGGCTGTCTTCTGTCTTTTCCCATCATCTTCTGTCTATGTGGGTCTCTATTCCCAAATTTCCTCCTTTTATAAGGTTATCAGTCATATTGGAATAGAATGCCCTTATATTTACTTAATTAATTATATCTACAGCAACCCCGTTTCAAAATAAGGTCTTACTTTAAGGTACAGGGGCTTAGGACTTCTACATATGAATTTTGTGGGACACAATCCATATCGCTGTGCACTTAACTATTTGGTATAGTTCTACTCTTGCAAATTCAAGTCTGGCTGCATTTTTTAAGTTTTTAAAATTTATACAATGTTAACTTCTATTTGAAACAAGTTAATGTGTATTAACTTGTGTATTATTAAGAGCTTAATGTTTCATAATATAAATTATTATCAAGCACAATAGACAACTCATTAGGTAGCATAATAACTTTAAAATGATATTTTAATCTTCAGAGACTAAAATCTAGTTGCAGAGATAGGACACGTAAATGAGGATTAATTAATAAATGAGAAAGTAACATACATATGTCCACACCAGTCTGTGTTACATTACTTATATAGAAAAAAGGTACAGAAATTATCTGATTTGTATCTACCTCATATGCTCACGAGATTCTTTAGAATAGAATTTACACAGTTTCTACATAAATATTTATATATGTATATGTGTATAGAAAACATTGAAAATAGGAAACACATTGAAAAGCTAAATTAGCTATAGTTTCTCCTAACAATGACATAACCAGTAATAATTATACAGAATATTTTACTTAAGAAGCAATTACATGCACGTTATCTCTTTCACAGGGTCCACCTGGGGAAGTCATTCAGCCTTTACCAATCTTGTCACCCAAGAAAACAAGAAGACATGCTGAAAACATGCAAGCAGATGCAGGGGATAATATTCTTGATTACTCGGATGGAATGGAGGAAATATTTGGTTCTCTCAATTCCCTGAAACAAGACATCGAGCATATGAAGTTTCCAATGGGTACTCAGACTAACCCAGCCCGAACTTGCAAAGACCTGCAACTCAGCCATCCTGACTTCCCAGATGGTATGTTAATAATACATGACACAGCAAGTGTACTGAACCTCTAAGTTATGAAGGCACATTGTCAGCTCATTAATTCTAGTTAAATGTTTAATATAGAATCTCAATAAAACTAAAGCAGGTGATTTAATTCCAATCTTGTAGACAGAAAAAGTCATTTACACCGTGCAATTCAAGATCTGCTTCAGAGAATCCTTGCCGGTTATATAAGGTTTCATTAAATTATGACAAGATCTTTTTGGATGATTATAGATAACATAAATGCATTTTCCATGTAATAACTATGATAGAAGGGGATGTGTCTGAAGCATGTGTCCGTGCATGTACACATTAATGTATAATTATTTATATCCTATAATCTAACTTATTTTACATCGATATGAGTAAAGTTAACATGATTAATAGCATACTACATCATATTTGACCCATTAGTTTAGCAATGATTTGTTGAACAGACTGAGAATTAGGATAGCTTGGGGCAAAAATTTATGTCATTGATCCACAAATAATTGGAACTGTGAACAATTTATTTGTAATAATAATCAGGATAATTTATTATACCTACCATTTAACACAAACTTTTACATACCCATCCTGAGAAAGCAAGAGTTTCAAGTATCCTGAATTAGCTAATAAACTCTCACAATTACATACCTAACAAGGGACAGATTTTATGTGATCTTAAATCTCCCATTTTATGTGGAAATATTTTGTCATTCTTTTTACTTTTAGGACAATAATTTTGCACTGTCAATCATACAAGAATGTTATAACTGAGATCTAAATAACTCCGTTCAGAGAGAAAAGTTCAATGTGATTCAGAAACAGTCACCACCATAAAAGAAGAATATCATAAAATCTTCCTATCTTATTCAAGCATAGCCTGTTAAAACTAAAACAGGCTAAAACTATTAAGGATTTCATAGAAACTGATATCCAAGTTTACAGTATGTATATTTGAGAAATGCAAGTTTAATTCAGTAGTAATTCAGTGATTTGTAAGAATGATTCAGACTTCTCATGTCGCTAAGAGAGTCATACATAATTGTAATTCTATTGTAAAAGATTACAACATGTATGAGTTAATAAGACAACATATAATGACTTAGAACCTGAGAAGTCAAGAAAAAGTTTTGTAAATTTTGGGAATGGGAAGTTCACCATGGGCTACAGTTCCCTGTGGTTTCCTCATAAATAAACTAGCATTAGTAATTCTTCAATGTATTAATTAATTGTGATTAAATATTAATTAAATGTCAATCAATTAATTGAATATTAATTAATTAATTAACAGCCAGGCACTGTTCTTCAGACAGAGATTCACAGATACACAGAAGGAATAATGCCCTTGAGCTGCTGTTCTCAAATGATAGAGACAGGAAAAAGCATAAGTATTAATAATAGCATATTATGACAGGTACTGTAAAAAAATGAGTATTTAGGTAAGCAAAGGATGATTCCATTTT
Organism: Canis lupus dingo; assembly: GCF_003254725.2. NCBI lineage: Eukaryota > Metazoa > Chordata > Mammalia > Carnivora > Canidae > Canis > Canis lupus. The sequence continues at coordinate 47,375,562 of NC_064248.1, forward strand.
GGATATATAGGGAGTTAATATCTGATGAGGTAACATTTAAGCTGAAACTTTTAAGGAGGTAGCCAGTCATGCAAAGAATCAAAAGGGTATTCCAGGCAGAGGATATAGGTAAAGCTTTGAAGAAGACAAGATCTTGGTGTCTTCAAGGAACTGAAAGATCTCTATGGCTAAACAGTAGTAAGCAAAGTGGAAAATTACTTGAAGTAATTTGGAGGGAAGTGAGGTGGAATCAAAGGAAACTGGATTAATCTAGTCAAGAAATTATGATGACTTGATTTAGAGATCTGACAGTAAAAGCAGGAAATGAATAAGTTAGAGATAAGTTGTACATGGTACCAATAGTACACTGAATTTATTGGACGATGAAGGTGTCTTAGTAATTAAGTTATTATTATGTTTTTGAAAAAAAATTAATGACAATATTAACTGAATAAATCAAGGTAAAAATACCACAGAATTTGAAATTACATATTTCTAAAATCCATAAGATATATCAAACAGTAAGAGTGGTTATCCTGGTTTGTGAAATCCTGGATGATCTTTAACTTTTTTTGTATATTTTATTCCTGAGAATTTCAGTTCATTCCAGACATGAATCTATAAATGATGCAGTCAGAAAAAATGTAAATGATTTTGTTAAATAAATGTTTCAAGTGATCTGACATATAGTAGAAGCTAATTGACTATAAGAGTACTTTCCAAAAAAAAAAAAGAGTACTTTCCCTGTTTATATACAGTAGTAGTAAAAGGTAAAGCAGATTGGTTTTGGATTTTCAAGAGTTCTAGTGCTAAGCAGTTAGAGATTTCAGATTGTTAAAAGTTAATAACCAGTAGATTCACATAATTCAGACTAATATTTAAAATGAAATGACAGCATAAAAAATGGTAAGAGGGAACCAAAGTATGTGTACCAATACTGTCTTCCAATAGTTGTTGGTGTATTGTCAATTATTTTTAAAAAATTTTATGTTATTTCTACTACTTACCATCTTTACTCATCTAACAATAAATTAATGGTCATAGTCATCCACATGATAAAATTTGCCCTGCACCACAGGATAATGACTTTAATAGAAAACTACATTTAAATATATCAAATGGACCTTCTTTTTAAAATCTAATTCAAAGGGAATTAGAATTTCTCTTGTAGTAAAATATTCTTTACTACAAGAAGTTTGTGCCATAAAGTAATGCAAAAGTACGATTGAAGCTAAGTAGATACTATCACCTCCATTGTTGCAGATGAATAAACCAAGGGAAAATATAGTGATTATTATACTCCGACCACTTAAGTAGTAATACATGTGAGATTTAGGGTTAAGTTTATCTGATTCCAATATCCATGCAATTTATTATGATGGGTAAATTGAATGTTAATATTTGAGGAGGTGGCATTTAAGCTGAAATCTAAAAATAACAGATGTGCTAGGAACAAGTGTGTTCCACAAGAGTTTATGGGCAAAGCTTTGATTCAGAGAAGACAAAGGGTCACTCTTTAACTATTCAAACACATACCTCAATATGACAAAAAGCATAAAAGTGATTCTCATGGGAGAAGATCCATCAATATTAATTTTTCTTTCTCTAATAAAATTTGATACTTAATGCAATTGACTTTTTATATAAATGTATTTGTATATGACATATTTTTTCCTACTTCTAGGTGAATATTGGATTGACCCAAACCAAGGTTGCTCAGGAGATTCCTTCAAAGTTTACTGTAATTTCACATCTGGTGGTGAGACTTGCATTTATCCAAACAAAAAATCTGAAGGAGTAAGTACCAATCTGTTTTGGTGGTGACTGTTGACAGTTCTTGCCATGTTTTTGCAATATTGAACTAAACAGGAAAATTATACTGTCATATTTTCATTTATCTGCTTTTCTTACAGGGTAATTAGAACATTTCATTTGCATAAACATGAATAAGACACCAAAGTGATGCACAGAGTTAACAAATACTTCTCTCCTTTATTTTTTACCCAGATGTATTCTTTATGCACCTGCTTGTGCTCTAAAATTCTATGGCTTTCCATGACACAGCACAGCTGATTCCCAAATTTTAGTGCATGCATAGTATTCTTCATTCCACTTACCATGAGATAGAACTCACAGCTGTATATGATATTCAAAATACACAATTTATAATATCTTACATAAAATAAGAGCACTGTCTGCATTTGCATAGTTTTAATTTTTTTTGCATAGTTTTAAAATGTTTAGTCCCTTCAAAAACATCTCTTGATTTTCACCCAGCAGTATCAATATATTTGAGTTCTATCTTTAAAGCTATAAAGGTAAACTACTAATATAGGGAAAGATTTTTTCCCCTAGCCTAATTATATTCTCCAACTATTTTCTGGTGGTAAATGTTGTCTTTGTAATCTTTTAATAAATGACATTCTTCTTAGTAAATGGTATGGGTATAGAGAGGCAAAGAAAGTCCTTAAGGCAAGACAAGTAGCTTTAGGTGTGGCTAATCTCTTCAGGAAAGAAATTAAATTTGTGAGAAAAGGATGGGTAGTAGGGGCAGGAGACAAAGCAACTTCTGTTTCCCAAACATGGCATGTGGCGAAGCATAATAAAATTCGTGTAGCCCCCAAAGAAATGAGGGAATGTGGAAAATGCCTTCCCTTACACTGATAACTCAGATTCCTTACCATGAGATCTTATATACCCTTATAGTTTGCTGATGTTAGCAAAGCAAAACAATAAATGCAGATCTATAGGAGATTCTAAACATTCTTGTCAGCAGAAGATGATTAGGCTTGCTTCCTGCCAGTGACTTTTCCAAAGCATGGCTGAATAGTTACTGGCTGAATGTGTTCCGGATGCTTCCCTTCACTGTGCAATGCTGATGGTACTTGCCTTGCTGGCTGATTCCAACTGGTATTGTGAGGTGTTCCTTTCCAAGGGGTTACCTAAGAGTTCCACCAATGTCCCCTACAGCTCTTATTATGCCATCTGTAGGTTATCCCCCCCACACCCTTCTTTTTGAGCAATTAAAAAAAAAAAACAGGAAGAAAATGACTCCATCTTCACTAAATAGGAATTCCCAAGATCTCTCTCAAATTTTGCTCTTTATCTCATTTTCTGTAGTTCAGGATAGGCTGTTTTAAAACCTCTTTGGCATTTTAGTTTTACTGAAAATTACTGATACATACCTAAACAATGCTGTTCACAATTTTTATCTAATTTTCCTATTCCTTTGCAACAGGTGAGAATATCATCTTGGCCAAAGGAGAAACCAGGAAGCTGGTTTAGTGAATTTAAGAGAGGAAAACTGGTATGTTATAACCTTACCATGAAATGGTTTATCTTAAACTTCATAAATGAAGCTCTCTATATCTCTAGACACTGACTATGAAAGTCCAAATTCTACTATCAAGGATTCCAAGTGTTCTCCGGCTGGCTCCATCTATCTTAGATCACTGTAGTAGTTTAGAGAAGTCTAAATGAGCTATGCTAGTATGCTAATAGCATATGGAAATATACTAAATTTACTAAAATAATGTGATCAGATAAAGTATGCATTCCACTAAGCACCTGATAGACATCATAAAAATGGATTATGTTAGAAATATCCAGTATAGAGAATATATATATTCATTTCTCTATTTCAGTAAAAACTTTTAGAATGTGAAATTTTTTTTCTGATTGTTACATTTGGAAATAAAGTGAACTGACTGACCTAACCTTTATTTGGATTATAGCACAAGTTCATTTAGATATTTTCATACAATTGCCAGTTCACTATTGATAATTTTTATAGGTATTTTAAGATTAGGTGCCAAAACTAAATTTGTATTATAAAAGCTGTCTAAAAATATATGTGTTTAAAATATTAATAAGAATGTATTTAAATGAAAGTTTCTCACTTTCCCAGATAATTATTCAATTGTTTGATGTTCTTAAAAAAGCTATTATTTTCTATTGATGGCTGTTTTATAGTTATCATCCTAGGGGAACCTACACGTATTAATTAACAACTTTAGTGAAGTTCTCCACTTGACAGAATTATTCAATCTTCAAGTTCCATAAAATATCCATGTGATATTCTTACTAGTGTAGAAGTTAAAAATACATACACAGAATTCTGTATGTGGTGTTATTTTTTGTTGTTTTGGTTTGTTTTCCTTCGTGTGCATTTCCCAAGTGGTCTTTGTTTCTTCAACCAAACAAGCTTCCTCACTATCTAAGCTGTTAATCAGTAAGAATTGAGTAGATTCAGCAATAAAGAAGAGAGCCATAGATAACTACCTTTACATTGACTAAATCTTTAGGTAAATTTCCTACTCAATTTTTAAAAACTCTAGGTTTATATGTTTCAGTTGACCCTAGTATTTGAATTATACCCAATGGACTTATGAATTTAATAAAGACCTTTAATAATTTTCAATTAAAACTACCTGCTGTAAATTCAAAATAAGTGCTTACTGACCAACAAATACTCACTTGTGTCATCTTGGACATTATGCTTAGTGCTAGTGACATAGTGTTGAATAAGTGCATCATCTAAGAATGAACAAACGGGCAAGTCTGTCCTGGAAATAAAAGACCAAACACCTTAGAAAACTATGGCCCCAAAATAAAAAACTGCAGGAACATGTTTTAAAATGTGGGGCAAGGGCAGCCTGGCTGGCTCAGGGCTTTAGCGCCACCTTCAGCCCAGGACCTGCTCCTCCCTCTGCCTGTGTCTCTGCCCCTCTCTCTCTGTCTCTCATAAATAAATAAATAAAATCTTTAAGTAAATGTGGGTCAAGTGCTTATACGATGAAATTTTTTAAAGAAGTAGGTGATATTAAAAAAAAATGAAGGGGCACTGGGTGGCTCAGTTAGTTAAGTGATGACTCGGTTTCCACTCAAGATCTCAGGGTCAAGAGATCCAGATGCCTAGGGCTCTGTGCTCATAGAGGCAGGATTCCACTAGAAATCGTTTCTCCCTCTTTCTCGCTCCTGCTCTACTCCTGCCCCCATCACCCGTGCAAGCAGTGCATATACACTCTTTCTCTCTGGAAAAAAAAAAAAAAGTAAAACCCCGCTAAATTGGTCACCTTTGCATTGCACCAAGATTCCCCAGTTCCCATTGTTCACTATTTTCCACTTTATAATTTAAAAACGAACTAGGGGTGGTAGAAGGGGAGGAGGGCGGGGGGTGGGAGTGAATGGGTGACGGGCACTGGGGGTTATTCTGTATGTTAGTAAATTGAACACCAATAAAAAATAAATTAAAAAAAAACTCAAAAAAAAAAGATACACAAATATAATGAAAGCTCTCTTGGAAACAAAAGCATTTTTGGGGAAATTTTTAATGATTAGGACAATGAAGCATAGGAAGAAAGTGATTTTTTTTTCAAGATACATAGTGCTTATAGTAACTCAGGTGGGAATACAATTTCAGAAAATATTGTCTCTGGGTCTTCTGATCCTCTGTGCCCACTTTCTTTCCCTAACTGAAAATGGGCCCATTGATTGATTCATCCAATGCTTCTGGGGTAACAGTTCAACGTCAACAGCGATTTTATCCTTTTATAACATAAAAGAGTAAAAGAATCTTTATATGTCTTTTTATTCTTTTATTCCCAGCTTTCCTATTTAGATGTTGAAGGAAATTCCATTAATATGGTGCAAATGACATTCCTGAAACTGCTGACTGCCTCTGCTCGGCAGAATTTCACCTACACCTGTCATCAATCAGCAGCCTGGTATGATGTGTCATCAGGAAGTTACGACAAAGCACTTCGATTCCTGGGATCAAATGATGAGGAGATGTCCTACGACAACAACCCTTACATCAAAGCACTGTATGATGGCTGTGCGGTGAGTGAAATCGCTTGCCTTCTTCCGCAGGGTGGGAGGCAGCGTGTAACCACCTCAGTTTGGCCCTAAGCCAGGTTTCTCTCATGAAATGCATGAAATGAATAGCAATTGTTATTAAGATCTGATGCTTAACATTGGCATTGAAATACGGTGTCTTAGAAGCCACTAATATTCACACACAGTCACACACACACAAACCATGAAACATACATATAGACATATTTTAAAAGCCGTAGCAGAAGTTAATCTTAGATCATATGCTACTTCTATGGAATTATTCCTGATATTTGAATACTATTATAGCTAGTTATTCTTGAAATTTAAAAAAAAAAATTTCATTTGCCTCCTTCATCCATGGATCTAAAATGACAGGTAAAGGAATTGGCATTATACCATTTATACTATAGATAATTCTTACCTCTGTATTTTGTTTGTAAGGAGCTTGTCTGTTGATTCTATACTATAGTGGTTTAGGCAGTTACTGTCATTTTTTGTTACTTCTATCCTCTGGAACTATCATTTTCACACAGTGGGAATTCCATTTAAGAAAGTGACCCAGAGAACACACTAAAAAACTCATTGTTTTAGCTGATGACTAAAGAAGTCATAGTTACAAAGCAATAAGCACATGACTTCACCAATGAGTAAGGTATCCACAGATCAAAGAAGAGAAAATAAAACATATTAAAAGTAGCAAGTGTTTGGATTTCCCAATAGTAATGTACTGATAATCATTCACAAAATTAATATATAACAGTAGAAGTGACCTCGTGCACTATAACTTGTATACTGTGTCTTAAGAAACCTTGTATATATACCTAGTATGATTACAATGGTGGGAATATATTATTATGTAGGAGCCTGACTCAATACTAGCATCAGTCTTCATCTTAAATGGTATTTTTCAATTCAGTAAGATTCTCTTCAACTGTGCAATATATCCAAATATTATAGTTGAGTAACAGCTATAACAGCTAAATATTAAACACTCAAAATTTAAAACTATCTATGACATCAGTGATAAAAACAAGAGTTAATTACATGTAGATAATGACAAATTTGTTTCTTACTCTTGTCTTTCTTACCTTCTTGTCTCCATTCAGAGGTGTAAGAAAAAAATAACATATGTATTAAAACTATAAAATGATTGTGTAACTCTTTATTTCTGCTCCATTTTACAGTCCAGAAAAGGCTATGACAAAACTGTGATTGAAATCAATACACCGAAAATTGATCAAGTACCTATCGTTGATGTAATGATCAATGACTTTGGTGATCAGAATCAGAAGTTTGGATTTGAAGTTGGTCCTGTTTGTTTCCTTGGCTAAGATTAGGACAAAGAACATATGAAATCAACAGAAAAAAAATACCTTGGTGCCACCAACCCATTTTATGCCACATGCAAGTTTTGAATAAGGATGGTATAGAAAGCAACTTGCTACGTATATATGTTCCGATTAAAAATACTGGTGCTCGTGAGAGGGCCAGAATCTTTATATGAAAAAACTTTCGAAAATCATAAAAATACAAGATAGTGTGGCTGAGATGGAAACAGGCCTTATTCTTGATTTCCAATTTTCATCTCTCCTTTTCCTATTTGGATTTCTTTGGTGCTGTAGAAAAAAAAGAAGAGAAAAATATATATTCATAAAAGATATGGTGCTCATTCCCATCCATCAAGGATGTGCTAAAACAATGTGTTTAATAAATTGTAATTATTTTATGTACAGTTCTATACTGTTATCTATGTGTCCATTTCCAAAACTTGCACGTGTCTCTGAATTCCATCTGACTCTAATTTTATGACAATTGCAGAACTATGATGGCAATAAATATATGTATTATGAAAAAAAATAAAGTTGTAATTTCTGATGGCTCTAATTCCCTTTCTTTGATTAATAATAAAATGCCTTTGTATATATTGATGTTGAAGAGTTCAATTATTTGATGTCGCCAACAAATTTCTCAGAGGGGCAAAAACCTAGAAGACTCTTGGAAGCGCACTTGGATCAACTCTGCTCTACTGACAGTAACTTTGCTGAATTTCAGCCAAAAATATCATGCATTTTGATGCTTTATTCAATGCTATACCTCAACCTTTTTCTTTTTGGAGTCCAGGATTTCACAGGATACTTGTATATATGGAAAACAAGCAAGTTTATATTATTGGACAGGAAAATGTGTATGAGAAGCTATTTTAACAAATCAATGCCTCCATCAAGGAAACAATCAGATGTACAATTTTTTTACGACTTTATCTCATTTCATTGTTTTCAGTGTGCTTCAGTCGTGCGGATTAATATTAAAAGATGGGAACTAAGCAGTTATTTATGAATTTGTTCAATGTTATTCTTATTAACCAATCAACTTCTTGAATTTGATTCCAAGTTGCGTATTATAATAGTCTTCAAATATTATTTTACCTGCACCTGCCCAACAAATACTATTTCTTTTCTTTCAAAATAATATCACACATTATTTGACCTGCCTAATTCCTAAATAACATATGGGTGGATTGTTACTAACAGTGCTTGTTTTAAAAGTCATACTTATTAAAACAATCAAAACATTTTTTTCCACTAAGGTATTTTCTCCCAGGTAGCTTGATATAGCAGTAAAATTTGAAAGTTACAAATTGAACTTTGTATCTAATTTAAGTAATATATGTAAGACTTGAAAATAAATGTTTTATTTCTTATATGAAGTGTTAAATTAACTGATACCAGATTTCACTGGAACATTTTCAACTGATAATTTATCACAAAAGAGCATACTTGTAATACTGGAATTAAAACGTGAACACTTGTCATTCAGAAGTTCTTTATTTTTGAAATCAAGTTTGTAAATGTCCTTTCAAGAAGGGAGATACGAATCGTATAAATAAACTCAAGTCTTGTCTACCTGGATTGGTCATTCTCTTTCTTAAATAGGTTCCAAATTACTCTCTATTGTTGAAAAGGCTTTCAATTCTGTTTCTTGACCATCCAGATTGGAATAGTTTTACACTTTTGGAAAAGAATATTCTCCTTCAGAAATAAGTTGTTTAAATTCCCCACATGTCTAAAATAAAAACACCACATGGTAATACTCTATTTACAAAATTAAGGTAGGCTATATTTAAAATTTCAGAAAGATATTTTTCATAATTAAACAGTTTGCAAAGTTTCAAACATATGTTCACAATTTCAGCACTAGAAATATTTCCAGAACTTTGATATAGTCTCTAAATTATATAGAAAGTTACGTTTTCTATCAAGAGAAATTCTATACATCAGGCATAGAGAATATTTTGCATATTGACCTGCCCTGGGGAAGCTTCATTATTTGCCCATTTTAACAAACAGCTTCCAATTTAGAACTCAGTAGAATTAATGAATAAATAACTGAATTGCCTAACTTTTTCTATTCCTTGCACATATGGATATAGTCTTCTGCATAGCATTGGATTTTTTTTCTCTCCCTCATAATGGATTTTTTTTAAGATTTTATTTATTTATTTGACAGAGAATAAGAGAGCACAAGCAGAGTGGAAGAGCACAGGGAGAGGGAGAAGCAGACTCTGCTGAGCAGGGGGCCCAATGCAGGGCTTGATCCCAGGCCTCCAGGATCGGGACCCAAGCCAAAGGCAGATGTTTGACCAACTGAGCCACCCAGGCACCCTACATAAATGATTTAATATGAACAAAGAAAAGCTCAGTGGAAAGGAAAAAAGCATATTAAAGGACATTCTCTCTAGTGTTGGCCCAAGGGTGTATAAACTCTGGAGAATACCATTGACTCTGGGTAGATCCTGGCATGCGTGGATCCTGGGCCTGATACACATAAAATTTGGCTTAATTCTTTAAAAAATAAATACAGGCAGCCCAGGTGGCTCAGCGGTTTAGCGCCGCTTTCAGCCCAGGGTGTGATCCTGGAGATCCGGGATCAAGTCCCAGGTCAGGCTCCCTGCATGGAGCCTGCTTCTCCCTCTGCCTGTGTCTCTGCATCTCCCTCTCTCTCTCTCTCTCTCTCTCTCTCTCTCTCTCATGAATAAATAAATAAAATCTTTAAAAAATAAAAATAAATGCAAAAATATTACAGAAGTTACTATTTTGAATAACTAAAGGTCTTTCAACAAATTATTAATTTTTAAAAACTAGACCCATGCCAAAAGTATCAGAAAATCTGGAAAAAAAATCAATGTTTTCACTAGTTCTCTGAAGTACTTTTATAATCCTTTTATTCTGTGCATTTGTTTATTTTTGGCTTCAATCTCTGAGTGTCTTATGAGAATTTTATATTCTAATTTCCAGTAGAAAGAATGTTTCTCTAATATGTTAGATTAAAAAAAATGTTTCTTATTATCAATAGCTTAGAGCTGTTTCTTTCAATTTCACATTTTGTCATTGGTAAGTATTTTTAAATTTTCAGGTTATTTTAAATCTAGGAAAAGCTCTCTCCATTTATTTCATCTATGTACTATAAATTTGTGAGAATTTTTCACAGGCTAGCTTCTGATTCTGCACATTTTATACCTTGTTTTCTTTCCACTACCAATAGATTTCAGCCTCTGGGCACCAAAGACACATGCATGCCATGATACAAACTCTGTCTTCATACTTTTTATGTTATAACACAATGGGTGATAGGATTATTCCAGAAAGACATTCCTACACTAGGATTTCTGCAATAATTTTATATAAATAACTGCAAGCCATATAATTATACTTCATCATGTAAACCTATTCTATAAATCCTGAATAAATGAATCCCTAATTGAATTTCCTCGATGCTGCCTCCTTCCATACCACCCAACATGAGAAAAAAAAATGCCAAAGAGAAGCTGGAGTGGGAAGATAATATTCTTAAAAGATTATAATTAAAGGATCTCACTTGGGCAAATTTTACCAATTATATGACCTTGAGAACATATTTCTAGCAGATTTCTCAGGGCTTAGATGGGGTCCAATAAAGACAAGGATCCTGAAGCTTAGTCTTCAGTATGTTGACTAATTGTAAAGTAAATGAATTAAGGGCCTAGCACACTGATACACACCAAAAGCTAAGTAAATAGTTGCCACTGCTCTGGATTTTCTACTGCTACTATCATCACCTTAGACTAAGTTCCTTTCTAAAACAGCTGGTAACACATGCACTATTTACATCACCAAACTTATATAAAGATTTAGTTTTAAAAATGTAAAACAGTATACAAATTGCACGATCACAGAGGCCCAAATTAGCAAATAGGATCCCATAAAATATAAGCTTTACAAATGAGTCATGAAGGATACAAAATAGGAGCAGCAGCATAAGCCATGCAAATACCCAGGAATGGCACATCCATCTGACACAGCTTCTCAAATCCGCTTTTACTAGGATGTGTTTTGCTCTCCAGAAGGATGAGTTTAGTAGGCTTTAGAGTCTTTCAAATTTTACCCATTGCTCGTTCTCTATTAGTGTAATGGTTATACAACTAATAATTCCTTATGCAGCTGCCTCTCAGAGATCCAGAGATGACATGATTATTTACAGCTGAAAATCTTGCAGAAGTATATCCAGTTAGAAGCATTCCATGTTCAGTAATTAGTACATAGCAACCCTTGCAGATCCTCATTTTTTCTATCTAGTAAATCCATAGTCAATATTTATAAGGAGACTGGTAATGATCAAAACCGAGGTTAAAAAGGAGTTACAGAATCACTGTTAACTCTCTAAAAACATAAATCAAAATAGCATCAAAAATGTTTTATGTAACAATAACTAGGGCTTATTTTATAATGAGTCTATGATGGCATTTCTACGTATAATATACTATTCATATGAAGTTACACAAAAACACTGAAGAATACTTTCCTATTTTTAAATTACCTATATATGCCTATTAGGAAGTAGGCTTTTTTTCCATAATGGAAACTTTTGAAGAGCAAGCCATATAAGTAACAGATCTTATTCTAGTGACAACAGAGGGCATGAAGTAAGCTAATGAGTCTTCCAGCTTGATTCACCATCACTTTAGGGTCTCTGGTATAAATAAAATGTTTGCCTGTTATTTTTCAGCTCATTGAGGGAAATAAATATCTTCAAGGCATGAAGAAACTTTTCCCTGCAGTGACATACACTTCTGTGCTCACCCTGAAGGGGACAGCCAGACTGAATGAAATGAAATGAACAAGTCCTCTAAGAAAGAGGTGGATTTACAGGTTCCTCAGATCAACATGGTGGAAAGATCTGTGTAACCAATTCTTTAATGGCATGAGTTTTGGCATCTTATCTATTTCAGGAAAATGAAATTACTGAGTAAAAATTATCCTAGCTAATTACTAGAAGATATTTTTAAAACTCTGAATTGGGGGCACCTGGGCGGCTCAGTCCGTTAAGCATCTGCCTTCTGGTCAGGTCATGATCCCAGGGTCCTGGGATCAAGTCCTTCATCTCCCTCTCCCTCTACCCCTCCCCCCAGCTCATGCACTCTCTGTCACTCTCTCTCTCTCTCTTTCTCTCTCTCTCTCTCTCCATCAAATAAATAAAATCTATTAAGAAACTCGAATTGCATCTTTATGTCAGTAAAGTGTCTTTAACTATAAACAACATTCACATGTTAGATAAAGTATTACCTAGTTATTTCCATATAGCTGTAGAGATTTTTACCTCACTACTGAGAAAAACAAGAGTGGAAAAAGAAAACCAGTGATGACAACAGCAAAAATCCTAAAGGCATTAAATACTTAACTAAAGGTAGAAAATTGATATGACTAGGTAAGTTTATATTTTATTTTAGATTTTTGGTGAAAGAGTTGAAAGTCTCACCAGATTTTTTTTTCTCTGTGCAGGGGCCTGCCTGGCTTCCAGACCCTGCCACCCCCACTCTGGCCCTTCAACCCCCACCTGAGGAAGAGAGTGGGGGATTGTAGGTAGAACATGATAGAGTAGAGGGAAGGTGATCAAGTAGGGGTAGAGGGGTAGAATTTGTAAGTAGATCTTTTCTAAAGATAGAGTCAAGTGGTTTTGAGCCAATACTGATGTCAGAACTCTTGAGTCATTTAATTATCAATCAATGACCAAGTATATAATTTAGCACCATGATGAGGATGGGTTTCTATATATATCAACTTTACAAAAGAATTATGTCATAAAGGATCTGCACTATACTCTTATATACAGTTTAATAAAAGAAATAAAACCATAACATCTAAAAGAACAGTTTATAATCAAGGTTCTGACTCTACAGATGTTGGAGAACTGAAAGAAAAATAAAAGTTGGTTTGTTAGTGTGCCTCATGAGAAAGATGATAGGTCTACAAAATGTCCGTAGAGTCTGGATGTGCATAGATGACGGGGAGAAGGAATTCCACTTTATGGCAGAAACCCAGGAGAGAATTCCAGAGGCATAGGTGAGTGTGGAACATGAAGAGGACAGGGAGTCTAATACAACCCCAGTCATGTGGTGTAATGCCAAGTGTTATATTTAGGGTTGGGTTATAATAGATTGAAAGTCATACACAAGAGCCTGGATATTACATAGTAGGTAATAAAGAATGAACATTGGTTGCTGAGTAAGACAAAGTCATAATGACTGTCATGTTTAGAATGACTACTTTGGCAGTTTCTCAGAACCTGCATAGTGGGCATCCTATGCTGGATGGATCTATTAGTTGAGGCAGATGATAGGGACCCAGTGCCATAAGGCTGTTGCTGAAATATAAGTGGGCAATAACACAGATTTGTATTACAATAATAATACTTGCATGACTTAAAAGGAAAGGACAAGTATAAAACAATCGGAAAGAAGAAATTACTATATTTTACCACTTCAAAATCTTCTAGAGCCATTTACCAGATACATCTTAAAATAATTTATACTTGCCTAGCCTTTAAGTATGTAAATCATAAAATCAGAGAAAAGAAAAGTTATATTTACTAAAACCTGAAGAGCCAATGGATCCCAGTGAAACAAATGACATCTGGCACTCCTCTATCAAATGGCTTTGCATCTCCTATCATACCTCATACACTACTGCAGAGTGCATATGAAAATAACTTGCTATGCTTAAACAATGTGTGCTTGCAACACCACAGGCAAGCACCAGTCTCCTGTATAAATACAAGTTCAGGTACATTATCAACCACAGAAGATACACATCTATAGAGAAATCAACTGCTAAAATTTATTATATAATTGCATCTTCTGGTATTGAAATTTTCATAAGTAAAAATTAGGACAAGGAATAAGCAAATGTATGAAAATAATTATAGATCTTTTATATGGAAAATACCATCTAGCTGTAAAAAGATCAGGGAATTGTAGGTAAACAGTATATATTTAAACATGTAAATAGACAAATGAAGAAATATCTATATATCCTAATTGCCTGCCTTTTAGGATGGAATTTTTAAGAAACAATTTTATATATTTACTTGAGAGAGACAGAGAGAGCATAAATGGAGGGAGGGGCAGAAGGAGAGGAACAAGGAGACTCCCGACTGAGCAGAAAGCCCGATGCAGGGCTGGATTGCAGGACCCCGAGATCATGAGCTGAGCCGAAGGCAGATGCTCAACCAATTGAGCCACCCAGGCGCCCCTCAAGGTGGAACTTTTATAGGTAGCTTGTAGACATTGTTTCTACTTTCTTATCTGGCATTTATGCCTTAATTCAGGACATCCCCTGCACTATATTGAAACTTCTCAACATCACAAAGAATAGAATATCCATCAACTTCAATATTTTTTTTTCAGAAATGATAACTCTTTCTGTCAAAACTGGCTTTCCTTCCTGTACTCCTAATCTCAGTTAATGACATCTCTGTTCACACAATCACCTGAGCCAAAGACATTCAGAATCATAATGAATTGCTTGCCATCCTGTCTAGGCAGTCATCTATTTCTGTCAATTCTCCTTCCTAAACATCACACTGTGGATCCCCTTCATCTTCATCATCACTGCCTCACTTTGGGTAGTGATGGTTTTTCACCACAAAATTTTCATAGCTTGGTATATAATTGCCTATTTCCAAGGTATCTTTATTCCCAGATCTAACCTCCTTGAGAAAAAGACTTCTTCATGAGAAGTGCAAATACAGACAGATTACTCCCAATTGTAAAATTTCTCCATGGCTTTCCATGATTGACAACACTGCCTTTCTTTTTTTAATTTTATTTTGTTTTACTACACATGAAAACCACATTTCAACCTTTCTCTCTCTGTTTCTCTCTCTCTCTCTCTCTTCTCTCTCTCTTTTATCCACAGGCACCTCACATAAAACTGAAATAACATTTTTCAAACTCTTATTGGTGCACCCTGATTTATAGTATTCCGTTTTATGGTGTTGTATTTCATCTCGGAAAATATCCGTTGTATCCATTAAGATGCTAAATTATTTACTCTTGAAAATACTCGTCAACGGTATGAAGGTCAAACACCTTAACTCGTTGAGCAAGACCCGCTGAGATGCTTCCCTATTTTTCTGCACTCATCCTTGTATAAGTTCCCTTTAAAGAGCCATATTCTGCAAAAGCTGAGCACAGGGAGATCACGATACCTGGGCTCTGTCCACCATGGTTCACTCTGTTCTCGTCTAAGGACAGGTGACTTGACATCACCATGTAAGTTACATTTTATATTCCTGTTACATATACCAAGATTTTACCTAAAACGCATGTTCACTGCAATACTCTATCCAATATCAGTGGAAAAGTGGAAAAAAAATCTAAATGACTACCATTAGGGAATTGGCTGTTTTTTTTTTTTAAAGGTAAAAGTACATTTGTCGATTGAATGAGAAATTTGGTAAAGGCAGTGTCTGAAGATCTAATGATATGAAATGCTGTTTCTAATGTATTTCTAAACAAAAAAAAAATCAAAGAGTCTAGAAAGCATCAACTTTGATAGATGATCTTTCCTATATTGGAGATAAATGGAGCTCCCACTCTTTCTGTGTTTCTTTTTTTAGTCATCATATATTGGGAGCAAGCCGCACAGATACCCTGGTCCTGTCATCAGCAAAAGGCATGGCAATTAGTTACTTTCACAGAAAATTCTCATTTGTAACTAAAAGGAAAGATGACTCATAAACACCAAAAGTTAAAACCAGAAGATCTTTAAGCTAA
Organism: Canis lupus dingo; assembly: GCF_003254725.2. NCBI lineage: Eukaryota > Metazoa > Chordata > Mammalia > Carnivora > Canidae > Canis > Canis lupus. Next base: position 47,391,469 of record NC_064248.1, read on the forward strand.
TTCTAGCGACTTCATTCAATTAGAGCGTGTGGAGGCAGGCTTGGTGCTAGGTTAGCAAGCACACTGGCATCTGTTACTAAGGATGTAAGGCTTCTCAGCAAGAATCCTTCACAGTGACGCAAATTTGTATGTGTTACATGCATTCTCATCTGGAACACTAGGATTCCTGATGTCTCCACATTGTTGCCACCATTAAGGAACATGCCCGTTAAACAGAAGTAAAGCTGACATACAGATACAGGTCTTCAGAGCATCCCAGGAACTAAAGAACCAAGGGGAGACAAAGAAGACATCATTTCTTCTGTATCTGTTCCACTTCACTCAATTATTTTTACCTAAATTTAATGTCTTCTCTTACACTTCTTTATTATTATTTATTTTTTAAAAATTTTTATTTATTTATTTGAGAGAGAGCACAAGCTGGTGGGGTGAGCAGACCCCCTGCTGAAGAGGAACCCAATGTGGTGCAGGGCTCCATCCCAGGACCTTGGGATCATGACCTGGGCGGAAGGCAGGCACTTAACCAACTGAGTCACCCAGGTACTCCTAATGTCTTCTCTCTTAATGAATGCTTTGTCTGAAAAGAGCTTTTTATAAGCAAAATATAATTTTCTAAGGAAATTTGGTGAAGGAAAATTTATATTATATACATTAACATAGACCTGTATAAATACAATTAAATGATCATCTGATGATAGGTATTTTTAAATAACCTAAGATTGACATTCTTTTGGCCTTGACATAGTCATGACCATTAAGCTACCAAATGTTCAAAATTTTATCTTCAGTTCTTGTTAGCCTTGACAATTAAAGAAAAAGAAAGAAGAAAAAGAAAGAAAGAAAGACAGAAAGAAAGAAAGAAGAAATAGAAAGAAAGAAAGAAAGAAAGAAAGAAAGAAGAAAGAAAGAAAGAAAGAAAGAAAGAAAGAAAGAAAGAAGAAAGAAAAGAAAGAAGAAAGAAAGAAAAGAAAGAAGAAAGAAAGAAAGAAAGAAAGAAAGAAAGAAAGAAAGAAAGACAGACTCCTGTCTTCATTGCTGTTATTTATGGTCATGTGCTTCCTATGCTTGTCTTAAAAGATCTCTCCTTCTTAGGATGGCACATCCTTTGAAACAAGGATGTAGATTAGATTAGAAGATGGGTATAAACAAGCACTATGAGTTTGGCAGCTGGACAGCAGGACTGTTTAATCTGGCTTTATCTGTGAACATGCTCTGGAACTGGAACAATTGGAAATCTTCCTCACTGAAAGACCTAAGTGTTCTTATGCAACCTCTTAGCAAAAAGTCAAGCTTCTCTCCCAAGAAGCACCAACATCTTTGGTGTTTATATTTTAAACCCATCATCTCAAGCAAAGACTTTATTTTTGTGAAACCTTTAACAGTGGCCATATATTTTATAGAATTTCCCATTTTTAGAACCCCCCAAATTACTAGGTATATTTAGACAAACTGATGAAAGAAATAGCTTATGGAAAGTTCTCATTTGAGCCTAGAAAATCACGTTAGAACTATTTTTAAAGGAAATAGCTAAAGTTTATCTAAGTATTCGGTAGAAACTCAAATAAAATTCCTTAATTCTTCCCTGTCATTTTTTTTTAAATTCACAAAGCTTGCCAGTTTTCTCCTCAAAATGTTTCTCATGACTCCCTTACTGTACAGCTCAGTTAGGAGTATCCTAGCCTGAGGTCCTTCTTAGATCGATTTCCTTTTACTATTTATTCTAACTGCCCTCCTCTCTTTCCGTATACTCACACAGGAACTCCTCTCCCTACTGCCATTGCTGCCAGGTTCATCCTTCTTTACTCAAACATCACAGTTTGAGCTTTCTACTACAATAATATTAACAAACAACTGCAAAACTTAATGAATAATTATTAAGTATTTATTATTGCTCATGAGTCTATGGGTTAGATGGGACAATTTTCTGACCTGCTAGATCTGGCTAGGCTGATCTCGCTTGCTTGGGGTCATGCGTGTGTCTACAGGCCACTGAAGGGTCTTCTGAGAGCTCATGATGAAAAATGACTTCGTTTGTGGTGGACTCCCTTCACACAGTTTCTTATCCTTCAACAGACTATACTAGGCTTCTTCAAAGGTGATCACAAGCGAGAGACAGAGACAGAGGGAAAGAGAGAGACAGAGAGGGAGAAGGTGTACACAACCATTAATTTCAGACCAGGGTTAAAACTGCTGTAATGTCAATCGGGCCACATTCTATTAGTAAAAGTAAATCACAAACTAGTGTATTCATTGCAAAGAGAATGCAGCCTTCACCTCCTTCTGGGAGGGCCTGCCAAGTCACATTACAAAGTTCATGAATGTGGGAAGGGGTAAGAGATTGGGAAGATTTCTTCATTCTACCACAATTATTGTCAACCTCCTGCTCAGAAACTTTCAGCCACTACCTGTTTCATAACTGATCAATTGTCAACTCTGCTACCAATATTTCGAATGTACTAAGTGCTTCCATTTAGCAGACCCTTCATTTCCCACCTAACTTAACTTTCTTTTCTAGTTTTCCTCAACATGCTCGCTCTATCTGAGCCAGCTCCTCTACCTACTATGACGTGAATATGTCTTGCATTTTTAATCACTCAAACCTTTGTGCTGTCACCCCTACTTCCTACCTTATATGCTATTTTCCATCCTTATACTTATCTAAATTCCATTTTATTAAAGTCCAGCTTTCTTTTTTTACTAAGCCCTTTTTTTTATTAGAATCTCAGTTGTTTCCTGATTATTCCAGTACACATTAGTATTTTTATTTATTGTTATTTTTGAGCCCCTACAGCATAGCATACTTTCCACACAATTTTAGCCCTAGTTACATAGTTCTTTGTATCACACACTTTTTATTCATGAGTTTTGGTTTGGCCTACCCCACAAGAGTATGAAATACATATCCCCCGGAGTCTAAAAATTACTTCTAATCATACAATTGGTATGTTATGGGTTGAATCGTGTCCTCCAAAAATTCATAGCTTGGACTCCGGACCCCCAGTTCATTAGAATGTGATCCTATTTGGAGATAAAGTCTTTACAGAGGTAATTAGGTTGAAATAAAACTCATTAAAGTGAGTCTTAATCTAATATCACCATTGTCCTTATAAAAAGAAGAAACTTGGACACAGAGACAGACAAATGTAGAGGAAAGACAATGTGAAGAGACACAAGAGAAGACAGCCGTCTATCTACAAGCCAAGGTGGGAGGCCCAGATCAGATCCTTCCCTCATAGCGATCAGAAGGAACCACCACCTGGACTTCTATCTTCCAGAACCATTAACAATAAGTTCCTGTTATTTATACTACTCAGTCTGTGGCACTTTGTTTGAACAGGCTTAGTCATCTAAAATGAGGTATTAAATAAGTAGCTTGATTAGTTGAATAGATGAAAGATTCATAAGTATAATCTATTAATTCCCTGCTCTTGGACAAGAGAAATTTCGACTGAATTCCCAGGAACTTAAAATTTTCTGGATCATACATTCACCATATACAAACCAAGGGATTTTGTTTTCAGGGTGCATCATCCAATATTAAACTTTGAATTGTTAAACTGAATTCTCTACCTTATATTTTAGATATGAGAAGAAACAAATGAAGATGGAAAGAGCAAAGATGAACAGTAAGTATGCTTTTGGAAAGCAAAGTGGGCTATTTTGCTCTGTGCCCCTATAGAATAATGATTGGCAAACAGAATCTGAATGAAATTAAAAACTGAATATGGATACAGTTATATGAACGTGGAATAGATTCAGCTGAGACATAATGTTACTTATTTCTTCTTTGGGAGATACACTGAATGAGACCAACATAACCTCCTTGCCTTTGAGACCTTAAAGTTAAGTCATATGTTAACAAAATTAAAAATTAATAACAATGATAATAATACTAATGGGTAGGGATGCCTGGATGGCTCAGTGGTTGAGCGTCTGCCTTTGCCCCGGAATTCCGGGATCGAGTCCCGCATTGGGCTCCTGCATGGAGGCCTGCTTCTCCTCCCTCTGCCTATGTCTCTATCCTTCTCTGTGTCTTTCATGAATAAATAAGTACGATCTTTAAAAAAATTAATACTAATGGGTAATTAATTTCGTGATAGGCAAAATGCAGGGAGGAGAGGTCATCTGCGGCAGGGGTTCTAAACTTTAATAGAAACCCAGGGAAGTACCTGTGAGTAAATGCGACCCAAAGAATTTCTATACAGAAATTGTCTATCTCAATGACAGTGAAAGGGAGAAAGTGGGTTAAATGAAGGAAATAGAACGATTACATCATGAATCTGGACAAAAAAAAAATCTTGGAAGATAAAACCATCTGAACATAATTCTTTTTTTTTTTTTTTTTTTTTTTTGAGTATGGTTAAGCTGATTTTTTTTTCTTCCTCCTTTTCCCACACCATAAAGTTCTAGTGTGTGGTTCTGAAACTTTCTGCAAGAAACACGCCCCACCTCCCACAGGCTGCTGCCCAACCTGGACTGACACACTAGAAACAAGGAATAAAATAGTAAGACATGCCTCAGAGACTTGCTTCAACTTCTGCAGTGAAGAGAAACACACAGGTCTGACCACCAAAATTGAAAATCCAACCCAGTACTTCAGATATAAAAACGATACCAGAAATAGAAACAGGCAATCATCAAGAGAACGATTTAAAGCACCTGCCGATGATTTAGTCTCAGAGCCTAACTCGGGCAGAAGAAAATTCAATATTGTTCAATGAAGTAAATAAAGTATTGAGGAAAATAAAATCCTGGTGCCTAAGATAACAATAGTATTGATGTCTGCAGATTCTGCGTGACAGATGCACTCGCCCGCCGCAGCAGAGGTGGCTGCAGAGCTATATACCAGCTTGTGGCATCATAAACTATTCAATATAGACAGACTCATCCCCAGGACAGAGAGATTTGGGCAGTTCTCCTGTGTCCTGTTCTTTGGAGGAGCCGAGCTCCACTGCCAGCAGTCAGCTGGGCAGCACTTCTTTGAGCCAGGGGGAGCTGTTTGCCAGACGGAGCTGCGAAAGGACATAAGCCATGGTTCCACCATCAGCAGGACTTAAATTGGCCTGGTCTCCCAAGCCAGATAAGGGATATTAACAGGAGCCACCAAGAAAATACACCCCTGGGAGGAATCATTAAAGAGATTATAATAGGAGTCCTCAGTTGGGGCCAAAGAGCCAAATCTGGCCCCCAGACTTGTGTTGTTTGTCCTGAATAACATTGGTTCACATCCATCCTTTTTTTTTTTTTTTAATATTTATTTAGTTAATCATGAGAGACATACAGAGAGAAGCAGAGACAAAGGCAGAGGGAGAAGCAGACTCCCTACAGGGAGCCTGATGTGGGACTCAGTCCCAGGACCCCAGGATCACAACCTGAGCTGAAGTCAGATGCTCAACCACTGAGCCACCCAGGTGCCCCCATCCTTTTAAGTTTCTTTTTTTTTAATTAGTTGCTAGCCTTTAAAAACTTGAATTTCTATATTCTCTTGAAAATTTAGAGGAGCTGATGAAATGTGGTGTGGATAAGGGCCCACTTAGTCTTCTCGATGGGGGCACACATTCACTAATTTGCTAGCACTCCACGATGTTTTGCTGCTATCTTATTTGCTTCACATGGGCTGGCCTTCCAAGACATTTGACTCTTAAACCTGCTACTGATATTTTGAACAAGAAGAGGTAATAAAGGATGGAGATTAGGAAATTTTGACCGGAGAGGGAGTTTATTGCCCATACAAGAAGCAAAGGCCAAAAATGGTTGTATTAGTTACTTCAGGAGACATAGGAAAGATTACTCAAATATCAAGGAAAGGGAATAAGATCTCACAAGAAGTAAGACATAAAGCAAAGAGATAAAATAGGCCATAGCGTGGGATAATTTATGCTCTTTCATCCAGAATGAAGGCATGCAAGCACCTAGAAAAGCTTATCAAAGTAGAAGTCTGTATTAGTTAGCTCCAGCTACTGTAGCAAAATACCATAGATTGTGTGACTTAAACGACTGAGATTTATTGTCTCACAGATCTGGAGGCAGGAAGTAAAAGGTCAGGATGCCATCATGGTTGATTTCTGGTGAAGATCCTCTTTCTGACTTGCTGCCTCCTCACTGTGCCCTTATATGCTGGAGCTCTCTGGTGTCTCTTCTTATTAGGGCAGTAGCCCTATCACAAGGGCTTTTTTTATTTTTTCATTTTTTAAAAGATTTTATCTATTTATTCATGAGACAGAGAGGTAGAGACACAGGCAGAGGGAGAAGCAGGCTCCACGCAGGGAGCCCAATGTGGGACTCGATCCTGGGACTCTAGGAGCTCATGAGCTCAGCACTCCTTAGTTGCCTCTCAAGGGTTCCATCCCTAAATACACATTGGAGGTTAAGACTTCAACACATGAATTTAGAGGGAAGCACATTCAGTTGATAACAGTTTCCATCAAAGCTACACTTACAAAACTGCCCTCTCCTGCTTGACCCCACGTGATAATGGCATTATAATGAAAACTGTGTAAGTCAGGGTTCTCTAGAGAATAAAACCAATAGGGAAGAGACCAGAAGAACCAATGCATAAGTTTTAGTTCAAGTCCAAAGGTTCAAGAAGCAGGAGTTGAGATGGTGTTAAGTCCTATTCCAAGGCTAAGAGATCAGTGTTTCAGGTCATGCAGACAGGCAGAGAAAAAATTCTCCCTTCCCTGCTTTCTTGTTCTATTCGGACCCTCAACAGATTCAGTGAGGTCAATACACACCGTGGAAGTCAATCTGCTTTCCTCAGTCTACTGCCTATTCAAATACTAGTCTCTTCCATAAATATCCTCACAGATACACCCAGAAGTAATGCTTAACCAAATTATCTGGGCACCTGGGATCTAGTCAAACTGACATATAAAATTAAGCATCACAAAAGTATATTTTGCAAATGAAGTGATCAGGAATTTAAAATTGGACCATTCCTAGTTTATTTAGCTCTGCATTAAATACCTGAAAAGACTTTAGAAAGAGTTTCTGCCAGAGACAAAAAACAATATCATGAAGGAGAAAATATTACTTTCACACATAAGGAATAACCTGAGTATCTGTCCTTCATAGGGTTTTGTGATACAGTTACAGCCTGTGATACAAGCTGTTACTCTTTTAGACTCAGATAAAATCAGTATAAGTAAAAAGAGAGAGAAGAAAAATCACCATTTTTTATAAAGAAAATCCCCAAGTTTATAAAGAAACTTCAGAAATATAAAACTCTGAACTAGAAAAAAACAAACAGATCCTCTCAGGGGTTCCTGTGTAAGAGTTTGGACCAATCTAGATATAACTGCCTGGACTACTCTCTCTGCCCTTACCATCATGCTGGAGGGCTGCGCTTCTAAGAAGGAAAGAGCACACACAGCATCATGGCATATCAGATGACCTCTCCAATAATCTGAGAAATCAGGCATCATTGACTGGCATGGAGTATCATGCACCCGGTCTGGGACAGTGCTCTGCAAGACCACTTGTGCCGAACATCCGAAAGGGGGCATCGCATGTAGTCTACTATATGTTTATTTTATTTTATTTTTTACTATGTCTTCCCTAAAAATTTCTTGAGGAAAAGAAGAAACTTAAAAAGGAGGTTAAACAGAAAAGTTCTCTGAAATTCCTCTGGAGTTTAGTTTGGAGTGACTTGTGTGCCACCAGAAAGATGGGAGTAGAACTACTTTTTCCTGTTGTTCCCACTAAGCACAATTGAAAAACCCTATACATTTTATGTAAAATAAATGTAAAGAGATTGTGAAGGGTCAAAAGAAGAAATTATCTAGAAGATACACAATGTTACACGGATAGGGGTGAGAAATCAGGACCCCCTCCACATCAGTCTCCACTGATACAGCAAAGCAGTGATCTAATTACTGTTGTGCAATGGTGAAAGTCTTCGCTCTCCACTAGGCCTCTGACACCACCCCACTGGAGAGAGATGGGAGCCTCTTTACTGCCAGTTGGAAGTGGAAATTCGGGTTCCCGTGGGCTTCTCTTGACAACACAGGTGAGGTGAGGGTGCAGAAAAGACCTCGTTCCCAGCCAGTAGATTAAATTAATTCCAGTATCCATGTGCTCATTGCTAGTCTATAGGAGTATAGTTGATTTCTGTATGTTAACATTTTATCTTTCAACTTTACTGAATTAATTTATGAGTTCTAGGATTTTTATTTTTACAGATTCTTTTGGAGTGTCTACTTGCATGATCATCGTATCTGTACAGAAGGACAATTTTATTTCTTCCTTTTCAATCTGTCTCCTCATGTCTGTGTTTGCTCCTCTTCTTATAGGATACCAGTCTTATTGAACTAGGATCCACCTTAATCCAGAGGAACTCGCCTATTTGATTATATCTACAAAGACCCTATTTCCAAATATGGACATATTCTGAGGTTCTAAGTGAACATGGATTTTATGCAACAGTACCCCCCACTCAAAAAAAGCTTGTCCTCTCCACCCAGAGGAGTAGGAAAGGGGAAGTCTAGCAAGGTACAACACTTTGCAACAATAACTGCTCTAGTCTAACCAAAACCTTTGGCCCTATATCATATTGACACAATGAAAGTCTGAATAAGCAATGAGTAAGGTAAACTCCTATCCTTATGAGGTTGGGGTCCCCATTATCCCTGCTGGAATAGTGTCAGAAAAGACCAACCAGGCAACTTGAACCTTTAATCTCTACTGGCTGGTAATGAGGCCTTTACTGCACCCCCACCTCCCCTGTGTTGTCAAGGGAAGCCCACGGGAGCCTGAATTTCCACTTCCAACTGGCAGTAAAGAGGCTTCCATCTTTCTCCAATGGGGCGGTGTAAGAGGCCTGGTGGTGAATGAAGAAAAATCTCTAGCGCTTGACCTGAGTCCTGATTCCAATTCTCAGTTGAGAAAATCAATGTGATCAGAGAGACTAAGAGGGTAAGAGGGAAATTAGGAAGAAAAAATGATACCTCTGTGAGTAGCTCTACCTTCGGAGATAGAAGAAATCACTGGAAAGAATTAGATCTCTAGGGCCTCCAAACCAAGGGAATTAGATAAATGACAAACATTTCCAATGTAAGAGGTCATCCCATTGTAAAAGTTTGTCTTCATTGTATTACCATTAAAAATTAGCCAAGGGGGAGACTGGTCCTAAGTTAAAATTTCAAAGTGAAAATACTTCCAAAATAACTTTGCTAAATACATTTACTTACAGATAAAAGACTTCACTGTTCAGATTTATTGTTTATAAAAATACACTGTGATCAATGGGGTAAGATTTTATTGTGAAATTTCAGGGTTTATGTAAGTTGGAATATGATCTTTCTACTAGTACAATTATAAGCAAATAATAAAAATTCATCCTTAAAACAGGGTATGGCTTTGACCTCTCCAAGGGAAATTGATGGATTGTTAGAAAAGTGTGGTAGGAGAAATTCCAAGGTGGCTTCACGAGCTCCATCTCCTGGTGTTGAATCCCATATAATCTCATCCCCTTGAGTAGAACAGGACTTCTGTTTTGCTTGTAGAAAGCAGAATGTGGAAAAAGTAATAGCTATCAACCCCTTGATTAAGTTACTTTATACAGCAAAGGTGGTGAGATGTCTTTCCCAAGATTACATCACGTTCTATGAAATTCTGTTAGCAGATCAGTATACAGGAAACTCTCCTGCTGGGCTTGAGGAGGTGAACAAGCACACTGAGCACTTGGTGTGAAGAAGGCCACGTGGTAGGGTACTGCAGCAGCCTCTAGAATCTTCCACTGACAGCCAGCAAGAAGCATGGGCCCTCAGTCATACAGCCACAAGGAAACAAATTCCTCCAACAATTGGATGAATTTGGAAAGATTCTTTCCCAGTCAGTGCTCCAGATGAGAATGAAGTCTACTTGCCACCGCCCCCCGCATTGCAGCCTGTGAGACCCCAAGCAGAGGATGCAGCAAAGCTGTGCCGCAGCTCTTGAACCACTGACATCATGAGATAAGAAATGTGTTGTATTATAAGCTGTTAAGCTGGTGATAGATCGCTATGCAGCAGCATGTCTAGGATGAGTCATAATTGCTGAGAGCAGAATGGTATCAGTCTTGATAAAACTGAAATAAAGCATTATTATAAAATAGGTTGTTTTCATTATTATTTTCTTTTTTTGGCATAAAATTGATTAGTGAGAAATGTTCTTTCTAGACTGGGTACACTCCAACGACAGAGTAGAGGAGGACAGTACATTCATGTGGTGGTATAATCTGAAAAAAAAACTGATTCTTGAGTGGCTTCCCCAAAGCTGAAATTCTCAATTTTTTTAATTAAAATATTTCATGTATTTATTTGAGAGAGAGAGGGAGAGAGAGAGAGAGAGAGAGAGAGAGAACACAATGGGAGAGGGGTTGCAGAGGGAGAAGCAGACTCCCTGCTGAGCAGGGACCCTGCTCGGGGGCTCAATCCCAGGACCCTGAGCCCAGCACAGAAGCTCAACCAACTGAGCCACCCAGGCATCCCTCAGTTTTTTTATTAGAATTTTTATCGCGAGACCCCAGCTTCTGAGACTTCTGAACTGTTAATAGGTCCTGATGGAATGCCTTCTACTTTTTCTATCAGAAAGACATTTTTCAGATTTACAATTAAAATTGGCTATATTTGCTATTAGAGAAACTATATATATATATATATGTATGTATTTAAATGTTTTAATAAAAGACTATGGAGATTTATTACATAACTGAGAAAATTATAAGATATAAAAATGCTTCAGAACGAGTGGAGGAAAAGAACTTCAGGGAACTAGGTTGTTTTCTGATAACTTTAATCTGTTGTGAGTGAATGTAGGCTTTTATCTATAGGGTGATCATTCAATCTCAACAAATGCAAAATGGGAAGGTACCAGCCAACTATGTTTTACTTCATTCAGATATTTGAAAATTTACAACAAATCCCAATTTTGCTATGGTTTTATGGATTTTGTATGTTTGTTTTATATTAAAATAATGTCCAAGAGCACATTATGGGGAGAATATTGAAAAGTTAAGCACTTGCAGAATTTTAACATATATATTGATTGGGTTTTTGTAATATACGTTTGTTCTCAAGAAGCAGGGCCACATGTAGTACAAGTCACATCAAGATTGTTCTTTATTTTTTTAATAAATTTAAAATCATAAAGTATGACATGTTTGACGATTCTGAATATTACTTTTTATGCTTTCTGATACTTTCTGATAGATTGAGGGGATTGGCTTGTGAAAAGCCTACACACAAATACACGCACGAATATTGTACTTAATGATAAAGCTGCTAGTGACAAAGCAATAAACACTGGTCCTAGTTAAGGAAAAAATTATGTAATGTGGAAAACAGAAATGAATCCAGAGTGCAGGCCAAATAGAGAAAGACAAATTTTGTTTAAAAGATTTTACTTATTCATTCATAGAGACACAGAGAGAGGCAGAGACCCAGGCAGAGGGAGAAGCAGGCATCATACAGAGAGCCTGACGTGGGACTTGATCCCGGGGCTCCAGGATCATGCCCTGGGCTGCAGGCGGCACTAAACCGCTGAGCCACCGGGGCTGCCCGAGAAAGACAAATTTTTAACAAAATTTGAAAGTTTATTAAATAGTTAGGGGCTCTATGACAGATTCTCTGATTAATAGGAAAAAACAATTTTGATGGTAGGAAAGGTAAAATTTCTTTCTTTCTTTTTTTTTTTTTTTTTTTTTCATTTTTAAGTGAGTAGGATGTCTTCTTGTTCTGCAGACTCTGGAGTCCACTGAAGGCCAGATGGGACAGATTTTAAAAACAGGAAAGGATCATTTCAGGCTTCAAAATCTAGAGGGACAAAATGCTAAGTTAAAAATACTCTTTGATTTGACCATACAGAGCTAAATGGGGAATGGTAAATTACGGACCAAACTGCAATTTGTAAATATTCGTATAAAAGCAGAATAAGATAGGGCCTAATCACCAAGGTTATAGCTCGGATTTATTAACATTAATTCATGGCTTAAAAAAGAAACAGAAAATGTCCTTTGTCCCTACTGAGATGACATAATTATAGAAAGGAACTTCTTCCCATTGAGCTGGGAAAATAGTTGGTTGAATTCAGTGTCACAAGGAATAGCGGAAAAGGATGGGCAGCAGGGAAGCAGGCTAGTAAGGAAAAGGATCTGAAAATAGCAAGAGTAACCACTGGGGCCCAGAACATGAGCCTGCAGCAAGGCACCTTTCCAAATCTGAAAAATAAAGTTTCACGAGAGCCAGAGGAGGCAACATTCGGATGGACCAGAAGCAATGGTTGCAGTATCTAGGATCCATAACGCAGCCTGCTGGGGGTTTCATCCAGCTACTCGTGACCCCAAGTAAGGCAGATTAGGTAAGCTTTGCTATCTGTCAGTATGTGGCAGGCTGGTGGAGCTGAAGTTCCAATGATAAGCCTGAAAGAAGGAGTAGCCAAATCCAAAGAACCCAAATGGGAATGGTAAGATATGAAAAGAAAAGAAATATGTGTAATCTTGCATGTGGTTCATCCGTGCTGAGCTGCTTACAGTCCTCTGATACCACGTAATTTCACTCATTATCACACCATGGTTGATCGCATGGATGTTTAAACGGAATAGCTGTAGGTGGTACCTAGCAGCCTGCCATTATCTAAGAAAAGCTACCTACCTCTTAGGGTCAGAGATTTCACACCTACAAAGGAAAGTTGGTGATGCCTATTCCTTAAAAAGATTGGTGTGCGGTGCATGGAAATTCCGCATGAGAGCCTGTCCTGGGGAGCAGGATGTCAAGGCTAGCTCCTTAGCCCTTTGTCCTGTCCTCTGCAAGGAGGTACTGACCTAACATCGCACTCCTCCCCAAGTTACTCTCCACTTCTCCTTCCTGATCACTTCCTCAGTGAACCCTCATTCCAACTCTCATTTTGGCTTAATTCCATGTAGTTTATACTGTTACTAGAATTCGATACCGTAGTTGGTTGTTACGATGTCAGTCTTTCTCATTAGATTATTAGTTTCTTGAAATCAGTGACTGTATTTTATCAATCTCTGCAGCCCAAACACTGAGCACGGGGCCTGGTACAGAGCACTGAGTAACGCTTCGTTGAATGATTTGAACTGAACGCCTAACAAAAAGTCCTGCCTTATTTACTTCATTATAAGGCCCCCCACCCTGCCTCATAGGGTCACTGGTACTTCCATCCTTATTCTGCACTCTTCAGCTTTTAACTCCACTGCAGAGCAATGTCTGTTTCTTTTTTGGATGCTCTTTGAGAACACGTCATCTAATTTTTTGGAATCCCTGCATGCACCGTACGGAGCCTTTCAGTGCCCAATATGTGCTCATTGAGAACTTAAACACATAAGTGGCTGGATGATTGACTCTATTAATATAACATTTAAAAATTAGGAAAATTATATGTAAGGAATGCTTGTCCTTTAAACCAGGATTTATAAATTTGCTATGATATAAGATATAATGAATTTTTCATTTATACTTTACCTGAACCATAAAAAGAAAAGGTAAATTGTCAAATATAACCACTTTTTTGATCTACCAACTGGTTCATTTTCATCTTTAAATCAACTTTTATGTTGACTATGATTCCTGTTTCATGACTGATATATTTTACTGACAGATTACTTTGCTCAGTGGATGGTGATAAGAAAACTAAATTTTGTTCATTGTAATACTCTTTTCATTTGTTTGTAAAGATTATTATTGTCTAGCTTTACCATTTTAATATATGTTTATACTAACAGAGATGTTGCATTTATGGTTAAGAATGTAATAATACTCCATCTACATAGATCATGACTTAGTGATTTAAGTCATATCTACCCAAATCTAATATGATCATGTCACAGCTCAGCTTAAAGCCTACTGTGATCTAATTAGTACATATAGAAGAAATCAATACAGCCTTCTTAGCATGGCCTACATGGTCTTTCCGGTCTCATCATAATTCATTTCCAGCCTAATTTCCTTAAAGTCTTATCATGATCCCGTGTAATAGCCACCCTGAATGCCTCACTATTCTCCATAAGTGTCAGACTCTTCAAAAAGTCCACCTTTCTTTCATTTTCTTTCTTTCTCTTGTTATTTTCAGCAGATGTCTTTCTTCCATATCCACCCCTATTTCTCCATTCCAAGGGCCCATCTTGTCCAACCTGGACAACTGTGATATCTCCCCATTGGTCTACCCACATGATTTTTAATTAATTTTCCAGGGTGTAGTCAAGATAAATATTTCAAGACAAAACTCTGCAAATTGCTCACAATACTTACTTAGTGTGGTAGAAGAGCAATACACATTGGGCATTAGTGAAACCTAGTGAAAAAACAGTGAGGAAAGGATCAAATGAATGCTAGCCCAGAACTACAGCTGGAGGATGGGTGAGTACACTCTACTACCAGACTGTAAGTTAAATGAGTAACAGGTGAACGATTCTCCTGGAAGAGGACCAGGATAGAGGAAGACTGGAGAAAAATGCTCTCTCAGGCACACGTCAAGGAGATCTACTAAAGCTGAGGATGAATCAGAAATGATAAAACCATAAAGAAAACCATCCCCATCCTGAACACACATTATCTCCAAAGCAATTAGGTGACCAAGGTGCTCTGAGGGTAGAGGGTAGCAACTAAACAACCCAAACCAAAGCCACTTCTCTTTCGATGGCTTCAAAATCCACAAAATAAAAGTCTAGTAGAATGAAAGGTTTGCCAATTTCTACCACCCCCACACATGTTGTTTACCTTGGTATCTACTGTCTTATATAGAATGTCTAGTTTTTATCTGCAAAAGATTATAAGGTTTATCAAAGAGCAAGTAATGAACAATGCATTTCCAAGAGACAAAAAATAATCAATAGAATTAGGTTCATATTTGACATATAAATTGAAAAGCTATGAGCAGAATGTTAAAATCAATGTCATACAGTTGACCCTTGAACAGCATGGGTTTGAACTATATGGATCAAAAACATTTAATTTTTTTTTTAAATACAGTACAGTTCTATAGATATATTTTCTCTTCCTTATGATCTTTTTAAATCATTTTCTTTTTCCCAGTTTACTTTATTCTAATACACCGTATAGTGCATATAATGTACACAATATGTGTTAATTAGCTGTTTACCTTATGGATAAGACTTCCAGTCAACAACAGGCTATGGGCCACAGGCTGTTTGCTAAACACATTGGGTGACTCTGGCTGCTCCAAATGAATGCCAGAAAGCCTAAAAGCCCATCAGGGCTGTAGCTGCCGGCATGTATATGTAGGGGATGCTAGACCTGCTGGAAATTATTATCATATGTCCATTCCTAAAACCAGATGATCAAAAAAAAAAAACAAAAGAAAAACAAAAAAAAACCACAAGTGATTAACATGGCCTAGAAGGCTACAATTAGATAATTGCCTGTGTTTGAAAAGATTTAAGGGATCACAGGCAAAAGATTTCTTGTTGGTAATCAGCTGAGCCTCTGGGGACGTGATTCTGCTCCAAACTATTTTGGCTCTAAAAGAGAATATCCCCAATATCCTCCCTGCACCTCCAAGGGTTCACAGTGAAAATAAGTAATATTCCTACAATTAAGAAATTCCTTGAATGTGGCAGCAAGAGGAAGTCCCCTCCAGATGACATCTACATACACAGGAGAGAACCATCTGCACCCCTATGCTATAAAACATCACACGTATCTGTGAATGGGAACCAGCCTCTACAGTTTAATGTGTCCACAACAGCATTTTAATTGGTGCCAGGCTGCTGTGATCCCAGCTGTGTCATGGTACTATGTATAATTGTTCATAAGCTGGGTCTTTCATGTCAAGATCTTTTCTAGAAACACTGACTTTTTTTTGTCAGTAATAGTTATACGACCTCTTTCTGAAAACCTTTTTGTAGAGGCTGGCATTTAGTTATATTTGATGTGGTTACTCATTTCGGATAACAAGGCTGGGTAGGACGTCATGTTCTCCCTTGAGCTTCTGCTCTCCTCTCCATATTCCATTCTAAATACCCTCCAGTCTTTTCTTAATTCTTAGTGTTTAATAACAACAGAATATCTAGTGAATAAGTCCTCTCAGCCATTATAAATCTGTGGTAGTAGTGATTGCAGTCAATATTAGCCAAAATAAAGAATTTACAAATAAAAAAAACCAGAATACACTATTACAGGGAGTCAAAAGTTAAGTGTGGATTTTTGACTGCACAGGGTGTTGGCTCTCAACTTATTCAAGATTCAACTGTAATGTGATAAAACCTCTAATGAAAAAAGGTGGACAGCATGCAAGATGAAATGGGTAATTTTAGCAGAGAAGTGGACTCTATAAGAAAGAAACAAATGAAAATGCTAGAAGCAAACAAAAAATAGTAATGAAGATAAGGAATGCTTTGAACATGCTTATGCCCAGTACAGCCAATTAAAAATGTTCCCTGTGCTCAATATATCCTCCCCTAAAAAAAGAATAAAAGAAAAAAAATTAATGACCTCAAAGATAGGTAAAAAACAACAACAAAAAAGTAACAGAATTAAAGGGCTATTGGACAATACCAACTGGTTTAATAAATGTATTCTTGGAATCCCAGAAGGAGAAGAAAAAGAAAAAGAAGAGGAGAAATATTTGAAGAAATAATGGCAACAGGTTTTCTGAAATTAGGACACGTACACACATACAGACACATCCCATGCCTCCCTGTTACATCCAAACTACTGAAAATACGTGAAAATGTGGACACATTACATGAAGAGGACCAAAGAACTACAACACACTTCTCATCTGGCATCATGCAAGCCAGATACAATGAATATTAGTATTTGGAGGGTTGAAAAATAAATAGAAACTGCCTACATAGGATTCTATACCTCGCCCCAATAGCTGTCAAAGTGAAGGAAAATACCTGCTTTCACACACACACACACATACGCACACTCACAATTTATTTCTAGTAGACTTGCACTCCAAGAGATATAAAGCAAAGTTCTTTAGGCAGAAAGAATATAAAACTAGACATAAAGGTGGCTAAACTAAAAAGAGGGATGATCCCTGATATGGAATAAAAGAATAAAAACATTGAATTCAGTTTGTTTTCCCTTACTTTTAGGAGCTATAACAGATAGCTTTGTCTAAGGCAAAAATAGTGATATATTGTATGCTTAAAGCATATGTTAAAAGTAAAATATATGACCTAAATAGTACATGGGATTAGAGGGAAGAATTGATACTTTTAGCTATAAGCATCTTGCTCTACATATTAAGTGATGTAATATACATAAGTAGACAGCATTAATGTTACATAACATATAATGTAACACTATATGCAAGGGCTTCAACCATAGGAATGACTACTAATTTTTTAAATTTATAAATAATTCCAGAGTAGAGACAAATTAGGATTATAAAACATGCTCAATTAACTCAGAAGAAGGCATTAATTCTGTTTATTACATACACTTATATTGCTTTATACACTTATTTTGGCTTATAGGAACACATTTTTGAGTGATTTATTAGCTGAACACATTTTTTTCATAAGCCATAAGCTTCATGGAAGCTGGGACCATATATGTAATTGCCTTAGATTATATCCCAACAGCCTAGCATGTATAATAGACTCAATAAATATTTGTTGACTAAATGAATAAAATCTACTTGCCTTTGCAAACAATTTTCTCTACCTCAAGTGCCCTTGGTCCATTTCTCTGCCTGGAAGAGTTTCTAGGCTTTCAGGACATGATTAACCACCTTCTCCTGTTTTGTTAATTCCTCCTTCATACAAGACTCTTATTCAATACTTAATTTCTGCAAGCACTTAGCAAGGCATTGGGGGATGGGGATGTTCAATTATGAGAAAAATATGCTCCATACCATAAAGAAGTGCCATATAGTTAATTGACATGATAATTAGGTAACCAATATTTATAATGCATTAATAGTGAAAATATAGTTAAAGGCTTTTCTTGACACCCAGAATATGAGAGGTTATGGAAAACAATTACTACAAAGGACTATATTGTACTATTTAAAAAAAAAAAAACTATTAAACACTCACAATTGGAAATTCCACTTGTCACAACTATATCATTTGATAGTTTTATTTCCCTTATTTTCTTTTAGAAACAGATATTGCCTAGTTTTAGCAAAAATTGATTAAATGACATTTGTATAATTAATTACATATAAATTTTTCATGTGTTCATTTGGCGTGTTTAAGTTGTAATCACAGGGTACACCAGTGTACCGTGTAGGAGCAGCTGAGATCTGGTGTAGTTACACATTAACTCTAATTATTATGTTAAAATTAGCTACAAAAAGAATCACAGAGGCGCTCTAGATCTCCTTGAAATCATAAGCTAAAGATATAAACAGATGTATGGGAAATCAGTGTTATTATGCAACTTTTAATGCTTTATAACTTGATAGTCCCTTTTATGTTGGAAAAAGTAACACTGTATACATTCCTGGACAATTCTTTTTGTCCCTCTTTTGCCCATTTCTAAAATACATGAAGGATGACATATGAAACTTTTAGTCTGCTAGTACCTTCTGGGTTCCAGTGGTGGACAGAATTGGAAATGACTTTTTAAAAGAAAAATTATCTATCTATCTATCTATCTATCTATCTATCTATCTATCTATTTATTTATTTATGGGAGAGGAGGGGAGAGGTGGGAGAGAGGAAGAAGGAGAGGGAGAGGGAGAGAATCTCAAGCAGTCTCCACTCTCAGCGGGGGCCCTGCCAAGTAGCTGAATCTCATGACCCTGAGATCATGAGAAACCCAGAGTCTGATACTTAACCAGCTGAGTCACCCAGGAGCCCCTGGAAATGTTCTTTAAATGAAGAAACCTAAGACTAGTGATGGTCCCTGAAGAAAAATAAAACAAAACATACTCTTCTTATCATCAGTTTTTCTTGCACAAGATGAAGATTTTAATTACTTTCCACTATACTTTAAAATTTCAGTATTACAAGCTTATCATTTCCTTTTATTCACTTCTAGTTAACAAGTACATATTTACATTTACATATATGTATTCCTTTTGTAAATGGAGATTAAAATATACATTTTAATTCTGAAAAATATTAGCAGGCAATATCCAGTGATGTATGAAATGGATAATACACATCATTACCAAGTGGAATTTATTCTGGGGATGCTTGATTTGGAGAGAAATTTGTAGTTTTAAATACCTATAATAGAAAAGAAAATCATAAAAATTAGTGACCTGAGTCTCTACCTTAAAAAGTAATAAGAAAGGAAGTAATTAAACCCAAAGCAAGTAGAGAGAAGGACAACTAGAGATAAAAGTATAAATCAATTAGAAAATAGCCAAAAAACCAGGGAGTAAATAAGCAGATTGCAAAGTTAAGTTTCTTTGAAGATATTAAATAAATCTAAAAACTTTAGTAGAGAAAGAAATTACACACATTAGAAAAGTTAAATGGAACATCATTACATATCTTACAGAAATTAAAAAGTAAGCAAGGGAATATAAGAACAATTTTATAGCAACCAATGAATTCACCAACTTAGGAAATAAATTCCTTGAAAAACAAACTTACAAATACAGACCTAAGGTAAATCAAAATCTGAGTTTTTTTATCTCTAATTAAAGAAATTGAATGAAAATTTCATTTCAAAATGAAAACAAAATCTCAAGAACAAGGTATTTTTTAATGCTGAACACTAGCAAACATTTGAGAAACTTTTACACAAAGGCTTTAAGAAAATCAAGGGGGAAGAAAAACATTTGCCAATATGCTTGATGAGACCGTATGACCTTGATATAAACAACCTGGCAAAAAAAATTAAAAGTTATAAAATCATAGAACAATCTCATTCATGATAAGACAAGTGAGATTTGTTAATTTGTAAGATATCCCTAAGAAATAGATGTAAATTCCATGTTACTTAGAGGGGAAAAGATGGAGAAAGCCCAAGAGAGAAAAAGAAATATGGAAGAGATTTGAAAGAATAGCATGGAATATGAGTACGTTTCTCATTATGGCAAGTAGGAATTGATATAATGTTCCATTTAAAAACAAAAAGAAACTAAGTGAAAAATTAAGATGTATATTGCGGTGAAAGACCCTCTTAAATGGTAAGGTTGAAAGTAGATGATTGAAAAATATAAACAATTCAAAAACTAGCCAAAAAAAGTAGGAATTAGTTTATTAGTTTCAGACAAAATAGATAAAGGCCAAAAGCATCCTAGTGATAAAGTGGGTTATTTTAAAATGACAGAAATTTAAATTCACCAGAGCAACAATACTTTGAAATTTGCTTTTACATAATACAAAATGCAGAGAGCAAAAATTTGACAGAATTAGGAGAAAAGGACACATTCATAGTTGTAAGGTGAAACATGCTCTCAAAAAATAAGAGTAAAGAGATTTGAACACGCTAGAAATTTGACCTAATGGATGCTAATAAAGCACCACACAAACAACCTCAGAATATACATTATTTTTAAGTACACTTAGATACATACGGACGGAGTACATTTTCTTACTAAAATGAAATTTAGCTGGGAATTAATTTAGAGATGACCTAGAAAATGATTAGATATTTGGAATCAGAACACGCTTCTAAAATACCCATGGGCTAAAGCGGAAATTATAAGGAATAAAATATATTTCGAATTGAGTAATAATTTAAATATTACATAGCAAAATTTGTGAGGTATATCTAGCGCTATATTTAAAGAAAAATTTATATCTTACCCAGGCATAGTAGAGTATATTAGTATATTAGTATATTAGTTATATTAGAAAAAACAAATGAATATTAATGAACAATCATCCATGAACAATCATCCATCTGAGCAGTTAGCAAAAAACAGCAGTAAGTTAAAACAAATAAGCAAAGAAACAATTTGACTAATTAAAAAGTAATTCTTCAACATATGAAGAAAACAATTTTCTCTGTTCACACTCACTTCTGACACTACCTGGAGTTAGTGTCAGATCCCACCACTTAAGGTTTCTGTCCCATTCCAGAAACATTTGGCATGGCAAGTCCCCAGTTGTCAACTGTATTTCTAATTTATAGCTAGTTGGTTATAAATTAGAGTTCCTATTACCCCTTCCTTGGATTCAATAATATGCTAGAATGACTCACAGAGCTCAGAGAAACACATTTACTGACTTATTATAAAGGATATAATAAAGGATACTGATGAAGAGACAAATGGAGAGATGCAGATTCTCACAGGTGAGGTTCAAAAGGGTCCTTAGCTCAGAAACTTCTGTCCCTGTGGAGTTGGGGTGCTCTCCTCTCCCAGAATATGGATGCACTGACCAATCCAGAAGCTGTCAGACCCCATATTTTGGGATTTTTATAGAAACTTCATCACATAGGAATGATGGTTAATTAATTTGATTACCAGCCTCTCCCCCCTCTCCAGAGAATGGGAGACAGGGCTAAGAGTTTCAAGCTTCTCATTATGGCTTAGTTTTTCTGGTGACCAGCCCACATCCAGGAATACACCATGGTTGCTTCTTTACAAAAAGAGGCATTCCTAACACCCAAGAAATTCCAAGGGATTTAGGACCTCTGTGTCAGACCCTGTCACTCAGGAAATTACAAAGGTCTTATGGACTGTGTGTCAGGGATCAGGGGCAGAGACCAATATTTATCTTTTTTGACAATTTCATGCTCAATGCAAGCAAATGTTGGTTCTTTGAAAGGATGAATAAAATCTACTGATTGCTACATTATTGCTTTGAACAACTAAATGAAGAAGCCTCTGATAATCAACCTCAGGAAAGAGAAAAGAGGGCAGGGTGGTGAGACAAAAAATACAGATGCTTCAGGTACTCATAAGTAGAATATTATGGGATATTTTATCAATTAATTTTAAAATTTTGAAATAAACAGATGGGTAAAAATTAATGCATTCATTTACATGACTTAATAAAGAACAGAAAACGAAAAAAATTAAAAATTAAAAAATTAAAAAATTAAAAAAAATTTAAAAAAAGAACAGAAAACGAGGATACTCAAAAAACAATGAAAGAAACTAAATTGAATCAAATTATTCAGCCAAAACTTCCATACTTACTATATAGAAGTAGTAATTCTAAAAATTGTTGGCAAAATTTTGAAACCACAACAATATGACAAAAAACATTAAAAAGGAAATTCCAAGTCAATCTTATTTATGAATATAAATGCAAAATTCATAATGAAAATTTTAGAAAACCAAATTCATATTATATGTAATATGCATAATAAGGTATATTTCATGAAATCAAGATTTTATTAATACTCAAAATCCACTAATGAATCAATACCATTAGCATATTAGAGGTGAAACCCATATGATTTCTTCAATGTGAGGAAGAAAAATTCATTTCATGTAAATTTAAGGTCTATTAATAATTATATATTGCAAACTAAGAATGAAATGAATGTTGCTTAACCTGTCAAAGCATGTATACAATACAATTTATTCTTGTCCTGGAATTCCCCAGCAAGTAAGCCAGGAAACATTATAGAAGAAACTGACTAGGGACGCCTGGGTGGCTCAGGGGTTGAGCCCAGCCTTCAGCCCAGGGCATGATCCTGGGGTTCTGGGATCGAGTCCCACGTTGGGCTCCCCGCATGCAGCCTGCCTCTCCCTCTGCCTGTGTCTCTGCCTCTCTCTCTCTCTCTCTCTCTCTGTGTCTCATAAATAAATAAATAAAATCTTTTTTAAAAACTAAATAAATGAACGAACAACACATAAGATAAAAAAAAATTCATTGTTTCAAGTGATAAGATTTTATACTTAGGTGATCAAATGAATCCACCATTAATTTATTATAATAGGTCATTGCATATAAAATAATATACAAAAATACTGTATTTTATATAATAGCAACAATTAGAAAATAAAACAACCATTCTGCTTAAAAATAACATAAATGTAACAACAGCAGTGCAACATATTTATGGGAAATATAAAACTCTACTGGGATATTTTAAATTAGGCCTAAACAAATTTAGAGTTATAACATTTAGGTTGATGAGCCAATATTTTAAAGAACTATTTAATGTTTTGAAATTTCTTAATTCTCAATAATCTATAAACTCAATGACAGTCCACTTAAAACCCTAACTTGTTTTGCTTGTAAAACTTAGCAATATTCATCTAACTTCACATAGCAATATATTTGAGAATAGCTAGGGTTTAATTCAGTAGAAGATAGGAAAATTTGTCCTAGTAGCTATCAAGACTTACAATAAGTAGTATAATAAACAGGATAATGTGGTTCTGGCTTAGAGTATAGGCAAATAGACAAATGGAACATAAAAATGAACTCTCAACAGCCCTGTGTACATATGAAGAAGAATTGCAAACCGCCAGCAAAAGACCAATAAACAAACAATAAATTGTTTTGAGAAATTTATGGCAGAAACTGCTATCCATTGACTCAAAATCCATTTCCTCTTCCTTCTGGGTGCACAGATTATATTTTCCATCATCTCATCTGCATTTGTATGTTTCTTTGTGCCTGAAGTCTCACCAGTGGAACATGAGCAAAATTAATGCACATCAATTACGGTCCTAAAATTTGAGAAGTGTTGTCTCTTCACCACATGCTCTTTGTCATTTTGCAGACCAGATGCAGAAAATAACAAGTTCCTACCAGATAATTTTGCCACTGGTAAGAGGAGATTGAATCTCTGAATCACCAAGTGGAGAAAAGTCTCCTACCAACTTGCCTACAACCGATAATATGTTTGTGTTTGACTAATCTGTTTGAGGTCCGTTTCAACAGCTATCCCTGTCCTAAAAAACTACCAAAACTGTAACAAACATGCAGGACTGAGGGACCTCTAACAGTAATATGAGCATCTGGAGTAGTGGATGGGTGTGCGTGGTGGGACAAAGCAACAGATTGGCAAGCTTGAGAGCTGTGCAATATGATGATGTCAACTTATTCAATAACATGTTGCCTGAGATGACTTGGAAAGCTGATCAAGTCCTCCCTAAGCCCATATGTCCAAGAGAAACAGAAAGACTCAGAATGAAAATACAAATTGTTGTTCTTTACTACTTATATCAAGAAATTAAGAAATTAAGCAATTTGAGAGAGAAGTGACTGATTTTCAGTGAAATGGAAAGGTGGAGTTCTGAAGTTTGGGATCTTGCAGATTTGAAACCACAAATTCCTTCTGCCAACTTCCTTCTGTACCCCCAAATAGGGGGAAATAGGATTTTAAAGACAAAGAAAGCCAAGGATATTAAGGTTTTAAAGTTAAACAGTGGATTCAGCGGTATGTTTAAGACTGGTTTAATGATGTATTTTCCCAAGAAAATGAACAAAGAAACAAAATAAATAATTGTGTGTGTGCCTGAAGTGAGGAAAAGAGGAAAAATAATATTTTAAATGAAAAGATTGGTGAGACCTGTCTTATCTATGGACTAAAGCTCATTTCTTCTTTCTGGACACAAAAATGAACCCATATCCATAATGTATAAAACAATTCTCAAAACATCATTAAGAGAGTGGAAAAATAAATTGAAAAATAAGCCAGTGGCTTAAATATGTTCTCCAAAAAGAGATTAAATATAAATTTTCAATAAACATGAATAAAGATATCCAATTAACTTATTGGCAAGGATGTGGAACACTCATACACTATTGGTGATAGTGAAAATTGGTGCAGCTGCTTTGAAAATTATCTTGTAATATCAAATAAAATTCAGGAAATGTATATAGCCAGCAATTCTAGCCCTGTATATAAATCTTAACGAATCTCTTCTCCAGTGAAAACAGGAAAAATTTACCAGAAAACTATACTAATATTGTTCATATTAGTTTCCAGTGGGAAACAACCCAAAAGACCATTAAAAATAGAGTAAATAAATATGCTGTGGAATAATATAAATTAATAAAAACAAATAACACCTTTACACAGCATTGTGGATTTATCTTTTGTTTTTAAGATTTTATTTAACTATTCATGAGAGACACAGAGAAAGAGGCAGAGACATAGGCAGAGGGAGAAGCAGGCTCCTTGCAGGGAGCCCCATGTGGGACTCAATCCCAGAACCCTGGATCATGCCCTGACCTGAAGGCAGATGCTCAACCACTGAGGTATCCCATTGTGGATTCATCTTATACACATGGTATTGACTAAAGTAAGCAAGGTTTAAAAGAAATAAGTGCAATATAATTTCATATTTTTTGATGTGTATATATATATCAAATATATATATTTGATGTGTATAAATCTCTATGAGATGTATATATGCATATATATCTCATAGAGACACAAATAATACTATTTATAGATGCAGCTAAAATACAAATAAGATAAAGACTATTCTCCATTGCCTATTATTGGTACCCTTGTTGAAGGTCAGTTGACCACCACATATCTGCTAATATTCTAAATATATAAGAAATTCCCCAATTCGGTAGAAATAAATAAATAAATAAATAAATAAATAAATAAATAAATAAATGACTTAAAAATAGGCAAAGGATCCGAGTAAATATTTCCCTAACAAAGACATACCAATGGTCAATAGGTATATGAAAAGATGCTCAAAATCTCTAATCACTGGGGAAATGCAAGCTAAAACCACAATGAGGTATATCACCTCACACCTGCTAGGATAGCAATTCTAAAAATAACCTAAAAATAATGAGATGTTGGTGAGATGAAGAGAAATTTGAACCCGTATATAGGGGTTCCTCAAAAAGCTAAAAATAGAACTGCCATATTATCCAGCAATCCTATTCTGGGCAGATATCTAAAAAAGCTGAAATGAGGATCTCAGAGATATATCTTCTCTTTTATAGCCTGTTGCAGTATTATTCACAAGAGCCAGGATATGGAAACAATATATGTTGTTTCCAAAATAAAGAAAATGTGTTGCACATTTTTATATCAGCATAAAGTCAGATGTTTCTGTTTCTTTTAAAATGGTAGCACACTCTTAATGTTCACTTGGAATCAAGAAATACAGACTTAGACCAGCCTGAGCTATGGGTTTAGAGTTGAGATCATTACATGAAGTTAGGTTCTCTAAATGTTACACCTTCTGTGAAAAGCAGACAATTTAAAAATGTCCTATTGGCAAAAGCATACCATACAGAAAGTTGTCTGTCTTGGCTTGAGCTTTGGTTAGGACAAGAACAATAACAAAAACCTTTCATGAGACTTTTAAACCATGGACTTTCCCCAGTAGGGATTTATTACTATTGAGTTGATCTACACCAGTAATTCACCTGACCTGGCAAAAAGAAATACAACAGTTGACTTATGGGACACATTCTCATTTCAGTATACATGATTCTCACACGGAAGAGTTTCTGGAAAATGACTTGTCAGTCCAAAGTTAGAAAAATATCCTTTAAAAAAAAAGAGAAAAATGTCCTGAAAGATACCAAGATGAGTGAGAGACAGAAATGAAAATAAACAGTAGAATTAGTGCCACACAACTAAGATGGCAGGGCTATAAAAAAAGTGAAATAAAGTTATAACTTTTGGATTCTTATATGCTGGTACACTTTGTTGTCATTTCTTTTAACCTTCATATCATCACTGAGATTGGTGATTTTATCCTCATTTTATCAATGAAGAAATAGGTATGTAGCGTGTAGATGACTTGGCAAAAACCACAAGGCTACGTAGCACAGCAAATAAGCCACTGACCCATTGTCTTGTGGCCCAGACTCTGGGGAGGCTCCTAGATCTGCCTCCTTTAGAGTTGCGGCCACTTCCCCTCATCAGGCACTTTGAGATCTTATAGATTTGGGGCCTAACTTTCTGTGTCTGACTGGCCCCCGAAACAGCCTCCAAGTGGCCTTTACCGGGTTGAGGACTTAATTCTAAGGTAGTTTTGTGAAGAGTTTCAGGGGTGAAATCAGTGTAGGGGAGAGAAATGGATACATTTCTGGGGAAATTAAGGTAAATTTTTTCTCAGATATTACTTTAAGTGACAGTAATTTGCACATATTAAAAAAGGCAGAGGACCAAGGAGAATGTAGTGTGGGTTTATTTTTTTTTATTTTTTTTTTGTGGGTTTAGATAATAATGAGAAGTCAATTATAGTTTGTGATTATGAAAGAAAAAAAATCAACTTTAGATGGAGACCTCCTAATAGATCACTGATGCCAAATAAATTTCTCTTACTTCCTTCTCCTCCCAGGAAAAAAAAAAAAAAACAAGTAAAATCAAGCCTAAAATTAAAGGAAGAAGAAAGAACAAGATATAACAAAAATGATTTGAAAAAGGACTTACTGGTACTTCTAGAAACACAAGTCATGAGAATTAGTTCTATAACTCAATATAATTATATAATTCACATATTTATGTAGTGATAGATAATCAGATGAACACAGTGGAAAAAAAAGAATCGATGAGCCAGAAATTAGGTGTGATAATACTACACTTAATAAAGAATAGAGAGGTAAAATGATGAGAAAAAAGAGAATGCCAATAGATATGCAGAAAAAGAATGAGACAATCTCATATATTTTAATAGGAAATTTAGAAGAAGAGGATAGAGAAAAGAAAACAAAAAGCAATGTTAAAGAAATAGTGACAAAACGTTGATAGGGCAATTTATTATTTCTCTGCAAAGAAAAATTAGAACCCCATAGTCTGGAAGACTGTATTTGTAGCACGTAGGCCAGCAAAGGATTAGTGCCCAAAGTGCATACTCTACAAATCAATCTAAACAAAGCGATGGAATTTCCAGTAGAAAAATAGACAAGACATGTAGAAAAAATTATAGAATAGGAAATACAAATGAACCAGAAGTATGTCCAAAATGGAACCTCAACCATTTTAAGAAGTCATTTAACAATCTCTGAACTATTTAACTCTAGACTTCTACTCTGTTAAATTTTACTCCATTAATTCATTGTTATTTTTTGAAAATGTATGTGGCAAATTTTACTGAAAATTGATAACACAAAACAATGTAACAAATTTTTAAAGGGTGTGTGAAGTTGATCCAACTCTTGTTATCTCTTTCATTCATTCACAGGAAGATTCTGTGGGATCTGTAATGTTCCTGTTCTTAAAAAATAATGTATTAAATAGGGCACAACACAAGATTTGACAAAGTGGGCAGTAAGGGTAGCAAGTATACTTTTGTTTGCTTTATTCCCCTATAATTTTCTGTGTTCCGGAAACTAGTCATAATACGTTAATGACATTTAGAAAAGAAAGATATTGGGGGGAAAGGCAAGAAGAAGAAAAATGTGCTATTGCAATCTCACCCTTAGCAAATTCTGATTACAGGGACTTTGTAAGTTCAAATGCATCTAAAGGTAAAATTATCATTAGCATTCATATCTGCTCTTCACAAGTCTTTAGCAGAGTCTGCTTATTTTAACAATAGTATTTGTAATGCAGCCCATGACTTGACAGATACTAACAAAAGTAAATCAGCAAAATGATTCTCCATCTTTTTCCACCCTCAGGCTCCGGGCAATCACAGAAACTATGAACATCTGCTTGGATTCTGATTGCCATGTTCACTGATTCAGTGCACCCAAATAAGCAACAATTAGTCTGTTCAGCATGTGTCAAAAGATCTGTCAAGTTAATTCAAATTAAGACAGGATAAATTGAATCCAGTTGGCATCATGCATATTTGTATGCAAAGTTTAAACAAGCATCAGCTGTGCTATGTTATCTTTTATTTACAAGCAAAACAGGAGTATATTGTTACATAATTTCAGAAATAACTATTCCTCATCATAACTTTGCTACGTCATTGGCTGGATGCATTTTCTTGGGGCGAAAACATTTTCTAATGGGTTTGAGTGGACTACTGTATTGCAAGAGATCAAAATATCATTTTTCTTGGGCTCATTTATCTTAGTTCCATTAATTAGTTCCTAGGTACACAAATGGGTTTCAAAGCTTGAGATGTGTGGATTTCCATAAATTATGCTTCCAAAGGTAAATGCTTTTGAGCTATAAACTTCATATTTATCCTTAAATTGTAAGCATTCTATAAAATGTTAATGTCTTCAGGAGGTCAGGTGATAGTTTTCCATCACATTGATTGGATAGCAATCTGTAGCATCAAATATCTCTATACTTGAATGAAGAGAGAATCTGAACACTCAGAATCAGTGACACTCTTAGGAGGCTGGCAGGCTTTTAGCAGAAGACAGAATGATTTCAGTGGCATTAATTATAATCTATTCCATTTTCACAACTGTCACAACTAGACAATACTCCGGGTTCCATCTCTATTGATGTTTGGACAGAGTCACGTAGAAGGTCATCTAATGTGTTGTACGCTATCGATCTTCAAAGGAGGGGCTCCATAGTGCTCCTTATACCCCTGTCCATTGCACTCCGAGGAAACATAACTTTTGTGAAAAAATAGAAAATTGCTGTACCAAGCTCTTAAATGTTTACTTTTAATGAGTCATATTCTCCCACTTGTGACACTTTTTCTCCCACTTTTGATAGTGAGAGAGGAAGAAGGAGGCTGTTAAAATCTGTGGTTCTGATTGAAGTTGGAAATAGAACTGAAAAAAAAAAAGAAAAATATCATACTTTTAGGAAATATCATATGACCTAGGATTTAGCAGAGAGGAAGTTCATAATGACAATAAGGCAAACATTTACCAGGATGCCTGCAGATCTGGGCATTGGTGAGTAATTATCAGGATATTAGAGAAGGACAGACTAAGAGGTTATCACTTCTACAAAACAAATAATTCAGTCCTATTCAGGCTAAGGAGATAGAGATATTTCTCCTCTTCCTTTCATTTAATATGAATATCACTAAACATTAGGTTGGTAAATAGCAATTGTCTGGTATGATAATATATACATTTTAATATAAGTTCTGGCTGCCAGAATTGGCATTTCAGAAAAAAAAAGTCATAAATAACATTTCCTAAATGGTTAAATTATGTTGACAGTGACTTCCTATTAAAAGCTGATAATGGTAGGCATCTTGTGACTATTTCCAGTAGCTATATCTTAGGACAGAAATGTTTGCCTTTAAAGAGTTCTGATACGGGGGCACCTGGGTGGCTCAGTGGTTGAGCATCTGCCTTTGTCTTAGGTCGTGATCCTGGGGTCCCAGGATCGAGTCCCACATTGGGCTCCCTGCATGGAGCCTGCTTCTCCCTCTGCCTATGTCTCTGGTTCTTTCTCTGTGTCTCTCATGAATAAAAAAATAAAATCTTAAAAAAAAAGTTCTCATACAGCAGATGAGATAACTGGTCTTAGTGAGATAGAATAAACAGAGGTTTTTTTGGTATGGTTATCTGGTGCTAAATCTATGGTGTATGTGGGTGTGTGTGGGGGGCGTGCGCACATCATCAGATGTGAAGGCTTAAACAAGGCTGTGTTCCTTGTTCTTTCCAAAGTTTCTGCTGAAAGTTGAGTCTACTTATCAATAATTCCTGGTACTTATTCTAACATTTACCTCGCATCCACCCTTTCCGCCTTGGAAATATTTATAAACTTTGGAGATATCTGGGGTAAGGCCAAGAAATCAGGTGAGAAGAGGAAACATTGTATAACCTGTTTCCCTTTTTGTATGTTGCATTCAAATACCTAGACTCCCGCCAAGACATCCAGAGTACAGAAGCTCTTAAGTGACCAGTTCCATGAAAAGTGAAAGAGGATAGAACTGAGGGTTAAAAGTTTGCACCATCTGAACTCAGATGCAATCAGTCACTCTGAAACAGGCTGTTTTCACAAGGTTAGTAGAAACACATTAAGATTAATAAGCTCTTCTTACATCTAGAAGCCAGGTCGGCCTTTGTCTTTTGTGGAGCTTTTCCGGGAATCCAGGAGGCCATGAGTGTATGTAAGAGAAACTAAGAGTAATGTGTCTCGCCTTGTTGGGTATTCTAAAATGAGCCACATTAACCTCTTCAAAACTTCTTCTCTCTTCCTGAGTCATCTTTGTAGTAGGATCTCGTGAGTAGTCCTATCTCTGTATTTATTCTTACACTGAATGCGAAAACAATAATTAATCTCTATTATCATAGTTCTTTTTTTTTGTTCAACACTTCAATCTTCTAATTCTTTAAAATGTGTTGTCATCAAACATATTAGCTATCTCAAACTTTTGTCAGAAGCCACTGTGATAGCTGTATCTTCATTCTTGACATCAAAATTGTAAAAATGCTTCCACAGCTCTGTGTTAAAATCAAAGTTTTTTTTTTGTTTTGTTTTGTTTTTCTCACAGACAAGAGTCTTCCTCTAAATTTAGGCTACATTTAGATGACAACTGCTCTAAGAAACAGCGCCCATTACAATTCTGTTTTTAATAAGCTGCAGATAGGCATTTATCTGTAAATATATTTCCTTACCTGTCCACAAGTTTATCTTGAGAATGATCACCAAATTACTGAATCAAGAAATCTTCTCTATGGGAGACATCTGCCATCTGGCCTGAGAAATGTCATTTGCTCTACTCGTTGATAATTACTCATACGTGTTCCGTTAGGAACTCATTTACGTGGCATTTGGGACACTGTCATTCAGGACTTTCCCCAACCATGTCCTAATTCTGCCAAGGGATCAGGGTCCAAGGTACAACCATTCCAGTCTCCTAGGATGTTATTTATTTAAAACTTTTTGTAAAAACTAATTTCAACATATAAAAATAAAATAAAGAGGGCACAGATTTTCTTCACCCAGATTTGCCAAGGGCATTTGTTTTCTGACTCTTGGCAAACACTGGCTTTTTTTCCTTCCTGAAACACTTCAGAGCAAATTGCAAACACTTTTGTGTGATTTTCTAAAAAATAAGGGTATTGTCTTTATAACCACAGTGACGTTATAAGAGTCAGTCAATTAACAATGATACATTATTATATGTAATCCACCAGCCTTATTAAAATGTCACCAATTATTTCAGGATCATATTAGTTGTCTGGTCTCCATCTCCTCTAACCTGAAAGAATTACTCGACATTTCTTTGTGTTTTATAACCTTGCAGTTCGGGAGAATTCAGAGCAGATATTTTGCCCCACAATTTGGGTGTGTGTTTATAATTACATTCAGTAGAGGCATATTTGCCAAGAATGTCATGGAAGTGGTGCAGTGTTCTTTCTAGGAGACACATTGTGTTCATTTGTCCATTACTTGAAATGTTTGTGATACTTTGTGAACTTGGTATCCACCCTCTTTCTCTAATGTAAAATTACTGTGTCAATAATTATCTTGTGGGGAGATACTATAAAACCCTGCAAATATTGCATTTTCATCATGCTTTTCCCCACTAATCTTAGCATCCATTGGTGATTCTGATCTAAACAATTAATACTGCCCTAGTGGTTCCCAAGTTAAAACTTTCTGTTTCTATTGTGCTTTCTATAAGAGCATTCTCTACCCTCCATTTATCTTTTATATCAATGTAAACTCACACATACTTATTTTATTCTATGGATTATATCACTATAATTATTTTTGTTGCTCAAACACCCTATATTTAACCAACGGGGTCCTTTACAAGCTGACTTCTGTGTCCTTTTCCTTTATTCTTTGATTAAAAGGAACATATATCTATATTAAATATGGATGTATGGTATATATGATATATGTATCACATACATATACACACACACCATAATTTCATATTTCTAATTCATGTTCAACTGGACAATATTTATTCTAACCTTTTTTCCCTTCCATACTTGTAACTCTATTTTCTAACATTGAGAATCCTGGCTATCATATCAACCAAGCAATTTTTTAATTTCTTAATACATATAGGGTAGCTTCAGAATTTTTAGCCCATTCCTTCAAAGAGCTGCATATAATGCAGGCTAATCCAGTTAACTCAAGTTTGGAAACTACATTCTGAAGAAATGATTTTGAAAGATTGTGTAAGGGGATCCCTGGGTGGCGCAGCGGTTTGGCGCCTGCCTTTGGCCCAGGGCACGATCCTGGAGACCCGGGATCGAGTCCCACATCGGGCTTCCGGTGCATGGAGCCTGCTTCTCCCTCTGCCTGTGTCTCTGCCTCTCTCTCTCTCTATGTGACTATCATAAATAAATAAATAAAATTAAAAAAAAATTTAAAAACGAAAGATTGTGTAAAATTTACTCCCATTCATCCTCCTCAATAGGATCATCACACATAAAAACTTTTTTTAAAAAATTGGGACAAAATTGACATGCAAAAAGTATATTAATAGTATATTATCAGTAATAGATATTATTATATCAAACATAATGATTTGATATTTGTGAAATGACTACAAGAAGTCTAGTTAAAATCCATCACCATATATCATTATAGAATTTTTTTGAAAAATCTTTTAACTATTTTCTGCCTTCTTGCTTTTCTTTAATTTTTTATAACGTACTTCTGTGTCTTACTGTATGACTGCACCTTGTTTTTCTACTTCTCCGGAAACCTGTTTAATCTTTGTTAGGTGGCAATTTCCACAGCAAACTCTTCTCATTCCTGTCCCCAGATACTAGCTAAATAGTAGAAAAAGATGTTGTTCTTAATTTCCTACCTTTACATTGGCAGGGTCTTCCCTCTAGCCATTGCTTTTTTCTGTAGATAATAGAATCCGATCTATTTTTTTGAAAAACAAACAAACAAACAAAAACCTAATATAAACCAAAGTCACTTTTTTTTTTATCTTTTGTGATTTTATTATATTTTATTTTTCAAGGATTGGATTACGATTGTTTTAAGTGGTAAAAGCAATGAATATGTGATAAATTAAAATTCCATTTTGATTTAATGAAGGTAATGAAATATTTTAGATCACACTGAAAATCAGTGTGTGAAGTTTTCATGATCTGGCTGATACGTTTTTTATTTATTTATTTATTTATTTGCCTGATATGTTTTAATAGTAGTTTTAAGAAATCAAATTTGATTCGAAACGACTTATCTACCAAATGTGTAATGTATGTATTTTCTTTACTGACCAGATCCTACAGGAAATAAGTTAAACTGAATTAATATCTAGAAGTAAAATTATGTTTTACAGGCATAAGTTCCACTTAGGGATATTGAATGCAGTCAACCTTTAAAAGTGTCATCTTAGCTGAAACGGTAATAAGATGATACCTTAAGCAAACACTAAGATAGTTCAGTCAGTTCACCTACAGTTGGATTGCAGACAAATTACCTAAACTTTCTCTTGTTTCAATTTGAAACATTAAGACAGTTTTGTGCTTTGCAGATTAGAGAGACACTGCATTTGCAGAGGGTGATCCGTCTTCATTTAAGGCTGCCCCCAAGTGCCTGTAGCACTTATTGGTGCTAACAAGAATGTGGGCTACCTTAATCCACTGTCAACAGAAATCAGGGAGAGCTGGCACAGAAGCCAAAGAGAGAAAATACATAAACATAACAGAAGTCATCATGGAAATGACAAATGCAAGTAACGGATAAAATTTAATCGAAGTGAACTTTCCAATGAAATACAAATGTTCCATTTCCTATATAGTACGTTTCAGGAAGCCGGCCACACAAGACTCATCATGGAAAGATCTGCAATTTTTAGATTTTGCTATTTCCTTATCTATAATACTGGTTATTGACTAAGAGGTCTGGGTGATTAAGCAAGAGGATTGAGTATAATCTTGGCCTAAATAAATTGGGCTTATGTGAATGGGAATTATCTACTGCATTTGATGTGTATATTATACTACAGACTGGCTTTATTATCAGATCATTTTAAAAAACTGAGATAGGAAAATTTAGCAAACATAATATGCTCAGTCACCTCAGAGCTCATTTTAGCACTTTAGTCTTACTCATTTATACTGGCTTTGACCTTCAATTTACAGTTCTATGAATTTATAAGCTCTTCATCATATAACACAAAACTGACCCTGTACTTTATCCTCTATAAAATATATTATTGCACGCTATGAAATGAAATTATTTTCACCTTCTGATTATGGTGATGATATTCCCGATTCTAGTAAATTGCAAAATCCAGAGCAGGACGTATGAGACAAGGTGAGAGTGTGATGAGCAACTCTATTGATAGTTGAAAAAAAATCAGCAGAACCATTTCAGATCAAGAAAAAGCATTAATTTCTCTCTACCACATGATCCCATAAACATTTCATTTGTAAAAACTTCTTTATTCACTTTATTAAATTTCTATTATTCATGGGTCCTTAGCATATCACTACTCTTTATAATTCATTTCACAATTGGATTTTGATTCTGGGGAAAAGAAATTTATCGACTATTTTTTCTCTTATTCTATGTATGCACTTTGAAATGAATAACTTAGGACTTAGGAGAATAAATTAATTGGAGACAATGAATGACATGGTAAAAGTATTCTCCTACATGTCCCCTTCCTTTTTTTGGTGCTATAATTGTCAAACCAGTCCTGAAACTGTTTTATGCCTCAAAGTCTAAAGCAGCAAGTTCCTTATTGGAGTACTTTCTTGCCAGACTTTCATCTTTGGTGAGTATTTCCCAGTTGTTTCTGAAATGACTCCCTCTGAGGATATTGTTGAAATCTTGTGTGCACGGCTGCTTGTCGAAGCCAAAAAATGATGCAGAGCTGCTCACGTGAGCTCTTCTAATTGTTCTTGTACTAGCGACTGAGGAATTCTCACAGATGGGTTTATCATAACACTTTGTTAGCATTTTTGTCTAACAACTGCCTTTTCATCTAAAGGAAACCCTGGAGGAAAATACAACATTCAGGAATAGGATTTGAATATTAATTAATTGATGCTTCCAGTAAAAAGTTTTCTTTTTTAATATGCTCAATGTACATAGCAAACTTTCTGAAATTTAAGTTTTTTCAAGTCACATACTTTCAAGGTTTATAATAAATAATTTTATTTATCTTTATTTCATTTTAGAATCTTTCACTTTGATATCTGCTATTCTACAGATGAGTAATTTGGGGTTCTTTTGCATGTTTACTGTTGTCATTAATATTTCTGGTCAGTGTCATTGGGTGAGCATTGGTTAATTGCAGGTATTTCAATAAAAGGTTTACAAACTCCAGGAGGGTAAATTACTGAATTAGAACAGGTTCTTGACTGGGATTTTGGTTTGCTAGTTTGTTTCTTTGTTTATTGTCTGGAAGTCTGGTGAATTTTTAGCTATGAATACTATTGTTTAATTAGTCATATAAACTAATATTGAAATTACTAAGGTCCTAAAGAAATGGGGTTGATTGAATATGGCCTCTTTTATATTTTAACAACTTTGACATATTTATTGCTATGATTTTAAATCAAAAAGGAAATACAGATATAATATTGATTTGATTGGATACATACTTTCAGAAAGGAACATTTCAAATGTTAAACAAGTGTCCATGAGACAGTTATCTGCAGTCTACTTTTGTCTGTTGCTTATTGAATTCTGTTTTTAAAGTTTACTTTGTGTTTGTGTGTGTGTGTGTGTGATAGTAAGAATAGCTTTAATTTAAGGGTTGCATGAATCTTTTACTGTTTTTGTTTTCCTGACGTCTACTAAAATTATCTTTCTTCTATCATTCAAATGGAGATGTTAATAAATGAGCAATATTTTATTTAACATGAAAAATGAGCACAATAATCCATCTGATATTTCTTCAATTCATTATTTTATCTTAATGGACAACATGATTAATTCATTAACACATTTTCAGATAATCTTTATGGTTAACCCTATTAATTTAGAATTCTGTTGATTAACAAAATTCATATTAATGGTCTACTTTTTTATTTGTTCACTTTATGTGAAGCATTACTTTATTATTTTTATTTGACAATACAAGTATTTAATGCACAACTTTAAAAAGTGATACTTTTTCTCCTTTTATCAGTCCCTATTTGTGATGTTTATCTTTCTCATATTCTAGGAATAAAGCAAGGCGTTCAAAGTAAAATAGGAACTGAATTATCCTGAAAACTATCAGTGCTTTAATTGTGTCCAAACTCTACAGAAATCCATATTCATCAATGTGGAAGTCATTAGTAAAATTGGAAACAACTGTTCTTCTGAAATTCAATACTTAAAGCAAACTATCTCCAATACAAAAAAAAAAAAAAAAGAATTAAATATGCAATGAACCAATAATTGCCAGCCATCATGTTACAATGCTTAGACTATTGCCAACTTTTAAAACATTTATAATCCAAATGCATTCATTCCAATGCAATGTGTCTCTTTTAATGAAGCTTATCTAATATGCAGGATTAAAAGTATAGTTGACCCTTTACACAGGTTTTAACGTGCAGGTCCACTTACTCATGGAATTTTTTACAGTACCTTACTGTACATACATGTTCTTTTTCTTATGATTTTCTTAATAACATTTGCTTTTCTCTTGCTTACATTAAGAACAGAACACATAATATGTCTAACATATAAAATATGTGTGAATCAATTGTTTATGTTATCAGTAAGGTCAAGAGTATGCTATTAGCAGTTAAGTTTTGGGGAAGTCAAAAGTTATCATGGATTTCTGAGTGTGCAGGGGGTCAGTGCCCTTAACCCTAATATTGTTCAAAGACCAACTATGTTTCACTTCCAGCCAGAAGTGGTGGATGAAATAGCAACCAGGGGGCACTGCTGCTTTATGAAATTATATCAAATAAGATGACAAGAATTTGCTCTCAGATTTCTTAAGAGTTTAAATATGGTTTTTAACTTCCTGTGATATAATTTTGAGTGACCTTGAGAAAAAGGTTCTGTTAGGAGTTTATGCTTAAAAATTAAGACAGACTTTTCTCAGCTATCTCATTTTAAAATATGATTTTCATTTTAAAGACTTAGATATATATATATAAAAAGAGGATGATTTATCTTCTGTCTTATTATTAAAGAGCCGATTCTCAGGAACCTTGAGGGATTGGAAGATGAGGTTAGAATTTTAATATTCTATTCCACTTAATCTATTTGAGGAAACATGTATTTCTATCACAGAAAAATTTGAGATTTAAAGTTAAATTTTTTTTTGTGGAACACTTGGTATTTTGGACATTTGATATAGCTAACCTTTAATTTATTATTTTTTAAAAGATTTTATTTATTTATTCATGACAAAGAGAGAGAGAGAGAGAGACAGAGACAGAGACACAGGCAGAGGGGGAAGCAGGCTCTATGCAGGGAACCTGACATGGGACTCGATCCTGGGTCTCCAGGATCACACCTCAGGCTGAAGGCAGTGCTAAGCCGCTGGGCCACTGGGGCTGACCACTCACCCTTAATTTAAAAGACATTAGTAAAAAAAATAAATAAATAAAAGACATTAGTATGTGGAGGCCTGGGTGGCTCAGCCATTGAGCATCTGCTTTTGATTCAGGGCGTGATCCTGGGGTCTGGGGATCGAGTACCACATGGAACTCCCTGTGTCAAGCCTGCTTGTCCCTCTGCCGGTGTCTCTGCCTCTCTCTGTGTTGCTCATGAATAAATAAAATCTTAAAAAATATAATATAAAATAAAAGACCTTATTATGTTCAAAGTTATTGAAGAAAATTCAATACATTTCATTTCAGTAGTACATGATAGATATCGACTATAGACCATCTCAGTATAAAATCAGTAATGCACACTTTTCTTTAAATATTTTTCTAGAAGCAAAAATCACAACTTATAGGGGGTACTTTAGTCAATGCTATTTTTTTTTAAAGATTTTATTTATTTATTTATTCATGAGACACACAGAGAGAGAGGCAGAGACACAGGCAGAGGGAGAAGCAGGCTGCTCGCAGGGGGCCCAATGTGGGACTGGATCCTGGATCCCAGGGTCATGACCTGAGCCAAAGGCAGGCACTAAACTGCTGAGCCACCCAGGGATCCCCATAGTCAATGCTATTTGTAATTTTTTGTTAATTACAAACTTCATTAAATTATTAAGTTCGTGTGCGTGTATATAGTAATAAACATATTAATTTAAATATTGCATATGGAAGAAGTACTCAGAGCCAACATGAGTTGCTGTTGATTTCTTTTAGTGATGAGAAATCAATGATCTCATTCTGTAAATTCGTTATGTGATCATATAGGTATGGATCTTCCACGACCTCAGTCGGGAGACCAAGGTAACTGCTCATCATTACTTTTACACTCTGAGCCACACCTGCAGACCACTGATCAAACCATGGGTCAGTTGACCTACCGTTTTGTTTCTGATATCTCCTCTTCACTTTCCTAGAAACTTCCAAAGCAGTCGAAGCAGCCATAGTGCTCACCCTATCCCCTCAGGCACTATTCACATAGAAGACCTGAAATTTGGGTATATATTACTGCCACAATCTCATTTTCATAATATTCTGAATTTCATCTTACTTCCGTTTTTTTAAAGAGAGACAGAGATTATATTGAGAGCATGTTAATAATTGTTTTATCTTCCCACTACAGTTTTGCAGTTTATATTATATAGATAAGAACACCTAATTTCTCTTCTTCATCAGCTTAAGATCACTAATATTCTCTTTAGTTAGAAAACATGAGTTCCATTTTTATATGTAAAATTTGGTATTTTATATATATAATATATATTTATTTATATAAATTTACATATATTCATTTTTATATTGCATTTTATATTTATGTATATACTTAGATTTTATTTTATATCATATCTCTATCTATCTATCTATCTAACCTTATTGCTGCTAACTTTTTTTTTTTTTTTTTTTTTGCTGCTAACTTCGTATGCTTTCCTTTTGGACTACATCTGCACATTTCTTGGAGAAATACTGTGCTATAGAGAGTGGATAGTGTTTGGGAGTTTGGGATTTTTGTGTCCTTCTGGATGGCTTTCAATTAAGTAACTAACAGGTTAGTGATTTTGAAAGTCCAACTGACTCTATTGCTTTGAGCAGCTCAAACAATGTGGGGTAATTCAGAGTTCAGCATGGAATCAGGTTGAAGCTGAGATTTTTGCCTGAAAGTTCGCAGTTGTTTGACTTTTGCTTCCTTTTTCTGCTTTCCCCACTTCTTCCCAATTTCTTTTGGAAGCATTGCTTTAATAAATCACTGGCATATCCAGTCTCAGGATCTGCTTCTGCGGAATTGACCTAAAGCAAGGAGTAGCTATTCAAAGTTTTCTATAACTATTCAAAATTTACCATGATACAGAAAAAAAAATGCTTTTATATAGATAACCCACTGAGTGTATGTGTGTGTGTGTGCGTGTGTGTGTTTACATTCTCACATAAAACACAGACCAGGAAGGAATATTGGTACTTATGGTTTGAAACATATGGTGGACTGAAATAATTCAGAAGCTTCTGCCCTAGTATGAACATACAGGATCAAATATAACTAAAACCATTTAAATATAGAGTTGTACATGAAAGAGCAAAGAGAAAATTCCCATGTCAGAAATATGCATGCCTTCTTGATGGGATGAGCCCTGGTTGTTTATAGTATATGCTGGCAAATTGAATTTAAATAAAAAAATAAAAAAAAAGAAATGTGCGTGCCTTAAACTCATAAGTGTTAGGTAGCAAATATGGAGTCCCTTTCATCAATTCCTATTTATTTCCTGTGAAAGAACACAACTCCAGAACTTCACCATAACAGAAAGCGAAGTTTGAATATATACTGCCGGTTGGTCTAAGAATCACCCATGAGTTTTTAACATATAAAAAAGAAATAATAGATGTATTTAGGAAACTAGTAATAACAGAAAAATTGATAATCTGATAAAGAATATTGTTGTGGCTTGGGTTTCCTTAGGAAGCCAACTCCAGGACAGAGATGATCGTGTTAGGGGTGAATTCTTATAATTAGTTCTTATAGAAAGAAGAGAAGAAACTGGGATCAGGCAAAGGGAAAAATTGAGCTGTGGAATCTTGAAGGAAGCTTCAGCTGATCGTATGATGAGTTCTGAAGCTGAGATCTCTTGTCAAGGTCTTCCTGATGGGAATGTGAGCAAGTCTAACATCTACACCCTATAATGATTCACCCTATAATGATTAACTTTTGGTGCAGGGTGTTCCAGGAGGAAATACTTTGGGCCAAGTGGCTTTCGTAAACCAGACAATCCAGATAGGAGTTTGACAGCTGAGAGTAATCTGCCAGCAACACTCCTAGAGGCTAGGAAAATGAGCCATTCATTCCCAAATGGGGATCTGAACAGGGTATCATAGGCCAACAAAGATTTCTATCAAAAACTCAAAAAAAAATTCAAGCTAAATGATGAAAATTTAGAAGTAGTTCTTTCAAAGTAGAAACAAGTCAAAACCCGTGGATATAAGCAGTTTTATTAGTATTACCCTGATGGCAGCAGTAAGTAGAACAAGAAATATGAATTATAAGAATTAGAAATAAAGAAGAAAATTAACATTATTCATAAGTGACAGGATCAACTACATATCTCCATTTTCCTATCATGCACTTAATCATTGACTCTCTCCAATCTTCAGCTTTTCTCAGACACAAGATGTTTCCCCCATAACTACAATTGTCTCGGGGTCAATAGATTTTTGTTGGACCTTGTACTACTAGACTTCCCTGGCATGTTTAACACCACTGGCTACTACCTTCTGGAAAAGTTCTGCTCTCTTGCCTGAGGTGACTCAACTCTCCTTGTTTTCTCCTGCCCATGCTGACTTTTCTTTATGGGTATCTCCTCACCTGCCAATCTCCATGATGCAATTCTTGGCCCACTGCTCTTTCAACTTTACAGCCCGCTTGGATAGCCACATTCTCATCTATATGCTAATGACTCTCAAACCTCTGTGGCAGTCTTTGTCCTCAAGATTCTTTTGTCAAGGCTTTTAGACTTGTGTAATCAATTGCCTCCTCATCACCTTCAGTGTCCTGCAGTCACCTCAAATTCAGAATGTGTAAAACTAAACTCATTAGTTTGCTTCCTCAAACCTCTTTTTCTACATTGCAAATTAATTATTGGAATCTGAATCTGGACCCATCCATGAAAGAAACTATCCACTTAACCACTGGCCTCAAAGTACTCATTTTTTTTTTGTTTTGTTTTGTTTTGTTTTTTTTCATATTAGGAAATTGAATTTTCTTTTTTTTTCTTTTTTTCTTTTTTATTTATTTATTTTTTTTTTTATGATAGGCACACAGTGAGAGAGAAAGAGGCAGAGCCACAGGCAGAGGGAGAAGCAGGCTCCGTGCACCGGGAGCCCGTGGGATTCGATCCCTGGTCTCCAGGATCGCGCCCTGGGCCAAAGGCAGGCGCCAAACCGCTGCGCCACCCAGGGATCCCCGGAAATTGAATTTTCCATAAGAGCTTTACTTGTATCCATTTAAAATCTGACCCTAATCTCACATATAAAGCAGTTAAATTAATAAATGACCCTCCTACTGTCTTATATATTCAAAAGAGATAGTATATGCTTTGTATAAAAAGGATTTTTTAAAAAATTTTGTTGATTGATGTTTCCCAGTGAATTGTTTATCAGATATAAATAAAACTCTTAGGTCTTTATTTATTTTCACATGTTATATAATAAAGATAGATTTATAGTACTTAAACATTATATACAGTTGGGAAGTCTTTGAAACAAAGGTTACACAAATTACATTTCAAGGTTCTTAAAAATTTCAACCGCCAGGACACGTGGGTGGCTCAGCGGTTAAGCGACTGCCTTTGGGTCAAGGCGTGATCCTGGAGACCCAGGATAGAGTCCCACATCGGACTCCCTGCATGGAGCCTGCTTCTCCCTCTGCCTGTGTCTCTGCCTTTTCATAAATAAATAAATAAATAAATAAATAAATAAATAAATAAAATCTTTAAAAAGTTTTTTCAACTGACTTTCTTTTCCTCATAGTTAATTACATCTTCAGTATATAATTGGAAAAAATGAGTTAAGGTATACATTGCTAGCTATTAATTCTATAAAACACATTTATTTTTCTAATAAATATATCATATATAAAGTATTACTGAAGGCAATTATTAGTGCAGTCCTCCTGAGTGGCAATCTCAGAACTGTAACAGTGACTCACAATGTGTTATATACAATGGCTTACGCACAATATATCAGTTGTGGCTTACACATAGAAAGTTGTATCCTCTTACCTAAGAGAACCCTGAGTGAAAGCATTCTCTGGTGATATGGCTACTCAAGAAAGTCATCAGATCTTAGGGCTAGAAAGTCATCAGATATCAGCAGGATAAACTCCAAGCCCAAGATTGCATGCAAGAACCTCAGGATTCTATTAACCAGTTTATGAAGGCCTATACAACACTCTCACTTGCATCTCTTTGTCCAGAACTTGGAAATGTGGAAATCACTAATTGCAAACAAGTCTGGAAAGTGTAATCCTTAGGTTGAGTGATTTGCTTCCCAAAATAGACTGTTTTTCTGAGGCAAAAAGAAAGAAAGGATGTTGAGTGGTGGCTAGTATTTTAATACCTGACTGAACAATTACGTTATTTATGTTTGTTTGAATTGAGCCATACATTTCCATTTCCTCTCTAGAAAAGTGTTCAGCATCACTTTTGAATTTTGTCAGACCATTAAATTTAGCCACAAGTAGTATGTGGAGAAGGAAATAATCTAACAATCTTAAAAGGCCTCAACAGTTAATTTGTGCACTTTTTAGCAGATAATTTTTTTAAAAGATTTTATTTATTTATCCATGAGAGACACAGAGAGATGCAGAGAGGCCAAGACCCAGGCAGAGGGAGAAGCAGGCTCCATGCAGGGTCTCGATCCCGGGTCTCTGGGATCATGCCCTGGGCTGAAGGCAGCGTGAAACCACTGAACCACCCAGGCTGCCCCTCTAGCAAATAATTCACAAAAATGTAATACCTAAAAATTCAGCTGGAAGATATGTTACTCAGAAAAAAAATGAAAAATATTAAAAGTAGTTTACTGCTAAAGCTCCAAAAGTATTTCAAGGCTAAAAAACTTTCAACAGTGCCAGATTATGAATGGCATATCAAACTATCTTCACATTGACAGAAATAAATAAGGTGGGTACTAGAATTCTCATTTTTGTTTTATTTTTGTTTTGTGTTTTTGTAACTTTGAATCAAAACCAAAGTTTCTGCATAATACAAATGTTTGGCGAGCCTGTTACATTATGTATGCTTATTTCTTGCATAATACTTAGTAATGTCAACTATAAACTAGACTGTACAAAAACCAGTCATGTGGAGATTCAATGCCACAATGGATTATTTAATTTCATGGTGTATCTGAGTGGTACGCTTTCTACTTTTTGCTACAAGCACTTCTTGATTCTATTTCTATCTCCCTGCTTCTTTTTCTTTCTTTGACCACTTTTTCATTTTCCAAACAAGGGTTCTTCTATTATTTGTTTCCTTGGTCCCTATTTTTCAGAGAATGCGTAATTTTCCTACTGGAA
Source organism: Canis lupus dingo (assembly GCF_003254725.2). Lineage (NCBI taxonomy): Eukaryota > Metazoa > Chordata > Mammalia > Carnivora > Canidae > Canis > Canis lupus. The sequence goes on from NC_064248.1 coordinate 47,435,658, forward strand.
GTTTAACCAAAATGATTCAGGAACAATGACAAGAACACACTCCACCCTCTCAATCACATATACTCTCTCTCATGTAAAGAATAAACAAGTCTGGAGCATAAAATAATGATTTACTTTGTATTCCCATCATTATTCTGACTATGAATCTGTCAGGAGTATGAATGTCTCTTAGTAAAACATCTAAACCACTTCCCCTTCAAAAAGGTGGGAAAGCCCTGGGCAAGGTAATTACTACTTATTTATTTATTGGCAAATACGTTAAATGCATAGACTATATAGACTTTGTTATTTGGCAAAGTAAGTTGTATTCCATTTTTCCTAAATTCACTAGACTCCTTTCATGACTATTTTTAATTGGATAAAATTGACTAAGTGACTAAACACAAGAATTACTTTAAGTTGTTTTTCTTGCTACTGATCCATAAGTTAATGTTCTATTGATTTGCAATGATGCGAGAAATAATGCCAAAATAGTCTCACAATTCTCTTTACAAAATGATACTGTGATATTTAAGGAGGGGTTTATGAAAAGATGATCTGCTCTATGAATGTCTGATAGGGAGTTATTAATAAGCTGAATTTATAATTTACAGAAATGGTTTATAAATTTCAAGTAGTGAAAGAACCTGTAAGAAAATACGAATTTCAGTTTTATTTATTTTATTTTATATTTTTAATAATAAATTTATTTTTTATTGGTGTTCAATTTACCAACATACAGAATAACACCCAGTGCTCATCCCATCAAGTGCCCCCCTCAGTGCCTGTCACCCATTCACCCCCACCCCCCACCCTCCTCCCCTTCCATCACCCCTAGTTCGTTACCCAGAGTTAGGAGTCTTTATGTTCTGTCTCCCTTTCTGATATTTCCCACACATTTCTTCTCCCTTCCCTATATTCCCTTTCACTATTATTTATATTCCCCAAATGAATGAGAACATACAATGTTTGTCCTTCTCCGATTGACTTACTTCACTCAGCATAATACCCTCCAGTTCCAGCCACGTTGAAGCAAATGGTGGGTATTTGTCGTTTCTAATGGCTGAGGAATATTCCATTGTATACGTAAACCACATCTTCTTTATCCATTCATCTTTCGATGGACACCGAGGCTCCTTCCACAGTTTGGTTATTGTGGCCATTGCTGCTAGAAACATCGGGGTGCAGGGGTCCCGGTGTTTCATTGCATCTGTATCTTTGGGGTAAATCCCCAACAGTGCAATTGCTGGGTCGTAGGGCAGGTCTATTTTTAACTCTTTGAGGAACCTCCACACAGTTTTCCAGAGCGGCTGCACCAGTTCACATTCCCACCAACAGTGTAAGAGGGTTCCCTTTTCTCCACATCCTCTCCAACATTTGTGGCTTTCTGCCCTGTTAATTTTCCCCATTCTCACTGGGGTGAGGTGGGATCTCATTGTGGTTTTGATTTGTATTTCCCTGATGGCAAGTGATGCCGAGCATATTCTCATGTGCATGTTGGCCATGTCTATGTCTTCCTCTGTGAGATTTCTCTTCATGTCTTTTGCCCATTTCATGATTGGATTGTTTGTTTCTTTGCTGTTGAGTTTAATAAGTTCTTTATAGATCTTGGAAACTAGCCCTTTAACTGATATGTCATTTGCAAATATCTTCTCCCATTCTGTAGGTTGTCTTTGAGTTTTGTTGACTGTATCCTTTGCTGTGCAAAAGCTTCTTATCTTGATGAAGTCCCAATAGTTCATTTTTGCTTTTGTTTCTTTTGCATTCGTGGATGTATCTTGCAAGAAGTTACTGTGGCTGAGTTCAAAAAGGGTGTTGCCTGTGTTCTCCTCTAGGATTTTGATGGAATCTTGTCTCACATTTAGATCTTTCATCCATTTTGAGTTTATCTTTGTGTATGGTGAAAGAGAGTGGTCTAGTTTCATTCTTCTGCATGTGGATGTCCAATTTTCCCAGCACCATTTATTGAAGAGACTGCCTTTCTTCCAATGGATAGTCTTTCCTCCTTTATCGAATATTAGTTAACCATAAAGTTCAGGGTCCACTTTTGGGTTCTCTATTCTGTTCCATTGATCTATGTGTCTGTTTTTGTGCCAGTACCACACTGTCTTGATGACCACAGCTTTGTAGTACAACCTGAAACCTGGCATTGTGATGCCCCCAAATATGGTTTTCTTTTTTAAAATTCCCTGGCTATTCGGGGTCTTTTCTGATTCCACACAAATCTTAAAATGATTTGTTCTAACTCTCTGAAGAAAGTCCATGGTATTTTGATAGGGATTGCATTAAACGTGTAAATTGCCCTGGGTAACATTGATATTTTTACAATATTAATTCTGCCAATCCATGAGCATGGAATATTTTTCCAACTTTTTGTGTCTTCCTCAATTTCTTTCAGAAGTGTTCTATAGTTTTTAGGGTATAGATCCTTTACCTCTTTGGTTAAGTTTATTCCTAGGTATCTTATGCTTTTGGGTGCAATTGTAAATGGGATTGACTCCTTAATTTCTCTTTCTTCAGTCTCATTGTTAGTGTATAAAAATGCCACTGACTTCTGGGCATTGATTTTGTATCCTGCCACGCTACCGAATTGCTGTATGAGTTCTAGCAATCTTGGGGTGGAGGCTTTTGGGTTTTCTATGTAGAGTATCATGTCATCGGCGAAGAGGAAGAGTTTGCCTTCTTCTTTGCCAATTTGAATGCCTTTAACGTCTTTTTGTTGTCTGATTGCTGAGGCTGGGACTTCCAGTACTGTGTTGAAGAGCAGTGGGGAGAGTGGACATCCCTGTCTTGTTCCTGATCTCAGGGGAAAGGCTCCCAGTGCTTCATTCCAGAGAATGATATTTGCTGTGGGCTTTTCGTAGATGGCTAAGATGTTCCCTCTATCCCTACACTCTGAAGAGTTTTGATCAGGAATGGATGCTGTATTTTGTCAAATGCTTTCTCTGCATCTAATGAGAGGATCATATGGTTCTTGGTTTTTCTCTTGCTGATATGATGAATCACATTGATTGTTTTACGAGTGTTGAACCATCCTTGTGTCCCGGGGATAAATCCTACTTGGTCATGGTGAATAATTTTCTTAATGTACTGTTGGATCCTCTTGCCAGTATCTTGTTGAGAATTTTTGCATCCATGTTCATCAGGGATATTGGTCTGTAATTCTCCTTTTTGGTGGGGTCGTCTGGTTTTGGAATTAAGGTGATGCTGGCCTCATAGAACGAATTTGGAAGTACTCCATCTCTTTCTATCTTTCCAAACAGCTTTAGGAGAATAGGTATGGTTTCTTCTTTAAACGTTTGATAGAATTCCCCTGGGAAGCCATCTGGCCCTGGATGTTTGTGTCTTGGGAGGTTTTTGATGACTGCTTCAATTTCCTCCCTGGTTATTGGCCTGTTCAGGTTTTCTATTTCTTCCTGTTCCAGTTTTGGCAGTTTGTGGCTTTCCAGGAATGCATCCATTTCTTCTAGATTGCCTAATTTATTGGCGTATGGCTGTTCATAATATGTTTTTAAAATCGTTTGTATTTCCTTGGTGTTGGTAGTGATCTCTCCCTTCTCATTCATGATTTTATTAATTTGAGTCTTCTCTCTCTTCTTTTTAATAAGGCTGGCTAATGGTTTATCTATCTTATTAATTCTTTCAAAGAACCAACTCCTGGTTCTGTTGATCTGTTCCACAGTTCTTCTGGTCTCGATTTCGTTGAGTTCTGTTTGAATCTTTATTAACTCCCTTCTTCTCCTGGGTGTAGGATCTATTTGCTGTTTTTTCTCTAGCTCCTTTATGTGTAAGGTTAGCTTTTGTATTTGAGTTCTTTCCAGTTTTTGAATGGATGCTTGTATTGCGATGTATTTCCCCCTTAGGACTGCTTTTGCTGCATCCCAAAGATTTTGAATGGTTGTATCTTCATTCTCATTAGTTTCATGAATCTTTTGAATTCTTCCTTAATTTCCTGGTTGACCCTTTCATCTTTAAGCAGGATGGTCCTTAACCTCCACGTGTTTGAGGTCCTTCCAAACTTCTTGTTGTGATTTAGTTCTAATTTCAAGGCATTATGGTCTGAGAATATGCAGGGGACAATCCCAATCTTTTGGTATCGGTTCAGACCCGATTTGTGACCCAGTATGTGGCCTATTCTGGAGAAAGTTCCATGTGCACTTGAGAAGAATGTGTATTCAGTTGAGTTTGGATGTAAAGTTCTGTAGATATCTGTGAAATCCATCTGGTCCAGTGTATCATTTAAAGCTCTCGTTTCTTTGGAGATGTTGCGCTTAGAAGACCTATCGAGTATAGAAAGAGCTACATTGAAGTAACCAAGTGTAAGTGTATTATTATCTAAGTATTTCTTCACTTTGGTTATTAATTGATTTAAATATTTGGGAGCTCCCACATTCAGGGCATATATATTGAGGATTGTTAAGTCCTCTTGTTGGATAGATCCTTTAAGTATGATATAGTGTCCCTCTTCATCTCTCACTACAGTCTTCGGGGTAAATTTTAGTTTATCTGATATGAGGATGGCTACCCCTGCTTTCTTTTGAGGACCATTTGAATGGTAAATGGTTCTCCAACCTTTTATTTTCAGGCTGTAGGTGTCCTTTTGTCTAAAATGAGTCTCTTGTAGACAGCAGATAGATGGGTCCTGCTTTTTTATCCAGTCTGAAACCCTGCGCCTTTTGATGGGGTCATTAAGTCCTTTCACGTTCAGAGTTACTATTGACAGATTTGAGTTTAGTGGCATCATGATATCTATTCAGTCCTTGTTTTTGTGGATTGTTCCACTGAACTTCTTCTTAAAGGGGAATTTTAAGAGTCCCCCTTAAAATTTCTTGCAGAGCTGGTTTGGAGGTCACATATTCTTTCAGTTCCTGCCTGTCTTGGAAGCTCTTTATCTCTCCTTCCATTTTGAAAGAGAGCCTTGCTGGATAAAGTATTCTTGGTTGCATGTTCTTCTCGTTTAGGACCCTGAATATATCCTGCCAGCCCTTTCTGGCCTGCCAGGTCTCTGTGGAGAGGTCTGCTGTTACCCTAATACTCCTCCCCATAAAAGTCAGGGATTTCTTGTCTCTCGCTGCTTTAAGGATCTTCTCTTTATCTTTGGAATTTGCAAGCTTCACTATTAAATGTCAAGGTGTTGAACGGTTTTTATTGATTTTAGGGGGGGATCTCTCTATTTCCTGGATCTGAATGCCTGTTTCCCTTCCCAGATTAGGAAAGTTTTCAGCTAGGATTTGTTTAAATACATATTCTGGCCCTCTGTCCCTTTCGGCACCCTCGGGAACCCCAATTAAATGTGGGTTTTTCTTCCTCAGGCTGTCGTTTATTTCCCTTAATCTATCTTCATGGTCTTTTAATTGTTTGTCTCTTTTTTCCTCAGTTTCCCTCTTTGCTATCAACTTGTCTTCTAGGTCACTCACTCGTTCTTCCACCTCGTTAACCCTCGTCGTTAGGACTTCTAGTTTGGATTGCATCTCATTCAATTGATTTTTAATTTCTGCCTGATTAGCTCTAAATTCTGCAGTCATGAAGTCTCTTGAGTCCTTTATGCTTTTTTCTAGAGCCACCAGTAGCTGTATAATAGTGCTTCTGAATTGGCTTTCTGACATTGAATTGTAATCCAGATTTTTTAACTCTGTGGGAGAGAGGACTGTTTCTGATTCTTTCTTTTGAGGTGAGGTTTTCCTTCTAGTCATTTTGCTCAGTGCAGAGTGGCCAAAAACATGCTGTATTGGGAAAAGGAGAAAGAGAGAAAAGAAGGAAAGAAAAGAGACAAAGAAAAAAGAAAAAAGGAAGAAAAAAAGAAAAAAGAAGAAAAAGAGAAAGAGAAAGAAAAAGAAAGGGAAAAAAAGGGTGGGGGAAGCAAACAGAAATTAAAACAAACAAACAAACAAAAAAAAACCCCACAACCACGGGGGAGTATCTTCTGATTCTGTGTACTTTAAGTCCCTTGACTTCCCCTGGAACTTGTCCGTCTAGCTGGTCTTCTGGGGGAGGGGCCTGTGGTGCTGATTTTCAGGTGTTAGCACTTGGGGGAGCTGCTCTGCCCCCTGCCTGGTGCAGGGCTCAGTGGGGGTTCTTCATCCCGTGAGGCCCCCGGAGGAACAGCCCCAGTGGCGGGGCCAGCTCTGGAGCCCTGGAGTCAGCCCCCGCAGTGACTCCTCTGCAGGGCCTGGAGGCTCCGGGGCGGGGCCGCTGATCTGCTCAGCTGGGGCAGGAGCGTCCTTGCTCTCCTGGGCCCTCCCGGCCTCTGCTTGTCCCGGGGGAGGCCGGATCCTGGGCTGTGTCCCGGCGCCCTGTGCTCCGGAGCCTGCGCTGGTGGATTCGCGCTCCCGCCCGGCAGCCCCCTCCGCGGAGCCGCCCCCGAGCCCCCCCGAGCTGCTCCCGCCCCGCAGCCCCCTCCGCGGAGCCCCCCCCGAGCCCCCCCGAGCTGCTCCCGCCCCGCAGCCCCCTCCGCGGAGCCCCCCCCGAGCCCCCCCGAGCTGCTCCCGCCCCGCAGCCCCCTCCGCGGAGCCGCCCCCGAGCCCCCCGAGCTGCTCCGGGTCCCGCCGTGCGCGCTGCAGCCCTTAGGGAGCTCGGCGCATCTCCCGGGGCGCAGGTGTCTGTTACTGTCCCCGGGAGCCCGAGGGCATCCCCGCCCTCCCGGGTCCTGCTCCACCTCCCTGCGAGCCCCTTTCCGCCGGGAAGGTCGGTGCAGCTCCTGCTCCTCCGGGACGGGGCTCTCCTGTCCTGGGGACACTCGCCCCGGCCTCAGCCCGGCTCCTCGCGGGGCCCCTCCCCCTTGGAGGCCTTTTGTGTCTTTATTTCTTTTTCCCCGTCTTCCTACCTTGATAGAAGCGCGAACTCTTCTCGCTGTAGCATTCCAGCTGGTCTCTCTTTAATTCTCAGGCCGAATTCATAGATTTTCAGGATGATTTGAAGGTTATCTAGGTAATTTAGTGGGGATAGGTGATTTGGGGACCCTACTCTTCCGCCATCCTGCCCCTCCTCTCAAATTTCAGTTTTAAAGTTCAAAATGACCTTGTACTGTCATCAAACATAATTTCTTTGTATGAATAAGCTACTCACATGTCACATAGATTACAGAAACTTAGAGTGAAACAATAAAACCAAATACATTTTTATACATACAGAAAATATATATGTTTCATTCTTTTTTATCTATCCCTAACTTGCTATGTAAATATAGTTTTTACACAGGTAAATAAGAGATTGTATGATTTCGATTATCATTTCTAATTCTAAGAACCCATAATATTGATGTTTTTTTCAGATTGTACTATGACCAATTTCTATGCTATCCAAACATGTAATATAGATTTAGGAATGTGGCCAGATGGTGGAATTTTATTGCAAACTTAGATGAGATTTAAACTGCAATCATCACTGAAATGGTAACAACAGCAACAACATAACCAATAAAAAAGCTAAAGCTTTTTTGACACATAATTTAAGTTGTGCTGAGTAGGTGGCAAATGTATCCCGATCCTTGATATCACACTGAAACTTTTCATCCTATGGAAATAGAAAATATTATTAGTTGTATTTTGATCACTGTCTAAACATAGTCTCAATAAATATTTATTCATTAAGTATGTTTCTCCTTTGGGCCAGAGTCCCTAGGTACTCCAGGTACATTAATTACCAAACACACACACACACACACACACACACACACACACACACATTATCACTGCTTTCAAGTAGCTTACATTCTAGTAGGAAAAAACAAACAAGAAGTAATAAAGTCAGTTAAATTGTATTACATTCTAGGAATTAGTAAGTGTGATTGGAAAAAGTAAAAGTGGAGCAAATGGGGGAACGAACATCTCCAGGGTTAGGGAGATTCAATGCAAGGTGGCGTTGATGGCATCTCATTTACTTTGTTAAGAAAAAATAATCAAAATTCAAAATTGTAAGATAATGAAATTTGAAGGCAATGGAATTTTTTTTTGAGGGCAATGGAATTTAAAAGACTGCATTCTGTTTCCATATAATGAATTGACCTATATCTAGAGGAAAAATGGAAATTAATATTTATTAAAACGAATATTTCAGACTTGCTTTAATGTCCCATATCATCCCAGGCCTCTGAATCAAGTTCAAAGTTTTTTATGGGCATCAAAATCCTGTCTTTGCATGAGCATTTTCCAGAAGACCTGCCTTAATAGGTAAAATTGAGACGAATAGACAATTTTCTCCTTCTTTATTACAACAAATTCTATTTTGACTTACGACCCCACTAATCATAATTCATGTACCTGAATGGCTCCTGAAATATTAATCAATTTCCTGATTTAATTGTATTTTAAAAACAGCATCTCAAAATATCCATCTAGGCAATTCTTAGGCATGCTTAAGGAAAAGCAGCCTTGAAGAAAACACTCTTAGTATTTTTAATAATAAAAAGTTATAATAAAAAAAATAATAAAAAAAAATAAAAAAAATAAAAAAATAAAAAGTTATAATAATAAGGGGAAAGAAATGAAAGTTAAAAAGTAAGTCTTGGTTAAGGTATCTGGAGATTTTCTGTTTGTTTTGTTTGTTTCGAGTTTTTATTTAAATTCTAGTTAGTTAATATGTATTGTAATATCAGTTTCAGGAGCAAAATTTAGTGATTCATCACTTCATGCAACACCCAGTGCTCATCATAACAAGTGCCCTCCTTAATCCTCATCAGCCATTCAAACCACCGCACCCCCCCACCTCCCTTCCAACAACATTCAGTTTGTTCTCTACAGTAAATGGAGATTTTATTTTTTAAGACTTCGAGTTTTATTACACCAGTTTTAGGCTTACAACAAATTTTAGAGGAAGGCATGGATATATTTCATTTATCCCCTGCCCAACCTGTGCATAGCCTCCCCAGTTATCAACATTAGTCACCATAGCATTTTTTTTTAACCAAGGATGAACCTATATTGACACATCATAATCACCCAAAGCCCATAGTTTACCTTAGGGTTCACTCTTGGTGTTGTACAGCCTATGAGTTTGGACAAAGTATAATGACATATATCCATCATTGTAATGTCATAGAGTATTTTCACTGTCTTTAAAAATCCTCTGTTTTGCCTATTCATTCCCTTCCCCCACCCCCTGCCACAACAGATCTTTTTATTTTCTCCATAGTTTCTCTTTTTTCTAGAATGTTATATAGTTGGAATCATATAATAGCCTTTTCAGATTGGCCTCTTTCAGTTGGTAATATGCATTAGTGATTCCTCCATGTTTTTTTCATGGCTAGTAGCCCATTTCTTTTTAGAAGTGAATAATATTTCATTATCTGGATATAACACAGTTTATTTATCCATTCATTACTAAAGGACATTTGGTTGCTTCCAAGATTTGGCAATGATACATAAAGCTGTTATAAACTGCGTGCAGGTTTTTATGTGAGCATAATTATTCACCATCTTTGGTTAAATACCTAGGAGAGTGATTGCTAGATTGCTTATTAAGAGTATGCTTAGTTTTGTAAGAAACTATCATATTGTCTTCTAGAGAGATCCATTTTGTGTTCCTACCGGCAATGTCTGAGAATTCTTATTGCTCCACATCCTCATCAGCATTTGATGTTGTCAGTGTTCCAGATCTGGGCCATTCTTATAGTTGTGTGGTGGTATCTCCTTGCTGTCTTGATTTGCACTTCCTTAGTGACATCTGATCTTTCCATATATTTATTTACTATCTGCATATCTTCTTTGCTTAGGTATCTGTTAAGGTCTTTGGGTCATTAATTATTTTCTTATTATTGAGTTTTAAGAGTTCTTTGTATATTTTGGATAATAGTCCTTTATCAGATGAGGGGTTTTTTCCCAAATATTTTCTTCCAGGCTATGGCTTGCTTACTAATTCTGTTGATATTGTCTTTTGTAGAGCAGAAGTTTTTAAGTTTCAATGAAGTCCAGTTTAATTATTTTTTTCACAGATCATGTTTGTTTTGTTGTATCTAAAAAGGCATCATTATACCTATGGTGATCCTGGTCATTCCTATGCTATATTCTATGAATCTCACAATTCTGGGTTTTACATTTAAATTCATAATCCATTTTGAGTTAACTTTTGTAAAGTTATAAGGTTTGTCAAGATTCATATTTTTAGCATGTGGACATTCAGCTGTTCCAGCACCATTTGTTGAAGGGACTATCTTTGCCCTATTGTATTGCCTTTGTTCTTTGTCAAAAATCAGGGGACTGTATTTATGTGGCTCTATTTCTGGACTCTTTATTCTGTTCCATTGATCTATTTATCTAGTTCTTTTTGCTAACACCACACTCTCCTGATTTTTATAGCTTTAGCGTAAGTTGTGCATTGGATCTATAGAGTAATTTGGGAAGAAGTGACATCTTGGCAACATTGAGTTTTCCTATCCATGAGCATGAAATCGCTCTCTGTTTATTTAGCTCTTTGATTTTGTTTATTTTTGTAGTTTTCCTTATATAGATCTTTTACATATTTTGTTAGATTTACACTTAAGTATTTTGTTTTGGGAGGCGTGCTAATATAAATATGATTTGAATTTCTAATTCCACTTTGTTATTACTAGCATACAGGAAAGCAACTGACTTGTATATTAACTTTGTATCTTGGAACCTTGCTAAAATCATTTACACTAGTTCCAGGAGGTCTTTATTTTTGGAAATTCTTTTAGATTTTCTACATAAATGTTCTTGTCATCTGAGAACAAAGACAATTTTATGTATTCCTTCTTAATCTGTGTATCTTTCATTTCCTTTTCTTGACTTCTTGCTTGCATTAGCAAGGACTTCCAGTATGATATTGAAAAAGGAATAGAGAGGTCTGGTCACATTTTCAAGAGGACACTCAATCTCCCTAAGTAATCAGCCATACATTTATGAAATTAGGCAAGAGGAGTCAAATTGTACCATGTGAAAAAGAAAGAGTGTCAGGCCTCTTTTACAATTATTTGAAGAAAAATAAAATAAAAGTATGTGATAGTTAAATTAAAAAGAATTCTTAGTTGTTTTCCCTTAAGAAATAAGGTTTAGCAAATAAAAGTCATTAAACTTTTATACAAGAGGAAATAAAAGTGATAAGTAAACAACAGTTTTCAATAATTATAAACAAATGAAAAATTAGAATATGGCTGAAGGGTACACTGGGGAAAATCCTTGGGGCTAGGATCATTCATATTTTCATATATTCATAAAAAATATATATTTTAATACCTATGACATGCCAAGTAATATATTAAGGATGAGCAGGGCAAAAGAAGAACCCTTCCATTCACCAAGGCTAAAGCCTCCATCCATTGCAGTCTCCTTTTGATTTTTAAACCTCTGGAATCCCTTGAGCATAAATTTCTTTAGCAGTGAAGAACCTTGTTAGAAGCCCCTGGATAGCATCTGACCCTCAGAACAGTCAGTGGGTCTTGAGAACTAGGCAGACACCATCCATATCCATCTGGAATATTCGGAGAGGACTACCATCAGGCCAGCATGATGGTTTGATGACCATATGAAATCAGTGTCTGAGTCCATAGAAGGCTGGAATTTGCTGCCAAATGGATCTCAGGTTTTTAAAGCCTTTGCTTCCTGTTCTATTTATTTACTTAGTACTAGCCTACCCATGCCTCCACTTGCTCCATGGAAACTTAAGAGTGAAATGGCCTTCATCTATAACACTGGAGCCTTTCTTCTTAAGTCTGCCTCTCCTCTTCCTCCCTGGCATGTGTTACTCATATGTTTTGCTACTCATCTCAAAAAAAAACAAATAATGCCATAAAATTAAAAATATAAAATCATGCCATAGATGTATGACTTCCCATAGGTCACACAAGTATTTCTGATGAAAAACAGACATTTTGGGGATCTCTGGGTGGCCCAGCGGTTTAGTGCCTGCCTTTGGCCCAGGGCGCGATCCTGGAGACCCGGGATCGAATCCCACGTCGGGCTCCCGGTGCATGGAGCCTGCTTCTCCCTCTGCCTGTGTCTCTGCCTCTCTCTCTCTCTCTCTCTGTGTGACTATCATAAATTTAAAAAAATTAAAAAAAAAGAAAAATAGACATTTTAATTGGAGAAATGAAGTACATCGTATTTTTTTTAATTTTACCAAAAAAAATGTCTTTAGGGGAAAATTTCTCTTGGATGAAAGTTTTAAAAAATACCTGAATTAACAGTCATGATCAAATAAATATATAATTAAATTGTGTTTATGAAGCAAAAAACTCTTGCTTTATGAGTTCAGTGGAAGGTTTTTCTTTCTGAATCTATTTTAAATGTCCTGACATTTTTGAGAAATGGTATTAACATAGTTTATTTATTATCAAACTTAAATTCCCAAATGAGGTGGATATATTTATTTATAGATTTATAGGCATTGCCAATTTTATTGGTGTATTATGATTATGATGTTTATTAAGACCCACAGAATAGAATTTAAAAATCAACTTGGCAAGTGGAAAAATAAAACATGATTCCCAGGCAAAGAACTTTATTGCTTGTATTGTCTGAAGTCCTTAAATTATAATGAAAACTTTTACTCTGTTTCTTTCTTTATAAGAATGTCCCCGTTTTAAATTTTGCTTCTCTTTTAACAGTTCACTATGATGTTGCATCTGAGAATCAAACATTTGCGAATAATTGTGCCTCATTTTTTTTTGCAATTCCTTATATGCTACTACCTCTTTCATTTTCTTTTAGACTGCCAAGTGGCAATGCTAGTTATGAATATTTTGATGTTTCTTTATTGCTGTAATTGATAATACTCATGTATTTACTTATTTATTATAGACACAGAATAGAAAAATAATTTGCAGATTATTATATTCATCTACCACAAGCCTCTATTTATCTAGCTAAACTAATCTGTATCTTATTGTTTGCTCAGTGATCATTGCTCATATCATTGCTCAGTACTTCACTGAATCTACCTTTAATGTCTCTGAAAAATCATTCAGTCCATGATTTCTCCCCTTTATTTTGTATTATGTGGTCATATTTAACACTTTGTTGCTGGTTCTAAAATTTTATAGAGTTGAATTTTTCAAGTGAAATAATTGAAGCATTCTGTTTGCTTATTAACTGAGTGAGTCCTAGAGAATATTTAAAATGTTCATAGTTTTGGGGTGCTTGGGTAGCTCAGTTGGTTAAGCATCTGCCTCCAGCTTAGGTCATGATCCTGGGTTTTAGGTTCTGGGCTCTCGGATCGAGCCCCAAGTTGGGCTATTTTCACTCAGTAGGAGCCTGCTTTTCCCTCTCCCTCTGCCTGTCCCCAACCCCCACTTATGTGCTACCTCTCTCAAATAAATAAATAAATTTTTTTAAGAAAGAAAAATTTTAAAAATGTCCATAGTTTCAAAGATCCTGGTTTCCTAATATGAGGCATTAAAATATTATATAACATATAAGAAAGATGAAAAAATACCCCATCACATGAAGAATTTCTAGAAAAGGAGTGCAATAGGATAGAGAATGGCTGTTCTGCTTTTTTACATCCCTAGGAATCATGGTCTTCTAAATTCTTTCTGAGCTCCAGTTAATCAGCGTAAGAAATAATGATATCTGTTGCCCCTTGTCATCATTGCCTTTGTAGGAAACAAACTCCCTGCGCTTTCCTTCACCTTTGCCAGCTGGCTTCTATCAGTCAGATGTGTGAGAAATACCTCTTCAAGGACAATATCAAAACCAAATATATTTGCTTTTCCAGATATATAAATTCTGTATTTTATTATCTTATTTGAATTTTCAATTAAGTTATTTAAAAATTAAATATAAAATGCACTTTCCAATGATTTTCTCTATGACTTTTCAGGTTGAAATCAGATGAGATGGTAATAAATACCTACTATAAACATACCTCTAAAAAGTGTTGCAAATGTTATGGAATACTTTGTTTCCTCCGAATGTTATTCAAATTTGAAGAAGTGCTAATTTTATTCATAGCTATAGGTAAAGAGGTGAATTATCAAATTTGAAGGGAAAATTAAGATATGATCTAATATTTTATTCTCTAGTTTCTTCTCCAGATTATCATCCACATTTACTATATTTTAAAGCCAAACAGGAATGACAACTCCTACACTGGATGAAAGTGAAATAACACCTTTATTATCTTGTTTATGACAATGCTTAGAAGAGCAACCTACACTGACAGGCACTGAGTATAAATGCTGTGGACAATTATAGTGAAAAATACTTTGGATGATTGTCATGATGACAGTAATAAAGACAATAATAAAGATAAAACCTTCTCTCTTGATGTGTCCTTTTCTTTTTGTCAGAAATAGCATCACTATTCAAAGAGGGCTCATTTTGAAAATATGATCTACCTTCTGTACAAAGCCCTTGACCTATCATTTATAAAGAAGCTTAAGAATATCATTTTGGTAGGTATTGAAAATCACTAGTTCAGACGAGATAGGTAATGTTTATTTCTTTATCTTCAGGTAGCTTTCCTACAGCAAAGAATTGATAAAAAATAATCCCAAAGTATTAACTCATAAGATTTCACATATCAGACTATCTAAAACACAAGTCAGATCTTGACAGTGCCTATGTCTGGGTTTCCTGATGATATTGGAAACTTTAAAAGTAGTTTTTCCCTAAAATAGCTTTATGTGTCAGATGCACTTCAATTTATAAGGTGACATGGTCTTTCCCTCTTTAAATTGAATGCAAGGAGCTAAAATATTCTCCTTGTACAGGTTATTAGTTAATTTGTGCAACACTCTGCCGAATGTCGTTATTTCAGCTTGTCCATGACTTGTAAGGATGTTTATTTCCTGCTGCCCCTCTTGTTCTCCACTTTGAACAGATTCCAAATCAGCTATAATGAAATCAAGCTTTTTTCCATGACCATACTGGTCATTTTGTCCCATTTTTCATTAGTGGTTTGAAAACTTAATTGCAGAACAAAATGCAATTCTTTAATTCTCCTTACAAAGACAATGAGTTTTTCAAGGAGAGTCTATGATTATTTTAATTAAAAACCCTTTTCTTTGAAAGTTAAAACAACTTTAGCTTAACACCATCATTTCTTTAAACACATTAACTCATTAAAGCAAAAATGCAATAGTAGCCCTGAGCCTGCATTACGAATTACATATTTAATGTGCCTTTAATCATTCACAATGGATTCCCTGATTAACTAATATTGCTAAATACTTGGCATTGGGTACATATATCATTAACAAGATGAAAAAACTGAAGCTTAATTCTGTTTTATAGTTTTCTCAACTGTTGCCAAGCATTTTTGCCAATCAACCTTGACCTAAAGTTAGAACTTTTGTTAATTCTGGGAAAATAAGAACATTCAAGTTTCAAGCTAGTGAAATCAGAGGAGTTTAAATTAAAATAACTCTGGACACAAGTCTCAGGGTTGTGGGTTCGAGACCCATGTTGAGTGTAGAGATTAAGTAAAAATAAAATCTTTAAAAATTAATTAAAATAACTCTGATAGATGTCCACTGTACCCCCCAAAATAATTCTTTTATACTATGCAAAGTTACCTATTTTTTTTTTCTTAAATTGAGTGTTCTGGATAATCAACATGTTTGCTGGCTATATTCTCTACCATGTGATGTGGTTTTATTTATTTAGCCTTGTATTTGTCACCGTACAGTCCTGATAACAAAACCGAATGTAATTAACTCTTGAGTCCAAAAAAAGAAAGACAATTGACCTTTTTCTCTTGTCTCCTTTTGGCTTTATCTTTGTCTACTCTTTTGGAGTTGATAGCATTATGAAAATAGGGAGTACTCAGAGCTAGCCTTACGGTTCATTTACCCATAATTTATACACTCCACAAATTTTTAGAACATTCAATGTGTTTCTTTTTTTATTTTTTTAAATATTTTATTTATTTATTCATGAGACACACACACATTGTGCGTGAGAGAGAAGAGAGAGAGAGAGAGAGAGAGAGAGAGTGAGGCAGAGGGAGAAGCAGGCTCCATGCAAGGACCCTGATGTGGGACTCAATCCTTGGTCTCCAGGATCACACCCTGGGCTGCAGGTGGCACTAAACTGCTGCACCACTGGGACTGCCCCATTCAATGTGTTTCAAACATAAGCGTAGACTCTGAAGATACCGAAATTAAATGACATTGATTCTGTTCCCTACAGCTCAAATTCCACCAAAGAATCAGTTACTTATTTATTTATTTATTTATTTATTTATTTATTTATTTATTTATTTAAATCAGCCTTTTAAGTATACAAAATAGTCTAATTTCCAATTAATAGTTTCTATGACCCAAAGAAATATCCTGTTTTGTTTTCTGGAAAAGAAAGGGTTTACTCTAATGGTAAACCTTAGAATGTGAGCTTGTGACTGGCACAGTGAGAGTTTTATTTTCACTGAGTTGTGAAAACAAAATGAAATCTATTAGTTTTTAGTTTCTTGGATTCCATAAATGGTGGGGAGAAAAATGCTATGAGGTTGATGGATATTTCACATGTAATATATGAACCAAGATATATCAATTAAGGAATTTAGTAGTCAATACTGAACAGGTCTACCAAGTTAGAAAAAGTAATTAGCTAGCACAATATGAATAATTACATATAGTGAAATAACTACCTGAACTGTAAAGGCTAAAAAAGAATTGTTATTGTATTCACTATTTCTTAACTAATTCCTTGTCCGTTATAGATGGTGTGCAATAGTCCTCCGCTAGTCAACAAGGTGATGTCCCTGTATATGGTGGGCTCTCCATAAAGATGTGTTAACTGACAAAGAAGTTATTCTCGATCATTTTATTTCTGCATTCCTGTTTCATACTTTTTCCCACATAGCCCAAATGTAGTCCAAATTTTTAGGATCATATCCTGTAATCTTCCTATAATGGCTGCAATATGAAGATTGGCTTCCACTCCTGACAAAGTACATCACTTAAGATACAAATTCAAGAGTACACAGAAGTTTACCTCTGAATCGATATCATCTTGGTACTAGTGTCTCATACATATTCACTTATTTGTCTTGTCTGAGTGTTCTTCACCTGATGGTCGCTTGTTCCTTTTTTGCTTCTCTGAAATTTATTTACTTGCTTTGGTGAATATACCCTCCTACTTCGTGACTGCTTGTATAACTGGAAACGATTGTACAGTTTGTCTCTGGCGTCTTTATATTCTTTGTTTTTAATCGCTTATCCAAAAGCTAAAAAATGCTCCTGTCTATTCTTATTCGTAGCTTTGGTTCACCAGTCCTCTGCCACCTGATGCAATCCACAGCCATAAGACTGACAGAATTCTTGAGTGATTTTATAAATTCTGACTACCACCAAAGTTAAATTGTATACTTTCAGTGGGCACAATGAAATATATATCACCCTATATATTTATATACAGCTTAACAAATTTCATGGGGAAAGAATAAGCATGTCTAAAATTCATGAGATAATAGAGACATTTATTTTCCATATATATATGTATTTTGAACAATATGCAAAATACAGACTAGATATTTTTGTGATATATGTATTTCAAGAATAAATTACATACTCAAATATACCTTAAGAGTCCTTGGTAAGCATTCATCAATACAATCAATGCTAATTTTAAGCAAATGTTTCTTAGGCTTTCATGGAGATATGAGTTAAATGGAAAAATCAAATAATCCCTTATCTGCTTCATATGATATTTCTCTATCTTACTACCTACCAAGAGCATTATGAAAATCTATGTAAATTTCTTTGTGTGAAGCTATGATGTAACCTTTTGGTGCTTAACAATATGGATGTAAAAAGTTTTTTATTGTTTAGGGAATGGGAGAAATTGCTGATTCTTTTTCTTAGAGGTAGAATGTTATATTATAAACCTCTCTGAATGTGCGAGATGGCTTTCAAATACTACAGTTACTTTTTCATGGCCACTGTCAAAAAATATTTTGTGTCATAGAATACTTTATTTAAGGTACACAACGTGCCAGAGTCAGTAGGTGAACTGAAAAATTAGTCACAGAGAACACCAACAAAGAGTCCTAGTTGCTAAGACAATAAATCTTCTGATGTAAGAAACAACTGACAAGTGTTGAGGACAAAAATACTCAATTTTATGATATCTGGGTCGATGATAATTCCCATTAACTAATAATAACTTTGTTTAGAAGAAAGTAACCTCTTCTTGTGTATGAGGGGACTTGAACTGAGCAGGCTTAGTATCTGCCTATTTTTCATAAAACATTTAATTACTAACTAATCCACACTGTAGTTTCAGTTGGATTACTTTTGCTGTGTACACTCCACCCCCAAACTTAGTAGCTTAAAACAACCTTTCATTTACCTCCTGATTCAGTTGGTCAGAAATGTGGGCTGGGCTCAAATGATGAATCCTCTGCCTCACTCGTTCATGCTCTTTGGTTGGTCGACAGGTTGGCTAGGGCAGGCTGTTCTGGTGGGGGCTACACTGGAACATTTCATTTCTGCTTTCTGTGGTCTCTCATATCTCACCAAGCTTGTGTGAACTTTTTCCAAGAGCTTTGAGGAGAGAAAAGTTCTACTCGCAAATGTTCTTCAAACTTCTGCTTGTACTTAATAGCATTTTATTTTTAAAAGCAAGTCACATGGCTGATGCAAGATTGTGGGAAACCACAAAAACTTACTCAGAGGATGTGGACATAAGAATTTGGGGGCCGTTTTTGCAATTTACCCCTGTACCAGGAGGGATGCTTACTTTGGCAGTAAACTAAAACGTTGAGTTATCTGCTTGCCAGATTTTTCTTAGGTAAATCATTAATTAAAATCTGGATCTGGTAGGTCTTGGCCCAAAAATCTATTCCTGCATGTATTATCAATCAACTGTGTTACACTGGGCAAGTAAACTGCATGTTCAGTATATCAGCTTCCAATTTATAAAATAAGGGTACTAGATTTCAAGGCCCCTATGAACCCTTAAAGCTCTGATATTTTTAACTCTAGAAAATATTTCATAAATACTTTCCATAAGCAAGTCTCCTTGTATACAAAATGAGACACTATGGGGGTGCCAGGGTGGCTCAGGCAGTTCAGCATAGGACTCTTGATTTTGGCTCAGGTCATGAGCTCAGGTCATGGGATGAAACCCTGCCTGAGGTTGTGAGCTCAGAAGGACGTCTACTGAGATTTTCTACTCCCTTACCCACTGCTTGTGTGTGCACACCTGTGCGGGCATGCTCCCTCTGTCTCTCTCTCCCTCCAATAAGTAAATAAATCTTAAAAAAGGAGGGGGGGAACACTACAAGGAAATATAAAAGATTGATGTTGATATGAAGAAGTTTGAAATCTAGTATTAATCATAATAGTTACATATTAGAATATTAGAAAGCTGTTATCTGTACATACATGCTCTAATTTAATACTCATGAAAATCCTGACAACTAATGTTCATTGGCATTTTCGATATAAGGAAAAAGACACACAAAAGAACAAATAATTTGTTTGAAATCCCATATTTATGAAGTGATCTTGGCTAGGATGTAGATCCATAGTTCTTAATCATTACATTATATTTTCTCTGGGCCCATTGAGCTCAGACACATGTGTGCCCAAAATATACCAAACATATGTATAAAATATATCAAACATATTTAAAACACATATAAGAAGACAGGATAAGTCCAAGTGCACAGGATATAAGGAGTTTTATGTGCCAACAGGGAAGTATGAATCAGGAAAGGCTTGATATGTAACTTTAGCTATGAGCTAAGATTGGAGGGAACTGGAGCTTGGGGAACTCAGGGGCAAGTAGAAATGGAGATGAATTCAGCTTTAGGTGAAGAATATAGGTGGTCACTAGTATTTGATGAATGTCCTCTTCATTCTTTCCTCTCTGTTAGCCAATTTTCTACTCTTAATGTCTCCTTCCATATGAAGGACTCTTGATTGGAGGAATATTCTTGCCCTCTTTCTAACTATTTCTCTGTTGCATAAGAAGAGTTACTCATCTTATTGGTGAATTTCAAATTTTTAGTTTGAGGAAGAGGATCTGCCAATTCAAAGCAAAAGAGCTATGTCCTTACAGAGAAAATGCTGGTTTTCAGTGCTGTACTGTGAAGTGGTACAGCAGTATGCGGAATTAAAAATACCATAGTAGTATCAAAACTGTGGCATGTTCTCTAATCTAGATTTTATCTGTGTAACAATTGGTATTTTGTTTTCCATCTACATACCTCGTTTATCTGTCTCTCAGTTAGTCCAAAATTTAGCAAAGGGATTTCATCAGCTTCTTTGAAGCACTCATGAAAGCCACACCAGAGCTCCTCAGTTTCATACCATCTCCATCTAAGAGAATGATTTAACCTGAGACCTTAAAATCCAAATGTAGGTTCACAGTAAAGATGAGCTGATACACCATTTGGGACAAGTTTCTTTCTCTGGTTGGAAAGCAGATTCACTTGATACAAACACAGTTACTGTGGAGAGTTACATTATAAAAATTATTGGTTAATTTAACATGACTAGAGTTTTTTTTTAAGATTGTATGTATGTATTTATTTGACAGAGTGAGAGTGAGAGTCAAAGCAGGGGAGTAGCAGGCAAAGGCAGAGAGAGAAGCAGGCTCCTGAGCTGAGCAGGATGTCCCATGCTGAGCTCAATCCCAGAACCCTGGGATCATGTGCCAAAGGCAGACACTTAACCTACTGAGCCACCCAGCCACCCCTCAACATGACTAGCTTTAAGCATAATTTATTGGGCGCTCAAGAAAAACTCCATGAAGCATAAATGGGTTACATAGTCAGTATAACCAGGCAAGACGAGCAACGGACTTGGATATGGGGGGGGAAGTAAGTGCAGATTAGCATCAGTATACATAGAAGAATTTACTTTGCTTCTCCTGAGATGTCCGTGTGTGTCCTACAGGCTTGAGATAAGACAAGTGAGAAGATACAGATTCATGTATATTTAGTGTATTTACAATGGCAATGACTAAGTTAGTGGAGAACACGACTTCTCCAAAAGTTCCCTAGATCCTTTCCTAAGATGGAACTAGCTAAATAACCTTTGAATCTACATCTACTTATTGTTTACATACAGCTTTTTGCATTAACATTTCATAAGCAACTTCCGAACTGATCTAACCAATAGTAGTGTATGAGTTTGTTCTCAGTTGGCTCATAGCTCTGCTCATCAATCAAGCTAAACTGCCCTTGGCTCATCTCCCTATTGTGATTACAGGAGGATAAATCCTGAGCAGTCCTCACTATCTCATCTTCTTTTCTACAATATCTCTTGAAACCACTGATCTGATATACTATATTTCTCACTTACCAAAATTAAAATATTTTCTTCTCTTGATACAACAAGATTTCTCTTCTGATGGTTATTATTCAACCTTCCTGCAAAATTAGCATGTATCTTTTAGAATTTATTAAGTCCCCTAAGGAAAATACCCTCTCTTTATATTTTTTTAACATTTCATTTTCATAAATCACTACTCATCATCAACGTAACCTCATATTATATTAGTAATGCTGAGATGTAATGATAAGATATACTTTTGGACATGAACCTGTATGGACACTCAATCACACTGTAAATAAAGTAGGCTCAAATACGAACCCACCTTAATGTTAAACACTCACCTTGAAAACGTAGATATCCAAGGCCCATTTAAATAAATTATTTTATCTTAAATTTGAAGATAAAAGATGATAAAGATAATAATTGAAAAAAAAACAAAAATAGTATGGTATTCATGAATGATATCACTTTGATATGATGTATTTAATAAGGAGACCACAAGAGTCTTACCAAGCAGGTTTGTTTCATACTAAAACCTGAAAATATGTTATGTATTTGATTCTTCTTCCTGCCATTAAGTATTTGAGAATCCCCTAGACTCTCAAGCCTGGAATGATAAAGTGAAACAATAGTGTTAGAGAATTTGCATCATGATTCTAACTTTAAATCATTGAAAAAGAAAGAGTAAATATGGAATTTTACAAGCTGTCACATCAATTTGCCATTTTCCATCTTTATAAATGCCCTTGAGCCTGTAAAAAAGCAAATATTATTTAGAAGGAAGAATTCTATGCCTTATTTCTATAGTATGAGATTCAAAGGAGAAAATGATTAAATTGTCTTATAGCTGACAGTTAAGTCACTTTCTAAAAATTAGCTAATTGAAGAGTCCTACTAAATGAGTGTTTAGATATTTACCCTGAGTCATTTACTATGAGTATCATGATGTTAGGGCAAGGATTCAGAAGGTCAGTTTATTTTTGTCCTATGGAAAATACCCTAGGAATGAATATCAAAGGAGGAGAAATATAATAATTCAGGTGCTTTTGTGATAAGCCAATTAGAAATGCCCACCCCCCTCAACCTGTGATCTGTTCAGTTTTTTGGTTCTTTAAATATTGCCTAAAATTGTATTTGAAATAAATTTGTTGTGGTTCTAACCAACTCAGGCATTGACATAACCAAAAATGATTCTTTTCCTTTTGCAAGGATTGCATTAATGGCAACAGACAAGTTGTCATAAAAGATTTTCTTGCTGTCCTTTGGTGCATCTAATGTAGAGACATATGCACTAATCAGTGTCATTGTTTGAACTCCCTCCAGCCTCAATTTTAATGTCTTAAGCCTGAGGCTGACCATCTGGCTCAAAAATAAGTCTTTTCACCTTCTAAAAGGTCACAGTCTATCTTTAGTTACACTTTTAAAACTGCTTTAAGCCCATGATTTAAGTACCTAGGTGACTTTCAGAAATGATAAATCTTTCCTGAGAATGAATGTGACTTGTTTACTGAGGAACAAAACAAAGCAAGTCAATGTATCCAAATACATTTAATATGTTGGAAGAACATATCTTTAAAATGATAGAATCCTAGATTTGTGGATATACTTTTAATTATTTTCACAAGTAATGAGGATGAATCAAAATCACTAGTAATGAATCTCTAATGCTAAGGGGGATTCTAAATGAGTACACTGTGGCATTTTCTTATCAGATAGCTTAACTTTAACCACCAATAATCAATAAGGAAAAAATGAAAGAAATCTATATATAGATATATAAGCATAGATATAGATATTTTAGCAATCCATATTTTTAAAACTCAATTTCTGGATTGGAACCACTACAACTATAGATTTTTTATTCTTTTTAGATGTTTTATAATTTATGAATATATACATATTCACATTTCAATATAAAATTCTTGGCATGTAAGAAAACAGAATTTCCTCTTTTTGTATTCTGGGTACTATTTATTAACCAAAGAGCACTGAAGTTAGTAAAAAAAAAGACAAATGAGTCTCAGTTGTAAGTTACATTTTCCTTCAAAAATTTAAGAAAATGAAATGAAATAAAACCTTTTTCCAAAAATCATTATGTTCAAAGTCTAAAACACCAAGTCTAGATTAATACTTCACTAAGTGCCCAACGTGTGTTCAGGACCTGAGGGCTTTAAGTTGTTACTCCAGATTCTCCCAATCTTTAAATCACTCTGGTCTGAAAAAGGCAACAATCAGAAGATGTGCTCTTTCAAATCTGTAGATTGTGTAATTGGCACAAAAACTCTATTCTGGATGCCTACAAATCTACAGCTATGTCTTTCCCCCTCCTTTCTATATTCTCTGACTTACACTGAGTTCTCTGTGTGAGAGTCTCATCCTGATCCACATCCAGTGTAGATTCTGATGATTTGTTTGGTTTTGCCATTCTCGTTTCAATGAGAACTGATTCTTAGATACCTAAGACTGTCCCAATAAAATCTAATTTAAGTTACCTCCCTGAATACTGATATTTCTCTGAGCTCCACTCACATTTGTTGGTTGTTTTACTTTTTCTTATTTGTCATTTGCTGTGCTCCTACTGTACATACTGGCCAAGTCTGCAAACAGACCAAACCCCAACACAAAAATGTCTCTAAGAATATATTTTATGAGTATTTTCCTAATATTCTGAATACATGAATATGTTTTTTAGGATAAATATATTTTCACAGGTAATTATAAGGATGTTCCTTCTCATGGGACACAATGAGATTAATGGACTATAAATACCTGAAACTACTATTACACTGTATGTATATTAACTATCAGGCATTTAAATACAAACTTGAAAAGAAAATAGACTGGTGGCAATTTTCTGGGTTTTTTAAAAAGGCAAGTCAGGCCAAGATCTATGTGCCTCTTCCCAAAAGTAAGCCACTTGGAAGGGGTGAAAAGAGTATGTTTTGTCTGTAAAACCTCTGTTGAAAAGTTTCTTGGTTAAAAACTCATCCCTGGTTTTGTTGTTGTTATTGTTTAAATAAGAAATTAACAGAAACAAGTAACTATGAGCATTCCGAATGAGGTAATAGACCTTGGTGACTGGATGCCTTCATTGGATCAACATTGTAAATTTACAATCTTCTTGTTCATCCAACACACAGAAAAACACACACATGCAAACGCTACAAATATATATAAATATATATATATACATATGATTACAACTATCAAAATATAGTCTTATGATTACAACTATCAAAATATAGTCTAGTCATGGAAAACAACTACAACTTTGGATGTTGTTTCATAAATAAACACTTTTCTTAAAAGTGTTTTATGAGAATCTCTAAAGAACAAGTATATTCTTAAAATATATACTTACACAACATCATACAAATTATAAGACAGAAATTTGAATTATTATAAAATGAAAACATGTTTATTTGCATCCAGAGCAATAAAGAAAATAGTAAAACTGTCCAGGAAGACTCCGCTATGAATCTCTCCTAACCTCTATTATCCCTTTCCCCAAAGGTAACATCACTCTAATTTCTAATAAAACAGGTTTACTTTGCCTGTTTAGTACAGAAATGGAATCCCTGTATTAGTTTGTGTCTGTCTTCTTTAGCTTAACATTGTATTTGTAAGACTCACCCACATAGTTTCATGTAGTGGAGTTTGTCTATTTTCATTGTTGTGGAGTATTCCATTGTGTAAAGAAAACAGTTATCCATTCTATTGTTCATAAAGTATTTCATATTCTAGATTTCAGCAATTAATTATAGTAGCTCTGGAGATTCTATAGTTATATTTTGGTCCATATCTATTTACATTTCTATTGAGTTTGTGCTTAGAAATAGAGTTACTAAGCCATGGGACTGGCATTTTTTCAAATTTATGAAATAATTGGCAAATGTTCATTGATAAGGCTTGTATTTAACCTCACACCACTTGTTTAAAGAATCCCAATTGTACCATGTTTTCCTTAACACTTGAAATTTTCATTCTGTTTGATTTCAGCAATTCCAAACAGAGCATAGATGATACCAGTTTTATTTTAGTTTTAATAAAATAAAAATGTTTAATATTCAATAAATATTCTGCAGTTTAGGGAAAGTTGATGTCTTTAAATTGTCAACCCTTTCAGTTTATTAACATGGTACATACAGTATTTAAATCTAGGTCTTCTTTGATTTTTTTCCATATATTTCACATCCCACTCTCCTTTTTTTTCTCTTCTTGACTTATCGTACTGGCTATAACAACCTATATAATGATGGATAAAAGTGTAAAAGTGCCTATTCTTGTCTTCTTTCCTGATGACAGGGGAAACCTTTTAACATTTCACCATTAATTACAAAATTTCTTCTCATTATTGTTTTAAAAATATCCTTTATCAAGTTAAGAAAGGAGCTTTCTTTCCTAAATGGCTGAGTTTTTATTAAAATGATGATGGTGATGATGATGGTGATGATGATGATGATATGATAAAGAAAACTTAAATTTTATCGGTTGTTTTTATGAGAATCTCTAAAGAACAATTTTATTCTTTATTTATTTGTACACTCTTAGTTACCTTTTATTTTCAAAACACTTTCACAACAATAAATATTCTCTTACAATGTAATTTATAGTAACACCTTTTTTCTAGAATAAAAACATGTCTTTTCCTATTTAGGTAGCTCTTAGCTTTTTGAAGTTGAGATTCAATACATTTACTAACACAAAAAACACTACTCCCAACATCCAGTTCAATATAATTTTGTGCACCTTAATATTTTCCTTAAATTTTTTCTTGATATAGACATATTTAGTCAGATCATATATATGTTTAATTCTTTATTCTAGTACTGTGAAATTTCTCCTAATAATAATTATACTAACTTCCCCTTCAGTCAGAAGTATCTGAATCTATTCTATCTCCTTATGCAGTTATTGCACTTTAAATATTTTCAGCATGCTATGTGAAATTGGTATCTCATTTTAATTTTCATTGTACAATAGGCTTTTTAATTGCAGAAAGATAGATATACAACTATTATTTCTAGAACTATTAATATTAAAGTTTGGCTTATGAAAGAGATAAATCTGTAAAATAGGAAAAAGAACAGCTTGTTGCTTCAAACTAATGGGGGTGATGGTCTCACTATAAATAAGTTCAAAGCATCAAATACTTTCAATCTGGTTCCAAATCAAAATTTTCTCATTTATCATAAATGATTATACAATATCTAAGCTATATAAACAAAATTTCTTTTAAGAAATTGTCCTTAATCAATCTGCAAATAGAATTACATTGTAAAATTACAGTTGATGTGCAGCATATGTCCACCTTTAAATACAAAACACTTGAGGTAACTTTTTACTTTGCATAGAGAATATTTAAGATTTTAAATATTTTACATAAAAGACCAATGAAGTGGGGAGCCTGGGTGACTCAGATGGTTGAGCATCTGTCTTTGGCTTGGGTCGTGATCCCAGGGTCTTGGGATCGAACCCCACGTCCAGACTCCTTGTTTGGCGGGAGTCTGTTTCTTCCTCTCCCACTTCCCTTGTCCCTCCCTGCCTGTGCTCATTCTCTCCCTCTCAAATAAATAAAATCTTAAAAATAAAAATTAAAAAAACCCCAATGAGTATGTATGTATTGTTCACATTTCAACACTAATAAGTTGTTTATATCATTCACAGTACTCATTCTTGTTCATGTTCATGGGACCATGAAATGCTTCAATTTAGTCCTTTTTAGATTAGCATTTATTTCTCAATTATCTGGTCACTTTTGCTATTACTCCATAGGTGATTTCACAACAGAAATGCTGATTAAGCAAATCCACCTGGCCTCCACCTGAACCACAAACTATATCCAGGCGTAATTTTACATTCTATGTTAAATATGAAACTCAAAGTGCAATTTAATACCTTCACCAAGTGTAGAAGGATAACGTTGGTAATTTATAACTCTTTTTGATAGAGAAGAATATTATATAAAATGTTAGGGGTGGTTCCCAGGTGCTATAGTTTCACAGTGATTTATAATATGATGTTGTTTCCTTGTCTTTTATTGCAGGGAGTTAGATAGGAAAAGATTGATTCTGCTACTATTGTATTTAATCAAGATTTTTAGAAAGTGAAAGACAGCTGTCACTTGCTACATGAAATGCATAAAGAAAGAAACCTTTGCTATTTTTAGATACTCAATTCAAAGAGCTTTTTATTTCCTTCTGTGAGATACAGGCCCTTGACACTATGATCGCATTTTTTAATGGATCTACTTTGTAAATACAAACCAATAAAAGCTTTGGAAATAAAATACAAAGCTTTTCCTCATGTAGATAAAACGACAGTCACTGTAGTAAGTGGTCACTTAATAGTTATAATGATTATGGACATTTCATCATATGAAATTTTCTTGAATCACAGTTTTGGTTTTCTCCTGAGATCTGTCCCTTGGAATTGAAGAACTTGTATACTAAACATTTGTTGTATAATGTTTTGAGCTCCATAAGAATAAAGTACTAACTGTGTCTAGGCATGCTTGGGGAATGTATACTACACAATGACATGCAGAGCATTACTCATTACTCATGGGCCTTTGGCCACAGTCTAGTAAAACCTCCCTATAATTCACAAGCTATCGAGACAATTTTTTGGTTTCCTCAGATGGATAACACATGGTCATTTCTAACTCTGCAGTTCTAGCCAAAGTATTTTAAATTATTGCCAGAGGAGCCACTGGCAGTATGATTTTCTTAGAATTTAGTTTGGTTGTATGACTGAAGACTTTAAAGATAAACTTCTACCTAAAGAGTAAGTGTCTCAGAAGTTAATTGGCACTATGCCAGTGTTTGTTTTTACTAACAAAATCTCCATACATTTAATGCTTTAGGTTTTTTGGTTAAATCAGTATGTATATAACTTTTGGATATATCTTTTTTAAATGATTTTGAGCGATGAGAGAGAATGTGTGGCAGAGAGAAGCAGAGAGAGAAAGAGAGAATCTCAAGCAGACTCCCTGATGAGCACAGAGCCAGACACTGAGCTCCATATCACCACCCTGAGATCACAACCTGAACCAAAACCAAGAGTCAGGTGGTTCAACTGACTGTGTCACACAGACGCCCCAGATGTACTTTTGCTTAGTCTTATTCCTATGAGTTGTTTTCATTTATACTTACAAATGTATTAGGTGCCTAAATGAATGCATATTCACTAGTGTTCTTGTTTTTTTTCAACTAATTGGAATAGATTTGTCCCATTTCGGGGTTCCCTTGATGTTTTAAGATTATCCTATTACTAGATCTCAGCAAGAGGTACAAATTCATTTCACTATTTTACATTTCTACCAGAAAATTATGAGAGTTCCAGCTGCTCCACAGCATTGTTAGCAGTTGTTGCTGTTTCTAATTTAATCCAGATTGATGAGTTTGTTTTGTACTTTTGGGTTATTATTTGATTTTTGTGAATGATTAATGATATTAAGAAACATTTTGTATTCTTTATGGCTTTAATTTAGATCCTCCATAATTTATTTTTTAGTAAACCTATATATAGGTTTACTTGATGCAAGTTTTTCTTTAAAAAAAAAAAACAAGATATGTATAGTGAAATATTTTCTCAGTCAGTGATTTACCTTTTTAGTATCTTACTGGTGCCTTTTAGTGGACAGACCTTTATACTTTTTGTACTGATTTATCAGTGTGCCTTTTATTGTCTGCGCTTATTGTTTCATGGTGAAGAAAAATCTGCATGGGGCCCCTGGATGGTACAGTTGGTTGAGTCGCTGACTCTTGATTTTGGCTCAGGACGTCATCTCAGGGTCACGAGATTAAGCCCTGTCTTAGGCTCTGTGCTCAGCACAAAGTCAGCTTGAAATTCTTTCTGTCCCTCTCCCTCTGCCCCTCCCTACTGTGCTTTCTCTCTTTCTAAAATAAATAAATAAATCTTTTTAAAAACATGTATATATATATGAAGCTATTTTCCTGTAATTTTTATGGAAGCTATATATTTTACTTTTCACATTTAGATCAATGAACTATCTGGAATTTTTTTTTTTTTGTATGATGTGAAGTAATGATCAAAATGGATTTTTTTCTCTCATATGTACACACCCATGGATGGAGTCTGATTTGTTGAAAAGACCATCACTTTCCAAATTCACTGCTCTTTCATCTATTTTGTAGTCAGATGGCCTTTGTGGAGGTGTTTTTTTGATTCTCAATTCTGCACAAGTAGTCTATCTATCCTTGAATGAATGTCATACGGTTTCAATTTCTATACTTTATAATAATTAATATTTTCAAGTGCAAGTCCTTCACTGTTCATTGTCTTAGAATTTTCAAGGCCTCTTTCAATTTTCAATTTTCTTTTAAATTCTAGAATTATCTTATTTCCAATGCCCCATTCCTACACCAAGAAAAACAAAAGAACAACCTTGTGGTATCATGATGGAGATTGCAATGAATCTCAAGATCAGTTTGAGAAGAATTAGCATTTTAACAATTTTAAATCACCCAAAACATCAATTTGGTATCCTTAATTTATTTTTCTCAAATATCTTTTATTATACATATTCATAGATATTTGATCGTTTTTTGATCTTGCAAGGGATTTTTTTAAAACTCTTATTTATTAAGGTATGATTTATAGACAGAAAATTCACCCTTTTTAGATATACACTTTGATGAGTTGAGACAAATGTATAAAATTATGTGATAACTAGCTCAATTAAGATATAGAATAGTTCCATCTCATGAAAAAAACTTTATTTGTATCACTCTATGGTTAACCCTACTCCTTGTTCTTAGCCCACGATAATCCCTGACCTAACCCCTATTCTGTAGTTTTGCCTTTCCCAGAATGTCATGTAAGTAAACTCATACGGTATATGGTCTTTGGTGTCTGACTTCTTCCACTGAACATGATGCTTGTATCAGAAATTTTTTCCTTTATAATGCTCAATAGTATTCTATTGTATGAAAACAATTTGCATGTCCATTCATCGGTTAATGAATGTTTGAGTTGTTTGCAGTTTTGAGCTATTATCTGTAAAGCTTGCATAAACATCCATGTGGACATATGCTTTCTTTCTCTTGTACCATATGGTAAGTGTATGTTTAACTTTATAAGAAACTGCCAAGAAGTTTTTTGAAGTCACTATATACCCTTTTGCATTCCCATCAGCATGTGAGTTGAGGTCTTCAGCTGATGTGCTTCTTTGCCAGCATTTTGTCTTCTGGTTGCTGTTGTTTTTAAAATTTTTAACCATTCTTCTAAGAGCACAGTACATCTGGCTGTGGTCTTAACTTACTATACCTAAAGACTAGATGTTGAACACCTTTTCTTATTGTTATTTGCCATCTATATCTCTTCTTTGATGAAGTTTCTGTGCAAATCTATTGACCCCTTTTTTTACTGGATTGTTTTTCATCTTACTAATAACTTACAGGCATCCTTTATATACTTTGTATATAAATTATTTAACGGATATATGTCTTATGACTGCAGGTTCACAGCTTGGTTAGCAGAGTTTAGGGTGGATTTTAGCTTCCATTTACTCCATCAGCCAGATTTAACTGTGCAGGGAACATCCTGCAAAATGTATACAGCAGCCATTGGATATTTTTAGAAAAGTAACTCTATAAGTTTATGATACTGTTCATTTCTCTTTAATCTACTATATCCTGAAAAGCAGTGTGGGCATTGTTTTTTTTTTTTTTTTTTGGTCTTTGTTTTAATTTTAATTGAAGAGAGGGAGTTTATGAATGAGAGAACAGATTTCAGTGATAGGAGAGTACACACGATACCAGGGTTAGAAGGCAGCAAATTTACAAAGAACTCTTAGGTTTTCATAAGAATGGATTAAGTGGATTTGGGCCAGTTAATAGTTACAATTCTAAGGAGGTACATCATTGGGATTGTTTCTGTTTCATTACAAAAATATGTATATTGTTATGTAAATCTTCTCTATATGAGACATATTAAGCATTTTCCTGGTAATCCCATGTTCAGTTTAATGACCTTAGTGATTTAAACCAAAAACATGAAGCTTTAAATATGATATTATACCATTTTTATATAAGTATAAGGTCACTTGAAAATTATTCCTTTTAATACTAATTATACAAATATATCCCATAAAAACGTGTCTCATATTTTTCTTCTTTTAAATTTGTACTACTATTTGGCCAAGCAGAAATTTTAAAATAAATTGTTAATGTTCATTTTCTTTAACTTTATAATTAATCTATATAATACTTTTTTTTTTTTGACCACCTAACTAAGATCCTTGCTAGAATGTCTTCTCCACCGCACCACCAACCCCAGGACTCATTAGCTATTTCAGGAAAATAAAACATGGTAGAGCAGCTTAATAGAAGTATAACAATCATGATTTATGAGTTCTGTAATTCAGGTCAAGCTAATAGCAAATGGTATATTTTTATTTCTGTATGTACTCACATACTGTATACTATATTTAAAAACAAAGTAAAAGATAAAGTGTTTATTTAAATATAAACAGGTACTCACACATATTCTGGGTAATGATCTTTTAACTCTATGTTACCCTCTGACCAGGGCTGAGATATACACTGAATTTCAATTAAATTTGAATCTCAGATAAATACATTAACATGTGTGTGTATATATATATGTGTGTGTGTGTGTATACACACACACACATCCATGCAATGTTTAGGACATATATGTAGTACAAGCTCTCCTCTAGGTTTGACTCAACTCCAGACACATTGGACCATCAACTGTTTCTTAATATCACAGGTCTTACTGAATCCCAAATTTGGTTGCCTATTTCTCTAAAGGCCAATACGCAGTGATGACTATTGATTAGAAAAGGAATTTGAACTTTATTCAGAAGGCTCGCAATCTGGGGAGAAGATAGGTTTCGTCTAAAAGCCAGCTCCAAGTTTTCTGCTTAGCCAAGGGGGTTCTAAAGGGACAGGGTGTTGTTAATCAGTGAGGGGCAGAGCGGCTTGTGACCCTTCCGGATTCCATGTAGATTTAGTGGTGCCTATTCAGTTTTCAGTGCTTGCAATGGTGCAAGAGGTCTAATTCCTGTTCTGTGACATGTGAGAGCTTTCTGTTCTCCTAAAAAGAAATGTCAGATTTATAAATACACAAGCAGAGTTAATAAATCTATAAATACACAAGCAGACTTAATAAATCAAGCATGTAAACTTAAGTACATCTATTAAAGATCCCAGGCTAGTTATGAAGCAAGGCAGCCTCACAGGCATATGTACCTTAAAGCCTTGTCACCTTTTCTGATATACTGAATGTTCTTTACCAGAATCCACTTTTACTTTCTTCCAATCTCTACTCCACCACTTTCTCAGTGTGAGACCTGTTTTCACCGTGTTATTTACAACTGCATCCCCTACCCCTCATCTTGCTCTACCTTTTTGTTTTTTCATGATACTTATCAAAAATCTTCTTATAATTATTTTATTTCCTGTTTATTGACTATCCTTGCCATAATGTGAGATCCATAAAGGCAGAGATTTTTCTGTTTTGTCTGTGACTATAGCCCAAACATTTAGGCCCATAAGAGACACCAATAAACATTTATTAAATAAATTAATGAGTGTACAAATAATGATCTAAACACTTAGAGAAAAAAGGTTTGCTCTTTTTGATTGGAGATATGTGGATTTGCATGATGCATAGAAAAATTATTACAAATCTACTAAAGTAACATCCAGAATATTTCCATGAATATTTATTTGAATGCCATTCTGATATTTTTATTTTTAAGCTTGGGTCATAACTCAGCTTATTTTTCCACAGCTGCATTTTTTAAATTAGTTCAAAAATATTCTGAGAAAGCTTTTCTCATTTTAGTGACAATACATATATGAATAAAGTTTGTAATGACCTGGGAATATTTTGTAAGGTATATAGTATTAATTGCCTATGAACTATTTTATATGGTGGTCTCTTAAACACCAATACTAGGCCGCCTATTAAGCCATCAACATGTTACTTTGCTTCTATATATCATTTTACCTCCCTTTTATTGAAACCATAAAGATTTTGAGGATCTTCACTATATTCCACATGAAAAATATGTAATTATAAGTACTAGTGTTAGGAATAGTTTAGCTGCTTCTGACAAGTATGGCATTAAAAACCTTAGGACAATGTTGAATCATATAAATGAGTGTATTTTCCTTTGCCCTGGTTGCTAAAAGCTCAGACAAATTTATGCCATGATGCGGACATTGGGCTAACATAGTAAGCTCTCTGATCCCAACTTCTTAATTCTTTTTTTAGTATTTTTAAGTTTTCTTGATTTCTCGTTTAGTCTTAAGATCTTGTAGATATAAATGCATTTTTAAAGCTATGTTCAGGGTTTTTAAGGGAAAAAAGAAGGACATGACTAAACAAATGAAATTAAAGGAAGAGTATAATTTCATCTAGAATTTTCCCTAGGAGCTACCTGCACAACCTGACGGTATACAAGATGTCATCTCTGGCAGACCCATTTGTCCCCACTTATTCCTTAATGTTGCCCCACAGCTTTACTCAGGGACTACATGCAACCCCATCAGATATAGCAATTATCATAAAATCAGTCTACATAATTCTAAAAATGGATAGAAAATTTGAAAATCCCAAAGCACAGCTATCAGTTTCTACAATTTCAAACCTATTACTGGTTATGTAGCTGGTATTCCCATGCAGTGGTTGAGTTTCAAACTACACTCAGTAATCCTAGTGCCTTAAGAGGCATGACTCTTCAATCATTTTATTTCCCATCCAGGCTTCTTATACTCTTTTATGGATGATATTTATTCAAGAAATAGCTATTTAGCTACTATTAAAACCCTCCATCATTCTAAGCCATTTAGACATGAATTGGTCAAATCTTCAGTTCTCCAATTTTGTCTTTACTTCTGTTTGACATTTTTCTTACAAGTAATAATGCCTTATTTTTTATTCACTCTCCTTTTCCTGACCAGAACCGATGAAATTAAACATCTGAAAGTCAGCAATGCTAAGGATTTTGTAAACCCACAAGACACATTTTATTTTCAATTTTGTAATTAAGACAGCTTTTCACCCTGAGATTTAAATTGTATGACTCAGATAAAAAGAAAAATTTTTCATTTTTAGTAAAAAGTGTGTGACCCCAAACCATAAATCATACTTATGGGGCTTAATTTACAAGACCATCATCATTTTTCCTTCACTTTTAGAAAGCATATCTAGCAAAGAAGTTAAACATTATAGCTTTCTGTGTATTTGTGAAAGGGTTTATGTCCATTAAACTCTGGGTAAGAAGTACATAATAAATATTTTTAAAATCTAAACTTTTCAAAATGTCAAACAACAGGTTAAGTTGTTAAATAATTTTCTACTCAACCCATTACAAAATAATAACTATAATTTTTTATTCTGAGCATTTCCACTCAATTTTCTCTTACCACATACCACATCAAAAATCTAATTACTCATTGGGTATCAGAAACCACTAGCTCATCTAGAGAAAATGTTTAAATATGAATTAGCTTTCTCTCTGGCCAAGACTTTCCTTGCTTACTATATGATAGACAATATATTTCTGGCACAATGTCAAAATTTATGCCTTGAGGTTGATTTGATCTTGCAATTTAGGACACACCTGTGCCCTAAACCCAGTGTAGCATTGTTTCACCATGTCTGGCATTATTGTTTTACAGGTCTCTTCATCTCTCAACCCAAATGTGAAAACCATCATGAAACCCTTAGGCAATTCATTTGTTCCTCTTCAGTGCTCTGATAATGTTGAGTATGTACTTCTATTTCAATACTCATGACACTGTAATTGTATTATAATTTTCATTAATATGTTTACTGAAAACTAATAAAATACAGAGCATTTCTGTGAACTGGCTAAATAGTGACAAATAAGACAAAACCCCTATCACTGAGATGATTGCATTGACTTCGAATTCTTTATTTTTATTTACATCATCAAATTCTAAGCCTATTATGGGCAGATATCATGGCTTACTATTCATTTTTACACTTGTGGTATTAGTAAGTTGGTACACATACAGAGTACAGAAAACATTCAGTAATTAAAAATATGGATGACTGGTTGGGAAAATGAAGTAATGGAGGTATCTGAAATCATTTTACAGAAGTTAACATTACTGTAGACAGCTCTAGAATTGAGAGTATTTGAATAAAAATACATAGTTGGAAGGGAAGAAAAGCCTGGTATTTGGTCTATAACATAGGCATCTGTGATATTTTGCAAATTGGCACAGGGTCTCACAATCATTATATAAGACAAAAACCTCTAAATTGTAGTTAAAACTGTCAAAAAATAAAATAAAAAATTAAACTGTCTTAACTCTTACATTAAAAAAAAAATTGTAGTTACTTCTCCATAAGGCTTGATGTGAGATTGATGTTTGTCACTCTTACTTCTACAGCCACTGAAGAGGGCTGTGCAAACCACAGAGCATCATTCTTCCAGATTAACTAGAAGCACTCCCACACAATGTTGGTTAAATAGTCGAGACAAGCCCTCCATTTATGGGGGACAGGGGGTTGAGCACCATCCCAGAAACGAATTCTGGTTGTTTGTACTTTTTTTGGAGGGAGGTTAACTGGGATCTGATTTTTTTCTCCAAATCAATTCAGAAAATGAAAACAATAAAACACCTATCACATTAACTTTTGACTCTGGGAGCAGCTCTTTAGCTTTAAATTTGCCAAAGTTATCTTCAGTGTCTTTGGTCCAAAGAACCCTGAATTGATAGTGTACAACAGTAAGGAAAGTAGGTAATCAGATTTTTTTTTAACAGATTATTTAAGGGAGGGAAAGACTCTAAGCAAATGATAAAAAACAAGTTCAAACCATGGGATCCCTGGGTGGCGCAGCGGTTTGGCGCCTGCCTTTGGCCCAGGGCGCGATCCTCGAGACCCGGGATGAAGTCCCACGTCGGGCTCCCGGCGCATGGAGCCTGCTTCTCCCTCTGCCTGTGTCTCTGCCTCTCTCTCTCTGTAACTATCATAAATAAATAAAAAAATAAAAAAAAAAAACTGGGACACAGATGTGAGAACAAGACAAGTGGCATCGAGAGCAGATCAGATTAGAAGCTGTTCGGAGAGATAAATATTTAAATCAAAATACTGCTGTACACATTTTATAGTTATTCCTTTAAAGTTTATAAAGTTGAACTGAGTTTCTGTACATATATAGACCCCCCCCCCTATTGTGTTGATTAAGTACTTTGCAGTAATCACTCAGCTTCATAAAAATCTCGAAAAGTTCCCACAGGTATTGGTGAAGATCGACGTCTAGATCGGGTTGGTGTTATTTAACTATCTCAGTCAATGTTGTTGTTTGTAAGGTGTCAATAACCAAGGACTCTATATTCTGACAGACTTTGGCATAGTGTCTGGATAAGTTACAGTATATGTTCTGAAAAAAAAAAAAACACATGTGAGAGAAAGATAAAATTGAGAAATGCTCTCACATTTAATGGATGATTTGGTAA
Organism: Canis lupus dingo; assembly: GCF_003254725.2. Classification (NCBI taxonomy): domain Eukaryota; kingdom Metazoa; phylum Chordata; class Mammalia; order Carnivora; family Canidae; genus Canis; species Canis lupus. The sequence goes on from NC_064248.1 coordinate 47,472,309, forward strand.
TTTACCCTAGAAAATAATGTTTCTAAGGGACAAGTTAGATCATTGAATAAACTGGGGAAAAATGGGTATCAAGCCTGGAATCCAAACTTGTGCAACATTGTGACCTTCAAACTCATAAAAATCCTATGCCCCATCTTGCTCATTTCACACTTCTCTACAATTATTTTTATCAACCCCAGAAAGTGTCTTTTGAATTAGATTTTAATAAAATTGCTGGATTGTAGCTAACAGTTGAGGATGAAAGGATATTGTCACAATGTTTGTGCACAAACAGAAACCTGACACTATTTTATTTTGCCTTGTAAATATAAGTAAAAATACAGGTGAAAAGCATATGCTAAAGCAATTGGTAAAACTGAATGTACTTTTTTCATGTGATTCTCCCCAGAGACTCCTTAAAAAAAAAAAAAAAAAACTAAATACATACATACATATACCAAAAATCTACTATATAAAACCCTAAATATCAAGCTTACATGCTGTGGGTTAAAGCTAAATGTCAACCCCTGCTTTTACACAAGCCTGACATGTTGAATCAGAATAGTTTGAAGGAACAAAGAGATGAAACATGCACAAGTGAATTTGATTCTCTGACAAAACTAAGAATTTCATACAGATCACTCACTTCTTTATAACATTTTGTGTAGGATCCATTCAGTGCATAGTTTTAAAATAATTTGTGTTTTAAACCTAAGCATAGCAAACAAAGTACATGTATTTATGTTTGGAGATTAAAAGAGAAATGAAAGAAAATTGTCCTCTTTATGAGCATTTGATCTCTGAGGGAGAGTTCTTTTCATTCGTTTATCCAGACTGAATAAATAAAAGTAATAATTTGCTTCATTTAGAAATTATTTACCCCAAAGAAAAATTGGAAAATTTGAAAAAAAAATCTGTCAAATCTAATTTTTCTCTGATAAGTGAAATAAGACAAATTATAATCTTGTGAGTATTAAGTAAGGTATCTGAGGCATATAGCATATGCTCAACAAATGTTGTCCAATTAACCCACCTACAATAAGATAGAAAAGAAACATTATTTTACTGTGATAAAACTACAGCTTAGAAACACATCTAAACTAATTGAATTTGACCATTTTGACATGCTTACTCCGAGTGTTCATTACATTTCAGCCATTAATCATGACACAATAAACATCAAAACTTTAAAGATAAGTCTGATTTATGAATAAAGTGTATTTTCTGATATATGATATCTAGCTAAACGTGTAATACAAAATGCTTACTATTTTACAATTACATCTCACCAATAGGTGTCACTATTGGTGAGTTTAGTGCAAATTCAAATTACTTGTTACTTAATCACACAAAATAATATTAAGAAATGGTATCAAGAGGAATACAAATTGATAATTTTCAAGAAATGAAATGAAAAAAACATTGCAGAGTATGTCTTTTTAAGTAGGAATCATTAAATAATCACAAATAAAGAAGTATAAGCATGAATATTATTGTAGCTGTAATGTAGTATACCCACACCGCTTAATGGCATTTAATTTTACCCTTATACCTGTGAAATAAGGGAAAAAATAGTTTTTTAAAATCATCTGTAATCTTCGACTTCTGGGATAAACATATCACTGAGTGCAATATAGTGTATTCCTTCTCAATTTGGGTTCAGAATGATGAGTAAGTGATACACATACACATGTAGATGTTGTGTGTGTGAGAGAGAAAGAGAGAGATTGCATTAAATGTCAGAATTTACCCTAACTGCTAATTGTCTCTAAGCATAAACTGACTTTTTTTTCTTTTTTATGGCCCATACACCAAAACTATGATATTCTTCACATCTATGCCTTTGCCTCTAGCAATAAATCTCATCAAAAACGGCAGACCATTTTTAAATGAAGCCATCTTGACCAGCTTCCCTTGAGTGTAATTTCTGTCCCTTGGGACAGCCACATCTGCCTAGCAGCAGCCAGCCATCCGCCTCAAAGAACTTAGGAACATCAAGGAGCCTAAATGTCCAAAGATAATCAGAAGAAAGGTCATTATTAGATATCTAAGCAGCACTAACTCACTTCGCTAGCAAAACTCTATTGTTAGCCTCCCTAGAGTCTTACCCAACTAGAAAATTATACCTACCTAAAGGAAAAAGAGGGAGAGAGAGAGAGAGAGAGAGAGAGAGAGAGAGAGAGTTTAGTTTATTAAGGTGGTCTTTTTTTAACCTAAGAATACTTTTTATTAATTTTTCTTGGATGTGAAAGGAAAAAGATCTAGAACAAAAGCTAAAGAAAACAACTCCAATATTCTGGTTAGTTTTCTTGTTCAGACTGTAGAAAAGCTATAGCATGATACTTGAGAATGATGGTTGGCTAATACGGGAGTCTGGGGTATATTTTTTATTAATTTATATATATAACTAATTATTAAAGTTCCCTTACAACTGGAAGTTATTATATAATTGCACTTTTATCAAATTATGTTGTAATTATTTGCTTTTGTTGGGACCATGCTTCTCAACACACATTTTTCTTTCAGATATTCAACTGTTGTCACATTCCTAGTCTGAATGAAATTCTTGACCATTTTATGGTCATGTAAGTGATACACGTAAGTACGGGATTTATCCTTACATTGTTGGTGATGTGCATGTAGCATAATGAAATTTTACACTCTTCTGGGTTGTTCAATGCATGTGAAAATCACTATGTAATGAGTGAAAATGTTTATTAATCGGACCATGTACTTCACTACCACTCAGTGCCATTCTTCAAGATACCAAATGGGAAACGTTGGGCAAACTGCCATCTCTCACTAATTCCTGTCCTCTGAATCAATACCTACCCCCTTCCTTTCCCTCTCAGTTTCTTCCTTCAGAGGCAAGTGGTTAACAGCTTGACTCTAGAGTCTTATTAACTTGACTTTAAAGTCAAGCATTGCCACTCTCCCGCTATGCACACTTTGATTAATTTTTTAACTTCCCTAAGCTTCATTTTTCTCTGCTAAGTAAAATAAGAAGAATGGCAACCTCTTCATTGCCATGAGAGATAAGTAAGGTATTTGAGGCACGTAGCATAGCATGTGGCCTCCAATATGTGGTCAACAAATGAGCAATTACCAATTAATCAAGGAATGTTTACATTCCCCTCCTAATTATTTCTTCTGATGCGTTGTCTCTATAACTTCCAGCTCTTACTAGCTCTCTTATATTATTCTAGTAGTCTCACAACTGGTCTTCTTTTCTTTATCCTTCAATGTTTAAAAACAGTGTGATTCAAAAGCAAATACCTGATTTCATAACTTTTTTATTTTGCATGACCTTCCACCTTCTACTACCATCCTCTTCACGTACCTTCAAAATATTCACATATACTTATTTATAAATCATATACAAGACCTAATATGTTGCAGGAATTATAAGATATAAACAAAATCAGGAAATAAGGTGAGATACATATAATCAGAAAACAATATTTTTCTCCAGACATCCCAGCGAATTATCTTGCATAATTCGTAAGGGGATGTGTCCAAACTTCGAGGCTCCTGAGAAGGTGGCTAGTGAGTTAAAGCTTCTTAGCAAGCCTTTACATGTTATCATACTTTCTTTGCCTTTTACTACCTTTCCCTGAAATGTTAATCTCTAGTAATATAGAATAATTCTGCTGCACAAATCCTGCTGTTTCTAGTCTGGGTGATTTTCCTATTCACATTTCTGGAGCACGTTCTCCAGACTACGCTCACCCTTCATTAACTTTCTCCTTCTTTTGCCACATGCAGATTTTATTATTCTTTCTTCAATATTCCTTTTAACATCATGCATAGTCCTGGGTTATCATTTTTTCACATTATTTTTAATTATTTGGTTACTTCTATTAAGCTTTTAGATTAGATTTCTTACAGGGAAGAAATATTATTTTTTCTTTGTATTACCTAAGAATTACAATTCCATAAACATTTATGGAATTAAATTATTCAATATGTATTTTCTGAACTAACTGAACCATTTGTGAGATTTCATGGACTTCTTTGCACGCTATGTACTAGACGGTGTGTTCAACTCCTACTCATTTTTTAAGACTCAGAGCAAGTATTTCCTCTATAATATCATTTTTGGTTTTTTGATTTTTCAAGGTGGAGTTGATTTTCTCTTCTTGGAATTATTCCTTTAGCTGATACTACATATACTAGTGTTTACCTCCCAAATTGAAATTTTTGCTTTATAGGTCTGATTTTTTTCCCAAGAAAACTTGATTTTATTCAAGTCAAAGACAATGTATCTATTTCTAGCTTGTTTCAACATTGTTTCTTGATTGAATCAATAAACAAAGAAATGAATGAGAAAGTCTTCAAATGATAACTGAATAATTCAAGATTCACTGTCTTAAGTGGTCTCATTTTTCTATTACAAATCTTAAGAGTGTTTGAAATATTTAATTACAGAAGGAAAATATTTTGTGTCTCCATCTGGAGTCAGAAAGATCTAAATTCCTTAAACCCTGGTATATAATATCTGTACATATCAAAAATTTAACATTTATTTTGATGACATATGAATAGAATCAGAATTATATATTTAAGTTTAAAACTTCACTAAAAACATAAATAAAATCATGGAATTTTTTCCCTAACTGTCCCCACATTTGCTTCAAATAAAATCATAATCATCAATACTGTCATCCTGATTATTATTACTGATATAATACTATTATTCACTTAATCTAAATATGGTTGTTGTGAATACATCCGGCCTATTGCTCTTTACAGTTTAAAGGCATATGCAAAGATGAAATTAATCTAAAACCAAATGAGAGATATATTACAACATAATACTTTTTACTCTTTTTTTTTTCTTTGAGTAGCTATAAAAATGGGCACAGTGGCTAAATGCCACGTTTCTTAACACGCTATTGGCCATGTCTCATATAATATTATTGTTCCTGGTGGGCCCTTTAAACTTAATTAAAACGTGCAGTTTTGCTACAACTTAGAAAATAAATCTGACATGCTATAATTCAAATATAAGTACCCTCTTGGTGGCTATCAATAATTGGCGAAGCAGAGAGAAAGGTCTTTTTTCCTCCAAATTGTGCCTTATGAAGGACTGTTATGTGGTAAAATCCCATGTTTTACTAAATTCAGCTGTCTCATGATTTTATCCTTACAGTATAAGTTCTTATAACTGGTACTCTGATATCAGAACATAAGCCAATATATCAGGTTACTGTTTTAAGATAGGTCAAGTTTAAGTCCATTTTTTCCTGAACATCATGTAATTAACCACATAACTGATTAATTAATTAGTCATTGACTGAGTGGTCATAAAATATCATGATTCACTTACTAGGTGAACAACTTTGGACAAATTGCTTAACTTCTCAGCGTCTCCTTTGCTCATCTGTAAACCCTTTCTCATAGATTGTTGTGAGAACAAAAGGCTGGGTTCATAGAAAAGGACATATTTATTTTTTGCTAAATTCTGACCACACTGCATTCAAATCACCATGCTTGTCTTACATTTAAATATGAGTAGAAGAAAAAAAATATGAGTAGAAGAAAATGTAATTTAGGATCATCTATATCAGATAAAGGGTTTTTTTGTGTTTGCCCACTAATGAACAGTCACAGAATTTGAATCCCAGACTCTGATTAATAGCTTTTGAAGACTGCAATTAACATAGGCAAAATTTTGATGGATGGGCCTAAATTTATTTTTCTCTGGATTCATTTGTTGTTGGATGAGTGAGGGTGCTGGTCCTCCTGGGACTTCATTATCCAGGGTGATAGAGTGATAGGGTGATACGTGAGATTTGTCAGACAGAGAGGTGGATCAGAGAGACCTGAGGAAAGTCCACATGCTTAAGCTTGGAGCTTCTGTAGCAGAAAGGAGCAGAAACTGAAACAGGAGGCAGGAAGACAGAAGAGAAGAAACAGTGACTGAATATTGGAGCAGAAAGTTTGGCCATGGATTGCTGCCAAACTTGGTGAATAACTGGCACATTTTTCATGAAAACCAGTAAAAAACAACAAAACACTGAATTTAGAGATGTGGATCATGAATATGACCATGTGTAGGGCAATTTGATTACCATACAAAATATAGTCACATGCCTCAGATGTCAGAGAAGGGAGCATACAGCCCCATTTCATCTCCTAAAGGGTGACAAGTCACTCCTCAAAGGGATGCTGTAGCCAAAGTAATCAGGAAGGATGTCTGGCGGGCCAAACAACAGATGCCACTCCGTGATTTATTTTCCCACAACTGAAGCTAAACTGTGCATATATTAGCACCTGTTCATTTTGCCTATTATCAGTGAGGCGGTGCTAGGATCTCAATGTTGGTGCACTCCCAAAATTCACAGGTTGAGATCCTAACCTTTAAAGGTGATGACATCACTAGGTGGGTGGGGTCGTTGGGAGGTGTTTGCATCATGAAACCCTCATTACAAGGTTAGTGTCTTATAAAAGAAGCTCCACAGAGATCCCTAGCATCTTCCAAGAACTCTGCCATCCAGAAGAGCACACTCGCCTGACATGCTCACTTCCCTGACTCAACCTCCAGACCGTGAGAAATAAATTTGTTTTTTAAAAACCGTTCAGTCTGAGGTATTTTCATAGACAGCCCAAGAGACACATACTGCCTCCTTCTCCTAAAGACTAATCCCTCCACTTGTCTCAATTTTTCCTCCTTCTCCCTTTATAAAGGCCTTGCAGTGAAAAACAAGGAATTCTATCAAAAGCTTCTTAGACCTTTAGGAAAATAAGTCACAAAAAGTGCCTCTCTCTATGAAATCATACCTACCTGGTTTTCATCCTCATTCTTAGATTGTTCCTTCTTAAAATTCTTTACTGCCTCGTTCTCACCCAAGCTGAGAACGAGGCAGTAAAGAGGACTTAGAGGACTTTCTCTGTGTTCAGTCCTGAGTGTCCTTACTGTACATGATCAATCTATCACTTCCTATGATCCTCCGCACACGCCTCTCTTTGAGGGCCACGTCCGTGTACTCTACTACCTCCTGAATATTCCCATACTGATTATTTCCCATGCATCTTCAATTAAATGTCAAAACACAGTGATCAATCCTCAATGACTCCGCCCGGTCGAAACTGCTTTTTTTGTTCCTTGTTTCCAACAACTGTAATTCGCAAAAAACACACACTTGCTCAAGCTAGAGACCTGGAAGTTATTCTCAACATTTTCCTCTCTTCCTTAACTGATCCATCCAAATTTCCAATGATTCCACCAGAAAATATGTCTTGATTTCATCCATCTCTCTCCAGCGTTACTGCCACTAAATCCTTACAAGGTACCATCAACTTACATGTGTGTGACTGTATCATCTTAAATTGGTCTCCCTGTTCTACTCCCACTTCCATTCAATATATTCACCTAGTAGTGACAATGTACCTAAAACATAAATTGGAGCATGCTACTTTTCTGCCCCAAAATCTCTAAATGGATTCTTATTTCATTTCAGAGAAAGAACAAACTCCATATTTTACATGTTTATGAAGATTTTCATGAACTGGCCCTGCCTATTTCTAGTTTCGGTGAATATCCACCAATACAATATACCATCCTGCCAATAAAGTCGACCCTTACCTCATCGCTTCCCCTCGAAGGCATTTTCTGAGCCCCCCAAAGAAATGAAATCCTCTGCTATTTCCCCTCATAATACCTGGTACATTTGTATCAAGTAAAATTACAGTTTAGTACTATGTATTTATACTATCATTTACTGTATTTAATAGTAGTCTTTTAAGGTATAATACATTTAGTTTCTACTCCACTGACATTTTCTTTTTTTTTTTTAAGATTTTTATTTATTTATTCATAGAGACACAGAGAGAGATAGATAGAGAGAGGCAGAGACACAGGCAGAGGGAGAAGCAGGTTCCATGCAGGGAGCCAGATGTGGGACTCGATCCCAGGTCTCTAGGATCAGGCCCTGGGCTGGAGGCAGCAGCGCTAAACCGCTGAGCCACCCAGGCTGCCCTCTGCTGACATTTTCTTAAAGATAACATTTGGTTCGGTTCTAAATTGTAACTTGAGGGGGCACCTGGGTGGCTCAGGGGTTGAGCCTCTGCCTTTGGCTCAGGTCATGATCCCAGGATCCTGGGGTTGAGTCCTGCATCAGGCTCCCTGCATGGAGCCTGCTTCTCCCTCTTCCCGTTTCTACCTCTCTCTCTGTGTCTCTCATGAATAAATAAATGAAATCTTAAAAAACTAAATGAAAAAATTGTAACTGGCACATATTGGACATTAATAAATACATGTTGAATGAATAATTAAATAAAACTAAAATTTCAAAGGTAAAACTACACAATATTCTGTCCCCTAACATAGATTTCCTTTATTTTGAAATTTCTGATATTTTTCTTTGGTTCTAGTAATCCTCTTGTCTGTGTCTTATTAGTGACTTCTTCTAATGCTTCATTCTTGAATTACAGGACATTTTTACAACTTTATCAACGTGATACTTAGTTTTGGAATTTAAAATTTATCAATATTGCTTTAAGCATCAAAGTCTATATATTGTGAAGTCTTTATCAATTGATTTCTATAGAGATTTGTTGCCTCTTATTTATTATGTAAAACACTTTCTATGATTTCACTTAACTAATGGCATCTTTCTAATTTAAGAGCTTTTTTCTGTCCAATTCAGAGTACTATGCAAATGGAAAGTCTTTACGGATTAGTGTCTAATCTAAAAATGACTCTCTTCACCATGGATTGAAATATGAATACCATAAAGTACCCTTAAATTAAAATGGATACGGAGGAAAATGGAGATTGAGGATGACTTAACTAGTATTTGTTTTTTATAATATGTACAAGGTTTATTATTTAAGCCTTGCAAATGATAGTTTTAACAAAGCTCCTCAGTGTCTATCTTTCGTTGACTATCAAGTGTCTTTATATGTCCATATTGGATCTCTATGAAATATATGTTAGTTAGGCTTCAGTATGCCTTTTGCCTGAAATTTGATATACTGCTGGATCTAGGTTGATGAAATCTGGCATATAGACTTTTAGAATGACATTGAAGTTCCACTAGTCACTTCTCTAGAGAGAAGTGTCTTCTAATATATTTACAAACACTACCCTTCATGTTATTTTAACCTTTTACCTTTACACCCAATGTTTCTATGACCATAAAACAAATATTTATTAATATTTTGAATTCATTTTCACCATTACCATAATTAAAAATTCTAATGCAATTGAATTTTTAAAGTACCTAAATTATTTTAAATATCATCACTCATTAACTACATAATACAAGCAGATTTTTTTCACGGATAAGGAGAAATTTTTTAGTTTCATATACATTTTGACATATACTTGGCTTCACATATAGATATAGTTTCGTATATATTTTTTGACAGTGGAAATGATCTCAGTCTGCCATCTTGCTAAGTGGGACCCATCTCTAGTTTTTACTCAAATATTGTGTCTTATATACTTTCTGATAAGACCTCCATTGAAATCTCGAATTTATTAAAAAGAAAAAAAAACAAAAACAAAACTTTCAGTTTAGTTTTCCCAAAGCAAATGCATTTGGCAAATGTCTCCTCCCCTCTTTTTTATTTCAGCTATCTCTCCAAGCATCCAATATTTTGAACTTAAGAGTTTAATAAAACCCATGTGTTCATCTGCTCTGGTTATGTCAGAAGTATGCTTTGTACTGACGAATTTTCTTCAGAACGTGACATAGATTTTTAAAAAGTTATTTCTCAAATTAATAATTCCATTAAAAATGTTTAATTTTGCCATTTAAGAAGCTCTCGGTGGTATAAGGGTTGATGAGCAACTGACAGTTCTATAAAAAGATGCTGTTTACATTCAAAAGGATGTTTATGTATACATCATAACATTACTCACTCTGTGTCATGATTATAAACTCTGCTGAAAGGAACATTTCTTTTCCTCTCCTGATCTTCCTTCTCCAAGAAGGGAACTCAATTAGCATAATACATTAGCATCCTTCAGTCCTTCAGCCCTTTATCTCTCTCTGCCCTAAGTTAATTTGAGTGGCTTATCTAATTGGTGAATTTCAACAGAATGGGGGAGCGGGGAGGAGAAGATTGCCTCCTTTCCAGACTCTTCTTGCCTGAGAGCAAATGTGTTCATTTATTTCAGAGAAGAGGAAATTGCAGAGAAATGAGCCTGAGCAAGTGTGTCCAATTTCCCTAATGTCACTGCTGGTTCCAAACCTTGTCTGCAAGGACAAGATTCCAATAAATTCCACATACTACAGGGCTTGGAGGCAAAGAAGCTGAGTTTCCATTTGTGGAATCATTTGGATTGGTGAGACAAGAAGTCTGACTTCAGACCCAGCCATGTGAGATGAGCCTTAGTAAAGTCACTGGGCTTACAGCTGAAATCTCAGAATGGTTATGAAGTCACCTGAAGAGTGGAAAAAGGAAAAAGAGCTATGCAAATCTGAAATTGGCCCGCCCTAACATAGCCTAAAACCAAACCTCCTCAAGCAAAATGATTGGCCAGCATTCCACCAAGTACCAGCCTTACAAGGACACCTCTCAGGAGGAATGTATCATTCACCCTCTGCTTCATTGACCAACAATTTCTGAAACCAATCGAAATTTACAAAAGCTAAAAAATGTGAATAAATGGCAAAACAAAAACAAAACAACAACAACAAAAAACCCAGGAGAAATAATTGAAACTTGAAGTAAGAGAAAAGTAGAGCGATTTTAAGTAGTAAGACAGTACAGGGCAGCCCCAGTGGCTCAGCAGTTTAGGGCGGCCTTCAACCCAGGGTGTGATCCTGGAGACCCAGGATCAAGTCCCATGTCAGGCTCCCTGCATGGAGCCTGCTTCTCCCTCTGCCTGTGTCTCTGCCTCTCTCTTTCTGTGTCTCTCATGAATAAATAAATAGAATCTTAAAAAAAAAAAAAAGTACAATCACTAGAGCTTCTGGTGATTGTAGATATCAAGAGAGGAGTTGACTTGGAAGCTAGATTGCAGGCTTGGAAGAGAAGAGAAAGAGCAGATTTGGTTAGAAGGGGAATAAAATAATTTCAGGCACACAGAATTTGAGATATTTGTGAGGCATCACATTTCAGAAGTAATATTAGGGACTGCATTCTCAAAGTTCAGTTCAGGGATACCTATTATGGTGGGATACATAGTTTTGAAATAAATACTAGTGAAAATACTAGTGAAAATTATGTGACTGGATAAGGATGCCAAGACACAAATTATTGAGGTTGGTAAGGGGTGTTGGAGAGGAAACTTGGAACCCTAGCAAAGGCAAGAGAAAGAAGAATCAGAAAAGAAAACACAGGGCATAGTTTCAGAGGTATACATGGAAGAGAGTAATACCATAACAGAATCTATATTTTGCACAAAGACTCAGCTTCATCAGATATACTCAAGTCTATCCCAGATCATTAATTATATTATCCAGCAGTAACACATAATCCTAGATATATTCATTCACGGTTTTACTTGAAATTCAATTCAGAATTTAGAAAGGATGTATTGTTTTTAGAAATAAGCCTTCCTGAAGCTCGGCTAAGCATATATTTATATACCCTACATAATACTTGGAAAAAAATTTAAAATAAGCCAAAGACCTTCCCACCTAGAATGTGAAGTCAATTATTTGAAAACAGACTCATAGGGTGGGTGACCTACAGAAATAATTTCGTTGAAGTGTGATTTCGTTTTTCTTGTCACATGATTTTTAAATTGCCTTTATCATATACTCTAGTATAGGTAGTAGGTTGGGAGTATTTTGTGTAAATAAGTTACATAAGAGGAAGAATTTAAACATGTTTAAGTTTTATTTCTACCACAGTTAACTATTAAGCAACTCATCTGGATTTAAGAACACAAACTCCTAAAGTGAGTTTATATCATGTGGTAAACCTTACACTCCGTTTGTTTCCATTTTGGCAAATGCTTCATGGAAGTGCTTTCAGGAATTATTTTCCTCTCAAAATCAAGCTATAGTAGTAACAACATTAGACTTGTAGTCAAGAAGCCTGAAATCAAATTTGCACTGTGTCACTCTGTCACTATCTATATTATTGTAGACAAGCCACTTTCAGTAGTGAACCGTCTAAAGTGTGTAAGTGATCTATTTATTTCATACACCATGTCCGTTGCAAAATGAGTATACATGTTTCAAGAACTACAGTGATTCAAGCATGTTGTATTGTCGAAAGATCTGCTATATTGTTTAAATATGCATAGAAAGGAACACTTTCACAAGCTATGTAATATTAATGGGGAGGAAAGCTCATATATTCAGTTGGTTGATAGTATTAGGCAGTTCAAATGGAGAATTGTGTCCATTATTCATATAATTAATGCAAAATTGCCACAATTTTGTGGCACAATTAATTGCCACTTGCCACAATTCTAGTGAAGTTTTAAATCCAAACTCTGCATATTGTATCATAATCTATAAAGGTAAATATATTTTATTTCATTGATGTGGCTTTGCCTGTTATTAAGTACATATGAAAGTACATATTGTTCATGTCTTTACATAATTTGTTTACAGGAATAGGGTGTTTTATGAAGATTCTGGGAGTGCCAGAGATCTAAGTGGTTGTTGGCAATAAAATAGAACATAGGGAGACGATTATTAATTTTACCTACATATGTCATAATTATGAGAAATATCTGCTCCTAATTTATCAGTTTTAAAGTGTAGCTTTTTGCACACTGTACATGTAGTTGACATACTGAACAATAGGTCTCAAGTAGATCTTATAAAAGTAAATTTTGTGTTGAATAAGTAGGGGCTTTGCTATTTCTCTATGATTTTTCTAAGTATACTAGCTATCCTGATGAAATATAAGGCACTGTACACAATTCTTTGGGGGTATCAGAATCATGGAAAGAGGTGAAGTATATGGAAATGAATATCTGAATTATTAAAGGTCCAGTAATAGGTTTTGTACTTTGCCAAGTTTATTTCTGCTTTTAGTCACTATGACAGACTAGTTATCACCCTAAATGTCAATAATTATTCTTTGTTTAAAACATTAACTTGAGAGTTGAACTAAAATTTCTACCTTTCTTTTTTAAAAGATTTTATTTATTTATTCATGAGAGACACAGAGAGAATTTCTACCTTTCTAAAAGTAAAGACTTATGTTAGTTACAACATACTTCTAAATGTTCTCTGTATTTATTTTTGTTTAGCTGTATTCTGTGAAAATTTTATTTTGTTAGGGTAACGAATGTTTACACATTAAGATGGTACATAACCCGGAATAAAAATACATTAACAAGAATCGAAAAACTTTACACCAAGTACATCAGCACTTACCCTTGGGAAGGAGAATGGAAATTTGAGAGGAATTTTTCACTGTATTATTGATGGTCCTTGAATCTGGTTGCAATGAATCAGTTTGGGTATTCTAAGATATCATATTAATTCTAACCCATGGGAGCAAAACATTAAAGTTAATGATACAGAAATGTGGTGAAACAAATTTTTGTATTAGCTGTAGTATTCGTCAATCTCTTTTTTGTCATGAACATATATGAAGGATGCAAAAAAAATCAAACAGAAAATATCCAATGAAATTTATAAATACCTAGGAAATTCATTCAACTGAATCATTATATTTGTTAATACAGGTCTTGGAAACAAATATTGAAAGACCGAAACCAATACTTTTGATATATGCTGTCAAAAGATGTGCAATTGGTCATGGAGCACTTTCCAGAGGAGTACAAGATAAAAGCTTAACGATCAGGCTAGAGAAGAATGGCTCACTGACAGCTAGGAAATCTTTCAGCTTGACAGTTTTTCATAGATAAAACATTAAAAAAGAAAAAACCTCTTAGTGAATCTTGTTGGGTAGGCAGTTCAATATCTATCAATCTATAAAAAAGAATTATAGAAGGAAACACTGAATAAAAACAAGTAAGTAAGTAAATAAATAAATAAGTAGCAGAGGAGGAAACACTTTCCAGTTCATACTTTTGAGGTCAGTATTATCTTAATACCAAAATCTGATATAGTAATAGTAAGAGAAAACTGCAAACCAATGGCCTTGATGAACATAAACCAAAGCACTTTAATGAAATAACAGCAGGTTAATTATAGACAAATTATATATATATATATATATATATATATATATATATATATACTCATAACCAAGTGTAGTGTATCTGAGTTATCTGAAGTTGGTTCAACTTTCTAAACCAATTAAAATAATCCACCATATTTACAGACTGAAAAGAAAATCCATAAATGATCTGAATAGAACCAAAAATTTGTCAGAAGTTAACATCCATTCTAGATAAAAACTTTCATTAAACTAGAAATAGAAGGGAACTTCTTCAAACTATAAAGCAAATGTTGGAGGCTAGCAGCAAGTAGTATTCTCCATGGTAAAAGACAAGACGTTCTTCCTAAAATCAAAAACATGTCAAGAATGTACATGTCACCACTTCTTTTCAACTTTGGCTAAAAAGTAGTATGACAGTGTAATAGGGCAAAGACATAGTTTACATGACATATTACACTAGAAATGTAATATGACACAGAAAAAATACAGCAGATGGCACAGAGAGTGAAAAGGAGGAAAAAACATAATTATCTATGGAAAGAACTAATCAAACTGAAAGACTTTTAAAAACTACTAAAATGAATACATGAGTCCAACTAGGTTGCAGAATAAAATAGTACATTAAATTAAATATATTGTTATATGCTAGTAATAGACAACTAGAAAATTAAGTTAAAATAGAATATCATTTACAATAGTACCAAAAACATGAAATCATAAAGGTAAATCTAACAAAGTATGTGCAAGATTTGTATGCTACTAATTATGACATTAATGAGAGAAATTAAAGATATTCTAAACAAATGGAGAGATATAGTGTGGCCAAGGTATGGAAAACAGTATTGTTAAGATATCAAATCTCTTCAAATTGATCCATACATATAATAATAACAGTAAAAATCTCAGCAAACATTTTTTTAGATTTAAACTGCTTTCAAAGTTTATAAGGAGAGGCAAAAGATCTACAATATTCAAAACAATTTTGGAAAAGAGGAATACATTTAGAGAACTCACACTTCCATGCTTTAAACCTTTTGACATCTCCCTCCTTCCCTATAGGATGAAATCTAAACTTGTTGGTGGAGCAAGCAAAGCTCCAAATAGGCTGGGGCAAGCCATCTCTTTCATCATTCCATCTTATAAACCCTCCCAACCAGCCATTCTACACTTCTCAGCAGGTCTTAACATGGCCTTTCCTAGATTGCTTATCTTTGTACCTGTTACCTCTTTTGTGGAAATACTGACACACACACCCCCACACACACACACACACACATACACCTACCTATCCTTCAAAACAAACTCAAATGTCCCTTCTGAATATTTTTCCCAGACCCTCCCATGCAGTCAGGTGTTTCTGAACAACTTATTTGTGCCTCCTTCAACTATTCACCACATTTTATATCACCTTATCTATTTTAAGACTCAAGAGCATCATTTGGAAACTAGCTTCTTTACATACTTAATTGTGAATACTATTTCTTTTTTCTAATTGCAATATAAGAAGTCTCTTTATATTCCTATGATTGGAATCACGTAACATTTTGCTTTCAAGACAAAGGTAAGATCACATATGTCCTATAGATTCTAGACCATGACTAAATTAGTCCTGCCAGCTTAAATGATCCCGCAGATTAAAATGTGACTAACTTTAGAATGAGAGAATTAGACAATGAGGAAACCGTAGTTAGAATTTTAAAATTTTTATAATATTAATGATTTTTAGTTTTTTCAAGTTCCAAAAAAGTAGCTGGTAACAAAGATGATTATTATTGAGTCTTAAAAAATTAAATCTCAAACATTTAATTGATAAATAAAGATTGTACTTCAATGTGCTGCATTCATCTAATAATAAGAAGAAAGAAAACTGAGGTTATTTAGGGAATGATTTCAATGTTATAGGATTGAGCCAGAGAAGGTTTTTATTTATATAAGAAAGTTGGCATTAGCTTATTTGGATACACTGTAGAGAGGAAAGGGTAAGTTATTTTAGCAAACATCATTGTAATATTTGAAAGCCTTAAAAAGAAAAACACGAGTTGGAATTTGTTAAGCTATTGAGAGTGATGTTTTATGTTCCATAAAAAAAGTGTGGTTGTTGTAGTTCAAAAGTATATTTTAAACTAGACAATAGTTTAAGGAATGACAAAATTTGCTTGGCTAAAACACATAGCTTAGAAGAAATTAAGTTGGTGTTAGCAGGTGTTTTAATTAATTAATTAATAAGTATCTTATACAAGAAAAGACTCTAGACCTTTATATATATATGCTTAGACTTGTTTCTTGAATTCTGATCTTCTCTGTGTATATATCAAATCAGTCACAAAATTCTATTAATAGTATCTTTGCAGTATAGTTTGATTTTTCTTGTTTGAATTTCATTCACTTCTATTAAATGCTTCTGGAATATTCTGATATGACAGAAAGGAACATGAGGAACATTAAATATTTAAGACAGGGAAATGAATTTGTGGAGAATGTCTACCTTGTTGCATCAATATGCAATGCTTCAACTATTTTGTTATAGTGAGAGCTAACTTTTCTATAGTCAGGGTTTAATCTAATTTCAACTGTGTATTTTCAATTTGTTTTACATTTTCTTTTCTTTTAAGAGGAGTGAAGTAACATGGTCTGCTAGTTTCCTCTCACAATAAAATTCAGCAGATGTCACAGGAAAACTAAATATAATTTGGAGGAGAATTTTTTACTTATTTTCATATCTCTTTCCTGCCCCACCATCAGTGAGTCTATTGCCTTGCTAGTCATCCCTAAAAGGAAAAATAAAGAGAAAGTACTACTGCTTAACACTGAGCACTGGGTGTTATACTATATGTTGGCAAATCGAGCTCCAATATAAAAATATACAAAAAAAAAAAAAAAAAAAAACACTAGCAGCAGAGGCACTAATAATCAGCTGGAACAGGAGTCAGATAAAAAAATAATAAAAAAATAAACTTATTTTAGGCTATTGTTTTAGGGATTACGTTTGAGTCATTTATGTAATATCATGTATCTTACTATTTCTTACACATAGTTAATAAAATTTTCAAACTAAAAATTAAAATGCGATATGCAATACAAGTTTTCTAAAATTTTTAATAATTCATGTAATTATATGAGTCTTTGGAGAAATGCAATTAAATGTTTTCTAATAATTAAAGAAATCGATTGCATACAAACTATTCACCAAACTACATGGAAATCATTATTAAAAGTTTTTTAGATCCTACAGGCTGCTCTGGAGTTTAGAATAATATTGAGTTATACACATATACATGTATAGATAATAAATATACATGTATGTGGGCATACATATAAAATATACATGTATAAATACAATTATTTAATCTTCAAAAATTCCTATTTTGTTGATGAAGCCATTTGGTCCCTACAAATGTTAATAATTTACTTCATGTTTCACAACTAGTTAGTGAAAGAACCAGAATTTAAAATCTGCTCAGTCTAAATCTAAAACACTTCCTGTTAAATATTTTTAATATTGCACTCTTCGCCTCCTAGATAATTTACACAAATGTGGGCTTTGATTAAAGATCTGGCATAGATTTTAACTAAGTAAGTACTGAGATGCAGGAAAAGAGAAATCTTAGTCAAAGAGATCAAGTTTGTACAAATTGATATTGGAGACAAAACACAAACTCAAACTCCATTGTTTTCCACTCAGTTTTCATTGTTTACTCAACTATAAAATGGAGATAATACCAGTATTCTTCTCATGAGGTGTTGCTAGAACCTATGAGACATGTGCCTATGTATATGCATGTGTGTACATACATACATCTTATGTGTGTTTGTGTATATTACATATATATACATGCATATATGGTTACGTATAACTGTGCTGGTCACACAATTAGTATTCAATGAAGGTTAAAGATCATGTTGTGTCTATAATTTTATATAGCCTGATTTACACCTTGACTTTTCTATTAAAAAGCTATAATTCAGGCAATATCCTGAAAGGTGTCATTTTTTAATGTTGTTTTTATGTCAGTGTAGTATGGTTTGAAATGTGTCTAATAACCTACAGTGGGAGGTGGGAAGCAAATGACAAGACATCTTTTGGCGAGCAAACCGAGTGACAGCTTAGCAGCATCAGCAGCAAAAATCAGAGCCACCCCAAGGAAAATAGAGGCATTCCAGAGTCCCCCAGTCCCAGGCAAACCAGGAAAATTGGTCGCTCTAACATTGATGACTAAAAACCAATGCCAAAGTATATATGGTGGCATAAGGAGAAGCTGGCCATGACCAGAGAGCATCGGACACAACAGTGGCAATGACAGAGATATTTCTTCTATAAAAGCAGATACTGCAGAATATTCTCTCCGTCACATGTTTGATGGCTAATGCTCCCTGTTAGCTGGAATTATATTGCACTTTTAATAGAAGGAGCATCAAAAGGATTTCATAGCCTCAGGCCTCTTGGTTCTGGATTCCTTTTGATAAGTACCATATTTCAGAGATTCACCGACGCTTCTCTGTGTATAAGTAGTTTGCCCCTTTTTATTACTGGGCTGTATTCTGTTACCTAGATATGTTGCCATCTATTTATCCATTCATTTGTGATGAACATCCTTATTGTTCCCTGTTTGAATTTTTTTTTTTTTTAATTTATGATAGTCACACAGAGAGAGAGAGAGAGAGAGAGAGGCAGAGACACAGGCAGAGGGAGAAGCAGGCTCCATGCACCGGGAGCCCGACGTGGGACTCGATCCCGGGTCTCCATGATCGCGCCCTGCGCCAAAGACAGGCGCCAAACCGCTGCGCCACCCAGGGATCCCTGAAGTTTTTTTTTTTTAAAGATTTTATTTTTATATTCATGAGAGACACACAGAGAGAGGCAGAGACACAGGCAGAGGGAGAAGCAGGCTCCATGCAGGGAGCCGGACTTGGGACTCGACCCTGGGTCTCCAGGGTCACTCCCTGGGCCGAAGGTGGCGCTAAACCGCTGAGCCACCCGGGTTGCCCCCTGTTTGAAGTTTTTATGAATAACATTCCTATAAATACTTATGTGAAGGCATCATGCGACTTATGCTTTTATTTCTCTTAGGTAAACATAGTGGTGTATGGGATCATATAGTAAATGTATTTTTAACCTTATTAGGAAGTACAAAACTGGCTTTCCAAATGGTTGTATCATTTTACAATCCCACCAACAATGTCTAAGGGTTTCAGTTGCTTCACATCCACACCAATTCTTGGTATTGTGGACATGTTAACAGTAACTCATTGCTCAAGTCTTTATTTTATTTCCCTTCTCAAACTTATGCCAGTTGAGGATCTTTTCATGTGCTTATTGGCCAATTTCTTTTGTCAAGTAATCTATTCAAGTATGTTGCCTATTTTTTTTTAAATTTTATTTATTTATTCATGAGAGACAGAGGGAGAGGCAGAGACACAGACAGAAGGAGAAGCAGGCTCTCCACAGGGAACCTGATACAGGACTTGATCCCAGGACTCCAGGATCACGCCCTGGGCGGAAGGCAGGCCTAAACCACTGAGCCACCCAGGGATCCCTGTTATCTATTTTTTAATGGATGATTTATCTTACTGAATTTTAAGATGTCTTTACATATTTTGGATATGAACAGTTTGTCAAATATAAACACTGAGAAACATTTTCTCCCAATCTATAGATTGCTTACTCATTTTTACTGCTGTCTTTGAAGACGGTAGTTTTTAATAATTGATGTATAATTTATCATTTTGTAAAGATCATGTTTAGTGCTGGTCTGAGAAATATTTGCTAAACCTATATGAGATTAATTTTACATTTTTTTTTAGGTGACATATAGTTAGAGCTTTTCATTTTGGTCTACCATCCATTTCAAAATGACTTTTGTACATGAGGTAAGGAAAGCTTTAAGGTTCATTTTTCCCCTATGGATACCAAGCTTTCCAATCATTGAAGGAAACTATCATCTTTTCAAATTGAAAATTTTGGGCATTGTAAGACACACACACACGCACACACATCCTTTTTTGACTCTATTCCGTTGGTTTGTATATTGGTTTTTATGTCTACTTTTACACGAATACTCTGTATAGATCATAAAAGCTCGAAATTAAGTCTTGAAATAATAGTCAAAATTGTTTTGGCTGACCTACATCCTTTGAATTTCCACAGGAATCTTAAAATCGACTTATTAATTTCTACCAAAAAAAAAAAAATCGGAGTTTCAATGGAACTAGTGTTGAATGCCTAAATCAAGTTAGAGAAAATAGATATAATAGTCCCTGGGTGAGTGGTGCTGTAATTGTTAATTTTTCAATTTCTGGGGATTTTTCCAAATCCTTATTATTATTGATTTAAAATTGAATTCTATTTCAGTGAGAAAATATGTTGTATATGATGTCAATCTTTTTAAATTCACGGAGACGTGTTTTATGGCCTATCTTCTATGTTCACTTCACAAGAATGTATATTCTGTCCTCGTTGGGCGTAGTGTTATATAAAAGTCAATTAGGTTAAGTTGGTTGAGTGCGACGTTCCATTCTTGTATGTCTGTATTGATTTTCTGTCTACCTGTGCTTTCAGTTTCTGAGAGAAAAAAAGTTAAAATCTCAAACTGTAATTTCGAAGTGTTCATTTATCTTTTCAGGTCTATCATTTTTTGTTTTACATATTTTAAAACACTTTGGTAAAGTGTATAAACATTTAAGATGGTTAGGTGCTCTTGATGAACAGACTTTTATCGTTAAGAAATCCTCCTTTTTATTTCTGGTAAGGTCTCTTCTTCTGTCTGATATTAATATAGCCAACTTTCTTATCATTAGTGTTTACATAATACGACTTCCTCTTTTTATTTTTATCTGTGTCTTTTTATTTAAAGGTCAGATATTGTAGGCAGCATTTGTCTGTGTCTCATTCTTTCATCCATTTTGACAATCTGTGCCTTGGAGTAACCATGCATATGTGATGTGATTATTCATATATTTGAGTTTACAACCACAAAGATGTGACATATAATAATCGCTGCAGATTTTTCTCTTGGCAGGTACCAATCTTCAGTTCTAGATTATTCCCATATTTAAATGATTTCCATTTCTGCCCAATGCTAGAATTACTTATATACGTTTTACCAAGAAGCATTCTCAACTTCCAACTATTCACACCCTTCCTCACTATCTTTTCACCTGGAAAATTTCTACTTGATTTGCAAGATTCATCTTATAGGGAATGAATCTGCCTTCCCTATTTTGAGCTACCAAATCTGTCCTCTGTCCTGCCATGTTTCTATTGTGTGCTATATTTTCATTTCTTTTCCTAGCACTTACCACATTTTTATTTTTTTAACTGAGTATTGTCTGTTCAGGCTTCCATAACAGAATACCACAGACTGGGTGGCTTGAATAACAGAAATTTTTTCTCATGTTTTGGAGGTGCCAACGTCAAGCTGCCAGCAGGGTTAGTTTCTGGGGAGACCTTTCTTCCTGTCTTGCAAAGAGGCCTTGTGGCTGTGTCCTCACATGGCCTCTCCTCTGTGCACATGGACTTCTGGTGTCTCTTCTTCTTATAAGGACATCAGTGTTCTTGGAATGAGTCTGTGCCCTCATGGCTTTATTTAACTTTAATTACCCCCTATAAAGCTCTATTTCTAAATATAGACACACTGGGGATTTGGGGTTTGGCATATGAATTTAGGGAAAGCATAATTCAGCTTTTAATATTCTTCCACTGGCCCCCTCCCCCCAATTCATGTTCTTCTCACATGCAAAATACCAACACCTCATCCCAACAGCCTCAAAATTCTTAGCCTACTCTAGCATCAACTCCACGTCCGAAATCTCATGTAAATATCATCTAAATTAGGTACAGGTGAGACTCGAAGTATGATTCATCTTGAGTCAAAAATTCCTCTCTAGCTGTGAACCTGTGAAACGAGGTAAGTTATCTGCTTCCAAAGTCTAATGGCGAGACAAGCATAGTATAGCTATTCTCATTCCAAAATGGAGAAATTGGATGTAAGGACAAAAAGGGTGAAAGGTCCTAAGCAAACTCCAAACCTAGCAAGATGAATTCCATTAGAGCTTACGGCTTGAAAATAATCCTTTTTGGTTAGTGATGCTCTGCCTTCCAAGTCCACAGGGTGGTGGCTCTGCCCTCCTTGATAATGGAAGCAGCCTGGCCTTGAAGTTCTCAGCAAGGGAGGCAAGTCCTATTGAAATTTAAGAGGAGGCTCCCCTTTCTGAAAGCAAAGAGGAGACAGCATTGCCCCCAAAGAGGTCAGCAAGGCAATGGCAGCCCTGTTTAAATACCCTTGGGATCATTTTTCTTTTTTCTTGAAAAAAAAAATTTTATTGGAGTTCAATTTGCCAACATATAGCATAACACCCAGTGCTCATCCCGTCAAGTGCCCCCCTCTGTGCCTGTCACCCAGTCACCCCCACCCCCCGCCCACCTCCCTTTCCACCACCCCTTGTTCGTTTCCCATAGTTAGGAGTCTCTCATGTTCTGTCTCCCTTTCTGATATTTCCCACTCATTTTTTCTGTTTTCCCCTTTATTCCCTTTGCTTTCAGTCAAATAGCTCTATTGTCCTGTCCAACAGAATTCCCAAAGTCCAAAAGCTTTCTTTTGTATCCTCCTTTCTTTTCCTCTTTGATCCAAACTAACAGTGGTATAACCCTACTTCTATTCCTGGCTTCAGCTGAGATGGCTAGTTAAATCAATGGGTCATTTTTTTCAGAGAGATTGGCCAGCCATACATTTACTGCTCTCTCCAGAATACATGTCCCCATTTTTCACAATGTGGGTAGTCTGAGAACCCTCTACATCTTCATGGTTCCTTCTTGCTTAACAGTTCCTTCAGTTCACCTCTTTCTTGTTACATTTTACTATAAGCAATAAGCAGGAGCCAGGAGGGCTTTAAAAAAATAAGGAGGAGCCAGGTGGGCTTTAAAACTGCCTAGGAATCTCCTCTGCTGGGAGTCCAAGATGTCCACAGTCTCTTTGAAGTGATCTACGTTATTTTCAACAGAATTCAGAAATTCTCCCAGATTCTGTTCATCACTCAGTTCCAAAGACCACTTCTCTGTTTTTATATTTTTACTACAGCAGTGCCCCGTTTCTTGGTACTAAAATCTGTGATAATATGTTTGGGATCTCATAACAGAATACCACAGATTGGTTGGCTTAAACAACAGAAATTTATTTTCTCACAGTTCTGGAGGCTGGAAGACTAAGATCAAAAGACCATCAGGTTTGGTTTCTGATGAGCTCTTTCCTCCTGGCTTACAGATGATCACTTTCAATCTGTCCTTAGATGGCCTTTTCTCTGTGCATGAACAACTCTGGGGTTCTAACATTGCAGCTTAGGGCTGCAATATATGAATTTGCAGGGGGACATGATTCAGTCCATAGCAAGTGTATGCTTGTCTGTATCAATTACTAGACTATAATCTTAAGAGGACAAGGAATGTGTTTATTCTGTTCACAAATCATACTATGGCTTAGTACAGACAACACTACAAACCCTTAATTAATATTTAATGTATCAAATTTCATTGAAGTATGAAACATGAAAAGGAATTATAGCCATTAGCCTGGTAAGAATCAATTTTGAAGGTTTCCTGAAATTCCCTTAGCTAAATTTTAGTAATCTATCAAGCCATGTATTTGGTGGATTTAAGTATGGGTGAATAGTGACAGCAACTGCAAGGAAAGATTGTGTTCAGCTGTGATCATCGTTAGAGATTTAAAAAATATAAAGGCGATAGTGGAGGAAAATGAAACAAGAATTATCCATAACAGAAGCAGAGGCACGAGGGAGGGCCCTTTTTCTGAAGTGGCATTCTTGCAGTCATGTCAGATGGCACTACAGCGAAAGTACAAAACGGATAGCTCCAACTGAAGAGTAAACACTTGATAGTATTGAAGTAGGAATAGGAAGCGACAGTGATAGTGGAATAAGAATATAAATCACTATGTGTGTCTATGCATGGGGTGACAGTCCGGTGGAGTGGAATTACAAAGAGTGTGGCTGTGGCAATTGACTCACTGGGCAGCAAAGGAAAGAAAGGAGTCAGATTAGTACTAGTCCATTATACCTCTAGAAATTCTCCTGTATAATCAATGGCTATAATTAAGCAGTACTGGAATATTGGCAAACGGAGCCCACAATAGTATGGAACTCAGATGGCTGTGGTGAAAAAGTTAATTACAGAGTCTCAGTAGTTAGAAAAGTAAGGCTCAGAGAACAACAGGCAAAAGCAGGGGTTAGTGATATTCTTGGGACACCTTCCCGATTGATGCTGCTGGGATATTGAGCCAGAGGGTGCAGGATATTTTTTATTTATTCCTGTAGGTTCATTCTTTACCCTTCCATACTATACTCTTGATCCCCAAAGCCTTATATGTATGGACGCTATTAAAAGAATCTGTTGCCCACTGCTTATTGGTTGAATTCTTAAAATGAGACATCCAGAAGAAAGTATCAGGGCAGGAGGAGAAGTTTGAGTTATTTATTTTTCTGGATCTTTCCTTCTGTGGCCCCCTTTGCTGACTGCATCATTCACCCGAAGGTCATCTTTCCCTTTAGGATCCCCTTTCCATTTGAATTTCTTCATTCAGGTTTTGGTGATCTTGGCCCTCCATTGACACTTCTGGCCTAAGGACATCTATGGCCCCTTCTTTCCTTACCAGATTCAAGATATTGTATCATTTTTCCTGGCTTTACTGTAAATAATTCACATAGAAATAATACTTCTGCAAACTTTCCTTACATTACCCATCTTGTGTATATTAATTTCTGCTTCAATTCTGATGAATACAGACAGGGGCAACAATGATGTTATTGTACTAGAAGGCCAACCCATGTCTGTTCACTGCAGGTTAAGTCAAGCTCACTGAAAAATACAACAGTTAGTTTCCCAAGGGGGATTTTGGGCTCAAAACTCTAAATGAGAAGGGCCAGGTAGTAAGAGTGAGTCTCAGGAGACTTGAATTCCTCACAGCATGCATGTAAAGATCTCCGGTCCTAGATTTGTGGACTAAATCAATGACTTTTTTTACTTAAATTATTTGACAGCTACAACCCCAGTGCATCAAGTTATATCATCTCTTCCAGAACATGACTAGAGATTAGAAGGACTGACATGAGGATGTTAATCATGTTCAAAATGATGACCATGGTGTCACCTATTTTCTTTTGCTCCTTTATGTTAATTATATATTTAAAATTCAGTTAAGGATAATGGTAACTCCAGAAATGACAATGCTCTGGCATTTTCCTTGTTTTTAATGATAACTTCCATTACTCTTCCAGTAGGTAAAATTATGCTCCCCTACTGGTACCTTTTTACTTGATTTCATAAGTACATAAATTAGAGAAGATTCTGTAATGAATTTCTTTCTAAGAGAAGGCATACGTGTTCCTTTATTATATATGTCTCTAAAGATTGCATGGAGTTTATTGGTTCAGGTCTCTTTTTATTTGCTAACTAACTGGTATTCTAAAAAAAAAAAAAAAACAATGCAAACTAGGAGCTCAGTATCTATGGTGAGTTTAGCAAGTGTTTTCTTATTCATTTATTATTTACTGTTTGTTACTCATATATTTTACCATTAAATAGGAGCTACTCTTAATTGTTTTTTTCTCCCACCAAACAGTTTGAAATGGCTTTTTGCAAATTTTGTACTGTAGGACAAATTCACAAATTTCAAAAGTGACTATATTCTCACTACATAAGGAAAAACAGGGAGACTACCAACACTGGAAACTTACAACATTATAGATGACAAATTGGCTGATAAATGTTAGAACATACTGAGTTTTTACAACAAATAGACGCAAATGAAATCAATAGTATCTTACAATGTTTATGGTATCTGTGGCCATCTGAGAAGGGTCTATTATCTATTCAAAATGATAGATGAGAACAATGCTATGGGGATGCAATGATCAGCAGCTATCAAGGTGCTGTAGGCTGAAGGGTGCTGAAATAGACAACCTCACATGAATGTGCTTCATAGAAATGGACATTCCCACTTATAAACTACAAACTGGAGGTAAGAGTTGTGGTTAAGAATCATTAAAACAACAATAATGACAAGATGAGACAAGAAAGAGGAAAGTAAGCTTTAAGGGGCAATCCAAGAAAATACAGGCAAACATTGCTAAATTCAGGATAGTGCTGATAAATGCAAGACCTGCACCATTCATTTCAATCAAAGGCAATTCTGCATAAGAATGCAATACCATATAATTACATTCATCTGATCATTTCATCCATATTACTTTTAAAAATGTATTATTCCCTATGCCCCATATGCCTTTACTTTCTTGTATTGATCTTCATAGTCATACAGAAAAAAAATAGTCTATGGAATACTGTCTCTAGAATTTTAAACCGTAGTGAGTGTGAGAAAAAAAAATCCCCCTTCGTTTATAGAAAACTTACTGATTTGTTTTTGCAGAGGTTTTTAGATAATGTTACAATAAATGAGGTTCTTAGAATCATGACTGACTTAACAATGTATATATTTCAATGTCTTTTCATTAAGCTGTCATGAGCCATATGTCATCCTTCAATTAAAGGCTGAAATTAAATGTTAGTGACAGAAAGAATCTAGTTGAGATCCTTGAAAAGCAATTCACTATCTTCATTTGACAAACTTTTTGTAAGAAGTTAACCTGTAAGCATCTAAGTGTCCGTTTTGTTGCTCTTGTATGTAATCAAAGAATCACAGACTTTAAGATTAGCCATTCAGTTTACAGGGAAAATTTTCATTTAGTTTTCTAGCCTGATACTCTTTTCATTTTTTCACGAAGAATGCTAAATATGTGAAAGAAATAGGTAGAAATATCATCGGTCCATTATTTTAACTGAGAAGGATTATAATTGAAAAGTCCTATCTTTTATCCAAGCTCCGCCAAGAGATGTCCTATTGAAAACAAATGAGAAAGTTAATAATGATAATGATGATGATAGATAACATTTTAAGATATTTATTATGTCAACAAATTTGCACATATTACTTCATTTCATTCTCATAACAACCCCCTGAGGCATGATGTGGAAGTTAATTAGATTACTCAGGAAGCAGAATTCAAACTCAGGCTGTTTTACATCAGAGGCCGTTGGTTGTTTTTGCTTTTGTTGTTTGTTTCTGTTTGTTTTTTAGTTTCAAATTTTTATTTAAATTTAATTAGTTAACCTATAGGGTAATTTTAGTTTCAAGAGTAGTATTTAATGACTCATCACAAATGTAACACCCAGTGCTCATCACCAGTGCCCTCCTTCATACTCATCACACATTGAGACCATTGTTTTAATCACGAGGCTGTACTTCAGATAAGATGTTCTCGCCCATTTCCTCAAAGAGGAACTCTTACATCAGAAGTAACTGACTTTTCTTCCTGTAACTGTCCTTCTGGTGGTGTATTTGTATTTTCTTTTGTCTTTATCCTATTAACTAACACATCTCTTTGTTACAGAAATTCATTTAGTACCCATTTTATGTGCTCAGAATTCTGACTCCTAGACACTCTTGTCTCTACAGCTGCAAATCTTTCACTGAAACCTTGTATTCTCCAGGTTGAATGACACTCTAAACACCTTTTTAGTTGAAAATTTAGCTCAGTGAATTCATCTGAAGGAGCTTCTACTCCAGCAGTGCTGTAAATATCCTTGTGCCAACCAGCAAGCTGTGTGTCAACAGTACACCAGACAGTATGGTAGTTTCTACTGATGCAACCATTTCCATACTTAAAGCTTCAAAAATAGATTTTATTTCTACTTTTCTCCTCACAATGCAAGGTTATGGTACACATTTATGCCTAGATAAATAGAAAGACTGATATATACACATACATCCACATACAATTCTCAAATATGCATACTTTTCAAGAGATATATTATTTAAAATGTAACCATCATATAGTGCAACCTAAAACAATAAATATTTTTTCAGTAACTGCTATTGTAATTCTAAAACTAATAAATGGATTTTTTAAATGATGATTTACAGATATGATGACAAATGAATTTCCAGAATCTTTTCAAGAAATATGCAAAGGAAACACAAAGGCTTAGGGTCAGATACTGTTAAAACATAATAGGCAATCTGCTTATTCATTGTAAAACAAACTCTTAATAAATTCTATTTCCCTTCTATATAAACTTTTATATGCTTATTTCCAATTTCCATCCTGGTTATTGAAGTATTAATACCCTTGTGAAAAGGAATGAGAATGTATAAATTTAATTACCAATATTGATTATATATATACATAAGTATATTCTTCTTCAGTGAATAATAACTATTCCAATTAGGTTAAGGACTCGAAAGGGGAGACCAAATCTGAATGAATTACTTGAAGTTTCATAATAATCTAAGAAGTAGCTCCAGCTTACTTGTTACTTATTGTTAGCACTTTCCTAAATTCACTTGCGTAAAATGATTTATAATAATTTCGTTGGCCATTTTACATTATAAGTTTGTAGCTTTGTCACATAAGCAACGTGTGATATTGGGGAAGTATCTTCATATTTTATTTGTAGACAGCTTCAAACATAAGTGACTATTAATTGTTCTTTCGATTGCAAGAAACAAACACACAGTGGCTTTATCCGTGTTCATTGACTTTCTCAAGTATTGCTATAAACTTTTCAGTGCTGTATACTACTGAATTTTAGTGTTCCATCATTGAAAACTTAACTTCTCAAGAGGTTGTCTCTGGTTCTCTTAAAGCTGGGATCCCTAGCCCTAGACCAATCTATTATGATCACTTGGACAAGAAAATTTGCACAGCTTGACCTCTGGGAAAATCTTATGAGCAGAAGGCCATTCCAATTTGTATGTATGGCAGACTAAGTGATATTCAAGGTAATTTTCAACTCTGATAAAATATTCTATTCACCAAAATAGGTTAAAGGATAAAAAGACTTTTATAATTTCTGTAACTTGTTAAGTGATGTGCTACCATTAATGTCTTGGCCTCTTTCTTTAACCTCAACTCTAGATTCTTTCCAGCTTAGGTCAATTACTGTGGTACAACACATGAGACCTAATATTCATCTGAATTTGTTATAGATCCAACATTTCGAATCAGGATATTATCTGTTTCCAAAATCTTTTCAAAGAGTACCCCTGCCTCTTTAATCTTTTCTTCTGGTCTATCATGTATTTTGTTGTCGAATGATTACTTAACACTTCATCTTAATAAGGCATACCCAAAGCAATAAAAAAGACACCATTCCTTTTATATAAAAGAAAGAAAAAAAGCTTTTATTTCTACTTCTATGCATCCTTTTACCTCAGCAACTATCTGCTCCCATGTCCTCTAGGGAATTGTTATTTCATCTGCCCACCTTCTTCTTAATTTACATCTTTAGTCTCCTCATGAAATAGAGCTTCTTTCATACATCTAGCCATCTATTTTATAACTCTTGAGATAAACACAGAGTTTCCCCTTCTGACAGTACTCATTTTCTTGCTGGAAAATACAATTACATGATGTTCAAGCTTTTCAACCTAGCACAAATAAATAAAAACCTTATCTTCACCACCAACTTCTCTAGAGTATGGCTAATTATGTCTATTTCTTACTGTAGAAAAGCACTTTTTAAAATTTTCCAATGTTTTCATAATTCTTTTTTTGTTTGTTTTTTGTTTTTGTTTTCATAATTCTTTGCCTAACTCAAATGGTGAAATGTGATTCTAATATTAGGCTTAAAATATTACCAATCCTTCAAGATCCCTTCCATGAATCATTTCTTTAAATCTTATAACTGATTGGGATTTTTCTTCTTTTCATTCTTTAAAAGTTGAAAGTTTTTTGTTTGAAGTGCTCTTATGGTATATATTTTCTTGGACTCCAAAATTTAGGAAAGACATCATAATGTAATTTTATAGCTATGACTGAATGCTATCATTCAGATCATACTATTAAGATAAGAGGTTTTAAACAAATGAAACAGCTATTATCAATTTAAAAAATATCCTTTATGTCTGTGACTGATTTAGCTCTTTAAAAAATTGTATTATTTTATGTAAAATTTACAAATAGTTTTCTAAATATAAGTGTGTATGTGTAATAAACAACATCCAAGTTGGTGATGTCACTATTTTACCATTTCCTTATTCCTATTTATGGTGGCTTCTAAATTTTCTTCACCATCCCAGTTATCCCACACTATTACACTAAATATATTTTGCCACACTATATTTTTTCTATAATGCCACTTATTTAATAATACCATTTTCAACCTATTATTTCCCCCTTAGTAAATAGTTCTTCACTGCATGAGTTAAAGTTAAAATTCTCCAGGTTTGCATTCAAAGCTTTTCCCATTCTCATTCACCTCTGCCCATCATTCTGAGTATATTTCCCACTTTTCTCTCAATGAAGATTTATAAACAATACAATGGTTTTTGCTTGTAATATCATTTTTATGTCATTCTTGTAACCACTTCTGCAATGTTTTATATGCTGTGGTCTTCAAATGAATCTATTTTTCCCAAGCTATTCTTTACATATCTGGATTTATACAATTTCATTCTGTCTTTTCACAGACATATGCCTTGTATCACACACTGGGTTTACTATATTTCAAATATTTATAAATTAGTAAAATCACTTTTTCAAAGATCTCATAGTCTTTCTAGGGAAGCCATTAACAAATAATTGCCATCTAAACAAATAATCACAATGCAGTTGATAATGCAAACACGAAGGGACATGTAAACTCAAGGGGACATAAGTTTATTTTTTTGACTTTTTTAGAAGTTTTTATCTATTTATGAGAGACATAGAGAGAGGGGCAGAGACATAGGCAGAGAGAGAAGCAGGCTCCCTGCAGGAGACCCTGATGCAAGACTCTATCCCAGGACCCTGAGACCATGACCCAAGCCAAAGGCAAATGGTCAACCACTGAGCCACCCAAGCACCCCAAGGGGAAAAAAAATTAAATCTCCAACAGAATGTAGAAAAGTCAGGGGAATTTTTTGAAACTGAAGATTCTTAGGACTGTCCTAAGGTATTTTAATGTAATAGTTCTAGGATAGGGATGTAAAATTCATGCAAGACACCTAGAGAAATATTTCTGTTTTCTCAAGCTCATCCTGTAATGGGAATAGTATGAAGAATCAATGCAAGACATAGATGAGACCTGTTTTAACAATATAGAATGGTACTTTTGCTAGGAATAAAATGATAAACTGGGGATGTATTTTATTTTAAAAAGGACTAAAATTAGTGTTCTTGGTGCCAATAGGTTAATTATTCAGAGAAATTTTTAAAGTTTCAAAATCTAAAAAGTGTGCTTGGTATTTTTTCTACTTACTTTAATATGCTAGATTTAGAACGTCACTCTGTATCTTACAGAGGATCATAGCACTAAATTTTAGGATGGCTTCCAAGCAAGGATAAAACTTAATGACTAACTGGCAAAACTCCAACAGATTTTAGATAAAAATCCCTAATTAAATCTCTGCAGTATAAGCATAATTTATTGCAGATTTTCCCAAAATTCCCTACAGATATCTACTGTCCTTGGAAATACTGCCTGAATTGAAAATTGATTCAATAATTTTCAAGTCAGGTAATAATAGCATATCCAATGCTTTAAATAATCAAGATTTTCTACTTTTTATTCTTCTATTAAAAAAATTATATTTTAATTGATGATCTATTTGTTTCACTCTTTCTCCCTTAAAATACCTTATGTATATGTAACAAAAGGATATCTGGAAATACTTTGGGGAATTAACCATACTAGTGCATTCAAGGAAATCATTTAACTCTACTTTTTACACTACTCTATTTACTATGACAATCAAATGGCTAGCATTCCATATTGAGGAAAGAGTGGCAAGGATATTATTTTTAACTTCTCTATAATGTCAAAAACATATAATCCCTTGTAGTTCTCTATTTAAACAGTTAAATAATTTTGTAATAGGAATAATGACTTGGTTGCATGGGTGGTGCTAACTGGTATCATGTTTCAAAACATTTAAAAACGTTTACAAATATCTTACTGTAGCTGGACATCAACCTTGCCAAAAAGGTTTTCTTTTTATAAGATCGATTTTTTAAATTTAAGATGCACGCATGGATTGGGAAAATTGGACAGCTACATGCAGAAGAATGGAACTAGACCATTTTCCTACACCATACACCAAAATAGATTGAAAATGGATTAAAGACCTAAATATGAGCCAAGAACCCATCAAAATCCTAGAGGAGAACACAGGCAGCAACCTGTGTGACCTTGGCCACAGGCAACTTCCTGCTGGACATGTCTCCAAAATCAAGGGAAAAAAAGGCAAAAATGAACTATTGGGACTTCATCAAGATAAAAAGCTTTTGCACAGAAAAATAAAAGTCAACAAACCAAAAGACAATGTAAGAATGGGAGGATTTATTTGCAAATGTCTTTTCAGATAAAGGCTAGTATCCAAAATCTATAAAGAACTTATCAAATTCAACTCCCAAAGACCAAATAATCCAATCAAGGAATGGGCAGAAGACATGATCAGACATTCATCCCAAGAAAACATTCAAACAGCCAACAGATACATGAAAACATGCTCCACATTGCTCAGCATCAGGGAAATACCCCTGAGATACAGTATTTCATCAAAACCCCAAAGAGATACCACCTCACACAGTCAGAATGGCTAAAATTAGCATATCAGGAAATGATAGATATTGACAAGGATGCAGAGAAAGGAAAACACTTATACAGTGTTTCTGGGAATGCAAGCTGGTGCAGCCACTCTGGAAAACAGTGTATAAGTTCCTCAAAAAGTTGAAAATAGAACTTGAAAATATGACCCACAATTGCACTACTAGGTATTTTCCCCAAAGATACAAATGTAGTGATCTGAAGGGGCACCCACACCCCAATATTTATAGCAGCAATGTCCACAATAGCCAAACTATGGAAAGAGCCCAGATGTCCCTTAACAAATGAATGGATAAAGATGTGGTATATGCATACATATATATAAATATGCATATATGTATGTGTATACACACACACACACACACACACAATGGGCTATGACTCAGTCATCAAAAAAAATGAAATCTTGCCATTTACAATGTGTATGGAACTAGAGGGTATTATGTTAAGTGAAATAAGTCACTCAGAGAAAGACAATTATCATATGATTTCACTCATATGTGGAATTTAAGAAACAAAGCAACACAGGGGCAGGGAAGGGAAAATAAAACAAGATAAAATCAGAGAAGGAAACAGACCATAAAAGACTTTCAATCATAGGAAACAACCTGAGGATTGCTGGAGGGGAGGGGGGGGGTAATGAACATTAGAACATTAGAGAGAGCATGTATTGTAATGAGCACTGGGTATTATATAAGATTAAGGAATCACTGACCTCTACTTCTGAAACTAATAATATACTATATGCTAATTTAAATAAAAATTTAAAAAGAAAGATATGATACACACATGGAGTGTTGGGGTCACAAACTTAGATGCATATGATAAGTGACAAGTGAAAGGTTCAGCTCATGGTCCGTCTACTGAAGATTGTTAACACCTGGCCTTGCTTGCATGTAGCTCCAGCAATGGGGTCATCTTTCTGATGATCTTCCTTCCTGAGAAGATCTATAAGGAAGTGAGATTTATCTTCCCTACAGATGTAGAAGGATTATTACCTATGTACCTCTTAGAACTAAAGGGAGCCCTAAAATTAATGCAGCCATGGAGTCATTCATTCATAAGTTTCAGAGTTGGCCTTTTTCAGTGCTATTCATTGATATGCCCTCTAAGGGAGGAAATCTGCCTCCATGGAAATCCCTGGGTGGCTCACCAGTTTAGCGCTGCCTTCAGCCCAGGGGGTTGATCCTGGGGTCCCAGGATCGAGTCTCACATCAGGCTCCATGCAGGGAGCCTGCTTCTCCCTCTGCCTGTGTCTCTGTCTCTCTCTCTGTGTCTCTCATGAATAAATAAATAAAACCTTTTAAAAAAAGATCTGCTTCCTATCTATCTATCTGCCTCAGGTCTATGACCAGGTAGACAAATTAAACTTCCATAAAACAGATTAACAAAAGAAAAGTGTACAAATCTTATTTAATATTTTTATATGCACACAGGAGTCTTCAAAAGGAATACGAAGATCTGAAGAAGCTGATAGCTCCAAAGCTCATACACCATTTTAAACAACATGACATGTTGTGGGGGTGGGACAAGACAAGGGGGCTTGGAATAGGGGCAGTAAATTGGGGACCAGTAACTAGGAAATATATGGTTGAAACTAAAAGAAGATGAGGGGTGTTTTAGCAGGCAGGTCTGTTTACAGAACACAGTTGTTTACAGCTGGTTAGTAGTCCAGATCCATTCTGGTGTCAACTCCCAGTCTCTGGTAAGAAGAATATTTCTTCTCTTCCTGTTAAAAAAGATGATACTTTTCTTATGAGAGGTTTTATGACATGCTTTTAGGGAAAGAGGCAGAGGTTGGATAACACCTTTCTACATGTGCTATTTTTAAAGCACCATCAGTTGAGAATAACCAATATGCCAAAGTGGCATATTTTGGAGTGGCATGTTCTGAACTCCCTCAACACCATTTTGTACATCAAATTTGCTTGTTATAGCGTTGTTTACTCTAATTGTTTTCACATCCTCTGTTCACTATGGAAATCAAATCAAGTTAAATACATAATCATGGAATGCCTGGGTGGCTCAGTGGTTGAGTATCTCCCTTTAGCTCAGGTCATCATCCTGGGGTCCTGAGATCAAGCCCCACATTGGGCTCCCCATGGGAAGCCTGCTTTTCCCTCTGTATATGTCTCTCTCTCTCTCTGTGTCTCTCATGAATAAATATTTTTTTAAAGTTATATGCATAATCATAATCCTTTTTTTCATGTTATTATCATATTGCCTCTGTGATATACATTCCTAAGCAGATGTCACCTTCTCATGATATAAATAATTGATATAAATAATTATAGATAATTATAGTGTAAAATCTTGATATAAATAATTATAGTGTAAAATCTTTCTTCCATAAAAGATTGTAACATTTTCATGTTCACTGTTTCAGATACCTGGAGACTTACTGAAATTTGACTTTGTAGAAGATACTAGTTTTTATTTTTTAAGATTTTATTTATTTATTCATGAGAGATACACAGAGAGAGGCAGAGACACAGGCAGGGGAGAAGCAGGCTCCTTGCAGGGAGCCTGATGTGGGACTCGATTCCCGGCCCCAGGATCACACCCTGGGCTGAAGGTAGATGCTCAACCACTAAGCCACGCAGGCGTCCCTGTAGAAGATAGGTATTACAATTGTTCTTACTGCTAATTACCTAAAGATGAATTTTGAGAGATAAACAGAAGCTAGAATGTAAATCTTTGTTTGACTTGCTAAGAGATTGAACTTCACTTACAAATACTGGAGATCACTGAATAGTTAATGAAATGAGCAGGATATGACATGATCAGATCAATAATTAATTCAATTCGACCAGATGTCTATAACATAATTTGGACAATAACAAACCCTGATTGGGAAAGGGCATGAGTGGAAAGCAGGAAAAAAAAATATGGATTCTAGCTCTTATTGAGATCTAGGAATTACTATTTCCTGACAGAGCAATTCTGAGCCATAAAAATTCTTACTATATTATAAGTATACCTACAAATAATCATTTTTTGAGGCAATTCAGTTGCTTAAACTATTTAATCTCATAACTGTAAATCCAAATTGCAAAAACAAAAATATCTAGTTATTAATAAAGTTTAATTAGCCAAATTATCTGTTTAATGGACAATTTTGTTTTACAAAGTAGGTTTGTTTGGAGCTCTGAGAGATGTGTGGGTATTTCATGGTGCTGTATTTATAGATCCTTGCATTTGCTTCGTTCATTTATTATTATGATTATAATTCTCTTTTTAACCAACTTGGACATGGTTTTAATTTTTTTTCAGGTTTGAATGGTGTAGATAAAGTTTAATCACTTTGTACCAGCTAAACGCAAACTTTTCCTTTCTTTTCAATACTAATTATTTCTCCTTGACCAAGGTTATGCTCCTCACCATTCTCCTAGGCTAGAATGACTTTCCTTCACTAATATTATTCAGTCACTCCTACTTAACAGGGCACAGGCAGGCTTTCCCTAGCAATTCTCAAAGCTTTTCCAAGTGGACAAGAGGCTGCCAGTTCTCTATCGATAATTTATTGTCCCTTCTATGGAGCAGAATTGTTGCCTGGCCATGGCTTCCCAGGTGGTAACTACATTTCCCATCCTCCTTTGTTTCTGGGTGGAGCCAGTGGTATATGGGCAGAAGTTATGATTATCACTTCCAAGCTTAATAAACCTTCGGATCTGTCATTCACTCACTTTATCTTTCCCATCTGTTGGCTAGATATTGATCCCATGGGTGAGCTTAGAAGCCGCAGATTGAATGTGGCAGGGCCTCCATTAGCCTGAGTCATGAATGGTTGCACAGAACAGAGCTCCCCATTATTCCTGCTGACTTTACCTGGGTGAGAAATAAATTTCCATTTTCTTTAACTACTGAGAGTTCATTGTTGATTGGTTACAGCAGCTATCTAGTGTTACCTTAAATTAAATAATACAACAGGGAATTCTGAACCACAAGCTGTAGATAGCTTAGGCCCTTGGGTTGAGTCTCCTGTTAAAAATATCCCCCGAACCAGCCTTTGATAAAACTCCAATCTAACTTTGTTTGCAAATCAGGTTTCTCTAACATTAGCATCCACAGGTTCCTTTAAAGAAATATGGAGAGAAAAGGAAAGTGGCATTGTTGGAAACACACTATGCATTTAGTTCTTTAAAGGTCATCTCACTTATTTCTCATAGAAACTCTGAACTATTCCTATGTGAATAAAATCAAATAAGTCATTTTAAAGTTTAAAAAAACCCTGAAGATCAGAGAGATTAAGTGACTTGCTGAAGGTCACAGAGCTATTGTTGGAATTGGAGTTTATACCCAGAATTATATAACCCATGCATGTTCTTTCAACTACATCACACTATTTTCCAACAGATATAGCTCTGAAGATTTCTGTTTCTCTGTTTCTCTAATACTTCTTAAAGAGACAAATAAAACTAATTTCAAAAATTCATTCCTCAAAAAATATAAGCTCTGAGCAAACATTTCAGTGTAGAAATAATGACTATTCAGGGGTACCATAACCCACAACCACCACCATATAAAACAGTGTCATTTATTTGAAAGATGTATGTTTCTTCTTTTTTTTTATTGAAGGATAAAAGATGTGTGTTTCAGTAAGGTGCAGCCATGCCTGCAATTTTGTTATTATGTATATTCATTGGCTACAACTTTCAAAGGATTAGGAAAGAGCAATCCCATTTGTAATACTCTACACGCACATATCAATAAAAAGACTCCCTGAAGGTAATATAAAAGCCAGTGAAGATTGAAAAACCCTCTCAGAAATACAGATAGAGTCATATGGGGTCACCTGCATTGTCAGAGAGAATATAAATTTATTTGAATACACTGAATCTGAGAACACTTATAAAATAAATGGTAAGAATATAAATTCAGGACCAAAGAGCTTTGTAGAGTGAAATAGATAATCTTGACTTGCTTTCTGTTGTAACCCTTTTGTGGTTTCATATTGGATGAGGATAGGAAAGTGGGCTTACTTGGTATAGAAGGTACTTAATGAAGCACATTTTCCTTTACAACCAAAGTTGACATAGAGCCTAAAAAAAAAAAAAAAAAAAAATCACATATCTGCAACTCATCTATTGAACAACCAGACTGTTACAAGAAGAAGAAAAAGATGAGGATAAGTAGGAGGATGAAGAGGCTAAGGAAAAAGACAGAACCAAGGCATATAATTTTAAAAATAAGTCAAGGATAGCTGTCCTCCTCCCTCCAAAGTTACACCATTTTATCATCAATAAATGATGGTGTTTCACTAGTAGTAAAGAGAATCCCTCAAGTCCTACCTTCCATAAGATCAGTTAGAGTTTTATCTTCTGGTTTCCAAATCTATATAGAAGTAAATTAGAAAGCTGAAAGAAACTGCAGTGATGTCCATGACAAATGCCAGCATGACAGCAATGGTAAAAGAGGAAAAATAAAACTATGACAGTAATACTTGAATGCTCCAAATTGGAGATATTTGGTACCATTAAAGAAAAGCATAAACACATTTTATATACCCGAGAGCCTCATTATATTAGGAAATATGTTATTGTTTCCATTGATGCAGCTTATTCTTCAAGAAGTTAAGTTGCTTGTGTTCTTTTGAGGGAAGATATGGATATATGCCTTAATATACTTTAAAAGATCTACATACCTTCATTTATTCAACCAATATATATTTATCATCTTCTATTACAAGGTCCTAAATGTTGGGACTTTAATAACAAAAAGAAAGGGAGAAGCAAACCAAGAAACGTAACTATAGAGAACAAATGGATGGTTACCAGAGGGGAGGTGCTGCGGGGGTGGTTGAAATAGGTGATGGGGATTGAGGAGCACACTTGCTCTGATGCCCTCTGGGTGTTGTGTGAAAGTGTTGAATCACTCTATTGTATACTTGAAACTAATATTACATGTATGGTAACTACTTGGAATTTAAATAGAAACTTTCAAAAATAAGACATATAGACCCTAATCTCTAAGCTATTAGGGTTTGGATAATGGGAGGCAGAAAATTATAAATTGTTTTAAAAATATTGCTATCATGATGTGCATGATGCAGAGGAGGAAGATTAGTGTCCCCAGGCATCTTCATGCAAATTGGAAAAAGACATCTCTTCTTCCTTGAACACCATGGAACATCATGGAGCATAGCTTGATGAGTGTATTATATATAGGTTGCATTTCAGTCACCCTTTACCGGTTGCCACAACCATCTGTTTGTTTTCTATAGTTATGTTTCTTGGTTTGCTTCTCTCTTTCTTTTTGATATTAAAATCCCAACATTTAAAAAAAAAAATCCCAACATTTAGGACATTGTTTTTAATAGAAAATGATAAATATATATTGGTTGAATAAATGAAGGTATGTAGATCTTTTAAAGTATATTAAGCATATATCCATATCTTCCCTCAAAAGAACACAAGCAACTTAACTTTTCTTGAAGACTAATTTGCATCAGTGGAGTCAAGAATATATTCTAAAGTCAACCCCATCGAAATTAAAGATGTGATGGTTTTTAAGTTCTAGGGTGAGCTAGTGAAAAAGTACTAGTACATTGTTGGGGGAGAATTTTTAATGACTTATGTGCATTATTTCAGAATTTGTGAATGTTTTCCTCTGTGGTTAATCTGTGTGTTTTTCTCTATGATTTGTTGTATACTGATTGGTGCCTATGGAAGTTAGGCTCCTACCTTCCCACAGATACTGGAAGATAGAGGAGGTTTCTTTCCTGATGTTTACATTTCAAAAAAAATGGCTCCTAGGTCCTTGGGGAAGATATTCCTTGTTTTCAACACTGGCAAGAGGCTTTTCAAAAAATTTATGTATAGGAACGCACCTAGGTGGCTCAGCAGTTGAGCGTCTGCCTTTGGCTCAGGGCGTGATCCCAGGTCCTGGGATCAAGTCCCATGTTGGGCTCCCTGCATGGAGCCTGCTTCTCCCTCTGCCTGTGTCTCTGCCTCTCTCTGTGTGTCTCTCATGAATAAATAAAAATCTTTTAAAAAGTTTACATATATATCAAAGGGATAGAGAAAGAATTCACAACCACAATTTTCTTAAGAAAATGCTCTGATGGGACACCTGGGAGGGAGCCTGCTTCTCCCTCTGCCTGTATCTCTGCTTCTCTCTCTGTGTCTCTCATAAATAAATAAAATCTTAAAAAAAAAAAAGAAAAGAAAATGCTCTGAGAAAAGGGAGTCAGAGTCTAGAGTCAGGAAGAAACCTGACTGAGGGAAACAAATCTGAGGGAAATATTAAGGCTGTCTTGTTGAACCCAATTCTACCCTTAGTTCTAAATTTAGAACAAGTCACCTTGTTCATGAAGGATTTCTTAATCTTCTAAAGGTAGGTTTTCTTAAAAAATATTCTTGTGACTCTCTCTTTGAAATGTAAAAGCCATATCCATAACTTCAGCTATTATGTATAAAATTCATTTGGTTTGAGTATCTAGTGAAACAGACAAAGACCTTATATTTGTTAAGAAAAAAAACAAATCTGGATTTAGGTAAGAAGAGATTTTTATTCAAAAGATGACTGCAGTAGGGGGAAATAAACTATTACAATAGAGAAAATGTTTCCATGTTAAGTTCTGTAAGTACCTCAAAGGTCAGGCAGAAACGATGAGTAAGTACAGATAGAAAGAGCAGGGTATGGGGAAATGGGATGAGCAGATGGTGCGATCGTACAGTTAAACACAAATAGGTGTTGTTCTAGGATCCAACATTTGGTTAAGTTTCCAATACTTGCTCCAAATCAAGAGTGAGTCAAAGTTTAAGGACCTGGGGAGAAGAAGAGATGCCTGAATAAAGTTTGGCCAGTCAAACATTTAGAGGATGTTTAATTTATTTAGGTTGGTTGGAACAAACAATTGTTTAGCCTTGTCATATGTAAAACACCAGTCACCTGTGAGTCTTTGCTCAATCAAATAGGAAAGGATGGTTCTTTGCAATATACCATTTTCTAGGACACAAAATTGGGACATGAGTTTTTAACCATCAATATTTCCCAGGAGCACAAGCTTAGATAAATCTCATCATTCTCATATTAAAACCTGGGCATAAGAATATAATATATTTTTATCATTTGATATTTGAATCCATAAATTCAAGTTGTAAGTAAAAGAAATTGAACCAATAATGAATTATTGTGAGATTACCTTCTATATCTTTTAAAAGTAAATAAATCAAGAAATATAATTCTTACTTCTGCTATTACAATATTGGAGAAGTTGGAGCAATTTGAGTTAGGACTCCTTCAATGACCAGGACCTGTATGGGGCACTTAAAACTATCTGAGCCCTCACTGTAGGTTGGAACATTTGGTGGTTGAATTGCATTGATCCAGTTTCACTGAATTATTGATATTACTTTTACATTTCAAAGAGACAATCACAATAATATTTTTTTAAGAAATCCTACCTTCAGGACCCTTCATGAATAAGGTGACTTGATGTAAATTTAGAACCAAGGGTAGAATTGGGTTCATCTGAGACCCAAACTTAATTTTCAAATTTTCCTCTACCTAAGCAGCAGTTACTGGGGGCCAAGGGGCACAACAAAGTAATCATGATGCTAGTAGAGCCGTTAAGACCACCTCCGACAATACTTCTATTAAAATGTTTCAATTTTGATGCAACATTCTTTCTATTCATGTCCCTCACAACACCTAGCACCTCGTCTTAGCCTATGGTAAACTGTCTTTATCAAAAATCAGGGCAGCCCGGGTGGCTCAGCGGTTTAGCGCCGCCTTCAGCCCAGGGCCTGATCCTGGAGACCCGGGATCGAGTCCCACATCGGGCTCCCTGTGTGGAGCCTGCTTCTCCCTCTGCCTGTGTCTCTCTGCCTCTCCTTCTCTCTGTGTCCCTCATGAATAAATAAATAAAATCTTAAAAAAAAATAAAAAATAAAAAAAAAATCAAAGCACCAATGAAATTCTAGCTCACTATTTACATAATAACTGTCTTGTGTATTGTTGTTCTTAAATATATTTAATTGTTGGAAGTTATATATTTGTGAAACACTTTACCTATCAGACTAGAGATTCCTTGAATATGAGACTTTGGAAATCTTTTCCAAAGTCCAATATTATTTGTAAATAATAAATTAAGATGTCATTTATTATTTAGTTTTTACATATGTTTCATAAGCTTGCCTCATTAGTGTATCTTTAGATATTTTCTGATATTTGATAAGTTAATATGTTATGTTTCTTATAAACATAGATTTTTAGAAAGCATCAGACACTGAAGTTTGTTTAATTCAACTCATT
Source organism: Canis lupus dingo (assembly GCF_003254725.2). Classification (NCBI taxonomy): domain Eukaryota; kingdom Metazoa; phylum Chordata; class Mammalia; order Carnivora; family Canidae; genus Canis; species Canis lupus. Next base: position 47,514,250 of record NC_064248.1, read on the forward strand.
TATTTCACTGAGGAGGAATTTGATATCCAGAAAGATTAAGTTTTTACCTCAGTAACTAGTTGGGTAGCATGTAATAAACAGTTCTGATGGCTACTTTATTTAAGTAATGATATTCATCATTTCTTCATCTATTCAAAGGGTCTCCTGACCAGCCCCGCAAATGGTTAAGAAGTACTGACCTAGATGATTTCTTGGGGCTGCCATATTCTCACACAATTTAAGTACCATTTTGCTCCGTATAGATACTCATGTAAGTGAGAAGTTGAGATAACTAAGTTATTCAAATTGCAATAGTTCAAATAACTCAGTTCAAAGTGTCACAGTATCTGGAAACATTGCATCAATTCTTTAATTTATAACTAAATCTATCTTTGATGAAGCATTGTTGCATAATAAATGTTTCTACCCAGACCAAAATGCTTTACAATTACAAGACATGAATGATTGTTGGCAAGATTAAGCCCTTCAGGCCATAGATAACCCACTGCAATCTCAGTCACAGGAGATGCCGGACAAGTGCCTGCATCAGTAGGAATCAAGAATAATTTGAGGACTCATGCAAGCAAAGAAAGGCATATTTCCTTCCAGAGGAACACAGAGACATAATTAGATACAAGCATGCCACATTTAACTCTTACCTGTGCCTTTTAACTAGTTACTTAAAATTATTGAACTGCTATTTCATCATGGACTAAAAATAAGTGCAGGTGTACATAGTTCTTAAATTAAAGAAATAGTTCCTTGGAATAAGCAGTTAGGAAAATATTACAGAAATGCAAAATTCATAGACATGAAAATTGCACAAAATTAAATGGTAACTTGTGAGATTTGACATTATGTTGCCTCTATTCAGAGGCCTTCCCTGCTTGTCTACATGAAATCATTTGAGAAACAAAAATAAAACAAGCAAACAACAGAAGCACCTGGTATATCTATTATCTATTGATGATAAAAAGGGATAATATGGATAGATTATTTTTTTAAGTGCCCTAAGGTCTTAAATCATATGTGTGGGAAGGCAAATATTCTGCATTAAAAAATATATATGCATAAGACAAAATTTTGCATACTTCTTGCAGTATTCTTTATTAATTCCAATTAGGATTAACTTAATAACCATTGACTTGACCTGGATAAAACACTTAAATTCTCTGAGGATTAGTTCCATTTTCTATAAAAGTTATGCTAAATTAAAAAAAAACTAATTTGGAATGCAGGGGGAAAAATCTACTTTCTTTTGGTGCTTTAATAATGCATTTCCTAGTGATCTTCACTCTTGAAAAAAATATTCTAATAAGGCTTCAGCATAGGATTAAAAGACTATTGTTTTTAATTTCACCCTTTGAAACTGAGTCACAATTATGACGTTTTCAGCTGTCTGTGAAATATAAAGTTGAAAATGTTCAGTCTTTGTCTTCAAAGAGCTTACAATTGAATATTAGAATCAACCGTATGAATAATTATATTACTGGATAAATGAAATTAAATAAGAAATATAAGTATATGGAATCATAAAAGAGTGAAATAACTCTGCTAGAGAACATGAAATAATTACTAACAAAGGGGTAAGAACTTTGTCTGCTAAAATATATTTACAATATATAGTAGGGTGAAAAGGCTAGTTGGAGAATGGCATGGAACACAGGACACAGAGTTTATAAAGAATTAGGGAATGTCTGAGTACTTTCAAGAAACAAACTTGTTAGAGTCCAAAGCAAAATGCTCAGAATGATTATCTCTGTATGATGTTAAAAAAAATTATTCTGACCCTTCTTACAATGGTAAAGAAGACTATATTCAAGACTGTTTTAATGGGTGGAAGTGTTAAGACCATTGCATTTGGGGAGAGATCAAGCTCTACTCTACATACAAAGAGAACAAGGGGGATTTATAGCCAGGAAGCAGGTTAGGGGAGACATCAGCGGATGGAAAATTACTAAGAGGAGACATCAGGGGAAGAGGAATTCTTGCTAAAATTAACCTAAAAGGATTCTTGTTGAAGGCAGGCCAGGATGAGGACTCATGCAAGTAAAGAAAGGCATATTTCCTTCCAGAGGAACACAAAGACATAATTAGATACAAGCATGCAACATTTAACCCTTACATGTGCTTTTTAGCTAGTTACTTAAAATTATTGAACTGCTATTTCATCATGGACTAAAAGTAAGTGCAGGTGTACACATTCATACATTAAAGAAATAGTTCTTTGGAATAAGAAGTTAGGAAAATATTATAGAAATGTAAAATTCATAGTCATGAAAATCCCATCATATATCCCCAGGTGGGAAGATTTTCCCTACACTGACGTAGTGGGATTCTTGCTAAAATGACTCCTAAAGGATGATCACAGAAACCTAAAGTCAAGGCCTAGTCAAGAAAAGGGCTCAGAGGAACCTGACTAACCTTTGTTCAAGGAGAGTGTTTGTCACTAGTAAGTGCTAAGGGTGGCAGGAGTGGTTGAGTATAAAGGAACAAGAGGGAATATTTGGAATGTGATAGTGCTTATACAACTCTATGTATTTGCTAATATTTGTAGGACTGCACATTAAAATGGGCGTATTTTCATGTAATTTATATTCTACAATAAAAATATAAAATCAAGAAATTAAATGTATAAAATGTAAGATAAATAAATGTGTGCCCCAGAAGGATCACACACACACACACACATACACACCCTGAGGACTGCTTTGCTGCTGAACAAGCAGATGATCTATTTATAATCTGGGACAGTAGAAATATATAGGAAGAGCTAAAAGGGAAACAGGCAGATTTTTGCTCAATTAAAGAAATGCTGGTAATTAAAGTATCATAATAGAGTATCAATGATACTGTATCATGAATATCATTAGGAAGGGATTTGAACATACAATTGGGATTGTACTAGATAATCCAAGCTTCTTCCACATCCAAATTCTTGTAATTCTATGATTTTAAGTTTTTCAATCAAAGTGAAGAGTGCTGGTGGTTTGTCAAACCTTCTCCAGTGGGAATCAGAGAGGCAATCATAGAACATAAGCAGAGAACATAGCATAAAAATAAGCTTGGAGCCTTCCAAAAGACCTTTCTAGTTCTATTGATTGGAAAGCACAACACAAACTTGAAGGGAAAATGAGTCATACCTCTTACTGTCCTACCTCCTAGGAGCATGCAAACCCATTTTTGTATTTGGAGGACACTGCAAGAGTAACACTCTTCTTTTACCCTAGATATTTTTGGCTCTTGTTTGTTTTCTGTCTATATTTTAACTGTTTTCTTTTTATGTTATGATGGACAAAGAAGCTATGTATACATGGTAACTACATCATTCAAATGGTTATAATAACTTAGATAAATTTGACATTTTATGCTCAATGACTTAACCCATTATATGGGTAACAAATATTCATAAGTGAATGTGGTTATAAATTATGAGTTTAAAACATTTACTAATTGATTGCAAACAAAATAATTCAGCAGAGTATTATCAGAAACTTTTATGACTCCTAAATGCAAAGATGAATTATTGCTTATTATCTAACCTTTGATATTTTTTATATCTTACCAACACTCTTTAATGCAAAGAGAGATTGATATAATCTTCCTTCTTAATTACTTTCCATAACTAGAGGCATGATACAATTCCTGACAACTAAGCTTTCTTATCTGTTTTTCATGTAATTGTTGGCATAATTGGAAATTTTCCTTCTGAAAATCTGTGTTGATTCCCCCTGCCCTCTTTTGATTACAGTTCCCAGAATTATATTCTCTGTACTTCTCTTTTCAATTTTTCAATATTACACACACATAAACACACATGCATTTTAAGGAAAGAACACAGTTAAATTCTTTATAATCAGTCAGAATTCATGTAATATATCTAGAATAGCACATAGAATAGAAAAAAATATAATTTAATAATGATATATTTATCTTGATATATAGATATACATATATAACTATATATATATATATATATATATATCACCATAGTTCATAGAAAAAAAGTATTATTGTCAAAGAGAGCCACAGGAGGTAGCTTTTTTATTCTTACAAAGTTAGAATCCTAATTCAATCCATACTTCCTCAAGATTACGTTATATCTCCCCATAACTTAGTGGCCTAAAAATGGAAAACAATCATAAAAAATGAAATGTATTTTCTTTTGGAATTAAAAATACAGTAGAGATATAGTAGAAGATCATTTTTAAATAGCTTATTTAATATGGATTTAATATCACATTATATTCACTATTATGTAGGCAGATTCCTTACAGATACTAAAGTTCAGCAATTGCATTTAAACCTATATCATAATCCCTAATAAATAAAAATAAGTCATATAATTGTCAAATTCTTATTTGAAATCAAATAAAGTCTTTAAAAACTTTTTAATTTAAATTTGATTTAATTAACATATAGTGGGTTATTAGTTTCAAAGGAAGAATTCAATGATTCATCAGTTGCGTACAATACCCAGGACTCATTACTTCCAGTGCTCTCCTTACTTTCCATCACCCAGTTACCCCATCCCCTACCCACCTTCACTCTAGCAACCCTCAGTTTGATCCCTAGAGTTTAGAGTCTCTTATGGTTTGCCTCCCTCTGTGTTTGTGTCTTATTTCATTTTTCCTTCCCTTCCCCCATGTTCATCTTTTTTGTCCTTAAATTCCACATATGAGTAAAATCATGGTATTTGTTTCTCTCTGACTTATTTCACTTAGTATGATGAATGCCCTCTAGTTCTATCCAAGTCATTGCAGATGGCAAGATTTCATTCTTTGGATGGCTGAGTAATATTCCATTGTATAGATTAAGTGAATCCATCCAACTGAGCCTCTGATAAGGACACTATCAGGGTTTTGGGGTGGCTCTGTCAGTTAAGTATCCAACTCTTGATTTCAGCTCAGGTCATGGTTTCATGTTCATGAGCTAGAACCCTACATTGGGCTTCCTACTCAGGGACAGTCTGCTTCTTTCTCTCTTCCTGTGGTCCTCTGCCCATGCAAGTACTCTTTCTATCATTCTCTCACAAATAAATAAATAAATCCTTTAAAAATGACCATAAATAAATAAATAAATAAATAATCTTTTCAAAAATTCACCATCAACCAAAAAAAAAAAAAAGTGACTAATTAGGTCCAATTAGTTAGACCAAGGACTAGATCACAAAATTCTGATTCTCAACTCGTTTTCTTCATTATTTATCAAGTACTATCATATATATTTCAGAATAATTATCTGTGTGTACCAGGGATGTTATTATTAAACTCTTTTTGTAGGTAAAAAAAGTGACACTTAGAATAATTCTGTGATTTTACTGGGGTTGCACAGAAGGCCTTACCTCAGAAAACCTTCTGAGACATTATTTAACTTAAAAAAATAATATAGATTCATTATCTCTTGAAGCTTCTTAAATAGCTTTCTTCACCTTCACCTCTGTAATAGTTTGAATTCAGTCCAACTTTACACTGCCTGGAGGAAAAACTCTTCCCTACCACCTTAGATTCACTAACTGGGGATTTCTGAATTAAACTAATAAAAGACAAATTAATAGAAGAAAAGGCACGTAATTTTTATTAATATTTATGTGCATGGGAGTTCACAGAAAAGAAACAATACTCATGGGGTATTAGAATTGGGACCTTTTTAACGAAGGCAAGGGGTTTGGGTTTCAAGGGACAGTAATTTATGGGGAAGTAACTAGAAAACTTATGAGGGAATTCATAATGGAAGGTAGGAGCTATTTTAGTAAGGGTTGTTTACACAAATTGATCTTGGTATCAACTCCTCATCTGAGATGATAAGAGTCCCCTTCTCTCTCTGATATAGGATTTCCTCAAAGGGAAATGTATTCCCAGCTTTTGGGCAGATAAGAGAAGGAGGAGAACTTTTTGCATCTGTGAGTTCCCAGTTGGATTCAGATTAAAATAATACTCATGCCAAAGTGGCATATGCAGGACTTGGAGGCGTTGCACAGTTATCAGAGACCTACATCCCTCCCATATATCTGCTTTCAATTTCCACTGCTGTCAGAGCATTGGTCAGATCCATTACAGGCTTCAGCAAGAAGGGTGAGGGGACAAAGGGCATATTCCAGCTAGCTATATCCCTTTTGTAAGGAGCATGACTTGAAGTTCCACCCAACAATTTCTATTCATATCTGAAAAAGAAGGTAATCCTGTGGCTATGCATAGATAGATGCAAGGACATTAGAAAAGCAGTCTTTTGGCTGGGTGTAAATGAAGAGCATTTAATAAACAGGAAGGAAGAAAGATAAGCAGTTCTGCTGCATGATTTCTATTTGCTCTTCCAAACTACTTCATATCATTGTCTACTCTGTTTTTCCCTTAGGAGGTTAACTTATACAAACTGCATCATCAGTAGACTGTTACCCTCTGGCTGCCAATTAGATTTAGCCAAGAGGACAAAGAAAATTGAAGAAGTAGTAAGTGTTGTGGATATTTATTCTCCATGCTTCTCTCCTGCCAGCCTACGATTATTTGGCAGCTGCATTAAACTTCTTAAGACCAATCGCTTCTACAAGGGAATCTTTTTACTACAGTTATAACTGCCCTTGGACCTAGAAGTGGGGACAGTTCTTTGATTTGTTAGTCTGAAGTACTCTACCATTCTTAACTCTGCCCAAACATTTATGAATAGACCTGTATTGGTTTGCTCAGGCTGCCATAACAAGTACCAGAGACTGGATGTCTTAAACAACACAGGTCTATTTTCCTTACAATTCCAAAGGCTAGAACTGTGAGGTCAAGGTGTTGGCAGGATTTCTGTATTCTGATGGCTCTCTCTTTGGTTTGTAGATGGGCATCTTCTCCCTGTATCGTCTCATGGTCTTCCCTCTCTACCCATCCACCAGCATCCATATTTCCTCCTCTTATAAGGACACCAGTTATATTGCTTTAGGGCCCACCCTTATGACCTCTTGTTAATTTTATTACCTCTTTAAGTACCCAATCCACAAATACATACACATTCTGAGATACTAGGGCTTGAATATAGAAATATCTGGGCAGGGAGAGATACACAATAACAGCTTATAACAAGTCACTTCAATAACATTTCTTCAAATACTCCTTGGGAGTCCATTTGTCCTTGCTGGGAGGCTAGCAATCTCTGTATTAGTCTCCATAGTGCTTATGGCAATGTTTCTCAAACTTTAATGTTTGCACATTACTTGGACATCCTGATAAAATGCATTTGGATGCAGTAAGGATCCTGCATACTTCGAATGATATCATATAATATACCACATCTTGAGTTGCAGAGCGCGCTCTCTCTCTCTCTTTATATACATAAATATTTATATACATAAATGGAGAGAGTGTATGTATATGTATACATACACACACACACACACACACACACACGCACACTTTTTAAAAAATTCCCCCGTTGCTGGCATGAATAATCATTCCACTCAGTTGGTCTCACCTTGGACTTATTGAGGCTAATTGATGTTCTGTTCTGTTTTGTTTTTTTTCTGGGTTCCCGCTAAACATCTTGACATGAGGATTCATACATCTTTACTTAATAGAACAGTGTGGCCTAACTTACTGGAAGTGTGAGTTCTGGTTTTCAGTGCAGTTCAATATAACATAGATAATGTTTATTGTAACTTGTTTATTAATGTCTCCCCAGAGTAACGTTAATGAACTTTTACTTTAATTCTTCAAAGTTGTTTCAACTAGAATACATTCTAAGTGACATTATAAAATAAAGATTAAACATAAAATAAAACATTATAAAATCTTTGTAAATTAAATACATTGACATTTCCTGGGCTCTTCTTCTTTTATAATAGCTCATTAGCACAAAAATAAAATTATTTTAATTTAGACTTAGGAATTACTATCAGTCACTCTTCTGGGAGGTAGACATTACTGGTTTTCTTAGGAAGTTAACATTTTTAATCCTAAATAATAATGGAGAAGAGGGATGCTGCTGCCAGCATTACGTTAAATACATAATGGCAGGCTTTTAATAACCATTACCTTATAAAACTAATAAATACTAACATGTTAATTGAATAAATGGATGGATAAATAAGGGACTGATTGGTGGAGTAAGTTAGTATGATATATTTACAAGGTATCTCAAAATAAAGATGAACATGTACTTTGTGAAACATCTAGTTGCATTGTCAAAGGTATTAAAAGTTTTTCTGGGGAGTTTATATTCAATAGTATAGAAAATGAAGTCATTAAAGTTTTAGGTTTTAGACACATGCTTCCTGACTGAGCCTCTTTCCTCAGGTCACATGAGCTTGTATTAAAATATGGGTAGCAAAACAGTAAAAATATAGTAAAGCTAGCTTCAGTTATACCAGCAGAATGCAGAAACAGCAGCCCGTATTCCTCAGTTGAAGGAAACTCATGTGTTTATGCACGCTCCTGAGAGTCAGCAGCAGAGCATCTGCCAATCTTCTCTGTTATTTGTTTTCTTTAGACTCCGGATAGCAACTTCTGCTTCTTGTCACAAGCTTGATACGTTCTATATTGGCATCATCTCAAATTTTTACTGTCACCATTTTGAAGTGAAGGAATAGCCCTATTACCAGACAAGTCAGAGCTGCCTTAGGCTCTGAGTGAATGAAGATACCTCTGGTGTAAGAAAAACACGAGGAAAATAAGAAGATGAATCCGGGGGTAAGATCACTATACAAATATACACTGTCACATTCTTCTTCACACTAGCCAGGGGTAAGTCACAAATTATCATCTGAAAAAAAAAATCAGCTACATTAATCAGATTATATTCAACCATAAAACTTGCCATTTGTTGTATATAGGAGTATTTTTCAGGCGCTGGAAACTACTGAGAAAAATGTGCCCCTCAAGAGTTTCTCAGAATATGGCAACATGGAATGTGACTAGCATTATTGCCTGTCCCATAGACATTATTGAATGTATTGAATATGTATTGATTTATATAATCGGTTTGCCAAAACACAAAGTAGCTACAACATATTTGTTATAGTTCCTCAGTGTAGGCTAAATAGATATTTGTATAGCTATATAAAACTAACAAAGAAAAGAACATCTAGATTCTGAATCTTTAGTGACCTGACTTATCCGAAGTTTAAAATTTAGAAGATCTAGAGAAATAAGCCTATTGCATTTCTTTCAGTAAAATGTGTTTACTATCCCATTATTATGGGCTGAGGATATGGTTTCATAATTGCCTATAATTTCCCTGATGAGAGAAGCAGCTATTTTGAATCACTAGTCTTGGGTGGCAAAAAAATGTACTTCAAAAACAAAGTGGTAGAGTTCTCTAATTGTGAGAGGAAAGACCTGTCAATTTGGGATCTTTTTTAAGTTTATATCACTTACATACCACATTAACTCAGGGTTCACTTACTGTGAAAGACAGTAACCTCTTAGGTACTGAGGAAGAATAGGAATATGAAGAGGCTGTATCTACAGCTCATAAAATAAGGTAAAGATTTGGTAGACACAATAAGCAGTTTTATTCGTCTAAACCCAAAAGTTTGTTTCAAATTAGGTTGCATGGAGTCTATAAAATTATTGTATACACATTAGAAATTGTACTCAATCCTCTAAGTAGGTTATATTAAAAGAGAGAAAGTGAGCCCCACGACTCCAGGAAACTGTTTTCTAATAATTACAGTGACCCAAAAGGAAGTGGTTCATGCCACCAACAATAGGTAATCAATTGTTCTACAGAATTAAGTTTAGACAGTCCATGGAAAACATTTGAATTCTTTCAATACAATTAGGAAGGGATATATCTTTCAATTTATTTTTGTTTGTAATATACTGATGTTTGCCCATATGTTCAGCTACTTAAAAAATAAATAAATGTTTCCATATCCCACTAGAATTTCAGAGCTCCCTAGGGTATCTATTGAGTGAAAACATTTGAAGGTGTAACATTCAGTGAATGAAAACATTCAGGGTAGCACTTAAATAGTTTTAAGAAGGTGTAAACATTACTCACAAGTTCTCTAAAGAAGTACAGACCTTTACAAACTAATATTACGGGTTTGGTAAATGGACAATGTCTTTGAGGGGCACATACTCTAAGTCAAGCCTATTGATGTCCATTTAATTAATTTGGATATTCAAACATAAAACTGGTTTCTTAACTACCGCTTATCCCTAGAGAATTATGGTGGAAGGATTTGCTAAGGGTTAGAGCACAAAGTTACTCCCACTGCTTAATAGAAAAGGGGCTAAATCACAGCGAAATAATTGTAACAGGTGGTATGAAAGTAATGTAATCATAAAGTAAATCCAAAGACAAATCTGTTTACAAATGGATATGAAATTACTGAAATCGATAATATTCTGAGAAAGTTCATAAGAAAAATTAGGGGCATTCTTTAAAACAAAAGATTATATTGAAATAAAATTATGTAAAAATAATAGAAATGTTGAGAATCTTCATTTTAAATGTTGATCTTCATGGAGTGATACTATCTTTAGTTCAAGTATACTCCTAGAGCCTAATCATGAATTATAATGAATTAGTTACAAAGAATTTTGGAATCTATTCCTTGTTTGGAAAAAAAAGGATCAATATTCATTACGAAAAAAAGTAAAAGTAATTGTTTCTAAAAGGCAGTATTATTTCATACATTTTTTATTTCTTCAAACAAGAGTGACTGAAATAAAAAATATAATTGTGTCTCTTCATCATGGAAATGGCTTTAAGAGAAAACCAATCAGATGGATATTATGGCTTCCCATTTGGAACCAGTAAATAGTTACCACCTGATAAATAGACAGCCAATAGTCTGTCAAGAGTGTTTAGGTATATTGTATAATACAACATGCCTGTTCACCAGGGGGAAAACTAGGAAATAACTTGCCTGAACTTCTAGATTTCATCACACGACAGGTGCAAGAGCACCACCCATGCCTCTGAAAACATTGCACCATGCACCCTTGAAAAAACTTTGGCTCCTTCATCATGAGCAATCGTCTTCCAGCAGTCAAGCCTGCCTGTGTACATGATGTCAGTCCTTTGCCCTCTACCTGCATCATCATACCACCCCGGGAAGTCAGCCCAGCAATCACTGTGGTGGATTGTGCCATCGTTCAGTTGATGAAGATGTGAGTACTCTTGGGATCTGGAAACATGCCCTTTAGATACCAAGGTAGGCAGCTGGGTAGATGATAATACCCTGCACAGATTAAAGCCAGTTCAGGCCCTTAATCCTATTGGATTTGTAGATCTTAACCAGGTGGTCACCAAGCTGAATTTCCTTTCAGTTCCAGCTTTGCTGACATCAGCTGCTAGATGGGTACGGGCAAAATCAAGAGGATACACAAAACACAACGCTCTGCCCCCAGTGGCACCACCTGGTGCTAAATTCCCTGTAAAATAGTGACCAAACTAGGTTCTCCTGTCCACACAACCCAGGAAGACCTTTGAAGGCAAAACTGAAAGACTGAGTGAGGAAGTATCTGATGACATTGGCCAAGTTACCACACCAGAAGAACAGGACTCCCTGGTCCTTGGGGAATCTGAACCACACAGTCTATAAGGCCCTCATACTGCTTCTCTGTGTGATTTGCCTGCTGGCAGGCTGCACTTGCAGCAGCGGCTTGACCTGCTTGATGGGCACTACAAAGGCCCTGGAGGTGGCCACCGCCACTCCACCTGCCAGACAGTCCTTGACTAATGAAGGACACTAATGAAGGACACGCCATCTGTCATGTTGAAAAGAGAGGCAGGAGACCATGGGACTGTGGTAGGAACTGGCTGGGACTTTAGGAGGTATATTTTAATATTTAGGGAGTCATTGTCGACTCCATAGAGCAAATTAACATGCTTTTGTTAGCTTGCAATTTTTAAAAGCTTTAAAAAGCATTATTGACAAAGAAATCATTGACAAAATGAATTACATGTATTTAAAGCTCTAGGAGCCCTTTTTAAAATAATCTTTGTGACTATCTGTATAGACAATCATGTATTTTACTTCTCTTTGTCTATACTATATGGCCTTTATTTTCCTTTTTCTTTTTGCCTTATTGCAAATATTTCTTACTAGCACATCAACATAATGTAGAATATGAGGAGGGAAAGGAGGCATCCTTGCCTTATTCCTGATCTTTTTTTTTTAAGCTTTCATTTATTTATTCATGAGAGACACACACACAGAGAGAGAGAGAGGCAGAGACACAGGCAGAGGGAGAAGCAGGCTCCATGCAGGGAGCCCGATGTGGGACTCGATCCTGGATCCCAGGAAGGATCACACACTGAGCCAAAGGCAGACGCTCAACAGCTGAGCCACCCAGGCATCCCAGTCTTATTCCTGATCTTAGACAGAAAGTAGACTCGTATCTAATATAATGTTAGCTGTAGGATTTGTGGATATTCTTTACTGGATTAAGAAAGTATCCTGCTTCTAGTTTGTGGAATTTTTTTTTTTTTTTTTAATCAGGGACAGATGTATGATTTTGCCAAATGATTTGATTCTTCATTTGTTGATAAAATGTTTTTTTTTCTTATTTAGTAAGTCTATTAATATGATAAAATACATTTTTTTTTCAATATTGAACAAGCCTTGCATTCCTGGGACGAGCGTCACTTGGCTGTGATATAGGGCTGGGTTTGGGTTATCTTCAGTGCATCAAGCCTACAAATTCCTCTAGTAATACCTTTTGTTTGTCTTTCTACTTAGTTGTGAATTGTCCTTTGCACTTCTTCCTAGAGAAAGCCTGTGTCTTGGAGTTCTCCCAGATGTCTTCCACTATTAGTTTTACTAGTTGTATATTAGCTTGTTGGTAGGGTATTGGGTGGGGTGTTTGATGCTCTGACCAGCCTCAGTCTTAAGCAGACACCATGAGCCTTGACCTCAGCCATGTGCCCTTTGTACGTATACTGTCTCTTCTCCAGATACAAAACTAGAGCTAGTGCATTCCCTAGCTCCTTCTCCAAGTAGAACCTTTTTAAAAAATTCTTTGTTTTCATCCTTAACTTCAGTACTTTTCCACTAGTGCTGTTAGTTTATAATTTTGAGGCCCTAACTCCTACAGATTAAGGATTTTGCTCCTTAGATGAGATAGGGGATGCATCTGGGATGGGGAAGGGTGGCAGCCACCCATTTCCACCTTGGGTTGCAATGAATTTCCACCTCTGCACCTAATCTACAAATTTAATTGTTTTCTACCCGAAAGATCTGCAAAAAAACAAAAACAAAAAAATATTTTATTTCATAAGAGAGAGAGAGAAAGAGGAGTCTGGATGGAGTTCTGGCAGTGGTTATCATTCTTCAACCCCAGGAAGAACCATGAAGGAAGTTCTTCTGTTTTTGTTTTGTTTTGTTTTGTTTTGTTTTGCATTATTCAGATTTCTCCCTGATATTCCCTGAGAACCTCGTGGGGCTCCAAGAGAAAATGCTCTGCAAAAGGGACACGACTATCTTATGTCTGTGGCCCTCAGGGGCTTTATAGTCTAACATTAAGCCTACTCAGCCTTTTGCAATTAATTAAAAATGTCTAGCTTAATATTTTCACTGACTTATATGGCATTTGGTGGCATCTAACTCAAGTAAACAAATGGCTGTGTCCTGTTTCTCCCTGCTTGTGCTGCTTTTTCTCCAGATTTTGGATGAACTTCTTTCCTTGCCATTCCAGTTCTCTCCAGAGTTCAAGAAAAATCTAATTTGCAGTATGTTCAGCTTTTTTTCTCTTGTCATAAGGGTGACAATGACATTCTAGCTCTCTATATATCTGAGCTAAACCCAGAAGTCTCATGTAATGAGATTTGGCTACTAAATTTACAAATGATGCTGTTCTGAGACATCTAATATGCTGTCTGCATTAATATATTGTCCAAAGAGGTTGAAGTAATGGAGAACAAAATTTCTGTGTTTTTTTTCATTGTATACCCATGCCTAGAACTTAGAAAAGTGGTTAATTCAAATTAACCCTATTATATTTTCTGTTATGTATAGCATGTATGCACTAGAAAAATTCAAGAAATGCAAAAGAATACAAAAGACAAGTTAAAAGATTAACTCATCAAAATCAGCATAGAATGATTTCTTTTGCCTGAATAGGAGACATTTAAACATGACCATATCAGTACACAAAAAAAGATTTAGATGATAAAATTTGAAAATATTGGTGAGAGAATAGATCATTACTGGAGCATGTGCTCCAAGGCAACAAGAAGAGGTATCATATAAATTTAAGGCATTGGGATTAGCCTTAGATGGGAGGAAGACTATTACCTTTTCACTAAGTTAGGATGAAGAGAGAATAAAGAAAGAAAAGTGGAGGACGGAAAATAGAAGATCAATTAGCTAGAGATGGCAATCACTTTTCAGAAGACAGCAGAGAAAAAGACAGGATTCCTACCATGATTTTTCCATGAAAGAGGAGCCAAGATCATCTAAGATCAGAAAGTGTAGTGTAATAGGACGTTGGCAGATCGATCTATTCAGGAGAAAAGCAAGATGGAGAAAAATACATAAGGAGAAATGATTGACTTGCCTCATGCAGGAAAGAATGTAAGTAGCACTGAAGGAGTTGTGGAAAGATTGGCAACTGTCAAATTGTAGCAGTTTTGTAATTTTATTTTTGAATTAAAGTGTTTGGTAATCAGAGAGCAAAAACCAAGAACTCAGGTTATTGGTTTGAATTGAGTTGGATTCAATTGGTTTGAGTTAGAAGGGAACCATTGGAAAGACAGTAGTTATAAAGGTAATAAGGCAAAATAATATTCCCAATTATAAGGCAAAACCTGTGATTCTAATATATGCTACAAAAATAAAGAGGCTTATATTCTGGTTGCCATTTGCTGTGTAACAAACCATCTAAAATTCAGTGGTATAAAACAATAATTTATTATGGTTGCAAATTCTGTGAGTCAGGAATTTAGAGATGGCAGGGGAGAGTAGATAATCTTTGGTTCATGTCTGGGGCTTCTGCTGGGAAGACTTGACCATGTCGGGATGGTGGGGCGGGAAGGCATTGAGCATCATTCTCTTGCTCTATGTAATATCCAGGCATCTTTACATGGTCTTTCTGTGAGACTTCTCTGGCATGATAATCTCAATCTAGAAAGACTTTTTTCATGAAGCTCCAAGAGTGAATGTTCCCATAAAAAAAGCAGAGGCTGCATGGTCACTTAATGACTTCATTTAGGACATGACATTGTGTCACTTCAGAAATACTCTATTGACTGAAGCAGTCACAAGCCCACCAAGATACAAAGGGAATGGAGTTTAAGCACAGCACCCACAGAGAGGCACCAAACAATAGTCGTATTCTAAAATTGTCACAGCTGGACAAATATTGTTAATACTCAATGGAATGCTTAGTATATGCCAGGCCCTGTTCTTGGCATTTTTCATATATTAACTTATCTAATCCTCCCAATACTTTATGAGGGTGAAATTATCATGACCCCCAATTTGTGATATGGAGTTTATGTAATTTGACTATAATCACTGCTGGGGAAGCAGCTATTGCATACCTGTTGCCCTTCACTGGGCTTGCCCCATCAGTGCCCTGGCCCTGGAATATTCCCCAATATGGAAGCCATGTCCTGAACTATATCATTGGTCCATATTCTTATTCTTATTAAGAGAAAACATTCTGTTCTGGATACTCAGTGAGCTTCCTTGTATAACTTAAGAGTATCATATGTCACCTGTCCAGTGCCCTAGATGGAAAGAAATGGAATCTTCCCCTACAGCATGAGAAGGGTGTGTGCATTGGGAGAGACCTACCAGCCGTGGTAGATCAGCACACACCAGCAAATACCAATCTCATTCTGTTGTGTCTCTTCTGCTTTCTGTGAGTAAAATATCTCAACCAATGCTTTGTGTGTTGAGTCCTCCTCTGGGACTCTGAACAAATAGAAGATGCAGTGAGCCAGTGTGCAAGCTCCTACTTCTGGTGGCTGGCTGTTCTCCATGAGGTAGGAATCCTCACTTGAGATTGGTAGCTGGATATTCACACTTGACGATCACATCATCAGTGACCTCTCTAAGATTAACCTAGCCAGGCAGGCTGGTCTCAGAGTTTTGGCCTGAACCAGTATAATATGTCACCTTTAAAGCAGATAGAAAATGATAATAACAGTTCGAAATAAGCCTTCATACATTCATGTATCTCAAGAGAACAGGAAGTCTTTTCTTGCTCTAAACATCTCTTAACCAAAGTGGTTTTCTCAGAAACCCTTGCCAGTTCTCTATGAACAATTCTTGTTCACTAAATTGCTATAGCTTCATGATCTACATCATGGTACAGACCAATAATAAGAGAATAACATTTCTAAATGAAATAAAATATTATTATAAGCCAATCTGTGTATTTGTCTAAATAAAACTTGTATACCAATTCATCCTTGAAGTTAAAGGTGAAGGCTAATAATCTGTTTAAGAAAGAAAATAAACTAAAATATGTGGCTAGAAATTAGAGCACCAAGAGATACTTGGGTGGCTCAGTCAGTTAAGCAGCTGACTCTTGATTTTGCCTCAGGTCAGGGTCTCAGGGTCTTGAGATAGGGCCCCAGGTGGAGATTCATGCTCAGTGGGGAGTCTGCTTGAGATTCTGTCTCTCCCTCTGCCCCTCCCCATTGCTCTCACTTTAAATGAATGAATGAATGAATGAATAAATGAATGAATGAATGAATGAATAAATAAATAAATAAATAAATAAATAAATAAATAACATCTTAAAGAAAAAAGAAATTAGAGCACCAAGAAGAAATCAGGGGCAACAGGGCATAAACTTTGGTTTATGAGAGCATAAACATCTATGTCTGAGTTTGAATTCTTACTCAGATATTTAATGAGCTGAATGATTTGGAGTTAATTATGTAACATTTAAGGCCAAGTTTTCTCATCTCCAACAGGGGAATATACTTACCCAAATGGGTATTTTAAAGGATTAATATAAAGTAGATATAAAAATACCAGCAGTAAACACTTAACTTCATGGATTAGACATTGAATAAGTTATAGTAACAAGACTTTCAAAGGTTGACAGGTAGGTCATCCAGAGAGACAGAGACATTGTGTAACAATTCAATAGAAAATATCAGATCAATACAATGAGACAAAGTGCAGTGATTCAACCTAGTTTACGAAATACTGCAATGTCTTATTACAGGCCAGGAAAAAAAAGGGCCCGAGACATTCTGAATTGTAAAAACTTGTAAATTCTTGGGAGTAAGAGATTGGTAATTGGAACCATGACAGCATGTATAGATATAATTGTATATAAACTAGAAACATATGTAGCTTTGCACATTTTTAGTAATAATAATAGTTAATATCTATATATATTACTGTGTCCATGTGCTTTTTAAGGATTTTACTTACACTACTAACCCATTTAAACTCCTCTCTCCTAAATACAAACTGATGAGGTAAAGATAAACACAATCCCTATTTTACAGCCAAACAACGTGAGGCACTTGTTCAAGGTCAAACAATAAAAAATGATTGGGGACACCTGGCGGCTCAGTTGGTTGCATCACTGACCTTGATTTTGACTCAGGTCATGATCTCAGGGCAGTGAGATTGAGCCTCTTGTCAGGCTCCACACTCAGCAGGTCATCTGCTTAAGATTCTCACTCTCCCTCCCCTCTGGGCTTCCTCCTTCCCTCTCTAAAAAATAACAATAACAACAGCAGCAGCAGCAGCAGCAACAATAATAAATGATTGACCCTTGTATTTGAAACCAGAGACTATAACTTTTTCCCAGTTTCTTAATCACATCACCATTTCACCTCTGAAAAAATTTTTAGTGATAGGTGTCTCTAAACTTGGTTCATATTAACTTTAGTCTCATGTAACTGCAATGATACAATAACTGCAATGATACAATAAATGGCCAATCTCCTTCCTTAGCACTGATGGAAACATCCTAATTAATTAATTATTATTATTATTATTTCTAATTAATTAATTATATCCATACTTCCTTTTTCAGTCATCCTTAGCAGTGAGCAAAAACTTCTGTCATTATATCAACCGTCACTGATTCTCTTTAAAATACCCACTCTTCCTAACAATTCCACTTTAGTAATAGAATAACTATGAGAAAATCCTTAAAAAAGCATAGATTCCCATATTATATTACTTGAATCCTCAACTTCCTTACCTTTCATGATATTTTCCTTAAATATTTTCACTTCATATTCATCCTGCAATCTCCTTCCTTAATAATGGGAGCAGGATAGCGAGCTCCCATTTAAATCATGTAGATGGGCACCTGAGTGGCTCAGTGGTTTAGTCTTTGCATTTGGCTTGGGTCATGATCCTGGGATCCTGGGATCAAGTCCTGCATCAGGTTCCCAGCAGTGGGCCTGCTTCTCCCCTTGCCTATATCTCTGCTTCTCTTTCTGTGTCTCTCATGAATGAATAAATAAAATCTTTAAAAAAAAATATCATGTAGAAATACTTAAGGAAAGTTGAATGTCCCACCAGAGTTAAAGTATTTCTATAGAGTTGAGAATGCCAAAAATTCATATTTTATTTATCCATTCATGCCTTAGGATATGCTAAATACTAGGTTAAAAAGCAAATTCATTAATTAGAAAGGTAGCACACATTAAATCATTTTCATCTATTAGTGGTTTATTATGATTTGGGATATGTAATTAGCAGGCCAGTAACCTAATGAGGCTTTGAAAATATGAAACAAATTAGTAGTGACTTTTAGCAGTGAGAAATTAGCAGGGCAAGGTGCAGGGTATTAGCTTCATTTGAAATGTAGAGGCTTCAGGCTTCAGTAACAGAATATTGGTAAACAGGGAATATGGGGTTTCTGGTTGTCTTCAATTAGGGGTTCTGTAATTGGTCCACACTAGAACCACCTGGAGACCTCCCCCCCCCCCCCCCCCCCCCCCCCCCCCCGCCCCGGGGAACTTTTAAACCATACAGAGGTGTGCCCTTCTTCTGGACCAGATATTGATTGAATCCATTTCAGTTGGGCCAAACAGCCTTATGTGTTGAAGTCTTTCCTGGTAGGTTGTAATATGCAGCCAGAGCTGGGAATCCCTCCCTTAGCTGGAGATTTGCTATAAGGGGCCCATCAAGGGCAGCCTGGGTGGCTCAGCAGTTTAGCACTGCCTTCAGCCCAGGGCCTGATCCTGGAGACCTGGGATCCAGTCCCACATCAGGCTCCCTGCATGGAGCCTGCTTCTCTCTCTGCTTCACTCTCTCTCTCTCTCTGTGTCTCTCATGAATAAATGAAATCTTTTTTTTTTAATTTTTTAAATTTATTTATGATAGTCACAGAGAGAGAGAGAGAGGCAGAGACACAGGCAGAGGGAGAAGCAGGCTCCATGCACCGGGAGCCCGACGTGGGATTCGATCCCGGGTCCCCAGGATCGCGCCCCGGGCCAAAGGCAGGCGCCAAACCACCGCGCCACCCAGGGATCCCAAGTAAAATCTTTAAATAAATAAATAAAAGGGGTCAGTCAAAAAGGTCTAAATATATTTACTTTGCATTTTCATCCAAGATCTGCCCTAGGTGGGGAAGATCACTACAATTTCTTTCCCTTGAAGTGTCTTGTGCTATTCCTTTTTGCATCTACTTGGCTGAGACAAACAGCATGTTGTACTCCAATAGTTAAAACTGGTTAACTTGGTAAGTTCTATTTAGGCCAAATAATTGTTTTTTAAAACTCATAATTCATAACTTGTAGGTAGTCATTCTGTTAGTAACCATCACATCCTTGATAATTTAATAGTAATGAACATTTTCCCAGCTTACAGTCCTTAATAAGTAATTAGACACATGATGTAGACTGGATATGGTATTGCATTCAGTAAGATAAAGTACAATAAATGCTTTAACAAGTATTTTTAGAATTCTGTATTATGTAGAATTTCGTCTTATCATTTATTTTTTATTTTTAAATGAGAAACCAAAGTATGACAAAGATGGCATATAAAAATATGCCATCTAGAATCATCACAGTGAATTAACATGACTGATGTCATTCTGCCACAAGTAACAAAGAATGCAATACGTACTATATGTCTTAAGTCTCGATGTGAAAATATATGGTGTATATATATGGTTTGAAAATTAGAAAAAGAAAACTTCTTATGTCATAAATTCTCATTACAACCACATATATAAACAGATATGGGAAAATAGGCTGGAAATAAGAAATGTGAAAGGTAAAGATAACAGAGCTTGCTATTCATCTGTTCCTCATCGATATCTTATTTCCTGGCGTCCTTTAAAGATAGAATATTAATGAATTCTAGAATCAATTTATCAAGATCATTTGGCCATAAAGAGTGCTTATTTATCTTAGAAGCCCAGTTTTTCAAATAAGTTTTGGACTCAAGTAAACATAGGCAGTATTTCAGCACAAGAGAGAATCCCATAGCCTGGAAATGTGGCTTTATCTGAACTCCAGAAGTAATGGTCACAGTTCCCCAGTACACAGGGGAACTGTGGCTGTCACTTTTATTTTATCACAAATAACAGTATCAGAACAGCTCCTGTAAGTCTAATCTTAAGGTAGTTTTCACACAGTGGATGTCATTTAGAAGATAACAGAATTAATTTAATATATCTTTTACTAAATCTCCTCCATTTTTCTTTGAAACTTACCTGACCCTAGCTACATGAATTTCAAACATTCTAACCCAGTGCAGTTGGATATAAATGTAATGTGAACTACAGACTTCTAGATTTTCTAGCAGTCCAAACAAGTAAGAAGAAATAAAATTACCTTTAATAATTATCTATTTTAACCATTTAGACAAAATTAATATTTTCAGTATGTAATTAATATAAAAAAAGATTCATGTCATGTGTTATTTTTTTATTTTTCATACTAAGTCTATAAAATCCAGTGTACATTTTACACTTATAGCATGCTATAAATCATACTAGCCAATTTCAGGTGCTCAATAGCCTCGTGTGACTAGTAGCTACTTTATTGTTCCGTGCTGCTCTCACTTCCTTAGTAGTGCATAATGTAACCTGAACACAGAAAATCATAAAAGTGAGTTTGCAAATCTTATTACTAATACAGTAATAATTTAATCCTATTTTCTTCAGAGCACTTGATTAAAAAAGAAATTTTAAGATTTTATTTATGTATTTTCATGAAAGGCACATACACAAAGAGAGAGAGGCAGAGACACAGGGAGAGGGAGAAGCAGGCTCCATGCAGGGAGCCCGACGTAGGACTCAATCCCGGGTCTCCAGGATCATGGCCTGGGCTGAAGGCAGTGCTAAACCGCTGAGCCACCCGGGCTACCCTCAATTAAAATTTTTATGTGTGAATCTCTTTAGATTAATATAACTCTTGTTATCTTGAAATACTTGGGCATAGATAGCTCAAATAAAAAATACGAATATAAAGAGGTAGATATATAGATAAAAAAATAGCCATTGGAGAGCAATCAACCAACAGATGATATAAAATACACATTTGCAAACAACTTCTAAGTTGACTTTTAACCTAATTTGTACAGTGCCCAGAAGAGCAATATGGAATATATGTGTTCTAATGATGAGAATGATGATTATGGTGACTGATTGTAATTTTGTAAACGGCGAATTAATGTGTCCTCAATGAGAGGACATTCTGATTCTCTGTATTTCATAATAAGTAGTTCTGCCCAACACGTCAACATCTAGTCATATACTGTTATGTGTTGTAACCACTTTAAGATTTAATGATAATACCATTAATGAGAACATTTCTCATTTTCATGTGTATTCCCTCACCCATGGAATGCTATTCACACCTAAACAACTGGGATAATGTCTTTCAGAGTGCTGTATCTGTAGAATATTGAACAACTACGGACCTACAGTACACCTATAATTTTTCCTTAAGGGTATTTCATTATATCTTATTTCCCTTTTAGTCTGCACACAGAACTGAATCGTTGATGGAATGGTGAGATCCTCTCGCAGGAGAACAAAAATAATTTACAGTTCAGCCGCAGGCCTACAGAATAAAATCAGATATCCTAGATAAAAGATGTAACCAAGGGCAATGCTGTAACAACCATTTAAATATGTTTTGTTCTAATACTTCTGGAGAAGCTATAAGCATATTTTGTTGAAAGCAAATTTGTTGAGATCCCAAAAGTAATGTAATTTTTGCAGACATACCTGGGAGAAAAAAATGACTAATTTTTGAAAGGTAATTCATTGTATTTAACTCAGAGATGGGAAACTATTCCATCACTTTGTGTGTGAACTCTCTTACTTTAAGATATTTATATTAATATAACTCCATATATATATAATATATATATCCATATGTTTACTCATTACTTAAAGCTTTCAGAATTATATTTCTCCTGTTTGTAATAGTAATAATACTATTAAAACACATCAACCAGTATTTTCTAATCACTATTAGAAAGTATGTTCTTATTGACAATAATTATAAATAACACTTTTAACTCTAAATTACAGCCCTAGTCAGGGTAATATTTACTGAATGTAGATGCACAGCTTCTCCCACTAAATGCCAAGTGTATGCTTAGAGTTGTAATAAAATAAATAACAGAATAAAATTTGTGCCCTCAGGAGGTTAAGAGACAAACACATGCAAAGATCATTTTAATAAAATTCATAAAAACAACTACCATTTTTGAGTCCTTACTACCTAACAGACACTAAGTATTATACAGATTATATATGTTAAATTCACTAAGAATACCAGGGAGTAGGTGATTAATTTTAGCCCCCTTTTAGGAAATGCTGTACTGATATGAAAAATGAGTTGAATCTTAAATGATGATATTTCCTGGAAGGCAGGAGGGATTGGTCACTCCAAAAACCTTTGCTTAAAGACACAGAAGCTTGCTTAGGATTGAGAATGTGTTTAAAGTGGCTAAAGGATGTGGGGTACAAGAACAGAATTTTGATGGCAATAATGGATGGACAGGAGAGTTGGATAAAAAGCTACTGCAATCACTCAGATGGGAAAGAAAATTACCATATAGTAGACTGAACCAGTGTTGATAAGAATGAAAGAGAGTGTGTAAGAGAAGATCAAGAAAAGGTATGTGAAATGATAAAATGGGTTTAATATTGCTTGTGTTAAATGTGAGATCGCTTCAAGATATCCCCTTGAAGATGGATAGAAGCCAGCTAGAAATAGAGGTTTGCATATTATGGGGAGATGGGATTTGGAGATCGGATCTAGGGGTCATCAGCACACAGGACTGATTGAAATAGTTCAGAGGTATAATGGGCAGTGCATCTTGTAAGATGTCCAAATTAGTATTCACAAGTTTATAACCAGGTTACAGAAAAGATCAGTATAACTTTTGTGTTTTAACTTAAAGAGCTGAAGGCACATTAAGAAATAAGCTATAAAACTATGAGAAGGAGATTCAAT
The DNA here is from genome assembly GCF_003254725.2 of Canis lupus dingo. Classification (NCBI taxonomy): domain Eukaryota; kingdom Metazoa; phylum Chordata; class Mammalia; order Carnivora; family Canidae; genus Canis; species Canis lupus. The sequence continues at coordinate 47,537,575 of NC_064248.1, forward strand.
ATATATATAAGGTAACTGTATAGACATTACCAACCTATAAAGTAGGTTTTATGTAAATAGTAATGTCTTCTGGAATATCTAAAATAAGTTTTAAGTGACAAAATTCTCAATTGTTTCATAGGAAAATTTTAAGAAATATACTTACTACATAAATAAGGCACACCTAAAATCTAAGAAATACGTCTTTGTAAAGTATATAATCTTCCAATTATGGCTACACAAAACAAAACAGTAACAAGGTGGCCTTCCAAATACTTTTTCTATGATAGAAATGTAGGCCTCTCTCCATCTGCTTCCCCTCTGGTAAATTATAATTGAATATCTCCTGAAAATGCAGTTGTGCAATACGGTCCTGATGCTTGCCATGAGTCTAATAATACATTGTGAGGGAGGAAAACTTTTTGTTTCTTCCCTTCTAGGTTATTTGGCTGGTCTATTAATTAAATTGACATAAAACAGATTAACAGGAGAAAAACAAATTTAATCTCTTATGTATAGGAGCCCCTAAAAATATGAGACTGAAAAAAATGACCAAAGCAGGCAGCTTTTATACCTTTTGGACAAAGAAACGATAAATTTGTGAAGAATGAACAAGATAAAGAAGTGTGGGTTTGGGGTAGTAAATTAGTGAGAAAGTAACAAGCTTTGTTTATACAATCTTCTAGGCCTTAAATTTCCTCTCTCTGGTGATGAGGATGCTTTCTACCTTTCTGGTACAGGGAGGGTACCTTTCACATGAAAGATTTATTTCCTGCTTTCGGAGGGACATAGTGGGGGTCAGAGTGTCCTTCTTGCATTTGCTGTTTCTTAAGTAACTTTAATTCAAAATAATCAATATGTCAAAGTGGTATATTTTGCTTCCCTTCAATACATAATTCCAGCAGTTTCTAGTTTCTACAAAGTTATATATTTTTTATGTTTTGTTTTGTTTTGTTTTGTTTTTCCCTAAGGTAAACTCTCCATTCTGGAGTTTGTGCAGGAACGTGGTTTATCATAAAGTCGGGAGAAAGTTTAAAATTAATTGTTGTATCTACTCACCTCCCAAACTATTGTAAACATAGGCATTTTACTAAAGGTCTCTTGCTGCTTTCTTTTGACTTGGTGGAAATATGATTTATAACCCAGAATACCATGCATAATTATAATAAAAAGTTGTGATATTTTTATTTATAATAAGAACTATATTCAGTCTTCCACTGTTGCTGGCACAGAGCTCCTAAAACTCTTGGAATTTCCTGTGATAGGAGAGATAAAAGGGTCCTTTTTTATGTTAATGAGGTGACTTCTGGGAAGCCCTTAGGTCACCTAAGGATGAGTTGCCCTTGGAACCAATCCTGTGATGAGAGGGTTGGAAATTTTTAGGACCCCCTTAACCTCCAGGTAGGGGTAGAAGCTGGAGGTTGACTTAACCACCAATGGTTAATAACTTAGTCATGCCTATGTAATGAAGCTTCCATAAAAACCCACAAGGACAAGGTTTCAGGAGCATCTAGGTTGGTGAACACATGGAAATTTGGAGAGAGCAGTGCACCTGGAGAGCTGGAGAGGAATGGGAGCTCTGCACCCTTTCCCCATGCCTTGCTCTCCGTGTCTCTAAGATCTGGCTGCCCCTGAGTTATATCCTCTTATAATCAACCAGTAATCTAGTAAGTAAAACATGTCTCTTAGTTCTGTAAACTGCTCTAGCAAATTAATGGAACCGGAGGAGAGGGTCTTGGGAACCTCTGATTCACAACCAGTTTGCCAGAAGTGCAGGTAACCAACTGGACTTGTGACTGCTATCTGAAGATGGGGTGGGGACAGCGGGGGATTTGTAGGATGAAACATTTAACCTGTGGAATCCGAGGATCTTTCTGGGTAGGTAGTGTCAGAATTAGTTAAATCCTAGGCTGCCTAGTTGGTGTCTGAGAATTGCTTCTCCAAGTGGGAACCCACCTCCTCCCCACCACATACACAGGGATTGGTACCAGACCTACTTAAAAGACCCTCTGCATTTTAATTTATTTTGCAGAAGTGTTCTTAAATGTAATAATTATGTACCTGAATATGTATTTAGCAGAAACCGGGCAATCCGAAACTACAATTTCATAAACTAGAAATTTATGTATATGTGTATTTTCATATACATAGAAAATTTAAAGCAGTCTAAAGACATGAGAAGGTTTGGGTGGGGAATAGCATACTATAATGAACAGTTCCATGATTTACTCCTTTTGTACTTAATTACTTAGACTTTGGCTCATTAAACGTTGAGTACATGTGGAAATTCTGATGTTCGTGACTTTTCCCAGATTTTTCTTGGCTTCTTGAATTTTATATGTCTCTTAAAAATGTAAAAGAAAAAAATCTGCATAAGCGATAGCAATATGCTAATGAAAATTGTTTCTACTATACTTTCAACATGAAGAAACAAATACTTCAATCTTGAAAATATCACTTAAAACCAAATTCTGATATTAATCTTATGCTAAAATGAATATGACAAACATTATTGAATGTTTTTTATATAGAAGTTAAAATTAGGGATGCCTGAGTGGCTCAGTGGTTGAGCTCAGTGGTTGAGCCTTTGGCTCAGGGCATGATCCTGGATTTCTAGGGTCAAGTCCCACATCAGGCTCCCTGCATGGAGCCTGCTTCTTCCTCTCCCTGTGTCTTTGTCTCTCTCTGTGTGTGTCTTTCGTGAATAAATAAATAAAATCTTTAAAAAAAAGTTAAAATAAAATGCTAGATATTAATTTTCTTCTTGAAAATCACAGACAAATATAATGCAAAATTAAGAATAGCAAGCTATACTTCTAGATACTTATTTCTTACTACTTGTGTGGTGACTTTATTTTTGGCATAACTGGCATGATTTAATGCAAATAGCCTTATTATTGTAGAGCAATGCAGAAACACATCATAAAATGTGGGAAATATTCCACTAAATAAAGAGTAAAATATGCTTTGCTTTATTTTTCTTCCTCTGTGTTCTTTCACCCCGACCTTCTCCTTCAGGAGCTCTCAGAGCTATTTTGTAATTGAAGTCTACATATCTGAGCCCTTTTCAAGAGTTTGAATGTGTTAACAACACACCAAAACAAGCCAAAAAACTCATAAACAAAACAAAACAAAACAAAAAGATAAGTTTCCTATTGGTATTTTTAACCCTTTTATTCTATGGGAATATTATAACATCACCAATCATTACTTTTTGAATGACACGGAGAGATAAGAGTTCTTAATAAGAACCTTTATTAGTGGATCCTTTCAATAAACAACTCTCCTCCATGCAAAATAAACTCACCCAACTGATGCCCCCAAAGGTGTCATATCATTATAGCATCCAGCTCAGATCTTCCCAACCAAATCAGGTATAGTTTATGATACCTCACAATTGTGTAGGTCAGAAATTTGGACAGAGTGTAGCTCGGTGTTTTTTTCTACTCCCTGGCTTGCACAGAGGTCATTTGGTAGAATCAAACATTTAGATAGCCTTGTCTGGAGGGTCTGAAACAGCTTCAATCACTGTTGGAATCTTTGGTGGTAATAGCTGAAAGCCTGGGCTCAGTTGAAACTGTTGAACGGTAGGCTTACCTGAGACCTAGCCAGCAGAGCGGTCTCAAGGTACTCAGAATTGTTATATGTCAGTCTAGAACTCCCAAAGAGAAATTCCAAAAGAGAGGAAGTGGTCCCTTAAACTGGTACAGCATTGCTTCTATTATGTTCTTTTGACAGAAGCAGAGCCCATGCAAGGTTCAAAATGAGTGGCAAATAAAAAAGATATGGTTTGTTAGATACTCAAAAGAATCTTCACTATTGTCAATAAATAGGAAGATGATGGCTGCAGGTCCTTCAAGAGTTGAAGCAATAGGGTTAACTGGAGATGGAGTTTGATGTAGCTGTTACTTCTTTGGAGTTAGGCACATCTGGGCTTGCATTCTGGCTTTGCCATTTGCTAGTTCTCGGAGTTAGCAAAATTACTTAGCATTTCACTCTCCATTTTCTCCTGATGATGGTAAAATCTATTTTACAAGATTAAGCATTAGTCAAAATATTTCCGTGTTAAGTCTTGGCACAGAACTGTGAACATAGCAAGCATTCAGTGTCTTGCAGTTATTATAATTGAACCGTCAGTGGATTGTTAGTAAAAGTCCAGGCATTTCCATGCAGATGTGCAGCATGATAAGAAGAAGGCTTGGTCAAGAACAAGAAAATTCATTTTATCTGGGAATTGATAATGTTAACAATCAAATCTACCCTTATAGTTTACGGTAAAAAGAAGGCTAGAATGTGTTACTCAGTGTAAAATGCTCTATGATTGATACATTTAAGAACTAGTAATATGAAATTTTTAGGCTGTTAAAAATTAAGCTACTCATACAAAGTAAGTCAGTAGAGAAAGACAAATAGCATATGACTTCACCCATATGTGGAATTTAAAAGACAAAACAAATAATCATAGGGAAAAAAAAAAGAGAGAGAAAGAGGCGAACCAATAAATACACTTAAAAAAAAAAAAGACTTATTTGAGAGAGACTAAGAGGAGGAAAGGGGCAGATGGAGAAGGGGAGTAAGATCCTCAAGCAGACCCCCCCACTGAGCAAGGAGCCAGCTGGATGCAGGCTCAATCTCACATTTGAGCTGAACTCAAGAGTTGGGCATTAACCGACTGAGCCACCCAGGTGCCCCAAAACATGCTCTCTTAACTATAGAGAACAACACACCAATACATGGATGGTTACCAGAGGGGAGGTGGGTGGGGTTTGGGTGAAATAGGTGATGAGGATTAAGGAGTGCCCTTGTGATGAACACTGGCTTTTGTATGTAAGTGTGAGATTGCTATATTGTACACTTTAACTAGGATTTAAATAAATATTTAATAGAGAAAAGAAAAAAAATAAGCTAGTTATAGAAGCTACTGTTTGGTGATAAAAAAATAGATTGAAATTAGTTTGAATAGGGATAGGTCACAAAATTTATTTGCGATGGTGGGACTAGTGCAGAGATATCATTTCCTATGACGCAGATACTGAAAAAAAGTCTTTCAAGCCCTCCCTTACTACCAGGATCAACAATCTTTAGGAATCCTCCCAGATGCATATATAGCATTCTATAAATAACTCACATAAAAAACAGATCAATATAATCCTTTTAGGCGTTACAGCTCTAGTGTTTAACTTTTTCAGAAGTTTTAAAACTACTTTCCAAACTTAATTTATATAGAAACATTTTGAAATCCTACTTAACCCTAACCTAATGTTAATTCATTCCCTCAAGAGTAAACTTGGTGCAACCCAAAATAATTCTCCTGAAAAGCCACTTACTCTGATTAAACCAAGTGTTTTCATAGAAATCTACTTTATTGGAAAGCAATATTCCAAGAAATGGCCTAAATGTTCCTTTTGCTAATGCCACTCGAATGCTGTCGGTCCTGAAGGAAAAACTTAAAGAGATATAAAGTTAATTAGAAATGCCACATGCAAACGATTATGATTACTTAATTAGCAGTATCCCTTAAATTGGCACAATATGTAACCTAATATGTAGCTTAATGGCTTTGTTATTAATCAATTCTTAATGTAAACAGTTTGAAGCTCTTGTTGTTTTGTAATGTTCATTATAAATAGTCCCTGTGGGAATCACAACTTTATTTCATTAAAACTCCTGCCTGCTGCTAATTGCTGCTAGGAAAACATGCACGAATTAATTGTGTTTTAGAAGCCAATGATGTAAATTTATAAGCTTCTGCATTGATTGCTGGGGACTGCTGGGTTGTAGATCATTCCTTCCCACTGTGATAGATAGCATGCTGTAGTTGGCAACACTGACCTGTTCTAAATCAATAACACTCGGTTAGTAAGTCTTACTACTGTAGAGGTTAAAAAAAAAAAAAATCTGAAAATTCTGTTTATCATGCCAGCTGGGACATTATATGAATTTAGGTTATGGGCAATTAATTTGTAAGTTTTAATGACTTCTTGTGCAAAACAAACATTTGTCTTTAGCAAAGATGACCGACGAACATTAAATTGGTTAGTGTTTTTAAAGAAATACTGAATTTTTTCAAAAAGATTGCTCAAATATAAATATAGTCCTGCTTGTTGACAATTCCCCCCTAATCTTTTATTGTTACAAATGGCCTGTCCAGTATATACCACATGAGATGAATTTAAAACCCCAAATATTAAAATGCAGAACTGGAGGGGAACAAACCACACTTGGCTTTCAAGTGCAGATTGAGACCAATGAGAAGAAACCTGTTTGTATTCTCAGTTGATTGCTGATGTCTTAGCTTGTTGTTTCCACAATATTTCAGAATAATAAGACCATCTGTCAACAGGGAAAAAGAATAGCAACAATATGGGCAGAAATGTCTTTATACATGATGAAATAACATTTGCCTAATGTTTTTTTGGGGGGGCGGGGGAGCGTTGGTCTTAGATGATACTGTACACACATTTTTTTTGTTTGCTTTTTTTCAATTATTCAAAAATGAAATAAAATTATACGTTTCTGACTAATTGTTTTCATTACACTAATCCTTACAATATTTTTTTGTGAAATTGGCCGTTTACATTACCTGATCTCTGCTAAAAATACCCTTGGAATCTATGAAAAACCAAAACACGTGTAAATTGGATTTGTAGCACCCATAGCCTAGTTAAATGGGGGAAGTGAGCAAATCATTAAGAATCATCAAACACATTATGTAAATATTTTACCGAAATAAGATGAGAGATGAAGCACAACTGCCTTTGTCCACCTGTAAAAGTAATTAATTTAGAGTTACAGATAGTGATTTTTACAATTAGCTTACTATTTTAAATTACTATACTTAATTTTTAAAATGCTTCAACATATATGTGGCTCAAAAACCGAAAAGCATAAACAAATTATACTGTGAAAACATTCTTTCACCTCCTGCTATTTTCTTTCCTTCCAAGACAGGGATCTGCACACACTGTAATATGCTTTCTTTTATTCATGCCAATGTGTATTTTGGAAAGCTTTCCAATTCAGCATGAGGGTTTCCTGATTTTCTTTGAATATTTTATAGATGTACCAGAACTTAGATAACCAGTGCTCTATTAATGAATTCTAATTTCCTGTATTGTGTTAGAATTTTGTTAGTGATAGTAGTAATAATAATAACTAATGTTTATAAATAATCCTACACATATTATTTCGCACAGATGTGAATATATCTCTAAGAAAAAGCTCCTCTGAGTAGAATTTCTGGTTCAAAGGGTATCTACATTTTTATTTTTGATAGATATTTCCAGAATGCTCCAAAGCCACATACCAATTACACTCCCACTAAAATGCCTGAGATTATCTACCCACAGTCTTCTGAGACAAATGTTTTCTAACTTGGATTTTTGACAATTTGATAAATTGAACAGTGTCATCTCCAGATACTTTAAACATACATTTTCTAATTATCAGTGAAGATGAATAATTTATAAATGTTTAAAAGCCAAGTCTAATTCCACCCCACTGCCAAATAACCACATACTTTTTTTTCTTTTTTCCTTTTCTTTTCTTTCTTTTGTTCTTTCCTTTTCTCTGTGAATCAGTCCTTCATTTTCTGTGCCCATTTTTTGTTTTCCTTGTTAGACTTTTTTTTTTTTACAACTTCTAGTGAGACTTTATACATTAGAAAGATTAGTACTTTTGGGGATCCCTGAGTGGCTCAGTGGTATAGCCCCTGCCTTAAGCCCAGGGCATGATCCTGGAGTCCTGGGATCGAGTCCCACATTAGGCTCCCTGCATGGAGCCTGCTCTTCTCTCTGCCTGTGTCTCTGCCTCTCTCTCTCTCTGTCTCTCATGAATAAATAAAATCTTTAAAAATATAAAATCTTAAAAAAAAAAGATTAGTACTTTTGATATGAGTTGCAATATTTTTCCCATTTGTATATCTATATTTTGCTTATGTTTATTTTGCTATTCTAAAGGATCAGGTTTTTATTCTTAATCAGCCATATCAAGATATACCTAAATCCAGTTTTAGTTGAATAAATTTTTATAAAATATATAATCACCATAATAATCAAGGTGTAGAACATTTCAATCACTCTAGAAACTCCTTTTTTGCCCTTTTCAGAAATATGCCTGACTTTTAGTCTGGATACCGTTTTTCTGTCATTATAGACTAGTTTTGCCCATTCTAGAATATCATGTAAGTGGAATAATTCTGTATGTTTCTTTTATGTTTGGCTTCCTTTGACCTACATGATGCATCTAAGATTCATTCGTCTTGTTGTATGTATCAGTAGGCTTTTGTTTTATGTTTTTTCTTGTCACTTCTTATTGCTCAGTAGTATTCTATTATATAGATAAACCAAAGTTTATCAATTCACTTTTTGATAGTTTCCTTTCGGATTGTAATTATGACCAATAAAGTTTCTATGACCATTAATGTAGAAGTCTTATGGTGTATGCATGTTTTTATTTATTTTAGGTAAATATCTAGGAGTGAAATCCTTGTGTCATTAATAAGTGTATTTTAACTTTCTAAGATAATATCAAGTGGCTGAACCATATTACACTCTCAGCAGCAATGTATGAGGGTCCACACATTGGTATTTTAGGTTTTTTAATGTAGCCATTCTAGTTGGTACACAGTGATAGCTCATATTTTTAAAATTTGCATTTACCAGGATGCCTGGGTGGCTCAGTGGTTGAGCATCTGCCTGTGGTTCAGGTCATGATCCTGGAGTCCCAGGATCGAGTCCCTCATTGGGCTCCTGGCAGGGAGCCTTCTTCTCCCTCTGCCTGTGTCTCTACCTCTCTCTCTCTGTGTGTCTCTCATAAATTAAAAATAAATAAATAAATAAATAAATAAATAAATAAATAAATATAATAAAATTTGCATTTACCTGATGGCTTTGATGTTGATCATCTATCATGTACTTATTGGCTATTCATACATCTTCTTTTGTGACATCTGGTCAAGTCTTTTGTCATTTTTTAAGTTAATTGTTTTTTATTGAGATATAATAGCTTATTGTGTATTCTGCAAGTCCTATATCACATGTACATATTTCCAATAAATTGGCTTACTTTTAAAATTTTCTTATCAGTTTTTTTGAAAAGTAGAAATTTCCATTTTGTTGAAGCCTGATGGATTATTTTATGTTTCTTATGTCATTACTAAGATTTCTTATCTCAAAGTCATGAACAGTTTTCTTATGTTTACTTCTCTGTGTTGTTGCTTTGTAGGTATATATTTTTATTTTACAGAAATAGTATTAGTTAACATTTTATTCTATTCTTACTATTTTCACTAAATACTCTAATATTGGTAGCTATTCATAATACCATGCATATGTTTGACCTGTGGCTTCTGTTTAATATTTTATGAGGTGCCTCCACTATATATTACTACTGACAAAGAGGGTGGCCTATATGCAAATTAGACCATCTTTTTCCAGACCTTGAACCTTAATGGACTAGCTACAGCCCTACATACTCTGTTCACAGTTTTACTCATACAGTTCTTACATTGGAAGTGAATTTCCCAGGCACCTATCTATCTGTCTCTACCTTTAACACTCACATCTGTGCCAATACTATCTACCTTTAAATTAGTGCAAATGATTTTACTATCCCTCCATCCCTACTTCTGTCATACACCTGAAGAAGATACACATTTCTAGGTTAGTATCTCCATCCTGCATTCTAATTTCCTCCTGGTTTTTTTTTCATCCTTTCTTATATCCTCATTTTCCATAACATTTCTAAAAGTCTCTCTTGCCTTTTCAAGCAAACAGTTAGACAACAGCAGAAAGCCCTATATCCCCATCCTTTGTGAGTTTTCCTTACTTTTTTCAACAAGCCCAAACCTGACCTCTCCTTCACATTAATTCCCTTGTAGCCTTTTCTTTTCTTTTCTTTTTCTCTTTCTTTTTTCTTTTCTTTTTTTTCTTTTCTTTTCTTTCTTTTCTTTTCTTTTTCTTTTCTTTTCTTTTTTTCTTTTCTTTTTTCTTTTTTTTTTTTGTTCCCCTGTAACCTTTTTACATTGTAGTCACTTTTTTCCTCCTATAGCAATGAGCCTTGAGATGAGCTAGGAGTCTTTCTTGTTTCCTATTTCCACTTCCAAGTTGTTCTTCCTCTGTCTTCTATGAATACTCCCAGCACTGAGTCTTTGCCAATTTGACTACACAGCCATAGTCTGTCCTTTTAGTCATCTACACACACCTCACATCATCTCTGTCCTTTATTCAAGGTTTTTCACTCCTGTCTTATTATCACATTCTTCACCACCACTCCTGTCTTAGTGCCTAATGACTACTGTCTCCACAGTTAGCATCACACCAACACCCTGGCATCATATTTCCATGAACTTCCTTCCTCTAATGTTCTTTTCCTGTTTGTCCTCTTCACACCAACCTCAGTCAGTCACTCACTGAACATGCTCCTAGAACTACCCATTACCAAATCTAGAACCCTTCCATGCACTCAATTTCGATTATCTCCCTCTCTGACTGCCATACCCCTTCTTATAAGCTAACTGCTTCTGGCACAAGATTCTGATAATCTTTCAACCTCACAGGGACTGTCAGTCCATGAGTACCACCAACATTTCCTGTGGCTTCAGTCTTATCTATTTAACCCTCTCCTTATCAAGATAAATTCCACAGGAAATCACAAATATATTCATTATTCTCTCTCACATGTCTTCAGTTCTGCTGCGTGCACTTCCCTCAATTCCTTGTAACTCCAACCTGGTGTAATCTTATTGTCCCCTTTCTCTGTTCCTACATGGTCTGCCTGAGGGCCTTTCGATCAAATGCACTTTCCCCAGACATCTGGAAGGGGTACTCCTTTCCTTCGATAAGACTTGACAAAAATATTATTTCCTTAAGGCCTTCTTTTTCCTCTTTTTAAATATTATAAGTACTCCTCCTTCACCCTTGGGTTTCCTATCTCCTTGTCTTCAGTTCTGCTGCATTTTCCTCCATAACAACTGCTACTTTCTAATATTCCAGGATATCATTTATTTTATTTATCTACTGTTGTCTCTTCCCTACCCTCTCACATACAAGATAGAATGTGAGCTCCAGGTACCATTGTCCACCATTTTTTTCACTTAGTATTCTCTGTTCCAAGGACAATGCTTGGTCCATAGAAATAACTTCACAAATATGAAAAAAAAAAAAAAAAACTGTTCAAGAAATGAATGTGTGGGGCACCTGGGTGGCTCAATGGGTTAAGCAACCAATTCTTGATTTCAGCTCAGGTCATGACCCCAGAGTTGTGAGATCCAGCTCCTCATTGGACTCTACCCTGAGCATGGAGTCTGCTTAGGATTTCTCTCTCCCTCTCTCTGTCTGCCCCTCCCCTGTTCTCTCTCTCTTAAAAAAAAAAAAAAAAAAAAGAAGGAAGGAAGGAAGGAAGAAAGAAAAAGAAAGAAAAGAAAGAAAGAAAGAAAAGAAGAAGAAAGAAAGAAAGAAAGAAAGAAAGAAAGAAAGAAAGAAAGAAAGAAAGAAAGAAAGAAAAATTGCCCCCAATAATGTGATTGCAGCACTTGATATGGACATAAGTGTGCCTTTCACTTTCTAGATAATTTTGAGGATTTTCAAGTGTTTTCCCAAAGTTGAAGCAACTCCTAAATGAACAAGTCAGTACTAAAACCTCGAATCTATAATTCTTTCCACAGCACTATCTAGCCACAGGGCAAATTTAATTTCATTAGATGCCTAAGTGTGAAAATATCTGTCCTCCAGTATTTGTGGTATGTTGTACTTTCATTAAAATATTATTACCACCTATTCATGTATTATAAATATAATAGGGAGACTGAGCAAGAAAAAACTTGTGACTCCAGATATCAAATTTTCTATAATAGAGAATGGATAATGAAACAAAATGATTCAATTCATTTTCAGGCTACTTTCAAAAAGGAGAGATAATATTATGAAATAAAATGTATGTATGTTCTTTTCTAGGTAAGATGATTTGCTATAATTGTCCTATTGGGATTTTAATAAGCTCTTAGAAGCAAAGGAAGTTTATTTTTAAATTAAAAAGTATTGTTTGTCTATCTTCCATAGCAAACCTCAGCAATTTACTTTGTTACACAATGTTCAACATAATACAAACCATTATTATAGATATAATACCTTGATTATACAAGGCTCAGTACTCTAGGAAGCTTAACTTTCTTGAGCCTATGCATGTAGATTTCTCCTGTACATAGCCACATATTGCAGGGGATTAATAGCTAGTAGAAATTTGATTTACGTTTAACATAACTTCATATTCATTTTGTACATTTCTTTCCAGATTACTAATCAAAACATCAATGGCTACCCTTAAAGGTATTAAATCAACATTATTTTTTCCTTATCAATCTTAAACATCTTGATGCAATGTGCATAAAAACATATATTTCCTAAAACCTTTGCAGATGTGCATCTTTTTAGCAACACTTCCTCCTGCACAAATTTAAATTTAAAATAGTATTTAATTTAATTAATTAATTTTTTAAAGATTTTTATTTATTTATTCATGAGAGAAATAGAGAGAGAGAAAGAGAGAGAGAGAGAGAGAGAGGCAGAGACACAGGCAGAGGGAGAAGCAGGTTCCATGCAGGGAGGATCAGACCTCGAGCTGAAGGCGGCGCTAAACGACTGAGCCACCCGGGCTGCCCAGTATTTAATTTTAATAGGCAAAATAAGAAGACCCTCAAATAACAGCCTCTTCATGAGAAAGAAAGGAAAGTTGGTAATATTTTCTCTAGTTTATTCTACTACTTGGTTAATGAAAGTAGCTATAGTGCCTAACTGCTTTCTAGAATGTAGAAAAATTATCAATAAGTTCTTTTTTATCTTTCTTAAAAATGGATCAGTTCAAGTCACCAACACTTTAAGACATTAACTACAGGATACATAAGTGAGTGGTACTTGAAATAAATGGACCTTTTTGAAAAACACATAAATCAGATTTAGGATCATCATTGAGTTTCAGGAAAAATGTTAATTTTGATAATATCAGACTAATTAGATTGTCACTCTTATGAGAATTGAAGGACTGATTCAAACTTAATTTACTATTTTTTTTCCTTGGCCTATAATTCTTAATCTAAACTTTCTTGAAATGTGGAAATTGGACAATGCCACCCAAGGTATAGAGATCCTAATCTCTGCAACCTGGAATGTTACCTTACATGACTAAAAAGAGAGGGCAGACCTGATTAAGTTAAGGATGTTCAGAATGTGAGGTTATCCCGTACTATCTGGCTGGGCACTACATGCAATCACTTAAGTCCTTAGTAGAGGGAGGAGAGAGATTTGGCACAGGAAAGACCATGTGACCTAAGTAGATGGAAGAAGAGGGGGGAAAGAAGGAAGTAGAGGCAGAGACAGATGGTACTTGGCTTGCTCTGGTGTTGGAAGAAGGGAACTGAGACAAGGATGACAGTGATGAAGTTTCCAAAGCCTGAAGAGACAAGGAAGTAAATTGTCCTCTGGAACCTCTGGAGGGAGTGTGGCCCTGCTGGCATCTTGATTTTGGCCCCATAAAACTGAGCTTAGACTTCCCACCTGCAGATTATAAAAGAATGCATTCCCATTGTTTTAAGTCATTTGTTAAAGAAACCATAGGTAAGTAATACAATGAAACAATAACGTACACTAATGAAAAACACTAATACACTGACAAAAAGGGTCTACAACATAGTGGCTATTGGTGTGTCATCAACTGGAAGACTGTAAGACTCAACAGTAGCCTGCAACTCATAAATAACACACACACACACACACACACACACACACATATATATACACATACATACACACACATACATACATTCTGGGGATAAACCTACGATTTTGATGAAAAATGTTTTGTTAGGTTTTCATGAATACATGTTTTTATATTATAAATTTTATAATTGTATATGTACCTATTAACAGGTTTCAAAGAAGAAAAATAAAGATAAATACTTTGTTTCCTGCAATTCTATTTTAACTCTACATTCTTGCCTGTTAAGAACGCCTTAATTTTCTTTGTAACTTTTTTCCCCAAAGCTGATAAATATGATCACATAAGAGTGGATAGGATTTTAGTGATACCAGCAGAAAAAGAAATGTATTCTTACTGTGTTATTGTACAAGCAGGGTACTTTCTGTTTAGGTATACATTAATTTTTAATACCTCTGGAAAACCAGGAGCTAGGCATTACTGGAATATCTTTTTTAGGCCCTAATGTCCTTTTCCCATGTTATCCCTTTCCTACCATCTACCATCTTACACACCTTGGGCATCTGCTAATGATTGGCATTTCTAAAATTTGCAGTTTTCTTTTTCATCTGGATAGATTTGAAAAAGCAGTTACTGATTCTTATGATATAAATAATACCAAATGTACTTTTGAAAATTTCTTAGGCAGTTGACTTCATATGATTTATGTTCCTCTATTCCTTGCACACCTGTGTCAAACATCTAGTTGCTCTCATCCTTGAAATGGTGCTTATGTGTTCTGCTGTGGTAGAGAGAGACACTGAGGACTACCCTTACCTACTGAAAGCCTGATTTTACTGCAGAAACCATTTACAATGATTTTAATTCTGATTTGAAGACTTCTCGAATTAATTTTTAAAGTTTCTGGATATTTGAGTGTGTTGGGGTTCAGGGCAATGTATCCCAAAATATGACATTCTTATATATTGCATTTTTTAAGCTAAGGTATGGGAGAAAAAGACATAAAACCCTTCTGTGAGAGATGCTCTTTCCCCCATACCAAGAGAAAAAGAAGCATCTATATCTTCAAAGATAAAGGGATGCCAAGAGGAATTCTAACAAACTAAGCCTTAAGTGTCCACTATGCAATAAATATTATTATTACTTCATACTGGTTAACTTACCATATTCCTTTATGTCTATCTTTCACCAACCTTAAAGTAAAAACACACAGGCCCAACTGTTCCTATAGTCTTCATTTCCTTATGAAGGCTCCCACTTCATGTAAAATTTATAATAAGTAAATCTGTATGCTTTTCTCCTATTAATCCAGCTCTGTCATTTAATTTTTGAACCCAGCCAGGGACCCTAAGAGGGTCAAGGAAAACTCTTCCTACCCTCCAGGAGTAAATATCAGGAAGTACATGTAGAATCTTCATATTGGGTAAAGAGCGATGAGTCTAGTTACATGTGCTCATTGATAAGAAAAATGACAGGGGCATCCGGGTAGCTCAGTAGGTTAAGCATCTGCCTTTGGCTCAGGTCATGATCTCACGGTCCTGGGATGGTGTCCAGCATCGGCTCCTTGCTGGGTGGGGACTCTGCTTCTCCATCTCCTTCTGCCTACAGCTCTCCCTGCCTGAGCCTGCTCTCTCACTCTCTCTCTCAAATAAATAAACACAAATCTTTAAAAAAATAAAATAAATAAAATTGACCAAATACACCTCAAGTGCCTCAGATTTAAGAATAATTTGATCATCTACCTTCTGTTTCCCAAAAAGATTTTAGAACTTTAATGTTGCTAATTATTTTCACTACCATTCAATATCTCCATGATTTTATTGTGAAAGCTTCAGTATCTAAGCCTATTTAGCATCTCAACGTGTAAAATAATAAGGCATTTGTGATCACTTTTCAGGAAAAGGGTAGAGTACCCAAATTACCCTTTCTCATGATGCTTCCTTTCTCTTTAGGCTAGACAGACCAGAAACAAACAAATAGACGCAATAGTGTGGAAGAAGACAGTAAATGCTGTGACAAAAAATAAGGCATAATAGGGACTCCTAATCTTCCACTACAGTTCACACTGATACTCCTTTATCTGAGGAAGTAGCTTGCTGTATCAAACAGTTCCCAGTTGAGGTAAAGTATAGTCATATGATGGCACTTCATTCACAGAAATGTGAGCAGAAATTATGTGTATAGCCCTTAGATCTGGCCCCTAAAAAGCAGCAAAATAAAACAAAACAGAAAACTACTTTGCTCTCATGGTTTTCCTGCTCATAAAACAGGTCACAAAAACAAGTTCTTACTTGTAGTGATGGCAATGACTCCAGCAAGTTTGCAAGCTCCATATTGAAAATGCTATAGCCTAGCCCCACTCAGCCTGAGACTTTGAGCAAAGTCGTAGAGGAAAGTCATACCATGGACATGTTCGTATGCTCACTGTTAAGTGAGTAAATTATGAACTTCTATCATGTTTGGGTCTATGTGACATACCATTGCAGTGACCCAAAGTAAGGGAAGTGGCATTTCACCCAGGCTGGTTAGAGAAGCCTCTCTAACAGAGTTGGGCTGACAGCACAAATGAAAGAGAGGTCAAGTCATGCATCCATCAAAAGAGGAGTGTAGCTACCAAAGCAAGAGATAGCTGCAAAGAACTGGGGGCAAGGGTATATTTGTCAGTTTTGAGGAAGAATAAAAAGGACACTATTGCTGAAGCGCTGGCCTCAAATAGGAGGAAATGAGGTGGAAGAGATATCATGTGTCGTGTCATACAGAGCTTTGAAGACCATGATAAACTTTTTGGATTTCATTCTTCATTAGATGGAGATCCAGAGATATAGCATAATCTAATTACATGTAGAAAATCCTCTTTTGGGTTGATAATTTAATACAGGAGGCAGGTGAATAATTAGAAGGATATTCTAATATAAGTAATTAACATTATAATTTTCCTTGTAAACACTGCTTTACCTTCATCCCATAAATTCTGATATGTCTTTTCCTTTTTAATTCAGTATAAGTGTTTTTAAAATTTCTTTTGGGACATTGGATGGCTGGGTGGCTCAGTTAGTTAAGCATCTGCCTTCGGCTCAGGTCATGATGCCAGGGTCCTGGGATCTAACATCTTGGGCTCCTGGCTCAGAGGGGAGCATCCTTGTCCCTATCCTACTGCTCTTCCCCCTCACTCATGTATGTTTGCTATAAATAAATAAAGAGATAGATGATAGATGATAGATAGATAGATAGATAGATAGATAGATAGATAGATAGAGAGATAGATAGTTGATAGATAAATCTTTTAAAAATATTTCTCTTGGGACTACCTTTTTGGTTCACGCATTACATAGAAGTGTATTGATTAATTGCTAGCCCTTTAAGGGGATTTCCATCTATCTTTCTGTTTATTCATTTTAGTTTAATCCATTGTTATCTGAGAAAGTCCTCTGTGTGATTTCTACTTTAAATTTGTTAAGATTTGTTTTGTGGCCCAGAATATGGTTTACCTTGGTGCATATTCCATGTACACTTGATAAAAATTCTTATTTTGTTGTTGTTCAGTAGAATATTGTATAATTTTGGTCAAGTTTGTAGATAGGTTTTTGGGGTCTGCTATATCTGATTTTCTGTCTACCCTTTTGATCAGTTATTGAAAGAGGAAAATTAGAAGTCTCCAATTTTGATGGTGGTTATTTCTTTGATTTTCCCTTTTTATTCTATCAGATTTGCTTCATGTATTTGAAGCTCAGCTTTTTGTGTCCAAACACATTCAGGATTTTTAAATCATCTTAGAGAATTGGTTACTTTTTCATAATGCAATGTCCCTCTTTATCCTTGATAATATTCCTTGTTCTAAAGTCAGCTTCATCTTATATTAATAGAGGTTTTACAGCTTTCTTTTCATTAGTATGCACATGACATATTTATGGGGTGTTTGAAGGATTTGGGGGCTGATCAAGGGAAAAGCTATGACCATGAGGTGGCAACTTTATTGGGTAACACTCTGACATATTTGTATTGTAGGGGCTAGGGAACTACCCATAGGCTGCTCAGGGAGGCTCATGTGGGGTTGCTACTCAGAAGGGAAGGCAGGGAACTCTCAGGAGAGAGCGGGTTTATGAGTCTAGGTGATAGCATGTCAGAGTGCTGCAGAAGGACAGCAGTAGCTTGGGGTTTTTATGTCCCAGGGCTTATCCTATCTATTGTTAGCAGATGTTGCTGAGGGTTCATGAGTATGCAAAGAAGGCAGGCTCTGAATGGCTAAAAATCTGCTTGTTTGGGTTATTTCAAAAGCAACCAGATATGTAAATATTTTAGTTCAGCACCCAATGGCTTTTGAGCTAATGGGTTGCAGCCTGCAGTAAGGAAATAAACAACCTAGGGACTAATATACCAAAACCATCTTTTTGCCTTATTTATATAACAATCCATCCTTGGTCCCAAGTTGCCCTATAATCTAAAGCCTATGTTGTTTTGGAGTGCCTGAATGTGAAGCCAGTGATAAGGCATTTCTAATACCCAGCATCCTAGAAGAGCACGGATGAGGATTTCAAAACTCAGTCACAGTCTGCCCTTTCCATGGGAAAACCAGGAGAATAGGTAAGAAAAGAAAAGGATCAGTCCCATCCACTAAGTTAGCAAAGTGTTATGGTGGCCGATTTGGTGTGTGGCCTGGCTACCTGTGAAACTTGGTTATCATTATCTACCCACATGGAGCAAGAAGTGTCAAAAGTGCATGGACTCTTTTCTCAAGTGGTTCTCGAGTGAAATCCTTAAGGATAGACTGGAACTCAGGGTGTGAGAGGACACATGTTTTCTCTTCCAAGGGAGAATTGGCTTCTCCTTTTTTTTTTTTTTTTTTTTTTCCTTTTCTATTTTTATTTCTCTTTGTGGGATCACCAGCAGAGAAAGTAAATGATCCCAGTCCTTGGTGATACCACCTTCCTCTCCAAGGTCTTCCCTCTTGTCTCCTCTCACTGGTTCCCACCTTCCCTCTGGTCTACCCCAGGAGCTGGACTCCATTCTTCTCTCTGGGAGGTACCCTTGCTGCTGTGAGCAGGGTCCAAGACATGTCTCCTGGTTTGGAGCACTCCTTCCACAGGATAGCCACCTCCTTAGAAGTCTGAGAAGAGGGGGGAATAGAGACATATTGGATTTAGTCACTTTAAATAATGCTTTCCCTGATCAGCCCAAGGGTTGGGGCCCTGACAGCACATCCAAGAAAGAGAGGAGCAAAGCCCTGTTAGCTGTTTACAAAGGCACCTCTCCTTAATGATGCTTAGGAGGCCAATCTTGACCTGCCAGCCCTGCCTTTTGGGCCCTTTCATCTGCTAGTGGATTCCCTAGGGGCAGGATGTCCACATCTCAGACAATCTCAAACTACCAGCCTGACTACAAAGTGCTCCTCTTGCTATAGACTATTACAAGGTCAGGGACGACCTACCCTTGGTCTGGAAGCATGTACCCCCCTCCTTTTGCAAGTAAGCCCATAAATCTTAAAATTTCCAGTGGCTGCCTGGTGTGGTGGGGGCATGCCACAAAGTACACTGTGCGGTTTGAATCACAATAGGCAGAGCTAGGAATACTCGGGGAAAATTAAATATTTGTGAAATTTGGATCAATGTATGAAATAACATTCTAATAACAGTAGTGATTAAAATCTGTGATAAGCTCTCTTTGAAGAAACTTTGCCAGGAAATTGGAGATAATTTCATTATTCTACTAGTAGCTTAATCAGAGTTATCTGAAAAAATTTCTTTACAATACTAACACTAATAATGTGTATGTAATTTATATCAGACTTCAAATTATGTCAAATTATGTCATTTTAACAATTGTAAGCAAAACAATTGTAAATAACATACTCACACTGGAAAAGAACAAAAGATCAGTCCCCAACACTGACTTTTCTTAATGTTGTCTAAATAGCATCTTCTTTTTGCTCTTTTTTTCTTATATTTATTTTCTTATATTTACTACCTAATCATTTTATGATAAACATTTCTTTTATTTTTTCTTTTATTTTTTAAACCACTCACTTTTTTATTACATTTTTAATTTAAATTCATTTTGCCAACATATAGTATAACACCCAGCGCTCATCACATCAAGTGCCCTCCTCAGTGACCATCACCCAGTCACCCCATCCCCCACCCACCTCCCCTTTCACAATCCTTTGTTTCCCAGAGTTAGGAGTCTCACAGTTTGTCTCCCTCTCTAATGTTTCCCACTCAGTTTCCTTCCTTTCCCTTATAATCCCTTTCACTATTTCTTATTAAACATTTCTTTTACAATAAAATCCAGAGAGATGCCAGCTCAAATGTCATATATAATGTACTATATCTATAATAAATATAAATATATATATTTATATTTATTTATTCTATTTGCTTTGGGTATTATGCCAAAAGAATGCACTTATCTATAAAGGAAGTGAAATAAATTATATACCTTATAAATTCTCTGAAAATTAATAAATCTTTTGCAAATCCAAATCTGCAGCCAAAATAACTAATACTCATATCATACTAAGTCTCTGAATCCATTCTAACTATTTAATCTTCACAGCAACCCTGTGATGTGGGTGTTATTTTCTTCTTGTTATTCAGATGAAGAAACTGAGGCACAGAAAATTAAAATACCTTGCTCAAGGTCCCGATAGATCAGTGACTCTACTTTGGGAGTCAGTTTTGAGAATTTGTGATTTTAAGCACTCCTCTGAATTATCTCCATATTGGGATCCCTGGGTGGCACAGTGGTTCAGCACCTGCCTTTGGCCCAGGAGACCCAGGATCGAATACCATGTCCGGCTCCTGGTGCATGGAGCCTGCTTCTCCCTCTGCCTATGTCTCTGCCTCTCTCTCTCTCTCTCTGTGTAAATAAATAAAAATTTAAAAAAAAAACTTTTGAATTCTCTCCATATAACAAACATAATCATTGCAAAAAACTGTATCAGTATCAACAGATTTGTGTATTAATTTCACATAAATGATCTCTTTTCTCAACATTACATTACTTACTTTAAAATCAAAATGAGGTCTTGAGCGCCTGTTATTGCTACGCAAGGCACTGTTACTTGAGGGTATTAAAACCTACTAGTGATAGCTACTTCTTCTTGCAGATATGAGATATTCACAATACTGTAAATCATATTCAAAACATTCTGAAGCCAAAAAGCATTTTCCTCACTTTGCAGATAAGAAGTTTGAGTCTCAGAGTGCTTCTTAGGAAACTTTTCTAAAAGCATGTGGCTACTAAGTGGACTTGCTGGCACATGAGCTCAATATTTTGAGCCTGGTTTCTTCCTTTCTGTTATATACCAAAATGTTCCAGGTTTCTATCCTTAGGAAAAAAAAAAAAATTCCACTGAGATTGTCTTTCGACCCTCAGTGCTCTCTGAACATGCTCAGGGGAAACCATAACTGCTATCATCAGATGTAAATTCCAAGAATAATAATCTCCTTTTTTACTATCTTCTCCCTTTCCTCCATTATGAAGTTGTAGTACAGAAAATATGATGTACATAGAACAAAAAAACTTTTTAAATACCTCCATATTTCCTCACTCTTATTCCACTTGCCTTTTAAGGTAATGCATATGCATTTTCCAGGTACAGATATCATATTATGTCTTTCTTCTGGTATTTAGTATTAAGCACTAATCTACCGTTGAAGTCAAATCCTTGAGAAGTTGTTACAATTTGTGTTTTTAAATATTATTACATTTAAACTGAGTATTTAGATCTTGAACATTTTAGGATTCACTTTCAACTTCATGGTTTCATTTATGTATTTTTAAAAATTATTTGCCACTCAGAGCATGTGAAAGGATGATTAAACATCAATTTGAGCCAGTTCTAGCAAACGGTTCATTCTCCCAATGCAGTGTGCAGCCATGTGTGTCTATGACTTCTGGTTTAGAGTTCCCAGAGAACACTGGATGATTGAATTTGTGCTTATCAGATTGAAGTTTGAAAAATTTAGTGCCATTAGATTGATTTTTTTTTCAAAAAGTACATTTATATATATTAAAGCCTAACTTGAAACCCTTAAAAAGTAGCTCCAGAGTGAAAACTTGCTGTTTTAGTTATGAAGCTTCTGGCTTAAAAAATGAATTGATAATTTTTCTTGATATATATGAAGTTTTTATAAATAGAATATGTCTATATGTGCTAATTTTCTTAAAAATACAAAAATTCCTGTGTTACCTCACCTTGCGTGTGTGTGTGTGTGTGTGTGTGTGTGAAACAAAATCAAAGAAAGTCTAACTTGGATCTTTGTAGATAAGCAAAAAATAGATTCCTGATTACATTCTAATACAACATAACATAGTTTTAAGAATATTAATTCAGGAGATGACTTGTGGTTTGAAGCCACAAATTCCACCCTAAATTTCCATGCTTCACAAGTATATTAGAAACAAAGGAAAACATGTGGTTCTTTAAGATCAAGAACAAGTTAACAATATCCACAATCCCTGCTTCTATTCAACATTGTACAACAGGTACTACCCAGTGGAGTAAGGAAAATAAAGCAGAAATGAAAGTGTATCAGGATTGGGGGGAAAAAACTGTGTAATTATTCACAGGTAATAGAAATTTAAAGTCAATATCACATACTCAACTCATTTATATGTACAGGCATAAACAATTAGAAAATTAAATATATTTTAAAACTAGTATTTGTAATGAATAACAAAAGCTAAAGAAACCAGGAATAAATCTAACATATTTTAAAGACCTATATGTACACAATTTTAAAAATTATTGAAAGACTTCTGTGAAAACCTAAATATTCATGGACATGTAGGTTTAATATTGACAAGATGCCAATTCCCTTCAAATGTAGTATGATGAAGACATTTAAAATTGAAATCCAAAAGGATTTTCTGAAGAACTTTTCAAGTTGATTTTAATGATTATATATTGAAAAAGAAGTTTTCAAAATAGCCAACACATTCCTGAAGGGGAAAGATTACAAAGAAATACCTGCTTATTTAAAAATTTTACTAATCACTATAGAAGATCGAAAGTACTTTGCTTTTATGTGGGAAGAATTGGAGTAAAATTTACTTTTTTCTCCTGTGACTATATTCAACTTTCATAGGTTCTGCATCGCACTGGTATACTCTAGGAATGGCATTATGTTAATAAAATTTGGTGGACAGAAGGTAGTAGGTAACTTAGATGTCTTCAAGTGTTCCAAAGAGTGGATTGCATGAAGCTTTTAGGGGTCTATGGTCTGGAGCATGTGGTAAAAATAAAGTACCCATGAACTGTACTCCCTGTCATTAAAAAAATTTGTTTCTTTAGATTTTGGAGGCAACATATACCAAACCAGGGGATACTGTTCCAACCTACTTATCATGTGACTAAGAAGTCTCAAGTGAAACACAGAGGAAAAGAAAACGTGGTAATAGGTTCAGGCTGCAGTGCAAGATGCGTTTATGGGTGCCATTATGTCCCAAGAAACCAGTGTGTTAGAGATGTCACATTTGCATAAGGATGCTGTGTGGAGTCCTTGGTAAACCCAATAGCAGATGTCCAGAAAGGTTATAGGGAAAGACAATGCCATTTGTGACAAAAAGCAAAACAAACAAACAACATGAACCACATTCTTTTTTTGTAAAAGAAGTCCCACTGTGCTGGGTTCCTCTCCATGGGACCTGTGTTCTCCCTTTTAGGTTGTTTTGTTTTTTTTTTTTTTTTTTTTAAGATTTTATTTTATTCATTCATGAGAGACAGAAAGAGAGAGATAGATAGAGAGAGAGAGAGAGAGGCAGAGACACAGGCAGAGGGAGAAGCAGGCTCCATGCAGGGAGCTCAAGGTGGGACTAGATCTTGGGGCTCCAGGATCATGCCCTGGGCTGAAGGCAGCACCAAACCACTGAGCCACTCAGGCTGCCCTTAGGTTGGGTATTATCAGATCTACTGAATGTAAAGCCTCCAGAACAGAAAAGCAAGCTTTTGTGCAATGGAAATAGAATAGTATGAATTGGACTTGATCAGATCCAGGAGGCATGCATGAGTAAAACTATATGATTACATGGCGTGCACGTGCACATACACACACACACACACGTTTTATTTCAGCCACTGATTTTGGAGGAAAATTTTGAAAATGAAAGAGGGAGAGTGTGTCTTTAGAATCTTATGACAGATGTTATCCAATATATGAAATTGCAATTAAGAAACAGGAAATGAGGATCCCTGGGTGGCACAGCGGTTTGGCGCCTGCCTTTGGCCCAGGGCGCGATCCTGGAGACCTGGGATCGAATCCCACATCAGGCTCCCGGTGCATGGAGCCTGCTTCTCCCTCTGCCTGTGTCTCTGCCTCTCTCTCTCTGTGACTATCATAAATAAATAAAAAAATTTAAAAAAAAGAAACAGGAAATGAAGAGTTGTAGACATTTTATTAACTTCTTTTTGCCCATTATGTTTAGATTTCTTTAAATATCGAGTCCATGTGCAGTCTGCAGTCTACTTAATAACTAAATTAAAAAAAATAACTAAATTCAAAGATTATTAACATGTATTTGTGATAAATCTAGCACAAATTTTGTCCAACTTAATATTCATAGCATTGCTTTTTTTTTATTCTTTATTATGCCTTGATTATCTGTTCATTATGTTAAGGCACATTTAAGGTCTAGCAATTAATCTAATAAGTGGGTCACCACTAAATATAACTATTAGCATTTTAAAGTTATTGTTTCCTTATATGAAAAAAATTTATTATTACGAAACTGAATTTTAGCCTATACATATTCTTGTACTTTCTAAATGACTTACTCTTTGTGAGGTCACATACCCAGGAAGTTTCTTTGTCCAAAATGACAAAATTAATCACCATGTAGAAAGAATCAAAAGATCTCATAATAGTCTAAATTAATACTATAACATGCAAATAGAGCTAATGTGTTTTACTAGATGAGAATCAGTCATATGTTGTAAACCTAAAGAATTTGTGTGTATTTTCTTTCTTACCCAGAAATTCAGAGTAAATGTGAGTTGGTGGAAGAGGAGCCACTAGCAAGATAGCAAGCACATGGTGAGAAGCAAGCATGTTGATGAGCGAGAGGAGGTGGGAGACAGCAAAAAGATCAAGGATTTACAAAGCATGCAAAGCAAACAGTAATTATATGGCTCTTGGGATTTCTGCAGTGATGTAATGAAAGGCAAATGGTTCTTGAAATCTCAGTCTTCTCTGAGGACTCCATCATGTGACAACAGTTTCACAGATTCAGAAAAACCTCAACTTCAAATTCTTAACATCTCAGTTCAACAATCAAACTCAGTAACGTTCTTAAAAATTTGCTTCAGAGTGACATGACTACATATTTATTCTGAGATAATAAGTAAATGTAAACACAAAATTTTATTCATAATTTACATTCACAGAAATAAGCATGGCCCTCATGTGCAACTTTGTAATGTCCAATTTGACATTCTAATACATGAAAAAAGGGGAAAGGAATCTCATTTATTCAGCATCATGAGAGAATACTAAATTTTCCGTAATTTTCCAGATATCTATTTATTTCAAGGGCAAAATAATCTTCATATTCTCATATTAAGTATTATTTATTTTTTTCTCATCTATTCCAATACTTATTTTAAAAAGTATGCTAAACATAGTTTAGTATTTTCCATTTTTTTCTTTTGAAACATCTTTTCTATCACCTTCGTTGTCATTGCCAACATTTAATTCAGAACTAAATGATTAACTGCAACGTCATGTAGAATTTTCCACATTCATTTCCCTGTGTCTGCCTTCTTTAATATTCCCCCATTCTCAGAGTCATATAGCATATGCAGCACAGTAAATTTTGTATTTAACTCAATGATATTTTGTAGTGCTCTTAGTATTTTATGAATATTAATTTTGACTCTCTGACCTGTAATTATACCATATACTCCTTAAAGGCAAAGGTAATAGCTCTCATTATTTAATCAGTACTCTATTTCTTTTAAATCCTAGAACAATATTCAATACATAATGTCTTCTGAATAAATAACTATTTTATGTTTAAATTCAATTACTGTAATCCAAAAAATATCTTACACTAGCTTCATATGAATAATTTCAAACATGCTAAAGCCACAAACTCTTTGATGGAATGAGACATATTTAAACAAGAAAAAAGTATAAGCATAACTGCTTTCATTGAAATGGGTTAGGGGTAACAGAGCCCTCACATTTTCCTTGCTTTCAAACAGATTGCCTCTGATATACGTGAGTTTTAAAAATGTCTTTTCTATAATATGTAGTCTTGCGAAATTCCAGTATTGATTGATTAACAGTTTCGGAATATAAGGATGTCAAAAATATAAAAACACTGTGATTAGTATTTATAATAATTTACCACTTCTGTAAACCTTGCGTTCCAACTATATTCGAAAGTGTGTTTTAGGCTTTGGGTAGTTTGGGGGATCAGAAGTAACATGGTCAGTTATCCAGCCAGCCAACACTCATTAAGTACATTCTATATGCTCTATAGGCACTGGAGATAAATAACAAAAAAACAACAAAATTTGCAGAGGGGTCTGTACTCAGGTATCTTGCATTTTGCTGGGGAAGACAAATACAAAATACACATAATGTCAGGTGTAGTTAGGGCTCATGAAGAAAAAGAAAGAAGCAATGTAAGATTGAGAGAGATGGTGAAGATGAAGCTACTGCTATATAAAATAGAATGGTTAAAGCACAATCCGTGTAAAAGTGAATTTTGATCAGAGATCTGAAGGTGATGAGGTGAAATGTAGTCTGTTTATTTCAGAAGCTGCTTCATATGTTTGTTGTTGAGCAACAAAGTCTACCATGTTATAGAATTAGTGAAGGCATTTTTTTTTAATAATCTTAGCTTTGATGATTTTAAGATTCTCAATTCTAGTCTGATGTCCAGGATCAAATAGGAGAATACTCAGGACTCATGAGTATCCACTTATCTTGTACTGGAAAGATCTGACAAAGCCATTTGTATCTAAAGCATGATGGTTCTTACAGAAAAGGGATTCAACCTTGAAGCTCCAGGATTGAAATTTAGTGTTTTTAATCATTTGTTCATAGAATTGTAAAATTGCATAATAAAACGATATTAACAATGTATGGTGAGTATATAGCAATTCTTTATTTTTAATTTAGAGTAAGGACTTAAGTGTTTTTTAATATGTAGTTTGTATCTTCCCCACAAGGATGTCAAAATCAACCATTGTCATCATGGGATGCAGTTTTGAAAGGGCTGAGCACTCCCAGTTTGATGTATGGTTCAAACATAATAGTAGTAGATTATATTTATAAGTAATCATTTTCTAGGCCACTGAAAGCATTTTAGAGATCTTTCTCATTAATCCATACAACTTTAAGGAAAATTTAGGAGCCCACAGCCACTGTTTTTTCTCCCAGGGACTAAAAGTAAGGCACAGTCAGATTAGCCGCCTTGCCCCCAGGTCAGTCAACCTTTTAACAGAACTGAGAATAGAACTGAGCCTACTGACTTTTTCCAAGGATCTAGTTTCAAAACCTTGCCTCACCGTTAGAAGAGTGTCATTACCAGAGGCAGAAAGGTAAAAATAAAAAAATTGCCTATGTCAAAATCATGCCACCTTTAGAAAGGTTAGCTTTCTCATGGTTCACAAAGTAGGATTTTTGCCTTTCTTTTTTTTTTTTTAATACAGGAATCCAGAAACTCTAATAAAGTTTTGGGAAACCATTGAACTTGATTCCTCCTATTGCTAATATATTAATGTCAATATTTTCTATAAAGGATCCACATTATAACGGACATTGTTAATAGCAAACAAACATTTGCTAATTAGTTTGTAAAGCAGCCGTTAGTCTCTTTAACAAATGTCATTGAGACCTACTTAGTTGGAGTGGGTTATGTATCAAGAATGATAATAATATTTAGAAAAGATTTTGCCCATTGTTCTTGAATAGAACTTCAAGCATAGTCAGGACAATAACTACATATATACAGAATATTATAATGTCATATTGTATTATATATAAAGTACAGTTCTACTTCACCAGAGTGAAAATCATTTCTCAGTTGGGTTTCACAAAAGTTTCATGAAATGCCATTGAAACCTGAATGCTAGTGGCCAGATATTAGGACAGTAGGAACTACAAGAGAAAAAGCATATTGTGTAGGCAGCTGATGGATTTGGGCAGAACCCTAACCATGTCTTTTATGAGCAGGATTCT
Source organism: Canis lupus dingo (assembly GCF_003254725.2). Taxonomy (NCBI): domain Eukaryota; kingdom Metazoa; phylum Chordata; class Mammalia; order Carnivora; family Canidae; genus Canis; species Canis lupus. The sequence goes on from NC_064248.1 coordinate 47,565,450, forward strand.
AGGTGAGGATCACTGTTACTGGAGGTCTTTCTTCTCCTCTGGCTGTGGCCTGTGAACTAGCTCTGCTGCTTGCTAGAGAACATGCGCTCTGAACTGCCGTGCTTTGGCTGGAGTGCTTGTTGAGCTATGTGGCTGTCAGCTAGCAAGCTTGTGCTTTGACCTGTACTCCCTTTGTGCTGCATCTCCCAAACCTAGTACACCTCTGTTACAAATTTAACTGACCAAAGTCAGACATTTTGATAGTAGGCAAATAAGGTACTGGGACATGGGTTGAGGCCCTTCTTAAAGTGGCCATGGGTTGCTTGTCTCTACCTGTGTCTGTGTGTCTCAGATTGAACTCTGTTTCAGCCAAAGGAATGGTTGATATTAAGCTTGGGGAATGACTCTTATACTGTGACTAGTGGTTGTACATCCCATCTAGGCATTGGGGCTGTACTAGACAGCACTTAAGAGAAAGAACAGGACACTATGCTATAGATGGGCTTATCAGGTGATCATTTGTATAAAGGAAGAGTAATTACTATGTGCTGAGAGAGCCATACTCCTCAAAGCCCGTGGCTCACCAAGAGTCTACGAAATGTCTTTGCTGCTGCTGCTGCCTATACCTCTGTTGCTAAAACACAACTCATAATGTACAAAATGCTTAGGACTTTCCAGAACTACAGATAGCCCAAGAATGACTGAAACATAGAAATGCACATGAAAATGGAGTGAGCAATAAGAGTAATAGTAATAGCGACATTAACAGAAGTAGAAATTACTCTCAGTGACACACAGTGCTCTAGGTAGCAGAAAACCAGTATAAAATCATCAGTGGTTCTACAAGAATAGACTTAGGATTTAAGATATTATTAGAGGTATGCCTGGGTGGCTCAGCAGTTGCGCCTCTGCCTTTGGCCCAGGGCGTGATCCTGTAGTTCCAGGATCGAGTCCCACATCAGGCTTCCAGCATGGAGCCTGCTTCTCCCTCTGCCTGTGTCTCTGCCTCTCTCTCTCTCTGTGTGAGTCTTTCATGAATAAATAAATAAACTCTTTTAAAAAGTAAGATATTACTAGAAAACATTGAACTACTGAAGTTTTCTGAGCAGAGTTGAATTTTAGAAACATTAATCTGGTGGTGTTTGTAATACTATCATAGGCTTTATAATCAATCAATTATTTTAATTAGATTTTTCTTCCTAATAAATCAGACACCAACCAAGTTTTAGAGTTACTATTGTAGGCCACTTACTATAATAGTTATATAGACATATCACTCATTTTATATGAACTAACATTCATGTTCTGCTTTTCACCATTATGTGAGTCTGAGAAAGTTCATATTCTCTCTGTATTTGGGTTTCACAATCTTTAAGATGAGGATAGAACTCAGATCTACTTCACAGGGCTTTGATGAGAATTAATTGGATTAATATGTTTAAAATATTTACAACAGTGTCTTACAGATAGTAAACACTGAAATGAAGGTTGTCATTTAAAAAATACTTATTAAGGGGGGCCGGGGTGGTTCAGTTGGTTAAGCAATCAACTCTTGATCTTGGCTTAGGCCCTGATTCAGGATTGTGATCTTAGGGTCATGAGCTCACGGTCATGAGATGGAGTCCTGCCCCACGTTGGGCTCCATGTTTAGAGCAGAGTCTGCTTGTCCCTTTCCCTCCCACTGCTGGCATATGCTTACTCTCTCTCTCAAATTAAAAAAAAATTAAAATATATATATATATATATATATATATATATTAAGGAATATCCATTCAACAAATATTTGTTGAGTGTGTTTATATTCCAGGGACCATTTTAATATCAAGCAATATGGCAGGGAATAGCAGATGAAGCAAACAGACTGTCCTCATGTATTGTAATAAAATACACAAAATTGTCCTCACATATCACAAAACAAAATAAACTATCCTAGGTCTTGTAACAAAATAGTTATATTTGAACTGTTTGAGGGTTTGAGGAAACAGGAGGATTTTGAAATAGAGCTTTTGCAGATATATTGAACGGTTTAACATCTGACCTCATCTCTGCTTGGGAGGAGTGCTTGTAGTGTGTGCCTGTTGGTAGAAGGCAAGGCCCCACCTCACACTAGGAAATATAAAGTTTCTGTAGTTTCTTCTCTCCGCCCTCTGGCAGTTGCAGCATGGGACCGTTACTGAGGTTCTCCAGTCTGATGCTCTCAACAGGGAACAATAAAGCAATAAGAGCTGAGGATTATTTGCTCAGTGCACAGGGGAGTTAAGAGTCCAGTGGTGCTAGCGATCTTGGGAGTTCAGTGTGGCTGGGCCACTGGCAGCACGGTGTGAATGACAAGGCCATGACACAGGCTATTTTATTTGATAGCTGTAGCTTCCTTTCATGGTCTTTGGGCTTCTTGGATATCCTTCCATATGATTTTCACTTTTGTCGGTCACTCTCTTTGTTTCCAACCAGGTACATTCACTGGTATCCCTTTGATGATAGCCAAATCCCTGTCACTATATCATAGCTACAAGAGTGAAATCACAAGAAGACTTGAATTCATTCAACCAGAATATATAAGCAGCTTCTCTGAGTTAATCACTATAAATGAGCAAAAACAGGTATCATGCCTGCCCTCTTTCATCCAATATTATACATATAAATTTAAAATTGCAGCTACAATAAATCTTTTGAAGGAGAGATATATTATACATGATTATTAAAAGCAGGAGGATTTGACCTGATTAAGGATGTCGAAGCTTTCCTGAGGTTTTGACAACTGATTTAAAATTAAGTTGTCAAATGGTTGAATGTTTAACCAAATAAAGGTTGGAGGGGGCAGGTGGGCAATAGTATACCATGATCAGGGCACTGCTTATGCAAATTCCTTAAAGTGGGAAGAAGGATGGGGAAGGCCATTTAAGAATTGGGGAAAAACATGTCAAGATTGTTAGATTATAATGAATTATAGAGTGAATCCAGAAAAATGGGGTGCAAAATAACCAGGAGTCATTGGGTTTGGTGCAGGAATTTATAGCTAAAGTAATCACTTTCATTTAATGGTTGGTTAGAGCCTAAAAGCAGAAGGAAAGCCAATGAAATATTTAAATTGTGTGTATGAGTAGCTTGGGGTTTTTTATTTTTTAAATTTTTTTAAAAGATTTTATTTACTCATTCATGATAGAGAGAGAGAGACAGAGACAGAGACAGAGAGAGACAGAGAGGCAGAGACACAGTCAGGGGGAGAAGCAGGCTCCATGCAGGGAGCCTGATGCAGAACTCGATTCTGGGTCTCCAGGATCAGGCCCTGGACTGAAGGCAGGCGCCGAACTGCTGAACCACCCAGGGATCCTCAGCTTGGGGTTTTTTAAATTGTATTTTAAAAATCTAACTTGTGTCCAGTGTGAATAATTAATTAGATGGGGAGTAAAATAGATTTAGATAGAACACTTTAGAAACAGTAAAATCTAACAATAACTTCTTCAGTGATGTAACTGTTATATACCCAGGCTGTTTGCTTGAAATGTGACTGAATTTTAAGTTTTAGTTAATTTAAATAGCTATTTGTGGCTAGTGTCTACCATGTTGGATAATGCAAAAAGCTATTGCAACAGTTCAAGCAAGAGCTGATAGCATCAGTTTATACTTGTGACAATGGGGGTGAAAAGAAACAAAGATTAGAGAAATTTATGAGATAACATTAGATTTGAAGATAAAGGGGAAGGAAGAATCAGGATGACTTGGTTTCTGACTTACATGGTTGGATTCATATTGATGTCATTCACTAAATGGAAAACTCAGAATATACCACCTTGTGGTTATGAGAATCATGATTTCAATAATGGTCTTTTTATGTTTCAGGTATAAGGTATCAAGTAAGCAGTTGTATTTATTAATCTTGGGTCAGAAGAGAGCTCTGGGTTAAAGATTTAATTTTATGAATATAATTTTATGGATTGGATGAGGCATGAGTGTGTCTGAGACAGCCTAGGGAAAGAATTCGAATGAAAAAAGCAAGGAGGATAAAATGCACTTTAAGAAGCTCTGACTATAAAAAACAAACAAACAAACAAACAAACAAAAACCCCCACAAAAACACTCTGACTATTAATAGGTGAGTACAGAAGAATGAATTATCCCATGAGGAAGACTAAGTAAACATCATGCCATTATTTTTATCTCTTTGTGAGTCAAATTTGTTTGTAAAATAAATGGCTTGAAGATATTTGGTAAAAATCATTATTTAATCACTAAGGAAAAAATGATATTTTTTCACTTCAGATATTAGTGGTTCTATAGAGGATATAATTTTTATGTCTCTGTATGGTTTGAGCTTTGTGAATAAATTTTATTGGAACTTGGGTTAATAAACAAGACTTGGAAATTAAAAGATGACTCAATAAGTTTTGAGAACTCTGGGAGATCTGTCTCCATGAGGTATGTGTTTACATTTAAAAGGGGATAAAACCAATAACTATGAAAATATTACAAGGTTTGTGAAAGCAGAGACACTTATCTCCCCCTTGCATACATTTGTTTTATCTTTCAATGAGTAAGAGTCCAGAATTCTTCTCCTACACTCCCAAGGAGAATTTCATTATAATAAGGAGATATCTCCCTCTCTCAGGAGGGAAAAGTTTCAACATGTTCATATTTTGAGGTTCATCTCCTGTAATGCAGACCCTGTTGTATGCATAGGAATGTCCCATCTGGCTTTCATTCGGTGGATCCAGTGGAAGGGAAGATTAGGGCAAGAGTAACTATTGCAATTATTGCTATAGGAAATAATAATTTTCTTGATGAAGAAATGTCATGTTTACTTTTAGTAAATATGAACATTTAATATGATTAATATGAATACATATTAAAGGTTAGCCATTTCACTAATATTTGTTACTCTTTTGGCAGTTCTTCAATATAAGTACGTCCTTGCAGTTTGAAAATAAGTAGAGATGGAAATGATCTTTATAAAGACAACATGTAAAAAAAAACCCAAAAAACAAAAATCTTAAAATTTTCTATCTACATAATCTTACATGACTTTGAGCTACTATCATACATTATTCATGTTTAGTCGTGCTTATTTTCCTTAATATTATTCGCATTTGCCTATTTGTAGTAGTCCTTGTTAAAATCATAAGCCAATTGAAGAGTATGTTGCATTTATTTTTGCTTTTATTTGTGTATTGTTTTGCATCGGTGAATGTTTTTGTATAGTCTAAATTGAACTAGCCAGAGTAGATATGGTTTGAAAACCTATAAGTGTAGTGCTGAAGTTCGTGAAGAAAGCCTTACCTCACTCTCCTTCATCCAATTTTCCCATAGTTCCATATTATCTGTATAAATCTATTCAAACCATTACTTTGGGAATATTTTTTTAGAGTTTATTTTATTATTATTATTTTTTTTTTTTTTGAGAGAGAGAGAGAGAGAGAGCATGGGGTAAGAGTGAGGCAAAGGGAGAGGAAGAAAGAAAGACTCTTTAACAGGCTCCACACACCACTGGGCGCAGAGCCCAACATGGGGCTTGATCTCACCTGAGATCATGACCTGAGCTGGAATCAAGAGTCAAGCACTTAACTGACTGAGCCATCCAGGCACCTCTACTTTGGGAATATTTAGCAGATATTCTAATTTATGTGTGATGAATAGGGCTTGGATTTGTTGGATAAATTTACTATTTGGACAAAAATCATCACTAAAATAAAAAAGACTCCAAATTATTACATTAGTCACATGTATCACTCCATGAATATTTAAGAGTTCTGAGAAAGAGTTTTATGGTGTCTTTCCCAAGAGATAAGTAACTTGGTCTCATAAGGAAACAACTTTCTACAGAAAAGAGGAAAGGGTATTCATAGTTTTTTTTCCTTTCCTTCTGAGAATTTCATTTTATGCTTTCCATAATACTTTAGTTGGAGAGATGTAGGTGTAATCATTGTAAGAAATTATTTCTTTTGGCTTATAATTTCCTTGGGTAGATATTTTCACTGATGACCTTCCCATAGCAATTCTATCTATAAAAAAATTGAATCTAGATATTGCTGGTCCATTGAATTCTTCTGATATCATAAAGAAAATCTTGTAATTGAGTCTGTCTAAAATTTGCTGGGATTCCATCTCATATTACATGGTTAAATGATAGTATCAATGAAAGGACACTGTAGCTTTCTTTCTTTTTTTAAGATTTATTTATTTTATTGGAGAGAGAGAGAGAGAGAGCACAAGCAGGAGGGGCAGAGACAATCTTAAGCAGACTCTACAATGAGTATGGAGTCTGACATGGGGTTTGATCTCGAGATCCTGAGATAACCACCTGAGTTGAAATCAGGAGTCCAGTGCTTAACTGACTGTGTCACCCAGAGGCCCCACTGTGGCTTTCTTAAGTCTAAGGTTAAATGATAGGGGCTATGAGAGAGGAAGTAAGTTAATGGTCCCAATATAAAAACCAAGAATAGGTATAAGAGCTAACAACTGTTAGTAATAGAAATACTTGCTCTATAACTTCTTTTCTATCCTTCAAATTATTTTAGAAATCCTTTTGCTTCTTTTATTGAAAGAGAAGATAATTCCCCAATTTCTTTTAAGCCTAACTTGGGACTCAGGTTCCTGATAACCTACATTTCCCAATCCAAATTAAGTATACCTCCACTGCCAATATTAAATATTTACATACTGAGAAAAATGGTTCAAACTTTGACACAATCTCAGGGTTTTAATGATTCTTCAGAAAAGAGTAAGTGGACATAAAATATCCATTCACCTTCTTTCTGCATACATTCTGTATCTACAGGACAGTGTAGGACTATATATGTATTTACTGAATGGCAAGTCATACTATAAAATTTTCCAAAAAATCTTCAAACATTATTTGAAAAGAAATAATTAATAAATTAAATGAGTTATCAATATAGTCTATATGCCAGACACTGAGCTTACCTTTTAATGGGAAGAAAAATATAACAAACAAAGAAATAATAATGAGTGGGGTTAAAATATTATGGAGAAAAATAAAGCAAGGGAGAAGGGAGATAGGTTGCTTATGGGAGGATGTATCAGTTTAGATAGTGTGGACAGGAAAAGCCTCATTGACAAGGTTCCATTTTCAAAGCAACTTAACTGGACTAAGGGAATAGAAAAATTGGGGGAATAGCAGGTAAAAAGGCTCTGCTGATTGAATGTACTTGATTTACTCCAGAAATACCGTGGGACTCAGTGTGGGTATGTAGGACCAAGAAGGGGATGAGAGGGCAGGTAAGAGATATATATGTCAAGTGCCTAATTACACAGAACTTTTATGGCTATATCAAACATTTCGGATTTACCTTGTGTGAGATCAGCTATTGAAGAAGGTTTAGAGTGAGGAAAAAATACCCTCTCACATTTTATTTTATGTTATTTGTCTTAAGATTTCTTTATTTATTCATGAGAGACAGAGAGAGAGAGAGAGGCAGAGACACAGGCAGAGGGAGAAGCAGGCTCCCACAGGGAGCCCGATATGGGACTCCATCCCAGGTCTCCAGGATTAGTCCCTGAGCCCAAGGCAGAAGCTCAACTGCTGAGCCACTCAGGCATCCCACCCTCTCACATTTCGATAAAATTATTCAGCTTTATGGAGAACACACTGTAAAAGAACAAGTATAAGAGAAGGACTTCTCCATGGGAGAGATGCTAATGGTTTAGACAAGATGGCAGCATTAAGGTCCTGAGAAACAGTTAACCTTGGGTGGATTTATTTTAAAAGAAGACACTGGGATCCCTGGGTGGCGCAGCGGTTTGGCGCCTGCCTTTGGCCCAGGGCGCGATTCTGGAGACCCAGGATCGAATCCCACATGGGGCTCCCAGTGCATGGAGCCTGCTTCTCCCTCTGCCTATGTCTCTGCCTCTCTCTCTCTCTCTCTCTGTGACTATCAAAAATAAATAAAAATTAAAAAAAAAAAGAAGACACTGTTACACCGCTGATGGGTAAGATACGGAGTTTAAAAGGGAGAATGGTGCTTTAAATTACATAGAAAGAGAAGAAGAATATAGGAGGTGAATATTTGGGGGAAAGGAATCATTCAGTCTGAGGACACATTAAATTCGAGGGGATCTAGACTTTGCAAAAAGATGTAATGTAGGCAGCTGGACAGTCAAATATAGACTTCAAATAAGAGATCAGAGATGGAGATAAAAGTTGGTGGTCATAACTTATAGTTAATACAGTTATCCCAAATCTTATGGGATAAAGTGATATTATCTGGGGACAAAAAATAGAGGGAAAAGAGAACTAAAGACAGAGCCCTGGATCACTCCAATATTTAGAAGCCAGAAAGCTGATAAATAATCAGCAAAAGAAGATTGATAAAAAGTATCTGATGATGAAAGAAAAACTTTCAAGGAGAATTCATTAATTCTGTCAAATGCTTCTGAAAATTAAAATAAGAAAAAGAATACATTTGACCATAAGTTTTAACAGTGTGTAGGATATTAAAGGAAGCATTATTCCATGTGTATTGATATGAAGTTTATTGCATATTTTGTAACTGTGCTACAATCCCATTATAATATCTGGAGCAGCAGCTCATGGGGAAATTTCAGACAATTAAATCCTGAAGTAAAGACAAATAATTCTGGCTTGCTCATAAGTAGCAACATAACCCAGCATATACTGGATTATATAAAAACTGTACCCAAACTGAATGTGCAGAGGAAACTGGAGAGAAATACATTGTTCTACATAAGAAAATAGAATTTGCCTTTAGAAAATATTTATCTCTGTGTTTGCCTTTTTTGTGGTTAATTTATACATCCAGAGAGAGGTGTGATGGAAGAAAGAAGGGGGAGGAAGTTTATGGACACAAAGATGACAGAAGCATTCAGCAGAGTGACTCAATAAATTCTTTTACCTCAAAGATAGTACTCAATTTTATATTTGTGACTTGTAAACCCCTTTATCACACCAATCTTTCTGTAAAGTCTGCTCCATCCACAAAAAGCTTGTGTATTTTGTTTTTCTTTGAATTGAAGGAATGGAGCTGAATTGTCAATTGCTATCAATTTCTACATGTAGAAAAATTAGCAAATGGAAAAAGATACAGCGTTCAGAACCGAGAGTGAAAACTCAGTGGGAAATCATGTGAATAACAGCATGTAAATTCCTCTGTTATTCACAGGAGTTTATTTATTCACAGGAATAAATAAAGGAACATCACTAGACTGGCCATGAATATGACTTGGAGCTTCAAAGAAAACTTATCTTAATGTGTTAAAGACCTTGTGACCCAAGCTGTGTCTTGGGTAATATAAAGTATTAATGCAAATAGATCCACCTTTCAAAGAGAAAATCAATATGCCACTTTCATCAATTGGTTTTGCTTGGTTAATTATTAAGTTCCTCCAAAGAGAGAATTATTTTTAGAAGTATGAATAATGATATAAAATTAAAGGAGAAAAATCATTCAGGCTCACCTTAAATAGGCCATAGCCAGATAGCCCAGAGACATAGGATCAAGATTTTTTTTTAAAACAATCATGTTTCCATGTTCATAAGTACCATACATTTTATTTTATTTATTTTTTTAAATTAGCTGCACACCCAATGAGGGGCTAGAACTCGACTTTGAGATCAAGAGTCACATGCTTTTTGGGTCATCTGTGTGGCTCAGTTGACTAAGCCTCCGACTCTTGACTTCAGCTCAGGTCATGATCTCAGGATCTTGAGATGGAGCCCCACATAGAACTCCATGCTCAGCAGGGAGTCTGCTGGAGATTTTCTCTTTCAGCCTCATCCCCCACTGCTCTCACTCTCTCTTTCTAATAAATAAATAAATCTTCAAAGAAAAAAAAAGTCACATGCTCTATAGACTAAGCCAGCCAGATGTCCCTAAAGTCAAGATTTCAAAGTATAAATAAGGAATAAAGTCATTTTTATTAAATTTAACACTCCCTATTTTTACAATCCAGTATCTTTAGATTTGCAAATGCACACTAAAAACCCTCTGGATTTTGTCACACAGAACAAAGCTTTGGGAAATGTCTTATAAGTGCTACAAGTTTTTGTGGAATGAGGTTTTGGGAAGGTTTAGTTCTTAGAGGTTTGGAATAATGAGTTCTTAAGAATTTGCTGTCTATTTAAAGCACAAACATTCCTTCCTGTTTCCAAATCCAGTGTTATGGGGATATGGATTATTGCCCACAACAAAATCCTCAATTAGGTGCTTATTTTAATGTTATTACTACTTTTTCCTTTATCTAAAAGTTTTTATTGATGTTGCTGGTATATGTACATTTTAAATGTTTTTATCTCTACCTGCCCATTTTATAGAAGGTACTATGGTTCTTTTTTTTTTTTTTTTTCTGATTGTCTTCAGTGGCTCTAAATTTCTCTACAAGATGAAGGCTACAAGCAAAGGGACTCAATAAATATTTGCTTAATAATTGATAATTTGCCTACAGACATTAAATTTAAAAAATAAATAAATTTTATTTTAGCATGCCTGAATGGCTTAGTTGGGTTCAAGGTCTGCCTCTTGATTTCAGCTTAGGTCATGATTTCAGGGTCATAGGATGGAGCCTCATGTCAGGCTCCACATTGGGCATGGAGCCTGCCTAAAATTCTCTCTCTCGTTCTGGTCTTCCCCTTCTCTTCCCCTCCCTCTCTTAAATAAATAAATAAATAAATAAATAAATAAATAAATAAATAAATAAATAAATAAATTTTGAGAATAGCTTTAGAATTACAGGAAAATTGCAGATAGTATAGAAATTCCCATATCCTAGGCATTGTTCCTTCTATTAACATCTTACATTAGTATACCCATTTGTCACGATTAACAAATATTGATATATTTTTAATATATTTAATAATATTTAATATATTTATTCAAATTTCCTTATTTTCCCCCTAATATATTTTTCCTATTCCAAGATCTCATTCAGAATGTTGCATTAATTTTAGTTATAATGTCTCTTTAGACTCCAATTGGCTGAGGCCGTTTTCAGACTTTTCTTCTTATTGATAACCTTGACAATTTTCAAAAGGACTTATCAGGAGTCTCCTAACTCTGGGAAACGAACTAGGGGTGGTGGTGGCGGGGGGTGGGGGTGACTGGGTGGCAGGCACTGAGGTGGCACTTGACGGGATAAGCACTGGATGTTATTCTGTATGTTGGCAAATTGAACACCAATAAAAAATAAATTTATTATTAAAATTTTTTTTTAAAATAAAAAATATATAAAAAAGGACTTATCAGGTATATTTTGGAATATCCTTCATCTGGGATTTGTCTGATGTTTTCCCTATAGTAAGGGTAAGTTATGTGTTTTTGGCAGGAAGCTCCAGAGGTGAAGTGCCATTTTCATCACATCATACCAAGGTTACATACTATCAACATGACAGTGCTATTGATTTCTATTTTGATCACTTGGTTGAGGTTGACAGTGTTTATGAGGTGTCTTTGCTGGAAAGTTAGTCTTTCTCCCCTTTCCTTATTGTACTTATTGCAGGAGATTACTATGCGCAGTTCTCACTTGAGGAGAGGGGAGTTATATACCACTACTTGACTAAGGTGAGAGAATATTTACATACATCATTTGGAATTCTTCACAAGGTACTTGTCTATTCTGTCCCCATTTATTTGTTTATTCAATAATTTATTTATATTGATATGGACTTATTGGTATTTGTTTTATATTTTGAGTTATATAACCCAATATCACTTATTTTATTGCTCAAATTGTTGGAATCTTAGCCATTTGAGTTTCTCTGAGCTGGCTCCTGTGGCCCCTTGCTATCCCCCAATCAATGTGTTGTTTGTTTTGGTTTGGTTTTGAGTACTTCCTTACTTTCTGTTATTAAAGGACACTCTAGGCTCATCTTGTATATTTACTGCCCCAGTTCCAGAATCATCCATCTCTCTAGGGAACCCTGGTTTGAAGAATGGTATCAGAAATCATGAGCTGGGCTGAAGTGGGCTTGTTGCTACTGGAGTGTCATTGCTTATAGGCCATTCAGGATGACAGAATAGACAAGTACTCTGTATTGATATATATATGTATATTAACCTATATGTAGACACAGAGCTATAAATATTTCTATATGAAAGCATCTGTATCTATATTAAGCTAAACGCAAGTTCAGACTAATGTCTCCAACTATAATCCAGCACTATATAGATCACTGTAGTCTTCCTTGCTTGCTTGTAAATGACTTCTGTGCCCTTGACTTCTCTGCCAACTGTGAGAAACCTGGCTCCCACAATATGCCATCCCTTTACTTAATTGGTCAATTTCCTGTATATAAGTATAATCATATCAAATATCAAACTGTTAACCCTGAATCACCGGTGAAACTAATTTTATCAACTAGTGCTTATACACAGCTTTTTTTTTTCTTTTTTTTTTTTGCGTTAGTCTAACAGATCTCAGATCTCAGTAATTCCTAAGGTTTATTAGGTCAGTACCATTCCTCCTACCCTCTTCCAGGTAGTTGTTTCATACATTTATAATAAAGTTAGATTGTTTTGTCTCATTCTACATCCTGACTTCCACTGACCTTCTAACTGATATTCAAAATTTGCAAGTTAAGGTTTTCTCTTAGTGCAGTACATTTCCATGACTTTTGGCAAATGGTTAATGTCATGTATCAATAATTACAGTGTAATACAGAATAGCTTTGCCAACCTAAAAAGATCCTCTCTGTTTCAACTAATCAACTCTCTGCCCCATCTTTAAATTCCTGGCAACCATTGGTCTTCACCTTAATTATAGTTTTGTTTTTCCCAAAATGTTATACAATTGGAATGACATTTTATGTAGCTCCTTCAGACTGGTTTATTTCACTTAGCGGTACACATTTAAGATTCATCCATATCTTTTCATGCCTTGATAGATATTTTCTTTTTATTACTGAATAATATTCATTGTATATACGTATCAAAATTTGTTTTTCCATTCAGCTGTCGAAAGACATCTTGGTTGCTTCTAGTTGTCAGTGATTATAAACAAATCTACAATAAATATTCAGGCTTTTGTGTAGACATAACTTTTACAGATAAATTGAGTAAATACCAGAGCATGATATTTGGATCTTATGTTAAGGCTATACGTAGCTTTCTAGGAAAGTGCCAACTTGTATTCCAAAGTGTTTGTACGTCTTGCATTCCCACCAGCAATGAATGAGAGTTTCAGTTGTTCCTCTACTTTATTTGGTATTTTCAATTTAGCCATTCTAATATGTGCATAGTTGAATCTCATTATTGTTTTAATTAATTAATTTAAATATTTTATTTATTTATTCATAAGAGACACCGAGAGAGAGAAAGAGAGGCAGAGACACAGGCAGAGGGAGAAGCAGGCTCCATACAGGGAGCCTGACGTGGGACTTGATCCCGGGTCCCCAGGATCACACCCTGGGCTGAAGGCAGGTGCTAAACCGCTGAGCCACCCAGGCTGCCCTATTGTTTTAATTTATAAAGAACTTTTGACTGAGCCTATTCACAATTCCCCCTTTTTATTTGTTAGCCAACATTTCATGTAATATTATATTACCTTTCCTCACTCAAACCAGTTTAATCACTGTTAAACATTACTTCTCAAAGAGACCAAAGTTTCTTACTCAATGATAATGGTTAAAACATAGTTAAATTAATTAAAATACATAAAAAGCCAAACCAGCAACATTTAAGTATATTACAATAAATTATACATGCAAAGGAAGCAGCTGCAGCAAGAACAGTGCACATTATAGATTTATTAAAAATGAAAATACAAACAAAACTATGAGTATTAATATGCTAAGTGTCCTACTATGGTTGGCTAGTACTAATGGAATGTCATCCAAATCATAAATTAAGTCTGAATTGTTAATGCCACTTTGTATTCCTTTTTAGTTAATGTATGTCACTGATGCAGTGTCCAGTGAGGAGAAAAACAATGCAACTTATGGTTGTCAGTTTTGGTGATACTTGGAAAAACAATAAATGAGAAAAGGAACAACAAATGTAAGTGATATCTGGCATTACTTTCAATACAATTTTCAGAAAGGACGTCTTCAACTGTTGCCAAATCCTATCTGCATGATAGCCCTCAAATGGACAATTTTGCGTGAAGCTCAAGTCAAGTGACTTAACAGTTGTGAACTCTTTTGTGAAGTCATTTTGCACACTTTTTTGCTTAGTTGATAGAATCATACCATGTGGGAGGTTTAGAAGTGATCTAATCTCCTTACCTTTCAGATAAGAAAATTGAAGCCCCAAGAGACTTTGCTAATTTTAAAAATCACACGAACAGTCTACCAAATATGGAGTGAGAAGCCCAATCTCTGGATTCCACTCTGTTTTGTTCTCCTAATGGAAGTGTGGAGGAGTTGGCCAAATGTGCAATTCATGTGCAGAATGTACAATTTAAGGTGGAGGGAGGGACTGACTCTGGAAATGGCCCAGGAAATGGATGCTCAGGGAGATACTAGACTCAAGTATCTCTGACCCTCATTTGTTTGTTTAGGTAATGGGCTTTTCTGACTAGATAAACAAAATTCTAAACCTTGGCTTCTCATTTCAGTTCTGACAGAAATACTGTTCTGCATCCTAGTTATATACTGAGCTCTTGATGACTGGTCATAGCTATCAACAATGATAGATCCTTGTGTAGGCTATTCTTTTCCTGCTTTACTTTTTCACTAACTCTATTTCTTATCCCTGAAAATGCCTTCACAGATAAGTTATACATAAGCCTTTGTCTCAGGTCTATCAGCTGAAGCATTTTAAATGTACAATTTTCAGTCCTGCTACTCATTTGCTAAAGTTTGAACTTTTTTATCTCCTTTTTTGATGATTATCTTCATTTTTCTAATTATATTCTTATAGTTTTTTCCCTCTGATTTCCACTTAATGTAAATGAAAACTTAGCTCACTTGCATAATCAACTCCAATTTCTCTTCCCCGTCTTAAAGTATTAACTTCACTATTTTTAGTTAAGTTAAAAATCACCATTTTCAGCCTCATGATGATTTAATACTGTTGGTTATATGTTTCCTTGCTTGAAAAATTGTTTTCCCCCTTGAGTTAATTTACCTATTTTTTCATTTGTATAATTTTGTAATACCTATCCATAATTCTTTCTACATAGTCTATAATATTAATTTGCATATCTTTTCTAACATGTCACATTTTTTCTGAAAATCAGTATAAGATTTTATGGGTTGCTGCTGCCATTTGGATGATGCTTACATATTCTAAAGGCTCATCTTTGCTTCTTTCTATTTCTGGAACACTCTTTCCCACGCTTCCTGTTTTTGGAAGCGTGGCCTCTAGTGTATTCCAAAGAAAGAGGACATGGAAAGTAAAGTTCTTGAGTCCTCTCCATTCTGAAATGTGTGTTTAAAATAATTGTATCATTATTTTCATTTATTCATAGTTTGGCTGGGTATAGAACACTCTTCTTTTAATCTATAGTCTATATTCAAATTTCCTCTAATATCCTCCAACACAGGATTTTTTTCCTTTCTTCCTTTCTTTCTTTGTTTCTTTCTTTTTTTGGCTGAGGGGGATCCAAAGTCTTTTTAAAAGTTTCTTTTAATCTAGAACACTTTTCATGTTCTTTTCCTTGTAAGATTATTTTTACAGACTAAGAGCTAGTTGTTTTACAGACTATCCTTCAGTTTGTATATGTGATGATATTGACTTTCTTAATGCATTAAAACGGGATGCCTAACCTGTGAGTTTATCTTATTAGTGAACTTGAGTTTGATTACTTGAAGATTGTACAAATATTTCAAATATTCATGTATGTAGCAAATAATAAAATATATATATATATATTTATATATAAATATATATATATATTTCTCTAGAAGCTTCTTTCTGTTATTTTCTGGGTCTCTTTTTATTTTTTAATAGCATCTTGTTCTTGTTATATGGTTGTTATGTCCTCTTGTATCTCTGAGTGTGCAAACTCATTTCTGTTTTTTTTGCTCCCACTATGATCTGTTTCCTCTGAAGCTATTTATTTTTTCTATTTTTTATTCTGGTGTCTTTCTCACTCTTCTTTGTCCTCTCACCCCTTCATCTACTTTATGTGGAGGATTTTCCCATATGTCTGAGAATTTTTTTTGTCTGTTCATATTCAAGAGTATAATACTTTAAAAAATATCAGTTGGAAAGTGTTTGTGAGTATCCTTATTGATTCACAGATTTCATTTTAAGATAATTGGGAGAAAATTTTTCCATTAAACTTGAGGTGGGGGAGTAAACCATTTATTTAAAAGAACCCCAAATATCAGTTTGTAGAGTTCTTTTCTGTGCTGCTATCCATTTTCTTGAGATGTGAACACCATTCTTCTGCTTAGTTCCTGGCATTCTCATCTGAAGCAGAAGAGAGGATTTAGTGACCTGTTGACAATTATTTTTTTAATTTTTAAGATCTCTTTTTCTTCAACCTCCCAAACCATCATATCTGCCATTTTTATTTGTGAGTGTATTCCATTCAATCCTCCTGAGAATAAACCTCCTGATCCCTAGGTCAGAGGCATATGTGTGGCTGATATAATTTTTCAAGCAGAGATGTTCTAGCCTGATGGTTAGTCTTTTAAATGACTCCTGTTTTGAGTCCTATACTTGGCATATGCCTCTATCAGTTCATTTCCTTTCTCTTCCAAATCAGTTACCACTTGTCAACCTACATTGCAAAAAAATTGTTGTAATTTGTGATCAGGTAATGACCCTGAATCCTTTCCCTTTGCACTTATAACTCTATTACATTTTTATTTCTTAAAATAATTTCAGTTGGTGCCTGAGTATGAGACTAAATACACAATGTGTCAAGCCATCATTTTAAGCTAGAAGTTTCTGCTCTCTCTCACTGAACACCTAACATGGATGATCTCTGTGCCCCATACTTCCGTTTTATATAACCAGCCTATGTCTGGAATATAGGTAC
This sequence comes from Canis lupus dingo, assembly GCF_003254725.2. Classification (NCBI taxonomy): domain Eukaryota; kingdom Metazoa; phylum Chordata; class Mammalia; order Carnivora; family Canidae; genus Canis; species Canis lupus. Next base: position 47,582,325 of record NC_064248.1, read on the forward strand.
TATATTGTACCTGTTTTATATATGTGGTGACTGAGGTTCACAGAAATTAATACAGAGTAACAGATTATAAACAGATGATTAGTTTGCCTTTTTCCACCCACACCTGTTTTTTACTTGTTTTTACCCTGCTCTGTGCTTCAAGAAATTAACCTTATATAATGCACCTACATTATAAGTGCTTTTTTATTGGGTTTAATCAATGGAAGCCACTGGAAGAGTAGAATAAAAGAGAAGAGAATGTTTTAGGTGTTTCTTTTCTACTCCTTCCTTCTTGAGGCTTTGGAAAGACTTGCATGTCTCTATGGCTAGAGTTGCTGCCACCTACCCCCCTCGTCCAACTCCTTTTCTTTCCCCAATTCCTCTTCTTCCTCTTCCTTCCTCTATTACAGCTCCCAAGGATATTAATGGCTTCTGCTAATGCTACTCTAGTATGCTTCAACATCCCTTGCTGTTTTCCTTAACTCTGCCAATACTTTATAAGTAATCTCTTCCTCAACTTCCCCCTATGTGAAGCATCTAAGTTGAATTTCATTTCTGATTAAAGATTAATTCTTGGGGCACCTGGGTGGTTGAACGTCTGCCTCTGGATCATGATCATGATCCAAGGATCCGGGGATCATGATCCAAGGATCCAGGCGGGGATCGAGTCCCGCATCAGGCTCACTACAGGGAGCCTGCTTCTCCCTCTGCCGGATTCTGTCTCTCTGTGTGTCTCTCATGAATAGATAAACAAAATCTTAAAAAATAAATAAAAATAAAGCTTAACTCTTAAAGATGTAGAGTTTTATACATGCTTTGTTTTTTTCTTATTCCAGAATCCAAATATTTATACACAGAATTATAAGGCTTATACCGAGTACTATAGGTTCACAGTTTCATTAAGGACTGTTAATTTATATGTGAAGGAATTGAAGATGTGTGTTTGGCTACAGAAAAGTAATGACATTCAGTAAAAAAAAAAAAAAAAAAAATTAAAAAAATATATAGCTTCACTAAATCTTCAAGGCTTAAATGGCAAAGTGATATCAAATCAAGCAACTATAAATATACAAAGTGACTACAAAATTTACCTAAACTGATAAAAAGCACATAATATGTACTGATGAAAGGATCTGAAATTACGACATTTATAGATTGTACAACTTCTCTGCAGAGACCCTATATCAGGTGAAGGCCTAGGAAGGAATGCTGTCCTACTTCTATGCAGAGCTTGGGTTTTCTTCTCTCTGTTCTTCTCTCAAAATCCCATAGGAAGCTATGTGAGGGCAGGCCATTCTAAAACTACTAATATTTAGAACACTCATTTCCTTCCCATTAATTCTAATCTTCCCTAATACATTTGATATTTCCATGTTCTCCATCTGGGCAAAATAATAGGCCCCTCTTTTTTCATTATAATATATCATGAAACTCAGACTAAATTAGTATCTGTGGAATATTTACTTTTAAATAAGAGTAAAAAAATCTTTCTCTGCAAAAGGCATATATGTGCAATGTTCAGGCCCTGCTTTCTAAGAACTTCTAGTTTAGTTATAAAATGCCTCTATGATGTATTTTTCTATTTTATTGAAATTCTATTTTAGCCCCAATTGGTTTTGTTTGGTGTTATCTGTCCTAAGCTATTACAAAAATATATTCTTGGGATCCCTGGGTGGCGCAGCGGTTTGGCGCCTGCCTTTGGCCCAGGGCGTGATCCTGGAGACCCGGGATCAAATCCCACGTCAGGCTCCCGGTGCATGGAGCCTGCTTCTGTCTCTGTCTGTGTCTCTGCCTCTCTCTTTCTCTCTGTATGCCTATCATAAATAAAGATAGAAAAAAAAAAAGCGCAAAAAAAAAATATATATATATATTCTTGCTCTCCTAATCTGCAGCTCTTAACATTCTTTCTTTTTTTTTAAGATTTTATTTATTTATTCATGAGAGACACAGAGAGAGGCAGAGACACAGGCAGAGGGAGAAGCAGGTTCCATGCAGGGAGCCCATTGTGGGACTTGATTCCAGCACTACAGGATCACACCCTGAGCTGAAGGCAGGTGCCAAACCACTGAGCCACCTAGGCATCCCAATAACTTCCCTTCCTATCCAGGGATCTGAGCATGCTCCAGCTTGGCCTTATGGAGGTAGGTGGGACAGCATAATGGTAAAGAACAGAGACTTGGAGCCAGTTTTCTTGTTGTTTCTCAAACTTGTGAGTTGTCCCAGGTGAAATTCGAAAGTGGCCCCTATGCATAGAAGGCAAGAAGAGAACAAAGAAAGAGGCAAGCTGTTCCAGTTTGGCAGGTGGAAGGTTTAAGCAAGGGAATTTACATACAAAATTTGTCTTGAGTGGCTGCAAGATGAGTACTTCTCTATATCTAGGAAGTCCATAAAAAGTTTATATAGATGCCTTAACTAAATTTAGTCTTAATCAGTCCACATAGTCTCAGGGCAGGGGTTGAGAAGACTTTGATTGCTCGGTATCCCGCTCTCCTCAACCAGAGGTCATGTTCTCTTGGGGACTTCCTCTAATACTTTCTGAGTCCAAACTCTGATTCCACCATTTATTGTTTTCACTGAATTGAGGCCAATTAATCAATCTCTGTCTTCCTCATGTGGCTCATCAAAAAAAAAGACAATACTAGCATCATTTGGAGAAGACTGTTAAATGGATGAAATTAGTCAATATGTACAAAACACTTAGAACATACTGAAGCATTTACTGGTATTACCAATCATTCGATATGAATGCACTTTTCTCACTGCAGTCAGGGATGATTTTTCTCAATTTCTCTTGCCCGTTTCCTAGGACCCATCTTGAATGCTAACTTCTCAGATCCCATGGTCACAATCACATATTTACTCCTTGGGTATCTGGAAGAGTTTCTTTGCAGTTCCATGTAGAGTAGCTCTTATATTCTTTTGTACTTTTATAGTACTACTCAGTCAGAGGCTTTTCCTCCTCCCACTCTCCCTTCAGTTCAAGTTGTGTTGCAATACTCCACGTTACCATCCTGCCTTTTTCTTGCTACTCATTTTCTCGTGTATGGCCTGACATATATTGCACATATTCTTCAAAGAGATCTGTCTCTTTCAGTTTTATGCAAGACAATGTATATATGATATTTGTGTATTGTTTCTCAGAAAGGGATTGTATCCATCTGAACCTCAAATGTTGTGTGTACCCAGGTAAAGAATCACTAATCTTTACACTGAATGAAATAAAAATGCCATTATGCTTGGTGTGTTTTCAATATCTTTCTCATCATTCTCTCTCACTTCATCACTATGTATATATGCCATTTTAATTAAACTGATTTAATTGAACTAATTATAAAAGTAATTCAAAGGAAAAAAGCGGAGCCTCACCTCATTATTAATAAATTAAGAACAAAAAGATGAAAGATGGGCATTTCAAAGAAAAGAGAGGGGAAAAAAAGAATACAATGCAAAAGGAATAATTATATTGTAATGGAGTGTTCAGCCCAAAAACCTAAGCTGTGTCTATGACTTAAGAAAAGTCAGTTGAACTTGTGCATCAAAGAAACAAAGACCTGAGCATTTGCAAACAGAGATGAACGGATACTGTCAAATAGCCAGAAAAGGACAGAATGCTTATAAGTGGAAGTTTTCAAGGAGAGACAAAAGAAATGGATTATAGTAAAGCACCAGATATTGAATTAAAAGAAATAAATGGTATTGTGTTAGATGGATATCTACTTGAAATGTATAACACTCACTATCAAAAAAGTTAGTGACCAAAAAGTTTTGAGAAGAAAAAAAAACAGAAGGAAAGAAAATGGATAGAAACAAAAAGAGGAAGAATAAATGAGGCAAACAGCATTCAGACACAAATGGCTGTACTGAGAACATTGTCCCCAAGCACTAGATCATTCCACACTAACAATCTACATCAGAAATTCCAACTTTTTGTTTTTGCTATACCTATGCTTTCTTACACAGTAATTTCTCTTGAGATTTCACTTTTCTTTTCTCATGAAAATCTGTCAAGCTCCCAACGACCTATTTAGATAGAAGGAGCAAGATGAGTCTCAGCTAGTACCAGTTAATTGCTTTTTTAACAGGAAAGTAGAAAACGAATATCCCTGACATTTTGCCAGGGATCAGATATAATTCTTGGACCTTCTTACACATTATCTTATGTCACCCTCAAAAGAGTTCTCTGAGTCACAAGTATCTATACATTTCAGCATCTACAGACTTTGCCTTGATATATAATTTTTATATGGCTTTTCTTATGAAAGAACTCCAAACACTCTGAACTATTAAGGCATATGCCTACATATTTTCTTTCCTCCTAGTACCAACACTTATACGTGTTTATGGTTAATTAAAAACAGCTTATGGATAATATCCAAAGAAGTACTGTCATATGTTTTCTATTTTAGAACACAAACGACAAAAAACATAAATTTAATAAGAACAAATGTACATTTTTTCAAATATTCAGTTTTATGTAAATTCTCTGGAACTTCATAATCCCAAGGAAAAGCCACTAAATACTTTTACATAAATAACTAATTTCAGGCTGTTTGAATAGAATTTTTTTTTCTGATTTTATAGATGAATAATTTAATGTTAGGAGAAGTTAAATGGCTTTAACTGGATGGTTCATCCAGGATTTCAATGTACAGGTAAAATCTATGATTATCTTTTCTTGAATATTCTGTGTTTTCTTAGTAGTTTTTTCTATTTGGTGCAGGGAGGATATTTGGGATAGAGTAGAACACTGACAGATAAACATCAATTGTTTAATTGAATGATGTCATTGGTATTTCTCCCTCATCGTATTATTTTATATTAACAGATATGAGAAAATCTATAACATTATTTGTAGAAAAATGCATAACAAAGTTTTATTTTAGAACTTGATTATGTGATAAAGTTATAAAACAAGTTTTTGATTTCAGATCATATGTTTGGACTCAGATTACACAGTAGAAAGTTTTCAAAAAATTACCTATTGGCTTACTTATATTGCCCAAGCAAAAATATATTTTATAAATTTATATCTTTGCCCTAACAAAGAAAATCAATATTTACAAACAGGAATCTAATTAATGAGATTAAATCATCCCTTCAGCTCTGAAACTTGTTTTTCTTTTTTCCAGGCAATTCTTTATTCTAACCTTGTAAAAAATGCATTTGTATAATAACTTTTAATGCTGTTACTATATTCTGTTGATCAGAATAACTATAATTTGCTTAACCAATTTCTTTTCTTCATTCATATAGATTGTTAAAATTATTTGCTGTTATAAAAAAAATCCTGCAGTATACATGAATTAAAAATATTACAGCCCCAAATTCATAACCTAAATTTAATTATGAGACCACATCAGACAAACCCAAGCTAAAGAATATTCTATAAAATGACTGAATTTCATTATTCAAAAATGTCAATATAAGCAAGAGTAAAAACAGATTTGGGATCCTTCCATAGTTTAGAAGACTAAAGAAACATGATGACTACTTCCGATGCATAATCTTAGATTGTATCCTGGAGTGAGAAGAGATGGTTATAAAGACATTTTGGGGATGTGCATTAGCTATCTACTGGGAAATAACAATTTAACAGCTCAAAATTTAGCGGCTTAAAAGAGCAAACATTTATTATTTCACCATTTCTCTGGGTCAGGAAATTGAGAGAAATCTGATTCAAGATCTCTTGTAGTTCTGTCTCAAGATCTCTTATGTCCCTGTAGTTACTACTTAGGTGTCATTGTTTCTACATCATCTAAGCAGACAGAAGTAGAATATATTTATGAATACCAACCAATACATACACATATACCTCTAGTTGTTTCTGAATCTATTCATTAGAGTAAATACTAAGCTAAACATAACTTAGTACTGATGTCTGTCTCACATTCAATTCTAATGTTGTTAGGTCAATTGACTCTCTTCAGTGAAATTATATTATTCATTTGTAAAAAAATGCTATTGGATTATACAGTTTGTGCTGTGTCTTGGCTTCCCCAAAAATGCTGGTTGGATTTTTTTTTAAATTTTCATACATTTAGGTTCACACTGTGTACGTACTTTTCTATGGGTTTTGACTACCCCATATCATACAGAACAGATCTACCACCCTAAATTTCCTTGGTAGATCTCCATTTCAGTCAATTACTTAGCCCTCTACCAATTCCTTGCAAACTCTGACCTGCCTTCTACAACTATAGTTTTGCCTTCTCCATAGTGCCACATGAATAGAATCATACAATATGTCTCCTTTAGAGTCTGTTTTTTCCACTTAGCAGAATCCATTTATGATTAATACATGGTGTTTAATGAAGCAATAGGTTGTTCTTTTATACCTTCAAATAGTATTCCACGGTATGGATGGACCGCAGTTTGTTTACACACTTTTCCCAGTAGAACCATATTTTGGTTGCTTCCAGCTTTTTGCATTTATAAATGGTTGTTATAAACATCCTTATACAGGTTTTTGTGTAAACATAAGTGTCCAATTCACTTGAATAATTTCCTAGGAATGCTATTTCTGGGACATATGTTAAGTCTATGTTTAATTTATAGCAAACTGACAAACTGTCTTTCATGGAAGCTGCACCATCAGTATTCCCACCTGTAATGAATTCCTGTTGTTCCACATCATTGCCAGCATTTGTTATTGTCAATTTTTTAAGTTTTTGACATTTGAATAGTCTAGTGGAATCTCACTGCGGTTTTAATTTGCTTTTCCCTAATGACAAATGATGTTAAGCCTCATTTCATGAGTTTATTTGATATCCATACATCTCTTTTGGTAAAATATCTATTCAGCTCTTTACTTATTTTTAATTTTTTTGCTTGTTTTCTTGAGTTTCACAAGATGTTCATATATTATGCACACAAGCCCTTTATCAAATATGTGATTTGCAAACATCTTCTCTGTTGCTTTTCAAAAAGTAGGATGTTTTAATTTTGAGAAAGTTCAGTTTACCAGCTTTTTCTTTCATGGTTTATGTTTTCAGTTTATATCTAAAAATTCACCATCAAACCCAATGTCATGCATATGTTCTTCTATTTCTATTTCTTAAAGTTTTATGATTTAATGTTTTAAGTCTATGATTTTAAATTTATGATTTAAGTCTATGATCCATTCTGAATTAATTTTGTCTAAGGTGTGAGATATGTTTCTACGGTCTACTTTTTTTTAATACTTTATTTATTTATTCATGAGAGACAGAGAGATGGAGAGAGGCAGAGACACAGCAAAGGGAAAAGCAGGCTCCACGCAGGGAGCCCAATGAGGGACTGGGTCCCGGGTCTCCAGGATCATGCCCTGGGCTGAAGGCGGCGCTAAACCGCTAAAGCTGCCCTCCAGGGTCTACTTTTCCTGAAAACAAAAACAAAAACAACCTATCCTTTCTCAGTTGATTTGCCAAAGTTATGTTTTTAGTAAATTATAAAGAATCTTTGGAATCAGAAAAAATATCTAACATTTGATGAGATATGTAATTACTTTTCTAGGGCTTCCATAGCAACTTACTATAAACTGGGTGTTCAAACAGCAGAAATTTATTATCTCATAGCGCCATAGGCCAGAAGTACAAAATTAATGTGTAGGGTAGGTTGGTTCCTTCTAGAGCCTCTGAGGAAAATCTGTTCCATGCTTCTTTTCTAGCTTCTGATGGATGCCAGCAATCCTTGGTATTTCTTGTTTATTGATGCATCACTCCAGTTTCTATTTCTAACTTCATATTGTCTTGTCCTCTTATTAGCGCACTTGTCTTTGGATTTAGGGTTCAATACATCCAGGATGATCTCATTTTGAAATTATTAACAATTATTTCTGTAATGACCCTTTTTCAAATAATGTCATATGAATGAGTTCCTGGTATACAGACTCTTTTTTTTTTTTTTTTTGATGGGGAAGGGGGGAGATGCTGCTCGACTCACTGTAATTCATAACAAGAATATTAATGAAAGAGCCAAGATTAAGTCTTGCATAATTGGAATATTCAGAAAGAGACTGATTTACTTCACATTAGATTGGAAGTAATTTTTAAATGCTATTTTGAACATTTGTGATGCTGCTTTGAAATTTTTATTTTAGGGACACCTGGGTGGCTCAACAATTGAGCATCTGCCTTTAACTCAGGGCATGATCCCAAAGTGCTGGTATCAGGTCCTACATCAGGCTTCCTGCATAGTGCAAGCTTCTCCCTCTTCCTATGTCTCCGTCTCTCTCTCTCTCTCTGTGTCTCTCATGAATAAATAAATAAAATCTTTAAAAAAAGAGAAATTTTTATTTTGGAATACTATTATTTGCTTACTTATCTTTCAGCCCAAAACAAATGCATGTCATTCTAGTTATTCAAATACACAAAAAATCCAGTGTCTTGCATATAAAATAAAAATATTTTATATTTTGTAACTGTAGGTTAAAATGAGTTGGTAAAGATATTTATTTAATGAGAAAATGATAAACATTTTGGAAAGATGACAGCTGCAGTGGATAAGTTTTTATGTCCTAAATTTGGGAAAAGAAACAAAAGAATGCTAATATAAAATTAAAAAATCCCCTACAACACAGCCAAATAAAATAAATGACAATCAATTTCATGAACTTCAAAATCTGAGCAAGTAGAAAAAAACCACCTTATGCTACCAGACCAGGAAGAATCAAGCCTGCATGCAGCAAAGACAACAGGACTTCTGATAGTTTTAAGAATTAGAGAAACCTCCACATTCCCAAATGGAGCTTATTGGAAGTATAGAAAGGTTTATCTCATAATAGCAGCTAAAATTAAAAGTATTACTCCAATTTATGGAGACCAAAAAGCACCTAGTTAGAGCAAATGGCACTAGAACAAGATAAACCCTATGAGTTAAAATTAGAACTTGAAGCTTCTTTCATGCTGCTTCAATCTCTGCATTACAACTACCTTCTCTTTAGCCACAATCATCACATTTCAAGTGATGTGTAAGGACATCAGAGGCAAGCATAACCTCAAGATTCCCTACTCAAAAGAATTTTGCATTTCTGCTAGTTCACCAAGAATAATGAACTTTCAGGCATAAAATATAGTAAGAACCTAGTCTTCATTTTTCTTGGAACAGATTCAAGACTAAAAAAAAAAAGAGTTGAACTAGTAGGAAAACTGTACATGATTACTGGCAAATGTTTATCTAGTCATACAGCTCAAATTCTTCCTCTTATCCATTCCTGGATATCTTTCAATGCGTAAATGACACTTTGTATTCTCATCCCCCCTGTCTTTCCAAAATTAGCTTCTGATATCCTCTTTAAGCACCTTAGCTTCTGATCTTCTAGACTATCTAACATTCTCTGATGTCACTGTGTTCTTTTGGTAGGCACTTAATTAATCTGTAAAATCCTTAAATGGTGCTGAGTATAGCCATGAGGCAAGGAAAAAAAGTCCAGTAGAGAAAGTATATTGAATATGAAATAGGAAAAAGAATAATTAATAGGGAATAATCCTAGAAGAGATAAGAGACTTTGATATTAATAATATGCTGGAGGGTTTAGTTTCATGAACATTCTACATGGTGGTCTCCTTGAAGGCTGAGGTTTGTCTCACTCATCTCAGATCCCAAGGGCTTGGCATAAGGCCTGGCTTATCATATGCATTCCAGGATGTTAAGAATGAGAATGTACTTGAACTTAGATAGATTTGGAAGGGAAAAAGAAGGACATTTAAAGATCTCATGCCCCATTAAGTTTCTGACTCTTTAAAAAGAAGGCAAAAATGAATGGAGTGGTAAGGTGGATGAACGCAGAGAAGTGTTGAAGAATGAACTACAAAATATTTAAAAGAAATGTGAAATAAAACTGACAGTGCTGTTGAAGCTAATTAATGTGTTTCAGAAAAAAAGCTAAAAATCATAATGCTCAATCATGACTTTGTGTTTAACAAAAGATGATTTTGATCACTTAAATCAAGAGAGTTTTGTTTTTCCAAAATACCCACTGTGAAAAAGATTTCCTTATTCTAAGTATCAAATAAATTTCTAGGAAGACTGAAAGAAAAGAAAATGGTGCCTTGGTGGCTCAGTTGGTTAAGCATCTGTCTGCAGCTCACGTTGTGTTTTCAGGGTCCTGGGATAGAATCCTGTCACCATTGGGTTTCCTGCTCACCAAGAAGACTGCTTATCCTCCTCCTCACCCTGCCCTTCCCCATTTGTGCTCTGTCTCTATCTCTCTCTTTTATTAAATAAATAAATAAACAAATAAATATTTTTAAAAAGAAAAAGAAAAGAAGAAATAACCTCCTTAGAGCTTCTATGCTAGACAATTTCAGCTGCAAAGACAAATTTCCAAGCAGGTAATGTCACCAATGTGAGCTACTTTGTAATGAATTTTATGATCTATAAAGAGGACTTTAAAGGTAAGGTGAGAAAGGAGAACAGCTAGCTAAAGTGTTCCACTGAAATGAAACAAAGAATAGAGCATAACTTAGGGGCACCTGCGTGGCTCAGTAGTTGAACGTCTGCCTTTGGCTCAGATGGTGATCCCAGAGTCCTGGGATCAAGTCCTAGGATGAAGTCCCACATTAGGCTTCCTGCAGGGAGCCTGCCTCTCCCTCTGCCTATGAGTCTGCCTCTCTCTCTCAGTGTCTCATGAATAAATAGATAAAATCTTAAAAAAAAAAAAGAATAGAGCATAACTTCCTACTCCTTAAGTGTAGGGTATGCATAGCGACTTCCTTCCCGTGAGCAAGGTATGAAGACAGGGACAAAAATGAGTAATTTTACTGTAAAGAATTTACACTAAATAAACCTGAAAAACACTGCCTCAGCCTGGTCTTTCAAGGCAAACATCAACAGTGATAAGTAAAATTAATACATGTAGCCTTGCTGTGATGTGGTGATAATGGCATTTTACCTCTGTAGTCTTCTTCCCCGTGTTCCCGGTATAATCATGAGAAGAACATGAAAACAAATCAAAATTAAAGGACAGTCTATAAAATACTCCTCACAACTGTCAAGGTCATTAAATTCAAGGGAATTCACAGCTAGGAGGAGCCTAAGGAGACGTTTTGATTCAATGCAACATGGCAGCCTGGATGAGATCCGAGGACAGAAAAAGAACATTATGTAAAACTAAGGAAATCTAAATGAAGTATGAACTTTAGTTAATATAATGTCTCAATATTGGCTCATTAATTGTGACAATTGTGCCATATTATTGCAACACATTAATAGGGGAATCTGGGTGTGGAGCATGTGAGAACTCTATTACTTGCTGAATTTTTCTATGAATCTAAACTTTTTTTTAAGTTTATTCTAAAAAAGACTAATGTGAGTTGCTTGTGTTTCCTCACTTTATTTCTGATTTTTCAGTTCTCACTTTAAATAAATTCTGGAGGTTTTTTTTTTTTAAGAGAAGTTTTGGAGAAGTTTTATTTTTTAGAGCAGTTTCCAGTTCACAGCAAAATTGAGCAGAAAGTACAGAGATTTCCCATGTATCCTACATTTTATTTTATTTTATTTTATTTTTTGAGAGAAATTTTTTTTCTTTCTTTCCCCAAATTTTTATTTAAATTCCAGTTAGTTAACATACAGTGTGATAACAGTTCCATGTGTAGGATTTAATGATTCATCACTTCCATACAGCACCCAGCGCTCATCACAATTGTCTTCCTTAATCCCTTTCACCCAATCTAGCCCATCCCCTCTGCCAATCCTCAGCTTGTTCTCTACAGAGGTTAAAAGTCAGCTTTATGGTTTGCCAGAGATTTCCCAGATAGTCTCTTCTCCCCCCGCCCCATTATCCCATTATCTATAAGCCCCATCAGAGTGGGACATTTGTTAAAATTGATGAACCTACATCGATACATCATTATCATCCAAAGTCTGCAGTTTACATTAGAGTTCACTGGTGGTGTGCATTCGATGAGTTTGAACAAATTTATGATGACACATGGCCACCTTTATAGTATCATACATAGTAGTTTTACTACCTTATATTGCCATTATTTTGAGAGCAACATCATGTTGATGGTAACCTTCATTTTTATCAAAATAATGTATGTGTACCATTGCAAAATAAATGAAATGCAAGACTTACAAAACTTCTTATAAAGCTTGTCTTTGTACATAGACAAACATATCAAGGAATTTGTCAGCCACCCCCTGCTTTGGAGGTTTCCCTCCTAGTATCTCCATTCTCCTCTGATCTGGACATACTGTGCCTTAGGCTGCCCTGCCTTTCACTATGGAATCTTTTTCAATATTATCCTTTTGATTTCTGTCCTCTAGGAATACATCTTTGTTTTCCCAATTCTGTGTCCTCCTCTTTTTTGCTTAATCCTTTCTTTTTTCCTGGAACATCTTTTCCAATATATTTCTGAAGGACAATACCTGGGATCCCTGGGTGGCGCAGCGGTTCGGCGCCTGCCTTTGGCCCAGGGCGCGATCCTGGAGATACGGGATCGAATCCCACGTCGGGCTCCCGGTGCATGGAGCCTGCTTCTCCCTCTGCCTGTGTCTCTGCCTCTCTCTCTCTCTCTCTGTGGTGTGACTATCATAAATAAATAAAAATTAAAAAAAAAAAAAAAGATTGAAGGACAATACCTGAGAGGCAAATTTTGAGACATTGTTTCTCTGAAAATGTCTCTGTGTTATCTTCATATTTGTTGGAAAACTTGGCCAACTGAAGAATAAGTTGTTATAAATCAACTTTTTTTCCTCAGGAAATTTTATGACATTAATTATATTATTATTATTTTTTTAGTTTCTAACATTGTTTTGCAAAGTCTAGTTCCTTTTTTGTTTCTGATCCCATTATATTTCCTATTGCTTTTTCCTTTGGGAAGCTCTTAACATCTTTTATTTACCTATAATATTTAAAAATTTTCCCACGGCGTACCTTGATGATTTTGTTTAAACTTTATTGATTTGGGCTGTTTCATGAAATTCAACAGTGGAGCTTCCCTATATTGTTATTAATTATCATTATCAGCATCATTATTCTTTTACAATTTCTTTTTTCCTCTTTCTCTGTTTTCTCTTTCTTGAATTCCTAGTGTAAAACTTCCTTCTAAGTTTTGGTTTACTCTTGAAAAATTCTGAAAAGTCATTCAACTTGGAATGAGAGTGAAGGATAAGGAAAAACCAATAGAAGAATTTGTTAAACATTTGTAAAAAGAACATTCAGACCCCTCAAATTCCCACCTTTCTCTGATGCATACTCATAACTACCCCTTTCTCATAATATTAGGAGATGGAGAAATGGAACCAGAGAGGATTTCAATTTTTTATTTTTATTTATATCAGGTCTACTGAAGAGAGGGTACAGCAAGAGAAGTTTTACATTCTCAAGAGTGGAACTTCAGATACCTATACCTTATCAACTCCTGCAACACTAAACACGATTGTGCAACCCAGCTGGCTTTCTTTTCAGCATCTCCTTCTGCCTGTGGTTACATTTTAGATTCCTCTACACGTCTTCTCTTTGTTATGCTTTGCATCATGCAATTTTATACCATTTTTAATTTTGTTTGCAATTTCAGGAGACAAATTCATAAAGGTTAAACTTATAATAGATTGATATATATCTTTTAAGCCAACAAAAGTCAAACACAAAGGCTTACATCATCGATGTATTTAGCTTACATCATAGATACATTTAAAGGGAAGTGAAAAACTGAAAAATAGAGCTTAACAAAAAACACAGGGAATACCCCTAAAAAGAAGAGAAGGTCCTAAATCAAATAACTTTGTCCTATTTTTGCTGCAGTCTCTTTTGGAATATTCTACCCTCCTGCTATTTTTTTGTTTTGTTTTGTTTTTCCCTCTCCACTTTCTTCAGTTCCTCTTTATCACATGTTTCTTTAATTTTCACAAGCTGGCATTTCTGGACCTACAAGAAGATGGTCCAGGAGTATATAGAACTCCCTCTGTGATAAACACTAAACATCTTCCAGGAGCACAGATCTTATTGCAATAGGGTAGGAAAGGAAGAATACACTTTAAAATAAAATAAACAGATATTATCTAATAAAATTAAAAATTTTACTTATGTTTTCTAAAGAAACACAAAACCTTCAAAGGATGTTTATGACTGTCCTTGTTCTCAGAATCTCCAGGCATCTGAACTCTCAATTCTCTGCCCTCAGGCACTTGAAGAGAGAGTTTCTAGAAACTCTGCTAGAGGAAATAAAATGGTTGTTAGAATTGGGCTTTTCCAGAGTCACAAAATCTTTCACTGCAAATAATAATCTCAGAGGAAATTCACCTTTCAGAACATGCATTGTATACATGAGAAAAAGCAGAGTTCAACAACTAGTTTGAATACTATATTTCTCTGAAATGTATTACAAAGAATCTCTAGGGCTGTCTCTAAGGCAGACAGCTATTCCTCAGAGTTTTAATCAGTCAATCAATTAAATCAGTCTGAGTCTCACGAATAAGAACTATTGTGCTCTGTGAAAATTCTCTAAAATATATGTATTAAACTTTTTTGAGTCCTTCCACAAAATCAGTGGTCTACATATTGACAACTACAAGGCATTTACATGCCCAACTTTTCATTTCAATCAAATGTTACTCTTTATTTTCTATAAAACATCATAAAATAAGAAGTCTAATACATTAGTTTAGGCTGTGTTATTAGCATGTGAGTTGTCATATACAATTAGCAACAATGCAATGAAAATCATGAGGGAAATTAAGCTGCCTTATTTTGCAATTTGAATCTCTGTCTCTTGTTTTCTTTGTCCTCACTGCCTCTTTTTTTTTTTTTTAATTTAAATGCATGCAGCACAAAGAAATAGCAAACCAATTAGAATATAAATAGGAATCTTTGATGGGAATAACTTTAAAAGTTTGGGTGGATGGGTATTGTAGACAAAAAAATTAAATAACAATGGGTGATTTGGTAAAATCAGACAGGGTCATTAAGTTATCATTATGACTAGACTGAGAATGTAGACTACAGCAGGTTGGCCAAGGAAATTGACATAGTATTTGTGAACAAAGAGTGACAAAAAAGGTAATAAATAAGCCATAAGCAATACAATGGGACCCTATGGTGATGTCATTTCTGAGCCCCAGAATAAAAAAGGAGTGGCAAAATTAGTTGACCTTTGATAATATTCTTGTAAGACTCCTGACTTTCACACAGTGTATCTTCTGTTTTTTTCCCCACATCTCCAGCAACTGATTCTTCTAGTAATTCCGTATTTTTCCGACATATTGAATTTCTAAGATTTCATCTCATCTCCCCTTATTGTCTTGGCTTTAGGAATTACCTATATATCACAGGCTCACAATTTTTTTTTATTTTAAGATTTTATTTATTTATTCATGAAGACACAGAGAGAGAGAGGCAGAGACACAGGCAGAGGGAGAAGCGGCTCCATGCAGAGAGCCTGATGTGGGACTCGATCCTGGGTCTCCAGGATCATGCCCTGATCTGAAGGCGGCACTAAACCGCTGAGCCACCCGGGCTGCCCCAGGCTCACAAATTTTTATATTCAGTAAGAAACTTACTTCTGACCTCTAGACCTGACCATCCAGCTATTTTCTTTATACCTTCACTTAGATACCTCACAAGCATCTGAAGCTTAAGATGTCCAAAATTAAAATCAATTTTCCATATTAAATGTATACATATCCCAGTCTTCCACACCAACAAATCACACCGTCATCAATCCAGTTTCTCAAGCCAGAAAAATGAAATACTCTCTTGAAGAGAAAACTTGGTCTTCTTTACTCCATATATAAGCATTTTTATTGTGCCTCCAAAATACTTTTTCTACTTCTTTCCATATATAATTCCTGAATTGAAACCCATCATTTTCACTTGGGCCACTCTAACAATTTCCTTATTTATCTTGTTTCATTCATGACCTCCTGCAATCTATTGTTATATAGTAGCCATAAAAACCTGTTTCTAAAACTTAAAGTGTATTATATCACTTTCCTTCTTAAAAACTTTTAATGCATTTGAAATACTTCTTTAGAATGTTCCTTTCGACATGCCAAGGTTTGTTTTCATTTACTTCAGAGATAATATTGATTCAACAAATGCTTTTGTAGGATCTGCTATGAAGCAGGTCAGGTTCCAAGCATTGCTGAGTAAACCAAACATAAAAAAATAAAAAAAAAAGCTACTACATTCAAATGTACAGTTTAGTGAAAATAGCTACCCTATTTTGAATGATTATTATAGACTTTACACATACTCTATTTAAACCACTCAATAGCCCAATGGGATAGTTAAAAGTTTTCACATATATCTTCAACACAAATGTCTTTATATCAGCAAACTCTATTATTTAAGTGGCTAATACAGTTTTGCAGAATAATTGATTTATTATGCAAATATTCATTGAGGAACTATTATATGGCAAACATCTGAACAAAAATAGAAACAAGAATTCCCTTGTCTTCAATCTGATTGCATTTTAGGTATGGAAATTGACAGGTTATAAGATAAATAGATAAAATAGGTGTAAGACAGTTATAAACATCTCAGAAAAGATGAGAAGGGAGATGAGGAAATGAGAGATGGAGGTTGTATTTAGGTGGTAATTGTAACAAAGTGAATGATGTAGAGGCTAGTATAACATAAAGAGAGAACTATGGTGTCTTTAGGTTTCTAGGGCGGCTGTAAAAAGTACCACAAACTTGGTGGCTTAAAACAAAAAAAAAGTTATTGTCTCACAGTTCTGGAAATGTGAAATCAAGGTATTTTCAGGACCACATTCCCTCCAATCTTTCCCCGCAGCTTTCCTTGCCTCTTGCTGTCTTCTTGTTTTTTGCCAGCAATCTTTGGCATCCTTTGCTTTAATGGCAAGAACTCCCAACTCCTGCCTCTAATTTCACATGGCTGTCCTCTCTCTGTGCATTTCACTGCATCTCTGTTTTATTTTCCTATAAGGATACCAGTCATGGAACACAGACTACCGTAATCCAGTATGACCTTTTCTTAACTGTCTTTACCTGCAAAGACCTGATCTGCCAATAAATTCACATTCACAGGTGCCAGTGGTAGTATTAACATATGTATTTTTGGAGGGGAGTTGCAACTCAATCTGTAACAGTCACATTCCAGAAGTTCCAGGAGGGTATGAATTTTAGGAATACAATATTCAACTCACAACAGTCCACTATCTGACCTCCAATAATTCACATTTATAATATGTGAAACATTCATTCACTCTATCTCAACTCTTCCATATGCCTTAGCTCATTTCAATATCAAACATCTCATTTGGAATTCATTCAAGATACTACATTATTGGAAGACAACAGCAAGACCTGAAGACATGAATATACTAAGCACTGAGTAGAACCCATGTATAGTAATATAGCAATTTTCCAATGTAGTCAATACAATTCTTTTATGTGGCTTGAAAATGCTACCATAGCTTAAGCTTCTGAAATGGTACAATAAAAATTGATGTTGAAAAAAAGCAATAGAATGATATAACCAGATTTTTTTTTGTTTATATTGTATATTAGATCCATATAATTTGCAGACACAAAATTAAGGGTTAAGTATGCATACAAGAAAACAAATAGTTCTATTAAAAAAAAAACCTATAGGCTTAGACTCTAATGATAGAAACCTTTCTTTTTTTTTAAATTTTCATCTGGTTTATTACATGGTATTAGAAAATTGAAAAAAATGCATTTACCTAAATTTTTAAAGTAAGTAAATGGGTTTTTCATACTTCTAGGTGATTTTTTATAATCAAGTGTTATTTATTTATTTTTTTCCTGGTTGTGAATTTTTTAATAATAAATTTATTTTTTATTGGTGTTCAATTTACCAACATACAGAATAACACTCAGTGCTCATCCTGCCCGTCGAGTGCCGCCCTCAGTGCCCATCACCCATTCACTCCCACCCCCCCGCCCTCCTCCCCTTCCATCACCCCTAGTTCGTTTCCCAGAGTTAGGAGTCTTTATGTTCTGTCTCCCTTTCTGATATTTCCCACACATTTCTTCTCCCTTCCCTTATATTCCCTTTCACTATTATTCGTATTCCCCAAATGAATGAGAACATACAATGTTTGTCCTTCTCCGATTGACTTACTTCACTCAGCATAATACCTTCCAGTTCCATCCACGTTGAAGCAAATGGTGGGTATTTGTCATTTCTAATGGCTGAGTAATATTCCATTGTATACATGGACATCCACATGCAGAAGAATGAAACTAGACCACTCTCTTTCACCATACACAAAGATAAACTCAAAATGGATGAAAGATCTAAATGTGAGACAAGATTCCATCAAAATCCTAGAGGAGAACACAGGCAACACCCTTTTTGAACTCATCCACAGTAACTTCTTGCAAGATACATCCACGAAGGCAAAAGAAACAAAAGCAAAAATGAAAAAGAATTTAGAAAAAAATTTTGGATATTGCAAAATCTGAAATTATTATTAGGAGAAATTATTACTGTATTTTAGAAGTATAAAATATTCTCTAAAAGCATTCATTCCCTCTGACAGAATGTGATATACAACAAATTTTGGACTATGTACTTTATTCTTAAATATGGAGTCTGAAAAACTGCAGTTAAAAAGATTACCTTACAACAAAAAAATAAAAATAAAAAATAAAAAAAATAAAAAGATTACCTTACCATGAACAGTGTAGCATTAAAATTTAAAAATATATTTTATTTGCTATTATATAAGAAAAATGTAATATAAACTTCTGACAAATTTAATAAACTATATGAATTGAAATATTTTATTTCTCTTTATGAATATATCTTAGAGATAAATTTACATTTGATAGTATCACAGTAGGTTTAACATATAATTTTTATTTTCTTGAATTTTATCTGTGGATAATAGCAGAGACTATATAAATGCAAATATTAATTTTATATTCTCATTAACTTCATGTAAAACTTTAGGGCAGCCAGGGTGGCTTGGTGGTTTAGTGCCGCCTTCAGCCCAGAGCATGATCCTGGAGACCTAGGATTGAGTCCCACGAAAGGCTCCCTGCATGGAGCCTGCTTCTCCCTCTGCCTGTGTCTCTGCCTCTCTCTCTCTCTCTCTCTCTCTCTCTCTCGGTGTCTCTCATGAATAAACAAACAAACAAAAAACAAAAACAAAACTTTGAGTGCCATGATTGGTATATTAGAATCTATTATACCTTGTCCCTTCTCTCTCTCTCTCTCTCTCTCTCTTAAAGTACTTCCTTTAGAAGTAATTCAAGAAATTCCTCATTTTGTCTTAAGAGTCAATTTAATGTGTTACCTTTTAAAAAAATTATTTATTTTATTTGAGAAACAGAGAGAGAGAGAGAGAGAGAGCATGAGTGGGAGGGGCAGAGGGAGAGGAAGAGAGAATCCCAACCAGACTCCATGCTGAGTGTGGAGCACAAGGCGGGACTCGATCTATACCCCTGAGATGGTGACCTGAGCCAAAACCAAGAGTGAGATGCATAACAGACTGCATCCCCAGGTGACCTTAATGTGTTGCATTTTATTTTTTTTTTAATTTTTTTATTTATTTATGGTAGTCACAGAGAGAGAGAGAGAAAGAGGCAGAGACATAGGCAGAGGGAGAAGCAGGCTCCATGCACCGGGAGCCCAACGTGGGATTCGATCCCGGGTCTCCAGGATCACGCCCTGGGCCAAAGGCAGGCGCTAAACTGCTGCGCCACCCAGGGATCCCAATGTGTTGCATTTTAAAACAAATTTTCAAAGGAAAATAATTTTTCATTGAATTTCCCTTTAGTTTTTTATATTTGCCAAGAATTTGTTATCTCTGAATTTATCTTTTTTTTAATATTTTATTTATCTATTCATGAGAAACACAGAGAGAGAGAGAGGCACAGAGACACAGGCAGAGGGAGAAGCAGGCTCTATGCAGAGAGCCCGAGGTGGGACTCGATCCCAGGTCCCCTGGATCATGCCCTGGGCTGAAGGTGGCGCTAAACCACTGAGCCACCTGGGATGCCCATTATATTATCTATTCTATCATAATTTTTATAGCACTTATCATATTCTGAAGATTGGTGTTTACACTATTGGCTTTCCTTTTCAATGTAATTGTCTCGGTTCTTAGCTCTGTGCATGGTTACTGCAGTAAGACTGTGTTGAATAAAATACAAATGCTTTGAATTAAATATAAATGTTTTGAGGTCACTAAGTGGCTCAGTCAGTTAAGTATCCAACTCTTGATTTCCACCCAGGTCATGATTTGAGCCTTGAGTCGGTCTCCCTGCTCAGCAGGGAGTCTGCTTCTCTCTCGCAAATAAATAAATCTAAAAAAAAAAAAAAAAAAAAATCCAAACAAATGTTTTTGATAGTGTGCCATGTTTTGACTAACTTCTACTAAATATTCACAAATAACACACAGTGAATAGTGTTCTGGATATGTTCATGTAAATGTATCTGGAGGGGAGACAAACAAGTGTGGGTCAGAAGAGATGGAGACAAGAGCTCTGAAGACTTCCTTGTGTGCTCAGACAATAGACAAAAGTACGATAAAAATGAAATAAAAATAAGTTATCTTCACCATCTAATCACGAGCCAACATTATTTATCATATGTATGTATGTAAAATATATCTATATATAAATATATATGTGTATATTCAGGCACACATACAGATATGTGCATATGCAAATTACATCTCTGCAATTTCTAGATAAATGCCCAGGTTTCAAACAAGTTTAAGCTAGAGAAGAATTGGCAAAATGGTTATTATTGCAGAAAAAAAAAAATTGTTGTAAAGGTCCCAAAGTTGCATGTGGATCATACTATGTCTGTTCCTTTCTTTAGCTTCAGAGAGAAAGGTAATGTCAGAGAGAGAGTTTGCAAAGCCTTAATTTGCAGTGATTATCAAGATCACAGAGACAATGAGTCAACTTAATAAACCTTTAAAGAGTATTCATTTGTGCATTGGAGAATATAAAGGCTAATTTACTGAAAAGATAATGTAATGGTTAAACAAATGCAAGAAATTGCACAATGATTGGGTGTACAGTGAATCATAGATGAACATATTATACTGTTAACCTAAGGAGCCTTTTTATTTTTAAATTTTAAATCAACAGAAGGTGGTAAGCTGTGCCAAATAAAGACAATTCTACTTAGATGTGAATATAAAATTCTATCTTCCTCTCTCTAGTTGATTTCAACGCACTGGTATAAACCCTCAGGCAGAAAACTACTTATGACAGGTTGACATTATAGTTAAGGATGGGAATGACTGGGCTAGAAAATACAGAAGGAATTCAGGTCTCCCTTTTTTCCTTTTGTTGCATCTAGACGTTCACATGTGAGAACATCTCTTGGATATTGGTTTCTGTGTGAATTGCAAGTGGATTGAATGGAAATGGACATAAAGGGATCATTCTGCTCATTGCTTCCTGCTTGTGTTCCTATGATGTATTTTCTTTTGAATAAATCTCTTCCTTATCTCAGATTCAACCCAGTCAAGCCAAAAAATTTACATTTGACTTAGTAATATAGCTCTGAAAGAGGGTAGTAAAGTTCATTCAAGTCTAAACTTATTATTTTTCACTCAGTGGAGTCAAAGGTACTAAATGACCAGGTAGAGACATTTAGAAAGGACACTTTTTCTAACTTCTAATCCAGTACTTTTCCCACCATGATACGCTATTCTTGTCAAAACATTATATTCTTTATTATATCAAGAAAGAAATTGTTGGACATAATCATGCTTAAATAAGACTAATAAACAGGGGCACTTGAGTGGCACAGCTGGTTAAGTGTCCGATTCTTGCTTTTGGCTCAGGTTGTGGTCTAAAGGTGGTGGGGAAGAGCTCCACAATGGGCTCCATGCTCACTGTGGCATGTGCTTGAGATTCTCTCTCCCTCCCCATCTTTCCCTCCCACTCGGCTCTCTCTTTTTCTATCTCTCACTCAAACAAATAAATAAATCTTAAAAAAGACTAATAAACAAATATATTCCAAAAATGGAAACCAAGTTTCAAACTCATAGCAATATTTTACAAAAATATATAGTATGACTCCTCTTCCATTTTTTTTTAAATTCTGATAAAATACATATAACATATCATTTACTATCTAAACCATTTTTTAGTATACAGTTCAATGATATGAAGTACATCCATGATGCTATGTAATCTTCACCACCTTTCATTTCTAGAAATCTTCTTTTCTTGCAGAACTGAAATTCTATACCTATGAGATAAAAACTCCTCATTCCATTCTTACTAAGCCCCTAGCAAAAACTATTTTATTTTTTGTCTCAATGGAATTCACTATTCTAGTTTCATCATACAAGTGTAATCATAGACTATTTGTCTTGTTTCATGTTTGGCATATTTAACTTAGTATAATGTACTCAAGGTTCATCCATGTTGTAGCATCTGTTAGAATTTCTTTCCTTTTTAACATTGAGTAAAAATTGTCTGTTGCATGTATACACTGTATTTTATTCATCTATTCAGTGTCAATGAACATTTTCATTGTTTCATCCTTTTAGCCATTATAAATAAT
Organism: Canis lupus dingo; assembly: GCF_003254725.2. Lineage (NCBI taxonomy): Eukaryota > Metazoa > Chordata > Mammalia > Carnivora > Canidae > Canis > Canis lupus. The sequence continues at coordinate 47,604,757 of NC_064248.1, forward strand.
GTTGCTATCAAAACGTGTGTACAAATACACACCTCTTCGAGACTATTTTCAATTCTTTTGGGTATGTACGTGGAATTGCTGGATCATGTGGTAATGCTATTTTTCATTTTTTGAGAAAGAGCCATACTGCTTTCAACAGTGGTGGATCGTTTTACATTTCCACCAACAGTGCATAAGTGTTCTAATTTCTCCACATTCTGTCAACACTTGTTACTTAGTTTTATTTTTAATAATAGTCATCCTAATGTGTGTTAGGTGATATCTCATTGTGATTTTGATTTACATTTCTCTAATAATTAGTCACATTGCACATCTTTTCATGTGTTTATGGCCATTATTTGTCTATGCCTATGTCTATTGGTCTATTCAAGTCATTGCCCATTTTTGAATTAGGAACTTTTGTTGTTATTGAACTTTAGGAGTACTCTATATATTGGATATTAATCACTTATCAGATATATAATTTGCAAGTATTTTCTCCCATTCCATGGGTTATAACTTATTATGTTGATAATGTTTTGATGCACAATTTTTTTTTAATTTTCATGAAATCCAATTTGCTTCTTTTCTTATTTTGTTGCTCATGTTTTTGGTGTCAAATCCAAGAAATCATTGCCTGGATTGTGAAGCTATTGTCTTCCAAGAGTTTTATAGATTTTAGATCTTATGTTTATGTCTTTGATCCATCTTGAGCTATTTTTTCTATAAGGTGTTAGATAAGGGGTCAGATTCCCAAATTCATTGTTTCAATATGGATATTTTTTCCAACATCTTTTATTGAAAAGACTGTCCTTTACCTATTGAATGGTCTTGGCACAGTTGTTGAAAATCATTTGACTATGCTATAGTCTCTTTTTATGACTTAAACTTCATTGTAGAATTAGATAATCTGTAATGGGTCAGTTTTAATATAAAGAGATTTTCTTTCTTGATAACATTTAATGGATTTTTAAAAACTAGTCAAGACACTATATTGATAGTGTCTTAGATGCAGAAGCATCAATGACTAAAAACATAAATAATACAGTTCAGTCTCAGACTACAGCCATTTTGTAAACCAATGTAAACTATTCTTATACATAATAAGTTTATTTCTCTTCATTTTCACATTTCTATATATTTGAGCATAAGTGCTGTAAGAATCTATTTCATTAGACACACCCATTCTCACATACATAAGACTATTCAAACTCCTGTATTTATCCATTCAATCATTTTTTTTTCATTCAATCATTTTTTAATTGCAGTATAATTGACATGCAATATCAGATGTACCTCATAGTACATCTGATATAAAACATCTCAATAGTTTTATACATTATGAATGATCCCAAGTCAAGTCTAGCTACCAACTCACTATACCGCATTATTACAATATTATTGGCTACATTCTCCATGCTATATATTAACTCCCCATGACTTTTTTTTATTTTTTTAATATTTTTTTAAATTTATTTATGAGAGACACAGAGAGAGAGACGGGGGCAGAAACACAGGCAGAGGGAGAAGCAGGCTCTATGCAGAGAGCCTGATGTGGGACTTGATCCCGGGACTCCAAGATCACGCCCTGGGCCAGAGGCAGGTGCTAAACCACTGAGCCACCCAGGGATCCCGACTTTTTTTATTTTGTAACTGGAAGTTTGTACATTTATTCATTCTTTATGTATTCATATATTCAAGCAGCTCTTATTGAGGACCTGGTAATGACAAAGCATTGTGAGGGGTTCTGGATCCACACAGGTAAAGGAAACCAGACATTGGCTCTTAAAGTCACTCTATGTAAAAATAAGTAAAGATCCTATGAAGTCATAGGAGCTATTATTTAAAAATTAAAAGGGAGTGTATAGAAGATATCCATAGCTTAGGGAAAGAACATTGAGGAAATATTAAAAAAATAAATCCTTAGCTATATACAGTATACTGTACTATATACACATATGTGCATATTGTACATTATATATGGCAATGTAATATATCTATGCACTAATGTACTATATATAATTCTATCTTTGTGTATAAATATTCAAATGTAAAATAATTTTCTATATTGAAAACACTCCCAATATTCATGTGAGAATAAACAAGGTAGATATAAACTGTCCCACTATAATGAACATCCACCACATTGCCTAAAATAATTCATGAAATTACTTTTAAAAATTCTCTAAAATTTTTATGTATAATTCAAAATCTCCTTCCTTCAATAAAGAAGTAAGCTTCAGATTTCAACTCCTTACACTGCAGGTTGTTGTTCTCCTTATAAGAGAAAAAAAAACTTCTGCATCAAAAAGTAGATCTAGCATTCCCATTAAAGATAAATCTTCCTTTGGAATTACATCAAAGGAAATTGATTCCAAACAAGACTGTCCATATGAGGCAAAGCACCTACATCACACCCTTAATAGATACCTTTTGTTCAAGCTATCATCTTAGAAAACTTTAAAAGCAGTGACAAAAAAAAAAAAAAAAAAAGCATAGAGTTTTGTGAACTATAGTCCATTAGATTAAAGAGCTGAAACAAGAACTTCAGTTTCTCAGGCTTTGATATATACTCAAAATATGTGTTGCTTTCTTCTGGCAAATTAAAGCTGCCTTCTTTATTCTCAACCCGTCTAGGTAAATACATTTTTGGACTTCTCAGGTGAAGCAGAGCAAACCTCACATCATGATCACACTTTTTCCCTCTAATGCTCCTCAATCATAAACTGCTATTCTATTTGAACACCTTTCTTAAGACAGATATAAGTGAATCTTGTCAGTGTGATGTGAGGTGCATGTGGATGACTAGCATAATCTCATTGAGGGTATTCTGAAGGTGTCATGATAGTGAACGGAGATATCCCAACCCATTCTGCCACTTGCCTTTCAGGGGCTCTAAATGTAGGAGAGACAACATTGTAGAGAAGTTTCCAACTGGAAGTCAATGAAGGCTATGCATGGTCTTAGCAGAGAATAAGCTGGAATGGAAAGATCATAATGACACTATTTAGCTGTGTTTCAGCTCCACTTAACCAACTCCCATTAGAAAATCTGCCATATTTCAAAATTTAACAAATATATCCTAAGAAAATAATTAAAATAAATTATTGCTTTTGTATTTATTTCTATAAAAGGACTTAAAATTGAAATGCTGCAATATGGTAAAATACTCATAAGATTTGCAGACATTAGTTAAGTGAATGCTTTCAAAATCTATTGAATTAAGCTTACTCTTCAAAAATTACTGAGCTAAAAAAAAAAAAAATATATTACTGAGCTAACGTGGGTGCTCAAATGGAGCCAGATATAGCAGTATGGCTTGTAATGAAGTATGAGAAAATCAAGTAGATAGAAAGTACCCGGTTTAACTATTATTCTTTTTTTTTTTTCACTATTTTTCTTATTTTGGAAAATAGTTATTTTATATAAAAACATGTGATGTGTGTTAAAATGTGTTTGCATTTACTAATTTCAAGTTAATAATTAGGGTTTTTACATTTTTCCTTTTTGTTTTTTTAAAGATATTTATTTATTTATTTATTTATTTATTTATTTATTTATTTATTTCTGAGAGAAAGAAAGAGCACATAGGAGAAGAGGGAGAGAATCTGAAGTGTACTCCATGTGGAGCCTGACACAGGGCTCCATCTCACAAGCTTGAGACCATGACCTGAGCCAAAATCAAGATTTGGGCACATAACCAACTAAGCCACCCAGGTGCCCCTTAAATTTTTCATTTTAATTCTAATGTTAATTATTGCTTGTAAAAATTATTGAGGAATAATTATTTTTCATTCCATGCAGCTAACATGTCCGAAGACAGCTTCCATTTAGCTCTTCTACCCCAATCAGCACCTTCTTTTCTTTCTCCTGCACTCCTTCATTCTTTTGCTTTTTTATTTTCCCTCTCTCCTTTTTCTGTTTTTCTTTTCTTTTGAACATTATTGAAAAAAAACCTTGGTGCCCAGTAGGAAAATATAAACAACATTTCTCCCATCCCAGAAATTTAGAGTTTCTGTTAAGGAACTGTGACACTTGAAGCACATTCAGCTGTCCTTAAAAATCAAAGAAAACACCCTTTTTAAAGACAGGAATGTTATTTTTTACTCTCCAATAATGCCTAACAGGACTTGAAAAATGCTTCTACATTCAGTCCTTAAGAATAAAGAATACAAGTCTATAATCTAGACTCATCATACTATGACATGGAAACCTATTCGCTCCCTCCCTACCACTTGACATGCTAGTCTTAGGCATTTAGCATATACACGCCTGTAATGACAAGTTATATTGGAAAGTAGGGAGAAATCATCATACATTAGTGAATTAGAATCACATCTATAGTTCAATTACAAAAATGGAGTTGTGGGCTGACTTAAATAGCACAATTTAATCTTCATTATGGAGATCAGTATATGAAACCTTGGTTAGAGTTCTGACTTTCCCTTTACTGATCCTAAGCAATGGCCTCCATGTATTATAGCGAAGCTCAAAATTTTAGGTAATATTAAATTATAAAATCTGCAACTTCTCAGCGCTAAATGAACTAGTTCTTAAATTCTAGTTTGTAAAATGCCTCCCTAATATTTCCTCTCCTCACCACCCCCTGAGACTATCATTATCTCTCTCACCTGGTATTACTGTCACCACTTTTAGTTGGCTAGACCCCTCTCTACTCTCTTCTTCAGTCAGCCCATTTTCCATACTGCCAGAGTTTTATTTCTAAAGTGAAGATTAAATTATATAGCAACTCAGCTTAAAAACATCTAAAGGCTTTCAGATGTCTGGATCAAGTCCAAATTTCTCAGTGTGATAGCTTAGGCCTTTCATATTCTCATCCTAGCTACATTTACCTCTGGCTGTTTATATCCATTATTTTAACATAGCCAAAATAACAGTGTCCTAAAGTATCATGTTCTTTGATGCCATTGTGCCTTTAGAAACTTCTATTTCCATTTTTTGGAATATGTCTTTCACATATCCTCCTAAAGGGCACTTAATGATACTATGCTTTGAGATTCAGCCAAATATCAACCCTGTCATGAAGTCTTCTCCCCTCCAGCACTCTTCTTCTGACCCACACCCCTTAGAGCATTTAGAACTTTGTAATACAAGTATTTATTTCTATGTGTGTCTTCCCTACAAAGAAGTTTAGCTAGCCAAGTCACTATCATCACATTTATTCTCTGTACAAAGTTTTTCAAGACCTTGCATTCCTTAACTCAGAATTTATCTTTTATTTATTAAAAGATAAAATATTGCAGGACGCCTGGGTGGCTCAGTGGTTGAGCATCTGTCTTCGGCTCAGGGTGTGATCCTGAAGTCCTGGGATCAAGTCTCACATCAGGCTCTCCACAGGGAGTCTACTTCTCCCTCTACCTTTGTCTCTGCATCTCTCTCTCTGTCTCTCATGAATAAATGAATAAAATCTTTCTTAAAAAATAAAATAAAATAAATTCCTGGAAGGAATACGAGAGTAGTGTACTTTGTGGGGAAGCTATGTAATTATTATTAATAAACAATTGATTAACTAAATAATCAATTAAAATGAAATATAACCACAACGGGCATTGTATTTGTTTAGTGGAAACAGAATCACTATTTAATAAAAAATAATAATCATTATCCATCTAGTTACAAATATGTTTTGAAAAAAAATGGGCCTAATATTGGCTAGTTTGAAGACTATCTTCCTTGAGAACGGTAATCTTAAGCAGCTGAATTTTCATTTGCCTCTAAATAAAATCCCAGCGTATTCATTTCAATAATTGGCATTTTCTTCCTATCTCATTAGTTTATGTATTCAAGCTATATTGTCTCTTATTTGTTTCCCTCTATGTCCAGTCAAAGGAATAGAAACAGCGTAGATTCTGGGATGGATGGAGGGAGATGGAGAGAAAAGGTAGGGAAGAAGTGTAAGTGGAGTAATCAAAGGGAGATCATGAGTTCAGATGAATGATAATATGTTTCTCCCCTTGGGCTCCTCTTTGCTACTCCTGAGATCAGCTATTTTAGGTCTGGTATCTACAGACAGAGAAGCATACTAGAGAACATGAAACATAAGAAGGCTTTTTACAGAGATATCAAAAACTATTTATTTAATAAAAGACTTATGACATGAAGATTTGATGGTATCTTTCTTTTTGGTGAACCTAGAAGGGTGGGGTTAAAATGTTCTCATGGTGTTTATTTAAAATATGTATTTAATCTAACACTTAGATAATCACTATCATTATGAATCTGTACAGATAACAAAAGGATAGTCAATACATCTTAAAATGTAGAAAATTTCAAAGATTATGTAGTAAGCACTGATACTTGTCTCACAGATTTGACAATGTTAATATTAGAAGGGAGTTTAGATATAAGTCAAGTGCCACTTCTTCATTTTACAAGAAGGAAACTGAGTATTAGGAAATTGAGTTCTGGAACCATGAAATACATACTTCAGATTACACAGCCAATTAGTTGACAAGCCAGTACTTGAATCCAGATCCCATTTATTATTTGCTTGCATTTTCATACATTGGTCTATTTTCATTGGCTAAGTGACAGATGCGTCATTTTTGCTTACTCTTTTGCAAAATATGTTCTCCAAGCCCTTTCTCTCTTTCCCTCTAAGATTTGCCTAGGATTTAATTCCTTGACCAACAAGATTCCCTTCCAAGCTTCCTGAAAGTCAATTAAACTTTTATAGGATCCTTAATGCTGTAGAACATGAAGCCCAATGACTTAAATCACATATACAGATTTAAAAGCAATTTAGAGGGTATTAATATTTGTTGGCAAGTTGCAAATCTTTCCTTTCAAAAGAAAATAGTGATGTATTTCTACATTTACTGGTTATTAGACAGTTGTTTTTATCATTATTGCTTTTCAGTTTGAAAAATAGAACCCATGATCTTTTGTCTGCAGTAAGGAAGGGAAGAGATATAGGGATCTTGACCAACAAAGATTGTTCATGAATTCTCAATTAGATTCTCTCCAAAGGATGGTTGCATATTTAATTAGGCTTTTATAAGTTATGAAAACATTGAAAAGGTTTCCTTTTCAGAGGACATAATTTCTGTATTTACAAATGAATACACTAATGATTTTATTGTACCAAACTGCACCCATCACATACTTGAAATTCTTCCATAAAAACTAAAAGATGATACTTGAAAGAACAAATTTAAAGTTACTTTAAACTGTTGTCAGAATCAATGATATTTCAACTTGAAAGACAAAAATTATACATTTATCAATTTAATTGATGTATGTAAACAGAGTTCATATCTCCAGTCATAATTTGGCAAACACATGTATTTAGATTGTCATTAATTGGGCAATTCAGGTATTAAGTTACAGAAATAATTTACATAATCTTCATAAAAGTAGGATAAAAAAGAATTCCATCCTTTTTTAATTTCAGAATTGGAGAAAACAAGATTCAATATGTTACGGATTTTTAAATGCTGATTGACTGGCCAAAAACAATGCTGCCCATGTAAAGACACTGGTTGCATAGACAAGGTGCTCTTATAAGCTAAAACAAACAAAAGCATTTACTTTCAAAACATTTAATAATTGTATTTAATTGAGAAAGGAGATTATAATATCTTCAAAAAACCACTGAGGAAATACATATAGTTTAAAATTAACATTCGATTTCTCAAGAAAAATATTCTCAAGATTTCATCTCTCAGGAATATAAGACTTTGTAATTTACCATATCAGCTGAGTAAAAAATAACATGCATTACGGATAAAATAATATTTTAATTGTGCGATTTTATTAAATATTTATAAAATTATCATTTACGGTACCATACATTTATAAAATTAGTATTAATATCGCCCTTGAGTCAGTTCAATGTCTTATCCATATCTCAGCCCTAGGAAGTGAATGAATATTTATTTTTAAAGTAATCGGTGCCAATATGTTTATCTGAACTACTTTTCTAGGGAATTTTATACTTCCAGAATTTATAATAGCATATATGAGAAATAGATTTTGAACAATAAACCAATGAATTTTGTATTTTAAACCATTTCCTCTATTTTGCCAATACTGTTGTTAGAAATTAATCATTAAAAAATTTTTTTAAAAAAAGAAATTGATCATTAAAAATGTTTTAAACCACACACACCATGCCCGGAGTAGCCCTTGCCTAAAGCTTTTTTTTTTTTTTTTTTTTTTTTTTTTCTCAGCATATCTCCCAGGTTAGCTTTTATCCCAGCCTTATCATTTATTATTGTTAGTAGTAGTGGTAACAGCAGCAGTTGTAAAATCAGCCAAAAAGAGTTTAGTAGATTTCTAATTGGTACTTTCAGAATTTAATAAGGCGTCATTTATTAGTGTGTATGACAAATATGCGGGAACTATTATCCTCACTTTAATATGTCGCTGCAATATGATCATCAATAAATGGTTTATCTTTTTGCAATCCTTTCCAAATTCAAAGTAGCTTTCATCATCCTTTTGAGGACAGCATGTAGGCCTTTGATGAAGTCTCCTGGGATTCAAGTGCCTAGAGAGAGCTAACTTTTCCAGGACTCTGGTACAATAAGAAATACTCAGTGCTGCACTTGTGCCAGCCTCTTGGTATATTAACCAGATATGCCTAGATATGCCTTGACCTAGGAGATGCTCCAAGGTGCTAGGCTACCAGTCAGCAGAGCTGTAGGAAATCATGGCTTATGTGTATGAGAAGCCTGGAGGGGAAACAGGGCTATGTAGTTGTGCCATATAGCATATAGGTACTGCTTGGGTACTCATTCTACATGTGATATAATGCAAAATCCCCCTGATGTTTCCTGAATTATAGCAGTGGCTCAGTTAAGTGTACTCTTCCTTTTCCACTCAATCTTTACTATGTTATAAATACCAAATCGCATAATACCAAATTTCACAATTATCATAATTCACTTTGTGCACACACAAAAGTGAATAAATAGAGCCTGCTATCTAAGAAGGTACAATCTCACTGGAGATTCCAATCCCTACAAAATAATTATAATATAAATGCACTGTGTTAACATGGAAATAGATGCATATGTGAGAACTGATAAGGAACATGGTAATCTGTTTCAAAGAAGGCATTCTGAATGAAATAACAAGGAGTCTAAAGAATGTGTAACATTTAGCTACTTTATTTTTTTTTTTAAGATTTTATCTATTATTCATAAGAGACACAGAGAGAGGCAGAGACACAGGCAGAGGGAGAAGCAGGCTCCATGCAGGGAGCCTGACATGGGACTCGATCCCAGATCTCCAGGATCGGGCCCTGGACTGAAGGCAGTGCTGAACCGCTGAGCCACCAGGCTGCCCACATTTAGCTACTTTGAATAAAGTTGGAAGGAAAGTTAGTTTATAAAGGAAACAACAACGGGCAGCCTTGGTGGCTCAGTGGTTTAGTGCCGCCTTCAGTCCAGGGTGTGATTAAATATTTATAAAATTATCATTTACGGTACCATACATTTATAAAATTAGTGTTTTATAATACTTAAGCCAGTTCGATGTCTTATCCATATCTCAACCCTAGGAAGTGAATGAATATTTATTTACAGTAATTGGTGGCAATATGTTTATGGAGTCCCGGGATCCAGTCCCACATCAGGCTCCCTGCATGGAGCCTGCTTCTCCCTCTGTCTGTGTCTCTGCCAATATCTCTCTCCCTCTCTCTCTCATGAATAAATAAATAAAATCTTTAAAAATACATATAAAAGAAACAACGTAAGGTATAGACATCATGTTGTATTACAAGCAATTTGATATTACTAAGAAATAAGGCAAGAATCAGACAATAATGAGCAATAAAGTTAAAGAAAAAAGTAGAAGGCAAATAATGAGTAATCTTTATGTTATAGAATTTAGCTTTTTGTCACTGTATATGATGTATGTATTCTGGCATACTGTCATATTTTACTCAAAGTAAATCTCAATGACAGGATATGGTTTTGGGGGTGGGAGAGTGGATCCATCTCTTGAAGGGAAGGGTTGCAAAAAATTGTGTCCATTATTGAAATCAGCCACAAGCAGTGAGCAACTTAATCAGAATTATATTTTAGGTTGGGGTTCATAGCCTCAGGTGCACATTAGAATAATTGTATGTCACTCTTCACCTATTTAATCAGAATCTCTAAAGATAGAATCAAGGTATACTACTTTGAAAAAAGTTATCTAAACCTATTTCACATGCAGTCTTGGTTGAGAAATACTATCTTCAATATATCACGTTGATGGCAATATCAGAATACATTTGAGTCAAGTGTTTTTATTTTTCTTTTATTTTTTGTTCTAGCAGAAATTAATCCATTAGGCCAAGCAAAAGGATACGTTGGCCAACTATTGGGGTATTTTATATGATCCTAGGATGATGTGAAAAAAAACTAAGTTTTGGGAGGTACAGAAATTAAGACATTTGTGCAGAACTCAACTGTTGTTGTTAATGTATATGACTTCCTAATACACTGTCATTAAAATCATTTAGGAACCAAGTTTCTACATCAAAATGTTGGGGAAAGAAAATCTGATAGACAAATCTTATGTCATGTATCCACTGCTGGACCATGGACGGGACTATTAAGCAGAAGCATAGCTCTCCTATGGATGAAGGAGAAAGTTGTCAGAATAATACATCTGGTCCACCAACCTAATGTTGTCCATTGTGCCAGTATGCAAAGTATGGAATTAGAAAAATACTTTAAAGGACTACTCCAGTAACTCAGTTATAAGGTGTTTAAGAACTAACCTGTGATATGGTGAGGAGCTATGAGTCTGGAACTAGATGTAACTTTTAATAATACAAAAAGTTTTTAAGTTATTCTAAAGTACAGAATCATAACTTACATAGTCAGACAATCAGTTGATAGTTATAGACTTTAGGAATCTGAGACCTTATGAAATATATAATATAATGGTGTAGTGATCTCAAACATTCCAGGAATGGTACAATTAGAAAACAGAAACAATTCAACAAAACAGAAACTGTACATTCTAAGGCAATTTTATAATTCACTTTTTTTTCTGTTTTTAGCTGATTACATAGGAATCAGTTTTAACTGATTACATAGGGATCAGTAGAAATATAGCTTGTATTTAATAAAAATCAAGTAAACAAAACTATAGTATGCATTTAAATATAAAATATAACCAAATAAGTACAAATTTTCTTCAAGTGCTCAGTTATATTAAGTAGGTTTCTGAGGGAGGGAGGAAGGAAGTCCAAAATAATTCAGATTTAGGGAAAGAGTCTGGATATTATATATATATATATATATACACACAAACACATAAACACATATACATACATATAAACTGCTATATATATGACATATATAATCTGCATATATTATCTACTAACATATAATCTGCTAATATATGTATCTGCTGGCATATAGAAGTACCTTGAATTGTGGTGAATGTTGAAGAAACAAATTAGAGTAAGACCTCAAGAACACCGCTAAGTGAATATATATTAAAATAGTGAAATCACAGTTTAATAATCCCCCATAGGTCCATATGGAGGCACTAAATTATGAAGTTCCTTGGAAAGGTTGTAAAGCTTGAGACAAGAATATTTTATTTTGACAATTTTTGTATTTGCATATTTGATGACCATACATGATTGTGGGGGGAAAAAACAGTCATTTTTGGTATTTCAGAGCTGTACTGAAGAAAGATTTAGAAAGGTCCATAAAAAGAAAAAGGAGAACTATATTGCCTTGATGTACTGACTTTCATTTTGAAAGATCACATAGCTTTTTACAGATTTAACAACCTGACATACAGAGATCACTTCAACCTCTACTAAAATACAATCAGCCTAGGGGTGAAACTCACCTGTTATTAAACTGCCTCTGACAGCACTACAAAATAGTTTAGTACAGAAAATAAAAGAGAAGGTCAAACTTCATTAAAACTTCTACGAGAAGTTACCATAGGGCTGGTGAATTTTGGGGAAGAATTGGTTCCAACCTAAGTGAAACTGCATTATTTGAGAGGAGATAGTAGAAAAACAACAACAACAACAACAACAACAACAAAAAACAAAAAACAAAAAAAGAAATCATCCATTCTCTCAGTAACAAGGAAGTAGATACAGAGGTATCAGGCCAATAAAATGAAAACATCCATACCATGGATAAATGCCTCTTGACTTCCCTTCTTCCCCCTGCCTTATCCATTCGGAGTGTGGAGGTGGGGAGTTGTTAAAAGAAACTATTCTGTTGGAAAAAATAAGATATTACATTAATGGGGCACCTGGGTGGCTCAGTCCTTAATCATCTGCCTTCCACTCAGGTGAGGATCCCAGGGGCTGCGGTCCTGGGGTCCTGCTGTCCTGGGGTCCTGGGGTCCTGGGGTCCTGGGATGGAGCCCTGTGGAGGGCTCCCAGCTCAATAGGGAGTCTGCTCCCCCTGCCCTTCCCCCCACAGTGCTCTCTCTCAAATATATAAGTCTTTTAAAAAGAGATTACATTAAAAATAATTTTGCTATTGTTAGGACGTGAATTTGAAAGATTTTTTGGTCTCGAGATTTAATCAGAAGTAAGAAGGCATTGGCTAGATGGCTTTAAGTGGTAAAGTCTTAAGGTACCACATCAGCTCTACAAGAAATGCTCACTAAAATAATCCTTTATGTACCCTTAAATCTCATTTGTCAGACTGAATAGGATTGCAGCCCAGTGCAGGGAATAAACAAGCTAACCACTACTAATTAAGAGGAAGTAAGAATTATACCTTTCCAATATGCCTCACCATGGGATTTCTTTTCTAGCATCTAAAAATTCAGAAATGATCTGCAAGAAGAATGCTCTTGGGTCTTTATTTTGCTGATACAAAAATTGCATATTAAACTTCTCTGGGAGAAAACTGTTCTTTTTAGGAGATATAAATATCTGTCCCTCAGAATTATAGTAATCCACCAGGAAGAGAAGAAGTAGAGACACATTAGTTGTGAGCAAGCCATGACTAGATTACTTGGAAGCAGTCAGACTGAAAATTCAGATCATCTGACTTAAGGAAAGCCTGAGAGAGACACTCTAATGAGTTCGTAATGGCTGCTGGCCAAGAAATCAGTCGACTGGTCTCTTTCAGAGTCTATCATTCACCTCATTAGGCGAGTGAAAAATGGAGCCCCCGAACTCCCCCAACTTCATTCCCCATGGACTTCTGACCCATTGAAAGGCTAATCGTGAAGAACACTAACTCTGATTTGACAGTAATGCATTTCAGGCTAGGTATGATACACTGTGGAAGAGTTTGAAGGCCCAAGTCTCTAGTTTTTCTTTACAGCCAAAAACTAAATTAAAAACAACAACAACAACATATCGAACTATTGAATGAGATTTCCAATTAAGATACTATTTTAAAGGTGTTTTGCCGACCACCTGTTTTCTGCTCAGAATTTAGCTACTGATACTCTGATGAACTGAAAGATCATTTCTTCTCAATGACCCCTCTTTGAACATGATTTCTTCTACTTAATTTCTCATCTTTTATTCTCTTGTTCTCCTTGAACACTTCTACTTTTCATTCACTCATTCTCCTAGCCAGCCACTTATTATTCTGTTTCAAAAGTCTGTTCAAGCTTCTGTGTATCAATTACTATATTTTTGACAAATATCTTATTGGAATGTGGCATATATAAAGTTTATGCAAATCATCAGTGTATGGTTATCACGCCGCAAAAATATCCATGTCAATTCTATCCAAATAAATAAAATACTACCAGCACTACAAAAGCATCACCTTTTTGGTCCCTTTCTAGTCATTATTACCTTCTCCTAGAAAGCAACCATATTTCTGATGTCTAACACTATTAGTTTTGTCTATTTGAACTATGAAATGGAATAATAAATTATGTAATCTTTTCTGTCTAGCTTTTTCTCAAGACTTTATTTACCTGAGAGAGCAAGAGAGACCACAGAGGGAGAGTGAGAGGAAAAAGCAGAGCCCCCCTCCCCCAGCAGAGAGCCCCCCTGGGGGCTGGATCCCAGGACTCTGAGATCATAACCTGAGCAGAGGGCAGACACTTAATGGACTGAGCCACCCAGGCTGCTCTTTTTTTCATTCAACATTAGGTTGTCAATATTCCTCCATACTGTTAACTGCAGTTCTAGCCTGATCTTTTTCTTTCCTGATGTTTGATAAAATGGATAAATTCCGATTTGTTTTCTATTCAGAAGTTGATGGACTCTTGATTCTTCCAAATTCTGGGCTATTAAAAAATTGTTCCAAAAAAAAAAATTGTTCCTGTGAGTATTTTTGTCCATGTCCCATATTATTTCAGCTGTCTTCCATACCTAGGAATGGAATTTCTGAAGAGTAACATCTATTTATACTCCCCTTTAGCAGAAACTAAACAAACATTTTCTTTTTCTTTTTTTTTTTTTTTAAGATTTTATTTATTTATTCATGAGAGACACAGAGAGAAAGAGAGGCAGAGACACAGGCAGAGGGAGAAGCAGGCTCCTCGCAGGGAGCTCAATGTGGGACTCGATTCCGGGTCTCTAGGATCAGGCCCTGAGCTGAAGGCGGCACTAAACCGCTGAGCCACCCGGGCTGCCAAAACAAACATTTTCCAAGCTGACTATACCATTTTATATTTCCATTGACAGTTTCTTAGAGTTCTATTTGCTTCATATCCTTGACAATAACCCTAATACATATTTTATCAAACTATAAATCACAGTGGATAAAAAGTGAAGTAGCGAAAATAGCAAAAAGAAAATAGCAAAAAATTATATTTTATAATGAAATAAAAAGCATCCAATCCAACAATTACTCACATTGTTTATACTCTTCATTCTTTTAATGGCAGTTTTCTGGTGCTACCTAAATTTCAGGTATGACTAATAATGTTTATTTCAAACTTTTTGCCATTTATCCATCTATTTATTTGAGCTTACTTTTAACCAAAGTATCAGATTGTGTATTGTTTCAATCCGTACACTATTGGGAGTGAGAAAGAGTACTAGCCAGATAATATTGTTTTAGACAACTATTTATAACACTACTCTTAGCAACTACACTGATTTCTCCAGGAAATTCAAACAACCTGCAGGGACTGTTTTTCATTCTACCAACCATACAGCACATATCTTCCAATTTTATGAGATGAGGACACCAGTGCTACTATGTGTCTTCCTCATCCTCCTTAATCAACTGTATCTCTCAACCTCCCTAATTTATACCTACAACTTGCATTTCGTCTTTGTTAACCAGATTTACATTCCACTATTTAATTAGTATTAATCCTTATAATTCATATAAATTGGTTTAATCTACTTTTTTTTTTTTAGTGAGCACTAAAATGGTATATTATATTTTCTTCACTATAGAGAAAATATCAGGACTATGTATAACTCAAACAGAGTAGTATAGTCATGGCTAAATGAATTTTCCTATATTCATTTCACCATATCATCATGTTTTCACAGGAATTAATCATCCCATTTATTTTTCAAAAAGTTAATAATCCTATTTATTTTTAATGAGAAACACTTCCTTTTTAATTCCAATATAATTAACACACAATGTTATGTTAGTTTTAGCTGAACAATATAGGGATTCAACAATTCTATACATTATTCAGTGTTTATCATCATTAGTGTACTCTTAATCCCTTCACCTAATTTACCCATCCTTTCACATACCTCCCCTCTGGTAACCATCAGTTTGTTCTTTATACCGAAGAATCTGTTTTTTGTCTCTTTCTTCTTTGTTCCTTTTCTTAAATTCCACATATAAGGATATTATATGGTATGTGTCTTTCTCTAAATTATTTAACTTAGCATTATACCCTCTAAATCCATCTATGTTGTTGCAAATGGCAAGATTTCATTCTTTTTTATGGCTGAGTAACACACACACATCTATCTATAAATATCTGTACATTTAAATATATAAATTATATTTTATCTATTCACCTATCAATGGACAATTGGGTTGCTTGCATAATTTGGCTATTGTAAATAATGCAATAAACACAGAGGTGCATATATCTTTTTGAATAGGTGTTTTCGTATTCTTTGGGTAAATACCAGTAGTGGAATTACTGGATCATATGGTAATTCTATTTTTAATTTTTTGCGGAACTTCCATACCGTTTTCCACAGGGTCTATACCAGTTTGTATTCCCACCAGTGATGCTGCATGAGGGTTCCTTTTTCTCTGCATCCTTGTCACACTTGTTTCATGTGTTTTTTATTTTAGTCATTTTGACAGGTATGAGGTGAGGTTTCATTATGGTATTGGTTTGCATTTCTCTGATAATGAGTGATTTTGAACATCTATATGTGCCTGTTGGCTGTCTGTATGTCCTCTTTGGAAAAATGTCTGCTCATACATTCTACCCATTTTTTACTTGGATTATTTGTTTTTGGAGAGTTGAATTATTTAATCTTTATATATTTTGGATACCAATCCTTTTTTTGATGTCAATCACAAATATCTTCTCGTATTTAGTAGGTTGTCTTTTACTTTTTGTCTCCTTTGTTGTGCAGAAGCTTTCTATTTTGATGTAGTCTTAATAGTTTATTTTTGCTTTTATCTCCCTTGCCTCAGGAGACATATTTAGAATAGAATTGCCATGGTCTATGTCCAAGAGTTTACTGCCTGTGTTCTCCTCTATGATTTTGATGGTTTCAAGTCTCACATTTAGATCTTTAATACATTTCAAATTTATTTTTGTGTATGAGTAAGAAAGTGGTTCAGTTTCATTCTTTTGCATGTTGCTATCCAGTTTCCCATTTTTTTAAAAGTGTTTTTATTCATTTGTTCATGAGAGACACAAAAAGAGAGGCACAGGCACAAGCAGGGGAGAGGCAGGCTCCCTGAGATCAGCCTGATGAGGAACTTGATTCCACAACCCTGGGATCAGGGCCTAAGCCAAAGGTCAACCACTGAGCCACGCAGGCACCTTGCAGTTTTCCATTTGTTGAAAAGATGGTGTCATTTGTTAATTTCTCTTTTCATTTCTGATCCTTTGTATTTGTGTCCTCTCCCTGTCTCTGTCTCTTTTCTTTTTGATGAGTCTAGCTAAAGGTTGATCAATTTTGTTGATCTTTTCAAAGAACCAGTTCCTGATTTCGCTGATCTATTCTATTGCTTTTTAAGATCCTATTTAATTTACTTCTATTCTACTCTTTAATATTTCCTTCCCTCTACTGGTTTTGAGTTTTTTCTTCTTTTTCTAGCTCCTTTAGGTGTATAATTATATTATCTAGTTAAGATTTCTATTACTTCTTGAGGTGGGCTTGTATTGTTATAAAAATTCCCTCTTAGGAAAGCTTTTGCTGTTTGTTTTCCCCCAAATTCTGGACCATTATGTTTTCGTTTTTATTTGTCTGCATGTATTTTTTTTATTTCCTCTTTGATTTCCTGGTTGACCCATTCATTGTTTGCCAGTATATTATTTAACCTCCATGTATTTATGGTCTTTCCAGAATTTTTCTTGTGGTTGATTTCTTGTTTCATAGTGTGTGGCTGAAAAAGATGCATGGTATGACTTCGATCTTTTTGAATTTGTTGTGAAATGTTTTGTAATCTAATGTGGTCTACTCTAGAGAATGTTCCACATACACTGGAAAAGAATGTGGTTTCAGAGCACTTGGGTGGCTCAGTTGGTTGGGCTCCTGACTTTGTCCCAAGTCATGATATCAGGGTCCTGTGAGTGAGCCCTGAGTTGGGCTCCCCACACAGCAGGGAGTCTAGTTGTTCCTCTGCCCTTCCCCCACCACTTGTACTCTCTCTCTCAAATAAATAAAAATCCTTTTTTTTTTCTTTTTTCTTTTTTTTTTTTTTTTTTAAGAATGTGTATTCTGCTGTTTAGGATGAAATGTTCTGAATAGCTTTGTTAGATCCACCTAGTCCAATGTGTCATTCAAAATCAGTTTCCTTATTGATTTTCTGTTTATACGATCTATTCATTGATCATTAGTGAGGTGTTAAAGTCCCCTGCTATTATTATATCACTATCCATTACTTCCTTCATCATTGTTATTCCCTGCTTTATGTATTTGGGTGCTCCTGAGTTGAGCGGTTAAATATTTATAAGTATTCTATCTTCTCATTACATCATTATCTTTGTGATTGTGTAGTATCATTCTTTGATTCTTTGTATCTTGTTACAGTCTTCATTTTAAAGTTTGCTTTGCATTTCTATCTTTATTTTTTTCACTTCTGTTTGCATGATAAATGCTTTCCATCCTTTTGCTTTCAATCTGCATGTATCTTTAGGTCTGAAATGAGTCTCTTATAGGCAGCATGTTGATGGGTCTTGCTTTTTTATCCATTTGGTCATCCTATGTCTTTTGATTGAGGCAATTTATTTACATTCAAAGTACTCATTCACAGATATGTACTTATTGCCATTTTATTACTTGTTTTATAGTTGTTTTGTAGTTCTCTCTTCTTCACTTGTTCTCTTCCTTCATTATTGGCTTTCTTTAGTGTTATACTTGGATCCCTTTATCTTTATTTTTTCCATATCTATTAGTAGTTTTTGATTTGTGGTTACCAATAGGTTTATATATAGCATCTTATGCATTTAGCAGTCTATATTAAATAGATGGTTGCTTAAATTTGAACCTATCCTAAAAGTACTAAAGTTTTACTCATCACCTCCCCCAGTGTTTTAATTATATAAAGTCATAATTTATATTCTTTTATTTTGTGAATCTTGATTTATTTTTATAGATATACTTAATTGTATTGGTTTTATGCTTCCTACTTTTCTTAGTCTTGTTTATGGTCTTTACACTCAAAGAATCCATTTAACATTTCTTTGGGCTTTTTTGGTGGTGATGAATTACTTTAACTTTTGTTTGTCTGGGAAACTCTTTTATTTCTCTGTTTATACTGAATGATAGCATTGCTAGATAGAGTATTCTTGGTTGCAGGTTTTCTCTTTTAGTACTTTGAATATATTATTCCACTTTCTTTTTGCCTGCAAAATTTCTGCTTAAAAATCAGCTGATAGCTCCTTTCCATATATATAACTGTTTTTCTCTTCCTGCTTGTAAAATTCTCTTTTTATCATTACTTTTTTTTTTTTTTTGTCTTTTTAATTACTATGTGTCTTGGTGTGGACCTCCCTGGGTTGATTATGTTAGGGGTTTTCTGCCTTTTGGATTTGGATTTCTGTTTCCTTCCCTGGTTTAGGGAAGTTTTCAGCTATTATTTCTTAAATACATTTTCTGCCCCTTTTTTTCTCTCTTCTATTTCTGGGATCCATGTAATGTGAATGTCATTATGTTTGATAGTGTTGCTGAGTTCCCTTAATCTATTTTCATTTTTCATTATTCTTTTTATTTCTCCTGTTCAGCTTGGTTGCTTTCCATTACTCTGTCTTTCAGATCACTGATCCATTTTTTCTACTTCTCTAGCTTATTATTTATTCCCTCTAGGATATTTTTATTTTCAGTTTTTGCATTTTTCATTTCTGAGTTTCTTCTTAATGTTTTGTCTTTGTTAAGTGTCACTGAGATCCTCCTCTCTTTTTTCAAGTCCAATGAGTGCTTTTATGACCATTATTTTAAATTCTCTATCAGGCACATTACTGATCTCTGCTTCATTTAGCTCTCTCACTGGGATTTTGCTCTGTTCTTTCGTTTGCAATATATTCCTCTGCTTCCTCATTCTGTCTAAATCTCTGTCTGTTTCTATGTGTCAGGAAAGTCAGTTATGTCACTTGCTCTTGAAAGTAGTGGCCTTATAAAGAAGATTCCTATAGTGCCCTGTAGTGCAATGTTCCCTATTCACCAGAATCTGGCTCTTCGGGGGTGTTTCCTATGCATATTTCATATACCCTACTCTTGTGGCTGAGCTTTGTTTGCCTTTAGGACAGTAATCAGAAATGGCTCTCTTTGCCTGTTATGGGCAGGAGTTGGTTCCTATGATGTTAATGGGCCAGTATGGGGACATCTTGGGCTTTACTAGGGTCAGACCCGCATTCTCCCCAGTTTCAGTAGCACAGAACTACAGGGCTCTTTCCCTAGATTGTTCCCCAAGAAGCGTTCATTGGTGGGCAAGTCCTCTAGTCAGATCAGATGTCTGCCCCAGCCCACTGGTGGGGCCACAGTCCAAAGTGATATGTGTGGTTTTCTTCTCCTCTCCCCAGGGCAGGAGTCACATCAGGAGTCACATCAAGCTGCTGACCCTTGTTGGGGCTGCTTGCATACAGCCATGCTTATGGTGCCTCTTTGGATCAACTGCCTAGGCCAGGTTGGAGGGGACAGGTACAAAGGAGAATGCAGAGTTGGGGTACACTATAAGCAAATTAGGTGGAGAGTATTCATGCTGTGCTGGTTCCTGCAGGTGCCTGTGTGTCTAGGCTGGGGAGGGGTAGGGGAATGTCACCTACTAGCTCTTTTGTTCTCCGAGTAATCTGCCAAAGAGTGCTGTCCTTCCAGCACATGCTCTGAGATTAGTAAATAAGTCTCCAGGTTTCAAAGCCTTCTGGTTTCAAAGCCAAATATTAGGGAGATTCATTTTCCTGGTATGTGACCCCATGCTTAGGATGCTAAGGGTAGGATCTGCTCCTCTGTCCTCTCCTTGCCTGCAGCATCCCTCCCTCCTATTGATAGTCCCATAGGTCAGTTTGGCTCCTCCTGACTGCAACTCTGCCTTCCTACCCACTTTGATGTGGCCTCTTGTCTATAGTTAGCTGTGGCATATCTGTTCTGCCAGTCTTGGGGTTGTTTGCTAATTTATTTACAGCGATATGGGTGTTAGAAGGGGAAAGAACAATAAGGCCAGACATAATCCAAAGATCATATTTTATATTGGCAAGCAAAGCTATCAGATGAGAGTTCTGTGAGTCTTACCAATTTAATGCCAATGTAGATGAGAAGGAGATCTCCAGGAAAACTTAAGAGACTTGATAAATTAGGTTTGGATGTTGGAACAATAATTGTTACTTATTGACAGAATTCTGGAGCAATTAAAAATATTAACAATGGATGTATAAAGACATATATTTCAGATATGTTCTATTTCCATAATAGTAACATATGAATTCTGTCTGTTAAGTTTGTTATAGAACCATATTGCTTCTCTTTTCCCCCTCAAATTGTGTAGATATATTTCATCCTGTGGTGTTTCCCAATGTTCTCAGAGTAAAGTGTTTATACTTCAAAACATGATACTATTGCTATCGTTTGACTGTGTACTCAGGACACAGAGTAAATATTTTTAAGTGGCCAGTCTGCCATCTTGTACCAGAAGTCTAACATTGCATTTTAATTATCTAGTCAAGATCCTTTCTCTCCTACTAGACTGAGTTCTGAAAAAAAGCAAATCTAATTTATCTTTGTATTAACAAAGACTGCTCAATGCCTATGACTTTATTGAATTTTGATTATTTTATGTAATGTGCTGTGTACTAAACCTCTTTTTAATCCATTCATTTGAAACCTGTGGCTCTTTCAACACAACCTCATATCTTGTACAGCTTTTTTATCTTTAGTTCATTAAAAATCTATTGTTATCATTCTTCACATAACCTCATGAACAGTTTATTTTGAAAAATGCACTCTTGAGCTACATATAGAACTTCCTCTTGAAATAGTCCATTTCTATAAAAATATGTAGCAAAAATAAAAAATAAAATAAGGGCCTAAGTTAAAGCAACAGTGTTAGGTGCACCTTTTAAATATATCCAACAAGTTTTTGAAACAAGTTTATGATGATAAATTGGTTTGTTTCATAATAATCTATCACTTCATGAACTTGATATGATTTTAAAGATCTTACCCCAAATATTCTTCTGGTTCTAAGATTTTGATTTTAAAATTTTAATTGGACAAGAGTTTGCATAATCAATTAAAATTATGTGGTCACACACTTGTATTTATAATTATGGTGGCACTGTAAAAATAATTTCTATATTGATAAAATGGAGACATTTTAATTTCATATAAAGATAGTTGATTATCATGCAGTCATCTGACTAAAATTATAGCAGAATAAGAGTATGCATGAGAAGACAAGTAAAATAACATTCAGTAGTAGGCAATCTGACCCAACATTTACTAGGTCTGAATGAAAACTAAGGATTTTCTAGAAGGTACTTCAGAGCCCTTATTATCAATTTGACATGAGACATTAAGGTCCAGACCACGAGATTTTATTAGTTTGAAAGGCTGATTTTCCATCTAGGCACGATCAGTAACAGGCCAGACATAATCCAAAGATCATATTTTATATTGGCAAGCAAAGCTATCAGATGAGAGTTCTGTGAGTCTTACCAATTTAATGCCAATGTAAATGACACAGTGTAAACTCTATTTCATTCTATGTACTAGAATCCATTAAGTTCAAGTGGGCAATAAAATCCTTCTTTCAAACTCATCTATCCTTGTGAATAATGACTGTAAAAGACTCCCTCCTTTCCCCCCAAAACAAATGCATCAAAAGACAATATGCAAAATTATACTTAAAAAATAAATGTTTTTTTCTTATAAGAAAAATAAGTCTATGAATTCAACCAGACTATATTATACAATATTCCAGTTTTAAAGAAAAAAAAAAACACGACAAGGTATCCTAGGTATTAGCTCAATTATATAACTTATAGTACATTTGAAAGACAGCAATTCTACAAGTAATACAAAATATTTGTATTACTATCATGCAGTCAGCTTAACTTCTCACTGTATGCAATACAATAAATATGTGTGCATATATGAAAGAACATTTCAGAAAATTCAGACCACAACTGGATATTTGGTGGTAGTTCAAATTTTGCAAACCTAGGGAATACATCATATGTAGAAACAACATGAAAGCATTTAACTACTACTAAGTTAGCGACAATTTTTTAAACATAAATAGAAAACTATATCAAAGATGTGATAAATGGACATACTCCTTCACTTGGGCAGAAGTGTAATTTTTTTTCAAAATGTACATTCTTTTAAGTTTTTAAAGACCTGTTTTCCACAGCAGCTGACTACTTTACATGCCTACCAGCAGAATACAGGAGTTGCAATTTCTCCACATCATTACCATCATTTGTTACTCATTTCTAATTGTTCTATTTACCTTGTACAGAAAATACTCAACTAGATAGAGCATTGCCAATCTGAGGCTAATATTTTGTTTAGAGAAATTTATAGAAAGACAGAAAATCAGAAGTAAATAAATATCCCAGATAAATTTCAATCATTACAAGTGGTTCAAATAACATAAAACAGAAAGATCTGGAAAAAAAAAAAAAAAGTGTGTGTGTGTGTGTGTGCACGTGTGTATGTGTGGATGCACAGACAAATGTAAGGAGAACTGAGTGAAGACAGCTTTAGTTTGGAGAGTCAGAGAAAACTTGTCTGTGATATTCTTTGAGCTAGTTATTAAAGATTTGGACACAAAGTGCTCCATGTTGAAGAGAAAATAAGGTCACACTTACCAAAAATAAGAATGTAATAAAATTCTAAGAAGAGAATAATTGGCCAGTAGGGCTGAACCATAGTAAGCAGATGGGAGGAAGAATGATAAATGATGAAGTTGAAATAGCATGTGTGATGGGTTATGAATAATTGTAGTCCCTCCATAATCTTGTTGCAAATATCACATTTTCCAACTACCCTCCAATCTCCCATGTTCTTTCTTGAAACCTGAATCCACAAACCTATTGCCCCACTAGAATATTAAATTAATTGATCCTCAACCTTTTTACTTTTTTCTCAGACCTCTCATGTACTTACTTTCTTCCTTGCCCAACTTAAACTCCACAATTAATCACTATTAGTTAAATTCTTTGATGCAACATCAAATTTCTTATCTCTCACTTACTTCATCATATTATTTTTATCAAAACCTCAATCCTGACTTCTATTTATCTATCTGCCTACACCACACATGGTATCTGTGACTTAAGAACAGTACCCTATTATACTAACTGGTTTCATTCTAAAGATGTGACGGTAAACCTAACAAGGTTCCAATAGTTTTGGTCAATTATATTGTTTTCCATTATACTGACTCTCTTCATCTTCAAGATTGTACTTCATACCTGATAACAAGACTCCAAACCTCAAAATCTTTATCTCACAGATTTTTTTCAACTGATGAGATTACTCATATATAATTGAAAAAAATAGAAGCGGATAAATGGCTGGGAAAATGGCAGAGTTGGCAGCACCATGGGCACATCCCTCTGGAGAAATGGCAAAAAATCAGGCATATGCGGAATCGAGAAAAAGCAACTTTAAAAAGGTAGCAAAACTTTGTGGTATTTTTACTTACCTTTTCCTCACCCTCTCCCAAGATCAGTGGTGGCCTTGACAATGGTGGTCTGTGTTCTCAATGTGGGACCCCGGTCTTTGTTCTGAAAGGAGAAGAGCAGAACTTATTTGCAAATAAGTGTGCATGTCCGTTCTAGCCTAGGTCTACCTAAAGTCCTGACACAGGTGCTTGTCTTTGTTTCACCTAAGTAGAACTCACTCATGGCAGAAAAGCAAAGGGCATTCCTTGAAAATGTTGAAAGGTGGTAAAAAAAAAAATATCCAGTAACTAGGGACAAAGGGTTGTAGTTATGTGGCCCAGAATTTTATTCCTACATATACACCCAAAAGACTTGAAAACAGGTATTCAACCACATGTACACTCATGTTTATTCAAAGTCAATCTACATAGCGATGTCCACATTTTCCTGCATTGTCACTTTTTACCTCTTTACTGGATTATTTCCATCAGAGTATAAGAAGCTAATGTTTCTCAAAAGTTTTATAGTTTTATATAAAAAAAGAATATAAATAAACTAAAAGCCTCTGGCTCACATTTTCCAATAGCATTCACTCCATTCCATTTTTCTCACAGCAAAATCTGTACTATTGAAAGGAAGGAAGGAAGGAAGGAAGGAAGGAAGGAAGGAAGGAGAAGGAAAGGAAGAGAAGAAAGAAGAAGAAAGAAAGAAAGAAAGAAAGAAAGAAAGAAAGAAAGAAAGAAGAAAGAAAGAAAGAAAAAAAAAGAAAGAAAGAAAGAAGAAGAAAGAAAGAAGAAGAAAGAAAGAAAGAAAGAAAGAAAGAAAGAAAGAAAGAAAGAAAGAAAGAAAGAAGAGAGAAAGAAAGAAAGAAAAGAAAGAAAGAAAGAAAGAAAGAAAGAAAGAAAGAAAGAAAGAAAGAAAGAAACCATATTTGTTGTCTCTTTTGCTTCACATATGCTCTTAAACCCCCATAATTGGGTTTTAAACTCTACAACTTCAACATAACCATAATCATCACTGCTACTAAAGACATCCATGTTTCTAAAACCTCTGTTTATTTCTCAAGCTTCATCTAACCAATGTTTCAATAGTGTTAGGTATAATACTATTGTTGATTATGCCTTCAGATAGATGAATACACTCCCCTCTTCCTTCACTTGTTTTTCAAGAGACCTAGATTTCCCTCTTCTTTCCCCTTGCCATGTGTTTTAGTATTTTCTTCTGTGTCTCCTTGTCTCCCGATGTGGATGAGCTGGGCTGCCGGGCTCAGTCCCTGGACACCTCTGCCTCACTTGTGCTCCTTCTGTAAGGAGCATTCCACCTTCCTCTTCCATGCTGAAGATTGCCATAGTTTAATTTGCAGTCTTGACCTTCCCCCATATGTCCCAAATTATATTTTCATCTCTGTATACATGTGTTAATACGTAACAGGCAACCCTATATATTCAACTTGAAGATCTGATCTTTTGCCCCAAATCTATTCCTTTTCTAACCTTTCCAATTCGATTAGGGCAGTTTCATCTTCCCAGTAATTTGGAACAAAATCTTAGCACGATGCTTAGTTCTGCTCATTCTCTCACACTCTGTTTTTATGTCAACTAAATCTATTGCCTAATTACATACTTCTCCTTGCTGTTAGTGCTTCTTCTCTGGCTTAAGCCAACATTATTTCTCATTCAGATTATATTGAGATAGCTGCCTACCTGGCCTCCTGGCTGCCCCCCTTGTCTTAATGTGTTATAGTTTCACTACAACTGGACTTGAGTCCTCTCTTCTGCAGCCATATTTACTCTCCCTCCTGTTTCTTCACAATCCTTCTTCTTTTATTTCCATATTTCTCTGGATTCATTCTATTACTTCCTTCAAAGCTATTCTGAAAAGCAACTTTCCCAGTTATGCCTCCTCTATCATATTTAAAACCCATGCTAAAAAACAACAACAAAAAAAAAACAAAATAAAACAAAAAAAACACGCTCCTTCCCTAATCTCTTTATCCTCTTTCCCCATGTTAGTTTTTCCTATGGCATTTTCTACACACTATATAATTTACTTATCTCTTTTTGTTTTTTGTAGGTTCCAAAGCCTTAGTGACATGAGGGCAATATTGTTTCTATTTTGTTCACTGGATGTATCACCAGTGCCCATAGGAGTACCTGGCACACAGTAGATGCTGGAAAATATTTTTTAAAGGAATGAATGAATGATTATAAAAATATATTTGCCTCGTAGTGTGAAGAAATATGTTATGACTTAAACCTTGTAAAATTTTACATGAATAAGAAAGTGAAAGGAAAATTACCATGTGGGTCAATGAGTATCCTTTTTCCATGAGACTATAAGTTCACTTTTTACTCCTTTATTTTATACCTCTCAACATTTGCCACAACAAATGTATATTGCCTTCATAATAAATATATATAAGAAAAAATATTTTATTAATTTACGTACTGGACAATGTATAGGTATCTATAAATATCAAATGGGCTCCATAAAATAATAATGCATAAAAAGGAATCATTATCATTCCTATTCATTGCCTCTGAGTTATATTTTTAACTCTGCAGAGGCTAAGTATTTATCAGGACATTCTTTAGACTTAGAAGACTAGCAAATATAAACATCATCGTCATGTTGAGGTGACTGTAATAATGAAAAACATTAACCCAGAATGAAAATTTACTTATGATATCAGATGACTTAGAGAACCAATACATTAAAAAAATTTTTTAAAAGCTCCACCATTCATTTTTTTGTGTTCAACAATATCCTGTGGTAAGGGTTTTATGCTAAAAACAAAACAAAACAAAAGGTCCAATAATAAGATGGAAATAAGATGATGACACATCATATATTCTCAGGTGAATAAGATTAATAAAATAGCTCTTTCTTCGAAGGATGAGAGAATATTCTAGTTACTCTTTTTTTTTTAGTTTAAATTTGTACAAACATTTTCATTTTTTCATTCATTTAGGCATGCACTTGACAATCATTTCCTGAACTCTTATTATCTACCACTATGTTAGGCACTGTGGAGGAAAAAACTTTAAAATACAAGGAACTTTCAAGCAAGAGGAAAATAAATAGACAAATGCATAAGTGAATGTAATGTAGTAGGCATTGTGATAGATGAGTTTGCAAATTTCTTTCTGCTCTGTGAGTTTGTAGAAGTCCTTAAGTAAGCCAGTTAGCTGGGATCAGGAGTTTCTTCCTCCTGCAAACTGAAATGTTCTCCTTAGTATGCACAGTGCACTCAAGGACAATATGTGTTTATTGATTGAGTTTTGGTAATTTCATGCTATCATCCATAACATCAATATTTATTACACTAGGTTGTAGATGGAGGTGTGAGAAATTAGGCTGGATCTTTACTATCCCAGGCCATTCCCTGAAAATGTGTTTTCTATAAAATTCTGTTATCAGCTTTTTACCTTTTATTTGAGATTTTTAAATCTAAGTAAAATGAAAACTCCAAGCAACTTGAAATTATAATTAGTTGTGCTATCTAGAGATAAGAAATAAAAGCATTTTAAAATAGCCTAAATTTAAAAATACCCATGTCTATAATGTATCTAGAACTATTTTTGTCCTTACAAGCTTTTAGGGTTTTTTTTTCCAAAAGTTTTTAGACATGACATTTCCAATTATGTATTAAAATATTTTAAAACATATTAAAATTTCCTTAAAAGGCTCATATACAGTCTACACTTAAAGGAAGTGTGATTTTTATTTTGCATAATCAGGTATTTACAAGACAAAAAATCAGCTCTTCGGTAGTTCAACAGTGTATACTGATCTAGAAATATTATGGAATCATCAAGATACCCATTTGAAGGTTGTTTAAATACCAATTTTTACAGAACTGTCAGTTCATGTATTACTTTGTGATATATGTGATTATTTGTGGTTTTTCATTTGTGTGTATACCTGAGTGCTGACAGATAAAGAGAGCATTTCAGAAGATTTAGATTACTTCCTCTCAGATATAAGGTCTATGCTCTAATATAAACAGAGATGGAGGGCCAGTTGGCTCAGGAAAACAAATCGGAATCTGCCATTGCTCTAGGCCTGAATTGGTCTGAGGATTGTATTGAATTGAGTATCTGTAAAAGAGATGATAATATTCAATGTGGAAGGAAAACTATGAATTAGAAATGTTTATCGTTGACATACAATAATGTATGCTTCTTCCTTTGGAATTAAGTAGATCTTAGTATTAACTAACAGGGGGAAAAATAAATTGAAAGTATCTTTCAAATATCTATTACTGCAACTTTGGGAAATGAAAGCAAAAATGGCAGTTTCACCTGAAAATGTATCTCATAATAAGATTCCCTGTCTTTAAAAATATGAAATACCTAATTTGTATACCTGTTGTAAATATTTGCCGATATGCAATCACCTGCTTACATAAATTTCTTCCTTTGCTGCATATAGGACTCTGGGCTGGGCAGGAAAACCAGGAAAAAAAAAAAAAAAAAGAAGAAGAAGAAGAAAAGATACAGATTGTATCCTCCAAAGGTTGGCAATCTGGGAAGGAGGGTACAATTGTATGAAGAATCAAGGCACAGAATGAAAAGTGAGAACTATTAGAAAGTTTTGGATGAATTTCCTTATGTGAGACTTAAAGTTTTTGAGTTGTTATATGAGCTTCAGGTTAAAAGCCTCTCCTCCTTTACTGTACCTTGAACAACATTCATGTTTGGTGAATTTTGGTAATGCGCTATTTATCTTTTTAGGCTTGCATATTTACACATAAATACAATGATATGTTATTAATGCTAGGGAGGCACTCACATGCAAATAGATCTCTTATCACTTTAGCCTTTTAAACTATGCATTTTCTTTTTAGAAGTCTATTCCTAGGACAAAACCACTCTGTTCCCAAGCCTAAACCCACATAATACTGCCATATCTAATTCAATTATTTTGGAAAATTCAGTGTAGACATTGCGTCTTTTGGGAGGTCTGTTCTCATTCCTTAAGACTGGGTTAAATTTCCACCTATGCTCACATAGCATCCTGTATTTGTCCATATAATAACATAGTTGCTTATTTATTTCTCTGTGAACTACCACCAGATAGTAAGCTTCTTCTAGGCAGAAACTTTTCTGTTCCCTGAAGAATCTTTAGTGCATAGCCTAATTCCTGACACATAATAAGTGCTCAATGAGTAATTTTGAAATAGAAGGCAGTTGCCCAATTATTTATAAGGACATGAGTACAATACATACAACCACCTGATATTCAAATATTTGTATGCACTATTATATGATGTCCATTGTATGTATACTCAAAGGAGGAGAACACCCATGCTCAGAGACTCAGTGTAAATGAAGGGCCGTACTCAAGATTTTCTATATAAGAATCTTCATGTAACTGTGAGATGGTTTTAATACAGGGGTTTATTCTTACAAGTTTAGGAAACTAAAATTTTATTCAAGATATTTTAGGTTATGGTTTTATTAATACAAAAAGATACTTTAAAGATTAAAAGATTTCTCTGTGGGTCATATACATATGGTTTTTAGCTGAGCCACTTAATGTGCATCAGAAAACCAGCAATGCAGCAGCAAGTGAGAGAAAAACAAGAAACAGAAGGATCTAGTACATGCAAGAGTTGGGCAGTCTAGATTTTCCAGACAGATTAGGAGTAATGGAAGGACACCACTTTAGTGCAAATAAAAGAAACAGTCTTTATAAACATTTTGCTAATGCCTTAGAGCTTTCACTAATAGAATTTTCTGAAAAAAAATAATAAAGTCAAGATTTTGACTGGAGGGGATTTTAAAATCAGAAAGATGTTGAATTATTAATGAGCCAAACTGGTCTTTTTTCATTTTCTTTCCTAATCCAAGAAATCTTCAGGGTAGCTGTTTGAAGGATTTTTTTTTTCCCATCTCCTGTTTTAGGCATTCATAAATATACTTGAAAACACGATCTCAGATCCTACCCAATCAAATGATCAAGGTCACTTAGGAGACTAAATTAAACTTCTAATACATATTCACTGTTGTCATTTCAGCACATTTTGGATGAGGCTGTGGAAGTGCTTGCTTTGAATGTTATCCCTGCTAGCTCTCTAATGGTTTGTCCGCCAGCTTATTGCACATCGGATTTCAGAGCCTCGCCGAATGAAATGAAGCCATCTTGCTCAAAGTGATTTTCCTTCCTACTATATTAATTCTTGAAGATAGTGCATCAAAGATTTATTTCAAATTATAGTGTAATTAGTTAAGCTCTTGAGTTACACAGTCACTCGAAATAACACCCCATCCCCACTGTTCCATTTATTGGAGGGAAAGCTCTGGCAGGGATTACACCAAAGCACAGCTTGTTGACAACATATGCAAATTAGGAAGACAGAGTTTAGTTTAAATGTCTGCAAAAGCAGGAATCAACATCTGTGGGAATGATATTCAAAACTGCAGTGGCATAGAAATCATTGCAAGTGGTTAGACAGTTACAAATAGACGCCTGGCGGTGGTCCAGAAATAAAATATTCTTTTTTTTCTCTTTGCACATAAGAAGAGTCCAGCTCATTTTCTGGTTTGGAATTAAGTGCTAATGATAGATTCATTATTAATTTTTAAATCTGCTGAATTCAAGTTTCACCTCCCTCCCCTTCTTTTCCACATCCTCCCGTAAATAGTTATAAAGAGCGATGAAATAGGAAAAGAGCAACACCACGGGATATAATGAGAGGTACAATGGCTAAGTAATCTAAAACCCAGTTTAACTGAAGGTTATTGTAATGCACGTCTGCTCCATTGTGAAATGTCGTCTTTTCAAAAATGAGAGTCTCTTTAACTGAACCAGTTATCCAAATAACTATAAGTAATCTTTTCCTTTGTAAAGCACATGCATTTTCAATTTTGAAAAGCATTAAGTGTGCAGTTAAGAAACAAATATAATATCTCATCAAATGAATCATAGCTATAGTCAAGAACTAATGGGATTCTTCTTTACCTGTTCTATTTTTTCTAAAGATTTTATTTATTTATGTGAGAGAGAGAGAGAGAGAGAACATGAGTAGGGTGAGGGGCAGAGGGAGAAGCAGTCTCCCTGCTGAGCCGAGAACCCAATGTGGGTCTTGATTCTGGGACTCTGGGATCATGACCTGAGCCTAAGGCTGACGCTCAACGAAGGAGCCACCAAGGCGCCCCTTACCCGTTCTATTTTTAGAAAACATTTTGTTAGACTTGACCAAAACTACATCATTGATTACATAGCCAAATTCTCCATTCTATTTCTTGCTATTTCCTTCTTATTTTATGGACTACTACTGATATAAGAAATGTATGATGCGTATAAGGCTAAAAACTAATAAACACTAGTGTACGATATACACATTAGTGTTACATAACACATCATCCATTTTAAGAGTTTAAATACTACCAACACTCTTGAAAGATTTGTTTTTCTTCTTTGTGTCTTTTTTTTTCCAGCCATATGTAACTGCTATCCTGAAATTTCACTTATTTCATTTATAGCTTTACCTCATACATATGATGGACTTCTAAACAATATGTTGTTAAATTTTCCACAGTCTGGGATATTTTACAAATTGTAACCTATGAATACTTTCTTCCACTATTAGCTTCTTCTTCACAGGGTTGTTTGTATCTAAATCGTGGTTCATTCATCTTCGTTGTTGAATAACATTACAATTGTATAAATGTGCTACAACTTATTTATTCATCATTTGCAATTTTTCTTTCTTGCAATAGCAAATAAATCCAAAATGTGAAAAGCATCAAATTTATCCTCAAAATGTAATTCTATGTTCCCCTTGCATCATTCCTTTAAACTTTATTCAATGTGGGTAAACTTAAGTCAAATTTTGGCTTCAGTTAACATTAAAATATCTCCCATTCCTTAGTCTGGAAACAAATTGATGAGTTAAAAATACTTCCTTCTTTCAATTCTGAAAATGTTTCATCTGAATATGTTTCTATACTACTGGCAATCAAGACTTTATGAGGGTCTCTGAGGAAAACTGCCTACTTCTTATCTCCCTCTGGAAACATTTAAGTTTCATTTTCTTCTTCTCTGCTTATTCTGACATTCTTCCCTCATCCACCTGCCATTTTTTAAAAAGTTTTAAAAAAAAGTTTTTTTTTTTTAAAGTTTTAAAAAGTTGTTGACATCTCTTGTCTGCTATTGCCTCCTCCTCTCCCATTTTCAATGCCTATGAAGTCAGGTATATTTTATTCCTTTCTTGTATTTTTAAATAAAATTTCATAAAGAGGTGGCAATTTGAGGCAATTCTGAAGAGCCATCCCAACTTCAGAGCTCCCACAGGGTTGCAAGGTCACCACAAAGCAGCATCATACTTCAACTTCACTGGGTGTTCCAGACTGTTTTTTCCCATGCTAACAACCCAGATATTGATCCTTCCTCCTCCTTTCCCGTAGCTGCTGATCCACTGAGCACTCCAAAATAAATTTCCTATATACTAATCTCTGTCACAGAGTCTGCTAGCTGGGAATCCAACTTAAGGCAGTGGAGAAAATGCTGTTCTCTTCAAGTCCAGTAATATGTTTAATAAATTTTCTCAAACCATTTGAAAATTTCTATTTTATAATATATTTGCTTATATTTTAATAGGGAAACACATTTTCTTGCTAAATTTGAAGCCCTAGGAATAGGAGTTATGCTGATCTTACATATTTTTTTCATATTCATAATTTGCAGAGAACTGTAATAGAGACTTTAGCAATTCAGAGCCAAGTTAAATATTGTCCCATTGATTGAAACTAGGTAATTTAAAAGCAAAGTAAAAAAAAAAAAAAAAGTCCCTAGAAAGAAAATAATCCCCCATTAGACTTCAGACTTGCATCACATAAATTTTCAAGAATATATTTGAGGAGTAGGTGTTAACATTTTTAAGTACAGAGAAAATAAGTTTTGAGGTACGGTAAGTTCTCTGAAGGAACTAACTCACAGTTAATACTTCTGATTTCCACAACATGTTTAAAACAATCTGTATGTTTGTTGTTTGTTAAATTATGTTACTTCTATTCAAAATAGAGCTGGTTTGTTTCCAATTGACAGTAATACTACAAAAATACATGATTATTGCTCTTCACTAATCAGGTTAATAATTTATATAACACTGTCTCATGATGTGCTTTTTAGTAAAAGATCTGAGAGTTCTTCTACCAAATCAGGCAGATAAATTGATTTGTGTGCCATTTTTTTATGTGACTTATTCACTATCTTCTTGGAAGAATTCACAGTGTTTTATACAAGAATATTTATAGCTGGAAAAAAAAGAGAACATATATAGCTGAATAAAATAAATGGAAATAGTTGTAATAGCTGCAATTTACTTAGTGTCTGATTGATGTTTGGTGCTGTTCTTTAAAAGTGATTCAATCCAAAGCATTTTACACTTTTCTATATTATAAAGCAGTCAGGGCTATCCAGTTAAACATCCAAAAATAAAGACATTTTGTATTTCTTTTGAAATCCACTTAAAATAACAAAAATAATGGGAAACAGATGAAAATACACAAAAATATAGTCTTCGATGAACCAAAAAAGGATTAAAAACTAAAAGCAGAAATTAACCAAAACTATCCAAAAAATAAAGCCAAATATGGCCCAAAATGGAAAATAAAAAAAAAAAAAAACACAATGGATATCTCTATCTGTATACCTACATCCATGTCTATATCCATATCCCTATTACCAATCTATCTATACCTCTCTTTCATCTACCTATCTATGCTCACCTTTTTCCCTTTTGGTGAAGATAAATAATAACAGAGATAAATATGACTAGGTATAGCTATAGATATGGATATAGATATCACGTAATAGGATACGGGCTTCTAAAGGAACTACCCCGAGATGTCAGTGGGACCAGGTCTGGAAAATCCACTTACAGGGAGTAGGAAAGCAGGAAAGGGGACTATGTCAAGGGTCAGGACTTACAGGATTCAAAAAAGCTGCCATACTCATTGTCATATGAATGGATAGAGATCACAATTAGCAAAGGAAAAGAATACATTATTTGAGGTCCAGAAGAAACCAGACTTAAACTTCAGGAGTACCCTTCCAGTGGAGTCGCCCAGGGACATGCTAAACTCTCCCAGCAATAAGGTATGACAATACTTCTGAAAAGTTGCCAACCAGGAAAGCTCAGCTCATGAATTACATTGTTAGGATAAGTCTGTCTGGTCAAATTTGGGCATGACCTAAGACCTCAGACATACAAAAATGCTGTAGCAGATAGTTCAGAGGCTATATCCCAGGAGTCAGTGAAGAGCCAACACTGAAGTCAAGCATTTCTTTGGCACCGGTAGGAACTGAGCAACCCTGCCTTGCTGAATTAACCCTTTCCTGCTCATTCTACCCCGATTTGGCCCGGCTCTCACAAAAGAAAAAAAAAAAATCATATTTTTCTCAGCATGCACCTTTAGTTTAGCATTTATATAATAAACATAATAAATGCATTAATATCATATGCATAAATAGCCTAAAATCCAGAGAAGCCAATGTAGAGTACAGATAAACAATGAATGTACCCTAAAAAGCCATTACATACATTTTCACATTTTGTACTAATTTGATTACTCATTTCTTCACTTGGTCTAGTATAACATTTATCCTGAGATAAATCTGACCAAACTTTTTAGTGCAGAATTTGCCTTGTAGCTACATAAATACAGTTCTTCCTCAGGCCACACATTTGTATTGGTAACATTTCCTGAAGAGGTTTTAACTCGATTTTCCAATACATTCGATGGCAATCTCAGGATTAGCATATGATTTAATTACACAAGGTGGTTACATATGGCTTAATTACATAATCTTACCAACAAAGCCAATGTGATGCTATTTTGCAGTATTGTCATGACACAATTCAGTTTCAAGACACAACAATTCAGTAAGAATCACAGAGATATTTGCTATGCTTCCCCAAAGAATTGGACCTTGTCCATACATCCGATAATATGAAGGATAGGAATCATTACAGTTGACCAAGATTTGGTTATTTTTTACTCCAAATAAATTAAGGACAAAGTCGACACCCTGTCTTGGTTTACAAGCTTATACTGAGACTAGTTTTCATCGGATGCTGCTATATAGCAAAGCCCACCTTCCTCCTATGGGAGGACATGGATGTTGTTCAAAATTGTCCCTATCTCTACTAACTGTGCTATAGAATATGTCTTATTCTGATCTATTCTCCAGGAAATAACAATCATGGTGCATTAGTATAAGTTACAAGTATCTCCAGAGGCCCTCCATACATGTGGAAGACATAAGATTCCCATAATAGTGTCCCTTGATTCTTAGCCATTAGGATGGAAAGCCATTGTCCCATGGCTTTTTGGGCTCTGTCTATACTAAAATAGTCAAAAGGTCCTTCACATCAGATCCTTACCCTGTCGCATCAGGTTAAAAGCCCTGCGCCGGCGGGGGGGGGGGGGGGGGGGGGGGGGGTGTTGGGATAGAAAAAAAAAAAAAAAAAAAAAGCCCTGCGCCGAAGCTCCACTCTAGCATCATCCATCAATATTTGTCGAGACTGCCTGACCCACTTCACTAAAGTCCCAATCTGTGGACTGTAGAATGTGTTCCTTAATCTAAAGAAAGGTAACTCAGCAATCCACCCTGGTACAGTATCTCCTGTTCCAAGACTTTGGAATAGTCCAAGGGTTCAGAGATTTTATCTCAGGGCCTACTCAGCAGCCCATCCTGAAGACAGACATATCTTTGCTAGGTGTAGGGTGTAGAGTAACCCAGGACTGTCAAGTTAACCCTTTCCTCCCCAGAACTTTAATAAATAAAACAAAATGGTCCCATTTTTTTTTATATGTCCTATTTTACTTTGATGAAAAACTCTGACAGAAGGATAAAGGAAGGAGGAAGAAGAGGTGATCACCAGATTATCAGTTGAGTACTTCAACCTTAATGGGGTTCTTTGTACAGTTCATTGCTCATCTTCTACCCAGAAAGGAACAATAAAACCTGAGATAAGAAGTCGTCTTGTTAGAAGAAGCAAAGGATAGTTGAGACAATTGTCATTTGATGTCTCTGAATATATACTTTATTTCCCTTCACTCTACCTGAGCAGGAGATAAAACCTATTTTCTAACCATGCAAATAAATGTATAATTAGACCTGAGGCAAGAGACCTTTAAATAAGATACATGGGGGATCCCTGGGTGGCTGGGTGGTTTGGCGCTGGCCTTTGGCCCAGGGCATGATCCTGGGGTCTTGGGATCGAGTCCCACATCAGGCTTCCTGCATGGAGCCTGCTTCTTTCTCTGCTTGTGTCTCTGCCTCTCTCTCTCTTCCTGTGTCTCTCATGAATAAATAAGTAAAATCTTTAATAAATAAATAAGATACATGGGTTTATTTTAGTATATGAGAAGAGCTTGTTTAAATGACCAAGGAAATGATACACAAAGCTAAGATCTGAGACATACTAAATAAAGACAAGGCCATTGTGCATGTATTTGTGATGCTTGAACAGCATTAATGAATTGCAGCCACACGGGGTCCCTTTCCTCCATGGCCCCAGTGCTCTAGCCTACAGAGCCTATCTGATCAGCACCAAAGTGGTGGTACAAAGCTCCAAAGGAGGGAGGGGACCTGAGACGGTTGTCACCAGAATTTCTAAAACTAGAGGTTTTTATGGGCTTGGTGAAGGGCTATTTTAATCTGATTAACACTCCTTGTGCCTTTCACCCAATCAAGTTTTTGTCAACTACCTATCACATGGGAGAGGGTGGAGGGCTCCCTCCATCGTGGTATAAAATCCTTTTAAAGGTGGTTTCCTCTTGAATGGGGGAGGGAGGGCAGGGGAGTGGAGGGACAGACATGGGTGGTATTTGTCCCTGCCTGCCTTTCTTCCAACTATCCTTCATCAACATCATGGTGATTTGCATGATATTTCCATGCAAATACAATAGATTTAAATAACCTCAAGATAACAGAAAAAAGTATAGTGAAACAATTCCAAAGTGATAAATTTTAGGTACTTTTCTTTGTTTTCGTGTAATTTTAATAGAATTTGTCTAATTGTAAGTATGTGGTTTAATTTTTAATAATGCCTGTGTTTAAAAACTAGCTCACATAATTCCTATAAATCTAAATATGAGCTCTTACTAGCCATCTCCAGAACTGTGCTGCTTTTAGTTTTCGTAATTATTTTATTTTTCTCCTGCACTCCGTTTCTGACTACTGCAAAGATATTCTCATTTCAAATCTCTTTGATATTTTACATTTTTATTGGGGATATTTTTCACAAGGAACTTTGATTTTCAAGTTCATATGGTTTCCTCAGATTTTTTTTTTGTCTTCTTTTCTTAACCTACTCTTTATATATTCCACTTTATGTGGAAATGTAAATTATGGAAAATTTGGAATTTCATTTATGGTACAGAGAGACTTTTTTGGCATATCCCTTTATACTTTAAAATTTTAAGTCATATGAATTTATTAATTCATCAAAAATCAACTAAATTTCAATAAATATGTATATCACTGTCTCACTTTTAAAACCATTTGTCTGTCTATACCTATCTAATTCTTTTTATTTGATATTTATTAAGTGCCTATTATGTGCCCAGTCCTATAATAAGGGATCAGGATTCAGCATGAACAAAATTTTTAAAGCTCCGTTTCCTCATGACCAGACAAACAATAAATAACAACAACAAAAATAAATAAATAAACATAGCATGCCTGGTAGTGATCATTGCTATGGAGAAAATTCAAGTAGAGGAAGAGGATAAGGAATGATAGTACATCAATCCTTGTTATTTGAACATTTCATATTTGCAATTTTGCCTACTTGCTAAAGTTTATTTGTAGGGTCCAAATCAATACTCACAATGAGTTCAAGGTCATTCTCAGGCATATGCACAGTGGCAAAAAACTTGAGGCCCCAGACACACATATTCCCAGTTGAAGTCAATAAGATTGTGTTTTACTTTCTTATTCGAACGTTCAATATGAAACAGGGGTCCTTTCATGTAACGTCATATTTTTCACATTTTGTGTGTTTTTGTGATTTCACGGTTTAAAATTGTCCCCGAGTGTAGTGTGGACATGCTGTCTAGTGTTCTAAGAACAGGAAGGCCTGTGATGTACCTTATGGAGAAAATACAAGTGTTAGATAAGCTTGTTCAAGCATAAGTTATAGTGCAAGTGACTGCTAGTTCCGTGTTGATCGATCAGTAATATATTGTAAATGAGTTGTCTTTAAACAGAAACACACATAAAACAAAATTATGGGTTGATCAATTGACAGATAAATTATCATAAGAGGTTCTAAGGACCTAACACTGTATTTTTCCCTGGGAGCCATGGTTCAGTATTCTTTACTTCAGTGTTCACAATGACTTTATAGAACATAACTACTGCAAATCAAGAGAATCAAATGTTGTACAATTGGTTATAAGTTGTCAGAATCTGAATATACTTTAAAGATAGAATCAACATGTCTTGAAAAGATGCAATTAAAATGAGAATAGTAAATGTTTTAGATCTGAGAAATTAGAAGGATAGAATTGCCCTTGATTGAGGTAAGAAAGCCTGGAGAGCAAGCAGGCTTCTGAGAAAATCATCAGTGTTGAAACATTTACATTAAAGACACACATTAAATATCCAAGTGTCAATGTTGTATGGCCACTTTAAAAAAATATATATATATATATATTTTTAAAGATTTTATTTATTTATTCAAGAGAGAGAGAGAGAGGCAGAGATGCAGGCAGGGGGAGAAGTAGGCTCCATGCAGGGAGCCCGAGTGGGACTCAATCCTGGGTCTCCAGGATCATGCCCTGGGCTGAAGGCGTTGCTAAACTGGTGAGCCATCTGGGCTGCCCACCACTTAAATATATAAACCTGGGAGTTCGTATTATAGGTGATACTTAAATTCAGGAGATTAAATGGGCTAACGATGTGAGTTAGAGAAGTCCAGGAATATAATCCTGAAGCCCTGTAATATTTAGAAGTCAGAAGAGTGAGAAAAAAATCATAAAGGAACAGCTTTAGCAGGCCACCCACTATCATCTAGGGAAGGGCTTTGTTTTTACAATTGCCTCTGCTTTTGCCACACAATTTTTCTCTTCTTCATCCACATCAGCATAAAACATGCCATAGAATACTAGTTTAAAAAAGTAGTCATTGTTGTGACATAATACCCTGCAATTATCTTCTCAAAGAGAACTTTTATGTTGCTCTAAATCCTCATTTCTTTGGTCTTTCAAATTTATGCCAGGTAGGCTTTTGTTGCTATTAGTCTAACAAAAGTTTTCATGAGGGTCGCCAGAAACCTCCAGGCTTCAAAATCCAATGGTTAATTCTCAATCTTTATCTTGCTGGTTTCTCAGCTGCTTTTGAAACAGTGGTCATTCCTTTTTAAAATACTTTCTTCACTTGGCTTCCTAAATAGCATTTATTCCTAGTATTCGTGGCACCTAAGTTTTCTGTCTTTTCTGATGGCCTTCTTCTTCTGGATCTCTCTGTGTCCATGTGCCATGAGTTCACTCCTCAACTTCACTTCTCTAAATGTTTGGATCCTATGCTCTCATCTTATGCCTCTGAATGTTAATAAATACTGATGATTTTTCAAAACATATCTACAGCAATCATTTATTTCTGAATTTCAGTCTTACAGGTTTTGATATGCTCTTCACATATTCTACTTGATTATCAAATAGCTACCTAAAAGAAAATTAAGCCTTAATGTTTTCATTGCTCCCCCAAAATGTGCTCTTACTTTAGCATTTTTCAACTTAGTATGTTACACTGTCATTTGCAGAATTACGGCAAAAATCTTCAGAACCATTTGTGGCTCTTCTTTCTCTCATACTGCACAGCCAGTCCAACAGCAAATGCTGTAGATTCTACTTTCAAGAGTCTTTTCAACTTTTCATTACCTCCATTTTATCAGCCTACTTTAAGCTACCATCTTCTTTCATCCAGACCTTTGTAGTAATCCACTAATGGGTTCCCTGGTTTCTAAACTTTCCCTTCCTCCCAACATCCATTTTTCACATAGCAAAGAGACATTTTAAACATATAAACCAGGTTGTGGGGTGCCTGGGTGGCTGAGTCAGTTCAGCATCCAACTTAATTTCGGCTCAGCTCATGATCTCAGAGTTATGAGGTGGAGCCCTGTGTCAGGCTCTGTGCTTAGTGGGGCGTCTTTATTATATATATATATATATATATATATATATCAGGTTGTGTTACTCCTTGCTTAGATGCTTCATGTTTTAACATCAAAGTTTATTTACCTTTCTCATCTATTTGGTTTACATTTTCTTTTAAGATTGTATTTATTTATGTATTTATGTATTTATTTATTTATGAGAGAGAGAGAGAGTGAGAGGCAGAGACCCAGTCAGAGGGAGAAACAGGCTCCATGCAGGGAGCCCTCCGTGGGACTCAATCCCAGGTCTCCAGGATCAGGCCCTGGACTGAAGGTGGCACTAAACCGCTGAGCCACCTGGGCTGCCCTGGTTTACATTTAATATGTATTTCTGATTTACCATTGTCTATGCCACTCTCTTATT
The DNA here is from genome assembly GCF_003254725.2 of Canis lupus dingo. Classification (NCBI taxonomy): domain Eukaryota; kingdom Metazoa; phylum Chordata; class Mammalia; order Carnivora; family Canidae; genus Canis; species Canis lupus. The sequence goes on from NC_064248.1 coordinate 47,645,466, forward strand.
GAATATATACCAATTTCTCATCAATAATATCTACCTCATATTTTCATTTATTCAACAAACCTCATTACCTTTTAGAGATACTTTAATATATTTGACTGGAGAGAGGACATTCTAGGAGGCCATGTTATAAGGGCTCTGCTTAGCCAAAATCAATTTTTTTCACCACATTTTTAAAGAAAGTATAAAGACATAACACATTTTAATTATCTCCAGATCTTGTCTTCTCTAGTACTAGCACCAATCCAAATTATTAATATGAAAGAAGAAATAAGGCACTTTATATGATGTTATAGCCCTCTTTAATTTTGTTTGTTATTACACTTCTTCCATCAGGAAAATTCTCAAAAAATAAGAAGGTATTTAGTTCTGTTATTTCTAACTAAGTGGCTCAGAGGAGTGAATCAGTTTGTCTTTACCATGTTGATTAATACATTCTGATGCTTTGCTGAACTAGTTGGGCCAAATATACACAGTAAAAGAGCATATTAGTCATTGGATTGTTGCTCTATCTTGGGAGGTTACAGAGTAGGAGTTTTGTAATTCTCTTGGTACAACTTAAATTATCTTTTAATTTAGTATAGCATGATTTACAAATGTAGATAATTTTGGCATTTTATTTGGCATTAATTTGAAAACACCATTTAATGATTTCTTTTGGTCTATTTTCATGAAGTTAACTAAATTAATAGTAGAGAGCATTGATTCCCTTATATCATACAGGAGAATATATATAAGGTGATATGTATGTATATGTATATATATATATATATAAATATATATAAAGTGAAATATATATATCTATATATATCTATTTCTAAATAGCCTTATAACCATTTATACCTAGAAAGCTCTGTATGGAATCAATAATTTCATGATTTGTTAGTTAATAAATACATCTTAGAATTTTTGTTGTCAAATTTTCATAATCACTTTTTCCTATTTTGTGGACTTTCTCCCAGCTGTAGTCTAGTACAATGGAAGGCATTCATGACTCTTCTAAAAACCCCAGCAGAGGGGCGCCTGGGTTGCTCAGTTGGTTAAGTGTCTGACTCTTGATTTCAGCTCAGGTCATGATCTCAGGGTTGTGACCACGCCCTGTGTTCAGCTCCATACTCATTGGGATTCTGCTTCAGATTCCCTCTCGCCCTCTCTGTCTGCCCCTCCTGCCACTGCTCACACACTCTCTCTCCCTCACAAATGAATAAAATCTTTAAAAACAAAATGAATAAAATCCTCAGCAGACTCAAGAGAAGAAACTATCTACACTTGCACAAAGAATTATAATTATTGCTGCCATTGTTAAAGATGATAAAAATCACCAATTATTGGGTCCTTAAAAGTATATGAGTTATGTGATGTAATGCAGTATGCTAAGTGAAGTATGTAATCTATAGTAGCTAGTTCCATGGACATTTCATTTTCAATTTTTACCTAGGAGAGTCATTTCTAGGTGTTCCCAATCTCAGAGGGCTTCCTTCTCAAAATCAATAATCACAACAAAGCCATTTCATGGTACTTGTGAATTAGAATGTTACTCTTATGTTAATAGCATTGTGAACCTATAGATATATACATGTTAAATAGGTTTCAATCTGTTGCAATTATTAGATTACAGTTCAATGTGTCCCTTTTTGGTCCAGTGGGAATCTAAATATTGTACTCTAATAGTTTCCTCAAGAAATGTCTGTGAGAATACTATGTCCTGGGTTCTGTCTTGTTGATGGCTATTTACTAAAAGTTTGTTTTTCTGAATAACAAATATTTGGGTCATACTTTTCTTTGATATCTTGAATATATTATTACTTTTTTTTTCTGTCATGAAGTATTGCTGTCAAAAAGTCTGCAGATAATTTTATTTCCTTACAAGTTTTGTGCTCTTTAAAAATTTTTTAAGATAAGGAATTTTATTAGAATGTGTTCTGATATTGGTTGTTTAGGGTCAATATTATCAAGACTTCAGTGTGCTCCCTTAACACTGAAATAATACAGATACAGATAACACTAAAAAAGAAAAATCAAAGCACAAAAACAAAAAATTAAAACCTGTAATTCAAAGATACTTAATCCCAAACAAAAACTTAAAGAGTAGGAGTTTCTCATCAGTGTTATCTTGTGTTATCTGTGAGTCTTTTTTACCTATCTTCAATACATGCCACTTTCCTCCCCACTTCCCCCCCCCCCTTTTTTTAAGATTTTAAATACTCTCTACACCCAATGTGGGGCTCAAACTCATAATCCTGAGATCAAGAGTCATCATGTGCTCCACCAACTGAGCCAGCCACATGCTCCATGCCATTTTCTTTCTAATCCATTTTTTTCTTCATTTCTTTTTGCTTTTCAAAGTTTTCCTTGTATTTTCCTCATACTTTCTGCTTCTTTTATTGATTAAGTATAGTATTTATTTGCTTTAGTGTTTCTTCTATTTTAATCTTTCTCAAATGTTTTTGTTTCTAATTTTTTCCTTGGTTTTGCCACCTTATTTCTGAGTTTATCTAATTCTGATTGATAATGTATTTTCCTGTTTTATGTCACTTTGATAATGTCTTTAAGCTTATTTTGGAATAGTTATAGTTTTGATCTTACAGTCTGATTTTTTTTGTGTGTGTGGCACATTTTTATAGGTACAGTTTTGGGCAAAATTTCACTGTCTGGAGATTATTCTGTTTATTTGTTGTTGTTCTTATAATAACTTTACTGGGATTTGATCTTGATTTATTTTCTTATTTATTATGTGAAGTTGGTTTCACTGATTTTTTGAGAATAGCTTTTTCAACTTCATAGAACTCTTTCTTCTGTGTTTTGTGTAGTGTTCAAAAATGCAACTGCTTGAGATTTTCTGGCAGTATTCACCTCCACCACTTTGGTCTAGCTGTTCTCTTTCCTTGCCTCTGTGATCTCTGACAGTTAATTTTAATTTCACTCAGCAGATTCGTCTCACTGTTAAATGTTGTTTTCAGTATGTGTCTCTATCCTAGAAGGAACTCTGGTAGGTCAAAATTGTGAGCGTATAGGAGCTAAACTACTGATTCCTCCTTATGATTGGCCCTTGCCTTGTCCATATTAGGGAAGGTAGGGGGAAATGTGTCTTGGTTTCAGCTTCTTTTCTCAAATTGGCCTCCTGTGCTTTCTAGTGAATACCCGTTGGCTATTTTAAAGATTTCCTTTTCTCAGCCCAACACACGTCACCATATTGCTTCTTTCATCCTCCCATATAGAAAATGACATCATGTAGTCTTGTAGCAGTTGGAAGTCTTCCTTGCCTTCTTATATTTATATTTGGGGTTTTACCGGGTACTGTGTTACTTTGTTTTGTTATAAATCTATTCCATGGGCTTCTTGGTTTTGATTTCTAGTTGTTCTGTCCATTTTTATGTAGGGTTTTAGAGAGACTGGTAAACAATGCTGTCCCAAAGCCATTCTTCCAGAACTCTTTCAGTTATTTTTTAAACATTAGTTTAATATAGCTATTTTTATCCTCTTTCTTTGGAACAGAAAACTTCATGAATCCAATGTTTTATAATCATGAAACTGTGTTATTATAAAACTATTGTTCTTTAAAACATAGTATTGATTTCCCTCTCCTATTACCCCACGTATCTCTGGAAAACTCCAATTTTGGAAGTAATGGTAAGAGCAGAGTGCCTAGATTAATATGGATCTTATATCCTTACACAGGACACCTGGAGAGTAACTTTTTTTTTTTCCTTTCCAAATTGGATATCCAGTATACAGTGTTTTCTTTCAAATATCAATGATAATGTAAGATCAGGCAAATATATATTTATTTTTATTTATTTAATATATATATATTTTTATTGAAGTTCAATTTGCCAATGTATAATATAATACCCAGTGCTCATCTTGCCAAGTGGCTATATTATAGCTACACTAATACCATTTTAGTACTTATTACTGAATTTAACCAAGTTTTGGGGATACCCAGAAGTATCTAAAACCTCAAGCTAATTATTTTATACATATCACATTCCTTTTGGTAACCTCATTCTCTGTGTGTAGCATAAACTTATTTTAAGCATTTTCTTAGACAATTTCACAAGTAGATCTAATTAGACAATATTAGTTGTTTTCTTTACATGTAGAATTTTTCATTTCAACGTCATTATCTCTATAAAAAAGCATTATTGCTTGCTCAATAGGAGTGCAATATTTAACATATGCTTTTCATATCCCATGCTATTGAGTACCATCACTCTTGAGGTTTATATAATTCAAACAAAATCAGTTATACTTTTTAGTGTTTTGTTTGTTTCTTTCTAAAGTACCTTTTTCTTACACCTTCACAGTTCCTCCTAGTTTACTAATTGTGGTTTTCCATTTCTCTTAGATCTTAGCTATTTGCTATTTCTTTAAACCATATATTCTCTCTTTGATCAATACTGTGCTCAATATATACCATATCTAAATCACAATAACATTATAGATTGCAGTAGTAGGTCTTGCATTAATGTGGGTTTGTTGCAACATTTCTCAAATTAGTAGAGAAATTCTTTGGAAGTAGGTCTGATCCTTCAGATAAAGGCCAAAGACTTTTTAAACAATTTCCTAGTCTTCAAGGAATTTCTAGTCTCTAAAGCTCTACCTAAATGCAATTGATTGCAGAATAAAGTGTTCTAAATTAGGAAAAAGATTCCTCATTTCCCAAAGGGAAGATAATAGCAGCCTTTAGGAATTGGTCACAGGGGATTTTACCTTATGAGATGAAAACATCACACTGTGGCCTTGTATAGAAAATATGTGTAACACAAATATTATGGAATCACGTGCAAGACTCCTAGAAAGAAGCTATGGTGTTTTCTGTATGCTTAGTTCACACTTATTAATTCTTTACATTCATTTCTATATTCCATTCAAAGATATGTGAATCAATCCGGATATTAAGCTTTAAAAATATGTATAAATTGCATGAATGCCCAAAAGAACAATTCCTACATTTGTTTTGAATTTCAGAAAATATAAGCCTATGTCCTCAAAGTCCAAAAAAGTGGTTTTCTTTCTATAAGAGAAAATAACTTTCAACCCATTTAAGTCAATAAGTACACTTAATCCATGCATAAACTCTCAATTTCTTTAGATCTATAGTCTGTTTATTCCTTTAAGAATTTGATGAAGTTTTAATCAGTTTAGCTTCTCTGTAAACCTGGATTTCAGTTGTGTCTCTGTGGGAAATTACTTAAGGGTTGTTTAAAATTGCCATAAGAGTCTCATCACACTGCTGGTTTACACTTCCCTGCTATTTATAGTCACATGCTTTAAAAAAAAATTAACTACGGAACCCCTGCAGGACTTCTTATTTCTAAACAAGTCTCCAAGGAGCAATAAAATGTTATGTATTAGATACAAAATCCATTATGAATATTGTAAAAAAACAACACATTTTTGCATCTTCCATGGAACAAGTTCAGGCAAGACAGTGCTGTAAAATAAGCACATGCAGAATTTGACTGGGAAAAAATCTTTTTCCACATTTATATTTCAGTTATCTATTGCTGGGTAACAAAGCACTCAAAAATTTAGTGGCTTAACACAGGGGTGATTTGTTATTTCTCACAATGCTTTGGTTGATCAGCTGTGCAGTTCTCCTTCACATATCCTATCTGAGGCCTCTTGTGCAACCACACTCAGATGGGAGCTCAGTGAGGGCTGGGGCAACCAAGATGACCTCCTTCCCCCAAAATCTCTCTCCAGATAGACTCCCACATTTACTAATTGCATCGGAACTTCTTTATAGCATGGCAACTGACTTCCAAGGAGAACTTACTGAGACGGTAAGCTTCCATATGTGTTTCATTACACTTTCTGATCTCTCATTAGACCAACAAGTCTCTTGGCCAAGCCTAGGATCACGGTGGAAGGAGTTTACCCAGAGGAGTGAATGCCAGGGGTTATCATTCTTTGTGGGCCATAATGTAAGTCTACACTTTATGTGTGTGTTAAAAAAATTACCAAAATATGTTAGGATAATTAATTAGACAGAATATATATACTTATTATTTAGTTTTACTGAAATTTACATCCACTAAAAATTATATTTCTGTTTTTCTCTTAGTTTGGTAGCCAACGTTTCAATTTTTCTTTAGATTAAAAGTCCTGTAATACTGGAATTAAATTTTTTTAAAAGTCCTTTAAATGTATTTTTTTTTTATGAATTCTAAGTAGGGAGAAATATCTACCCTTTCTGTCTCTACTTCATATTCATATAAATAATGAATTTTTGTGATGATTACTATATTAAAGATGTGGCCAAAAAAAAAAAAAAAATGATGTGGCTGATAATTGTTTATACCGTGTACTGCAAAGAGTGCTGGATCTAAAGGGGCACAATTCTCATGATACAGAATTGTATTTTTTAAATGTTCATATATTTCAATATAAAATTATGCCTAGGCATGAGAAATTTATAAATTTATAACAAGAACTTCTCAGCAGATGGGAATGAACTCTCTTGCATCAATAAAAACAATACATTGAAATAATTTTATGAAATCAGAAAGTGTGGTTATTGTCAGTTTAGGATCATTGAAAGTGAGCTTAATAATCAAAATTCTAATATTGTTTAAGCCACATTGAAAATAAAATGCACAAGAAGCTACTTTCCTAACCATGTAGATCATTTGGTACATTAGTTACTGAATTATTTTGCTATTCACATTTGGAATTTATTTTGTTTTGATGTTTATTTACCAAAATAATATAGTTTACTTCCTATTTCAATGTACCAAAAGTTTCATTATGACACAAAATACAGTGGCTAATAGACATTTACCATGAACAATTTTAAAAACAAATTAAGGTTTCCATGTTGTTATATGTCAATTATACCATTATTGTTAATTTTTTACAGATTTTGTGATTATATGTATTCATTTTTTACATTTTAAAGTTTATTATATAGCAGTTAGAAAAACTTCTAAGTGTTAAAAACAACTTTGTTTAAAAAAGATTATCAATATTAGAATATATAAAATGGGAAAATAGGGAAAAATGCGAGAAAAATATTTAGTCATTGCATTCTGTTAGAAAATGAAAAAGTCGCCAGGAGAAACATAAAGAAGAATGTTTCGGTTCTATTTGTTTCAGTGGAAGGAAATCCTTGGGAAGCAGAATATGAACTTCACTTCTACTTTCAGGTCAGACTAGATTTGTTTTAAAAACATACATAGGAAAAAAACCTGGAGGAGTTAGTTTAATCAAATGAATTTTATGACAATTTAGATACTTTGCCCTATAGTTTGAATATTGTAACACTATGCATTGCTGTAGAAAAATTTCTGTCCTTTAAGACATTTTAACTTTCCACAGAAGAGTACAAATAGGGGGTTCTCTAAAACTTCTTTAGTTCACCAATCATTTGAAATGGTAGATGATAATTATTTATTCTAACTTTAATAATTTGGAGATATTTCTATATAATAAATTTATGTAAAGTTTATTAAATGAAGAAATATCAGAGGTTACAAAGTTTGGCAGCATCTGTCACATATCCATAGTAAGCACAAAGAAAATAAATGCTTAACATATCAACAATAACATATTAATCTAAAATTGAAATACAAATTTAAATTATGTATGACTAATGGTGCTGCGGAACAGAATGTATATGAAATTGAGAAAAATGTTGTTATACTAATGTCAAATGTACAGTATACATTATTCTAAGTTTTGGTGAGTTAGGTATATGAGATATATTAAATACAGAAACTAGTCCTGTAGAAAATGAGATATTCATTAAGTAACATTGAAACACTCATAAAATTTTATTTTATAAGTGGAGGTAAGAGGTAAAGCTTTTTAAAACAAGTTATTATTAAAAATGAATTGTTAAATACTCCAATCAAAATTTAAATTTTCTATTATCTTATGTTTAATAGATTTTATAATCTATACATAATAACTTTATGCTTATTTTAATTATTATTATAGAGAAATTAAGGAATTTCCAAAATCAAGTGTCATATTCATTCTTTTAGGTAGGTGAATTACAAAGTCTATTGAACTTTTATATGAATGTTTAGGTACCAATTGGGAAAGTGGAATATTGACATTTGGGATGATATTTATGAGAAAATGTAGAAGATGAATCAGAATCTACTGAATTCCCAACCACTGACTCTGAGATTGAAGGAGTCCTTCTTTCCATGTATAAGTCTATCCTTCACTGTTTAAAGACTCCAATACTCGTCTTAGAGAGTCACTTTGCAAGGAAAACCATGTCATCCTGTTGTCCACCCAATACTCCTTTTCCCCAGACATTTATCTTTAGTCCAAATCTATCTTATTATAAAATTATATTACCAAACTCCAGGAGGGAAAACAAACAATAAAAAATGAATTATAGAAGTAGCAAACTGTATCTAAAAATATGGTGAATATATATGGAGAAAATATGTCCTTAACAGATAAGTGAAAGAACAAAAGTTTAACTAAATTCAAGTTCTAAATATAGATGCAAGATATCCCAGACTCTCAACTCAATTTACTAGGCTAAGTAGCTGGGAGAAGTTGCAATTCCTTGCCTAATTGATTGATATCTGTATTTAATTATTATGGCCCATAATAAATGAAGGTAAGATATCAGAAATAATTTGTTATAATACACGGGAAGAAATATAAGATAGGGACACAGGAATATGGACTGATATTACCAGATGCAATTCAAATAATTTTTGTTCCTATACACCCTGGAAGGACACAGGAGATACTTCTATTACCAAGGGATTGAAAAATAAATCACTGAAGTGAGCACTTGTGTTTTGAAAAACCTTGCAGTGGGTGTTCTTGGTAGTCTGAGAATGCTAGTAGGGTATTGCAATTGAAATGGACTCAAAGTTCCAAAATATCTCTCTGACTGTTGTGATAGAGGCAAGGGAGCAGAACTATTCTAAAGTCAAGTTTGATATTATTACCTTGGGTAAAAGATACAACAATCAAAATGGGTTCATGAGCAGGAAGATTGGTTGCAGCTAAATATTCATGAAATGCCAGATAAGCAGCACACTAAAGTTAAGAAAGTTATTTAGGTAAAGAGAAGTCTGATATGAGTCCCAGGATATAGAGCCAATGCCAGTCATTCAATCTGACCAGAGTCAGTTCATACATAAAAACCCTTCAAGGAAATAAAGGTTTTTCTTTGAAGAGAAGCCATACAAACATTGTAAGTGCCACAGTGTAAATTTCCCTTCCAGTCTTTCCTAAATGTTTCTTCTTGGTATCATTCTCCAAGATAACTGTGCAATAGAAAAAGCAAAGCTTCAGACAATATAGAGGTTAACATGCACTGGCTCTGTGTTTGTTTATATTGTTTCCTGAGGAAATATGATATCACCTCCACTGATCAAAACAAGAAATAGAGTAGCCAAGAAATAAATGGAGAAGTTGGTTTTACCCAAATTTGCTTCAAAATAGGTCAGCATGAAGAAAATTTTCCTCAGTTCCAGACTATAATGGTAGAATAATTTCATTGGTAACTTGACCCCTAGCATAAGAACTATATTTTTTGCAATGAAATCTAAGTAGAAGGTTGTAGAATTCTCTTTCCCTGTCAAAGAAAGAAACAAAAACCAATACTACATCTCTGAAAGAATTATGAGGTTAACTACCATCATCAAAGACTTGAGAGAATCAAGGTTGGTGATTCTTATCAAATCTCCATTAACTTGCCAGTTTTGCAATTATTAAAGACAGATTGATATAACGCAACGACAATGAATTATTGAAACCTTAATCGGGTGGTGACTCCAATTACAGCTGCTCTTCTAGGTTTGGTCGTTTTTAGGAAAGCAAATCAGCTCAATCAATCGCTGGCGCTAGGAATGTGACTAACTGCTAACTGCTATTTTTCTGGAAGTCAATAAACAAGGAAAGGAAGTACTTTGTCCACCAAGCAAAACACTGTACTTTTTAACCTTCTTATGATATAGTTGAGTCAGCTTGCTGGTCCTGTGCCAAAATTGAGTCCACAGGGACTTTGATTTTTTTCACCACCTTAGAGTTCATTGTGCTAGTTCATGAGAAGAATGACATGGTAATGGTATCAGGTACCTGGTATCTACTGGTCAGATAAAAACATGTCAAAGAGTAGGAGGAGAAGCTCATGCAATTATGCAGGTACAGCAACACATTCCTTGATGCTAGGGGATATAATTTTATGTTATAGGCCTATTAGATAATATCAAATTATGTTGAATATGTGAGTGTTAATTTGATTTTAATAGCAATGCATTTCCTCAGTTGGCCAACATATAATGTCAAAGTACAAATGAAACTATACATTGTTTAATGTAAAAATAGACAAATATGTTTCACTTTTTGTGTAAGTGCTCTGCATGCATTTTCTGTCATTTATCTTGGCTTACAACTTTTCACCTACAGAATTAGAGGAGGTCTTCATGTATGCAGAACACTACCCTTTTGTTGCTTATTTTATTGGGATATCTTGTCAAATTTGATATTTTTATGAGTATTTTAATGTATCTTTTGATAAGCAGAAATAAATTATTAGTTTTAATGTTGTGGAAAATATCAGTTATTTCTCTTATAATTCAAGTTTTTGCATCTTGATTAGAAAATTCTTTCCTATTCTAACAAAGATTTTCTCAAATATCTTAAAATGTTTTGAGTTTTAAGTTTTGCTTTATTGATTAAACCCTAGCCTAGATTTGATTTGGAATGGGAGGTGAATCCAGAGTTAATATTATTTTTGGTTTTCATATTTTGCAGTTCTGTTTATTAATAGATGGTTAAGTAATAACAACTAGATAATAATCATGGGTAAAGTCTTCTGCAATCTCGTAAATGTGTGAAGCTTCACTTGTTAGTGATCTATTTATGCACCAATTCCACACCATGTGAAGTAATTCAGATTTGATATAAACTAAGACAGCGATAACTATCCTGTGTCAATACTCATTAGGGAACATCTTATAGGTTTTGTATTCTTCTATGTAAGTTTTAGTAAATGCTTACCAATTTCTAAGAAAAATTCTATATTTTTGTAAGTAAAACTTTTATTGAAGTATAAAATAGTAAAGGTGCACATAAGTCTGTTGATTGATAAATTTTCACAACATAAACATACTCATTGTGCCAATACCAATATATAGAAAAATATATTATCAGTACCCAGAAGACCCCACATGATCACTGTTAAAGATAGCATCACCCTGAATTCAGTTGTATAGATTAATTTTGCATATTTTTATATTCTCTATAGGATAGAATCATATAGCATATATACTTCTGTGCCTGATTTCCTTTGCTCAACATGGTTTTGGTGTTTTATTTCTAACTTTAACATTGCTATGAAATGTTCTATTATATGAATGTAGTACAATTTTAAAAATAATTTTACTGCTGATGGACATTGGGAGTGATTTGATATTTGGCCTATATAAATAAACCTTTTGTGAACACTATTGCACATTTACTTTGGTGAACCCATGTATGAAATTCTACGACTATGCAATTAATAGTGAAGTATGCTCCACTGTTTTTGTTAAATGGTTATAACAAGGATCCCTGAGTGGCTCAGTCAGTTGGGCATCTGACTCTTGGTTTCAGCTCAGGTCATGATCTTATGGGTCATGGGATCAGTGGGGAGTCTGCTTGAAGATTCTTTCCCTCTGCTCCTCCTTCAACTCTCTCTCTCTAAAATAAATAAATAAATATTTAAAATAATTTAAACTATTACTTAAAGAGAGAGAGAGAGAAAGAAAGTGGTTATAACGGTTTGTATCCTCACCAGTGGTGTTGAAAATACCAGTTGCTCTACATCATCACCAATACTTGGTATTGTCTATTGTCTCTATTTTAGCCACTCTGATGGTTATCTTACATGGTTTTATTTTGTATTTTTTTTTTGATAATTACTAAGAACGTTGTCTCAGAAATAAAATGAACATTTTAGTTTCCTTTCTGGTGAAGTGCTCATTAAAACTTTATATTTCTGTCGGGTTCTCTGTCTTTTTCTTACTGATATGTGAGGTATTTATGTGTTCTGGATAATCTTTCCTTATTAGATAAATGCATTAAAATAAACTATTCTCACATTAAATACCAGAATGCCTGAACTTACTTGAGCATCTCTCCGTTAGGGGCCAAATTTATTTTTGATATGGCCCATATTAATGTTTAAGGTTTATACAGTGATAATATTTTTGTTTAAGGTCAGGGATCAAAAGTGCTTTGTATTAATCAATGTAAGCTTGTGAGGACAATGCTTGGATCTGTCAACTTTTAAAATATTTTCACAGCTCTCTAAAAGTGTATTAATAGAAAATATTTGAAAGATAAATTCCCACTTGAATGTTTCATACTTGGGGAATTATCAGCCATATGCGAGTGTGCTTTTAACATAGAGAGACAGGGGAGAAAAGAATAATCTAAGAGGCCTGAACCCAGGCAATTGAATGGACCTGACAAAAAAAACAATAAAAATTAGTGTCCCTCTTCAAGAAATATTCATAAAAGAATAAGTCAGGAAACCCAAATGAGCCCATAGTGTAATCATTGAGACAAATCCATTGCCATCTATTTATATCCTAAGGATGAAAATCAAGATTGTGACATTAACATATTAGACCAGCAATAAAATCTTGGGGCAAAGGCAGTTTTTAAATTTCCTTTAGAGTATACATATCTAAATATATAAGACTTTTTTTTATTTATGAGTACTGTTTTTTTTCATGTTTTATTCAGTTAACAACATTTGAGTAGGCAAAGGAGAATTGAAAAAACTATATATATAATTACACAAGCTAGTTTTAAAGTAACTTTGCTCAAATTATCTTCTTGATCCAACCCTTACCTATATCATTGCATTTATTCCTCATTACACTTGCCTCAAATCTCTCAAATCATAACATGCTACCTAGGTTTCTATTAAAGGCAACCTGCTGTTTTGCACCTTCATAAACTGCTCATCTACTCCTCATTTGTGGGATCTCCTTGCTTCCTTTCCTATCCTAGCTAATCACAATATTTATTAAACTTTCTGAATCCCTTTATAACCAAAAAAGAAATGACCAGTGATTGTTTTGTGTTTTTGTTATACTCTATAGTACCTCAGTCGTATCACCTATCTTATTGTATGTGCTTATTTATATGACTTCTTCATTACTGGACTATAAGACCTTATTTTTTTTTTATTTTTTAAAATATTTTTAATTTTTTTTCAATTTATTTATTTATGATAGTCACAGAGAGAGAGGCAGAGACACAGGCAGAGGGAGAAGCAGGCTCCATGCACCGGGAGCCCGACGTGGGATTCCATCCCAGGTCTCCAGGATCGCGCCCTGGGCCAAAGGCAGGCGCCAAACCGCTGCGTCACCCAGGGATCCCTGGACTATAAGAGTTTAGAAAGGAAGTGTAGTCTGATGTATCTTTACAACTTTGATGTTTGGTATATAACAGGCATGTACTGGATTACTAATGTAACTTGGTTTCCAGCTCAAGCCAAAGCTATATTCTCTATAGGATTTAGATATTCCTAGACATGTCTCAACAACTGATTGGGGCACATCATGCAGGCGTCCAGTCTAATGTAGAAGAAAATGATTCCTGGCTTAGTACTTAAGGTGACACATGAAAGAATTGAAGAATGAGATTTATCCAAAAACTAAACTCCAGTTAGTGGATTATGTGTTGAATTTGCACCAAACAGTTCAGTTGTCTGGTCAGGCCCCAGGTTTTTGTATGACAGGAAGGAAAATAAGCTATAAGTACACTTCAATATTCTTCTACATTCTTCTACATGCAATACATACACTAGAATATACTACAAGACAGAGTACATGAATTGCATCCATTCATCTAAGAAGAGTATATAACTACCAACGTTAGTAGCTTAGCTTGGTGAAACATTGATATAAATGTGGAGGATCTGGTGCCAGAGCCTAAGTCGTTATCTGTAACAACAATAAAACAACTTTACAGGGGCTCTTGGCAACCACAGGTATCAATGACAAACCTCACTACAGGAATACAAAGTAAGAAGTGGAGAAGTATTAAAAAAAAAATAATAAAGCCAGGTTATGGTAATCTAGAGCCTGAAGTAAGAGCTGTATTAAAGAGCTGTGCTAATGTGTGCACACATCTAATATTTATTTGTTTTATGTTTTTATTATATTTGTATTTTTCCTCTGTCATCTGATTTAAAGTTAGGTTTTGTCATAGAGGAGAGGATGACAGAGTGACACTGTAAGGCCAGACCAGGAGAAAAGACCTTCACATCTTGATTCAGTCAGCTTTTATGCTTTCATTTCTTTGGCACAGGCCAATGGATCAGCTGGCTTGCATCCTCCTGTGTATTTCTCCATTGCCCAGTGGAACATTACTGCCTACTGCTTATGGCCCAAGACCTTGGTCAAAGTTCTTGGCTAATAGCCTGTTCCCGTGCAGTCATACCCTCTTCAATGAAGTCTGAAACTTAGCCTCAGTGGAAAATATTTCTAAGTTCATTCTTCCGTCTTTACTTCTTTCTTGTTGGCCTGATTTTTGCATCTGCTACGTCTTTATACCTTAGAGACTTTTACTCCTTTTAGTAATGAGCCAAATGTATAGTGTGCAGTTCTCCATATTAAATATTTTCAGTTCCAATGACTGCTATGATTTCTTCTCTCTGACTGAACCTTGATTGATACATTCATAAGTTTTGTTATTGTTGTTTAATTTTAGTAACTGTAAAGTTTAACTACAAAGTACAAAACAAAAAACAAAAACAAAACAAAATAAAATAAAATAAAAACAAAGTACAAAAAACAAAGTACATCAAAACGAATCCTTGTTATGAGCATTATTGGCTAGAATTAATCTAAGTCAAATTTCAATAGAAGTTTATATAAAGAAAATGTTAAGCGTAGAATGGTATAGAGGAAATATATAAATGTGACAAATTCATAAAGATTGTTTTGAAATGAGTGAACTTTAGCAAACCCTGGACTTTATTCATATTTTATAAGAATGTCATGCAAATGTTCATTTATTTAAAATTAATTTTCAGTTTGCCAATAAATTCCAATAAATCAATTTTTATGAAAAGCTCACTTTATACTAACTAAATTTATGAGAAACTACCTATAAAATATCATGTCTACTATTATTAACTGACATTTATAATTATTGTTATAAACTGAATGTTGCTTTGAGCTGAAAGTTATGGACTGAATGTAAGAGAATAAATTTGTGTTGTTTAAGCTACTCAGTCTATGGTATATAGTTATGGCAATCCTAGCAGACTAAGGAAACTGTTCATGATATGCTCCCTCATAAATAGTTTTTATAACAGTTTACAATAATCTTGAGAAATAGCCATTAAGTTCATCTCTTACATGGGAGGAACCTGAAGCTCACATAAATACAAAACCTACTTGTATCATGGTGTGGGCCTTACCTTCATGTTCCCCTTGGAAGAGAAACACAGGAGATTTCCTATGCAGAATAAACTGGCAGTAGTAGCATCAAGTTTCTGGAGGGCAAGTTTTGAATAAAATTGGCTCTCAACAAGAATAAGATGCCAATTAATTACCACACATTTGAAAGTGGATTTTCAGGTTTATTGGTAGCTTAGTGATGGTCATGAATAAATCAGAATTTAGGGCCAGGAAGTAGGTTACCTCACTTCTCCAGAACCATGAGAGCTAAGACCATGCATTCTAGTTTTTAGTTTGGAAAATATATTAAAAACAAAAGTAAAAAGATATTAGGAAAGAGGAAATGTATTATCAATACTACTCATTTAAAAAACTTTTAAAACCGTATTTGAATGTACTAAATTTTGGTAGCATATCATTGGATTATGGCTAACCATTATTTTATTATTTAGTAATCCTGTGTTGTTGTGATCATTAAATTAACATTTGTTGGGATCCCTGGGTGGCTCAGCAGTTTAGCATCTGCCTTCAGCCCAGGGCGTGATCCTGGAGACCTGGGATCCAGTCCCACATTGGGCTCCCTGCATGGAGCCTGCTTCCTCCTCTGCTTGTGTCTCTGCGCTCTCTCTCTCTCTCTCTCTCTCTCTCTCTGTGCCTCTTATGAATAAATAAATAAATTCTTTAAAAAAATTAACATTTGTTAAGTAGAGTTCTGAGTGTGGGGTGGTTAGCCCTGGTTCAACAAAAGAACACAGGAAGTTGAAATAGAGAAGGTGTTGGAGGAGGTACGTGGCAGCTCTCCAAAGCCCACTTGAGGAGGTGAAGGCAGGATGAAGGCTGAGACAGAGCAGGACCTGGACCATATGCCTTTAGTAGGGTCCACTGGTAGAGTGCTTTGGGGTTCTCAGGCAAATTCTATCTTGGTCAATTCAAACCAAAAAGAGCAGGGATTTGGTAAGCTATGGGAGGGTCTTATCTAAGAAGGGAACAAGGGGAAGGCCCTAGGAGCAAGGGGAGAATGTTATGACAGCAGTGGTTAAGGGAGTGATATCAGGAACTTATATTTACTAATGACTCTGTGAACTGTTATCTGGAGCATGAGCTCATGATGGGAGCTTATGTCCAGTCAAGGCCCAGCAGGCTGCTTGGCCACACAAAATGAATGCCAGGACCTCAGTATTACATAGTATTTCAGCTATTCTGTAGTATCTCAGCTTATACATATGTGTATTCTATTAGATATTGCACTGGGTAATAATATTTTAAAAGAATTACACTTGGAATTCAAAATTAGCAAACAGAGCTAGATCTTAAATATTATCCTCATAGAGATTAGTGATAGAATAAAACGAGAACTAAAGCCTGTTATGTAAGCTAACAATAGGAAAGAAGATAGCAAAAGTGCTCATTTAATAAGATTAAAACTTATTTTGTCCACTGAGTCCCAGAATCATACTTTAAAAATTATTGCAAAGTATAGTTTTTATGCTAAAAATTCAATATGGAATATTATATCAATATCATATGTGATATATATGTCTTGAATAAAATTCAAAGGTGGAACCAACTTAGATTTTGAAAATGATATGAATTAAATGTTACATAATGTTTTTAAGCTTGCTTTTCATTAAGTCTGTAGGAAATACTGTACTCTATCAATCAATATTTGGACAGCACATTTATTGGGCTTCTAACACCCCTTCAGAAGACAATATGACAAAGGAATTGTTATACAGAAAAAGTTAAATTGTTGATATAAAAGAAAGTCTAGGCATGTGTCCAAAAGTCCATATCTGAGAATAAAGTGAGGAGAAGAGGTGGGATCTTGTTCTAGAGCCAGTATTGGCAGAGTAATCCAGTCTACCAAGCCAGTGACTCACTGTGGGGTTCTGCTATCTACACAAGAATCAGGAAGCATTACTCACTCAGGGGATCTCCTGAGCTCCACTTCATCCTCGTGTATCCAACCTCAGAGCTGGAGCAAAGAATCTATGCCTTGTCTTGACACCTGCTTCCACATCCTTTGGGTTTGTTCACCCCAAGGCATATTCTAGGCTCTCTCTCTTTCTCTCTCTCTCTTTTTAAGATTTTATTTATTTATTCATGAGAGACACAGAGAAAGAGGCAGAGACATAGACAGAGGGAGAAGCAGGCTCCATGCAGGGAGCCCGATGCGGAACTCGATCCCAGGACCCCGGGATCACGACCTGAGACAAAGGGAGATGCTCAACCGCTGAGCTACCCACGTGCCCCCAGGCTCTTTACATGTATCCTATCATTAAACTCACAAGATAATCCTATTTTATAGTATTCTTCCATTTTATAAAGATGGAATTCAAGGCTTACGGTACTCATCCAAGGTCACAAAGAAAGTAAATTCAGAATTCCAAAACCCATTCTCTATCTTTTATAAAAGAGCAGCTAGGGGTATACTAGTAAATTTTCACAGTGCCAAATACACGCATGCGTGCGCACACACACATTTACCTGTATTTTTTCTGCTTGAGAATCTGTAAGACTGTTTCGGATGTTCCTATAAGTCATCTTTACAGAATCTTAAGCTACATAAGCCCTGAGTATAATCATTAAATAAGGGACTTTTCTTATAAAATCTTCAGCCTCTTTATTTTATTTATTTATTTTTTTTAATTTTTATTTATTTATGATAGTCACACAGAGAGAGAGAGAGAGAGAGAGAGGGCAGAGACATAGGCAGAGGGAGAAGCAGGCTCCATGCACCGGGAGCCCGACGTGGGATTCGATTCCGGGTCTCCAGGATCGCGCCCTGGGCCAAAGGCAGGCGCTAAACCGCTGCGCCACCCAGGGATCCCTATTTTATTTATTTATTTTTAATTTAATTATGATTTGCCAACACCCAGTGCTCATCTCATCACGTGCCCTCCTTAATATGATGGGGTAACTAGGTGATGGGCATTAAGGAGGGCAGGTGATGGAAAGTCCCTAGCTTCTAATTTTCCTATCCATTAGTGATCCCTGCTTTACAACTAAACAACTTGCATTGTGGCTTAGTTCTTGTCCTTTTCTTTTTGTCCAACTATATTCTCATTTCAAGAAATAAAAATCAATATTAGACAATACAAATGACTGATACAAGCTACAATCTTTGTGAAACATATTTGCATTTAAAAGCTTTAAAACCACAAGATAGAGAAATTGTAGGGGAATCCTTCACTAAGCTTTGAATAGAAAACATATTTTGGGATGGGATGTAACAGTCCCCTCAAGAAGGTCAGAACTGAAATAATTCAAAAAAGGTTAGTAGTCAAGTTTAAATTAAAACAAATAACTAAAAGTGGGCTACCTCTTTGAGTACTTTAACCTTTCCCTTTGGGAAGGATGCCAGTCAGTTTAAGAATATTTAAAATCCTAAATATGTAGCTGATTTAAAAATTGATGTAAATAAGATCACCAAAATAATAACTGAACTGAGTACCCTAGGAATATATTAATAGGTTTTCTTCATATTTGTGTCTCTTAAGTGAATCCAATTTTAGCATCTGCATTATTTTACTATTTGGAAAATAGTATAGTCTCTCTAATAACCATATAATACAATCCTGCCAGATTTACATAATAGACCATAAGAGAAAAAAATAACATGAGTCAAGTAGACAGTTTTAAATATCAAATGCAAGCAAAATCTTAAGACTATTCAATATCCTTGAAATTATTCTGTCAATCTTAAAGATGTTAGAGGTCAAGGTTATGAGTATAGACAATCCAAAGCAGCATGCCAGTGTGCCACATACAAACTCAAATTACCATTGGTAATACAAAGTAATCTTTAATATCTGAATTGAAAGAATGATTAGATTCAAACATTAAATATGACTAAAGGGGCAGCCCAGGTGGCTCAGCAGTTTAGCGCCGCCTTCAGCCCAGGGCGTGATTCTGGAGACCCTGGATGGAGTCCCACGTCTGGCTCCCTGCAGGGATCCTGCTCCTCCCTCTGCCTGTGTTTCTGCCTCTCTCTCTCTGTCTGTCTCTAATAAACAAAAAATAAATAAAATCTTAAAATTACATATATGACTAAAGGGGCAGAGACACAATATTGTAAGGATAAATACATGTTATTGTTGGTTATGAAAATTTAGAATGTATATTGTTGGTTACGAAAATTTAGAATGTATGAATATGTTGAATTAATTTTCCTTGCAATTTATAATTAAATTAATGGTGTGTCTTAAAACTGATGATGGTTTGGAGACAAAGAAATACAGGAGCTCTACCTTTCTTTTTTTTTTTTTTCTTTTTCTTTTTTTTTTTTTTAGCTCTACCTTTTTGTTAGCAACTTTCATTCAGTTCTTGGGTTGTTTCTCTAAAGTTAAATAATTCCCGCAGCACAATTTCCATTAATTGGACTAGATGGACTTTTACTATATTTCAGTGGAGTCCAATACTTTTAAGAAGCAACCCCAAAGAAGTATCATTTGTTGGCCACTTTTATCTTGTTTATATTGGCTACATTTTATTCCAGCTGACTGACTTTCTATTGGCCACGATAGCTAATTCTATAGCTCTTAATTGGCAAAATCTTGTCTGTATATGTACATTATCTTCTAATTCAAAAATTAATGTTAGGTAGCCAAAATGGTATTTGTGACTTCCTTACATGTCAAAAAGGAGTAGCTTTTAAAATTAAACAGAGTAGGGGCACCTGGGTCGCTCAGTTGGTTAAGCATCTGCCTTTGGCTCAGGTCATGATCTTGGGGTCCTGGGATTGAGCCCCACGTCGGGCTCCCTGCTCAGCGGGGAGTCTGCTTCTCCCTCTCATCTGCCTCTCCCTCTCCATCTGCCTCTCCCCCAGTTCATGCTCTCTATCAGATAAATAAATAAAATCTTTAAAAAAATAAACAAATGAAACAGAGTAGCCTCACACTATGCGGGACCCCCCAGTAGAATTTTCTGATGACATATTAATGATCCCCTTATCCCTTCTAACTTCCAGTTTTTGGAAATCACACACAGAATATTTCTCAATCCAATCATTCACGGCAATGACTGCAAAGAAAAGATTATAGGAATACTGCTATATGCTGTCTAACCAGTAATTAAATCTCTGTTAAAAATGAGTAGTGCATTTTTAATAGTTTTACCGGTTTCATGAACAACATATGTTCTTTTAAGCAAGAGCTCATCTTTCATCAACACCTAAATTCACACCAAAGCTCAGTGGCTTTTTTCAGTTGGACGCCTGCACATTATATCATCCATCATGCTGGCACAGCAACAGTAGTGGAACAGAGGCATTAACCTGTCACAGTGTAATTCAGGAAGGAATGTGGTTTTCAAAGGAGCCTCAGCTTGGTTACCAGATCACAGCTATTGAGTGTGGGGGTTTATGTAACCATGTACACAAATATATCCCTAAGAGGGCCTTAAAATTCACATTGACAAAAAAAAAATATTCAGACTACTGGAAAAACAGCTTGGAGCACAGATGAATGTTTAAGTAACTTAAACTTTTACTGACAAAGCTCATTCCTTATTCTGTAATCTATTCTTTTCTTGCTTAGCACGTTTCTATGCACATGAGAGCCCTGGGCTAATTTCTACAGTTTATATGCAGACAAGGAAAATAGCCTCACAGATGAGTAATAACAGCTCAACAGACAAAGGCAGCCTGAGGTGTGCATGCAAAGGGGAAAATCATCCTCGGGACATGCCATAACAATATCCATTATTGCAGCCCAGGTATGGGGCACTTTTGTTCTAGAACAATCTGAATGTGTAGTGAACTGTAGAAGGGTATCAGGTGAAACCAGTTTTAATTATCAGCACAATTACCAGTAGAGAGTGCTGAGTACTACTACTTTCTGGGGCCAATAAATTGATCCATGAAACAACTGCTTTGTTAGAATCCTGGCCCTACTGCTTCCTAATTAATATGGCTTGGACAATTCACTTAGGCTATCTATGCCTTTGTTTCCCCCTCATTAAATTAGGAATAACATCAGAACCTACTTCACAGAGCTATGGAAGGGATTATGCAGTTTTCTTTCTTGGGCATAAGGGAAACAGTCCACTTAGCTAAAAATCCAAATGGGAAGAAAAATGATTTCACCAGGGTATTTTGTGTAATAGTAATAGTATTTTCCTCTAGGTCACTGGGGAGGTGTTTAGGGTTGAATTTCGTCCCCCAAAAGGTACATTGAAATCCAAACCCTGAGCACCTCAACATGTGATCTTTTTTGGAAATAGTATCTTTTTAGGTATAATGAGTCAAAATGTGGTCATACTGAGGTAGGGCAAACTTTAATTCAATGTGACTTGGTGTGTCCTTATAAGGAAAGGAGAAGAGACACAGAAGGAAGGAAGAAGACCCCATGAAGGTGGGGTCAGAGCTTGGAAGTACACTGTCATAAGGTAAGGAATGCCTGGAGCTATTGGATGCTGGAAGAGGCGGGAAAGGTTCTCCTCTAGAGGCTTCAGAGGGAGCAAGGCTCTGCCAACACCTCAAGTTTGAACTTTAAGCCTCTAGAACTGTGAGACAATACATTTCTGTTGTGAAAAACCACCCGGTTTGTGGCACGTTGTTATAACAGTCCTAAGAAATGAATACAGGAATTTTGCCATTGTTTGCTAGAACTTTCTTTCTTTTTTAAAGATTTTATTTACTTATTCATGAGAGACAGAGAGAGAGGCAGAGATACAGGCAGAGGGAGAAGCAGGCAAAGGCAGATGCTCAACCACTGAGCCACCCAGGTGCCCTGCTAGAAGTTTCAAGTTATTTAAACCATCCTACAGCAATGAGAAGGTCACAACAGCAATTAATTATTTATCAGGTCTATGAGTGCTCTCTTCTCACATGATGATGGAATCATTTTGCTGGTATTCAATCATTCTAAGTTTTCTACATCTTCCTGAAACATGTTCTGTTTTCCCAGAATACCATACAATTAACGGAGACATCAAAATGTATTAGCATAGAATTTTCCATAGTGGTCTCTTAATTACATAGTGGTCTCTTCTCTCTTCCATTTATGGAAGGCTGTGGCCTTTTTCATTCATAATTGCATATCATTTTACTTTTTTTCTTTTAATTTTTTAGTAGTAGTTCTTTTAAAAAATATTAAATTACAGTTAAAAGAATAATATAAAATTCACTATAGTTAATCATTAGCCAGGATACAGTTCAGTGTGGTATATATATTTTTTCTTATATATAAATATATATAATTTTATAGAAAGTACTTAATTTTGAAATGTATTTGAAAATGATGAAAAACGAGGTCTAGAACTAAAGAGAAAATGACTGCATTTGATTAAAAAAAAAAGAAATCTAGAGTTACAAGACTTAGATGAAATGGCATTGATTGAGAGAACTCTTATTTGTTTATTTTATTTTATCCCCAAGAATATAACAGCCTTCATCTCTGCTACTGTGGTATTTTTTGGTGGTATTTTTCTTTGAAAATTGCTTTTGGCAAATAAATATATTTATATGATATATGCTGCTCTAGACTAATAGGACAAGTTTAATAATGGCAACCACAGATTTTTGCTCTAACAATAATCAGAACCATGAATATACAAATGATTCACTTAAGTAATGTATAAATAATCTTCTGAAATTAAGTGACACTAAGCAGGCACCTGCGTGGCTCAGTTGGTTAAGCATCTGCCTTCAGCTCAGGTCATGATCCTGGGGTCCTGGGATGGAGCCCTGAATTGGTCCCCCTGCTTAGCAGGGAGATGGCTTCTCCCTCTGGTCCTCCCCCACGCTCATGTTTGCACTCTTGCTCTCTCTCTCTCTCTCTCTGAAATAATTTTTTTTTAAATCTTAAAAAAATTCAATAACACTGAGTAATCAATCCCTCCCTTCTTTGCCTAAGATTAGTTTTTTTTTCATTTTTTAACAGATTTATTGACAAATGGTTGACATACAATAAACAGCACATGACTTGTACAGTTTGATAAAGCCACGACCTACGTATACAAATGTGAAACTGTCAAGACAATGAACATATATATAATCTCAAAAGTTTATTTATCCTTGATGATTCCTCCCTCCTACACCTCCCTAAGTCTCCTCACTCTGGGAATATACCAAACTGCCTCACATCACCTTTGAATAGCTTAATTTTCTAAGATCATATCTAAATGGAATTATAGTATATAAGCTTCATGTTTTGTTTTGTTTCTTTCACCAACCATCATTATTTTAAGATTCATCCAAGATATTCCATGTTTCAGTTGTTTTTCCTTCTGATTTCTGGGTAATATTTCATTTCATAGGTAGACTACAATCTGTTTTCCTATTCCTTTTTAAATGACCCTTTGGGTTAATCCTTGTTTTTCTGGAAAGTAAAAATAAAGCCACGTTTATTGATGAAGATTCATTATGGACAAAACTTTCATTTCTTTTGAGCAAATACCTTCTAGTGGAATAAGTAAAAAATGGTAGATACTGCTGAACTGGTTTTCAAAGTGTTGGTGTATTTTACTCTTCTGCCACCAGAATAGAAGAGTTCTAGTTTGCACCACATCCTTGCCAGAACCAAGTAGAGTGTTTTTCTTCAGATTTTAGATTATCTACTGGTTGTATAGATGTGTCACCCTGTGCCTTTACCTGTATTCCCCATATATTGAATGATATCCATTTTCTTTCCAGAGGCTCATTTGCCATCATTGTATCATCCCTAGTGAATTTTTTTTTCGAATCTTTGTCAATGCCTTGTTGAATTTCTTAAAATTATTATTAGGTGTGAGAGTTCCTTACATATTATTGGGACAAGCCCTTTAACATATATGATATTTACAAATATTTTTTTCAACAAATATTTGTCTTATGTTCATAACCACGTCTTTCAAAGAACAGAAGTTCTTAATTTTGTTGAAGCTGTTAATTATTTTTTCCTCATATTTTTCCTCATGGTTGTGGTGTTTTGTTTAAGAAATCTTAGTCTAAAGCAGGGTCACAAAGATCTTTTCCTAGGTATTCTCTAGATGTTCTATTTTAGTTTTTTACATTTAGGCCTAGGATTCATTTTGATTTAATTTTGGTATACAAAATTGGACTGAAGTTTCATTTTGCTAATAATACTGATTGATGCAGTATATTTTGTTGGGAAATACTATCCTTTACTCATTGAATTATATGTGCACCATTGTTGAAGATCAACTAGCGGTGTGTGTGTGTGTGTGTGTGTGTGCGCGCGCGTATGAGTCTGGACTTTCTATTTGGTTTTGTTGGTATATTTGTATATCTTGATGCCAATAACAAATTTGTTTGATTATCGTATCCTTATAATAAATGTGAAGGCAGATAATATAAGTCTTCTAACTTTATTTTTCTATTTCAAAGTTGTTCTGCCTATTATAACTTTTTCCTTTTCTTTTTTTTTTTTAAAGATTTTATTTATTTATTCATGATAGTCACACAGAAAGAGAGAGAGAGAGAGAGAGAGAGAGGCAAAGACACAGGCAGAGGGAGAAGCAGGCTCCATACAGGGAGCCCGACGTGAGATTTGATCCCGGGTCTCCAGGATTGCACCCTGGGCCAAAGGCAGGCGCTAAACCACTGCGCCACCCAGGGATCCCAACTTTTTCCTTTTCATATGAAATTTAGGATTAGCTTGGCAGTTTCTACAAAAAAACTAAAATCCTGATTTTGATTGCAATTATAGATCAGTTTGTGGAGAATTAAGATCTTGACAATATTGGCACTTTTGATCCATAAGTATATTTTTCCATTTATTTAAAGATTCTTTAATTTCTCTTAAAATGTTTTATAATATTAATGTATGAGTCTTTCAAGTCACTCATTAGATTTAGCCCTGTGTTTCATATTTTTGCACTACTTAAGTATTTTTTTCAATTTCTGATTGTGCCCTTGCTAGATATAAAAATAAAATTGAGTTTTTGTATCATTCAAACTTGCTAAGCTCACTAGTTTTAGTACATTTTTGGAGATTAAATAATTTTTATGTAAGTAAATTATACAATCTGGAAATAGCAACAGTTTTCATTCTTTATTTCCAAAGTGAGTATCTTTTATTTCTTTTTCCTTCCTACTTATACCCATTCAAACCTCCAGTTAAGTGGGAAATAAAAGTGGTAAAAGTTGATATCTTTGACTTTTTATTAATATTATTTGGAAAGTATTCAGTTGTCTTTAATTGGATCATTAGCTGTAGGTTTCCATAATGCCTTTAATTAATAGAAGGAAACTTTTTTCTATTCCTACTTAGTCAAAAGGCTTTGTCATGAATAACTTTCTTGGGTCAAATGTCTTTTATACAGCTGTTGAAGTGGTTATGCATTTACATTTTTTCTGTGTATGGAAGATTACATTGTTTGAGTTTTAAATATTAAAGCAACCTTGATTCTTGGCATAAACCCAATGTGGTCATGATTAATGATTTTTTTAATATACGTTGGATTCAATTTACTAAATTAAAAAAAATAGTTTGGCAACAATGTTTAAGAGACATATTGCTCTGCAGTTTTCTTTTAATGACTTTTTCTGGTTTGAGTAGTAGAGTAATGCAGACTTCATAAAATGAATTGGAAAATATTCCCTCCTCTTCGATTTCCTGAAAGAGTTCGTGTAGCATAACTTCTTCCACGAAAGTTTGCTAGGATTCACAAGGGAAAGCACCTGAGTATGAATTTTTCCTTGTGGAAAGGTTCCTAACTAAATTCTATTATACTATTTATTTATTCACATTAGTGACAATGTTTCATAATTCATTACTGTTATTTCCTGAATGAGCTGGACAGTTTGTATCTTTTATAGAACATATTCACTAAACCCAAATTGTCAAGTTTGACAGAATGGTTTTAATAGAATTACCTTATTATTCTTTTAATACTGGTGATTATCTAGTGATATCTTCTCTCTCATTTCTGATATTGGTGATTTGTATCTTCTTCTTTAATCTATAGCAATACAATTACATTGTAATCAGAGAACATGCTTATATAATTTAAATTCTTTTATGTATATTGAAACTGTGGATATCCCAGAATATGATTTCCTTGGTAAATAATCCATATACATTTGATAACTATGTGTATTCTGGTGGTGTTAGTATTAATGTATTATACATGGGAATTAGGTCAAGCTGGTTGGTAGAGTCTAAAAGAACTCTGTATACCTATTGATTTCCTGTCTACCTGCTTTATCAATTATTGACAAGGGTTGCTGAAATTTTCAATTATAACAGTCAATTTATATCTTCTTGCAATTTTAACTAGCCATATTCCCTTCTCCAGTCTTCCACATCCATCTTTACCAGTTTCTCTTTTTACAGCTTTTCATGATTCTTTATTACTTTTCCCTTGAGTTATTTCCTTGGTTTATACTTGTAATTAGTAAGGAAGCTCAGAGAGAAACAGGCCTATGCACCTTTTTGACTGGAATTCAGAATCAACTTTTAAAGTGAGTTCAGGTTAAGCAGAACACAAAAGCCCATCTCTTACAGAACGATATTTGAGGAATGATTATTTCCATTACTCCTTGCAGTAATGGAGCAGAATAGAACAACATATGTTAAGAGTCAGATACATAAGAGAAAGTTAAAAAGGAATAATGGAAGCATTGCTACTTCACGTCATTGAACTTCCTGTGTGTGGGAAGGTGTGAAGTAGCAATGTATGTCAGAAAGGTAATTTACCTAATAGTGATCCTTGTAATAGAACCTTGGAACTCCTCAACCCCACCCCATGAAGGAAGCATGAATTTCTTGGCTTTAGTACAATTTCTCAAATTGGGAAAGGACAATATACAACTCAGATAAATTTTCAGGACAGATAAATTTTAAAGTAAGGAAGTGCATTTGTTCCATGAAGACAGTTTGCCAGAATCCTCTTCTTAGTGGAGATGAAAAAGTAAAACAAAATTTGTTTTTGTTTTGTTTTTATACCACTTTGGTCAGTTTTCGGGAAACTGAGTTGTTCTCTTTGTCAAAATAAGGCTAACTGTGTACTCCCAGAGTATCTTCAAATATTGACATTTCTCCCCCTGAACTCTGGGCCCTTTCTCCTGGGACGACTAGTTCAAACCCTAAGAAATCCCAGGCCAAATCTCCATTAACTGCTGGTTGTAATCAAGCCTTTGCTATTTGGTATGAAAAGTGACCCCACAGTTAATCCCTTCGAGCATTCTTTATTTATTCACGGTTAACTAAAAACAGAACTTTTGTTAGCACTGTGATTTGGGTGCCAGAACAAACAGAAAATTCAGGTATATTTTTGTTCTGCAGCTGTAAATAAATTAGTAAAACAAAGTAATCAAATGAAGCTGATGAACATGACCTTAAACCAATGGAAAATTGTGGCATTAAAATCAATATTTCAAAATTGCTGTAAATCTAGAAATAATGACCATTGGAATATCAGAAAATTAACATTTAGTTGTTGAAGGCCAGATGCAGATGCAAATTGAGAAAAATCAGAACACTGTTCTTTCATGTTAGGAATTTTTTTTTTTTTGAAGTAGTTGTGCTTAGATAAAGTAAATAACTAAATGATGAGCTCCCTTCTTTGGAATCTTTCCAAGTACACTCCAAAGTACTTCTTATTCAAACATAGTATGTTATGTGGCAAGACATCTATTCAAAGCTGGCATCAGAGAAAATGATGTATGAATAAGTATGCTAATTCATAAGCCACCCTCTCTGATCTTGACGTGACAGTGAGCCGTTGGCTCGGTGAATAGAACAATATATTTGGTGTTTTAACACCTAATTTCCTGAATTAGAGTGAATAGCAGGAGGAAAAATTAAGAACGTTCTTATGTTTCTACATGGTAGCTCCCAGTTGTGAAGTTTTTCTTTCAAGGGTCCTAGCAGTGAGGCATCAGATGAGAGAGGCTATTGTTATTAAATAGAAATACGCTGAGAAGCTCATTTGAGTAGTGTAAAATATCAAGACTTCTGCTGGAATAGTTAATGCAGTCCTGCATTACCAGACTTTTAGTATCCCATTATGACTATATCTATCATGCAATGCACTGTTCATGTAAGCCACTGTTTTCAAATTGAAAAAAAAAGAAAAAGTTGAGTCATCCATAAGCTCTGTGTGTGTATTAGTTATTTTTAAACAGAGATATAATTAAAAGTACACTATATACAATTTTATTATTCTCTATGTGAAGAATTTTATTATTGTCTCTATGTGGAAAACAGACTCTAAGTTGATCCACATTAATTTTCACCACCCAATTCTGTGTAATCACCTCCCTTTGTGTGGAGAACCTTTGAGTTGCATTCAACTATAGAATATAGCAAAGATGAAGGAATGTCATCCCATCATTATATTACTACACATATAATCCATCTTCCTAGCCAACTCACATTCTCTCCTTTTTTCCTCTGTTGGCTTTAAAAAAGTAAGATTTCATGAAGTAGCTCCTATATGTAGATGCCCATGTGGCATCAAAGTTAAAGGAATCTCTAAGTCTTGACAGTGATCTCCAGAACAAAACTGAGACCCTTAGTCCTGCAACCATAAGGAAATGAATTCTGTCAACAACTAGGGAGCTTGGAAACATTTTTGCTCAGTTGAGCCTCTGATGACGTTGCAGCCCAGATGCCAGCTGAATTGCTACCATTCTCCCTTATTTTCTTATTTTTTGTTTTTCTATTTCTTGAACATGTTAATCACAATTATTTAAAAGTTATTTTAGGATAAATCTCATATCTGGATTGCTTAGTCTTTGTATTTGTTTTCTTGGCTTTTATGTCAGATGATCCTATACCTTGGAATGTGTGTTAACCTTTTAAAAATGTAGAATATTGTTTATAAAACAAATAAAATATCATAGAGAATCCAGATGATGTCATCCTTTAAGAAACAGTTCAGCATTTCTTCTAGTAGGTAGAGAGATGGGAACCTGATTACTTTAACCTAAGCATGGGCTGATCTGAGTCAAGCCTCAGTTAAAGTATCAGAAAATTCACTCTTACCTTCTGTTAGAATCTGCTCCTAGGATGGAGCCCTCTATAGCTTTGGAAAGAACCATGGTCCATCCTTGTAGTCACCAGGAATCTTTCCCCCATGAAGACGTTAGCATAATTATCTTCTATGCTTTCTGAGAACTCTCTTCTGCTTCGAAATGCTTTCTGCTGTGTTTTAGACACTTGCTTCATTTGGCTTCAAAATTCAAATACATTTTGATGGGAAAAGCAGACACAGATTTTAGGGCTTTCAAATTTCTAACTCTGTATGTCCAGCACCCCTTACGCAATATTAAAAGCACTAACGATTTCCTTGTCATTCCAGGAATGGCCTTTGTTTGTATATATTCTGGATTTGAGAACGAACCCTTGGTTCTCACCATTCTGTCATGTGTGCAGAAATGGAAAATTTTCCTAGGGAAACGTGTCTACACAGTGACAACTTAATCTTCATGTTCTTTCCTCTCCACACTCTTGGCCCATTCTTTCTTTATGTTTTAGAATCTCTCTAATGCATTTAAACAGATTAGTATTTTCCCATCTTTTTCTAGTTATTCTAAGTGGACACATTAGTCTGCTCTAGGCTACTCCAAACTGCCTAAAAATAAAAGTACTTTCACATTTATATTCATTTCCTAATATATAGATGAGAGTGAGAGAGAGACATACAGACAAAGATTTTTCTTGCAGACATGAAATAATGGGATTATTTTCTTATGTGTTTTGTGCTGGTACTTCATATTTACTTGCAAATTATTCAACGAATTTATGACATGCTTACAAATCATTTTTCAAAACACTGAAGTGTGTTTTCAACTTTTTTAATTTCTATTTATATTCCTAAGGAACATTTGCACAGCATGACATCATAGAGATTTTTGATACTTTCTTACTAGTTTTCTTAAGAGATATTTTGCTATATTGTTTTAATTTTCTGTTTTTTTCTTATGATTTGGATATTTCTTATACTTTTTATTCTACTAGTAATTGTATATTCATATATATGTTTTTTGATGTCTAAAATAAAATACTAAAACTAAGAATAAATAGATTAATTTTAAAATACTAGTATAAAATAGTTCATTTTCCTTTTTGTTTTTCTTAGGAAACACTGTGACTTGAATGCAGATTATTATAATAAATTTGTTTTTAAAAATGTTGTGCCTTACCTTAAATAAGTGATACATCTTAACATATGTTCTATTTATGATCACATTACAGAGAATAACTTAAATATTGACTCTGAAGTATTACTGTTTTTTGATTATTCCCTACCATTTCTTTTAATCTTCACATTTCTCACTTCTTTATATGATTTCTTTCTCAAAATGCTAGAATACTTATCTGACATATTTATTGATCAGCAATGTAATACTTTTTGCTCCTTGTATTAACTTCTTTCAGAAGTACATATTAGCCTGGCTGAATATATAAATTTTTTTACATATTTGAGGGGGTTGGGGAAGAACTGCTGTAGATATATGGTTTTGTAGTGTTCTCTAACCACCACTCACCACCTTGATCCCCTGAACACTTGAAAGGCATATTACTTTCTCTGAAATGATAATAGTGTTACAAAACAGCAATGGTTTCTAATGCTAACTATCCACCTATGGGAGAATTCATTAGATATCATGAGGAATTTGAGATTAGTAAAATTTCCTGGAAGTTTCACCTTTGTCTTCTCTTTGATATTTGAAAAAGAAAAAAGTAATTGTCATGGATTATTGATTCTGGTACTTTTGTTTACAAAGGAGAAATTTTAGATATGTGGGACGGAGGGGGGTTACATATTATTTTTAATGTATGTGGGGGGAGAGAATTGCATATTATTTTCTGTTCAGATCCTTAAAGAGTTTTTCTTTCATTCTGAAAAAAGAAACCCAACATGTTTAAAACATGTTGACTGATGATTTGTGACAGCTTTTGGGCTTTTTCATATTGGAGAAATTTTCTTTATAGTTTCTTTAATAACTGCTTCTTTTATGCTGTTATATTTTCTTATTATTTAAGTATTTGTGTAAGTAGCTGACTTTTCTTGACTTTCCTCATATATTTTATATTTTTGCATGCCGTTTTAATCCATGCTTTGCCACTAAACAATTACTGAACACTTTAAAAATTACTGCTTTCTTCTGTATGATATCTATCTGATGTATATAATATCACTTACTATAATTGCTTTCCTTATGGAGTGGGTGATCTTTCTTTAAAAAGAGCCATAACTCAAGTTTGAAATGTTTAGTGACACATTTTGGCTATCCCTTCATGCTATGTGAAGGAAGTATGGAGAGAATGGGATGGTGTCATCAGGTTACTGCAGAGTGTACAAGTAATGGTACAGATACTGATGGCATTTGCTTTGCCTGCTATCACATGTACTTATTTTAGCATTTTCTTACCACTGCTTCCCAAAGCCTATGGTTTTGGTAGTGGTACTGGTGGAGAGGTTGTTCTCTTTGGGAGAAATCTCATCTTCGCAATTCCCAGGCAAGTTTTCTTTTAGCAAGTGATTGGTTAGTACTTCACACCAAGTTCCTTTTGAACTCAGTAAGAATCTCTCAAAGTTTCTGACATATTTGGTCATCCTTTAGTATCTACTCCAGATTTAGCTTGAAGTAACTGGAGTCACATGTGTAGGTTCATATAAGAACCTCAAAATATAATTGTTTGCCTTGTTTTTTTGTTTTGCTTAGATTTGATGTTTGAAGATCTACCAGCATCTTATACTAATATAAAGATGAATGGGATCCCTGGGTGGCGCAGCGGTTTGGCGCCTGCCTTTGGCCCAGGGCTCGATCCTGGAGACCCGGGATCGAATCCCACGTCAGGCTCCCGGTGCATGGAGCCTGCTTCTCCCTCTGCCTGTGTCTCTGCCTGTCTCTCTCTCTCTCTCTCTGTGACTATCATAAATAAATAAAAATTTAAAAAAAAAAAGATGAATGGCCATGTCCTTTTCACTTACATTTATGAAAAGTCAGAAAATAAATACATGGCTTTCAAAGGAGTAAAGAGAAGGAATTGTGGTTTTCTGACAAGGATAATTGTTGTTAAGGATTATGAAGTATAGAAGTTTAATTTATTAACTAATTCCACCAATATTTATTATATAAATTTTGTATAAAGCACAGTATAAAGTACTGAAAATATAGACATAATACTATCTTCATAAGTAACTTTAGCACTGTCATTCAAGATGTATAATTTATTCATGTCATTTAATAAACTTCTTTATGTATTTTAAGACTTAAGATTTTGCCATCTGGAAATTATATTAATATTTTTGCTGAATGAATTTTAACATTTCATAGTTCAATTTCTTTCAGGAATAAGACAATTTATTTTTTACTACTAACCAGTTAACACACGAATGGCTTTCTGTGTGACTTTTATTTTGAATTATCACTTGCTGCACTTGCTTGTTACTTGCTTGTATTATATTACAGCTATGATGACACATTTAAATAACTACCTAACAAAATTGGTATATAGATCAATTCATTAGAATATTTATTTTTAAAATATGTATTATAGATATTGATTGGAACCATAGGTCCAATATTTTGAAGACATTTTGGATTTAATGTTCAAATGATTTGCATTGTTTTTTAACTGACCCAGCTCAAGGATCACTTGTAAAGCTCCTATGTTCCAGGCACTGTCAAAGTTCTGAGAATACAGTTGTGGAAACCAAGTGTCTCCAAAATATTGAGGGTAGACAGATAATAAGAAAGTAAATATGTCAAGTAAAGTCAGATAGAAATAAAAGTCACAAATAAAACATGGCAATGTGATAGAAAGTAACATAGGATGGGGTGAGGTTACTTTAGATAGGCTGTTCCAGAAAAGTCCTTCTGATAAGATAACATTGACCAGAGAACAGAATAATAGAAAGAAACAATCCATTAAGAAACCTCAGCAAAAAACATTCCAGATAAAAGGAAGAACATTTGAAAGCATTCTTAATTAGGAGTAGCTCAGCAGATTTGGGGTTCATAGAGGAGGACACTGTGAAACACAGTGTGCAAATGGAGAGAAACATGAGGTGAGAGTAGAGACCAGGACAGGAGATGCACATGTTTTTATGCCATGTAAAAAATTTTGAATTTAATTCTAAGTGTTATTAGAAGTCATTAAATGATTACATATTAGGTAGTAAGATGATCTGATTTATATTATTAAAGATTAACTGTAGGTGAAGGAGGTATAGAGGAGAGTGAATGCAGAGAGACAAGAGATCCTATTGCAGGAGTACAGATGACAGGTACTATTGGTTTATTTTATGATTATTTCAGTAAGGATAGAGAGAGGAAGAGAGAAAACACAGGAGTACACTTTGGTGTCACAGCAAATGACTTGCTGAGGAATTGGACCTAGAAACTGAGAGTAAAAAGAGAGAAAACAAAGATAATCATGAGGTTTTAACTTAAGCAACTAATTCTATTATTGTGAAAAAGACTGAAAAGGAAGCAGGAAGAGTTGGAAAGGGGTGAAAGAATTAATTTTGCAGCCATTGACTTTAATATGATGTTCAGATATATACAGGGGGTGATTGGATCACAGGACTGGGATTATGGTATAAATCGGTATAAATCTGTGGCACTGGTTGAGATTCTTAAGGGATAGTATATAACAGAGAGGAAAAAAAGGTGGGTCTAGATAGAATCCTTTAATTTGGGCTATTAAGAGCTCTATAGACAATTTATACTAAGTATTCTCTTGAATCAATCAAATTGCTATTAATCTAATATTTTGTGGTCCTGTTTATTGCATAATTATAATTATTAAAACATATGAGTATTATGTGCCCAGTGCCATTCTAAGTGGTTTACTTGTTTGAACTAAGTCAAAGTTCTGAGGTAGGTTCTAAAATTAGCTCCATTTGAAGGACAGAACAACCCAGGCTAAAGATAAATATGCTGAGCACATTTGAGTAGGTGGTAAAACCAGTGCTAGAATCCAGACAGTTGATACCAGTGCTCACTACCTTATTTTACTTCAAAAGTCATTAGATTTGCCTACTACATCCATTAGGCTTATCCTTCCAAAAGATCAACATTAAATTTCCTGGAGACACTAGGATTTTGGTGAATTGGTTAAAAATTTTGCCTTGTTTGTCTACTTACATCCATGTCTGTTGAAATGTGATTTTATAGTTTAGTTCCTCACATCAAGAGGCAGTATCAATTCACCCTTACCCCTTGAAACTCTGAAGTCCATGCAAAAGACTTTGGCTAGTATAATAGAATAGAATACATATAATACATATAATATAAATAGAATATTACTTTTGAAATAAGATCACAAATATCAGGTCAATGTCAATTTGATTGATTTCAGAACCTACTCAGAATTCACTGTGTCTGTAGGTTCTTAATAGAGCATTTCACATTAAAGAAAGGTATATGGGGAAAGATGAAATTAGAATTAATTAGGATCAGGATATATTTTGAGAATGGCCCTAATAGCATTTTTTGTTCATGTGAAGACTTTTGGGATTAACTAACATAGAAAACTATAGAAAAATAAATAGATTTGAAAGGCATGAATCTGTGAATCTAGGTCCTACTTTGGGTTTATTAGGTGTGTAGAATCAATTTTTCTGAAAGATATTTGGGTATATGAGCCTGAAAATTAACAGAGAGGCCATAGCTAGAGAAAAAAAATACTTAGGAGCCATCTTTTTTAGGTCAGAAAGAAAGTCGGGATAATGAAACATCCTAATTTTTAATATCATCAGTTGAAGAGAAAAACAATTTACCACTCATACTGAAAGAGAACTATTTGAATGGTGAGAGAAAATGGGTAAGATGCATCATAGCAGAGAGAAACTCATTAAAATAGGGTTTGACAGTTAAGATATGGTATTGGTTCTTGCTAGAAATGTTTCAGTGGATGGGGTAGGAGAAAGCTTGGATCAGATGGTAGAGCTGGATTAGGGAATGTATTGGAAAAAAGGAATGGAGATTGAAAAATGTGAAAATAATGAAAATTTAAAAATTGAGAAGTTTGTATATACATATGTGATTTATGATTCATATTGAATAATCTCAAATTCTACATTTTCCTTATTTTTATATTTATTCTCTGTGTGTGTGTGTGTGTGTGTGTGTGTATGCACTACTTTGTTTCCAAGAGGTAGACTGAAAAGAAGAAATAGGAAAGCTGGAAGGGAATATAGGATTGTAATAACTTTTATTTTTCAAATGGAAATGTCATGGATATATTTAGAGACTGATTTAAAAACAATGTCAGTAAGGACATATTGTTAAAAATAAAAAAGAGAAATGTAACTGATAGACCAAATACTTAAAGAATATGGGAGTAGGTAGGGTAAAATAACAGATTGAAGAAAGTGTTAGTTGCAGTCAATATTGAATATATGTCAAGTAATTTGCAAAGAATTTTCCTATTTATTTGATGTTTGCAAAATTATGATACAATCTTTGGATGTATGAATTTTTAAAAACAAGTTTTATTGTGGTTGAATAATGTATTGAAGACTTGAGAGCTATGTAATGATAGAGCTTGTATTACAAACTTAATTCTTTTTTCTATTTGCTCTTCTCTTTTGTCAATTAGGTAATTTTTAATCTAATTCAGATATCTGGTGGAAGGTAAACTATTATTGAAATAATTTTTAATTTACCTTGGTCCATCAATAATTGCTTATTTCCCAGTAGCTTAGGAATACAAATTTACAAAAGAGTAAGAGGTATATCATTCTGAAAGCCATAGAAGTGATGCCCTAAAATAATTTTTTTCTAATTTGTTCTGTTTTGCTCCTGAATTATTTCTGTTTTACTAAGCTTACTACCTTGCCCAAGGAAAGGAGAGACTTGAGAAAAGTAAGAATTGAAAAACAAACAAACAAAAAAAGATAAAATAATAAAGAGCAAAAAAAAAAAAAAAGTAAGGGCTCATTTTCAAAGGAAAATGTTTTAAATGTTAAAATAACAGAAAAGAGGATGCCTAGGTGGCTCAGTCACTTAAGCACCTGCCTTTGGCTCACATTATGATCTCATGATCCTGGGTTTGAGTCCCACATCAGTCTCTCTGCTTAGCGGGGAATCTGCTTCTCCATCTCATTCTCCTTTTGTGCTCTCCCTCTTTCTCTAATAAATAAAAAATAAAATCCTAAAAAAAATAATGAAAAAGAAAAGGTTAAGATATATGTATTTCAAGAAGTAGGTAAAAACGGTCCATGCATTAAAAACAAAGCATTTGAAAGAAAATTTTCCTGTCCTTGCAAGATAGGAAAGTAACAAACCTACTTTGTAGAAATTTCACTGACATTATTAGTAATCAAGTCTTAGATCTATTAGTATAATATTCTTAAACCCTCCTCTCTAATTCGGCTTTTATGAATACAATCCCTGTTGATTATTTTGAGCTTTATAATGGACAGTGAGTTTCTCATACTTAGGGCCTGTTTGCATCATTAAAAGAGAAAATGTTCCTACCTCAAGGGCTGTAAACAACTATAAAAGAAATAAAAAGCTGAAAGTTTTCTTTTCCCAAAACCCTCACCATCTGCAGAGACCTTTTACAGTGAAGCATTATGTGTAGCTCTTTCTAAATGTAGGAAATACCTGAAATGCACTTACTAAAAGCTACAGCTTCATGGATATACATGGACTTATACATCACTATGGTAGGGTAGAAAAAAATAAGCAAACTGTAGTGTCTGAGACTCAAAGAATAAAGGCAACAAGTAAACACAGTGAACGATACAACTGTACTTATACTAGGGTAAATAACTTTTAGCTGCTAGACACTTAATTTAGATTGTCAAAGTGAATGCTAATAATACCATTTAAATCATTGAGGCCCTAACTTTTCAAGAAGTTCTTGTCATATACCTAGGTTAAAAAAGTGAAAAATTATAAAATCTCTTTGGGGTACCTATGATAAAAAAAATTACAACTACTTTTTTTTCTCTTCTTTTTTCTTTTCTTGTTTTAGAGAAAGTGTGCACAAGTGGTGGGGGAGGGGCAGAGAAAGAAGGAGAGAGAATCATAAGCAGGCTCCATGCCCAGTGCAGATCCAGATGCTGGGTTCAATCTCATAACCATGAGATCATGACCTGACCTGAAATCAAGAGTTGATCACGTAACCTATTGAGCCACCCAGGTGTCCCTACAGCCACTTTTTAAAAGGAAATAAAAATAAATCCTTTTGAGTATATGTGTCTTTTTGAGATGATATGGACTGTGTTATAATTATGTCAATGGCTATCAATACCATATAATGTGGAAGTAGTAGTGACATTCTCAAAAATCTCTTCTTAATGTATTTAATATGTGTCTTAGAAAAGTAGTAACCTAGTATTGAGCAGAGTATTTGAACATACCATAATGTAGAACAAAGGTATAATTTTCTAAAAATGATGGATCCTAGTATTAACAAAAGATCTCAATTGTTTGAAAACAATGAACATTTACTGTGAACAAAAATCAATGGGTTAGTATTTTTGTATCCTTTGGAGAAATGCCTAGTACTGCAATTGGTGGAAAGTAGGATAGTTCTATTTTTAACTTTTTGAGGAACCTGCAAACTTTTATCCAGAATGGCTGCACCAGTGTGCATTCCCACCAATAGTATAAGAGGGTTGCCCTTTCTGCACAGCCACACCAACACCCGTTGTTTCTTGTGTTGTTGATTTTAGCAATTCTGACATGTGTGAAGTGATATTTCATTGCAGTTTTGATTTGTATTTTCCTGGTGATGAGCGATGTTGAGCATCTTTTCATGTGTCTGTTGGCCACCTGTATGTCTTTTTTGGAAAAATGTCTGTTCAAATCTGCTAATTTTTTTTTACTGGATTGTTTGTTTTGGGGGTATTGAGTTTTATAAGTTCTTTATATATTTTGGATATTAAAAATATCTCTTATCAGATATATCATTTGCAAATATTTTCTCCCATTTCATAGGTTGCCTTTTCGTTTTGTTGATTTGTTTCCTTTACTGTGCATAAGCATCATCTACAATAGCAAAGCTATGGAAACAACCCAAGTGTCCATCAACTGTTGAACAGATAAGAAAACATGGCATGCCATAAAAGGAATGAAATCTTGTCATTTGCAATGACATGGGTAGAACTAGGGGGTATTATGCTAAGAAGAAAAAAGAAGTTAGAAAAAGAAAAATACCAGATGATTTCATTCATATATGGAATTTAAGAAATGAAACAAACAAGCAGAGGGAGGATAAAAGGGGGAAGAGAGAAACAAACCAAGAAACAGACTCTTAATTATAGCGAACAAACAGTTTCCCTCTGAGTTACCAGAGGGAAAATGATTGGTGTTGGTGGGGATGGGTGAAATAAGTGAAGAGGATTAAAGGGTACACTTATCATGATGAGCACTGAGTAATGTATAGAATTGCTGAATCATTACATAGTACACGGAAACCAATATTATGTTAACTAACTGGAATTTAAATAAAAACTTAAGAATCATTGGGATCCTCAAACTATTATAGTCAATGGTCTAGAGTATGTAGCTATTTTTTTTTTTTTTTTTTTTTTAGTGACCTGAACTAAAAGAACCTCTAGCTTTGTGTTTCAGTTATGCTTCCAAATAATCAATCAGTAATCCACAGTATTTGAGCTGAAACTTTAGGAACAAGTCCTGGGCATTGGAATGGATAGACCTGTGGAGTTCAGAACACAGGAGAGCTCTTTGGGTTCTCCAATAGCAGGGTATTATGCAGGTAATATATTTGGTCATAATTAAGCACTGACTAATCAGATGCTCCTCTCTCCCTTGCTGAATCTCACAGTCCATCAGAACCATCCTTACTGATTGAATGATTGATTATTTGTGAAAGAATTGCATCAGGCACATGTAAAGTGAATTCCCAAAATGATATAATTTCACATGAAAAGTTCTTGAGTTGCCTAAAGTTGAGAACATACTGAAATATAATTTCTATTCTTGCTAGTTTCCAACTAGATATTTCTTTAAAATGTTTAAAAAAAAAGAAAGAAAGAAATGAGTCTGGTTTTAGAAGGAGCAACAAAGTCAACTGCTTTCCAAATCAATGCACTTGTTCCAGTCATTTGAACAGAGCAGCCACTCATCTAACAATTACTACTATACCAAGCTGCCACTAAAATGATGAAATCAATTACTAATCACTCATAGAGTGTTTAACTGTGGTTTAAATGGATCTGCAATTTTTCTCAACTCTTTGGCAATATACATTACATGCACATATAGATTTATACAAATTAATTACATTGCTATAAAATTCTTAATATTAAGGGTTTCTTTCTTGCAGTTTGTAGATTTCCACATCTACAAAATTTTACAAAGAAAAGCTTTATTGTTTATAAAAAGGAAAAAAATGACAAAATGTAGAAGCAATGAAAAGAAGCAAAGGTATACGTAATGGAAGGCACTACATTTTGCTGTGATTTCCTGACAGATAATAGGAACCCATAGGTTTATCTAGTTTACATTGTATTGCCATTGTTCTGAAATTCTTCAGTATAGATATTTTTGTGGCATAAAGAAGTTAACCTTAAATATTTTAATTTTTATAACTAATCTTATCCAGAAACATTTGTCAAATAAAAACAAATCTGGACTTAATAGAAACTTTATTCAAAAGGATAATCGCAAAGAAGAAAAGGGACACTTGCAATAGGGAGAATGGTGTGCAAGCCTCTGAAAAGCTAGACAGAGGTTTTTGGGTTTTTTTTTTTTTTTTTTTTGGCTTTGTTTTCTTGTTTTAATAGAGAGGATTAAACAAAGCTAGAAAGAAACAGATGTGAGGAATAAAACAATGGAGTGACTGGATAGTCCATTAGAGAATTTTTACCCCCAGACCAGCCTTTTCTTAGAAGGCTGGCTTAAATACAGGAATTTGTGGGAAGAAGAGAAGCCTAAACATAATTCAGTTAACAATGTTTTCTTCCCATTGATCAGTTCAGCTAATCATTCATTAAACAAAGATTAAGAATTTGAAGAGTCTTTGGCCTGTTATAAGTAGTCAGGAAGAATCATCTGTGATTCTTATCTAAATCCTGTGGGGAGGGACAGGTCTTGGCCATAAGCCATTTCCCAGAATACAAAGGGTAGGAGGTTTTCTTAACCTTTACTGTCTTCTAGGATCACAGGGCTTGGATAAAGTTCAATATTGTCACATTCCAACATTCTTCAAATGACATTTCTTTTAGTGACATTGTAAAAGGTGTAGACAACAATCATTTTCATTTTAGTAAAATATTTCTGATGAGAAGTAAAAGTACGATAATCTAAGTACTTTATTAAAAAATTTAATAAAGAGATTTTGGATAATCTAGAATAATAGTTAACGTGTTGCAATGTTCTGAATGTCTGTGTTTTCCCAAAAGTAACATGTTGAAATCCAAATGTCCAAGGTGATAGTATTTGAGGTAGAGCCTTTGGGAGGTGTATAGGCTAAGAGGTTGGGGTCATCATGAATAGAATTAGTGCCATTATAAAAGAGGTATCACAGAGACCCATTTTACCACGGGGGAACTTAGCAAGAAGGCAAAGACTGTGAACCAGGAAGAAGGCCCTCACCAGAATGTAACCAGGCTGGTGCCTTGTTCTCAGACTTCCCAGACTCTAGAACTGTGTGAAAAAACTTCCTGTTGTTTATAAGCGACTCAGTTAGTGGTATTTTGACATAGCAGCTCAAACAGACAATGACATATATGTTTATCATAATCTCTATCTCAAATATCAAGTTAAGTCAAATAAGCATTTGGCAAATGCTAGGTCAGTGAAATTAATGGTTGAGTTCTCTGAAAAACATTTGAAATACTGGAGATCTGTGTTTTTGATTGGCAAGAATTTTATGTTTCATGTCTCATATTAAAAGAAAAAGGGTTTCATTTGATTAATGGTATTTAAATGTTTGATATATGTGAGAAAATATGTTGAAGAAATGTTCTTTTATCCAAAGAGTAATCACTTATGTTTTCAAAGTAGGAAAGTAGTATTGTTAAATTGGATTTAAAAAAATAAAAACAGTGTTGTGGAGTTTATATTGTAATAAAAAGATCTATGTGACATCGATTCACATAGGGATACTCTCATTTGAAAACAATGACCAGAGGCACCTAGGCAGCTCAATCAATTAAGCAATGGATTTTTTATTTTGGTTCGGGTCATGAGCTCAGGATTGTGAAATCAAGTCCCACGTCAGGCTCTGACACCCAGAACTTAAGATTCTTTCTCCCTCTTTCCCTCTCCCTGTCTCTCATTATCTAAAAAAACTAATAAAAAATAAAATAAAAAATAAAAACAGTGGCCAATAAAAACACCTTTCTGCCCCCTTAGATATATAGATCTGATTTTTCTCACATACTTGTACCCATGTTTAGCTGAAATTCCAGAATGCAGTATCTTACTAAATGGAATTTTTCTTTTTTTTTCTTTTTTTTTTTTTTTTTGCTAGAAAAAAAAAATCAATTAACCTTCAAGTTCCTTAAAATAATCTTGGCATGAACTCAATAGTATGCCTAATTTTTCCAGGGCCAGCATATTGATGGGCCTTAAATATTCTACTTCACAGCCTTTTATTGAACATGCATGTATTATTCATGAGAGATGTTGGTGAACGATTCACTCCTTAAAAAAATGGCCAAATAAGTCTGGGATAGGAAAGTAATGATAGAAATGGTAACTGAGATAAGATGGTTTGCTATTTGTGTCAACAAGATGTACAACCTGACAGATGGCATAAGGAAAGGACATCAGTAATATGGTTCAATAAGATGTCGTTTCTTATCCCCACTTCAACTACAGCTTGGCATCCATCTAAGGACAAAAGTGACTGTGGGATTTTGGGGATCCACATAGGAAACTATATGAAAACCCAGGACAGTCAAAGACCAAGGGAAGCCTTTCTGGGAACACAGGCTCATGGCCAAGCAGCCAACACACCAACTGTGGTCTCTACTACAGCCCCTGAAACAGCTCCATAGCCCTGAGGACTCAGCTACAGGGGTGGCTTGGTCTTGTCACCAGCACCCTATGCCAAAGGACCTGGGAGCAGTCATGTTTATCTATGCATCAGGTGATAGGCATAATACAGAATTCATGCTACTTACCCTGAAATGTTCTGTAAACTGGCTCCAGCCCCTCTCAGCCCCAGTCTGAGAGAGCCTAGAGGTAAGCCCACCAACTTCACAGTTCCACTGTAAATCCTGACAGGCCCCTGCAAGTGGGCTCCTATCCCAGCTAAAGTCCATAAATAGTTTTGCTGGTACAGAGTCCCTGAGGGAGACAGTACCATCTATATTGCTGGAGATCCTGAAAGGGGTTTATATGGGGCTCCAACTTCCTCACAGCCACAATCCACCAGTCTGTCAGCAACAATCCACTCCTGAGGGTTCAAGTTCCAGTGGAAGACATTCCTGTCTGTGTTTCCAAAGATCCTGAAAGAGCCATGTACTCAACTCCAGGAGACTCTCAACCACAGTCCGTGAAGACCACAGTCCATGAAGAGGCCTGCTGGCACAGGGATCCAGGAGGAGAGACTCCTGCCTGAGCCCCCTGAGACCTTGAAAGGGCACTTTACAATGCATAGCTCTCTCTCAGCCACAGGTCAAAAGCAGGCCTGCTGGAACAGGTACCAGATCAGAGACTCTCTCATGTGTGTGCCTCCAAGAATCCTAAAGAGCTTCTTTTTTTTTTTTTTTAAAGATTTTATTTATTTATTCATGATAGTCACACAGAGAGAGAGAGGCAGAGACACAGGCAGAGGGAGAAGCAGGCTCCATGCACAGGGAGCCCGACGTGGGATTCGATCCCGGGTCTCCAGGATCACGCCCTGGGCCAAAGGCAGGAGCCAAACCACTGCGCCACCCAGGGATCCCATCCTAAAGAGCTTCTGCACAACAAAACAATCAATAGTATGAAGAAGAAACCTATGAATTAGGGGAAGTTCTTTGCAAATTATAGATCAGATAAGAAATTAACATCCCAAATATTTAAGAAACACATACAACTCAATACCAGGAAAAAAAAAATCCCAATAATCCAGTTAAAAATGGGCAAATGACCTGAATAGACATTTTTCTAAAGATGACATAGAAATGTCCAACAGGTACATGAAAAGACATGTAACATCACTAATCATCAGAGAAATGCAAGTCAAAACTGCAGTAAGATATCACCTCATGCCTGTTAGAATGGCTATTACCAAAGAGACAAGATATAACATAATGGCAAAGATCTGGAGAAAAGGAAACACTTGTACACTGGTGGAAGTGTAATTTGGTACAACTCCTGTGGAAAACTGAAGTATGATGGTTCCTCAAAAAATTAACAGTAGAGGTAACATTTGATACAGGAACCCCATTTTGCTGTATATGTCTGAAGGAAATTAAATCATTATCTCAAAAAGATATATGTACTGCCATATTCATTGCAACATTATTCATAAAGCCAAGACCTGGAAAGATCTTAAGTGTCCATCAACAGATGAATGGATAACAAAAATGTGATATATACATACAATGGAACATAATTCAGCTATAAAAAAGAATGATATCCTGCCATTTAAAACAACGTGGATAGGCCTTGGGGGCATTATGCTAAGTGAAACAGTCAAATAGAGAAAGAAAAATACTGTATGATCTACTTATCATGGTGAGCATTGAGTAATGCATAGAATTGTTGAATCGCTAT
Organism: Canis lupus dingo; assembly: GCF_003254725.2. Taxonomy (NCBI): domain Eukaryota; kingdom Metazoa; phylum Chordata; class Mammalia; order Carnivora; family Canidae; genus Canis; species Canis lupus. The sequence goes on from NC_064248.1 coordinate 47,689,449, forward strand.
GTTTTATACCTGAAGCTAACATAACATCTTATATCAGCTATACTTCAATAATAAAAATAAAAATTTTTTTTCAAGTAAAAATTTAGAAAAAAATATATATTGCATGAATTCACTTACATATGGAATCTTAAAAAAAAAAAAAAAAAAAAAAATCCAGGGCAGCCCAGGTGGCTCAGCAGTTTAGCACCACCTTCAGCCCAGGATGTGATCCTGGAGATCCGGGATCGAGTCCCACATAGGGCTCCCTGCATGGAGCCTGCTTCTCCCTCTGCCTGTGTCTCTGCCTCTCTCTCTCTCTCTCTTTCTCTCTTTCTCTCATAAATAAAATATTTTTTTAAACATCCAAATTCATAGAAACAGAAGAGAGTAGAATGATGTTTCTCAGGGCAAGGAGTGATGAAAATGGGAGGATGTTGGTCAAATGTGCAAACTTCCAGTTATCATATACATATAAGTTCTGGGGATCTAATATTCAGCAAGCTGTCTAAACTGCATTATATACTTGAGAGTTGCTAAAAGAGTAAACCTTTAATTCTTTTTAAAAAATTATTTATTTATTCATGAGAGACAGAGGGAGTGAGGCAGAGACACAGGCAGAGGGAGAAGCAGGCTCCATGCAGGGAGCCCGACGTGGGACTCAACTGAGTCTCCAGGATCACGACCTGAGCCAAAGGCAGACACTCAACTGCTGAGCCACCCAGGTGTCCCTAAATCTTTAATTCTTACCACACACACATATGCATACATAAAGTAATTATGTGAGGTGATGGCAGTGTTAACTACCCTCCCTAATCCTGTTATGGTAATGATGTGGTAATTGATGCATGTGTCAATGCTGTATGTCATTTGTCTCTCAATAAAGCTGGGGGAGGATAAAGAAAGCACTGATGTTTAGTCTGAGGTTTGTGGCTTGAACTAGTGGGCGCTGATGTTCCTGGAGACGCAAGCATAAAAGAAGCAGCAGGTGTGGTGGGTCTTCTACAGCAAATAGTGTTGGGAGACAATGAAAGTTCTACTTCAATGACACCTCTAGCATCTATTGATTCCTCCTTGTCCCTACTTGGTTCTCTTGGTCCAAGAAGATAACAAAGTCTCAATATCAGGGATCGTGAGATGGCATAGCTGCTTCGCAGAAACCAAACCAGGCAGAAGCTGGAAATTTGAAGAACGTTCTCTTGCATTTTTTGAATTTTCCATTTTGATAACAATTGCTTTTAAGTTGTATTTCCTTTGTCCTCCATTGTATTATTTTCTCTTACTTAAACCTCTTGGCCTGTTCCCTTTGCATTCACTGTTAATGTTTCAATTGAATTCTATTTTTCAGCCTTATTTACCACACTTATGAGTAAATAATAATTCTGTAGTTATGTTAGTTTGCATCCTCAAATTGTTTCCTTAGCTTGTCAATTTCTCTTTTTAACTCTAATTCTACTTCGCTTAAGTATTATATCTTTGAGCATTTACTTTATTGATTTCATGATTTTAGTAATTTATTTCTATAGCATATAACAACTTGTTGTAGAAACTAAGGTTTTTATTATCTCTGCTTCTTATCCTTTGGATTACATTTTCCTATAGCCTGAATTTTCCATTTATCTTCGCAACATCAGTTTTTGCCACTTTGTTACTTTTGTATATTTGAATGATTTTCATGCTGTTCTTCTTAATTTTGTTTTTGTTTAGTGGCATGCCTTATTCAATCTTCCCAGTTAGTCCTCTGTAAAACAGCTGTAGATTATTTTATTCCCATGTTCTCAATAGAGTATGACATTAGGAAATTGCGTTAAATTGACCTTTTTAGAGTCCAGGAACCTGTAGCACTTCTTGAGGACCTGACTTGATCTCTCCTTTGAGATGTTTTCTCTGTGTTATATACTAGGTGTCATTTCATTTATTTTGGGCTATTCTAGCACAATAGATTGATACTTGTAAGCCTCAGAGAATTTCCTAATCTGGCATGAAGCTTTATAGCCAATGCTTACCTTAGTTTGTCATCATTATTCAGTACCACATTTCTCTCACCCATCATTACAAGTTCAAAGAGTGAAAAGCTTAGGGCATCTCATAATATCGGTTTGGACACCGTTTTTATTAGTACATTGCAGGAAGGGAGAATTTCACCTGGAGCTCTCAATGTGTCTCCTTGTTTCATACTCCTATTCTCTCTGGGGATCCCAGTTTTTTTATTTTCTCTTGTCCAGAGTACTTTTCAATTATTATTTTTTGTGGAAAGAATTAGCACTCTGTGGTTATGATAACTGCATTTTCTCTCTGCTTGCCCAGACAGGAAAGATAAAGTTTTGAGCAGTTATAGTTCTTTCTGCCTCTGTTGAGATAGCTTAGTATTGACAATAAGATATTTTTCAGGGACAGTCTCATGGGCATTAGGGAGATGTTTCTGGGTTTTGTCAACCCATCTTCTTTATCTAGTGCTGAGGAGAAAGAGCTTATCTTCTTTAAATTTAAGGTTTTTATTTATCATTGATCTAGAGATAAGTACTGTGGTGGATTAAATTGTGGCCTCAAAATAATAATAATAATAATAATAATAATAATAATAATAATAATAATAAATAGGGCAACCGGGTGGCTCAGCGGTTTAGCACTGCCTTCAACCCAGGGCATGATCCTGGAGACCCGGGATGGAGTCCCACGTCAGGCTCCCTGCATGGGGCCTGCTTCTCCCTCTGCCTGTGTCTCTGTCTCTCTGTCTCTCTCGCTCTCTCTCGCTCTCTCTCTCTGTGTCTCTCATGAATAAATAAATAAAATCTTTAAAAATAATAATAGTAAGTCTAAGTCCCAACCCTTGGAAACTATAAAAATGATAGTATTTAGAAAAAAGTACTTTGTACTTGTAATTAAGTAAGAATCAGGAAATGCGGTCATCCTGTGTTTCTAGAGGAGAAGCAAAAGGACAATGTCACAGTCACAGAAGAGATACAGGAAAGAAGGCCATTAGAACGTAAAGGCAGAGATTACTATCATGCTTCCATAAGCCAAGGAATGCCTATGAACACAGGAAGGTATAAGAGGCAAAGAAGAAATCTCCCCTAGAGCCTTCTGGCCCCCAGAATTATAAGATAATAAATTTCTGTTATGTTAAGTTACGAAATTTGTGGTATTTCATTGCAGCAGCCTTAAAAAAACAATACCTGTCAAGTGGGATCTTCTACCAGATGCAATGTGATGAGTAGGCCATGAATTTCCTACTCCTATAGAGATGCCAGCAAAATCTATTCCCATACCTAATTTAGTCATTTTACTAGTTCTGCATTTCAGATGTTTGGGATCTCAAAAGACAGCGTACCACAGTGATACAACCACAAACTTTAGAGAAAACCTGCCTGGATTCAAACTGTGTCTTTATTACTTCTTAGCTATATGACTTTGAACAGATTACTTGATATCTCTTTTCTCCAGAGAATGGGAATAATGATAGTACACATCTTCTATATCGCATGAAATAAATGACCTAATAATATGAAGGACTCAGAACAAGATCTAGCACACAGTTGCTGCTACATATGGCATAGCTATTTAGCTTGTATGATTTTATAATGGGTCGGAAGGACGGTTATGTAAAGAATAAAAATTTCACTGAGAATGAAAACCATCATTTCCCATCTTGTTTAGTATAGCCAATTGAAGAATAACTGCTTATTAAAAGTTAATAGTGTTGTTAGAGATGGTAGATGAGATGTATCCTCTGCCTACACAATGGGATGATATTTAACATTATAAGGATATAATGAGAAATGAGTTTTAAAGAAGCTGTCCTATTTGATCCTAGGGAAATGGATCACAGGAAATAAATCTTAATCCACACATCTTATAGACAAAATAGGCCTAATGCCAATTTCAGAACTTAGTTACTTTAAATATTGGGCATATAAAATAAATATATTTAGACATTATTAAATTTAAAAATTCTATTGGATTAAAGACAACTAAACATTTAATATATATAGTATAACCTATCTTTTGAGCATAATTCCAGAAAGCTGTATCAACCTTTAGAAGAATTATCATGCCATATGGATAAAATAATGTAGGAAAGACCCCCAAATGTTAGCAGACAAATTAATAATATGCACTTATCTAAGTATCTGAACATATATTTATCATATATATCCAAAACTTTGTAATTTTAATACATTTTAATGTAATGGATACTATAGACAGCAATCCTCATAAAAATATGGCAGGATAGGATTTCATGTGGTTGATAAAAATGAGCCTCAAAGAAGTAAACAGGCATGCTCAGGAATCCATGCCCTCTGAATCATTAGAGAAAATCCTCTGTTAATTAACCATCCAAATCATCTCACTTCATAGAATGGGAAGAGTACAGATTTAGAATTAATAGAACAAGTAGCCTATAATTCAGATAATGATGCAATCACAGGGAATGACATTCTTCTATTCAGTTATCTTTGGGCTGACACTTACTACTCACCTGGATAAAAGGCATGGAATTAAAATGAATTGCAAGGAGCTATCACTTTCATCTAAAGTGATAAGCCCTCACAAGAAGCAAGAACCTGTGTGAACACAGTTCTCCATATCAGGGAGATTGGGCTTAAAGTGGGATCTGAATGAAGCATCAGGCAGTTCAACCAGGAATAAGGGCTAAAAACCTCTGTTTGGGAGAGACTGTGGTTTTTTTTTTTTTTTTTCTTTGTCTACTCAACAAACCTTTATTTAGGACCTACTAAGTGTCAGAAATTTAACATACATATCACAGAAAACAAAAATTTTTTTCCTACCAGTTTGAAATGTATGGTCTGGCAAGGAACTACCGATGTAATTAAATCATTTTGTGTCTAGCTGTTCCCACTGAGATGCTATGAATGCAAATGCTGAGCAGTTGTCCTTCAGTACTGCTGCTGTGAGTGTTATCGGCTTGAGAGGAAAACACTACCTCTAGTGAAGTCTTTAAAAAAAAAGTAGTCCTCTTGAAAAAAAATAAGGCAAGTGATTTTGCACCAAAATAAGTAAGCTTCTGTTTGGACTTTGCTGAAAAGCTTATTTCTTAGTTTTTAAAATCCATAACAACACTAATCATATTTTAAAAATTAAAAGAATAATACAATGAATACAATTATATTTACTGTCTAGAGGGTTTTTTTTTTTTTTTCAATTTTTTCTTTACGCTTGTTAAACCGAGTCTCATGATAGGAAAAAAAGTATGATTCAATTTGTAATGTGTGTATTTTAAAATCATGTAGTAGTGAGTACAAACTTTCAGGTATAAAATAAATAAGTCCCAGGGATGAAAAATCACAGCATAGGGAATATGGTCAATAATATTGTAATAACATTGTATGGTGACTGATGATAACTACATTTATTGTAGTGAGCATTGTGTAATGTGCAGAATTGTCAGATCATTATGTTTACACCTGTAATTAGTGTAACATTGTATGTCAGCTATACTTCATTAAAAAACAAAAAAGACGAGTAGCCATCACAAAGAAAATCAAAGATAAAATCAAGTAAATGTTATTTCTTTCTCCTATTACAAGATTTTGGAGCTTGTGAATCAGCACAGCTTAAATAATACTCATCATGCCAAATTTAACAGTATCTCTTTGGGTCACATCTTTAATAAACTAAAATATTAGATCCACAGACATGCTGCTTGTGAATATTTTGAGAAGCAATTATCTGATAACCTATCAGATCACTATTGCTGCACAATAAATTACATCAAATCTAAAACCACGGTCAATTGTTGTTGTTTACAATTCCATGGATTGACTGGGCTCAATGGAATAGTTCTCTTTTTTTTTTAATTTAAATTCAATTTAGTTAACATATAGTATAGTATTGATTTCAGGAGTAGAATTCAGTGATTCATCACTTACATATAACAAATGCACTCTTTAATGCTCTTCACCCATTTAGCCCAACCCCTCATCTGTTGCACCTCCAGCAACCCTTAGTTTCTTCACTATAGCTAAGAGTCTCTTTTGGTTTGCCTCCATCTCTGTTTTTATCTTATTTTATTTTTCCTTCCCATCCTCTATGTTCGTCTATTTTGTTTCTTAAATTCCATATATGAATATCATATATTTGTCTTTCTCTGACTGACATATTTCACTTAGCATAATGCACTCTAGTTCCATCCATATTGTTGCAAATGGCAAGATTTCATTATTTTTGATGGCTGATACCATTATTTTGATTTTTTATATATATATATGTATATATATATATACATATATATTAAACATTGGAGTTCATGTGCTTCAAATCAGCATTTTTGAATGCTAGTAATGTAATTGCTGGGTCAGAGGATAGCTCTATTTTTAACCTTTTGAGGACCCTTCATACTATTATACAGAAGGGCTGTACCATTTTGAATTCCCATCAACAGAGCATAAGAGTTTCCCTTTCTCCACTGTCTCGCCAACATCTGTTGTTTCCTGTTGTTAATTTTTGCTTTTCTGACAGATAGGAGGCGATATCTAATTGTCTTTTTGATTTGTATTTTTCTGATGAGTAATATTGAGCATCTTTACATCTGTCAGCCATTTGTATATCTTCTGGGAGAAATTTGTTTATGTCTTCTGCCTTTTCTTAACTGGATTATTTGTTTTGTTGTTGTTGATGATGATTTTGATGAGTTCTTTATATATTCTGGATGCTAGCCCCTTGTCTGATATGTCATTTGCAAAATTCATCCCTCATTCCATAGGTTGCCTTTATTGTTTTGTTTATTGTTTCTTTCACTGTGCAGAAGCTTTTTATCTTGAAGAGTTCCCAGTATTTCACTTTTGCTTTTGTTTCCCTTGCCTCTAGAGACATGTCTAGTAAGAAGTTGCTGTGGCTAAGGTTAAAGAGTTTGCTGCCTGTTTTTTTTTCCCCTAGGATTTTGATGATCTCTTGTCTTACATTTAGGTCCTTCAACCATTTTGAATTTATTTATGTATATGGTGTCAAAAGTGGTCCAGTTTCAGGACACCTGGGTGATCAGTGGTTGAGCATCTGTGTTTGGGTCAGGGCATGATCCTGGAGATCAATTCCCCTATTGGGCTCCCCACAGGGAGCCTGCTTCTCCCTCTGCCTATGTCTCTGCCTCTCTCTCTGTGTCTCTCATGAATAAATAAATAAAATCTAAAAAAAAAAAAAGTCCAGTTTCATTATTCTGCATGTCACTGTCCAGTTTTCCCAACACTATTTGTTGAAGAGGCTTTTTTCCCTTCCGCTATCCTTTCCTGCTTTGTCAAAATTAGTTGTGAGTCAGTGGAATAATTCTCGCTCAGGATCCTCATGTGACCACAGTCAAGTACCAGCTTATGTGGAAGTCATTTACTAAAGACTAGATTCAACTGAACTGCATGTGAGTCCTAAAACTCACAGGACTAGAAGTTGATACTGAGGTCATTGGCCAGAAGTTCAACTGAGGCTATTTACTAGAGTAATCCCATGTGTCTTTCCATGTAGCTTGGGCTTCTCACAGCATGGCAACTGATTCTAAGAGTGACAATTCCAAAAGACAGGAAGTGGAAGCTGACAGTCTCTTAAAGATAGGTCCAGAAACTTAAATAGTGTCATTTGTCCTATATTCTTTCAGTCACAGACATCAATAGCCTGTCCATATTATAAGAGGAAAGATAAACCTCACACCTTTCATCATCTTTAATCCACAACATACAGAGAAGTTATACACTAATGTATATGCTATAATCTTAAGTATTTCCCTACATACTCTTTACTCTGACAGTATCAGTTCTATATTCATTCATTTCCACGTGTGTTTCCATAAGCTATTTCCTCATCCTAGAACACTTTTCTCTTTCTCCCTCCTTTTTGACCTAATTCATCCTTAAAGACCTGGGTTTAATAGTAAATACTATTGTATCTATTAATGAAGTTATAAAATTTAAGAGAAAGCAAACAAGAATATAACAGGAATAAAAAGCATAAAAGTTAAAGTCTAATATTAGACCTACAAATCAATATTTATTCTTCCTAACATACAAAATATATTATGGTCTCTGCAAGCCATAGCTTCATTTTGAATGTTTTCTCTTAACTTGTTTATTTGATCTGAGTTTAATAATTAGAATAGCAAAGTTTTCTGGTTCACATTAGTTAGTAGAGAATAGTGGTTGACCACATCTTGTTTAAAGGGCCAGATACTAAATGTTTTCTGATTTTCAGGCCAATACTGTCTGTCACCTCATTCAACTTTGTCCTTGGGCCATTAAGGCAGACTTTGATAACACATAAATAAATGGGTCTAGTGATAATTAAAAAAAATCTCTGGTTATCAAAACAGATAGCAAGCCAGGTAAGGCTTATAGACTATGACTGTAATATTCCACAGCTATAGAATAATTCCATATGTGTTGAAAAAGACATTCTAATGTGAACTCATTTATGTGAACTCACATAAATTAAAGGAATAGGTGGAGAAAGCATAATTACAATGAAAGAAGAGACAATATTATTTAAGAATCTTAGGATTTTTTTCAAAGCTTTTTTTTTTTTTTCTAAGAAGAACAAAATACAGAAGAACCTGTCAACAATGTTTTACTTTTACTTTTTAATATCCGTGGAAAAGTGGTTTAATGTAGTACATTGGAATGGATATTTGATATTGAATTAAAATATCTAATTTTAAAATATTTCTATCTACTGACATTAGGTGAGTGTTGAAACATCATGTTATCTACTCAAGTTTATTTTTTCTTCTTTTTTCTTCATAAATACAGAGTAGTTGTGAGCTTCAAATGAGATAATAATGTAAATATATTTTGTAGAGTACAGTAGCTTTTATGAAAGAAATTTTATTTATAAAGTTCCAAAGACATTTTTAGTACTTTATATAGTTTACTTATTTGGGGGGAAATACATCAGTGAAAATCAATAGACAATTTTAAAAAATGATGTAAAAGTATAATAAATAAAAGTTCAAAAAGAGTAGAATTGGTCTTAAGAATGTCTCTGTCCATCATGAGCTAAAATGAATGGAAAAACAGCTTAACCTATGAAATAATTGGTATTTGTCCCACACAGAACTTCTGTTCATTCCTACATAAAGAAGAGAAAAAGAAATATCAGAGAAAAGTAGGGCAATTGTACACATAACAAGATTTTCTTATTTTTTCTATCTCCAATTTCAATAGTTATAACTCCATATAGGTTAAAAAATGCTACAGGAATTATTATGCTACAAAATCAGAATGCTCAGAAATCTGACAAACTATCAAAACAAAGTTTAAACTTTAAAATTTTATAGAGATAATAAAAATAGCTAAAGGTTACTTGTTATAGCTGTGTAGAATTAAACAGAATAAAGAACTGCTAATTATAATAATTAAAGTGGGAAATTAAGAGGTAACAGGTATATAGGGCTTATTATTTTATTTAAAGAACCCTTTAAATGATCTATTAATAATTATTTAATTATGAGGAATAAAAATCTCATGATGACAAATTTGAGTCAATTTAAGTAAAGAAACAGCCATATTGAAACTGCTATTCAGTTAATGAGACCAAAGCTTATCCAGGCACAATATCAAGAGACATTCAGGTTCCAACTCAGTCTCTGAGCTTATTAGTTACATGTTTAATTAAAGAAATTATAAAGCATACCTCATTTTATTGTATTTTGTTTTACTGTGCTTTGTAGATACTGTATTTTTAACAAGTTGAATGTTTGTGGCAACCCTGCATCGACCAAGTCTATGGGCACCATTTTTCCAATAGCGTTTGTTCACTGTGTCTCTGTGTCACATTTTGGTAATTCTCAAAATATTTTGAACTTTTGCATTATTATTATAATTGTTATGGTGATCTGTGATTAGTGATCTTTGATATTACTATTGTAACCGTTTTGGGATCTCATAAACCATGCCTATTCAAGACAATAAATCAATAAATATGTGTGTTCTGAATGCCCGACCAACCCACCATCCCTTAACCCTCTCCATCTCCTCAGGCTTCCTATTTCCTGAGACACAACAATACTGTAGTTATGCCAATAAAAACCCTACAAAGGTTCCTAAGTCTGTAAGTGAAATGAAGAGTTGCACATCTCTCACTTTAAAATATAGAAATGATTAAATTTAGTGAGGAAGTCATGTTGAAAGCCAAGATAAACTGAAAGTGAGACCTCTGACACCAGTTAGCCAAATTGTGAATGCAAAAGAGAAGTTCTTGAAGGAGATTAAAATTGCAACTCCAGTGAACACACAAGTGATAGATAAAGAAAGTGAAACATCCTTGTTGCTTATATGGAGAAAGTTGTAGTGGCCTGGATAGAAAACCAAACCAGCCACAACATTCCCTTAAGCCAAAGCCTAATTCAGAACACGCCTGTAACACTTCGACTCTAGGAAGCTGAGAGAGTGTTAAGTTTTTTAGTAACTAGATGGAAATGAGATCTCCAAGGCAAGCGAGGGTCCAAGAACAGATTTTATTGCAGGCACCCTCGGGCGAGGTTCCACGACTCACGGGGAAAAGAGAGTGAGTCGAGGAAGTCGTGCCAAGACAAGGTGGTAGGGGGTTTACATAACGTTGTAAGGCAGAACGGTTTCCTATTGGTTGGCTCATATGCAAAGGAAGGATTGCAATCCAACCAGTCAGAGTGACCCTCACTATGCAAAGGAAGGATTGCAATTCGACCAGTCAAAGGTGACTTCCTCCTCTGGGGTTTGAAGGGCATTGGGTTCGGTTGAGGAAAAGGAGAGGTGTAAGGGTCTGCTCAAGCTGTCATCCCAAGTGGAGGTAGTGACAGGAACCTCAGCCATTTTGGCGTATCCGCCATCTTGAGGAGTTTCCCTTCCCGCCTGGCCCCAACATTCCGACCTTTTGTTTTATATAATGGTGTCGGGGGCGTCGACTCTGCTCTGGCTACTTCCTGCTGACGGTGGGGCGTCGTTGTAGGGGTAGTCGGATGTGGGCAGGCGAGAGTATGGGTGAAGTAAAAGTTGGTTGACAGATACCCGGGTGAGTTCTTGCAGGCGTTCCTGTAAACATCGAAACAAGCAAGGGGCGACAGAGATGAGAAGAAGGATTAGGCATAGGGGTCCCGCCAAAGGGAGTAGCCATGTTACCCAAGTGTGGGTGTCTAGGCCCCAGAAAGACAAGCCCTGGCGCCTGGTCTGGATTCGGTCTCTGAGTTCTTTAACTTTGGAAGTAACTATACCTGATTGATTAACAAAATAGCAACATTCCTCATTTAAGTACAGACAGGTTCCACCATTTTCGGCGGTCAAAAGGTCGAGAGCCCGTCGATTTTGCAGGGTAACAGCTGCCAAACTAGTGACCTGAGTCTGTAGGGCCGTGAGGCAGTCAGCGATCCGTTCCATGTCATCGTTCAGAGCTTGGGAAAGTTTATAATAAAAGTCTATGGAAGTTCCCATTCCCGCCACTCCTGTAGTGACCCCAGTAGTTATTCCTGCTCCTATCAGAAAGGGGAGAAAGGCAGCCCTTTTTCTCCGGTATTGGAGAAATAATGTGGACTGGAGCTGGGAATCGGAGTAAATGTTGGTTGAGGGAGACAGGAGGATGAACGTGCAGTCTAGGGAATCATTAGCAGTTAAACAACGGTAAGTGCCCTGGGGGCACGAGAGAAATATTCCCGAGGGGGCGCAGTATGGAAGAGAGGAATTAGTGATGTTGGCAGCTGCAGGGGTGAGAGAGTTAGAGGAATTAATGATCGGTATATTCCCCCCAATAGGTCCAATATGGACTGTCTGATTGGTGATAGTGGAGTTGGGGAGCGTCCAATTAGTTGGGAGAGGGATTCCTATGATATTAGAGAGTGTAGAGAAGGGAAAACAGATCCAGCAGTTGCTGTCCCCGGTTTTGGAGAAATTTCGCCATAAGTTATAGCTGGAATTTAGGAGGGCTGTCGTTAGCTGCTCGGTGGTGGGAACTTTCTTGATGTCATCAAGGGAAATACTCTTATAGGTCAACTGGTTTGAGGTCTGGAGTTGGTGGATGACCCTTTGTCGGGTCTGCTCCTGGCCAGCCTGGTCTTGGACTCCCCCCCCATCAGAGAGGCCCACATGGCTTAGATAAGTCCAGCATACTTTACCAGTCTTGGGGTACCGGCTGCAAGGGGATCAGCTGGTTTGAGAAAGTTCAGACATCCAAAAGGTTCCTTCGGCATGTCTTGAAGTACAGGTGATGGGTGTCTTCCCTGAGTAACAAGTTCTGGGCATGTGGGTATAAGATGAAAAGTAGCACGAGGTACCGCTGCCTTTCATGCAATCACATTCTACCGCTTGGATCTTGGGGCTCAGGAGAAGTATGAGAAGGATCCCTAGCCAGGCGGAGTTTGGTGGGTCCCACCATCTGGGAGGTCCATTCGATACCTGTGGGTGCCCGTTTAAGGTTGTTGATGTGCACCCATGCCGTAGGTCCCAGCAATTTTGCTGCGGTTGGGGTGGTGAGGATGACCGTGTGAGGTCCGGTCCATCAGGTCTGCAGGGAGCCTGGCTGCAGATTTCTGAGAAGGACCTGGTCCCCTGGGGATAAGTCTCGTGGAGAGGCTTCCTCGGAGGCATTGTCGGTCGGGGCCGGAATGACAGCATCGGCATGGGCTCTCAAGAGGGCCCGGAGGAGGGTAAGGTAAGGCAGATAGGATAAAAGAGGTGGAGGAATGGCCGGGAGGTTGTGGTTGATAAGGAAGGGCCGACCGTACAGTAACTCAAAGGGACTCAAACCTGATGGTCCTCGGGGGGACGCCCGGAGTCTGGTGAGAGCTATAGGTAACAGTGGGCCACGACAGGTGAGTCTCCAGGGTAAGTTTAGTGAGTTGAGCCTTAAGTAGCCCGTTGGCCCTTTCCACCTTACCCGAAGACTGAGGGTGGTAGGGGATGTGCAGCTTCCAGGTAATGTTGAGGCTCTCGGCCACCTGTTGGGTCACACTGGAGATAAATGCCGGCCCGTTGTCTGACTGTAGGGTCCGGGGTAACCCAAACCTCGGGATGATGTGCTCGATGAGGATTGTGGCCACCACATCTGCAGTCTCTCTGGCTGTGGGGTATGCCTCAATCCATCCTGTAAAAGTATCAACCAAAGTCAGTAGATAACAAAAGGCTTTATGGCGGGGCATGTGAGTGAAGTCCAGCTGCCAGTCTTCACCGGGCTGATGGCCTCGGAGCTGATGGTTAGGCCCCGGCCTGCGGATTCCTCCCTGTGCATTTACAGCTGAGCAGGTTTTACAAGCCCTATGGACAGCCTCAATCACCTTAGGTAGGGATGGATAGTAAAACAGGGGCTGGAGAAACTGGTTCAGTGCCCTTGGGCCAATATGGAGAGATTGGTGGATATCAGTAATTAGGGTATGGGCCAGGTTTTCTGGGAGGGCAATCTTCCCTCGGATGTAAATCCATCCTTTACTTTCTGCCTTTCCTCCCAGGGCCTGGAGGGCTTGAGTTTCCTTTATAGAGTAGAAAGGTCGATGAGGGGTATTAAGGAAGAGGATGGGAGATATTGGGTTACTTAAGGCCGTTTCCCTGGCCACTGAGTCGGCCTTATTATTTCCTATGGAGACCATGTCTTTAGAAGTCTGATGGCCCCTACAGTGAACGATTGCAACCTCAGTGGGCAGACTAAGGGCCTCAAGCAATTTGGCAATGAGAGGTCCGTTTACTATAGGCGTCCCCTTGGTGGTTAAAAATCCCCGCTCCTGCCAGAGGACAGAATGAGTATGAACGATGAGATAGGCATATTTTGAGTCGGTGTAGATGGTGACTTGTTGTCCCTTAGATAGATGTAGAGCCCTGGTGAGAGCTATAAGTTCAGCCTTTTGGGAAGTAGTCCCAATTGGGAGGGGGACTGTCTCCACTACCGTCTCTAGGGTGACTACAGCATAGGCGGCGTGTCTCCGACCATCCGCAGCCAGGAAGGAGCTGCCATCTACAAAGAGTATACGGTCAGGGTTGGATAATGGCTGATCAGAGAGTCCAGGGTGGGGAGGGGTGAGATCCTCTATGAGCTGCGGGCAGGAGTGAGTGGGTTCAGAGGTAGGCGAAGGTGTAGGCAACAGAGTTGCAGGATTTAAGCGGGGAGAGGTAGAGAGGGAGATTTGAGGGTTTTCGATGAATAGCAGATGGAAGAGTTGGAGACGAGAGGGGGTTAGGTGGGCCAGGGATCGGTGGCTAAGAAGATCCCCAAGTCGATGGGGGGAGTAAACCACGAGGGGTTGTCCCAAAGTCAATTTGAGAGCCTCCTTAGTTAAGGAGGCAGCAGCTGCGAGCGCCCTAAGGCAGGGCTGCCATCCGCGGGCGGTGCTGTCTAGCTGCTTAGATAGATAGGCTATAATCCGGTAAGTAGGTCCAACCGGTTGGGCCAAAAGGCCAGTAGCTGAACCCGACCGCTCATCAGTGTAAAGGTGGAATGGTTTTGAAGGGTCAGGCAAAGTTAGTATCGGCCCAGCGGTGAGACAGTCTCTTAACTTGGAAAACAGGCGGCGGACCGAAGAGGGATCAGTGAGAGGACCCTGGGGAGTGTCCTTTGCCGCTTGGTATAAGGGGCGGGCCAAAATAGAAAAGTTTGGAATCCAGTGTCTAAAGAAGCCAGCCAACCCGAGGAAGGAAAGTATTTCATCTGCCGTCTGAGGGGGTTGGAGCTCTCGTAGGAGGCGGATACGGTCTCCGGTAAGAGATATAGAGGTGGGGGTCAGGTGGATTCCCAGATAAGTGACCGAAGGGGTGCAGAGTTGTGCCTTAGAGGTGTGACCCGATACCCTTTGCTCCCTAGGAAGTTAAGTAGGGAGGTGGTGTCATCCTGGGAGATGGTGAGGGCAGGGCTGCAGAGGAGGAGGTTGTCTACATATTGTAGTAAGGTACTAGCCTTAAGGAGGCATTGTTGTAAATCCGCAGCCAAGGCCTGACCAAAAATATGGGGGCTGTCCCGGAACCCCTGGGGTAGGACAGTCCAGGTTAATTGTCCAGAGGTATGTGTGTCTGGGTCTTCCCAGGTGAAGGCGAAAAGAAAGTAGGAATCGGGGTGTAGGGGAATAGTAAAAAAGGCATCCTTCAGGTCCAACACCGTAAAGTGAGTGGTGCTTGGAGGGATATGGGATAGCATGGTATAAGGGTTAGGAACCACTGGATGGAGAGGGACTATTGCCTCATTAATGAGTCGGAGGTCCTGAACCAATCGATAAGCTCCGGAGGGTTTACGGACCAGCAGGATGGGGGAGTTACAGGGAGAGCTTATGGGAATCAGAAGTCCCTGATGCTTTAGTCGTTCTATGATCGGTTTGAGGCCGAGGCGATGGAGGAGGGAGATAGGGAACTGGGGTCTAGAGGGGAACTTGGAACCGTCCTTGAGTTTTATTTTGACGGGAGGGTGGTGGGAGGCCACTACAGGTTCCGAGGTATCCCATACTTGGGGGTTCACGAAGGGTAATTGATCCGGGGTAGGAGTAGATGGAGTGGAGAGATATAGGATGAGACGAGCTGAGGGTGAGGAGGGAGGAGAGGGGGACAAATGAATAGTTGCCCCTAGCTTTTGGAGGATGTCCCTACCCAGCAGGGGCACTGGGCATGAGGGAATCACCAGGAATGAGTGAGAGAAGGGGAACCCATCCAGGCTACAAGTAAGGGGAGGTGTGGCCCTAGGAGTGGAGGGGTTCCCGTCGATCCCCATAACAGCGACTGGTGAGGGTAGAGTAGGTCCCGCGTAGGAAGGCAGAACAGAATAGGCAGCCCCCGTATCCAGCAGAAAGGAGATGGACTTACCCGCTACCTGGAGCATGACCCTGGGCTCGGCCTGGGTGAGAGGGGTGGCCGAGGCTGGGCTCCGTCAGTCTCCTCCAGCCCGAGCAGTTGGAAGGCTGGACTCACCGTCTCGGGTCTTCCCCCGCGCTGAGGCGCCGAGGATTCCCTGAGGCTAGGGCAGTCGGATTTCCAGTGGCCCATCAAATGGCAGAGAGGGCATGGTCGAGGTTGGTGCCCTCGGGGTGGGGCACTGCCGGGCCCAATGGCCTTCAGCCCCGCCTTTGAAGCAGGCCCCGGAGGGGTGCGGGTGGGTCCCCCTCTCTGCTGGCTCCTGGAGCCGCGGCCGCAGGGCTGCTACCAAGGCCTGGGTTTGTAGCTGAACCTTCTGCTGGAGTCTGGCCTGTCGCTTCAGCTCTGCGGCTTCCTCACGGGAGTTAAAGACCTTAAATGCCGTCTCACTAGGTCAGAAATGGGGGTCTGAGGGCCTTCCTCGACTTTCTTTAATTTTTTGCGGATATCTGGGGCTGACTGAGAGATAAAATGTGTGGCTAGAACCGTGGCCCCCGCGGGACAGGCCGGGTCCAAGCGAGTGTACTGAATTAATGCCTCGGTCAGCCGGTTAAGGAATATAGCCGGGTTTTCGTCAGGGGCCTGTATGATTTCTCTGATCTTGTCATAATTTACGGCCTTATTAGAGGCCGCCCGCATGCCAGCGATGAGACATCGGACCACGTGGTCGCGGCGCCGGCGGCCATCTTGGCCGTCTTGGTAATCCCGGCCTGGCTCTACGGCGGGGACCGCCTGAGCACCGACCGCCATTGTGGCGTCGGTAAGGTGGACCTGATCAGCGTGTCCCCGGGCAGCAGCCTGGATACGTTCCCTCTCCTCAGTGGTGAGGGTGGTGGTCTGGAGGACATGCAAGTCATGCCAGGTTAGGTCATAGGCCTGCGCCAAGTATTGGAATTCCTTGATGTAGTTGTCGGGATTGGCCGAAAAGGAACCTAAGCGTTTTTCTATTTGGGATAGGTCTTGTAGAGAAAAGGGCGCATGGACTCGGACAACCCCTTCAGCCCCTGCAACCTCCCTCAAGGGGCAGACCAGGTCCGGGGAAGAGTTTTTGGATCTGGTACGGGCAGAGATAGGAGGAGAAGGGAGGGGGCTGGAAGGTGGTTGAGGTTCTGGGGCTGGGAGGAGAGGAACGGTTGGAGAGGGTATGCTCGAGGCTGGGCCTGGGCCTGGGCCTGGAGTTTCAGAGATTGAGGAAGGAGTCGGGGACACAGGTTGTTGGGGAGCGGGTTGGTAGGGAGGAGGAGACAGGTGTGGGGCCCTTACAGGGGGCCTGGAGAGATCTTCAGGAGGCTCCACGAGGGGGGATGGAGGGGCCAAGTTGGAGTCTCTAGAGGTGGAGTGGGGAAGAGTCGGCGGGGGAGAGCGGGCGAGGAGTACCTGAAAGGTTGAGCAGCTAGAGCAGAGTTCTGGTCTGGAGCGCAGGGTCCAGAAAGCCTGGACATAGGGCACCTCAGACCATTTGCCTTGGCGTCTACAGAGATTATCAAGGTCCGTAAGTATCTGATAATCAAAAGTGCCTTCAGGTGGCCATTGCGATTGGTTATTCAGCCGATATTGAGGCCAAGCGACGGTACAGTAATGGATAAGGCGTCTCCTTCGTAAGTCCTGGTCTAACTCCAGAGTTCGGAGATTAGCCAGTAGGCATCCTAAAGGCGTTTTGGAATCGAATTTGGACTGGGAGGTACCCATGGCTCCTTCCCGTATCAGCTCAAGACTTGGAGGAGGGCGTCCCCTCGACTGTGAATTGAGCTGCTGCTTACAGAAGTGGTCACCGTGGAGTGAGGACGTCTCCTTTACTCCCCGGAACCGCGGAGCCACCAGGTGGCGGAGGAGGGTTTGCCCTGACGCGGCCGCGATTAGGACAGGGCGCCCCGGGAGAGGGTCGGAAACCAGGGAACACCGCAAGGAGTCCGGTGACCCCAGCAGAGAAAGAGCAGAGTCCCAGTCCGACGGAAGAGGAGAGAGCCTCCGTGCTGTTGCAGGGGCTCGATCTCCTCCCGGGTTTCGGCACCAAATGTTAAGTTTTTTAGTAACTAGACGGAAATGAGATCTCCAAGGCAAGCGAGGGTCCAAGAACAGATTTTATTGCAGGCACCCTCGGGTGAGGTTCCACGACTCACGGGGGAAAGAGAGTGAGTCGAGGAAGTTGCGCCAAGACAAGGTGGTAGGGGGTTTACATAACGTTGTAAGGCAGAACGGTTTCCTATTGGTTGGCTCATATGCAAAGGAAGGATTGCAATCCAACCAGTCAGAGTGACCCTCACTATGCAAAGGAAGGATTGCAATTCGACCAGTCAAAGGTGACTTCCTCCTCTGGGGTTTGAAGGGCATTGGGTTCGGTTGAGGAAGTCCAAAGGAGAGGTGTAAGGGTCTGCTCAAGCTGTCATCCCAAGTGGAGGTGGTGACAGGAACCTCAGCCATTTTGGCGTATCCGCCATATTGAGGAGTTTCCCTTCCCGCCTGGCCCCAACAGAGAGGTGAGGAAGCTGCAGAAGAAAAGATTGAAGCTAGCAGAGGAAGGTTCATGAGATTTAAGAAAAGAAACCATCTCCGTAACAAAAGTGCAACTTATCCAGAAGATCTATCTAAGATCATTAATGAAAGTGGCTATATTAAACAATATATTTTCAGTGTAGAGGAGATAGGAGATAGCCTTATGCTAAAATAAAATGCCACCTAGGACTTTCATAGTTCTAGAGAAGTCAATGCCTGGCTCAAAGCTTCAAAGGACAAGTTGACTCTTCTTAGGGGCTAATGCAGCTGATAACATTAAGTTGAAGCCAGTGCTCACTTACCATTCTGAAAATCATAGGGCCTTTAAGAATTATGTTAAATCTGCACGTGCTCTCTCAATGGAACAAAAAAGCCTGGATGACAGCACATCTGTTCACAAGGTTTACTGAATATTTTAAGCCCACTGTTGAGACAGACCTACTGTTCAGAAAAAAAGATTCCTTTCAGAATACTATTGCTCATTGACAAAACATCTGGTCACCCAAGAGTTCTGATGGAGATGTACAACAAGATTCATGTTGTTTTCATGCTAATGAGACATCCATTCTACAGCCCATGGATCAAGGAGTCATTTTGACTTTCAAGTGTTATCTTTTAAGAAATATATTTCATAAAGCTATTGCTGCCAGAGATAGTGATTCCTCTGATAGATTTGGGCAAAGTAAATTGAAACTTTCTGGTACAGATTCACTATTCTAGATGCCATTAAGAACATTTGTGATTCATAGGAAGTGGTCAAAATGTCAACATTAACAGGAGCTTGTAAGAAGTCTGCTCCATATTTACACATAACATGATACCCTATATAGAAAACCCAAATGACTCCACCCAAAACTGCTAGAAATGATACACAAATTCAATAGTCACAGGATACAAAATCAATGTAAAGAAATCTGTTGTATTTCTAAACAGCAATAATGAAGTAACAGAGAGCTAAATTAAGGAATCAATTCCATTTACAATTGCACCAAAAGCCATAAGATAACCTAGGAATAAACCTAATCAAAAAAGTGAAAGGGGGCTGCCCCGGTGGCCCAGCAGTTTAGTGTGGCCTGCAACCTGGGGTGTGATCCTAGAGACCTGGGATCGAGTCCCACATCGGGCTCCCTGCATGGAGCCTGCTTCTCCCTCTGCCTGTGTCTCTGCCTATGTCTCTGCCTCTCTCTCTCTCTCTCTGAATAAATAAATAAATAATCTTTAAAAAAAAAAAAGTGAAAGAGGGATGCCTGGGTGGCTCAGTGGTTGAGAGTCGGCCTTCAGCTAAGGGCATGATCCTGGGTTCAGGGATCGGGTCCCAAGTCGGGCTCCCTGTAGGGAGCCTGCCTCTCCCTCTGCCTATGTTTCTGCCTCTCTCTCTCTCTCTCTTTCTCTGTCTCTCATGAGTAAATAAGTAAAAATCTGTTTTTAAAAAAAGGTGAAACATTGTACTCTGAAAATTATAGAACATTGATTAAAGAAATTGAAGATGACACAAAGAAATTGGATTGGTAGAACATATACGGTTAAAATGTCTATACTACCCACAGCAATCTACAGATTAAATGCAATCTCTATCAAAATACCAATTTTTTATAGAACTAGAACTACAATCCTAAGATTTGCATGGAATCACAAAAGTCCCCGAATGGCCAAAGAAACCTTGAAAAAGACAAGCAGATCTGGAGGTATAATCAAAACAGTATGGTACTAGCACAAAAATAGATACATAGATCAATAGAACAGAATAGAAAATGCAGAAATGAACCCATAACTATATAGTCAATTAATTTCCAACAGAGCAGAAAAAAACATCCAATGTGAAAAAGACAATCTCTTCAACAAGTGGTGCTGGGAGAACAGGACAGCAACATGCACAAGAATGAAACTGGATCACTTTATTTCACCATACACAAAAGTAAATTCAAAATGGATTGAAGAACTAAATGTGAGACCTGAAACCATAAAAATCCTAGAGAAGAACATAGACAGTAACCTCTTTGACATCAGTATAGCAACTTTTTCTAGATATGCCTCCTGAAGCAAAGGAAAGAAAAGCAAAAATAAACTACTGAGACTACATCAAAAAAAAAAAAAAAAAAAAACAACTTCTGCACAGTGAAGGAAACAATCAACAAAACTAAAAGGCAATCCATGGAAGATATTTGCAAATGACGTGTCTGATTAAGTCTTAGTATCCAAAATACATAAAGAACTTATAAAACTCAACATCCAAAACCAAATAATCTGCCAAGAGACATATGAAAAGATAATCAACATCATTGATCACCAGAGAAATACAAATCAAAACTACAAAGAGCTATAATCTCACATCTGTCAGAATCACTAAAATCAACAACACAAGAAACATCAGATGTTGGTAAGGATGTGGAGAAAAAGGAACCCTCTTGCACTGTTGGAAATACAAACTGGTGGGGTTTTTCTGGAAAGTAGTATGAAGCATACTTGTGATGAGCACCAGGTGTTGTACGGGAACTGTTGAATCACTATCTTGTACACCTGAAACTAATATTACATTGTACGTTAACTAACTGGGATCTAATTCAAAACTTAAACAAAAAAGAAAGTTGATTACAATCCCCATGAATGACTTTGAGGGGCTCAAGACTTCAGTGGAGGAAATAGCTATAGATGTGGTGGGAACAGCAAGAGAAAAGCCGTGGAGCCTGAAGATGTGACTGAATGGCAGCAATCTCATGATAAAACCTCAACAGCTGAAGAGTTGTTTTTCATGGATGAGCAAAGAAAGTGATTTCTTGAGATGGAATCTGCTCTTGGTGAAGATGCTGTAAAGATTTTTGAAATGACAACAGGGAATTTAGAATATTATACCAACCTAGCTGAAAAAGCAGCAGCAGAATTTGAGAGGATTGACTCCAATTTTGAAAGAAGTTCTACTGTGGGTAAAATGCTATTAAACAGCATCACATGCTACAGAGAAATCGTTCATGGAAGAAGAGTCAATTGATGCAGCAAACTTCACAGTTGCCTTATTCTACAAAATTGCCACAGCCCCTGCACCGTTCAGTAACCACCACCCCATCAGTCAGAAGCCGTCAGCGTTGAGGCAAGACCCTCCCCCAGCAAAATGATGCTGACTCACAGAAAGCTAAGATGATGGTTAGCATTTTTCTAAGATTTATTTATTTTAGACAAAGAGAGAGCACGATGAGGAGGAGCAGAGGAAGAGGGAGAAAGAAAATCTCAAGAAGACTCCCTGGTCTGCAAGGAGCCTGATGAGGAGCTCAGTCTCACAAGCCTGAGATCATGACCTAAGCTGAAATCAGAGCTGAATGCTTAACCCACTGAGCCACCCAGGCACCCAATGATTAGTGTTCTTTAGCAATAGAGTATTGCTTTAATTAAGTTATGTATTTTATTAGACATGATACTATTCCACTTAACAGACAATAGTATAGTGGAAACAACTTTCTTTTTTTTTAATATTTTATTTAATTATTCATGAGAGACACACAGAGAGAGAGGCAGAGGCACAGGCAGAGGGAGGAGCAGGCTCCACGCAGGGAGCCTGATGTGGGACTCGATCCCAGGACTCCAGGATCATGCCGTGGGCCGAAGACAGGTGCTAAACCACTGAGCCACCCAGGGATCCCTGAAACATAACTTTCATATGCATTGGGAAACCCCAAAAATGATTTGACTTACTTTATTGCAATATTTGCTTTGTTGCCATGGTCTGGAACTGAGCCCACAGCATCTCTAGGATATTCCTGTACATTTTTCCAAACCAGTAAATTACAGCCTTTCTTTACTGCAACACTATTCCAGTTCTTAAAGTTTTCTGTTCATTATGTCCTTAGGGCCTCAATTTTTTTTGTGATGTTCATAAGCCAAAAGAAATATTCAATCATTCTGTTTATTTAATAATTAGATTCTGAAAACTTCATGTTTATGTCCTAAAAGTGTAGTAGACATTTGAAAAATAAATGTGCATAAATTGAAAAAAAATATTTTTATTTCATTCTTAAATAATCTCATTAACTTATTAATGGGATGCGTGTGCCTGTTGAGTGCTGCACTACTTGTTAACCTTTCAATTAGATTGGATGTTGCCACTCTCATTTTCTCTTTCAAATTTATTTTTGAGTAGTAATTGCTTTTTAAAATGTTTTTTTTTTATTATGGCTATTTTTAGAGCTGTTTCAAATTCACAGCAAATTTGAGAGCAAGATATAGAGATTTCCCATATCTCTTTTGCCCCACACATGCACAGCCTGCCCTGTTAGCAACATCCCCTGCCAGAGTAGTACATTAATTACAATTGACAAACCTTTGTCAACACTCTATAATCACCCAAAGTCCGTATTTATGTTAAGTCTTACTCTTGATGGTTTACATTTTATTGGTTTGGACCAATGTATAATAACATCTTTGCATCATTATGGTACCATACAGCATGTTTTTACTGCCCCCAAAAGCATCTGTACTCTATTTATTCACCCCTCTCCCCTCCTCCAATTCCGCCAACCACTAATCTTTTTGTCTTTGTAATTTATCTATTCAAAAATTTCATATAATTGAAATAACAGTCAGTAGCCATTTTAAATTGCATTCTCCACTTAGTAATATACATGCACATTTCTTCTATATTTTTTCATGACTTCATACCTCATTTCTATTTATTTATTTATTTATTATTTATTTGTTTGTTTGTTTGTTTATTTATTTATTTAGGAGAGATCAAACAGGAGAAGGGGGGAGGGAAAGGGAGAGAATCTTAAGTAGACTCTGTGCTGAGCATGGAGCTCAGCTGAGGCTCCATCTCACAAACTTGAGATCATGACCTGAGCCAAAACCAAGAATCAGATGCTTAATTGACTGAGCCACCCAGGTGCCCCAATAGCTCATTTCTTTTTATATCTGAATACAATTCCAATGTCTAGATGTACCACAGCTTATTTACTATTCACCTACTGAAGGACATCTCGGTTGCTTCCAAGTTTTGTCAATTACAGGTAAAACTGCTATCCACATCTATTTGCAGGTTCTTATATGGACAGATAGTTTTAACTCCTCTGGTTAAATACTAAGGAATGTTGAGTGCTGAACTATATGGCAAGAGTAAGAGTAGTTTTGTAAGAAAACATCAAATTGTCTTCCAAACGGCTATATCATTTTATATTCCCACCAAACATGAATAAGTGTTCTTGTTGCTCCACATCCTCACCAGCATTTAGTTTTGTTAGTGTCCTGGATTTTGTTCAGAATAATGGGTGTGCAGTGGTATTTCCTTGTTGTTTTAATTTGCATTTCTCTAATGACATATGATGTGGAACATCTTTTCATATGCTTATTTGCCATCTGTATATCTTCTTTGGTGAGATATGTCTGTTAAGGATTTTGGACCATGTTTTTAACTGAGATGTTTTATTTCCTTATTGCTGAGTTTAAGAGTTCTTTGTATATTTTGAATAACAGTCCCTTATCAAATGTGTCTTTGACAAAACTTTCTCTCAGAAAAATTGCAGAATTAAAACTTTTCTAATTTTCTTGATACTGTTTTTTTTTTCTTTGGTTTTGTTTTGTTTTGTTTTTGTAGAGCAGAAGTTTTTTTTTTTTTTTTTTTTTTTTTTTTTAATGAAGTCTAACGTATCAATTCTTTCTTTCCTAGGTCATGTCTTTTTTTTTATATCCAAAAAGTCATCACCATACCAAGGTCATCTAGGCTTTCTCCTATGATATCTTCTAGGAGTTTTAAATTTTTGAGTTTTAGGGAACCCTGGGTGGCGCAGCGGTTTGGCGCCTGCCTTTGGCCCAGGGCGCGATCCTGGAGACCCGGGATCGAATCCCACGTCGGGCTCCCGGTGCATGGAGCCTGCTTCTCCCTCTCCTTCTGCCTATGTCTCTGCCTCTCTCTCTCTGTATGACTATCATAAATAAATAAAAATAATAAAAAAAAATTTTTTTGAGTTTTACATTTACTGCTATAATTGATTTTGAGTTAATTTTGGGAAGGGTTGTATGGTCTGTGTCTAGATTGGTAATTTCTTTTGACCATAAGAAACAACAGAAAACTAGCTTAGCAAACATGTTATCATTCAAAAGAATATAGCACAATCTAATAGTAAAACTGTAAACTTCCTCTGGAAAGTATTTTACACATTGTTCAATAAGTGTTCTGTGTTGCCGAATTCCCTTTGAAAATATAGAATGTCCTAGAGCACCCTTGTGAATTCAATGAGGTATCCTGGAGTGTCTCCGGACAGTTTGGGAATCAGGGCTATCTGCCATCAATGGAAAAACCAAGGTATATAAATGTCTAAAAAATAATCTGCAAACATTGTTAAAAGTAAAGATGCAAAGTAGCAGAATATATTTGTAGTATGTAATACAAATATAGAATTAATATCTAGGGTAGATAAAGAAATCCTACAAATAAATGATAAAGGAGAAATAATCCAATAGAAAAATGAGTAAAAACCTTACATAATTTTCAAAAAAAGCCCTATTTTATAGGGGGAACATGAAAATGCAGTTGATCTCGTTAACAATCAAGTAAATGTAAAGTAACAGTGTAATAGATACCATTTCACATTCACTGTGATGAGTATCTATTACATATATTTTAATACATTAAAATCATAAATAATTCTATTTATCCAAGAGTGTAGAGCAAAGAAATTTTTATATACTGCTATTAGGAGTATAAACTAGCATACTGACTTTAAGAATAAGTTTGGAATTGTCTGGCCAAGTTAGAAATTCACATAATCTATCAAATACAATTCCACTCCAAATATACACTCCTTAGTTACCCTCATATGTTGTTGGTCATATTGAGAAAATAAAACAGCCCAAATTTCTGTCAATAATAAAGAATTAAATTATATTCATGAAATGGCACTCAATACAGCAAGGAAAAGTGCAAACTATGTATTTGAGTTTAAATTAGTATCATGTCAAGTGAAAAACAAAATATATGGTGTATGAATCCATTGATATATAAATTATATATATTTATATATAAATACATGAATTTCAAAAATGGACAAATTAGGGGCCCCTGGCTGGCTCAGTAAGTGGAGCATCTGACTTTTGATCTCAGGGTTGTGAGTTCGGAGCTCCACATTGGGTGTAGAGATGCCTTAAAAATAAAATCTTTAATAAAAAAATGGACAAAACTAGACTATATTATTTGTAATGCATAGATGGAAACTAAACTTGACAAAACAAGGGAAACATTGTCACAGGAGTCAGAACAGTAGTATTTAATAGGGAGTAAGATTCTATGGAAAAGGGACAATTGAGAATAATCTTATTTAAGATTTTATTTATTTATTCATGAGAGACACACAGAGAGAGGCAGAGACATAGGCAGAGGGAGAAGCAGCTCCCCACAGAATGCCTGGTGCAGGGCTCTACCCCAGAATCCTGGGATCACGACCTGAGCCAAATGCAGATGCTCAACCACTGAGTGACCCAGGTGTGCTGGGAATAATTTCTGAGATTCTAACAATGTTATATATTTTGACCCAGGATATGTTTATACAGTGTTCATTTTGTAATCATGCATTTAAGTGCACATTATTTTATTTTATACTCTTTTCTATGTATGTGTTATATATCCTAGTTAAAAACATAAATGGATAGGTTCTCTTACATCTACCACCTAAGAGTCATGCTTTATGAAGCAGCAACCTCTCCTCTTCCTCTCTGCCATCTGCTGGGCAGTTGCAAAGCAGCAACCATGTGTGAATGCATCTCCATCCTGTTGGCCAGACTGGTGTCCAGATTGGCAATGCCTGCTGGGAGTCCCATTGCCTGGAACATGGCATCCAGCCCGATGGCCAGATGCCAAGTGACAAGAGCATTGGGAGAGGAAATGACTCTTTCAATACTTTCTTCATTGAGACAGGTGCTTGCAAGGCTGTGTTTATAGTCCTGGAACCCATAGTCATTGATGATGTTCACACTGGCACCTACTGCCAGCTCTTCCACCCTGAGCAGCTCATCACAGGCAGGGAAGATGCTGTCAATAACTATGCCGGAGGGCACTATAACATTGACAAGGAGATCGTTGACCTTGTCTTCAACCAAATCTGGAGACTAGCTGACCAGTGCACAAAGTCTTCAGGGCTACTTGACTTTCACAGCTTTGGATGGGGATCTGGGTCCAGGTTCACCTCCCTGCTGATAGAATGTCTCTCTATCATTTAGGGCAAGAAGTGCAAACTGGAGTTCTCCATTCACCCAGCCCTCCAAACTTCCCTAGCTTTAGTTCAACCCTAGAGTTCCACCCTCACCACCCACATCACCCTGGAGTACTCTGTGCCTTCATGGTAGACAACTTGGCCATTTACGACATCTGTGGTAGAAAATTGATATTGAATCCTCAACCTAAACTAACTTGAATAGTTGATAGATCACATTGTGTCCTCCATAATTGCTTCCCTCAGATTTGATGGAACCCTGAATGTTAATCTGACAAAATTGCAGACCAACTGCATGTCCTATCCCTGCATCCACTTCCCTCTAGCCATATATGCCCCTGTCATGTCTTCTGAGAAAACTACCATGAACAACTTTCTGTAGCAGAGATCACCAACGCATGCTTTGAGCCAGCCAACCAGATGGTGAAATGTCATCCTTGCCATGATAAATATGCGTCTTGCTGCCTGTTGTACTGTGGTAACCTACTTCTCAAAGATGTCAATGTTGCCCTTGCCACCTTCAAAACCAATTCAGTTTGTGGATTGGTGCCCCACTGGCTTCGAAGTTGGCACTAATTACCAGCATCCCGCTGTAGTATGTGGTGGAGACCTGGCCAAAGTAAAGCAATCTGTGTGCATGATGAGAAATAGCACAGCCATTGTTGACGTCTGGCCTCACCTGAACCACAAGTTTGACGTAATGTATATTGAATGATATATGGGTGAGGGCATGGAAGAAAGAGTTTTCTGAGGCCTGAGGACATAGCTGCCCTTGTTATTATGAAGAGGTTGGTGTGGATTCTGTCAAAAGAGAGGGTGAAGAAGAAGGACACGAATACTAAAGTTAAAAATGTCACAAGGGTGCTGCTTTTACAGGCAATCCTATTCTGTTTTAAACATCGAATAGTTGTGCTCTGATCAGTTCATTTATGTGTAGCAGTCTATGCTCTCATATACAATTACTGACTGATGCTTTAAAAGATGACACTTTGTTATAGACCCAAGCTGTCCATTTCTTTGATGGGTTTACATAAATGTCTTCAATGAAGAGAAAAACAATAAATGGATAAAAAAACTAGAAAATACAAACTCAAAATGGCAATTTTCTTTGAGACCTGATTAAATGGAACTAAATATATCCATGTTTTTTTTGTTTGTTTTTCAAAAATTAGGTTAAAAGTATAAATGGTAAAAGTTAGCATTTGTAATTTTGGATGGAGAAAAATTAGTCTTGGTTGTATTTTCTACCTTTCCACTATGTTTTTTTTTTTTTCACTCCAAGAAACATCAAAAATAAACAAATCAAAACAAGTCATGTAAACCAAGGGTGCACACTCACTCTCAATACCTTCTGTAGTTGTCCCTACTGCATAGTATAAGGATGTTTTAAAAGTTGTTTGTACAGGTTTTATAGGTTGCAGAGTCACAGGAGACAAAAGCAAGCAAGTTCTGTGAATCAATAGATGGAATGACCTATCTAGGGTGGAATGCATAATAGCAAATGGTATGAATGGCAGGTCTGATTGGTAAAAGAAAAAAAAAGGTTTGGGAAATGTCTGTATAAATAAATTATACAGGTAAAAATCAGATTGTTTCAATACAGAAAAGTTAGAAGGAAAATCTACTGTATGTGAAATTTGTTTGCTAGGCTACAGATGGGGAAGATCTACATTTTGAGAGTGAATATAAGATGTAAATTTCATAAGTATTTATAACCCAATGAAACAATTATAATTATTTGTGATTATCTAGACTATGATTGTCTTAATCATATAAGACATATATTTGACAGTGGTAAGAAGCACTGAATAAAACTTGGAATATATTTTTGAAACAATTTCTAGAATAGAAAATTGGTTTTACTATACATTGTGGGACATATGAAAACACTTCTATTTAATTTTTTTTAAGGGGAAAGGGAGGAGGGAAAGGGAGAGAGAGTCTCAAGCAGGCTCAGAGACCCGGAGATCATGACCTGGGTCAAAATCAAGAGTTGGACACATAAGATTGAGCCACCCAGGCACTCCTAAAAAATAACTTTTTAAATAAAATTCCTTGTGTCTGCCTTCAGCTCAGGTCATGATCCCAGGGTCCTGGGATCAAGCCCCAAGTCAGGCTCTCTGCTCAGTGGGGGGCCTGCTTCTCCCTCTCCCTCTGTCTGCCACTCCACTTTCTTATGTTTGCTCTGTCTCTCTCTCTCTCTCTGTGTCAAATAAATAAATACAATCTTTAAGAAAATAAATAATTAAAATCATTTGTTAAAAATATGTTCATATACCCTAAAGGAAAATTTTTAAAATTTAATATATTGATAATATGTATAATTATGATTTTTGTTTTACTTGAATTACAATAATTCTACGTTCAGCCCTTTTCTGTAGTCCTCCTGCAAAAGTGGTAATGCCAAGAGTGATGCCTTCCCATTCAAATCTTTCGTTTCTGGATCAGGAATAGAAGAACATATAGACCAATAAAAGGTTGTTCAAGGCCTCTGTCAGCCTACAGGTAATTTTTTCATAAAGAATGATGGTTTCATCCCCACCAACTTCAAAACACCCCCCAACATCTCTGAAGCTAGGTGCCTTGTAAAATATGTAGTCTGTAAGACTACATGCAGTTGATGTGGGCAGGCTGGTTCTAAGGGCCCAGAGTGAGGTCCCTCAGGACCACCAAGAGGGTCCTTGGCTTCTTACAGGATAGAAATCAAACACAAGCCAAAGACATTGAAAGCAGAGATTTTTGAATAGTGTGAGTGACATACAGAGAAAAGCAGACGGAGTGTCTGGGAGACTCAGAAAGGAAAGGATTATGAGTCTCCCCACCATGTAGGCTTAGGGATTTATATTGGAAAGGGTCTAGAATATGTGTTTCTCCAGGAATCCAGGGTAGGGTCTGATCAAAAGTGAGTGTCAGAAAAAAAAAAAAAAAAGTGAGTGTCAGACGAACAATAGGTGTTGTTGCATAAATCAACAAAGGTAGGGGGTATCGATGCTAGATTCATTAGAAGCTAATGTCCTGGAACATGTTTGTGATCCCTCTCTTCTTAGATATTATCAGGTGTTTGGGGGCCTAAGACAAAACTCAGAGAATGATTAACTGTTTTACTTCCCCCTTGAAGTGGGAGCATAGCTTCTTTGTTTTTCTCTCAGATGCAAGTTGAAATACAGAACATGAGTAAATAGGGCCCAGCCGGAAAAGGGCAGAAATGGAGCCTTTTTAAAATGGAATCCTTTCAGCTTCCCTATCTCACAATCACTCCAAAGACAAGAGAATCTAGGCTCAAGAGTTATTTTAAGGTGATACTGATTAAGCCACTGCTAGGTTGACAGTTATGTTAAATAGTATATATATACTAATATATATATACTATTTATATATATACTATATATAAATATATATATACACACATATACATGAAATTGTTATTGTTATACTATATAACATATAACATATAATATATTATATAACATATAATAATAACATATAACATATATGTTATAACATATAACATATAATATATATAATATATATATAATATATAACATAACATATAACATATAATAATATATATACTATATATAAATATATATATACACACATATACATGAAATTGTTTATTTAAAAACATATAAACAAAAAAAACTTCGGGCTTATTTAATTTCTATGTTCTGATGAGAGATCTATATTATTAAATGTTTTACTAAATCTTTTTGTGTGAAGTATTTTCAACAGTTTCTGGGATGCCTGGGTGGCTCGGTCTGTTATGCATCTGCCTTTGGTTCAGACCATGATCTTGGAGTCCTAGGAAGGAGCCCCAAGTCGGGCTTCCTCCTCATCAGGGAATCTGCTTCTCCCTCTGCCCCTCACCCCACTTATACTCTCTCTCCCAAATAAATAAATGGAATCTTTAAAAAAAAAACAAAATTTCTGTTTAGACTGATAGATTACATTGTTTCACTTCCAGCTCTTTTTTGAAGAGTCTAGTATCGTGACTATGTTGTATTATAATTTATTTTGCTAAGGATTCCTTTGAATATCTTGAATTCTGTTTCTTGTGATTCAGGACAGATTTTTTTAAATGTTGAATATTTTATATGCAAATGAAATAATGTACTTAATCGAGGCAGTGTGTCCTACATGAAAGCAATAGACTTCAAAATTCTGTTACAGACAACTATTTCCTACTTTCAAAGCTAAAAAAAAAAAAGAAAGTATACAGCACCATAAACAGCATGTAATAAATACTTTTCATGATCTAACTATGGTCCCAATAAAGACATTATTGTCCCAAGACTCACAGCTCATTAGAGGAATGCTACCAGCTTGTAAACAAATATGCAAACCATCAAGCTTTCAGGTCAATCTTGATCACTAGAAGAATTTTAATCAAAAATGGCTGAAACCCCAAATACCCCAAATCACTGATATGAAAAAAATAAATAATGTGAATTTGAAGCTTTAGAATAGAGGAACATTTTTCTTTCATTGATTCCTTAAAAAAAAAAAAAAAAAAAAAGCCAAAGTAAGGATTTTTTTATAAAGAGATCAAACAATCAAATTTATTTTAAACCTTCTATCTATAATAGCTTGTCCCCAGCTTCTTGGAAGGAGGCTGAAAGCAAGAATGATTGATCACCAGTTACTCTCTACGGTACTAATTCTCCAAATATCCTATAATGTAACATCCAGTCCTTGAGTTAAATTTGGTAGACCTTTGTTTCTGAGTAAATAATCTTCTGATGTTCCTCAGAAAATGGTATTCCAATCTTTGTGACTGAGAAGCACAGGGGAAAAAAAAAAAAAAAAAAAAACATTTTCCATTTTGATGCAGCATATGTATGAGTACACACGTGTATGCATAAACAAAAGTTTATATACACACACACACTAACACATACAATGACCTTACTCAGTGAAATAAGCTTGTATATAACCTATTCTTTGCTATTTGATCTATTCTATCATTTTCATTAATAATAATGCCATTCTATTATTTTTCATTAAGAATCATTAAGATCAAACATCTCCCCAGTTTTACTGTCTATACTACAAGTTTAGGAAACATTCCCTGGACTGTCTAGTTTAATGATTAAGAGCATTTGCCTTACAACACTTGATAAACACTAATGAATAAATAAATGGATGGTGTTTAAAATTTCTCAATTGCAATTACAGTCCAGCCTTACCTTTCTGAGACAACATCTCACCCAGTATCTTTGTTTGTTTGTTTTTAAGATTTTATTTATTTATTCATGAGAAGACACAGAGAGGAGAGAGAGAGAGGGGCAGAGACACAGGCAGAGGGAGAAGCAGGCTCCATGCAGGGAGCCCAATGTGGGACTCGATCCCAGGTCTCCAGGGTCAGGCCCTGGACTGAAGGCAATGCTAAACCGCTGAGCCACCCGGGCTGCCCTCACCCGTATCTTTGGAATTTCACATGTTACTCAAACTCCTTAAAATTCTTTTAAACCCAGTCTCCTAAGCTGCTCCCGCAGGGGTTGTTGCAGATCAACAACAAAGTGTTCATTTTACTACTAAAAAAAATATAATAATAAAAAATAAAAAAATAAAAAACATACTTTTGAAAGAGGACCTGGGTTTTCCCTTAGCTGCCTCCATTTGACCTCAATCTCTACTTTCTAACTGATTATGTTCTTTCCAGCTTTTCTTTAACTCAGGCAAAAGATCTAGTAGGCAAAGTATCCAGAGATGGGGAATCCAAGCTACCCCTCCAGCAATAATGACTCCTCTGGCACCAGCAAGACCCCACTTGATTGACCCCAAGACAATGATGAACCTGACTTTTATTGCCCAGCTGCACATACCTACTAACCTTTGTTCCACATTTTCCTTATATAAATCTAGAAGCTTTTTCAGCATTTTGAAGACAGACTTTGGGACGCTAGTCCTAAGTCTTCCTGATATGCACTTCACTGAAATAAATTCTTGTTTCACCACCACTCATTTTTCTGCTTTTGGATTTTGTCAATGGCAAGTGACTTAATCTGGTCTGTTTGGAACCCCCAGAGCTCTGGCTACATCTTGAAGCCAAGACAATCAGATTTGTTTAGATATCAGCTCTGCCATGCATTATCTGTCAATCTCTAAGATTGCTTCCTCATTTCTAAATCTATACAACTAATAATTAACATGTAGGTTTGTTATATAGATTAAATGACGTGATGAATGTGAAGCTCTAAATTTCTGGGAAAGTCAATACATGTTAAATGATGCTAATGCTGATGGTTATCTTGTAATACACAGTATTTCTTCTGCAAACAATTTTGTCTATGTTTTGTGATCCCTCTTCCTCCTTTATTATATTTTTCTCTTTATTTTATTCTTATATGCTTAACCACTTTAAACAACTCCCATGACCCCACTAATATGAATCCTATGCTCTGATTAAAATAATTTGTCAAATGTATGATCACAATTTTAACTTTATCAGGTCAGAAAAACTTTGTTAATTATGCTAATTAAAACAGTGACCTGCATACACAGAACTTCTAAAAAATTACTCATGTATGACTTTATTAGACATACACAATGTGAGTAGTCTTTGGTGAAAATACCAAAGGTATCTATCATAGGATCAGTATGATACATCCATTCAAAAATTATTTCCTGGGGATCCCTGGGTGGCTCAGCAGTTTAGCACCTGCCTTCGGCCCGGGCATGATCCTGGAGACCCGGGATCGAGTCCCACCTTGGTTCCCTGCGTGGGGCCTGCTTCTCCCTCTGCCTATGTCTCTGCCTCTCTCTCTCTCTCTCTCTCTCTCTCTCTGTGTGTCTCTCATAAATAAACAAATAAATTAAAAATCTAAAAAAAAATTATTTCCTTTTCCTCCAAAAAAAAAAAAAGATTTCATGATCTGTCTACTTTTCACATGTTAAAAAATATATGCTTAGTGAAAAATAAGAGAAAAAGGATATTTCATTAGCCCTCAAATACAAAATGGACATTGTGGTATAGTATCTTAAAAATCCTGACATTATGTTTTCATTTTAAAATCCCACATTTTGGAGATGGCAACCTTCTGCTTCTGACTATGATGGAGTACCTTGTATCAGATGAATGATTCCATCAAGAACAACTAAAAAAACTGAATAAAAATTATGTATTAAAAAAAATTTAAGGCCAGTAGAGAGTAACAAGGACACTTCTCCACCCTGAGTGTGTTCTCAGTTAGGCAAAGCAAAGACAAGTGCCTTGCCTGAATCATTCATGTGCATGTCAATACAATTCTCTGATAATAAGGCCTGCTGTGCATCCTGCAGATACCGGGAACTGCGTCCAGCCTGGAAATGTGGGCTGTTCTTCAAGACTACAGTAACCAAGGAGGGTGGTGGCAAGGGTAAGCAAAAATGTTATTAATGCATCCCAATCATTTTAAGTTGTCTTTTTCTTGACCAGTATTTGCAGAACCTCGATATATTAAAATATTGCTTAAGTTGGAGCAATTTAAAATGTGAAGGAGGAAACAGAGTCCAAAATCTCCTTACACAATCTCCCTGAGGATTTTAAATGTAAGTATTATTGAGAAACTGCTTGAAAATCAGTGATAGAAATCCATTTTATAAAGAAGAAGAAGGAGGCTCAAACATGTCAAATAACATTATCTGACACCGCTGATAGGAAAAGACAAACCTGGGACCTAAATCTAGTTATTTTGGCTTCTTTATTCTGTTCTTTTCACCATGCTTTTCCGTCATATTTCCCCTCCCTCCCTCTTTAGTCAACAACTGTGCACGACACCAATGAGTTTCCATGTAATTTTGAAAATAAGAATAGGCATGAAATAACAGCAAAAATGATAAGATTGGTGATGGTATTAAGGGAACTCAGACAAGTAACAGATCAATAAAATACTAAGCAGTTCAACAAGAAATAAGGTGGAGCAGTTCTAGAATAAAAACTAAAATTTGGTTAGCAGTATGCACTAGCGGGTACAACCACATTCTCCAACTTTTTATCTAGTATATTTTCTATTGTCAAATTAATACTAATTATGAAGCCGCATGCCCAGAAAGGCTGAAATAATGAAATTGTAGTGGTATATACTACCCACAACATGACTTTATGTGAGTTTTCCACAACAGTCCAAAAAGTTCTACTTTTTCCTCCAACTAGACAAAGATTTCCAATTCTCTATTTAGAGTCAGGTTCCTGTACCTCGAATTCTCTTCCTACCTCTAAATACACATTAGCTCTCTGAATTATCAAATTTCTCTCAAGGAACTTCAATTTAATGCATTGTAAAATTTTAAACCCACAGTTATCTTGGCTTACTTTGAACAATAGTTACACTATTAATATTGGTGTCATTTCTTCTTGTGTGTAGCCTAAGGCTCTTGGTCTATTATTTTATCTAATTAACTTGAGTATATGTTTTATAAACATTACTTGCTGACATGCTACTTTCGATATTTTGATGCTGATTTTTCCCCAGATAAGCCTCCATAAATTCACACAACAAACTGACAACCAAATTTGGCAAATTGGCAATTAAAACCACAGTTTTACAGGTGCTATTAAAAATGGATGATATATCTTACTTATTGCTTTATAAATTTTCCTATAGTAATAGTAATAATAGATAGCATTGAAGGGATTCAGTTCCCAGAATGTTCTACTTTGGCATGTGGATTATTATGAGTTGAAGGTATTTGAGAACATGTGGGTTCAAGAGAAACTTTTGCCCCTCTCTTAACTACATAGAAGGATCTAAATTGGGGATAATTCCCAGAATAAGATTTATTAGCAGAGATTAATTTTATCTGAGTAACAGGCAGGGTGAACATCTAATTACCAAACATCTGCTCTACTTACCGTCTGCGAAGTGCATTCCTTTCCTCTGAAGTACTGGACCCTTATCCCTCTCTTTGGTTTAGAAAGACATATATACCTCATTTTGCCTGAGTGTCTGAAATTTCCATGTCTATGTGAATTGCCCATAGGTATGCCTATTAAATATGATTTTTACCTGTTAATCTGTCTCATGTCATTTTGATCCTTGTACAGCTAGAAGGATCTAGAAGAGGAGAGGAGTTCTTGCTCCCAAGAAGGAGACAAGACATTCTTGCTCCCTGACAGCATAGATGAAAGTGCAAAACCAAGATACATTTTTACATTTTTATATATCCATATGATCATATTTCTATAGATTTTTCCCCCAAAAAAACAGACCTGTTTTTCTGCCCATGTTTTTATATACAGGAATTGAGTTTGTACATCATTTCATAAATCTCATTGGAAATAATAATTTAAAATTGTTCACCTTCATAGAATACAAATATAATACGAGTTTGAAATCACTACAGGGCATTTTAAAGAAATTTCTACATTTATTCCAAAAGCAATGGACTTCTCTTTAATACGCTTAAGATTTTTTTAATCAGGCCTCCTAACTTTTTTGCTTTATAATCATTTCTCACACCACCTAAGCTCCCCACAAGTAACATGATGTTATAAAGATTGTCTAAATACATATAAATGTGGAAGATATTGCCATTTCAATTCACTCTGAGATGGTAATAGCACATTTTTTCTAGGGATTCTATTGTCTGTTCAAAACTGGAACTTCCTCAAAATAGCTTTGCAACTGCCATTCAGTATTCATTCACTGGAAATGGTACAATGGGAGCACCACATGATGGAATGTTGTGCAAAAGGAACCAAATGTTCTATAACTCAGTAAGAAAAGTGAATTTTAAAGGATAGGCACTAAATAAATGAGGCATGCATTTCCAAAGATTTCTTTTTACATTTCGTATGGTAGTGTCTCCTACCACTACTTTAACTAGCCACAATTCACAAAATGCTAATTTTTATGGAGAGTGAAAAAAGCAGGTGTTCTCTATGAATACTGATCTTACTGCGCTTCTCATGTTAATTACACGAGTCAAGCCCAGCTGCATTTACACTCCTGCCTTACGTTATATTTGCTGGGAAAGGATTTTTCACATGTAGATGATATAAACTACTGGCACAGATATAAGATCTTTTATTTCTTTGGAATTTGTTTATCCTCAGAAATAACAAAGACTTTCATTTGTTTTGTTTTTGAAGCATAAAGGAGTCTAACTGTCAATGTAACAGGGAAATTACTCAGGTGTTTTTTTAAGAAAATACCACCGCAAATTCAATCACACTCCAGAAAAATAATTGAATTGTGTCAATTGGTTTAATGGACTGATTCTTTAATCTTTACATTTCCTTTGAGAATACTAGCGAATCAAGACACATGGTTTCAGGGGTCAAAGTTTTGATGACCGTGTGTGACAAGCCTCTTTTATTCTGATGGAAGGCCTTTTAGCTTGCTATTCTGCAAGTTTATTCAGTCAATTTCTGTAATAGGAATTCAATTTTTCAAAGCTTTGAAATAAAAACAGGAAAATTTAGAACTAAAAGTTTCTTTAACAATGACATGAATGTCAAATGCATTTTAAAAAAGCAATTAACACCGGCAAGAATTTGATGGCTACCATGAATGCTAGATTCCGAAATCATTTAGGTATGGTGTTTTCAGATCGCAGCTTTCTGCTTTAATGATTAATAATTTAATGATGAGAATGTGAGGAGCCTTAAAAATGCCTGGTATTTATAGACATTAGAAGCTCTCCTAGTATATTGAAGCATCTTTTTCAATTGATAAAGGAAATTTGTATATCAGGACCTACAAAATGGAGAGTGCTCCAGTGGTAGGGCCTATATCACAAATCTGAACCCAAGTCATCCTGTACTTAATGGTAAACACCTCACAATCTAGGAAACCTAACATAGAACCCAATTACAATCCTCCAACTCAGCTTTAGTTAGCTTACCTTACCCTATAAAAAAGGCCTTCTAGGGGGTCCTTGGTGGCTAAGTGGGTTAACCGTCTGCCTTTGGCTCGAGTCCACCCCAGTTTCCTGGGATTGAGCCCATGTTGGGCTCCCTGCTCAGCAGGGAGCCTGCTTCTCCCTTTCCCTCTGCCCCTCCTACCCACCCATGTGCTCTCTCACTCTCTTTCTCAAATAAATGAAAGTAAGAGAAAAACAAAAACAAAAACCAGGACCTGCTAGCCTTACCAGGAAACCTCAACATCTTAGCCAATCATCTGCACATCTAATGCTTAATAGACCCCTGATCTTGCCCCAAATCTCTCCAGAGTGTTTCAGTGCTTGTGAGGCACTGTACTTCTCCAATCCATGGATTGTTTTTCCCTAAATAAAGGACATCAAACTCGTTACTAAATTATGTTATTTTTGTCACTTGATACAATATACTTAAAACTCTTTGCTATTAAAACCTGTATTGTTACTATGTTATCATGACCACAAGATAGGTTAAATACACAGTTTTAAAAATAGTATTACAGAAACAAAACCCAGATATCATTTGTGATATCTCTTGAGGCTCAGGACAGCCTGCTCCCAAGATATGCCACACTGGTATATAGATTATTTTGATTTACAGTTACACAAAAAGCAGCCAGTGCAAGAAGGGCATCTTGATCCCTCATCTCCCTCCATTCAGGTAATAAATTTCTCATGTGAAGGGTGCTTCCCCTTCATCTGGACACTAGAGAAGCCATCCTTATCACCAAATATGGGAATTCAGGACCAAAGTAGCCTATATAAACAAACTTTGTTGTTTTTGTTAATTTACTACCCCAGGTCAAATTGTGCTTAGAATATCTTACAAATTGAAGCTCCCAAACATTAATTTTCTTCGTCTTGTCAATTCCTCACAGATTTACTCTACTTTTTCTAAAAAGTATGAAGACAGCCTGCCTTGGCCACTTCTTAGGTCTCAAATCTATGAGACCTCCATAGCTGAGAAAAAAGAATTCTTTTAGGATGTTTATTTTTAAGAAACAACAGATAGAGAAAAAGCTCTGGAAAGTGAGTAGAAGTTTTAAAGACACATACATTTATAGGGAAATCTCCATTTGTAAGGGTGTCTCCCCCCTTGTCCCAGATAGGAAAGGATGTCTTTAAAATCTCTAGATAGCCTTACCAATGGACAAGCTTACAGCTGCACAGCCTGGGTGGCTCAGTCCATTTATTGTCTGACTCCTAGTTTCTGTTCAGGTCATCACCTCAGGGTCCTGGGATCACACCAAGTGGGGAGTCTACTGGAGATTCTCTCTCTCTCTCCCTCTGCACCCCCTTGCTCTCGTGTTCTCTCTTTCTCTCTCTGAAATATACAAATAAATGCTTTAAAAAAAAAACCCACACTTATCCTTTTTTACACTGCTTTTCTTAGTAACCTCCCACAACTGTCCCCCAACCCTGCCTTCTTTTGTCTTTAGCCGGAGATGGTATATAAGGTGATGGTTCAGGCCATTTCAAGGAGTTATTCAGTTTTCCTGGATATTTCTCATGTATACAGGAGTTACACAGTTGTTGAATTTGTGTTTTTCTCCTATTAATCTTTTTATTATAGGGAGGTCTCAAAAAAAAAAAAAAAAAAAACCTAGATGGATAGAAGGAAATTTTTTTTTCTTTCCCGCAAAAACTTCTGTTATTTTTTTCTTCAGCTTTTGTCTTATTTTATTCAATATACTTGGAGTAATCATCCACAAAGTTAACCTATCCTTAAAAATAAGCACTACTTATTTTAGTATAATCCCATTTATGTACAAAACAAACCTTTTACATATTCACACTTGGGTAAATGCACAGACAAAAAGCATAAAAGGATATATATTATCCAATGCAAACACCGGTAACCTTTGGGAAGGTAATGTGAGAAGAGATCATAACATTTTATTACGTGTATTTCAGGAGGCTTGAATTTTTCACAACAAACATGTATTTATGGATTACTCATATGACATTTTCTTATTGTCCCACAGGCCTCTGAAGCTGTTTTTGGGGTTTTTTAAAATCTATTTTTTTCTTTCTTCTTCAAATTGGATCATTTTTATTGATCTAAATTCAAGTTCACAGACTTTTTCTGGTTCTCCTCAATCTTTGCACGGAAAGGTTGAACAGCATAATATATATTTTCTTTCTTAGAGGCTGACTAATTTGCTGATACCAAGTATTTTCTTGATGCTTATTAATGACTGCTGTTTTTTCAAAAGGTAGAATGTTTATAACCAAGATAAGGTTCTCATTCTGGTATCATATTACAAATCACTTTTTATTTTCCAGCTTCATACACTTTCAACATCAAACTCTAGTCTGAGTCCTCTTTGTAGAGGTCACTTTGAGACAAACAGCCTTGAGCAATGGAATGCAGAAAGGGCCCAGAGCAAGACCACCAGGCTGAATAGAGACAGGCTAGGCAGGCGAACCACCTCAAAATATCCACAAGCCCTAACTAACCAATGGGCTACTTACAACCAGACACAGTTACCAAAAAAGGGAAAATTCTACACATCGCTATACTTCCTCCCCTCTCCATTTTACAAACAGCCTCCCCCTACTGCCTCCTGGCAGACAGCCTCTCCTCTGCTGTCCTGCCCACCTCTCCCCTGGTGTGTATTCAATACCCACTGCCTTGAGGCCAACCGTATTTGCTTTGTTGTCCTGCAGCTGCTCCCTTGTGGTGCATTCAATCAACTTCTATCTCCTTTATTCTGCCTTGGGTGGATCCTATCGCCATCTGTGTCACTGGCTTCCACTTGATCATAGCCCCACATTTGGGGGCCCCTGTCCAATCGTGAGAGACACCACACTCTATATAATTTTTTCTTCTTTTTTAAAAACTTGAATTAATTTATCAATTTTTCATTTTTTCTAAAGCTACTTAAAATTTTGTTAAAACCTCTCAGTGTTGGTGAGTTAGAGATACCTTTCTTTTATTTCATCAGAAAGACTTAGATTTTATATCTGGTCTATGTAATTTTAAGGTAAGAGAAAATTATGGCATTTATACTCTAGGAGACTAGCTCAGTCTTGTAATTCCTTCATCTAAAGATGATCTGTAATTTTTATGGTTCCCCTACTCTCTTCCCCCTCTACCCACAATGTATGGTGGTAAATTACCCGTTGGGTAGTAGCTCCTGATCTTCATAGTAATTCATGCAATGTTATTTCTTAAGCCTGCTTCTCAGATCCTGTCTCAGATACTAATGTCTGTTAATCTTGTTGTATATTAAAGAGGTTGTCTCATCATTTTCTCAAGTTCTTTGGAGATAACCTGTAGAGCCTTGGAAATTTCTGACTCTTATGTCATCAGGAAGACATCTGGAAGACTGGCCTAACACATCTGAGTGTAGGCTAATGAGTTCACTCAGGATGGTAACAGGCCAGAAAGACCAATCAGGTATGAACCAGGTGATATCGAGCTAAACTCTTCAAGGAGAGGAGGAAGATTGGAAATTCAGTTCAGTCACATGGTCAGTGATTCAAACAATCATACAAACATAATAAGACTCCAGTCAAAGCTCTGGACACTGGAGTTTGGGTGAACTTCTTGGTTAGTAAACATGACAATGGCTGAGAGGGTGACTAATACTGATTTGATGGGGCAAGAACACAGAAGTTCTGACTTCTGGACCATCCCAGACCTTGCCCATGCATCTCTTCATTTGGCTAGTCCTGATTTATATCCTTAAAAATATAACTAATTGTACATATAGCACTTTTTTTAGTTCTATGAGATACTCTAGCAATTATTAAACCTGAGTAGATTGTGGGAACTAATTATTATAGCCAATTAGTCACTTGTGGGTCACCTGGGAACTCTCAAATTTGTGGCTTGCATCTGAAGAGAGGGCAAACGGTTGGGGACTCACTTAATTTGTATACTCTGTATTAAATCTAGGTGATTGATATTAGAATGGCATTGTAGTATTACAGTCTGTGAGCCATTATTTTAATTATAAATTTTACTTGGAAGATATGCTATAATCCTTATATTTTGTATAAGCCTTATATTTTTTTACTCACAGTTGTTACTTATGAGAATAAAATGGAAAAATGTCCTTATGCCACATTCAATGTTTGGTATTTAATATACATTCAGTGAGTGGGAAACATTTTTATTTTTATAAGTGATTAGCAAAAATTAGAGCTTGCAAGACATCAATCCCCACCTCCTTTGGAAGCATGGAAGATTGACAGTATTGACAACAACATGGCAGATTATTCTGCTCACCTATTTGCAAAAGGTTGAGCTGTTCTGAATTTAGAGCTTTGAATTTATTGGAGTTTTATACTCTGATCACCTGCATGCATTATAAAGTTAAATGAGAAATTATGTAAGTATACAAAATGAGGTATTTCTTAGTTTGGTAAAGCTAATGAAATTGAAATATATATTATTCTCACTGAAACTCTGAGGGCAGGGAAAGAATAAGGAAAACAGAAAATCATCATCAGAATACACAGGTGATATTGCCATGAACTCGATTTACTGTTGGTTGCTAAAATTAGTGTGAAGAAGTTTGAGCAGAAGCCGGATGCTTGTCTTAAAGATCTGTGCCTCAAAGATTGTTCCCATGAGGCAAGATGACTAAATGCAAAGTAAGATTGGAAATTCAATCCTGGAATAAAAGGGGGACACTAGTGGAAAATTGTTGAAGTTCCAATTAATTTCGTTGTTTACTTAGTAGTATTATACCAAGGCCAATCTCCTAGTTTTGGTCATTTCCTATCACTATTTAATATGTTAACATTAGGGGAAGGTGGATGAGAGAATATGCAAAAACTCAGTATTATGATTACATTATATGATTCTAAAATGATATCAACATTTGGAACATTTTTAAAAGCATAGCTTATTACTATTTGCCTTGTGCAGCAGTAAGAACGTTGACTCCAAAAGACACAGAGAACTTTTGGGGATGATGAAACATGAGGAGGTGGATGACACTCTTGG
This sequence comes from Canis lupus dingo, assembly GCF_003254725.2. Taxonomy (NCBI): domain Eukaryota; kingdom Metazoa; phylum Chordata; class Mammalia; order Carnivora; family Canidae; genus Canis; species Canis lupus. The sequence goes on from NC_064248.1 coordinate 47,731,712, forward strand.
CCAATGTCTCTACATAGGGGTTCCTCCAACAGCCAATTATGTCACTCCCAACTGTATATGTATACAACAGGGAATGATAAGTTGGTAGTTCTGTGGAGTCACTGAAACTCACTATAAAAATAATTTTACTAAATTCACATTTACCTCTCTCTCCATCTGTTCCCACTATAAACTGAAGAGCTATGATGTTTCAGGTACCCGCGTATCAATGTCAACTCAGATCTTGTGTTCAAAATCCTTAAAATGCTTGAATATTCTCCTTTCCCATATAAATTTTACCTCATCAACTTTTTCTAGTTATTACAAGTGTGAAGGTCCTTTAACATCTTTCTCATCCCAATGGAAGCAAACGTCATCTAGTTTCTAACCATTGATTTGGTTAAAAGCTAGTCAAACAAAACATCTTTGAATATCAAAAGTTCCTAACTTTAACTATCTCAGCAGTCCTTTCTTTTCACACTTTAACTTTCTAAATTTGCTATATCCTCCTTTCGCTCCTGATTTTTCTACACATTTTCTGCTAATAAAACTTCCACATCTGAACTATGCTCTTTCAAATTTTTGTTCTCTGATAATATCTGCCCCAGTTTATACTAGTGCATTTTATAGTAAGGTATAATTGAAGCTTACCTATCTCATTAAGTAGTTATAGATTTCAAAAGGAGCACATTTGCCTAAATTAATTTAAGCAGTCTCTTGGTTCTCCTTGCTGCCTTTTCAATTTCCCTTCTCCAATTCCCTACCTAGTTTGCTAACAAGAAAGAGGCACAAAATGTTCTCCACAACTCATGGAATCCTTGATTATCTTTACTGCGTATGAGCTATATAAGCTTAGGGAAGTATTCTTATGTATTAAATGAGGATAAAAATAGATCTCTTTAAATGATGTTATGATTTAAGTATACAGTATATGACAAGTGTTGACTATATAACATATTTGATTGACTTTAGGACATACATTTTTTACATTTTAAGACCTCAGGAATTAGGATTAATTTTACATGGTGTGATGTTTAAGGTGTCTGCTAGCCAACTCGCATTTCTCATTTATTTTTATGGAAAAATATATTATTATCCTCTAACAAAATATTTAAAAAACAAATTAATATAGGTTTGATTCAATAAAACACAGAACAAGATAGAATCAGACTTGTAAATACAGAAACTGATGGTTTCCAGGGGAGGACAGTGAGAAAATGGGCAAAATGGATAAAGGGGAGTGGGACATACAAGCTTCCAGTTATGAGATGAATAAGTCATAGGTACAAAAGGCACAACATAAGGGAATATAGTCAATGATATTGTATTTGTGTTTTGTGGGACAGACGGTAGCTCACCTGTGGTGAGCACAGTATAACATATAGAGAAGTTGAATCACTATGTTGTACACCTGAAAGTAATATAGCATCATGTGTCAAAACACTTAAAAAAAATCAATAAAAAAGTACAAGACACGTGTAACAGTTAAGATTTTTTTTAATGTCTCCAAAGATATACAAGGCAAATTTGAATGGATTAAACCAAAAAAGAATTCATTGACATTCAGAATGAAAATTCAGATGCAGGATCATCATTAGACACAGCTTTATCTGGTAGTTTAAATAATACCATCAGGAGCCAAGGACTTCTTTTTCTCTTATCTCTGCTTTCCTAGGATAGACTTAACTTTTTGTAATACATATGGTACCTACCTACCTACCTACCCCCCCTCCACTACACACTAGCATATCCAAACTAAAAGGTGACTTCAAGGTGTTGCCTTATTGTAGAAAAATCATCACAAACTGATGGTTACCAGAGAGGAAGTGGGTGGGGGTAATGGATGAAAGAGATGATGGGGATTAAAGAGTACACTTATGATGAGCACTGAGTAGTGTATAGAATTGTTGAGTCACTATATTTTACACTTGAAACTAATATAATACTGTATGTTAACTATATTGGAATTAAAATTTTAAAAGACCCTAAATGAATGATTGCAGCTCTCAAACGATCATAGCATGATACTGAGAGTAGGAGACTCAGATCCTCTTTCATAGACATAGGAGTAAATGTCACCTAGCTTATTTTTTACCCTGAATGGCCTACTTCACTTCTGGGGACATTTATTATGGCTAGGGAAATGGGCTGGACTGATTGATTAAAGCAAGTAGGTACTGCTCTGGAACTAACATTGGGATAAATCTCACACAAAATTTAGTAAATTCATTAATTCATTTCTTTTATTTCCATTACTCTTTTGAAAGCGCTCTCGTCAAGGTTACCAAGTACTCCTATATAACCAGTTACCTTGTTGTCAATTGATAGTCCTCATTTGATTTGAATAGTCAGCATAATTCTTCAAAATTTATTACTCCCTCCTTCTACAAATACTTTTTCATTAAATTTTCAAGACAAAACACTCTCCTAGTTTTCTCCCTATCATACTGGATGCTTCTCCTCATACTCAAAGAAAGGTGTTTTTTGTTTTGTTTTGTTTTGTTTTGTTTTTCAGAAAAAGATGTCACAATGACAACTTTTGCACATTTTTCTAAATGATGATTGTTTGGAGAGCATAAAGGTTAGGTCTGTGATCCTCTCTGCCATCCATTTATGCTTATTCTACAGGTGCCTTCATGAGATATCATGAAATACTATCTCAGCACTAATGAATCCCAATTGCACATAACCATCCCTGACCTCACTCTTGAACTGCAGATTTATATAGCCAATAAATGGCATGATGAATTCACTTGGAAAATAATCATGTTTTAAGCTCAATAGAACAAAAAATTTAATTCTTTGTTTTTACCATCTAAAATAGGCTTCCATCTTCAGTTGTACTTCATTCAATAAATGTCATCAACATTCACTCATTTGCTTATGGGAAGAACCGAAATTCTAATTTGTAAATCCTATTGACTGTATAATCAAAATATATTCGAAGACCTACTGAAAGTCATTGCTTGCCCAGAATTCACTCTGTTTGGTCATCATCATTTACTTGGATGATGTCAACTGATCCCTCCTGAACAACTTTGTAGAGCATATTCTACAGAGAGTAGCTGGACTAACAATTAAAAATTGTGTGTCACATGATGTCATTTTTCTGTTCCAAATTTCCAGTGGCTTCCTAATCAATTTTAGAATAAATCCAAAGTAATTACTATCACCTCCATGCAATTAAATGATCTGCACCCTTTTCTAGTATTATCCCTTATTTCCTGTGCTCTAATCATACTGACCTCCTTTGCCGTTTCTTTAAAATACCCAACTTACTCCTACCATAAGGCTCTGCAATTACTATTCTTTTTTCCTTAAAAAATTTGTGCACCCCAGAATTAAAAGGTTTTTTTTTTAAATAAATTTATTTTCTATTGGTGTTCAATTTACCAACATACAGAATAACACCCAGTGCTATCCCCTCTGTGCCCGTCACCCATTCCCCCCCACTCCCCGCCCTCCTCCCCTTCCACCACCCCTAGTTCGTTTCCCAGAGTTAGGAGTCTTTATGTTCTGTCTCCCTTTCTGATATTTCCTACACATTTCTTCTCCCTTCCCTTATATTCCCTTTCACTATTGTTTATATTCCCCAAATGAATGAGAACATACACTGTTTGTCCTTCTCCGATTGATTTACTTCACTCAGCATAATACCCTCCAGTTCCAATTTCTGTACCACCTCAGAAACACCTTCCCTAATAGTTTTTTTTTTTCAGATTTTATTTATTTATTCATGAGAGACAGACAGAGAGAGGCAGAGACATAGGCAGAGGGAGAAGCAGGCTGCATGCAGGGAGCCCGATGCAGGACTTGATCCCAGGACCCCGGGATCAAGAACTGAGGCAAAGGTGGACGCTCAACCACTGAGCCACCCAGGTGCCCCCCTAATAGTTTTAAATGGTATCCTGTTTTATTATGCTCCACCACACCTTTCATTGCCTGTCCTTATATTTGCAGAGGTATTGTTCTTTTGATTATAGACTCGTTGAGTAAAACTCAGGACAAGAGGGAAGGAACTTTGTCTCTTTTGTGTAATTCTCTATCTTCTCTATCTTATATGTATTTATGTGATGCCACATAATAGGCATCAAATCACATTTCTCAATTGAATATATGATATTTTTTACTATATTCCAGATTAATTTAAATGTTATTTTAAACAATACTTACAGTAACCTTTTTCTTCTGCAAGGAGTTATATAGGAGTATATAGGAGTACTTGGTAACCTTGACGAGAGCGCTTTCAAAAGAGTAATGGAAATAAAAGAAATGAATTAATGAATTTACTAAATTTTGTGTGAGATTTATCCCAATGTTAGGTCCAGAGCAGTGCCTACTTACTCTAATCAATCAGTCCAGCCCATTTCCCTAGCCATAATAAATGTCCCCAGAAGTGAAGTAGGCCATTCAGGGTAAAAAACAAGCTAGGTGACATTTACTCCTATGTCTATGAAAGAGGATCTGAGTCTCTTACTCTCAGTATCATGCTATGATCGTTTGAGAGCTGCAATCATTCATTTAGGGTCTTTTAAAATTTTAATTCCAATATAGTTAACATATAGTATTATATTAGTTTCAAGTGTAAAATATAGTGACTCAACAATTCTATACACTACTCAGTGCTCATCATAAGTGTACTCTTTAATCCCCATCATCTCTTTCATCCATTACCCCCACCCACTTCCTCTCTGGTAACCATCAGTTTGTGATGATTTTTCTACAATAAGGCAACACCTTGAAGTCACCTTTTAGTTTGGATATGCTAGTGTGTAGTGGAGGGGGGGTAGGTAGGTAGGTAGGTACCATATGTATTACAAAAAGTAAGTCTATCCTAGGAAAGCAGAGATAAGAGAAAAAGAAGTCCTTGGCTCCTGATGGTATTATTTAAACTACCAGATAAAGCTGTGTCTAATGATGATCCTGCATCTGAATTTTCATTCTGAATGTCAATGAATTCTTTTTTGGTTTAATCCATTCAAATTTGCCTTGTATATCTTTGGAGACATTAAAAAAAATCTTAACTGTTACACGTGTCTTGTACTTTTTTTACTGATTTTTTTTTTTTCTTTGAACATCCTTTGTGAGAGCAACTCTAGTGTCCACAGTGTTAAGGGTAAAGACAAACCCACCACCTGGAGAAGAGTCCTCTCCTCTCTTTTGGTTTATCTCAGCATTTTTTTTTTCTTTTTTGACACAGCTCCCCCCCCCCCTTTTTTTTTTTTAATTTTCCTTCTTTTCTCTTCTCAGCCATCAGAGCCTGTTCTGGAATGAAACCAAACCATGCACCATCTACCCAGTAGTTTCTAGCTTCCCAGTCTGAATGTTCTGGATGGAAACCATTCTTTTCCCCTTTGATATTACTGTATGCTTGACCTTCAGGCTCTCAGCAAAGAGGCATATATCATAAAGTGGAGTCCCACCGGGCCAGCCACCAGCAACCCAAATTCCAATATCATGCTAGCAAGTGTGTTGTTTGATTCTATGGTTCAATTGTGAGTTGTGGAGGGAGGCATTTGTATCCGCCTGCTAACCAACACCAGGAACTTGTCTACAGTGTAGCTTTTAGCCCTGACTGGAGATATTTGTCCAGTGGCTCCTTTGACAAGTGTGGGCATATCCAAATAGAGTGGAAGTCTTGTCCACAGCTACCATGGTACTGGCAGCATCTTCAAGATGTGCTGGAATGTCCGAGGGGGCAGAGTGGATACCAGTGCATCCAATGGCTCTGTGTGTGTTTTAGATCTTGGAAAGTAAACACAATATAATATAGAAAAGAATTCTAACGGACCAGCAGTGAATGTGTGGGTTTGCAACAGTTGTCATACACAGTTCTATCCACTCCAAAACTGTGCAAACTGAGCTTGCAATAGAGTGTACTTGGAACCAAGACATCCTTGGCCACAGGAAGTCTCAACTTCCTGTGGAAAATGTGGGGGCCATTTTGCATGTCCATTACAATGATGCAGCTTATTCAGAAGCTATGAAATAGTTTTTCTATTTCATGGATATCATTATAATTAGATTCTCTCTCAACTTGAGAAAATATTAGACTTTTCACTAATTGTCCCATTTTACTGTGCACTCATTACTGCTTTGAGAGGATTAGGATGTACATGTAAGTTGGGTGAACAGTGGAAATCTTCAAATAAGATAATCAATACATACACAAATATTTGGAAATTTAACAATGAACAGTGGTCACTTTCAGTGGTCAGAATTGTTAGTGGAAAAATAAAGTTGTAAATTTCATTAATTAGGATCTCAGAGGATATGAATTTTTATATATGCATATAAAAATAATGTATTCTGTTATTTTTGAGGTAGTGTTCTATAAATATCAGTTAAATCAAGGTAGTTCTTACTGTCCTTAAGATCTGTGTCCTTGCTCATTTTTTTGTCCTGTTGTTTTATCAATTGCTGATGAAAGTGTTTTCATCTGAATGAAGGTTATGGTATTGTCTATTTCTCTTTCTTTTTAATTCTGTCAATTATTGTTTTATAGATTTTGAAGCTTTACTTTTGTGCATCTTTTTTTTTTGTCCCTCCTATTTTTGTCTTTACACTTCATTTGAGAGCTTTAGAACTCCATTTTGATTTTTCTTTTGGTGCTATAAATTTTGCCATAGGAATTAAAACTCAAATGTTTATAGATTTCCACACTCAAAAGAAATAAAGTCATACTTCATGTAAAGTATAGACATCTAATAAATGTATAGTTCTATATACTCATGCATCCCTTAGGTTATAATTAAATGCATTATATCTAAATATATCACAGATCCCATAAGACAATGTCATGATTTGAAACAGTTTTACAAATGAATTAGAGGGACAAGGACAAAATATGTAATCTTTTGGGTTTTTTTCCCCAGATACTATTTCCAATGCTTTTGTATTTTTTTCTGAGGATATCTGCATTTCTATTTGATATAATTTCCCTTTAGCCTGAAATAATTTATTTAGCATTTTGTATAATACAGGTCTGCTTGCTGCAAATTCTCCTACTTTCTGTTTCCTAAAAATACTATTTTTCATCTTTCATCTTGAATTATATTTTTGCTGGAGATAGAATCTGAGTTAACCTTTTCTCCCTTGTTGTTTGTTTGTCTCTATCATTTTTAAAATGTTCCACCCTCATCTGACTTCTTCGGTATCTGATGAAAGGCCAGTCTCTGATCATAACCTTGTTTCTTTATGTGTAATGTGTCATTTTTCTCTTTCAGCTTCCAATATTTTCTTATCTTCTTATCTTAGATCTTGGTTTGATTCTGATGTGCCTCAGCATGAGTGTCTTTGTGTTGATTCTGATGTGCCTCAGCATGAGTGTCTTTGTGTTTATTCTGCTTGATGTTCATATATCATCTCATATATGGCATTCCCCAGTGTTCTTAAAATGTCTTTTCCTCTCTCATTCAATATTATTTAACAGAGCCTGGGGCTCTGTTCATTGTTTACACAAAATAATTTCTCTTCTTCTGACTTCAACTTTACTTAATCTTGCCTCAGTCATGTCCATCAAGCTGTTAAATCCATTCAGGTTTTGTGGGTTTTTTTTAACATTGTTTTTTCAATCTTAGAATTTCTATTTGGTTCTTCTTTTATTGTTTTTATTTCTGGTGACACTTCCCAATCACTCTGCTAAAGTTTTATGCATAGGAAACACATTTCATTTTACTTTTTGAGGACAGATATAATATCCACTTTAACATTTTAAAAATCAGTTTCAACATCTGATTTATCTCTTGATCAAACTCAATTGATTTTCTTTTCTCTTGAAAGTGTAATCCATTTTCTTGGTTCTTGGTTTATTGGCTAAATTTTTTATTGCATCCTGAACTCTATGAAAGTCAGGTTATAGACATTCTGGATTCTGTGTCTTTTCTGTGACAAATATTGTTTTGTTTGTTTTAGCAAATATTTTTCTTGGGTGAGCTTCAACAGCAAACTCTTTGCTAGTCTGATCTTAGGTCAGATCTTTCATCTTTCATCTTCAGCTGAACTGCTCTAAGTCAGTTCTGTACACATATAGTTCAAGAGTCAGTTGATCAAAGGATACAAACTTCCAGTTATAAAATGAATAAGTTCTAGGTACAGCATGGTGACTATAGTTATAATTAATATTATGTTATATTCTTGAAGTTGCTGTGTGTCCTTACCACATGCCATAGGTAATTACACAAGCTAACGGAGGTGTTAACCAACCTTTTTGTGGTAATTATTTCACATTGTATACATATATCAAATCACCATGTTATACACTTTAAACTTCTGCAATATTATATGTCAATTACATATCAGTAAAGCAAGAAAAATATTTTTAAAGATTTATTTATGTATTTATTTGAAAGATTGAGAGAAAGAGAGAGAGAGAGAGCACAAGTGGGAGGCCAAAGCAGATGCAGACTCCCTGCTAATCAGGGAACCTGATGCAGGGCTTAATGCCAGGACCCCAAGATCGTGCATGACCTGAGCTGATGTCAGACACTGAAGTGGCTGAACCACCCAGGCGCCCCTGGAAAAATGTTTTAAAAAGTGTTCCCATCTACAGGCCATCTACAGGCCAAAACCTGTACAGGTTTTGGAAAAACCATCTACAGGCCAAAAGAAAAAAGTTAGGAATGGAACAAAATTATAAATCTACAATGAGTCGGAAGAAGGGTATGATAAAGAAAATATATCAATGAAAGAAGAAAAGAGAAAGAACAACAAAAGCAAAAGCTATTCTATTGAAAAGATTAAAAACCCATTCTGTAGTATGACTTTAAGAAAAAAAGAGAAGAAACAGAAAAATATCATTAAGAAGTTTAAAAAAGCAAATAGACATAGAACATAGTTTTTAAGTATAAAGTGATATTTTAAATAGCATAATGCCAATAAATTTGAAAAAAAAGTCTAGACACATAAAATCACTATAATTGACTAACAAAACCTAGATATTTGAGATTTGCTTATCAAAATAAATTTATTAAATTGAATCTACATCCAAATTTTTCTTGTTATAAAAACAGCAACCAACAAACTTTACTGAAGAGACCTATCGAACCTTCCAGGAATAGACAATCATGTTGTATTAATTGTTAACTGAAAAAAGCTAAAGAAGGAAAGCTTCCTGTATCATTTCTTGAGGCTTGTAACATCTTGATGGCAAAAGCAGATGAGCCAAAGAAAGAAAATTTAAAAGGTGCATTTCATTCTTGAGTATACATTAAAAAAAAATAAATAAATGAAATACCAGTATTTTATTTGATACCAAATCAAAACCCCTCCCCCCAAAAAAGAGTCAGTGATGTGGGACACAATGTGGGGGTTCCCCTCTCTGGCTTCTGCGATTTCCCCACTGTCTTCAGTGTTTTTGGTTTCCCCGCTTCTTTCTTCTCATTCTCCAGGCCAGCAAATCTGTGCTCTGAACAACCTTGCCACTGCTGCTTTCCCTCAGACAAAAAAAACCCAGCCCAATGGGACCTTAGCTGTAGAGCTCCTTTCACTTCTTCACCCAGCAAGAGGGCACCCTCCCCCTCAGTGGTGTGGATTCTGTACTGACCTGCATTTACATGATGACAAATCCTAGCTCTATTCAGATTGTCTTGAGCTGCTTAGAGATTATGTTTGCAGGGTAAATCAGAGGTGTAAGCATATAGGACCAAAAAATTCTCTTGACTTTCTCTGATGATCCCCCCACCTCCTTGGACATGCATGACACCTGACCACTTTTTTGGTTCCCTGAGTCAGAGAGATGAAATGGTTTGCTATATGCCCAGCCTTCTTGAGTGAGTGTAAACTTCCCATCACAGTCTGAGTCTGTCTTTCAGTTCACTCTTCTTTATATTTAGGTAGTTGCTTTTCTTTTTTTTTTTTTTTTAATTTATTTATTTATTTATGATAGTCACACACACAGAGAGAGAGAGAGAGAGAGAGAGAGAGAGAGGCAGAGACATAGGCAAAGGGAGAAGGAGGCTCCATGCACCGGGAGCCCGACGTGGGATTCGATCCTGGGTCTCCAGGATCGCGCCCTGGGCCAAAGGCAGGCGCCAAACTGCTGCGCCACCCAGGGATCCCGGTAGTTGCTTTTCATGTGATAGTTGAAAAGCTTTTTGCTCCAGAGAGAGGATGTATAGTAGGGTCTTATTCTATCAAACTCAGATTGATGCTTTATCTTTGAAATCCTTCAAAAATTTATTTTACTTTTTTTAAATCAGTTTTTTTCCTGAACCACAAAACTCCACATGAGTCAGGAAATATATACAGTTTGCTTCTTATTTTTCATGAAATTAACCAATTTAAAGTTTACAAAATGGGGTTATTTATACATTCAAAGAATTGTGCCAAAAATAAATAAATAAATAAATAAAACAATAATTTAAAAATTTAAAAAATAAAAAAAAACAAAGAATTGTGCAACCAACACCACAATTTAATTTTAGAATATTTTTAACACTCCCTCCCCCTCAAAAAACACCATACACATTGGCAGTCATTTCCCATACTCTTTGTCCCTCACCCTAGTCACAACCACTAATCTGTATGAATTTTTCTACACGGACATTTCATACAAATTATATAATATGTGTTCCACATTACAAGTTCCTTTTACTGATAAAAAAAACCACACTTTAAAGACTGATCCAAATTATGTTATGTATCAGAACTTCATTCTTTTATATTGTCAAGTAATAACTCATTGCATAGACATACAGATTTTATTTATCCATCTATTAGTTGATGGCCAATTAGATTATTTCCACCTTTTTTACTCTTATGAATAATGTTGCAGTAGTATACAAGTTTTTATTGGGACTTAAATTTTCTTTCTTTTGAGTATATGCTGAAAACTGGAATTGCTGTACTATATGGTAACTCAAAGTTTAGCATTTTGAGAACTATCAAACTGATTTCCAAAGTAGCTGCACCATTTTATAGTCCTATCAGCAGCTTATAAAGTTTTAGTAGCTCCACATCTTTACCTTCACTTGCTAATGTCTTGAAATTAGCCATTCTGATGGGTATGAAGTGGCAATACTTTGTGGTTTAGATTTGCACTTCCCTAGTGACTAAAGATAGGAGCATCTTTTCACTTATTGTCCATTTCTTTATCTTTACAGAAATCTATTCAAAGTATTTGCCCCATCTTTTTTTTTTTTTCCTTTTAGTTGGATTATTTTTCTTTATCATTGAGTTGTAAGAGTCTTTATATTCTGTACGTCCCTTCTCAGATATGTGATTTGCAAATATTTTGCTCCATTCCGTGGGTTAGCTTTTCACTTTCTTCATGGTGTCCTTTGAAGAGCAAAAGTTTTTATTCTGATGAAGTCTAATATACATTGTTTTTCTTGTCCATTTGTGCTTTTGATCCCACATCTAAAAAAAACATTGCCTAATCCAAGGTTACAAAGATCAATTCCAATGTTTTCTTTAGTAGTCTTATAGTTGTAGTTCTTGCATTTAGACCTATGATCCACTTCAGCTGATTTTAGTAGATGATATTAAAAAGCCATCCAAATTCAATCTTTGAATGTAGATATTATGTTGCCCTAGTACCATTTGTTGAAAGGACTATTTTTTTAAATCTCTTTGAATTGTCTAAACAACATTGTTGAAATCAATTGACTCAGTCAAACTGACTCAATAAATCAGTTTATTTTGGGTTCTTAATTCTACTACATCTATATCTATCCTTCTTTTAGCCTCACACTCGATGATCATAGCTTACAGTAGGCTTTTAAAATATTATGGTGAAAAAAATATGGTGTAAGCAAACAAAAATCAGCTGTAATTTGGATGGGAACTATATTGAATAATATGTAGATTAATCGGGGAGTAACAAAATATTAACAATGTTGTCTTCTGATCTATGGCAATGAGATATTTTTCCATTTATTTAGATCTTTTAAACTCCTTGGCATAATGTTTTGTAGTTTTAATTGTAAATATTTTGCAATTAAAAATGATTCCTATGTATTTTATTCTTTCTAGCTGTTATAAATGGGCTAATTCTCTTAATTTCATTTTCAGATTGTTCCATATTAGCATATAAAACTACAATTATTTTTTTGATACTGAACATGTATCCTACCAGTTTGATAAAGTCATTTATTTTAATTTATTCTAATGGATCATTAGTGCATTTCTTATGATTTTCTATATGCAAGAATATGTCATCTGCATAATTTCACTGGCTGTTATATTAAGTGCAATGCTAAATAGAAATGGTGAAAATAGACATTTTTGTCTTGCTTCTGATGTTAGGAGAAAACCTTTTAGTCTTTCCCTATTAAATATGATGCTAGCTGTGGGATTCTCACAGATATCCTTTAATCAGGTCAAGAAAATGATTTGCTATTCTTAATTTGTTGACTGCTTTTTATCATGAAAGAGATTTTGCCAAATATCTGTGGCAAATAAGCAATATCTCTTCATTGCTCCAGTGTCTCTCGATTTTGATGATTTATTTATTTGAGAGAGACCAAGAGAATAAGCTAGGAGGCAGGGCAGAGGGAAAGGGAGAAGCAGACTGCCTACTGAGCAGGGAGCCTGACTAGATCCCAGGACCCTGGGATCATGACTTGAGCCAAAGGCAGATGCTTAACCCACTGAGATACCCAGGTGCCCCAATTTTGCATTTTTTCCCAAATACTCCTTGAGTCTTGCAGCTATTTCCTCTGGCATACTCTTAGCCCTTTGGTGTGCATGAACCGCTATGGTGATCCAGATCATGACAGTCAAAAACCAACCACATTTATAGATGAATCTGTTTCAAATTTACTTAGATCATTGCTCAAAACTTAGTTCTTTTCTCATTTACTCATGTCAAGTTACTGCCGAAAAGTGTCTTTTTGGCAGAGAGCTGCCAATCTCCCTTGAATCACCATGCAGCAACCACAAGCTTGCAACCTCACTTTAGGAAGCTTAAGAAACCTTTCACCCAATCAGAACACCGCTAGAAGATTTTAACATATCCACTTTAACAGGATACACATTCAATTTATTTAGAAAACCTTTGTTAAGAATATTCTTACTGAATTCACAGTTTAAACAACCCTCTCCACTAGTGACCTTTTATTCCCTAATATTCCATATTTTACCAACTAATTTCTACTTTTTCTTTAGTTCTCAGATTAAATGCCATTTCTTCAAATAGACAATCCTCAAATAGTCTGGGTGTCTAAAAATAAAAGTGGCACATTAACAGGTACCTTCTTTCAGTCTCCCTTAGTCATTCTGTGAAATTCTCTTTCTAAATTATTGGCTTCCCCATGGTTGCTTCATACTTTTGATGACAATGCTCTAGGGAAATTGTCATTTTAGGTAAGGGGTACCTGTCCTGAGAGGTAGTTACTATAACCCTATGTCCTTCCTCAATTTGTTCTACATTTCACTGTATCTCTGTATTGTGGCAGAGAGAGTTCTCATACCTTGTCCTTTGGGAGTTGTACCCATAACCTAGCTTCACTGAAGATAGAGTTTTCCATTTTTTTTTGATACTTCTTGTCAGATTCAGGGAAAGGAGTAGGATTTAAATTAATCAAATTCAATATCATTTTTATATTTTCATTTTCCAACTGGATTTTAAAGCCCTTACATTTCAACCAATAGCATTTGTGTAGAGCTGTCTTTCATAGCATATATTCAGTGAATAATAATTTAGTCTTAAAATATACATTCAAAGCAATAACACTTAGAGTCCATGTGCTAAATCTAAATTCAATGAAAAGCAAATTTATAATTTGAACATTTTATAATGTTATTTCTTGATACAAATTTTAAAAGGTTGCTTTATTAAATATATCATGGTGATGAATAACAGTTTCTTCTACTTTTACATTTAAGAATAAAAGTGTTTCTATGCCTTCAAAGTAATGGAGTTCAAAAGAATGACCTTATAAAACTCCACTTAACACTTAGCAAAGAGTATGGTCATAAACCACTTTGAAAGTAATCTCCATTATCCATTTGAGCTAGTTTAAGTGTTTTGGATAAGATGCCTTGAGTTTTTGAAGCTTTCAGCTTATTCATCATCCTGTCATGTAGAACTTTATCAAAGGTTTCTTTCCAGGAAGTCAAAAGAACATATTCCATGAGGCTCTCTGATAATACATTTCATTTCCCATCTCAATGAGTAAAAGTTAACAAGTCAGCCAGGTAAAAGAAATTGTATATTAATCTATGACAATTATTTTATACTAGTTAGTGAATTGGCATTCTTCTCAATTTATTTATAAGACATATATGTAGCTGTATGTCATATATTTATTAAAAATTAAAATAATTCAAATACTTATTTCTAATTCAAGTTATTAAACATAACCTACCTGAGTATTTATGGCAAACTGTGGTCTCAAAAAGTAATGATAAATGTTCCCCCTTTGGTTATATTAATCCAGAAGGCATTGTTAATATTTGTCGAACAAATGTACATGATATTCATGATAGTGGCAAAATTTTAACAAAATTAATGTATTTGAAATTTGCTGATCGTATAGAACACTCAAATAAAGGTGTTTTATATCCAAATTGTTTGTGTCCCACATTATATTTCAATGTGTTTTAGATTTGTGTTATATTTTCCTGGTTTATGTATATAATTTCTTTAATGTTATATGGAATGTTGGCTACTTAGGATGCAATCTTTCTGTGTGGTTTGATTTCTCATTTTTACACATTAAACTCTCTGATTATGATCTAAGTAAAAGATTTCTATTAAAGACTGAATATAAAAGATACAGGAAAACCTGCTACAATATCTTGGGTTATTTGAAAGACCTAGTATCAAGCTCTTTTATTGAGGCCTGAGGGAGCCATAATTTCCAGGCAGATATGATTTCTCAGAATAGTTATGGACCTGGGGCCTGAAGGCAGGCAGCCTGAATCCAGTCCCCTTTGCCATGTAAGGAATGTGCAACCTTGACCCTGGTGTCAGCCCCCCAGAAGCTTGGACTCCCCATCTGTAAATAGAAATAGTAACTAATAATTCTAATAAGGCTATTGCAGTTTTTTCAGCTACAGTAAATTTTTATAAACTTAACATACCCACATAACCAGCACTTTGATCATGAAACAGAATAGCTCTTGGCTCCAGACATCCTCCTTGTGTTCCTTTCCTGTCACTATGTTCCAAAGGTACCGTAACCCTGAGGTCAAAGAACATATATTAGTATTGTCTACTCTGTGCCTCATGTCAATGGAATCATGCAGGATGTACTATTTTATTTCTGGCATCTTTTTCTTAACATTCTTTTCTAAATTTACATGTTGCATGCAACTGGGAGTATTTCACGAAGAAACTCTGGAAGATTCAGAAATTGGGGGAATGGAGTAGGGAGTCAAGAATTAAGGACATATCACTCCAAGCCTTACGTCTTACACAGATATTGAAGATCAGACTCTGTGTTGAATAGTTCTTGGTAGGTCCTATACTGGGGTTTTGGAGATAAGAACAAAGAAAGAAAGGTATTAGAAAGTTTTCCGCTGAGAAAAAGGAAACTGTGAGGGGAAGTCAATAAGCTTATAGTTCTGAGTCATTATCAGTTGCCATTGTCAGATAATCCTTCATGCGAAAAAAAATAATAAAAACTCTAAAACTACTGACTGATTTGATAAATGAAGCTATATTTACATGTGTATAGTTCAGCCTTATCTGATCACTGCATAGATTATATTTAATAGTGCTATTAAAGCAGATCTGCTCAGCCACTGATAGAGGTGTTCTGAATAGGGGAAATTAATTAGTGTATAAAGAAACAGTCACCACTATAATCTGGAGTTTGTTCGACTATTTTCCTTATAGTCCAAATCTTTCTTCCATTCCGGACACAGGTAAATATAAATACTACCATTAAGCCTCACTGGGGAATTAAAGTTTTTGCAACTATAAAACTGAAGTCAGTTCAGGAGAAGATAGAAACACTCATTTAGAATCTTTGCTTTCATCCAGGAGAAAAACAGCTATCAGATTCTTACACAATGAATAGAAGAATGGTGTTTTGCACAGATTAATTTTCTGATATTGTTGTTAGGTGTGATGGTCAGGAAACATTAAAGGAAAAGAATAAAGTTTTATGATAATACATAAAGTTTATTTTACATTAAAAGTTTAAGCTGTACATTAATTACACAGGCATTTATAAAAACTACTCACCATGTTCTAAGCTTTGTGTTAGGCACAGATAAACAGAGGTAAAAGATAGATCCCAGGATCCCAGGAACCTACAGTTTAATGGGATTATAAGTAGAGGGAAATGATTACATACAACATATAAGTAAGATAGAGGGCAGCCCAGCTGGCTCAGCGGTTTAGCACCACCTTCAGCCCAGGGCCTGATCCTGGAGACTCAGGATAGAGTCCCACGTCAGGTTCCCTGCATGGAGTCTGCTTCTCCCTCTGCCTGTGTCTCTGCCTCTCTCTCTCTCTCTCTCTCTCTCTCTCTCTCTCTCTCTCTCTCTCTGTGTCTCTCATGAATAAATAAATAAAATCTTTAAAAAAAATAAGTAAGATAGAGGTGTACTGAAGAGCCATAGAAATGGCATCTCACCTTGGCTAAGGAATAGGTGATCTGTCAGCAAAGAGACTGGCTAGAGGTGGGGAAATCTGAAGCAGAGACCTAAGAAAGGGAGGTCAGCATATTTCAGTCCTACAGACATATGTTAATGAAGGCACCAATTTGGCACTTTAAATGCTTCAGTATGCCTCCTCCATGGAGCATGAGTGAGGAGTAGTGAGAAACGAGGCTGGAGGGACTATGCTGGGTAAGAAATTGGTCTACTTTTCTGAAGGCAGTGAGGATCCTTGGAAAAGTCTTTAAAGGAGAGTGACAAGAATGGTGCTGTGTTTAGAAAGAGCAATCAGCACAATGTATGGAAAATAGATTAGGAGAGAGCCAAGCTAGATGATAAAGAGAAATTTATAGCTTATTTAATAGTCCACCTAAGATAATAGAAGGCCCAATCCAAGCCAGTGGCACTAGATTTAGAGCCCAGACAAGACTAGTGAGGTCAAAGAAGTGATTCCAACTGACCTATCTTACCAGTGGAGATTGAAGAGTAGCATGAAGGGCAATGAGTCAAAGTAAATCTAAAAATTATAGTTTAGAAAACTGGCAATGATATTCTTCATTAAGATACACAATTCAATAAGCAGAGAAGAGCAGATTTGTGGAATACAGGAGGAGGATGAGTATGATTTCAAGGATGAGTTTGGTTTTGAGGATGAATTTGGACAAACTGATTTTAAAGTGTGTTTGGGACATCCAAGTAGAGATGCCCCTCAGGGATTATTGTAGATTACTCATTACATTTTATTCTACAATCCTTCTATTAGAGAGGTTGGAAGCTCAATGGTACATTTCTAAAAATTCCTTGAGGTTTGAGTTTGAAGGAGAAATTCAGTTTTACCCATTAGATGTACTCATGTGATATCTGAAAGGCAGAAAAGAGCTCAAAGTCACTTTCCTGACCTATTTGTCTATTTCTGCAGATAATCAGTCATGAAAATGTGAAGTTTCTCCACCTATATAGAGAAGTATCTGAGAGGAGTCCAGAAGAGATTCTAATCATTAAAGTTAATCGGGGATATGTTGGAAGACTGGTAGATAAAGGGTGTGAAGAGTGACACAGGTACACTGGTGAGATACTATGAGCTTTTAAAGATAAAAGACAGTTAAATAGGATGAAAGCAAAAGTAGATATTTACAGAAAATTCAACTTCAATTTGTTTTTCTTGAACTAAATAGGGAAAGGCAGATTGAGCATGCCAGAAGAAATGCAGGGATAAACTAATAATAGAGATACTTCACATTCCAGTTAAAGACAAAAGTTTGCCAGAGAATGCTTTTGAGGATGTATGGTGGGGAGCAAGGGGTTGCTCATGGAATGGGGGTTCTGTAGAGAATAGTGGAAAGAGTCATAGTAGGAGTTTGGCTGGGCCTAGGAAGAGAAAGAAAACACCAAAACATATGAAATTTAGACTACGTCAGAGATCAATAGCCCCAGATTGGACATAAATCCATTGTACTTTGGGCTGTCACCAAGAAATGAACTGGATGTAAACATATAATGCATGGTGGAATTTACTAGTCTACATTTCTCAATGGATGATAGCGATTTTTTTCAAATACCAGTGGAGACATCGACCTGGGGTTTTTAGATAACTGGCACAGTATACATTTTGAAAACTTTACTGAGGACAGCAAAAAAAAATGTTGTTAAGAAATTGTTATGATCTTCCAAAGAAAATCCTGGCCCTCTTGGGCAAAGTTAGTTACTTGCTTGAAGTTCTCCTGAATGAGAAATAACAGCTGCTCCAGGGCTGCAGTGGGATATCAATCTCTCTGCGGGGAGTTGACTACAGCAAGGTTTGATGCCACAGTTAAAGACGGCTAAGCATTCTATTGTGGGGACCAGCAGCCTCTAAGAGAGAGGGAGAGAGAGAGAGAGATCAGGCTTGTAGTTCTTTCTTACATTGTCTTAGATTCCTAAAAAAAACCTACTGATAATCAGACAAACTACATTTCAAATGAAAGCAATGAGATAGGAGTTGGTTAAGAGAAAATTTGTTGGAAAATCTGACTTAGATCTTGATGCCTAATTTTTTTTTTCTAGAAATGGTTGAAAGTATCATATTTGGGCAACTGTAAACAACCTGTCTATGGAGTGTAAACCAGAAAATAGTCTATGTTTATTATTCGAAAGATTCCTGCCTTTACTATTGTTTGACTTCCAATTTTTAAACTCATGATGGTTGAAAGTGACAGGCACTCAGTAGAAACTGTATTTGCATTTCAATTTTGGATCTTTTCCCAGGCTAAGAGTATGTGGTAGGATACTTTCTCATGATGCTGGGCACCGACAGCTGCAGCTGCAACTTCCGATCAGCCACACAATCAAGGGGGTAAACAACCATTACGTGACTGACAGGGTAAACACAACCATTCTGTACCATTCGGTCCCCATTACAACTAGTGTTTCTCACTTTCAGTACAGTATCTCATAAATTACATGAGATAGTCACTGCTTTATTATAAAACAGGCTTAGTGTGAGATGATTGTGCCCAATGTAGGCTAACGTAACTGTTCTGAGCATGTTTAAGGTAGGTTGGGCTAAGCTAGGATGTTCTGTAGGTTAGGTGTATTAAATGCATTTTTGGCTTAACGATAATTTCAGCTTATGATGGGTTTATCAGGATATAACACCATTGTAAATTGAGGATGGTCTGTATTGGAAATAAAAGAGGCTTTGGAGTAAGGCATATCTGGATCAAACTTCACAAGCATAGCATTTGCTCATCGATATAAGAACATTTATGTTGCATCTTGGATTTTTTTTAGTTACATATAAAATGCAGGTAGATTATTCACTTAAGTGTTTAGCAGTTTGCTTGCAGTATTGTAAGACGGTGCATTTTAAATACCTTCTAAAAGTGGATTGCAGACTAATAATATAGAGTTTGATTTAATATGCTAAAGTGTCACAATCCACTATGCAACATTCTTACCACACTTGTATAGACCCTAATTTTTCAGATGTGATAAACGGAAAGTTGAAAAACCATTTACAAGATTATCTCTTTTTTTTTAGAAGGACTTCTTCAGGAAGATTTTGATAAAGTTCACTGATGACATTTTTGAGAAGCTGATCAATTAGAGATGCTTATATTTTTCACCCATTTAAAAACATAATTTTGAGATAAGTATGGATTCACAGGAAGCTGCAAAGATAGCAAAAGGAGGTTTTTTTGTACCTTTCACTCAGTTTCCTCCAACGGTTACATCTTATGTATTTATAGTACAATATCAAAACCCAGGAAATTGCCATTGGAGCAATGTGTGAATACAGTTCTGTGTCATTTATCATATGTGTAGATTCAGGTACTAACTACCACTGCAGTCAAGATATACAACCACTTCATCAGCACAAATATCTCACTATGTTACCACTTTATCAGTCACATCCCCACCCTCACTATTCTTACTCTCTGGGAACCACTAACATTTTTTCCATCCCTATAATGTTGTAATTTTGAGACTGTCATCTCCATGGAATCACACAATTTGTTTTTGAGATTGGCTTTTTTTCATTCAGCATCATAGCTTTGAGATCCATCCAACTTTCATATACCAATCATCCATTCCTTCTTACTGATGTGTAGTATTCCATGGTATGAATATGCCACCCTCTGTTTAACCTTTTAAGGAGCATTTTCATTATTTCTAGTTTCTAGCTACTACAAATAAAGCTGCTGTAAACAACTGTGTACTGGTTGTTGTGGGGGGATAACTTTTCAATATTCTAGATAAATACCCAGCCACATAATTGATAGATTGTCAGGCAAGGGTATGGTTCACTTTTTTTTTTCTTTTTTTAAAGAAACTGATGAACTATTTCCCAGAGCAGCCATGTCATTTTACATTCTTATAAGCAATGAATAAGAGATCAGTTTTTCTTCATCCTTGCCATAATTTGATATTGTTGCTATTTTATTTCTATTTGTAGCCACTATGATAGGCATATAGTAAAATATTTTCATGGTTTTAATTTACATTTCTCTAATGGCTAATGGTGTTTACCGTCTTTTCATTTGCTTATTTCCCATTCATACCTCTTTGGTGAAATTCCTTTTCATGTCCTTTGACTGTTTTCTAATTGGATTGTTTATTTTTTTAGCTCTTGAGATTTGAATATTTTTTATATTCTAGATATTAATCTTTTGTCAGATAAGGAGTTGGAAAATATTTCTCTCAGTCTCTAGTATGTCTTTATCCTCTCCATAGGAACTTATGCAGAATGAAGATTTTTAATTTTGATCAGGTCCAATTTATCAATATTTTTTCCTTTATAGATTTTGAAGTTAGTGATGTTCACTTTCTGTTTTTCATTACACATTTTTATGTAATGAATTCATCAACTCTTAAGGTCTTAATCATTTGATACAGTTCCATCTCCATAAAATTTGCTAAACAATGCAAGGTTATTTTGTCATTATTTGTAAAAATATACTTTTGTTTCAAATTCAAATTGTCATGGTAATAATGATAACAGGGCACCTGGGTGGCTCAGTCAAGTGTCTCCCCTGGGCTCAAGTCATGATCCCAGGGTCCTGGGATTGAACCTTGCATCTGGCTCCCTGCTCAGTGGGGAGCCTGCTTCTCCCTGTCCCCCACTTGTGTTCTCTCTTTCATTTTTTTTAATATTTTTTTTTAATTTTTATTTATTTATGATAGTCACAGAGAGAGAGAGAGGCAGAGACATAGGCAGAGGGAGAAGCAGGCTCCATGCACCGGGAGCCTGATATGGGATTCAATCCCGGGTCTCCAGGATCGCGCCCTGGGCCAAAGGCAGGCGCCAAACTGCTGCGCCACCCAGGGATCCCTCTCTCTTTCAAATAAATAAATAAAATCTCTAAAAATAATAATAACAGTAAAGATAATAATAGCTCATATTTTTAACCATCATCCACATGATAGCCCAGTAATTTAGGTTAACCCACACAATATCACATTTGATATTTATAGCAATCCCATGGATCATGTACTATTATCTACTCTTAGTTTCAATAACTAAAGCTTAGAAGGGTTAAATAAGTATTTTAGTCACAATACTGTATGTCAGATCAAGTTTTGAACTGGTTTGTGTATATATAGTCTATGACAAGGCAAACTTTTCCAACTGATCTGTTGCTTTTGTATTTGCAACCTACATGCCCTTAAAAACCCTTCTGTTTTATAAAACTTAGAATTTCAAAGATTTTTGTCCTACAAATTTATCTAGTTCCACTAATGCAGTCATTCAAAACAATTGGGTTTTAGAAAAGAATAATTTGATTACAGACAGTTATGAGTGAGTTTGTGTTCACTTCTCTTTGAAAAAATAAACATAATTGTTTGGAACACACTTGAATACAGAGGATTAAAAAGAAGCACAGAATTAAAAGTATTCAATTCTCTTCCTAGCATGTGTTACAGCTATTGTTTTTTATTTTTATTTTTATTTTTATTTTTATTTTTATTTTTTAATTTTTTATTTATTTTTGTTTTTCATTTTTTTAAGAAAAATTTTCCAAGTCATTTTTTATGAGAGATCTTCAATAAGAATAATCATAATAATTAGTGGCATGATTAATTAATTTTTTTCAATAAACTTTCAGTATAAACCATTCTATTTAATTTGCTATGCATTTTAAAACAAAAAGAAAAAAAATAATACTATAATTCTTTTCTGTTTATTTCTCTAGATGATTTGTACAAGGAAAATAAAAACAACAAAATCCTACTCACAGATATATCAAAGGAAATAACAGAAATAAATCATCTTTCCCTCATCACATACTTTTCTCAAAACTTGATGCAATTTATAGATGACTATATATTTCTATTTTTTAATGCCGATGTAAGTCTACTTCAGATTCAACTGCACATGAACTAAACAATTATATATTACTTATACATTAGAAAATGTTTACAGCTTCCTTTCTCTTCTACTGGACTTCCCACTAGTGGAGTTCCAGGTTCATCTAGAACCAATTTCAGCTCCATGAGTGAGATCTCCAACACTGAGGAGGCTTGGTTGAATGCAAAGTCTCCAGTTTGGTGTGAGCCCATGACTGATTTGTGACTATATTTGACAAGGAAGAGAAAACCTTTATTTATTCTTTATTACTATCTCTGAAAGCCTTGAAAGTAACTAAAACTCTAAGTAGTTACTCTACTCAATACTTTCTTGGGTCTCCTCTGGGGAAATGTTCAACTGGGGAAGATAACAGTTTTTCACTTTCTCAAATCTTATCTTTTGCTGTGTCTCTCAGTGTCATTTTTCACTACCACCTCTTCCCAATGTGTCCTCTAAAAATTAGTCATTTCTTGTGTAGGCTGTAGTTGCCTATATTTATTGGAGAATTTACCAAGATTAATTTTATTCATTTGGGAGACTCTAAATTTATCTTTTTGCACTTTAACATTTCCTGAAAACCTACTACAGTAGGCAGTTTACTTCAAAAACACACACTTATGGAGCTTATAAGGTATGTGATTGAATCTGTATGACATTTAAGGTACCCACAGTTCTTGTCATTTTGTAAATGAAAAGGCTGCCTAAGAGATTAAAGTGCCTTCATATAAGGAAGAAAGGACAATATGGAATTCTAAATTTGATCTGTCTGTCTGACTCAAACTCTATTGCCTGGGTTATTTTCTTCCTTTTCTTTTCTTTCTTTCTTTCTTTCTTTCTTTCTTTCTTTCTTTCTTTCTTTCTTTCTTTCTTTCTTTCTTGTTGTGCCCAAGATTGCGAATCCGAGAAACCACCAAGGAGCCGACACCGATGCAAACACACGAGGGTTTATTACAAGCTCGAGGGTTTATTTACAAGCTCGAGCTTGGGTCCAAGTATACCCGACACAGCGGATCAGGGACTTGGACCCCCGAGATGGGTTTCAGCTTAGTTCTTATAGGCTGGTCTAGGGGATCTTCAGAAGGGGGGAGGAATTTCTCAAGTTCTGCTTACATTTTGATATGGGGCTTTCAAGGGCGTTGAGCTCTGTTCTTATTCTAATAGGGGCTTCCGGCCCTTGGCTTGGGCTCTGTTCTCATTCTAATAGGGGCTTTCTAGGACGTTAAGCTGCAAGCTGTTTTCCTCCTGTAACTGAAGTAAGGTAAAGTTCAGCTCTAATTCACAGGGGCCTGGGATGGCTGCACTTGTGATAACACTGAACTCAAAGGGGAATGGCCTTAATTTTCTCCGCCTCCACACTTGTCTGTCTTTCTTTCTTTCCCTCTTTCTTTCTGAGAGAAAGAGAGAGTGTGTGCTCATGCAGGATGGGGGAGCAAAGGGAGAAAGAGAGAGAATCTTTAGCAGACTCCCCCCAAACATGGAGATGCACATGGAGCTCGATCTCAGGACCCTGATATCATAATCTGAGTCAAAATCAAGAGTCTGACACTTAGCCATCTAACTGCTGACTGAGCCACCCAGGCACCCCTGTTAAATAAATCACAGATTTATCTTGATCAGATAAATCACAGAACAATACTGCAGCCTCCTAAAGACTTCTACCTTTTGGAGTGTGGGTTGGACTTTATGGATACTTTTCTAAAAATGGAATATGGAAGAAGTGATGGGCTATCATTTCTAAAATTGGATTATAAAAAAGACTGTGGCTTTTGCCTTAGATGTTTATTCTCTCTTTTGAATTACATGCTTTTGGAAGAAAGCAGCTGCATGTCATGAAGCAGTCCAATGGAGATACCCTCATGACTAAATTTAAGAGAAGAAATTTAGAAGGGTATTCTGAGATCTGCCGACAGACAAGTGAGTGAGACTGGAAGACGAACCTTTCCTACATAAGCCTTGAAATAATTGCAGTGCTAGCCAATATCTTCACAAGGTCTCTCAAGAGATTCTAAGTCAGAACCATCCAAACAAATGAACTTAGAACTTTCAGCTTCCAAATTTGAGATAATTTGTATGTAGCAATAAATAATAAAATGTTTGCTTCAAAAATACATACTGAAGAGGTGAATGAATGGATGGATGAGTGAATGATTATCGGGGCTTTATTTGAATACTGTGTCTAATCTAATTCTGACATATTGTAGGAGCAAAAAGAAATAATTCATCAGAGAATAATAAGTAACTAAGAAGTAGTATTATCTAATCTTTATGATTTGATTGTCTACAAATATAATAAAAGTAATTGCACAGAGAATGGGATTAAGTTTAAAAACAAGTAAAGGTTTTAAATAGTAATGAAACAGGTTCCTCAAGGAAGCATTTCAGATTTAGACAGCCTCTCATCTACCCAGGATGGTTTAAAACTGATGCCTGAGGGTTAGATTAGATGAGGTGCCTCTCATTCTTTGATACTATGATAATTAGCACTCATTGAGCCCCCATGGGGTAGATGTCCTATCCTAGGTGCTATTTGAAAGCTAGTTTAGACATGATTCTTTGATTTGATAATGGAGAATCCTCATACATATTAATTTTTAAAAATCTTTTCAACTCATTCCATATGTGGCCTCTTGCTTTTTTTTTTTTCAAGATTTTATTTATTTATTTATTCATGAGAGACACACACACACACACAGAGGCAGAGACATAAGGAGAGGGAGAAGCAGGTTCCATGCAGGGACCCCTATGTGGGACTCCATCCCAGGTCTCTCATTTTTGCTTGCCACCCTAATCCTTCTGTTGCCCTCACCTCCAGACTCCTAGGTCACTCCTCATTCCCAGAAGATTTTGTATTATAGTTCATTGCCATGACTTTCCATGGCCTAAACATTCATACTGTTGGGGAAATACAATTAAAAGCATTATCTTCTCCCAGCCCAGGAAACTTCTTTGCAAAAGTAGTAGAATAAGAAAACAGTTTTATTACTGAGTAAGTGTTCAACCAGAATGTGATGTGCATCACAGGTAATCTACAAAGAGATGATAAGAGCAAAAAAAGACTCTCTTTCATACAGCCCACTACAGAACATGTTTTCAAAATAAACAACGAGTCCTCAAGTAAGAAGACTTGACTGCACTATTTGTCACACATAGTTTATTCTAAATCCACCTGGTAATTGGGGTAACCATCTGTGTTAGCTAATTGATTTTATCCAGCTGAAAAAGAAACTTCCCCTATCTTTATGTTGAGATACTTTTACAACTTGGAGCAAGAAAGACATCCATTGAAGTTGGTTCCCAACCTCCCACAGCTGTTTACATTTCAAAAAGATGCCTCCTGCGTCCTTGGGAAGGACATTCCTGGGTCATAAAACTGGCAAGAGGCTTAAGTAGTTTCTAAAAAGATTTATATACATGCCAAAGAGACACAGAAAAAGATTTGCAAGTTTTTTAAAGACAATGCTCTTCCCTTATTTTTAATAGGGAGAATTAAGCACCTTATTTTTAATTTTTATTTGTACTAACAGTACAGATCTTTCCCAAACCTATGATTTTCTCAGTATGCCCAACTACCTCAGCTCTCCATTCCCAGACTGATAACTTAAATCTCATATTTACCTAACTGCAGACTCCCCATAATCTCAGCATCAAGCACTCCTTTCCTGGCAATCACCTTTGATTTTCAAACTCCCTCCCTCAGAGTACTCCCAACTGCAAAGCGTCCCTAGCTCCACAAGGACCTACTTCCATCCCCTTTATGCTCTTACCTTCTCGATTACCAAGCTTTGATTCTATGGCTTTTCATTAAAACTATTCCAATGCATATATTCTTACCTTCTTTATACTCCCTTTTCTCTAGAGGCAGACATCAGCACTACAGAAGCCAGACCCTCTGTTCTCTTCCTCACCTATACCAATGGCAGTTGAATATGGCAGAAAGGAAACACAACCATCCTGAGTGGCCTCACTTTAAATTCATGACCATCTCTAAAGGAGATGTGGTATTGCCTAGCGATTTCACTACATATGTCTCATCCATTTGATTCATTCCAAGGCAACCACTTCATACTTGCTTTTCCCTTCAACCACTTTCCCATCTTTAGTCTTTTCCTGTTTCACTCAGGAAATGGAAACGATCATCAGAAAACTGCCAAATGTTCCACATTTGCTAACCAATCTGCAGCTGTGTGGATGTATTTTGAATTTCCTCTGGTTCCTATAAAAGAGTCTTCAACATTCTTTTCTAAAGACATCGTCACAATTTGTCCCATAAATCTATCTCTGCTTGCCTACTCAACACCAACCCAAATATATACCAATAAGGTGGGTTCCTTCCCCCTCACCATTCTAAATAGTACTTGTCAAGGTTATTAATGACTTTACTTTGCAAAATCTTCCTGTTAGCAAGTCTCCAGAATGATCATCCTGTGGTCATGCCTTTGATTAAAATCCACCCATATCCTGCCATCTCATTCAGAATAAAAGCAAAAGACTTCACAATGACTTACAAGGCTCTACATAATAAACTTTGCCCCAGACTTCTCACACACATGCATAGCAGTCAGTATCCTGCCACTTTTCTCTCCACTTTCATCGTCTACTTCTCACTCACTCATTCCAATCCAGCCACAATGATTTTCCTGATACCCCCCTCCACACACACACAATGATCAAGCTCCTGTATCAGGGCTTCTGTATTTTATATCCTTTTATTTAGAATATAGTTCTTCTACATATCTATAGTATTCATTCCCATACTTCCTTAAGGCCTCTGTTCAAATTTGTACCATCTTTCTGAGTATTCTAAATAAAAACAACTACAGTGATCTTCTCTTTCCACTCCCTGGTACTCCTGCTCCTCTTTATACCAGAAGGTATCAAGTGATAACTGATACCATAATCATCTTGTGTGTCTGCTGCTGGGTGCCACCCACATTGGAATGGAAATACTATTGGGCAGAGATGTTATTTCCCCATCCCTCTCCCTCTGCCCTGTCCTGTCTCCCTAGAACACTTCCTGGCATACTATGCATAAACAATAATTGTGTGATAAATTAATTCATATTAAACCATTTATAATAATACCTTGCACTGTACATATTATTTATTTCCTTCCCCTAACAATCAAACAATACAAAACTATTATTTCTAGGAATGTCTAGGCTTTTTTACATTAGCAGAGGTACTTACTTGTTTATCAACTTAGAATATATAAGGCAGTCATTGTTATTGAAGGCACAGTGATTACCTCCTATTTTTCATTATGTCTCACAGTATCTGTCACTAGGTTTTTACTTGTTGTGCTCAACAGCATGTGGCAATTTTGGTTCTAATTTTTTTAATTAGCTTCTTTTGTTAACTTAGTGATATCATACCTAGAAAATTAGCAGATCATTTCTTAAAACTTCATTTGCTATATTTCCCACAAGTCAGGTACAATAATGGCTCTATTAAGATATTTTTGTGCTGATTACTATCTTCCCCAATAAGTCTTACTCTGTTATCTTCAAAGCTATCTCCCATTGTTTTTCAATGTTCTTCTTGTAATCCAGGCAAACTATTTTCCTCTGCATCCTCCATATACCATGCCTGCCAATTACATCACCCTGTATATTCTCATAGCTCCAGAACTAACACTTCCCTTATACTTGCCCTTATCCTCTGCATCCTTCAAAGTGTAGGCTAATGTTTCTGTGATTTCACTAGTTTACACCCGTCCCATCCTTCTTCAGATACTAATTACTCTTATAGTGTGTCTACGGGAGTAATACTTGCCTTTGTTTTCTCTGTAATTATTGTATTCTACATACAAATATCCCTCTGGAGAGTCACAGTGTTACACTTTTCCACTAAATCTAATACCACAGTAAAACATTGTATAAGCTAAATCATTTGACTAAGTTATCATTAAGATGTAGCTAAATTATAGTAATTACCTAAATGATAATTTAAAATAAATCTTATTTCATCAATGTATAAAATAATTTTGATTGAGTTTTTCAGGTTGATTCTTATTTTTAACTACAGTAACAAATGAGAAAAATGGGAACAAAATTTCTTCTCCTTCCAAATTAAGTCAGATACTCCCTGTTTTCTCCTAGGACAACTGGCAAACTTGTCATGTGACATTTACTTTATAATCCAACCCAGTTTATATAAATGTTTATGTTAAAAAAAAGTTAAGTAAGGATTACTGAATCTTTGGTCTTATAAAGAACGGTGTAGAATTTCTGTACCTTTCTTCATGAAAGAAGGAAGGAACAACCCTTTTGAAGTCTAGTTGTTGAGAGACTAAAGGAATGTATAAAATGGAGAGATGGGTATTTCAACCAAACCTCATAGACCTGGTGTGGTCATGAGAATAAGGCATTTGTAAGTGTTTACAAGAGCTTCATATTTGAATTCTGGAACTTGCAGATATATATAAACATAACAAGTGGCGTGTTCTTGCCTGAAGAATTCTGTGATTGGGAGACAGTACAGAGCCCATACTGATGGATGGTTGGGAAAAGGTAATGGGGGAAAGTCTACATTCCTAGTTTTTAGCATGAAAAGGACAGATGAGGTTCTCATGGCTAGATGGACACAGCAGACATTAGGTAAGATTGGGCCTTACAGAAGTGATAGGAGTCAGGCCTAAGGAGTAGTCAGATGAAGAGCATAGAATCCATTTCAGGGTCTTTTGCAGAGTGTAAGTTCTCATGAGGACCTTTGAAAACTGTTACCTAAGTCTCAAAAAAAAAAAAAAAAAAAAAAAGGCATTTTAATGCATATTACAAAAGAGTATCCAAAGCCAGCCATTGATATTCAAGAGGAAGAACTAAGAAACATTACTTGAGTAAGTAGGTTCATTACTATAACTTTAAAAAATAATTTTAATATATCTACAAGTCTGCTTGATGCAAAGTAATTTTTAACACAGCATGAAAGCAGTTAGAGTTAACATTTTTTATCACTTTAGAAAAGATTGATGCTAAGACTAATATGCTTAAGAAGCTAAGATAATATTCTATAAGTATTTGAAAGTAGAAAACCACTTATTTGATTTTAATATATCTGTATTTTTATTTTTAAGAGGTAAAAATATTTAGTAAATTCATATTAAAAGAAAAGTAATAACAAAAATGCAAAAATGCTGATTACCAACTTAGATTATATTAGTAATATTTATAACTTTATGGTAAGTATAGAAATCCTAAAATAATATACAGGGATTTTATAATAAAATATGATAAACCATGTGATGGCATCTAAACTAAATCATAAATGATCTTTAGTTTAATCTAATAATTGACTTGCTATTTTCTCAAATATAAATTGACTATGTGGGTTTGGTTAAAGTTTGGTTAATTTCAGAGATATACCCTTGACATCAATCTAAACTGGATAGATTCTAGCCAAGATTTTACCAAGGATTGGGGGAAGTTACTTCAAAGAAAAAAATGAGTAGAAGCAATCCATTTCCCCCTATCATCATATACTGACTCATAAGAAAACCAATCTTCTGGAAGTTACTCTACTCTTTCACCTTGACAATAAGCAATGAAACCCAGTAGTTACCTTATTACCTATTCTTAAATGTTTGCACCTTGATAATTTCACTTTATTTGCTGAAACCAAACTTCACAGAAAAGTATAACATTTTCCATTGCTTCTGTTCTTTCAAGACTGATTAAATCTATAGTTGACTGCTTCAGGATGAGTTTCATTATTACTTTTAAGCAACTAATTGATTTCTTGATGCCTACTCTTTATTACACAATACAAAGAAGATTTCACCTTTTTGTCACATCCTCCCACTGAAAGGATGATACACGTCTCAGAGATGTTTTGTGTGCAGGAAGATGCATTGTCTCCTGGCTATTTTCCCAGTTTTGTACCATACATAAGGATGAGGATCACACTATTGCTTCTGAAATACTTAGATCAAAAGTGGTCCTAGCTGTCTTTTATGTTACAAAGTCAGCCAAATACTGTGCTGATATTCCAATCATGGTCTGTCATAGCCTTGTTCAATATTAGATCAAAGGCTGCTGAAGTACCTGAATTAGATTAGCTATTTTGCCTTTGTCATCACCAAAACCATTTGGGTTCAAGCAGTTTTGTGGAGTATAGTAATTTAAATATCTCTCTCTCTCTCTGTCTTTTGTCTTTCATTACAGCTTATAACTACAAAGATTCTATATATCATATAGGTCATTTGTTCTTCCTATGTGGTCTCCATCAGGGCTCAAACATAGTTTTCTGGAGAAAAAGCTTACTGTCTTATCCTACATTTTCATAAGGGAAGTGAGCAATTTGACAGCCCTCAAGGCCAAAACTATGTTTTTTTTTTCCCACAACAGTAAAGCAACATGCATAGTGCAAGATGAAAGGAGACTGCTGGCTGACTCTTTGAAAGAATTTAAAATGTCCAAATGTTGGGGCACCTGAGTGGCTCAGTTGGATAAGCATCTGCCTGCAGCTCAGGTCAAGATCTCAGGGTTCTGAGATAGAGCACTGCATCCGGTTCCCTGCTCAGGGGGGAGCCTGTTTCTGCCTCTCCCTCTGCTGACCATCCTCACGCTGTCTCTCACTCTCTCTCAAATAAATACACAGAATTTTTTTTAAATTATATAAATAAAATTTTCAAATGTTTTTGTTTGGTTTGGTTTTGAGAAGCTTATCTCTGCTTGAGTAAAAAAATAAAAAATATGACAGCATACAAGGATGGTTGTACAAGACTGAATGGGGCCACAGTAGAACAGTCACATTGAATTGGAAAATGATTCTGACATGTTTCCATCAATATGGACTCAATCAGGTGGTCCCCAGAGGTTTCTGGGCAAGCACAGCAATGTCAAAGGTGTTTAGCTGTTGCAGAAAGCATGGGAGGGTCTCTTCACTATGGTTTCTCCTTACTCGTGATCCCGTGTTCAGTTTCCCTAGTGGAAACTTACTCATCCATCCACAGACTTAGATTCCTTTCTCTGAAATGCACCAGCAAGCAAAAGTTTATGACTTGGAAAAAAAAAAAATAGACTCTGTGGTTTAATTTTGAATGCAGCCTCTGAGAGGGATTAGTGGGTGGGTGGGAAGACCTGCAACAGGCTGTGGGGAGAGGATGGATTTAGAACTACTATTATCAAGTGCACCAGCTCTATAGGGGGAACCTGGAAGCTGGATTAAATTAGATGTCATTGGAGAAGATGGACAGTACAGCCCCTCTGCCTTTCTGATTTGATGTTTGTAACAGGCTAGGGACTCCAGGCCCCAGTAGTAAATACAGAGCCGAATGGTTGAGTGCCCTTGTCTTTGACCTTTCTGAATTAGTCCACTGGTGCTGCCCCAGTTTACATTGTTTGTTCTCACCTGTCTTCCTCTTCTACATTCTAGAAAAGATGCAATCTTGCTAGTACTTGAGAGTGTGATCTGAGGTACCACAGGCCAGGAAACCACATCTTGTTCACTTCACATCCCAGTGCCCAGCACAAGAAAGATACTCAGAAAATGGCTCACAGAATAAAAAGAACTTTTTCCCATCCAATTTTAAAGCCTGTTAACAATTTCAATAAGACTCAGCTTTCCAATCATGTAGACTGAAAATATTAGTGGTCATATTTTGTGGAGTCATTTCAAGAGCTAAGTGGGATAATGCATATCAGCACATTTTAATTCTAAAGCTTGAAAGATACATAAAGTACATAAAGGGCTATATATTTGAAAGATGTATTCAGGTGGTGAATATTTTGAAAATTAATATTGATTTTTCCTGAAGTATCCTGTATGTCAAATGATTTTTTAAAATTGCCTGAAGTTTAATATTTGCTTGGTTGTTTTTGTTTCAACAAACTAACCAGAAGAAGGAAGTATCTGCAAGAACTTCTAATTGAAAATCAAGGACTCTCATTTTATAATTGAAAGTTTAAGAATCTTATCATATCTGGTTATTTATTAATTATTAAATTTCTACATCTTCATTTTCATACTTTTTTCCCCAAAACAAACATGGTCAAGTATTAGGATCATTGAACGCTGACTTATTAACATGAGATACTCCCCAATGGTGAGTCAGGGCTATCAATCATTTATTATGTACCACGGGAAAAAAATTTTGAAATATGACAAACTAGGGTTAGACTTAAGGAATTAAGTTAGAACAATCAATCTTGGGGGAGATGGATTATTTAGTGAAATAGCACTAATAGTAGCCCATCATCTTACTAGGACATGTCTCTGGAGGCAAGGAAAACAAAAACAAAACTGAACTACTAGTACTTCTTCAAGGTAAAAAGCTTCTGCACAATTAATGAAACAATCAGCAAAACTAGAAGGCAATCTACAGAATGGGAGAAGATATTTGCAAATGACATATCTGATAAAGGATAACTATCCAAAATCTATAAAGAATTTATCAAACTCGGGATCCCTGGGTGGCGCAGCGGTTTGGTGCCTGCCTTTGGCCCAGGGCATGATCCTGGAGACCCGGGATCGAATCCCACATCGGGCTCCCGGTGCATGGAGCCTGCTTCTCCCTCTGCCTGTGTCTCTGTCTCTCTCTCTCTCTCTCTCTGTATCTGTCATAAATAAATAAAATATTAAAAAAAAAAAAGAATTTATCAAACTCAACACCTAAATAAACAAATAATCCAGTTAAGAAATGGGCAGAAGACATGAATAGATATCTTTCCAAAGAAGACATCTGATGGCTAACAGACACAGAAAAAGATGCTCAACATCATTCATCACCAAGGAAATTCAAATCAAAACCGCAATGAGATACCACCTCATACCTGTCAGAATGGCTAAAATGAACAACCCAGGAAACAACAGATTTGGGCGAGGATGTGGAGAAAGAGAAACCCTCTTAACACTTTTGGTGGGAATGCAAACTGGTTCAGCCACTGGAAAACAGTATGGAGGTCCTCAAAAAATTAAAAATAGAACTACCCTGTAATCCAGTAATTGCACTATTGGGTATTTATCCAAAAGATATAAAAATACGAATTTGAAGGGACACATGCATCCTGATTGTTATAGCCGCATTATCAACAGTAGTCAAGCTATTGAGCAGCCCGGGTGGCTCAGCGGTTTAGTGCCGTCTTCAGCCCGGGGCCTGATCCTGGAGACCCGGGATTGAGTCCTATGTAGGGCTCCCTGCATGGAGCCTGCTTCTCCCTCTGCCTGTGTCTCTGCCTCTCTCTCTCTCTCTCTCTCTCTCTCTCATTCTCTCTGTGTGTCTCTCATGAAAAAATAAATAAAATCTTAAAAAAAAAAAAAAGTAATCAAACTATGGAGAAAACCCACGTGTCCATGGACTGATGAATGGATAAAGAAGATGAGGTGTATACATACAGTGGAATATTACTCAATAATGAAAAAAAGAAATCTTGCCATTTGCAATGATGGGAGCTAGGGTGTATTGTGCTAAATGAAATAAGTCAGAGAAAGACAAATACCTTATGCTATTCATATGTGGAATTTAAGAAACAAAATAAATGAACATAGGGGAAAAGTAAAAGAGAACCAAGAGAGAGAGGCAAACTATATGAGAACCTTAACTATAGAAAACAAACTGAGGGCTGCCTGAGAGGTGCTGGACAAGGAGATGGGCTAAATGGGTGATGGGCATAAGCAGGGCACTTGTGATAAGCACTGAGTGTTATATGTAAGTGATGAAGCAACTAAATCTACTCCTGTAACTAATATTATACTATATGTTAACTAAAATTTAAATAAAAACTTGGAAGAAAGGTAAAACATGGTAATAACAGATCTAAAAATTGGAATATAAGATTAAGGATCACAGTTGTTTCCTAAAAATCCACGTTAAGTTCCTCATCATTGGGTTTGGTTACAGGTGAAGAGCAAGAAGTGACATGCCAGCATTTAAGCTTGCATTGCTTGTTTGTCTAAAAAGCACTTCTCTCATGTCAAACTTGGGAGAATTTTTTACTTGCCCAAATTTAGGTGAGAGGAAAGAGAGAAAGGCATAGTTTAAATTTGCTCATCATTATCCTTTCAAACACATTGTCTATGTCATGACACCTTTTTTCTTATTCAAGAACTTAGTCTTTAATGGGAGAAGGGGAGCATTTTTCTTTCTCTGTCTTCTACTAATAATTCCCCCTTATAAGGGAAGAGATGGGGTGCCTGGGTGACTCAATAGCAGTAAAGTATCTGCCTTTGGCTCAGGTTATGATCCCAGAGTCTTGGGATCAAGCCTCATGCGAGGCTTACTGTTCAGAGGAGAGTCTGCTTCTCCTCTCTGCTTCTCCTCTCATTTGTGCTCTGTCTTCCAAAGAAATAAAATCTTTTTTTTTTTTTTAAAGGAAAGAGATGTTAAATTGCTTCATTTCTTCATGAATAAGAAGAAGGCCAACTTAAACAAGAAATATTGAAAAAAATTAATATTTCTAAATATTATCTAGCTATAACTGAAACTAGGAAAAAATATCTGACAAAGTTTTATCCTCAAGAAATGCTTACTGAATTGAATTAAAATATGTATGATATACATTTTAGAATAAAATCTATTTAAAAGATCCTTGGTGGTTGATATCACATTGCATTGATGTGCTCTCTCTTCTAAATGTATTAAATAAGAGTGAATATAAAGGTTCCTATACTGAGTATGGATTTTGCTCATTGAATAATGAAGTCTGTAAGGAACTCATAAATTGCTGAGTATAAATTACCACTGCCTAATGCTTCCATTGCCTAATATTTTTCCTTTAAGGAAGATTTAATTCTACTTACTGAACATAAGTATTTCATGCAGAAGAACTTGAAAAATACTTCCCTCAAATTTTTGTATATTCTGATTGTCATTTGTTTATAATCATTCCTTTCTGTGAAAAGTAAGAATCACAAATAAGTGAAGATTAAGGCATAAGGATTTTTTTGCATTCATTATATCACAAAATGTAAGCTATATCAAAGCAAATACACTTTTTCCAAGACTTTCATTCACATTTCAAAGTTATTTTTTCCAAATTACCAAGGTATCTATATGTAAAATGCTGAATGTATATATTTGTGCATTGAAGTAAATTTATCATTTCACCTTGAAACTATTCCCTCAGGGTGCCTAGGTGGTTCAGTCAGTGAAGTGTCTGCCTGTGGTTCAGGTCATGATTTCAGGGTCCGGGGATCCAGCTCCCTGCTCCATGGGGAGTCTACTTCTCCCACCCCCTCTGCCTGTCATTCCCCCTGCTTGTGCTCTCTCTAATAAATACATAAAATCTAAAAAAAAAAAAAAAAAAAAAAAAGAAAGAAGAAACTATTCCCTCACTAAATGTATTTTGGTTTCCTAGGGCTGCTATAACAAGTACCACAAACTGGGTGGTTCAAACAACAGAAATTTATTGTCACAGTTCTAAAGGCTTCAAAATTGAGTGTTGGCGGAGTTGGGATTTGTTCTGTATCTCTTTCCTTGGTTTGTAAGTAGCTGCCTCTCCCTGTGTCTCTTTACATTGTCTTTCCTCATGTGCACCTGTCTCCGTGTAAAAATTTCTCCTTTTATGTGGACATCAGTCATACTGGATTATAGTTTATTCTAATGACCTCATATTAACTATTTATATCTGCAATGAGCCAATTTCTAAATAAGATCACACTCTCAACTACTGGGAGTAAGGAATCCACAGTGAATTTTGGAGAAAAGTATAAGATTGAATCTAGAGTTCTCACACAACTTTTGGCAAGAGGCTCCAGTTCCTCACGGGTTGTTGGCATGAGGCCTTAATTCTTTACAACATGGGCCTCTCCATAGACCCGCTTCACAGCTCATTATAATTTTATAGTATTTTAAAAATACAACAAATTGCAAAATCTTTATTCCAAAATATCATGTTATCTTGTGTACATCACTAAAAATCCCATACAATGCTTCTAGAATTTATAAAATATTTTCATAAGATTGTGGTATCATTAGGCATTATTCTCTTTATTATAGCACCAAAATTACTTTAAAAATAATTAAAATTATTTAAGCATGATGATTAATATTATCCAGATTCAGTTAAGTGCCTAAAACTAGAAAGGCTTTGGAAATAACAAATGTGGGAGGAGAGATGCCTGGGTGACTCAGCAGTTGAGCAACTGCCTTTGACTCAGGGCCTGATCTCAGGGTCTGGGATTGAGTCCCCACATCAGGCTTCCTGCATGGAGCCTTCTTCTCCCTCTTCCTATGTCTTCATCTCTCTCTCTGTGTCCCTCATGAATAAATAAATAATTTTTTTTTAAATTGTGGGAGGAAAAAGAAAAGAAAGTTTTAGTAAAATTCAAGAATATATTTTAATAGAACAATGTCTCACGATTTAAAAATATTTTTATGGATCCTAATTTGTCCCAACATAAAAATAATCATTTTAGAAGAGCAAAACACAGATTCTGTGAGATTTTCTTGGATGGTAACTAATTATGTAGTTTGAGTATTTTGCTTCCAGTTAAAAATCCCTATAATTAGTTTTGAGGTAGAACAGAATCCCATATCAAGAAACTGTTGTAAGTTTGATAAATTTAAGATTATTCTAGAACTTAATTGTCAAGGAGAAA
Source organism: Canis lupus dingo (assembly GCF_003254725.2). Lineage (NCBI taxonomy): Eukaryota > Metazoa > Chordata > Mammalia > Carnivora > Canidae > Canis > Canis lupus. Next base: position 47,768,604 of record NC_064248.1, read on the forward strand.
TGAATTATTTGCAAATCCTCTCACCAGGGAAAATGCCAACTTCTAGTGTCTCTAAAGATAAGAAGGTTAAGTATAGATCTCTCTTATAATAGTACTTACAATGGACCCAAATGCCTTCCTTACCTCTAATATTTAAACATGGAAACACAGTACAGTTTTAAGGGCTCAGTAGAAAAATCCCAGGGTATGTGTATTTATTTGTGCCTCTGTTTTTTTTAATTATGAGTTTTGAAATGATACATTTTAACTTGATATCCTTCCCTAAGAAACAGATATTTGCAACCAGAAGGAAGCCATTACTAATAACCATAAAGCACTGAAATTATGATTTAGAGTGCATAAAAGCAATTTTAAAATGTAAAGTATTAATATTGATCTATATATCCTCATTTGATATCAAACCATTTTAAACCAAAACAAAGTAACTGACCAATTACTTTAAAAAACATTTGACAATGAAATATAATAGTGACAATAAAGAATTTATAAGCATGTATTTAAATTCTGAATCACAAAAAAGGAAAATATCAGTTAAAATTTTAATGTTAAGGGTACCTACCTGGGTGGTTCACTCAGTTGAACATCTGACTCTTGGTTTTGGCTCAGGTCATGATTTCAGGGTCATGGGATCGAGCCCTCCGTCAGGCTCCATGCTCACTGGGGAGTCGGCTTGAGGATTCTCTCCAGCCCTCATGCTCTCTCTCTCTCTCTCTCTTTCTCAAATAAAAATAAATTAAAAATATGTTTTTTTTAAATTTGAATGTTAAACTAAAAGTCAATCAGCATTTTTGAATTTACAATAGTGTAAAGTAGTGAAAATGGTAAATATTCTAATGTTACCTAATAATTTTCCTATATTAATACAGTTGATATTATTCTCCTTATCCTCTCAAAAGAATTGAACTTTCTATGAAGATTAATGCAGCATGTGGAAGACATTATTACTTTGAGCTCCAGGAATTCCCAGTGGCAAAGGGTATTAAATCATAATATCCACACACTGCCTTTTCAGTTCTCCTGACATGTGAGCTTTACAGGTTCCCTAAATTCAGCAGTGACATTATGATGTGACTTTGTGTTCAAATTTGATTGGAATAGTAGCATATTTGTATTTGAGGAAAAATATAGCTGCTATATGAAAATCATTGCAATTTTATTATGAATGTTGAATCACAAAATTTACATGGGAACATCTAAACATCATTTTAAAAGTCATGAGGAAATACATTGAACTTTACATTTTCTATTTTTATGTATCCTTTATATTCTTCAATCTCCTTTTTTATTTCTACATTCTATTATTTGCTAACAGCTTATATGCTAATCTGTTCCTAACTAAAAAAAAATTAGTATTTATCAGTTAATACTACTTATATTTAATTTTTAATAGTATATCTAATTTATGTATTAGTTAAAATGTATATAGTTAATACAGACTTTTTATCTTCTAATCAAAGTAATTCTCAAAATAATAGCTCATTGTAGCTTTTGGCTCTTCCTTACCTGATAACACTACTCAAAAAGCCAAGTAAATGTTTTCTATCCAAAAATTCCAGATGTTTACTCTACTATGTGTGTGTTTATTTGTGTTTTCTTTTTTCTCTTTTTCAGTTTCCTATAACATCTTGAGAGTGGGAATCAAAACGTAGGAGTGAAGAGCCAGAAAAGAATTTGAGATGTGTCATGCAATGGGGCCATATGTTCAGAGGTTGGAGAGAACTTTCAAACAGTGAAATTTAGGATAGGACTTTAAGTTTCATAATTTTTATCACACTTATTTATTTTTTAGCTTCTTGGTTTATAAGAGGAAACCTCATAATGACACTTAACGACTTAGAAATAGGTACTCTGTTCTTATGGTACCAGAGATATAGGAAAAATAAAAAAAGTAAAAAAATTTAAATGGACCAAAAAACTCATGGATGTCCTAACTAGATAACCTAGATAACCCTAACAGGTTTTCTCGTTTTTTCATTGTATTTGAGATATTTTACAAAATCTGTAAGCACAGACACTGATGATGAGGCAAATGATTCTTCTCCATAGAAATTAATTTTACCAACAAAATTTAATTGATTGCTTCCCTTAAAGATAAACCCATTTTGCATTTATGTATAAATTTACCTTATGTGTCTATATGTGTGTCTTTTAATTTACCTTTGAACCAGATGTAATGGCTTATTGGTTTCTTTATTCATAAGCTAAGTAAAATCTTTGACGTGTATTTATTTTTTTTTAATTATTACATGTCATTTCTAGAAATCATCCACTAAGATGTCTGATGAATTCACTTCATATGATCCAGTAAATGTGTTGTCCGAGAAATGATTCTTAGGAGAAGTTTGAGCTCAGGCATATATTTTCTTGGTTCACAGGGGTGAAATCTAAGTTATAAATGAACTTTAATTTTGATATTTCTTTATGTTTTATTTATTTCTTTTCTTTCCTTTCTTTTTCCCCTCTTTGCTAATACTGGGTTTTCCTTTAGGATATAGTTTGTTCACACTTGATGTTATACCTGATTGTGGTAACAATAAGGAATTTGGTTTTATGTTCTGACCATTTGGTGATCAACAACTGATACAATGTATAAATGGTTATAGATATGTTTGAGCTATTGGCAGAGAGCCAAAAGAGAATAGTTTCTTAATCATTTTGTTTGTTGTTTGTATTTTTGATAAATTTGAGGTCAAACCAATTAAGAATACCATGGCTATCAGAAAGGAAAACAGTGCTTTGATATCTGGACTGATGGCTTCTTGTGTTCTTGGGCTTTTTTATGAATTGCAAAACTGAACCTACAACCTCTTTCTGCATCTATATGTCTAAAAATTACTAAGGTCTTTACCACTTGTATGTGAATATGAAATACTTTCCCATCTCTATATCATATTAATAATTTGTGTTAATAGACTCTCTTAAAAGAAAGTAGTTTCAATTGGTTTATAGGAGTAAGTACTTATATAAATTGAATGTTGCTAAAATTCCCAGAAAATAAGGAATATCAAATTTCTTATACTCCCAAGTATGCCAAACTAAAAAAAAAAATTCTTATAGAGACTAAGTCAGAAACATTTTAAGGATACAGGTCCACATGGGGTGCCTGGGTGGCTGAGTCAGTTAAGCAGTTAAGCACCTGACTCGATTTTGGCTCAGATCATGATCTCAAGGTTGTGATATTAAGCTCCGTGTTGGGCTCTGTGTCTGGTGGTGTGCGGAGCCTGCTTAGATTCTCTCTCTCCCTCTCCCTTTTCCCCTCTACTTCTCTACTTCCTCTAAAAAAAAAAAAAAAAAGAATCTAGCTCTACATAGTTAATTGAATTATTGATAGATGACAATATTAAATAATTTAGGTTTAAAAGAAAACAGCTGTCTTTCTGTTGGTTATAGTTTTATTTTTTAAAAGATTTTATTTTTAAAGATTTTATTTATTTATTCATGACAGACACACAGAGAGAGAGAGGCAGAGACACAGGCAGAGGAGAAGCAGGTCCCATGCAGGGAGCCTGATGTGGGTGGGACTCCATCCCTGGTCTCCAGGATCACACCCCAGGCCAAACGTGGAGCTAAACCGCTGAGCCCCCGGGGCTGCCCTATAGGTTTTAAATATAATAGTCATACATTTTATTCCGCTTGACTGTCTTTCTTTCTTTTTTTTTTTTTTTTTTTTTTTTTTAAGATTTTACTTATTCATCCATGAGAGACACAGAGAGAGAGGCAGAGGGAGGAGAAGCAGGCTCAAGGCAGGGAGCCTGATGCGGGAATTGATACTGGGAGTCCAGGATCATACCCTGGGCCAAAGGCAGGCACTAAACGGCTGATCCACCCAGGGATCCCACTTGACTGTGTTTCATAAATTTATACGTTTAATAACAAAAATAAGTTAATGCTACTCCATTATGTTATGAAAATTCTAAATTTCCTAATTTATAGACTGTCATTATTATTAAAATTTTTAATAGTAAAATTTCAATAGTAATCATCACAGCTAAAGATCCTTTTTATAAAGGTTTAATTATTTATTTTAGAGTGAGCTAGTGAATGTGGAGGGAAGAGGAGAGGGGGAGGGAGATGGAGAGAGAGAATCTCAAGAAGAGTCCATACTAAGTGCAGAGCCCAACGTGGGGCCCAATCCCATGATCCTAAATCTTGACTTGAGCCTAAACCGAGAGTTGGAGGCTTAACCAACTAAGCCACCACCTAGGTGTCCCTAAAGATCATTTTCTGATCTTTAGTATCTTAAAGTCATATCCTGAAATGTAATTTAATAGGAATGATAAATTAATTAATTAACAATTATTAGATATGTAGAAGTATGATAGAATAACAAAAACACTGATTAGAGAGCATAATTTTAAGTTTATATAAGTTTTATTTGTTTAGTATGCTATAGAGAGGCTGTTGCTTTGAATTGTGATAAGTGAATGTGTTTGAGTTTTCATTTTGTGAAATTGTATAAGGGATATATGATTATGGAAAGTCGTATTTTGTACATTAACAAGCTCCACTAGTATGCTAAAATTCTCCTATGTGATAGTTCTTAATTATCTACCTCTCATTCTTTTCTCTATGAAACAGAAGATATTACCTTGATGAAGGAGAGCAGTCTCTATGGATAAGGCCAAGTCCTGGGAATGCCCTTACTGCAATGTGCTGAAAAAAGGGACAAGAAGAGTAAAGGTGGCTATTTCAGAACAGTTGAGAAGCTACAGCAAAAGAAGATTAAAGAGTCAACCAGAGTAGCCAAAAAAAGGGTAAATTCAGAACTTTCAGGAGTACAAGAATCCTAGAAGCAGAACCAACATTCCACTAGTGTGGGAACCTACCAAGTAAAGACAACTAATAAATATCAGAATTGGGAGGCTCTTCACAGACCAGAACCAGAACAGAAATTAGAACTCTGTGTTTGGCACTGCCTTTGCCCCTCTGTGGATGTGCTCTAAGTCATACCTTTGAGCAGGGTTTGTCATTCTGTTAGATTTCAATGAAGTGGTATTTCAAACAGTTCTAAATTAAAAAAAAATAATAATAATCTTAAAAATATAAACATTTCACCTGTTCATTTCTCTTCCAGTATTTGCATTTTGTAAGTGCAAAATATGGAGAATGGGTAAGGTTTTCAATATTATGCTATAATTTTTTTCCACTTTTTAGTTTCTATTAGGAGCTAGGGCTGAGTCAACTGTATTTCTATTCAAATGGCATTAAAATACAAATCACATTATTCTCCTTATACAAAGGCACGATGTATCTTTATCTCCTCGGATTTTGCATCTTATTCTTTTATTTTAAAAAAACAGTTTTATACAACCGATATTATAATTGATCTAATCCATAACTATTAATTCTTCCCTTTCATTTTCAAAATATGTGACATAATATCTGGAATAAATTTTGGAACAGAATTATTTGTATATGCCATTCACAAGAGAGAAAGACTTAAAATAAGTTATATGACATATCAGATTTCTAGAATTTCTTTATTTTTATTAGAAGATGTATATATTTTATCATGTATTATTTCTCAAATATGATTGTGCTGCTGAGGCAAAATATAGATATAAATATTCAGAATAATACACACTGGTTTATTAGTCCTTTCACTTACTGCTAGAGTAAGTGAAATTATTCAGTGATAAAATGCCACTATATGCAAAGATAAATTTCTTTTTTGTATGTGTCACACATAAATGTTAAAGCACTTACTCTTCTGAATTAAGCTATAAATATAAAAAGACTATGGGGATGTCCACTTAGAGTTTTTAAAACATTTACATACTCTGTTACCTATACAACTCTGACGGATTTTTATTGATTTCAGTGCTTTGGCCAATTCAAGAATAACATACATTTGGATTTTTCATGGGTGAATGAATACTAAAAATTCAACATTTAAAACACATTCAAAATGTGAAAGGCAATTTTTTTTCTTTGACATATCTAATTAATTCTATCCTTCTCCATGGTGATACCAGGAAAGCCAGAAGCCTGAAAGTCATCCTTCAAACTACTTTTTTTTAAAACCCATTTCCAGTCGAATGGGTCATGTGGCCATATAAATTTTATTACATTAATATGTTTCCGTACTGGCCTATTGTTTTAAAATTCCCACTGTCATTACTAAATATAGATCCTCATTATCTCTTTTTTGCACCATTGCTATAATCTCCTGAAAGCTTCATCAAAGATTACCACCCCTGATACATTCTCTACACTGCTGCCAGGCAGCTTTTTTTTTTTTTTTCTTTCAATGATCATCAGATGCTTTTCCTTCCTTGAATAAAATCCTCCAGTGACTATTTCTTAAAGAGTAAAGCTCAGCATATATACACAAGGTCCAGACGTGGCTGGACCTTGCTTCCTTCTTGCCTGTGTACTTTAACAGGCAGAGTCAAGTGCCACTGTACCCTGTATATCCCTCTATGGTAGGGATACAAGATCCTGTAGCACCTATTAATTCCATACTTGTGGCTTCTCCTAGATTATACTTCCTTCTAAAATAGACACCACATATTCAATTTTGAGTCCCATGATACTGGCATGAGATCTTTTAAAATATAGTCAATATATGAATGATTTATTATTCAAATAAATGAATGAAATAATTCTCTGGGATATTTTTCATTCAATCTGAGAAGCTGTTCCAATTTTGTGGTTATTAAGTTGGTGCAAAACACATGATCAAAAATGAAAGGTAGACTGACCAAGGGCCATACCTGTGCCTTCAAGATGCTAAATTAACATTCATTTTGAACCTCACAGCACCAAGGTCTTATGGGCCTATTTGATGGAAAAGAAAGGACAAAAGAGACCTGACTTCCAGAAAACTTTAGAGAATACTCCTGAAGATATACCAAATTTATATGTATATTATTGTCCTTATTTGCAAAATAAAAGAAATCTATCTTAACCTACCTTACATAAGGAAACTTGTGTCAATTTTTAAAACTTGGAGGAGATGGGGTAGGTCAGAAGAAGTCATGAAAGTACTCCAACATTGTAACCAATGCATAAGAAATTTCTTGATATAAGCTGTATTTCATTACATTTGTTCTACTGGTTTATTAGTCCTCCCACCCCTTCCAAACTGAGCATCTTGTGGGAAATAAGAGGTCTTTTAAAAAGTGAATATTAGGAGGCATCTGGTTGGCTCAGCCAGAGAGCATGTGACTCTTGATCTCCGAATGTGAGCCCCAACTTGGGTGTAGAGATCATTTAAAAATAAATTCTCTTTTTTTAAAAAAGTACATATTAGTATCTGAAGTTATACATACATGCCTTCTCCTTAAGGCAGGATAGATGAAACAGATGGGTAGATTGGAGATAAAAATGGAGATAGAGACATACAGATATTGTTTTATAAGACAGGAATATTTAGGGGAACGAATACTTCCTTTAAGATAAAAATAGAATATCCTCCCTCCACACATAGCTATCACATCGTGCTAGTTATAAATTAGTATTCTGAAAACCTATTTAAAGCCTCTAACAAACTTTAAAAAGTTAGACATAATATATCACCATCCCTTCATCTTCAACACAATTTTAATATAAGCTATTTGCTTAAAATAATTGTTTATATGTATACGTTTCCAACCAAATATTAAGCTAAATACACTATATGGTCCACTAGCTTTTCTTACCCAGAGCTAAAATATTTACCTCTGATCTCTCATGCAATAAATAAGTATTTTTACTGGGTATTTACTTCCAATAAGTGTGTTTAAGGTTAGCAGTTTGGCAAGTTTTAAATATAGTGGGATTGTATTATTCAGGTTCAATCAGGGGATAGACATCACTCAACAATTTGAACGGGAAACTTTAATAAAATAATTATTTCAAAAAAATATTAACAGAGAGGAATAGGATGACAGAGAATTGACTAATGAGAATAAAAGAAAATTCTAAAGAATACAAGAATAGTTGAGATAGGGGGTAAGCACTTCCTCTAAAACGGGTAGAGCCCAGGATTCATGCCTCATTGGAACTAGCAGAGTTTTGGCAACTTCTACTCTGGGACTAAATATCCATTGTTAAAGTATGACTATTAAGATGATTCTTCCTAATAATCGATGTGTTGCGATGTTTCCAATTCTCACTTCTGGAAACATAGAGTATGAGGGAGAGCTCATTATTGTTATAATCTGTTGCTGTCAATGGATCCTTCCTTAGTCATGGGCGATTCTTTCTAATCTATGTGCACATCAATATTTAGTCAAAAGTCTTAAAAGGTTCCTTCTTCAGATTTCCAAATTATTCTGTCTGGTGCAGCTCCTTCCTTTCTGTTATTCTACCCCCATAAAAAATATAGTCCTCTGTACTTTCTTTAAATTTGATCTTTCTCCTCCATCTGTGATCATAGGGTTCGGTGTCTGATTTTGTTCTTTCTAGTGATAACTTGGTAACCATCTTTAGGCCACAAGCTGAGGCAACTGTAAGCCTGATCTCATTTATTTCCCTTATTTTAGAGATGACTGTTCTATACTACCTGTTATCTGTGGCATAAGAACAATTATTTCTCATACATTTTCTAGTTTTCTAATTATTTACAGAATAAGGGCAATCCTATAAGGTGGAAGCAGAAGCCTTCAGGGTTTTTTTTTTTCCTTTTTGTTTTTGAATATAATGAGTCTATTTTTCTTTTAATCTCAAAAACAATATAAGAGTGGCCTTTTGAGGCATATAGACATGCACAAACACACACACATATATTTATTTTGTTTGAAAATTGTATTTATTCATAAGTCCATGAAATATTTCAATTTTATTTTTGTTTCTCAAATCTCATTTAATCAATTACCTGAAAAATTCACATAGGCAGTTTTCAACATATACAACCCATTGCGCATATTGGTGATTAATTTGTGCTTCAAAATCTGCATTATGAGTCTAATTTCCATGGCCTGAACATCCAATAAGTAATTAGTAAATAAATAAACATAGATTAAATTTCTAATTGATGTTTGGATGCACATCAATTTGGACTGATTAGAGATGTGGCAATGTAGGTGTAAGAACTTCTTAAAAGATGATCTGAGAAGGAAATTTTCATAATGCTGAAGTCAAGATGATGAACTAATCAGACTCATCAAATTTAACAAAAATAACCTTTAAATAACGTACTTTTTTTGTTAAGCTATCCTAAATGAGAGGGATAAGGAAAATAAATAACATACAAAAGATAAAAGATATCTAAAATATACACAACCTCTCCCTTTATATCTTGCATCCACCCATATGTATGGACAATTGTTCGTTAAAGTAGGATGTGGAGAATAAATGGCAACAATAAAAATAACATAAATTTAGAGAAAAGAGAGTGAGATTTCACTGGGAAACATGAAGAAAGTAAATTACAGAAACTGAGCATGAAAGGACAGATATAGATAGAAAAGTTTGGTGTGGGTGTATTAGAAGAAAGAATTCAAAAGTAATTTGGATTAGTACACCAATGTTCATAGCAGCTTTATTCACAATAGTCAAAAGGTGGAAATAATCCAAATGACTATCAACAGATGTGATGCTTACACCAATGGAATATTTTTCAGTTGTAAGAAAAGAATAAAATTCTAATAAATGCTACAACATGGATAAACCTTGAAAACATTATGCTAAGTGAAATAAACCAGATAAGAAAGAACAAATGTCATATAATTCCAGTTAGGAGTTACCTAGAATAGTCGAATTCATAGAGACAGAAGTAGTATAGTGGTTACCGGGGAGTGGTAGGAGGAAGTAATGGTGAGCACTGTTTAATGGGTACAGTTTCAGTTTTGGATGTTGAAAATGTTTTGAAGATAAATAGTGGTATGCTTGCACAATCATGTGAATGGATTTAATGTCAGTGAACTTTATATTTAAAAACGCTTAAAATAGTACATTTTATGTTATGGATATTTTATGATAATAAGAAACGCGTTAAAAAAGTAATTTGAGGGGCATCTGGGTGGCTCAGTCCATGAAGCAACTGTCTTCAGCTCAGGCCATGATCCCAGGATCCTTGATGGCATCAGGTTCCTTCTTCAGTGGGGAGTCTGCTTCTCTCTTTCCCTCTGCCCCTCCCTGCTGCTTGTGTACTCTCTCTCTATCAAATAAATAAATAAATAAATAAATAAATAAATAAATAAATAGTAATTTGAGACTGGGTTGTGGAAATTATTGAATATATTTGTAAAGTAACAAGTTTTTCTTCTATATCAGTGATATTCGAATTCAGATACAGTATCACAGGGGTACATGAAAACTTTCCCAAAAGTATTCAGCGAACTGTCATGTCCTTAGCTTCCCAGAGGATCTCTACTTTAACCTAGCTTGGCAATCACTCTTCTCTCATGTTACAAAAGAAAGTCATACTCTCAGCTCTTTAGAATCTTACTTTGATCTACTGCTCTTGAGTATAAAAATCTTCTGGGTATCAAATAAACAGATAATTCTAGAAAATTTGCTTTAAGGCCTTTCTTCTTCCATCACAATCAAAGACTACATCACTTGAAGGGAGAGGACAAGGAAAGCAAAGCAAAAACATTCATAAGAAGAAATAGAATCTATTCAGCCTTATTGTGCCCAGACGACAAACTAGCAATAGGGTTACAAATCTTCTTGATCTATCTTTCTTAGAATTAAACTCTAGATATGTTATGCTTTCTACAGATTATCTATTGTTGTGTATTCTTGAGCTGAAACTGTTAGGTGTTGTCTTAGTATCTTTTGACTAATTGGTATAATACTATAGACTCTCTTAACCAAATAGTTTGTATACTGAACATTTTTCATTAAATTGATAAGATATATATGTGTTTCATATTTTTTGCAAAAATAAATCAAATGCTAATTAAAAATATTGTATAATAAGAGCTATATAGACAAAAGCATAATAAAGTGCATATTATTTTTGTATGTCCTTTTAAATTACTTTAAAAGGTGTCTCTAAGAAAAAATAAGTATAATTAATAATTATTTATATTGGTAGGCTTTTGGACTATTTTTCCTAGGGTCACATACTTTACTAAGACAGATAGCTTCAGGGCAGGGTTTAGTGCTGCCTGCAGCCCGGGGTGTGATCCTGGAGACCCGGGATCAAGTCCCATGTAAAGCTCCCTGCATGGAGCCTGCTTCTCTCTCTGCCTGTGTCTCTGCCTCTATCTCTCTCTCTGTGTCTTTTGTGAATAAATAAATAAAATATTTTTAAAAAGACAGCTTCAAATTATCTTTCTACTATTTATAAATAGAAATTAAGACTAGTTTTGTATTATATTCAGCATATAACATAAAATAAGTTCTAGAAATTGATACATTTTATATAAATTTCCTAAAAATCCTATTGATTTATTTTGGTAAGCAGTATTTTCCCAGGGTTGACATCTTCAATAATTTGAAAAATTAGGAACTGAACTGATCCTAAACATTATCTTGTTTTAGCCATAATTTATTTATCCCACAAATACATGCACTGATTAAAAAGCAAAGCAAACAAACAAAATAATTCCAATCATCTCATTCAGAAAACACTTCAAATATCTTTTTTTCATGTTTAATGATTATCAAATTTAATAGCATATAGATTTTACTGAATTTTGCACTAACAATAATTCTAGTAACATTTATATACAGAAAAGAAATGATCATCACCAAGCCTTGTAGTTGCAGAAAGCATTATTTTAAATTATTTTCATGTTTTTGTCATAGAGAAACATTATTAAAATGATCAGTAATAAATTTCCAGAATTGAAATATTGTATAATAAAATTTGGGGGGGGGAATAGAAAGTGATTTTGAGCTCAAAGTATAAAAGGGAAAATATAGAATTTCTTTTAATTCATTAGCTCATGTGTTTTTAACGAGGATTGGAGGAAATCAATTTCTTATGATATTTGCATTCTATTACATACAGTTTTAATTCCTTGTAACACACAAACTGTGTGTATTACTTTGTATTATTTTTCAAGCATGATGAAAATAGTCAACAATTTAAATATGCGAGGTGATACACAGATTTCAGCTCTATTTTAAAGGGCATGAACAAAGAATGAACAGACGCTCATGTAAAGGATTAAGTTGAATTGATAATGTATAGTAATTTATAAAGGATTAAATTGAATTGGTGATCTACTTCGGTTATCTGCTCAAAGTAAATTGCTGAAGATAATATTTCAAATACAAATAATGTCCAAAATATAAATTAATATTTAAACTTGAAAATATCTTGTTATTAATTATAAGCAAAAATCCGTATGTTCATTGAAACATTGGTCTACATTAATCATCCTGATACAAGGAAAAGGATTTCAATATATCTGTGTACATTCCTATATTATATTTCTACCATTTGCATAGACTTAAGCATAAATGTATCTTTTTATTAGTATTAAATTATTAGGATAATTAGGAGAAATATATGTGAAACACCTTATAGTATATTTGCAGATGGTATTTATTGTTTTAATATCTTTTTACTAGGGCAGCCCTAGTGGCCCAGCGGTTTAGCGCCGCCTTCAGCCTAGGGCCTGATCCTGGAGACCCAGGATCAAGTCCCATGTCAGGCTCCCTACATGGAGCCTGCTTCTCCCTCTGCCTCTCTGTCTCCATGTGTATGTGTGTGTGTTTCTCATGAATAAATAAATTAAAAAAAAAAATATCTTTTTACTATTGTTCAAAGTAATGCTCCATGACAATTATGGTTATGTTAGGCAAGTTCAGCTACAAAATATTTCTCTTCTTAATATTATTTTAAAATATGACTTTATAATAATTTATCCGGTTTAACAGAAATTAATAACTACTGTAAATAATTGTATTCAAGGGGCACCAGGGTGCCTCAGTGGTTGAGCATCTGGCTTTGGTTCAGGACATGATCCTGGAGTTCCTGGATTGAGTCCCACATGGGGCTCCCTGCATGGAGCCTGCTTCTCCTCCCTCTGCCTGTGTCTCTGCCTCTCTCTGTGTCTCTCATGAATAAATAAATAAAATCTTTTTAAAAAATTGTATTCAAGATATGCTTCGGTTTGCCTTATTACTTTCAGAGGATGTCACAATTCTATGAAGCATATTAAAATGTGTCTAACTTTATAACCAACTTCTTAGAATGAGGAAATCTCCAGATTTTACCTGGAGATTCACTGATTAATCACACCAGAAGAGAGAGAAGCTTATTCCACGTTTACCTAATGCTTAGGCAAATTTTTTTAAATCTTTGTACTTCATGAATTTTACAATTATAATTGATAGAAAACCTGAAACACAAATTACACTTCAACTCCAGAGGCAATTTTCTTACCATTGGGAAATTATTGGGCAGAAAAATCACATGAAGTATTATGCCCGATAGAAATTCCTTCAAGGTAAGTGAATGAAGTATAAATGGCCTCTTCACTCAAATACTTCCTATTCCTAAACTATTCCCTGCTTATAAATTAGGCCCCTCTGAAAAATCTAAGAACTGCTTTAGTATCTCACTAAATAGCACCCTTGAGTCCCCCCAAAACTAATTTTACTACTAGAGATGTTCCATTTTCACAAAATCGGAAACACTAAATACTCCTTTTCTATTTTTATGTTGCCTAACTTTTAGTCTTTCTGAGTTAATCCCCAAATAAATCATGTTGACTGAAGCAAAGCAAATCAAAATGAAGATAAAAGCAACAACAACAAAATGCCAAAATTAAATTTTAAAAAAATGTATATATGTATAAGGGGAGAAACTCTGAAATGAATTCTGCTTCATATATTGCAGACACACACTGTTGATTACAGCAGCCACCTGTTAGAAAATATTTTGTATGCTTAAACTGTCCTGGATAAGAAAAAAAAAACATCCTGTATTTTCACAATGCAAACATGTTGAGCCACTGAAAAAATAAACTTGGAAGGATGACATTAAAAAATAGCTGAAGAGAAGACTCTTCACCAGTTTTCTAAATATTTTTGCCATCTTATACAAATTTGCACTTCTAAACATTCTGAATCTGGTTGTTAACCAGTAATTGGAAAGAAAGGAAACATTTAAAGTACAGTTACAATAAAATACCCACTTCAAGAACAAAGTATTTTAACATTTTATCAGCCATGGAATGAAATTAACACTCAAATTATTATTTTAAAAATCAATAACTTTAAATCTCTATAGATGACAGGTAATTTTTATCTAGATTGAAAATAATGTATTTAGTTTAATAGTCACCTAGATTAATTGCCCCCTCCCCGATATTACAGACTAATGTTAGAAAGAATGTATATTATTTTTGAAAAACATAATTATAATCTAACAAGAGATGTATTTTATTCTCAGCAAGCTAAGGCTTTTTCAGGACATTAAAAAACAGACAAAAACTAGAATAATACTCTTCAGACAACAATACTTAAAATCTTATTTAAAATCTCAAATAAATTTTATAAGCCACCATATCTTTTGAATATATTTAAATAAAATCTTATTCAGTACCTAGCTATTTGAATTTCTAACCTCTGACCCCAAGTAAGAAATGCTAGCCCCAGGACCTTTCAAAAATATCAGTGTTATTTTGAAAGGCCCTGGGGCTATAATTTTTCATTTCACAAGGTGATATATAGCGTATGTTTTATTTTGCTTTTTCTGAAAGAAAGAGATAAACAATTTTTTAAAAATCAGATTTCTAAATTTTCTATATAATTTTAGAATGTCAAATTATGTAAAAAAAAATCCAGGACGAATGTTTGAAACTGTTTTTTCAAATATAAAGATCTATTTTTAAACTTGAAGCTCATTGTATCCTTCACTGCAGACCTGTCTGTGACTAACACAGTTGCCTGGCTTATTATCCTCAGACTCAGACACTCAGGATGAACCACTGGGCTCATTAGAACACACAAAGCAGGGAGTATCTTTCAACAATTCATACCAACAAATTACTGAGACTCCAGAAAACTTGCTGTCTACAAATTTAAGTGGAATAAAGCGTGATCACAAGGCATGAAATAATCAGAGCAAAGCCATGGTTTAACAGATGTTGGACTTCTAGAAATCAGGTAACTGTCAAGAGGAAAGATAGTAAGCTACTAATTTTTCTCCCTGTCAGAGTGAAAATGAAAAGAATTGTTAGAGTGACACAAAGAAAAATGTGGGACAGAGGAAAATTAGAAGATGATTGTGTGTGTGAGAGAGAGAGCGAGAGAGCGAGTGAGCCAAAGAGAGACAAAGACAGAAAAACAGATGAAAATAGGGAGACCCTTCAAAGATCCTTGATCACTTGTGACATAAACATGGACTGAAGTGGCATTTATCATCATTTCCTTTGTTTCTTTTTCTTTGAAAATGGAAGATTCTTTTAATATCAGAACAAGATCATGTGAAGATATAACCTACTATCTTCTATTCAGTAGATGTTCTATTCTTAATATTTTAAATTATTTTTCCTATTTGTGTGTGTGTGTGTGTGTATGTTTCCTTGAAGGAAAAAAATTAGGGTTTTTTTCAGAAGTCATTTCTTTTAGTATATCATCACTTTTTTGAAAAAATATATTTTTATTTATTTATTTGACAGAAAGAGCATTAGCAGGAGAAGTGGGAGAGGAAGAAGCAGGCTCCCTGCTCAGCAGGACCCTGGGATCATGACTTGAGCTGAAGACAGATGCTTAACCAACTGAGCCACCCAGGCACCCCAAGTACATTATCACTTAAAAGAACTGAATGCTTTGCCCATCACCAAACACTTGATGGGCTAATCTATGTAACATCTATAAGAATTTTTAGAGGTCACGCCAAAAATAAAGATGTAACGCTAATCATGACCAAGATTCAGATCTGTCAGGCAAAAATGTGGAAAACATGCCATCAAGTCGCTTTTAAACATCATTTAAACTAACACATATAACTTAATGATTTCTTTGAATAAATCTAACCTAAGCCCATATGAAATAATTTTCACCAAAATGTACATCTTAAGTGATATTTTGGTGACTTTTATCAATGTTTTTGAAAAGTGATATCCTTTACAGGAAAGAATAACAGACTTATGATTAGTAGGTGAGGTTTCCAGTCATAAGTCTACTACTTATTATTCCCATATATTTTTAGAATAATCTTTACTCTAGGATATAAGCCATCTTCTCTTAAGATAAAATAATTTAAATGACTTTAAGATAATAAAAACTAATCACTGGCTAAGATAATAGTAAACAAACAAACAAACAAATCAAAGCTGGATCCCTGGAACAAACTAAACTTGTTTATGACATATAGTTGAGCCTTGGATGATGTGAGGATTGGGGCACTAACCCATCCATGGTCAAAAATCCACGTATAACTTTTAGCTCTCTAAAAGCTTAACTACTCATAGCCTACTGTTGACTGAAAACCTTACCAATAACATGAATAGTCTAATAACATATTTTGTATGTTATATGTACTGTATTCTTAAAATAAGCTAGAAAAGAGAAACTGTCATTAAGAAAATCATAAGGAAAATACATGCATTGTACTGTAAAATATGTTTGTGTAGGAGGACCCACACAGTTTAAACCCATGTTGTTCAAGGGTCAACTCTACTAATCTTCCTATATTTTGCTGAATTTTATTTGATAAGATTTATTTAAGGGTTTTTGCACGTGTTCATGGGAAGCTATGGCCCATAACTTTCCTTCGTGGTAATGTCTTCATCTGATTTTATTATTAGGCTTATGATTCCTTATAAAATGAAGAGGGAACTGTTGTCTCCTCCTCTCTTTTCTGAAATAATTTGTTTAGTTTTAGCATTACTTCTTCTCTAAGTGTTTACACCATTTTATGGTTGCATTATTAGTTTTTAGAAGGGAAGAAGGAGAGAGAGAATCTTACACAGGCTCCATGCCCAGTGTAGAGCCCCATACAGAACCCAATTTCACAACCTCGAGATCGTGACCTGAGCTGAAATCGAGAGTCAGTTGGTTAATTAACCAACTAAGCCACCCATGCAACCCTATGATTGCATTATTACAATGGGTTGAGATGCATCCCCATAAAACTCGTATATGGACACCTTAACCCACAGTACGTCAGAATGTGAACTTATTTGGAAAAAGGGACATTGCAGATGTAATCCATTAACTTTGGATGGAGTCATACTGGAATAGGGTGGACTCTCACTTCATTCAATGTGACTGTACTCTTATCAAAAGGGGACTTTGGGATACAGATACACACACACACGGATAACACCATATGAAGACATCAGCAGAGATTGAGGTGATGTTTCCGCAAAACAAGGAGCACCAAACATTGCCAAAACATGACCAAAAGCTAGGTGAGGAACGTGGAATAGATCCTTCCTTTATAGCTCGAGGCATGAACCAACTTAGCTGACACCTTAATATCAGACTTCTATTTTCCAGAACTGTGAGACCATAAATTTCTGTTATTTAAGCTTGTAGTTTGTAGTATTTTGTTATGGCAGCCCTAGGGAACTAAAGCACCGCATTGGATCCTTGATTTTAACTCAATACTATCCTTTGCATCATTCAATTTGTGGTAACTATACTGGTTTCTTTGCTGCTCTAAGAACACAGAAAGCATGTTCCTGTCTCATAGTGTTTGCATGTGCAATGTCTCTGTCCACACCATTCTTTCCACAAATATATACAAACAGTTCCCTCCTTCACTGTTTCAGGTCTTTACTCAAATGTCCCATTCTCACTGAAGCCTTAACAGACTACGTCAATGTGAATTCCATGTCTAATATCTTCATCACTAACACAACAGGTTTAACAATCCTGGATTAAACTGGTATGTTCAATTCCACTAATAGAAAGTTCTAGGAAATTCAAACTAATGTACAGAAATAAAAAGGTCAGTGGTTAGGTGGAGATGGAGAAAGGATGAGAGGTTGGAGATTTATTTTGTGAAGAGTAATGAGGCAACTTTTGAGAGTGATGCATATGTTCATTATCTTAATTATGGTGATAATTTCACAAGTGTATGCATATGTCAAAATTTATCAGACTTTATACTTTAACCACATAAAGTTTATTGTATGCCTGTTACATCTCAAAAATATGTTATAAAAATGTAGCCAGAAGATCAAGGATGGAGAAGAAAATAATTGGGCTCAGCTGATCACTGATAGTTTTGGAGACACTGTAGTTTCTGGAAAACATTGAGATGAAAGTCAGAGGGAAAGTATCAAAGAGAAACTGGAAGATAATGTTAAACTTTAAAAATTTTTTAAAAATAAGTAATTACTGCCTCTCCAAGTCTAACTACCTCTCATTTTATATTCCATATTCAGAATAAGTTTATACATGTAAATTTTTTTATCTACTCAGTAATAAAAAAACATTTTTATTTAGATTTATCTTCCTATACAAAAATGTAACATTTTTGAAAGCTGAAGAAAAAAGGGAACTGAATAAACTTAGAAGTATTTTTTCTTAATTTAAAGAGAGGCAATTCATAATAATCTTCAATAGGGCTAGAATGTGCTATGGTGCAAAGAGGTTTCTGTGCAAAAATCAAGGATTTAAATATGATACTCTGTCAACTTTCCTCAAAAATGAATTGAAAAGGACTATGATGCAAGTTGCTGAAAGAAATTTTAAACAAAAGAAAAAAGGTACTACACAGGAGAGTATTATCTATTATCTGTAATCTCAGGAAACCTCTATTTCTAACCGTAATTACATACTCTAACTTGGACATTTATTAAGAAATTTAAGGCAAATAAATTATCAAAATTTATTAAGTAATATGATCCTACTTGTTGATTTCATTTCATTTCAAGTTCACAGAATCATTTTAAAGGAGAATCCAAAGTTAAAAGATTTACACTCATTTTTTTTATCACTTCTATTTTGAGAGTTTCTATTACTTTTCAAACTACCCAGAGGACCTTCCCTGTGCATTTTTACCAAAGAACAATTGTATCCCTTTGGAATTATTAGGCCCTGACAGCTATGCATAAAGTTGAAATAATGGGATTTGGCATCTGAGAGCTCCTTAATCTTTTTTTCATCAATATAGCTATAATAATTGAAAATGTCAAGTTAAAAAGATTGCAAGCTGCAGACATCTGTCACTTATAATCATAAAAATTTAGCTATGATTACTAAATGTATGCATCACTTCCATGCCTATTATAGAATGCATAATTATTTGCAAAGCTTAGAAAAGTGTGTATCATTTTGTAGTGATTATACATTAAGAATAAAATATGCCACTAACTTACAAAGAGAATTTAAGAGTTCCTCATATAGGGCAGCCCGGGTGGCTCAGTGGTTTAGTGCTTGCCTTTGGCTCAGGGCCTGATCCTGGAGACCTGGGATTGAGTCCCACGTCGGGCTCCTGGTGCATGGAGCCTGCTTCTCCCTCTGCCTCTATCTCTCTGTCTCCTCTCTGTGTATTCTCATGAATAAATAAAAAATCTTAAAAAAAAAGAGTTCCTCATATAGTTGAAAATGTATGGTACTCATTTATTGATAGTCAAAAATACATTATGGTACTTGAATAATTTGGGGAGCTGGATAATAAAATGAATCAAATATCTTCTCTTTGTTCCTGATCTCCAGACACACAAATAAGAAAACAAAACAAAACTTTGACTTTTAAAAATCCATGAATCCAAGTGAGGCTTTTTGAGAATGTGTTAACATAATTTTATAATTTTTACCAGTTACTTTGTTTTTCTGGTACTGGGGTATATACGATACCTTTTTGAACCTTATATTCTAATTTTGAATTGCTAAAGCTAAAATGTGATTATTATATATTAAAGTTTTTACACCCAACAAATTTTTTAAATGTTTAAATCTGTTGGTTCCTAGGTAGTTTTTGGTTTCTATGTAGGTCATCATATTATGTGAGAATAACAGCAGTTTTATTTTTGCATTTCCAATTTTAAATCTTGTACTACTGTCTACTTATATCTTGCTAATTTAGACATTCCGTACCAGTTTAAAAGTGTTAGTGGTCAGGGACACCTGGGTGGCTCAGTGGTTGTGTCTCTGCCTTTGGCTCAGGTTATGATCCCAGGGTCCTGGGATCAAGTCCCACATCCGGCTCCCCACACAGAGCCTGCTTCTCCCTCTGCCTGTGTCTCTGCCTCTCTGTCTCTGTGTCTCTCATGAATAAATAAATAAAAGCTTTAACAAAAAATGTTAGTGGTCATCCTTGTTTTTATTTATTTATTTATAATATAAGGAGACTGCTTCTAATAATTCTCAATCAAATAGCATACATTTAATAAACTTTTTAGAACCTCAGTGTTAAGTACGTGGCTTTTTTCTTTTAATTTAAGATATTTATTATTATTATTACTATTATTAAAATTATTTCTGCCAAGAACCTGAACGAACCTGAAAGCAAATGTGGACCCCAGTAAAGGTTCAGATAAAAGCATAGTCCTGACTGACATCTTGATTGTCCTATTTATTATGAGACCCTTAAAAGAGGAGCCAACTAAGCCTGTGTTCGGACTTCTGACCCACAAAAGCAGTGAGATCATAAATTCTTGTTATTTAAGTTCCTTGCCAATTTCTAATATTGGTAAGCAAAGATAAGTAATCTTGAGTAAACTCTGGCAGTTATGACTTTGTAGCAACTTTTCTATTTCATCTAAATTGTCAGATTTAAGGACTTAGAACTGTGCATACTATGGTCTGCTTTACTGTATGTTTGATGTCTGAAGGACCCTTAATGAGATTCCTAGTTTTATCTACACTATTTGTAATTCGCATATTTTCCTTTTCTTTTTGGTCATTCTGCAGGGTGCTTTACCAATTTTGTCAACTTAAAGAAAGTTTGTTCATTGAGTTTTTTGTTTTTATTTTCTTAATTTTATTTACATTTCTGAGATACAAAAATTGTATACTTAAGGCTTACAACTTGATGTGATGTATGTACACACTGTGAAATAATGTCCAGAATTCAGCTAATTAGCATATCAATTGCCTCAATATTTAATTGTGTGTGTGTGTGTATTGAGAAGACTTAATTTACCATCTATCCTCTTAGCAGACTTTAAGTACACGGTACGGCATTATTGACTATAGTCACCATATTGTACGTTAGATCTCCAGAACTTACTCATCTTGCATAACTGAAAATTTTTTTTAAGATTTTATCCATTCATGAGACACAGAGACAGAGAGGCAGAGACCTAGGTAGAGGAAGAAGCAGGCTCCCTGTGAGGATCCTGATGCAGGACTCCGTCCCAGGACCCTGGGATCACAACCTGAGCCAAAGGAAGATGCTCAACCACTGAGCCTCCCAGGTGCCCCCATAATTGAAAACTTCTATGTTTTGACCAGCATTATCCCATTTCTCTCTCTCCTCATTTCCTGGTAACTACTATCCTTTTGAGTCTATGGGTTTGACTATTTTAGATTCCACACTTAAATATAGGATCTTGCAGTATTTCTCTTCCTGTGTCTTATTTTGCTCATTAGCATAATATCCTTTAGTTCCATCAACCTCACGAATGACAGGATTTTCTTCTTTTCTAAAAGGGCTTAGAAATTATTCCAGTGTGTGTGCATTTTTTTATTTATTCAACGGTCATAGGACCTTCAGATTGCTGCTATGAATGCGGGAGTCTGTATTTTTTTTTTTACTATACCCTTACTTCTGTAAATTTTAATTTAATTTGCTATGTCCTTTTATTTGCTTAAGGTGGAAGCTTATACCAATGAATTGATACCTATCTTCTTTTCTAACACAAGCATTTAGTGAAATAATATCCTTCTAGGCACTGCTGTAGCTGCATCCCACTTGTATTTTCATCTGTGGTTTCCTCTGTGACCAATGTAATATTCAAAAGTATGCTTCATACTGAAAATTTTAAGGAATTTACAGACATCTTTCTGTTACTGATTTCAGGTTCAATTTATAATGTCCCCCAGATATGCATGGTATAATTTCAATTATTTCACATTTGTTAAAGTTCATTTGAAGGCACAGAATATTTTTCAGTTTTTATTTTCAGTTCTATGAAGTATCTTTTCTTCATGTATTTTTCACATTTTATTTTCAGGTGCATGAACATTTAGAATTAGGTTGTCCTGCAAAATGAATCCCTTATCATCACGGAATGGCCTTCTTTATCACTGGTAATGATTCTTTTTTCTGATGTCTACTTTGACTATGGCTGCCTTAGGTTTGTTTTGATTAATGTTGGCCTGATACATATTGTATTTTTTTCCATCATTTTACCCATAAAATAACTTTGTCTTTCTATTTACAGTTAGTTTCTTGACTACAGCTCTGTTTTGGCATTTAGTGTTTGTAAGCCTTTTACCTGGAAGGAGCAGAAGATACAGGCATGCTCTGTTGTACTTAGTAAGTCAACTTCAGTTCTCAGCCAACACTATCTCAGGGTAAGATCCCCATGATCTCCCACAACCATCTATAAACCTGTGTCCAGGATGTATTCCTGTCCCTCCCTCAGGAGAAAGTCATTTGTTCCCTTCTACTAGCCACAAATAGGGTTTCACCCGTGTCCTCAGGTTGACAATGTTTGCTGCCTTTCACTTAGCAACCTCTGGCTTTTGAGCCATGAGAAAGGCAGGAGAGAAGGATGAGGCAAGCCTTACAGTCTTCCCCATGGTGGCCACGGCCCCCCTCCTGAGATCTGCACTATGAACTATGCTTTCTCAGGACTCTTGCTTTCCCTGATCTTTTTTGTGATCACTTGGAAATGTCTGTGAAGAAGTTTATGCCTATGAGTAGGTTTTTTCTATTGCTCCAGGTGCTTCTGTATATTCTCTCAATAGCCTGTATTCAATCTTGAGAGATTTTTTAAAAAGTTTTCACTGAATTTTTTTACCTGCCCAATAGTAACTGCTGTAGGAAAGAAAATACTGGCATTTTGTCTCTTTTGGAAGCATCCACCGTTCTTCAAATCTCAGTCAAGAGTTTGAACCCAGTTTTCTGATGGGTTCAAGAAAATTTTTGCATGTGTAGATTTGGGCTGATGAAATCAATCTTACTTCCATCTCTCTGCATCCTAAACAGAACATGAATGGATCATCTACTGAGGATTATTTTCCACATCTAGTCCTTTTCATAGTACCTTGCTCCTTGCTCATATTTTCAATGACTTCTTTTATTATCTTTACACATATTAAAATGTCATTTTAATGTTTTCCTCATACTATGTGCAGTCTAATACTGCTGTTTATTAGTCTATTACATCAGTCTTAATAATTGTGTTCATATGGAGGAGGTGACTCTCTCAGATTATCAGCATTGCCTTTGAAAATTACGGTAGAGCTGAATCAGAAAGAGGTGTGTGGGGATCCCTGGGTGGCGCAGCAGTTTGGTGCCTGCCTTTGGCCCAGGGCGCGATTCTGGAGACCTGGGATCGAATCCCACGTCGGGCTCCAGGTGCATGGAGCCTGCTTCTCCCTCTGCCTATGTCTCTGCCTCTCTCTCTCTCTCTCTCTCTCTGTGACTATCATAAATAAATATATATATATTTTTTAAAAAGAGGTGTGTGGGTAGAAAATGATCATGTTGGACACGTGGGTGGCTCAGTGGTTGAGTATCTGCCTTTAGCTCAGGTTGTGATCCCAGGGTCCTGGGATCAAGTCCTGCATCAGGCAGCCTGCTCCACAGGGAGCCTGTTTCTCCCTCTGCCTATGTCTTGCCTCTCTCTGTATGTCTCTCATGAATAAATAAATTAAAAATATTTAAAATAAAAAAAGAAAAGAAAATGATCATGTGAGAAAAGAGACTGTGGGTTTCCTGTCTATGAACACCCCACCTGCACATGCACTGAGAAATACCCCAGATGTTCAAGGAATAAATGAATGAATAATTCAGCTAACCCAGTAAAGAGTAGAAGGATAGAGTACACAACTGAATGCCTCTCACTTAAGGCCATGAGGTTCATGTAAAATTTATTTGAACCCCCCCCAAAAAGAATGAAAGTATAATGAAAGTATAGTGATAAACCATGAAAGACCATCTACCCAAAGGAATCAAATAAACTGGACAGTTATAATGCCTTTTAGGGCACAAAGTTACATTTCTTCTACTCACCTATGTGTCTCTTAAATAAACTGATTTCATATACAGAAAAATGAAGAATATTTCTGTACATATAATTCATAATTCAAACTTAAATGGAGTATTGTAAACTTTGATTTCATCCTTGATAGCATAAACTTTGGTGATACAAATTTTTCTTTATCATTTAATTAAATTTCACACTTTGTGAAATTATACTTTTGAAACTATCTTCTTATTATGGTTTCTTTTTATTAGTAATGTGACCGTATCCATATTAATAATATTAATATCATTCATGTTAAGTCTTTTAATCTTCATTTCTGTTCTCCTTCCTTTATAATATTCTCTGGAATTAATTCAGTTTGGCAATATATCATTTTTTCTTCTGGTTCAGAAAAAGAAATTCTGGCATTAATTACAAATTTTTCACTTTTTAAAAAAGATTTTATTTATTTATTCATGAGAGACAGAGAGAGAAAGAGAGAGGCAGAGACACAGGCAGAGGGAGAAGCAGACTCCATGCAGGGAGCCCAACGTGGAACTCGATCCCAGGACTCCAGGATCACACCATGGGCTGAAGGTGGGCACCAAACCGCTGAACCACCCAGGTGTCCCACTTTTTCACTTTTTAATAATGACTATACCTTTCATAAGATCCTAAGTTTACACAAGAGTAGTATTCTAGCTGCAACCTGATAATTTTTCCCTACACTTTCTATTTTCCAAAAACAACATTGAGACAATAAAGCCTATGCTTTCTTCATTAGAGATACACAATGTGTTTTTTTCTTTCAGATCCCAACTCCATTTCTTTATTAATAAATCCCTCAGCAACTTTATATTCAAGATTTATTGCTTTATTTTCATCATTGTCAGAATATAATTTTATTTTAACATTGCCTTCTATGATTTCATGTACTTAGGCAACTCTGGCTTAACTTTCTTCTTTAATAGAGGTGCAGGAAGTTTCTCTCTATTTTGATAATTCGGAGTTTGCTGCTTCTACATCTCGTTTGAATATTATTTTTAGTTGAAAGAATATGTTTTTACAAGTAGAAAAGTACTGTCATTTTCTCTGTGTCAATTTATATTGCAGATAGGTTTTTAAAGATTGCTCCCCATAATAAGAATTAAAGGAAATAAACTGAGTTGAAAGGGTAGTAACCCAAATGAGAATTTTTACCTAAATAAACCTTACCAACCTAAGATGTGAGCAGGTTACCCATGTGTTTGTCTGCGCCTGTTTTATAGACTCAATGTTAAAGTTTCCTTCCTACACTCAAGCACTGTAATTTGAACTTTTTTTTTTTTAATTTTTTGACTAGTTTTACTTTTGCTTTATATTTATTGTGATTTAAAATATAATATTACCTAAATATAAAAGTTGTTGGAACACATACTAAGTCTCTTCGCTGCCTCAATTTTAGCTATGGCTTACTTGACCAAAACATTATAGGAGGAACAAAGAGATCAGATCCTGCCTAGAGATACATTTCCTAACATTGGCTGCACAATGAAATCATCTAGGGAGCATTAAAAATAATACCAATTATGGTGTGTCCATGGCATCTCCTCCTTTCCACTCATTCTTTTTTAATTAGTTTGAGGAATGACTTGAAAATCAGATGTTAAAAGTTCTCCAGGAATTCTAATGTACATCATAGGTGGAGACCTACTCATTTGGAGTAACACAATTTCCATAAGCAATCTTCCAGATAATAGCTAAGATATCCAAATAACTTCAAGAGTATGGAATTTTCTCTAATTTATACTTTCTGTAATTCTTGTCATTTTATAATGAGTCTGTATTATTTTTTTAAGGAGACGGAAGATAATAAGATAGTCCAGCAGTTCTAAGCTAAAAGTCAGTAAGCTCTATATAAAGGTCACATAGTAAATATTTTAGGTTGTAAGCCATGCAGTCTCTGTGTCAACTGTTAAATTTGCCAGTGTAGCATGAAAGGAGCTCATGATGATACATGAACAAATGTGTACCATGAAATTTTATTTATAAAAATATGCAGATGACCAGGTTTTTCCTATAAACTATAGTTTGCCAACACGTTATAAATTGTTATTGATCTTTTCAAAAAAAAATCTAAATTCAACAGATAAATTGAGGATTGCTTAAATGCCTTCCTTCTTTAGTCTCTTTTGCAGCCCACTAAGTTTTTGTTTCTGAAAACAAACTCCGATAACATAATTTGTTCATACTCCTGTGAGTTTAAGTATTCCTTTGCTTCCACTGGCTTTTAAAGCAATGTCAAAAATGCAAATTTTCAACTGAAGGAAATAAAATTGTCTTTCCATAATCTCTATCCACTCTACATATGATAACTCAATTAGAAAAGATAAAATGAGATCATTTTATTAATTTCCAGGTTTAGCAAACAAAAGGTGATATAAATGCCATATTATATTCAGTAGACAGCAAATATAAAGATAGCACTCTAACTATTATAGTTAGCATTTCCCTATATTAAGATAATTTCACTACATTGTACTTATTCTTTTTTAATATAAATTTTTATTTTAATTAAAATGTTATCTTAATTATTAAAGTGGTTTTAAAAGTTAAATTCCTATCTTTCATTCTTTATCAATACCTCCTTTGTTTATCTTAATTCTTTTTTTTTTCAGATTTTATTTATTAATCATGAGAGACACAGAGAGAGAGGCAGAGACACAGGCAAAGGGAGAAGCAGGCTCCACACAGGGAGCCCGATGTGGAACTCGATCCCGGGACTCCAGGATCACAGCCTGAACCAAAGGAAGACGCTCAACTGCTGAGCCATCCAGATGTCCCTATCTTAATTCTTAATAAACATTTATGCCATTCCCTGCAAGTATTAAAAAAAGTAAAATTAGTGTATACTTTCGTGCCTAAAAGTAACCAAGGCTAACTCAGGAGCCCACCTTATAGAATGATTTTTGAAGTTTTGCTGCTTTACTCTATCTCAAGTGTATCACTATCTGGACAAATTCCTGATATCCAAGATAGTAGAAAATGTGTTATTTCACATAGAACCTTTGAGTTCTGTTTAGTTGATATTTGATCCTTGCTTTTTTTTAAGAATGAGGGCTCCCTTAACCATTTGATTGTTTTTAAAGAGTTTAAATTAATGCAAAAGGATCTGTTCAAAATTGTTTAAGTTAACATTAACATATTAATGATAACATATATATGTATTACTGATTTTTTAAACATTTTCTTTGGAATTTTTTCTTCCTGAATAACTGAAACTAATAATAATGTCTGCATTGCTGTTAAGAAGCCCTTACATCTGAAAAAACAATGCTATCATTAATTGCTTCTTTCCTTCCTTTTTTGGCCTGGTTGGTTATGACTGCAAAATTTCTAATACATCCCCAGAATGCTCCACGAGTAATTTGTTTTAAATGATTAATTGGTACTATTTTTAATTACCGTTCTTTATTTGCCTCCCTAATTTCTATCTCTGATGTAAAATCTTGGGAGCGGTCCATTTTATTTTTTTAATGAGTAAACATATGCTCTACGTATATACTATCATTGGACATTGGATGCTGATTTCAACTATCAAACATTCAGAGAATTTCAAGACTTTTTTTCTACTAAGCAACTTTTTCAAAAAATATAAAGTTCTTTGGATTCTAATTATTGCAGTTCTGAATAAATAGCTTGTGATGCAAGTTAAATCCTATGAAACATTGAATGAATATGTACAGTCACGAACACTTCCTTAACCAGGAAATGTTAAGATTAATTCAGATCAACCTCAAAGCAGTAGAATAATAAATTATTTTCTGGTAGTATCTACTAAGGAAGCATACTGGCATCTTTGATTTACTTAAAAAGACATTATTCTGAGGTAATATTCCTGAAAGATTTATTTAGGAAATGAGTATTTAAATGCCCCTTTTTTGAAAATGTGTGGAAATACTAATGACAGAAATGGTTTCTATATACTGGTGGCTAGGGCCAGAGATACAAAATAACTTGCAACAAGTAGGAAATTGCTGCACAAAATATTATCCATCTAAGAAACCAACAATACCCATGTGAGAATCACTGATACAAGTAAGGAGTAGGAGTAGGTAATATAACAAAGTGTCATTAGATTTCCATGACTGTATTACCATGACCATGTGAGACACAGTCTTGTATTTTCATGTATGAAATAAATTAGAAATTGGCAAATTGCCCTTATGCTTCCCCCCACCCCAGGTTATTTATGGTCATGTCCATTAGAGAGGAACACTGATTTTTCACTTCTTGAATTTCTATAGATAGATATATTTTTTTAAAAAATATGGCAGGAGGGCATCTAGGTTCTTTACCAGGGAGGAGAAGTGATATGTTGGATTGACACTTTTAGAAGAAGGAACTGAAAATATGCCTTAATTTTTCTTAGATTTTTAAATCTACCTTTTAAAGGGGCGAGTTTGTGGTAAATTTATGTGATAAATATGTGGTAAATGTAAATATTATTACCTTTCAGGGAAAACTTGCAGTTTTGAGTTTAAATACTGGGGTTTGAAGTTGAAGTATCTTCAGTCAGAGACTTTAGTCACATTTTCTAGTTCAACTTTTGCAGGAAAAACACTGATATTAATTTGGCAAATATAACTGAATTTCTACTAAAACACAGAAATTACTTCCTTTGTGGAACTTATTTTCTGCTGGAGGGTGATAGGTAAAAAACTAAGTACATGAATTATATAGAGTATTAGGAGGTGATGAGAGCCAGCAAGCAAAATAGGATATGGAAAAAATATGTAGATCAGAATAAAGCAGTAATACTTGTAGATATCGTGACCAGAGAAGGTCTTATTAAGAATGGGACATTTGGGGATGCTTTGGTGGCTCAGTGGTTGAGCCTTCAGCTCAGGTCATGATCCTGGGGTCCTGGGATTAAGATTCGCATTGGGCTCCCTGCATGGACCCTGCTTCTCCCTCTGCCTGTGTCTCTGCCTCTCTGTCTCTCTGTCTCTCTGTCTCTCCCTGTGTCGCTCATGAATAAATAAATAAAATCTTAAAAAAAAAGGGACATTTGAGCAAAAGCTGTGAAAATATTTTTTGACTAAAGTGACAGCCTCTTTATGTAAGATCAGCTGTGTTACAAAAATAATCTAGGAAACCAGTCTAATTGATATTTATTATTTTGTGAATGGGCACTTTTATTTAAATCTTCATCAGCTTTAACATACCTTTGGTAATTTTTTGTTGATTCTTGTTTCATCATCCTAAACTGTCTTTCACAGTGATTCGGATACATAAATGGCATACAGAATCCCAGCTAGTGCCTGGATGTTCAGTATTCCTGAGGTTTAAGGTATATATCACATTTCCAAATGAATTGAAGTGGAAGAGGCCCAAAGGACATGTAATTAATTTAGGAATGTTGATTCAGATACTAAAAAGCAAATAACTGACCAAGTTACTAATTTTTTCACTCACATATCCAGCCAACCAACATTAATCATTTATTCACTGTACCCCAAATAAAAATTTTATGGGAACAACTGGGACTGAGCAGAAAGGCAGAGGTGCAAGGTAAGGTATAAGTGACAATGTGACCTTTAGGATATGATATAAAGAGTGAGAAAAGAATTGCTAGATGGGACACCTGGGTGGCTCAGCAGTTGAGCGTCTGCCTTTGGCTCGGGGCATGATCCTGGAGCGCTGGAATCGAGTTCTACATTGTGCTTCTGTAGAGAGGCTGTTTCTCCCTCTGCCTATGTTTCTGCCCCTCTCTCTGTATCTCTCATGAATTAAAAAAAAAAAAAAATCTTGGGGCATCTGGGTGGCTCAGCAGTTGAACATCTACTTTCGGCTCAGAACGTGATCCTAGGGTCTCAGGATTGAGTCCCACATCAGGCTTCCCGCAGGGAGCCTGTTTCTCCCTCTGTCTATGTCTCTATCTATTGTGTGTGTGTGTGTGTGTGTGTGTGTGTGTGTGTGTGTGTGATGAATAAATAAATAAAATATTTTTTAAAAAATCTTTTAAAAAAAGAGAAAGAATTGCCAGATGAAAGGTCAAGCTGTTGGGGACAGCAGGCAATGGTGGGAACATGATAGTGTAAGAAAAGCCCACAGAAAATAATCATGAACATGTCCGGAAGGTCCTGTCACGGGGAGAGCCTAACCACGCAGAACACTACAGGTGGACAATGTATAAAGAATGAAAGAGGATAGAGTAAAAAAAGGAATTTGTGGACAGATCTTGAAAGGCCATTTATGGTCAAGCTAAAGATTTTTGAATTTTATCTGCAAAGTTATGGACAGGTTTTTAAGCAGAGATATGACTTGATCAACTTTATTCTTTATAAAGATAATGTTGGTGGCTCTATAGAGTCAATTCATTTGGTTAAGAACAAATATCAATCAAACTGGCTGCTTGGCATCATGTAGACAGCATAACTGGTTGATTGACTGAGTACTTCACATTTTCAGCCAGTTGTTTTGACATGTGTATACATAACCTCAAAATAAAAAAGGTATTTTTAGCATGCCTCATTTAGTCCATAATTCTTTATGGCAGCTATCTTTAAGAGTTAATTCTATCACAAAATTACAAGTACAGATTTCATATATGTTTGTGGATGTATATATCTTTGTGTCTGTGAAATCCATGTATATATATATCAAAGTATATATATATAATTTTGATAAAGGTAAGTATTATGAAGCATGCAGGCCAAAAATAATATTAACAATCAAATAAAAAATAAAATCATAAATTAAAATAAAATAAATAAAATCATAGGTTATGTTAAGTAATGGAAGTTAAATATGATAAAATAAGAATTTTAGGCTGCATTTTATGCCATCATTCAATTGATACATTCTTGAACTTCCTACCCAGTAGGAAATAGATAATTCATTTATTTTTACCCATAAAATTCTAATCATCTAAAACTGATCCATATTTTCTTGCATTATTTATAAGTCAATTTGAGCAGGAAATTAATTATTTTGAACATCAGGAATAAAAAAGTATTACAAGAGATGTAAATCAAACTTCATAAGGGAGATAAATCAAATTAAACATAGATATGAACTTGATGCTAATATCTGTGTTCATTCTAAGTGGGAGTTACAGGAGTAAAGAACAGAAAGTTTTCAATACTTCAGTTGAAGAAAACATTAAAGAATTTTGGAGTTTGTCCTTATGATGTCTGATATCATCAGAATAAGGAACTACAAATCAATAGTTGGCCAATTGGTAGAAATGCGAGAGACCAGATCGTGTGGTTGAAGTCACTAAACAAACAAAATATAAGGCTGTAATGGAAGTAAGGCATATGGATGCCAGAGAAGCAAACAATAAATGCTCACTGCAAACATGAGTCTCAATAATCCTAAATATCTTTGAGACATAGATAACTAAAGAGACCTCAAGTATTTGATATGCACTCAACTTCTCTTATTAGTCACTAATATTGTACAATATGTCCTCTAATAGATTTTAAAACTCGGTGGCAAGGATAGTCCCAATTATACCTGTTACCTTGGTATAATAATTAATGGCATTCTGGCTCCCTCTCAAAAACACAGTAATTTGGGTGATAAGTTATATGATCATATGATCATATGATTATCTATAGTGTGATACCTTTCTAACACTTCTTTTTGGCTATCCACTGGCCTTTACCTTTTCTCTAGGGCTCTGAATAGACTCCTGGAGAGTTAGCATTGAAAGTCTTGACTTTCAGTTACATATGTGAGTCAAGTAATAGTCTTCTTCCCATCAAAATATGATGGGAGCATGTTGGCTGGTGAAGAGGGCATATATAAATCTAAAGCATATCCTTGGCTGTAACATGCATGAAATACCAGAATCCATCTGTGGATTTTACAGTGCTAATTGACAGGTGCTGTAACTCATAAAATGTTCAGAGTCCACAACAGATAATCAGAGCACCAGATGGGACTTGCCCAACAGAAACTTCAAAAGCTTTTCCCCTCTCTCTAGGAAATTACCAAAAATATTTATTGTAAAATGTTATTTGTCATGGGGATGGAAAGTACATGAATTGGAAAGGAATTAAAACAAAACAAAACAAAACAAAACAGCCCATTTAAACTCAGAATTTATAATCCATGAATTTGGCATTACAGTGTCATACCTAAACTCCTGATATTGCCAAGTATGCTTTAAATTTTTATCGCAGTATATATGCATATGAAGGATAAATTCATTATATGACCATGCTATATATACCTATAAATATAAATGCTTACAACAAAACAGCTTTTACCATAGTCTTTATCATTCATCAACCTACAATGAAGAATTGACTATTTTTAACATTTTACATTTCTCCATACTATACTTACACTTCAGTATTAAATGTTAAACATTATTTACTGTCTTACCAGTAGAGGAGGATACAGTTCTCTTACACCATATCTGCTCTTGTTTTCCAATATACTCAAAACAATATTATCACTAGCTAAAGCGATACACATTATTTTTATTTTGATTGTATTCATTAGAGTTCAAAATGTATGCTGAAATTTTTCATGACTCCACATAGCATCCAAATTTTATATTTTTAATATCTATGTGCAATGTGTTCTTTGGTAAAAAAAAAAAAAAATCCTCACCTAACTTTTATATCAGTTATGACTAGGACTCTGGGCCCCTGATTTTTTTTTTTTAATGTTATAAAATTAACTTTATTTTTAGAGGAATCTTAGGTTCACACCAAATTGAGTGGGAAGTACCTAGAAAGTTACATTATACACTCTCCCCTACTTATGCGGCAGCTTCTCCCACTGGCAACCTTCCTCACCTGAGTGATACATTTGTTACAATCCCTGACCCACACTGAAACCACATTTTCACTCAAAGTTCATTGTTTCTATTATGGTGCATTCTTGGTGCTGTGCATACTATGGGTTTTGACAAAGGTATAATGACATGAGTCCCCCTTTACAGATTCATGCAGAATAGTTTAGCTGCCCTAAAAATCTTCTGCGCTCTTATTCATCCTGCCTTCCCCGTTAGCCCCAGGAAATCACTGATCTTTTTTACTGTCTCTAAAGTTTGCCTTTTCCAGAATGCCATATAGTTGGAATCATACTGCAGTGTTTTCATATTGGCTTCTTTCACTTGGTAATATGCATTTAGGTTTCCTCCATGTCTTTTCAAGGCTTGACTGTTCATTTTGTTTTAGCACTAAATAATAACATTCCACTGTCTGGATGAACCACAGTTTGTTTATTCTTCACCTATTGAAGGACTTTTCGGCTGCTTCTAAATTTTGCATTATGATGAATAGGCTGCTATAAATATTCGGGCACAGGTTTTCCAGCTCATCTGGGTAGACACGTTTTTAACTCATTTAGGAGAATACCAAGGAGTACAAATGATGGATCATATGGCAAGAATATATTCAGTTTTATGAGAAACTGCCACGCTGTCTTCCAAAGTGGCTGTACCAGTTTGCATTCCCACCAGCATGAATGGGAGTTCCTGTTGCTCTACATCATTGCTAGCGTATGATGTCGTCAGTGTTGCAGACGTGGACTGTTCTAACAGCTGTGTAGGGGTGTCTCCGCATTGTTTCAATTTACAATTTCCTAATGACAGGCGGTGTTGAAAGTCTTTTCACATGCTTATTTTCCATCTGTATATCTTCTTTGGTGAGGTGACTGTTAAGATCTTTGGCCCATTTTTAAATCAGGTTATTTGCCCTCTTATCATTGAGTTTTAAGAGTTCTTGGCAGATTTTGTTTGAGTCATTTATCAGATGTGTCTTTTACAAATATTTTCTCCCAGTCTGTGGCTTGACTTCTATTTCCCTTGACAGTGTCTTTGGCAGAGCAGAAGTTTTTATTTTTAATGCAGTCCAGTTTATCAATTATTTCCTTAGTGGAATTATATCAGTTTTTCTGTGATATATAGACACTCTGTTATTAGGTGCATACACATTAAAGATTTTTATGACTTCTTTGAGAAATGTCTCCTTTATCATTATGTAATGCCACTCATTATCCCTCATACTTTTCCTCGTTCTGAAATATGATCTGTCTGAAATTACTGTAGCTTTCTTTAAATTAGTGCTAGCCTGGCATATTTTTCTCTATTCCTTTACTTTTAACCTACCTCTGGCTTTATATTAAAGTAGGTTTCTTACATATAACATATACTTGTTTTTTGTGTATATTTGTTTAGCTTTCTCTATCTTTTGTTTTACTTAGACCACTAATATTTGAAATGATTATTGATACAGTTGTATAACATCTCCCATGGTTTATAACTACTTTCTTTTTTTTTAATTTTTATTTATTTATGATAGTCACAGAGAGAGAGAGAGAGAGAGAGAGGCAGAGACACAGGCAGAGGGAGAAGCAGGCTCCATGCACCGGGAGCCCAACGTGGGATTCGATCCCGGGTCTCCAGGATCGGGCCCTGGGCCAAAGGCAGGCGCTAAACTGCTGCGCCACCCAGGGATCCCTATAACTACTTTCTATTCTTTGTCCTATTCTTTGTTTCTTTCATCCCCCTTGCTCCATTTTCTGTCTTCTCTGATTTTAGTTCAGTACTTTATATAATTCCATTTTTCCCTGAATTGTCCTATTAATATGCTTGTTTTGTGAACTATTTTTGCCTGCCTTAGAGTTTAAAATAGACATTTACAATGAGTCTAGGTCCAGGTTCAAGTGACATTACACCATCTCATGAACACTGCAGGAGTCTTATCACAAAATATTCCCAAATCCTTCCTTCTGTCCCTTAGAGAATTACCATCATCCAATATTCTAGAACTTATCCATATGTTATAACTTCAATAGACATTGTTAGATTTATTACTTTGAACATTTATTTATAGATCAAATAAGAGTAAGAAAACCAAAGATTTTATTCATATTCATTTATTTCTTCTCCCAGGCTTTCCCTTTTTTAAATGTAAGATCAAGTTTTATAGTTTTAAAAATTTCTCCATAAAAAAAATAATTTGCCATTTCTTTCAGTATAGGACAACATCATTTTCTTTCTCCTTGAAGAGCTTCTTTTGCCATTTCTTACTGGATAGATAACTTGTCCATTTGTCTCAATTGTTTTTCTTTGTCTTGAGAATATATTTTTCTTTATGTGGATTTGAATTCATTTCAATCATGTGGAATTAAATGTTTTTATGTTTTATTCTTTCAATACATTAAAATTTCATTCCACTTTCTTCTTGTCTTCATGATTTCTGACAAATCTGCTTTAATTCTTATGCTTTTTCCTTTATAGGTGGGGTGTTTTATTCCCCTTCTAGCTGCTTTCAAAAGTTTTTGTCTTTGAAGTTTAGCTGTGATATCCTCAGTTGTAGACATTTTACTTTATATCTTGCTTGGTTCTCTGAGCTTCATAGATCTCTGGTTTGACATCTGTCATTAGTTTTGTCAGTTTTCAAAATTTTTATAAATTTTTAGTCATTATTACTCCAAATTTTCTTCTGGTGTGTTTCCTTTCTTCTCATTTTGGTAGTCTCAATTATGTATAAGTTGCTCTTTTGAAATGTCCCACCATTTTTGGATATTCTGTTCTGTATTATTATTATTATTAATCCATTTTCTTTGCAATTTAGTTTTGGGAGTTATTATTGACATATCTTTAAGCTTACTCATTCTTTCCTCAACCTGTCCAGTCTAATGATGAATTCATCAAAGTCATTTATCATTTCTGTTACAGTGTTTGATTCCTTTCACATTTTTATTCTTTCTTAGTGTCCATCTTCTGCTTATATGACCCATCTGTTCTTGCATGTTGCCTCCTTTTTTCCATTGGAGACCTTAACATGTTAATTATAGTTATTCCAAATGTTCTGTGTGATAATTGCAAAATCTGCATTGCATCTGAGTCCAGTTCTGATGCTCACTTTGGGTCATCTTCATTTTCTTATTGCTTTTTAACATGTACTTGTTTTGTACTTGTTTTATTGAAAAGCAGATGTAATATACAAGATAATTAGGGTGGCAGTTGGGCTATGCTTACTGTGTGCTACAGCTATAGGTGCCAGGGGCTTTGTTTTCTTCTTGTGTCCCTGTTTTTGTCTCCACCGTTTTCTTTTGCTTTTCCTAAAAAGTCCTTCTTAAATAGAGGTTAAGACTTGCAGAAATTTCAGTTGCAATCCAGTGTTATTATACCACAGTCTTGCTGATGTCATAGTAAGCAGTGGAATAGAGAAACATTTTACAATGTTATGATTAAATTTTAGTCATAAAATGCGGATGGTCTGTGTCCCTGAGCGGTTACTTCAAGAAAGTTACTTTGATTTTACTCCCGACCTTAAGAGAGACAGGAAGGTTACAGAGGGGTGGAGGAAAAAAAAAAATGCCCTTTCCTACAGATCAATCTCTGAAAAAAAATCTCTTTTTCCTTGGAAAGTTGGCCTTTATTAGGAAGAATGCTCTGGTTTCATTATTGCAAAATTGTTCACTTTTCCCTCCCCTGTCACAGACATGAGGTGATTTTTGTTTTGGCTTTTAACGGTAAGAACCTTATTAGGGCCTAAAAGTAAAATCCACAGAGGGAGATCTTCCACAAGATTGTGGCCTCAAGTAAATTCTCACTTTCACTCTAGTCTGCATGCAGTCTCTATCCATGTATCAATATTACCAATAAGTATTCTTACCAGTTGAGGGCTCCGGAAGCTTCTGTTCCAAGTCAAGAGATCTCAACTTTGGTTCTCCATATTTGCTTATTTCTCCAGATTTCAGGGTGGATGTTTGTTTTTTTACATCTATTATCTGATGGGTTCAAGAAAAATCCTTGATTTTCAGTTTATATAACTTTTTTCTTACTGTAAGTATAGTAATGATGGCTTCTATCTTTTTACATGTCAGAGCTGATATTAATTTCCTTTAGATTTTTATAAAGCAATTGGATTCATTTTCTTTGAATGATCTTGTACTTGTTCTAGGAAGGCACTTGTACAAGTTGTACCATAGGCCCCAGTGTTGGTTATGTTCAGGTTAGTTCCAATCTGAGTACA
The DNA here is from genome assembly GCF_003254725.2 of Canis lupus dingo. Taxonomy (NCBI): domain Eukaryota; kingdom Metazoa; phylum Chordata; class Mammalia; order Carnivora; family Canidae; genus Canis; species Canis lupus. The sequence goes on from NC_064248.1 coordinate 47,805,529, forward strand.
ATCACTTCTATAAAGAGGCAGATCCCGTCCCGGGACCACTAGGGTGCTAGAGTCTTCTCTCTCTTGTTTTCTCTAAGCATCATTGGTGCAGGCTGTATACCCTGGGGATTCAGGGTTTCATAGAAGGTAAGCAATCATGTACTAGCCTACATTTTTCATTTTAAAATATTTTGTTAGCAAATATATGTTTCATTCATTAAGAAAACTTTGGCTACTGTGATTCACAAATTAAACATCTACTGATTATTTTAATATATAATGTCATTGAAAAGCATATTTTTCAGGTATACATTTTATATATATATTTTTTATATGATCTATTTGTATTATACATATACACATATATAGTATATATATTTATATTTTATATTCAAAGAAGTACTTGATGCTGACTTACTGATATAAAGAATGAAATTATGAAAAGAATCTTTAGCTTAGAAATGTGTTTCTCATTTTGTTTTCCTTTGGTTTTGTGTTATTGAACCTGTATTGAAGTCATTTTCCCATGTTTATGACAACTCAGACAGTTGCTATGGCGAATAATTTAATGTCACAAATTTCAACAGAAAATTAGAAACTTATATTACCACAAGTAAAACCTTTTGTCCTATACACAAAGACCTCAGTTATTAATTCTGTCAACACTGATATTTTCTGTCATCTCAAAAAAGTTATTAAAGCTGAATTGACCTCATAAACAATCAGAGATGAAGAGTATTTCTAGAAGGGAAGTTGTGTTTAAATACAAATAGTTTTGAAAACTGGTAGTCATAGTAAAGATTGCTGGCAACAAAACTGATAAAAAGATTTATGTTACTATTTTGGATTTACTAGTGGGTAACTTTAAGTACTTGAAAATAGGTGATATGTCATGGAAATTAATTAACAACACTGTATTGACTCTGCATAAGCTTTTTAAGTGAAACAATTCCTACCACCCCTTCATTAACAACACTAAAGTCACCTACAAATAAAAAAAAATCATAAATGTCTATTGAATCAATGAAAAAAATAAAACCTATAAAAGCAAACATCTTACTAAATAATGGAATGGAGAAAGCTGTGTATAACAACTTGTAGACTGTTATTCTGTACTATGTGGCAATCTGTAAACATAAATGTTACCTCCAAAAGAAGGAGAAAGAAGAAGAAATAGAAGAGACCCAAAGAGCTTAAAGAATTAAAAACAAATTCAACTCAATTATGCAGAAAAAGAATAGACAAAATGCAGTAAGCAGTGAGGGGGAAATAAGAATGTTAAAAGCATCATTAGGTAAATTAGAAATTGCAAAACCAATAGGAAAGCTATGACAAAGTCATCTGAACAACAACAAAAAGCCTTTATAAAATCCTTCCATATCTAATAAAAATCTGAAGGAAGTAAATGAATAAATAACAATAATATATTTAAATACATACGAATTTATGAATAGAATATATGGCATGTCTTTGAAGAAATGTTCTCTAATTTTTTGTGGAATTGTATGTTTGTTTTATTTTTCTGACAAAGGACTTTAGTATCTGGTAACACAAGACTTAGAACTATTGTTGTTTGAAAATGTAATTTATAGAAATGTATCAAAGAAGGCACAAATATAGTCATGAGCTTTAAGCACAGGTGTTTATGGCATCATTTTATTGCAAATATACTACAGTTACTATAGCATAAATATATAAACAATAGGTACAATATCTATAAATGGTAAACTCTACACTACAAATAATGTTCAATAGCCAAAATTTTATTGTGAATTTTACAGAGAAAATAATTTATCATCATAAATTTCAATTTCATACCATGAAGGTGAAAATATATTAAAAGCTTATTAGTAATGTTTGAGCAAATATTTATTTTTGTAATGAGAATCTGTCATTGTTACTCTTCTGCTTATATTCCAAAACATGGAATTCAAATATCTGCCAGTATTATATGATGTTTTAAATGGTGAAGTCAATACATCATTTAGTGGAATCTCACACATAGTAGAAGTTTTTATTCCCTCCAACCAACCCCTGGGTATTCCAACTAATATATTCTCTTAGACATCAAGTTTACAACTCAAATTCAATGAGTCAATGATAGAAATATTCCCACCAAAATACAACATTTTGTTTGCAGAAAGTTATATATAAATTGGCAGATGCCCTATATTTTATTTATGTCTCTTAATTGAATACAGGCTTGATATCCTACAAATACTTATTTAAATTCCTGAAACTGGGATCCCTGGGTGGCGCAGTGGTTTGGCGCCTGCCTTTGGCCCAGGGCACGATCCTGGAGACTCAGGATCGAATCCCACGTCGGGCTCCCTGCGTGGAGCCTGCTTATCCCTCTGCCTGTGTCTCTGTCTCTCTCTCTCTCTCTCTCTGTGTGACTATCATAAATAAATAAAAATTTATAAAAAAAAAAAAAAAAAAAAAAAAAAAATAAATTCCTGAAACTATGAAATTAAAATTACACTATATATTAACTAGTTGGAATTTTTTAAAAAGATTTTATTTATTTGTTTGTGAGAGACACACACAGAGAGAGAGAGAGAGGCAGAGACACAGGCAGAGGGAGAAGCAGGCTTCATGCAAGGGAGCCTGATGTGGGACTCGATCCCTGGTCTCCAGGATCACGCCCTGGGCTTAACGCAGGCACTCAACCGCTGAGCCATCCAGGCGTCCAACTAGTTGGAATTTTTCAAATATTGAAAAAAATAAGTGTTTGAAACCAAATTGCTATACAAAAGATGAAAACTAGATAATAGCCTTTGTCTATATTTTTTTGTAAGATTATAGTTTCCTTCAATTGGTCTTATTAATTAATATATCTGGATCAATGTATTTAGAGGCACTTACCCTTTGCCAAAGTAAGTTATTCTGAGTTGTTTAATCTCTCATTGCATTAAAAGGTCATTTATTTATTTATTATTTATTTATTTGCATTAAAGGGTCTTTGAAAGTAAATTAATAATAATAATCTAAGTCTTAAGTGTACATTTTAACACTAATAGTTTATTTGCACACCTGAAACATATGGTAATTATCAAAGTACCACCTAATTATGGTTACCTCATGAGTTTTTAATTTTATAGTATAAAGGGTATTTCAGCAGACACTAGTTATTAATATGTACAGTTAAATACACACATGCATGTGAACGTGCACATACTTCTATTAAGCTCTTTCAAGAATTTTTAATCTGATACAAGACAGAAATATTATAACTAAAGGCACTGAATTTAGACCATAAATAAACACTCTAGGAGGAAATTCTTGGGATAATTCTGAAAATAGGTTGGAAGATTTCTGTGTGAATGAAATTTAGATCTCAACTTACTTTAAATGATTGTAACGGATAGTCATGAAACTTATTCTGTTACAAGTTTCAAATTTAAGATAATATATATTTTTAACATAATGGAGTTATCCAAAACACTTTAATCACCTTATTTCATCATATGACAACAAAATTACCCATATTTTAATTTTTATGTTCATATAAAATAAACATTGTAAAATATCTGCCTTGCTTACAAACAGATATAAAATGCAATGCTTCTTAAAATAAAAGAATTATTAAAATAAATGAGAATGGCGTAGTTGGTCAATTTTTAACTTGGAAATAAGAAATATAAGTAGCCTAGGTCATTATATATATTACTCAAAAAAATAAACGATATTAAATGAGAAGTGCCGTAGAATTATAAAAGCTTTACAAAGAAAGTTCCTTCCATCTTTCATTGTTATTCTCTAGGCAATTTAAATACACTTTTCACTCCATTACACCAACATTTATATTGTGTGGATCATAAAAATACCTTGCTGTCAAGTAAGTTTTATGTATCATTGTTGTCCAGCATCTTAACTCTACTTTATTTCAGTATCTTAAGTAACTGCTTTCCTCTTATATAATCCCTAGTAATATAAATCTTTTTTGCTTAAGAAATAATAAAACAGGCTAAATAAGTTGTGAAAGATATGTTATCTATGAAAAAAGCAATTCATAAAAATACTGAAATACTTAAAAATGACAAAGAAATGACTTGTGTGATTCTTCTCACCTCAAATTTAATGTTAAAAAAGAGCACTTTTGCTGAACTTGAAGATGGAATTGAAACTTGCAAAGCTATTTGTCTCTACAAGTATAAAATAATTTCAATATCATAACAAAAAAACCTTAGCAGATGTATAAAATAGCTCCTCAAAGGCTGAGTATTTCTAAACTTTATTTTTCTATTTGATATTCAATCAATGCTATTTTGTCCCAAAATATTGTAGTTCAATTAGTTTAACAGGTTCATGAATTGTGTATACATTGTTGTAAATTTTGACAGCTTATAGCTTCTCTGTCATTGGTAGAAACAACAAATTGTTTTAATGTGATTATAGATTATATGGGGATACTTTCAATACCATATATGTTTCTGTTCTATAGTTTTCATAATTCAGTAAGAATATTGCTTTTAATCATAGTTTCATTACAAAAAATTTGGTATTCCAGGATCACGGCAAAAAATTCATCTTCAAGTTAGCTAGGGCTAGTCCATGTCCTCTGCTATCATATGTAGCTTTTCCCTACAGATTGTCGCATACTCTTTCCTACTTGGATAAGTGGTCCATGGAACACTTTGGCAAACATCCATTTACCAGATGACCATCAGGCATTACCAAATCTTAGCCTCTTGGCTATCCCATCCTGATTATTTTCATTTTCTTTACAGTACTGTGGACTAAATCTTGTTCATGTATGATGGAATTTTTTTGAGCACATCTACGAATTTCTCTTTGTCCTCTACAAGATGTCTTTGTATAAGACTAAATTTTAAAAAGTCTGTTTAGCATAATAGTCTGTTAAATCATTACACTAACTTCTATACAGTCACTCCTCCCATGATCTTATAGCTTTAAAGACACTATCTTTGGGTAGCCACATGAGTTGATATAGCTTCTGGTAATAGATTCAGCCTACAGAATAGTTATTTTTTTAAGATTTTATTTATTTATTCATGAAAGACACACACATTGAGAGAGAGAGAGAGAGAGAGGAGGCAGAGACATAGGCAGAAGGAGAAGCAGGCTCCATGCAGGGAACCTGATGTGGGACTCGATCTTGGTACTCCAGGATCATGCCCTGGGCTGAAGGCAGGCGCCAAACCACTGAGTCACCTAGGGATCCCCCCAGAATAGTTATTAATAGCATTACTATTTTCACATTTATTTATCTATCTATTTATTTATTTATTTAAATTTTTTTAGAAGATTTTATTTTTTTATTCATGAGAGATACAGAGAGAGAGAGAGGCAGAGACACAGGCAGAAGGAGAAGCAGGCTCCATGCAGGGAGCCTGACTTGGGACTCGACCCCAGGACTCCCCCGGACTGCACTATTTTCACTTTTAATATAAATCCATCATAAACACTTGTAAAGCATAATTTGTTATTAAAATGTCCAAAATATGTGTTCATGGCATGGACATTTATTAAGCTGCAGAGCCATAATTATGGGGTTATCCTTGATGGTGATGAGAATTAAAATTGCTAGATTGAAGGGGTTACATAAGTAGATGCCAATACAAATCAGTAGATGCCTTGTTCCTACAAGGAGCAAGGAACAAATTTTTATAATTTTTTAATTATGTACTTGAAAAACATTGTTTTTTTTATTTATTTTTATTTATTCATGAGAGATACAAAGAGAGAGACTAGACATAGGCAGAGGGAGAAGTAGGCTCCCCGTGGGGACCCCGATGTGGGACTCGATCCCAGGATGCCAAGATCACGACCTGAGCTGAAGACAGAAGCTCATTCACTGAGCCACCCAGGTGCGTAACACTGTGTTTTTATTTAGCAATAGAAATTGGACAGCATGTGCTAACTTCTGAGATAAAGGAAATCTTAGTATGAGTTCTAAGATAGTTTGACTAATATTAGGAGAATTTTGTGCAATATGATTTCAATTTCCGGAGAAAGACCCTGAAATAAAGGGGTCGTTAAGATCATTTACTGGGTTACAAATGAGACCTAAACAAGTACAAAAAGATTAAGATCATACTATGCTGGGATGCCTGGGTGGCTCAGCGGTTAAGCATCTGCCTTCGGCTTGGGGTGTGATCCTGGAGTCCCGGGATCAAGTCTCACATCAGGATCCCTGCATGGAGCTTGCTTCTCCCTCTGCCTGTGTCTCTGTCTCTGTCTCTGTCTCTCTCTCTCTCTGTGTCTCTCATGAATGAATAAATAAAATCTAAAAAAAGAATCATACCATGCATATTTTAAGACCATAATGCTATGAAGCCTGAAACCAACAAACAAGAAAAAATTTTGGAAGACCACAAATACTTGGAGGTTAAAGAACATCCTACTAAAGAATGAATGAATTTACCAAGAAACTAAAGAAAATTAAAAGAAAAAAACATGGAAGCAAATGAAAATGAAAACATGACAGTCCAAAAACTTTGGGACACAGCAAAAGTGGTCAAAAGAGAGAAGTGTATAGCAATACAAACCTTCCTCAAGAAGCAATAAAAGTCTCAAATACGCAACCTAACCTTACACCTAAAGGAGCTAAAAAAGAAACAAGTAATCGTAAAGCCAGCAGAAGAAGGGAAATAATAAAGATTAGAGAAGAAATAAATGATATACAAACAAACAACAACAGAACATATTAATGAAAGTAGGAGCTGGTTTTCTGAAAGAATTAATAAGATTGGTAAACTCTTAGACTTATCAAAGAGAAAAGAGAAAGGACCCAAGTAGATAAAATCACAAATAAAGAGGAGAGATCACAACCAACACCACAGAAATACAGTTATAAGAGAATATTATGAAAAATTATATGCCAGATTGAGCAATCAGAAGAAATGGATAAATTCCTAGAAACATATAAACTAACAAAACTGAAACAAAAAGAAATATAAAATTTTAACAGACTCATAACCAGCAAAGAAATTGAATCAGGAATCAAAAATCTCCCAATAAACAAGAGTTGAGGGTAATGACTTCCCAGAAGTCTACCAAACATTTAAAGAAGTGTTAATAACTATGCTTCTGAAACTGTTCCAAAAAGTAGAAATGGAAGGATAACTTTCAAAATCGTTCTGTGAGGCCAGCATTACCTTGATTCCAAAACCAAACAAAGACCCCACTATGAAGGAGAATTATAGGCCACTATCCCTGTTAATGTGGTTGCAAAAATTCTCAACAAGATACTAGCAAATCTAATCCAATAGTACACTAAACAAACTATTCACCATGATCAAGTGGGATTTATTCCTGGGCTGCAAATAATTAATGAAAGAATTAATGAAATAATTAATGAAAGAAAGGTTAAGAACCATACAAGCCTCTCAATAGATGCAGAAAAGCATTTGATAAAATGAAGCACTTTTTCTTGATAAAAAACCCTCACGGAGAGGCCTGCATGGCTCAGAGGTTGAGCATCTGTCTGTGGCTCAGGGCATAATCCCACTGTCCTGGGATGGAGTCCCGCATCAGGCTCCTCACAGGGAGACTTCTTCTCCCTCTACCTATGTCTCTGTCTCTCATGAATAAATAAATAAAATATTGAAAAAAAAGCCTTCAACAAAGTAGGAATAGAAGGAACATACCTCAATATCATAAAGGCCATACACAGAAGACCCACAGCTAGTATCATCTTCAGTGGAGAAAAACTGAGAGCTTTTTCTATAAGATCATGAATAAAACGGATTTCCACTCTTACCACTGTTATTTAAGATAGTACTGGAAGTCCTACTCCCAGCAATCAGACAACAGAAATAGAAAGTATCCAAATTGGCAAGGAATAAGTCAAACTTCCACTATTCAAATACAAAATGATGCTCTATGTAGAAAACTTGAAAGACTCCACCAACATATTGCTAGAAGTGATACATGAATTCAGCAAAGTTGCAGGATACAAAATCAATGTACAGAAGTATGTTGCATCCCTCTACACCAGTAATTGCTGCAGATCCAGGATAGTCTGAGGCAATATATGAAGAAAGCTTCAGAGTCTCACTGAATTTTAATCTGGGGGACAAGAGGACTGTGGCTCGGACTCGGACTTGGACCCTGAGGGTTTGTCTACTCCAGTTTTTACTAAGAGAGCTAACAGGTTGGATATGGGAATGATTGACTTTTGGGAAGCAGAGAAAAACATGTTTACTTCAAAAGGTAAAAGAATAGGCTATTGAATCAAGGAGGGTGGAGTGGATGATCTGTATCTGGAGAACAATATGGTCAAGAGTCCGTGTGCCAACTCAGGATCTCCCATATCCCCAGTGTGCTGAGGACTATGAGATTCAGTTCTTAGGCTCCACAGCTGGTTCCCCACAAATAGTGAAGCAGCAGAAAGAGAAACCAAGGAACCAGTCCCATTTACAATGGTACCAAAACCCATAAGATACCTTTTCAACAAATGGTTTTGGGACAACTGGACAGCAACTGTGGGCGACCACGAACTAGCTGGAGTAACTGAACCAAACCAGGCCCGGACTTGCATCCCTCATTCACTCAAAAGGCTCTGGAGCCTAAAGGGTGAATAGTTGGTAGACACTTGAGAAAGGGCTTGAGCAATGGTACGTGATCACCCACATAACACAATAGATACAACTTATTCTGACCTGGTCATAAATGTAAATAACGGTCTGTCTGTCCTTGCTGGTCTGTTTACCATACCTAATATTCCTTTGAAGTATGCACATCTGGAGCAACAAGCTTATCTATTTACCAAGGTCTTCTGGCACCCCAAAGGGGTGAAAGGGGAAATTTAGAGGGTTTCACAAACCTGCTAAAAATAAACACCTTCTTGGCTTTGTTTTGCTCATGCTATAAAATGTTGTAAAACCTTGAATAAAGCTGGCACTGCTTGGACATCATCCACTGTGTCCCTCCTGTCTCCATCTCTTTACTTTTCTTTTATTTTCCTCCTCCCCTTATCCTCAGGACCCTGATCGTGCTGCCGAAGTGCGCGCGACAAGTGGCGTCCGAACAGGGACCTGAGCACATTCAAGAGAGGCGCACATACAGGTAAGTCGTCGCTGACAATCAGGTAAGGGGAGCCCGGTTACTTAGGGCCACGACAGGAGTAAAAAAATATGGGACAGTCGCAATCTATGGAACAGGTCTTCTTTATGACCGCTTTGCAGGCCCTTATGAAGCGAGAAGGGTACAAGGTCTCTAAAAAGGCCTTGCAACAGTTCTTTTGTACTGTATCAGACTTGTGTCCCTTCGTGGTCACCCACAAGCAACATAAAGAAGAATGAAACTAGATCATTTTCTTACACCACACACACACACACACCTCAAATAGATAAAGGACATAAATGTGAAACAGGAATCCATCAAAACCCTCGAGAAGAACCCAGGCAGCAACCTCTTCAACCTCACCTGCAGCAACTTCTTACTAGACATGTCTCCAGAGTTAACGGAAACAAAACCAAAAATGAACTATTGGGACTTCATGAAGAGAAAAAGCTTCTGCACAGGGAAAGAAACAATAAACAAAACTAAAAGGCAACGTACAGAGTGGGAGAATATGTTTGCAAATGATAAATCTGATAAATGGTTAGTCTCCAAAATCCATAGAGGACTTCTCTAAGTCAACACCCCAAAAACAAATTACCCAGGTAAGAAATGGGCAGAAAATATGAATAGAAACCTTTCTGAAGAAGACATCCGATGCCTACCAGACACATGAAAAGATGCTCAAAATTGCTCATCATCAGGGAAATACAAATCAAAACCACAATTAGATATCACCCCACTTAGGTCAGAATGGCTAAAATTAGCAACACAGGAAACAATAGATGTAGGAGAGGTTGCTAAAAAAGGGCAAGCCTCTTGGTGGGAATGCAAACTGGGGCAGCAACTCTAGAAAACAGTATGGAGCTTCCTCAGAAAGTTAAAAATGTGGGATCCCTGGGTGGATCAGCGGTTTAGCACCTGCCTTTGGCCCAGGGTGTGATCCTGGAGACCCAGGATCAAGTCCCACATCAGGTTCCCTGCATGAAGCCTGCTTCTCCCTCTACCTGTGTCTCTGCCTCACTCCCCCTCTCTCTGTGTCTCTCATGAATAAATAAATAAAATCTTTTAAAAAAAGAAAGTTAAAAATAGAACTACCTACCACCCACAATTGTTATTTACCCAAAGGATACAAAAATACTAATTTGAAAGGCACATACACCACAATGTTTATAACAGCACTGTGAACAATACCCCAAATATGGCAAGATCCCAAACGTTCACTGACTATTGAAAGGACAAAGATGTGGGCTGTGTGTGCATGTGTGTGTGTGTGTGTGTGCATACATGTGTATACATATACACACAACAGGATAATACTTAGCCATTAAAAGTAATGAAATCTTGCCATTTACAATGATATGAATGGAGCTAGAATGTATTATGCTAAGTAACATAAGTCAGTCAGAGAAAGACAAATACCATTTGATTTCATTCATATGTGGAATTTGAGAAACAAACAGATGAACACAGGGGAAGAGGGGAGAAAAGACAATGAAGCAAACCATAACAGACTCTTAACTATAGAAAACTAATTCAGGGTTGTTGGAGGGGATGTGGGTGGTGGATTGGTATTAAAGAGGGCACTTGTGATGAACACTGGGTATTGTAGGTAAGGGATGAATCACTAAATTCTACTCCTGAAGCCAATATTACACTGTATGTTAACTAACTAGAATTTAAGTAAAAACTTAAATAATAATAACAATAAATGAAGGTTTAAAGTAAAAAATATCAATATATCCAGAGTTCCCCACAATGACCAAAGTTAGGATTAGTTTATATTTTTTATCTCTAGAGGGTTTTCTGAAAACAAGTATAGGATTATATTGAGACTTCATACAGAATTATGGAGGGAGCAGGTTTGAAGCACACAAACTCCTAACAAATAGAAAAAAAGCACCAAAAGGTGCCAGGTTGGTCAAAAGTATGTTTTTAGTGTCCTGAAGTCCCTGACCACTAAGAGAATATGAATGGGCTCCAGTATCAGTGGCTGGACCATCCTTGACCCACAGACTTCAACAAAACAAACTGAACTTATTTAATGAATTACCAGGCAGGAAATGTTCTCATGGAAATTCAAAGCAATGTTTTGACCAATCTCCTTTTATTGTTCACTGATCTAATAAGACAATCTACCATTAGTTTTCAGGTTGGCTTAGACTGGATTGGAAGCTTTTGGAGCCTATATCTCCATTAATTCTCCATGAAGAAGACCATCCTTAAACATTATGCAGATATCAGAAAATCCAAGATAAAACAAAAACCCTTCTAGATGAGGTATTGTACAAACAGATGAATAAACAAAAGCAAATGTAACAAAACTAATAATAATCAGATTATAGGCAAAAATATTTACAAATGGTTCACCTATATTGGATAATTCTTCCTTTGGAGCAAGCAAGAATATACTTTACCTTATAGAGAGTCTCCACATTCACCCTCTGCATTGTCATATACTTCACGTAAACTGATCCTGGGCAGCTCTACAGACATGACTGCCGAATATACTATCCCTGCTTAATTTCATTGTAATAGGCTCTAGTATCTCCTATATTACTGCTTTTTTCCCCCGTGTATGAAACTTTTTAAATTTTCTTTTATTTCTATTTCTATTTCAACACTACCTTGTTAAAAACAAAATAATAAGCGTCAAATGAAGTCTTTCCTGCTAAGTCTCACATCGCCAAACTTAGACTCAATTATGGTTTCACCTCTCCGAGAAATGGAATCTGAAACCAGTCAATCAGGAATAGCCTGATCAGCCTTAGTTAGGTCATCTGCCTAATAAAACCCCTAAAGGAAAGTGAGCTGGTAATAACAAAACTGTTTTTTTTTTTTTTCTTAGATAACTTGCTTTTTTTCTGCTCCCGTCTACCTATACAAGTCTTTGATTTAAAAAAAAAAATATATATATATACATATATATATATATATGTATGTATTATTTGAGATTGAGAGAGAGCAAGAGGAGGGAAGAGCAGAGAGAGAGAAAGAGAGAGAGAGAGACAAACAAGCTCCATGCTGAGCATGAAGTTCAAGCAGGGCTCCATCTCATGCCTCTAAGTTCATGACCTCAGCTGAAATCAAGAATCCGATGCTCAACTGACTGAGCCACCCAGGTGCCCCTAAAGTCTTTGATTTTTACAGCTCCTTGGAGCTCCTGTGTGCTAGATTACATGGTGCCTGATTTATGAATCCTTGAATAAAGACAGTAAGACCTTCAAGATTTATTCAGTTGAATTTTGAATTGTGTTTAACACCTTCTTTTAATATTTTTTTTATATTTAACAGAGCTGCAGGACATTTCCATAATCATCCATGCCACCAATCCTGCTGCTCCATAAAAAAGTGAATAAAAGAATCATTCATTGTTTGGATCCTTTAGTTTTATGCTGCCTATTTTTGCAATTATTGCTTGCCATCCAAATTCTATAGAGGTACATTTAAATCTTTTCTATCTCAGTTTGGTCCAAATTTCAATTTATGGGGGCGCCTTGGTGGCTCAGTTGTTGAATGTCTGTCTTTGGCTCAGGTTGTGATCCCAGGGTCATGGGATGGAGTCCCAGTTCAGGCTCCCTACAGAAAAGCCTGTTTCTCCCTCTACGTCTGTCTCTGCCCATCTCTCTGTGTCTCTCATGAATAAATAAAAAAAATAGTTAAAAAAAAAAACAAATTTTAATTTATTTACAGTGTTTGTTTATATTATTCAAGTGTCTAAGGATACTTATTGTCTCCTAATTTTATTAAGATATTCTATGATTTTCAATTTTTAATTCTTTTTGTTACATTGTTGTTGGTTTCAGAGAGAAATGAAGAAATAGGAACACTTACTATGTTTACTTATTTATTTATATTTTTAAAAGATTCATTTATTTAAGAGAGAGAAAAGGGGGGTCAGAGGGACAAGCAGACTCTCTCCTGAGCATGGAGCCTGAGGTGGAGCTCCAACCCAGGATCCCCAATTATGACTTGAGCCAAATTCAGATACCCAACCAAGCCACCCAGAGTCCCTTACTTCACTATTTTAATGGAGAACTCCCTTTATTATTACTGAATGTAAGAAATAAAATTTGTCCTTTGTCCAGATTATGATAAAAAGCTGCAGTCAACTGCATGAATTTATACTAGCTGAAAATCACTGAGAAACACATTTTTTTCCTAATACTGTTGGTTTTTCACTTAACTTACTATTAAAGTCAAAGACAAATGGAGACCAGCCTTGAAAATTCTCTGAGCAGACACAGTCAGTCTAGTCATACAAGCAAAGCTTAATTTGGTTTATTTTGCAAGCCTAACTTAACCTGGGTCATTTCTTGCTTATGTCTCAGAAATCCAATTTCCTATTGTTAAAGAAAAGTCTAATATCACCAATTGCTTTGAAGAAGAAACAGTCATTTTTTTCTCACTATATAGGCTGCTTTATAACAGTATATCTCTGAGCCTCATTCCATGTTTTGGTTGACTGCTCCCCTCATTTGCACACTTTTTTTCTGTGTGCACAATAAACTTTACTATTTGGTGATTCATTGGTTTTACTTTGGCTATTTTTGAACATTTGGCATTTCAAAATGTCATTTTTTGCAAAAGTTTTTGGCTTAAATATGGCACATTTAGAAACATAAAAGTAACATAATGTACTACAATATTGACTTTCACTGTCTTTTGAAGTTTTCTGCAATTTACCCTTTTGTAGACTATTAATTCTATTATAGATTATAAAAATGCATAAAGGACATTATAAGGAAATCTTAATATGGTTCAAATTGTATTATTTCATGAAAAAAGCCCATTGTAAATGTTAAGAATAAAGATAGATATGAATTAAAAATATATCACAACAAGGTAATAAAGGTAATAAAGGTAAAGGTAATAAAAATATGCTGTGTTATTTTAAGAGACTTAGGCTACTACAATTGTTTTGTAAAATGCAGTGGAACATATGCATAAGAATGAAATACTGTGTGTATTGTAAAAAAACTTGGTATTAACTGGAACCATGCCATGCAAGCATAAATGAAATATAACCTCTAAAGCATTTAATAGAGAAGATTAACAAGAGAATATATTTTAAAAACATTTATTTAAAAGACCAGGGGCTCCTGGGTGGCTCAACAGTTGAGAGTCTGCCTTTGGCCCAGGGCATGATCTCGGGATTCGGAATCAAGTCCCACGTCAGGCTCCCTGCATAGAGTCTGCTTCTCCCTCTGCCCATGTCTCTGCCTCTATGTGTCTCTCATGAATAAATAAAATATTAAAATTAATTAATTAATTAATTAAAAAACTCGACAACCTTTATGTATGAAGTTTGAAACCCCATCAACAAAATAATCACTGATGGTTTGATTAGTTTATAGATAAAATATTTTACTTCATTAAGAATATTGATATGTATTTATCAGGGACAAGACAACTCATTATAAAACATTAAGAAAAACAGATGATGTGGGCCATCCATGAAGGGAGTAGTAGAGAAGTGTTTGATAATGGAAAGCATAATTGTAGTGAGTCATACCATTACTGAATGTAATTATGCATATTAGAGGATGTGATATGAAAGCAAGGAAGCATGTGGAAAAGAATTTTCTGGGGACGCCTGGGTGGCTCAGCAATTGAGTGCCTGCCTTCAGCTCAGGGTGTGATCCCGGGATCCGGAATCGAGTCCCACATCAGTCTCATTTCAGGAAGCCTGCTTTTCCCTCTGCCTGTGTCTCTGCCCTTCTCTCTGTGTCTCTCATGAATAAATAAATAAAATCTTTTTTAAAAAAAGAATTTTCTGGACCAAGGAGATTATTTGAATTACAATAAACAGAATGCTAAACAATTTTGAAGAGATGTAGTAAAATGATTAGAAAATATCCCTTTGTCTTTAGATAGAACACAGTTAATAATTATGAATATTGGTGCTCAATGAAAACAACAGTAGCTAGTGTGGTACAACTAATATAAGTATTTGAATAAGAATATGGATTTTTAAGTCAAATATTAACTACCATTTAAGGCAAAAAATTGAAATGAGTTGGAAATGGAAATGAATGGTAGAATATAAAATGCTGAAGTTAGAATTTCTTTTAAGGAAGAAATTTAAGAAAACTCATATCTATATCCTACTTTGTTCACTCTGTATGGATATGCTACAATATATTATAATATAGTATATTATTACATAATGTACATATTTTATATTGTGCTATAATATGATATAGTATATCTTATTAACACTTTAGATATGAAATCTAAAGAAATTCAGTTAAATTAACTTGTATTATTATTAAATGAAAGACATTAGTAATACACATAGAGGTATTTAAAAACCAACATATTACATGAGAAAGACAATAGAGTTTTAAGCTTACTAATTCATGGCTATGCTCTAAACCAAATTTTAAAAACCTATTCTCTGTTTTGTAGTTTATAGAAAAGTATTTCCTTTAGATATTTGATAAGAATTACAAACACAAGGGTAACTGGCTGTCATAGTTGGTGGAGTGTGTGACTCTTGATCTCCAGGTTGTGAGCTTGCACCCTGCACTGGGTAAAGAGATTATTTGAAAATAAAACCTTGGGATCCCTGGGTGGCACAGCGGTTTGGCGCCTGCCTTTGGCCCAGGGCGGGATCCTGGAGACCCGGGATCGAGTCCCACGTCGGGCTCCCGGTGCATGGAGCCTGCTTCTCCCTCTGCCTATGTCTCTGCCTCTCTCTCTCTCTCTCTCTCTTTCTCTCTCTCTCTCTGTGTGTGTCTCTCATGAATAAATAAATAAAATATTTTTTAAAAAGTTGCAAAAAGAGAAATTTAAAAAACACACCATTTACATCTGCACCAAAAAGAATAAGATATCTCTGTATAAACTTAGCCAAAGAAGTAAAAGACCTGTACTCTGAAAACTATAAAACACTGATGAAAGAAATTGAAGACAACACAAATGGAAAGATATTTCATGCTCGTGGACTGGAAAAAATTAGTATTGTCAAAATGTTCACATTACCCAAAGCAATATAAAGATTCAGTGCAATCCATATCAAAACACCAGCAGCATTTTTCACAAAACTAGAAGAAATAATACTAAAACTTGTAAGGAACTCAAGATGGCCCTAAATAGTCAAAGCAATCTGGAGAAAGAACAAAGCAGGAGGTATCATAATTCTAGATTTCAAGATACACTACGAAGCTATAGCAATGAAAACAGTATGGTAATACCATGAAAGTAGACACACAGGTCAAGAAAACAGAAAAGAAACCCTAGAAATAAACCTACACTCATATGGCCAATTAATTTATGACAACAGACGCAAGACTAAAAAATAGGAAAAAAGAGCCTTTTCAATAAATGGTGCTGGGAAAATTGGATAACTATGTGTAAGAGAATGAAACTAGACTGTTTTATAACACCATACCCAAAAATAAATTTAAAATGTATTAAGACTTAAACATGTGACCTGACACCATAAAAATCTTAGAAGAGAACACAGGCAGTAATTTCTCTGACATCAGCCATACCAACATCTTTCTATATATGTCTCCTAAGATAAGGAAAATAATAGCAAAAATAAACTATTAGGAATATGCTAAAATAAAAAGCTTTTTGCACATAAAAGGGAACTATCAATAAAACAAAAAGGAAGCCTACTGAATGGGAGAAGATATTTACAAATAAATAGTTAAGGGTTTAATATCCAATATATATAGAAGAATTTATACAACTCAACACACTTGCAAAAAACCCCAAATAATCTAATTAAAAATAGGGCAGAGGACCTAAACAGACATCTCTCTAAAGGAGACACAAAATAGCCAACAGACACATGAAAAGATGCTTAATATTACTAATCATCAGGGAAATACAAATCAAAATCACAATAAGATATAAGCTCACACCTCTCAGAACGGCTAAAATCAAGAGGACAAGAAACAAGTGTTGGTGGGGATGTGGAGAAAAACGAACCCTCTTTCACTGTTGGGAATACAAACTAGTACAGCCACTGTGGAAAAAAACGTATAGAGGTTCCTCAAAAACTTAAAAAGTAGAAATGCTATATAATCTAGTAATTCTACTAGGGAAATGAAAACATCAACTTGAAAAGAAATATGTACCCCTATGTTTACTGCACCATTATTTACATAGCCAAGACACAGAAGCATCCTAAGTGTCCATCAATAGATTAGCACTTAAGGAAAATGTGGAACACACACACACACACACACACTACACACACACTGGAATATTAGCCATAAAAAAGAAACAAAGAATGAGACTGTGCCATTTGAGACAACATGAATTGGCCTAGAGGTATTATACTAAATGAAAAAAATCATTCAGAGTAAAGCAAATACTACATGATTCCATTCATAAATGGAATCTTAGAAAAATTAATAAATAAACAAAAGGAAGAACCAGAACTATAAATACAGGGGACAAACTGTTGGTTGCAGAGGGAGAGGGGGTAGGGGGCTGGGAAAAAATCATTGAAGGAGTGGGATAGATACAGACCTCCAGTTATGTAATGAGTAAGTCACAGGAATAAAAAACACAGCATTAGGTACACAGTCAAAAACAAACAAGTAAACCACAAGTTCTTTGTCTAACAAGTTTACTTAAGAATCTCCATTTATTTGTAAATCCTATACAGTATTATTACTTAACTTCCCTGTATTTTAGTTTCTTTCTCAGTAAAATGTGAATATTAATTAAAACTCCCTAATAAAATCTGCATACAGTTAAATCATGTAGAATTGTGCCTGAAATATATTACATGCTTTTTAAGTGTTTTTAAACTATAAAATATCTACGGAGAAATGTCTGTTCAAGTCATCTGCCCATTTCTTTTTTTTTTTTCTTTTTTTTTTCCATCTGTCCATCTCTTGACTGGATTTTTTACTTTGGGGTGTTGACTTCAATAAGTTATTTATAGATTTTAGATACTAAACCTTTATCTGATAATTCACTTGCAAATATCTTCTCCTATTCTGTAGGTTGCGTTTTAGATTTGTTGATGACTTCCTTTGCTATGTAGAAGCTTTCCATCTTGATTAAGTCCCAATAGTTCATTTTTGAATTTGTTTCCCTTGCCTCTAGAGATGTATCAGTAAAAAGTTACTGTGGCTGATGTCAGAGAGGTTGTTGCCTGAGGTCTCCAGGATTTGATGGATTGTTGTCTCATATTTAGGTTTTTCATCCATTTTGCATTTATTTTTGTGTATGCTGTTAAGAAAGTGATCCAATTTCATTCTTCTGCGTGTTGATGTCCAGTTTTCCCAACACCTTTTGTTGAAGAGACTATTTTTTTTTCCACTGAACATTAATTCTAGCAATTTTTTTTTGTGGAATTTTTTTAAGTTCTCTACATAGAGTATCATGTAATCTGTGAAGAGTGAGTTTGATTTCTTCCTTGATTTGGATGACTGTTATTTCTTTTTGTTTTCTGATTGCTAAGACTAGGACTTCTAGTACTATGTTGAACAACAGTCGTGAGTGTTTTAATCAAGAAAGGATGCTATATTTTGTCAAATGCTTTTTCTGCATCTATTGAGAGAATCGTACGGTTCTTATTCTCTCTTTTATTAACATGGTGTATCACATTGACTGGTTTGTGGATGTTGAACCACCCTGAAGCCCAGGAATAAATCCCACTTGGTCATGGTGAATAACCCTTTTAATGTGCTGTGGGATCTGATTAGTATCTTGTTGAGAATTTTTACACCCATGTTCATCAGGGATATTGGTCTATAATTCTCCTTTTTAGTAGGAGCTTTGCCTGATTTTAGCATCAAGGCAATGCTGGCTCATAGAAAGAGTTTGGAAGTCTTTCTTGCATTTATATTTTGTGGAACAGTTTCAGAAGAATAAGTATTAATTCTTTAAATGTTTGGTAGAATTCCCTTGGGAAGTCATCTGGTCCTGACTTTGTTGGGAGTTTTTTGATTACTGATTCAATTTCTTTGTTGGTTATCAGTCTGTTCAGATTTTATATTTCTTCCTGTTTCAGTTTTGGTAATTTATATGTTTCTAGGAATTTCTCCATTTCTTCCAGATTGCCTAATTTGTTGGCAACAATTGTTCATAATATTCTCTTATAAACTATTTGTATTTCTGTGGTATTGATTGTGATCTCTTCTCTTTCATTTGTGATTTTATCTACTTGGGTCCTTTCTTTTATCTTTTTGATAAGCCTGGCTAGGGGTTTATCAATCTTGTTAATTATTTCAAAGAACTGGCTCCTAGGTTCATGGACCCATTCTACTGGTTTTGTTTTGTTTGTTTTTTGGGTTTTTGTTTTTTGTTTTTTATGTTTTTTTAGATGTCTATATTATTTATTTCCTTTCTAATCTTTATTATTTCCCTTCTCCTACTGGCTTTAGACTTTATATGCTGTTCTTTTTTCCAGTTCCTTTAGGTGTAAGGTTAGATTGCATACTTGAGACTTTTATATTGCTTCTTGAAGGTTTGCATTGCTATATACTTTCCTCTTAGGACCACTTTTGCTGTGTCCCAAAGGTTTTGGACTGGCCTGTTTTCATTTTTGTTTGTTTTCATGTATTTTTTAAAATCTTTAATTCCCTGGTTGACCCATTCATTCTTTAGCAGCTCTTTAACCTCCATATATCTGTGGTCTTCCCAAATTTTTTCTTGTTGTTGACTTCAAGTTTCATAGTTTTGTGATCTGAAAATATGCATGGTATGATTTCAATCTTTTTGTACCATTTGAGATCTGATTTGTGACTCAGTATGTGATCTATTCTGGAGAATGTTCTGTTTCATATGCACTCAAAAAGTATGTACTCTGCTACGTTAGGGTGAAATGCTCTGTATGTATCTGTTAAATCCATCTGGTTTGGTGAGTCATTTAAAGCCTTTGTTTCTTTGTTGATCTTCTGTTGAGATGATCTGTCCATTGGTGTGAATGGGATGTTGAAGTCCTCTACTATTTTTGTATTATTATCAATGAGTTTAAGTCTGTTATTAATTTATTTATATATTTGGCTGCTTCCAAGTTAGGGGTATAAATATTTACAACTGTTAGATCTTTTTGTCGGACAGACCCTTGTATTATGATATAGTGCCCTTCTTCATCTCTTAGTGGAGTATGTTTTAAAATCAGTTTGATATAATGATGGCTACTCCAGCTTTGTTCTGATGTCTATTAGCATGATAAATGGTTCTCCACCCCCTCACTTTCAGTCTGGAGGTGTCTTTGCCTCTAAAATGAGTCTCATAAGCAATATACCAATGGGTCACTTTTTTAAAGATTTTATTTATTTAAACATGAGAGACACAGAGAGAGAGAGAGAGGCAGAGACACCGGCAGAAGGAGAAGAAGGCTCTGTGCAGGGAGCCCGACGTGGGACTTGATCCTAGGACTCCAAGATCATGCCCTGGGCAGAAGGCAGGCACCAAACCACTGAGCCACCCAGGGATCCCCTGGGTCACTTTTTTTTTTTTTTTTTTTTTTTGCTTTCTTTTTTAACTTTTTATTATACAAATTTTCAGACATAGAACTGAAAACAAATCTACTAAATACCCATGACTGGCTATAACATCCTGCCCTTCCTGCTTCCTGTTTTTTTTTCTGCCCATCTCTTACCATGTGCAGTACTGATGATACTTTATACAAAATTATTTTAGTATTTTTAAAAAGATTTTACTTATTTATCCATGAGAGACACAGAGACAGAGGCAGAAACATAGGCAGAGGGAGAAGCAGGATCCCTGTGGGGAGCCCTATGTGGGACCCGATCCTTGGACCCCGGGATCACAACCTGAGCCAAAGGCAGACACTCAACCACTGAACCACCCAGGCATCCGATAGATTGTATTTTTAAGGAATTTATACTTTTCTTCTGGGTTGTTTGATGTGTTAGGATAAAATTGTTTGTAATATTCTGCTCTTGAAAAAAAATACTCTGCTCTTGACATTTTTGGTGTCTGTAAGAGCAGTGCTGACAACCCTCTTCCTTTTCTGTTATTGTAATTTTTATTTTCTCTACTTTTTTCTTGATTAATTGTACTTAGGGTTTATTAATTTTACTGATCTTTCCTAAAAACCCACTTTTGTGTTTGTTTATTTTCTCTAGTTTTGTCTCTTTTCTACATCATTGATTTTGGCTCTTGTTTGCATTATTTCCTTATTTTCGATTTTTTTTTTTTTTATTGGTGTTCAATTTACTAACATACAGAATAACACCCAGTGCCCGTCACCCATTCACTCCCACCCCCCGCCCTCCTCCCCTTCTACCACCCCTAGTTCGTTTCCCAGAGTTAGCAGTCTTTACGTTCTGTCTCCCTTTCTGATATTTCCCACACATTTCTTCTCCCTTCCCTTATTTTCCCTTTCACTATTATTTATATTCCCCAAATGAATGAGAACATATAATGTTTGTCCTTCTCCGACTGACTTACTTCACTCAGCATAATACCCTCCAGTTCCATCCACGTTGAAGCAAATGGTGGGTATTTGTCATTTCTAATAGCTGAGTAATATTCCATTGTATACATAAACCACATCTTCTTTATCCATTCATCTTTCGTTGGACACCGAGGCTCCTTCCACAGTTTGGCTATCGTGGCCATTGCTGCTAGAAACATCGGGGTGCAGGTGTCCCGGCGTTTCATTGCATTTGTATCTTTGGGGTAAATCCCCAACAGTGCAATTGCTGGGTCGTAGGGCAGGTCTATTTTTAACTGTTTGAGGAACCTCCACACAGTTTTCCAGAGTGGCTGCACCAGTTCACATTCCCACCAACAGTGTAAGAGGGTTCCCTTTTCTCCGCATCCTCTCCAACATTTGTTGTTTCCTGCCTTGTTAATTTTCCCCATTCTCACTGGTGTGAGGTGGTATCTCATTGTAGTTTTCATTTGTATTTCCCTGATGGCAAGTGATGCAGAGCATTTTCTCATATGCATGTTGGCCATGTCTATGTCTTCCTCTGTGAGATTTCTGTTCATGTCTTTTGCCCATTTCATGATTGGATTGTTTGTTTCTTTGGTGTTGAGTTTAATAAGTTCTTTATAGATCTTGGAAACTAGCCCTTTATCTGATATGTCATTTGCCAATATCTTCTCCCATTCTGTAGGTTGTCTTTGAGTTTTGTTGACTGTATCCTTTGCTGTGCAAAAGCTTCTTATCTTGATGAAGTCCCAATAGTTCGTTTTTGCTTTTGTTTCTTTTGCCTTCGTGGATGTATCTTGCAAGAAGTTACTATGGCCGAGTTCAAAAAGGGTGTTGCCTGTGTTCTTCTCTAGGATTTTGATGGAATCTTGTCTCACATTTAGATCTTTCATCCATTTTGAGTTTATCTTTGTGTATGGTGAAAGAGAGTGGTCTAGTTTCATTCTTCTGCATGTGGATGTCCAATTTTCCCATCACCATTTATTGAAGAGACTGTCTTTCTTCCAATGGATAGTCTTTCCTCCTTTATCGAATATTAGTTGCCCATAAAGTTCAGGGTCCACTTCTGGATTCTCTATTCTGTTCCACTGATCTATGTGTCTGTTTTTGTGCCAGTACCACACTGTCTTGATGACCACAGCTTTGTAGTACAACCTGAAATCTGGCATTGTGATGCCCCCAGATATGGTTTTCTTTTTTAAAATTCCCCTGGCTATTCGGGGTCTTTTCTGATTCCACACAAATCTTAAAATAATTTGTTCTAACTCTCTGAAGAAAGTCCATGGTATTTTGATAGGGATTGCATTAAACGTGTATATTGCCCTGGGTAACATTGACATTTTCACAATATTAATTCTGCCATTCCATGAGCATGGAATATTTTTCCATCTCTTTGTGTCTTCCTCAATTTCTTTCAGAAGTGTTCTATAGTTTTGAGGGTATAGATCCTTTACATCTTTGGTGAGGTTTATTCCTAGGTATCTTATGCTTTTGGGTGCAATTGTAAATGGGATTGACTCCTTAATTTCTCTTTCTTCAGTCTCATTGTTAGTGTATAGAAATGCCACTGACTTCTGGGCATTGATTTTGTATCCTGCCACGCTACCAAATTGCTGTATGAGTTCTAGCAATCTTGGGGTGGAGGCTTTTGGGTTTTCTATGTAGAGTATCATGTCATCGGCGAAGAGGGAGAGTTTGCCTTCTTCTTTGCCAATTTGAATGCCTTTAATGTCTTTTTGTTGTCTGATTGCTGAGGCTAGGACTTCCAGTACTATGTTGAATAGCAGTGGTGAGAGTGGACATCCCTGTCTTGTTCCTGATCTTAGGGGAAAGGCTCCCAGTGCTTCCCCATTGAGAATGATATTTGCTGTGGGCTTTTCATAGATGGCTTTTAAGATGTCGAGGAATGTTCCCTCTATCCCTACACTCTGAAGAGTTTTGATCAGGAATGGATGCTGTATTTTGTCAAATGCTTTCTCTGCATCCAATGAGAGGATCATATGGTTCTTGGTTTTTCTCTTGCTGATATGATGAATCACATTGATTGTTTTACGGGTGTTGAACCAGCCTTGTGTCCCAGGGATAAATCCTACTTGGTCATGGTGAATAATTTTCTTAATGTACTGTTGGATCCTATTGGCCAGTATCTTGTTGAGAATTTTTGCATCCATGTTCATCAGGGATATTGGTCTGTAATTCTCCTTTTTGGCGGGGTCTTTGTCTGGCTTTGGAATTAAGGTGATGCTGGCTTCATAGAACGAATTTGGAAGTACTCCATCTCTTTCTATCTTTCCAAACAGCTTTAGGAGAATAGGTATGATTTCTTCTTTAAACGTTTGATAAAATTCTCCTGGGAAGCCATCTGGCCCTGGACTCTTGTGTCTTGGGAGGTTTTTGATGACTGCTTCAATTTCCTCCCTGGTTATTGGCCTGTTCAGGTTTTCTATTTCTTCCTGTTCCAGTTTTGGTAGTTTGTGGCTTTCCAGGAATGCGTCCATTTCTTCTAGATTGCCTAATTTATTGGCGTATAGCTGTTCATAATATGTTTTTAAAATCGTTTGTATTTCCTTGGTGTTGGTAGTGATCTCTCCTTTCTCATTCATGATTTTATTAATTTGAGTCTTCTCTCTCTTCTTTTTAATAAGGCTGGCTAATGGTTTATCTATCTTATTAATTCTTTCAAAGAACCAACTCCTGGTTCTGTTGATCTGTTCCACAGTTCTTCTGGTCTCGATTTCGTTGAGTTCTGCTCGAATCTTTATTAACTCCCTTCTTCTCTTGGGTGTAGGATCTATTTGCTGTTTTTTCTCTAGCTCCTTTATGTGTAAGGTTAGCTTTTGTATTTGAGTTCTTTCCAGTTTTTGAATGGATGCTTGTATTGCGATGTATTTCCCCCTTAGGACTGCTTTTGCTGCATCCCAAAGATTTTGAACGGTTGTATCTTCATTCTCATTAGTTTCCATGAATCTTTTTAATTCTTCCTTAATTTCCTGGTTGACCCTTTTATCTTTTAGCAGGATGGTCCTTAACCTCCATGTGTTTGAGGTCCTTCCAAACTTCTTGTTGTGATTTAGTTCTAATTTCAAGGCATTATGGTCCGAGAATATGCAGGGGACAATCCCAATCTTTTGGTATCGGTTCAGACCCGATTTGTGACCCAATATGTGGTCTATTCTGGAGAAAGTTCCATGTGCGCTTGAGAAGAATGTGTATTCAGTTGAGTTTGGATGTAAAGTTCTGTAGATATCTGTGAAATCCATCTGGTCCAGTGAATCATCCTGGGTCACTTTTTTAATCCAACTTAATACCCTATGTCTTTTGATTGGGGCATTTAGTCCATTTACATTCAGAGTGATTACTAAGATATGAATTTAGTGCCATTGTATTACCTGTAAAGTCACCATTCCTATGGGTTGTCTCTGTTCCTTCCTAGTTTTGTTACTTCTGGTCTCTCTCACTCAAAGGTTCCCCTTTAATATTTCTTGCAGAACTGATTTAGTGTTCGCAGACTCCTTAGTTTCACTATACAAATGTCTAACAGACACATGAAGAGATGCTCAACATCACACATTATCAGGGAAATACATACAAAACTAAAATGAGACACCACCTCACAGCAGTCAGAATGGCTAAAATTCAGGAAACAACAGAGGCTGATGAGGATGCAGAGAAAGGGGAACCCTCCTTCAGTGTTGTTGGAGGGAATGAAAACTAGTGTAGGCATTCTGGAAAACAGTATGGTGGTTCCTCAACAAGTTAAAAATAGAAACTACCGTATGACCCACCAATTGCACTACTAGGTATTTATCCAAAGGATACAAAAATAGTGATTTAAAGGGGCACACACATCCCAATATTTATAGTAGCAAGTCCATAATAGCCACACTTAGAATGAGCCCAGATGTCCATTAACTGATAAATGGATAAATACTTATGGATATATGGATAAATACATATGAAATATATATATTTCAATCTCACGGATTTCAAATTCACAAGTGTTAACACAGATAAGTGATCATGGGGTGCAAGCCATCAATGGAATAGTCCAGTGGAACCTGTTAAATGCATAAGCTACTTCTTCCCAGAACCGCTAAGTTTTCTCTTTTCATTGGAAATTTTTATGTTGTGTTTTCCTCTTTGGTGCATGGAAACGTGGTTGTTGAGATATTCAGAAGGGCTTTGCTGCTTTCTTTTGGTTTAATTTGGTTCAGGCTATCAAAGCATCATTTTACAGGTTTATTCTTTTAGCAGGTATAATTTAAATGGCCTCCACTGAATTGGGTTTGACCTCTGTTATACTGATGTGTTGTGACTAAATAAAAAAGGAAGAACAAACTAAAAAAAAAAAAAAAAAAATGTGTCTCCGACTACCAGATTCCCTGAGGGTGAGAAAGGTCCTCCTCATTCATCTTTCTTCCCTGGCACTTCGCGAAGAGAAGGCTTAAAGAGAACACAAACACACACACACATTGGAATATTATTACTCGACCATAAAAAGGAATGAAATCTTGCCATTTGCAATGACGTGGATGGAACTATAGTATATTATGCTAAGCAAGTAAGTCAGTTAGGGAAAGACAAATATCATACAATTTCACTCATATGTGGATTTTAATAAGCAAAACTGAATATAAGAGAAGGGATAGAAAAATAAAATAAAATAAAAACAGAGAGGTAGGTAAACCATAAGACTCTTAACTGTAGAGAACAAACTGAGAATTGCTGGAGAATGGTTGGTGGGGGGATGGGATAATTGGGTGATGGGATTAAGGAGGCACTTGACGGAATGAGCACTGGATGTTATATGCAACTGATGAATCATTAAATTCTATACATAAAATGAATAATACAAGAAGAAAATATCTAAAATAAATATTCTGTTTCTTAAAATATGCAAACCTATTATTGTTGCTTTTTTGATGGCCAAACTCTTGAAATAGCAAAAGTTATTAGAAAAAAAGTAATGTACACATTTTGTATTATTCATGTATTTTTACTTTCATAAAGCTCACATAACTTTTAAAGAGCAAATTAATAATTTTAAACATCTAGTTAATTATCACTAATAAATTGGTATTATAAAATTGGCAAACTTGAATCCCTAAGGTAAATCTTTAGTTAGAACGTTGGATAGATATTATTGTATTTTAAATATTGTATCTTAAAGAGTAAATTCTAACATTTCCTGATTTATACCATATATGAAAACCTTTATTACCTTAAAATATCTCTATAGCTTGTTTTTCGTACTTTCTTAGCAAAACTTACTGTGTTTAAAAAAAAAAAGGAAGAAGATAGTAATGGAGGTGACATTCTCTTCATTATCCCCAGTCATATATTTGGTAAATCATTCGTTAAATATCATTACTTCAATTTTTTAATATTTTTCAATTTCGATCTCTTTCTGTCCTGACACAGTCCTGATCAAATTATTGTTACTCATTAAACAGGGGTTAATTCATTATGCCATTTATATTTCTGAAAAATTACAGAGAATAAGGAAACTAAGAACAGACAAATAGAGCTACAATATATTATACAAATACTTAGGGGAGAACTGAGAGAGAGAATTGTATTTATGAGATGAGGTGGGGGAGTCAGAAAGATGTATGGCTTAAATAGTAGCAATTTATTTCCATAATTGTATTTCTACTGTGAGGAAGAGATAGTTAGAAGATATAGGATGGTGGGAAGCAAGGGACCTTGGTCAAAGCCTGAAAAGAGGATATGTAAAGAGAATAGAACTGAGGAACATTAAAACAAGGGACCAATGTCTTTGACACAAAACTTTTGCAGGAGCCAACACTGGAATCTCCTAATGATGTAAACTCAGATTCTTAAAGTAGGTGGAAGGAAAAACAGATGACTTACTGAATATCTGTGCAGAGATCTAGACAATATGGTGATAGATAGGGAACTAATGGCCATGCACCATGAGAAAAAAAGGTTCAGTAAGAGGTCCTGATAAAACCAGGCTAAGTGCCTGGTAAACAAGAATGAGTTCTGAAGCATAGATTTCAAGTGGCAGGCAATAGTAGGAGTAAGGGCTCTTCGAGGAAAATCCATTCATTACTTTATGAAGGAAAATTCACATATATGATGGTTGACTGTAATAAGACTCCAGCCTTCAGGTGAAGCCGTTGGTTTTTAAAAACTGATATGGCTTAAGCAAATTAGAGCAATATGATTAAATAACCTTCCTTTTCAGTAGTAAAATAACTGAAAAATATGAGGATTAAATGGGTGGCAAACATGAAATACACTGAACACATATATTTTAGAATATCAGAGAGCTTACTTTAACACTTTTATTTATTTCAGAATGAGAAACCAAAGGAAAAGTGGAATTAAATGACCTGAGAATATTAGAAGATATACTGTTATGTAATTATGTTATGTAATAAAAGTGTCTAATTAAAGGGTTTAAGATCAATATTGCATCAAATGTGTCCAGGTACATGTTCCAACATTTCCAATTAAATACCTCAGTTAAATTTTGACCTTGAAGCAGCAGTTACATTAAAAATGTATTCATTTTAGGATTATAAAATAGCATATTGATTTTTTAACAAAAAGCTACATAATTAATCTCATCTAATTGTAATTGATGAGACCAAATTGGCCATTCTGATGTCACCCGCAATTCTAAGGGTTACTTTACTACATCATAGTTGCAATGTTATATTATCCCAATCCATTTCAATATTCTCGTAAATGGCTTACATAGTAGATGTATAGTGTCAAAATATTAAAGTGGTGTTTCATTCCTAAGATTTTATTAATTTAATACGACATACTAATTTGACAACTCTGTATGTCAGGCTATATTCACCACAAGTGTATTTGCCATTTGTTACAGTACAATGTTATTACAACACTATTGACTATATTCCTTATGCTGTATCTTTTGTCCCTCTGACTTACCTATTCCAAAGCTGGAAGCCTGTACCTCTGAGGCCAGTTTTGAACATATTTTTATAAATCGCCACAGACTTCTTGCTGAAGACATCTGAAGGTTGTTACATATCATATTTGTTGATCATCCTTCTTTTCTGTTTATAATGCTAAAAAGTTTAATAGTATATTTTACATAAGACAAATTAATAAAACATGTATAAACATTTGTCACATGCAAATTTCCTAAATCATTAATTACAATTGAAGAGATCACATAATAATTTTTTGATTTATTAAGCAAATGCATAAGACATTAAGTGTGTATTTTGCATTCACTATTCTGCGTCTCTAGGCTATCAGGACTATGCAGACTGGGTCTTAAATTCGACATTTATTTGTTTGCTTGCTTATTAAAATATAATAGATATATGACATTGTGTAAGTTTAAGGTGTATAAAACATAGATTTGATACTTTTACATATTGCAATATGATTACCGCCTTATCATTAGCTAACACCATTATCATGGCACATAATTATCATTTCATTTTGGGATGGGAATAATTAAATCTAGTCTCTTAGCAACTTTGAAGTTTATAATATAGTACTATTATATATAATCACTATGCTGTGCACTAGTTCTCCAGGATTTATTTATCTAGCATTTCCAAATTTGTACCCTAAACAACATATCCCCAGGTTCCCCAGCCCATAACCTCTGGAATAACAAACATTCTACTCTCTGTTTTTATAATTTCAGCTTTTAAAATTCTACATGTAAGTGAAATCATACAGCATTTGTCTTTTTTCTGTCTGATTTGTTTTAGCATAACACCTCAGTGTCCATCCATTTTGTCATAAATGGCAGGAATCCCTTCTTTCTCATGGTTGAAAGATTCCATTGTGTGTGTGTACACCACATCTTTATCTTTTCATCCATTGACAGATATTTAGGTTGTTTCCCTATCATGGCTATTGTGAATAATGTTGCAATAAACATGGCTGGAGGTGCAGATATCTCTTTAATATCCTATTTTCATTTCTCTTAAACATACATAGTCAGAAGAGGAATGCTGGACCACATGATAGCTTTATTTTTAACTTTTTGAAGATTCTCTAATACTGCTTTCAATGGTGGTTGAACCAATTTACATGCTCATCAACAGTGAACATGTGCTTTCTTTTCTCCACATCCCCTCACCAACATTTACTAACTCATCTTTTTGGTGTAGCCATTCTAACAGGTGTGACATGATATCCTATTGCTTTGATTTGCATTTTCCTAATGATTGATAATTTTGAGCTTCTTTTCATGTACCTGTTGACTGGGTATTTTCTTTGGAAAAAAGGTTTATTTAATTACTCTGCCCATTTTTTCAAAATCAACTTGAGGGTTTTTTTTTTTTTTTTAGTTATATAAATTATTTACATTTTTTAAGTTTTTATTTAAATTCCAGTTAATTAACATACAATACAACATTAGTTTCAGGTATACAATATGGTAATTCACCACTCCCATGCAATACCCAGTGCTCACCACAGCAAATGCACTCCTTAATCCCCACCACCTATTTAACCAATGCCCCATCCATCTCCCAACTGGTAACCATCAATTTTTCCTCTATACTTAGGAGTCTGTTTCTTGGATTGTCTCTCAATTTTTTCCTTTGCTTGTTTGTTTTGTTTCTTAAATTTCACAAATGAGTGAAATCATATGGTATTTGTCTTTCTCTGACTGATTTAGTTTGCCTAGCATCATACACTGTAGCTCCATACATGTCATTGTAAATGGCAAGATTTTGTTCTTTTTGATGATTAATATTCCACTGTGTGTGTGTATACAACATATCTTCCTTATCCATTTATCAGTGGACATTTGGGCTGTTTCCATAATTTGGCTAATGTAGATAATGCTGCTACAAACATCAAGGTATATGTATCCCTTTGAATTAGTATTTTTGTATTCCTTTAAGGTTTTTATTTGTATTTCCCTGATGATCGTGACATTGAGCATTTTCTAGTGCAGCTGTTGGGCATCCATATGTCTTCTTTGAAAATGTCTATTTCTCTCTTCTTCCCATTTTAAGTTGGATAATTGTTTGGAGGGTGTTGAATTTTATAAGTTCTTTATATATTTTGGATACTAATCCCTTATCTGATATGTCATTTGCAAATATTTTCTCTCATTACATAGATTACCTTTTAGCTTTGTTGATTATTTCATTCACTGTGCAGAAGGTTTCTGTTTTTATGGAGTCCCAATAGTTTTCCCTTGCCTCAGGAAACATATTCAGAACAGAGTTGCTATGGTCAATGTCAAATAGTTGACTGCATGTGTTCTCATCTAGGATTTTGATGGTTTCAAGTCTCACATTTAGGTATTTAATATATTTCAAATTTATTTTTGTTTGGTGTATGAAAGTGGTCCCGTTTCATTCCTTTATATGTGCAGTTTTTCCAACATCGTTGGTTGAAGAGACTGTCTTTTTCCCATTGGATATTCTTCCCTGCTTTGTTGAAGATTAATTGACCATATAGTTGTGGGTTCATTTCAGGGTCTTCTATTCTGTTTCACTGATCATTATATCTATTTTTGTGCCAGTACCATACTGCTCTGATCATTACAGCTTTGTATTGTAACTTGAAGTCTGGAATTGTGATGCTTCCTGCTTTGCTATTCTTTTTCAAGATTGCTTTGGCTATTATGGAGCCTTTTGTAGTTTCATACAAATTTTAGGATCGTTTGTTCTAGCTCTGTGAAAAATGCTGGTGGTAATTTGATGGAGATTGCATTAAATGTGTAGATTGCTTTGGGTAGTATAGACATTTTAACATATTCGATCTTCCAATCCATGAGCACAGAATGCCTTTCCATTTTTTTGCGTCATCTTCAATTTCTTTCATCAGTGATTTACAGTTTTCAGAGTACTGGTCTTTCACTTCTTTGGTCAGGTTTATTCCTAAGAATCTTATTATTTTGGATGCAATTATATACATGGTACTGTTTCCTTGATTTCTTGGGGATCTCTGGGTGGCTCAGTGGTTTAGCGCCTGCCTTCAGGCCAGGACAACATGAGTCCCACATCAGGCTCCCTGCATGGAGCCTGCTTCTCCCTCTGCCTGTGTCTCTGCCTCTCTCTCTCTCTCTCTCTTTCTGTGTTTATCATAAATAAATAAATAAAATATTTAAAAAATTTATGCTGCTTAATTTTTATGCTGCTTAATTATTGGGGTATAGAAATGCAACAGATTTCTGTACCCTGATTTTGTATCTGTGACTTCACTGAATTCATTTATCAGTTCTGGCAGAGTTTTGTTGGAGTCTTAGGGTTTTCTACATATAGTATCATGTTATCTGAAAACAATTACAGTTTCACTTTTTTCTTACTGATTTTGATGGCTTTTATTTCTTTTTTCTTGTCTGATTGCTGTGGTAAAACAAAATATCTTTATACTTGCTTGTATCTTTTTCAACTTCTTTTATCAAAGTTTTAGTTTACATTGCACACAGCTTTCACTTCCTTGGTTAAATTTATTTCTAAGCATTTAAAAAAATTTTTTTTGATGCTACTGTGAGAAAAACTAAAGAAAACTACTCCAAAACTTTACTTTAAAACGGAGAAGTCCATGTGTGCAAACAAATAAAATTGAGTAATGAAGTACTACAGATTAAGATAGAAGTTTATATGGGGCGATAGTGTAAAAAATAATTCTTCAAAGGAAAAACATAAAGTCATGGGAAGATGTGAAAAAGATACAGTCTTCTTACCTATGATATTTATTTTACTGATGAAAGATGAAATACAGGTGAATAATTTCTAAGAAATAAATTAAAGAAAATACATGATCAAAACACTAAAAACATGGGATAAAAACTAAATATGGAATGATGTCATGCCATGCCTTTACTTAGAACTTTCAGTTGTTCACAGAAAGAAAGCCCTGATGATCTTTATCTGCCTACATATGACACTTTCCCGTTTTATATTCTGGGCACATTCTTCTATTGTTAGATATTTTGTGCAGGCATGCCATCTAGTTTCAAATCTTTGCACATACTGATACTTCATTACATAAAATACTTCTTCATTCTCTATTAACTAGTTAAGTCTCACATACATTTTATTTTGTCTTTCTTTTATTGTACTTTTTTATTGTATGTTTTAGATCTCAACTAAAAGTCACTTTCACAAGAAAGATTTTCTGCACAGCTCCCTCTTCTATATACATGCAGATCAGCATTTAACATAAATTTTTAGGGCTTATTTTCATATTCCTTTATAGCTCTTATGTATAGTAACTGTATATTTTTAACTGTTACTTGTCTGTTCAAATGGACTGCTTGAAAAAAGTACATATCATTTATTTCTGTTTTTCCCTGTGTCTATAGTGTCTATCATAATGACTGACTCCAAAATATATTTGTTGAATGGAATAGATCATAGAATATTTTCCCTCGGGTAAAAGGTAGACACACACATAAGATGATTTGAAGTATGCCATATATTTATATACTTCTTCAAATATTACCTTTTCCACATATTATTTCTTTAAATCTAAAGAAAACTGAATCAGATTCTTAAAAATGCAAATGTCCATCAATGAAAAGGTAAATAAATGAAATGATATTTGTCTGTTTACAAAATGCGAAAGATTTCCACTTCCAGTGTGAAGAAATAAGTGATAGTGTGCTTGCTTTCTTGTTGTAAAGAAATGGAACACTGTACTAAATGTATAAAACAAATAAAATATTGTTACACATTGGACAACACTGCAGGATTGTGATCACTCAGGCAAAAGTAACAAGAAGAGCTCTTTCCTTACACTTATTTTCTACTGAGAATCAATTTATGTACCATGCATAGTGAAAGAGATCACAAGCGGAGTATTGTTGCTGAGGAAACATATCAGACTTCAGAGGGCAAGTAGTGGTTAAAATACATGGGACAAATACTGGAGAAGAGAGATCTAAACATAAGAACTACAGAAATCTCCACAGAAATATCTTTGGCATTTTTGCTGAATACCAAGCTACATAATCCTTTGGAAAACTCAAAGAAAATAGAAAATAAAAATTGCTTGGGAGATGTAAACTGAATAATTTTAAAAGATTATACTGAGCTGGGAGACAATTGAATTTTGATCAGCCAAGAAGAGACTTTATATACTACCAAAGGCATTTGGTACAGAGACACACAAAAATACTTTTTTGGCACACTTTAATAGTAGGCTTAACCTGCCCAGAGAAGAGGCTACTCTGGACCTACACTAATATTGCTAAAAACAAGCCTAAGGATTTGAGATGGAAAAAGAAAAAAAAAAATCAACAAACTTGAAGATATATCGTTTTATTTGATTTTTAAAATTAAAAAATATATATTCATTTGAGATAGAGCAAGAATGAGAGTATGGGAAGGGGGAGGGTCAAAGGGAGAGAGATTGCTTATTAATTGGTGAACAAATAAATATAATTTGATATATTTGTACAATGGAATATTATTTAGCCATAAAAATAATTATATGCTGATATATGCTAAAATGTGGAAGACCCTTGAAAAAATAAAATGAAAGAAGTCAGAAACAAATGCCACATAATTGTATGATTCCATTTATATTAAATGTCTAGAATGAGCAAATGTATAAAGACAAAGATTAGTGGTTGCCAGTGACTAGGAGAGAGAGGAAGAATGACTACTAATGAGTATAAGATTAGTTTAGGGGGTGATGAAAATGTTTGATATTGGTGATGGTTGTATAACTTTGAAATATATTAAAATACACTGAATCCTACACTTTAAAGGTATATATTTTATGCCAGGCTGGTTACATCTCAATAAAAAAAGAAATTAGATAATGAAGCCTAGAAAAGATCAAAATGTTACACAGATAAATGTTAGCTAGATGAAATTATATATCCTAAAGAAAATGTAACTCAATAGATGCATAATAAGATAAAATTAAGCATTAAAACATTTCTTACTAAATGTGCCAAATGCATGTATCAACGTGATATATAATGAGGAACAAAATCCGTCAAAATAAACAAGACTCACAATTATCCATATGAAAAAATATTCGCGAACAGAACCTAGCAATGCAAAACAGATTAATACATCATTAGCAAATGAAGTTTATCCCAGGATGGCAAATTTTGTTTAACATTGGAAGTTTATTAGTATAATTCATTTCATTGCTGAAATACTGACTACTATCACGTTAACTTCATATAAAAAGGAACAGAAGTTTATGGGTATCTATTCAAAATAGTATTAACTTCTTCCAGAAAAAAAAAAAAAAACTTCTTCCATGATGTAAGAATAAATTTAAACAGTAGGTACCTCAGTGATATTTTAATAAGAGAATGTTCCTTTTGGGTTATTGAGAGAGTTTACAATTCTTAATTCCCTGAATTTGGCATATTCCCATCAGATGGAATGATGCTCAGGGCAAGTTAGGTAGGTTATAGTGCAATATACTGTGTGCAATTTTTTTTCTTTCTCTCCCTTAGTCCTATTTGGCTACACATCTTCTTTCTGTAGGAAAGGTCATTTCTCACATAGATTCTAATTATTTCATCAGCAAGTATCCTGATAGGCTCTCACTCCTCATATTGCCATCTTCATTTGCCCAAACATATTTGTTTTCCCAAAGTGAAATATTCTAAAAATCTAATTTATAAGCATTAACTTATGAGTCATTAGAATTTTTCCAAAATGCAGTTCTACTCATGTTACTGAGTTTTGAACTTAAACCTTTTATGTATCTGGATCTTCTATTACTTATCCACTATATTAGAAGACAGTTTAGCTATATAATTAATTATATCACATTTAAAAGTATAAAAATATGTTCATGTTAACAATTCAAGAACTTCTATGTTCATGGGATTTGTTTTGAAATTCTATGCACCTGTTCTTGTATCCATTTAACATAGTTTCTTCCCTTGCTTTGGCCATCTGAAGTCCCACATGTTTCTCAAAGGTCTGGTCAATAAATCATTGTTCATATTTTTTATTATTATTTTATAATGTCTTGCTGTGAGGTTATTTTTTCCCTCCAGGCTACTTTTAATTTTGTATTAAATGGAAATGGATCACATAATTATGCATATTCTTTTTCTTGCTGTACTGAAATGTGGTAATTATTATCACCTTCTTGCCATACTTTCTACTAATATGTGCTTCATTTAATTCATTTATATCACCTTAGGGATCACAAAAAGCAACCATTTCTATTATCAGCCTACATCCAATATTTCTGAAGATACACATAGGAACCGACTGAAATGGAATTGGAAAAGCTCATTTCAAAGCCATGACTAAGAGCTTTACTCAGTGTCTAGATATTATATGTAACTTTCTTTGGCACAAGATTTGTAGGATTTGGAGCTATTTCATCCTTGTTAATCATGCATAGTAGATATGTGGTTATTAAATATGTGAAATATTCAGTGCTTTTGAACTATATATTTTTTTCATCAGTTACTCTTCATCATGTGGCCTACACATACTGATCTCCAGTCACAAATATTTTTGAAACATCTTTTAAAAAGTTATCCTTTTCAAAAAAGTTAAATTCTAAATTTAGAGTATAGATCAAAGAAATAAATATGAAGGGCAGCATTTCAGAAGTGGTAAGAGTGGTTAAAGGGAATAAATGACATTTCAATCAGTTCAAAATTATGGCCAATTTGGGTTTTCTGCTAGTTCATATGTGGTGCATTTTGTAACATAAATCAAAATTACTCAGTATTAGCCATAGTAATTGGTTGACTATCAATGCCATATGTTGTTGAAATGCCAAAAGTAAACTTGGAACTCAGAATGGGCAGTCTACCATCAATATTTTTTAGCAATGCTCTGGAGATATGCTGCAGGTAATAAAATACTCATATCAAACAGTGCTAATAAAAATTGAGTAAAGGACACTTGGTGGTCTTAACTAGAATCTGATTTATTTTTGGCAGTAGGTAAAGCTCAGAGATGAATCATACAGGGCAAGAGGCAAAAACGATATTAATTCCTACATGGTACTTGGTAATACACTTTTCTTCTTTTATAATAGTTGAGCGTGGCATGATTTTCAGATGATCATATTATTCAATAAATAAACAATTATCCAGTGAGTACCTAAAAAGACAATGTCCCCAAGGATAAGTAGTACAATATAACTGGAGGGTGCAAACAGAACACTGCCAGATGTAACTAAATATGTATTAAGTTTATATATAAAAAAATACCATATCAATGTGTTTCTCAAACACATTTAAAGAGGGATAGCAGCAAACTTTCTTCTTTTATAATAACAATAAAGATCCTTTTTTAAGCCTTGATTCATATTGTGCCTCACTACCTTATCAAATCCTCAATTTAAGGCCCAACCAAGTACCAGTGCATCATGTCTACAATTTGGTAAATTCAGAAAATTTGTGTGTGTGTGTGTGTGTGTGTGTGTGTGTGTGTATGAGAAAAAAAAGAAAAAGAAAGATAAAATCAAATATAGCAAGATGTCAACTTTGGGGAAATTTGGTTGAAGGTTATATAGAATTCTTTGTGCTAGTCTAGTAACTTTTCTGTAAATCTAAAATTACATCAAAATAAAAACTTAAAAAGAAGAAAACAAAGGCTTCACTTTCTAAAATTCTGAGATTCTGTTGAGCTGTCACGCAGGAAGATAAAAACAGACACATCCATTTTATGAAATTTTAAAAATATGACAAATCCAAGTTCAATAAAAGAAGAATTTGTAAACACTTTTAGACAATAGACTTTTTACTAGAGTCTACAGGGCACAATAGAAATAAAATATCAATACCAGAATCATTTACTATTGGGGAAAATATATATGCCTTTTCCTTACCATCTTCTTGTAATGCAAATTTTGCATCCTAATTAGATTCACATAATAGTAGGTGTGGGAAATACATGTAACAAGAAAGCCAGCATCAATTTACATTCCTAGCATATTATTGCCAATATACCCAGGTATAATTTATGGGTAAGTAACCAGACACTGTGACCTATAGACACTCTTGCTTGATTATGTATCAGCTGGATTGATTCTTTTTAAATCTACATCCTAGAAAAGTAGGAAATTTTTATATCATTCTTTGAAATTATACATAAACTTGTCACGTAGTAGAATAGTAGGGATTCTGCTGATAACAGAAAATTTAATAAATTAGAAATGGATCCCCTGAGTCCTTGCATCTTTACAAACATTTCAATAAAACCATACAACTGTTTATCAATATTGACTACTCCATTATGTAAACGACAGTTTATGAGTCATTCATTATTTCATTTATTCATTCAACAAACACTTACTGAGTGCCTCCCATGTGCCAGAGATTCTTCTAGGCACTAGGGATTTGGTAATGAACAAAAGAGAAAAAATAAAATAAAATCTCTTCCTTTTAGTGAGCTCCCATTTGACTAGGGGGAAAATAAGAATAAATAGACAGATACAATATAATATATACATATAAGATGATTAGTGTGATATATTAAAAAATAAATTAACACAAGGGGAAAGAAGATCTAACAAGTGAAGTCAGCTATTTTAAATTGAGAGGTTAGGGAAGTCCTTATTGATGAAGTGATGTTTCATTATCAGTGAAGGACTATCCCATGTAGATATTTGGAGATAACTTTTCAATGCAAAAACCTTATTACACACAGGATATTCTGGTCTCATCAGGGAACAAAAGAGGAAGTATAGAGAGAGGAGAGAGAACAGATAAGATTGTTGAGGTCTCAAAGACAGACAGGGGCTGGATCATGTAGTGATTTCAAGAACTTTGGTTTTAACTCAGAATGAAATGAGAAACCATTGGAAGGTTTTGAAGAGGTGATCTTATTCTGCATGCTAAGTTCATGATGGGCAAGGGGATAGGGAGAAGACCATCTAGAACCAATGGCTGTAATGCAGGAGCCAGGCAATAGCAGATGGGAGCAGCCAAATGCCTATCAACTATTGCAGACAATAGTCTAAATTTCTCCATCTAGAAAATCACTGATTTCGGTTTGATATCTCTAAAATTGCTTCAAGTTTTAATATCTCATCAGCCTTTGAGTTCCTAAAGTGGAAGTCACATCAAATAGAATAGAGAATGTTTAATATGACAAGCAAAATATTATCATGTATATAAAGATGCCTTCTCCTCCTTTTTATAACATGCACACTTGTACTTGTAGAGCAGCAGCGTAATTGATGGCGTATCTGTTACAGTTTCAACAAAAGATAGATGGCATACACAAATTAAGATAATTTGAAGAGGATTTATAAATAAAGAGATTAATTACTGAGGTGTGGACAGGGTGTAGAGGACTCAGAGAGCACAGTAATCTTGGCCAGCAGCTATGGAGCAGCAACCATCTATAGGGCCAAAAGGAATGAGGAGAGGAAGAATTTACTAGAATCATAAATGAAAGAGAGTCTTTCAAAGTGGGCTTGGTAAAAGGAAGACTGGATCATTATAGAAGGAAATATTAGCCTAGGATTACTTCTGGTGGATAGAACTAACAATAAATACCCAATCTCACTCTCATCGCTGACTGTCCTCCTTCCCTTCATTGTCTGAATGGAGACAAGAGCCAGAGGCCCCCAGAAACTGATATAGTCTATACAGGTTACCTCACAAGGATACAGAACAGGGGAGAAAAACTGGAAGAGTAGCCCAGGAGAAACAATTGGAAAATATGTGACACAGAAAGCAATGAAAATGGCCTTGTCTTATTTATACACTTACTCATGCATTTATTCACATATTTACATAATCATTAAAAAAGATTTTTTAATATATCCACTGTGCCAGATTTATAGTAAAAGTTTGAAGAGAAAGGTTTTCT
Source organism: Canis lupus dingo (assembly GCF_003254725.2). Taxonomy (NCBI): domain Eukaryota; kingdom Metazoa; phylum Chordata; class Mammalia; order Carnivora; family Canidae; genus Canis; species Canis lupus. The sequence goes on from NC_064248.1 coordinate 47,844,670, forward strand.
GATTATATAAAAGGTACAAAACCCCAAACTTAATCTTAATCCATCCTGTATCCCACAATCAGTTGTACACAGTTGAGACAAACAAAAAATTGTATACTGTTAGAGAGCTAGTCTAGTTCTAACTTCATTGTGTTCTTCTAATGGAGATAAGTTTGGACCCTTCTGGAAATTGTATCTGAAAATAAAAGGAAAACTAACCAAAATTTACAAGAACAATTAAGTATGAGGAATCCTGGGAGGAAATCCAGTATCTTGTAAGTGGGTGGCCACACCTGTGTATGAGCACAAAGAGGTAGGATGTGGCCAATTATGGAATAAGCAGTCATCTGGGGCTCACTTCCAATTAAAACTGTACCCAAGCTCATCAAACCCACAGACTAACAGTCATTTCTACTGATTTAGATACAGTTTAACAATGTAGCCAAGATCATTTAAAAATATAAGTCAGATCACATCACTTCTCAAAACAAACACCACAATGGCTTGGCAGATCCCTGAGAATAAAAGCAAAATTCCCAGTCTCATCTATGAGGATCTAAATAGATTAGGACTATTCTCCATCCCCATCTTCACCTGCACCCCAAATCTTCTTTGTCCCCTCTTCTTCAGCCATACTGACTTTTTGCTGTTTCTTACACATGTCAGGCTTGTTCTCAACCCGAGGGCTTTGCACTGTCTGTTATCTCTGCCTGGAATTTTTTTCAAAGATATCTGAATCACGAACTCCAAAACATCCTGATTTTCACACATCACTTTATCAATGATGCCTTCTTTCACCATCTGAGGTAAAACAGGAATTTCTCACTCTGATCCACTCCCATCAAGATTCTCTCTAACCAATTTCTCAGCTTTATTTTTCCCCACATTTATCACTGTTAGTGCACTTATTTCTTTAACTTTCTTTAAAAATCACAGTTAAAACTTCATTGCCACAAGGGTGGAGATTTTGTATTTTGTTTCTGGTTTTATCCTCAGGGATTAGAACATACATAAACTAATACAGAGTGGATATATTCAATGCAATTTGTAGGGTAAATGGATCTCCTAGAAAGTAAAGGAATGAAACTCATAGAGATTGGATGATAAATGAAGGCAGCTTTCTTCCTTATTAATAAAGAAAGGCTACTTAACTGCTTTATTTTTTTTAAAGATTTTATTTATTTATTCATGAGACACAGAGAGAGAGAGAGAGAGAGAGAGAGAGAGGCAGAGACACAGGCAGAGGGAGAAGCAGGCTCCATGCAGGGAGCCCAATGTGGGACTCGATTCCAGGACTCCAGGATCACACCTTGAGCCAAACACAGACGGTCAACCACTGAGCCACCCAGTCACCCCCAGCTGCTTTCTGAGAAGATATTCAAAGAAATATGAAAAGGACTGTTGAACAAAGTATTATTAAAAACAATGCTTCATACAAAAAAGCAGCTTATTGAAGGTGATGCCCAGGAAATCTTCAGTAATAATAATGGAAGATTAGGTTGCATCACTTTTTAACAGCTACTAGATTATGGATAACAAAATAAATGTTTTGATTTTGTTTCCCAGTTTATCTATGCATCTAAGATATTTACATATTTGATCATTAAAAATAATTAAAAAGATAGAAAAAACAATACAATTGTGAAGAATGAGCTTTTTTATCCTATTGAAAGTTCAAACATTGTTCTCAATTATATTGTTTTATGATGAGTTCTTTTTTACAACCTAGTAAGATGAACAAGAACACAAGAATTACTGCTCTTCTTTCACAAGGTCATAAAGTTTAGCTTCAGATAAAGGTCTGTTTACTTAATCATGGGCACACTTCTAGAGTATAAAATGGAGACATAAATTCAGGTCTCCTGCTTTTTAGTCAAGGTTTATTCACCAAGATCCTAACATATGCATATAGAAAATGTCTGCTAACAGATTGAAAAAAATGTTCATATGCAATACTCGGTATTGACAAAGACCATGATTTTTCTTTGGAAAACTGTAAAGCACCCCATTCAGTAAAGAGCAGAGTAGTTAATAGATTCTTGATTTGCATGGAAACATAGAAAAACCTATAGACATGAATGCTCTCCAGGACTTAATATTTTAACTACACAGAATTCATTGATTTTATACAAGTTATCAAGAACTTAGGAAGGAAATAAATACTCATATTAGAGATGAGGATAGTCAAGAAACTATTATAAATAGGGTGTAGATCAACATGTTTAATATCAGAAAAACAGATATCAAAACCATTCATAAAAATGTGCTGTATTTTGCTTCAGGTAATGCTTATAAGGGTATATCCACGTTAATATCACACATGGTATAGCTTAAAAAATCTGTACCTGTTACTGAAAATAAGTTATGATTCAAGTGTGTGTGTGTGTGTGTGTGTGTGTGTGTGTGTATGTCTGTGGCAGGGGTCAGCAAACTACTAAGTGGACTAAATTAAGCCTGCTGCCTATTTTTATAAATAAAGTTTTATTAAAATACAGCCAACCTACTTATTTAGATGTTTTCTAAAGCTGTGTTCATGCTGCAATTGTTGAGTTAGCAAGCTGGGACACAGAATTTATGGCCCTCAAATCCTAAGCATTTGCTAAGTGACACTACAGGAAAAAAGTTTCCTGAACCCTGATGTATGGCAAGATCTAGATCTAGATATAAGAAAGCAAGTTGGAAAGCTCCTGTAGCAATGCAGGTGATATCTGGTAGATTAGGAGGTATGAAAGAGGGAGAATGATGGAATTTGGGAGGGAGATTTGGAATACAGTATATTGTGAAATACAATTACAGTTTGCTCTGGAGTGTTCCCTATGGAGAACCTGATTTTGTATACATTCACTGGCAGAGATTTACCTGTAAAATTTGAATTATCTACAGCGGACTGAATGATCTGATGTTTGAATGTCACCTTATATTTATAATTTAATTGGCCTTAAGGGTGACCTTGACATCAGGGTTTTGGAGAGTGATTCTAATGTATAATCAGGTAGTTGAAACTACCGCTTTGGTACCTGTTTCATTGTAGAGATATTTAGACAGGAGTAACCTTAGTTTACTTTATTGACAAATTTCATGCCTATATCATATTGAAGTGACAAGGTTGTCTATCCTTTTGCATGTTAACTGCTTCACATATCTTTTTTTAAAAGCACATGTAATTTCCTTAAAATAATGAGTCATGCAGCAATTTCAAATATATTGTTTTTCTATATGAAAATTCTCGGCCTCAGCTATTGTTTAACATTATCAAGGAGTCAGAGGCTTACATCTATAACAGAAATGACTGCTGAAATCTCTTTGAATGCAACAATAACAAAAGAAGACTGAGTAGTATTATATTAGCTACTTGTATACTGTGAACAGTGTTGTAGAAAGATTTTCTGAAGTACTAAATAACACTTAGAAGAGCTTTGAAGAATACACTACAATCATCTCTTGATTTACACATCAGGTGCACTGCTGGAAAATTTCTGCCTATTAAAACCTTTCAAAAACAATGTGTTATGTGTGCAATGGAATTAGATTATACTTTCAGATCATTTCAAGAGTTTTTTACTGATATATATATTGAAAGATCATTCCTAAAGGCATCCATGATAGAAGAAATATGTCCTTGTGCAAGACCATCCTTAGCATTATAGGAGGCCTAGCAGCTTTGGTCCTCCATCAGCTGTACTCTCCAATGAGTAGAATAATCAAAAGTGTACCTAGTTTTCAAAGTACTCCTAGGGATCATCTAGTGCCACTTGTGTTGAAAACCACTGGCATAAATGATCTAATTGTACATTATTATTGTTGTGATTAGTTTTATACTCATAATCATATCTCATCATCCCAGTTGACTCAATCAAGAAATCATGTTTATTGAAGCTACTCATTCATGTATTAAGTCCATGAATCGACTTTGTGTTCTTTGAATGTTTGACATTTGCAAGTACCGGAGATGCATAGTCATTTGAGAGTTCAGCATAATGCAGTCTGTAAAAGTCCACATGCAGCTAAAGGTCAAACATCATGTCCCTAGCCCCACGAAGGTCAGCTATGGTAAGCATGATGGCCTAAAACAAAGCACAGAAGTACACAACTCCCTAAGAGAGTGAACATTCAATATTTTGAAACAGAAACTCATGTAAAACTTCCAGGTCCAGCACCTAAGACATCCATCTACTGTGTGTGATTTCAGAACATATGAATAAATATACAATGGCTTTCTTGGAAAAGAGTTATAAATATAGAATAGAAAATTTACATATCTGGGAAGAAATGAGAGAATCAATTCCCAAATATAAAATTTCAGATCTGCTAAGATTTGTTTGACTTTGTCTAAAATTCATCTAAAAGAGACAGTCTGTAATATACTGGTGAAAGATATGCATTCATCAGAACAAAAGGTCTATTATCCCAATAAACATGATCAATGGAGGCTATGAAGATATTCAGGAACATACTCCCTTGGGAATTTTTCTTATCTATCTACTAGGTCAGATTGGAGAGTACATAAGATAAACTACAATAAGAATTCACTGATTTGATTGGATCTTTGGTCATACTCAATATAAATATTCGAGTCAAGTTGTCTATTTCAAGTTTTTTTTTTAATAAAAATATCCAAATACTCATTTAAAAAATGCCTGTCTACCTAAATGATGTTTTCCTACCAGTGGAAGAGAATATTACATAGGTAATCTGATCATGAAACAAGAAAGAACATATTGTGAAAAGGAAGGCTTATAGACAAAAGCATTTAGAAAAAGAAAGGTTGTTTACTAGTAAAGATTGTGTGTAGTAGTACACAAACCTATTAGGTATTCACAAAATTCACAAAGGAACCATGTTTGTAGATGATCTGTTCATGATGGAAAACCAGCATCTTTACCATGATATTCCCATCTGCAGAAAAATTATCACATATTTTCAGGTATTTGCAACTCAAAAGTTAGGAGAAAAGTCATTGCTTAATAGACTGAGTAACTGACAGAACATGCTCCCTTTTTAAGCCTAACTTCCACCATACACCAACACTTAAAACTTTCCAATTGCCCTTTGAAATACACATTATGTCATTGATACAATTATTTATGTGCTCAGCCCCTTCTCTGATCATATTATTCTCTTCAGTTCAACTAAGCCTAGGTAACTAAGCCTGATTCTTGTATGAGGTCAGAGTCCCTATAAATTCTCTAAGATGGCAGGTGTTTGCTTTCTCAAATTCTTTGTATCAATAGTCCAGATCAATATTTTTCCCATTGTTCACTAATATCTTCATAGGACTTTTTCCATTTTCTCTTTAAAACCATCCAGTTTTGAATCTCATTTCAAAAACTCATTTGTAATCAATGAGTCAACTTAATATATCAATGTACAAATCTCTGGGTAACTCCTCATTTGTCCCAAATGTTAAGTCCTATCTCAAGGTCAGTTTCTCCAGCACTATGCTTATCAAAATTGTCAATGGCGTAATGACCTCAGTTCCTTGAAGAATTCTCAAAAGATCATGTTCTCCAACTGTCTCAACTACTTAATTTGTGGCTATACCTTAGTCCTCATACCTACCAATAATAGTTTTATTAAAAAATAAAAAATAAAAAAAACCACTTGAACTAGAGCATTAGCCTCCTGATTGACCTCTGACTACCACCTTCCCTCACTTCATTAATTCTTATTACAGAAAATTGAGTGACTTTTTAAAAAATATAAGTTATTTATTGTCACCTCCCTATTAAAAACCTATCTCATTTAGACTAAAAGATAAAAATCCTTACATGGGCTCCTAAGGCTACCTGCATGATATAACCTTATATACTGTGGCCTCCTCATTGCCACATATCTTCTTTGACACTTGATCTTGCCATCCTTACTGTTCCTGGAACATTCAGGCATCTTTCTGCCTCTTGGATCATTTTCAATTGCTATGTCCTCTTTCTGGTATGGCTTCTCCCATATAACAGCATTACTCATTCCCACGTCTCCTTCTGATCTGTATTCCAATTGCCTTTTCAGTGAGCTCTTCCCTAGTAACTCTGTATTAATTTGTTAAACCCTGAAGCAACTTAATACTAAATAGTTTACTTAGTTTTTACTGCCTGCTTCCTTCAACTGGAAGAGTAGCTCAAAATAATTCCTAATTACTTTCTTATTCTTCCAGTAGACATGTGATCCCTAAAATCTGCCTCTACCATCAAAACATACCTTGAATATTTTTGCCATGGCCATTACTACCACTCTTAGCCAAGCCAGCCCATCACCTTCGCCTACAATGTTACATTCTCCTTCCAACTGCTCTTGGTTTTTCTCTTCCTTCCCAACTCCTGGTACACAAACACTTCTGTTTCTTCCTGGGGCAGGCGGAGTGATATCTTGAAAGTATAAATAAGATCATATTGTTTCCATGCATTAAAGCTTAGAAATACCTTACTTAGAAACAAAACTCAAAATTTTCAGCACGTTCTACAAAGGTCTGTCTACTCTTCTAATCCCATCCCTTATCACTCTTCTCACTCATTTCACTAGAATGTAAAACTTGTAAGGTAGGAAAGTAATTTATGCCTCTTTTGTTTACTTCTGTGTGACTGGAGCTTGAAAAAACATCCAGCATGTGACAAGGTTCTGACGAGTATTGTTGAATTTAGTTCTTCTCACCCATACCTTCATATTCTTTCTCGGATAGCACATTGTACTTTCCAAAACTGACTTCAATAATACTCCCCATTCCACTTCCTCTTTTCACAAGGAGACCTAACATTACTCCTATCAGAAAGTGAACCTTATGTTTCCTTTCCTTGGAATCTGGATAGAACCTGTTGCTAGAGCAGAACTAATATTATGTGACCCACAAGCTAGGTCATTAAAAGCACTACAACTCTTTGCTAATTTTCTTGAAATGTTCATTCTTTGAACCCAGCCATCATACTATTAGGAAACCTGAATAGTACATGGAAAAGCCTGTAGGTTGAAGAATTGGCATGATGACTCCCAGTTGAGTTTCCTGAATATGTGAGTGACTTATCTTGAACATAACATTATCCATACTTTTTTCAATATTTGCCACCATCTTTACCTGAATTATTTAATTTGATCTTCACAATCTTTTATAAAATAACCACTATTAATCCTATAACAAAGGTAAATAAATGAACAACTGAAAATTAAGATGACTCGTTGAAAGTCACCATGGCAAGGCACCTCAGTGGATGGAATTCTAAAGCATGTGTAACATGTGAAGATTTGGGGACATGTTTAGAAACAATAAACACCTACGATTAATACCACCTTTGATTAAAGAAAAAAATATATTTGATGTTAGACCAGAAAGTTATATTATGGTTGCATTGAGAGCCTAAATGTCACCCTCAGAGGTTTGATTTTTTTTTAAGATTTTATTTATTTATTCATGAGGGACAGAGAGAGAGGCAGAGACATACGCAGAGGTAGAAGCAGGCTTCCTGCGGGGAGCCTGATGCAGGACTCCATCCCAGGACCCCAGGATCATGACCTGAGCCAAGGCAGACGCTCAACCACTGAGCCACCCAGGTGCCACCAGAGGTTTGATTTTTATTTATTAAGTAATGGATCATCTTTGGTGGGTATTAAGAAAATAATGGATATGGGAAGGCATGAAGTTTATAAGAGAAAACATTATATTATTGTAGCGATTTTCACTTGGGGACAATCATGCCTTCCCCATCCTTCCATACGGAGGCCGTGTGTCAATGTCTGAGGACATCTTTGATTGACACAACTGGGGATGAGATGCTACTGGCATCTAATAAAGAGGCTAAAGATACTGTAAAACGTACCACAATACATATAACAGACTCCCACAAAAAATAATTATCTGGTGGACGGTGTTATTGGTGCTAAGGTTGAAGAATTCCCTGCATAATAAAGTTGATATCCTCTAGTTTGTTCTCATCTGGCACCCACTACTTCTTTTTTTTTATTTTTTATTTATTCATGAGAGACACAGATTGAGAGAGAGAGAGAGGCAGAGACATAGGCAGAGGGAGAAGCAGGCTCCATGCAGGGACCCCAATGTGGGACCTGATCCCGGGATCCCGGGATCATGACCCAAGCCGAAGGCAGATGCCCAACCAATAAGCCACCCAGGTGCCCCCATTACTTCTGAATTATACTTAAAACACTGTATAATTATTCTTTCTTCCCCCTAAGCCCACACAAAACCAAAATACAAAAAACTTTTGGTTCTTCTTAATAGCCGTAGCTCCTACCTCATGGCAAATAATTAATGGATGACTGACTGCTGATGTGAACTGAATCAGGTAATGAGATCCTAAAATAGGACAGTAGAACTGAAGAAAAAAAGAAGAAAAACTGATAGGAAAATATTGAAAAGTTAAAGTCACTATGATTTGACAATTGAGAAAGATGATAAAGGAGAATTTAGCATCAAAAGGTTTTGACAAATAAGCAGGTAGAGAATAAATTCAAAAGTAAAAAAAGTAAAAAAAAAAAAAAAAAGTAAAAAAATTTTCAGATAGAAAATGTTTATTTCATTGCTAGGAGGTTGTTTAATAGAAACAAAAACAAGTCTTATGTGTTTAAGAGTATTCAGAGTGATCAATGCAAATTGTTGCATCATCTATAAATATGAAGCTATGGTAAGGTATGAGGTTGTCTAGGGAAATGGTATAGACTTAAAAAGAATATTGGCAAAGGACAAACCCCTGAGAATATCTATACTGTACTTAACATGTGGGTGGTGGGAGAGTAAGGAGTCTTAAGACTATTAGTCAGAGGCAGCATCTGCCTTTGGCTCAGGTCATGATCCCAGGGTCCTGGGATCAAGTCCCACATCAGGCTCCCTGCAGAAAGCCTGCTTCTCCCTCTGCCTCTGCCTCTGCCTCTGCCTCTCTCTGTGTGTCTCTCATGAATAAATAAATAAAATCTTAAAAAATATATTAATCAGAAAAATAAAAGGAAAATAAGAGTGCTGTAACATAAAGCTGCAGAAAAATCAAGTAAAATAAATATCCAAAGATCATTACGTAAAGCAATTAAGTCTTAGTTTTAAAATGGATCAAAATCGTGATATTGACCTAGCTAGACCTCCTCCTGAAACATACCTAAAAGTGAATCTGTGGACAAGAATCAGTTTATTTCCTTCTCAGCTTTAGTTCCTATGTTTCTTCTATAACTACCATCATAAATACATTTGAAAATCCTGACCTATATAAATGCATATATTAAAAATTCACATTTTATTTTGTCATGGAAGGATAAACAGATCATCCTTGTTATTTAAAAAATATATTTAATTGATGTAAACATACATAAAGTGCACACATAATACTTACATAGATCAATGATTCTCAGAGTGAATATTCCTGTGTAACCTGCACCCTGGTAGGGCTATAGATCATCAGCAGCACCCCAGAAGGCTTTCGGCAGTTTTTGCAGTCACTACCCTGCACACTATAATCTTTTTCCTGACCGTAGATTTGCTTACCCATTTTGAAATTTGTGTAAATAGAATCACACAACACAAAGTTTTGTATGTCTGGCTTCTTTAGCTCAATATTATGTTTGAGATTCATCCATAATTTGTGTTTTCAGTTTTGGGAAATGAACATTTCTGTGTATGTCACTGGTCAACCCATGTACATATTTCTAGTGGATATAGAAGTGGTAGTGGATTCGATGGATCATAAGGCATCCAGGCATTGAGTTTTAATAAACACTGCCAAAGAGTTTTACAGAGAGGTGGTAGTAAAGTCAACAATCACCAGCTGTGTATTACAGGACTGGTTGCTCCAGATCCTTACCCTGGATTTGTTTTTGTCTTTTTCATTTTAACCATCTGGTGTCTGTGTAGCAGAGTCACATTGTGCTTTTATTTTTATTTCGCTCTTAACTAATAAAATTGAACACATTTTTCAAAGATATACTGGGTATTTGGATGTTTCTTTGTGAAATGCTTGCTTAATCTTCATCTTCTTTTTTTTCTACTGTTTTATGAGATTTTTTATTAATTATTAGTATTTATTTATATATTTTGGAGGTAAGGATTTTGTTGAGTACGGGTTTTGCAAATGCTTTCACCCCATTCTTTACATTCCATAGCTAGTTTTTCATTCTTTAATTAAGCTTTTTGATGGAAGTAGATTCTTGATTCTGATATTTAATTTTTTTTCTTTCTGGTTACTTATTGTGTGTGTGTGTGTGTGTGTGTGTGTGTGTGTGTGTGAAAGAGAAAGATTAAGGAAACTTTGCATACTCCAACGTGAAGTTGTCCTATATTTATTTTTCTCTAAAAGCCTTATAACTTTACCATTTACATTTAGGTCTGGAATCCTCCTGGAGCTGGCTTTTGTGTATTGTTAGAGGTTGAAGTGTCTTTTTTTAATCCTACATTTTTGTATCTAATTGACCTAATACCTTTGGTTTAAAATACCTTTGGTTTAAAAGACTATTATTTTCCTGTTGATAGATAAAAAATAAATAAGTATCCAAATCTTATCAAGATTTCTTTAATTTTCTTAGTCATTTGCATTTTGTATGATTTGCATAATATTTGATTTACAAACACACCCAATCTTTGGATTTTTAATAATTTGATGCTGGACATATAGATCAATTTGGGGAGAACTGACATCTTTATAATATTGTTTATTCAAGTCCATTTTTAAGTCTTCATTAACATATCTATATATTTATGTACATATGTATATACACACATATGTGCATATATACATTTATGGATTTTCAGTAACGAGGTCTTACATATCTTTCATTAATTTAATCTTAGAAACTAATTTTTTTTATCCTATAGCAAATGCTATTGTTTCATACTTTTAAAATATTTTTGCTTATATATAGAAATATAATGGATCTTTCTACACTGATCTCATATCCAGCAATGCTGCTAAATTCACTTACTAGTTCTAATACTGTATCAGACCATTCCTATGTTTAATTTTAAGACATCTTTCTCATCTAATGTAGATGATAAAGCTGATATGAAAAAAAAAAGCTGATATGATATAGGTGCTTCATAATGGAAATGAGCTGAAGAGTATGTTTGTACACATATTATTCCATATTTTTATTACATTCCTACATCCACTCCTCCCAATTGTTTAAAGTGAAAGAGATAGATAGAGGAGTTGACCTGGTCTGGACAAGAAATTTATTGTTAAAATAGGTGATCATAAAATTGAGAGACGATAGGAAGAGGGCTGATGGCAGTAGATTTCTAAATAATCCTCTAGACTAATTTTGTGAAATTACAAAAAAAAAAGTTTTATATTTAATAACATAACTTTTTTTTCCTGGATACTTCTTTAATCTTGACTCTTCAATTTATTCATGCTATACATAATTGGCTCAATAACCACCATGTGCCTTGAATCTGGGACATTTACCCTATATTTAGGGGACTTTTCTTCTCATTACCATTATCACTACCAGACTCAGTTTTTTATTTCTAAAAAATCTTCTCCAAATTTTCTTCTCCTTTTTTTTTCTGGAGTTTTTCTAGGCAGTGATGATTTATTTATCCAACAAAATTTCGGGAGCAGTATCTGTGCTAGACATTGGGCTGATCTCATTAGAGTTAATGTCATGATGGCCACAGAAATTTGTCTCTCAGAAGAGTGTTCACCAAACTTAATCTCCAATTCAATGTATTTCCAGTAGTTAGAGGAACTGTGCTTCACTGTACATAAAAGTCTAAATAAGGCCTTGCTGCTGAGGGAAAAAGTCTACCTCTTCACGTGGGAGAGCCTGGGTCTGCTGTTTCACTTGGTGAAAGTTCTGAAGAAATATTTTTGAGAAAGAAGACTTTCCTGTGACTCAGTCTGTCGACCTCACTTTGAAAATAATATTCATTTCCTAGTTCCTACTCTTTCCTACTCTGTCACGGAGTAAAATGTTAGGAAAATTCATACTCATGCTTCTTCCTTTTCATTGCATGTAGAACCCAAGAGCTTTAAAACAAATCTCTGAGAATATTTATGGAAATCAGTTGTCATAATAAGGCGATATAAGAAAATCAAATGTGTAGGTTATCTGAAAACCTCCCTGACTGTTAACATTGCATATAAAATATGAAAATACTAAGAGACATTAGGCAGATGCAGGGATAGAACCAAACATGGTATTATTATTTTGTTATTAATGATGGAAGCAGTAGTAGCAGTAGTTGTAGTAATTTCATTTGTCTAACAAAATTTTGTATGTTAGTTAACAGCATATGGTTTATTTTAATCCTTCAAATATCCTTGGGATATAATTAAGCAATTTAATATAGAGTGAAACTGAAGCTCAGGAAAGCTTAACAACTTCCTCCAATTTTTATAACTTGTTTCAAGCCTAAAGAACTGGCTGTAATAGCTGACATAAACAAATGATTATGGCATGAATAACAGTCTGTAGAACACCTTGCAATAGGTAATATTTTTGTCATGGTAGGATAGACTAGCACCTGATGAGTCACCACATTGTATGCCATACAATAAGTATATCAAGACTAAAAGAAAAAGGACTGAAATAAATAACTCATTAAATTGCATTTTCTTTTCAGGGAAAAGAAAATGCTAGATTAGTATTTTTAAACTCCAAGAAACAGAGCAGGAGTAAACGGAGAAAGAAAATAAGTGGAATCAGTCATATTCATTAATTCAACAATAACTGGTGAGGGTCTACAGGTGTCTAGCATACTAAGTAGTACATACTAGAAATTTAGGCATGAGACCCAGAATCTTCTTCAAAGATGCACAGTGCATGAAACAAATCAATTTTGCCTATTGCAGGAGGTAAATACTTTAAAAACAAATGATACAATTCAGTGTGAAAGTATAAATAACAAAAATAAAAAATATATTAGAAGGGCATATGCTCAATTGATCCAGTAATATCTGAGGTAGGCTAAATAGCGGCACCCAAAGATAACAGGTTTTAATCCCTGGAACCTAATGTGCTGTCTAATGTGGAAAAATCATTTTTGCAGATGTGATTAAGTTAATGACCTTGGGATAGGGATAATATCCTCTAGATATTATAGATTATAGCCTAGATTATAGCCCCTAAATGCAATCACAGGTGTTCTTATAAGAGAGTAGAAGAGATTATACCTAGAAGGGGAAAAGCACTGTGACCACAAAGGCAGAGAGCAGAATAATAAGACTACAAATAGGAGAATGTTGCAAGTCACCAGAAGCTGAAAGAGACAAGGGACCATCCTCCCCTAGAGCTCCTGAGGCAGCATAGTCCTATGTCCACACCTTGATTCTGGCCCAGGGAAATTAATTTTGTACCTCTGGCATCCAGAACTGGGGGAGGGGGGGCTAATTAAATTTCTATTGTTTTAAAATGCCAAGTTTGTGGTAATTTTGTTACAGTAGTCCCAGGAAATTGATACAACATACAGCAAGAACAAGGAAAGTCAGTGTCAAAAATCCACCTAAACAACTTGAAGGGGGAATCATGGTTCCTAGATTGGAATTCTCTAAGTATTATTTTGAGAGGTCAACTAAGTTTTAATCATGGAGTTCTCTAATTTCTTGAGGATTTTCAAATCTGTATAATCCAAACAGAGCAAATATCCACCTATTTTTTGCTCTTGTTTCCATCATGTCTCATGTCATGCATAAGATCTGAAAAACACTTTCATGGGATTTGAAGAAAGAATTCAAGTAAAATGAAGAGGACACTCCAGGTAAGTAAAAGGATATACACAAAAAGTCAAAAGTGTTTAATTATCTCCAAGTTGATTTGGTTGAAGAGATAAAATATTATTTTAATGGCTTGAAGGGTCCATTTGAAATTAGGAAAATAATTAAATGGTGGAAATAGATAAAGCCGAGTTGGGTGATTATGAGGAATTTGGACGACATTTTGTTATGATGGAAGTGGAAGTATGCCAAGGACTTTAAGGATGACTAAGCTTGTACTGCAAGCCTGTGGGCATGCAGTCTATAGTTGGTGTCCCTCTGCAATACATTTTACTATCTCCAAATTTCTGGGGCCTTCTTGGCTAAATGGATATCACTTGTATGATTATTCACCCTGATAGCTGATGCCAACTAACTATAGACTGCCTCTCTTCATGATTCTCTGATCCATGATTCCTAGGATCATCTCCAAATATCCTCATCTCAGGAAAGGCCAGAACGAAAGATTTTTTTTAAATAAATTTTATTTTTCCATCATACTGCCCCAAAATTACTTTGCACATGGTAGGCATTCTAGGTAATATAGACTATAGGGTTTCTGGATAAAATACAGTTGATGCATTTAAGTTAGAATTTCCAATAAACAACAAATAATACTAAAAGATTATACATTGTTTATCTGAAATTAAAATGTAAATGATAATTCTGCATTTTTGTTTGTTAAATTTGGCAAACTCCAGAAGGGGGTAAGTACTCTACAAATTTAAAAAGAACTTCAATGTTAGGGAAAGGAGAACTCTAACCTGAAGACAACTTTTCATGTAGGAGACTCATTACAAACAGAGATGGTTTTAAACTATGCTGATTTTATTTCTTTCATTGAGGTATAATTGATATACAGCATTATATTAGTTTCAGGTGCATATAATGAAGTGATACTCGTATGTATTTGTGAAACGACCACCACAAATAGGTCTAGTTGACACCTGCTACAATACATTTAAACTATACATTTCAATGTGTCTTCATAATGTGAAGATTAGCCTACTTTGATATTTTGTACAACTTAAAATAAGTTTAATAGTTCTCCTACAATAGCTCTTACAGACCAAAACTGTGTTCTCAATTTCTTATCAATCAGTATCTCAACAGTTCACTTCTGATGAGTTAGAAGCATATGTGATGGTCCTGGACTTTTGGAACGTTTTGTATGATTTTATTTCCTCTCTCAGATAAATTCATAAGCATAGAAACAGAATCACCAAGATTTTTTTAATGTAAAGTTTTTTTTCTTTTCCACACCCCATATGGTTCTCCTCTGCTTTTGTCCTTCTCGCCAGCGAGTTTAAAATTACACAGCATTTAATAGAAGCAGCTCTTTTCTCTCTGAAAATTACTTTTATTTATTTGCTCTACCTAAGACATGTTGCTGTGTATTATATTTGCTGTTATCTTCACCTGGATCCATTCCAGAGTGAAAATGATGTTTCCAATGGTTTTGGAAGCAGTATTAGAGCTTGAAGTTAATTTTAAGAACCATTAAACCCATTAAAGTAAAAACAGTTCAAGTATTTACCTTTGTCATTCTCTACTTTCTCCACTCATCAGCTCCTTTTTTCTCTTCATGTAACATAGTGAAAGTACTTAGTAACCTACCCATGGAATTACTGCCAGACACTTCTGTGCTGATTGGTGTCTTCCTTTCCTAAATTTCCATATCACTTAAGAATCATAATGTCATTATGCATTATATACAGCTTCCTTTTTTTGTGGGTGTGGCTTTGTGTGCCTGCATTCGTACTTCCAAAAACAGATTGTATTTTTTTAAAGAGAAAAGTGCATGGTTTTGCTTTATTGCATCTTTTTCTGATCAAAGAATATTTCCTCCTCTGGGTAAAGTATTTATCCCTATCCCAACAATACGAGGTCACACTGTTGTTTTAGGTGACTTGACTAATTCACCAGTACTGCCAAAACTCCTTGTTTGCTTCAGGAAGGCAGGAACTATTTACTGGCTTAGTGTACGAATAAACCAACATGCCTGTGAAATCATGAGTATACCTCAGATTATTATTTGTGAACTTTAAAAGTATTTTCTACTTTTAATGTTTAAAGCTGTTTTTCACAATTGTAGTTCATTTTGTCATTGTAATAATTGCTTATTATGATCTGTCAGCTTCACATAAAAAATAAGGACATGATTTGGCATTTGATTTATCTTCTAATCAAGCAGTTTTCCCATCTTTTGTATCACATCATAGGACATTTGTCCAGTCTTGCTAGTTCTAAGATTCTATTTCTTTATTTCTCCACAGAAATAAATACCTTCAAATGCATAGTTTCACTTCCCACATTTCTTCATTTAAAAGACTGACTGCCTTAGCTCAACCAACATTTATGTCTCATAAGATCTCATAAACCAAAATAGATCCTCATGAATATCCAGATTCCACTTTAGAGAATGATGCTTTCTTCCTATGTAGTATGTAATTCTCCAATGGAGGAGTGATTTGCATGAAAAGAAGATGCTAGCAAATGCTCTACCCTACCCATCAGCATAAACTAATAGCTGAGTGTGTCTGCATGTAGAAAATTATTTAACACATTCTTAACAGAAAGGTCTATAACCATGTCAAGGAAGTTATTACCAATATGCTATAGATGAGTAATTCAATTCACTTAGCAAGGAGACAGCAGTGCTTTGACCTGAAGATAGCTTCTGGGTCTTGATGACAAATTTTATGCTTTAGTATATACACAGATGCTCTTTGGCAGACCTAACTTTTGTGTGCAAGGCCAATGTTATTTTTAGGCAGAGTTAGCAAATATTCAATAAGATATAATTTGAAGATCGTCTGAAGATATCTTGCTCTGTGAAAATTTCATTTTTTATTGTTAGAATTAGTAGGAAGATAATTAACTTTTTGAAGATACTGGGATAAAGATTAATACACTGAATACTTCTAAAAATGCATGAAGTAGGTAATATTATCTTCATTTACAGAAAATTTAAATTCAAAATGATTAAATGTTAACAAATCACACATCTAAGGAAAATAAGACTGTGAAATTCAATAATTTATCCAAGTAAGGCCAGAGACAACACTCAAATCTAGGGTCTTCAGACAATAGAAGCTGATGCCAATCACTAACTTGGTTTGTCTTCCTCTTTTTTTGATTCATTCTTTCTAAAATATTTATGATATTTAAATATAATGAAAATTAGCCTAATTAGCACCTGCCTATGCCTTTAGATTCATCTGTTAGCTGTGCTTTGAGATTTTTTCATTTTATTGATTCTTAAATATTTACAATCTCAGCTATAATTTTCCATAAGTTTCAGGTATTTGGATCATTATTATATCTGGTGCTATCTAAACAGTTATAATTAATGTCTATTATATGGACTTTATATTGAACACTTAATATCTAAAAATCATGGTCTTCTTGATTTATTAGAGTTTCCTCAAAATTTTGTGGATTCTGAAAACAGGAGGACTTTCTTCTGTGTAAGGCAATCCTAAGTAATTTCTCTCTATATTTTTTTTCATTTTTCTTGATACAGCTTATTCTTTTAAACCAATTTATTTTTATCATTTTTATATCTATGAATTAATGCATTTCTAACAGTTAAAATTCCTTTATTTAAGCTGCTCAAAATTATTATATTTGTTTTGATCTTTCTGCACCAAACAATATGTTCATACAGTTAAATATATACACATGTAGCTTTTTTTAGCAAAGTGAAACATACACTTTGCTCTAGAATATTCTCTTATTTTTCATTTAACAGTATACCAATGCTGCTCATTTATACCAGTACATATAGTCCACCTTGTAATTTTAGTTTCTGTAAAATACATGGGAATACTTCATTTCCTTAAAATGTAATGTGTATTTTAATGTTATAAGTTTTTTGTGCATAAATCTTTATATTATGATGCTTTTATTTCTATCTTCTATATGTCCCAAAAGTGGAATTGATGATGAAAAAAACACATACAATGTTCTGTGTTTAAATCATACCAACAGCTTATTATCCTCCTTCCCTAAAATAGCATTCTGCAGTTCTCAATCCAGAGCAGTATGGTGCCCATTACCACAGCTTCCAAAGTGTTGGATGTTTTCAGGCATTTAATTTTCCCTCATACAACAGGAAACTGCTATTTTAGTTTGCATCCCTAATTACTAGGTTGGTTGAATACATATTCATATTTTAGTGACACACATTCTTTAACACTCTCTCCTTTGGGTTAATCATTTTTTAATGATTATTATTTATTAGACATATATGTTTAATACATTATATATATTTTTTCTAATTCATTATATCCATTAGATATGTTTAATATATATATTTCTTATAATCTATTATGTACACATATATTTCACTTTTATTTATTTTCTTAAAATATTTTATTTATTTATTTGAGAGAGATTGAGAGAGACAGCATGCACATGAGACAGCACACACAGTGGAGAGGGAGAAGCAGACTCCCTACTGAGCAGGGAGCCCAATGTGGGGCTTTATCTGAGCAGAAGGCAGCCCCTTAACCTACTAAGCCACCCAGGTGTCACAGTCTACATATATTTTAAATTTTTATTAGCTAAATCAGGCAATATTTTTTCAAGCGCTTTGTGTTTTCTATATTTTCTTATAATAAAATATTTAACTATTTTATATATACTCATAACTTGTTTGGTTTTGTCTCTGTCATGTTGTTTAATTATTATTTGTTTGTTTGCATTTTCACCCTTGGGCCACATCCTCAATAAAGTCTTTAGTTACAATTCCCTGCAGAACTGAATCAAGTTAGTCTTTCTTTTCAATTCCACTAGTGGTCATAATACCATTCTTTTGTAAATATTATTTTGCCATGATAATCAAATCATACATGTTTTAAGAAAACAATAAATGAAATCTACACTTTGGAAATTAAATTGTTTAAATACTCTTCCTACACCTTCTGTTGTTGAAAATGTGGATCTGGGGACAATGCATATTATATATCTTTTATATTGAAAAAATATGAATCAGTTTAAACCCATAGTCATATCAAGTGTGATCTATTTATACTATATACTATGTTTGAATATATTTGCTGACTGTAATCTGAGAAATTGATAATTTTTTAAAAAAGAAGGCATTAAATAGCATAATCAGAAATAGCTAAAAATATAATAATATATATTCTTGAATATAATATAACCACAAATAGATGGCCCCACATTTTCCTCAGGGAAAGATCCTGGTGATATTTTTCACCGTTTTTGAATACATAAGGATGAAGCCATGTTTAAAATATTGTTAAATGTCTACTTGAACTGTTAATTTAATAGTTTAGATAATCTGATGGAAAAATACCTCATCTTAAATTTGCTTATACATGATATTTACTAATCTCAATTCTTTTAACTAGTTATTTGAGTAACAATTTACTTATGCCTCTTCCTTTTGACTATTTTTCTCATTTATTTCTTAATTGTTTACCAATGGTAATTTATACCAGGGCATTATTATACTATCTAAGTCCTTGATTATATGAGACTTTCTATTAACTTTAAAGGTATAAACTTGCTTGATCTTGAAACTCATGGTTAATAATCTGTCTTCCTTCCTTCAGAGCTCTGCAGATCTATAGTTCTATTTCTTCTAGCTCTTCTAAGACAATGCAACTTTGTTCTTTTGTTTGTAAACTAAATTTTTATTTCCTGTATTATTGGAGATTTCTTGCTTTGTTGTTGTAGCTTGAAAATTCCAAAGGAATGTAAGAGCAAATTCTCTTGATTATGTTTAAACGACTTTCTTAATGTCTTCTAATTTTTCAATCTGAGTTCTTTCTTTTTAAATTAGGAACTGTATCTTGAACCTTATTTCTGTGGTGTTAGTTTCGTGTCTCTGGAGGTCTAGCCTTGGTCTCCTAGAATTCTATGCCTTTATTCATATCCTCAGTTTCCCGGGGGAAGGGAAGATCAAAATGAGCAAACCAACAACCCAGCAGTAAATCACCAAATGTGAGATGCAGTGTTTTATTTTTGCCTGGGAGAAGCTGAGAAAGCAAGAGTCATAGCTATGATAGCTAAAACAGGAAACTCTCCATCCTACACACAATCTTTATGCTTCTGAACTTAGAACTATGGTATGCTTCCTCATTGTCTTCATTGTCAATTCTAGAATATTCTTCTCCTCTCTTTCCTGGCAATTCCCAGTTTCTCTCATTATATTCAGCCTATGCTACCAACTATTACATTCACCACCTATCTCCTAGAATGATTCACTTTGATTTCTCAAAGAAATCCTAGATTTATATCCTTCTCCTTAACACTGTTCTTCAATTAATTCTTACTGATTTCAATATCCTTATAAATAATCTTTCTAAAACTTGGCTTCTCACTTAAACACTTTTACACAAATGATTTCAACTTCTATTCTACCCTAGCCATTCATTTATTTATATGAATACACTCTAAGACATGTCCATGCAGTATTCATTATTTTAGTGGTAAATATCCATCTTTCCTCCTTTACCATGTATTTTCCAACTCATTCTACTAATCTTTTGATTCCAACAATCCTCTGACTCTGCTGAAACCTCCACACCATTAGTGCATGAATACTTCCCTGTTCTCTCCAAATGCTCCAACTTCTCACCTAATCTAGACTAAAATCCACTGTATCACTTTACTAGTAATTTTGAATATAATCACATGTGCCTTACCATGTTCTTGCTCTATCATACTTGCTTGACAAAACACCAACCCTGGTTAAATACTGGTGCAATTCAACTTACCAGTAGAAAAGCATACATATATACATACATACTGATCTTATTTAAAATACCTGAGCATTTTCCTTGGTGTGCCTTTGACTTCCCAGGAACCATATTGTGTACTTCCCTGGTCCATTCAGTCTTCTACTTTTTCGAAGACTATATCAATCCTCCTTTCTCTCCAAATTTTCAATACCATTTTACTCTCACTTTCAACTTGTGCTATTATTTTACAGAAAGAAATAAAGGAATAGAAATTCCACAAGCTTCTCTCACCTCTTTCGTCTACCTTCACAGCATGTGAAACAGATTCCCTGCTTGTATACACTCCTCTGCTCCTAGAGATAAATGGTCTGTGCGCCTATCTCTGGGCCAAGCTATCACATTTGCCCTGGCTTATCCTTCTCATTCAAAGACATTGATTTAAAATTTTTCCTTCTTCTCTTCAGCATCATCAATTTTTTCTCTCTCCGTAAAGCATTCCCCAACTGGACATTAATCAAACATGTTGTATTGGTATCACTCCCAATCTAAAAGCAAAAATAGTACATCTCTTGACCATACATTCACTCTAGTTACAACTTATTTCCCACTCCCACTTACAGTAAAACTTCTCAAAAGAAGTTTGTCTATCCAATGCGGCAAGCAGATTGACGCCTTTGAAATGCAAGTAATACCATGTTTCTCTTGCAATGATTTCTCAGCTCAGATTAAAAACTAAAATCCTTACTAAAAGGCCCCACAACCCTTGTCTCCAATTGCCACCCTGACCTCACCTATCTACCTACCTACCAGTCTCTCTCTATGCAGTCCATGACAGCCACACTGCCTCATGCTGCTCCTCACGTGTCAGGCCCTCCATTCCCAGTTTCTTGTATATATGGCCCAGCCATCTGCATGGCTTACCACTCATCTTCCTTAAGTATTTTTCAAGTGTCATCTCAGGAAAGCTTTTCCCACCCAGCCTACTTAAAATTGCAACTCCCATAAGACTCTCTGTACCCTTTTCCACATTTACTTTTCTCAGTAAGACTTAGCACATTTCAATATATTATAGAATTTATAGTTAGCTAGTTTCATGTATTCTCCAAAAGAGTGCAAACTTAAGAGACAAGGGTTTTTTTTTTCTTTTTCTTTTTTCTTTTTCTTTTTTTTTTTTTTTTTGTTCACATTGTAATTCCAACACCTAGGCATAATCTGGTACATGTTATGTGCTCAGTGAACATGTACTAAATGAATAAATAAGTGAATGGATAGAAATAATCTGTCATGCATGGGTGCTTAGTTTCTCAATCCATTGTGCTGCCTATATCTTCTTAAAAAGTGGTTTCCAGAACAATGCACACACCCTGGGGCTTCCTTGCATTGCAGGTAAAGTTCATTTGCCACAGCATGAGGTTAGAAAAATCCAAGTAGCAAGACAGAAGCTCAAACTTCAGCACTATCAGTGCCTGCAAGAAACGCAGCCTTAGACAAAGCTTTAGGGGAGGAAATGCTCAGCTTCTCCTGTGCTGGGGCCCTAAAATCTCTCATTGGTGCTTCAATGGGTGGACTCTAGCTAGAAAACCTTAAGACTGAGACTGTGACTGAGAGCCTAAGAAACACAGCTTGCAGAAATTAATAGAGTCTTTGATGTAGATCTTGCATTAGAAAGTGGAATAAGGGAATTGTGAAAAAATAGTTTTGAGGACAAAGACCGGAATACCATTGCTCAGAGAGTTTAAGAGAAAGTGGCAGAGGTAAGCTAGACACTTACTCTCAAGTTACTACCTTTCCAGGAAATTCATAATGAACTTTAAGTTCTCACCCATGAACAAAATATAATTAATAGGAAGTGTAAGAATAGAGGACCGATGCATATTTTAAAGTAAAAGTCCCTTGTAATTAGAACCATATGTGCAGTATGAACCCTGTAGGACATTCCTGGTAAAAGATGTGTTACCCAACACTAATTGAGAGTGACTCAAGAGAATCCATTTGGACCTTGAGGTTTTTCTTCTTTGAGGGAACATCAGTATTTCAAAGTCAACTAAACCCTTGGAGATTATTTCATCTCACATACAGACAACCTTGAGTAATCTCTAAATTGTAGTCAAACTTCCCCGTCCTCCGGGGTTCTTCCAAGTTAGAAATGATTATTTAAGCTGAATCAAAATGGATTATAAGGATTAGTATTCAAAAACAAAAATAAAAGAGCCACTCTTAAGATTCATCCAGTTTTTGTCTGGGATTACCAAGAGCTGTCAATAGGGAAATTGCCACACTGACAATTGTGGTCATTTTAAAGCCTATTTATTTTTTCATCTCCTATAGATCACTTTGGTCTTCTTTCTGCTATGAATGTTAGATGACTAAATAAATAGATATTTTTAAAAAGACACTGGGGCGCCTGGGTGGCTCAGTCAGTTGGGTATTTGACTCTTGATTTCAGCTCAGGTCATGATCTCAGGGTCCTGGGCTGGGGCCCTGAGTTGGGCTCCCTGCTCAGCAAGGCATCTGCTTGAGATTCTCTCTCCCTCTGCCCCTCCTCTCACTCTCCCATTCCCTCTCAAATAAATAATAAGTCTTTTTTTAAAAGACACCTTTTTTGATACTCATTTTTTTTTATCAGCAAAGATTTCTACTTATAGAAGAAAAAAAGAAGTATGCTGGAGTATTTTTGCCTGTGCTATATGTTGCAGAATATAAAAGTGGTAAAAATCCATTAGAGGATGAGAAGCTGGGGTGGAAAGCTGATCAACTGGAGCGCTTTGGTCAACTGAACTGATCTGTGAGGCTGCAGAATGAAGTCTGTGTACCATGATAAGCGAGAGGTCTAATCCCACTTCCTCACTTTAATGTGTGCACTTAACTATTTAATGTACTCCTGAGTACATGCTATGTGAGAAAAATAGAATCTATATCAAATATACAGGTTGCTTTGTTTTCCATTACATGTTGTTTGAGATTAATTTACACACAACTCTTTGCTAGACAAGAATGAATCTGAAATGGAATGCCTCACAGTGTGAGATCTTAAATTTGAAACAGTGCTCTGTTCAGTTTTATTGACAGTGGTTTAAAATGAATGATTTATTCTCTCTAAGGTGGCAAATGTATCAGAGATACACAGTAAAATGTATATGGACATGAGTTGTGATTAAAATGCTATTTATTCTGGTGAAAAACTGGAAACAACTTAAAAGTCTAACAAAGGAGACGGTGAGATGGTTGAATAAACTGCACTTTATACATAAAAGAATACTATGTTCTTTCATGTAATATCCCTTCTCCCGGACCCCTATTTTTATAATGGGGAATGTCTATTAGAGTAACTTTATATGTCCTCTTTCCCCAGACCTTGCACTCATCTCCTTGAATGGTCAGATTTGTAAAGGATGTGTTAATCCAACCTTTCCTTCCTTTCTTTGCAGAGCAAGCCTCTCTTCTGGATGTTTATATTCACTGTGCCTTCAAGTCATCAACTCATAGTAGCCTGCTTTACTTCTGTGGAATCCAGTAATTGGGTTCTACTTTTGATTCAGGATAGGGTATTGATAAATTTATTTGGTCACCAATCTAGACCAGTTTCTCCTATTATCAGATAGATGATAGATAGATAGATAGATAGATAGATAGATAGATAGATAGATAGATGATAGATGACAGAACACATATGTATGTAGATGATGATCAAATTTATATATCAATATAATAATACAATATATGTGTATATATATATATATATTTGATCATCATCAGCTTGACTTCTCCATTTGTTTATCTTTAGATTGGTTCTTTCTTTAGAAAGAAAAAAGTCTTTAAAAAAAAAAAACCTCTTTAATCTTAAAGTCTTTGTGCATCAACTAGCAATACTGACTGAGGAGACAAACCCTGTAATTTAGATACCAAAATATATATGAAGATTAAGATTTCTGTTATACTCAAAGCTTTGGATTGTATATTTTTGTTTGGTTTGGTTTTAGTTTAACAAAACATAGGTATAAAAATTGACACAAAACATATGTATAGCCTAATGAATTATTCTAAAGCACACTCCAGGTCTAGCTTTGGCAAAGTCAATAGAATTTTGTTAGCCGCCTAGAAGTCCTCACTGAGCCCCATCTTAATCACAGACTCCTGTCATATACCAAAAGTAACAATTATCAGATTTATGGTAATTATTTTCACATATTTCTTTACAGTTGATATCACTCAAGTATGCAGCACTAAATATTAATAATATAGTTTTGCCTCCTGTTTAAGCTTAATAGGTCTTTTAACTCTACTAGCCTCAGATTCTCCTTTGTTATTTTCTTTTTCACACAATGTATCTGTTTATGACCTGAGAATTTTGACCTATAGAATTGCATATCATCTGGATTTTGCTGATTACATATTTGTCACGTGGTTCAGCATGCCCCTCTGTTCTCTCAATTCATTTCATATTGGCAGTTAGATGCATATACTCAAGCAGACACAGCAGGTAGTGTTGTGTCCATTAGGAGATGCAATAGTTATCTTTTTTTCTCTCCTTTTAGATATAAGCAGATCAATGAGGGTACTCAGTGCCTAGATCTATTAATTCACTTGTGTTGGAAAATGGTGAAATATTGTCATTTTGTTAATTAGCCAGAATAATTTTATAAGGAGATGCTTCTCTGAATCTGCACTTTGGTTATCTAGTGGTAAAGTTCATATGAGATACATGAAATACTTTATCCTTTTATTTATCCAGATAATTAAGTTAAACATCACTCTTGTGTCATAAACTTGTGGATTTAAACATACTGAGTGAGTTTAACTTTATTGCAATTTTTATTCTTATTGAAACCTGAAAAAAAAAAGAAAAAGAAAAAAAAAGAAACCTGAAACATCCCTCCCATTTCTGGCTAGTAATAATATCTTCATGTTAGTGTCAGAGGCCTTTTGGTATGATTTTAATGGTCTTTTTTTTAAAAGATTTATTTATTTATTTATGATAGACATAGAGAGAGAGAGAGAGAGAGGCAGAGACCCAGGCAGAGGGAGAAGCAGGCTCCATGCAGGGAGCCCGACGCAGGACTCGATCCCGGGACTCCGGGATCACACTCTGGGAGGAAGGCAGGGGCCAAACTGCTGAGCCACCCAGGGATCCCCGATTTTAATGGTCTTTGATAGCTTCCTGGCTACCTGATATCGCAAGATTAACATTGCTTTTTACAGATATTCCACCCCAGAACTGTATCAGCCATTTCTTCAAGAAGCTCTGGTTTCTTTTACTAAAAAAATTCACTTAAAGTCAACATCTAAGCAGTTGGGATGCACATTATTACTGGTTTGATCATTGTTTCCAAGCTTCTGCAGTGGGCAGAGAGCTAGGAAATATATGAGCTCAAACTAATGATTCCAATTCAAATTTAACATGGACTTTTACTTAATTTCGTAAATGTTAAATTTCTTTTTTCCTTTCTTCCACAACAAAAATGCTAGTTATCCAGAACACAAGGATGATAGAACAAGAACATTCTGTAATTCCTAATTTGCTTTTCCCCAAATTGCTCGTATACTAATTTCAGAATAATGGAACCAATAGTATCACTACCAATTATTATTACTGCAACCAGTCATGAATCATTTTAATATTCTCCAGTTTTTACGTTCATTCTTTATCTTAGTGTAGGATTATATACACTAATTACTAATTACTACTAATATAGTAATTGCATATTATAGTCTCTCTATTTTAACCTTTATCCTTGTCTTGCTTAATTTTGATTCCACTCCCCACAGTATCTCCTCAATGTGGAGAGTCAGTCTGGCCAGTCAGTTCTGAGAGTGTAGAGTCTTTACACTAGTTAAGCACTTCTGCAGAACCCTTTCATTCATCAGCTCCCCCATTAGGCCAATTTCCTCTGAGTTTCAGCAGCCATTCTCGAAACTGACTGCACTTCTCCATTGTAACTTTAAGGCTTATTTGGGGTTCTCCTATTGTCAGCTCTGTTATAAATGCCTTACTACTTTTGTCTGCTTTGTCCCATATAGATGCCAGTAACACACAGGTCTCATGATTACTGGTCATTCACTGGCTTGAATATTTATGTTCATGATTACTCATCTTTTTGTTTTTAGGTTTACCGTCGAATTGCTTTCATTGATTTTGAATGGGAATTCAAGGAGATCCATAAATTATGTTGCTACCATTTTCACCACCTTTCCAGAATCTTTAGGTATTAATAACTAGAATCCTGACTTATGCTGAGTTTTGAATCTAATGGTTTATAGCAGTTTATTGAGACTGTATATAGTTGTGCAGTTGACTTTTTTACTAGTATTAACTAAATGCACGTCATAATTCTTAATAAGCAACAATGTTGTGGGGCTCTATTGCTGAACTTGACCTAGCCTACAAAACACAACATTTACTTAATCAAGCATGGCTGAGGCAAAACTTTGATTATAAGGAAATAATGTTTCAACACCATGATCTGTGTACTTTTAGAATTTGTGCAAGTGGAAGCAAGAGGCAGACAAGTCTTATTATTGAGCAAATAAGAAAGAACAATAGACTGCTGATATGAAGAGAATATCTCATCTTTTTAGTTTGATCTAGAAAAAACATTTAAATAAAATGATTGTAACCCAAATGCTAAAATGTCCTATTAAAAGAGATCAAGGAAGAAACAAGTGTCCTTAAAAAGCATGCCTTAGATTTTACTATTAAAGAAGCAGTAAGTATGCCTGGGTGGGTCAGTAATTGAGTGTGTGCCTTTGGCTCAGGTCTTGATCCTGGCTGGGGTCATGGGATTGAGTCCTGCATCAGGCTCCTCATAGGGGGCCTGCTTCTCCCTCTGCCCATGTCTCTGCCTTTCTTTTTTCTCTCATTAATAAATAAATAAAAAGTAAAAAAAAAAAAAAAAAAGAAAGAAAAAAAGGCAGACAGGCTAAGTTGGTGGAGAAAGAAGGTTTGTTAAGACAAAATTGAAATCTTAAAGTCAGATCTCTATGAAAAAACAAAAGCAATACACCATATTTGCCTTTATTTCTATTATTTTTAAAAGATTGTAATTAATTAATTAATTTAGAGGAAGCACACGTGAGCAGGGGGAGGGGAAGAGGGAGAAGGAGAGAGAATCCCAAGCAGACTCCCGCTGAGTGTGGAGTCCCACTCTGGGCTCTATCCCAGGACCTGAGATTATGACCTGAGCCTAAATCAAGAGTATGTCACTTAACCAACTGAACCACTCAGGCACCCTTCACCATATTTGCTTGTAAACAGGACATTATAAAAGGGAGACATATTTTAGACACTACTTGATTGAAAGAGTACTAGGTTCCAAAAACATGGGAATTATAGAGGCAAGATCAGAGAACAGATGGAAATGACTTCTTAGAGCATTTTAGATTCTAAGAAATCATTGAACTGTCCAGTAAAATCTTCAAAATTTTCAAAGTATTTTCTAAAGCATATTGATTTCTCTTTTGACCAATTGATCAATGAGTAAATTAGAAGTAGTGGCTTAATTTTTGAATATATGACATTTTCTGCTTATTGTGTGTTGATTTCTAGTTTGATAGCATTTCGGGCAAAATGTTTAAAATGATTTAAGTTCCTTGATTGAGATTTGACTTATGATGAATTTATGATCCATTTTTGTAACTGCTTTATGTCTTCTTAGCAGTAAGGTACAATCTGTGGTTTATCAGTTTCAGTTTATTAATCATGTTGTTCAAATCTTATATATTCTTACAAACTATGTGCCCAGTGTTCTATCAATTGTTGAGTGAGGAATATTAAATTTACTACTTTGTGGATTTCCTTATTTCTTCCTGTTAATTTTAGTTCTGTCAAATTTTATGTTGTTGTTAGGTGTATATTAATTTTAAATTGTTACATCTTCCTGGTGATTTAAATATTTTAGTATCAAGAAGTTGTTCTATATCTCTGATGATTCATTTAACATTAAAGTCTATTTTGTCAACTTTGACTATTATTTGGTTATCATTGGTAGATATTTACTATCTTTCTACATTAAAAATTTTGTGCTTACACTTAATTTTTTTTTTTTAAAGAAAACATAGTTTTTTCTTTGCCTACTCAACCACTTTAGGCTTTAACAAGGCATGTTAAATTCATATATATTTAACATGATCACTGAAGTATTTGAAAGTATTACATACTGTTTTTTGCCTTCTATTTATGCGGCCTGTTTTGTTTTCTCCTTTCTTGGCTTGACTTGGATTGACAAATTATAACTCTATCTCCGCATTAGTTTGAAACTTTTATACTCTTTTGTCTCCTTTGTCTTTTTGTTTTAAATTACTGGAGTTTCACTCTTACGTATATGATCATTTTCTTATGTCCTGCATGAGGTATTCCTGGATTGTCTGAAACTGTCAGCCATTATCTCTTCATATAATGCTTTTTCCTCATTTTTTCTCTCTGCTGGGAAGATTATTTAAACAAATACTAAAACATCTTTCTGTCTCCTCAGGTTCTTTAATCTCTCTTATTATGCAATTTCTCTCATTTTGTTTCTCAGTATGCACTCCAGATAGCATTTTGTGTTTATGTCCCAGTCTGAAGTTATATTTTCTTACTTAAAAATTTTATTCAAAATCATAACAATAGTAACATATGCATGAAGTGTGCAGCTCAATAAATCTTTATAAGCTGAACACAAACATATAATAAATATTCATCTCAAGAAAAATAATAGCAGAAGCCCAGAAACTTGCACATACTCTCATCCAGTCATGATGTCCTATGTCAAGATGTCAAGATGTGCACTATCTTGGCTGACACTAGCATATATTATGTTTTTCCTTAATATAAATATAATGATACAACAAATTATAAAAATTATATAAATATAATTATATAACAAATTATATAACATGATTTCTAATATATCTGGCTTTTCTTATTCAGCATTAGCTATGTGAGATTCATCTATATTGCCAGGTGTTATTGTAGATTTCTCTCACTTCTGTATAATATTCCATAATAAGAATACTGTTTACCTGTGCTACTATTGGTGGTCGTTTTAGTACATTCAAGTGTTTTCTTATGAGTAATAATGCTATGAAAATTTTGGTAGAATCTTGTGATTTATACACACACATTTCTGTTTGGTACATACTTAATATCAGAATTGCTGGATCATAGATTATATATATGATATCTATTAGTATTTCTTGGCCAGAAGTCTTACTAAAAAGTTTTACTAATGTATATTCTTATCATCATCATGTGATGGCTTTGATTCCTTCATATTCTGGATAAAATTGTTATGTCATTGTTTTCCAATGTACACCATGTGGAAGGATATGTGATAGTATGCCATTGTAATTTTGATACCTATTCTCTTTCTTTCTCTCTAAATGGTTTATTTTCTTGGGGGCCCCAGAGGCTCAGTGGTTGAGCATCTGCCTTTGGCTCAGGTCGTGATTCTGCAGTCCTGGGATCAAGGCCTGCATTGGGATCCCTGCATGAAGCCTGCTTTTCCATCTGCCTATGTCTCTGCCTTTCTCTCTGTGCCTCTCATGAATAAATAAATAAAATATTAAAAAAATAAAAACAAAAAATAATTATTTATTTTCTTTATCATTTTCATTTAAACCTTCAATCTATTAGGAATTGATTTTGTGTACAGTATGAGGTATAGAATTTAGTTCACACACACACACAAATGTGAACTAAATATTTGTATTATTGAATACATATGAATTGAATATATATTATTCATCATATATATGAATTTAACATATACTTAATTTTTAAATATATATTTATATTTTTTATATATGTTTTATTTTTATTTTATATAATTTTTATATATTATAATTTTATATTTATATATGTGATTCATCATAATATAACATATACTAAGGAAGTATCTGAATGTTACATAAGGATTTTCATTTAAAAAATCCATTTTTGGGGATCCCTGGGTGGCGCAGTGGTTTGGCGCCTGCCTTTGGCCCAGGGCGCGATCCTGGAGACCCGGGATCAAATCCCACGTCGGGCTCCCGGTGCATGGAGCCTGCTTCTCCCTCTGCCTGTGTCTCTGCCTCTCTCTCTCTCTCTCTCTCTGTGACTATCATAAATAAAAAAAAAAAAATCCATTTTTGATACAAGTTATGTAACTACAAACATACTTGGAGACCTCTATAATTAATCTGGGCCAAATGACGTCCTTGTGTGGCAAAAAAGTACCAGGAGAGCTATATTGGCTGTCTGGGGAGCATCCCTTGCTCGTCCCGTGGCTCACAGCTATTTGTATTTTTGAAATTGTTAGGAAATCTTCATTCCTATATAAATTTGACTCTACAGTCCAATTCTTTGTTTTATCTCAGGATTCTAGTACCATCAAAATACTAACAGTATTTGTTGTTTGTACTAGAGTGAAATAAGCCAGGAATACATTCTGCAAACTAGAAGCATATTAATTATTAAGTATATTAATTATTAAGTATATTAATAATATACTGGAAGTATATTAAATAAAGTCTAACTTTCTGTTCAGATGATATATCTTAAAACAAAAGGGGTTTACCTTTGCTCTGCTAGATATATTTACATGAGGGACTGATTACATCAATTCATGCCATTGGTAATTGATCCATTTTGAATTAATATTTCAATATCTGGTAGCATAAACTGGCTAATGCTCTTTGCTCCACCCAGGCTATTATCAAATATGTCCATTGAGCTTTTTAAATTTCATTCACTATATTTATAATTTCCAAATTTTTATTTTAGTTTCCTTTGGACCTTTTCATGATTTTCTTGGTTTTTATAAATTTAATTAAAGGTGTGTATGTATGTGTGTTTCTTATAACAAGGTAAGCATGGATGTTTTTAAATGTGGCTAATATTTACAAAATATGAACTTGCAGCAATTCTGTTTCTGCTCTCTAGATTTACCTTCTTGATTTATTTTATTATTTGTCTGTTTATCTTTGACTAAAAATTAAATATGGTGATTTCCCAAGGCCTAAGATAAAAGTTACTTTTTTCTGAGAGTATTCTTATCTCTGCCAGATATGTAAAGATAAAACTGGTTTAGTATCAGTTACACTGCTTGAGGTTCTCTAGTCATGGCTATAATTTTGGAGGGACAGATTTTTCTTTTTAATACTTTATTTACTCATTCATGAGAGACACAGAGAGACAGAGAGAGAGGCAGAGGGAGAAGCAGGCCCCATGCAGGGAGCCTGACATGGGACTCGATCCTGGGTCTCCAGGATCACACCCTGGACTGAAGACAGCGCTAAACCACTGAGCCACCCAGGCTGCCTAGAGGGACAGATTTCTTTAAACTTCTATTTTTCTTTTTGTTTAGTACCAGGGAAAAGTTCTCTGTAGTCTCATTTGCATTCATTGTTCTAGCAATTCTCTACTATTATTTCAGCTCTTTGATACTTTTGAAATTATTTTTAAATATTTTGTCAGCATTTTTTATCTACTTCTAACAAGAGGTTTGGAGTAACATACCTAGTTGCTGTAATGGAATTGGAAGCATACAGAAGATTTTAAGGCAACATATATTATCTAGATATGGAAGTATATTCCTCTCAAAAAAATTAAAAGAAAAAGTTGTGAAAATTACATACACAAATTTTAATTAAATTTCTTCTTTTTAATACCAACCCCCAATTTCAGGTCATCACAAACAGAATTTTAATGTTAAACTCAGAAACTTTATTTTCCTACCTTTGTGTCCCTGCTTTGATTTATCATAGCAATTTCAGTACCTATTATTAATTTACATATTTTATTTATTGCTTCTTCTTCCATGCAACAAGACTTATTTCTCTTATTTTTTATGTTCTTCCCATACTTGGAATAACACTGAAATACAGTAAAGACTCAAGTAATACATAGTGAATACAGGAAAAAATATTTGTAAGTATTTTGGCAAAATCATCAGTCAGGTATGAAACCATATCCCCACATAGAAAGCGAGACTATATTAGTCCATTAGAGATGACACAAAATATATAAATAATAATTTTCTTGGGAAGCTAATTTTCAAATGGGAGGTCTGAATGAGCATTAAAATATTAGTTAGAAAAACATCTTTGAAAATTTAATTATAGCTCATATTAAAAATAACAGCTGTATCATTTAAAAAAGTATTAGTATTCTTGGAGTGCATATGTGTGCTTGAGGACTTATAGAGAAATTTCACCATTACTGTAAAAAGACAAACCCACCCTCAAATAAATGAACAATCTCATGATGGTTTGGTTAATAAAAAATTATAAGAATTTAAACTATTAGGGTGCCTGGGTGGCTCAGTCCATTAAGCATCTGCCTTTAGCTTAGTTCATGATCCAGGATCCTGAGATTGAGCCCTAGCTCAGGCTCCCTGCTCAGTGGAAAGCCTGCTTCTCTCTCTCTGCCTGCTGCTCCACCTGTTTATGCTTCCTCTCTCTGATAAATAAATAAATAAATAAATAAATAAATATCATTAACCAAAAAAAAATAATTTATCTCTGTACTACAAATTATTATTAATATTAATATATTGGGACACCTACCTATAAGTGAGTAGAGCATATGATTCTTGATCTCTGGGTTTTAGTTCAAGCTCCATGTTGGGCATAGAGCTTACTTAAAAAAATTAAAATAAAATAAAATTCCAAGATTTTGTTTAAAAATAATTCATTTCTCTTATAGAAAAAAATGAATACATGTTTATTCTTTTTGGTTTCATCTAAAGATCCATTAAATCAAATAATAAGAATTTATTAAGCAATTAAAATACACTAAGTACTATATTAGGATCTAGGGATAGAATGATGACTATTCACGAGATGATTACATGGGAAAGTTAAATAATAAATAAAATAAAAACAACATAACCCACTCTTCTCAATAAGTTAATCATGTATGGAGATCCTGGTATAAAGCTCTTCACACTTAATTTTTCAGATATAATATAAGGACATATGAAGGAAAATAAAAATAAATTTAGAGAAGACTTTCTAAGTCAACTCCTTTACCTGTCAATATGCAAAAAAATTCCTCCAAGGTCTTTTGCCAACAGCTTTATTCCACAGGGAATATACCAGAGCTTAATTTACAACCAAGTTCTTGGCAAATCATTCAAGAGCTTACTATATTTTTATAGTCAAAGTCTCCGTAATCAGAATCAAACTCTAGTATGTATATATAACATCAGGGAAAAATGAAATTTTATTCCTTTTACTTTGTCATCTTCATTACTATACCTAAAGTTGATTGTTTCACTACTTTGCTTTTTCATCAACTTTCTTCACAGCTTTTTTATTTGTAGAGTTTGGTAACTAACATTAGGTTTGTCTTTTAATGTACATGTCTTTGGGAGGCATATGAGGATTCTTATTGGAAAAATGACTTGGCAATTAATGATCAATTTTTATTCACATTTTACTGATATTGAAAACCGAACTTACTTTAAACTTATGCTTTGTTTACATAATTTTATGAAATTCATTTATTTTTTAATTTTATGAAATTTAGACCAAAAAAGTAATTCATGTTCATAGTATGTATATACAAATATTGATTACTGTAACATACACTTTTCTCATATACTAAAAAAATAATTCTTAAAACTTAAAGATATGTATCAATAGAAATAGACCTAACTATAGTGAATTTTCTCCTGAAAATAGCTTCTAATTTTTAAGAAGCTTAATGATATCTGTGTGCATACTTACAGCAAGCATTTCATACTTTCATATGTAACTATTGCTGTGTTAGTATTTTCTTTTTAAGATTTTATTTGTTTATTCATGAGAGACACAGAGAGAGAGAAAGAGGCAGAGACCCAGGCAGAGGAAGAAGCAGGCTTCATGCAGGGAGCCTGACGTGGGACTCGATTCCAGGTTTCCAGGATCACGTCCTGGGCTGAAGGTGGCGCTAAACCGCTGAGCCACCCGGGGATCCCAGAGTGTGTTAGTATTTTCTATGGAAGAAAAAAAAAACTTTCTGAGCCATTTGTCAGTAGAATTTCAATACACAAATTACAGTGTTTGACATTGATTTGTAGATGACTGTGCAGAGAAAATCACTGTCAAATGTGATGGACTTTGTTGCCAGCCATAAGTAGTAAAGCCCCTTCTCATCATGGGTTCAAAACACAATACCCTCCAATGACAACAGAGGTCCCTTTGTGGGGATTTGTGATGTATGTTTCATGAGATGACCCACAGTCCTCTCTTTGCAGCATGCTGATTTTTGACTGGTGTAGTAGGAGTCTGATTTGTAGAGCTATTACTACAATTCCTTTCAGGGACACCGCATTGCCATTTCTCAAAGTTAAGTGAGTGCCTGAGGTTTCTATTTTAATAATGTGGATATGAGAAAAAGAAAGAAATTTGTCTATGAAAACATTTAATGCAAGTTTAAAAAACATACTCCATTTTCTTCTTGTGAAATTCTATTTTTCAATCACAAAAACAATTAATGCATACAATAATCCCAGAACTCTAATTCTAAAAAATAACAGATACTCATATTTCTAGAACTTGGATTGTAAATAACCAGTCCACAGTAGTTTCTTCTTAACTAAGCTCAAATCAATCATAGCCTAACAAAAATGTCAATATTGAGTATGTTAACATTTACCTAATTATTTTAGGAATAAAACTATTCTCCCTTGATATCTCAATAATTAGATATTTCAAAATTAAGTTTGTTTAGGAAAGACCAAAGTGAAAGAGATTATTATAGATAGCCATTGCTTTGTAACATTAGGATCAAATCATTTTGTAAAAACTTGCGATAAAATTAATTTCCATATTATATTTAAAGCTCAAAGAAACTTCCATGATTTAAATTAAATCAAACCTATAATTCAAAGAATCTTCTGACCTCTAAAGACTCAAGTAATCAATATTAATATACTTAAATTAGGTAATACACTCTGCTCTTCATTATTTGATTACCTACAGTAATTTTTTTCTTAACATTGTAGGATATAATGAATGCTCTGAATGGAAAAAAAATAGTACCATAAACATTGTTTGACTTAAATATTAGAATAACTAATAGTAAGAAGTTCAATGAAATAAAATGTCCTTTTTCTGTAGTTCAGGATATTTACTATTTCTATTCCCACAACACTATGAAGCTGCTTTTATTTGTCATATTGAGATAACTAAAACTGCTAACATTTACATAACTTACCCAGGGTTACTACCCAAAAGGAAGTTGACAACTTAAAACTTTTCAGGCTTCTCTGGCCAATTCATTAGAATATATCTCTACCCTGTCACTCATCCAAGGTTACATCTTCTGGTGATAGTACAGACTTTCATGGTAATGTCAATTTAAAGATTTTTTTTTTTAATTATTCATGAGAGACAGAGAGAGAGAGAGAGAGAGGCAGAGACACAGGCAGAGGGAGAAGCAGGCTCCATGCAGGGATCCAGATGTGGGACTTGATCCCAGTACTTCAAGATCACGTTCTGAGCCAAAGGCTGAGGCTCAAGCACTGAGCCACCCAGGTGTCCCAATAATGTCAATTTTAGTCCATGCTTTACCATCACTGCTCATTTGAAATAATCAGCAGCGTCAATTCCTTCATCAAAGACCCTCCATTTCTATGAACTCCTTAGTACCATTCTCTTCATTTATTATAATTCAAGTTCCTTTCCTCTATCCATTATTAGAAACTATAGTTCCAAATCCTCAATACAGTCTAAAAGATGCCTAATCCATTAAACAAGCTACAGCTGAATTCCCTTTAAAACAATTACTCTACCTCTATTCTAAACATTTCCTTTATTAACAAATACAATTTTTACCCTGTATGATTCCTCACTTAACCATACCTAGGGAAAGGCTAGGGTCTCAGAGAAGAACATCCAGAACAACACTTAAAGATCAGTAAAAAGATTTCCATTTTCCAATGCCATTTGTTTCTGGTTTCAACCCATTCCTACAAAATGGCAATGGGAATACTTCTAGTTAGAGTTTGAGGCTGTCAGCGTTTTGGCCCCAGACTCCAGCCAGTCCACTGAAACAACTGGCTTACCCAAAAATTTTCTATGGCAATATCACAATCCAGATATCAGTAACCCTTGCCTACACTGCAAAAAGTTACTATAGAGTCACAAATTATAAATGCTCAGAGCCAAACTGAAATTATGGTTTGGAAATCATAATGCTCCAGTGTTACCACAGAAAGGAGATTTCTGCATTAGTGCTAGTTTCATTAAAAAATGTCAAAGTACACCTCAGAAATACTGTTCCAAAGAATAATCAGTTACATGCCTATGTCTTTTAAAGTAAAATGCCCTTTTATAGCAGTAAATGAACAGCATAGATCCAGACTGTTATGATGGATTGTCTCCATTGTAACTTTGTGATCTTTGAATGTTCTAGTATGTGTTTTTTTGTTGTTTTTTATGTTCTAATATGTTTTGACATTTTAATATCACCATAAGATATAGGCACATATGAGTTGTTTTAGGTAATTGGTAGGGGAATTTGTAAAGATTTGAAATGAAGTATTTCTTAAATTGCCAGATGTTTACGTAGTTCCAGATTTCAACCACCAGTTCAAAAGTTTCTCAGGTTGGAAATCAACACCAGGCCCCAAAGGCCTTTGAAGTTACATGCTCCAACCTTAAATATCAATATTAATCTTTTCAATATAGTCCTTGGAATTTTATTTAATAATCTGAAACACTTGAGAAGATCTTTAAAAATGAAGAATTTACAAAATTACTCAAACATGAAAAATTAATCTTGAGAGGAAGGTGGGGGAAAAATCTGTTGTATAACTGGTGGATGGGGGCTCCAATAGTATCATTAAAAAAAAAAAAACACTAAAAATATGGTAAAATAGACACTTGAAAAAAAGGCCATGTATTTCTTTATCTTTTAATGTTAAAAAAATCACTTTCTATACCAGTATGCATCAATTTCATTATTTTGCATGGCATGTCAAAACAAACGTATTAAACACATTAAAGATCAATTTCTAGAAAACCTACTGTCAATTGCAATACTCCTCACAGAGAAAGAGAAACTGAAAATTCATTGAGCATGACTTTATAATTAACAATATTTACAACAGACTTAGAAATCTATGGAGAACACTTAAAATTGCTATAACAATATTATAATTTTTGTGTTCACTCTATACAGAAAATGGTGCAATATTCTGAAACCAAATGAAATGAGTAACACACTGGAAGTCATTTATTAGTCATAGAGAAAATGTGATTGACATGAGCTATGTAAGACGTACCTGCTAAAATATACATGGAAGATACTAATTAGCCTGATGAATTACATTTGTTAGGACAATGTCCTAAGTGAAGTTTAATCTAAAACAATCCTTTAAGGACAAAAGAGAAATAATTTCACATTGAGACTTAGCATGAAAATCTTAATTCAATCCTTCAATTGAATACAGTCTAAAATGGTTTTTACAATTTGTATTTACTACAGAGAAACAATTGAAATAGATGTCTGCAAAGTCATGTATGCATATAAGTATCTAATCCCCTAGCTTTCTGATGTAGGCAGAAGAAGAAATAGGGTAAATTGGTATGTTTTCTAAAGGCCCATCTAAATATGGCCTGATGGCAGTACAAACATTCCTTTTAATCATTGGTTACATCTCAGTTGCATGGCTACTCCTGAATGCAAGATATCCAGGAAATGTAGTTACCTGTATGTCCAGGAAAAAGAGGCATGTCTCGTGAAGAGCTAGATTATTCCACAGGCACTTATTCTCAGAGGTTTTTTAGTATCTTTACTCTCTAATAACGATAGTATATTTTGTTATAATGCTCATATAAAGTTTAAAGAAAATACATATTAAAGGCCTTTATTTATTTAAAAAAAATAGGTGTTTCACCAAGTTCAGAGTACAATTTAAAGTATTAACCTCCTTCGATGGCACAGAAAATAGGTAAAATGCTTCAGTCAGTGTGCATCATGTGGGCTGAAACTGTTGATGCATATATCACTTCATGAACTGTGGACCCACAGAAATAAATGAAGAATTAGGTATGGGGAAAGGAGAGACAGGGCAAGTGAGTTATTGAAACAAGGAAATCCCCTGAAAAATATTCAGTTGCTGAGATAGAGGCTTGGTTTCTATAGAACCAGGAAACTGTAGGAAGTAAAATCAATATGCAAGTGTCATGGCAAGGTAGCTGAACCCTAGAGACCAGTACTGTTACTCCAACCAGGTTCATAATGTGACTTAAAGAGCCATATATAAAGGAGGCTGAGTCCCGATGACAGAGGAGTAGGAGACCCTAGTTTGGTCTGGTTCCATGAATTCAGCTAGGTAGCTATTAAATCATTCCGAACATCTGCGAGCTCAACTGAAGATCTAAGAAAAGAATAACTGCAGCTCTACAAATAGTAAAGGAACCACTTTCTGCAAGGTAGGAAATGGGAGCAGTGAATCCGATATGAGGTAAGGGAAGACAGACCATGAGGGTGGGAAACCTCCATCAGCCAACACTGGAAAGTAATAGAGCAGCACAGAGCAAAACAGAATTTTTAGAAGACTGTTCCAGGGAGGGATGTCCTGGCCTGAAAGACACTCAGGTGGTAAAGCGGGGAAGAGTCATAGGTGGGATAGTGTGGTCTCAGGATCCTCAGGGTCACAGGAAGACCTGGGGTGCCTGCATGGGGCAGAGTTCCCAAGCATCGGAGCAGGGACGTTGGCTGCAATCAATAAGCCCAGGAGTGGGATTTCAGTTTGCGGTCACCATAAACCATGAACCAGGGCACAGTTGGGCAACTGCTCTCCAAGCAGGAGCCCAGCAAGTGGCTGAACCACCAGAGAACTGTCCCTTATCCCTCCCGGGGGGAGCAGTGTGAATGCACACCACAGGAGCCTGCAGGGTTTAGAGACTGCAAATGGGTCATGTGCCTGAGATAGAAACACTTGGTCACAGGCTGGGTGAGCATGGAGTGTGGACAGAGACCAGGGAGAAAGCAGTGATGGACTGCTTTTCCCTGTGGGTGCACTGAGGAGTGGGGCCAAGATTTTGGCTCCAGCGCTGGAGAAGGGGAGGCTGTCATTTTCACTCTCATCCTCTAAAGCTGCATGGAAAGCCTTTAGGAAACATAAACCACATAGAGCCATCCAGAGCGGCTTACACTCAGCCTGCCTGCCCCCCCTCCCCCAGCAAGGGTGGTGCAGCTCCAACGGGGGCAAAGACACCTGAAAATCAATACAGCAGGCCCCTCCCCCAGAAAATCAGCAAGAACATCCAGACAAGACCAAGTTTATGGATCACACGGAATTGCAAAGCTCCAGTGCTAGGGAAAAATATAGAATTCAGGGTTCTTTTGTTTTTTATTTTTCCCCCAGAATTTTTTAGTCTTTCAATTTTAATTTTTTCTCTTTCCTGTTTCAACCAATTTCTTAATTTATCAACTCTCTTTTAAAATATTTTTTCTTTTTTACACTTACATTTTATAATTTCATTGTATTTAATTTTATTTTTGTATATATATATATATATATATATATATATATATATATGCTTTTCTTTTTTTTACAACTCTGGAATGCAGTTTCTTCTAACAAATAGACCAAAATACACCCAGAATCTAGGATATTGCTCTGTTCTCATCTGATCTTATTCTCTTTCTCTCTTTTTTTTTTTGTTCTTTTTTGTTGCTGTTGTTAAAGTCTTTTTTAATTTCCATCTTTACAGTTACATTCTATCCTTTCGATGTAATTAATTTTACTTTTGTGTATATATATATATATATATATATATGCTTTTCCTTTTTTTTTTTTTTTTTTTTTTTTTACAATTTTAGGATGTAGTTTCCACTAACAAACAGACAAAAATACACTCAGGATACAGTGTATTGCTCTGTTCTGCTCCCCTGTTTGTTTATACTCTTTTTTTTTTTTTTTGGTCTTTTAATTTTCATTTTTACAGTTACACATTGTATCCTTTTGATGTATTTAATTTCATTTTGCTACGTATATTTTTCTTTCTTTACAATGTTGGGATTTAGTCTTTTTAACAAAATACACATAGGATTAGGCATATTACTCTGTTCTGTTCACCTGTCTGATTATATTCCTTCTTTTTTTTTAAAAAAAAACATTTACTTATTTTTATTTGGGGTCTCTTCTGATTTGTTTACTGTATATTTCTCTGGGATCATCATTGCCATTTAGCATTTTGTTCTCTTGTTCATCTATTTTTTTTGGGCAGAATGACAAGATGGAGAAACACCCCAAAAAAGAGAATAAGAGGCAGGACTAACTGCCAGGGACCTAATTAGTATGGATAAAATTAGATGTTGCAGCTAGAGTTCAGAATAATGATTATAAAGATACCAGCTGGATTTGTAAAAAGCATAGAAAACATTAGAGAGTCTCTTTCTGGAGAAATAAAAGAACTAAAATCTAGTGAAATTGAAATAAAAAACGTCATTAATGAGATGCTCAATGAAAGCTCTAAAAAATGGAACCTCTAATTGCTAAGATAAATGAGGCAGAAGAGAGAATTAGTGATATAAAAGACAAAATGATGGAGAATAAATAAGCTGAGAAAAAGAGAGATACACAACTAATGGATCACTATGGGAGAATTTGAGAGATAAGTGATACCATAAAGTGAAACAATATTAGAATAATTGGGATCCCAGAAGAAGAGGAAAGACAGATAGGGACAGAAGGTATATTGGAGCAAATTATAACACAGAACTTCCCTAAGCTGGGGAAGGAAATAGGCATTCAAGTCACAGAGGCACAGAGAAACCCCTTTAAAATCAATAAAAATACATCAACACCTCAACATATAATAGCAAAACTTGAGAATTTCAGAGAAAAGAGAAAATCTTGAAAAGCAGCTTGGGACAAGAGGTCTGTAACCTACAAGGGTAGAAACAATAGACTTGCAGTAGACCTATCCTCAGAGATCTGGCAGGCCAGAAAGGACTGGCATAATATATTCAGGGTGCTAAACGAGAAAATTATGCAGCCAAGAATACTTTATACAGCAAGGATATCATTCAAACTAGGAGAGATTTAATAAAACTTCCAGGACAAACAGAAACTAAAAGAATTTGTGATCACCAAACCAGCCATACAAGAAACATTAAAAGGTATTTTTTTAAGAAAAGAGAGAGCCCAAAAGTAACATACACCAGAAAGAGACAATGTAGAGAAACAGTGACATTACAGGTGATACAATGGCACTAAGTCCATATCTTTCAATATTTACTCTGAATGTAAACAGCTAAATGCCCCAATCAAAAGACACAGGGTATCAGGTTGGATAAAAAAGTAAGGACTATAGATATATTGTATGCAAGAGACTCATTTTTGACCCAAAGACTCCTCAAGATTGAAAGTGAGTGAGTGGAAACCCATTTATCATGCTAACAGACATCAAAAGAAAGCTGGAGTAACAATCCTCATGTCAGACAAATTAGACATTAAACCAAAGACTGGGGCATCCTGGATGGCTCAGCAGTTTAGCGCCACCTTTAGTCCAGGGCGTGATCCCAGAGACTTGGGATCAAGTCCCACATGGGGCTCCCTGCATGGACCTTGCTTCTCCCTCTGACCCCCCTCTCTGTGTCTCTATGAATAAATAAATAATCTTTAAAAATACATAAATAAACTAGACTGTAATAAAAGATGAGGAAGGATACTATATCCTAAGTAAAGGCTCTAACCAACAATATCTAACAATTATAAATATTTATGCTTCTAACTTGGGAGCAGCCAATTACATAAACTAATTAATAACAATTAAGGAAACACACTGATAATAGTACAATAATTGTAGGGGACTTTAACATCCCCTTCACTGCAATGGACAGATCACCTAAGCAGAAGATCAACAAAGAAACAAGGGCTTTGAATGACATTCTGAACCAGAAGGACTTCCAGATATATTCAGAGCATTCCATCCTAAAGCAAAAGATTACATATTTTTCTCAAGTGCACATGGAACATTCTCCAGAATAGAACACAGACTGGGTCACAAATTAGATCTCAACTGGTACCAAAATATTGGGATAATTACCTGCACATTTTCAGACCACAATGCTTTTAGACTTGAACTCAATCACAACAGGAAATTTGGAAAAAACTCAAATACATGGAGGCTGATGAGCATCCTACTAAATAATGAATGGATCAACCAGGAAATTAAAGAACTTTTAAAATTCATGGAAACAAATGAAGATGAAAACACAACTGTTTAAAACCTTTTGGATGCAGCAAAAGTGGTCCTAAGAGGGAAGCATATAGCTATATAGGCCTTTCTTGAGAAACAAGAAAGGTCTCAAATATACAATCTAACTTTACACCTGAAGGAGCTAGAAAAGGAACAGCAAATAAAGCTTAAACCCAGCAGGAGAAAGGAACTAATAAAGATTAGAGCAGAAATTGATGAAATAGAAACCAAAAGAACAGTAGAAAAGATCAACAAAACTAGAAGCTGGTTCTTTGAAAGAATTAATAAGATTGACAAGCCCCTGGACAGACCTATCACAAAGAGAAGAGAAAAGACCCAAATAAATAAAATTATGAATGAAAGCAGAGAGATTACAAACAACACCAAAGAAATACAATTATAAGAACATATTATGAGCAACTATATGCCAACAAATTAGGCCATCTGGAAGAAATGGATGTCTTCCTAGAAACTTATAAACTACCAAAATTGAAACAGGAAGAAATAGAAAAACCTGAACAGATCCATAAGCACCAAGGAAATTGAAGCAGTCATCAAAAATCTCCCAACAAATAAGAGTCCAGGGCAAGATGGCTTCCCAGGGGAATTCTACCAAACATTTTTTTTTTAAGATTTTATTTATTTATTCATGAGACACACACACACACACACACACACACACACACACACACACACAAGCAGAGACGTAGCCAAAGGGAGAAGCAGATGCTTAACTGCTGAGCCACCCAGGCATCTCAACCAAACATTTAAAGAAGAATGAATACCAATTCTTCTAAAGCTGTTTCAAAAAATAGAAATGGGATCCCTGGGTGGTTCAGTGGTTTACCGCCTGCCTTCGGCCCAGGGCGTGATCCTGGAGTCCCAGGATCAAGTCCCACATCAGGCTTTCTGCATGGAGCCTGCTTCTCCCTCTGCCTCTCTCTCTCTCTCTCTCTCTCTCTCTCTCTCTGTGTCTCATGAATAAATAAATAAAATATTTAAAAAAAAAAAAGAAATGGAAGGACTGAGCTGAAGACAGGTGCTCAACTACTAAGCTACCCAGTGTCCTGGAAGGAAAACTTCCAAAATCTTTCTATGAGGCCAGCATTACCTGGATCCCCAAACCAGACAAAGACAAAAAGGAAAATTACAGACCAATATCCCTGATGATGCAAAAATTCTCACCAAGATGCTAGCCAATAGGATCCAACAGTACATTAAAAGGATTATTTACCACAACCAAGAGGCTTATTCCTCGGCTGCAAGGGCAGTTCAACATTCACAGATCAATCAGTGTGATACATCACATTAATAAAAGAAAGGAGAAGAACCATATAATGCTTTCAATAGATGCAGAAAAAGCATTTGACAAAGTATAGCATCCTTTCTTGATCAAAACTCTTCACAGTGTAGGGATAGAGGAAATATACTTTAATATCACAAAAGCCATATATGAAAGCCCACAGCAAATACCATTCTCAATCAGGGAAAA
Source organism: Canis lupus dingo (assembly GCF_003254725.2). NCBI lineage: Eukaryota > Metazoa > Chordata > Mammalia > Carnivora > Canidae > Canis > Canis lupus. The sequence continues at coordinate 47,888,694 of NC_064248.1, forward strand.
AACTGAGAGCCTTTCCCCAAGGTCAGAAACACAGCAGGGACTCCCTTCTCACCACTGTTGTTCAACATAGTACTAGAAATCAGCCTAAGCAATCAGACAACAAAAAGATTAATAAGAGGCATCCGAATTGTCAAAGAAGAAGTCAAACTCTAACTCTTTGCAGATGACATGGTACTCTATGTGGAAAACCCAAAAGACTCCATCCTAAAATTGCTATAACTCACACAGAAATTTGGCAAAGTGGTAGGATATAAAAACAGTGCACAGAAATTGGTTGCATTCCCATACACTAACAATGAGACAGAAAAAAGAGAAATTAAGGAGTTGATCCCATTTACAATTGTACCCAAAAGCATAAGACACCTGGGAATAAACCTAACCAAAGAGGTAAAGGATCTATACCCTAAAAACTACAGAACATTTCTGAAAGAAATTGAGGAAGACACAAAGAGATGGAAAAACATTCCATACTTATGGACTGGAAAAATAAATATTGTTAAAATGTCTGTTACCTAGAGCAATCTATACATTCAATCCAATCCCTATCAAAATACCATCAACTTTTTTCACAGAGCTGGAACAAATCCTAAAATTTGTAGGGAACCAGAAAATACCTTGAATAGCCAAAGGAATGTTGAAAAAGAAAACCAAAGCTGGTGGCATCACAATTATGGACTTTAAGCTCTATTACAAAGCTGTAATCATCAAGACAGTATGGTATTGGCACAAGAATACAAACATAGATCCAGAATAGAAAACCCAGAAATGGTCCCTCAACTCTATGGTCAACTAATCTTTAACAAAGCAGGAAAGAATATCCAATGGGAAAAAGACAGTCTTTTCAACAAATGGTGTCGGGAAAATTAGACAGCTACATGCAGAATAAAACTGGACCATTTCCTTAAACCATACACACAAAAAAAGACTCAAAATGGATGAAAGACCTAAATATGAGACAGGACTCCATCAAAATCCTAGAGAAGAACAGAGGCAGCAATCTCTGTGGCACTGGCCACAGCAACTTCTTGCTACATGTGTTTCCACAGGGAACGGAAACAAAGGCAAAAATGAACTATTGAGATTTCATCAAGATAAAAAGCTTTTTCACAGCAAAGTAAATAGTTGACAAAAGCAAAAGACAACTGACAGACTGGGAGAAGATATTTGCAAATGTCTTATCAGATAAAGGGCTAGTATCTGAAATCTATAAAGAACTTCTCAAACTCAACACCCAAAGAAAAAATAATCCAATCAAGAAATGGGCAGAAGACATGAACAGACATTTCTCCAAAGACATTCAAATGGCCAACAGATACATGAAAAAATGCTCCACATCACTTGGCATCAGGGAAACACAAATCAAAACCACAATGAGATACCACCTCACAGCAATCAGGATGGCTAAAATAACAAGTCAGGAAATGACAGATATTGGTGAGGATCCTGAGAAAAGGGAACTCTCTTACACTGTTGGTGGGAATGCAAGGTAATAAAGCCACTCCAGAACACAGTATGGAGGTTCTTCAAAACGTTGAAAATAGAGCTACCCTACCCTCAGAAGAAAAATTTCATTTCCCTTAACCATTTCCTCTGCCTGAAAGGTAGAGAAAAGGTAAAATGTATTTTTAACTAGCTTAGAAACCTCTAACACTATTTCTTTTTTTTTTAAGATTTTATTTCTTTTTTTTTAAGATTTTATTTATTTATGAGAGAGAGAGAGAGAGAGAGAGAGAGAGACACTGGCAGAAGGAGAAGCAGGCTCCATGTAGGGAGCCCAATGTGGGACTCAATCCTGGGTCTCCAGGATCACGCCCTAGACTGAAGGCAGCACTAAACCTCTGAGCCACTGGGGCTGCCCTAAAACCATTTCTAAAAAGCAGTAGAACCTCAAATTTATAGCTCCACACTGGATCCAACCTTCAAACATATTTTGTGTGACTCAGAGTATTTTAATTAGGGGATATCTCCCATAAGATCCAGAATTATGGTAGATCTTGAAAAGTAGTAATAGTAAAAAGTAGCAAAAGTTGCTCTGCATTTCCCCCTATGATCAACTAGTTGAAGCAAAGTATGGCAGATCTCTTTAGACATGGATTATGGTTTCAAGTTTACTGCAGTTCTCACCTCTTCCAAATATATTACATCAAATATGCTTTACTCATTTTCATTACCCAATGGCCTCCAATAGCAATTAAATATGTGGCCTCTGCTCTTAAAAAATCCTGTATCTTTGGCAATAGACTAACCACTGGGGCTCAATATATATTCCTTTGGTAATTGCATACTTCTTTGAGAAAATCAATCCAGAACACAGTATATCACAGAATGTAGGGTAGACTGAGATCACAGTGGACCAGAGAGGGCAAAGAGCAATGGGACATGGGGAATTGCTGCATGGAAAAATGCCATAGAATTGTCAAATGCTTTGATTTAGATAGCACCAGAAGATCCTCTGAGCTTCTAATTGGAGTTGGAATTGCAAATTGTTTTTCTCTGAAGGAAAGATAGACAACAACTGCCATTTGATTCCCCACTTTTTGAGTTATCGAACACATTTTTATTTCAATTAGTTTCATCTTCAGCATTTATAAGATATCATAATTTTTGTCTTTATACAGCCTATAGTCTCTCAGGTAAAGGGCATGGGGTGAAAATTATGTTTGTTATATAAAGGGATGTTTTAGTGAAAAAAATTCCAGGAATTAGCTGATAGATGGGTCAGCTGTGTTTATGGCCAATGGTAGCAGAGATATTCTAATATTTAATCGTTTCTTATTATTGCATTGAGAAGAACTGGAAGATATGATACAGTCCCTAAAAGTAGGGTGGAAACCAGCAACTCTATCTTTAGAAATACACAGTTTGGGAGTAGATGATGAACAAACTGCTTCTAATAGTGTCAGTAATTTGCCACTACCAGAATGACATGTTTGGTATTAGGAATAGGTCATTCTGGTAGACATATCTTCCTACACAGTCTTACATCATCCCTTCCTTTTGGGATCTGCTCTTCCATTAATCAACTTTACCTGTCACAGGAGTGATCTTGTCTTCCCCCTCCTCCTCTTAAATATTGTTATTTTTCATCTCTGAGGCCATGACCAACACGAAACACATCATCATTATTTTTCAGGGCATGATATAAATGTTATAAGGGGTCAAATTGCTTTTGTTCAAATATAAGTTCTAAAGGTGATATATTCTTGGAAGATTACACCTTTTATTCTGAGAATAAAACTAAGTAGAGCTGAAAGATCCTAAGAAGCACCATTTGAACATCTGAATCTAACCATGCCTGGCTAATGTGAACAAATACCTCTTTTGTTTCATTTTGTTTATAGGTGTTGTTAGTTGAGTTCCTGTCACCTTCAATAAAAATGATCACAGCAAATTCCACATAATTACAGCTTTTAGTTTAATGGAATTCCAGATATGTGGGGATCAGAATGAATGTCACAATTCTTCAACTTCCCCCCAACTAATTTTTTGGCCAGAGATTAGTCATCACAGAGAGCAGATGCCTAAATATAGAGTTTCAAATATGGAACAACATTCCTGATGGATTATGTTCAATGTCTTAAAAAAAAAACTTCATTGGTAGTAGAAAATATGACCTTGTTGGTGTCCAAGTGAATGAAAAAGTTGAGCTTTTCATCTTCACTGTGTTAGCTTGATGGTCAATGACTCCAATAGAAAACATAACATAGTGTTATGTGTTAGCACAATTCCACTTCCTAGAAGCATACCTGCACTGATCCTGTCACCAGGCAGCCAGGTTAATGAACTTAGAGCATGAATGCATTTTTCAGCCCAGTTTAACAGCTCTGGTAAAGAGGTAACATATATTTTCAAGTATCTATTTTCCATATTGATATTTATTAAATCTAAAATCTGAATTGAAGAGGGTTGGTAGTGATGTTAATGTTTTACTGAAAAGTTCCTCCATAACCCTGAATACTTTTCAAACCAATAGCTTTGTGAGCCCTTTATTAGAGTAACTAGAAAAATAAAACAATTTAAAGACTTCATTATTCCCCAAAATTACATCACTTGGCTATTGGAGGTGACCAAGCTATCTCTGCTCCCTGCCAAACTTGGAAAGGTATGAGCATTACCATAAGCTACATAGAAGATGAGAACTCAGAATTTCTCGTATTATTTGGAGCAGAAAGCAAAGAATCCTTAAGAAGTTCCTTTAAAATACAAGATATATATTGGCAGCAGAACCAGGAATGCGAGCAGGGTCCCAGCCTGTGGCAAAGTCCAGGTCTAAGAATGCCATGCAAGGTCTTGCCAATAATGTGTTAAGTGTCGAACACTGGAGGGAGCCATTGTGTTGTAAGAACCTGAGGCCAAAAAAACAAAAACAAAACAAAAAAACAAAAAAACAAAAACAAAAACCCAAACAGTGACATTGTTAAGCCAGTGCCCTTCCCAGGGAGAATATGTGTGGAAGCCTAGTAACAGGTAGGAGGCACAGGTATTTTTTTATTGTTTGGGTCAAATAATGGAAAGCAGATAGCTCAACTAGTTATTTTTATGCCATAGAGGCTATATACAGGGTATGATACCTTAGGCCTGTAGTTGCGAGAGAAGAGACTAAAATAAAAAGATGGTAGACAATTGTCAGAATTATTTACTCATTTCCTATTCAGCAAAAATATATTGGATGTATATTATTTTTCAGGTGTGCCTCTAGCTTCCAAAGATACACAGCTTCTGTCTTCTGGCATATTCCATGAATTCCTTTTATGTGGATTGGCAAAAAGTAAGGTTTTGGAAAGAGAGGGTGGTAATTTAAAAGCAGAAACAAAAGAGATGGAAAGAAATTCAAAATCTCCCACATGATACGACCCATTATTGATAGGTGTTAGCAGAATAAACAAGGCACAGTTTATTGTGGGGATTAAGCAGGTAATGAATGGTCAGTCCCAGATCCTCCTGAGCAGACAATGGTTTCATCAATGCTTTCGGGAGCAAAGTTGTGGACTGAAAGTAAAGGTCAGAAGCAAGTGATTATGTGGAAATAGTAAATGTCAGGAAGTCAAAAATCTAAGAAGGTAGCAGAAATGGGGCACTCTATCAAGTGCTTAAAATAAGAAGCTCAGGAGGTTTTTGGTGCGACTTCCCAATTCTGCATAATAGCGTCCAGTTGGTTTTTTCTTCTCTTACCTCTTTTGTTGGAACATGCTATGTGTTCCAAAACAAACAACAACCAAATTTTTTTCCTTGCAGTCTTAAAGGCCTTATTGCATATTTGACATTATGTAAATACATCATCAAGATAATCTAATGATCTAATTTTTATTCATTCATTCAGATACTGATTATGCACTTAATAGATGTGAGATGATATGCTAGTTGCTGCAGGTGCAATTATGAACCAAATATCCAATGAGTAATCCTTGAAAGCTCCCTCTTACTCATACTTTCAGTGTACTTCCTAACTATCCCACAGGCCACCAGCCACTTGTTTTTATATCCTAGGTATTTCTAAAATAGAAGGAAAGCAACATTTAGGAGAAGCAAAACCAAATATATCAATACCACATCAAAGCAGATAAAAGGGAGATGAACCATAAATATGCAAAGTATTAGCTATTGGTTGAGATAGCCATTTATTTATTATTCTATGGTATCTAAGTGTTTTTTAAATAGTAACTCAGACCCTAGCTTGTCAAATTGCTCCAACAAAAAACATGACAATGATGAGTAAGATTAAATGGAAAAATGCTAACCACTTTGACAGATATCCTCACAATAGCCATGCAGAAAGAAATATTGACAAATGCTTTTGAGAGGCTGAGTCATAGTAAACCAACAGCAAGGTTGATAAAGACAATCTAAATTTAAATTCTTTAAAGAGGGGATCCCTGGGGGGCACAGCGGTTTAGTGCCTGCTTCCCGCCCAGGGCTTGATCCTGGAGACCTGGGATTGAGTCCCACATAGGGCTCCCTGCATGGAGCCTGCTTCTCTCTCTGCCTACATCTCTGCCTCTCTCTCTTTCTCTTTCTCTTTCTGTGACTCTCATGAATAAATAAATAAAAAGTTTTAAAAATTATTTTAAGATGTTCAAGTCAGCTTTTGATGTTGATGCTCAGCTTGGTGAATTACTAGAGAAAATATGAGTAACAGATATTGCCTAAAAGTATTTTTATTAGAAAAGTCAAGGCTCCTGATATTTCTCATAATTTTAAATAATTATTCACAATCCACTTTTTTCTACAATATCATATCTGGAAATGGAATTCCTAACTGACTTTTCTAGGAGTCTGAAGATTTATCTCCTTTTTTAAATATTTGGGTTTTTTAAAGATTTTTTGAATTTTAATCATGATAGGATATCATTTCTTATAGGTTTGCAAGATGATATATGCATGAGACAAATACCACAAGTTCCACAAGAGAATATACAATGGAAAACTAAGCCATAAAAAAAAAAAGAAGCCATAGTGTATCCTATATCCACAATTCTCAGTCTTAGAGGAAACTCCAATAATCTGGTTCTTGGATATCCAATACTTTTGTATTTTCCAAAAAAAAAAAAATATATATATATATATATAAAATTTTTTTCATATCAGGCTTTAATAAGTCTCTTGAATTTGTGGAAAATAATTCATATATTAAGCCTTTGGCAATAGATAATGATTAGAACAATGTACAAAGCTGAAGCATTTAACAGAAAGTTTTTCTAAATCATTACAGGGTCTTATTAATCCACTGGTTTCACTATTTTCCTGCTTATTTGATGTTTTGTGTGTCAATTAAGTAGTTTGCAAAATTTTCTCCAAAGGATTTTTGTGTGTGCCAAAGGGGTCTACTTAAAGTATTTTTATTTATATGACTAAAATGAGCTGATTCAGTGCAGCTGACAAAGATCTGAATTTGGATCACTGAACAAATGATTTATGGATGCCAGAAAAGAAGGTACAGACAGATGATAAGGTTGTTTGGAATCAGAGATTTCAATGACCTGTGTTTATCTAGTCAAGCCACTGCAGAATGGTTCCCTTTGGTAAAATGCCTAGTGCAGTGTATCTTTATGGCCCAAGAGATGGTACTTCTAAGCACTTCACTTAATAGACTGTTTCACAATCCATCTGACTTAATCATTTGGATATTGCTTCTCTGATAGTCAGCCTAACATTTTCTTTGCTTAATTTTATCTGATTTCCTCTACTTTTACTCTTTTATCACATTATTCCAGAGGAAAATGACTGGCAGGCTTTAATGGATATATCTTGATGTATACCTTTAATTTGGAGCATTAAAATGATTAGGAAATTAAAACCATACAATCATTTCTTATCTGTCTCATTAATTGCCTTAAATATTCCTATTATGATTTCACATTGGTCCCATGAGTAATGATATAAGGAAGAACTCATTATGTTATGAAAAAAAAAAAAAGCCTTACACATTTATTAGATTTATACCTATGGGTCAAAGTCCATTGCAATGTTATCCCTGATTAATATTATTTTACTTCCCTGAGTTGCAATTATGCTTTGCATAATGGGTGATCAGGATTCAGTACAATAAAAGAGTCATGAAGGTCATGGTTGAACAAGTGGAATGTGGTGAGTAATAACTCTGAGGTCTAGAGTGATATTTAATATAGACTCCATTATTTTCCTAATGTATGTATCCTTCTTTTTGTCTAAAAATTAGGACATTATTGATGTTCAGTGACATCATGCTTCTTTTATCAAATCAAAGTCCAAGGCCTTTGCATGGCATGCTGAAAGAGTAGAAGGATCAGGTTTCAATACTGTTTCATATACTTTTATGTAATGAGAAGTTAAATTTTAATTTGTGTAAGAAAATGGATTATAAAATACACACCTCTGTGAAATCCCTTCTTGCTAATTTGTTTCACTGATCAACAGAACATATTTTTGTGAAATATAAGAAAGTGTAACTTTCAGTTCATACACAGAAGAGAATTGTGACACATATATAGTCACACTTCTTGTTTGTAATTTGGTTAGCCAGCACTACTTCAGGAACATTTCTTTCCTACAAGGAAGCAAATGAAAGTAGTTTGGGGGCATATGGGAGCACTGGGTCCCCAAGGCACAGTTCTTTTCTTTTGCTGCCAGAGTTACTATGCTCTTAGAAAATATGTTGGCTAACAAGGTAGAAGCAATTAAAAAAACATGATTTAATCATCAGATGACAGGTACTTTAGATAAAAACTTTGTTAGGCTATAGTACTGCCAAGAAAAAATCTAAGTCCATAAGACATGGGATGAAATTAGGAAATTTAGAAAACATTCTCAAAGAATCTCCCTATAGAATCTTAAGAAAGTATAAGTCCTGCTTTCCAAAGTCTCTATTACCTGGAATTACTGGTTTAATCCAAGTACACTTTTAAATCTACTGTGTTCTTAGCTGTTCCAGATAAAATTAGAAAAATTAATGGACAACTTTAAATTTAGTAACTATTAGGGCAAAGAATTTATTGTATCTTCCTTTCCTAATCTTGCAATCTCTTACATGTTTCTTATCTAGAAATTTAGTTCCTGCTATAGTCTGAATATCTGTGTGCCCCCAAATTCATATGTTGAAATCTTAATGCTTAAGGGGAAATGATAAATTTGGAGGGTGATTAATGCTCTACCAAAAGGGGCCCAAGAGAGTTCCTTTGCCCCTTCCACCATCTAAAAATACAAGAAGTCTGTGACCCAGAAGATGATCCTCACCTGACCATGCTGGCACCCTGATCTTGAGCTCCCAGCCTTCATAACTGGGAGAAATAAGTTTCTATTATTTATAAGTTAGTCCAAAGTATTTTGTTATAGCATCCTGAATGGACTAAGTCCCTGCAGACTGTAACTCAACCATTAAACTCAGGCCCCTTAAGAGCAATACCTGTGTCCCACAAGGCACTCATTATTTTACACCCTGGAATATGAAATTTTGCTCGCTGTACCTTTAGTCACAGTCATCCTTCTAATGAATGAAAATAGTCTCTGAAAAAATCATTTTCTACCTGCATGTTATGTGTTCATTAAAGCATCATTTTCCAGAGCCATTCGCTACCACATTGGACAACTTTAGCTTTCCATAATTAGCCGAAATTTACCTGAACTTGCCAGACCCATCTGAGCTTTTTTTTTTTTTTTTTTTTTCTTTTCCCACTAAAATTCTCTGGTGACCCTCAGGTAGCTGGAGCTAATTAATTTCTTTCTGCCTCTCTTATGAAGGATACCTAGCCTGTTTTATCTGGGTACTCTCCCAGGATAACAATGGTCTTATACTACTGATACAGAGATGGAGATTACTGCTCATTTTTATTTAGCAATTTTTTTTGCAAAAGGGCTTAAGATTTCTTCAAAAGCAGAATATTAGGGAGATCCCTAACTCACATAGGTTATTAGTTCAATTTCAGTGATTTTTTTTTTTATTTGAGTAGGCATCAGTTTCCTGTTAATAGAAAATTTCAGAATGGGCAAAATCTATTGTCAGGGCAGTAGATCGTTCACACTGGGATCCTTTTGAGAGTGGAAGGAAGTAGCACAAATGTCAAGCTTATAAGATGTCCAGGACACCAAGCATAAACCCGGCAGAATGAATTGACAATTATTTTAGCCATTATGTTTCTGGGGCTAAAATCAAGAAATGCATTCTTGCAAATGTTTATTTATTGTTGCTTTGAATGATTATAATATAGTAGGCAATTTTCTAGGCCCTCAGGCTACATGGAAATTAAGGAAGATATAATTTTTTCCACACACCTTGTAATCTAATAGTGAAGGCAATTGAACAATTATAAGTATTGATGAGGGTTACAAAACAAATGGAAGAAATGGGAAAGTATAATTAGGTACCTAGCCTAGCTTTGGAAATCAGTGAGGGAAACTAGGAAAAGAAATATAACAAAGCTAAAACCCAAAAAATAAATAGTATTCAACTAGGTAGCAGGTTGGAAAAATATATTTGAAAAAGAGGAAAAAAAGTAAAACTATCAAGATGGCCTTATTACTCCCCTCAACTTGACTAAATTTTAGACATGCTACTTCCTGATCCTAAACCTGTGCTCTTTTCTTAGAGCATTTACATTAGAAAATATAATTGCAAATTCCTTCTTTATCCCTTTGACACATAAATCTCCCAGCCTCTTGCCAGTTTTACAAACCAGGAATGCCTTTCTCAAGAATCTGGGAGCCATCTTTTTGAAATGTAATCATTAGAGAAGATAGCACCCCTACATCTCAGTCTCAGTAGGAGGGTAGGAACCTAAATTAAATAATGGATAATTAGCAAATATAAATGGCCTAATAATACTTACTACCTCCTACCTAATGTCTCCTAGTACTATTTCATTAGCTTGCCCTGACTTTAAAATCCTCCTGCCAGAGGGGAGTCCAAGATATAGGCATAGAAAGATCCTGAATTCACCTCCTCCATGGACACACCAAATCTACAGCTACATATGGGTCATTTCCTTCTGAAAATTAGATAAACTTCTCTCCACATCCAGACAGGTAGGAGAGGCAAAGACATGGTTTCTGAAAAACAAAACAAAACAAAACAACAACAACAAAAAAACACCCCAACATGGTAATATACAATAGGGAGAGATCTCACGAAACACATGATTCTCCTGAAAGAGTTAAGGGTTGGTGTTCCAACCAAGGGTTCCAAAGTGGTATAGGAAACTGAGATATCCTGCTCGGAGGCCTTGCATGCAGTCTCACTCCCCCCAAGACCTACCAAAAAAACAAACAAACAAAAAAGGTAGTTTGAAAAGTGCCTTAATATGTAAGAGATCCATTTGCTGATTTGAGGGTATTGGCTAGGACAGACAGTAGAGACACTCCAGAGTCAGGCATGCTGGCAGCTGCCCCTGTTGCACTCTCCACTTAACCTGCTAGCACAGATGAGTGAGCTCATTTGGGTACCCTCCTGTCCCTTTGCCAGTGTCATGACACTTATTGAGGCCAGAGAGCATAGGCAATTGCAATGCCCTCCTGCTCCCTAATTAGGGCAGGTGAACACAAACAGTTGTGGAGTTCTCCCATTCTGTAGATAAAATCTGTAAACACAGGTAGAAGCAACCCTCTTTTGCCCCATCTGCAGCTGGCAAGTGCAGACAGTGGTAGCATTCTTCCATTCCCAGCCTGAAGTCCAGCATATGCTGACAAGGCACTCTCCCACTGCATTGCCGAAGCCCACAGGTACACACGGTCAAGGAATTTTCCCGCTATCTTCCTGACTCTGCTGAGCATGCTCATTCCCTACATTTTTCAGCTGCTTTGCTAAAGTCAGTAAGAGTGCACAATCCATACAGGGGGCATTTTTTGATCATATTACCCTTATGGCCAAGAAAGCAGATGTTCCAGAGCTCCCATGGGACTGTAACAATTAGAAAGACAGTCCGTGGGAGACCACCCTCACTAAGATAATGCACAGGCTCTAGACTGGAATACAACCCCAGTTTTCCTGTGAAAAAGAAGCCTATTCACACAACCTGGAGCTTTAAACTGAGTAATAGGCTTCAGGCTTCCCACACATTTAGACATTAAGGAGGTGTTCCCAGGGAGTGTAAGTAGAAAGACATCATCTTGGTGCACCTTCTTGGCCTCACTACAGCTTAATGAGACTTCCCAAAAAGGAGTTCATATGCTTGTCTGGAGCCCCAATTACTGCAACTGTTGTCCAGGGGACACCTCCAGATCTCCTGGTCTGGAGGCCATCAGGGATAACTAAAATAAAAAATGCACTAGTGAATACAATAACAACTAAGAAAAGCACTAGAGGTTGAACAGCAGACTAGACGAAGTAGAAGAAGGAATTAGCAAGCTGGAAGATAAAACAATGGAACTTAGGGCAGCAAAAAGAAAAAATTAAAAAAAAAAATTAAAAATGAACATAACCTGAAGGACCTATAGGACATCAAGCAGAATAGCACATTATAGGGTCCCAGAAAGAGAAAAGAGAGAAAAGCACACACTTCCTTAACCTGAAGAAGGAAACAGACATCCTGCTCCAGGAATCTCAGAGAGCTCCAAATAAGATGAGCCCAAAGAGATCCACACCAAGACACATCATAATTAAAATGTTAAAACTTGAAGATAAAAAGAAAATCTAAAACACAGCAAGAGAAAAATAAATTGTTATGCACAAGGGAAATCTCATCAGGTTATCAGTAGATTTCTCAGCAGAAACTTTTTGGGCCAGAAGAAATGGCTAGTAAAGAGTATGTTGTTATTTACAGGGATTTTGGCCATAAATAACTTACAGAACTTTAATAAACTAGTCTATTCATCTTGTGATCCCTTGTATTTCTATATCATTTGCAACTTCTATTTCACTTCTGATTTTACTTATTTGAGCCCCACTGTCCCAATTAGTTTGGCTAAGGTTTGTCAATTTTGTTTATCTTTTCAAGGAATCAGCAATTAGTTTCATTGATCATTTCTACTATCTTTTTAGTATCGATTTCATTTATTCTGCTTGGAACTTTGCTTTTCTTTCCTACTACTAACTTTGGGCTTTATTCTTCCTTTTCTAGTACCTTTAGATGTAAGGCTAAACTCTTTATTTGTTTATTTGAGATTTTTCTTATTTCTTGAGCTAGGCCTGTATTGCTATGAACTCCCGTCTTAGAATCACATATTGCATTCCAAAGATTTTGGTATATTATATTTTTTGGTTTCATCTGCCTCTAGGTATTTTTGACTTCTTTGACTTCTTCTATGATCCAATAGTTGTTCAAAAAATGTTGTTTAATCTCTGTATTTCTAGTTTTTTCTAGTTTTCTTCTAATTGGTTTACGGTTTCATATCATTGTGGTTGATAAAGATTCTAGACATTATTTCAAGAAACTATCTGATATTAAATTATGTAAAGTTTTTTACACGTGATTCTTTCAAGTTGGAATAACAAATATGAACATTTAATGGTCACTTTTGATGCCATATACTCTGCCAGATGCTTTAAAAAAATACATATATATATAGTTCAACTCATTGATTATATTACCCTATTGGGTATTCACTTATGAAATGATATATAATTATATACTTTAAAATACAATTACAACTCTTTTATAAAAAATAAAGAGCCAGGTTATTATCCAGTCTGTATATCTGGAAGAAGAAACATGAATCTGATGCCTTGTTGTTTTCAGGAATCCAGAGAGCTTGAGCTCACATAAAAGAAATGTGTTTAGACTTTAGGTTCTTAGTAATTTTTATATAGGTATTAATTAAACTATGAAAAGGGAGGATAACGGAGAGAATGAACTAAAAGAGACTTAGTTTCTAGTTGACAACACACCTGAGAACCAGATCTAATTCCGACCTAAAACATTAACACAAATATCAGGATCAAGTTCACCTATGAGACATTAGACCTGAGAAAAACCAGTTCTCTTCATGCCTATAAAATCCTATCAAATTTTATATTAGAACATGACTACTAGAGAATTTACCAAGATTATGAGCCTTTGGAGCATAGGAGTTATTCCTTCTATTTTTCATTTTTCCCTTGGCATTTTCCAATAATGAACACTTGGATGTTTAGTCAACAATTCAATAATACACATTTCCTAAATTATTTTATGTTCAATTAGTTATAGAAGACTGATAAAAAAAAAAAAAACACTGTTTTTTAACTTTCTCTTTAGCATTAAAAGGTGACAGACTAGATAACCTCTAGTGAGACCTTCCCTGAGCACCTCTAGAGGCAGAATCCCTCATTTAACCCTTTATTTTTCTCTATCAATAGCAGTATTGTTTTCTTCGTGATATTCAGAGAAAATAGCAGTATTGTTTTCTTCATGATATTCATTTATATGTGTATACTTATTTATTTGTTTCCATGATTAATACCCACTTTCCCAACTAGAAAACCAGCTCTATAGAACTAAGGAGCAAATCCTTTGGTTTACCACTGTGCCTAGCAGTCTGCCTGGATTTAGAGATAAAATGTCTTAAATGGGTGATCAATCAGTCACCCTCAACATATATTGCCTCTGTAGTCCTCAAACAATAAATATGTAACAATTATTACTGGGACAATAAACGGATAAGTGTGATTTAAAAATATCCAAATATATACATACATAATAAAAATATAAAAGTGAGACTTAAGAGTCATCAGCATACTATGCAAAGAATATGTTTATTTCTTTTATTTTTTTTATTTTCATTCTATTGACTCTATGAGTTAAAATTGACTTTTTAATACATTTAAGTGACTTCTAAGTAACAGCTCACAAGCAAATAAATTTTTTCTTGAACTCCTGCCAAAACTGGGAAAGATCTCAGCACTTGAAGCTAAGGAATAATGTTAGCAGTATAACAGGAATTTAGAAATTAGTGCTTGAGCATGCAAATGTAATCAGATTAAGGAAAGACACCATTCCTACTCCAAAGGAAACAGTCACTGAAAAATAAGCAAATGAAGGAGATTTTTCCAGGATAACTGAAAACTGGTTACAGAAACCTGACCCATAACCATAATCTTAATTTAGTTTCATCAAGACCAAAGGGGAGAAAAAGCTAATAATAGAACACAAACACTCACACTTATAAATGTTACTACTATTACTGATAGTTATGATGAAAGTAATACCTCACATGAATTGGGTACTGCCTTTGTTGCCTTTGTTGTGGTCGTTGTTGATAGACCTACTATTTATGAACTTATTTAAATCTTATTATCAATAAGTTGAAAATAAGGACATTAAGGCACAAAGAGGTAAGGTAATTTGCCTAAACTCTCACAGGTTGGAGAAGCAAAGGTAAACCTAGGCGATGCTCCTCCCAACATTCTTTTCAGGCTGAATTCATAACAAAAATATATATTTCAACCACTCCTTCAGCTTAAGATTGGGTAGAAGGGTATAGGTAAAATGTTGTTTAAAAAATTTAGAAAATGATTTTTTAAAGCATATTTTTTTTGTTTTGGCAATGAGCTTTTAAATACCAAAAACACTTATGAAAGAAAACATTGATAACTGTTTATTAAAATGTAAGAGTTCTATACTGTGAAAGACACTGTTAATAGAATGAAAGAAGCTACAGACTGGGAGGAAATATTTGCAAAACAGATATAAAATAGAGAACTTCCATCCAAAATATACAAAGAATTCTTCTACAAAAAAAAAAAAAAGCAATCCAATTAAAAATGAGCAGAAGATCTAAAGAGACACATCATCAAATAATAAATTGGTGTCTATGTGGCATATAAGCATATGAAAAGACATTCAACATCATTTACCCTTAGGAAGTTACAAAATAAAGCAAAACTGAAATACCTCTATTATCCATTATAATGGCTAAACCAAATATCAAATATTAAAGAGTGCAGGAGCAACAGGAAAATCTCATTCACTAGTGATGGGAAAGCAAAATAGTAAAGCCACTCTAGGGGACAATGTGGCAGTCATTTTAAACACTGACTATATTCTTTTTTTTTTTTAAATTAATTTTTTATTTATCCATGATAGTCACAGAGAGAGAGAGAGAGAGGCAGAGACACAGGCAGAGGGAGAAGCAGGCTCCATGCACCGGGAGCCCGACGTGGGACTCGATCCAGGGTCTCCAGGATCGCGCCCTGGGCCAAAGGGCAGGCGCTAAACCGCTGCGCCACCCAGGGATCCCCACTGACTATATTCTTACCATAAAAATCCAGAAACTGTGGTCCTAGATATTTACTCAACTGATGTGATAATATATGGCGACACAAAAACCTGCATGTGAATATTTATGGAAACTTTACTCATAATTGCCAACAACTGAAAGCAAGCAAAACGTCCTTCAGTAGGTGAATGGATAAACTGTGACACGTCCATATAATATAACATTATGCATCATTGCAAAGATTAGACTATCAATCAGAGAGCCAAAATAGAAGAACCTGAAATGCATATTGCTAAGAAGCCAATCTGAAAAGGTATATACTGTACAACTTTAATTATATAACATTATGAAAAAGGCAAAATTATAAAGATAGTAAAAACATCAGTGGTTGCCAGTGGTTTAGAATTAAAATGATGAAGCACAGGAGATTTTTAGGACAGTGAAACTATTCTGTATGATATTCTAATGGTGCATGTTTGACATTATGCACTTATTAAAACCCACATAATTTTACAGTGCAAAGAATGAATTTTCTACAATTAAAAAGAAAAAAATAGAAAATTATGAGATCCTGGGAAGGAATGGACACTGGAGCAGGAGAATCTAATTGTACTACAGATATGTAAACAACTTCAGTGAAGAAAATTGGGAGAGGAAATTGCTAATCTGAGTAATTTTGGTAATGAGTAGAGCCCAAAAGACCAAAATGAAAGGAATCATACATGAAGCTGTATTTTAGTTCATAAAGTTGCTTCTCACTGGGGTGCAGGTCACCAATTCTGATATTGTTATGTAAGTCCAACGGAACTGAACAATTAAATAACTATTAGATGCTAGGAGCTAAAATGATCCACGTGGTAATGGGTTAGTGTTGGAGATATCAGAATGAACTCATATTTAGCATAATATAGATGCAAATAATTATATACACAAATATTTATAGATAATAATATGCACACAGATTAGTACAGATATTTGTTCTGTTGGAAGAGACTGTTTAGAAGGAAGACTCTCTAGTAGCAAAGAACATACCTAGCAACCAGATCTCGCTCTTTTATACCAATCTCCAATAAAAGGAAACATAGGTCCTTAGAGAAATTGCTGATTCTAGACTGGGGAAAACAATATACAAGATGACCCTAGAGCATCCTGTAATGCCAGAAAGTAAGGAAGGTCTCAAAACAACAAACAAACCTATATTGATGGGAGGGTATCAGACGGATGTAGCAGCCAAATGAAAGAATTCCCAATGGTTAAAGCTGGTTCAATCTGAACAACAAGACAGTTGAATTTTGGCTTTTAATTCAAATTATAAAATAAATAGGTATAAATCCAAACCCATTTAAATGGATTCTTGGACAAATGATGAAATTGGAAAAAAAGACACAATTTTTCCTTGCAGAAAAAATCCAAATACGTGATATAGATAATCTGTCCTGAAGAATTAGAAACATAAAATTTTAAAAGTGTAGTATGTGCATTGTGACCTATTTACAAAGTGTACAAAATGAAAATAGGGAAAAAGATTAATTTTATGATGGGAAAACCTGACAAACCATCTCCATCAGGTGACCAAGGTTAATATCAACAGTAATAAATCACTATGTCGCTATGAACATTTGATACAATATAATGTAATGGCACTTTAGTTATGTGATTTTCCTTTCCAAACCCATAATCCTAATCTAATCATGAAAAAAACATCAGACAACTCTCAGTAGAGAGTATCCTACAAAATGCTTATCCAGTAAATGTCAAACTTACCAAGGTCATCACCAACATGGAAAATCTAAGAATAATTACCAAAAAGGAGCTTAGAGATATGACAAGTAAATTTCAGGTGGTATCCTGGGTGGAATCCTAAAACAGAAAAAGATTTCATGTAAAAACTAAGCAAATTAAAATAAAATATGGACTTTTAATAATAATGCATCCGTGTTATCGGTGTTATGCTATCTCAACTCTTCCAACAGTGCTTTACCTACATATTTCATAGTTTATTTAAAAAAAAAAAAAAAAAGTAAAGGACAAACATTTCAACCTGAGACAAGAAAATGGCTTTCTTTTTCACTTTTATAATTAAAACCCAGCATTTTCTAGTATTTTGAATACATCTGAGAAAATAAACCCTAAAAATGTTTAATTATCAGTTTGAAAGTTTGTTGAGGAATTTGAAACCTTTTTTTCTTCCATTTATGCCTGTCATTTATGGTCATTCTGAAGTCCTTATTGATATATCTGCTTTACCAGCAATCTACTATATTTTAATCTTGAAAATAGATAATAAACATTTACAGATTCAAACTCCCATAGGTATCTTTAAAACTCACTTATTTTTTTGGGTGTTAAATTGTATATTTTCTCCTATTTTCCTCTTTACTAATAAGATTTCTTGGGTAATGAAACTTTATGCTTCAGTGTTTCCATTTTGCACTTATTCAGTGAAATCATTTTGAAAGTACTGGTGTGTATTTAAGCTGATTAATCTAGAAGTTATTGTTATTTTTAAAAATCTCCCTACCAGGATCAAAAGAGGATCCTCTTCTCTCTAAATGAATCTTAAATCTCTTTCCTGATTTTCATCTTGTGCTGATGAACTAATATATGTCATATTCATTTAGAATTATGTTGTCTATCTCTTCTACTAGAAAGCAATCTCCAGAACAGTTTTGTTCCCTACTATAGCACTTAGAAGAATAAGGCCCAGTTTAAGTGTTCCATAAATACTTGATGAATGAATGAATAAGTGTATTTCTGTCATATAGTTGAAAAGAGTTCCCTTTTCTTGCTTTATGGAGAATCTTGTATCATTACTATGGTAATTTTTATAAATTCAATTAATGTTAAAAAATGAGTTTAGACCAAAAAGACTGAATAATTTTATTCATAAAACTATCTTATATATACAAAAAATTAATTTAAATTTGTGAGAATTAATTTTCTAATGTAAATTTAATTTATATAAATTTTAAGAAAATAAGAACACTTAAAGTACAGCAATACAGAAGTTACTTGAATAAGTAAAACCACCTCTCAAATTAGCTCCCATCCACGCCTTACCACAATCAAAATGATAATATTCATTAGATTAAAGGATTCTTCTTTTGCTCTGATTTTTTTGTATGTGTCGTCAAGAAGGAAATAATAGTTGTCATAATTTATACACTTGAAATTTATACACAATTTCTCTGGGCAGCAGTTTATACTGCAATTAATTTCTCTTATTCTAGACTTCCCAGTTTAGTTGAGGTAACAGGTAAGCTAAATGAATTCGTATACAGAAGTCATTGATTACACTTAATTAATTTATAATATAAATGAAGCCTCAGGTTGCATTCTAATCTGGTCTCCAAAGATCCCAACCAATGTACCAAATGGCACAGTGGAAAGCTCCTCCTCAAATTCATTATGACCTAAAATAAACTCATTACTTGTTTTTTCTTCTGACCATTTCAATCCTGCTGTCCTCCTGTTCTCTCTGTATTACCAACCATGTATTAACTCCGACTATAAACTTGAAAATCCTAGTCAACTTTTTATTTATTTTAGAGTCAGATAATCATATTGGTTTTATCTAAAAACACTGTTTTAAACTATTCCTATTCTTTATCTCATATGCTATTGAATAAGTTCTCAATTTTTACCAGGGCAATAACAATGACTTCCTCACTCATTTTCCTGCTTTAACTTTCTCACCACTCCTTATCTGTCTGTCACATTGCCTACAGATGTATTTTTTCCAAAATGAAAATCACAACAGGCCATCCTCTTGTCTAAAATCTTAAACTGGTTCCTGATTGCTTACTGAAAATCCAAAATCTATAGTATCACAGGTAAATCAATCCTTCACAATTTCAGCAGAGATAACCTTTCTACACTACTACTATCTGTAGTGGTATATGCTATATGCTAATATCTTCACAATCATTCTCTGCCACAGACATTTCTCCTTTGCATTGAACATCTTTCGTTTCTTACCATGCTTAGGATACTTTTCATATAGGTATAGTATAAATATCACCATTTCTTTAAAACTTCCTCCATTTTCCCAGAATGATTTCAACCACTTTGCTTCTGCAGTGATCTATGTATTTCTGTTCCAGAATTTATTAAATTGCATTTTTAAACCTCTGTCAGTGTATCTAATCTACTAGGCCAAAAATGGTATGCTATTTAAACTTGTTTTCTCTGTGTACAATGCCTTGCATACAGATGTTATATATATAATGAATTTTTCATTTTGATTATTTTACCCTTCAACTCTAGAATCTTCATTTGGTGTTTTTTATATTGTCTATTTTTTTATTGATATTCTATTTGATGCGACATTGTCATCATACCTTCCTTTACTTATTTAGGCATAGTTTTCTTGAGTGTTTTGCACCTATTTATACTACCTGCTTTGAGATCTTTGTTTTCTAAGTCTGACATCTGGTTCCTGTCAAAGAAGATTTTTATTGTCTGTTTTTCCTGGGTATGGATCACATTTTTCTGTTCCTTTTTATGCCTCATAGTTTTTTTGGTTGAAAACTGGACACTTTAGGAAATATGTTACAATAAATTTGGATACTTACATATCCCTCCCACCTCCAAAAGCTTGCTGTTTTTGCTCGTTTATTTGTGTAATGACCTGCTTTCAGGAATATCTGTTACCCTTTCTGTGTGCAGTCTCTGATGTCATTCCCCCAGAGAGTGTAGCCTTGGGCATGCACAGTCATGTGAGATTTAGTATTTTTTTTTTAATAAATGTTTCTCTATTTTTCTGTATGCCTTCAGGACAATTTTCAGAGACTTTAAATGGTTGGGTTTTTGTTTTTGCTAACAAATTTTTGTAATAATTTCTTAAAACAAATTATAGTTGTTTTTCTGGAAAAAGTGGCCATACAATTCGTCATGGTACCACCTTATAAGCATCTTTTCTATAATCTCTTAATTTATGACAAAGTCTTCAACTGAGTAGTTTGATGATAAAAATGCATTTGTATTTTAATTTTCTAGAAAACTTATTGGATCTATAGGGACTGACATATAAAAGTACTTTAACTGATGAGATAATAGAATATATCTAACTGAATCTTAAAAATTTGCCAGGTGATCTTCAGGCTTGACTGCCTTGTCTTAGAATTACTAATGAAGTAGTTTTCCTTTCAATATACTTAAATTAACAATAGTCTAGACATTAGGTAATTAAAGATGAGAGATGTTTTTTATATTTATTTATTTTATTTTGTCATGATGTTATAGAAATGTATGATCACTATACATTATCAATAAATGAAATAATAAATGAAACAATAATGCCACAGGCAAATTTTGATTTAACAGTCCACAGCTTTGAGAAGGATGCAATACCAAAGACATATTTGAGAGTAAGTTTCTTCCACAGGCAAATATAAAATTGTTTGATCAAAGAGAATTAAAAAAATAAGATGAAGTATTTAAAGGCAGTATACGAGTGGTTAAAATGAATTATTAAATTATTGTGTCTAGTGTAGAATCCAAACAGCATCACTTTCCATACTCAAGCTTCACAGATGACCAGTGTGATCAGCTCAAGTAAAACCACATAGTTAGCAAGACCTTGAAAAGTAGAGGCCTTATCTTAGTTGCATAACTGCCTTTACTTATGAACAGATGCCCTGAAAGTGTATCTCCTAGACAACAAAAAAGATTCTCATTTTGTACATTTTTTGTACAGCCAAGGAGGACTAGCACAGTTTTACTTATATAATATACCAGTATTTCCTGAAGTATATTCTGTAAGATGATAGTCACATCCTTTAGTCACATGCAAAAAGGCTTAATATTTGAAAATTAGTTAAAGAAACATCATATATTATAGCCTCTCTCTGAGAGATTAAAAATCTTCAGTGGTGTGTTATATGCTCTGATATGAATTCTACAGTAAAAGAAGCCTATTTTGTTGTATTTTAAAGTATTTATTTATTTATTTGAAGGGGAGGGGCAGAGGGGGAGAGCAAATCCTGAGCAGACTCCCCACTGAACACAGAGCCACACATGGGGCTTGATCCTGGGACCTGAACTGAAATCAGAAGATGGCCATTCAACCAACTGAGCCATCCTGGTGCCTCTATTTTGTTGTATTTTAATAAATATGTTCTAAATTTTGTTGACCATAAGGCTCTTTTGGTATGGAAAATATTAAAATCCCTGAAATAATCTCCAGAGCATACATAGAAAAACTCTATTGTATACATCAGATATTCAATGAATGTTTGTACCTTTCATTCACTGATTAAAAATATTTATTAAATGTCTGCATTGTATGAAGCATTGTACAGGGCACTGAGTAGATAGTAAATGGCATATTAAATTGAAGAGTGCTCCATTATTATAAAAGATCTGATAATTTCTCCATATCCTCCCTTATAGAAGAAAATTTAAATATTTTCTACTTATTTTTAACAAAAAATAAGGTTTTAAGAATGATTATATGAATGCTATCTGTAAAGAACATAGCTTTCAATACAGAATTACTATTAGAATCTGAATGCATCTTAATATGCACATACTTGTTAGACATTTATGTTGTTAAAAGAATATTTTTATTAAGCTAGAAATATTTCTGATTCAGGGATCAAACTGCCCTTTGCAGCTAAGAAAGAGAACCAAAACTGCACTTGAGGCAATTCTTGATATTATTTCAGAGCCTAGAAAGAAAATTCAGGAAACCCAAGATCATATATTAATATGGCCAAATGCTAAAAGGTAGTTTTCATTTTCAGTGGCATTAAACTAAAACTCTTCTTTAAATTTTGCTTGTATAAATGGACTGTTGTGGTTAGAAAAAGCAAGAACAATACACACTATATAAAGACATCCCAAGATACAAATGCAGTATCTTAATTTTTGTACATTGCATATAATTTCATAGGATTTTTTCATAGGATAAACAATACCAGAGAGCCAGACAGCTTATATACAGTTCTATAGAGCAGTCCAAACTGCCTAACTACTAGACAATCAGGTGACTTAATATCTTACAAAGGAAACAAATGATTGGGGTCCCCCAAAATCCTATATATGATCAGTGTTATTTTTAAATGTTTTTAAATATTTTATTTATTTTTTTAATGAGAAATACAGAGAGAGAGGGAGAGACATAGGCAGTGGGAGAAGCAAGCTCCATGCAGGGAGCCCGATGTGGGATTCCATCCCGGGATCCCGGGGTCATCCCCTAAGCCAAAGACAGACGCTCAACCACTCAGACATCCAGGTGCCTTGTGATCAGTTTTAGTTCCACCTACGCTTCTGAGATATGTAGTTAAAGTGTTGTATCAACCCGTTATTTTCCTGAAAAGTCTCTCAGATTAGGTAATATAAAAGATCTCTGCCATCACATTTAGCTTTTATCTTTTGTTAATATTTTGACAAGTCTATAAAAACTTACTATAATTTAATCAGTTAGTGTTGCACCTAAAGGGGGACCCGAGTAAAATCTCAGATGCTAAGATATTTGACTGGTTTGTGAATATCCCCAAATGGTAAGAATTAACAAGTCGATGATAAAATGAGACTTTTGAGATAAACATTTTGTATTTAGATGTGAAACGTGATGTGTCACAATATTCATTTGAGAATATCCCTGGCTGTATTGGTTATAGGAAGAGGCTAAAATTAGGAGAGGATGTGGACTGTTAGGATGTAGTAGGACAACTTGATCTGTCATATAGGGCCTTATTTAAATGTATACTTTTAAGCTGTGTTCTATGATGCCCCAGGCATGGTGACAAAAAATAAGTAAGTAGAAAGAGAGATGTCAGCAAGAAGATCTAATAAGATATTCTTCAATATATTCCCCCTCAACAACAACTTAGCATTCATCCAAAAACAAAAATGCTTTTGTGT
The DNA here is from genome assembly GCF_003254725.2 of Canis lupus dingo. Taxonomy (NCBI): domain Eukaryota; kingdom Metazoa; phylum Chordata; class Mammalia; order Carnivora; family Canidae; genus Canis; species Canis lupus. The sequence continues at coordinate 47,912,163 of NC_064248.1, forward strand.
ATCCAGAAAGGAGTTTGTGGATCTCTGGTGCAGTATAAGAATGAGGAGGAGCTTTTCTGAGAAGGTAGGCCTACACCCAGGTGGCTGACTCACTGACTATTGTCCCAACCTCAGACCAGGAAACAACTGTGTTACCTTGAGAACTCAACTCCAGCAATAATTGACTTTGGTTCTGTCAGTAGCACCATACTTCAAGGGATCCTAAGGGAATGTCATCACCTATACATAGGGTAATGGGCATACAGATTTGGTCCTGGCTGTAGATCCATGAACTGGCTCCAGTGTCTTGTTTGCAATCCAGGAATCCCAGGAGAACACTAAATTAGTTAATCACCCACAGATGACAGAGCTGGGATGGAAGGATGGTTCACTATAATCAGTAGATGTGACACCCATATTAATTGATAAAAATCACATGATCATCATGTGGAAAAAGCACTTGACAAGCACAACATTCTTTCATAATAATAATAACAATGAACTCAAAAAATTGGTTATAGAAGAAACTTACCTCATCATGATAAAGCTCAAAACTAACATCATACTCAATGGTGAAAAGTTGAAATCTTCTCCTCTAAGATCAGGAACAAGACATGGGTGCCTACTCTCACCTCTCCTATTCAGTTTAGTACTAGAAGTAAGTCCAAGTCAGTGCAATTAAGCAAGAGAAAGTAAGGCATCCAAGTCAATCAAAAACAAAGAAGTAAAATTGTCTCTGTTTGCAGATCATATGACTTTATATAGAGAAAATCCTGAAGCCTCCACCTAAAACCTGTTAGAACTCATAAACTAATTCTGTAAAGTTGCAAGATACAAAATCAGCATACAGAATTCAATTATGTTTCTATATACTAACAACAAAATATTTTAAAAGAAATAAAGAAAATAATCCATTTAAATAGTATTGAAAACAATAGAGAAAATTTAATCAAAATTTAATTAATCAAAATTAAATCAAATTTAATCTGCATATTGAAAGCTGTAAGACACTGATAAAAAAATAGAAGAAACAAATAAATGGAAATATATCCTGTGTTCATGGATTAGAAGAATGAATAGTTAAAATGTCCAAACTTTTCCTGTCATCTATAGATTCAATAAAATCTCTATAAAAATCCCAGAGCATTTTTCTGAGAAATAGAACAAATAATACTAAAATTCATTCAGAACCACAGAAAGACCTCAAATAGCCAAAGCAATTCTGAAAAGGCAAACCAAAGGTAGAGGCATTGCATTTCCTGATTTCAAAACATATTAAAAAGCAATATTAATCAAAACCATATGATACTGGCATAAAAGTAGACCAATGGAACAGAAACAGGAATCCAGAAACATTTGGATATAAACTCAACTAATATTTGACACAAAAAGCCAAGAATACTCAGTGAGGTAAAGTCTCTTCATTAAATGGTGCTGGGAACACTGGCGATCACATGCAGAGAGTAGCAATGAATCCCAATCTTTCATCACTCATAAAAATTAACTGGAAATGGATAAGAGACTTGAATATGAGACCTGAAACCATAAAATTCCTAGAAAAAAAACATAGGAAAAAATCTCCTTGGCATTAGTCTTGTCAATGTTTTTTTTAATATAATACCAAAAGTATAAATAACAAAAGCAAAAATAAACAAAAAGGACTAAATTGAACTTAAAACTTTCTGCACAGCAAAGGAAATGACAAAATGAAAAGGTAATGTATGGAATGGGTAAAACTATTTGCAAACCATCTATCTAATAAGAGGTCAAAATCCAAAATAAATAAGAAATGCAAACAACTTATTAACTTAAAAACTGAAACAAGAAAAAACAAAACACAAAAAGTTAAAATTGTTTTTCCAAGAAGACATACAAATGGCCAATAGATATGGGAAAAGATGCTCACTATCACCAATTATCAGGGAACTGCCAGTCAAAACTACAATGATGTTATCACCTCACACCAGACAGAAGAGCCATTCTCAAAAAAACAAGAGACAACAAGTACCGGTGACGGTGTCAGGAAAAGAGAACCCCTGTGCACTGCAAGTAGGAGTGTAAATTAGTGCAGCTACTATGGAAAAAAGTATGAAAGTTCCTCAAAAACTTAAAACTATCATATAATCCAACAAAACCACTTCTGGGTATGTAGCCAAAAGAAATGCAATCAGGATCTCAAAAACGTATCTGCACCCCACTATCCGTTGAGTATTATTCACAGTAGCCGAGATATGGAAACAAACTAAACTTCTATCAGTGGATGGATGGATAAATGTGATACACATAAATACACACACACACACACACACACACACACACACAGAGTGGTATAATATTCAACCATAAGAAAGGAGCAAATTCTATCATGTACAACAACATGGATGGACCTTGAGGCATTTAGCTGAGTGAAATAAGTCAGACAGAGAAAGGGAAATATGAACTCACAATGGAATCTTAAAAAGCCAAACTTATATAGACAGAAAATAGAATAGTGGGTGTCCAGGACTGGAGAATGGGGGAAAACAGGAAGATGTTGTCTAAAGAGTATAAACGTCCAGTTTTAAGATAAATAAGTCATGAGGAATCCAATGTACAGGATGAGGACTATAGTTAACAATACTGTGTTATATACTTAGAGTTGCTAAGGGAATAAATTTTAAATATTCTCACTACACACACACAAAATAATTATGTGAGGTGATAGAGGTGTCAACGGTATCGTGTTAGGCGTTCCATAATATATACATGTATCAAATCATCTTGTTGTGCCTCTTACACAATGTTTTATATCAGTTACATCTCATTAAAAGGAGGTGGAGGGGATCCCGGGGTGGCTCAGCGATTTAGCGCCTGCCTTCGGCCCAGAGCATGATCCTGGGATCACGGGATCGAGTCTCACGTTGGGCTCCCTGCAAGGAGCCTGCCTTTCTCTCTGCCTGTGTCTCTGCCTCTCTCTCTCTCTCTTTCTCTGTGTTTTTCACGAATGAATAAATAAATAAAATCTTAAAAAAAAAAAGGAGGTGGAGGTGTCGCAAAGTTAAAAAATTCTGTGAACCAGGATTATTTATATTCTTTCATGCTAACCCTGGGTCCCAATGAACTGAAAATATTTAAAAAGAAAAGAATAAGATAAGGAGATAATCCTATTCTCAGGCATATGTTTATTTATAAAACATGCTATCATGGTCTACAATCAAAGTAATCAATACATTTTATTCAAAGTTTACAGTATTCGTGGTACTAATTATAAAGCTGAATCACAAAAAAAATCCCTTTGGGTAGTAGACTGAAATAAAAGCAAATTAAAATTATCATTAACTTGCATTTTATATCTATTTCTTCTTCTTTTTTTTTAATCCTCAAATGCTCCAAATGCCAGGCCCCAAGTAATTTATTTTAGGCTTTTTTTTTTCTCACTGTGGGATGTTTTCCAGCTCAAACCACTGACCATGTCAAAGAGAAAAAAAAAAAAAAAGTTTTGGGGTAGGTTTGGGGGAAAAAAATCTGCCAAACTTGGAATTTCCTTTGCTGGAGCTTCCAGAATGATTAATGTCTCCTCAAAAGAGCAAATGGCCATCAGTGTGGCTGAGGAAACATCTCAAAACTGGGGAACTTGTGGGGCTTTGGTGAATATATTTCCAATTATCAAACTATCATGCTCCTTTGGGTATTGAAAATGTAGCTATTACTCCCCACATTTCATTATTCTTTGGCAATGACATTTAAAAACACTTATTTTTGCTTCCATTCTCCCTAAGGGTTAGATGGGTGCTAAGGCAATGCAGGTACAGGGAGCTTTCTCCTAGATGTTATTCATGCCACCTGTGTGTTGACCCTTCCCTACCTTAAGAAATATGATGCAGTGCTGTCCTATAACATTAACAACCCATGGAATGCTCTACCCAAGCTCCTCTCCCATCTCGGCTTCAGAAAGGTACTCACTCTCCCAGATGCCAGGAGAGTTGATTATTAATGCCTCATAATTGAGACCCAACTCTGGGAATGGAAGTTCACAGTAGGGAGTTCCCTCACCCACGAATATGCTTGTTTTCCTTCCAGTGACTAGTTGATTAGGAGTACAAAGCATTGTTCCCTTGCTTCCATTTGAAGCTTCCCAGTTCCCGAGGTCTTCTGAGGCTGGCTTACACCTCTATCTACAATTCATCTCAGCCAAATTTCTCTCTTCATTCAATCCTGCTTCCTCTAGTCACTCTCCTAGAGCATTCCTCAGTAAGCCTCCTACATGCAATCTCCATCTGAAAGTGTGTTTTCCTGAGAACACACCCCAAATAGGCCTAAATTTCCTAAATAATGAAGTAAGTAAGGGTCTTTGATGCAATAATCTTTATGCTACCTCCTGGTTTTAACATGCTAGGATTGTAAGTTATAGTTCCTCATTCTCCCCCTAGAGTTATATTTGCTTGCTTTAGTCTGCTATGGATTAAGAAAATAAATTAATTGTTAACATCTCTAAAGAGAGTTTCTGCTAAATGAAGAATATGAGTGCTAGGGCTTTCAGTTAGCATAGAGACTACATAGACAGAATTTTTTTTTAATGACTCCAAGTCTGGGTTACATTCTGGATAATTTGGTCAGTGGACAGTGACTATAATATAATTGCTGAAAGATAATTTATTTTGAGGGCAGATACTGTGCTACTAGGAAACACATATAATTAAAAGAAGTACCTACACCAAAGCCTTCACAATTCAGAAAAAGACATGCTTATAGAACATTTATGGAAATCACTATGACAAAGGTGGTAATATACAGGATAGTATGATTATACATGAAGTATTACAAATATCTTAAATTATAAAATGTAATATTTAATAAATTAGGAAAATAAAATAGAAATAATTTAAACTTATGAACTGAAATAGAATTGGTTTTGATAAATAAAGGCACTTAGAACAAGGATATTTAACAATCAAAACATTCTGTTTACAGACCATTCTTAATGAAAATTTTTAATATTTCATGGACTCCCTGGGAAGTCAACGAAAATAGGAAGGACACAGAGAAAGCTTTAAAATGTAAGAGAAGTTCAAAAGCACATCTGATGTATATTGTAGATCCACAATATAGATGAAATATATGACTTCTTAGGAAGCCACTTTTCTTAAAGGTTGATGTATGGTTACCATAAATTCCAATTTTTAAGAAACATTTAAGGATTCTAGTGAAGTTTTACAGATTAGATTCTATTCTTACAATCATATCAATGATAGAATAATTCACAAGATCCTTAATATTAGATGCTGCCTTCTACTATAAATGTTGACACTTCAAAGTCATTTAACTTCTAGAAAAAGCTACTTTCAGAGTAGCTACGGTTCCCAATGCCTTTTATATGGATTTTAAGTACGGTAGTATAAATGATACATTGCACCAAATGCCACAGGCTCAGGTGACTATAGATTCTTGCAGCTATCAAAAGTTTTACTTGCTAATATGATATGACCAGAGACTTACAAGTTCCAGGAATAGGGAAAAATTACAGAAAACTTCTCACTGCTTTTGAAAATGACACTTTCAAATAATTTCACATCAATCAGATGAACTACAGTGATCTCATTCGCAGTTTGACAATGGACCAAGCAGATGGACTTAATGGAACATTTGTTACTAGTCCTATTTTAAAATGTTCAAGCACAACCAGCAGTTACTCTCTGTTGAGTAAATAATGCACCTTCTAAGAAATCAGACCAAAATAACTATACTTAAGAAATATTTATCTTATTAAAATAAAAACATAAATGACAGAAATATTTGTTTCTCACGGGGAAAATATTTTAAAGAAGTTTGAATGGATTCTAATTCATTGAGCATATATAGGTTTCTTCTGGGAATGAAGAAACCATTTTACTCTTTAATACTTTTCTTATAAAATAATTTATACTTTCCATAGGTATCATTCACTTTTAAACCAACTTAGAACACTGCTATACTCTGGGTCTTATTATATTTTGTGGCACTCTCAGTCTTTCCAGTAAGGGCTGACTTCATTTAGTCTGACATATTTATATTCTCAAAGTAGAAACTATTAGAAACATAAAAGTAAAACTTAGTGAGAAACAAAACAAAAACTCCAATCATCCATCCTGTAATCTCAAAATAGGTTCAACCTTCCCTTTTTAAAAACTAAATGCCCTCCTGATAAATGGGAGGATTTTGATTTTGTTTTTGTTTTTGTTTTTGTTTTGTGTTTTTGTTACTCAGAAAACAAATGGTGATATGAAATACAGAAAGTTAAATTGAATTTTAGAATTGGAGTTCAAGTCAAAAACATTATATTTATATTTTAAATTCTGTTTTTACCAAATAATGCCAAAAATAAGACACTAGTATAATACATGTAACATAATCATCAGTTAGTAATTTTGGTTGAATGAATGAGCAAATGATTCTAATTTAGAATAAGTAATATTATACAATTCTGACAATATGTATTGATCAGATAAAATAGTGATACTGAGGGTTTTGACCTTAGTAATGTAGTATGTGCATATAAAGGTGATCTTTATTGAGAAACAAATTAACTTTTATTTTGAAGGCATTGCACTTCCTAATTGGGGAATCATTCTAAAGATCTTAAAACAAATATCCTCTATGTCATTTAACCTATATCCTCACTTCCCACCAAAATCTTTCTTTATTTCATAGATGTATGAGCTTAGAGCCTTTGTAAACCTTTCTAAGACTCGTTGCTGTCACCTTTAAAAACCAGATGGTAATACCTACTGTGCTAGTTATCAGTTTATTGCCTCCCAGCTCCAAACTCATTCTTAAATCGTCTGCTCTAGCAAAGTGTCATTTAATCTCACAAATGATTTTCCTCTACCACCCATCAATAAAAGAGTGCTAGGGAGATATTGCAGGAGCAAAAAGTTTGCTTACTGGTTCTGTGGTGCCTTTAGGCTGGCTCCAGGAGTACATGAGCTCCGACCCCACCAGTTCCTCTGGTGCAGGCACTTTCATTAATACCGGGCTCCTGAAGCATATGATGGCCAGCAACATCAAGTAGCTTCCCATGGCAGCCTCCCACAAGACTTTCTCATGAATAGCTTTTGCTAGCACCTGAAAGGACAAATTTCCAACATGTCCCACCACCATGCTATGGGGCAATTTCTCTGCTATTCAGCCAGCAGAACCCTCACCAAAAACCTCTGATCTCAGACTGGTGGGAAAGTTCTTCATTGGGTGCTCTATCTTAGCCAAAGTAGTAGTGATGGTTCATTGTATCTGGTATTCCTGTTTTTTTAGAAATCTTTTTATTTTTTACAGTCACCTTTTACATTAAATGATTATTTATATTAATATAATAATGCCTGTCTTTGTTCAACCTAATATAAATAAGCAAGTTGGTTACACCACTGGTTTGGGTCTTCATTGCTTATAAAGGCTTCCACATCATGTAAAACTAGTATTAAATATGATTTAATATTTTTACTGTTGATCTATCTTATGTCAACCTAATTTCTCAGGTCTAGTCAAACAAACAAACAAACAAACTCTAAGAAGAAGGTAAAGGTAAAAGTTTGCCTTCCCAATAAAAACACATGAGGTATAACAAATATCCCACAAATATTACTTTCCTCTCTGTCCTTAGATTTTCAATATCATTACACCTATGACATTTTTGTCAGAAGCAAAGTTTACTAAATAGTAGAGATTTTATCAGAATTTGCCAAAAGGGGTTAAATTTTCTTTTCAAATATAGCAGCAATTTAATTGTAAGGAGAACCCCAAAGAAAATATATGCTACCATTTAAATAAAAAGTAAAGGGAGACTATGACAACTTAAAAAAAAATAATACTAACAACCTCTTTCCTTTTTATTTTCATTCATGGCATTTACTCTGTGCCCATTATTGTAGGCACTAGAAGAATGAGAGTAATCTGAACACCGGAATCTGAGTGTTATGATATTGAAACAAATAAAAATACAAATGTAGTGTGATACAATAATTAGAATAAGGGAAATACAAAGTTATAAGTGAGACAGTGAAACAGAAAAGTCCTAGTCCTGATTCTCTATATAATAGATAGTGGGGGGAGGAGGGAGGGAGGAGAGAGGGGAAGGTTTGCTCAGAGAAATTTTCCTAAAGAAGAAATTTTGATAAAATTAAATTAGGAATTTGATTTTGGAAGAATACATAATATTTAAGTGGACTAAAAAGCAAATCATTAGGGAGCATGTTGTTGGGAGAGCATGCGTAAAAGCTTAAAGAGATTAGAGAAGCATAGAGTATTCAAGTATAGTAAGCAGTTCTTACTGCTGGATGGAGTAATTCAAGAAAGAAAAAAATGGCAGAAGGCAAAGCTCTTAAGGTAGGCTTTGTTTCTTAGGATCATTAACTCACTATGCGAAGGTGTCTTAGACATGCTTAGTGTGCTTGCCATTGTCTTGGCAACAGAGGGCCCTGAGGGTATTAGCAGAGACAATGACATGATCAGACTTAGGTTTTCAAGATTATAGCAGCAATAAAGAGAAATGATTGGAGGGTCACACAGAGTGGGCCAGGAGGTAAAGTGAAAGATTTTATAACACGGGTCTAAAATAAAGTAAAGAGGACACAGAAGGAAGATTGAAGAGATATTTAGGAAATAAAATCAAAGCTCTTAGTGAATCATTGGATGGAGTAATAATGGAGAGAAGAACGAGTTAGTCATATCTCCCATGGTTCTGGTTTGAGCAATAGGTGAAATGATATCAACTGGGTGGGGAAATTGTAAAGATGATTTATAAGACTGGTGGGAAAAGAAATAATTGGTTCAATTTCAAACTGGTTAGGTTTGAGTAAAAGATATCTGTTGTAATTAATTGACATTTGCATATTTTAACACTCAAGAGAATGATTTAAATAGGTGTATAAGACATGCATTAACTCAACATCAGTATATTTTATGTAGATGGATTCATGAAAAATGTTCATAATACTTTAAAAATTGGAAGCAGGGGAGGGGTGGAAGGGGGCCGCATCAGTAGGCTATTGCCACAATAATGCTGCACTAACTAGATTTTAGTGGCAGGCAAGAATAAGCATTTATGCTTGGCTCTTGCATCTGTTGATGAGCTAGGCTTCAGCTGGTACAAACTGTACAGATGGGATTGTCTCCAACACCAGATTAGTTACAGCTCTGCTCTATCTACCTTAACCTCCTTGGATCTTGGCTACTCAAGACAGATGTGCCTCGTGGCAAAAGGCAGGAATGCAAAAATGTAAGCCCAAACACGCAAGCACATTTCAAGTCCCTGCTCACATCACATCTTTTAGCTTCACAATGGCCAAAGTAACTTATATGGCCAAGGAAGAAATCAAGAGCAAGAAGGGACACTGAACTCTACATGCTTTACAGAGTGGAAGAAACCAGTGATCCTTCACAGATAATCTCTAGTGTTTTGTGAATCAAACTTCTACTGGGCCCAAGAAGCAAGGTAGTTGAATGAAGGCTTGAAAAGCATGGGAAAGCCTGAGGAATAAAAACATTTTGTTTAAGAACTTTTGGAATGATTTCCAGAAAACACTGGAGGCAGGTTGAAAACTGAGAATTTGGGATACCTGGGTGGCCCAGTGGGAGCATCTGCCTTTGGTTCAGGGAGTGATCCTGAGATCCTGGGATGGAATCCCTCATTGGGGTCCCCTTGGGGAGCCTTGCTTCTCCCTCTGCCTAAGTCTCTGCCTCTCTGTATCTCTCATGAATAAATAAATAAAATCTTTAAAAAAAAAGAAAACTGAGAATTTATTGTTACATTCAATGCAAACATTAGATAGATCCATGCATCCTTCCCTAAAGTTGGTAAATATTCATAACTTTAAACTCTTATTACTGTTGTTGCTTTCTTGATGACTACTCCTTTAGCACTTTGCATATACTAATTTGTATTATTTGTGGTTTTATATCAATATCCTCCTGTTCTACCTACATTATAGTCCTCTTGATAATTGAGATTGAGGTTTTTTTTTTTTTTTTGAGATTGAGTTTTATAGCTACTTGCAACTCCATCAGTAACTTAAGTCTTTATTCTTAATGATGTTTAATGATGTTAATAGCACTGCTTTAAAAACATAATGAGATAATGTAAACAAAGTGCTTAACACAATGCCTGGCACAAAACAGTTGTTCATTAATTCTTACTTTTCTTCCTTATTATGCCTATAAATATTGATTTAAATAATAAATGGAGGAGCATAGGGTAAACAATCAAATCAATGTCAATTGAGTTTTCCTATGACTTTTTTACTTTCCCATTTTAAAGTGGAAAATATAATGATATCAAGCAAAAATAATTTTTTTTAAGGTTTTATTTATTTATTCATGATAGTCACAGAGAGAGAGAGAGGCAGAGACACAGGCAGAGGGAGAAGCAGGCTCCATGCAGGGAGCCCGACGTGGGATTCGATCCGGAGTCTCCAGGATCGCGCCCTGGGCCAAGGGCAGGCGCCAAACCGCTGGGCCACCCAGGGATCCCGAAAAATAAAATTTGAAGAAGGATAAAAAATAAATACATTTATATGTATTTGTAAAATGTCCACAATTATGCAGTATATTGTTGAAAGGGCACATAGGAAATTTTTCTTAAAGATACATAAAAATTGTAATGAGAAGAGAGGAAAATGATAGAAAGATGGCAGGGCACAAAGAACTTTAATGAGATCTGTAGCATTTTATTTAAAAGGTATTTCAACAAATATGGTAAATATAAAATGCCTACATATGTTAAATCTCAGTGGTAGACGTATGAGTTTCCACAATATTATTCTCTACAATCTTATAACTATAGTGTTTCACCATTTTCAAAAGTGAAGAAAGGTAATCTAGAACAATAAAGATATGAAATTATTTCAAATGTTTAAATTTTAGAAAAGCAAATGACAGGTAATTTTTATCTGGTGTTTAATATGTAACCTACTTTTTTTCAGAGTTATTATCTGGTCCCTAATGTGAGGATTGCATATGGAAATTTTACTTTCAGATAAATACTGAAGATAAGAATAAAAAAAACGAGGATAGTTTTTCAAATATTTCATTGAGATTTTAGTTGGATCAACAGGTGATCAGCTAAGATACTAAGAATAACAATGTTATGGAGATATTCTACGTGTTTCCAAATGCTGGAAAATTAAGTAATGTACTTTATTAAGTTAAGCAGCCCATTCAGTATGATGAGAATATAAAGATAGATATAGAACCTCAAAAAATGGGATCCCTGGGTGGCGTAGCGGTTTGGCGCCTGCTTTTGGCCCAGGGCGCGATCCTGGAGACCCGGGATCGAATCCCACATCGGGCTCCCGGTGCATGGAGCCTGCTTTTCCCTCTGACTATGTCTCTGCCTCTCTCTCTCTCTCTCTCTGTGACTATCATAAATAAATAAAAAAATTAAAAAAAAAAAGAACCTCAAAAAATACGAAAAGATTTCAACTAGTACTCTTTAGATTGATAAGTAATATATGATCTTCCCTGAATTTCATCAATTTTACTAAAGTAAAATATTTACACAGGAAAATGCATTGATATTCAGTGTATAATCTGCTAAACTTTGATTAATGAATGCAAGCAGAAAACTTTTGTGTGTATTCTGGGCTCTTTGCTTTTCTATATAAACTTTAAAGTCAGCATTTTATGTCTAATTTTGACACTATTTCAATTTTTTAAATTTTATTTTCCAAAATTTAGTCCTTTCTGTTTAGAAAGGTAATTGATTTTGCATTTTAATCTAGTATTCCCTTACTAGTTCACTTACTAGTTGGAGTAGTTTGTAGATGCCTTTTGATTTATGCATATATTATCTAAAGACAAGTACTGAGTTTACTTTTAAAAGTTTTTTTTTTTCTTTTAAGTAACTTTTATTGCCTTGTTGGAGTAAATAAAATTTCAATACAGTGTTGAATAGAAATGATGAAAGCAAGCATCTTTGCTTACCTTTGATCCTGGTGGGGGGGGGGAATCACTCAATATTTCACCATTAAATATAATGTTAGCTCTAGTTTATTCATAGATTCTCTTTACCAGAAGAAATGAAAATTCCTTTATTTATAGTTTGCTTAGAGTTTTTAGCATACATGATTGTTGAGCTCTGGCAAATGATTTTCCTACTTTTATTAAGGTAATTTTTTTCTAATTTATTTATAAAAGTAGTGAATTACCCTGGTTATTTTTTAAATAAGCAAAGCTATGTTTTTCTGAGATAGACTCTACTTCACTATGAAGTGTTATTTTTTTATATATTACTGGTTTTGATATGTTAATACTTTAAGAAGTTTTGCTTTTAAGGTCATAAGGGATATTAGTTTACAATTTTACTTTTTTGTAATATTTTCATTGCTTTTTGTTGATATCATAAATTGACTTGGAGGAGTAGTTTTTCTTTACTTTTTGGAATAGTTTATGCAGGATTGATATAATTTCTTCCCTAAATATTTGTTAGAGTTCACTAGTACAATCATTTGGACCTTGAATTCTTTCTGGTAATATTTTGATTACCAATTCAATTTTTTTAATAGGTAAAAGGCTATTCACATTTTTCATTTCTTCTGTCATCTTTGATTCATCATGGTTTTCTTCCCAAGGAATTTGTGAAGTTTATTAACATAAATAATGCTTCATTTTTTTCTTTTAATATATGGAGGTTTTTATAGTAATATGTCCTTTTCCATTCATCCATTACTAATTTGTGATCTATCAATGTTAATGTATATCTATATTTATCAATTTTATTATTTAAAAAAAACAAACTTCTGGTTTTACCAATACTATTACACTTTTGTTAAGATTTTATTTATTCATGAGAGACACAAAGAGAGAGGCAGAGACATAGGCAGAAGGAGAAGCAGGCTCCATGCAGGAAGCCTCATGTGGGACTTGAGCCGGGACTCCAGGATCACGCCCTGAGCCAAAGGCAGATGCTCAACTGCTGAGCCACCCAGGCGTCCCACTATTATATATTTTTATTTTATCTCTGCTTAAAATTTTATTATTTCTTGTTCTATTTCATTATATTTAATTTGTTCTTCAGGCACAAACATAAATTTAAACATTTTTATTTTCTAATATAGTTAAAGTTCTGAATTCCCCTCTAAATGCAGAGTTAGCTGCATCTATAAATTTGTACATGATATATAATCATTCTCAGTAAACATAAAATATTTTCTAAATTTACTTGTGATTTCTTCTTGACCCATGGGTTATTTAGAAATATGTGCATAATTCCAAATATTTGTATTATTCAAGCTAATTTATTATTATTAACATAATTTATTTCTGTTGACATTAGAAAATATACCCTTTGAGATTTCAATCTTTTGAATTTACTGAATCGTTTTATGACTCAGCATATGGTTTGAGAAGCATTACATCTGAACTTGAAAATAATGTATGAAATGGAATTGTGTAGGGCTTATCAATTGCATCAAGGTTGTTGACAATTTAATGTAGATATTCTACGTTTTCACTATTGTTTTTACCAAATAGTTCTATCAATTATGAAGACAGTGGTGTAATATATTTTATCTATTATTTTCATTAATTTAGCACACAATGAGAGATAAGACAAATAATTCAGACAAATTCTTTTTATAATATGAATGAGTCTTGAGCTCCTGCTAATAAACCCAATAAAGTCTTCTACAAACCAACAACAACAGGGAATTTTTTATTTATTTTTATTTTTTGGCTGTATTTGCCTTTGTAACAAGTCAGTAGATAAGTAACAGGGGCAGTTTTCTATCTGTAAAGGATGGGGAAAGATTAATATAATTGAGAAAGAGTATAGGTAAGGTCCTAAACTTGATGTTTTGCATGTTTCATGTCACTAGATTCTTTGAATTCCTTTTTTACACATTAGAAAACTGAGGATTAGAGATGTTAACCAATCTTTCTTTGGTTATCAGTTAGTACACCTTAACCTGTGATTAGAAACCCAGTCCTTTGAAATGTAAAGTATATTTGCCAATAATTAGTCTGGATAATTTTTAATAATACTGTCACTAGACAAAAGCTTTAGCTTAAGCCTACACTTACAAGAATTAAGGAGTTAATGGGTGCGAAAAAAGAAAGTAAAGAATGAAAGCTTTAATTAGGAATTGTTGGGGAATCCCTGGGTGGCTCGGTGGTTTAGCGCCGGCCTTCGGCCTAGGGTGTGATCCTGGAGTCCCAGGATCGAGTCCCACGTCAGGCTCCCTGCATGGAGCCTGCTTCTCCCTCTGCCTGTGTCTCTGTCTCTCTCTCAGTCTGTGTCTCTCATGAATAAATAAATAAAATCTTAAAAAAAATAATTAGGAATTGTTAATTCAAATTCCTTCAGTGTCCAGGCAACTATTAGCCTCCAAAATGCAAAAAAAAAAAAAAAAAAAAATATCACACATATATGAAATATTTTTTCTTTACTGATATATATATATATACAGATCTGCCTGTAGCCATTTTACCTTCCATTGGCTTCCATTGGCTGCTGCCTGTTCCATTCTTTCCAAAGTTTTCCAATAGCTTTCAAACAGTGCTTGATGGATATAAGAAGTTGCTGAGAAAACATCTCAGAAACTGCCATAGGGGAAGGTTCTAAGAAGGAAGGTAGAAATTCCACCTCTTCTTCAGATAGAACTGTTCCATTTTTAACACTTTTATAAATTTAACATCCTACTATTTTTTGTAGAGTTTTGCTATTAAAAAAATTGAAATCATTGAACAATGGAATCAAGGGGGTTTCAAATACTTCAGATCCATTTCTATGCTTGACCTTATTGGCTCTGGGTTTTGGGCGGTAACAGTGGTGTGAGAGAATGAGGTCAACCAGTGTGCAGTCATTTCATAAAGGATTTCCTATTTTAAGTCATAGAGAAATGTGGCTTGTGAGGTCAGACTACAGGGCTTCAAAGAGCTGTGGTGCCTACAGAAAGCAAATGACTGCTGCTGGAAGTAAGCGGAGTGGAAAGCTACGATGTTCTGTCCTAAATTAGCCCACCTCTACACTTTAGAAGGAAACAAAAAAGAAAAGGAAAGATAACAAAATCTTTCCTAATGTCATCTTCAAAGGCAGAGGACTCTCATACATGTATTTTTAAAACAGAAAGCTTCCAAAAATATTTACAAAGAAACTATGCCGTTATTCATGGGAAAATGTTCATGATACAAGCTTATTTTTCTTCTCATATCCTAGCACAAATTGAATTTTCTCAGTTACTGGAAGAACATACACCTTTCTCAGAACAGGCCACTGAAAACATAGTTTTCCATTCTAAATCTAAATCATGTACTTTATTCTGGTTACCTCGATGTATATAATTAATGATTATTACTTACATATTTTAGCACACTGTTTTCTTGAAAAATACAAATTACATAGATAATAAATATATTAATTTTAAATTTCCATAATATCTCTAATATCTAAACTGTTTTCTTTAAACTTGATAATTCAAGTCTTCTTTAAACTCTAATTAACCTACTTCAAACTCTTTCTCATGCACTTTTCTCAGAGACTCAGGGTTACCTTGCATTTTTCAAGGTTATTGTGACTCCTGGTTGGGCTCCAGGTACAAGACAGATATTCTTATTCTATCTGCTTTCCAGACAAATGATATGAGTTAAGAGAATACAAGATATAGAGGTCTCTAGGTTAGTTGATGTATCTTTGCTTGGCAAAATTACAGAGCTCTAGAATTATGATAATTTCCTTATAACTTAATCTCTTTTCTCTCATTATCCTCATTTCCTTTCTAACTATTAATAGCTATGTACCTGGAGGGCAAATAACCTGAGAGATTTGTTATGTTATAAAAGTTAGGAAAATTGTCCCTTTAATCACCCTGTGTAGCATTTTCCCAGGCATATTGCAAGCAATAGTACTTAATATATTTTTGTTGAACAGGACAAATTCTGTGTCAGAAAAAAGTGACAATCCAACAGTTCAGTATAAATCTACATAGAATCAAGATAAAAAGATAAATAACTTCCTGACACCTGTCATTAGGAAAACTATTACACTAACAATGAACAATATATTTAAATCACATTTAATTTTAGAAATTGCTGCTATATAAATTTTAGTGTGGTCAAAGAGTAAATTTGCAAAAAAAAAATCATCATTATTGATATGGAAAACAAAAGTAAAAGGGAAAAAATACATTTCCTCACTACTTACAGCCCATTGACAAATCCTTGAGACAGGCAGAATGACCTTCCTCTGGGAACTCAACCGCCTCAATGTTAATACTTTGTTAAGGGTAAAAGGCAATCTTAGCTTAATATTATCCCAACCTCCAAGATCCTGTAGGTCTACTTTAACATATATAATTCCTTTGGAACTTCCTTTATCTCTATCCCACAAGATATATGTTAGCAATCATCCTCCAAACATATGGTCCACTGATAAATATCTGAAGTCTCATGGCTAAGGTTTTATTAGGCAGAAATAAATGACCTTCTCCTAACAGTAGCTACCCCCACCCCCGAAGATCCTGGAAATCTTGCTTCCAAAATTCCTTAGCGACTTAGACTATCCCTAACCCCCTCCCAACTTGAAAGCATATGACTTGAAAGTCACCCCACACAACTCCAGAGCAGCCCTTTCTGCCCACAGATCCTGTCTGCATGCTTTAATAATACGACCTTTTTATACCAAAGACCTCTCAAGAATTCTTTCTTGACCATTCACTCTGAACACCAACATTACCACATCAATTATTTTAATATTTCTAACATTTGGTTAAATTATTGATCTACTAATCTCTATATAATTTGCTAGAGATAAAAAGAAAGCAAACCATATTTGTGGGTAGACTAAGCATGGAAACAAATAATTGCAGAACAATATGGAAATTGCTCTTGATGAGATTTGGGCAGGCTTCCCCAAAATATTACACTTTGTTATACTGATTATTTTGAATTAAAGTTACTTAAGAAACAGCCAGTGCAAGGACACTCTGACACTCTTCTGTTCTTCTGAAGTCAGGAAATAAATTCCCCAGGAGAAGGATAACCTCATTGTACCTAAAGGGTAGGGGGCATTCTATTCTAGAAACAGGAAATTCAGGGCAGAAAAGACTATATAAACAATCCTGGGTACTTCATTAATTTGCTAACCCAAACCCAAACTTCTTTGTCTTGTCAATTCTTCACAAGTAAATTGTTTGTCTAAAAGGTATAAAAGGTATTCACTTCTTTGAATATCATATATCTACAAGCTCCCATACATACAAAATTAGATTTGTTTTTCTCCTCTTTGTCAATATAATTGCTATACCCATCAAAGAATCTACCAGGAAAAGGAAGCTTTCTGCCCCTACTCTATATAAAGGTGTGAATATGCTGTAGTAGCCTATGAAGTGATAGAGCATTGAAGCCAAGGGCTTTCCAGGAGTAGCTGATTTAAATGGAATTTTGAAGGAGAGGTAGGAATTGTGAGCATATATAAAGTTATGACAATGTAAAAAAGAAAATTAGCAAGTTCAGGGAACAAATGACAAAGAATGACAATAATGAAAACATGTTAGTATAACATGGAAGTACAAGTTATGGCAAAGGAAATAAGAATCGTAGAGAGATGAGAAAGCAGGGGACATGTTATGAAGAATCTTGCAAAATGCATGAATAGGATGGTATTTTACAATAAAGCAATTCCGTCATTCAACTGGAAAATAAAAATAGTAAGCTTATCTTTACTTACATCAAAGATGAATAAATGATAAATTCTAAAAATATATACTAATTGAAATCTGAGAATAGATATTTTTCCTAGAAGATGAAAGGTTATTAATTTAATTCTGAATTCTTGTGTTTTTATTTCAAAACACATGATTTTATAAGCAGCTGAGATTTTGATTAATTTCTTTATTTTCAAGTGACCTCAATGAATCAGAATTTGGCATCCTTAGCACCACACTCCAAAAAGATGGCTAAAGAAGTGAATTGAACATTATAAAATAACTTATTACTTAGCACAGATAAATTATATTGTGCAAAGTTAATTAAAACAGGACTGAAAATACTTATAAAACTTCCCTTGCAAAAAAAAAAAAAAAAAAACTTCCCTTGCTTAAAGTAGAAATTTTACACCATGAAAGCATTTTTAAAACTGTTTTAATATAGACCATATTATAAAATTAAACAATAAATGTTAGAAAAAGCAAAATATTACATAAAATGTCACTCTACTAACTAGAGATAATCATTACTGTCGTCATTTAATACATATCCAATCTTAAAAAAAAAAAAAAAAAAAAAAAAAAAAAAAAAAAAAAATACATATCCAATCTTTATTATAAACATTTAATCTATGCAAAAATATTTTATAATTTATATACTATTTTATAATTTGATTTATTTTACTTATTCTAGATCATTAAATATTTCTCAAAAGTAAAATTTTTAATGGTGGCCTAATATTCCATTGTACTGTTTTAATAATTCCTGCTAAGTTACTTAGTTTATTTCAAAACTTTCACTACTTTATTTTTTTTAAAGATTTTTGTTTATTTATTCATGAGAGACACACACAGAGAGAGGCAGAGACACAGGCAGAGGGAGAAGCAGGCTCCATGCAGGGAGCCCAACATGGGACTCGATCTCGGGTCTCCAGCATCACACCCTGGACTGAAGGTGGCGCTAAACCACTGAGCCACCTGGGCTGCTCACTTTCACGACTTTAAATGCAGCTGAGATGAATACATCAATGACTATTTTTTTAGGACAAATTGTCACAAAAGAAATTACTACATATTTAAGCTTACAAATTTCTGGTACTTGCTCTCAAATTACTCCACAGAAAGATGGCACGTTTATATAGTAAAACTATATTCCTTAGTCTTACTTGCACTTAATAACTAAAACTTGTATCATTAATGGATGCTAAAGCTGTGGATTAAAAGCCTCAATGAGAAATTGGGTATTTATGAATTTTAAAATTATTTCCTGAAAATGTATATGTATTATAATCCAAAACTAGTGATTTTCCTAGTCAAATAACTGAAGCTAACATCATCAATCATGGGATTAAACTACAAGATTCACTAGAAAGAACACAGTCTCACTTTCATTGTGTTTTCGCCAAAATTTGCACATACCCTGATATAACCATGAGGAAACACTGGACCAGTCCAAATTGAGGGGCATTCTACAAACCTAACTTGCCTATAAGGTTCAAAATGGCAAAATCAAGAAAGATAAAGAGGTAAGGAGGAGGGAAAGAGAGGATGGCAGACAACAGAGAGAGAATAATAAATGGAGCAAAGTGTAAACTGTTGAATATGAATAAACGGTCTTTATTAGTCCTCTGTACTATTGCAACTTTTCCGAAAATCCAAAATTATATCAAAATTAAAAATTACAATAATTGTCAATAGGATGGAAACAAATTATAACTTAAAAAATCTGCTTAAATATGTTGTACGTTACAAGCAGTCCTCAATTTGCAGATATTGGGAGACCATAAAATAATCATGCAAGCTGAAAACACACAAAGCACGCTTAAAAATCAATGGGAAAAACTGATTGTTCATTCCATGATCTTTAAAAATTTTGGCAGCACATTAAAGTCTCTTAATGTCAGTTATAAATCCACAGGGAAATGACAAAAAATAAAACTATATTTATTTTGTACATCGTAATTTAAAACATTAGAAACATCAACAATGAAAATGATCTCTTCATAAAAAGGTACCAAGATCAGTTTGCAGAGTGTTTGCCATTCTCTGACTTGACAAATGGTCTTATTCTATACTATGTTTGAATCAGCTCCAACATTATTATGTTCCTTGCATTTTCAATGCCATGAAATATTTCCAAATATTTCTTTTTTTAAAAGATTTTATGTATGTATGTATGTATGTATGTATGTATTTGAGCAAGCAAGTGGGGAGAGGGAGAGGGAGAGGGAGAGAGAATCCCAAGCAGACTGCAGCTCAATCTCACCACCCTGAGAAACCGACTGGGCCACCGAGGCATTCTCCCAAATGTTTCTTAAATGTGAAGTTTTTGCTGGTGTCCCTTCCCTTGGAACATCTTCGTCATTCCAACAAGATTACTTTTCTCATTTCTGTTCCTCATTTAATTTCACCTTCATTAAGTTTCAGTGGCTACATAGCTAATCATCTGAATGGAAGCAATGTCAACATTGCCATGGTCAGTTATTTCTTTCTAGAATTCCTTTTCATTCAATTTGAATTACATTTCAGTGTCATTTTGTTTCTTTGCTGTACTTTCATGTATATTAGCCAATTTCTTATTTTTATCATTCATTTTTATTAAATATCAAGTGGGTTAATAACTGGTAGGAAAGGAGGCAACAAAACTACGTTTTGCTCTCTACACATGAACTAAATAAGAGATGCACGGTGATCAGTCACTGACGGACTTTGAATAAAGTTGTCAGTGATCACGATTTGCACCTGTTATGAACTGTGGACTTAAGAACTAGCAAAGAAATTTGTACCTTATCCATTTACTCACAGTTACTACACTGAGGTGGTGGAAATTTGAACCTTGTTTTTAGAGGACGAGTGCCATATAACTAAACCATGGTAACTAAAATCTGTCCATCTAAAAACAATACAAAGACTGCCTGTACTTTGCTTTGTGGTGTTAATAGCAAAACTTATGTTTACCTTGATAATAATGATTTTTTAAGTAGATAAAAATATTTTGAACTTTCTTTAATATGATATACTTGATTTTGTACTCCTTCCATATGCCTATTATGGGTTTCCAGAAGTTCAAATGTGTATCACAAAATCTAGGTTTTACTTTTAGCTCTGCCACTAATGTATCATATGATGAGGACAATTCATAAATTCCTTTGAATGGCTGAATCATCTTTAAAAAGAAGATTGGAATACATTTTATTCTGAAACAGTTTTGTCTTATGCTATTGTCCTGGCATTGTTATTTATAGCTACCCTTCCTCTCTCAAAATTGTCCCAATTCTTTCTGTGTCTAAAGTTTTGTCTCTACTTTAAACTAGAAATATTATTTGTGACGTAGAAGCATTGGTACTGCAATGTTATAATTGTTATCTGCAATTATAACATCTCATTTGCTATTTAGAAAACAGAAATAACTTCAAAGATGATCTTTAAATACATTCCATGTTATAGAACTCTATTCCTTACATTTTCTGCGTCTTGTACTTTTCTGCAAGTCATATCGAGTTCTTATAAAGATTACAACTTTTCATCACCTCTCAGTGCAAACTCATTTTTACCACTGAAAGAAATTCTGTGTAATTCACCTGATATTACTAAGTATATTGTATGAGCAGTGACCTGTTCTATGTCAGCAAGCAGTAAAAAGCCATATACAAAAATGATCTGAGAGTCCTGTACCTTCCTGATTGTCCCTTTGACAGGTCTGAATTCAGAAACATGATGATATTGGTTCAAAACTGAGTTACATATTTTTAAAAGTATTTAGACATTTTAGTGTGACTCAAAACAATGGAAAAACTAACAAAGTTTACACGAAAGAGGTTTAACTTTGATATATAAGAACTGTTCCAGCAATTTCATTGTAATTATTCCCCAAATCTACTTCAAACAATAGCATTGATAATTAAGATAGTAATAATCTTCTTACAGATCTCTCAGGTTTCCAAATGTGAGTATTGAACACAAATACCCTTAATTATATCTTAATGTTCGCTCTAAGCTAATTCAGGCAGAAAAATGTTGCATGCAATTTGATGACAATAAATCATGAATTTAGGCAATATATACATTATACTTTCTTTATTTAAATCCTAAAAATATATATCAAAATATTTTATCTGAATGTTATTTCATATTTAATGTTTCAATTTATTTGATGTATGACCAATCTTTCTGACCTTTCTAATCAAATGCAAAATTTTCAAATTTGGGGTTGAAGATCAAAGTCAATACCATATTTGCCTTTGTAATTTTTGTCTTTTTTTTTTTTAAGATTTTATTTATTTATTCTTGAGAGACACACACAGAGAGAGGCAGAGACATAGGCAGAGGGAGAAGCAGGCTCCTCACAGGAAGGCTGACACGGGACTCAATCTCTGAACAG
Source organism: Canis lupus dingo (assembly GCF_003254725.2). Classification (NCBI taxonomy): domain Eukaryota; kingdom Metazoa; phylum Chordata; class Mammalia; order Carnivora; family Canidae; genus Canis; species Canis lupus. The sequence goes on from NC_064248.1 coordinate 47,934,168, forward strand.
GGGATCATGCCCTGAGCTGAAGGCAGAAGTCCAACTACTGAGCCACCCAGACATCACTGTAATTTTTGTCTCTTGACAAAGTTTTGCCTTCTTATGAATTATTCATGGAAAAATTTAAATTTTTTTAAATTATACTTAATTTCATATTTAAAATGTTACCTTTACTTTTAAAAAAACATATGGATTTTAATTACATCCTGGAACTCCCAAGTGACATCTGCAACATACTACATAGTACTATATATAACTCAATCCTTTATAATTAAATTCTAGAACCAAGATTATGGTGTATGGTATACAAATTATATAATAATTACCCACGAATACTAACTAGGATTTATTTATTTGTTTATTTATTTATGTTTGTTTATATATATATTAATTTGTGTTTACTTTTGTTTATTCATTTATTTGATAATTATAATTTGTTTCAAAGATGTCCTCTGGTATCCTACTTTGGACAAACTTCTTTAATGCAACGTAAGTGCATAAATGTAGTATAGTATAGGTCTCTGTTAACCTTCAACTATAGAGTCAGTCATTTTAAGACACACTTATCTTTAAATATGTGGTTTGACCCCACTTATTATAGTATTTCAGTATTTTTAAACATTGGATGTTGCAGACAGGAACCCTGAAAATTCATGTTACCTGGCCTGTCAAAACCAAGAAACTTTTCTCTGACTCTCATCTTCCAAAGGTAAAATGGAGATATTAGATTACATTATTTCCAAGGTTCCCATTTTAGATCTCTCAAAAGATACCTGACTTTAGATATGTTGCTTAAAAATATTCTATTTTTTTCTTAAAATAAAACTGCCTCCAATTCTCAAAACCTGCCATTTAAGCCAGAGTGTGAACTTTTGAAAGAGCAATATTAATTTCAACTTTTATGCACCCCACCCCCTAGCAACAATTCCTGCTTTATTTATAAATATCGCCCATCTTTTAGATTCACTTCAAGCTTCACCTCTTCTTTGAAGCCTTATTGAACTTGCTTTTTTTTTTTTTTTTTTTTGTGGCACTGGTAGGGTCTGATATATAATAGGTACTTGTAAGTATGAAGAAATGTGGAGAATTCCTAAAACAACAACAATTCTAATATGGCTCATGAGTGCTATTCAGTGATAGAAACTTGCTCTAAGTAACTAATTATGTTATTTTTAAAACTATTACATATTTGTCCTTTAACAGTGAAGAGATTAAATAATATTCTTATTTGAGATCCCTGAACTGTTTAATTTGCCATGTTCCACATCTATGATTGTTTAGAGAGTCAAGTTTGCCCTGTTCATTCATTCATCTGTCCTTACTCAGGCAAACACTTGAAGAGCTTAGAGCATATGAAGTAGATCTAATGTTCCCAGAAGGAAATCTCAATGAAGAAATTCACAAATCAAGGTTCTATTTCCTTGGCCAATGCCGATTACTTTCTTGAAATATGCTTTCTGACCTTCTTGATCAATGATTGTTTTCAGAAGAGGTAATTGAGTCTAATCTGTGCAATAGCTTAGAATTTGATACCTGAATATTTTGTAATCAAAAAGCAGTAAAAATACAAATGTTTTAACTTTTCCTTTTATCACAGGTAGAACTTCTATAATTTTCCAGAGATTCAGAGGTCCCAGTTTCTGAAAATCTATTTTTCCATATTGCTTTTCTTTTGAGGAGATATTGGATATCAATTTTTTGTTAAGGGCCCTCAAATTATACTAGAAGTCTTCCTGGGCGCAAAAGAAGAATGGCCAAAATGAAGAAAACAGGTGAAACAAACTAGTTTTCCTAAATTCTGTCTTGCAATGGTACAGTAGGTGGACAAAACACAGTGACAACAAGGTGAGGAGCAGATACTAAGAAATCAAGGCAGGGATATATGTTCCAAGTGTCTTTCCAGATATAACACAAAGGAAAATGAGAGACCTGATATTTATTGAGCATATATTATATGCCAGATGCTATGTCATGTTCTTTAAAAGTATAGCAGCAATGTGAAATAGATATTATTGCCAATTTTTAAATAAAGGAAGTAATGCTAGACAGGATGAGCAACTAACTCAACACCCCACCAGTCGTTAAGTAGTAGATGAAATTTGTTTAAAAAATCAATGTGTCTTCAAAGCACTGGCCATTCCACCCCACCACCTACGTGTCCATTATACTAGCATTCAGGGATAGGCTTTCCATTTCTAAAAGTGATATGGGCAAGGGAAAATAAGAAATTTGGTGACTAATGATGTTACTGGAGTTACAATTCTTTATTGAAATATAAACCCAGAAAAATCCAGTTAAACAAAAATTCTCCTGATTTTTCTTTTATACATTTATAAATTTTTGTCTAATTGTTTTTCTGGTTGCCTTAATGATTCCTTTTAACAACTCACTAAGCATCTCAATATTAATCAAGAACTGAACTAAGGGAGGCATCTAAAAATTTTATGCAGAAATATGTGATTATTATACAGAAATACTAATACAAAATCCTGTACTTAATTAAATGAGAAAACTCTGCATGTATCAAAAAATGTGAATAATTTATTTGGAATTTCAAAAAATGAACAACTGTAATTGAGGCTGAAATGAAACACAAAGAACATAATCTCTTATATTGTTTAAGGATTTCATCTTAATTTTAGCTAGAGTATCTACAAGAAAGGAACTAATTTTACCTAATAAAAAACCTAAAGAGATTCCAAGATTTGTTTATGTTTTTTAGGAGGATAAAAAATCATGTAGTGACTAACTAATTCCATGATTTTGTTCATTAGGCTTATATTGACAGGAGCTCTCAGGGCAGGGTTGAAATTTTGGGAAATTCATTGTTCTACCTTTTTCCTTTTAAGAGAGGATCTGAAGTATAGGAATGTGAGATATAAGCAAATGAATTAGAATACTCATTCTGTGTATGAAAGGAGAATCTGAGGAAGAATAATAAATCTGGAGTTGCTCGGGGTTAAAACTCCTCCTTCGTCTAAGAGGATGTGTTTGATACACCATGTCACAGATGACTCCCCGCCACAGATCAGTCTCTGAGATGGGAGTATACCAGCCAGGAATGAGGACTTCTCAGAAGCTTTAGATAGAGAGGACTGAGCCACATCTGTATGGCTTCAGGAATCATTGGGAAAGTTCATCAGGAGGACATGATGACACAGAGCTGGACTCAGGCAAGAGGCTCCTAACCCCTTCCCCTGTGTTTGGAATGTGGTCTCCACTTCCTTTCCTGCTCTCAGAAGCTGCCGCAAGGACACAGCCTTGAGATAGTAATTGTGGTGTTGAGACCATGTAGATGGTATATGTGACTAAACCCAGTTAAGGCCTCTCCATATAAACTTTGAAGATTTGGCAGGCAGATGCAGAGATCTACTTACCTTGTGGCCACCCATGACCAACCTTATGGGTAATTTCCCTTGCTTATTAAAATTGCCACCTACCATTATGCAGTGGCTGGCCTTTCTTTGGTCTCTCCTGACCTGCACATATGGGAACCAGTTTCAGATTATACCTGGGAAGTTCCCAAGGACGTTGCAAATGGACAATAATAAACAATAGCAGAAAAGAACCCATGCTAGCCCATATCTACAACAACAAGCAAAAAAAATTTTTTTTGAACAATAAAAACTACACTGACCATAGTTTCCCCAAATAAAATAAACATAGTAGCTATTAAAGATCTAATATGCACAACGAAAATAAAAGACTATTTAAATAGGGTTTGTCTTATAATTTCTAAGGATAATAAAAACAATGAACACAATAATAGCTGTAATTTATTTTGTGTCTATTATAGGTTAGTAAATATGAAGTATTTTTTAAAATATTTTCTTTAGGGATGCCCAGGTGGCTCAGTCAGTTAAGCATCTGCCTTCGGCTCATGTCATGATCTCAGGGTTTTGGGATCAAGTCCCTCATCCTGCTCCCTGCTCCGCGGGGAGCCTGCTTCTCCCTTGCCCTCTGCCATTGGCTACCCCACTTGTGCTTGCGCACTCTCTCTCTCTCTCTGTCTCTGTTAAATACATAAACAAAATCTGTAAAAAATATATTTTCTTTAGCACAGGTAAATATTTTATTACCATTTTAAAGATAAGGAAAATGATGCTCAAAGAGACTGTGACTTGCTCAAAGCCACATGCTGCATAACAGACCTAATCAGAACCTTAATCCTGATCTTACTTCAAATAACATATTCAAAGATCATTCTGTGGCAGTAGCCAAGAGACAATTATGTGAAAAATTTTTAACATCTCCAATCTTTTCTATTTTTGTAAATCTCTTCCAAAGTAATAATAGGCAACACAGCTACTATAGTTTTCTATTGTTGCTATAATAAATTACTGCAAATTCAGATAACTTTATTCCCTTATAATTACATAGGTTAAAAATTTGACATAGGTTTCTCTGAGCTAAATAAAATCAAGGTGTCAGCCAGGTTCCACACTGTTTCAAGCAGTTAACATGAATCAACTTATTTAGTCCATGCCATGGGAATAGGAGGTTGATATTTTCCCAATGCCTATTTCAGAAGAAAAGGAAACCAAAACAAAGTGTGTTTAAGTAACTTGTCTACGTTCATGCAGTTAGCTTATTAGAGCCAGGATAATAAAAATTAGCAATAAAATATTTGGAAGGAAGACTAGTCTCTGATCTAATTTTCTGGGATTAAAAAAAAGGACTAAAAAAAACCATATTTGACTTCATAGTTGAGAAGAGAGAAACCCAGGAGGGGAAAAAAAAATGAGTTGTTTCTACTCTGGAAAGAAGAAAACAGTAAGCTGAATCTCTATGGTCAATGAGACTTACGGAGAAACTGTCCGAGGTGAAAGAAATGGACCCGGGAGCTATGCTCTTACTACCTGCTGCCAAATTTCTTGGATAAAGAATACCAGGCATCTTTATTTTCACTCTATCACCCACTCCTAATTTTCCACTATTGAAATGATATTTCTACCTGGCTTCTAGAAAACTATCACTTTCTGTTTTTCTGACATATTCCTTATATCTGGACTCTACTATCAGTGGTCACCCAATTCCCTAAATGATAAACTTTGCCTGCCTACATTTCCTCACACTGTATAGAGCAGGGTCTCCCAATGGTATTGATCCTTAAGCAGGGTCATTTGTTTCTTGATCCCAAACCACTGAGGAGAATGGACATGCATCATGATGAGGTTGAATTTGGACTTCTCTTCCCACCCCCTTTACATATATCTCCCTAAAAGCACAGATTCTTGATTCTTTTTCATGGCTAACAGTAAATTAAGCAAACATGGGAATCTTTTTCTTCAAAGATATTTTATAAAAATATTGAAAATGCAGACTCACCACAAACTTCCTTTATTCACCCATTATATATTTTGTTTATGTTTGATAAAATGCAAACATATTAAACAATTTTTATGAGTCATAATATTTCCTATGACCAGAAAAATAACAATAAGTTCTTTAGTTAAATAATTTATGAAATTTAATATATGTAACTAATGTTATGCCATACCTCTCCAGTATAGTAATAAGTGTAAAATAAATTAAAATTTTTTCTTATATTGGTATAATTTTCTCTTAGAATTTATAGTGACACCTCATGTATGCAGTGTTCTCTTCTAAATGCTGAAAGTTTCTTTAACAAGACTAGATTTTGATCAAAGATTCATCTCATGTTCTTAGTTTGCAGTTTTTTATTTTGCTATTTCTTCTTTAAAAGACAAAGGACATTGGGACACCTGGGTGGCTCAGCAGTTGAGCATTTGCCTTCAGCTCAGGGCAGGCGTGATCCTGGAGTCCCAGGATGGAGTCCCACATCAGGCTCCCTGCATGGAGCTGGCTTCTCCTTCTCCCTATGTCTCTACCTTTCTCTCTCTGTGTGTGTCTCTCATGAATAAATAAGTAAAATCTTTTTTTTTAAAAAGACAAAGGACATTGACTTATTTCCATTTTCACGACTGTCTAATTTTTTTATAGTTTATAACAATGAAAAACTCTTTCAGTACCCAGGCATCTAATTCATCTGTACTTCAACACATAAACAAATTATTAAAGAGCTATACTGTCTCCTACATTTATCACTTAATTAAGCATATTTTACTCCATTTTTCATTCTGAAAATGATTTCTGTTGCTTAGAAATATAAAAGAAAAAATATAAAGAATCTTCCTACACTCTCTGAAAGAAGAAGGTGCACTCTGAAGCTAGAATTCCATGCTTCAAATCTTATTTCTGCCACCAACAAGCAGTGTGACTTTGGATCAGTTCTTATAGGCCCTATGCTTCCGTTCTTCCCTCCATAAAAATGAGAATAGTAATATGACACATCTCAAAGGGTTGAGGATTGAGGAATGAATGTAACATAAAGCTTCATATGAAAATGAATTATAGACTCTACCCCAGGCCATTTTTCTATTTCATTTTTATTCAAAGCACAGAGTTTTTAAACCTCTTTTTACGTATTTAATATTTTTTATATAAGTTTGTCTTTGTGTCATGCATTGACTTCCCATACATAGATAGAATTATAAAATAGTTTGAAATAATTCTAGACTATCAAACACTTTTCTAATACTTTATGGGGTATCTATGGCCTTAACATTGACTTGACTAGAGACTTAACAAAAAATTCTCCTTTTATCCATCATCAATGTTAATTATAATTTGTATAATCAGAACTGCATCTTATAATATTGCTTCCCATGTTCAATGCAATCATTTTATTCAAAGCTCACTGACCTCTCAATAACAATCTAAACAAAATCTATGGTTTGGCAACAGTAAGCATATTTTTTCAGCCTAAGTGAATTCACCTATTTCTCTTACATCTCTTTTGTTTGGTTTTTGTTTTTGTTTTGTTTTGTTTTGTTTTTTCTTACATCACTTTTGATTAGTATTATAGCTTCAGATAGAATCTATCAGCTAATATAACTGTGTGTATATATTTTTATAAGTCAAGATTTTGTAAAGACCATGCTTACTTTAAAAACTGTTTTTAGGGATGCCTGGGTGGCTCAGTAGTTGAGCTCCTGCCTTTACCCAGTGCCTGATCCTGGAGTCCCAGAATCAAGTCCCACATCGGGCTCCCTGCATGGAGCCTGCTTCTCTGTCTATGTCTCTGCCTCTCTCTATGTCTCTCATGAAAAAAAAAAAATCTTTAAAAAAAACCCAAATTTTTAAAGGAAAATCTTGGTATTTTCTCCCCGCTAGTCAAATTCCTCATATGTCAGATGCTATGGTATAAATAGAAATAAATTAGTAACAATACAAAAAGCAAGAAAGGATGGCTTCAGTGAACTCTATTTTGATAAGTTCCACAAATATAGAAAACAAAATGGATGAAATTAATAAAGAATAAATGCATAGAAATGTAAAGACTAAAATACACATAAAAGAAAATTACTACAAAGGTAAGAGCACTTCCAGAAATAACCCAAACTCAAATTCATCCCAACATAATGCCAAATAGCTGTTGAGGGGAACATTTGGTCCAAGTAATCAATGCCACAAATAATACCTTTAAAGAGTGAAAGATCCTCTGAGAAGGAACCTAAATAAAATCCTAGGGTTGGAGAAACAGCAGAACATTTCTCCTGGGAGTCCACAAAGGCACCTATGAAGGAAAAATCAAAGGGGACCAACTGACTCTAGTCTAGCTGGAGGATTGTTCTCTCCAGTTACAAAAGCTTCCCAGGGGCACTTTCCAGTTTCAATCAAGACTTTATCTATACCATTCTGCTGTATTCAATGTCACCTATAACCTCCACATTATCAAATCTAATATTCAATTATTCATCTTCTCAGCATCATTTGAATAAATTAATCATAATCACTGCCTCCTGTTGGAAACATTTCCTTCACTTGACTTCTGAGATATTAAACTTTTCTGCTTTATTTCCATAGTGCTCCCTTCTTGAACTTTTTCCTTTCTACAACTATAATCATTTGCTAAGTAAGTCCATCTCACAATGTTAAATATTAATGATAATGGCTTTCAGATCTATATCCACAAGTGACCCTCACTTGAAATTCCAGATTTGTATAACTGACCATCTACAGAACAACTCAACTTGTATGTCTAGTAGATATCACAGTTACAACATGCCCAACCAAAATAGTGATTGTCCCTCAGAAATCTGTTCCCACTCGAGTGTTTCTAATTGTAGTAAACAGTGCCAACTTGAACATTAATTGCTTAAGCAGGTAACTTGGAATCATCATTAACTCTTCTTTCTCTTTCATATTCCCATCCAATCCATTAAAGAGTCCTGTTATCTCTACCCAAATTTGACTATTCAAAGTTGATAATTTCTAACAATTCTGCTACCATTTCACTTTATCAATAGATGCAAATAATTCACAAGTATCAATATACGTTAAGAAGCAGATAACATTCAATAATATAAGATGAATACAACAAAGATTAGCACAATAAAATAATATAAAAATCAGAAATCAATATATTCTTTAAGAAGATCATCAGAAAAAAATTGGAAAATAAAAAAAAAGCTTTTTCCATTACCAATATTTAACTCTGTAGTCAAAGCTTTGATTAATGCATTTTTTTGAACTTTTACTTACAATGAATTTTATGTCAATACTTGCAAATGTACTTTGTTTAAACTTCTGGATTTAGGTTGATTATGCAATTGATAACAAGTTGAATTGAGTCATTAAATCATGGGTTACTTATCTATTCTCCATACAGGAGGACATTTACTTGTCCCTATTTTTTTCTACCCTGGGACAAAGGAAGACAGAAATTATCTGGTTTTGCTCATCATCTAGGCCATAAATGCAAGAATTTCTCTCATTAAAAAAAAAGAAAAAAAAAGAAAAAAAAACAGACTTTCTGTGTCACAGAGTGGATAAGCTTCATCTTAACTAGATGTGATCCAAAGGCCATAAATGCAAGAATTTCTCTCATTAAAAAAAAAAAAAGAAACAGACTTTCTGTGTCACAGAGTAGATAAGCTTCATCTTCACTAGATGTGATCCAATTACTTTTTAAAGTAGTTGTGAAAGTTGCTTCTCACTCTAGCGCTGCTTTGGAGTTCCTGTTCCTACTTGTAAGCCAACACTAGATATTATAAGCCTTAAGAATTTCTGTAAATTTAATGGTTGGTAAGTAGTGTCCTACTACTTTCATCTTTCATATGTATTCCATTGTTTATTAGGAAGACTGAATAACTTTTCATTTTTTAAAAAATTTTATTTATTTATTCATGAGAGACATAGAGAGACACACACAGAGAGAGAGGCAAGGACACAGGCAGAGGGAGAAGCAGGCTCCATACAGGGAGCCTGTTGTGGGACTTGATCCTGGGACCCCAGGATCATGCCCTGGGCTGAAGGCCACGCTAAAGCGCTTGAGCCACCCAGGGATCCCTGAATAGCTTTTCAATTTTTGTTTTTCTTTCATTTCTCCTGTTCTACATTTATGTTTTTAAAGAAGTTCTTCTCTAGCTCCAATAAAATAAGCATATTTCCAAAAGATTATAAAGATATGTTCCTGTATTTTTGCTTGTGTTTTAATATTCCACCCCTTGAACTGGCATTACATTGGAAAAATCACATATTCTAAGCCTCAACGGTCTGATCTGTAAAATGAGGATAAAAAGCATCGTTGTGAGGATTAAATGTGCACCTTGCCTTACTTAATTCACTTTATGATTGTACAGTTTACTCATGTTCATTCATGTAGTCCTAGCATGTTAATTCATAACTGCTGGAAAGCATTTCATTATAGAAATGTCCATGGTATGTTTTTTTTTCCTTCTATTTTAAGGGAAAGAAATTAGAAAAATATTTGAAAAATAGCATTTGAGACCGCCTGGGTGGCTCAGTGGTTGAGCTCCTGCCTTTGGCCCAGGACGTGATCCTGGGGTCCGGGGATCCAGTCCTACATCGGGCTCCCTGCATGGAGCCTGCTTCTCCCTCTGCCTGTGTCTCTGCCTCTCTCTCTGTCTCTGTGTCTCTTATAAATAAATAAATAAAATCTTAAAAAAAAAAGAAAAAAGAAATAGCATTTGACATGAACTTTGAATAATAAGTAGACTTTTACCATAGAGACACTTAAGAAAAATAACTGGTCTTAAAAGGCATTTCTTTTCACCTAGGGAACTTCCATCTCAATAATTTTTACCTTTAACAAAAATTATTTTTTAAATCGTTTTGACTAAAACAATAAGTTTATTTTCAAATTCCTGGTTCATTCAATGTTACAAATGATTAGACCAAGAGTTACAATGGCCATACTTCTTTGCAGATACACCTCTAACTGAACTTAAAAAAAAAAAAAAAAAAAAAAAAAAGCCGCTGCATTTTAATGGCTTTGCTTTCTGGAAAGTGAATTTTAATGAAACAGTCAAGTGAAGCTCCAGTGATTAAGACTTCTGTCACTTTGGGTTCAGTTGAAAGCCATTTTAGGTAGGTTGTTTAAAAAAAAAAGAAAGAAGAAAGAAGAAAGAAAGAAAGAAAGAAAGAAAGAAAGAAAGAAAGAAAGAAAGAAAAAAAGAAAGAAAGAAAGAAAGAAAGAAAGAAAACAAACCTCCCCTCGGAATAACAGAGCATTCTTAGAAAAATAAATTCTTTTTTTTTTCTTGGATAAAAATTAAAATGCTATTTCAAAAATACATTCTCATCATTTGTCACTGTGGACATTATTTTACTAGTGGCCTTTTTGGACTGATATTTTAAAATCATGTTTTCTACACCTAAAGGATTTCCCCTTAGAATAGAGCAAGTTTTTATTTATTTATTTATATTTATTTATTTATTTATTTATTTATTTATTTTTAATAAATTTATTTGTTATTGGTATTCAATTTACCAACATACAGAATAACACCCAGTGCTCATCCTGCCCTTCAAGTGCCCCCTCAGTGCCCATCACCCATTCACCCCCACCCTCCCACCCTCTGCCCTCTTCCCCTTCCATCACCCCTAGTTCGTTTCCCAGAGTTAGGAGTCTTTATGTTCTGTCTCCCTTTCTGGTTTTCCCACATATTTCTTCTCCCTTCCCTTATATTCCCTTTCACTATCATTTATATTCCCCAAATGAATGAGAACATATAATGTTTGTCCTTCTCCGATGGACTGACTTCACTCAGCATAATACCCTCCAGTTCCATCCACGTTGAAGCAAATGGTGGGTATTTGTCGTTTCTAATGGCTGAGTAATATTCCATTGTATACATAAACCACATCTTCTTTATCCATTCATCTTTTGATGGACACCGAGGCTCCTTCCACAGTTTGGCTATTGTGGACATTGCTGCTAGAAACATGGGGGTGCAGGTGTCCCGGCGTTTCACTGCATCTGTATCTTTGGGGTAAATCCCCAACAGTGCAATTGCTGGGTCGTAGGGCAGGTCTATTTTTAACTCTTTGAGGAACCTCCACACAGTTTTCCAGAGTGGCTGCACCAGTTCACATGCCCACCAACAGTGTAAGAGGGTTCCCTTTTCTCCGCATCCTCTCCAACATTTGTGGTTTCCTGCCTTGTTAATTTTCCCCATTCTCACTGGTGTGAGAGGTGGTATCTCATTGTGGTTTTGATTTGTATTTCCCTGATGGCCAGCGATGCAGAGCATTTTCTCATGTGCTTGTTGGCCATGTCTATGTCTTCCTCTGTGAGATTTCTCTTCATGTCTTTTGCCCATTTCATGATTGGATTGTTTGTTTGTTTGGTGTTGAGTTTAATAAGTTCTTTATAGATCTTGGAAACTAGCCCTTTATCTGATACGTCATTTGCAAATATCTTCTCCCATTCTGTAGGTTGTCTTTTAGTTTTGACTTTTGGTATTTGACTATATTTAAAGCCAAGTAAATTTGATAATGTTAGAAATCATGTAAAATCAATCATAATCATTTGTAAAGTTACTCATTTTGGAATATAATAAAATGTGTTTCTAAAGTTCTCGCTATTAAATTATTATGCATATCATCTTCATTCTATAGACCAAAAAATAAATGGGCTTTACTTCATGTTCAAATACTCTTAAGTACAATGAACTACTTCCTTAAATGGTTTTGAATTCCAAACCCTTTCCTGGAGATATGTCTTTGTATAAACATATTAATGCTTATTGAAAGAATTCTTAGAACATAACTCTTCCAAGGAAACAAATGAGAAATAGAAAAAATCTGTAGCATTTTTAGTTGGAATTTCTTGAATTAAACACTTAAATTTATGTTTCTCTTTCTTTTTCTTTTTCAGATGAGCCATATGGAATCAGTCTGGGTTTAGAAGATAATTTTTCATGAGATTATACTGAATACATCAATATTCTACTCAAAATATTCTCTATTTAATAAGAAAAATACATTTATTTTTCTGCTTTGCTCTTAGTCTATTAGCTTTAACTTAATTAATGAGGAAAACAAGAAGATGTTGTAATAGGTTTAATGTATTTAAAAATGGTTCCATAAATATTTGAAGTTATCTATAACACTGGGCAGAAGTTATTTGCATCTCAGTGGACAAAAATCTACAAGTTAACAAGTAAATCCACTACATATGAGACTTATGATCAATAATAATGAAGAAATTAACTGAGAACTTTTTCCAGACTATCCCTGTATAGCCTTTGCTCACATATGGTAATTGAAGGTATGCTGTCTACCTTTTTGTGTCTTATTTTCAAATCGCGGACAATATTTTTTATATACTCATAGTCTTTTGGTACCTGAGAAAATTGCAAAACTTAGTTTTGTTGAAAAATTGTTAGTGTTTTCAGTCTTTTTCTCTCCCACACTATTAGTCTTACTATCATTTTCTCAAAGAACGGGGTGCTCCATATAATGAACAAAGCACAACTGTCATTTTTTCTTTTGTTTTTTTTTTTTTCTGAATTTCAGAACTTAATATTGCATACTTTTCTACTTAGGAAACCCCAATACTTTATTTTATTTTCTTAATTTAAAATTTTTCTGTGGTAATTTCATAGCGGTAAGAATTGTCTTATGAATCACAAATCACCAAGTCGAGAGTTTTTTGCTTGATTATTTGGCTTGCTTTGTTTTGCTTTTTTTTTTTTTTTTTTAAACAGGGAGTAATAACATACCAACTAAAATTTAAAAATATATCTTATCCCTTTTCTCTAAACTGAATTTAGAACATAATTCTTAAAGAAGTTTCTGCTTTGGCTGAGCCCAATGAAATTACATTTGCAGTCATTAGTAAAGACCATCATGTAGAACCTTTTAGAAATTGGAGGCTGCACTTCTAAAGTATGAAAATAGCTCATTCTTTCTTTGTATATGTATTTTTGGTTTTGTTCTAAATTGATAGCAGTTTCTGCAGGAATCTCCTCCCTAAATACATTCTTATGTCTGTCCATTTAGAAAATATCACAAAATGCTTTTCATTTCATAAAAAAGAGAGATTCATGGTAATATGATGGCTTAATTAAAAATAATTTAACGTGCTAGATTAACAGGGTATTGAAAGGATACTGGAAGAGTTACCTGGCAATTGATCAAGGTACTTCATCTTTTAAGACAATACTCATATAAAAATAGCTCATAAATCCGAAAGGCCAAATTGCAGTAGTGGGAATATTTTTACAAAAGAAAATTGAATTAATAAGAAAGGTTTTTAATGATACTGAAATGTGATATTCCTGAGCTATTCCTCTTAAGTATCATTATATGGGTCATATGCATATCCTGTTGAAAGTGTCTAAAGAAAGCAAGAGGAACTCTCCTCAGATAGTCTCCATAGTATTTTAAAAATAAAGAACTTCAATATAGAGAGACAAGCAATAAATACCAAAACAGCTTTACACATTTGGTGATGACATGCCTTTAATATAAATAACACTGTTGTGTATTGACTCTTATCATATGAATATAAATTAAATGAGTTTTTTATAGCTATTACAAATGATTTCACTCTAAAAAAAAAATGATTTCACTCTAAGAGTCTTCACTAGTCTTCTGAGGCATTAGGTGGACACATCCAATAGTCAGAATCATGTTGACTATTAATCTATAATAAATGAACTAGCTTAATCTAAAAGCATACATTCAATATTTATCCAAAATTTGACCTGATTGGGATGCCTGGGTGGCTGAGTGGTTGAGTATCTGCCTTCAGCTCAGGGTGTGATCCTGGGATCCGGGATCGAGTCCGGCATCAGGCTCCCTGCAAGGAGCCTGCCTCTCCCTCTGCTTGTGTCTCTGCCTCTCTCTCTCTGTGTCTCTCATGTTTTTGACCTGATGTAGTTTGAAAGTACAATAATACAACTCTGGTGTATACCACACTTCTTGGAAGATAGGTATATACTTTTTCTTTGAATTAAAACTTACAAAACTTCATATAACAAGAAATATTTTGTATGGTGATAGATAAAATCATCTTTGTGATACTTGGTGCTCAGAATCAGCACCCTAAAAGGATGTTTAAGGGCTTATCAGTGCTTTTGATCAATGTGATTAGGTTTTTTGTGACACTGGCTGATGAGTAAGAAATAATGAGTCATATAATGATGTACATAAATAAGTTTTCTCTGACAAATCCAATTGATGGACTTCATGCTATGAGAAATAGAGAAGATTCTTCCCCCAAATATGTGTCTATATTACCTTAATCCATATATATCCATACAATGAAGCTGAAATTGTTTCCATAATTGCTAACATTTTGAAGTGACTTGTATCACATGTTTACAGACCTGCTCTATGACATTACTACAGAAATAATTTAATAGAATAGCATTTACAATCCTGCTGGAGACAGTTATGTTATACCTCTGTTACATGAAATTTTATATAAATTTATGATAAGGGAAAGGTTACATGGATTTATAAATCAATCCCAAAATTTATTAACCCAGAAATATCTCTTTATGATAATGTAAGAAAGTGAGATATAAGTCCTTTATCAATTTTGTTGGAAGACAAGAGAAACACTTGTCATATGGTTGTTGATCTATTTTAATAAAATGACTTCCTAAAATAATTAATAAAATTAGTACTATTGCCAGGATTTACTGCATTACACAAAAGAAGTATAGGGCTTGGGCCAATTTATAGATTATAATTCCAGCACCTACCAATTGAGGTTGGAAACTTTACAGATACTACTTCTAAAGGTGACAACATGAGTGGATGAAACAAACTAAATATTCCTATGAAAAATATGTTGGATTTATTGCAAAAGATAAAATATGTGGCTGGATAGACTAATAATCTAAAACAAAATATTTTTATATACAAAATAAAATCCTTGATTGAGGCTATAGAAAAGTATGCTGGTAAGAAATGTCTTTAAGACTTTGTTTCTGTTCCTATTTCCTTCCTTAGAGTAGGTTAGGCATTCAAGAATGAAGCTTGCCATAACAAAGATTAACCAATTTCCAGTCTAAAAGAAACATTTACAATAACCCAGAGTTCTTGTAGCCATTCTACCATGAGGAAACTTACAAAGATTGTCCGTAAAACAATCTTCTTCAATCTCCTTCTATAAAAAATAACTAAAATAGCTAGTCACTCCTCTTCATGTTGAAATGGTCCAAGGGCAAATCACTGAGAAAAATACATATTTATCAATATAACAAAAGGGTCAAGTGTATTTATCTTTTTGATTGCATAGTTTGCATTCTGTTGTGTCTTCCCTATATTATACTGATTTTAATTTCCTTTGCTCTTAATTTATTCCTCACAGCCAATCTATTTAATTACAGTCTGAAAGATGTTCCCTTTTAATGATTTTCTTTGTGTATTTCACCTCTTCCAATTACAGTTACCTAAGGAATTATTCTGGAATATGGGAGATTATAGCCCTAAATTGAGACCATGTCCAATTTCAACAGTGGCAGAAATGTGCAGAGAATTCTTTTCTTGTTTTTAAGCTGATAGTGTTTTGAGAGCAAAAGAAATATTAGCCAAGACAGGCAATGAAAATTTTATATGATTTAAGAGCACAACGCTTTCTCTACAGAATTACTATGGTTTGCAGCAAATTCCACATCAACTATGAAATATAAAAGTAGAGAGGTCTATTATTATTTACTGTTATACTCACATTGTTTTGAAATAGAATATATATTAATTCAGACATCTGACATTGCTTGACATCAGCACAGCATGACCTAGCTTCTGAGTTCTCTGCCTTGATTTCTTAAACCAAAATAGAAATACTCTTTCTGTATTTCCTCAGATGTTAATAACAAGGAATTTGAGAGGAAAAGATGCATCCACTTCCAAGTAGCTAATTAGCTTACACAAGAAATGAATAATGGTCCCAAGTACTATTTTGTAACACTTTCATCACAATGTTTAAAAGATACAACATTTCTTATACTTTGTGTTGCTTTTATTTTATCCACAAGAAATCTATATATTCAAAGAGAGTATTTTTAGATTTTAAGCAATTCAAGGAGATACACAAGAGATTTGCGTTTGATATAGAAATCAGTGTCTTTCAAAACCATTCTTTTACTTGCTTCATCCAGAAATTCAATGTAGATAAAAATATCTACTCATGCCTATGTAAATTTTTAGTGTCCCATAAAAATTGTTTGAATGTCTTGCATAAACATTAAAAAATTTTTCATATATATATACATATATCTCTATCTTATTGCATATAGTAAGATGGTTGATTTTTAATAAAACTGAGTCCCAAATTTACATAAGTATTGAAAAGAGTTGTCATTAATACACAAAACCTTACTTCTTGCCATAATATCCTTACGGTCAAAGCATGAACTAAGTTTAAAGTTACCTACTTCTATTTCCAAGGTCAGAGAGCAAACCACATTTTAAAGGAAAGCAATCTTGGTACATAATCAACATTTTTTCCCCAAAGGATAATGTGGCCACATATGGCAACATTCAATAGTAGCATGAGAACTGAAAAACAAACTACAAGCACTGTTTTCATTAAAATGTGGATATGCAAATCATCATTCTCAAATAGGTCATCTTACATAATTTTTTTTTAAACTTCATGTCACTTGGATTTTTAGCAGAAGTGGCATGCTTTGCTCCAAGCTAACCATTCATTGGACTGAGACAAGCAGATGCTCACTATGATGGACATTTGCAACGGTAATTTGTTTGGGCCTTTGTTCATCAGACATGAATCTGGAGAAGGGACTGACATTTGATTAGTGAAGTGGTGACAGGACAAAAATTGTTTTGTGCAGAGTAGCTGTTGCCATTTGGAATATGCTGAAATAAATCTGTGCCCAAGATTCATAATCATCAGAAAACATGTCTGTGAACTAGTTTTTAAACAGCCATCAGGACACATTTCTGAAATGCTCTACTATGAAGCTTATTTCTATTCACAAAATCTCTACAAATGCTGTCACCTGATGTGCCAGCACAGACCTTTTTCATTGTTTTATAATTACTCAAATATTTTATGTTAAAATATTGGACTTCTATTATGTAAATAAAATACTGTGAAAGACAATAAATAAGCACGTATTGAAATGATTAAAATACATTTGTTCTGTATGATTTAGTAAGTTGCTTAACTTTAGAGAAAAATGTCACAGTAACTTTATTATTCTGCCTGGAAGGTATTAGCATAAAGGATATTGAAAAGAAACAGTCTAACCGATTTCTTCTACTGTCCTACAGTTTAGTTGTGTTTTAAATGTGGGAAAGAAGGCAATAACCAAAATAAGAACCACAATATCAATGGGTTTCATGGCAATGAGTGAGGTTATCTGAATGTCAACAAATCAATAAATGACCTCTTTGACCTAAATGACTATAACGTTTTAAATGATCATCCTGATTAAAGATTTCATGACTGCTGAAAAGTAATGTCATTTATTTCATCAAGAAACAGTGTGGCACAGGCAAAAATCACTTGGTTAAGGTCAAGAATCCTGTTTTCCAGTATCACTGCAGCGACCTACTGAATGATCTCCCTTAAATTCTCAAAACCTCAGTGCAATTGAATAAATTGAACACTTTCTTTTACCTATCCTTCTTGGAATACTTTGTCATTTCTTATAGACTGCAGATAAAATACAAGAATGGCTCTCAATTGTACCTTTATATTATCATAAATTTGGGCCAAATTTGTTTTATTATAAAGGTCCACCTTTGTGTGTGTGTGTGTATGTAATATATATATATATATACACACACATATATATATGTATATAATATATATATATAATATATATATTACATCTTCTTTATTCGTTCATCATTTGATGGACATTGGGGCTCTTTCCATAATTCAGCTATTGTTGATAATGCTGCTATAAACACCAGTGTGCATGTATCCCTTCAAATCAGTATGTTTGTATCCATTGAGTAAATAAATACCTAGTAGTACAATTGCTGGGTCATAGGGCAGTTCTATTTTTAACTTTTTGAGGAAACTCCATACTGTTTTACTGAGTGGCTACACCAATTTGCATTCCTACCAACAGTTCCCCTTTCTGGCATTTAAGAAACAAAACACATGAACATAGAGGATGGAAAAAAAAAAAAAAGCCCACCTTAAATAGGAATAAAAACAGATAAATTTTTATGTTTAATAAGCTACATGACTTAAATAAATCATTAATATTTATAAGAAATCCTATAAAAGCGAAATGGTTTTTGATTATGGATTGAAATGTACCAAATTTTGGGGTGTTTGGGTGGCTCAGTCGGTTAAGCGTCTACCTTCAGCTCAGATCATGATGCCAGGGACTTGAGATCCAACCCCACGTCAGGCTCCCTGCTCAGCGAGGAGTCTGCTTCTCCCTCTCTGCCTCCACTCATGCTCTCTCTCTCTCAAATAAATAAATAAAATCTAAAAAAAAAAAAAAAAAGGAAATGTATTAAGTTAAAATGTGGCCATGTGAGTTCTGCTCCTAGTATGGCCAATTAACTCCTAAAAGAACAAGCATGCAACAAATAATTTATAACTACAAAGTCTGGACAGAATATTCAGAAGACAAAACAGCACAAAACATGCAACAGCTACCTGAATACACTAGAGGGTGAACAAATACAAGCTGACTGGAGAGAAGTTGAGACTTGGATGAAGAGAACAGAGCTTGAGAACTTCTATTTTTATCACATTTAGCCAAATGGTAAACCCTCCAGTCAGCATGTAAATTAGCTAAAACTCTGATGGAAAACAAGAGGTCATACTGGTTAGCAGAATCAGAGGACAGTGTTTGAAGCACCACAGCCACTAAAAAGTGAGGATACAAATCCTTGAAGAAAGGATACTAGAAAACAGAAGCTCAAATTAGGCTAATAGCCAAATACCTGATTGACCTTTGAACCACACATGCACAGAGCAGACTTGAAGCAGACAATTAAATCAGAGACTGTAGTTTAGTTTATCAAAGTTGAATCCTGCTTAGAAAATTACTCTTTGGCAGAACCTAACAATCTAAATTTTCTACTGTCAAGAATTTTCAATGTCCAAGAAGAAATCCAGAATTACATGTCATAGAAATAAGAAAATACAATCCATTCTTAAGAGAAAAAAAAATAATGCAATAGAGACTGGTAACAGATGAAACAAACATTAGAATCATAGAGAAAAACTTTTTGAACACAATTAACTCGAGGAAGATGGATTAACAGAGGAATGGAGAAAGGAATAGGATACAAGTATGGTAAAATGTTAACTGTAGAATCAAGATTATGTTCACTTCAAATTCCTTTCAATTTTTGTGTACATTTGAATTTTTTCATAATAAAAAGATGAAAAATAACTGCTTTATAGGCATGAAAAGTATCATAACCCTAAAGAAAACATTTGTGTAATGATACTGAAATAAAGTTTAGTTCACTAAATTTGCCATATGCATATAAACGTCTCCACTCTGTCAGATAATGTTGAAAAGGATACATAAATATAACCCAATTTATATTTATATGTGAACAATTTACTATTATCAGGAAAAAGGAGAGCTGGGTTACAGCGTGAATAGGTACTACCATTCAAAGTTAAAAAAACTGTTTTACATGGCTCTTATTCTCTTCCTAATTGACATTGTTGAAGTCAATTTTCTCCAAGTTTGTATTTCTTAAATTTATAAAATATAGTTTATCTTATATAACCCCAAGGATTACTGTAAAATCAAATGAAAGAATGTATTTTAAAAGCATTATATCAACTTAAAAGCATGCTTGAAAAATGATCATTGTATATGAAAAAATATATATATCTGGCCTCTATCAAGGGGTCTCTAACTTAGTAATCATTTCCTTTGATTAGTTATTAGTAATATGGAATTCTTAGTTGGTATGAAGAAAATATGAGAAAGTTTTTGAGCACAGTTTATAAATCGTAAGGCAGTAAAATCATGTGTTATTAACAAATTTAATAACTATTATTTTCTTCTTATCTTTACTTTGACTAATATAATTATTTTGGCCACTCTTTCACAGGAGTTATTACAAATTATATATATATATCATACATATATATATGTATGATACATATATATTGCACATTTGTCTGTAATTATACATACATATAATTTTGGTTATATGCCATTACCTAATTATCAAAATATCTAGATCTCTTTATAAATATAGATATATATTCTTTCAAATGGATTATCTCACTTATGTAAGTACAATTTCTTCTGCGATTAGCTTTTGCTAATGTAAAACTTGCTTTCATTTCTCTGTATCTCATCCTAGTCAGATAATGAAGTGACTGTGCAAACAAAAAGAAAAAAATATACATATGTATAAGGAAGTGTTTGTTACACAGGTATGATAATTTTTTACATTAAAAGAGTATTCACAATAGTCAAAAATTTTATTTCTAAGAATCATACCTTACAATATTTCAATATAAGATAATATATATAATATCACACTGTTAACTGCAACTGGTTTCCACAATTAGAAGACTGTATAATCTTACACTGGTTACTCGGGCTGGAAGTTGATCCTGACTGGTCTCTAAAGGGCTCAGCAACAGACAATACAGGACAATAGAATAAAACTTATTCATGAAATCAACTGCAATGCTCTCAAGAACAAGATAGGATTACTATTTCAAGAGACTAAATTATGTGGTTCCTAAGCCTAACATATCATTAAAATCACATCGATAAAATTTTAAAAATAGTTTCCAAAAAACTACAATCAGAATATAGATAGAATAGAATCTTCTATCTATAGAATATAGATCAGAATTTCTGAAAGGTAGAGCTTGAACATTTTGTATTTTTGATAGCTCTCTGCTGATTCATATGACAATCCAAGTGTGGGAAATGCCCAGTACTATATTTATGTTATCCGTATCTTCTGATTCCCCATGTTACTAAAACAGTCACAGAGAATAATCTGAAAAGTGAGTTTTCAGAACTGAACATTTCTGGGACTCAAAGTTTGGGTCACAAAAATATAAGAAAGCAGAAGCCTGTTTTGCTTTTGTTTCTCATTTCTCAAAAAAAAAGGGTACTAATAATTTGATTAAATAGTAATAATAAATATTAATACTTGTTATTTTAAAACATATTACCTGTTATGGAGCATCTGCTATATTATTGGCATTTTTTTCACTGTTTCAAGTTGAGATTTTCTGACCTTTAAGGAAGTGCTCCTAGAAGAAACCAACAGGTACCAGGCAAAGTAAGACAGAGGATGGGAAGACAAGTATGGGTTATATTTCAGGCACAATGTATGCCTAATTATGCAGAGAGTTCTGGAGCATAATTACACTTCACAGTTTGTCTTGCCTTGAGGCAAACCAGTTGAGCTTTCATGTCCCTATGCTAGTTGGTCGCTATCTATGCCTGTCCCAGTTGGAGGCAGAGGAGAAAATGTAGAATCCCAAACACCTTTCAGCTCTCTTGTACTTATGGGTAAAAAGGCTCCAATTGTCCAAGCGCAGTTCATGTGCAAGCTGTCATTCGCAAGTCACGCAGGAACTGAGAAATAGTTGGGCAATAGCAATGAGTGATTTGTAGATGTCTGTGAGGAGCAAGAGCATCTAAAACACTGACCTAACAAATATTTATTGGCACTCTAGGTACTAGAGATGTAGTAGTAAAAAAAAGAAACAGACAAAACTACCGTCTTTATAGAATGTGCATTCTAAAATTACATGATTTTGCAATAAATCAAATCAGAAATAAGGTTTCAAATAAAAGTCACTTATTTTGGAGTGACTAATAGAGGAAGCACTTATTTTGGAGTGAATAATATAGGAAGCATTGGCAGCAAATCAAGAACAAAGGAGAGCCTATATCACAAGATGTGACTGAGTTTGCAACTGCTGTAAGGGGTTACTGAATTCCACAGGTCCTCCTGAGAAGCCCTGTGAAATTCATAATAGAACCTCCTATTAGAGGATGGAAGGTGAGGGAGGCATTTATCCATAAGCTTCTGTACTTCATTGGTAAAAGTTTAACCCCACAGGACATTAACCCCTTTGCACTACCCAAACATGCATGTTTATACCAAGAAGCTTCTTGTAGTATCCACACTGTGGCAGTCACTACTGTATTGTCCCGGAGTATGACGGTAGTAAAGGGCAGAAAACTAATCATTATGTACAGCAAAGGACTGCTGTGAGATGCTCTCAAGAGCACGTACAGAACCGACTCACAGCAGCCATGGCTGGAGTAAGGAACAAGTGAAGACAATCAGATGCAAAGTTGTGCACAAGAGTTATCTGGTACAAATCATCCCTTGCACCACATTCTTCCACTTGTTCCTCTCTTACGTCCAATCCAATACAGAGTTACTATCCAGAGGATCGTCCATTGAAATCTCTGCAAAGTATTGAGGAAAGGTTATTAAAATAAGCCACAATCAACAACCGAGGCACTGATCCTTACATCATATTTAATATTCATTGGATATACCTTGCAAATTCTTCTAGATTTTATTTTTTTACCTTCAGCCATCAGCTTGGCTACTCTGAGTTGTAGAAGCCAAATTCCCAAAAGGTATGAGCTCTTTGTTGTGTTGCCCTTGTCAGCCTGTGGTTGCTGTAATGTGTACATTCAAATTTATCACTAGTCCCAAAATCCTCAAGAAACTCTAAAGAGAATATCTTGCATTCCTGTCTATTTCTCTTCCACTTGTTTAACAGCAATCCCGGTTCCTCATTTTAATTGGAATTATTCGTTTCATTGCCTGCTGGTCTGCTGGAATGAAAAGACCACCATGAACAAGTGATGCTATCAATGTTCTATGGAACAAATAGTGTTTCCTTGAACACAAGCATCCTGTCCATCACAAAGAATCAGGAGACTATCAGAACGTAAAATGCCACCAATTTAAGTATACGGAAAGTACAGATTGTGAAAGAGGATCAGTGGGAATACTTCCCTCTCTTGGTTCCTGACCTACATGTTCCAGCATTTGGAAACACAATACCATGTGTTGGTGGTTGTTTCAACATACACACCACATTCTGAATATCAGCCCCCAATTTCACAGGCTTTAATCTCTTTCAGTATTTAGCAGGACACTCCATGTTATATTAAACCAGCTACCTGTAATTGATGAAATACCTGTCACATCTGCAAATTCCATTGCCATAAATTCACTCTTAGACATCCTTTGCTGTAAAACAGGGATCTTCTTGCAAGGAAGTGTTGATACAGGAATTTAGGCCTTCTATAAACTCTCAGTTTGTCACAATAAAGAAAGCATTGTGGGATTACCTACTCCCAACATTTGTACGCAAACTGTACTTAAAATCTATACTCAAATTTGTAACTGTTGTTCCTTCTAGGGTAAAATGTTGAATGACAAGCTGGTCTTCTTGAGGATTGGTGCCAAAAAGGTTCAAAATTAACCTCTTAAAGTTTGGGCATTTCTCATTGCAGTTATTAGCTCAGCCGTGAAAGAGGGTGGTATAGCCCTGCTACTATGGCCCTTTACAACAACACTGTGTGACTGAAGAGATAGACTGAATGCCATCCTTAGGATAATTCTTCCTCTCCATCAGGTTATTAAGAGGCTTCACAGTAGTAGATGATTGTCATTTGGGGTCATTAGCTCGAGACACAAAGATAACGAGCATTTTCTGCCAAGCCCCATAGGTCTGCCCATGTGTTTCTTCCCAGAATTTTTCTCTCTGATCTTCTAATCTAATTCTTTCCAGACCTCTGACTAATCTGCCAAGCCATTCACTTCTGCCCAGAAGTCTGTGAATATCCATGCATAATTTAGAACTTTTCCCCTCCATACAAAGTTAAGGATAAAATATGAAGCCCAAAGCTTTACCCTCTAGGTCACCCAAGAGAGGGGCTGTGATGTAGCATCTACATATCAGGCTTTCTCATATAGGAACTAGACTGAGTTTTTCATCAGCTGCTTATAAAAAATATCTCATGAGGCCTTAAGTATGATCTGTAAAAGGTCTTTGGTAGGAATCTAGGCTGCCTGTATCTAATTTATTTGTTGTTTCTGAACCTTTGGAGACCCAACCTTGAATACATCTTTTCTACTGCAAAATGCATTATTGTTACACCTGCCTGATCTTATGAAACAGTGGACCAAAAAATATCAGCTCCCATCAAATAGTGATTTTGTATCTTATGGTTAGGTATTTAGTCTTCACAGTAACCAATAACATGACAGGAGCAAGTTTTTCACATGATACTGCTACTAAATTATAACTTTCCAATAGAACCAGCCCACAAGGTCTTTTGGTCTGTCCTATTTTTTATGCACTAAGAATTTTATTCACTAAGAATATCTCTAGCAATTCCAAATTACCTATGACTATAGTGCTATGTCTCTCAGCCCCACTTAAAACTGGGAGCCTTAATGCTCTGCATCACTTGCCATCAGGGAAATACAAATCAAAACTACAATGAGATACCACCTCACACCAGTGAGAATGGGGAAAATTAACAAGGCAGGAAACAACAAATGTTGGAGAGGATGCGGAGAAAAGGGAACCCTCTTACACTGTTGGTGGGAATGTGAACTGGTGCAGCCACTCTGGAAAACTGTGTGGAGGTTCCTCAAACAGTTAAAAATATACCTGCCCTACGACCCAGCAATTGCACTGTTGGGGATTTACCCCAAAGATACAAATGCAATGAAACGCCGGGACACCTGCACCCCGATGTTTCTAGCAGCAATGGCCACAATAGCCAAACTGTGGAAGGAGCCTCGGTGTCCAACGAAAGATGAATGGATAAAGAAGATGTGGTCTATGTATACAATGGAATATTACTCAGCTATTAGAAATGACAAATACCCACCATTTGCTTCAACGTGGATGGAACTGGAGGGTATTATGCTGAGTGAAGTAAGTCAGTCGGAGAAGGACAAACATTATATGTTCTCATTCATTTGGGGAATATAAATAATAGTGAAAGGGAAAATAAGGGAAGGGAGAAGAAATGTGTGGGAAATATCAGAAAGGGAGACAGAACGTAAAGACTGCTAACTCTGGGAAACGAACTAAGGGTGGTAGAAGGGGAGGAGGGCGGGGGGTGGGAGTGAATGGGTGACGGGCACTGGGTGTTATTCTGTATGTTAGTAAATTGAACACCAATAAAAAAAAAATTAAAAATGAGAAAAAAGAAAAAAAAAAAACTGGGAGCCTTCAGCGTCACCAGTAACAGGTTGAACAGTGAAAATAAATGTATGAAGCCCCCCAAATCCAAAGAAACCCACTAGGACTTGCAACAATCTTCAATATACTTCAGAGGAGATGTTCCAGGCCATTGGATTTCTATAAACTTCACAAATATAATGAAAAAAAGAGCCATGCTTTTATACATGTGTCTTCCTAAGGTTTCTAGACTACTTGCCTTAAAAACAAATAGGTCCAATTAACATGATGTTGAACCAACATTATGATCTCTGGACTATCAGGGTGATCAAGGTCTCTAGATATTGCACAGAGACCCCTGAGGCAAGAGAATGAATGTGCACCGCTATCCTTTCCATGTAAATGAAAATAGTTTTAGCTTCCCCTTCATGGTAGAAATTAGTAAAAAAAGCACTGACAAAATAATATTAGCAAATGAGTGCCAGAAATTGTTTAATCTAATATAGTAAAAATACTAATGTGAGCATAGACACTATCATCTAATTAAATTTCCATTAGTCCAACACAATCTATCCATTTTTAGAGGGGCCAAACATGTAGGAATGGAAGCATGGTGGCCACTTTCCATAATTACTTTAAGTCCTTGATGCTGTGAAGATGTAATATGGCTTCTGATTTACAATCCTGACTGACTGAGAAGCAATGACTGCCACGATTTTTCCTGCTTAATTGCTTTTATTAGAGAAAGTCAAGAAAGCTCTGTGAGATTTGCCAGCTGCTAAGGATATTTATCCCAATTATACATTATCCAATTATACATTTGGAAACTGTGGAAGTCACCACACAGTTGTTTCACTTTCCCAGTGTTCACTGCAAGATGGACTCAGGCCAGAAATACATTGGTTCTCTGCTTTCCATTAATCCCCTCCTACTAGAAGTTCTTGAAGATACTTTTGTGTTCCCTGGTATTAAGTTGAACTAAGATACCCAATAGTTCTCATAAAGTTTCAGAATCTCCCTTTGCCCAGTGTGCAAGTTCCTTTGGGGTAGGATTGAGGAAATGTTTGTCACAAATGCTTACAGTGTTATTGCCAGGTCTTCCTTCTCTTTCAATCATTAAGCTCTAGGCTTGTGAAATTAATCATGTCTCAAAAACAGGAAAATTACTTTGATTTTCCATTTCAAAGGCAGATAGCATAACTCTACTAGCCATATTTCAATATTTTTTATAATATAAATCCAGCATGTCTTATCTTGCTACAATTTTTGAAGCACAATTACAATTCTTACAATTGTAAGAATGCTACAATTTTTCCATCTCCTCAGATCTTTGTGGGGCAAATAAGTCTGACTGTCAAATCTACTTTGTTACTTATTATAGTAATCAAATCATATTACCTTTGAAATTAAATGCTGCCATTCAGTCTCTGCCTTTCAAAAATTACATCATTCACATTTATATTAGAAATCTCTGTAGCATGAACAAATCTCCCATAGTCAATCCCAGCTTACAGATGACAATCACTACTGAGCTAAAGGTGTTATGACATATCTCATCAACTTATTGCATTCTGTCTTACAGAAGGTAGTGTTACCAGGGCCCTCCAAAAGAATAGTTGGTTGTGGTTCTCTAGTCTTCTATAATGAATCTAATCTAAATGTTTGTCTTTCTAAGTTTTCCACTCTTATTCAATGGTATGAAATCCTAGCGTCTTTGTTTTGTTTACTCAAAGCCATAATCAGGCTTAAAAGAGACAATATACCAAAGCTAAGACCAGCTCCAGATGTCATCTCCAGAACATTGAATCCCAAGACATGGGTGAGTGCCACCAATTCAAAAATTATCAAGAGAGCCTGATGGCCTGCCCTACATTCTTGGTCCAACTGGATCATTTCCGTACAGTTCACCTTCTCCTGCTGATATATAGCCAGGCCCTGTAACTCATTTGACATGTAGTAATCTTAATCCTGGAGTACAAACTGCATTTTCCCATCACTGTGATAAAATATAATTTTGGTGACTGGCTTAGAACAATGAGGGATGGTGGGGGTGAAGGTTGAGGAGTTCAAGTATTACCTCTGTAAGACATAGCTTCAGTTGAGGTACTTAAGGGGTGTACAGGAAAGGGAATATTTCTTTCTTCTATGAAGGAATAGGGGACTTTTTTCAACACATATAAAGTTGAAATTTTAATGGTTTAAGTTCCATAGAATCATCCACCAAAACGTCCCCATCTTGTTCTCAGAATCTTAGTCTTCCTATCAAGGTCTTAAGAAGCAGCAGCAGCAGAGTAAGAAGTGTACCTGGCAAGGAAATAGATTCATCTTCTCTGTAATTCTGCCTCCTTATATACTTAGAAGCTGGCCTGATTTTCAGTACTGTCTTGAAAACTATAAGATATTAAGGTTTCTTTAAACTGCCATAGAGACATGCTAGTCTTCAGTTGGTGGTTACATGAACCTATAATTTTCTTTTTTTCAGAGATCACAATGTAAGCCTTTCCAATATCTTTATAACATTTGTCTCTATATTCCTAAGTATCACAGTCACAATGTAATAAAATGTCTTATCTTTTATTTTTCCTTCATCTGAATCCATTAAAGGTATGAATTATAAGAAATGTGAAGCTGGTGTGCACCTCAAGATTCTTCAGTACTCTCTTCACACTTGCAAGTTTCTTTCTGCCCTCTGATGGATTAGTTAGTGACTAATCTCCAAAGTTTCAGCTATCTAGGCAATTTTGGGTATGACTCTTTTGGCCTGGGTTTCCCAACAAAACAAAGCCTCAAATGGAAGTTTAAATATAAATAATTTATTGTGAAGTATAATCAAGGAAGCTGAAGTGAGGAGCAGGGGTTAAAAACAAAACATTTGAGCAAATCTGAAGTGGTTCACAATAATGGATTCCTAGATTGTGCTAAATGTTAGGGAACAAAAAAATAAAGCAAGAAAGGGGGGTAGAGATATTAATGAAAGTGGGCACATTATATCCCTGTGTTGATTTTAGATAGAATAATCAGGGAGGGTCAGAGAAGTGAAATGCGGGCAAATGTAGGCCTTTAAGGGTCATTTAAGGAATTTGGTTCTAAGTGAGAAAGGAAGCCTTTGAGTGATTTTGAGAGGAGATGTAACATGTCCTGACTTAAATTTTACAAAATATCATTGTCTGCTATCTGGAGAATAGACTATATATGAGGAAATAACTGAAGCAGGAAAATATATTGAGGCTATCACAGTAAGTTTTGTATCAAGATGGTAGTGATGGAGATAATAAGAAATTACCAAATAATGGATGTATTTGGAAGGCAGACCTATCCTGATTTGCTGACAGATCTTATATGGGGTCTAAGATTACAGACTTGAACATTTCAGAGAATTAAGATGGGAAAAAAGGTATATTTATTAATTTGTAATTTTCTCATATATAACTTAGTATTATTACCATAATTTCTTGATGAGGAAATGGTTCAAGAGAAGTTAAATGGGATATCCAAGATCAATTAATAAGGGGAAAAGCTGGCACTTGAAAATATGTCTACTTGTCTTCAAGTCAGATGGTTTTCCCCTTTGTATTTCCTTTAAAAATACCATTTCTGGAAATATGATAGAGTATGAGTCTTATGGTATAGAATTAGAGACCCCTACATCCCTCTGGCTTAATCACAGAATTTGGGAACCTAAGGAATTGCAAAATATGGATTAAGGAACCTCAATTGTGGTGGGAGAGGAGAGGCTCTACAATTATTTTTAAGTTTTAACAACTGAAGCATGAAATTCTAAGAATTGCAAATTAAGTCATCATCTTCACAATCCAAATTGTCCAAATCAATGAGCAGCTCCAAGGCTATTGGTGCTCTGGAGAAGCTGTGTAGTTGTGAAGACCTTAGTCCTGGTAGTCATTGATCCATCAACAGAAGAAGAAAATGTCTCATGATTTATACTCTAACCAATAGACATGATCCTTTAATGACGGATGACACCTTAATGAGCAATCATATTGAAGGAAAGGAGAACTACTCTGGGAGTACCAACACTCAATTTACTGGTTTGTCAGGAGAGTAGGAAAGAAGCAGCCTTGTCTGAGAAACAGATCTCTGGAGGTTGTACAGTCTGCCTTTTCACAAGAAACTCATGTAGAATCAGTGCTCCCACTAGCCTCCAAAAGAATTCTAACTTGAGATAGACATATCCAAGGATGAAGAATTAGAACAAAAAGCGTGTAGCTCCACAATACTGAGAATCTGTAGAGATGAAAAATGGTAAATGCCTTTACTCGGGGCTTATAATTCTGTTACCTTAAGATCCCACAGATTGAAAGGATAGTAAGACAAGAGTGTAAATATGAAAATTAAATAATGATGATGGATAACAAATTTGGTGAAATAATCTCACCTTAAATTAAACTCTTTTAGGAGTTGAATGGGTGCTTTGAATTAGTGCATTTTATTTTTTTTTTTTTTTTTTTTTTCCTTTTCTTTTATTTTTATTTTTATTTTTTTTTTATTTTATTTTTTTATTGGTGTTCAATTTACTAACATACAGAATAACACCCAGTGCCCGTCACCCATTCACTCCCACCCCCCGCCCTCCTCCCCTTCTACCACCCCTAGTTCGTTTCCCAGAGTTAGCAGTCTTTATGTTCTGTCTCCCTTTCTGATATTTCCCACACATTTCTTCTCCCTTCCCTTATTTTCCCTTTCACTATTATTTATATTCCCCAAATGAATGAGAACATATAATGTTTGTCCTTCTCCGACTGACTTACTTCACTCAGCATAATACCCTCCAGTTCCATCCACGTTGAAGCAAATGGTGGGTATTTGTCATTTCTAATAGCTGAGTAATATTCCATTGTATACATAAACCACATCTTCTTTATCCATTCATCTTTCGTTGGACACCGAGGCTCCTTCCACAGTTTGGCTATCGTGGCCATTGCTGCTAGAAACATCGGGGTGCAGGTGTCCCAGCGTTTCATTGCATTTGTATCTTTGGGGTAAATCCCCAACAGTGCAATTGCTGGGTCGTAGGGCAGGTATATTTTTAACTGTTTGAGGAACCTCCACACAGTTTTCCACAGTGGCTGCACCAGTTCACATTCCCACCAACAGTGTAAGAGGGTTCCCTTTTTTCCACATCCTCTCCAACATTTGTGGTTTCCTGCCTTGTTAATTTTTCCCATTCTCACTGGTGTGAGGTGGTATCTCATTGTGGTTTTGATTTGTATTTCCCTGATGGCAAGTGATGCAGAGCATTTTCTCATGTGCATGTTGGCCATGTCTATGTCTTCTTCTGTGAGATTTCTGTTCATGTCTTTTGCCCATTTCATGATTGGATTGTTTGTTTCTTTGGTGTTGAGTTTAATAAGTTCTTTATAGATCTTGGAAACTAGCCCTTTATCTGATATGTCATTTGCAAATATCTTCTCCCATTCTGTAGGTTGTCTTTGAGTTTTGTTGACTGTATCCTTTGCTGTGCAAAAGCTTCTTATCTTGATGAAGTCCCAATAGTTCATTTTTGCTTTTGTTTCTTTTGCCTTCGTGGATGTATCTTGCAAGAAGTTACTATGGCCGAGTTCAAAAAGGGTGTTGCCTGTGTTCTTCTCTAGGATTTTGATGGAATCTTGTCTCACATTTAGATCTTTCATCCATTTTGAGTTTATCTTTGTGTATGGTGAAAGAGAGTGGTCTAGTTTCATTCTTCTGCATGTGGATGTCCAATTTTCCCAGCACCATTTATTGAAGAGACTGTCTTTCTTCCAATGGATAGTCTTTCCTCCTTTATCGAATATTAGTTGCCCATAAAGTTCAGGGTCCACTTCTGGATTCTCTATTCTGTTCCACTGATCTATGTGTCTGTTTTTGTGCCAGTACCACACTGTCTTGATGACCACAGCTTTGTAGTACAACCTGAAATCTGGCATTGTGATGCCCCCATATATGGTTTTCTTTTTTAAAATTCCCCTGGCTATTCGGGGTCTTTTCTGATTCCACACAAATCTTAAAATAATTTGTTCTAACTCTCTGAAGAAAGTCCATGGTATTTTGATAGGGATTGCATTAAACGTGTATATTGCCCTGGGTAACATTGACATTTTCACAATATTAATTCTGCCAATCCATGAGCATGGAATATTTTTCCATCTCTTTGTGTCTTCCTCAATTTCTTTCAGAAGTGTTCTATAGTTTTGAGGGTATAGATCCTTTACATCTTTGGTGAGGTTTATTCCTAGGTATCTTATGCTTTTGGGTGCAATTGTAAATGGGATTGACTCCTTAATTTCTCTTTCTTCAGTCTCATTGTTAGTGTATAGAAATGCCACTGACTTCTGGGCATTGATTTTGTATCCTGCCACGCTACCGAATTGCTGTATGAGTTCTAGCAATCTTGGGGTGGAGACTTTTGGGTTTTCTATGTAGAGTATCATGTCATCGGCGAAGAGAGAGAGTTTGACTTCTTCTTTGCCAATTTGAATGCCTTTAATGTCTTTTTGTTGTCTGATTGCTGAGGCTAGGACTTCCAGTACTATGTTGAATAGCAGTGGTGAGAGTGGACATCCCTGTCTTGTTCCTGATCTTAGGGGAAAGGCTCCCAGTGCTTCCCCATTGAGAATGATATTTGCTGTGGGCTTTTCATAGATGGCTTTTAAGATGTCGAGGAATGTTCCCTCTATCCCTACACTCTGAAGAGTTTTGATCAGGAATGGATGCTGTATTTTGTCAAATGCTTTCTCTGCATCCAATGAGAGGATCATATGGTTCTTGGTTTTTCTCTTGCTGATATGATGAATCACATTGATTGTTTTACGGGTGTTGAACCAGCCTTGTGTCCCAGGGATAAATCCTACTTGGTCATGGTGAATAATTTTCTTAATGTACTGTTGGATCCTATTGGCCAGTATCTTGTTGAGAATTTTTGCATCCATGTTCATCAGGGATATTGGTCTGTAATTCTCCTTTTTGGCGGGGTCTTTGTCTGGCTTTGGAATTAAGGTGATGCTGGCTTCATAGAACGAATTTGGAAGTACTCCATCTCTTTCTATCTTTCCAAACAGCTTTAGGAGAATAGGTATGATTTCTTCTTTAAACGTTTGATAAAATTCTCCTGGGAAGCCATCTGGCCCTGGACTCTTGTGTCTTGGGAGGTTTTTGATGACTGCTTCAATTTCCTCCCTGGTTATTGGCCTGTTCAGGTTTTCTATTTCTTCCTGTTCCAGTTTTGGTAGTTTGTGGCTTTCCAGGAATGCGTCCATTTCTTCTAGATTGCCTAATTTATTGGCGTATAGCTGTTCATAATATGTTTTTAAAATCGTTTGTATTTCCTTGGTGTTGGTAGTGATCTCTCCTTTCTCATTCATGATTTTATTAATTTGAGTCTTCTCTCTCTTCTTTTTAATAAGGCTGGCTAATGGTTTATCTATCTTATTAATTCTTTCAAAGAACCAACTCCTGGTTCTGTTGATCTGTTCCACAGTTCTTCTGGTCTCGATTTCGTTGAGTTCTGCTCGAATCTTTATTAGCTCCCTTCTTCTCTTGGGTGTAGGATCTATTTGCTGTTTTTTCTCTAGCTCCTTTATGTGTAAGGTTAGCTTTTGTATTTGAGTTCTTTCCAGTTTTTGAATGGATGCTTGTATTGCGATGTATTTCCCCCTTAGGACTGCTTTTGCTGCATCCCAAAGATTTTGAACGGTTGTATCTTCATTCTCATTAGTTTCCATGAATCTTTTTAATTCTTCCTTAATTTCCTGGTTGACCCTTTTATCTTTTAGCAGGATGGTCCTTAACCTCCATGTGTTTGAGGTCCTTCCAAACTTCTTGTTGTGATTTAGTTCTAATTTCAAGGCATTATGGTCCGAGAATATGCAGGGGACAATCCCAATCTTTTGGTATCGGTTCAGACC
Source organism: Canis lupus dingo (assembly GCF_003254725.2). Taxonomy (NCBI): domain Eukaryota; kingdom Metazoa; phylum Chordata; class Mammalia; order Carnivora; family Canidae; genus Canis; species Canis lupus. The sequence goes on from NC_064248.1 coordinate 47,967,516, forward strand.
CGATTTGTGACCCAATATGTGGTCTATTCTGGAGAAAGTTCCATGTGCGCTTGAGAAGAATGTGTATTCAGTTGAGTTTGGATGTAAAGTTCTGTAGATATCTGTGAAATCCATCTGGTCCAGTGTATCATTTAAAGCTCTCGTTTCTTTGGAGATGTTTTGCTTAGAAGACCTATCGAGTATAGAAAGAGCTAGATTGAAGTCACCAAGTATAAGTGTATTATTATCTAAGTATTTCTTCATTTTGGTTAATAATTGATTTATATATTTGGCAGCTCCCACATTCGGAGCATATATATTGAGGATTGTTAAGTCCTCTTGTTGAATAGATCCTTTAAGTATGATATGGTGTCCCTCTTCATCTCTCACTACAGTCTTTGGGGTAAATTTTAGTTTATCTGATATAAGGATGGCTACCCCTGCTTTCTTTTGAGGACCATTTGAATGGTAAATGGTTCTCCAACCTTTTATTTTCAGGCTGTAGGTGTCCTTCTGTCTAAAATGAGTCTCTTGTAGACAGCAAATAGATGGGTCCTGCTTTTTTATCCAGTCTGAAACCCTGCGCCTTTTGATGGGGTCATTAAGCCCGTTCACATTCAGAGTTACTATTGAGAGATATGAGTTTAGTGTCATCATGATATCTATTCAGTCTTTGTTTTTGTGGACTGTTCCACTGAACTTCTTCTTAAAGGGGAATTTTAAGAGGCCCCCTTAAAATTTCTTGCAGAGCTGGTTTGGAGGTCACATATTCTTTTAGTTGCTGCCTGTCTTGGAAGCTCTTTATCTCTCCTTCCATTTTGAATGAGAGCCTTGCTGGATAAAGTATTCTTGGTTGCATGTTCTTCTCATTTAGGACCCTGAATATATCCTGCCAGCCCTTTCTGGCCTGCCAGGTCTCTGTGGAGAGGTCTGCTGTTACCCTAATACTCCTCCCCATAAAAGTCAGGGATTTCTTGTCTCTTGCTGCTTTAAGGATCTTCTCCTTATCTTTGGAATTTGCAAGCTTCACAATTAAATGTCGAGGTGTTGAACGGTTTTTATTGATTTTAGGGGGGGATCTCTCGATTTCCTGGATCTGAATGCCTGTTTCCCTTCCCAGATTATGAAAGTTTTCAGCTAGAATTTGTTCAAATACATATTCTGGCCCTCTGTCCCTTTCGGCGCCCTCGGGAACCCCAATTAAACGTAGGTTTTTCTTCCTCAGGCTGTCGTTTATTTCCCTTAATCTATCTTCATGGTCTTTTAATTGTTTGTCTCTTTTTTCCTCAGTTTCCCTCTTTGCTGTCAACTTGTCTTCTAGGTCACTCACTCGTTCTTCCACCTCGTTAACCCTCGTCGTTAGGACTTCTAGTTTGGATTGCATCTCATTCAATTGGTTTTTAATTTCTGCCTGATTAGCTCTAAATTCTGCAGTCATGAAGTCTCTTGAGTCCTTTATACTTTTTTCTAGAGCCACCAGTAGCTGTATAATAGTGCTTCTGAATTGGCTTTCTGACATTGAATTGTAATCCAGATTTTGTAACTCTGTGGGAGAGAGGACTGTTTCTGATTCTTTCTTTTGAGGTGAGGTTTTCCTTCTAGTCATTTTGCTCAGTGCAGAGTGGCCAAAAGCAAGTTGTATTGGGAAAAAGAGAAAAAGAGAGGAGAGAAAGAAGGAAAGAAAAGAGAAAGAGAAAAAAAAAGGGAAGAAAAAGAAAAAAAAACGAAAAAAAAAAAAAAAAAGAAGAAAAAGAGAAAGAAAAAGAAAGGAGAAAAAAAGGGGGTGGGGGAAGGAAACAAATCAAAAAGCAAAACAAAACAAAAACAAAAACAAAAACAAAAACAAAAACAAACAAACAAAAAAAGAACCACCGGGGAGTATCTTCTGATTCTGTGTACTTTAAGTCCCTTGGCTTCTCCTGGAAGTTGTCCGTCTAGCTGGTGTTCTGGGGGAGGGGCCTGTTGTGCTGATTTTCAGGTGTTAGCAGTTGGGGGAGCTGCTGTGCCCCTGCCTGGTGCAGGGCTCGGTGGGGGTTGTTTACCCCGTGAGGCCGCAGGAGGAACAGCCCCAGTGGCGGGGCCGCTCTGGAAACCTGGATTCAGCTCCGGCAGGAACTCCAGAGCTCTCCGTCTGCAGGGCCTGGAGGCTCCGGGGCGGGGCCGCTGATCTGCTCAGCTGGGGCAGGAGCGTCCTTGCTGTCCTGGGCCCTCCCGGCCTCTGCCTGTCCCGGGGGAGGCGGGATCCTGGGCTGTGTCCCGGCGCCCTGTGCTGCGGGGCCTGCGCTGGTGGATTCGCGCTCCCGGGCCGCGCAACCCCCACCGCGGAGCTGCCGCCCGAGCCCCTCCGAGCTGCTCCTGGAACCGCGCAGCCCCCTCCGCACGGAGCCTCTTCTTCTGCCCGAGCCCCTCCGAGCTGCTCCCGGGGCCCCGCAGCCCCCTCCGCGGAGCCGCCGCCCGAGCCCCTTCAGCTGCTCCGGGTCCCGCCGGGTCCCGCCGTGCGCGCTGCAGCCCTTAGGGAGCTCGGCGCACTCTCCTGGGCGCGCAGTTGCTCTGTTACTGTCCCCGGGAGCCCGAGGGCCTCCTCGCCCTCCTGGTCCTGCTCCAACTCCCCGCGAGCCCCTTTCCGCCCGGGAAGGTCGGTGCAGCTCCTGCGTCTCCGGGACGGGGCTCTCCTGTCCTGGGGACACTCGCCCCGGCCTCAGCCCGGCTCCTCGCGGGGCCCCTCCCCCTTGGAGGCCTTTGTTCCTTTATTTCTTTTTCCCCCCGTCTTCCTACCTTGATAGATGCGCGAACTCTTCTCACTGTAGCATTCCAGCTGGTCTCTCTTTGAATCTCAGGCCGAATTCATAGATTTTCAGGATAATTTGAAGGTTTTCTAGGTAGTTTGGTGGAGACAGGTGATTTGGAGACCCTACTCCTCCGCCATCTTGCTCCTCCCCCGAATTAGTGCATTTTAAAAAGAAAATTTGTATCTCAGTGATTAGTGAATGAAACTCCACGGAGCCATTAAAACAAGAGCAAATGTCTTAGTCTATTAAAATAAATCCTGTGGTGTTAGATATTGTTAAGGTAAAAACTTAATTCTAATACATATTGAAAGTTCTAGCCTTTGATAGAATTTTGAGTCTAAATATATAATATTGCTTAGCATCATATATGCTTGTGAAAAATGATATTATCAATTATATTAAAATAGGGCTAAATACATAGACTGTTGTAATTGGGTAAAATTTGGAAATTTTCAAATCTGAATTTAACCCACACTTGCTATATATGTTGCACACAGACATTTTTATAAGACTCAAAACAAAGCTGTAAAATAATTTACAGTTATAATTTAAGAGCTGTAAAGAAAAACTAAGATTTTTCTATAATCTGATGTACATAATGTATTAACAAATTACTATTTAAATACATATATAAAATACAAAAGGATCTTTTCCTTAAGTATCTGATAGTTCTAAAACAAAGACACATGCATAAATTATTAAAATTCTAGGATTAAATTGACACATGCCATTGAAGAGATGTACGTAAAACGCTTAAGGATTTCAGAGAAGAGTCTACTTCCAGCTATAAAAAGGAGAGGCACCAATCTAAAGTTCATTAATGACCTGGTATCCGGTGACTAGAAGTGAATTAAGTAATCAAATAAAATATAAAGTAAAATGTTGGCAATGCAAAATCCTTCATTAATGTCTCCTTGAGATGCTGAGGAGAAATCATGGTAAAATCCACTATCTATTTCCGTTCCTTCCTAAAGGGGATCCAAATAACATAATATAGCTTTTACTTTATGATTCAGTGTCTTCATTATAGTTGTTAGTTATTCTTGGGCACTCGAGTGGAACGTTCCGTAACGGTTCAGCTAAAAATGGTATTGTACATGAGGTAAAAAGTGTAGCAACTACAACAGAAACTAGGACTTGATTTCTAAAAAGTATGTCAACCATTTTTTAAATGGTGATTTTGGTTTTCAACGTGTTGACTGAAGGATGTACAGAATTTCTGCTTTGTAGCACAGCTCTGTGTGTGTGTGTGTGTGTGTGTGTGTGTGTTTATAGGTTTAAGTAGAGAATAAAAGGCCAAGTCTGTCTTTTTCCAAATGGCTTTCTCCAATGTTCTTTAACTCTGAAGTACCATTCAAAATAGCATCAAATTTATATACCACAAAAACAAGCTCCTCATTGAGAACCAGGCTCCTTTTTAAAAAAAAGATTTTATTTATTTATTCATGAGAGACACACACAGAGAGAGAGGCAGAGACACAGGCAGAGGGAGAAGCAGGCTCCCCACAAGGAGCCCAATGTGGGACTCAATCCTGGATCTTGGGATCAGGATCTGAGCCAAAGGTGGATGCTCAACCGCTGAGCCACCCAAGGCGCCCCCCATGCTCCTTTCTTGAGCCTGAATCCATCCTTCCTGGTCACTTAAAACTTATCTGACCATGGGTTATGAATGGTAACTGACCATTTTAAGAATCTGTGGTAAATTTTCTTAAAGAAAACGTGATCCACATCTAAATATTTTTTCATTATCAGAGGAACATATTTCTGTACATCTGACATGAGGTAATATATATTATTAAGTTTTATGGTATATATTAGTACTACATATACATACATTGGGGGCTCATGAGCTTTTCCTATAAATATTAAATATACATATTCTAGGCTTTGTGGGTCATATATGGTCTGTTTGATCTATTTATTTGTTCATTCATTCATTCATTCATTCAACAACCTTACACCATTTTTAGCTCACGTCTCTATAAAAAAATTACCTCATTCTACGAGATAGAAACTTAAAATTATATGCATTGTCCTCAAATCATCACTCACTTTCAATAAATAAATCTACCTCTCTTTATATAAGTCCTTCTGTCAGAAATACATTTCCCAACTTCCTGTAACTATAAAACTTCTACTCATCCTATACTAATCAAGTAAAATGTCTTTGCTCCTAGGAAATATTTCCCAATTTTCCTAAGCAATGTTACCTTTTGTTTTCTACATTGAGGTTTGTGCATTACTCTATACTAATGTCTTATAATTAATTATAATTATAATTCTAAAGGAATCTCAAGAAGAGTTTACATAGGAGATTTTGGTTCAATGATATGACAGTATCCTCCACATTTTTATAGCAAATGCTACATAAATTGTACATAGTTATAATGGAAGTTAAGAAAGATAATAATCTTCAGATGGAATCAGATGCCTTGAATAATATTCCTCTACTCATTATGAGTGATTTTCTTACCCCCACAGACTCTGCAAGGACAACAAGACAATTGTAGACATTTCCTGCAAAAGCAGAGCCTGGCCTACTGAGTTTGAAAATCCAAGGAAAGAAAACTTACAGACTACTCTGTAAAAGAAAAGAATAGAAGACTACATAAGAGGACTCCTCTTAGACTGCCCAAAAGGAAAATTTATATCAAAAAATGGCAGACGTTTGCCAACTTACTAATCAGATAATCACTCCTATATGGAAGAATGAGTAAGAAGGAAAAGTAAAGAAAATTGGCTTATATTATTTCAATACTGAGTGGTAGTGGTTTTCTAGAAAAGCATGAGAACAAGATAATAGGGGTCTACCTAACAGCTGTTGCTACAGGAAATAATACCCACAGACATAAAATTACAGTACAAGTTATAATGAAAGTAATCATACTAGGAATCAAGTTAACATGGTTGATACATGTAGCCCCCTAGCAGTCATATTGGTGCAAGAATAACTCAAAATATTGAACTGCTTGTGCCTAAAGGAATCTTGCCTAAATATAGATTTTCTTAGTGGAGTTTGAGTAGAAACAAGGGAAAGGACAGTTTTCTAGCATTTTTATGAGACAAAAAAGCTGACATTCAATGGCACTTCTATATTTCTGATTTAATAGTTCAATGAAGAATTGAAAAAGAGATGAAATGTAGGTCACTCCATATTTACCATATCTCTTCTAACGTCAGTCCCTTTACAACATTTTCTCTATTCTGCAGCCGATTCAGCCCTCATTCACAGCCTCCCCCAGTGTTTAATAAACGCTGCTGCTAATGCACCCTCTACTGATTCCGTTATGCTCCCACATCTCTTCAGCTCTTCAATCTTCACACTTGTCTCTTCTGCCAGTGTCATATTTCCCACTCTTTCTGGTTTATAGATTAAAAAAAAAAGTTGGGTTCCTTCTATATAATCATCAGAGCTATCAAATGCAAATAAAGTCATCCTAAGTTCAATGACCTCTGGGTGTTCAGGGTGATTGCTGGGATGACTGCTAAGGTTACAGGTTTTCCTGTGGCCTAAACATCCTAAAAGACAGATTTCAAACAGTTAAGATTTAAATGCCTCTGCTCCTATATGAAATTTTATGGCATTCGAACTTTTTAGTAATTTGGATTCAAGCTATTTTTCTGGCTTTCTTGTAACATGTCCCTCCATGAAATCTCTCTTCAGCCAATGTTTATTACCTGTTACCTCTTAAATGGATCTGCAGAGCTTTCTTCCTTGTGCCTTTTGTGTCATATTCTCTCTGCCTCTAGTGCCTTATATTCCCTCTTCAGCCTGTGAAATTCTGTTTGGTATTTTTAAACCTGGTCCCTTTCCAACTTTATCTGTGAGGCTTTCCTGACTTCAGGCAAAATTTTCTTTCTTCCTTTTTGACCTGCTGTAACTGTAGCAGGATTCATAGAAATGGAACAGCAGATAAAGAATCATTAGGAAGTTTGATTTCTCTTTTTGGTTCTGCTAATTATGTTACCTTAAATAAAACACTTAACATCTTGTAGTTAATAATAATTATCCAGCTGAATGTCTAGTTCCATTGTGAGCTTCAGTGAAAATAAAAGCTTTGAAAATTGTAAAGGCTCATACAAATAAAAGGTTTTATTTTATAATTAAACATTTGCTTGATGTCATTGTTTATTGTAATTTTATACTTTCCTCACACAAAATTGGGACAAATGGACGAATGCAGTACCCACATCCTAGTGATAAGTGAGATAATATATGTGCATTGTTTTGCACCGAATCTGTCATTTAGGAAGAACCCAATACCTATCATAATGCGCTTCTCTGTTTTTGATTCTATTGCCACTATTCACTGATGTCCATTTTTTCAGTCTCCATTTTTTACTTGTTTCTAATAGAATAGTTTCTATTACTATACCTAAAGTCCACTGATCTTTTTGTGTCATATCTAATCTGCTTTAATTGTATCTAGCATTTTTTTGCTCTATGCATTTTTTAAAACTTCAATATATATAACATACTGTTTTATATTAATTTCAGGCATATAGCACAGTGATTCTATACTTGGCTCAGTGTTTGTCAGGATAAGTGTACCCTTAATTCCCTTCACCTAGTTCACTTATTCTCACTCCCATGTCCTCTCTAGTAACCACTAGTATCTTCTCTGTAAGAGTCTGTTTATTTGTTCCTCTCGTTTTTTCTCTGTTCACTTTTTTTCTCTGTTTTGTTTCTTAAATTCCATATATGAGTGAAACCACATGGCATTTGTCTTTCTCTGACTGACATATTTAACTTAGCATCATACTCTCTAAATCCAACCATGTTGTTGCAAATGGCAAGATTCTCTTTCTTTTTCATGACTGAGAAATATTCTATTCAGAGTGTGTGTGTGTGTGTATATGTGTGTGTGTGCATGTATCACTTCTTCTTTATTCACCCATCAATGGGCACTTGAGCTGCTTCTATTATTTGACGACTGTAAATGATGTTGCAATAAACATAGGAGGGCCTATATCTTCTTGAATTGGTGTTTTTGTATTCTTTGGGTGGATACTATTAGTAGAAATACTGTATTATACAGTAATTCTTTTAATTTGTTGAGGAACCTCCATGCCCTTTTTTTTTTTTTTTTTTTTTTTTTTTTTTTTTTTTTTTGCAGTGGCTGCTCCAGTTCGTATTCCCACCAATGGTGATTAAGGGTTCCCTTTTTCTTCTCATGCTTGCCAATACTTGCTGTCTCTTATGTTTTGGGTTTTAGTCATTCTGGCAAATGTGAAGTAATATTTCATTGTGGTTTTGGTTTGCATTTCCCTGATGATGAGTGATGTTGAACATCGTTTCATGTGTTTCTTAGGCATCTTCTGTGTCTGATGTTTGGGAGAATGTCTTTTCTTGGGAGAAATGTCTGCTGTAGACTTCTGTCCATTTTTTATTTCGTTTTATTTTTGGGGGGGGTGTTGAGTTATATAAATTCTTTACATATTTTGGATCTTAACATCATATTGAATATGTAGTTTGCAAATATATTCTCCCATTGAATAGGTTCCTTTGTTTTGTTGATTACTTCCAATGCTAGGTAGAAGCTGTTTATTTTGATGTAGTTCTAAGAGTTCACTTTTATTTCCCTTGCTGTAGGAGACATATTTAGGAAAATGTTGCTATGGTTGGTATAAGAAAAATTGCTACTTGGGCTGCCTTTTAGGATTTTAATGGTTTCAGGTCTCACATGTAAGTCTCAATTCCATTTTGAGTTCATTGTTTCTGAATGGTGAAAGAAAAGTGGTATAGTTTCATTCTTTTGCAAGTAGCTGTCCAATTTTCCCATTACCATTCGTTAAAAAAAACTGTCTTTTACCCCTTGCATATTCTGCCTCCTTTGTCAAAGATTACTTGACCATATAATTCATTGATTAATTTCTGGGCTCACTATTCTGTTCTATTGATCTATGTGACTATTCTTTTTTTTTTTTTTTTTAACATTTTTATTTATTTATGATAGTCACAGAGAGAGAGAGAGGCAGAGACATAGGCAGAGGGAGAAGCAGGCTCCATGCACCAAGAGCCCGACGTGGGATTTGATCCCGGGTCTCCAGGATCGCGCCCTAGGCCAAAGGCAGGCGCCAAACCGCTGCGCCACCCAGGGATCCCAATGTGACTATTCTTGTGCCACTTTCATACTGTTTTGATTACTACAGCTTTGTAATATATATTGAAATCTGAGATTGTGATAACTCCAGTTTCGTTCTTCTTTTTCAAGATTCCTTTGGCTATTCAGTGTCTTTTGCAGTTCTATAAAAATTTTAGGATTGTTTGTTCCAGTTCTGTGAAAAATGCTTTTGGCATTTTGATAGGTATTATATTAAATATGTAGATTGCCTTGGTAGTCTGAACATTTTAACAATATTTGTTGTTTCAATCCATGAGCATAGAATATCTTTCCATTTGTGTCATCTTCAATTTCTTTCATCAATATTTTACAGTTTTCAGAGTATAAGTTTTTCACCTCCTTTTTTTGTTTCAAGTTTTTATTTAAATTCTATATAGGGTAATAACATATTTAGCTATAGAATATAGTGATTTATCACTTACATATAACACCTAGTGCTCATCACAAGTTTCTTCCTTCATACCCGTCATCCATTTAGCCAGTTCCCTGCCCACCTGTCTCCATCAAACCTCAGTTTGTTTTTCATAGTTAAGTCTCTTATGGTTTCCTTCCTGTTTATCCCCCTTCTCCTATGTTCATCTGTTTTGCTTCTTAAATTCCACATATGAATGAAATCATATGGTATTTGTCTTTGTCTGACTGATTCTGCTTAGCATAATAAACTCTAGCTTCATTCACGTCATTGCAAATGTCAAAATTTCATTCATTTTATGGCTGAGTTATATATATATATATATGGGATGTGAGATATATATATATATATCCATTCATCAGCGGATGGATGATATTTGGGTTCTTTCTGTAATTTGGCTATTGTTGATAATGCTGGTAAAAATATTGTGTGCATATGCTCCTTTGAATCAGCATTTTTGTATCCTTTGGTTAAATACTGCATTTGGTAATGCAGGTTTATTCCTAAGTTATTATTTCTGGTGCAATTGTAAATAGGATTTTTTCTTAATGTCTCTTTCTGCTACTTAATTATTAGCGTGTAGAAATTCAGCAGATTTCTGCACATTGATTTTGTATCCTGAAAACTTACTGAATTCATTTATCAGTTATAGTAGTTTGTTGGTAGTCTTTAGTGTTTTCTATATATAGTATGTATACGCAAATAGTGAAAGTTTTATCTTCTGCTTACCAATTTGGACGCCTTTCAGTTCTTTTTGCTGTCTGAATGCTGTGGCTAGGATTTCCATTGTCATTTTGAATGAACTAGGTGAAGAGTGGACATCCTTGTCTTGTTCCTGATCTTAGGAGAAAAGTTCTCTGTTTTTTACCAGGAGTATGACGTTAGCTGTGAGTTATTCATATAAGGCCTTTATTATATTGAGGTACATTCCTTCTAACCCTACTCTGTTGAGGATTTTTATCATACATGGATATTGTACTTTGTCAAATGCCTTTTCCACATCTATTGATAAAATCATATGGTTTTTTTTTTTATCATTTCTCTTGTTGATATGATGTATTCATTGATTTGTGAATACTGAGCCACCCCTACATCCTTCCTGGGGATCTCATTTAACTGTGATGAATGATTTTTTTTTTAATTTTTTAAGTAGTGTTGGATTTGGTTTGTTAATATTTTTTGAAGATTTTTATACTGATGTTCATCAGAAATATTGGCCCATAGTTCTCTTTTTTGTAGTGTCTTTACCTAGTTTTAGTATCAGGGTAATGATGACCTCATAGAATAAATTTGGAAGTTTTCCTCTCTTATGCTTTGTAATAGTTGGAGAATTGTAAGTATTAACTCTTCTTTAAATTCACCATCTGGTCCTGAACTTTTGTTTGTTGGAAGTTTTTTGATTACTGATTCAATCTCCTTGCTGATAATCAGTCTGTCAAATATTCTATTTCTTCCTGATTCAGTTATGGTTAGTTATATGTTTCTAGGAATTTATCCACTTCTTCTAGGTTGTCCAGTCTGTTAAGTATAATTTCATGATATTCTCTTATAATCCTTTGTATGTCTATGACGTCAGTTGTTATTTCTTGTCTCTGATTTCTGATTTTGAGTCCTCTCACTCCTTTTTTTTTTTTTTTTTTTTTTAATGAGTCTGGCTAAAGGCTTATCAATTTGGTTGATCTTTTCAAAGAATCAACTCCTGTTCATTGATCTGTTCTATTCCTTTTTTTACTCTTTCATTTAAATCTGCTCTAATCTTTATTATTTCCTTCCTTCTACTAGATATTGTGTTTACTCTTCTTTCTCTAGATTTTTTAGGCATAAGGTTCTACTGTCTATTTGAGATTTTTCTTGCTTCCTGAGGTAGGCTGCTCTTGCCATAAACTTCCCTCTTAGAACAGCTATTGCTACATTCCAAAGATTTAGGGTCATTTTTTTCATTTTCATTTGTCTCTATGCATTTTTAATTTCCTTTTTGATTTCTTATTTGGCCCATTCATTACTTTGTAGCATGTTATTTAACCTCTGAGTATTTGTGTTCTTTCTAGATTTTTTTCTTGTGGTTCATTTCTTGTTTCATAGCATTATGGTCAGAAAAGATACATGGTATGATTTCAATCTTTGTGAATTTCTTTTTTTTGTGACCTAACATGTGGTGCATTCTGAAGAATGTTCCTTGTGTACTTGAAAAGAATGTGTGTATTCCACTATTGTAGGATGGGAAGTCCTGAATATATCCATTAGTTCCATCTGGTCCAATGCGTCCTTTGTTTCCTTGTTGATTTTCTGTATAGATGATTCACCCATTGATATAAGTGGGGCGTTAATTACTATTGCTTACTTCCTTTATGTTTGTTGTTAGTTTTTTATGTATTTGGATACTCCTATGTTGACTGAATTAATATTTACAATTGTTTATACCTTTTTGTTGTATTATTGTCTTTGTATTACATAGTACCCCTTTTTTGTCTCTTTTTGTTGTTAGGGCTAACTGAGTCTTCTGATGGCAGCATATAGATAGGTCTTGCTTTTTAATCCATTCCACCACTCTATGTGTTTTGATTGGAGCATCTGGTCCATTTACATTCAAAGTCATTATTGAATGATATGTACTTATTGCCATTTTGTTATTTGTTTTATGGTTGTTTTGCAGTTCATCTTTGCCTTTCTTCTCTTGCTTTTTTTTTTTTTTTTGAACACCTAATATTGTATTCTTTTAAATATTGTTGGGGTTTGGTGGGGAGGGGGCATAATTATATTACTTGGTATCAGTCTGGTCCTTTTCAGAATTAATTTTAAGCTTTATTAGTGTATGTACAGAGAAAATTCATTCAAGGGATTATTTAGTTCCACTACCAGGATAATAGCCTCCTAAGTATTATACATGAGACCCTGGTGTTATGAGATGTTTTACAAACTGGCTAGGAGGAAAACAAACTATGCTCAGTTTATGACAGCCTTGAGATTTTTTGGCCACTGCTTTCTGGTATTCCTTTACCCATTCCTGGTTAGTGTCTATTTGCATAGAAAGTATTCAGTTCAATAGACCAATGGACCCCTATGCAGGTCTCCAGAGTTCACCTGGTCTCCCTCATTTCCAGTCTCCATCCTTCTCTGAGCAACATCTTCCTCTCTGCTACTCTATTCCACAGCTTGATTTCTCTAACTTTGCTTCTATCTCTTCCACTCAGTGAGCCTCAAGACTTGTTTAAGCTCCCCTTTTCTGAACTGTTGGCTAAAGACTACTTCCAGACAGAAAGTTGGAGTAATTATAAGCATACCTTGGTTGTTCTTCTTCTCTCTGTGGGCAAAGCCCTGAGCTGTCTACTGTCCAATATCTAACAACTGTAGTTTCATATATTTTGTCTTCTTTTCTAGTTGTGTAAGTGGAAAGGTAAATTCCACTTTTCATATACCATCAGGGGCTAAAGCAGAAATTATTATCACACTGCTTTACACAAAATACTACAAAATACCTGTGATATTTTTATTTTACTTAAATTAATTGATGGTGAAACATGACTAGTTGTATATCTGAATTATTGATTTGATATTATCTAACCGTTCATGAACCTAAATGCTTTGGTTTAAATTTCCTGTAGGAAAGACAGATGCAACGCCACCTGAAAGGAAAGCTGGAGATGCAATCATGCAAGAGAAGCTGGAAAGATACATATTTGGAAATAAGTAAAAAAGAACAACATTCAGATAGGTGTTAAAGCTTACCATTTCACAGAATGCTCTCCATGTCCTCATTATTTCATTAGTGTCTCAAGAAGGAGGAGGAGGAGAAAAGAAAAGACAGAAACCCTGATCTACCAGAGATAAGAAAGAATACTTTTTTTAGGTTCATTTTTCCACTTACTGTCATAAGAAATTAAAAGTTTGGGCATATGGTTTTGAGGTTTTAAAATCCTATAGATACAACACTTATTAGTCTGCCAAAATGAACAGTGAACAAAGCAAATCAAAGAAGGTGCTGACTATGCTCTTTCTATTCTTGTTTATAATTTATGAGTATATTTCTTCCTGGTTAAAGCTCTAGATTACAGCCATATAACCTGTCAGTTCTATTTCTCTTTCGAAAACTCAAATATCACAACACAGAAATAAAGCCTAGTGAATAAAGAACATTTTAGAAATGGCACCCAAAAACCACAAACTGCTGTACTCACTATATATGATGAGATATGTCACCTATTTAAACATAGTTCAATCTCAAACTAGATTAGAGCAATAAAGACAGATGGCCACACATTCATAGAGGTGGCTATAAAATTTAAAAGATTTATGCCTAATAATTTTGACATAATGTAAATATTGCATACTATGTATATTTCAATATATGTATAATATACAAATATATGAAAACATAGAGATACTAATGAAAAGTCAGTTTGCAACTATTCTGCTAGGAATATTGAACTCGTGCATTGCTTTACTTAAATTACAAATAATTTCAAACAATTCTAAGCAGCCTGCATTTTTTTCTAGATATGACAGTGTACTGACTTGCACTGTGTATTCAATATATCTCATTAATAAAAGGATGCTTCATAGCAGATAGAGAGTGAAATCAACAGCTCCACAAAGATTCGAGATCAGGACTTTTGTCAAAGACTTTAGATCATGATGACCATTTAAGCTAATCAGGCAGAAAACAATTTCAAAAGAATTTCCTTTACATCTTCTCATAGTATTTTTTTACTTGATTTTCAGGCAAATGTATAACCTAGCAGCGATTACCTCAAACACACCCATGAGATATCCCTTTAAATCAATGCAGGAAATGGAAAGCTACCAATGCTATTTTGTCAGATTACATTCAATTCCATAAACTTTAATTAAATATTTACTAGTTCATTTAAATACATCATTCTAAGCAATGGCATCTTTAAACACAATGGCTATTTATTTATTTATTTATTTATTTAAAGATTTTATAAAGATTTTATTTATTTATTCATGAAAGACAGAGAGAGAGAGAGAGAGAGAGAGAGAAGCAGAGACACAGGCAGAGGGAGAAGCAGGCTCCATGCAGGGAGCCCAACGCGGGACTCGATTCCGGGTCTCCAGGGTCATGCCCTGGGCTGAAGGTGGCGCTAAACCGCTGAGCCACCCAGGGATCCCCACACAATGACTATATAAAAAAAATAAAATTAAAAAAATAAATAAATAAAATAAATAAATAAAATTAAATATAACTCTTAAGTAGGGGGAGTTTCTCTATAGTTTATGATACTTTGAATGTAGTTAAACATACTTTTTGAATATCTCTTTCCAAGAAAAGAAAGTGTATTTATTGAGTATTAATACAAATTAAAATCTGTGACTGTTTTTACGTTACAAAAAAAATAATCACATTCTGGCATTTGTTGAATTATGTAACTTGACTCACTAAAGTAACAGACCAATGTACTAACCAATGTAGCTACTTACAACTAATCTATGTTGGTAATTAAAACCCTTATTTCTGTCATTGTTTTGGTGTATAGGCATAGTCATATTTAAATCAAATTTTAAGTAACGTATAAAATATTAAAGATAGATATTACCTGTTTGATCAAGTAAACAGAAGGATGAACTGACATACTAAATACTGAGATAGGGACGCCTGGGTAGTTCAGTGGTTGAGCTTCTGCCTTAGGCTCAGGATATGATCCCGGAGTCCTGGGATTGAATCCCGCAGTGGGATTCCTGTCGGGAACCTGATTCTCCCTCTGCCAGTGTCCCTGCCTCTCTCTCTGCGTGTCTCTGAATAAATAAAGTCTTTAAAATATAGAAATAAAAGAATTTGGAGACATCAGAAGAAAATTAAAATATATAGTTCTTAACTTCATATTCTGCTATTTTCAGTAAAATATGACAACTTCAGTCATTTTGAAGTCATTTTGAAGAACAATACAGAAATAAGTGTGCCAAAGCTGTTTTCCTAAGGTCCCCATACCCTCCCTGACCTCAGAGAAATTTACTGGCTGGCTTTAGTTGAAAATAAACCACAGAAAGAGAAAAAAGAGATAAACAGAGAACCAGCAGCAACTGGAGCAGTCTACCATATCCTGCCCAAAGGAACCTTGAGTATGCCCTAGCCTCATTATACCCTAATTAACACACTAAATTCTCCACGCTGACACATTTTGACTCACTTCTGACCTAGAACAAGAAGTGGAGCCCAGATTGTGTAAAAGAGCCTGACTTTTCAGGAAAGTTTATGCATAATCCTTCCCTCTAATATCCAGACGGCATAAAACTACCCAAACACACCCAAACAAGAAGGTGATTCATGAACTTCGTTCTTGCTTCTCCAATTCTTGACCATTGAATAAAGCTTGGGCTGTCAAACACTCAATTTAGGGTTCCTTATTTGGCTTTATGACACCAAAGGAAGAAAGGACTCTCAAGGAGAAACAAGAAGTTTTGCCAGGGCTCCCAATTCCCTATATGGAAAAGGAAAATAATGGGTAAGATAAGCCATCATTTGATTATTGATTTAGGTGTATGTAAATAAATAAGATTATTAGTAAAATCACAAGTCTTCTATGTATAACATGGATATTGAGCAAAGAACGATTTGCTTTGGTTTGAAAATGACTTTTTAAAAAACAACAAAAATGAAATATGTTCAAAATCAGATGCCTAAAGTTAATTTTAAAAAGTGTTGCACATAAAGAGGACATATAAATTATTTAAACAAAGGAAAAAATACTGAAAAAATGTTTTCTTTTTCTTTAAAGCTTTGGGAATTCAGACTTTTGGACATTTATACCAGCTCTCTCTCAAAAAAATTTACATAACAAAATACATTTATTCCATACCCAAGGCATTTTCGAAGTATATGAGCTTTCAAAAATCATTTATAGATAGTAATTTTATAAATGACTTCTCTCATGGAAGTTTGAATATCAAGATACTTGAAATTTTAAAAAATTTGGTTTGAATACCCACTGTGCCACTTGGTACCCATATGACTTGGTGTCGTCAGTCATGTACTATCTCTTTTTAGCTGTGTAATATGTGTAAATTCTTCCAACTTGCTCCAATGGTTATATGAGGTGAGTTCCAAAAGGCACTTGGTGTGGTTATTGGCACTAAACAGTCCTCAATAGAAGGTTTGGCTAGTTACCACCTGTGGCAATCATTCTCACAAATATTACTACATGAGATATTTCATAATTAATTTTCATTATCTTTTCCTCTTTCTTGATTTCTATGTTTAGTCCAACTTTACTTCAAAATAAGTGCTGGTTGTAAGGGGTTTATTTTTTTTATTTTTTATTTTTTGGTTGTAAGGGGTTTAAAATGAGAAAACTGTTCAAGAGGAAATAGCATAATGATTTGTAACAGTCTCAGAGATGTACTGAATCTTTATGAGTTCATAGCCGCAAACACCAGTACATGTGCCAAGAGTCAGTATCTTCCAATCCATGCCCTAAAATTCCTGAGTAATCCTTTGTGGGGGTGGCAGAGGGATCTAGATCAATCAATTTTCTGAATTTAATAGTTTGGGAGGTACAGAAAATCAAACCTGGCTTATTGCAGACCAGCAAATCCTAACCCCTAAAGAAACACGAAAGTTACCCATTGTGATTGTCTTGTTAACATCTTTTCTGTTACTACTTTCTGCATAATCCAGTCACCATTTCCCCAGGGATGAGTGTGTCACAGACATAGTCACTTTCTTAAAGCAACATGTCTCTTCCTCCCTAATTACTGATTTTCCTTGTTAGTCTCACACCCTATATATCAAAGTGTAATGAGTGTTGTGGGATCATCTCCAATTAACATGAACCTCTGTCCTCTGAAAATCAGAGATTATTATTATTATTTTTTTTATCTAGCTGGCATTCCTCTAAGTAGAAAATACTCCTAATTGAGTCCTTCACTTGTCTTTTCTAAGTTTATCTTAGGCAATTGAAAATTTATGAAACAGAGAAAAGCCCCACATCTTCTCACAGCAAAACAGAAAACAAGATCTTTAGCTTTCTTCAAATTGCACTGAAGTGCTGATAAAACTGCTGAGAAATGGGCAATCACATAGTTTGCTGGTGGAAGCCTAAACATGCTTATACCCTTTCACACATTAAATCTACTTTTAATAATTTACCCTAAAATATAATATGAAATTCTGACAAAATTTTTGCTCAACGTTTTTTGTCAAAAAACTATTTGTAACAACAACAAATTGAAAATAGCCTAAATATTCAATAATAAAGTTATGGTTAGGTTACATTGTGTATACATACAGTAATACATGATAGTGCACAAAATATTTAGAAGTGTATCTTTTAAAAAAGAAAAAAATATTTTATTTATTTATTTATGAGAGACACACAGAGAGAGAGAGAGAGAGAGAGAGAGAGGCAGAGACACAGGCAGAGGGAGAAGCAGGTTCCATGCAGGGAGCCTGACGTGGGACTCGATCCCAGGTCTCCAAGATCACGCCCTGGGGTGAAGGCAGGTGCTAAACTGCTGAGCCATCTGGGCTGCCCTAGAAATGTATCTTTAAAAGATTTTAAAAGTTATTTAAGTGGAAGGTAAGATAATGTGATTTAAATGGCAGCTACACATTTAGATTCTGGAGTAGAATCCTAATCCCAGTGAACCATTGGTTAGCCCAGTGATGTTGGGTGGGTAGATTACTTTTCTGTTCCTCCAATTCCTTTTTTATTTAATGAGAACAATAATATGATCCACTTTTTCTGGCTGTTGTGAGTAATGAATACAATATCGCACATAAAGTGATTACAGCATTCTTGACATAGATATCACTCAATAATATTATCTCTTATTGCTGTTTGCATAAAATTAGGATATCTAAATCTGTGTGTGAAATAAAAAATACTTTGAAACTAATATGTTTCATATTTGATTAATTGCCCTAATATGTTAAGAGTACTAAGGTTTTTGTTCTGTTTCGATATGACTTTTGCTAGATTTTCAATACTTTTAAAAATGTTATTTATTTATTCATGAGAGACACAGAGAGAAGGTAGAGACATAGGCAGAGGGAGAAGCAGGCTCCTCGCAGGGCACTTGATGTGGGACTTGATCCTGGAACCCCAGGATCATGCCCTGAGCCGAAGGCAGATGCTCAACCACTGAGCCACCCAGGTGTCCTAAGTGCTATATATATATGAATATAGCAATATATATCAATCATAATTTGTTAGATACTAGTATACTTCCAAGAGAAATGATAGAGCTGCAATTTAATATTCTCAGATCTTCTCTATTATTTCAATTGAGCTCTCTCTTTCTCCTCTCTTTTGCTCTCTTGACTAAAAATGTATAATGTCTTTATGCTAGTCATATAATATTCTACTTGCTATTATTCAAAGACTATATTTCAAAACTAATCAGCATAAATGGAAGAGGAATTCAAGTATAAAATGACTTGCTACATTGAATACATTATATTATAACATGCCCTTTGCTATTCTATTTTCCAGTGAATTCCTTCTTTCTTGGTCTTTGTCATTTTATTTCTATTTCTAGTGTAATTTTCAAGAGTCTTAATCTCAGCTGTATCTAGGGTTTCCAGCTTAATTGGACCACAGCAAGACTGTTCATTGCCATTACCCTAGCCAATGTCAATAAGTATTCATAATTTCAGCATCAGTGGCAACTTTAATAGACATAAGCAAAAAAAAAACGTTTATGATAGCACTTAATTTTTAGAATGCTGAGTTGTAAAAAAGTAGTTTCACAAAAAGAAACAATACTCATTTACATGTAGTAGGTTATTTTCTTTTTATTTTAATCCTTGCTCATTTTATGTGGTTTTAACTGTGTCCAACTAAAGTAATGATTTCCAATTGTACCCTGAAACACATGCATACACATACCAAAGCATAATGCCACTAGGAATTCAAAATAAATTTAAATCCTAGAATCCTAGAAATCACACTGAATGTTTGTAAAGCTTGCCCAGTAATCATACAACACATTCACTTTCATAGGCCTGCAGCCTCGTGAACTGTAACTCCTAATACACTAAATAAAGCTCTACTAACCTGATAGAACATATTTCAAAATTGAGGACTCTCTGTTTTGATAAGCAAGTAAAAGAGTTCACTATTTTGTATACCTATTTCCCAATATGGACCTGTTTTGACATAAATTTAGTCAATTTGATTTGTATTTCAAAAGATCCTTGTTTCTCTCTAGCCCGCTCTTTCTTTTTTTAGAGGGGGGGAGGGGCAAAGGGAGAGGGAGAAAGAATGTCAAGTTTAAGAGAATCTTAACCAAGATGGAGCTCAGTCTCAGGCCCCTGAGGTCAGAACCTGAGTCAAAATCAAGAGTCGATGCTTAACTGATTGAGCCACCCTAGTGCCCCTGTTTCTCTTGACTTTTTGCTTGGTCAAGGCAGCTCTGGGTGATAGATTAGAATTTAGGAGGTATCTGGAAGTCCAAGTCTACGGAGAGCATAGACCTTAAAACTGGTGAATTCCAGAGAGGAGCACTGCATATAGGAGTTGTGCATTGGTAAAACAGCTTTGCAGACACCAGGAGAGACCAGGCTGGATGGCAAGCAGAATATAATAGGCTGTGGGAACATTCAGAAAATAATAATTCTCAAGTTTTAATAACAAAGACAAAAAATAGTAATGGCACTATAAACAGCAGCAGGACTGAGGAGGTAGGGTGATAATGTCACTAACACTGGAAACCTTATGCTTACAGGATAAAAACTCAGGGAAGTAATCCATCATGGGAACTAACAGGCAAGAATAACTTGCTTCCTAGGAAGCTTTTAGCCCAACCAATGATTTTCTTAAAAAATATTTGTTCAAGAGTTAATCCCTGTTTAGACAATTGATGGTCTAAGGGTAAAAGTAAAAATGAAAACAAATAAAATAATACAAAAATAAAGATAAAGAGTAAATACTAAATGTAACGCTAAAAAGTTAAATGCTAAGAAAATTATGCTAAGTCCAATAAGACTGTGGTTCACATGTGTATTATCAAAAAATATGATCTTCCAAGGCAAGCATTCATAAAATCAACTTGTTACTAGACCATGGGAACATCACTTCACTGGAACTCAGTTTTCTGATCTCCAAATGAGGATAATTCTTACCTTTTATTTATTTTTATTTTATTTTATTTTATTTTATTTTATTTTATTTTATTTTATTTTATTTATTTTATTTATTATTTATGATAGGAACACAGTGAGAGAGAGAGAGAGAGGCAGAGACATAGGCAGAGGGAAAAGCAGGCTCCATGCACCGAGAGCCCAACGTGGGATTCGATCCTGGGTCTCCAGGATCGCGCCCTGGGCCAAAGGCAGGCGCTAAACCGCTGCGCCACCCAGGGATCCCAATTCTTACCTTTTATATTATTGGATGACTTCTGTGTTAATACCACAATGTCTTAATTTCTTCCTCTTATAATAAATCTTAAAAGATAACAGAAGAGGGTGCCTAGGTAGCTTAATCGGTAGAACATGCCATTCTTGATCTTGGAGTCATGAATTCAAGCCCCATGTGGCATGTAGAGATTGTTTAAAAATTAAAGAAAAAAAAAAAGAAAAAACAGAAGAATCCCTGTCCTTTGTACTTTTATTTTTTTCTACGACAAATCTGGCTATTCTGTTTTATTTTATGTTCATTTTGTAATTAGTTTGTTGGCATGTTTAATAAACGATGGTTTTTAACCCAGCATTGTTTTGTCTGCCAGGGGACATTTGGCAAAATCCAAAGCCATTTTTGGTGGCTACTACTAGAAGGTTACTGCTGGCTCCTAAAGAATAAAGTCCAGAGATGCTTTAAACATACTACAAAGTACTGAACATCTCCAAATGACAAGAGCTATCTGGTCTCAAATATCTACAGTGCTGAGTTTGAGAAACCCTGTATAATGGAATTGGTAGCACCTAGTGGTTTTTTTTAACATTCTATTTATTTATTAGAGAGAAAGAGAAAGAGAGAACATGCACAAGTAGGGGGAGGGTCAGAGGGAGAGGAAGAAGCAGACTCCCTGCTGAGCAGAGAGCCCAACCCTGGGGCTCAATCCCAAAACCCTGAGATCATGACTGAGCTGAAGGCAGACACTTAACTGACTGAGTATCCAGGTGCCCTAGCACCTAGTATTTCTGAATTATGTTTATCATACTTGTTTTTTCTCTCATCAAGGGCTTGGAGAAAGAACGAGAGCAAGAGAGCAAGATGGAAGCCAGAATATTTTGGGGTTTCTAACATAACACCCCATCACTTATACCATTTTCTCTTTGTTAGAATCAAGTTATTAGGCTCAGCTCATACATATGAGAAGGGGATTGAATAAGACTGAATACCAGCCATCACTGAGGGCTATTGTCTACCACAGTTCTCTCCATATATCCTTAAATGATTCAATCCCTCCCTCATACAAAATATATTCACTTTCTTTATATCCCCTAAATCTCATCTTATTATATATAGCATCAGCTGGAAGTCCAGAATCTCAACATCTAAATCAGATTCAAGTTTAGATAAGGTTCCTTAGATGGCATTCTCTAGCCCGCAAATGTAGTTAAGCATTTCCATACCACAGCACTGGGAGAAGACACACGGAAGATTCTACACGGTTTCTCCTGGACCCTGCCTTTCCTATGCTTTTATGCTTCTTCTCTTTCTCCTTTCACTGAAATGAATGGTAACTATGAGTATGTCAGCTTTTTCTGTGTCTTATGAGTCCTTTCAGAAATCATAAAACCTGAGGTTCGCTTTCAGAACTCTCAAATGCACCCTCAACACTTTACCTGCAAACCTCCTTAGCTATATCACCCAATTCATTAGACACTCTACTTTCCATATTTTTGAAGTAAATACTGTTGATAAGCTTCTGCCAATCCATAAAAAGTATGTCACTTCCTCCATTTTTTACTAACATTTTTCTCATTTCCTTTAAGTACTTCTTGCAAAGGTTCTCAAGGTCCAGATTTTTACTAAGAGTCTTTCAGTAGGACAATTTCACTACCCTGAAACTCTTTCCAGCCTTTATTCACTATCAGTTTCTTAAGTCACCCCACCTATTTAGGCATTTGTTAGAATATAAGTTTACTCCCAATACCAGAAAACTATATTACTTATCTATACAAATTCTCCAAAACTTAATGGTTTAAAATAAACTTTTTTCTTTTCTTTTTTTTTTTTTTTTTAATATCACATAGTTTCTGTGGGTCAGATTCCAAGCATAGCCTAACAAAGGTCATCTTGCTCAGGGTTACTTACAAGGTTACAATCTAAGTGTTGGCTGGAGCTTCAGGCTTCTTTAGGCTTGACTTGTGTGCAGAATGTGGTTCTAAGGTCCACCTATATGGTTACTGGCAAGCCTCAGAACTTCACTGGCTATTGGCCAGAGACATCAGTTTCTTGCTATGCAGGCCTCTCCAAAGGGCTATTCAAATATGAAGAAGCCAGATAGAGCAAGGAAAAGTGAGGAACAAAAAGTGAAGGAGAAAGAAGGAAAGAAGAAAGAGAGAAGGAGATAAATGGGAAGAAAGGGACAGCAAGATACAAGATAGTGTCATTTTGTAACCTCATCTTAGAGGTGACATCTCATCACCCCATTAGAAAGAAGTCATTAGGCTCAGCGCATACTCAATGAGTAAAATGACATGAAGGTGTGTATATCAGGAGGTGTAGATCAATGGGGCCATCTACCATGTCTAACTAGACCAGGAAAGATAGGAGACATAATCATCAGTATCATTTTATATCCATGCCTATAGATATAAAATAATATTAAGAAAATATTATGAAGAAATTTATGCCAATGCATTTAACAACAAATTCCTTGAAAGGCACAGACTAGCAAAGTGCTCTTTACTGGCTTTCTATTATTGTATAATAAATTACCACAAATTTATTTTCTTATCATTTATTAGCTCATAGTTCTATAAGTCAAAAATTGAGGCAAGCTTAGCCAGGTTCTCACAAAGTCAAATCAAGGTATTGACCTGGCTGAGCGCTTAAATGGAGATTCTGGGGAAGAATCTACTTTGAAGTTAACTTATGCTGTTGGGATAATATAATTTCTTAAGTCGGGATCCCTGGGTGGCGCAGCGGTTTGGCGCCTGCCTTTGGCCCAGGGTGCGATCCTGGAGACCTGGGATCGAATCCCACGTCGGACTCCCGGTGCATGGAGCCTGCTTCTCCCTCTGCCTATGTCTCCACCTCTATCTCTCTGTGACTATCATAAATAAATAAAAATAAAAAAAAATAAATTTATAATTTCTTAAGTCATAAGACTGAGGCTACCATTTTCTTTCTGGCTGTCATCTGGGGATAGCTCTCAGCTTCTCCAGATTGCTTTCTGGTCCTTGTAGATGGCCCCTGCTTCTTTGACTCAGCAGCAGCACTTTGAATACTATTCATGCTTTATTTAATCTCTCTGATTTTTCTTTTCCTTTCTACTGCCAGCTGGAGAAAATTTCTGCCTTTAAAAGGATTATATGGTTAGTGTAGGTCTGCACTCTCTTTTAATTAACTCAAAGTCTTAAGTTACCTTAATTAAGTAAACTTAATTGCATCTGCAAATTCTGTTTCGCCACATAACATAACCATAATCACAGGCATGATATCTTATCATATTCACAGTCCCAGGTATTACTATGGGATGGGGATGGGCATTCTAAAATTCTATCCTGCAAACTCAAGATGAAACAGCCAAAATGGATAATTCTGTATCTATTAAATAATTTGAACTTAGAGTCAAAAACCTTCCCACAAAGAAAACACAAGGCTCAGACAGCTCTATTGATGAATCCTGCCAAACATTTAAGAAACTATTAAATCTAAATCCATAGGAGGAAATACTTCCAAAGTCATTCTTGGAGCTCAGATACCAAAATCAAAGACATTAAAAAAGAAAAAAAGTACTGAACAATATTCCTTATGAACATTGATGTAAAAAAAAACTGCTATAAATTTTAACATACAGAATCAAGCAATAAATAAAAAAAGGATATCTTGGCTAAATGGATTTTATCCCAGGGATATAGGTTGATTTAACATTTGAAAATTAATCAGTGTAATTCTATTTACTCTATTAACAAACCAAAAAGAAGTACTCTTGATCATCTCAATAAACACAGAAAAAACATTTAACAAAATTCAGTATCTATCCCTAACTCAAAATAAAAACAAACAAACAAAAAATGGAGGTAGAAGAGAACTTCCTCCATCTGATAAAGGGCATGGAGTAAAATCCTAGCTCTATCATATTTAATGGTGTAATACTGAATTCTGTCCTCTTAAAATTAAGAACAAATCAGCAATGCCTGTTCTCTCTCCTTCTATGCAACACTGTGCTGAAGGTTCTAAACAGTGCTAGTACTTTACTCATAAATAGATAAAATCTGGTTACAATAAAATGTTCATCAATAAGTGAACAGATAAATGAAATGTTATGTCTATACAACAGAATACTATTCAGCAATAAAGTAATGAAATATTGAAACATGCTATAGAATGTAGAAATTTCAAAATAATTATTCCAAGTGAAAGAAAAACAGACAGAAAAGAGTACACATTTTATGATTCCATTTATATGACTTTACCAAGATATGTACATTAGTACACAGTGAAGCTTATCAACTGTCACATGTGAAATTATCAGAAATCCCTGAAGGGACTACACAGGTGTATGATAAAAATTTAGGGAGTGACAGAAATCTTGTTCGGGGTGATGGTTTCATGGGTGTATTTATGTAAAATCTTGGTAAAATTGCACACTTTAAATATTTGCAATTTTAA
The DNA here is from genome assembly GCF_003254725.2 of Canis lupus dingo. Taxonomy (NCBI): domain Eukaryota; kingdom Metazoa; phylum Chordata; class Mammalia; order Carnivora; family Canidae; genus Canis; species Canis lupus. The sequence goes on from NC_064248.1 coordinate 47,992,564, forward strand.
TGCATGTTATTTCTGAATAAAGCTATTTTTAAAAACATACAATTTAATACTATTTTATACCAGCCAGAATGGCAAAACATAAAAACATAGATAATTCCATAATAACAGAAACTTTTCTCAAAGATTTTATTTATTTATTTATTTATTTATTTATTTATTTATTTATTTGAGAGAGCGAGAGCATGAGTGGGTGGAAGGGCAGAGGGAGAGAGAGAGGAACAAGCAGACTCCCTGCTGAGCGCAGAGACTGACACCATGCTAGAAGATCTCATGACCCTGAGATCATGATCTAGGCCGAAACCAAGAGTTAGATGTTTAACCAACTGAGCCACCCAGGTGCCCCCATAATAACAGAAACTTTTAGGTACTACTCTTGGGCAACAGAATGTAAGATCCAATGAGGGCATGGATTTTTTTGTTTGTTCTGTGCATTGATTTATTCGTAGGTCCTAGAATAGTAACTGACACATAATTTATGCTTCAAAATATTAATTTAACATTTGAGTACAAGCGAACGAAGCATACATCAGGACATTTTGACATTATATAGCACGGTTGACAGTGCTCATTCCACATGAGCTAGTAATTTCATGTATCTTGTACTTGCAAAAATATGCCAAGAGGTTCATACAGAACCATTCATTAGCAGTATTGTAGTAACAAAGACTTCAAATTATACCAGTGTCTATCATAGGTAAATGACAATTTGACAACAGATTCCTGTGATGGAATACCATAACTCAAATTAAAGGAATTATTATAGAACCATACAGCAGTATAACTAAGTCTCAAAAGTATAATATTGATGAGTGAAGGAGGCAGTAACAAAAGAATATGTGCAGTATGATGCCAGTTACATAAAATTGAGAATAATTTTTAAATACATTTGTTTTACTATCAAAGTAGCATAACATTTATGACCCCATGTAAAACCTCTGAATTTGACAGACTCTATTTTGGTGCTAAACTGCATCCTGTTTTGAAACAGGAACTATACTGAACTACTGAACTGGACAAAAACATGACTGAACAAATACTGTATCCACATTCTTCTTTTTTTTTCCCCCCAATGATTGATTGATTGATTGATTGATTGATTGATTTTAGAGTGGGGGAGAGGGAGAGAGAGAGAGAGTGCACACATGCACAAATGCAAGTACAAGTGGTGACAGGGGCACAGGGAGAGAATCTTCAAGCCGACTCCCCACTGAGTATGGAGCTGGACTCCAGGGCCAGGTCCCATGACCCTGAGATCATGACCTGAGCAGAAATGGAGAGTGGGATGCTTAATGGACTGAGGCACCCGGGCGCTGCTACATTCACATTCTTAATAAAAACTGACATTATGTAAAAGATAGTTTTTTAGTAACTGACATAATGTATACAGAAAACCAATGAATGATAAAATGTAGTTATATATTCTGATCATAACTTTTGGAAAACAAATTAAGTTTCCCAATATCTTCACAAATTGATAATAAAGACCCCTGGCTTTTACTCTTCAGTGTGACACAATTTGGGTTGCTCCCCAAATCTGTTTCCCTAATTGAATTTCTAAGACCTCAAATAAACGTTTTTGCTTTATTTCAGTTCTTCCTCTTTTCTTGGCCAACGCAACTGTGAAAAACAGAAATATAACATACCAAGATTTGAAATTGTGATTACCCTCAGGGTAGAGGGGGTAGGATGTCAGTGAGAAAAAGCGCATACCGTGAGGTATGTAACTATGTATATTTAGCTTCTATTATTATGTGTTGTCTCTTATTTATCTGTACTGTATTTATTGCTTTGTATATAGAAAATATTCCATTAACATAAAATCATTTTTAAAAAATAAGGAAATAGGAAAACTGGAGTTCCATGTATGAGTGAGAATGTGGGCCACTGTATTCTGGGGTGTGGGGGAGGAGTGGGGGTATGGAAGGCTAAACTGAGGAGGCTTTAATTGCTCTGCCAACACTCACGCTAACTTCCCTCCTACTCCCAAGATGCTTCTTGGATGTTTAAGAGAACAATCTTGTTTATTTTTGTCCTCAGGGTAATCATTGGGCTCCTTTGCTCTGTGGGCCAGGAATATGTGAGAGGAATAGAAAGCAGGCTATCCCCTATACAGATCTTTAATTAATCCCCTTGTATTAACCCACTGTTGGAGTTCTAACAGGCGAAAGAACTCCATCAGTCAAAATGAGAATCTCTTTGGTTTCCTCTCCTTAAGGTTGAGAGTTTTTTTCCTCTTTCCTGTTTTCTACCATTAATACTCTTTTATCTTGCACATTTTTATTGAAGTCTCATTTCCTTTGCTATATCTGTTCTTCTTACCTTATACAGCGTCCTTAAAAATCCACATCCTATATACTTAAGACAATCACTAGAGGGAGAAACAATAAACCCACATGTTCAGTCTGTCATCTTGAACTGGATTTCTATAATTATTTTCCAATGTAAACACACACAAAAGAAAAGAATACCAAATCCAAATAGACAAGATTTTTGGAGTAAATACTGTTTTGAATTATTTTTCTCTTTCTAAGAATAGTGGAGACTTGATCATTTATAAGCAGCCATTTTTAATTATTGCTTTCTATAATACAGCTTAGCCTAAAATAAAAGAACTAAGAGCAATTTGTTCCAGTTTCTTAAATCAGTGATTCAAATAATTTATTTCTTGGTTTTGTATGAAGAACATCCAAAGACAGCATGTGAGAAAAACTTGATCTTTATCATGACAGGGGATGAGAATATATAAACCAAGTTTACACAAAAATTTAGTAGCTTAAGGTTTCTAAATGACCAGAACAATTTTCAGCTGACAAAGAGATGGCATTCTACATTCATTTTAGGGAAGTAGCTACATTTTGGCTGAGTTGCTTGGGATCTGAGCACTCAGCAAATCTCACAACTAAATAAGTTATACCAAAGGAAGACTTGGTAGGGCACCATGCCCTACGAAAAGTACAGACATGTTATGGTGGAGTTGATGCTGAATTACATCTAATAAGGGTTAAGTTAATATCCAAAATATATAAAGAACTTATACAACTCAACACCTCAAAAACAATGAAATTTAAAAATGGGCAGAGGACCTAAATAGATATTTCCCCACAGAAGAAATACAGATGGCCAAGAGACACATGAAAAGATGCTCAACACTCCTAATCATCAGGGAAATGCAAATCAAAACCACAATGAGATATCACCTTACGTCTGTCAGAATGACTAAAATCAAAAAGACAAGTATGTGAAGAAAAAGGAACCCTTGTGCACTTTTGAAAGGAATGTAAATTGGTACAGCCTGTAGAAAATAGGTTCCTCAAAAAATTAAAAATAAAAAACCTGGGCAGCCAGGGTGGTTCAGCAGTTTAGTGCCACCTGCAGCCCAGGGCGTGATCCTAGAGACCTAGGATCGAGTCCCACGTCGGGCTCCCTGCATGGAGCCTGCTTCTCCCTCTGCCTGTGTCTCTGCCTCTCTCTCTCTCTCTCTCTCTGTGTCTCTCATGAATAAATAAATAAAATCTAAAATAAAATAAAATAAAATAAATAAAATAAAATAAAATAAAATAAAATAAAATAAAATAAAATAAAATAATACCATATGATCCAATAATTCCACTACCAGGTATTTACTCAAAGAATATGAAAACACTAATTGGAAAAGATATATGTACCACTATGTTTACTGCAACATTATTTGCAATACTTAAGCAACCCCAGCATCCACTGACAGATGAATAGATAAGGAAAACACACACACACACACACACACACACACACACACAGAGGAACATTACGCAGCCATAAGAAAGAACGAGATAATGCTATTTGCAACAACATGGAGACCTAGAGGGAATTAGGTTAAGTTAAATAAATCAGACTTACAAAGGAAAATACCATATGGTTCTACTCATATGTGGAATCTAAAAACATAATATACAAAGAAACAAAAAGCAGAATTAGACTATAAATACAGAGAACAAACTGATGTTGCCAGAGGTGAGAAGATGGGTAAAATGGGTGAAGGGGAGTGGGAGATACAGGGTTCCAGTTATGGAATGAATAAGTCCTGCAAATCAAAGCATAAAGAATAGAGTCAATGATATTGTAGCAGTGCTATATGGTAAAAGATAGCAACTACATTTGAGAGCATAGCATATCATAGAGAGAAGCTGAGTTACTATGTTAGATTCCTGAAACTAATGCAGCACTGTTTGTCAACTGTACTCAGATAAAAAAAAAAATTAAAAATCAAAAAAATCAAAATCTGTAGATATCAGAAGGTACTAAAATTTTATCCCAGATTCTAATCAATAATCATACATCTATCATTATATTTGATTACAGAGTCCTTTAAAAGGTATTTATTGTAACAAATAAAGCTTTATAATCAGTAGCAATGATGGACTAAATGTTCATTATGATTATTAAATAATACAAATTCCCAGAAATTTGATTGCATGCCTATAGGAAAAGTAATGAACACCAAAAATAAAGTTTCTAAGTTAATTTTCTTAAAACAAAATTGTCCATATCGATACCTTTTGATATTTCCTTTTCCTTTTGATAGATTTATTGCATGTAATGGTTGAAACTACATGCAAGAGACTAAAATAAAAACTTAAAAAAGGAAAGTTCAAAAAAAAAAAAGATGTTCTATTTATTTGCTAAATTAATTTTAAACATTTCATTAAGGCAACGTCCAATGTGAAATTGAGACTTTTGATACCCAGGTTATTCACGTACAGGTCTAATCAAATTATTTCTTCCCCTGGCAACTTCATGGCCAATAATAAAAGTATTTTCCTTTTTTAACTTTTGAATTCAAATTAAAATAATAATATTGAAAAAATAAAATAATAATCTTGTATATAGTCCCTTCTGCCAACCCCAGCTTCAAGAGTCTCCTTCAGAGTACCAGTGATAGGCATGCCTGGGTGGCTCAGTGGTTGAGCTTCTGCCTTTGGCTCAGGGCGTGACCCCGGGGTCCTGAGATTGAGTCCCACATCCGGCTCCCCACAGGGAGCTTGCTTCTTCCTCTGCCAATGTCTCTCTCTCTCTCTCTATCTCTGCCTGTCATGAATAAATAAATAAATTTTCTTTTAAAAAAAGAGCAGTGGCAATAGAATTGTACAATACCATGGTATTTATTTAAAATGTACGTTTTGAGACATAAGATCTGAATTCAATTTCTGAATTCAACTTTGAGATATAAAGCCCGAATTCAAATTTAAGTTCTTGACTCAGGTTGAGTTACAGGTTGGTATCTATAGCTGTATCACAGTGAGAAGTCATTTGCACTCTCTTTCTTAATTTCATCATCAATACAATAGGTCTGTAAAGAGAACACCTACTTACTCAGATTGTTGTAAGTTCAAATCAGACACCATCTCTTTTCCACGTGTCTTTTCTAGACACAAATTCCATGATGCATTGCTTGATAAATTCATGTTCCAATGGAAAATGTGGGTTGTTTTATAGTGAAATGGTTGCCTAATTATATGGATGTAATATAATTGTGATGTACTGCAATATTTCTTGGCAATTCTCTAACGCTTTAAAGTTTACACAGGACTGCTACATTCATTTGATCTCTCTGTTCTTTTGCAATTTTTCTGCATCTACCAGTTGTCCTCAATATTTCTTCTCTTCTCTCACCACAACAAAATAATAACTATGTAAATTATTTTTAAAGCCTCTTTATACTCTCTATAATCTCTATATTTTACAAAATAGTCGCAGAAAATGTAAGCTTATTTCCATCTAAGCTCTCCTGAAGATAAATTACCCCTCCCTCAAAAAAAAATGCCTACAAATGAAGTGGACAATTGCATTAGGTTTCTATTGATACCATAACAAAGTACCACAAGCGTAATAATTTTAAACAACATGAATTTATTATCTCATAATTCATTAAGTAAAAACATTTCAAAAGGAGCCCATTGGACTCAAATCAATGTAGGGCTGCATTCCTTGCTGAAAACTCTCAGGGATAATTTACTTCTAGATTCATGTATGTTGACAGGAGAATTAGTTCCATGAAGCTATAGGATTGAGGTCTTTGTCTTGTGACTGGCTGTGGGCTAGGGTCATTCTCAGTTTCTAGAGACTGTCTGCATTTTTTGGCTCACAGCAGCCTTAATCTTCAAAACTAGCAACAGTGCCTTGAGTCCTTCACATACTTTCGCTCGCCTGTCTCCTACTCTTTTACCACATCTCTCTCTGACTACTCTTCTGCATTCTTTTTTTTTTTCGTATTTAAAGACCCATGTAATAATCCAGGATAATCTCCCTATTGTAAAGTCAGTTTAATAGACCTTAATTCCATCTGTAAAATCCCTTTTTCCCCATATGTCACAACATATTCACAACCATTTAACATGAGCAAGTAAAGATTATGGCTTATGTTAGCCAAAGATAAGACACCTAATAGATACCATTTAGAAGAAAGGAAAATATAAAAGATATTTCTAATATCCTACTAAAAACACTTTAATATACTCTAATTTTAAGGAATATATTTGCTGTAAGAAAATCTGAAATATGGCAATTTTGAAAGACCAATCGATATAATTCTGTTAGTCTTGAGCTAAATTCAAATAAAACATTTCAGAGTAACATGTATATGCACTATGCTTTTTATGGCCCATCTTTTTAACTCTTTCATTACATTCTAGATGATTTATTTCCAATTACTTGGTTAATTATATCAAACTCTGACAGAACTCAAAAGATGCCTTAGACCTTATTTTCGTTCTCAAACAACATCTCAATTAGTTTTCCCTCAAAGAAGAAAAGAAAGGCTACCCTCTGCTACTTTAATTCTTCTGTTAATTACTTCTTTTGCCATAGATCAAGTTCTTCTAAAGGACTGTGGTAGGAGGGTAGTAACATCAAATCTGAAATCATTAAGCAATTCATCCATCGGTGATTCGGTTGGTAAAATTGCAAATGATTCTGTTACTACTCCAGACTACATCTACAAAAAAGAGGCTCACAATTTTCATGACTCAGTCAGACATTTGAGAATGCCTTCCAAATGAAGTAAATAAAATTTCAAGTCACTTGATTAGCTTTTTGTCTTTGTGAAATATCTCCCATATCAGATAAAAAAAATTTACCTCTGCCAAGAATAAAGATTAAATATTGGAGTATCCATATTTTCATAATGGAAACCCTGGCCCTCAGTATCTATATGGGTTAAGAAGTACAGTAGATCACTTATATTTGTCTCTTTAAAATAAATGTGACCAAAATTAATTCAATTCCTTATTATAGGGAACAGAAGAAAGATATGAATATAAGAACATACAAAATACCATCTGTAGCAGACTGATTAACATTATCTACCTTGGAGGCGGGAATTCACCTCTGTGGTAAGTCCAGCAGGAATTAGCTGAGTCATTCAGGGCACCTGTGCTTACTCTTTTCTCTGCTTTACAAAATATTGTGAGTAACTGATCTTTATGCTTTACTTATTTGGGGCTAGTTACTCTAATGGCAGCAACATAGCACTTGGTTAAGAGCAATAACTTGGGAAGACTATAGCCTGGTTCAAATCCCAGCTCTACCATTTATAAGCTCTGTGATTTTGAATAAATGATTTAGCCTCCTTATTCCTTAGTTACTTTATAAAAGGCATAGAATTATAAAAAATTAGCATCTAATTTCATCAGATGATGTCTAAGATTAAATAGTTACTATCTGTAAAGTACTTAGAAGAGAACTTGGCACACAGAAAGTGTTATCAAAGTGTTAAAAAATTTAAAGTTTAAAAAAAATTTATAGTTTAAATTTTGTGATCAGTAATTGAATAAACGGAAATTTCCTTTTGGTTTAGTTATTAAATATTGTATAATACAATAATCTGGTTTGTAGAAGTATCTTAGATTTTCTAAGTGTCAAAGAATTAGAATGCTGATATAGGAACTAACCTCTACAACTATGTAAACATGATTTAAATTTCAGGTTATTTTTAAATAACTGGATAAAGGCTTTAGAAATGCTCATTTTTAACAAATAATTAATTTTCTTAAATGTCACAAATACAAAATGGTCTGCCATATTCAAGGAACTGCTAAGATTTTTAGCTTTACATAAACATAAATCAAATTAATTATTTTAAAATATCAGATAATTTTATTGAATCCAAATTAAACACTGGAGCTAAATAACAAGAAGAAAGAGTCTAGAACATATCAGACTCTCACTTCATCTGGATCTCTGGTTCTACTTTCAGCCTTCATTCTTCTCCTTTCTGTATTCCAGCTTTTTCCATATGACAAGGAAATATAGTCAATGAGAATATGCAAAATTTAATTTTTTACTGCAGTAGCCAACTGGATGGAGTACAACTAACTTCTGTGGGTTCTAAAAAAAATTAGAAAATGTATTTGAGTCTCAAAGCTTGGGATAGATGCTCGAACAATGTGAACCAAACAACTATAACATGGGAACCAGACTTCAGAGTATATACTCATTGATCATCCAGAACCATGTGTGTGAGTGTCCCTAATAGGTAGGGATGGAACACATTTCAGGGGAAAGGAGAATGAATAAATAAGTAGATAAACATCCACATCCGTCTATCACAATTTGAATGTTTCTCCAAAATAACAGCAAGTACATTGTCACTGGTTTCCACAGACACAACATAATGATTTTTTACTTTATATGTTTTAAAAGAGTAGGCTCCCAGAGATATAAATAGGTGAATGCTCTTTGAAAGTGGTAAAGGTTGGGGGGGGGGGTAGACCCCAGAATGCCAGAATCATTTGATAGGTAGTTAAGAGGAGATCACTTAACACTAAGAATATTAAAGTGTGGGACGCCTGGGGGGCTCAGCAGTTGAGCATCTGCCTTTGGCTCAGGGCGTGAAACCAGGATCTGAGATCGAGTCCCACATCAGACTCCCGGCATGGAGCCTGCTTCTCCCTCTGCCCATGTCTCTGCCTCTCTCTGTGTCTCTCATGCATAAATAAATAAAATCGTTAAGAAAAAGAATATTAAAGTGTTTCTACAGATTCTACAAATTACGTACAATGAGACCTCCAAAACCTCACTTACTTGCCAATATTATTTGAGATAGAGATAATTTCTTCACAAAAGTTTTATGACTACACTTCGTACTGAGAGCAATTATATTCACATGAAGCTTCTGGGGGCATTGCAAGATTTCAGGTTCTATTTAGGACATGCGCGTATTTTTTTTATAGTCTCTTCAATTTCCTAGTTACCTCTGAGAATATAGAAAGCCATTTTGATTTCTCTTCTCCTCATTCATTCCTTCCCAAGTCCATCCCTCCCTATTCAACCACATAATTTCTTCTACCTGTCCTTTCTATTCATTTTTTGATATCTCTACCCTAGGCCAAGACTTCCATTACATACCTCAACTACTACAATTATTTCTGCATTCAAGCTTCCCCATCTACTACATTCTATCAGATATTGGTTTTATATTGTTTAAAATGTTTAATGGCTTCCTATTACCTACAAAATAAGTCCCAAATCTCTTAGTGCACCACCATTCCTGATCTTTCGTACTTTCATTGCATTCTGTTTTTTTAAATGCAATATTCTTTTTGCCAGCTTCTCCCCTCACATATATCTCTCTACATGTATAACCTTTTGTGACAAACAGGTTTATTTTTCACCTTAAAATGTCTGGTTTGTTTTTTCATTATCTACACTATCATCATGGATTCTTTTCCTCAGTCTTTATACCTATTCAATTGTTTGCAAAAATCCAAGGTATTATTCATACCAATAACAAGTTTTATTACCTCTGAAGGGCTAAAACACTTAGATCTATCATTCGCATTGTAAGTGCATTATTATTCCTAGTACTGATGTCTTTACTTAGAGACAATGTTTTCAGTTTCTGAATATTTTACAACTTATATAATTATTATAATAAAATTGTGTGTTTATTATTGAACAGAGACCTTATAACTTAATTAAAAATTGAAATTAAAATACTACTGAATTTGATAATATGCTACAAATGACATAAAATTATAATAGAAATTGGTAGTTCTATGTAGTTTCTTTGTAATTCTATAGAACAAAAGTTCCAAGTTTCAATAATCATGGACAAGACACTTTAAGGTAATGACATTACATTATTTATTTAATTTGGGAAAAAGAATATATAATGCATTCTGGAATTTGTTAATATAATAAAAATGCAATGAAAAATTCAAAATAGTCTTCCATGGAATAAAAAATGTATTTTGTAGCAGTTTTATATATTTTATAGCTTTACTAAATATCTGAAGAATTAAAGAATTGCAACTTTTTTTTCTTCCCTGCAGCAAAGACTTTTAATGTAACCAGACTTTTAGTTGCATACTAGCCATTTTTCTCTGAGTTATTTCATAATGTGAAAGATTAATTGAACAAATTAAAGAGTAAATCTATAATTTGCTTAAAGATTAGCAAGTATAACAGAATAAAAAGAAAATAAGACATATAAGATTTTATATTGGTAGAGAACTTTGTTTACACATAGATATATCTATTTTCTTTCAAGAATTTGCTTCTTGAAATTAAACTGATACAGTAACTTAATAGTTCATTATTTTGGGAGCTACTATTTTAGGAATAAATAGCTACAAAAATGAAAAGGTAATCTAGTCATAGTGTTTAACACTGACAATTAAATGAAACAACTGAACTTTTAAAAGATTTGTCTTTGATAAACAAATATTCATAATATCAGTTGAAAACTCCTATAAATATTGCATGCCTCTATGGCTTGTCACTTATAAAAAAAAATGCCAATTTCAAGAGAAAAGCAGAGCATAAATTATCTACTTGGTTAAAAGTAAAATTCTTTCTGAGTCGGTATCAGCACTTTCACTACCGCCTATCTCTGATAACCCTATTGAAATGGTAACACATTTCAAACATCACAGTAAGCGTAATAATGGTCTTATATTCAGACTTATTGCCTATTACAAACAGGCTATATTCATAATTTGTCAATAGATGCAAGTTTACCCCAATGAATGAATTGGCTGATTGTTTTTAAGTGTTAGTTTTTTTGTTGTAATATAAAAGATCAATTTAAAGAACCTACAGATAGTGATTAAGAGTCTAATTTTAAGATTCTAAAGATATTAGAAAAAAATATTCAAAAAGTATGTCACTTTGTTTAGCAAACAGTACGAATTTATATACAAAATAAAAGCATCAGGAACATCAGTTTCTTAGGATATTTTTAAGAGTTTCAGTTGGTAGTGTATTTTTTTCTTTGCTTATTTTGGCTTTTTCTTCTTTAGTCTTATGGACCAATTAATTTTTATTTACTCAACATGTGTCACTCAATTACAGTCACTATTATTTAAATTCCTCTGCTCCAAATTTGGCCAATGAGAGCCTCTTTATACAGACTTCTATGTTCTTTGACATGATGCTATCAATCCCTATTAGCCTTTTCATATATATATATATATATATATATATATATATATATATATAATATATAGACATATATCTATGTCTCTCTATATATATACAGACATATATATAGATATATCTATCTATATCTATATATACATACACAAATATATATACTTTTATATGTATACATATATGTACTTATTTATATCTGATTTTCCAAAATATAAATGGCATTTGGGGAAAAAAAGGGGGATATATTGTTTTTCTCATTCTCTGCCTGGTTTTTGGGAGGATAATGGGAATATTCACTACTAATCTGCCATTAGGTCCTGATAGGATCCGAAAGTTTACAGTGGAAAGAGATGTCAAACCATGAAGCCATTGAGAAATCAAAAGTCTAAAATGTATAAAGATAATATAGGTCAAAATAATACGATATTTTGAAGACTACTGAAAGCAAGAAGAACTTACCTATCAAAGAGGAAAGCAAGGCAGATAACTAAGGATAGTGTAGAGAGTAGTAGGAAGGAACCAGAAAGGATCCAAGCAAATCAGATATGCAGCTGTGAGGCACCAGTACCAAGAAGATCTGGAATCTGTAGTTATTTTTTTTTCCTAAAAATATGTTACTTACACACATCTTGTAGGGGTGAAGTTACTTACAACTTTGGGTTTGGCAGCTACCATACACATAAAGAAAAATAAACATCTAGACAAAAGAAGTAATAATTAAAAGTCTACAGAGTCTTTTAAGTCTCCTCAAAAGTTTCAGGCTGATTCACAAGTAAATCAGTTAATTACCTGAAGAAAATTCAACACAGTTTATAGGATGGCCACAAAATCCAGACACTTAACAACATAACATGCACAATGCTCAACATATAATAAAAAACTACTTATGTGAGGAACTGGAATGATGTGACCCATAACTATGAGAAAAATCAGTCAATATAAACATTAAATGGTAAAGATGTCATTAGTAGTCAAGGACTTTATTTTTTTAAAGATTTTATTTATCTATTCATGAGAGACACAGAGAGAGAGGCAGAGACATAGAGGGAGAAGCAGGCTCCTTGTGGGGAGCCTGATGCAGGACTCGATCCCAGGACCCCAGGATCATGCCCTGAGCATGAAGGCAGATGCTCAACCACTGAAACACCCAGGCGTCCCAGTAGTCAAAGACTTTAAAAGAGCTATTTTTGTACTTACAGAAAGCATAAACAAGATGCAGAGAGACATGGAGACTCTAAGATATGGAAATTCCAGGGACAAATATACATAACATAAAATAATTAGAAGAAAATACTAATGGATAGACTCTTCAGAAAATTAGACAAGGATTAAAAAAAAATATTGTTGAAGGTAAAGACAAGAGATAGAACTACCAAAAGTGAAGCAGAGAGAAAATAGGCTAAAAAAACTAACAGATGCTCTGTGCCCTGTCGGGTAATATCCAGCAGTCCATCATATGTGTAACTGCAGGGAAAAGACAAAGAGGAAAGAAGATAGGGGAACAAAGATAAGAAATAACACACATTTCCTAACAAAATACAATTCAGAAGACAATGTAACAACATCTTTAAAGTGCTGAACGAAAGAACGATTGTCAACCTAGATGCTGTATTACCCAAGAAAAGCTTCCATGCAAAATAGAGTATTTTCAAAAAGCAAAAGCTGAGTGAATTCTGAGCCAGTAGACCTGCCACACATGAAATGTTCAAGGAAATTCTTCAGTCTAAATAGTTTTCAAAATGATAAACATTTAGATAAATAACTATTCCATAATTAATAGAATAGGAGCATTCTAATCTCTACACTATAATAATGACAGTTTACTGCTTATAGCAAAATCAATAGCAGTATATTGACAGTTTTATAAGCTATATAGAAAAAAATGCATGATAATGATAATAATACAAAACAAGAATGGGGAAATGGAAGTATACTCTATAAGATTCTTTAACATATAGTGCTATAAGATTTTTTAAAGGTAGACAATCTTAAGGAGACATATACAACTATCATCTGTCTACTCTAGCAACCATTAAATCATAAAACAAAGAAGTATAGTTAATAAGTCAATAGAGAAAGAGTTTCTCATCCCTTTTATTTTACTTCTGCTTTCTCTTTTCCCCCACCATTTGTATATCTCTAATCCTGCTTTGGAATTTTCAGTCATTGTATTACGCATGAAATCTTTCATATATCATAAACCAATTCCCAGTTTTGTGGCCCACCATACCTTGGACACACATCTATCTTAGGGAGTACACTATTAGAGCATTTTCTTTGATGAGCTAGACATTAAAATAGGTAGTGGGGATAGCGCAGTGAACAAGCAGAAAGAATTTTGGTCTCACAAAGCTTATATTCTATACATAAAGACAAATATTGAATATGTGATAATTGTGGCTAAAGAGATTTACAGTGAAACTGGTTCTCATTCATCTTTGTCTCCCTTTTGTATAGTCCATTTTGAATCATAGAAAGTAGTCAACAGTTACTGATTGAATACAGGAATGTAGTCATTATTTAAACACTATTCTCTGGTAATGTCTTCTCTGATTTCTCCAGGAAATATGAGCTTCCACAGCATTTTGTTCATGTCACTCCTTAATAGCCCTTATCATCATATTGATGATAATTTATCTGCTTAAATATCCATGAGCTACTTGAGGGCAAGTTCTGTACATTTTCTATGAATAATACAGATGTCTCCAAATTAATACAACTTCTGAGGTCATCCTTCCTTTATTATCATTCTGAATTGCTTTGACTGATTTTTTAAATGGGCAACCATACTAGCCTTACTGCAATAAAGTTCACTTGTTCATGAAGCATTATATTTTCTATACACTGTATAGTGTGGGATCCCATAATTTGTTAAGAATTTCCTCCTCTAGTTCGATCCACGTCGAAGCAAATGGTGGGTATTTGACGTTTCTAATGGCTGAGTAATACTGGAGGGTATTATGCTGAGTGAGATAAGTCAATCGGAGAAGGACAAACATTACAATGTCTCATTCTATTGGGGAATATAAGAAATAGTGAAAGGGAATAAAGGGGAAAGGAGAAAAAATGAGTGCGAAATATCAGAAGGGGAGACAGAACATGAGAGACTCCTAACTCTGGGAAACAAACAAGGGGTGGTGGAAAGGGAGGTGGGCAGGGGGTAGGGCTGACTGGGTGACGGCACTGAGGGGGGCACTTGATGGGATGAGGACTGGGTGTTATGCTATATGTTGACAAATTGAACTCCAAAAATAAATAAATAAATAAATAAATAAATAAATAATAAATAAATAAATTTCCTCCTCTATTATACTCTAAGAAAAAGTTTGTGTAAGAATGGTATTATTTCTTTCTTAAATATTTGGAAGAATTTCTGGACAAGAATTCTAAGCCTGCAATTTCCTTTGAGTGAATGTTTTCTTGTTTGGTTAGAGGGGCTTTTTTGAGTGAATGTTTTTGACAAAACTTTCAAAGTCTTTAATAGATATGAGACTAATCATACTTCTTGTATCAGTTTTGGAAAACTTTGGCTTTTTAAGAATTTGTCCATTTCACTTACATTGTAACGTTTATTGACATGGGGGACTTGGGTGGCTCAGTTGGTTAAGTGACCAACTCTTGATCTTAGCTCAGGTCTTGATCTCACAGTCATGAGCTCAAAAGCCTTGCTCTTGGGTGCACATTGGGCATGGAGCTTACCTAAGAAAAAATTTATTGACATAATGTTGTTCATATTGCCTTGTAATTAGCATTTTAATTATTGTAGAAACTGAGTGAGGTTTTTGATTTCTAAGAAAATGTCTGTTTTTCTTTTTTTCTAATCAGTCTTACAGGACATTATAAAATTATAAATAAAATTTCAAAATTTAAAAATTATCACTTCAAAGAACATAAATTTGGACTTGTATATATTCTCTATTAGATATTCATTCTTTGTGCCATTAATTTCAGCTCTACTTTCATAATTTCTTTTCTACTCCTTTGCATTTGACTTGTTGTGCTTTTTCTAGCTTGGGGAATGGAGATTTATCATTGGATTTTAACCTTTTATCCTCCCTAATATGTTCAATTTCATTCTTGCAAATGTTCTACCCGTGTGCCACAGCTGGGTATATATATCTTTATTAACAAATTCAGATATTTTCTAATTTTTATCATAGTTTTTTTGGCCCATAAATTATTTAGACATATATTATTTTAAAAAAAAGACATATATTATTTAATTTCCAAGAAGTTGGAAACTTTGTTATTGATTTCTAAGGTCAGAGCATATACTCTGGACTACTGAGAATTCCTTTATGATTCAGGATATAATTAATTTTGGTAAAAGTGTCACACGCACTTGAAAGTAATGTAGTTTTGTCATTGTTGGATTCAGTTTCTAAATATGTCAATTAGGTCAATTATAAGTTGTGTTGTTTAGATTTTGTTATGTTATTCTGTCTGCTACCGGAAAAGATATTAAATTCTCCCATTCTGATGATGGTTTTGCCTATTTCTGCTTTTAATTCTGTCCATTTTTGCTTTATGTATTTAGAACTGTTACTGGGTAATACATATTTAGAATTGTTTTATCTACCTGATGGATTAGCTGTTTAATTAAAAAAAAACTCCTTGAATTTACAGCAGTGTATCTTATAATTCACTTTGTTTGGCTGACAGCAATATAGCTACATGAGCCTTTGAGTCGTTAAGCTTTGAATGGTATGTACTTTCAACTTTTCTGAGTCTTTCTTCTGAGTATGGAGTTGTAGTTTGACCTGAATTATCTTTTAGCAATATAAAAGTGTCATGTCACTATCATGTGGCTTCTATTTTTAGTGTTGAGAAATAATGTTCCTTTGAAAGTAATTTTCCCCCTTTGGCTAATTTTAAGATCCTTCTCTTTGTCTTTAGTTTTCAAATGTATTAATTATGTCATGCTTTAGCTTCACTACACTTCTTAAATCAGTTGGTTATTTACTTTAAGTTTTATATAGTTTTTGTTTTCTTTCTTATCCTGGGACTCCAGTAATATATATGCTAGGGATTCCAAAACATGTATGTTTGATCATGTCCTACATGTGTCTTATGTTCTCTTTCTTCCCCCTACTCCTTTAATTTTGTTTTTCTACACCAAAAAGCATATTTTCTAGGGACTGCCCTTGAATTTACTAATGTGTTTTCTGGTGTTTCCAGCCTGCTACTAATTCCATTTCATGAAGTCATAATTTTAGACATTAAAATTTTCAAGTTTGAAAATGTCTGTTTGATTTTTTACAGATTCCATTTTATTGATAAAATTCAGTACCTTTTAATTCATTTTGTCCATTTTATTTTTTTCCCTATTTTATCATATTTATAAAAGTTATTTTAAAGTTCTTGCTATTTCTACTATCTTATCATATGCATCTGTTTCTATTATCTATATTTTTCCTCTGGCATGCCTAATGATTTTTATTGGATGCCAGGAATAGTGATACAAACATTTGTAATTCTATATGATGTTATCTTCCATCAGAGTGGGTTCACATTTACTTCTGGTAGGCAGATAAATAATGAGTTGGTTGCATCTTAATCTAGAGACAGCTGAGTTGAGTTTAGGGTATAACTTTGTTAAAACTAAGAGTGTTCCTAAATTTCCTCTGATCTTAGATGATGTCCTTCAGCTTTCAACTAGTGTTTTCAATAGATTTCTGTATCCCAGCACATCTTTGTCTCCTGAGCACCATTAGACTGCAAGTAATTCCACTCTGCTTTTCAGAAGTCTTCAGTTTATCTGATTATCCTACCACCTTGCAGAGCTTCAGAATTGGGCAAATGTCTGCCAGGGGAAACCAGCTGTTCATTGATTCTACTTAAAACTCCTATTTTGTCACTCCAATTCCATACAACTGCCAAATGCTCTGCTGGTTTCTCTGATCCAGCAGCATATCTGTCCAAACCCAGATTCTTAATTCTCAGAATTGGCAAATATCCTCAAGGAAAAAGAGTTATAGGTTATCAACTAGTCTTTAAATACAACTCTTAGGTACATTTAATCAGATGGGTTTTTTTGTATATTATTAAGCCTTAGTTTTCTCAGAGGAAGTATTTTTCAGCTACAAATAACCTTATCCTATCTAAAAACTACTTATTGATATAAAAAATTCACTTAAACTTCATTCCAACAAACTTTTTCAATGGGTCCAGTACCTTTCCCAGTATTTCTACATATCCCGAGAAATGGAATGAGATGTGAAGTCGAGAGGTGTTGTTTTCATGATCATGTACCTACCTATAATCTCCAAATTCCTACACTCTTGGCTCAATTTGTATCTTCTATTGTTAGCTGCCCATGATCCTGCATGCTGTTTTCTCTGATTGGCTTTTTGCTCCAAAATATTAAGAATTACGAACACAAAGAATAATATTTTACTACCAAAGTCTCACTAATATACGCTGTGTAGTGTAGCATATAATTTACTGATGTTTGGGTATAATAAAGTGAAATTATAACATAATTTCTTCTTCATGTATATATATATATAATATATATAACATGCATATATATAATCACTATATTATATATGTATATTTAATATTCTATTCCATGCTTACTTCAGCTCATTCACCTTCTTCCCAAAAAATCTTGCCCTATGTTGGTAATCCCTTAGGCTTTGTCCTTATGACATGTTGCTAGGATACTGTTTCCTCGCTAAGGAAAAAAAAAATTTTTTTCCATCTTTCATCCTTAAATTTATTTCTCTACTCCAATCCTCCACACCCAACTAACATCCTCCTTCTAAACCATTAGGTAAAAAACAAAAATTCCTATTACTCTTTTAAAGTAAAATAATATAGCTCTCCCTGTCCTATCAGACTAATCTAGACCCTCTCTTACTTAGTCAAAAAGCTCAACAATATCTTAATGAAAAGAACATCCTTTTCTTCTGTTGTTGACCTTGAACAACTCATTTATTGGAAGCCAATATTTAAAACAGCATTTCTTGAAAACCATATATGGTCAATGTTTGGTGATATTTATAAGACATAAATCTTTTTTTTTTCAAAATATAGCTTTTGTTCACCAAACACAAACAATGGTATTGATTTTCTTTCAATAGTCAACGTTCTTTGGTAAAAACTGAGTAATGAGAAATTTATACAAATCTGTGATTCTTGATTACATATTTGAAGGAATTATTTGGGTGGTGGCATTATTTAAAATAGGAGGGTCTATATTGAGTTCTGACTCTGCCACTCATTGGCTATGTGCCCTTAGGGAGCAAAAAGAGAGTGTTCACTAGTTCTTTTTGAATCTGTTTCCTCAAATGTAAAATAAGAATAAACTATCTACCCTGCAGAATTGTTATGGGATATAGATGCAAAAGCATTAAATCCTTTATTTTTCATTTAGTGTCCACTTTAAGCACTATATTAAATGTTATGGAAAGAGATGTAAAAGATACATTTGCAGGTCTGAAAGTGTTCACTGTCTAGTGAGGAAAACAGAGATGCAGATATACAATGATAATCCAACTTGATAAATACCATGGCAGCCTCAAGCTTAGCATGTTATAGAAATCTAGAAAAAGGCTAGATTCATTCTGAAGGAAATAGGAAAGAAGCAAATTGATATGTAAAACTAAAAACAAAAGTTAGGAAAAGATATTCAAGGCAGAAGGAGCTCTCTATGTAAGGGAATACTGTAAGAGAATATGTGACATCTTGAAAGTTAGTAGTAAATCAATGAAACTAGACTATTCGCACTTAACAACTAGGAGAATTGTTTCTAGGGAATGTGGTTAAGTCCAAATGCTAAAACTTTTGTGTGCCATGCTAAAGAATTTATATTTCTGTATGAAGTTAATGGGGAACAGTTAAAGGAATTTCAGAAGGATCAGATTTACATTTTGGAAAGATCTCCACATTCTTATTAAATACGTAATCATGATTATATAAACAGTCTCTTTACTGAACTTGAATTCATGGAGTTGCAGAATATTAAAGTTAATTAGAGAATGGACCCATGGCATAGCCTCATTAACCTAAAAATTTACCACATTTCTGTCATGTCTGACTAACTACTAAGGGACTTGATATTAAAGCCTATGAACCATAGGGAAAAAAAGTAAAGAATTTCCATGCCATCTTTCTGGCAAACTTCAGGATCTACACCAAAATCCTTCAAATTGTATCTTCTTTAAACACTTTGAAAATATCAGGCTGTGAGTTTCCTCACAAAAATCTGTATCAAGACACTATCATGGGTTGGAGAAAGACTTAGATGTTGAAAGTGGATGGATAAAAAGTAAGTCATGTGGTGGATCCATGGACTTATTTTCATGCAGTGATACTAATCTAGACTAATTTTCTAAATTGATCACTTTGTCATCCAAGTTCAAATCAAAATCTCTGCTAATTCAAAGTTTTTGTTTTTGTTTTTTAACTTCCTTTACCAGGTCCACTATCTTGTCTTAAGATTTTATTAGTTTTATAAGATTTGCACTTGACACAACAATGCTGATTATTATCTAGTACCTGTGATCATCAAGGTCTTGTCAAAGTTGATTAATGGTCTGTTCCAGTATTCTTTCAGCCATCAAATTAAAAATGACAGTTCTGTAACCTCAAAATTTTTTTCAAAAAAATGTTAAAAGTTCTTTTACAAAAAGAAAAAAAAATCATACATTACTGTTGCTTCTTCCTTGCTTAGGGGTGGGACTGTATGTAGTAATCTTCAATTAATACTCAAAGGTAACAGCTACAGATTTTAAGGATTTTAAAATGCATAAGATTAAGGTTTCTATAAATGAAAAGATTCAAATTATGTTAGAGAATTGTTTCTCCATGATTAGAAACATCTACTCACAGACCAGCTTAGATCTGGTTCTCTGATTCCAATTGAATTTTACTTTCTAAAATTGACATTTGTAAGTATTAATAACTCTAGCTTCTGAGTGCCTTCTGACATCATTTCTTTTCAACAACCATCATCTTTCACCCCAAATTATCTTCTTCTTGACTTATTAAAGGACATGTTTTTAAAACTTTCACAAAGTAACGTATTTGCTGTTCTTGTCTCTATGCATTTGTTTTTGGTTAAATGGTTGGATGTATAAAAGGTCTTTGTTTTAAAAAACAAATATCCAAGTATAATAAAATGATATAAGCCTTTGGGTCATAGTATATAACAATCAAACATGGAAAATAATTTCAAACCAACATAGCAAGGCTAATAGAAAGTGCCTTAAAAATGCTAGGCACCACTATTTTTTTAATGCCATTTAACTTTTTCTACCACTACAAAGCGGAATTGGAATAAAGTACAAAAACTGCCTTTTTTTCTTTCTTCCGCTGTATTTATTTGTAATAAAACTAATGCATTAACTATTGTTCACAGCGACCAGATTTATACTCCCCTTCCAAATTCAAACTCAGTTAAAAGACCATAAACTCTAAGCACTGAACACATTTTGCAAATAGCACCAAGGTGGCAAGTAGAATTCATAAAAGGAAAAAGATTCTTTTTAACTTCTCTCTAGACATATTTGTCTAACTATTAAGAGAATGTATAATTTTGCCCTTGTCTGGGAGCCCCAAATATAAATTTGCAGCTCTGAATATGAAAATCCATTTGATTTAATTCCAAAAGCTGAGGGCAGCACTTACCAAAAAATAACAAGTAGAACACTGCAAATAAAAACTGCAAAATTTCTATAACCCTGTCTAAATAAGTTATAGGGAAATAAATTACTTTTTTTTGTATTTTAGAATGGTCAATATACTCTTTCTTGAGAAAACATTGCTAGATGATGGTGTATAAATATTCAGGAATGTTATGTTCAAATAAAGGAATGCTTATTAGGCTGTAGAGTTTTATGTAGATATAGATAGATATATAGATAGATATCTACAAAGCCTACAATGTAATAGATTTATATCTAGATATATATAAATATATATGTAAAACTATATAAACAAAAAGATACATCATTTTATCCATTTTTAAGTGTACAATTCTGTGGCATTAAGTACATTCACAATATTGTTCAACCATTAGCACTATCCTTTTCTAGAACTTTTCTTCATCCAAAGCACAAACTCTACCCATTAAACAACTACTCCTACTTCTCTTTCTCCCAGCCTTAGCCACCTCTATCATTATTTATAGCTTTATGAATTTGCTTATCATACATACTTCATATATAATTAGTCCTTTTGTGTGTGGCATATTTCATTTTAGCATAATGTCTTCAAGGTTCATAGATGTAACATTTATCCGAGTTTCATTCTTTTTTTTTAAAGATTTTATTTATTTATTCATAGAGACACACAGAGAGAGAGAGAGAGAGAGACAGGCAGAGGGAGAAGCAGGCTCCATGCAGGGAGCCCGACGTGGGACTCGATCCCGTGTCTCCAGGATCACGTCCTGGGCTGCAGGCGGCACTAAACGGCTGCGCCACCGGGGCTGCCCAAGTTTCATTCTTTTTTAAGACAGAATAACATTCTATCATATGTATATACCACATTTTATTTATCTGTTCATCTATTGATAGACATTTGGGGTGTTTTCGTCTTTTGACTATCATAAATAATGCTCCCATAAACACTGATGTACAAGCGTCTGAGTCCCTGATTTCAGTTCTCTGGAGTACACAGCTAGAAGCAAAATTGCTGGGTCATTATGGTAATTCTGTGTTTAACTTTTTGATGAACTGTCCTACTTTTTTCCACAGAGTTTGCATCATTTCACATTCCTGCCAGTAATGTACCAAGTTTCCAAATTCTCCACATCCTCACAACATTTTTAATTTCTTTTTTTAAATTTTATAATAGCCATCCTAAAGTGGGGGCAGTGGTATTTCACCGTGGTCGATTTTCATGTCCCTAATGATTAGTGAGGTCTAATCTTTTTATGTCTTTATTGACCATTTGTAATTTTCTTTGGAAAAACATCTATTCAGGTAATTTGCCCATTCTTAAACTGGGTTGGTTTTTGTTGTTGTTGTTAAGCTAACGAAGTTCTTTATATATTCTGGATATTAATTTCTTACCAACCATATGATTTGCAAATGTTTTCTCCCATTTTGTGGTTTGAATTTTTCACTCTCTTGATAGTGCACTTTGAAGGACAAATGTTTTAAATTTTGAGGAAGTTCAATTTATCTTTATTTTGCTGTTATTACCTATGTTTCTGGTGTCATTCCCTGAATAGTTTAACTTGAAGAAAAGCACATAGTAGCCCTGTACAACTACATACTGTCAGAGGAGCTGAGTAAGTTCAGCTTATTGGAATTCTTGTACACTTTAATAAGCTTTCTGAAGTTATTGATTGTTCAATTACTCTTGGGTCCTGGTGTCTGAGATTCTGTGTCCAGTTCATACAGTAAATAGCTAGAAGTGCCCTCAAGGAGTTGTTAAGCCTTGCCTCTCACAGGGCATATCTGGAACTTTTTCAGAATCTAATTTTAAAAGTTTAAAAAATCATTTGTAAATTACAAGTCAATTAGTATTGAGATTAAGCTTTATAAAGTTAAAAGGCAACTTTCTAACTGCCTTGTAAAAGAATCATAGGAAGGATTTCTAGTCAACCTTCCAGGTTATCTTTGCTTTACTTTGTTTTGACTGTGCTATTTTACAACCCTGAAGAGATAGAAATTAATTTGTAGAAAAACTGATAGCTATGCAAATGATTCTTGTCCATAGAAATGCAAAATCTCTCTGGTGGAAGTCCAATTGATTACCTTTCCCCACAGTAGAAAAAGTCAGTTTGTACCTGTTAAGCAAATTCATTTCAGGATTTCTAATGGCCTATACATGTGTGTTACTCTGTAGATTCTCCTTTGAACCAGTTATAACAGTTTTCTGGTTCCCTTATTAATCAATAAGTTAAGTAGAATTTTTGATATATATTTATTTTACATTTCTATGAGAGTCATGATTTTGCACACTTACAAAAATACCATTTAATAGCCTATACCCCATTAAAATAGTTATTTTGGGAAAATACTCAAGGTGATTTTTAGATAAAATCATCTGGTCCTCCACCAGAGAGATGTTGCATTTCTATGGACAAGAATTATTTGCATCGCTACTAACTTTTCTACAGATTAATTTCTATCTCTCCAGGATTCTAAAATAAAGTCAAAACAATGAAAAGCAAAGATAATCTGGAAGGCTGACTAGAAATCTTTCATATAATTTTTTATAAGGCAATCAGAAAGTTGCCTTTTAAGTTTATAAAGAGTAATCTAAATACTAAGTGACTTGTAGTTTATAAACTGATTTTTTAAACTTTTAAAATTAGATCCTAAAATGTATTTTTAAAAATCAGCTTGCTTTAATATTTTTTGTGATATTTTAAAATTCTTGTCCATATAATATATATCTTCTAAAGCCTAGATCAAGTCTTTTCAAAATCAATTTAGAAATGTTTCATTTCTCTGGACTCAGAGCCCTTATGAACCAACAATTTATTCAATAATTGATCTTGCACAGCACTGGGATATATTTGCTATTTAATTTTTCAGATATTAATGCCTGTTTTCTCAACATGAATGTATGATTCTTAAATATTGGGACTTTATAATCCATGGAATAAGGTTTCATGCAGAATAGAAATTTAAATATTTGATTTGATGATTTAATTAATTCCACAATGTCTAAAAAAGCTTGCAGGTAGAGTTCATTATCAGGAAAACCAACAATATTTCTATTAATTAAACACAGACACACCCAGTGTTCAAAATATAATACTAATATTTTCTATTCTCCCCATGAGATTTATGTGGAGTGGACTTCAAATAGATGACCAAAGATGCCTTCTTGACTTGTTTTTCCTTAATCTAGCTTAATCTTTTTAAAATTCACTTTACCCTTCCTCTAGTTCCAACCCTACAAAGTCTACAAAACCCCTCAGGTTTTAAGCTTTACTACAACTGATATTTCCTCAACCTTTTCATTTTTGCCTTCATAAGAGAACAATTTAACTTAAGATACTAATTAATTAATGTAATTAAGTACTAAGGAATAAGATTTTGTCATGTAAGATTGAGCTTTGGAGGGCCATGATACATTGTAATATTGAATTTTTTTTCTTCCTCCCAAAGTCAGTTTTTACCTCCTTGTGGTAATATCACTTCCATTATGAATACATGCTATATATATATATTTCAAGGTTGCTAGAAGTTCCCATTTCAGAAAGTGTCTTTAACTTTTTTAAAAAGTGGGATGTATATATATATACAATAAACCATTATCATATGGCTTAAATTTGATGCATTATTATGTTAACAAAGCCCTCTACTCTTTATCTATCAAGATCCTCATTCCAACCTTACAGAGGTGAAAGTAGGAGAGAAAGAGGATAAAAAGGGAAAAAAATGTTAACATTTTTATATTTATTCTCTCACTCTATGTTTTAAATATATATTTAAACATTTGTGAGTTATTTATTTTGAATTTCCATTCTTAAGGAATATGCAGAGTACAAATAGCCCTGTCTTTGCATAGCTCTTTGTGCACAAATTTAAATTACTATGGGTTAGTTAAATAACACCAGTCCAGCAACATAGTTCAAATTTCATTAACCATGTTGTAATACTTCTGAGTAGTTACATAAAGTTCAATTTGATTCTGGTCTTTAGTCCACAAATCACTATATATACAAGAAATGTAAATGATTATGACTATGATCATTCACATCAGTTTTTTCAAAGTCTTTCAATGGCTGATCATGTCCATCTGCTATTCAGCTCTCAGTAAAAACTGTTGTTGTGTTGCCTCCTTTTTTTCCAAGTGATAAACTCATATTTTATAAAGTGACTGATTTAAAAAGGGAATTGTCCAGTAAAGATGAAACTACAGCAAAAAAAAAATGTAATGTGATGATGCTAGAAGTAAAATTCAAATCCAAAGTAAATGAAGTGATATAAGAAACATCAGATGGTGGCAATGTTGATACCATCATGGCTCCAGAGATTCTAGAAAAGCAGACAAGGGAACTTAGTAAAAATGAGTTTAGGGACATTGAAGGAAGAAAGTGGAGCACCTGGGCTACTCAATCAGTTTAACAATGGGCTCTTGATTTCAGCTCTGCTCATGGTCACAGGGTTATGGATGGAGCCCCATGCTGGGCTTGGAACCTGCTTAAGATTCTCTCTCCCCCTCTCTCTCTGCCCCTCTTTCCTTCCCCACTCCATCTCTAATTTTAAAAAAGGGGAAGGGGAAGAAAGTGATTGTAATGAAGAGGAAAAAACTTCCAGAGGAAGTGACAATATCAGTGCTTTAAACTTCATGTTAAAGCAACTCTGATAGTAGTTTAGGGCATTGAACATGCAAATACCCCCAGAAATTTTGGAAGCCTTTTCAAAGTTAGAGTAAGACAATCCTCCAAATTGTAAAAAAAATATGCTCACTTTCTACTGTGTTATACCAGGAGAAAAAGCAGGCACTATTCAAAATATTCTCAATAATTTTTTGTAGACATGAGACCCTTTAATCATCGTCTTTTAAATTACCATATACCACGTGTATATTAGTTTCACAATATTTTTATTTCCCTATACATTTACAGCCAACAGTAAGAAAGTTTTAAGGTTTGAAAAAAAGCTTTGAGGGATGCCTGGATGGCTCAGTGGTTGAGCATCTGCCTTTGGCTCAGGGCATGATCCTGAAGTCCCAGGATCCAGTCCCATATCAAGCTCCCCATGGGGAGCCTGCTTCTCCTTCTGCCTATGTCTCTCTCTCTATTTCTCATAAATAAATAAATAAATAAATAAATAAATAAATAAATAAATAAAATCTTTTTAAAAAAGAAAAAAAGCTTTGAAGCTACAGGAAAATAGTAAGTTTCCCTATTGATTATTGGGATTGTTTTACACAGATTAATTTGCATGTCATTTTTACTATTGCACACTACCCAGAAAAGCAAGAAGTACCTATTCTCTAATTCTGCACCATTCATTCATCAAGCTCCAATTTCTGGTCCCACACACTTATTTATATTATTTAACTTATATAAGTCTCATTGATTTTTTTTAAGATTTTATTTTATTTATTCATGAGAGACACTGAGCGAGAGAGAGAGAGAGGCAGAGACACAGGCAGAGGGAGAAGCAGGCTCCATGCAGGGAGCCCAACGCGGGACTCAGTCCAGGGTCTCCAGGATCGTGCCCTGGGCCAAAGGCAGTGCTAAACTGCTGAGCCACCCAGGGATCCCCAGTCCCATTGATTTGAACATGTTAGTGTACCCTAGATATTCTTTAAACCATAGATTAGGTACCAGCATGCTCATCCCTGAAAGACCTGGACAGTAGCTAGAGGTGTTTCCTGAATTTTTGTCCCCATTTCCTTCTTTGTATATGAATGAACACTAAAATGCACTAGCTCCCTATAGCAGTAGAGGAATTTTTTTTCCCTTCCCTCTCCTTTCTCTTGACCTTCTGGATGGTGCTTGTTGTGACTTTCCCTCCCAAGACATTTCAATCCTCTTCTTATACTAAAGCAAATCTAGGGGTTAGAATTTTTGAGAAGCGAAAATGTAGCTGCAAGAAAAAAAAAGAGTCAGGAACTAGAGATACATAATAAAAATTTAATTTCAAAGTATCTCCTTTTTCATTAGCTCTTTTCCAAGGAAAGCTTCCAACCTATTCCTCATCCAGCACTTGTGATAAAATATTCGACATAATCTGGGATTTTGTTTCTAAAATATAAATGAAGATGACTTTCATATAAGAATTTCAAGTAAAAAGGGAACCAATTAAAATGGATGTGTAATTTTTTCTTTTCCTGTAAGATCAAAGAGGAAAAAAAAATCTATTAGTAGGAGTAGGGCATATTTTTACTCTTAGTATGTGTTTCCTTGGATAATTTATAGTAATGTGATTTAAAAGATTTCAAAAGGACTTTGTGTGTATGTATATGCACATTTAGGGCTTGTAAAAACAAACTAGAATTGGGGCACCTGGGTGGCTCAGTTGGTTAAACATCTGACTCTTGGTGGTTTCAGCTCAGGTCATGGTCTCACGGTTGTAAGATAGAGCCCTGAGCCTGGCTTCATGCTGGGCATGGAACTTGCTTAAGATTCTCCTTCTCCCTCTTCCTCTGCACCTCCCTACTTCAAATAAATGAATAAATCTTAAAATAAAAAAAAAAAGTAAGATTACCTAAAATTGCCGGAACTAAATTTCATGATAGCACTACACTGTTTGGTATACTTAATAATAATTATTCCTTTAAACATCAATAATATAGACATGAATTATAATAGTACCTTCATTAGATCTATTGGAATCTTGAGTCAGAATTCACTTAAATGTTTCTCAGTTGTTGATATACATGTTCAACATGTGACAAATTTGTTAAAAAGTAGAGATTCCAAGTCAGGAATAAGTCAGGAATAAGTCAGGACTTGGGTGAAGCTGAGGAATCTGCTCTCATAAAATGTCTTAGCTAATTCTGATGCTAATGCATGAAGGACTAATCTTTAAGAAATATTGAAAAAAGAGACGTGTCACTGTTCTAGTGCAATGTGAATCTAAGGCAGTCTAATGAAGATAGAAACATAGAGTTTATGGAATTAGATTGCTTGACTTCAACGCTGACTCCTTCACTTACTAAATGTGTGATCATGGTTAAGGCAAAAACTTTCTCTCTGCCTCAGATTCCTTACGTGTAAAATGAAAACTAAAGCAGAACCTCCTAAATGAGTTTCGTGATGATGAAGTAAAATAATCCTTCCAATGATTTAGCACAATGCCTAGAATGTAGAAAATGCTTAATAGCAGTTGATTCATTTTGTGAGGCTTTTTTTTCTTTCTTTCTTTTCTCCATAGGTTCTGCAGATCACCTTCATTGTGTTCCCTGAAATTCTAATCCCATGTGAGAATGCATTGTAAGATGTCCCTGTTTCATAATTGTTAATTTCAAATGATTCTTGATCTTTTCTATATTTGTTCTGTTTTAATTTTAAGAGGCAGAGATCTTAACTACTGCTTTCTTCTAACACCCTCTTCTAAATAGTCATCGCCTGGGTAACTATTAAAGTAGGAAAGTTGTCTTTATCTAATAGCCTCTCTGTGCATCTTCTTGTGGTTCTCATTGCTCCTTCTGTTCTGCCAAAGGTATGGCTTTGGGGAGAGAAGACCACCTTCTCAGTGGAGTCAGGGCTAAAAGTGTTTTCTTCATTAAGCTAAGTAATGCAACACTATGAAACTGTTCAGTTACTGCAAAAACCTGTAATGATATTGGGACACTGTATAGACAAACACGTAGACTGTATAGTGCACCTCAGTTGATCTTTTTGGTGCTTAAGTCTTTAAAGCCTCTGAATTTTTAACCAAATAAATAAATAAACAAACATACAGGTTGCAATGTATATTCTATATACATGTACATAAAATATACATTACAAATGATATATATGTTACATATCTGATATCAAAGACAGATATCACAAGCAAAAAGACAAAGCAGAGAAAGGGCTTAAATAATTATGACCAGTGACATCTCCCAAATTCAGGTATTCATATATTTCCTTCCTCCTTCCATAATAATAAGTGAATAACAGGAGGCAAAAGGACAGAAATGTTTCTCTAGTAAAGTCCTTCCTAATGGAAATTCAAGGGGATGGGAATGAGCAGGACTAATCAATATTCATCTTGGTAATGTGCCATAAGTACACTGGTAAGGTCCATCAGTTGTTGAAATATTGACATAAATCACATATTTAAGTATAATAAAACTGGCTCTTTGCACATGCCCCCTTCAGCAGGTTTATATCTGCTATTTCCTAAACCCCCAAAAGATGCAAACTTGCATCTTTGCAATTGAAATTTTGGGGCCCTGCTTATTACAATATGGCTGGATTTTATTATTCTTCCCTACCAATTCATCAATAGCTGCCCAACTGGTAGTATATAGTGTATAAAGACATAATAATGGTATACATAAAGCAGTTGGTATCTATATTGGTATAGATATTATAGTTGGTATAAATATTACATATACAAAACCATAAGTAATAACTGAACAGCATAACAAAAATACTTGGATTTCCTGACAAGCCACTCTACAGATAGGACTGCTTCAGTACCTTCACTTGGACCTCTGCCTTTCCCACCAAGTGCTAGGATATCTGCAGGCACCAGTAGCTAAAGGTTCAACAAGGCTGCTGCATATTTTGAATATTCCTTCTGGAAATCACTTTTTCTCCTCAATCAATGCCATTGAAAGGAAGCTCTTAACTAGATGCAATAGTTTGTTATAATGGAATGCCACATCCCAAATTCCAGAAGCTCACAAAAAAAAAAAAAAAGTGATGCCTAAGAAAATAATTAATTAGAAATTCACATTAAGAGAAGGCATTACTGTCATAATTTCTGCCACCTTAGTCTACTAGACCTTTACCCCTTCCTCCTTCTTACCCTTTTAACTAGGCTTTTGCCTGAAGGAGTAACTGGTCCAAGACAAAAAAGCCACTTCCTGACTTAAAGCTCAGGGCTGAGATGAAAAAAGAAAGCATCTTCCTTCATACAGCAGCCTGAAAATAGGTCTTTAGAGTACAAAAAAGAACCTAAAATTCACTTTTCCTAAGGTATTTATTTATTTGCATATGGTGACATATAATGTTATTAGCATGGTACTGCGTTGCAGTTCAGCAACCTTGAATGACCTGAAATTCTAACACATAAATAAATTACTTCTAAGTGGAAAACTGTTATGTGTGATGTTTGGAAATTCTAATTACTTGAAAGTTAGATGATTGCTATATATTCTTCCCCAGTAGTACTTAAAAAATTTCACACGATTATTGTTGAAGAAGATCGTGGCCTAAAGCTCTTGACACTTACCCTTATTTAATACATACAAATTTAATTCTGCTTTCTCCACACATTTATTTTGAAAATCTTGAAAAATATACAGAGAAGTTCACACCCAGTATTAATATGTTAATAGATCATAATTGTTTATGGTTTGTAAATATGTATAACATACATAAAAGAAATCAAACATTACTAATCATGTTGAAATCCTTATTTCCTTCTATTCCCAGGGGCACCTGCAATCATGACTACAGTTTGTTATTTTCCAAACCACTTTATTATATTTTTCTTATTTATTAGTGTCTACAAATGATAGTAATATTATTTTATATGTTTTATTTACATAAATTGTATCATCCTGATGTATATTTTCAACTTTATTTTTATCCTCTTATGTTGATATATTTAAACCAAGTTAATTCACTTTAGAAATGGATTTATAATTTTTTATTTCTTCTTTTCTTATTAAGAAACATTTAGGCAGTTTCTCTAATTCTCTATTACCATCACTTATGCAAAAGGCATCTAAATGGACCCTATACACATATGTGACACATTCTCTAAAGTATAACACAGTATTATAAGTTATGTTTCACAGGCTATGCATCTTTTAACTTTATATTACCTAATTATTTTCCCATTAATTCTTCAGATTGCATTCCATTAGCAGTACATGAGCACTACATTTTTCCCACATCCCAGGTAATACTTAAAATTTTCAGATTCTTACATTTTTTTCTAAATTTAGGAATATGAAATTTTATCTCATTTTTAATTTCATTTTTCTGTTTACTAGCAAAGTTGAGCATCTTTCCATATATTTTTATTTTTTAAGTGCAGAGTATATAATCAAATGAAATTATTCTATTGCTCTAGTTATTTTTTAAAAAGTAGTCTAACTGATATTAAGTGCTTCCGGAAGATGTTTTAAATAATGTAAACAGAAAATTATTATAAGAGGGTAAGATACTTTTGGCTGTATACTTTGTGAGATTTTTTTTCTTTTTTTTAAAGATTTTATTTATTTATTCATAGAGATGCAGAGAGAGAGAGAGAGAGAGGCAGAGACACAGGCAGAGGGAGAAGCAGGCTCCACGCAGGGAGCCTGACGTGGGACTCGATCCAGGGTCTCCAGGATCACGCCCTGGGCTGTAGGCGGCACTAAACCGCTGCGCCACCGGGGCTGCCCGATTTTTTTCATTAAATATTTAATTTATTTATTCTTGAGAGACACAGATTGAGAGGCAGAGACATAGGCAGAGGGAGAAGCAGGCTCCCTGCGGAGAGCTCGATGTAGGACTCGATCCCGGGACCCCAGGATCACGCCCTGAGCTGAAGGCAGAAGCTCAACCACTGAGCCACCCGGGCATCCCTACTTCGACTGTTTTAGTGATGGACTACAGAATTTCTCTCTCTATGTAGGTAATCCATATGTTGTTCCCCCACACACACACTGAAAGATTACATTTTGAATTAATTATAATGTTGATTTTTCAACATTTTTAATTTTTCAACATTGATTCTATATGACTTCATTAACTTAAATTCAACCTGATTAACAAGCCAACAAATATTTTTCTCACTGTCCCCAAAATGAATATAATAGATGTTCTTTATAATTTTTTTAATTACTGATATATCACTTTATGCACAATATTGAAATTTCAATTAACTTACAATTTTCCACTTATCAGTTAGGCACACAATTCTTTCAAGTGATCCTTAAAGTAAATATTGAAAAAATAAATTCTTAAGATGACAACGAGAACCAAAATGACATCACCTTTGTCAGAGTCTATAGTTACTAATAATCCCAGACCATCTTAATACACTGTTAGAAATGAAGATGAGTAGAAGGCTGTTCTATTTTGGGTTCACCCTGCTTATGTGGGTTTACGAGTACTTTAGTATCTCAGCTCATACTATGTACAAGAGCTGGGGATGGGGGTATAGGAAGGCATTACAGGGCACTGCCTTAGTGGTAGAATCTGGAATTTTCATTTTTGTCCCCCTAGCCCTGTGAGGCTGGCCACCAGAATTCTGCTAATTTTCTTAGTCTCCAGGTGGCCTTTTCTGAAGGGGACAGGTGTTCTTAATGGAAAATTGGCCATAAATGCCAGGTTTGTTTTATTTCTTTACTCTCCCAGATCTTGGCCCCATATATCATGATCACCATTTTAGTGTTCCAAGGCCCTCAAGTAGTTGCATTAGTGTTTTCCTGGCTCTTCTAGTCATTCAGAGTGAGAGAGCTAGTCCAAATTACCTAGACTTGCATCAGTAGAAGCAGAAGTCCTTTGTAATATTAGTATCTATTTGTAAAAATGCACATCTTTCTTACTGGAAGTTTTTTCTTTATCCCTGATAAAGTATATCAAAATCATAATTCATCTTCAAAATCCTATCTCAGACTTATTAGTGATTAGTAGAGACACAAAGGAAATTTTAAATGAGTATATAAAGTAATTCCTTTTGTTTCATATTTTCAAATATGGATGCAGTCAACTTCTTCTTTCCTTGTTAGCACATACTATGTCTTACATTGAGAGATGAGGCCTGATTATCTTCCCTTTAAGTCTCTGCTGGCTTTAGTTACTTGTTCAAACAAACAAAAAAATGTAGCAAAAATAACTCCTAGGACTTTTAAATCTAAGAGGTCATAAGAATCCTTGAAGTTTCTTCCTAGACCTTTAAAATACTAGCTTTTGAAACACTCTCTATAATCAAGTGTTCAGAAAAACTTGAGAGAGGGTACTAGGGGCCCAAGAAATTATTTTTAGATGAGATGACATTTAAAATGAAACTTCAAAGCAGAAAAAGAATTATTCAGGCAAAAAGAAAAGCTATTAATGGCAGAGGAGAAAACTATTAAGGGAACTACAAGCATTAAAATTTTACTGGATTCAATTTATTAGGAGATAATGGTTAAAATTAAGACTGAAGAGAAAAACAAGGGGTCATATCATGCAGGGCCCTGGAAAAGTCACTTTAAAGAGTCTACCGTTGGTCATGTAGAAGATAGGGAGACATTAAAGGTCTTTAATCTGAGAAGTTACGCCAAATTAGTCTTTAAATCAACCATATCAGGTCCTGTGGGGATAATAAATTACAGGTTAAAAGTAGAAGTAAAAGAAATACTGGTGGTAGGCAGGAGAAAGAAATCATTATAATAATTCACATGATCGAAAATGAGGTCTGATCTAGGTATGCATGGAGAAGTGGGATGGATGTAGAGCTATTATGGAGAAAAAACTTATGGAATTTTTGGTGGATTGAATGAAGATGAGAGGGAAATCAAGTGTGACTTACTTGCTTGTTGCTTTGCAACATAGAGAAAATTGTGTTACAAACTAATATGATTGAGGAAAAATATTGATTTGAAATATTGAGTTTGAGGTGCCTGGAAGAAATTTAGTGACATCTAGCAAACCTTGGGTATATAAATATCATACATGAAGGAATTAGGGTCAGAAATTCACTCATTCATTCATTCATTAAATCATTATTGATTAAGTGACTACCAGGTGCCAGCCACCACTCTAGGTGATTAGATTAGAGCAGAATGTCAAAGAAAGACCTTTATTAAATATATTGTAATAAAAGAGACAGACAGTAAATAATCTACCTAATAAAAATAACATAAATAGAGAATTATTGTGGTATTATTTTAGATTCGGTAGTTAGGAGACGTAGGGGATCTAAATGGAAATGGCTTAAAAACAAGAGAGTAGAAAAGTCACCTCAGAGAGAATAGAAGAGAAGAAGGCAAAAAATAAAACTGTGGCAGTACTTTTACAGGTCAAGTACATTAGAAAATCAATCAAAGACTATTTCATTTACCAAATGAAAGGTGAAATTTTCTCAAGAGTTTATATAACCTACTGGATAATCCTTTTTATTGCTACAAAATAACTAAGTCCATCAATGTTAAATGACAGGTGAAAGTCAAAATAGGTAACAGCATTTTTTAACATAATGAAGCATCTTTGGAATGCTGAAGTATATAACATATATGAAAGCAATATATCATGCAAAAGAAGACTAATACACAAAACAGTCAGCTAATAATATAATTTATTATATAATTTAAAACTTTTGTAATATTGGGTATAAATGTTTAAAAAATTACATTCTTGGGGTACCTGGGTGTCTCAGTCAGTTAAGCCTGAGACTTGTGGTTTCGGCTCAGGTCATGACCTCAGGGTCTTGAGATGGAGGCCTGCCTCCGCCTCCACACTCAGCACGGAGTCTGCTGGAGATTCTCTCCCTCCTCCTCTCCCTCCCCCTCTGCTTCTCCTCCCTCCGCAACCCCTGCTTATGCTCTCTCTCTCTCTCTATCTCTCTCAAATAAATAAATAAATAATTTTTTTAAAAGTTACATTTTTGTTCTAGGTATTACATACATATATAATTTCATTTAAGCTTAGTTTTATAAATGCTTCTATAGATGGTACTTATTAAAATTTGTGTAGTGCTTTATAAATTTTAAAGGAATTTTGTACCTATTGTAGGCATAGAGGGCTAACTTTAATTAGATACATAAATATCAAATATTTTCTCATGTATTATTGAAAAATGTAAAATTTCTATATCTATGCTATGTGTCATATTTTATCATTTTGTTCTGAGTTTCAGTTACCAATTCAAGTAACCAACATGAACTGACTGTGAGGACAAGAGTAGATATATTATTTCCTTTACATTACAGAACTCTTTTGAATAGCTAATGGAAGAGTTTCATGGACTTTCTTACAAGGAGAAATGCTGTATAAATCGCTATGCACAGATAAGATATGATATGGCCTACAGAGTTATCAAATTGATTTCATGAAAATGTATTACAAGGGAATTTTATTATAAAACAAATGACTAAAAACAATAGTCATAATTCTTTTTCAAAAAAACTAATTTCAGTTTGTTTTAAGAGAGAACTAGTAGGGTATTGGTACATTTGTAGTGTGTAGATACAGCTTTTGTTTTTCACTGGCATGTTTAATAAAGTTTTTGGCTACTAAACTTGATTATTCTCTACAAATGACCAAGCTTCTTTATGCAGATGTGTTGAAAGTATACTAAGATCATCTGTTTTCATTTGTGACATAACTACCATACATTGCTTACTTTAAGTTTATATCATTTTCCATCACATTTTTCCAAACAAAGTGCCTCAGAATTTGTCTTCTTATTAACTCCTTGTTACAAATGATCTTCCATTGCCATGAAATAAAGGGAAATGGAGACTTAAAGGGGAAAAAACTGCCCATATAGGATTTTTGGTCCAATCATGATTAATATTGTGAACCATGTATGAGATCAGAATAATTTTTATCTCTAAGAAAAAACATCATTGTCACTAAAAGAAAAGCTATTGATCTTATGTTATGATGATTATGATTTCATATTACTTCTGTGTGTGTCTGTTAAGCATAGTTCTTCATATTCAAATAAGCATGCAGCACTGTGTGATGAAAGGTGGAGGTGGAACAAGATGGTATAAGATATTCTGAGAAGAGAGAAGAGCATGCATAAAAATAGTCAAACACTTTTGTTGTATTTAGTATAGGTAATAGCCATCCAGCTACTGCATCTCTGCAAATTCATTTTCAAATCGTGCAATGATTTGAAATCTTTATAAATGGGCACAGAATAAGATTTCTAATAATTTTCATATACGAATCATTGAAAAACATAATCTATGCTGATTTATCCTAGATTTATCTTATATAAAGATAGAGATTAGGTTAAGAAACAACTGTAAGAAGAGGGAAAGATAGAGCCTCAGTGCACTAGAAAATTATCCAAAATATACTCTAGAAAGTTATTCTAAAGGGTGTCAGACATAACTCCGCAATTTTATCTATTACCTCAAAAGAAAATTTCTATTTTCTGTTTCTGCTAGGAAATAACGGGAATTTCTGACTGTCATTATGATTGCTAGGGTTATCATTTAATGAATAGCCTTCAGATAATTCTACCTTCTCTTATTCTTTAATATCTTTTCTATGCATGATCTATTTCTTTAAAAGGAATTTTCAAATTCACTTTTCTCCTTGTTATTTATGTTTCATAGAGAAAAAACATCTCAAGTAATGACATACATATGTATACATATCAGGATAAAATGGATGCAATATGATGTAAATCCTCAGGGATTATGACTTTCGAAGACATTTGATTGCACATTGAGATTTGTTGTATTAAAAAATATGAAGAGTTTTCAATAAAATATCAGTGAGATTTTGTACATTGTGCGTGTCCAATATCTCAAACTATTTATCTTGATTTTATTGTGGAAGCAATGGCGATAACACTAGTTCACATATTTTAATCCCTAAGAAATAACATTTCTAAAAGAGAAACAACAAAAGATATAACTCAAGGAGCATTAAAAGTAAAATTGTATGAGAGGGAGGTTTCAAGGTGGTTGCAAACTCCTCTCCACCTTTTTATCTTACGGCGAACACTTACTTTTTCCCAACTTCAAAGAAAAGAAGTTGCTTAAGTACAGTTAAACACCATAAGATGCATGAGAGTGTTAGTTTGTTATCTACCCTTTCTCACTCTTGTGAGGCAGCTGTTCTGCCTCTTTCCTTGAGCTCAGGGAAACAGAAATATTTGGAAGCTTAGAAATAATCACTTTCCCCATCCCACTGTCCATCCATCACTGAATTCTTCCTCAGGCATAAACACAAGTCAGATAGACAGGGACATTATATTTCTGGCTATGGTTGTGTGTGAGGAAGAGAGATTTCAGCTGTGTATGTGTGTGTGGTGGGGTCACTAATGGAATATCCCATTTATGATTAAAAAAAAAGAAAGCTTCTTCATTCATTTATGCATAGTACTTTTAAATGACCAAAAGTGCTAGACAGAAAAATACACAGTAATACCTAAACAAACAGATTATTTCAATGGGCTATTTATAAATGACAGTGCATATATGCATATACACTAGCTACAGACTGGGTGCCTTGAACCAAAAAAAAAAAAAAAAAATCACATGATAGTCTGCACTGCAAACTTTGTTTAAAGCTCTAAATACGATATCAAGTCCTCTGTCAATGACATCAGAAGGTTCCAGGCACTATTTGTTTCATAATCCTGTATCCAGCTGACTCTCTACTTCTCCTTTGCAGCTCAAGTTGCCTCCAAATGCTGAACTGGAGCGCTGAGAGTCAATCCTTGTTTGGTTAACAAATTCCCAGCACCGTATACCCCCTAGCCCCCAGGAGCTGTAGTGATGTCATATCCGTTGCCCAGGTCTCCACACCTCTCTCGGCAGTTACTCCCTGTATCTTTTTCTTGGGTCAAAACTTTTGAGGTGGGCTGCGAGGCAGCAGCGGCAGAGCGGGGCAACCGGGGCTCGGGCGGCGGCGCTTCAGCACCTCGGCCAGCGCCCGCCGCAGCCCCGCGCCCCGAGCTCGCGGATCCCGGCCCGAGCCCGCCTGCGGAATGCTCGCCCCCCAGGGCGGCTGCCGCTGCTGCCTCTGCTGCCGCTGCTGCCGCCGCCGCCGCTGCTCTTGCTCCTGCTCCAGCCACCGCCTCTGCTCTACTCTGCTCTGACTGGCAGCCAGAAAGTGCAACTGCCGAGGGAAAGGTCTCTGCAGTAGGAGCGGAGTGGCTACCTAGAAGAGAGTAAAGAGAGGGCAGAACCCCAGATCAGAATGCAGGCGACGTCCAGCCTACTCAATCTCCTGCTGCTGTCTCTGCTTGCCGGATTAGATCCTTCCAAGGTATGGGCAATATTTCACTCTTGTTTGAAATAAATGTGCAATATGTAACCAGCCGACCAAAAATGCAAATAAATATGCAAAAAAAAAAAAAAAAGGCACGAAGGACAGCTCTAGCTATCTTGTGGTGCCTGGCTTACCCCTACTGCTTGTAAGATAACAAGGTGAACTATCGGAGGAATAGCTCCTCAAGGTAGACTCCAGGCGAGGAGGGTTGGTGGGGGGGAGGTACCAAGAGCAAGTATGATGTGTATGGGCACAGGGCTATGCGGCTCTCGGGGGGGATTTAGCAGATTCCGTATCCCAGTGCTTAATGTTCTCTTTTGAAGTCGGACGGGTGATGCAAAAGGAGTTAGCAGTTGAAACAATGCAATTTGTAAACACGTATTAGGAGATGGTGCACCGCTTCTTTGTTGAAAGCAGAGAAGCGTTTTCCAGCTGATCCTGGTCAATAATACTCCCATCGCAGACGTGCTGCGGTTTGCGTCCAAAACATTTAGGATGCTGCTCGGAACCCACGGCAGAGCAGCGGAGCGATACGCTGCCATGGCTGAGACGCGTTCGGGAAAGGAGCTTGTGTTTATTTGCTTCTTTCTTTTTTATAAAGAAAATCAGGAGGCACCGAGGAAGTTCTGATAAGCAGTGTTAAGAAGCAGGAAGTGAGAGCCCTGTCAAACTAGGGTGGGCAGGAGGAAGGATGCCTTAGTTGGCTCATAGCTCTTGAACTCCGCAAATTATCCAGTACTGGTCACCAAAGTGAACGCTAAGCTCTTTGGATTAAAAAGGTAGAAAAAATATGGAGAAATACTTTCAGCTGTGTGCGAGAAACGTCTTGACTATAAAGTGAGAGAATCTGAGAGCTTCAGCGTTCTAAGAAAACCACAGTTATCTAGAGTAAGGAAGGGGTAAGCCATCCGGGAAAAAGAGTAAGAGATAGAATTTTTGAAATCATTTTACTTATTTAGCTTATCAAGAGCATTTTGACAAGAGAGAAAAAATGATACCATGTTACTAAACCATTTAAAGCTGCATTTCGGAATATTGCAAAGTTATTTTTAAAGCTTAACAGTATCTGTACAGTGTAGAGAAATGAAGTTTCTTTTCATAACTGT
This sequence comes from Canis lupus dingo, assembly GCF_003254725.2. Taxonomy (NCBI): domain Eukaryota; kingdom Metazoa; phylum Chordata; class Mammalia; order Carnivora; family Canidae; genus Canis; species Canis lupus. Next base: position 48,031,600 of record NC_064248.1, read on the forward strand.
ATAGAACTAACATGTAACCAGCATAATCTAATATTATGGCTGACTGAGTATTTCTAGGCCTAAAATATAGTGAAAACTTAGAATCATATCATATACATTTGTAGTTATATCTGTGCACTTTTCATATTTAGAGAGACCTGATGAAAATAATTTTATTATAAAGGTATGGCTGTGCTGATACTGTCACTGTGAAATCTTCACATGGTGTGTGAATGCCACCTTAGTGATCTTAATAGAATATTTTACATACTAAGGGGTAGTTTACATCAGGTAAGAAGTGTTGGTTTTGTTTTTACGTTTTTGAATCTCTCTCTCTCTCTCTCTCTCTTTTGTTTCTGGATTTACAGTGACACATTCTACTGCCACTTTCATTATATTATGTTAGTTACCACTTTAGAATATATTCAATTATTTATTTCTTTTGGAATATTCTCGGTAAAACATTTTTTAAAAGCAAGGCCAATTACTGAGTTACTGCAGAAAAAAAAAATCACTTAGAGTGAGTTTTGTCATTCTCTAAAATGAATTCAGAAATGTAGAGGTTTACCAGCAACTACATGTGTGATTTGATTTGTCTGGTATCTTTTGTGTATAAATATCTTCTTGAATTCTTGAACCCATTCTTTCCCAAATTAGATATATGTAAGCACAAAAGAGCTGTTAGATAAATTAAAAGAACTATTACATCCCCCAAATAAATGACCTATTTAAGTCAATATGATCTTTTCTATTATTGATAAGTCTATGTCTTTGTATTCAACAATATATAACTTGTCTTTAGACTTAACTGGGGCTGTCTGGTACAATTGAGCTGAGAAATCCAGGGAAGGAAAGGTATACATGAACTTTTCAAACTGTCCTTTTTGGGATCTAGATACTGCAATACAGTGTGTAAAGAACAGATGATATGTTGTTCTACACCACAAATGACATTATAGGAAATACTAAAAGGTTCACAGCAAGTGATTTTAATGTCCAAAACAGCTTTTGGACTAGTAGACAAAATACTGCTTTAAAAAAGTGAATAAAAACTACTTTTGTATGTTTTAGCAAACTGTTGTTGATCACCTAACTACAGCATCCCTCCCAACCAAATCACAAATGGTACCACTGAATTCTCAAAATAATTGTCAATTAGGTTAAGAGCTAGGAATTTTCTCAAATTGTGTTTGGTTTTGCATTAACTACTTAAGGGTTTAGATAAAATTAGCATTCATAATGCAAATTATGCATGACAAAATCGAAATAAAAATCCAATAATATAGAAGCATATAAGATCACAGTTATTGAACAATAAGTGGTAATTTAGTGCTGACACCTAAATGTACAGAAACTCTAAACAGTTGATGTTTTTTAATATACTAATATCTTAGAACTGATATTTCACACTCACATTTTTAAATAAATACATTCAAATACTCTTCTATATTATTATGCTTTGTGTTTATGGTAAATATATATGTATAATCACACATGGATACACACAAATTTGCAAAGTAGGAGAGCTCTTATAATTAAAAGGAGTTTTTTCAGGTATAGGATTGCCACATACATCAAATATTGGGAATCTAAACCTTAGTGATCATTGTATATTAATTTATCTAAAAACAATAAGGCTTTCTAACAACAGTACCGATTCCATCTTATGGAAAGCTATAATGATCATTTTTTCTGAGATTGTAACTTCCAGATCTTATATGACATCTTATAAAGTGCTTAAGTATCGCCATCTTATGGTAAGATAAGTTACTTGAAAGTCAATTTTATTTTTAAATTAAAAAAAAAAAAAAAGGCCAAACTTCTTTATTCATAGGATAGACTTACTTTCAGCATTCGCTCACTTTCTTTTTTCTCATTTAATATACCAGGAAATTGGCAAAATTAGCATTTTTTTTCAGGAAAGAAAGGCAATTCACTGCTAATTAATTATTCATATTTTATATAGACAGATTATCAATTTTCCTCTCAGGAAAATTATGAGAACTCTGTTTTCTTAATTAAAATCTTATTAACAAGTTTCTAGTTCCAGTTAGAAAAACCCATAAGTTTGTTACTTTACCTATTTTAAGAGAAATTAATTTTATTTGTAATGGAGTGCCTGAATTAGAGGCAAAGTGCCAAATCATCATTCATTTAATAAGTAAATTTTTAAAAACCTGAAAGCTTGTAGGAATTCAATTATTGCTTAGTTTTATGGAGAAAGGAATATTTCAGTGCAGGAAATTCCTAAGAATGGCTGCTAGATGGCATCTCTGTGCTTTTAAACTAAACACACGGAGTTCAGTAATGACCTTGATAGTAGGAGAGTGAACCTCTTTTTCTTTTACAAGAAGATTTTTAGCAGACCATTATTTGAACATTATAACAAAATAGTAATTCCTGTGAATCAGAACCATGAATTTCTCTGCTCTGCAATGCTGAAACAGGAAGAAAGGAAGATATAAATGTGGCTGTGCAGGTTTTAAACAGAACATTTTTTACCAGAGTCAGATACTTGGGGAACAGTTAAAAAGAGGTGACATGGGCAAAGCCACACAATGCAGTGACTGTGAACTTTAAAGCAGGCGTACTTGTGTGATAAATAGATTGAAAAATACCTTAGCACACTTAGATTGAGAAACCATTCACTATCTTCTTACCTAGAAATATATTAAAGAACTTATCACCATGGTACTTGCTCACACCACAGACATAGAATGTAACAATGATTCAGCAATAATCTTCAACACCAAACTGTTCTGTCTCTCCAAAACAACTCAGCCAAGTAGAACTCTTGCATTAAATAAAACAGTTGTTTTAGAGCCACATAAAGATGATGAAAACCAAGAGAATTTCGATAATTATATTTTTAATGCTTCATAATGTAATACATCATGTATAAGTGCCTTTGCACTTTGGTATTGCTAAAGAAAATCATCAAAGACCTAAATTGGCTATGGTGGCTTCTGTACATAAATCTAGTTAAAGTTCTTGTTCTTTCAACTTTTAAATGAAATTAATGAAAAGCAAAAGCAGCAAGAGAAATAAGCTGAGATAAATTCGTTGTAAAATTCACCTTAAAATCTACCTTTTCCTATATTTCCTGTATGCCAGACTCACCCTCTATACAACGGGACCAACTCAAATTAGCACAGAAAATATGGATGGGATCGATGGCATTTGGCAAAAATCTGTAATTACACACTCGTAAACCCTGATATAGTAAAAAGTGAAAAGTTCAATGCATCCCATCTGTGTTTTGAAAGAACAAATTACTTTCTTACTCTCATTTTATTCCATTACCCTTAACACAATTAAATTCTTATTTTAGAGAAAGTAAATATTCTTTCTCACTCTCTTGGCAATTTGAAAAAGTTAAAATGGTACCATTTTCCTTTATTTTTCTTTTAAAATTCTATCCCATATAATTTTGCAATTACTCTCTTTAAAAATGACTACTGTGATGATTGATAGGTTCTCTGTTGAGAGGGAAAGCAGCACAAAAGTGAGAACCATAGGGGCAGGACTTTAGGTCCTTCATTTTTCATCCCTACTTTGCTACTATACATATGTGTATATGTATACATATATGTGTGTGTATTTGTGTATATATGTATATGAATGATGTTGAGGAAGCTGTGATCTCCCCTGTAAAATATGAAGCCTAAATGTTCTTCAAATCTATTTGCTAGGGGATCCCTGGGTGGCGCAGCGGTTTAGTGCCTGCCTTTGCCCAGGGCGTGATCCTAGAGACCAGGGATCGAATCCCACATCGGGCTCCCGGTGCATGGAGCCCGCTTCTCCCTCTGCCTATGTCTCTGCCTCTCTCTCTCTCTCTCTCTCTCTCTCTCTCTGTGACTATCATAAATTAAAAAAAAAAATCTATTTGCTAAACTCTAGAATGACTCTATGCTATGCTTTGCATGTTTATGGGCCCCCAATCTCCCTAATCCTATTCATATTGAAACCTAATGCCCAAGGTGAGAGTATTAAGGTATGTGGCTTTGGGAGAAATAATTTGGTCCTGAAGATGGAACCTTCATATGAGATTAGTGCCCTGATCAAGAAGCCACAGAGAGAAAGCTCATTCTTTCCACCATGTAAGGATACAAAAAGAAGTCTACAATCTGGACTATGCTGGCACCCAGGTCTTAAACTTCCAGCCTCCAGAACTGTGAGGAATAAGTATCTGTTTATAAGCCACTCAGTGGAGAACTTTGTTACAGCAGCCCACACAGACTATGATACTTTATTTAATACTATTTGATCATTCATTAAAAAATTAGCAAATCATTTGGTAGGGTATAGATTCTAAGATCATAAACTTTGCGAGATCTGGGGATCAGTCTGCCTAGATAACATCATAATGTTTTCATCTTCTGTGTTTGACATTTAATAAAGCCTTCAGTTTTCTACTTCCTCACATGCCATCCTCTCCTTCCCTCCAGTCTCCACATTCACGATCCCTGTACTCAGGCTTCTATTCATTTAGTCATCAAACTTTGCTCACCTGACAAGACCATGAGTGGATCTGAAAACCAACACCTTTCTTACTTCATCCCTAAGTCTTTTATTTAATGAAAATTCTCTAGTGAAAGGCAAAGTAAAAACTTACGTCTTATATGAAGGGAATTGCTAGTGTGCTAAGGAGATGTAAGAGGTACTTAGGAAGGCTACTTATAAAAGGTGCTGCATGTTCATTGCTGACTCTTCCCAAGCAGAAACATCTTTAAGGATTTTAGACTTGCAATTATTAGGAAAACCTCAATTTTTGTACTAATAAAATATATACATATAGAAAATTAGACTGGATAAAACTGAGACTTGGCATTTGATTTACTGAAGTATCAGTCACATTTTACTTTTTAAAAATTGGCATCAGTGAAAATAATAGAGGAGATGCAAAATCAGACTGCTGTCTTCATAGGTTATGTGAGATGACAGTGAGTCTTTGGGATCATCTGTGTATTTGTGTGAATGTGTATTTGTGCATATATATGCACAGATGATTTCACGATGGCATTAAGATATTAAAATAACATAAAAAATAAAAAGAAACAAAGTAACATCAAAAAATATCTAAACATGTGTTACCTAGATCCCAGGCTTAAATCTAAAATATGATCTTGAAATTAGTCTCCATTTACTCAGTTTATGCCACTTACCAATTAAAAATCTTGAAGGAGATTTTCTATGAAACTAGCATTATTATCAGAATTTTCCAATATAATTTTTAAAATTGTATACCAAAAAAAATCAATATAAAAAGACAAGCTAAACATGAAATCATAAGAATGGTTTTAAGGTCTAACTGTGCAACCTTTAAGTAAGACACTTAAACCTCTCTGATGCTGTTTTCTTAACTATGAAATGGAATAGCGATAGAATTTACACCATTATTAATTATATATATAATTATATATATATATTACTTATAACTATAAATCATTTATATATAAAACTATGTTTCTATACAAATATTTCATACCATCAATCTATAACCAGACCTAAAATCTGTTTTGTACGATATATAAAGATCATGATAGAAAAGGGCCTCTCATTCCCCTTTATTCTTGCTTTTCCTTCTCAGCTTTTAGAAAAGTGAATGTCATATTATGTATGATCAGCAGAATTTCTCAGAATAAGCCCATAATTTTGGCCAAAGCTCCAATTTCAAAATATCACCTTAAAAATTTACATCATACTTATATCCCACAAGGCACCACTTACAAATTTGTTAGAAAAAAAAAATACAGGACATGAAGAGTGGTTCCATAATTTTAGAGCCGAACTACATCCAGAAAAGAGCTTTTAAACTAATCACGGAGAGTGGATCACAGAAAGGATGGATATATTTAAACAAAGATATATCAACAGATAAAACTGCTTTTTTGACCAGCATAAAAAGTGTAGGCTTCTTGTGTCTTTGCAAAGCATACCAATGATAAAGTAGTTTAAATCCTCTGTAAGTTTTAAAAATATCAGAAAAAGATTTAGAAAGGGGTTTTCTCAAATTACTCGGTCTAAGAATGTTCAGGTCAGAAGTCATTGTCTTAGTCCTTTCAGGGTGCAATAACAAAATATAACAGACTAGGTAGTTTATTAACAAAAATCTATTGCTTATAGTTCTGAAGGATGGGAAGTCCAAGATCAAGGCACCAACATGGTCACGTTTTGGTAAGGGTCTTTCCCTGCTTCATAGCTAGTGACCTCTCACTGTGCTCTTACATGTAGTAGAGGCTAGGGAGCTCTGCGGAATCTCTTTTTATAAGGACACTAATCTCTGGGTGCCTGGGTAGCTCAATGGTTGAGCATCTGCCTTTGGCTCAGATCATGATCCTGGGGTCCTGGGATCAAGTCCTGCATCAGGCTCCCTGCTCGGCAAGGAGTCTGCTTCTCCCTCTGCCTATGTCTCTGCCTCTCTCTGTGTGTCTCTCATAAAGAAATAAAGAAAACCTTAAAAAAAAAAAATAAGGGCACTAATCTCATTCAGTGAAGGCTCCTCCTTGATGACCTAATCACTTCCCAAAGGCCCTACCTCCTAACAACATCACATTGGGCATTATGATATCAACAATTTGAGCAGGGAGGACACAAATGTTCAGAACATAGCAGTCATGGAGAAATAACAACTTTTATGAACATAGTTTCTCTGCTTTTTTCTCTTGGATTGCTTTCCCAGTCCCTCTGTTTATACTGGGTTTCCTGATTTCTTGACAGAGATCTTTACAAAGTACTTGAAAAGACTGGACCCTTAATTAGCCACTTAATAATATTTCTTCTAATGTTACTCATCCAAAATCAAGTCCATCTGAGTAACTCATGAATTGATTCTTTCTTTTTTCAGTTCAACCCATGTAAATCATATAAACTATATAATATTTAAGAGAGACCCTAATCATAAAAAACTAATATTTAAGAAATTTATTATTTTAGAACTATTTGCACACCATTCTATAGAGGGATTTAACTTAATTCTGTTACTTGCTACAAGAATTTGCAAACACTTTTGGGGAAAGGAGATTCCAAACAGTGTAAGACCATCTCTATCAGAAGTTCTACATTGGATGCGAGGGTGGCTCAGTGGTTCAGCGTCTGTCTTTGGATCCCGAGGTCCTGGGATGGAGTTCCACACCAGATTCCCCACAGGGAGCCTGCTTCTCCCTCTGTCTGTGTCTCTGCTTATCTCTCTGTGTCTCTCCTGAATGAATAAATAAAATCTTAAAAAAAAATAGTGCCACTAATTTGAATGGTGCTAATAAAAATGGTCAAAAATATTCTTGGAATAAAAAAATAAAGTTGCCTAAAAACATTGATTTTTCTATGTTTTTAAAACTGGGTGTTCTAAAGTATATATCACAAGGTTATGCCTTCCATCATTCTTATACCAAGCCTTTAGAAGAATAAAAATAAGTTCAGAAAGAGGATCACAGATGCTGTTGTGTTCCTCCTTTTGCCTCTCCTTGGAAAGCTCTTTCCCTCTTCTCCATATGTCAAAATTTTACCTATATTTTAAGATGCAACTCAAATGTCACTTCTTCCATAAATCCTTCCCTGACACTCCTCACACCCCAGGAAGAGGTAATCCTGATAAACTAAAAACTCCTAGGAGAAAAGAATCATGTTTTATTCATCAATGCATTTATAGCCACCTGCCTCTGACACAGAATAGGTATTCAAAACACAGATTGAGTCGAATTTCTTTTTCCCCCCAAATATGCAGAATACTCTATTTCTAATCACTGTTATTATACTTTTTACTTTTTTCCCAATTGAGTATTTATTGAATTGTGTCTTCCCTACTAAACTGTAATATACCTGAGGGCAGGCTGTGTCTTGGTCATTATCTTATCTTTTCCTCTCTAGTGACTACAGTGCTTTTTCAGGTAAAATATTTAACAAATATTTGTTGAATGTACAAATGAATAGATGAAGAAAAAAATAAGTCAAGAAACACCCAAAAACTTAAAATCTTGGGTTAAATATAATATACATTTAGGGTCCATGCTCTCACCAGAAAAGATATTAGGAGCAGGGAAGTTAAGATACATTTTAAGAATCTTGTTTTCAAGGGCTTAGAACTCATATCAGGTTATTTGTCTTGAAGGATGCTGCAAGATTATGTCTTTTTAAGTTTTTTATTAATTTCCTGTTCTACTCCATATCCTTGGTGCTATTTTTGACTTCTCATAGCTCTCTGGGATGCTACAACCCTAATACTCTTGAGAATTACCTGCTCTGTCTCCTGATACTTGGTGGTAATGTTAGTATATATTCTTATTCTTTGGTGTATGTATAAGCATCCATTTTATTTGTATAGGTTTATAAGTCTGAACAGTTCATTAATGTGTAACTGCATCTTGACTAACTTTAGTTTAAGTAATGTTTTAGACATATCTGATAAATCAGTATGTTATTGATATTTCTCCATCTCTTTTTAGGGACTCCATTATTTTTTTTTAAGAATCTAAAATATTCTCTTAAAATTGTTCTCTTACTATACATTCTTATAATAGTACCATGTAAAGAAAGGTAATATTGCCTCCATATTTGTACTGCATTGCTAAATTGCCACAACACCATGATACAGAATAATATTAAATGATAAAAAGCAAATATAGGTAGACTGGAGTAAAAAAAATCATTTGAATTGTAACTTCTAAATATCATCAGAAATTCAATATTTTCATGATTAACTTTGTAGGCTAAAATGCTCTGAAAAGAAATGTCAGTAATAAATTGTCCTAACAGCACAAACAAGCAGCTATCTAGATAACCCCAAAGGGAATGCATAAATTGAATAGATGATCCTTTTTATTTTTCCAACTAAGTTGAAGGTGATTAAGAAGCATTATCCCATGATGATTTAAATAGCATTACTAGAGGGACCAATTCCAGATGGCAGGATTTCTTCAAATAGAGAATCAGTATTGGAAATGTTGATTCACTGACACCAAAATGTCATGGGTGAAATATTAACTTACAAAAGACACCACCACTTCTGGGAATGATCTATGTCTATGGCTACTTAGGGAATTGTTTATTTGGAATTAGGACCAATGGTAAGTATTTTTAAACCTACATACGTTTTGCGGCATGATCACTATATCTTAGTGTGTATCATTGTAGTACTAAATAAACAAAAATATTATCTGGCTCAAGATCCACTGAAGATTTTTTATTATGCTTATCATTTAATTTATATTGTGCTACAGATATACTCTACTTTTTACAACAACCTGAAAGCTAGACAAAGTCAGAGAATAACTCAACTCTAGCTTGATTGCCATATACCTTAAAACACTCTAGGGATACGCAGGAGGAAATGTAGAGAGTCTTATGAAGCTCATGCCAAAAGAGTGGTTATTGTAATATGACTCAAAACTGAGCATAAGATATGTGAGAGTAAGGAATCAAGTGCATAGAATCAATTAATTTCTATGTGGTGCCTTTATTAGTTCCAAAGCATCATGACTTTCCTGTCAGTCAAAGCAATAAAAGACTCCAACTCTCAATATCTGTCCTAAAATACGATGGAATAAGATTTTAAGAAGTGATAAAATTATAAATGAGCTTATATGTAGCATAGAGGTGTATACATTCCTATACAGCTAAAAGAAAAAAAAAAGGTTGAACAAGATAAGTATTTGTTTACACACTGGAGAGATTGAGGCTCTCACAGAAGATGTGTTCATTTACCAAAATGTATTTAAGTATTTCAAGTGGTTTGGTGCCCCACCCCCCCAAATAATTTCATTCATTACTCTGAGAACTGGTTACCATTTTATTACTGTTGGCATTGGCTTTTAGAAAAATCGCTAATTTAGTTCAACTCATCTTTAATATCTCTTAGTAAGAAGAAATGGAAGGAAAAGGCAATGAAAGCATCCTTAATTTCCTTTTTCTTTCTTGCATCTTAACTTTGCAAAGAAAGAGGCAATAGAAACGTGATTGTATTTTGTCCATTTTTAATAATTTCTTTTGGAAAAGATACCTCTCAAGGGACTCAACTTACTTAATATTAACACATAAAATGAAAATATAGGAAAAGAGAAACTTTACCAAAGCAAATTACATAATAATTAGGAAATTGGAAAGTCCACTATGTTAGAGACAGAGTACTAAATTAGGAATTTAAAAAGCTGGGGCCTAATATCAGTAGTTGTATGGCTTGGAAAACTCACTAAATTATTTTGGTTTCCATTTCCTCACATACAAAATGAAAATGTTGAGCCAAATGTTTTTGTTTTTTGGTTTTTGTTTTTGTTTTTTTTATGGGCAGGTCCTCCTAAAATGAGGCACATTCATCTCTATCAGTGTAGCTCATCATTCTTTCATCCTCTCTTGTGCTCATAGATTCTCAAATTGTTAAAATTAAAGGTAAAATGTAGGTCCCTTTTACTGTACTGCTGAAAATCAAAGTTAATATCATTGAGAAAATCATGGCACCTTAGTCATACATATGGTGACACAAAAATAAATGTAAAATATACAAGCTTATTTCACATCTCAAACATTATAGAATATTTAATCTTTATTTTGTATTCTTCCTTATTATTAGCTTTTGAAGATTCAATAAAAAATAAATGAAGAAGGACATTTCATTTCTACTGTCCTTATCTGACAGCAGTTAAAAGAGACTCGAAGAGTTACAAGAGATAGACTACCTATTTTATTTTGCATAAATTTCCTCCATAATATAACTGATGGATGCTTAGCTAGCTTCTGTCCTTATGTTTGTATTATCAGAGAGTAGGGACAGTATTCAAGGAATTGGATTATTTTTAATCAAAAAATAATTACAAAGTTTTTTTAATTGAGTTATGACTTCCAATGATATTTTCTACTACTGAGTTATGATTCATTATTTGATTAAATACAATAAGAAAAAAACTATATGGACTGTGGTAGACAGAATAATGTCCCCCCAGTGATGTTCACATCCTAGTCCCCTTAAACAGAGAATATGCTACTTTACTTGGCCAAAGGGCATTTGTAAATGTGACTAAATTAAAAATTTTGAGATGGGAAGATTGTCCCAGATTGTCTGATGGACCCAATATAATCAGAAAGGCCTTTATAAGAGGATGGCTGGATGCATAGCATCAGAAAAAGAAGAGAAGATGACAGAATGGAGATAGGAGGGAGTTGCTTTAAAGATGGAAGAAGGGGCCAAAAGCCAAGGAATGTGTGCTATCTCTAGAAGCTGGACAGCTGAGAAAATCACTGCTTCTCTAGAGACTCCAGCAAGGAATATAGCCTTGTCAACACTTTGATTTTAACTTCATAAAACTTACTTCATATGTCTGCCCTCTAGACATAAGACACCAAACTTATGTTATTTTAAAGCACTAATTTTACAGTAATTTCTTACACCAACAACTGGAAACTAATACATTAATCTAGATGATAGTAATTACTATGTAAAAAAGTAGGCCACGTAATGCTATAGTCTATGCTTCTGAATATTAAGGTTAGAGGAACAATAGATGTGAAATTACAGTGAGTTCTAAAAATGAAAGTTAGATAATATAGAAATAAAATACTGCCTATAAAGAAGACTAATTAGATTATACATGAACCTAATTTAGTTACATGATAGGTAACTGTGTTCCCTAGCTGACATTTATAAGATACAAGTGAGTCTTTCAGTTATTGTTGTTAGGCAAAATCTGCCTCACTCTTGGTCTATAAATTAAGTGGTTGTCATTTCATTTCTTTATCAGCCTAAGACCTTTAAAGCATTTGATGCCATATTCTCTCTACTGGATTTGTCATCTACAGTGAAAATACAAATACATTGGCTACCTATGATTTAGTATAATAATGAAGACAGACAGAGCCTTCTTTTCATCAGTCAAATTTGATCTACCAAAGGCGCTGGCATGTCTTCAGATGAAAGCAATTTTGTTTAGAGAACCAACGCATGTTACACAATAAAGGCATGGTCAAATATGATGATTGCTTAATGATATTCCACAAAGTATAAGAAAGATCCATCCCCTTTTATGTGCAGCTGAAAAAGAAAATTGTGTTGTTGAGTTTGCTTGTTTAATTTTAAATAATTGGGATTTGTTTTTAACTTTAAGAAAATCTGCAAAGTGAAAAAAATAATTAGTCCAGAAATTAATGACTCTCAATAATCTTAATTAACACATGTTACATTCATATCATATTCATATTAGGGTAATTATTTTTCAACAAATACTCATGCCTGGCAACATTGTAGGAATTGGAGATAAAAGAATTTTTTTAAGAGGTATAGTTATTACTCTCAAGAAGCCCTTAATATTTCTACTGGAGAACTCAATCAGATATACTAATAATCTAGTACTGTATGATATGTCCTGTAACAGACACTTACATAAGACACAAGTAGGAGACAGGGAATGAACACCTTCAGCAGGCCAGGCATAAGAGAAAATTTCCTGGGGGAAGGTGATGCTTAAAGGAAAATCAGCAAGACGATGACGGAAGAAAGGGGTATTCCATTAAAAGGCAACAACCTATATGAAGTCACAGAGATATAAAGGAGCATGTGAAACACTTCAGAGCTGTTTGTTTTACGACTTGAGTTGTTTTACGACTAATTTTGTGATAAAAAGAAGTTGATGAAAAAGAGAGCTATTGGTAGCATTAAAATGGTAGAAGAATGACTGCCTAAAGCGTCCAAGATTTGACCTGTACCAGATTTTAAAATATTTCTGTATTTTAATTACCTTAAGCCAAAACAAATAAATAAAACAAAACACAATGTAGTTATGTTAGAGTTATCCAGAGAAACCAAACCAACAGGATGTACAGGCTGTGTATTGTGCGTGCACATGTGCACACACATATATATGAATATATATATATATCATACATAATATATAAAAATATTGATTTTGAGGAATTTGTTTATGTGATGGATATTTCCCCAGTTCTGTTGTCAGCAAGCTGGACACCCAGGAGAGCCAATGGTGTAGTTCCAATCCAAAAGCCTGCAGGCTTGAGACCTAGAAAGAACAGTGTTTCAGTTGCAGTCCAAGGTAGGGTTAAAAAAAAATCAATGTCCCAGCTCAAAGGCAGTTAGACAGAAGGAATTTCCTCTTACTAAGCCTTTTATTTCTATTCAGGATTCCCCACCTGATTGAGTGAAGCCCACAAACATTAGGGTGAGGAATCTGTTTTCCTCAGTATACTCAATTCAACGGTTAATGTCATCCAGAAACACCGTCACAGAGACACTCAAGGTTATGCTTGACTGAATATCCGGGCATACTATGGCTTAGTCAAGTTGACACGTAAAATTAATTACCTAACATAACAATGACATTTAAAAAGTATTTTGTGGTTATATATCTAAGCATCACTATTTTATGTCTTTCTATCCAATCTCATCTCTAGCTAGCTAGCTAGCTTTGTAACATATACCTATTTTCATCATCAAAACGTAAATTACTGAGAAGAATCCCAACACATCTTATCCCAATATCTCTATGATTTCATTGTGATTGTCTGTCTCTCCCTCATCCATGCTGATTAGGCTCCCCTATAAACGGTGACTTGAGATATCTTGTGCATTGTGGATTGCTTCACTACCACCATACATGAAAATTATTACTCAATAATTAAAACGATTGTAAATCTTTTGATAACAAGTCTGTTGTCAAGATAGTCTCCCCACACATCATCTTCTACCATATTCTCATCTAGTTAGAAGATAATTCTGGCGGGATGCCTTGGGTGGCTTAGTGGTTGAGCGCCTGCCTTTGGCTTAGGGCGTGATCCCGGAGTTCCGGGATTGAGTCCCACATGGGGCTCCCTGCATGGAGCCTGCTTCTGCCTCTGCCTGTGTCTCTGCCTCTCTCTGTGTGTCTCTCATGCATTAATAAATAAAATATTTTTAAAAAGAAAAAAAGAAGAAGATGATTCTGGCTTGGTTAAATTGGCTTGCAAGTTGACATCACCTGAAACTTTTAGTCAGGTTGCATATTGATTTCAAGTTCTAATGATCAGATTTTTTCATCATGCAAAGATTTTTCATCTTGGAATTTCTTTCATCTTTATTTTTCCTTTTCCTTCCTTCCTTCTTTACTTATTTTCTTCTTATTTTTCCAATTCATTCAAAAAATACAAAAAAAAATCATAACATTAAAAATTGGAGAAGAAAAGTTCAAGCAATGTAAAACTGGTTGCCATGTTGCTACAAAACACCAAAATGACCATAGCAAGTCTGCTATGGAAGTGTGGAGCCTGTCACCAATAATACAACATCTGCATCACTAAGAACATATAGTGGAAGATTTTCAATGCATTTTTAGAATGTCTGCCATGCCCCTAGCATTAACTGGAATCTAAGGATACAGCAGTGACCAACGAAACAAAAACCTCTGCCCTCATAATGCTTAAAATCTAGTATAAATAAATAAGCAAACAACTAAGCAAAATGTATGTCACCTGATAGTACATTATACGAAAGAATATAAAGAGGAAGAAGTAGTGACAGGTTGTGAGGTGGAAACAAAAACATAGGTCCCACAGTAAACCTGATACTTGAGCAGAGACATGAAGGTAAGGGAGTAAGCTATGTAAATATCTGGTGGAAGAGAGTTCTAAGCATAGAAAATTTTAAGCACAAATTCATCAAGTAAGAGCACATATGGCAGAGTTGAAAAAAGGCAAGGAGGCTAGTGAACAAGTGAAATGAACAAAAAGGAAACTAACAGGAAATGAGATAAACAATTTAGCGGGGGAGAGATCATGTGGATTCCTGTAAGTGGTTTGAAGGATTCTGTGGGATGGGAAGATACTAGTGTGTTTTGAGCACAGATGTGACATATTATTTTACTTCTGGTGATGAGGGAAGGATTATAGAGATCAAGTGGTATAAAAAATTAAATTAGTGATGATAGCTAACAGAATTTGTTCAGTGAGTTGAAAACTGGCAATGGAAGTTTTTTGGCTTAAACAACTTGAAAGGAAATATGTCTCTCAAGATGCAAAACACACTGGGAGAGATTAGGAGTTTGATTTTAGAGTTGCTAAGTTCGAAATGTCTATTAGACACCCAAGTGGTATTGTTAAATAGGCAGTTGGTATTTAGAGCTCAGTGGAGAGATCTAGACTAAATATAACATTTTGAGAATCATTAATATGTCAGTAGTATTCAAGCCTATAAAACTGGAGGGGACCAGTGAGTGGAGGGGACCAGTGAGAGAAGGGGCCTGAACTCTATTCCTCAAATATTTAGAGGTAAAAAGCTAAGGGAAAACCAATAATAGAGACTGAAAGGAATGAGACAAGAGGAAAACTTGGAGAAGATACTCTCCTGAAAACAATATGAATGAAATGTCTCAAGGAGAAAAATTTATTAAATTATTTTCGGGCAGCCCGGGTGGCTCAGTGGTTTAGCGCCACCTTCAGTCCAGGGTGTGATCCTGGGAATCGAGTCCCACATCAGGCTCCCTGCATGGATCCTGGTTCTCCCTCTGCCTGTGTCTCTGCCCCTCTCTCCGCTCTCTCTCTCTCTCTCTCTGTCTCTCATGAATAAACAAATAAAAAATCTTTTTAAAAAACTATTTTCATATGCTCTAAATGGCCAAGTTATATGAAAAATGAAAATGAATCATCTTTAAAAATGGAATCATTGGGGCTCCTGGGTGACTCAGGCCATGATCCCAAGGTCCTGGGATAGAGCCCCACACTAGACTTCCTGCTCAGGGGGAATCAACTTCTCATTCTGCCCCTTCCTGCTGCTCATGTGCTCTCTCTCACTCTCTCTCAAATAAATAAATGAAATCTTTAAAAAAAAAAAAAAAAGAAATGAAATCCTGGGTAACATTGATAAGTGGTTTCGGTAGACTGATGGTGGCAAATCCTCATCTTAATGGAGTCAATAAAATAGAAAGGCAGAACAATTATAGATAACAAACAGATATAAACAACACTTCTGAGGAGTTCTGCTAGGAAGAGAAGAGAAATGGGGTAAACCTAGAGAAGGATAAGGCATCAGACATGCTTGGTTTTGTTGATGTCTAAAATGGAAGAAATAACACCATGTTATAATGCTGATAATAATCACGAATAATCACAAATGGTTTTAAATAGGATCACAGAGAATTCTTCTGTGGGAACAGGCGGGAAGACAAAGTATGTGTACTAATGCTATTTGTAGTTTAGATAGGGGAGTACAGACACGTGGAAGCTCCCTTGTAATTGCTTTCATCTTCTCAGTGAAATAGAAAGAATGGTCATCAGCTGAGAGTGATGATGGGTTATTGGTAGGAAGAAGAAAAGAATAATGTCCCGAAAACTGCAATTAGGAGCAAAGAGGACAGCTTTTCCACTGTCAGGCTTTGATAGAGGAGTATGGCAAAGGGCTTGAGAGTGCCTTAGAGGCAGCTGTCTACTCAGGAGAGAACCAGATTTCAATAAAAGTAAAAAGGTGAGGAAATTTTCAGAGGAGAGAGTAGACACGAGGGAATGTCACTAATGATTGATTGTGAGTTTCTCACATGTTACTGTCTGCATTAAATCGATAATGAATCTTTCATGTACATTGAAAGAGAAGTCTGAGTTTTCCCCAGGATCTAGTTTTTTTTTGTTGTTGTTGTTTTTTGTTTTTTTACTGAGTCTATGAAGAAGTTTAGCCAGCCCAAATCTCTCTTGATGTGGAAAACATACAAAGCCATAAACTAGTTGAAGCACATTCAACAGAGTATTACAGAAAGTGAAAAGATGTATCACTCCTTTCCCCCTCACTTTAGACCAGATTTATCTCAGATGTCACACTGTACTTAAGGGAAGACTCATCCACTGAGTCTTGGAAGTTGATATGATCTAACCAGGAAAGACGGGCAGAGCTGCCAACCAGTGGGATTGTATATTTTAACCATATACGGCCAAACCTCTACCCTGAAAAATTCCTTGAAATATTTTTAAAGCAATACAAGTAAGTTGTATTGCTGGCTAATATGAAGACTATCAGTCCCAACTAGAAATTTCCTCACATCCATGAAAACATATTGTTACAGTCCCACCAAACACACATGAGAACAGTGGGCTCACTTTTATTCCACAAATCCTGAGACCAAAATAAAATCTTATTTCAATGTATTATATTAATGGAAAGAAATTTGTAGTTTGGTATATTTAGCGATTTTCTGCTCTGGCATATGTCCAAAGGAGACATGGCTCACATATGTCTTTTAATCTATTACACAATGTCTTTCTAATTATCCAACAAACATAACAGAAGAAAAAATGTTAAGTTTAATTTTATGTAACTAAAGCAAGCAAAACAAAAAAAGATCTATGTGACATTCTCATTTTCTTGCTACAATATAACATTACAGTAGAGTAAAAGGAATGTTAAGGTGATATAATGATGCTGAAATAAAAGTCAGGAAATAGAAAAATTAAAACATGTGCCTGTGTATTTGTGCATATGTGTGCTTGTGTGTGAAGGAGGGAAAGTTCCATCTGGCAACTACTAAAGTAAAACCTCAACAATCAAACTTTATTACGTTAATTAAGGAAATAAGTGAACGGCATGAATTACAAAATATTTTTAAATGCAGCTTATTTCCAAATCACATAATAACCTAAGTTAATCTTACAAATTTTATTTGAACTGTTGCCTACTACAGAGCTTCAGAACTCATTGTAAAAATAGACGAGATCACTTTCAAATTATCCTATCAATTAAATGAATATGGGTGATTTAAATTCCCCATCAAAATTCTATTTATAATAAAAAAGCTTGTTTCCTTCCTTCCTTGCTTTTCTCCTTTTTTTTTTCCTTTTATGCAAAGAAAACACTATTTTTAACTTCTATCATAGTTACTCTATGATAGAAATTATGGGAAATTGCAGCAAATAATATTTCTTGATTGAAATTATAAGAAATTATGTGTCTTATTTGAAACATGTTACTTTTCCGTAAATTACATATTTCTCAGTAATAGAGAAGTAATACTTCTCTCTGAGACTACATGAAGCTTAAATAGCATCTTTTAAAAACATTTTATTTATTTATTAGAGACACACACACAGAGAGAGAGGCAGAGACACAGGCAGAGGGAGAAGCAGGCCCCGTGCGGGTAGCCCGATGCAGGACTCGATCCCAGGTCTCCAGGATCACGCCCCCGGCTGAAGGCGGTGCTAAACCGCTGAGCCACCGGGGCTGCCCTTAAATAGCATTTTGAAGCACCAAGTACACT
Organism: Canis lupus dingo; assembly: GCF_003254725.2. Taxonomy (NCBI): domain Eukaryota; kingdom Metazoa; phylum Chordata; class Mammalia; order Carnivora; family Canidae; genus Canis; species Canis lupus. The sequence goes on from NC_064248.1 coordinate 48,049,785, forward strand.
ACCTAGCATTCAGGGGGGGTTGACTGAAAATACCAATATATTAAGCCAGACTGTCCATGAGCTATGGAGGTATACTGCAATAGCTCCCTCTTCTTTACTGTATAGTTCCTAATAAATAGTGTATATTAGATTTTGCCAAGCAAATCTATTAATGAATGTGTAAAGGATTTTAAAGGAAGTGCTACATGAATGTCAGCTTATTTTTCAGTAAATTAGTATTCAAAAACATTGCTTGTACTGTATGTCCTACTTCTTAACTAATGTAATAAATCTGTGACCTGGCTTTACTCATTTAGTTCACCTTATCCAATTTTACATGATTCCCAACATATCTTATGAAAAAAGAAAAGATACCTATCCCTTTCAGAAACTCTTCACATGCTCCTGGCCCCATTCTCATAAAGTTTAATTTTTTTAGATTATCTTTGGAACAGTGGTATGAACGTGTTTATATTTAGGGAAACAAAAGAAAAAAGAAAGTAATAAAGATCCTTCAAAATAGAAAGGCTATAACTGTGGGAATAAATCAAGAGTGTAATTTAAAAAAAAAAAACGTGATAACCAATGATTTGCCATACGATTAACAAATGAGGAGTAGAAGGAGGCAATTTTATAAATTCTATCTTTACTCACTTACAGACCATCTCTCATCTTATGAACACTACTTGTTAGTGTTGAAAATTCTTTTGCAGAAAGTCATATAGAATTGAACAAATGCCCCCCTAAAGTCTCTTCCAATTCTAAGATGTATGGTGTTTTCAGTGCAACAAATCTATGCTAAGCACATGTTCATTTAGGTCCCCCACATGCTGTGATTTTCCAATTTTCTAAGCTCTTCTTTGTACTCATGTTCCATTTGGTATTTATCCAGAATCATAATACATGTTCGAGAAAAAGAGTAATACAAACATATCTAAATTTCAGTTGACTATGGTCCAGCTCTTTAGCAAAATAAAATATCTCAAAGAAATCAAAGAATAAAGATGTCAGAATAGAATAAAATCAGTCACTGGATCATCTGAGAACTTTTCCCAACTATTATAGTGAGAATGTTGAGAATGAGGAAAAGGTTGACTGTAACTCCCAAATGAATATTGTTGAATTACTAATCAATTTAGATTCTTCCATTTTAATAAAGGATATTAATTCTACAACTAGCACAATTGTTAACACACAGTTTGTATAACTACCATTGAGATTTCCAGAGAATAAAATATCTACTACTACCCAATTTCTATTGAAAGCACTGTTAAAAGCAAATAATTCAGGGGAAGTTGACTGAATATACCAATATATTAAGCCAGACTGTCCATGAGCTACAGAGGTATACTGCAATAGCTCCCTCTTCCTTACTGTATAGTTCCTAATAAAGTGTATTTTATATTTTGCCAAGTAAATCTATTAATGAATGTGTAAAGGATTTTAAGATCCTCAATAAACAGGGGATGAAAACATTATCCCTCTTGGAATCAAGCATATAATAAAGCTCTCATTTTTTTAAAAAAAATAAGGACTATAACATGGTAAAAATTCATGATATAGAATTGAATTTGATCAAGATTTTCTGCTTTATTAGCTGTGGAACCTTTGAGAAATTAACTTCTACAAACTTCATTTTACTGACATATAAATTTAGAGTAAAGGAGCACCTGGGTGGCTCAATGGTTGAGCATCTGCCTTTGGCTCAGGTCATGATTCTGGGGTCCCAGGATCGAGTTCCACATCAGGCTCCCTGAAGGGGGCCTACTTTTCCTTCTGTCTATGTCTCTGCCTTTCTCTCTGTGTCTCTCAGGAAAAAATAAATAAAATATTTTTTTAATTAATTAAGGGGAAAGTGAAACATTTCTCATAAGATTGTTGTGGGGAAGTATATAAGATAATATATTCGGGGAGTATCAGAAACACAGTAAGATGAGGGCAATAAAGGCACTATTACCAATTATAGCTTGATAGCTAATTATATTATTGGTATTAGTATTTTTGTATGTGGGTAACTGTCTCTTTTTAGGTTACCCATTACGTAAGCCCTCTCCATTTGAGCGTTTTACAAAGTGGAAAAGGCATGAGTGCAGCTAGCAATCAGCAGTGGTCTGTCCACTCCTGGGCATCCATCCAGTGACCAGATGGTCACTACAGTCCACCTGGACACATTTAATTCTCCTGCAAATAATACCAGGTCAGAGTTCCATAAGTGGGATTTAACCACAAAATAAAGCAATTGGAAATTATCTAATTATATATTAGGTAAATTTATCTTAAAAGACCAATGAAAAAGCCAAACAAGCACAAATCACTAATTACGAATTGCATTGTGTCCTGGTGTTTTGGGAACTTCTGTCTCTTAATCATATGTCCTTTTCTGTCCTGTCTTAATGTTTTTTCAAAGAGTTTAAAATGAAAAAAAAAAAAAAAAAAAAAGAGTTTAAAATGCCCCGTTGGATATGTTTACTAAACTATAGTTATTCTTCTGTTAACTTGTAGCAAATTATTAAATCTTGCTCCTCATTCCTCCTGTACTTTCCTTCCTACATGGGTTTCTTTTTTGCTCTGTCATTATTATATATAATTTTTCCCTCCTTTTTCAACTCTCTAGACATGCATATTCCATTGCTTCTTGTGTCCTCCTAAATATTTTTCCTGAAGAGTGTATCATCCTCTATGCAATGAGCCACATTCTGCTACCTTTCTCTTACTTTTGCAATCTCTTTTTGATAATTTCCATCTGTATGGAAATAGCAATCACTTATGAAGTCATTTTGTTATTTGTGTTGCAAGCATTAATAATAAGTGGTTCCCATTGTCTGTGACAATGTGACAATGGTCACTTACAGTTCCAAATGACATTCTGCTGGCTAAAATGGGGCTATTTTTATCCTCAAGAAACATTGATAGTTTGGCACACACACACAAAAGGCTGGCTATATATAAGTCAGAAAGCCACCACCACCAAAAAAAAAAAAGGGGGGTGGGGTTCCTTTAGGAATCAAAGCAAATTATTTCAGTTATTTTGTGAACTACTTTACCTATAGGATAATGACATAGTTTAAAAACAAAGTAAATCTTTTAAAAAGTTTTGCTATTAATTCTTTAATGTTCAAAGGAAATTCTATGTGGTTCCATGCAGGTAAAAACTTAGGTGTACAAATAATAAGCTTCAATTCATTTTAAAAATTAAAAGCATATGTGCGATTTAGCCTAATTATTTTCTGGCCATGGGACTATGTAAGTGTGTTGCTGTGCCACCTTATATGTTAATCTAACTATTACCTGACAATATCCACACATACACATGTCACTGTCCCCAAATAGTAACTATGCCTGGGATAAACCTGGATATGGAGTTAATTTAGATCATTGAAACAATTTGCTTCTGTGGAACAGGGAGTATCACATGCTTTATTTTCACCTGTAAAGTACATCCCTCCATGGTACATTTATTGGTAACTTCATACTGGCTTTCCATTAGTTGCCATAAAGACATAATCAACTCAGTAGATGAGTCTCACAGTAAAGGTGACTGAGTAAGAGCTTTTTTGGCATTAACCACATGAACAACAACAAAAACATGAAGCTTTGTTATTGAATTTCCTCTTCTTGAAAGAATGAGGGATGATGTAGAACAAATAGTTATTTCTCATTTCCTATTCATCCTCCATCTTGTTTCAAAGAACATCCTTCAGGAGCGTATTAGGAGCGTCCCTGATTCATGAGGGTTACAATCTAGTTGTGGAACAGACTGAATCAAAATAGATAAATAAATAGCAAAATAACATATATTTGCAAACTGCCCATCGAAGGACTGACTCAAAGCACAGGCATAAGGAGATGTTAGAGTAATGGAGCATTAGTTGACCCTGTCAGGGTGAGATTAAAGCAGAACCCCTGCATCAAAAAGAAAACAATAGAAGCACAATAGTTAAGCTATGGGACATGATAGGTCCTTATCACATGGGCAAGAGGAAGTTTATAATATCTCCACAGTAACATAAAGATAAAATTATGAGAGGAGAAACACAGATGCAATGTCCACAACTAAAGAAAGTGAGGGTACTACTGGGGCAACTGAGGTGTCAGAACCTTTGAGGCACTACCTCTAGAACTCCAAAATTATGAGACCTGGGGGATGATACCAAAATATTTACAGTATAATTACAGCTCCTAAAATTAACTAACTATGAATAGGCTGATTTTAAGCAATATATTTTGTAGAGAAATACTCCAAACCCTAGAAAACTTATTAAATCATGCACTCATGCACTAATTTACTTCACAAACCATTAATGAGTAAAGTATTAGTCGTTGGCAAGGAAGCAGAAAACATGGACTCAGCAGGTGAAAATATCTAAACAATAACTGCTAATTTTGTAAAATATTTTTTGAGAACCTGTCATGTTCCAGGCACTAAATTCTTTATTAGTGGTATAGAACCTGTGTGAGTTAATAAATGAGAAGCACTATCAGAGAGTCAAGAAAAAAATTATATACCTGTGACATTAGCTGGGTCCTGAAGCTGAGCAGAAAGGAATTTGGCAAGTGAACAAAAAACCTTAGACTGTAGTGATCTTTTGTAGGAGTGGAAAGTTTAGGCTGTGTGATTTTAAAAGCCCTGGAAAACATTAAATCAAAGCAAGTTTATTTTGCATCTGCTCCTCTTACCAAAACCTTCAATAATCCTAAATTGTCTTCAGAAAAAAATAAATGTAGCATTCCATGTAAAATCCTCCACACTGTCGTCTCATCTCTCTTTCTAGTCCCTTGACACTTTCTGCTATAACCTTATCAAAAGATGTACTATTCCAAAACCATCTATGCTTTTAGTCTCTATTTCTTTGCTTTGTGATATTTACTTTGCTTTGAAGACCAATATTTCTATTCCTTAACTCTTAAAACCTATTGACCCTTCAGAGTTTCATTCAGCCTAGAAAGAATTTGCTTTTTCTTCCATGGGCCCATAGAACTTTGTTTTTATTTTTGCTATAACATTTAAACAGCCTGATCTTTTAGAGCATTTGTGTTTGACTCAGACTCCCTCATGAACATCACCAGACCAGAAATTTGACCTTCTTTATTTTTGCAATTGCCCCAGAGGAGGCACACAGTAACTTCTCAATAGGTGGTTGTTGCATGAATTAAGATTGATAGATCTATAAACTCATTTTTTATGATACATATAGTCCAAATTCAGCAAAGCAATAGCTTGCTCACTCCAAGTGAGAAGGATCTACACTTTTTATCATAGAGATGATTTTGGAAAATAATTAAGCCAATGAAGGGGGCACTTGGCGGGATGAGCACTGGGTGTTATGCTATATGTTGGCAAATTGAACTCCAATAAAAAATTTTAAAAAAAGAAAATAATTAAGCTTATAAAACAAAATGTATACCTTCCTATTTCTAACAGTTGAGTATCCTTTATATCAAGGATCAAACACGGCAAAACTACTGGATTGTGGCCCAGCTCTGAAGTTCTAGCCCTGGGTCAGCAGTATTGACTAAGCAATATACCCTCAATGAGCTTTCTGGAATTCAGTGACTTAGATTCAGTCATCTCTAAAGTGTTTTCCAGGACAATATCCAGACCAACATTAGACTTTAGTCTATCTCGAGAATTGCCTGATGGAAAGTAATAAACTGGAAAAGATAATCCACTGGAAAAATTTATTCATCAAATAGAAAATGGAATGCATTTTTTAAATCAAAATCATTGCACTAAATTTCTGTTTCTGGCATTGGAATGCATGAAGAATAACAAAACTTACAACATTATCATAAAGATATTTGGCATTTAAAAAGGTGCAATTTCCAACATAAACTCAAGTTTTAAATATTCTACTGGAAATATCACAGGACAGTCCTCTGTGAGACAGAAACACCCAATCTGTCCAAGAAAAGTAGGTACCATATCATTATTACTTTTTCAAAGGACTATGAAAGCAGTAAAATTAAATGTCAGGGACTTGAAACAAATTGAACAATAAACTTAAAAAAAAATACTAGTTATGCCACATTGTTATAGATCTGCAGAGATAAAATTCAATTTAAAAAATATTTACTGGGCACCCGGGATTGCTCAGCGGTTTAGCACCGCCTTCAGCCTAGGGCCTGATCCTGGAGACCCGAGATCAAGTCCCACGTCGGGCTCCCTGCATGGAGCCTGCTTCTCCCTCTGCCTGTCTCTCTCTCTCTGTGTGTCTCTTTCTGTGTCTCTCATGAATAAATAAATAAAATCTTAAAAAAAATAAAAAATATTTACTGAGGGGTGCCTGGGTGGCTCAGTAGGTTAAGTGACTGACTCTTGGTTTCAGTTCAAGTCATGATCTCAGGGTCGTGACACCAAGTCCTATGTCAGGCTCAGTGCTCAACCCAACACAGGGTCTGCTTGGGATTCTTTCCCTCTTCCTCTCCCTCCCCATCTGCCCTTAAAATCTTTTAAAAATATTTACAGAACTGTGAACTCAGAAGTTGACTTTTAAAAAATTATCTTAAAGTTCAGAAATACACACATATTCACAGTGTATATTCACACACAAACACACATCTAAATACTTAAAACTAAATTAGATTACCATCCTACTGGCATACAAAAGAAAGGTATCCCTTTGTTTATCTTTGGAATATTCCCCATGGCTCCTAACAATTTACCTTATAATAAATTTTTAAAATATATAAATAAAAATAATCTGACCAAAATAAGACTTTTCTGTTAGCTCTATTCTTGGACATCTCTGGGTCATGATAATGGCTGGTCTGATAGGACCTCAAAAATAACATTAATATTGAAAATAATACCATATACTCCAATTAAATCATTTTTTCAATTCAACAAGCATTTAAATTGAATGCAGAAGTTGTTTTGCTTTACTTCAAGTTTTCAGAACTTTACTTTGGAATTTTCATGACTTTGTAAACTATTAAGAATGCAGTCTGGTCATCAGAGTTCTGTCAATGAGTGTGGCTGTCCTCTAATTAGTAACAAGGAAATGATTTTACCAAAAGAGGGGGCAGCTCAGGGGATATGAGTCGAAAATGAGGCTCTAGCATCCTGAAGTCTTCACAACTGTTTTCAGTATAAATTTCCATTTCACATTTGGCTGCATACAGCTAAAAAGAAAAGCCTAGGGCCACCCTAAATCCTAATGCAGGAGTTATCCCAAATCCCCTTCCCTCTAATCTCACATTCAAGTGATCACCAATCCCTGTCATACCTGCACCATTAATCTGACTTAAATCTGCCCTTCCACTCCAATTCTTCTCTGGCTGCCCTAGCTCAGGATCTCATTTCCTCTCACCTGGACCAGAACAATTGATGCCTACTTGTCTCTCATACTCTATTTTCTTAGTACATCCTCAGCACTGCTCTCAGCATAATCTTTCTGACAATGGCTGAAAATATAATTATTTCAGAATCTTACTCAAAAGACTTGAAACATTTTCATTATCTCAGAACAAAATCTAAACTTCCTTGCATGCATACAACCTTCATAATCTGGCTATACATTGTTGATCTCTCATCACTCAGCAACCCCACATTTATGCCCAGCAATAATGTGCTTTAAAATTCAAAACATGATTTTATATAATGCCACCTTATACTTACCTGCATAAGTTATTCCTTCTGATGGGAATATCCTCATCCCCAAGTTATTCTATCTTGCAATTTCCTATCTGCACTTCAACTTAAACTATTCCTCTTATGTGAAGCTTACTGTAGCAGAAAATTTAGGGAGTTCTTTTATATTTGGGAAAATCATTATAAAACAATTTTATTATAATTGTCCTATGTTTGTGTTTGCTTCCCCACTGGAATGTGAGAATCTTAAAGATGTGAATCCGTGTTCTGTGTTCATTATTTACACAAAGCCGGAAAAATGCCTGACAGGAAGTAGGTACTCCAGTAAATGTTGGTTAAGGAAGAAAGGAAGCAAGGACGGGGAAGAGGGAGGGGACAAGGGAAGGAGAAAAGAGGAAAGCCGGAGGGACAGACGGAAGAGAGAAAGGAAAGAAGTAATTCTTTAGTAAGGAATAGTGTTTAGACAAAACATTGTTTTCATCTTTTCCCAATTCTTCCCAGTCCATTGTCCCAGTATTTGTTATAGTAATACCTTAAGTAAATAAATACCAGGAAAAAATCTTAAAATTAAAAAAGAAAAAAAGGAGCAGCCCAGGTGGATCAATGGTTTAGGGCAGCCTTGAGTCCAAGACCTGATCTTGGAGACCCGGGATCGAGTCCCAGTCAGGCTCCCTGCATGGGACCTGCTTCTCCCTCTGCCTGTCTCTCTGCCTCTCTCTCTCTTTGTGTTTCTCATGAATAAATAAATAAAATCTTTAAAAAAAAAAAAAGGAAAAAAGAAAACGAAGAGTCTATTGTGACAAAATGGCAACCTGAAGCCTGAAAAGTACATGAGGGGACTCTGAGGGAATTCAGGCACCCATTAATGCCCCCAGACCTCCTTTGCTGACTTACTAACAGGGATAAGAAGCTCCTTAAAACAAACAAACAAACAAAAAAAGATTTATTTATTTGATAAAGTGAGAGAGCATGTATGCGCAAGGGGTAGGTGGGAAGAGGCAAAGAATCTCAAGCAGACGCCTCACGGAATGCACAGCCCAAGATAGGGGTTGATCTCAGGACCCTAAGATCATGAGCTGAGCCAAAATCAGGAGTCAGAAGCCTAGTTAACTGAGCCACTTAGGCACCCCAAGAAGCTCTCGTTTTTATTTAATTCTCTATCTAAAAATACTACTTCCTTTATTCTGGTCCAAGTATTTTTTCATGGCTCTGACTCACTTATTTTCACCATCATTCTGAGACTGACACCCTCCTCCCTGACTTCTATACAGCACATTCTATGTAGAGAAAAAAAACGGCCCAAAGGGGAATAAAATCAATAAGAAGGCAAATCCAAAAAGGATTTATGCTCATGGATGACATTACTGATTGCTGGACCTAGAAATAGAAAATCCCATCTAAGATGTTGGAATTGGCTGCATATTACTGAAATCTGAGTAAGTCAGAAAGGAAATGGATCCTTTAAATGAGGAAAAAAGGCTTAAGTACTTTGACTCAACTATTCTATAACCCTTAATTGGGTACCTTCTTGAATAGGTCATTGTCCTTGGCCCTTTACGAGAATAATAAGAAATGTAAGACATGGCTTCTCTAGTTTATAAGTCAAGTAAATAAAATGATAATACAAATAGTCCTGCCACATGAAGGCTGATCACTAATGCCACTGCCAAGAAAGCAACTGAAAATCTCAGGGAATCTGCAAACTTTGAAGTAGAGAAAGGAGAAGCAATTAAAAAGGCAAGAAATGCCCCCAATGGAGCTATCTCAAGCAGGAGTGTTCCCAGTTTTAATTTCTAGTCTCTTTGCTTCCTGATTTCACTTGACTTCCTTGTTATCCTTACTATAATTCTACTAATCAGGAAATTCATGATGAAGTCATCATCCTTTAAAAACTACAATTATCTCCAAGAAAGCTACAGAGCTAGCCATTGCTTTCTGTTCACACATTAGGGGAGTTTATTCAATCATATAGCATTCTCCCTTTCAGACTGAGGTTATTCATAGATTGGCCCAATTTGAGTGGGAGGAGTAGCTAATTTGAAGGAAATGGGAGGACTCAATAGTGAAATAGGAGTTAGTTTTACTTTTGTCTTTTCCAAATAGTAGCCCCAAGACAGCAGAGTTACACATGCCAATGGGGAAGGAGTTCTAAAGTGATCTTCTTTCCTGAACAGAAAGAAAGTTTTCTTTCATCTCATTAAGTTCCTTTTACTCAATGCCACCCTACTCTTAAGATTCAGAATTGAAGTTAGTGCTATATATTAGCTCTGCTATGGATCTAATATATTACTGTGTGTTAGAAACCTTAATTTTTCTTTAGATCATCATTTCTATGAAAGCTATGTTCTCTGTGTTCTGATCAAATGACTTGAAACATACTTATTTATGATATGGTGTTTTCCTCTGTATGAATAAGGTAATTGTGGGGAAAAAAATCCTGAACTGATGCCAAACATATTATGTAGACAGAGAAGGTGTGAACTCATAGAAATACAAGGCTCTTAAAATACGTAGACTCACAGAAAGTTATATGTCATCCTTTCTAGTATGCAGGCTCATAATAACTAGACAGGATGACAACCTCTTTTTTGTTGCCTTTTTCCACCTTGATGATATCAAGGCATCATGGAACTACTGCTAAATGAACAAAATAAACCAACTGGCTGGCTGACTTCCTGAAACTTGAAACATGCAGGTTAGGGGCCTCCAGACATGCTTGATCCAAAAGCGACAAGCAATTAACCTCTAATGAAAAGGATCTGTGGTAAAAGGGAAAAGGATGAAAGAAGATCCTGGGAGCTGAAGGAAAATGATACTGTGAAGAATGACTGATACACAGCATCCCCCCAACACCTCTGTTAGGCTTACTTAGATCAGCACCATTACTCAGGATGTATCAAGGATGGAAAAACACAATCTAGGGTGGGAATGGAGTCTAAACTCCCATTAGTGTAACCTTTTAACAGGATTCCCAAGACACCTTCTTTTTCTGCTAAAAAGCTATTCTACTCCTGGGCCATGTCCTTAAAATGGATGGTATACACTTCTCTAGTTTTCTCGTCATTCCCCCTTTCCCACTGACTATTGTACAAGTGACAAGGCAGGACCCTGAGCAACTGCCTTGGATCCAAAGATGAAAGCTGTATGTAAATGATTAGCAGAACCTTCTATCACTATAGCCCTGAACAACTGACCTCTGACTGTTGCATAAGGGAGAAATAAACTGATATCTTGCTTAAGCTATTTTTTTTTGTCTTTTTAATACATTAACTTAGACTGCACTCTAACAAAGCAAAGTAGAAGGCAAATCAAGTAACAGCCATGGAAGTCATGATATTTGGGTATTCGTCAAAATGAAATGGGAAACTGTAATAAACTTTAATAAATAAGAAATGCAAATTAGTGAGTGGTTTGAATATAGGCAGCGATTGAAATTCTGAATGTGTATTAGATCCCAAAAGAAGTAGATAAAAAAAAGTGACAGGTCAATGTACAGCCTAGAGGAACTCTAATATGAATAGGAATTGGTGGAAGTTAATTAACAAACAAGACAGCGAAATAACAGCTAAAGAGATAGGGAAATAAAATGCTAATGAAACTACCATATTTGCCTTAATCTCCTGTTCTGAATGTTTACTATGGAGATTAAGGCAAATATGGTAGTTTCATTAGCATTTTTCTTCAGGAACTTATATTCATTTTTATACGTGAACTTCATCCAATTGTCAGACATAAGAAATATATTCAACTAAAATGAGGTTAATAATAAAAAAGGAACAATATTTGAAATATACATAGATCCCTCAAATTTCAGAAGCATATTTCTAAACTTAAGCCCTCATATCAGTGTGTTAACTGGAAATAAGAGAATGGCAAGCCAACATCTCAGTAAAGAACTCCAAACACTCTGTTCAGTGTAAAACAGAGTGCCAGAACTTATTCTCTGTTCCCTTGCTCAGGCTGATTGGTTTTCTGTCTTTTTTACGTTTGCCTCACACAGATCAGTGTACCACATGAAAATATTTCTCAGAAACTAAGCCGTTTATCTTTTAGTAAATGGATACCCATCAATCAGAAACCTGGAAAGAAACACGGAACTTTAATTAAAGATTCATTTACTAAAGGATTTGAAAGTTAAGGGAACCAACAAGCGATGGTTGAGTGCCTTGGGGCCAGCAGCAGAAGTGAGCAAATGCGACCTCAAGCCTGAGAGGGGAGGGTATTAGCAATTACCTGAACTGGAGAGATGCATACCCATGAGAAAGGTTCCCCCTCAAATCAACTAGGACTTAGGGTAAAGGCAGAAAGCAATGAATATCAACTTCACTTTCCTTCTGCCTTCTGATGTCCTACCATTGGCCAAATCCAACCAGAAGCCAATTATCAGCTGCCCTCCTCCAAAACATGTCGCAGGAGGAAAAAGTTAGAGAGTAGATCTGGAGGTGCAAATTGAAAATAGGTGCCTCTTCAGTATAAGAAGATTTTGGTTATAGTGGAGTAGTTACTATAAATAAAGATGTTATATTATTAGAACTAATACTAGAATAAACTGATGCTATGAACAATATCTTAGCTTTTCTCCAGAATGAGATATCTATGAGTTTTGGTATGATACCTAGTGACTCTAAACTCTGCATGAAAACTTAGGACATCTGGGCTTGTACATGTCTGCCAGATGGTGTGGGTTGCTCAAAGATCTGGATAGCTAATTTTACACAGTAACTGCTTTTAATAGGAGTTTTATATTGAAACCTCTGACATGCTTTTACCAGCAATCGTACTGCCAAGTCTGGCTATAATAAATGTGCATGATTTAATAGCTAATTCTCCAGAAATACTACCTTTTTTTTTTTTTTTTTTGCTTTCCTTCAACATCTTTGCCCTATGTTTAGTAGCTCACACTTTAATTCTATAACCTTCATCCCTCTTTTTGATCTTTTTCTGCCCCAGAGTGGCAGTTCCCATTAGTCTGGGCACATACACACACTATTGTGCATTCACTCAGGAGATTTGGAGAATTCTTTGCCACCAATAACAAAGCACTGATTCCTGAGTACTGAGGAAATTCCAGTTACTGTTTCTGTATTTTTAAGGTCTTTTAATGGTCTTTAAGCAAATGTTGCTCTCCCTCCAAAAGAGTTGCTATCTGTGCAATTCTCTCAGCTTTTAAACTGCATCACAATTTAAACAAGTCTTGAATGGTCTTCCTCTTTGGGGCCAGACACAGATTTGAGTTGCTTGTACTGTCTTATTTGCTGTCTCAGAAATGCTTCTTTCTACTTTACTAACATGACAGGATACACCGCTCATAGACATGATGGAGGATATGGCCAAACACCAGCCTCCTTGCAGTTTTGCCTTTTGTCTTATTCAGTTTTTAGTTTCCCCCTTGGCTTCTACCAACTTGTTTAAAATAAAGATGCATTTGTCCTGCATATTGGCAGATTGATGTCCCTGTATTGAATTTTATTTCCGTTTACTCAGAATAAAATCAGTGCTTACAGAAATGATCAGCTTCCAAAGAGTGAAGAATGAAATCCCCACATCCTTCCTTTCATGATTATGAGGTGAAAACAGCAAACACTTCCATATTTTAAGCAATTATTTCATTTTTTTTCTAAAACTGGAGGGCAAAAAGTTACAATGGCTTGATAATAGTGGAGGTCCATTCAAAGTTTAACATATTTAACCAACAGAAACACAAGGCTTTAATGATGACTAATTCAAGACATATTGTACTTTAATTAATGAATTTTCTACTTTAAGTCCTCCATTTACAAACTGATACAAACATATTCTAGTCTTAATTAACATTTTCCACTTTCAATTCTGCAAAAGCCCCTCATTACCCTAAAGATGAAAATGCAAACTCTCAGTGTGGCAGAGAAAACTCCCATATAGTTGCCTGATCTCACCCCTTGCCTTTCTTATCCTGCCACCCACTCCATCAATATCCGAGGGTCCCAACATACTCCTCACACCTCCATGTTTTGGCACTTGCTGTTCTATTGGCCTAAAATATATACTATGCTCCTCCCAAACCTGCTTTCACATACATTTACCTCCAGCACCACCACCATCTACAGTCTACTTCAAAACTACTTTAGGAATCCCTCAATGAAGGCTAGCTCAGTATTAGCTGAACTGAAGAAACAATCAATGATCAGGCTTATATCAATGAAAGCGAAAGCCATGCAACATGGCCATAAATTTTGTTTTTACTATTGTTTTTGAATATCTATACATTGCAGGCACTGTACTAGTTCCTGGGAATATAAACATGAGTAAGAAAGGCCCATGTTTTTTTTTTTTTTTTTTTTTTTTTTTTGCCCATGGTTATCCTTAGTGGAATAAGGTCATTTATAAATCAATATTTATAACAGATTTAATAACTGCTGTGATGACAGTGTAAAAGATACTAGAATGAATCTCCTTTCTGCAGTTTCCACTGAGAAGCCAATCAGATGACAGATAGACCTCCAACCCCATATGAGGAATTTACAGAAAAAATAAGTTAAAATGTCTTCCTATCACTTGGGCTTTAAACCCAAGGATATATAGTTTCTGAGAGAAGAAATGAAAAAAAAAAATTCAAAACTGGTGGAGAGATTTCTTCTGAGACTGATAATGGAATGTGCCTGTACTCCTAGAGTTTGTCAGGAAAAACAATACATGAAATTTTCCCACACACTGAGTGGCAATGGGGAAGACATGCATTATGAACCTTTTGAATCCTGGCCCAGAAGCATGAGGAGATTTCAACAGAAAGAGTCTGAAGTTGTACTTCTAGCTGTCTCAGGCAGAGAAAAGAGCTCTCCACTCTACACATGGCACATCTACTAATTTCAATTGAACTACAAGAGAGTCCAGCAAGGAACTTCTAAAGATCCCACCCAGTCACACGATGAGACAGTTATCTTTCATCAACTGCATCCCCACACAGGGATTTCAAACTTAGCTGGCAGCCCAATGAGCACAAAAACATCTAGTTAGGCTTATCCCCTACTGCTGCTCCCTCTCTATCCACCACCCCAAGACTTCGATTTTGGAAGGGAATAAACTACCCCAGAAGGGTAGAAATAAATAGGTTGGAAGGATGAAGAGCTACTAACCACGGTATAGGCTTCCAGTTTAAAGCTAGCTAGAGATGGGTGAGAGAATATTGAACACAGAGAAGCTTCTGTTCTTCAATCCTTACAAAGGACACATTAATTTCTGAATTAGGATGCTACTTGAAGTAACATTAGGGCTCTGTTACTTTTGGCAAAATGTAAAAAAAGCCCTGGAATCTGCTAGGACATATATTCAGGGACAGAGAAGTTCACCCTACTGAATAAAGTATTGAGGATCAGTTAAAGTCAGAGGAAAGTTACATTTTGACCATAATTCACATAGCCTTTTCATGTTAAAGAAACTATTTAGGGGAAGCCCGGGTGGCTCAGTGTCTTAGCATCACCTTCAGCCCAGGGCATGATCCTGGAGACCCGGGATCGAGTCCCATGTCAGGCTCCCTGCATGGAGCCTGCTTCTCCCTCTGCCTGTGTCTCTGTCCCTCTCTCTCTCTCTCTCTCTCTCTGTGTGTGTGTGTCTCTCATGAATAAATAAATAATCTTAAAAAAATTCTTAAAGAAGAAACTTTTTAGAGAACAAAGCACAATTCATTACACAAGAATCATTATAGGTGATCAAATTTTTTTTCATTTGGTGTTTCTGTATTTGAAAAAAGCAAAAACAACACAACTGTCTTTACTAATCATGACTTACATTAATTAATAATTTGTCAAAGTCTCCACTAGAAGGAAGTGCTTTGCTAGGTAGCACAGATAGAAAGTAGAGGCCAGGTGGCGGGGGTGGGGTGGCAAGGGGGGCAGTTGTATAATATCTAGTCAAAATTCCATGTTTTATGGCATTGAATTGTAAATCTCTACAAACATCGCAATCCCTGTAGTTCCATCCACCACCCCTTCCCTTCCAACACTGTTCCTTAAAAACAAAACAAAACAAAAAGAACATGCTGATAACTAACGAGAAGTGACTGTAGCAGTGAAATTTTCACCTTCAGAAAACACTTCTACATCTATTACTTAGCAGAAATGGTGCTAAAAAAAATAAAGAGTGGGCAATTCAAGGATCTTAGAGAATAAATGAAAAAAAGTGAGAGGAGTGTGAATAGATGAAATTGAGGCTATTAGGAGTGTTAGTACAGAAGCCAAAAGAGGTGAAAGGAAGCTAAGTAGTTGAACCCTGTCTGAAGTCATCACAGAATTTTCCACTCTTCTTAATGTATACATTGCTATATGGTTTCTTGCTTCCTAATTTTTTTTTTAACATACTAGCTCTAAAGCTGAACTCTTCTATGGTGTTTCAGGTACAGTTTCCTGGATCTCTTTATAAATTATATTTTTCAGTCATGGAAATATAGTGGTTATTGATCTTCTGTTATTAGTGAGAGAGTCTGCATTGTGTGAATGGAGGTCTCAGTTCTTGGATTCCCCACGGAAGATTTATGTGAGGACCTAACTAGAATAAAGACAGTCGGAACAAGAGTAGCAAGCACAAAACAGTTTATTAAGAACAGTAGGCTCTCAGGAAGGGGGAGGGGGGAGGGCCTTCAGAGGTCTTTTCCTTTTATGTGAGTGGTGTTTTGGGTCATGGATGCAGTGGTCTCTAATGCAGGCTGCTCCCAATCATTTGGAAGAACTCCTCCAACAGGTTGGGAGGGGGAGTTTTTGACACTAAAAGGTTTGTACCAAAACTGTCAGTGCACCCTTCCCAAAGAGCAGGGGCTAAGATTATAATGCAAATGCATTAAAATGAGTCTGGGGGTTACCCTGAGGCAACAGTGGAAAGGGAGAGCAGGTGTTCTGCACTCGTGGTCCATTAGCCCCCAGGTCTGGAAAGCCACAAGGCTAAGATGTTGAGGGGTCTTGGTAGCCACAAAGTCAGGATGTTGTGCTCCCAGGCTTCTAAGGTGTAACCTATTTATCATCGTTCTTGCCTCCAGCTCTTGTCTAACTGCCTACTCCATCACTTCCAGTCTATTATGGGAATTTGCTTTTTACTAATGCATGGTCTCCCCTTGCTACCTGCAGTAAATCTCTATCTCCTCTTTTGTGAAACACTGCAAGATTACAAATTATAACAACATTCATGACTTTTTTTTACATGGTCCTTTAGTCTGTCAGCTACCAATATCATTAGGAAAAGGATTTCTATTGTTGTTTTCTTCTATTTTTAACTTCATTTTATTTACTAGAACCAAATATTTTAAAAGGATTCCTTTTGCATCAAAGACATTTAGTGTTAAAAATGATTACTTACAGCTCTGTTCTTTTTGACTAACAAGATTTGACACATGGTATATAATAGGCTCAAGAATCAAGTACTGAAGGCAAAATTTAATAGATTACTGAATACACTAAGTATAATCTTAAAAGTGTTACAGTAATTCACAAAAGACTTAAGTTATTTAGTTTGGCCAACTTAAATTTCCCCAATTTACAAATTAGATGTAAAATTACATCTAATAAATTAGCTTCTGACTTAGATTCTCCGTTTAAAAATATCATTAACTGCTTGAGAAGTTTATTTTTTAAAGATTTTATTTATCTATGCATGATAGACACAGAGAGAAAGAGATGTAGGCAGAGATGTAGGTAGAGGGGGAGGCAGAGAGAGGAATAGATAAATTGGATAGTTAATTAACAGAGGATTTTCTCTAATGATTCGGAGGGCATGGATACCTGAGTAAGTCTGTTTATGACTTCTCTGAATCGCATTTTTATCATCAACAACATGAAATCCTATCCTGCCATATTTTTATGAGGATTGCTGTCTGTAGTATCCATTATGTTAAAATGTTTTAAAATTACAAAGTTTTAGATATATATGTTAAATACATGTTCAGATACTTAGATAAGTGTTAATTTGTCTGCTAACATTTGGGGGTCTTTCTTACATTATTTTATCCATATGGCATGATAATTCTTCTAAAGGTTGATACAGCTTTCTGAAATTATGCCCAAAAGATAGGCTATACTATATATATTAAATATTTAGTTGTCTGTTATCCAATAGAATTTTTATTTTATTTTATTTTATTTTATTTTATTTTCAATAGAATTTTTAAATTTAATAATATCTAAATATATTTATTTTATATGCCCAATATTTAAAGTAACTAAGTTCTGAAATTGACATTAAGCATATTTTGTCTATAAGATGCGTGGATTAAGATTTATTTCCTGTGATCCATTTCCCTAGGATCAAATAGGACAGCTTCTTTCAAACTCGCTTCTCATTATAACCTTATAATGTTAAATATCATCCCATTGTGTAGGCAGAGGATACATCTCGTCTACCATCTCTAACAACACTAATAACTTTTAATCAGTTATTCTTCAATTGGCTATGCTAAACAAGATGGGAAATGATGGTTTTCATTCTCAGTGAAATTTTTATTCCTTAGATAACTGTCCTTCCGACCCATTATAAAATCATACAAGCTAAATAACTATGCCATATGTAGCAGCAACTGTGTGCTAGATCTTGTTCTGAGTCCTTCATATTATTAGGTCATTTATTTCATGCGATATAGAAGATGTGTACTATCATTATTCCCATTCTCTGGAGAAAAGAGATACCAAGTAATCTGTTCAAAGTCATATAGCTAAGAAGTAATAAAGCTGCAGTTTGAATCCAGGCAGGTTATCTCTAAAGTTTGTGGTTGTATCACTGTGGTACGCTGTCTTTTGAGATCCCAAACATCTGAAATGCAGAACTAGTAAGAATGACTAAATTAGGTATGGGAATAGATTTTGCTGGCATCTCTATAGGAGTAGGAAATCATGGCCTACTCATCACATTGCATCTGGTAGAAGGTCCCAGTTAAAGGACAGGTATTGGTTTTTTACGGCTGCTGCAATAAAATACCACAAAGTTCGTAACTTAACATAACAGAAATTTATTATCTTATAATTCTGGGGGCCAGAAGGCTCTAGGGGAGATTTATTCTTTGCCTCTTATACCTTCCTGTGTTTCTAGGCATTCCTTGGCCTGTGACAGCATGGTAGTAATCTCTGCCTTTACATTCTCATGGCCTTCTTTCCTGTATCCTTTCTGTGACTGTATTATTGTCCCCTTGCCTCTCCTTTTTTTTTTTTAAGAATTTATTTATTTATGAGAAACATAGAAAGAGAAAGAGGCAGAGACCTAGGCAGAGGGAGAAGCAGGCTCCATGCAAAGAGCCGGAAGTGGGACTTGATCCCTGGACCCCAGGGTCAGGCCCCGGGCCAAAGGCAGACGTGCAACCACTGAGCCACCCAGGTGTCCCTGCTTGGGAAGTTTATAAAAGCCATTTGTCTTATAAAACATACACTTCAGGGGCATTTATGTTATTCACATCATCCTCTTTTGCCAGTTCTATAGATGAGCCTTTCTGTGATAAACTGTCATATCTAAAAAAAGTCTCCTGAAGCCATTGAGCATTTTACATATATTTTCTAGGTAGAACTCATCAGAGGAGCCCAGTTATTAGAATCAGATTTTTTTTTCTATTCAATTCATTCTTAAACTAATGACTTTTAAATAAATTGTCTTTTCTGAACACTCAAAAGTTTAGAAATATCACAAATATATATATTTTTATGAGTAGATAAAAAAAGAAAAAAACTAGAGGTCAGAGCCAGTGAACTCCCCATCTCTGTAAGAGTTCAAGCAAAGACTGGTTAACATGGACTATGGATTTTGTAATAGGATTTCTTTGGTTGAAGTAACAGAGCTCTATGGTTCTAGGTAACTCTAACCTTCTTCCATCTGTAGAGGTTGACAGTGACATACCCTGACAGAGGCTATTACATAGCTTAAGAATGTGTCAATCAAAATGGAGAACTGACCAATCATAAATATAAAAAAGAAAAAGAATCACTGAGGCAATTTGATAATGCCCACCCAAGTAAGAACTACCAAGGGGGAGGGGTACAAACATAGGCAGACTATTCTGCTACAACGCATCTTCTATAAGACCAAGTAGCTCTTATATGATTGCAGTAATGTTATATACACAAATATGTTGCTTTATAAATGATGTTTTTTCTAGGCATATAGAGCTGGAATCATGAGAGTAGACTGACAATGAGCCCCTGCATACATGTCATCTTCCCAGTAAGGTGCAGTCCCAGCCTTGCTCAGGGTTATGGAAGGTTGCACTTACCACTGTGCCCAGCTAAAAGGCAGCAACAATGACTCTGAGTTATGCCTGCATATGCATTACCCCAGGCCCACAAGTCAGCATTTATACTCAGTGTCTTTGGGCATTTATAGCATGTCATGGTACAAATTCCAACTACTATAAGCTCACTCTCAGTCCCCTCAGTTATCCAAACAAATTCTCAAGGTCCAATTACTATTTTTTTTTAGTGTTCTGGATATGCAGTTACATGGGTTTTGGGTGGTTTGTTGCAACTCCATTTCCTCCATAAGCTCTGTTATTCTTGGTACACTGTTTTTGCAGAATAGAGTCGTTCAAAACTCCAAGTATCATATTACAACAGAAACACCTGTCAATGTTACCATCTGTAGAGAAACTGAAAGGTATCAGATATTGGTGTATATGATTTATATACCTAAGTCTTCTTACCTTGATTTCCTTTGCTTGAAGCAACTTCTGATAATTGCAGGTCAGTCCAATGCAAATATCCAATCCACTTGTCATATTTCTCATGGGAAATTATAAATGTGCATTTTTATCACATGTGTCAATCTTCTGTGAATCTGGTTAACATATGTCAGCATAAACGATTTAGTCAAGTTTTAGACACGAACGAGATTAAGCTTCTGAAGATCAGAGTCTGAACTCAAACTAAAGAAAGATTAATACCACTCTATTAGGTCTTGACCTAGCGTGCATCTAGCCTCATTCAAGATTGATCCGCATTTCTAACTTGCTGTGCAACCTTTTAAAATGTCTAAGTTCTGTATTGCAACACAAGAGAGACTAATTTAATTTAAACTCCCAGCTCTATATAAATCAGTTAACCTATCTAAGGCTAATTTTCTGCATTAAATTATATTTATATACTCATTTCATAGGGTTGCTGTGAATGTTTCACAAGCCTAGCACAGTGCTTGGAATATAGAAGCACTTGGTAAAGTATATGTATTATTGTTATAACTCATGGTAAGCAATACATCCCATATGCACCAGTCCTTTCCCACTGTTTTGCTTCTTACTTCAATTTTTACTTTAAAAAGTAAAAGGGAAAAAAAGGGGGGAGAGGGAAGGAAGACTGCATTGGAATTCAGAAGTATGTGATTTTGAAGTCTAGGACCTATCTAGTATAGCTTTATATTTCCAACCTCTAACATATTTAACACCAAAAAGATTATTTCTATAGTATGGCTTAAAGGAAAGCAGTATAAATGTCTACATACATTGTAGCCTCAGATAGATACAGTTCTTAGGGGTCCCAAAGCACCTCCTGGGGCCACCTTAATGGCAGAAAGCTTCATAACTATCTCACCCAAAACTGTATTTTTAAGTCAATTAAAGGCCATATATGCTCTATTTCCAGATGGGGGAATCACTTTTCCTCAAGAATCTACTTTCATGCTCATACATTTTAGCTAAGAAATTCTTCCTGTGTCTTCTCCACATCTAATCTTCATTGCCTACTCAAAGAGAGCAAATACAACCACATTCTAAAATTATGATAGAAAGCTTACTCATCTCCTGAAGAAAACATAAGATGCATCTAATCTTTATACTTTTCTGTCCCCAAAATCTACAAAGTATTTTTAAAAGGACTCTGAATTAGTGGAATAATCTTGACTTTAATGCTAATAAATTGTCTAGGTTGGAAAAACCATTAGACCTCTCTGAGCCTATTTTCTCTGAGTAAAATGTGACAAATAATGTCAGTCATGCCTACAACTTCATGGTGTAGTAAAGAACCATTTAGAAAAATTTAATCAATTATGATGGGTTACATAAATGAAAGAGTCTATCACTAACTAAAATTACAATAATTTTTAAATGTGAAATTCAATACAAAATTCCAAACTAATAAAAAAGTAGATACAATTAACATGTAATTCAAATTGTCAGTATTAAATAAAGCATAAAGTCTGTTTCCCCATCATACTTTTAAAAGTTTCAACATTTCGGGGAAATCAGGATGTCTACCATGGGCTCAAAATTAGAGGCAGAAAATGTCATCTAAACCATTCACTCACCAATGCCACTTCCTGAATGCAATTGCACCGGTAATGTTATTCATTTAGCCATATCATTCATTGCTTAATCCATACTTGCTGCATCCCTTTCTGCTGTGCACCAACAGTTTGCTCTGGTTGTTGGCTAAATGCAAGCACTGAATTACCATCTTACTCTCCATTGGGATATTTCTTCAATTAAAAACACTTAAGGGATCCCTGGGTGGCGCAGCGGTTTGGCGCCTGCCTTTGGCCCAGGGCGCGATCCTGGAGATCCGGGATCGAATCCCACATCAGGCTCCCGGTGCATAGGGCCTGCTTCTCTCTCTGCCTCTCTCTCTCGCTCTCTCTCTGTGACTATCATAAATGAATAAAAAATTAAAAAAAAAAAATAAAAAATAAAAAATAAAAACACTTAAGAAGAAAGTGCTGTCTAAAGGTTTTCTAATTTCCATTCTCAGTTCCTTACCATTCCTAGATACATGATACTCAGATGTGGTGATTGTCAATTTTAACAGTTTATAAGTTTTGAAGAACATACAGCCTTAAAAACTATCCTTCCATTTCCTAATTTTTCCGTTTCCTCCCAGAAAGATTTCGTTTCTGTACCATCCAGTGTTTATAATTTTTTTTTAATTTTGAAAGATAAAAGAGAAAGTATGTGTAAATTAAGTTCTATTCTTTAATTTCTGTAGCTATTCTTTGGTACAATAGCTAGTTATACATATTATTTCAGTCATATTTGATGACAAAACGAGTAACAATTAGATTGTTACATTATACTTTAACAGAAAATTAGATTGGATTTTTAAATTTTTAATCTATGAATTCCTCTGTGTGGTATAGTGTGAAGGTGAAGATGATTTTCATTTGTATTCAGAGTTTGCTGCTACGTAGCTTTCATACTGCTCTTTGGTGCTTCCTGACCTACTTGCCTTTTCTGATCTTCACTCTCTCTGGTACTGTGATGGAGTACATTATATGAGCATTCAGCCTAAGTGTTCTTCAAACCTCTTTCACTTTGCAACAATCAAAACACCTACTAAAAGATTTTACTTACTACACTTTGGGTAGAAATGCTTGCTGTAAAATTATCTTGTACTTATCAGACAGTAATTAGTTCTGGAATCGTCTTATGAATGCATACCTATATGATTTATATCATCAGGCATACATGGATGCCCTACTGGAAATCATGCACTATGGTAATAAGTCTTTCAAAGTACTACATAGACACTTTGCATCAGATACAATCAAAATGCCTAAAACCACAGAATATTTACAAAGACTTAAGTGCATGTACAAAAGGAAATAATTGAGTGTAGGAGTTTATCAACCTAATTTTGTTATGATGAGAAAATTGGTTGAATTGCAAAATATAAGATTATTGGAAAGAGAAAAATTGATGAGTGGTGCTTTCAAAGTTTCTCTTCCCAGCAATTAAAGATGCAGGAAAAGCATCACTTACCTGACTATATCCTTCCCAGAAGGAACGTTTGCTGGACCTCAAGTATGCCATGAGTTTAGCCTCTGAGAATGTATTTATTCTGTTCACTCAGTTAAGAATGACAATACTCAATATTTTATCAAGATCCAGCTAATGGGGATCTCTGGGTGGCTCAGCGGTTTAGCTCCTGACTTCACCACAGGGCATGATCCTGGAGTCCTGGGATCAAGTCCCATATCAGGCTCCCTGCATGGAGCCTGCCTTTCCCTCTCCCTGTGTCTCTGCCCCTCTCTCTCTATCTCTCTCTTTCTCTGTGTGTGTCTCTCATGAATAAATAAATAAAATCTTAAAAAAAAGATCCAGCTAAAATTACCTAATTTCTGTTACATTTTCTTGTCTTTATGCTCCAGACTCATCCACCCAACAGAATTATTTGTTTTCTTCCATACAGCCTCACGGCACTTGGTTCACACGTTATGGCTAACTTATATATTTTGCATACAGATGCCTGAATAGAGTGTCAGCTCTTAGAAAGATGAAATTATTTTAGCCATTATTGAATTCCCAATACTGGGAAGGTCTCAGAAATTATCAATATCAACCATTTATCAGTAAGTAATTCAAGGGGCATCTGGATGGCTCAATCAGTTAAGTGGCTGCCTTTGTCTTGGGTCATGATCCCAGGGTCCTGGGATTAAGACCTGCATTGGGCTCTCTGCTCAGTGGTAAGTCTGCTTCTCCCTCTCCCTCTGTGATCTTTCTCATGCTCTCTCTCTCTCAAAATAAATAAAACATTTTTTAAAAAATAAGTTAATTCAAATTTATTAATGGTATTTTTCATTAGCTAGCTAGCTAGTTAGTTAACTTAACTGACCTCACTCTGAGGTCTAACCCAACATTTACAACAGCTACTTGATATCTCCTTGCAGATGTCTCAGAAGTACCTCAAATTTAATATGTACAAAAACAAATTAATGGACTTCCAGAACCTAACATGGACTCTAATATGTTCTGCTCCAGTGAATGTTACCATCCATGAGGTTATGCAAGCCAGAAACCTAGACGTCACCCTTGACACCTCCTCCTTTACTATCTCTTTTTCCATTGCATTTCCATTCCTCTTGATTTTGCCTGCTATATCCACTTTTTGCCATTTCACCCATTCCGCCCTAATCCAAAACACCAGCACCAAAAGTGGGCTTAAAGAGAGGTGAGCTAGCTAAAGGCCATAATTAAAAGTAAAATATGACCAGATTTATAGGGTTTAGCTGATGAAAAAATTAAAAGTATGTCAATCACAAGAATCCCCACCTATTAGGATTAATCTATAAAGATATGAGAGTGATTTCCAAACGTATGTCCCTTATACTAGCCCCTCCCAAAGAACGTCTTTAAGAAGGATAGCCATGCAATTGAGTTTATCTGATTTATCAATGAATACTAAACACTAATTTTGCCGTGGATTGCTATTCAGAGGAAGAGAGGGATTCCTATATGCATCATGGCAAAAGAGGTTTTGTAGAATCAAAAGGAGAATTGAGACTAGCATTCCTGAGTTCTTCTAAGTTTTCTTTGATATTATCAAATTCTCTTATCTGCAGTTTAAACTATAGCCACATTTTCCTTTGTTAGCTGGAGGTTCTAGAGTAGGTAATCTCTCTCTTGCAGGAACTCACTAACCAATAGGGAAGAAAGATACATAAAGCATTTGCTATTACACAGTATAATAGACTTATGGGCAATGGCTTAAAAGAGTCAAAGACCAAAAAGATGAAGAAAAAAATAAGCCTCTCTCTCTTCCCTCCATTCCCTATAAAGTCTATGGAAAACAGGCATTTGAAGAATTGCAAAGGGCCATTCAAAGTATCAGGGCTTTCCCTTGATATTAGTTAGGCCAGGTAAAATAAATAAGCTATCACCTGCACACTCAAAATTTCCAAAGCCAAATTTATATTTTATGTTGAATGTGTTCACGGGCCCAAAGAAGGTAGAGCTCTGACAGGAGTTGCAAGGAAAAAACAAAACAAAACAGAATGTTTGATTATTAAAAAGCAAATAGATAATTCCTAAGAAAATAAGACAGGAATAGCATATTAACAGCAAGAAAACAATATGGGAAAAGGCACGGGGTTTTAAAACAACTGAAGTTTGAGGACCCAGTGGAAAACGTAGTGTAGCTGGAACTAAAGACAAATGGTTCTATGGATGGAAGTGAGTGATGAGATGAGATTGGACTAGCTCAGTAGGTCGGGACCAGATTGTAAAGCTTTATACGGTATATAAGAGAGTTTTAATTTCATCTTGTAATCAAAAAGCTAAAAGAGGATTCTAAGAAGATTTTGTTTTAGTAAGATTACCACAGTAGCACTATAGAATGCAGACCAGAAGGAAAAGGACTAGTAACAGAAAATTACAAGGAAAGCCCTGAAAAGGTGTTCTGTAAAACTATATTGTGTTGGATTGAATGATGGCAAATGTAAGAAAGAAGTATGAAGTAAAATTGACAGGATTTGGTAACTTATATGAGAAATATAAAACTTAGTAACTCTGTGATTTGTAGCTTAATGATGGATGTTGGATGGTCCTTAACTGGGATAAAGAATACAAGAACAAGAATAGACTTTGGAGGTCGTGGCGATGAGAAACTATGATGTTTCAATTTGGTACCTGTACATACTAGTCAAATAGTGCTGTTATCACAAGTTGGTTATCATGAGTTAGTTAGAAACTTTAGTGTTTCCACAAGCAGTAGGGACAGGTTAAATTTTTAAAAAATGGATGTCAAGTAGATGTGATAAGGAAGGAGAGATAGGGTGTCATAACTTGAATAAAAAATAACCCAGGAGGGATCCCTGGGTGGCTCAGCGGTTGAGCATCTGCCTTTGGCTCAGCTTGTGATCCTGGAGTTCCAGGATCGAGTCCTACATCGGGCTCTTTGCATGGAGCCTGCTTCTCCCTCTGCCTATGTTTCTGCCTCTCTCTCTCTCTCTGTGTCTCTCATGAATAAATAAATAAAATCTTAAAAAAAAGAAAAAGAAATAACCCAGGATAATAGTGTTTTAGATGAGCAAATTTTTTAATAAACTGGGTTAACCTCCATTTTCTGATTCCAAAATAACTGAAGTAGCATCAGGATAATGTTCAGCAAATCTAGAAATGCAGGTATCTGCTTTGATCCAACCACTTATTTTCCTCTAGAATCCTCCAAGAAGTTTAGGTGCCACAGTAGCAAAACAATTTAACATTTTAACTTCAATGTTAGAATTTTAGAATTTTAGCATGCCAAAGGAATCCTAAAGAGAATATGCTACTGCCCTGCTACATAATATTTTGTCTGCCCTAACAGCCTCATAAGGAAGCAGGCCATACTGTCAACTTAGTCTTCTTTACCTCTCCTCTACTTCCAGCATTCAAACTGAGTTTGATACACTGAATAATCACGCATCACCACAACACAGTGTATTCTGATCCAAAACATCATGGGGAAAGAGCAATGTCCATGAAAGGAACAACCTAGAAATAGTCTATACTTAGCTATCAGAGATCATTTGAAAATGTCACTTATTAGCAAAGTACCCAATAAGATATTTTAAATTTCTGGGACACCTGGGTGGCTCAGCGGTTGAGCATCTGCCTTTGGCTCAGGGTGTGATGCTGGAGTTTGGGTAGTGAGTCCCACATCAGGCTTCCTGCATGGAGCCTGCTTCACCCTTTGCCTGTGTCTCTGCCTTTCTCTCTCTGTGTCTTTCATGAATGAATAAATAAAATATTTAAAAAGAAACATATTTTAAATTTCAACTAATTTAGATCACCACTCCTCCTCCTTTAAGATGGAATAAAAAAGGTGGACTTCTTCACTGAGAAGGAGTCAATTATTATCTACTGATTAAATTTTAAAAGCACTATTTTTTACCTTTCATTTGGTTTATCTTCATGTTTCATTTGGTTTATCTTCATGACCACATCTAGTTTGAATTGTTTAGAGTTGCTGCTTTTAAACAAAAGTCATTACTGACACTCAGTAACTCAACTTAGGAAATCTATAAAATTATTCAGGGATGTTTTAAAGCTAAATTAAAGCCTTTTCTGGTACATATTCTTTTCAAGCAAGAAACTGTATTTCATGCCTCTAGAAATTGAATGAAATTCACTTTGATTTCATGGTAGTAATTTATACCCATCTTTATCATCAAATTTTGCACATTTATTCATATTATTTCTAAAATAAAAATTATAAGTAGAAGTTACACATTCTGACATCTAAATTCAAAGCAAACCTTTTTTACAATGAAAATGGACAAGTTAATTTAAATTTTATAACAAAAGATAGAATAGCAATTTGCCTTTGGCTAAGATCTATTCAAATGGGTAGGTACTTTGGTCAGTTCTTAATTATGAAAGAAATGATGGTATCATTAAAATAATTTTAAATGGCTAATCCAGAGGTCATTTTATTTTTTTTTTTATTTTTTTTATTTATTTTTTTTTTTTCAGAGGTCATTTTAAATTTATGTTAGAATATGGCTCAAAGCCCTCATTTAAAGCCAGTACCTAGAATATGAGGGGGTTGTTTCCTCCTATATGTATCTCTATTTGTCACTCTTATGATCCACAAGTCATAGTTTGTCAGTCCCTGTTCTAGAGTACTACTGTCCAGAACAAAGGTGATGTAAGCCACATACATAATGTGGCATATTCCAGTAGCCACATTAAAAAGTTAAAAGGAACAAGTGAAATTAGATTTATTATTATGTTTCATATAACCTGATGTGTCCAGAATGCTAGCATTTCAATGTCATTAATAAAAAATATTGAGAAATTTTACATTCTTTTTCAATACTACATCTTGGAAGCTCGATATGCATTTTACACTTAAAACACCTCCCAGTTTAGACTAGGCATTTCAACTAGAACAAAAAAAAAATTTCCATTTAGATTAGATAAGTTTCAAGAGTTTAAATAACCACCACTGACTGGTGGCCATCCTACGGACCTATGTGGCTCTAGACCATGAAAGAGATGATGAGAAGAGCCAGTCTCCTATGATGCCCAGAGTCTTTATGATTTTCAGTTGCTGTACTTTTCTAAAGACAGCCTGAGAAGATCTTATAACTAGCAATGCAAAGAGCCTAACCTAAAGTGTGAATAAATAAATGAATGAATAAACAATGGAACAAATGCTAACTGCTAAGAGCCTAAATCATATATATGTATATATATACATATAGATATAGATATACATTTTACTCACCTTGATATTTTCAATATTAGATTGCAAATATTTTGAGAAAAGGGGGTTTGTCCTACATGTTTGTGATTCAGTAGCTCTCCTACACTCTTTTTTCTTCTTTCATTACACGGATATGTTACCTAATTGATTTTCGAGTAAGCATTGGATGTGATAGTAATTATAATTACCATCTCCTCACAAAAGTGTGTTGCTTTAACGTGAATTATAGGAGCACCTGGGTGGCTCAGTTGGTTGTGTCTGCCTTCATCTCTGGTCATGATCGCAGGGTTCTGGGATGAAGCCCCAAGGCATGGTCCCCGCTCAGCAGGGAGTCCGCTTCTTCCTCTCTCTCTCTGCCTGTCCCCCTGCTCTCTCTCTCTCTTTCACTATATCTCTCAAATAAATAAAATATTAAAAGAAAGTAAATAAATAAAATAAATTATCTAGACCTGATACAGAACTGTATTAAGTACTAGTCAACTAAACAAGAGAGATGAAATAAATCAGGGAATCTGTAAATTAGCCAAAAAGTACTGATATGTAAATAAGTTAGTTCAGTAAAGGAGGATGGAAGGAATCGGAGAGATAATCTTTCTTGAGCTAAGTTCTGAAAGTTGGGCAGGTGTTTCTTAGACAGCTCAGCTGTTTCTGGAGTAAATAATACGGTCAAGTTACTGTCTAAACAATAATTTATAATCAAGAGAGCCAGGAAGAAAGTGTTTTTTTTTTTTAAAAAAAAAAGATAGCTAAATGTTGAATATTTGAAATCTTGTTAGGTCATTTGAAGAAATCTATACATCTGCATATTTTAGTTTTATTTAAAAAAAAAACCCACAATCAATAACTTTTAATTTATAATATGCCTCTCCATAGGGATAGAAAAGTAAAAAACTATGTTCCCATAAAATTTGGATATTACAGCAAAGACATTCCTTTTACTACTAGAGACAAAGAAAGTTGAGTTTGAATGGTTTTGCTGACTCAAGCTCAAAACATGCTCCAAGTTTAAAGATTGGAAGATCTTATAATTTATAATTCTGAACGAACCTTTTATAAATGCAGAATATTTCAAAATTTATCAAGAACAGAGCATGTTTGTTAAAGCAATGGCACCTTTGAATTCTTGAATCTGGCTGACCTTTCCTTCTTTTGGCTTGTTCAAGATAAATGGCTGCAGAGAATGACTTAGTGTTGGGAGGGAAAAAGAAGCTAAGAACCTTCAGAATGCTGAGGCACTTAGAACAGTAGATCATTTCCTTTCATTGCAAGAACCCCTGCCAACGGCTGATCATTTTGATGATTAGTTCAAACTAATCATGAATGATTCATTAAGTCAGTCTCTAGTTTATTATAAGGTCTAAGCTGCATACACCTGGAATATTAAGATAGGAAAGAAACCATTGTGTTACATTTAAGACAATTATTTTGCCAAAAAAGGAAATGGATACCTCTGTTTGTAGATCCTACCACATAAACTTCAGTAGAAAATAAGTTAAAAATTCTCATAGAGCATTCGCAATTACTAATTCAAACTTTATTACTGTCTCATTTGATTTTCCAAAATATACATTGTGGTGGTCATTATTGATTTTTATTAGGTAAAACTGACTCTTTCACAACTTAGAATAGGAAAATTAATGTGCTAAAAAGCTATGCTAATCCAAATAGTTCCTGGCCAGACTAATATAGTAATATAAACCATGTATGAAGATTTACAATATGCTAAAGTATGCCCATAGTATATAATGTCATTTAACCTAAAATAGAACCTTCAAGTTAGATCGTCTATCCTCTGGTTGGGCAAATAAAGAAACTGGAATACAGAACTTTTACATGACTTGCCCAAGTTATAGTAAACTGGCAATCTGGAATTCATTTATTTATTCAATCAATAAATATTGATCAAGTTCCTTTTCTGAGCTTGGCCTTATTCTAAGTGATACAACAATGAACAAACCAGAGAAAGTCCTTGTTCTTACAGAGGATACTCTACTAGACAGAGGTTGTCAATTAAAGAGAAATACAATTAAATATTATCACTAACAAGGTGGGGTGATAAGGTGAGAAATCCATCTAGGTGAAGATAAAGGATAAAGGGTTCACCTGGCCTATGATTTTATACAGTGAGGTCATGGCAGCCTCTGTTAAAATGACATTTGAACAGAAATTTAAAGAAAGCAAGAGATTGTGTTCCAAGGCAAAGGAAGATAAAGGGGTTTGATGGTGAATCATGCTGATGCATTCAAAGAACACCAAAAAGATCAGCATGCTTGGAGAGGATTGGAAAGTAATCAGAGATGGTATTAGGAAACTCATGAGGACAAGATCCCAAAGAATTTTAAATAGAGTAAGCAGACTGTAGATCAAATTCTCAGTAAAATTGCGGTCATCAGAAATTTTCAACAGAGGAGTGACCTCATCAAAACTTTTATTCTAAAAAGATTACCCTTTCTACTTCATAGAGAATAGAGTATAAGAAGAACATGGGTATCAAAAAATAGAAATATGTGATAATATAGATCTCTCTAGATGCATAGCAAGGTCTGAGAAAAGTTCTGATTTTGAAAATAGAAGTAGAGCCAACATCATAACTAAGAATATATAATTGAGTAAAGGAGTGCCACTTTTTTTTTTTTTAATAATGAGGCTTTATTATTATTTTTTTAAGTAAGCTCTACACCCAGCGTGGGGCTCCTACTCACAATCCTGAGATCAGGAGTCACATGCTCTGAACTGAGTCAGCCAGACACCTGAGGAATGCCACTTCTAATCTTTATGACTTTGCCTCAAATTATAGCCATTCTAAAAATATAGATTGAACGACTCAAGTAATGTCAAAAGGGATATTTATTTATTTACTTACTTATTTTAATTTATTCACTTATTTGCATTTTTAAAGGTATAGAACCAAATGAAGTCCTAACACTGACTTGCTTAACACCTTTTCAAACTGCTTCCATTGTTC
Source organism: Canis lupus dingo (assembly GCF_003254725.2). Lineage (NCBI taxonomy): Eukaryota > Metazoa > Chordata > Mammalia > Carnivora > Canidae > Canis > Canis lupus. Next base: position 48,081,208 of record NC_064248.1, read on the forward strand.
AAGTTATATTCCCTTGTCTCTGGGATTTTTACCTTAAAAATGTCTCCCTTACACTCACCACATTCATGAAACTCCATTCCTCCAACACACATTTAACATTCATTTTAAGAAGAAGGAATCATATCCTCTCATCCCACTTTTTTCCTCCTCCTCCTCTTTTTCTTTCTTCTTTTTTCTTCTTCTTCTTTTCTTCTCCTTTTTTGAAGACTACTGGATGCTCAAAATAACAATACCAAATTGACTAACTTGTATGTACTAGAATACAAAAACCTTGGAAATTAAGAACAATGAATATGTGGACTGCCTAAGTTCAATTCCCAACCCTTATTAGCTTTGGGAACTTGGATAGTTACCCAAATTTTCTACCTTTTGGTTTCCTCATCTGTAAAACTGTGGTGATGATAGTGGTATTTATGTCCCAGGATAGTTGTGAGAATCAAATAACTTAATCTATTTAAGCAATTAAAATTGTGCTCCACAAAATAAGTATTATTTGTGCCAAGGTCATCAATTAATTTGTTTCCTCATGATAATCATTTAATATATATCAAATTAAATTGGACTCTTGCTCATACTCATTCACTATTTTCCTCTTCTACCTTCCACAATACTTTGGTCGTGTGCAAAGTTTATGAATGGTGCTGACTAAGGTACTAAATTGAGATTGAATTATGGTACTAGGAATACACTAGCCTCAGGTATTTTCTGAAAGAAGGTGAGTATCAGATGTGTAACTTCTGCAACAATAAATTTTGGCAGATTCCATTTTTAGTAATTTCAGACTCTTGCCATGCCCCTGACTCAATGCTATCAGTAGGAAGCATACTCCATTAGAGTTCATTCCATTATAATAGCAATCAGTATTTCTTTATGCTGTTTAAAAAAATTGTTTACTGTTTACTGTTGTGTTTACTGTTTTTTTATTTTTAAATAACTTCATTGGTATAAAACTGACATAAAATTAGAAACTTTAAATGTACAGTTTTATAAGTTGTGTAAGTATAGATAAATGTATTCATCTATAAACCTATCACCACAACCGAGGTAAAGAATATATCACCTTGCAAAATGTCCTTGAGGTCCTTAGTAATCCCTTCTTCAAATCCCTTCCTGACCTTCCTTTGCAAAAATCACTGATCTGCTTCCTGTAACTATAGATTAGTTTGTATTTTCTAGAATCGCATATAAATGAAACCATATCGTATGTACTCTCTTGTCTGGCTTTTTTTCACTCAGCATTATTATTTTTAGATTTATTCACATTGTCTGTATCAACTGTTCATTCCTCCTTATAGCTGAATGGCACTCTGGTGTAAGGACACACTACAATTTCTTTATCCACTCACGTTCTGATGAACATTTGAGTTGTTTCCAATTGCTGGCCATTGTAAATAAAGCTGTTATGAACATTCACATACAAATCTTTGCACTGTACATATACTTTCATTCCTGTTAAGTAAATACCTAGAAGTGGAATGACTAGATGATATGGTATGTGTATTTGTTTTTCAAAGTGGTTTTGTCATTTTGGATTTTCACTAGCTGTGCATGAGAGTTTCAGCTTTTCCACATTGTTGCCAATTTTGGTATGGTCTACCTTTATAATTTTAGGCATCTTATTAGACATGTAGTACTACCGTTTTACGTTTATATTTCTCAATGGCTTATGATGCTGAGCATCTTCTCTGGCCTCTGATAATTTCCTCACATCGATCATACATATATGTTGATCAATATCCACCAAATACATGAAAAGCACACTTTGCAAATCTACGATTTCTCTCTGTTCATCTCTCTCCTCTATGGAACTCAGCCCTGGACTCTAGTTTTCCAAAATTCTGTTTCCTCTCCTCAACTCAAGGAGTCCACTGAACTCTCCTAGGTTTCCCCTACTCTGCAATCGGGAAACTCTTTCACCCCAAGAAACTGGGGTGACTTTAGTCTTCATTTAGAATTTTTTCCTCTCTCTCTAGAATCACTATCCTTTGTTGCCTGGTGCCCAGTGTTGTTAAAAATCATTGTTGTACATATTTTCTCCAATTTTAAAATTTATCAGAAGGGAAAGTAAAGCTGCTCTGTGTGACTCCACTTTATCAGAATTGGAAATCCCCTGTATGCTTTTATGGTCCAATCACGTATCTACAGATCCTAGAATACAATCAGACTGCATTATTGTATTATTTGTGTCTTTTCATTATGAGCACTGAATTCAAATAAAGGTATAATACCAGGAAACCTATTTATATAATCTTCAGCAAGTAACTTTACTTCTATGAATCACTACTTTTTCATTATAAAATTAAGATAATCACACTTAGTATTATATATGACATATAATAGTATTATGATGACAATCAGTTTTATGGTCAACTTTAAATTTGATAATGCATATGTGTTTTGCATAGTGACTAGAACATAATTAGCAATCTATTGTATATTCTAATGCATGATGATCAATAGGGTTTACCCCAGATACTTTTAATGGTATGTCAGGGTGTTTCAGATTGGGGAATAAAATGGGCAGATGTCCATATGGAATCAAAATAAGGAGAGTTAGATTCATCTACCTCTAGATTACAAACAGCTTTTGCTGTTTGTAAGGGCCCCTTACCCTTTAAACAATGCTTGAACAGATACTAAGTTTGTCTCTGATTCTTTTTACCTCTTCTGACCACCTCCATCACCTGCTTCTCTAATTTCTACCTCTTTGTTTAGATTATTAATACAATAAAGTGATAGGCAATTCTCACAAAATTAAGAACCTTGTGTATAAATTTCTATGTGTATGTTTTGATCCATGATAAATTGATATAATGTTCCATTCTCAGACCTTATTTTGCCATTAGCAATAACTAAATATAATTCATGTTAAGGGGCACCTGGCTGGCTCAGTTCAAGGAGCGCATGACTCTTAAGCTCAGGGCTGTGAGTTCAAGCCCCACATTGGGTGTAGAGATTAATAAAAAACAAAATCTTGGGGCAGCTCGGGTGGCTCAATGGTTTAGCGCTGCCTTCAGGCCAGGGCCTGATCCTGGAGATCTGGGATCAAGTCCCATGTCAGGCTCCCTGCACGGAGCCTGCTTCTCCCTCTGCCTATGTCTCTGCCTCTCTTTCTTTCTGTGTGTCTCTCATGAATAAATAAATAAATATCTTAAAAAGAAAAAGAAAATTTAAAAAAAAATCTTAAAAGAAAAAAATATATAATTCACATTCAATAATGAAATATAAAAGAGAAGCATGGATAGAGTCTTTAAAAGCACTAATATCAAAAATCTAGCCATTGCTTTATTAATAAGATGAGTAGGGACATAACTTTCAATGAAATAGTGTGTCAGGATTACTTTACCATAAATTATTAAGCAATACTGAAAGAAGCAAAACTTTTATCTTAATCTTGAGATTAGAGTAGTAATATGATGCAAATAAATTTTATTTCTAGAGTTTTATGACTTTAACTACGTCATTAAATATATTACTATGCAATAGCAGTGATTCTTCTTTGGCTATTCCTAAGCAAATACACGTTGAGGGGTATTAGATATATAGTGAGAGATATACAATAGATGATATACAAATACAGATATATATATATGTGCATCTATATTTTTTTTGCTTAAGAAAATATTATAACTAAGACTGATAATATATTCGCAAATTAAGTGAGAATAAGAGAAAACAATGTATCTACTGTAGCAGCTTTCTGATACCCACCTGTTCAATGTTTTGAAAACTAGAAGGAAATCATTTTTCTCTAACTCAGGGTCATTCCTAACGTTGCATTTACATATTTCCTGAGGGCTAGGTAGATACCTGAGTTATTACTCTGTCGCATTTGATATTTGTATATATGTTCCAGTGTGAGGCAATTTTAACCAGAGAGGCAGAGCCAATAGGGGGTATAAAAGAGATTTGTTACAAAGAATTCCCTTATACACAATCATTGCTGGCTAGCCAAGTCCAAAATCTGTAGGACCAGTTTTCAGGAAGGGCAGGCTGAAACTCAGAGCATGGGCTGAAGCTGCTATCCACAGGTGGAATTTCTTCTCTAAGGAAGCCTCAGCTCAATTTTCAGGTTTTTCAACTGATTGATTCAGGCCCACTAGATTATCTGGAATAGCATCCCTTCTTATTTATAGTCAACATTATAAACTATAATCACATCTGCAAAACACTTCCAAAGAATACCTAGATTTATATCTCATTGGAAGCTGGGGCCTGCAGCCTAGCCGAGCTGACACATCCAAAAGACCACCATAATGCTCCAGTGTCCTGTTAGGGGATATGGGACTAGAAAGCTGAGGGTTTTGTCAGTCCTGTATATTTCTGAGCTCAGATATCCATAGATCATTTCCATCATTACCATCCTAAGGTGCTATAAGAGTAAACAGTTGTAAATAGTTGCCTGCAGCAGTCACTGTTATTAACCACAGAGGAAATTATGGTCTAATTGCTAAGACTAAAGGTCACTCTTAATTATTTTTCTTCTGTTTTTCCAAGAACAAAGCAAGAGTGGAAGTGTATGTTCTTTTAGTGCAATGCTATTATTCAAAGATCCCTCTCCAGTAATTTATTCTTTAACTGTTGGAAGAAAATAATTTAAGAGTCCTCACATTGTACCACATTGCATCAAAGATCAGTTTACCCTATGGCTACCAATTATGACAGGCAATTGTCTAATAGTAATTGGAAAAATCATAGCAGGTCCATAAAATAATGGAACTGTAAATGCTCCATACAGTGATCGTGTGGACTACTACAGTAGGAACAGAGAAAGCTGAAAGATGTGTCATGAGGATCCACAGAAGGGAAACAAGAACGACATAGGAAAGTCCTTGCCCCAGTATCAATATATACATTATATTAGTAATATCTCCCTGGAAGTCAAGATGTGAGGCTTCAATTATAAAATTAAATCGCCTGAGTTTCAGTGATTGTGGCGGAAGGGGCAGAGATGGAAAAGGTTTTAAATGTTTTTTTGTTGTTACTTTGCTTCTTTACATTAACTTTCCACTTATTAAAACTAATTGTTATAACACCACAATAAACCACTGACTCTTAGCCTGGGTTTCTTATCCTGTGGTGTTTAGATACGCAGGGTATTCCTAAATACATTTCAGAATTGTTTCTGAAAGAATATTTCAATTTTGTATACCTGCATGTCTGTTTAGTTTCCTGAGAAGAGGACTTACCACTTCCTTTATCTTTCCAAATATTCTATTACCTAAAGTGGTTAAAACATACTCTGGACATAAGCCCATACTCGTAACTAGGCAGTTGTAATTAGAATCCAAATACTCAATTTTAAAATTCCTTTGACCTTGGGGGATTCCATCTCTCTTAACTTTGATTTCCTTATCTATAAAATTGAAGTGAAAATATTTTCTTGGAAGGGCTATTGTGAATAATAATGAGATGATAAATATGAATGTGGTAAATTATCAAGTGCTTTATACACTTAAGTTATTTTTATTGGTATTTTTTTAAGAGTAAGGGAGTATACCTCTGGTCATCTACTCTGAGAGCTCTTTCTAACAGCTTGACATATTACACAGCTGCTTTGAAGAAGCAGCTTATAAAATGCCCTACTTCGAACCAAAGCCATACTTCAGTTTCAGCAAATGTTACTTACGTTTAACTTAGGCATTTCTTTACCCCTTAGTAGATTATAACTCCTAAAATATCATATACTTTTTAAAAGTTTTTAAAATGTCCATGGGCGGGGGTGCCTGGGTGGCTCAGTCGATAAGTGTCTGCCTTCGGCTCAGGTTGTGATCCCTGGTCCTGGGATCAAGCCCCCTGCATAAGGCTCCTGCTCCTCCCTCTACCTCTGCCCCTCATCCCCCATCACTGTTTGTGCTCTCACTCTCAGGCTCTCTCTGTCTCTCTCTCTCTCTCAAATAAATAAATAGATAAATAAATAAATAAATAAATAATAAATAAATAAATAAATACGATCCTTATAAATAAATAAATAATCCATAAGATTTTAACTTTTTCATTGTTGCTGGATTTTTCCTTCCTTTTATAACCTTGTAGAGGTGACAAAATATATTTACCGCTACTTTTCTAAATTCTAGGCTGTGACTCCTGTAACAAAAGACAGATTAACAAGAGAAAAACATGCACATTTATTTATACCTGCTTTAAATTACACGGAAAGGAAATGAAGAGATTGAAGACTTCAAGAAACAATTAAACCTGAGTGTTTTTCTGCTAAGTTCAATGAATAGTACAGAATCTAGAAAAAATGTGAAAGGACGAAGGAGAAACTCAGCAAGGCCTGTTCCTTCAGATTTCTTTCTGGGTCCCTCCATCTTTGGAGATAAAGATACTCCTTTCCTCCAGGTATACAGAGGGCACCTCTCACATGAGATTTTGATAACCTTCATCAGGAGAAGGTCAGAAAGTCCTTCCTGCACTTGCCATTTCTCAAATTTCCTCAGTTTAAAATATTCACTATCCTGAGATGCCATATTGTGGAGCAGCGTGCCTCTGAATGCCATCAATGCCATCACTAGGTAATAGCTTAAATAAGTGAGGTACCAGAGATAACTTTGGGTCACACTGGCCTCACCAGCTCTATTCATGGACACGAATGAGGTCACATTCATGAACTTGTTATTGCCAAACAATTTGACTACAATCTTTCAGCTCTACCTATAAAATTCTCTTCCCACTGGCATATTTCCAGGAGACTCAAGTGAGATTCTCACAGTCTGTGATTCAGTCTGTGATTCCATCTGGACAACCATCTGCCCATGAAACTCCCTGCTAAGCCACATAGCCTTGGCTACCATGTGCCACAACCATGCTGCTGCTTTTTACTCTCCCTACTCTGATGCTATGGGTCAAGGTTTGCCTTAAACATCTGTGGTCACCGTTCCACCAATGACTCTGTCCTTGCTGTGGCTGATCTCCACTGCAGAGGCAGACTCCTGTCAAACCCATAGGATCTGGGCTCTCAACCTGCTGGTTACTGTATTGTAACCACCATTTCTTTTAAGATTCATTTATTTATTTTGAGTGGGGGGTGGGCAGGAGCAGAGGGAGAGGGAGAAAATCTCAAGAAGACTCCCAGCTGAGCACAGAGCCCAACATGGGACTTGATCCCACAACCCTGACATCATGACCAGCACCTAAACAAAGAGTGGGACACTCAACCGACTGAGCCACCCAGGCGCTCCTATAACCACCATTTTTGATTATCAGTTTTCAAGGCCTGGATATCCAGATAGATATATTTAGATAGATATAAAGTAGGTTAGGTATTGATAGGCCATAGCTATATAGATAGAGACATACATATACATATCCAGTATTTAGTGGCATTCTGGGAATATCAAGGGATGTAGGCCACCAAAAGTATCTGCATTTGCCTCCATCACTACTGAGACTCACTGTTGAACAAAGAGATACATGGGTGAAAAAAAAAAATTTAAATCAAGACCTAGATTTTTTTCAAAGCTCAAGAGAGGGAATGTGAGAAGGACTGAATACAGAGCTAAAAATGATGTTCTCATGACAGACATATCAACATGCCATGGATCCTGAGGATAGCACTGCTCTATCATAGTAAAAATGAGTAAAAACTAAGAAAGAAAAGTAAGCCCTAAAGTCCCATGTTTTATTGCGGGTCTTTTACTGGCCCAGGTCCCACTGTTTTATACTATTGTCTGACAATGTCTTTCTATATCTTGTTTCTGAGTGCTGGGGAGAAGACGTGTACTCACCTATCACAAATACATTCAGATCATTTCTAAACTCCTTTGGTCCCATATAAATTACCACACCCAGGTGTGTATGCTTATGAATTTTGGATCAACTTAAGATGGAAACATACAACAGACTGTATACTTTTCACATTTAGTTACCTGATTCTAATTTTACCACGATTTTTATAGATTATGGATTAGTGCTTTTTATGATTGATTTAAAATTAGATGAAAATTATGTAACAGAAAAGCTAATCACTACAAGGATAGAGGCTGTGGTAACACCTGGTTATTATTAAGGTTGATCATCCAAAATGCTCTAAAATTAAAGTGTAACCTCCCACTAATAACAAAACAAAACAAAGTAGCAACCACAAAAGACTTCTGTTCCAACCTTGTTTGAAAACTGTCACCACCGGGAGCCCACCGGGAGCTTTCTTCTTAAGGAAGTACATCTTTTTTTTTTTTTTTTTTTTCTTTTTTTGAAGACCTTATTTTTTAAGAGCAGCTTTAGGTTTTACGGTAAAGTTGAAAGGAAGGAACAGAGATTTCCTACACTCCCCTGTTCCAAAAACATGCATAGCCTCCTCCATTATCAAAATCACTTACTACAGTGATACACTTTTTACCAAGGATGACCCTACATTAACACATCTTAATCACTCAAAGTCCATAGTTTACCTTAGAGTTCACTCTTGGTATTGTATATTCTGTGGGATTGAACCAACATGCAATGACAGAGATCCATCATTACAATATATAGAGTATTTTCACCGCCTTAAAAGTCCTCTATGCTCTGCGTATTTATTCCATTATTACCCTCCCACACCAACAACTGACAACCATTGATTTTTTTAGCCTCCATACTTTTCCCCATCTTTTCTTAATAGTCTAGTTGATATAAGTATCTTTGTAATGGTCCCAAGTCTGCCTCTCTTAACTTTGCCTTCTGAAGCAACACACAGAGTCCACCTATTTATCATATTAGCCTTTCAAATACTTAAGATATCCTGCACCTTATGAATTTTATTTTTTGTTCCAAGGAGCGTCATCAGTATCCTCGCCTTTATGAAGATACACTCAAATTTGCAAATAAGGTTCTTAAAGAGTGTGATTTAGATTTATATCTATAATTGTGAGGCCTGGAGGGCATGGACTGTGTATAATCCTCTCTGCAGGTCCAACATGTCTTTCCACTAAAGAACAATGCACACATTTGTTGGATGAACAAATGAATAAAAGAAGCTACTTTCAAAACATGCTTCTAATAAATTACCTTTAGCTCTTTACTTCCCTATATTATATGATTTCTTCACTCGATTTGAACTTTGAAAGATATCTATAAACTAACAAACACACCAAGAGTGAGTTCATTTCTTGAGAAAAAAAATTCTAGGAGACTCAGTATAGGAGCTGCCGTCTTTCTCTTTACCTGCTATAATACTGGATGGTGTTTGTGCCAGTCATGAACTGGCTTATTTTTTAAAGACAGTTTTTGGTTTTGTTTTGTTTTTTTTTTTCAAGGCATTGCAGGGATTTTACAGAATGAGGCCTACCTTGGCATTATAATGGATAAGAAATACTGAAATTAGGACTATACAACAAAACAAGGACAAGAAGAACTGCTCCTCTCTCCAGTATCAGTCTCTCCACCAGGACTCCAGGTGGGCAGGAAATTTACCTTACATAGAGAGGGGCAAAGCATCTGTGATTTATCCTGGCAAAGACATTGATTCTTAGAATGGGAGGATGATCTAGATGAATACTTGACAGAGAGACTCCAATTTTCTCCAGCCTCAGGGAAACTTGTTACAAATACCTTAAGAGACGCAGCTGTAAGGAACTGAGAGTGAATCTAATAAGAGTTTCCTCTAATATGTTCCTGGGAGCAATATAAGAACCTGAGTGAATGGGAAAACTCAGCAGGACCCCAGTAACCTTTAACACAAGTGGGCCAAAACCTCTCCTCCTCTCTAGCAAAAGCAGCATGTGCTGTGATGTGTACAACATTAAGGAATGTTTGTGCTGACGATCTTGAGGAACTAGGAACAGCCAAGTTACCACTCAGGGCCAGGTAAAAACTGAGTCACAAAGCAGGCTGTCAGGAAATAGAGCAAAAATAACCAAAGTGAAAAGAAGTATATGAAATCGGTATACGAAAATAAGTATATGAAATTACAAATACGGAGTTCCAGAATTAGATACACTAACTTCAAATCATTAACTACTTACTAGCTGGGTAACAACTGGATAACATCTTAACCTCTCTGCTCTTTATTTTCTTTCTGGGTAAATTGGGGTAATAATAGCATCATAATTTTGTTGTGAGCACCAAATAAATTCATTTAAAGTATTCTGAATATATTGAGCACTCAATAAACATTACCTACTCTTAGTATTATTATCATAATGTAAAAACACCCAAATCTTCTATTAAAGGGGCTAGTCTTAGTAAAAAAAATGGTAAAGCAATCCACTGTAATGATAAGCAGCCATTGAATTATACATGTAAGAGAAAATGAGGAAATGTCCATTCTTCCATCCACGTATGCACCCATTTTTTTTACATTTGAATAGCTGTTATTATATCATCAAATATTGCTTAAAATTTTCTGTCATAATATTTCTTAAAAGGGCAGCCCTGGTGGCTCAGCGGTTTAGTGCTGCCTTCAGCCTAAGGTGTGATCCTGGAGACCCGGGATGGAGTCCCATGTTGGGCTCCCTGCATGGAGCCTGCTTCTCCCTCTGCCTGTGTCTCTGCCTCTCTCTCTCTGTATCTCTCATGAATAAATAAATAAAATTTTTAAAAAATAAAGAAATAATGTTCCTTAAAGTAAAGGAACTTGGATTTTTCACTCCAACTCTCCCACCTTCTTAGACTAGAATGAAAATAAAACAAAGAGAAAGACCAATTTCTCTATATAGAAAGGTGGCATATATTCAAAGAGTTGTCACCTGAACCCAAGTAGCATGAGAAAGAGGCTTGAGAAACTATAAGCAATGGTTCTAGAGCAAGGTCCGAGAAGATAATAGTAATCTGAAACCAAAGAGCATGGAAAACAAATTCTCTCAGGAGAAGACATGGTTGATGGGGGTTTAGATAATAATAGCAAATTATTTAATATTCAGTTTTATTATTTTTTTTTTCATTTTGCGTTCTGCAGAATGCACATTCCACAAACGTCATCCTTGCCTCTAATCAACACAGCTCTATGTTAGTGTTACTTGGGGTGAATTGAAGGAGATAGAACTCTGTTCCATGTTTGGATCAATATGGCACAAAAGGGAGAATGCAATGATGGGGACAAAATATAAGGAGATTCAGATTTGAGTAATAACAGAAAACTGAAGTGAATCCCAGGTGCTGGATAATAGGCGGAACCTTTGAGAAGTTATTGGAATTTCTACTCTGAGTAGTGCAATCAAGCCATTTTATTACTAATTACAGGTAGGATTTTCCCACACAGCTGGAAGAATAGAGGCAAGAGGCCATTCACAAGCATCCACCAAAGTGAGTGGTAGACATTTTTGTAAGTTCTTATATGGAAGTGAGCATTTCTCCTATTACAGAGGAAATATTCTTAACTTTGGAGGAGGGAGAGTGAGTTTCATATAATATGTCCTAAGACACAATGACATCTGAAATATTTTGTGAGATAGGTAGGGATTACCTTGGGAGAAAATAAGATATTTATACCATGTAAATAACATGAACAAAGACTCAGAAACATGACAGCAAAAAGGACTAGGAAGGTTATGCATCCCATAAACAGCCTATCCTAATACATGATTCCCATTTATTTTATGGGAAAATTAGAATATAAGTTTGCTGTTATTATAAATTTATGAATATAGATTACATATAGAAATTATTTAGAAAACATTGTGCCTGGGAGCATTGGATTATATTATTTCTAAATTATTTCCATGCCTATTAAAAAGAAGTTTCTGGGGTGCCTGGGTGGCTCAGTCAGTTGAGCATCTGGCTTAGTTTTGGCTCAGGTTATGATCTCAGAGTCATGAGATTGAACCCCATGCTAGGCCCCCTGCTCAGCAGGAGCCTTCAGATCCCACCCTCTCCCCCTCTGCTCCACTCCTCCTGCCCCCAACCCTGCTTTCACTCTTTCACTCTAAAATAAATGAATAAATCTTAAAAAAAAAGTAGTCTCTCTTACAGTATGCCATATGAGTAAAAGAGCCTTCTGATGATTCCATTCCACCTAGATCTTTGAGTCTTCTAGATGAGATCCCAACTATTATGAAACAGAAACAGTCCATCCTCCCAGTAACCTTCTCAATGTCTGACCTATAGTGAAGATGAAAGATGTATGATGTGACTCTTTTAAGCCATTAAGTTCTAGGGTAACTTGTTATATAATGAGAGTAATCAGGACAATATAATTAAATATTTACAATCAGGACTAATCAAGAAATCCAGGTACATGTGATCACCATATCTGCAAACTATCTATACTATTATTATATTTATATAGCACTTACAGAAGTCACATCTATTTTTCCATTTAAAGGAATATAATACAGTTCCTATAAGCTCCGAATCTGGAGTCTGACTACCTAGGTTTAGAATCTTGCTAGCCATACACCACTTGTAGGGCCTTAGAAGAATTAATTAATCACCGTATGTTTACTTCTTCATCTATAAAATGGGCATAAAAATAGTGCCAACCTCAGAGGGTTGTGATGAGAATAAGGTAGCTACAACATGTAAAGCCCTTACAACTTGACTGGCACATAGTAAACGCTTATTAACTCACTGAATGTTAGCTACTATTATTATATTCTTTGATTTGCTCAATAATACTGTGAAATTAAGTGTGAATATTATTCCAACTTTATAGGTAAGAAATTGAAGCTCAAGAAGAATGAATGTTTTGTCCAGACATGTAGCTAATAGGTAGCAAAGCTGGAAGTTAAATCTTAGTCTTATGACTCCAGATCCTATTTTAAAATGCATACTCTTGGGTTTCACAACCGTCTTATGAATCAGAATGCAGATTAGTCCACTAATCTAATTTTTAAAAATTTAAATTATTCTAGAAGGTTCTTATGCCCTGGTAAGTCTGAATCCCCCTGTATATAGTCAATATAGAAAATGTAAGATTTCCACCAAAAATAAATTTGAAAATCAGTTTTTCTTTTTGAAAGCTTTACAGCAAGAAAATAAAAAGCCACTCTCTGCACTTTTCATTAAGATAATCCATGCCATGTATATTTTGCCATGAGATCCTCAAGTACTTAACACAAACATGCTCTGTAGAAAAACAAGTGTTTCCTTAGTTGACTACGTGAAAACAAGATGATGAGCCTGTCCCCAAGTGATAGGTTGCCTGTTGCTTTTTTGGCAGGGATAATTTGCCCTAAGGTTTTAATTTTTTTTTTTTTTTTTAGTATAGTTGATGCACAATGTTACAGTAGTTTCAGGTGTATGACATAGTTATTCAACTTCTTTCTACTATGCTATGCTCACAAGTGCCATAAATATTTTGAATTTGTTTCTCTGGCTGCCCACAAAGTTGTAGAAGTTTCTTGTGCTTACTTTCCTGATACAGGCTAAACTCCAGGAACCCCAGTAGATTGACAGTTTTTATTAAGAGTTGATATTGATGAGCTCTCCACAAGATACGTTAGGGGCACAAATCAAAACACCTGTGGATTTTGGCAAGCATGAGCAGCTTCCAATCTTTTCCCACTTCTCATTAAGAACCAGGCATCTGCTCAACATGGCTATGGGCACCTTTATCTCATTTTCTCTACGAACTCTAACTTGGACTCTATTGTGTATTCTATTTGTGACTGCTTGCACAGCAACATCATTGCATTGACAATGGAGGCAAGGGAAGGGACACAAGGACAGAAGCACTCACCAAGGGATACTTTTCAAAATGTGTGAGAGCAAAAGGGAAAGGGCAGAGGCAGAGAAAGGGCAGGGGAGTAGATTTCTCCCCATTGGAAAGGTTGATTTATATGAAGGTCGTCTTAAGCAATAAGGAAAAAAAAACCTCTTTTTTGGCCTTATGCATCTTTATTATAGCTCAGTGCTTTAGTGTCAGACAAAAATGTATACTTGGTGGAGGTCATGAAGAGCTTATTAATGAAATAGAGACAGGTGATTTCGTTTTTGCTGATCTAGTTTGTAGACAAAAACTCCTTGAAAGTAACCTAAAACCAGAAGGCCCCTGAAATATTTCCATATAATATTTTATTTATAACGACTACTTTGCATGGCACTTATTATACTTGGTTAAGACTTACCATTAATTATAGAAAATAATTACGAAACAAATATCAATGTGTCTGAAATCCTCTGAAATATTGCAAAATGCACATTCCTATTGACATAAATGATTTCTCTAGGTCCCATTGTTTTGGTAATCCCTTTCAAAGCTAACACAGAATTGATTGCTTTGAATAAGAATGCAGAAAACCTGGCTCCTAGCTCAGCCACTTACTAACCATAATTATTTAAATGTCCTAAGATTTCATTTTCTCATCTGTAAAGTAAGGATTTTAAAAGCAGCCTCCTCTATGAAGATACTCTGGATCTTCCTTTTGTGGAATTGACCACAGTGTTCTTTAAAGCCTTGCTGTAACCTAAAAATCCTTTCCATTATATCACCTATCATAATTTTTGCTTCCACCCATGCTATACACTGCATAGCTGTGCAACCAGGCAAACAGTGGGCACCCAGTACATTCTTGTATATAATGAATGAATGAATGAATGAATAAATGAATGAATGAATGAAATCTTGTGCAAAACACTTATGAAGTGCATTCTAATTACCACCATTTTATGGAAAATGAAGCTAAAGCTCCAAATGTTAATCATCTGCTTAGGATCCAGAACTAAAAGACAGAAAAGCCAGGGTTTAAATTTCAATCTTGTAACCTCTCTCTACTTTGCAGACTTCAGCATGGTATAGCTTCCCTTCAGAAAGCTCACAGAGCATTTTATGCTTTGCCTGTGGTCACTATTAAATTCTTTCTTGCACTGTGAGGTGACAATGCTTGCCTCATCCATTAACTAAATTCCAGATTCCTTAAGGACAAACCACACATTACTGATCTTTGTGTTTGAATTCATAATGCCTAGTTTAATAAATATTTGTGGAATTGAGAAATTTAGCTTTCTAAAGAGATTCCAGTGATCCTTCTGGGTTGTTTTAACTGCAACTCTATCTGTGGGGGAAAAAATGGATTAAATGATTTCCAGCAGTAAGATTATTATGCCTCTTTTTATAGCAAATTCAAGGTCCCTTCCATTCTCTTACGTTTATCACAGAATTTTATGTGGTTTCTGCACAAATATGACTTTTTTCCTCCTTCATCTATATATTCTATTTTGCAGAATTACTAGAAACTATGAAATAATTTCTCATAAATTACCCTCTGTTGAAAGTTTTTTATATGTGTACCTTATAATTTGTAAACAATCTTGAAATATGATCTTAGAACATTTAGAACAAACCAAGCAAGAAAGCATTATTGGGATTATTTATTTTTCAAAGGACATGGGGAAAATCTATTCTCTCCAATTTACTGGTAATTTTTTGATATTTTAGATGAATTTCAAATAAACTTTATTTATTTTGTATGGCAGAAAGTTTGAACTGTACTATTATGACCTCTGCATGTAGTATTTTAAATTTGATTTTATAGAGTTCTAAATGGTTTCCAAAGTTATTTTTAATTCATGTGAATTACCTGAATTGGAGGTCCATTAACTTTCATTAGGCAGTCTCAGGAGCTGAATGCTGGCAAGATGCCAAACTCTCAGAGCCTGAGGGGTAGAGATAGATGATAAGAGACTACCAAAGTGGAGAGACTAGAAATAAAGACAAACCCCCACTAAGAGCCCAGCCCACTTCCTCCTTTGCATTCAAATTAATGAGACTGCAACTCAACTAGGACTTTTGGCATTAACTCGTCGGGATCAAGAAAGCTTAGTGCAAAGCAAGAGGTGGGTTTCCCAGGATGCCTCTATGTTTGGACCATACTTTTGGTAGAGTGGTATTACTCCAATGCTTCCGGATTTTGCTCGTCCAAATGTAGCAAAGAAACAAAAAAGATGATTACACTGGGAACACTTATGACATTTTACAATGCCAGGATGATGGAATATCTGCTTAGTTAAGAAGTTTTACCTGCACAGCGCTGCCACTAGGAATCCATCACTAATGAATTCAGGCCCATATATCATAGCTAGAAAGCATGTGACAGTTTGAGTACAATCCAAGTCCTGGCATTTCAGGATTGTACGCTAATTTCCATCAGAATTTCTCAGGATGTGCATGATCTTTATAGAGAAGGGGCAGCTTGCAAGTGAAGACATAAGAACAATGGATTATGATTAAAATGCAAAACAAAACAACATAACAAAAGCTCTCATGCTTAGATCCAGGTCTATTAACATTCTAATCTCAGGTCAGTTATTTCCGTACAGGTCTTGTGTGAGTAAATTTAATATCTCTGAGCCTCAATCTTACCAACTAGAAATGGATGCAATAATACCCATGTTTTTGTGTTCTTTTTAGAAAAACTAAATTAGAAAATGACTATAGTGACAAGCATATAATAGGCCTTCAGAACGTGGTATTATGCTGCTGCCTCTGCAGTTGCAGATATTACCTAAACAAAGAGTTACCCTTTATTATGCCCTTGGAATCCCTGTGCCAGAAGAAAACATAGGGAATGACTGTGAAATTCTCAAACTCTATGGCTTTTCTCCAGCCTTCTGTATTAAAGAGTGGAAAAGTGCTTATCCTAATCTAACAATGCAAATGGTTCCCATATGAGCTAAGATTTCACAAGGTCTCTAAAGACAGCCTCAAAATTAGTTGTGGCAGCTTCCTTTAATGTTATCATTCATTTGCTCATCATTCATTCATTTGCTCATCATTCATTCATTCCAAAATATTTACTAAATATTAAATGTCTTCTGTGAGACAGGTGCTGTGAAACACAAGAGTGAATAAGATAGAAACAGGGCCTGCTTTTTTACAGTTTATACCGTCTCACTCTCTCCTCATGTTGACCTACTATTAATTTTGCAATGATATCATTTTTTAATTACTGAAGATATTTATATTCCTTTTTTTTATATTCCTATACAAAATTCAAAAGATATAGCATAGAATGAAAACTTTTTTGTCTCGTTCTTTGCAAAACTATCCAGCATGTATTTTTCTCCTTTCTCTAATCTCTCTTCCTATATATTTACATATAATTATTTTTTCAAAGACAGCATTATATTATATGGTCTTTAATATTTAGCATGATGATTAAGTCACAGTAGTTACTCAGTATTTCCTTTTTAATAAAGTTTGCAGGCTCTGAATTAACTTGAATTTAAAACAAAGGGAGTTGGGAATAAGTATTTAGATTTTAAAAAAACCAAATAGTCCTTGTGGAGTCATGAACGGAAATTTTCCACAGAGCTGCTGCTTTAACTTGATTATCCTCTTACCAGATGGTCATTATTCCCCAAATCTTAAAAGATGGACTGACTTTTTCAGACAGACTTCTTAAAGAAAATTTCCAATGATGTGATAAATCTTCCTCGATTTTGCCAAGAAATGTTTGAATGGATTATTTTTCAGAAGAGGATTTTTAAAAAACCCATTCTAGATTAATAGAAAGCTGCTTCCTTTCTGTTTCATTCAGAAAAATTTGAATAACAAGTCAAAATCATTTTAGAAAAAAAATGTCATTTTATATCAGACCATTTCAGGCAGTTTTTACCTTTTTTCTCACAATTCCTTTCTAGGCCTTTACAGCATAGGGTTATAGAGTGCTGTCATTTTCAGTCCTTCTATCTATTTTTTAAAAAGCAAAAGTGGTTATATGTAAAAAAAGAAAGCCATCCTTCCTTGGAAATAGGCTAAATAATTTTTAAAAGAATTCAAGCTAAGTATGGCTCTCAAAAGCTTTTCAATCCCAAAGAATGCCCTTGCCTTCACTTATCAACAGGCAACGCTAAAATTAAAGGACTACTTTTTAAAAGATGCAATAAAAACAGTAAATTTTCTTTTAATCTAGACTTGGAAAACTTTATTCAGTTCCTATTTTTTTTTTTATGTTCTACTATATTTGAGAGACAATTGTCAACCATATGTGAAATGTAAACAGCTAATTTTACTGTCCATCTTTATGGATTAATAGACTCATATAGACACCAGAAATGGTTGCAAGTAATCCTCCCCTCTGAGTAAGTAAAGAAACTCAAGGAAATGACCAGAAAAAAAAAAAAATTAATACCTTCAATGTGCCAGTTACTCTATGAGGTGCTTTATTTATTTGATCTCATTTAAATCTGATAACCAACTTGAAATCAGTCATTAAGCCCAGTTCATGATGACTTGTCCAAAGTCACAAGGTGATTTAATTGCAGAACTTAGATTTTTCCTGGAGACTTCTTTTATTTTTTTAATTTTAATTGGGGGTGTGCACTGAAGGAGAGGGAGAACGAGAATCTTAAGCTGGTGTTATATCCAGTTCAGAGCCCAACGTGGAGCTCGACCTCAAAACCCTGAGATCATGACTTCAGCTAAGATCAACAGTTAGATGCTTAAACACTGAGCCACCTTGGGGCCCGAATGGACATTTCTACCTTAATACAGAGTTCTTGGGGCACCTGAGTGGCTCAGCCGGTTGAGCATCTGCCTTTGGCTAGGTCGTGATGCCAGGGTCCTGGGATGGAGCCCCCTATTAGGCTCCCTACTCCTCCAGGAGCCCACCTCTCCCTCTGTCTCCCTCTCTCTGTGTCTCTCATGAAGAAACAAATAAAAAAAAAAAAATACAGAGCTCTTCATGTTATACCAGGCTGACTTGTACCATTGATTAATCAAAGGCTTACATGAATATTGTGACAGACTGAATAGAAATAGTTTGGAGAACTAAACTATGCTATCAAATATAAGTGATTTATAAGACTAGGCACTATATAATTTTGTCTGTGATATAGACTCCCTATTAGACATAGATTAGATATCATCCCTATTTTAGTACCATCTCTATTGCCACAGAGAGGTTTATGACCAAATAGTTCAACGTGCTTGAATATATGACTTAATTGGCATAAGCCTACAGCAAGAAAATTCTAATATTTTTATGGTCTAGTTCAATTAAACTAACCTAAGCTTTAAATATCGAGCTACTTATTATGAGCAAAGAGTATAGCATATTTACTGCTCTATTCTTTAAAATAATTACTCAGGTTCAAATCTAGACTTTGCCACTTCTTTGACTATCTCACCTTACTTCTTTTCATCCTTGACACTTGGGTCAGAGTTATTTTCTTAAAGGATGTGACAAGATATATTCATCAAAGATTTACTAAGCATCTACATGGGCTAAGGCCAAGTGCTGGGTACTGAGAGTATAACAGGGATTAGGATTTGTCAGAGTTCTCTAGGAGCTTACAGTATAGTGCAGGAAACAGACATATAGAGACAATTACAAAACTCAGTAAAAGGGGAGGGAGAGATAAATAGTTGAGGCAAGGGGACTGTTAGAACAGTGAAAATACTCTGTATAATAGTATAATAACAGATGCATGTCATTATACACTTGTCCAAACCCATAAAGTATACCCTAATGTAAACTATGGACCTTGGATGATGATAATATGCCCATGTAGGTTCATTATTTGTAATAAATATGCTGTACTGGTGGGGGATGTTGATAATGGAGGAGGCTATACATGTGTGGGAGACAAGTGTATGGAAAGTCCTGGTACCTTACTCTCAATTTTTACTGTGAATCTGAAACTTCTAAAAAAAAATTAAGTCTTAAAAAAATAAAAATGAAAACCTAAAAAGCTATATATATAAAAAAAAACCTTCCGTGGTGGGTACTATGGTAGAACTAAGTACAACATACTATGGAATATGGAAATACATGAGAAGTTACCTAATAAAGACGTGGAGAGTATACTAGGGCTTCTCACAGAAAGTGATATTTAGTTTCAAACACTTCTACTTTACATAGGTTAATTCTCACCTGTTTTCTACAAGGTAAATACAAATATTTAAGAAAAAAGTAAAAACAAATATTTAGGTACTTCACTACCTGAGTGTATTCCATCTATGTAACATTCTCTCCCACCATTTCCTCTCCTGCACCCTGTCACCATATAGTACTATTCACTCTCCCTCCCAAACAGCCCATGTTCTTCAAAAACCCATAACCTGGTCTTACTTCTTATCTCTCCCTCCTTCCTCAGCAGAAATGCATCTTCTCATCCACTCAGGCAAAAGCTGAATGTTTCATACTCTATTTCACATCTTTCCACTTCTTTCTGTCCTAAGATATTTGTCCATTCTGCTGTGATCCTCCAGTATTTTGTACACATCTATACTATAGTGCATCTCACATTGCAGTACACAAATTTACTACAAACTTCTTTAGTATCTTACACATCTATGAATTCCCAGCTCCTGAACACATTACTTGACCTATACCAGGAACTAAAAAAGTATTCACTGAATTTGGAATAATTAATCTCTCTTCTTAAAGGGCTTTGATCTGATCAGAGATACAACATCTATAGAACTGTAGTGCTAGAATAAATAAATACCAAAGTTTAAAATAAACTTTCATAAAAACTAAATTTAAAAGTTTAAGAAATAGCTTTTGGAGTGTGACTTGGAGGGTGCAAGTAGAACTATTTCATTTGATTTACCCCAGATGACAGTGTTATACAGAATTGTCAATATATCAAATAAGGGTTAATGAGAAAAGCAAATATACTTTGCAAAGATATATTGTATCATACAAGTGGAATCTGCTACAATGCAGTTAATTTTCCAGATCTCAAACTGTAATGATGTATTGAATATGCATTATATTCCTATTAAGCTCCATGTCACTCTTGCTTCATCATTTCTTTGTTACTATGAATTGGATGTGGAAACCAAAGCAATACACTTAATCTCTTATTTGTAGAAAGAAGAGCTACTAGAATTGTGAAGTCTTCTTTGGTTTAATAGTATGCTTTTTATCTTTGTGCCTACTGAAAAGTCAACAAAGGTGATTTATAGCCACTACTGTGCAAAGACTTTACTATATACATTTTGATAATCAATGTAAAATTTATATATTAATGTCCTTTTGTGTTTGAATTTAACAAAACTAGTTGACTTCCTAAGTTAAATATGTGCAATAAAAACATTCTCATAAGGTTGTATTTTGTCTCCAGTATCATTTCTTAGGTAATGAAAACAATTTTCCATTCCAAATACTGGTTTACTGTACTTGGGACCATGGTCCAGCCTCATAGGTAGTGTTAACATTAAAGACATCAACTGGAAAATTTTGATACCTGATAAATTAAACTCAATTATTATGTTTCAAATTTTCTATTAGTACAGTTTTACCTTTGAAGAAAAGGAAAAAACAAACTTGTAGATTTTTAAAAATATGTATGAAAATGTTAGGGATAAAATATCATAGAGTACAACCACCAGATAAACCACATTGAAGGGGAACCACTGTAACCATAGTTGACTAAGTGCTATACTTATGTACATAAACTGAATTAGAAAACCTAATTGTAAGGGGCACTTGGGTGGTTCAGTAGGTGAAGCATCTGCCTTGGGCTCAGGTCATGATCTCAGGGTCCTGGGATCGCCTGCATCAAGCCTGCATGGGGCTCCCTGCTTGGCAGGGAGTCTGCTTCTCCCTCTACCTCTGCCATTCCCCCTGCTTGTGCTCTCTCCCTTTCTGTCAAATAAATAAATAAATAAAATCCAAAAAAAAAAAAAAAAAGAAAGAAAGAAAAATCTAATTCAGAAACCCGAATTAGAAAAAGAAACTATCAAGAGAATTATAAGTAGAGAAGATCCAGATAAGTAAAGAACTTTCAGCATCTAGATCTTTCTGATTATTGACTCAATTTTTCTTTTTACTTCTGTGCATAACTAAAAATATATATATTTCATTTGTTAGACTTAAAGAGAGCTTTTCCCCCAAGCTTTGCTAATTACATAAACTTTAAACAGGTTTTACTCATGCTTTAATTATTCCGCTCTTAGATGAAGCTAAGAATATATTCCAGACATCCCTACTTCCAGGTTGTTCGGAATTGAGAAATGCTGAAGTGTTTTGAAATTCCCTTGTAGAATTCAGTGCGAAAATAAAGTTAAAAATAAGTAATTTGACTGAGATTATATATACACATATTTAACAGGACACGGCCACAGGAGAATTTTAAAATATTTATAAATTCTGTCCAAATATCCTTATATTATATTCAGGAGCAAATATTTAAAAGCAAAGGAAAAGTCACACAGGAAGGACCACAGCCTTGTGTAAATTTTAAGATTAGCATTCACTGGGGCTATCAGGTCTAAGTCAGCCATTCTGGAGAAACATACCTAAGAAATCAAAGGCACTGGCTCCTGTGGAAGACTACCTGACATCCAGAAAATATGTGGACCGAAGCCTCTGAGCTTCACAGTCAGGCCATGGGGCCCTGTCCTCAGACTGCCTGTATAATATTTAAGTTTTATGACTATACTAGTTTGGGCCACTTACTTGCCAAGCTGCAGTTTACTCCTCTGTATGTCAGGAGCAATGACAGTAAATACTTTGCAGGGTTTCTTTGATTACTGATTGAGTTATTGAAAGTCAGCTGCTTGGAAAGTGCCTCCCAAATCATAAACTCTATCTATGTTAGCTATTTTTTTAATTTCATTTCATAAATTCCCCTTCACATATTCACAGGTCCTGATTCAAAAGAATGGTTTACATATCTGTAGGCACACTTACTATCTCTGAGAGAAAAATTTCCCAGGAAACAACCCATTTTTAGAGAGGGGTGGGCTTTCCCTCTAAGAATTTTAGTACCTCTTACTCTACATAAGACAAGAGATCCCTGACAGATATTCATGGGGAAAATTGGTTCTAAATGGCTCCAGAACTACTCACAGAAAAAGTGAAGAAATGAGGAGATAAACTCAAGCAGAAGAATATCCTTATAAAAGAAAAGCCTAACTGGTCAGTTTGAACCCCAACCAGCCTACTTAGCCAGAATCAGGGAGCTGCTGTTCTTCAAAGTCAACCCAACCCATTCCTCTTCAATTCTTAAAGTAAGAAGGTAATCTGGGAACCATACGTACATTCTTCAAAGCATGGACTGGAATAAGTTGAACTTCAGTTTGAATCCTAAATCTGCTATATAAGAAAGAGTCAATATTTATTAAGCACCTACTAAGACTGAAGACCTTTACACATATTAACTCATTTAATGGTAATAAGAATGATATTAAAAAGGTATAATTATTAGCATTAAGATGAAATAATAAGGCATGGAGGCATTAAGTCACTTTCCCCAAGAACACAACTGGTAGGAAGCAGAGCCTGGACTCACACCCAGGGAGCCTGACTGCGGAGATCATGCCCTCTTCTGCAGTACAATTTTAGGCAAGTTACTTAAACTCTCAGAATGTCAGTTTCTCAGTCAGTTCATACACATTTGCTGCAAGAATAAAATTAGATAATGTCTTTATTGCACTTATCATGTTCAACAAATTATATTATTATTCCTTTTTTAAATATTTTATTTATTTATTCAAGAGAGACACAGAGAGAGAGAGGCAGAGACACAGGCAGAGGGGGAAGCAGGCCCCATGCAGGGAGCCTGACGTGGGACTCCATCCTGGGTCTCCAGGATCATCCCCTGGGCCGAAGGTGGCGCTAAAACGCTGAGCCACCCGGGCTGCCCTGTATTACTATTCCTTATGAAGGGTTTAACCCATTGTTGCTGAATGGTACAATTCTAATGTTTATTGAGTCCCAGATGGAAATGGGCCCAACTGCCCTTTGACCCAAGGCTCTGTGGGGTTCTAACATCACTCTCTACCCCACAAGGGGCCCGAGTGTGAACCTCTTCTCAATGACACCAGTTGTAATACACTTCCTTACTGTTTCTTCTCTCTCCAGCCCGGTGAAACTCTACATTGCAAGGAGAAAAAGATACTTACAGCAGCCTCTATTCTTCTAAATGTTTCCTTTACACCTGAAATTTATATTTTATATCTCAGAGTCGAGCATCTGATCCCTTTAGTCCCATTCTCCTACAGGAAAATTGCTCTGAATCAAGAGATCATCAGGCCCACCAGCCTTAACAGAAGCTTATTAGTATCAAGATTTTGACCTATTAAAAGTATATTATCAATTATTTGATATTTTAATTATCATCTCTCTAATTTAAGAGTTTATCAAACTTTGTATTAGTATGCTTTATTACCGACTTTTATCTTGTATTTTTCACTTAACACTGAACATCTAAATGCTAAGTGTCACGTTGAGAAGAAGATAAGCAGTAAAGGGATTCCTATCTGGACGTGGGAAGAATTCTCAATGAGGGCAAAGGACAGTGAATAGCATAAACAAACTGATTAACAGAATATTGTACAAATAACAGAGTCAAGAAAACACACAAAAGGAACAAATTTTTGAGAAAAACAAAGAAATTGTAATGGTTTGGGATGTTTAAATGTGCATATAAAACATACAACAGGGAACCCTGGGTGGCGCAGCAGTTTAGCGCCTGCCTTTGGCCCAGGGCGCGATCCTGGAGACCCGGGATCGAATCCCACGTTGGGCTCCCTGCATGGAGCCTGCTTCTCCCTCTGCCTATGTCTCTGCCTCTCTCTCTCTGTGTGACTATCATAAATAAATAAAAATTAAAAAAAAAAAAAACATACAACAGAAAAACAGGATCCACTAGGTTGCTGTCAGCAACAGCCAAACAGTGAGGAAGAAACTGGTAACAGGTCTCTGTTATTTGTATTAAAGCACCACAAACAACTCTAAAGTTGGCTGATGCAGGAACCCTGACAGGAGCAGAAATGCACTTATCCCCCATACTGACATCACTGGCAAGTGGACCCCGACTAGAAAAATAAAAGTCACTAACTACCTAGTGACTTTACCATACTGTAAAGTCCTTTGAACCAGATCCTAAACACAGAAGGAAAAACAAAAAAAACAAAAAAAAACAAACAAACAAACAAAAAAAACTGACAACAACAACAAAAAATCGGAATGTTTGTTTTCATTAGATTTTCTAAGCAGAAGAGGGAGTAGTAAGCATATTTACTTCACATTAAGCTTTGGACTACATATATTAATCCACTTAACAAACATTCACTGAATGCCTTCACTGTACCAGTCTATTCTTGAAACTGGAAATATAAAACAGGGGCACCTGGATGGCTAAATCAACTGAGCCTCCAACTCTTATTTTCCGCTCAGGTCATGATCTCATGGGTTGTGGGATTGAGCCACAAAACAGGAAGTTGGTTTGAAGATTCTCTCCTTCTGCCCTACCCCATTCACACACACACACACACACACACACACACACACACAGTCTCTCTCTCAAATAAATAATAAATCTAAAAAAACAAAAAACAGACAAATATCCTTGACCTCATGGAATTTATCTTCCATAGAAAGGAGAGAGTCAATAGAAAAAAATAAATAAGTGCAAAAGATGTATACTATACTGTGTTAATTACTACGAGGAAAATTGAACTACAGAACATGAAATGTTGAATTAATAGGGAAACATTACCATTTAAATAGGATAGCCAGTAAAGATCTTATATGATGAATGACATTTGAGGAAAAGCCCTAAAAATGTTAGCGAGCAAGCCATGAAGATATGTAGGGGAAGAACATTCCAGAAAAGAAAACAGCATGTGAAAAATCTGTGAATTAACATACCAAGAAGGCCAGTAAGATAGTTTAGCTCAAGTAGATAACATAGAGCAATGCAGGGGCTTACAGGCCATTGTAATAATGTTGGATTTTACTCAGAGCAATTTGGAAAAAAATTGTAAGGTTGTGTGCAGATTATTTGCCTTAAATTTTTAAATGATCTCTCTGTTACTTGAAAATATACTGTTGGGAAGCAAGTGTACAAATAGGGAGACTAATTAGGAAACCATGGGAATAATCATAAGTGAGAGATAAATGATGGTGGTGTGGATGTGGTGAGCAAGTGTTCATATTCTGGAGGCATGGTTAAGGTAAAGTTAGTAGGATTGGCCAATGGGTTGCACGTGGAGTAGGACTCAGGCTGATTGCAATGCTTCTAGCTCAAGTATTTACAAGAATCAAGTTGCCAGGGCACCTGGCTGGTTCCGTTGGTAAGCATGTGACACTTGATCTTGATCATGTTATAAGTTAGAGCCCCATGCTGGCTGTAAAGATTGCTTAAAAATTAAGAGTTCTTTTTTTTTTTTAATTTTTATTTATTTATGATAGTCACAGAGAGAGAGAGAGAAAGAGAGAAGAGAGGCAGAGACACAGGCAGAGGGAGAAGCAGGCTCCATGCACCGGGAGCCTGATGTGGGATTCGATTCCGGGTCTCCAGGATCGCGCCCTGGGCCAAAGGCAGGCGCCAAACCGCTGCGCCACCCAGGGATCCCAAAATTAAGAGTTCTTAAAGACAAAAAAGTAGAGTTGGCATTTACTGGAGATGGGGAAGACTACTTGAGCAGTTTTGTTTGTGTGAGAGGAGGGGGCAAAAATAAGAAATACAATTTAGGATATGTTGATTATATGATGCCTGAGGAGATCCAATTGAACATATGAAACAGGAAGTTTAGGTAAATCAATCTGAAGCTCAGGAAGACAGATCGAAACTGGAAGTAAACTGTTAAGGGCAGGCTTCAGGCAATAATAGTATTGCCTACTGCCTACTGCCTACTTAGGAATGAGTGGAAAAGCTACAAGAAGAGTAAAAACCCCAAAAACTGATTCATTGTACAGTCAACCATCTAAGTTCAGGGGACTGACGAGGAGAAACAAAGGAGACCGAGAAGGACAGAATGGTGAGAGAAGAGGAAAGTAAGGAATTCTAGTTGTCAAATAAAGAAAAGATTTCAAGGAAAAAAGAATGAACATCTGTGTTCAACATCCCTGAGAGACTGAGTAGAATGAGGCTGAGATTTACGTCTGTGTTAGCAGTGTGGTGCTCACTGGTCACAGACTAGAACCGTTTCTGTGGAACAGAGGGAGGAGAACATGACTGGAAGAGGTTACAAGTAGAATGGGAAGAAAAGAATTGGAGACAATTCAGAAAACTCTTTCAAGGCATCTTACTTTTAAGAGGAACAAGAGAAATGGGCTGGTAGAGTTATATGTGGAGTCAAAAGATCTTTATAAAGATATTTAAAGATTTACGATTAGATAATTTCACATATTAAAAATCTTTCAAATCTAGTATTTCATTGTTTTACAGTTCACAAGAAATTAAATAAAGGAAAAAAAAGAAATTAAATAAAGATCAAATTAAGTTCCATTATCTGGTTGTATTTTTCCTCTAATAATGAGACCTTATAAATAAAATGAAGGTCAGTTAGATAGTTGACATGTGACAGTGAATTGAAAATATATATGTAAGTCCATTAACTAAATCTATACATTATCAACAAATTTCCTTCCTCTCTTTGCCTATTTAATTGAATACATTAAACTTTTGGTCTCATAATCTTCTCTATTAATATTTAAATATTTTCTCTAAAAATAGATTAAGACAACCTAAGCACTGAATTTGTGTGTGTGTCCATGTCTACATCTAAAATATAAGGTATAGGTATTAATCTATTTGCCATATTACCATTTTGAGTAGGCAGATGTGGTTAGAGCCTATTGCCCAGAACCTGTGCATATGTTACCCCACATGGAAACAGGGTCTTTGCACATGTGATTAAGTTAAAAATTTGAGATGGAAAGATTATCCTTGACTATCCAAGTGGGCTGAAAGGTCTCTATAGATGAAAGGGAAAAGGAAAAAGTCAGGAGAATCAGAAATGCAATGATGGAAGCAGAGGTTGGAGTCATGTGATTGCTGGCTTTGAAGATGTAAGGGAGTCAGGAGTCCAGGAATGCAGGGAGACTTCAGAACCCAGAAAAGGCAGGGAAGCAGTTTCCTTCCCAAAGTATTGAGAAGGAGCACAGCCCTGTTAACACCTTAATTTTAGCTCTGGGAAATCCATTTCAAACCACTGACCCAGAAAACTGTAAAATAATAAATTTATGTGGTCACGAGTCACGGAGTTTACGGTAATTTGTTATAGTAGCAACAGATAACTAAGCACCGTTAGGGACCTATATTTGTCAATATCCCTCAGGAAACTGTGAACTCCTTGAAGTCATGCTCTGATCCTGATTATCTTTTTTATTTCTTATACATCTCTATAATACTTTGCCCACATGGGGCACTTGGGTGGCTCAGTGGTTCAGCGTCTGCCTTTGGCTCAGGTAGTGGATTCTAGGATCAAGTCCCACATCGGGCTCCCTGCATGGGGCCTGCTTCTCCCTCTGCCTATGTCTCTGCTTCTTTCTCTCTGTGTGTCTCTCATGAATAAATAAATAAAATCTAAGAAAAAAAAATACTCTGCCCATAGCATTTGCTCAAAAAATGCTGAGTATTTTGGAAAATTAATGAATATTTAAGTATTATATCAAAACTAGATCAGTAATTATAAAAATATCTCTGAGGAAGGAATTCCTAAAGGAGAAAATGATAAAATGTGGTATTTATCTTTAATGTTCTTTCAGAAAAAATGAATTTATCAGCATAAATAAAAGATACTTTGAATGATTATAAATTATGTGACCTTTTCCTACTCAGAAGGATTCTACTAAAATTACTAAACATTGGAAGAAATATACTATTTGATTTCCACAAATTTTAATATAACTGTATCCCAGGATTTTTATTTTTTTGTATATTTTTAATCAGAGAAGTAATATAATTTAATATCTCTATATATTTCAGCAAAAGTATTGTGATTTATAACTATGTTTATTGCTTTCATTTTTATTTTTGGCATGATGTCCAAAAAAAAGAAAGTTCAATAACAACTTTTTAAGAAGTGTTTTCTGAAAACAATTTTCCTATTATACAAAACAGTATGGGACTACCTTTATATACAATGCTGAATTCCATTTCAACCTTTCATTGAAATATTGTCACTACAACAGATGATACTGCAATTTAGGAATAGTATAAAAATCACTGAGATCTTAACTCTTGATTTAACTCTGAAACATACTAACCTCTCAACACATATAACAGAATATTGTACTATCAAATAATACATAAGTAAAATTGAAAATAAAATAAAATAAAAATAAAATTGTCTGAAAATAAAGTTGTCCAGATAATCATATTATATTTAACAAGTAATATAAGTCTATTTAATTGCTTTCCTGTTCGTGACTCCTTTAGACATATTATTCAATATTATATTGCTCCTAGCTCAGTGAAGCATTTTCCTCATACTAAACTTAAAATGTATTAAAGATTTCATTTGATATTTTTCAGAATTCTGTAATGCCTCTCCCATTGTAAAACCTAGTTTATGTGTTTAGTTGGTTGTGTGTCTCCTTTGTTACAGGAAGAGTCAGTACGCACTCAGTATATGGATATACTTCACACATGCCGATAAGTAGGGGTAGGAGTACTCAGCAAATAGCTTAATATCTGGCTATTAGTAGGTGCTTAATAATAAACAAATTACCCAGATCTCTCAGTGATTAAAAAAAGACCCTCAACATTAATGATTTATTTTTAAAAACATTCAGTCATGTATGTCAGTCCAGATTTGAACTAATTTATTACCTTCGATATCTATACAACAGTAATGCAAAATATAAATAAAAATAATTGTCCTTAGGAGTTGAAAGGTAACCACCATCAACAAAAATTCCAATTACTCTTATTATTTTTAGGAAGGCAGGAAATGTAACTATATATTTCAAAAATATTGCTAACAATCATGAAAACTGAAAATTCAGCCAGCCAGGATGTCAATCCCCTATATATCACTCTCTCCCATATTAACTCTCCTGAGATTATCTCCAGAATTATAAAAAGAGAGCACCACTATAATTTATCTCAGAAGGATAGAGTGAGAATTAAATGAAGTAAAAATCTCAGAAGGAAGAGTTTGAACTTGGAAGTCAAACAGACAGAAATTTAAAACCTATTATGTCACCTTTCTCTGCATTCTCACTTGGAGGAAGAGGATAGCAACATCTATCTCTGAAAGTAGTTTGCCCTCTTAAAAGTTAAGGTCTGTCAAAGTGTTGGATACAGAGTAAACATAGAATACACGGTACCTATTTTAGGAGGTCAGAGTGACTTCCCAGAATAAATGTTTAATAAATATTTCTACTACTTTTTAAATTGGAAATATTCTGATTTTTTAAAAGATGTTATTTATTTATTTGAGAGAGAGAGAGAGAGAGTACACAGGCAGCAGAGAGAGAGAGAGAGAGAGAAGCAGGCTCCCTGCTGAACAGGAAGCCTGATGTGGGGCTCGATCCCAGGACTCCAGGATCATGACCTGAGCGGAAGACACGCGCTTAACTTACTGAGCCACTCAGGGACCCCTAGAAATAATTGTAGTCAATGAATCACAGTCCCAGCTGTGTGACTGCCTAGGTCAATTCAATCTTTATGACTCAGTTTCCCAGGTATACAATGAGGATGATCATAACTAGTAGTTTGTACCTCACAGAGTTGCTGAAAGAATCAAATGAGCAATACAAATGAAAAGCTCTTTGAAAACCACAAAGTGGTGTTATTAATAGCTGTGCTAATACTCATAATAATTTTAATAGCACAGATAAATCTGGCATTAATTCACAACAATAGGTTGTCTTACTGAGAACATTACAATGATCTATTTTCAGGATAGAAGGTTCCCAATGAATTGGCAAGTGTATAGAAATATACTTTTGAAAGGATGCCAAAGCTGGAATATCCTCAACTCTGTGCAGTTTCCAGCAATAGGAAATGAAACCATTCTACCTTGCAAAGATGATTATTACTTTATTTTAACATTCATCAATTTCTCCATGTTTTGAATATTTGCCAACTCAGTTTCTAGGAGGGGTTTTGAACTATTTCTAAAAGAGGAAAGTTATTGTATTTTTAGCACTATCCAATGAATTATAATCAAGTTCTTCAAGAGTAGAGAAATAAGCTACTTTTATTTTTTAATTTTAAGATAAAGTGCTTCACTGTTTCAATGGCATATTCTCATCATTACCTGAAAATAACAGAAACCTTGTTAATAGTGCCTTTTTTTGTTTTAAAGATTTTTTTTTTTGGACAGTTTAAATACTAAGAGAATCATAATATGAAAATTATTCAAAGAAAATTCTCAAAAAAAAAACCATATATCATTTAAAGATAGTAATTCAAGCTGGTTAAATGAGAACACCAAAAAAAAGTTTTTAAGTATTTCCTGTATTTTGACAGCATATTGGCCCAGATATACATTAAATATTGACATTCATTCACATTCTTGCCACTTAAAATCAAATTGATTTTCTTTTATGCAACTTTGTACTTGGTATTCTACTACATTCTATTAATTCATCAAGAACATGTATGAACCTAGTTTATGTAATATTGGTATGTGCATAATTTCTAGAGCTCTTAAAATTATTAATGTTTGCTGATTTTACTTGAAATATATATAGTAAAGTAGGCCAAGTGCATAATCAAACGGTGATAAAAACGAGTGTCCTCAATGAATACCTAGTGATGAATAATGCAAACATTACCCAAACTGTCAAACATTAAAATTACTATTCTACAAAGAAATTTCCCAATCTCTTCTTTCTGTCAAATGTGTTTTCACATCTGACTTCTATGAGTATATGTGTATATAACTTCAATGCTTCTGCTTCAGACCATTTGGAATTATTTTTTCATTGTTATACCACTACCATATATTAAAGGCTGGAAGGAGCCCCATGCAGGCTTTCCCCCTTCAGCTATATTTGCACGGCATTAAATCCTTGCCAACTTGATCCCTGCTTTAGCATATTCTTACCCCTGAGCAATTTCTGGCATCACAGCTTTATTAGAAGTGATATCTGTGGTGGTACAGGTCACTGGAACATTACTCCAACCCAATTGTATCGAAATAGTATTCTTTTTTAAACTGAGATGTCAGGGATGAAGAATTGGGTGAGTTAAATCCCGAATTTGCAGTTCAGTCCAGTTCAATAATTATTGTTGGATACTAGACACTGCCATCCACCAAGCAATACTGAGATAGCAGTGTATTACCAAGTTGTACAGAATATGGTCACTAACTTTAAATATGCACCTTGTATACTGCAGGAGACTGACATTTAAATTCAGAAACAATGTGGTAAATTCTAAAAAAGGAATGGATATGGCAGTGTGCTATGGGAACAAGAGATGGAAAACCCAATTCAGACAAAAGCATCAAAAATGGTTTCATGATGATGCATCAGAGAGGCAGACTTGCAGAATGAGTAGGAGCTATTAGATGTCATTTCACCATAATGTTCAATAAGCAATTGATTTAATTATTTATGTATGTCTCAATTTTTTATGAAAAGGAGATGATTTGGTAATGTACAGTCTACTTGAAAAAATACTGACAAAAAATTAATTGAAATTCTGTATAACGGTCTCACTGTAAATAGTTTTACATTTAATTTTCAGTTTTGTGCCTCAAATATAGCATCAATTAACTCAATATGTATAGGAAATATATTTGGAGTTTCACAATGAATCCTATGAGCGAAGTCTAGATTTAGTAATGCTTTGAGCTTTCCTAGTCCCTTTTATATTTATTCAACTCATTTCTATTCCTGAAACACTTAAATCATTTTATTGTGGTGCTAAATTTTCAGATGATCTCCACTCCTAATGGTGATGGAAGTTACTGCTTTCTATTGCCTACTCATGGTCTTTGGCATCAGTATTTTTGACAGTTGACTAGTGGGTATTGATTTTGTTTTCCTGTAGGACTTTTAAGATTAAGGATTGAACTCTGGATGCCTATAGCTACTACGTGATCGTTCTGACATCATCTTCTTCACCTGAGTGCCCTAAGTGTCAATGTCAGTGAAACACAATGTCAGCTGTAAAGTGGCAGTAGGGTCTTTTGCAATCTATATCACAATCGGAAAAAAAAAAAAAAAAAAAAAGCCAGAACATTCCATTCAAAAGCTAAGATTACATAGAGTTCATGTCTTTTATTTCAGTCCAGACTTTAAATATTTTCCATTGATTGGCAATATTAAGACTCTTTTCCCAAGAAGTGAAATTGTTCTTATAAATTTCTTGGCCTCTGGTCTGTTGAGGGAGTTTAAGTCCCAAATTCTTTGCAGAATTAGTAACCTCAAACTTGCTGATCCAGCTTCCTCTTAACCTTTCAATTAAAGTGTCTGATGTGGAAAATCTATAGCTGCAGTTACATAATCTGCAGCCTTTCATGAGAGGGAAGACGGTGCAATTATGACTACGCCAGATACATAATTATTTCTTTATATCCTAACTAAAGTTAGAAAGCTAAACTTGGAGCACTGCTTTAGAAATTGCTTTGCTCCTTAAACACTTTCAGAGCTGTTCAAATCAGTAGGCCTTCCCACTAATTAATCTTCAGGTTGGCAGTGTGTGAGGAGGGAGAAAGTAGCACTTTTAAAGTAATCTCTGCTTTGAAATTTCAGACTCCTTATCATTGCTGGTAGGACAAATCTTAAAAAAATAAATGAAAGTTAAATCTGACCTTGTGGCTCCTTTACTTTTTTTTTTTTTTTTTTTTTTTAGAGAGATTTTATTTATTTATTCATGAGACACAGAGACACAGGCAGAGGGAGAAGCAGGCCCCATGCAGGGAACCTGACATGGGACTTGATCCTGGGTCTCCAGGATCACGCCGTGGGCTAAAGGCTGCCCTCCTTTCCTTCTTTGAGTTTCAGTTCCCTCCTTGTTTTTGGTATCCTGGTAATGGATTCCACTTTCTCAGAGCTATTGCTCTCAGCTGACTGACAACTAGCCTCTCAGAGTTTAATTTATAACTTTCCAAAAGTACTTGCATTTTAACAGAGCTTGAAGAGCTAATAAATATTTAATGGAGGAAATGGGGATTATCAAGGAAGACAGCAGATGCAAGATAATGGGTATCTAATCTAGCATGTGGATTTTACTCATTTGTACCAAACTGGAAGGTAACAAATTTTGGGGTCTCAGGGTAGCTCAGTCTTAACCAACTCTTGGTTTCAGCTCATGTCATGATCTCAGGGGTCATGTGGGGCTCTGTGTGGAATCTGTTCGAAATTCCTTCTCTCTCCCTCCTCCTCCTTTCTAAAATAAATAAATAAAATCTTTTTTTTAAAAAAAGGTACAAGGTTTGATTACCTTAATTGTACGGTTTTTTCTCTCTCTCTGTAGGCATCCTCATGGCCTTCTCAACCTCTGCCCTAAATCCCTTTAGCCAACAGATGTAGCCCTACTGCATGTCTTCAGTGAATGAGTGTAATCTGTGAAATCACATGGATAGAGGTTCAAAGCCCCAGGTCCTCCATTAAGCAACTGTGACTTTGGGCATTTTGCTTTATATCTCTAAATTTTGGTTTCCTCATCTTTAAAGCAGGGATAATAGTAAAATTTATTTCATAGGGTTGTTGTAAAGATTAAACGAATCAAACTTGCTCAACACCCTCTGGGAAACCATGTTGAATGCACCTCAAACTGCTTACACAAAGGATGGAGAGAAGAGTATTTATCCTTTGGCTGAAGTCTCCTATTGGTTAAGAAGTGCAGTGTTAAACTCCTTACACTTCCAAATTTGCACATATATGAGTTCAAATGTATGAGTGGGTTCCTACAGGAATTCCAAAAGATAGTAATAGAAAAGCCCCAAAGCAGAGAAACCGAAAAAAGTTATTCGATGCAGCCAAGACATAGGTGCTTTCAGCTCACTGCCAGAGTAATCACTAGAATAAATACGTGAATCAAGAGCATGTCAGCCAGAACAAGGAGGTGTTTGGTAAGCCCTCTTTCCCTCCTGGCTGAGCGTCTGTCATGCCTCATTGCCAAAATTTCACTACTTGTGATATTTTTAATATTAATAACTTATGTATTCAATATGACATTAACAATGCAACTTGAACTTTTAAATAATTTCAAAATCATTTGAAATTATCTAGTTAAGTAAGGTTAGAGATTCAAACTACAGGAGGGTTGAAGGAAGTAATTCGAAATCTTACAATTTCAAGTGTAAGATGCAAATAAATCTCCAGACTCAAGTTAAAATCTTCTCTCAATAATTCACAGACTGGTGGTTTTGTGCTGGCTTCCTCATTGAATTTAGAATTTCCTCTTGCCTGGGATGCCTGGGTGGCTCAGTGGTTGAGCGTCTGCCTCCAACTCAGGGCGAGATCCTGGGTCCCGGGATCAAGTCCCGCATGTGGCTCCCTGCAAGGAGACTGCTTCTCCCTCTGCCTCTGTGTGTGTGTGTGTGTGTGTGTGTGTGTGTGTGTGTGTGTGTGTCTAACATGAATAAATAAATAAAATGTTAAAAAAAAAAAGAATTTCCTCTTTTCCTAAGAATTGGGCAATTACTTTTTTTTGGGGGGGGGGGATTAACTCCTTAACACATTAACTGTGTCTGTAGAGCTCATTACTTAATAAGTGCTCAATTAGCATTTGTTGCCCACTTGACAACCTTGGAGGACTGCTGTAAGATTCAAAATGGGTAACAAGCATAAAAATAACAACCCATAGCCCATCCATTTTGCTTCTTCTCCTTCCACTGTATTAGAGTTAAGTAAATAGACATGTCATCAGAGTTCTTAAAGTAAATCTTTTTTCTCTATACCAAGAGCAAGTAATACATTCACACAATTCCAGACATTTATCTGTTTTATCACAGATGCCTCTGAATTTGTTATGAGACCTCAACTCATGATTCTAGATTTGAGTGTTTGTCTTCTAGTATTGACTATCCATCCTGTTTTCAATATTAATTTTCTTTGATTAAACTAAGAAGTCCCATTCTAATATTTTGCCATTCTAATATTTTGCACCTTTTCCCTTATCTTCTTTGCCAGTCACCAAATATCATCTTATTTAAGTTGCAGGAGATTATGCCTCTGCCCTGGCAGATATTTGCTTCCATTTTGTTCAAAGAATACCTACTGAGTTCCCTAGTAAATCATTAACTGTATTTATAGTTCCTCTATTCACAGGGCAGCTATGCATAAAATAATAACGAGATTCATAAAATATTACCATTATGACTTGTGCTGTTTTCCTTTCAAATATTTTAACACTACAATGCCCATAACTTGATAGAGTGAACATCTTTTCTGGATTGTGACTGAAAAAAAACAAAAACAAAAACAAAAAACAAAAAAAACTGCTCACTAGAATTCCAAGCTCCCCAAAGACATCACTGAATCTTACTTAATTTTTATTAATTACTCCATTTCAGAAGCTTTAAATATAGCAGTTATATAATTTGGAAATAGTGGTGATTTCTATCAGGGATTTAGGCATAATTTTTTTCTTCATCAAAAAGAATTTTAAAGTATTAATTCTGCATTGTGCTATTTCAGGGTTTCTACAAAGAGAATTATTTAAATATGGTCCCAAACCCCCAGAACTTCACAATCTAAGAAAATACTGTCAAAAAAAATTTAAAAGAACATATAAGCAGAGAACAAAGCTAGGCAAGTGACATAGTTGACCATTATTTTAAGTACCATTCATGTATATATATTTTGCAATTCATGCCATTAATAAATTTTTCAGTACAGAAATCTGAATTTATAATTTTTATAGCCTATTCAGAATGCATTTTTACATGGTACGTACACTTAATAAACATCTAGTGATGATGAAGAGGATTATTTAATTGTAGGCTTGAAGCTTCTTTAAAACAACAGATAAGAAAAAAAGAATCCGATGTTATGCATGAATATCATAAGGCATGGTCTGGACTTCCTCAAAAAGTACTATGCTTCTATCAAACATAGAGCCTTACCTTACTGGATGACTCTGCTTTACTTCGAATCAAATCCGCCTTTAAAGATATCCATCTAGCTCAGGGAATATTAACATTTTCTCAACCAATATAAACACTTTTATTAGAAATCTTTTTAATGCCCCTAAACAATTCTCTGAAGAAAAAAAATATATGTATCAATCTACACACAAGACAACATAACATGCTGGCATTCAAATTTAAAAACTGAATATAATGACCTAATTGTAATATAACTGGGAAATATAACACAAGTAATAGTAATGGAACAATATGTCTTTGAATATCGAAAGACATAATTAGGTAACAAAATACTTACACCTATATTATAGAAGTGTGAAAATTACAAAGAAGATTAATCAAATGTGTAGTACGGACAACCCATATATTGTTGCCAATGAAACACATTGGATGAGTTAGTGGAAAATTTAAAAAATGGTACAATAGTCTTGGTAAATTCCAGACCAAAGAAAATACATCCTTCCTTCAACTTACGTGGAAAATGTATTCCTGGAGAACCCAGTTTATATACTAAGCATGTCAAAATATTTTCCATTTATGCAAAAAATTGTGTTATCTCTAGGATCAAATAATTATAAGCAGGAATTTTGTCTGTAAGTGTCTTTTCAAATATTTGAACGCCTTGAGGGACCCAGGAATTTTTTTTTATTATTATTATTTGGGACTGTCCTTCAATCTGCAATATAGGTGGCCTATCTGCTGGTTAGCCACTTAAAGCTGTCAGAGTTTTGAGGGGGTTCTCACAGATATGCCACAAATGGCAGCAGAGAAACCCCAGGACAAAGTGTGAGAGATAGATTGGGTAGTTGAATGGAGGCAGCAAACCTAGGGGAAGAGCTGAAAAAAGAAGGTAGAGGCAAAGTGGAAATGAGACACAAGAAAATCTCTAACACACTTCTATATTAGTTTTTGATGGGTGCTATGACAAATTGCCACAAACCTAGTGGCTTAAAATAACAGAATTGCATTCTTATAGTTCTGAAAACCAAAAGTCTGAAATCAAGGTATCAGTGGGGCCATAGTACCTTTGAAGTCTCTAAGGGAAACTCCATTCCTTCACTCTTCCAGCTTCTGGTGGCATCACTCTAATCTCTGCTTCTGTGGTCACATTACCTCCTCCTCTTCTCTGTGTGTCTGTGTCCCTCTCTGTGTCTTTATAAAAGACACCTGTCATGGACTTAGGGTTCACCTGGATAACTTGCAATGACCTTATCTAAGATCCTGATCTCAATTACATCTGCAAGGATCTTTTTTCCAAATAAGATAGCATTGACAGGTTCCAGGCTTTAGAGCATGGACACATCTTTTTGGGAGCCACCATACAACTCACCAAAGCCTCCTTCCATTCCAGGCTGCATTTCTATCATGCCTCATTGTGTCAACCTAAAAAACCTCAAAGGATATCCAAAAGAGATCCATGTATGCAGTATTGCTGCACTAAGAAACACCTAGGCTAACTAGTTTTTCTACCTATATCTTCAGGATACAGGGATAGAGGTCCTATTCCAACAAAAGGAATAAAGCTATTCAAGAACTTTGAGCACATATCACTTACCCTTTCCCACTATTTACTGATTTAGTCTGGACTGTTATTCACAATATCTGCCTCCACTGTGTTAATCACAGATGTTTTCTGGTGCCAACACACAGCACAGTCAAGAACAGCAAGGCCCCTGAGAAAAGATATGGCTCTGCCTTGTGAGGTTTTACCACTTTTCTTGATCAAATCACTTAAGTTGACTCATTTTTTTCTGCACCTATAAACTGAGGTTAAGATATTTTCCCTCAAAGTCATGTATGATGATTAAATGCAGTTATACAGATAAATCAAATTTTAATGTCTAGAACACAATGTAAAAAATAAATGGTATTTCAGTGCTAAATTATTATCTCCATATTTAATGAGGAAAATAAATCCTAAATAGATTAATATTAAAAACTATAAATACAATATCTCCATCTACCATTCTTCACAGTGCATATATTTGGATGCTGCATATAGGTAAAGTAACAATATGTGAGTGGAGGCTGATGGGTATGTAGAAAACTTCATCTGACCTGGACCAAAATTTTAAATAACTTAGTATTACTTCCAAGCTCTCTGTAGAGAAATGAAACTTTCTAAAGGTCCCAAGGACTTTCTTCCTTTTGCAAAAAGAAACTTGTGAGCTCAAAATAGAAAACAGAGATTTTGCCTCTTTTCATTAGAAGTTAGCCTTAGAGCAGACAAGGGTACAAGTTCCAAAAAAAGCTTTAACATTGCAGTAATGCCAACAACATATGTTAAAAAAAAAGTTTAAAATGAATATTTATAAACAGATTATTTGGAACCCATCTGGAGACCTCCCTTTGTTAGCCTTGCTGAGTGGGCTGTGTCCCTTCTGCAATTCTGCTAATTAAAAACACAGAAACAACTATCACAGAGTAACCTGAGTTATTTTACTTTATACTCTGCACAGATAATATCAAGTAAGGCCAAACAGTCAGCTGGAGTAAGGCGAATTTTGAAACCAATACTCCATTGTCTTCATTTAATACCATCTGGGCAGAGAATGACACTGTCACTATGATGATTTTGCTTTTAAGATATATAGAAATAGTCCCCAAAATAACTAACGTGTGATTGGTATGTGTGTATGTAGGCAGCGTATTTTAACTATATTCTTTGCAGAAATGGAAAACTTAAAATCCCTTTGACATTTCCCCTTTTACCATGTTTAAGTGATTGCTAAATATCAGCTTATGATTTTTATCTGGATCCCATGGCAAAATTTTTGAAAAGTAGGAAAAACTTCAATTGCTGTTATAATGGGAACCTAGTTCAAGCTTACATGTCAAATAGTCAAGTTTATCTTTTAGCTCATTTTAATCCTTTTTTGTCACAGAGAATGGTTTGAAAACTGAACATTTTTATTTCTAAAATGAGCTTAAAACATGAAAAAAATGAATGTGAATAAGAAAATTAATTAAAGAATACCCCCAAAGACCTCTACTAATTTATTTTAAAACATTTAGACGTATATGTATGCATGCATATTTGAATATGTGTGTGCATATATGTATTCACATGTACATTATAAACTCATGTGTATATTTGGTCATGTATATATGTATGTATGTCACATTCAAATCAGTCACTGATGGTAGTGAAGATGACGGAAAGTCAAGTGAGTGAATCTAGCTGTCAGATATCCAAATGATTGAAGTTAGAATTCCATTTCTTCTGTCAAAAGCTTAGCTTTTGTCAAGAACACTGTGTAATCTCCATCTACAAGCTGCCATTGCTTAGGATAAGAGATTCACTCTTGTTCTAGTTTTGTGGCACCTGGAAAATATGAGGTGTTTCCGTGGTTTGATCATTTCATTTTAAAATATAGCAGAAATCACAGAATTGTGGCAAGATTAGACCAGAATCAAAGGATCCTATATCCCGGACCTAGCTTTCCATTTATTATCTCAACATAGAAAACTATTTAACTTCATTGGACCCCAGTTTTCTTACATGGGTAATGAGGGCATTAAAATAAATTATGTCTAAGATGATCTACTTGGTAATATAAAACACATGAGATAAAATATGAGCACATTTACTAGGCAATGCACAGTTGGAAATAGCGAAACCTACTATTTGTATTCAGATATTTAAATTATTTCACTATTGCTAAACTCTGGATTAAACTTAGGCCCATGTCATTATAACTGTATGTATGTTTTAATGCAATAATTTAGCAATTGTATAAGAAATCAAGTACATTTTGAAAGTGTATTTAACATCAAATCATTAAGGGGAACTGTTGCTATAAATTTCTCCAAGAGAGTTTAGACTCTACTTTCTATGGAACTGACTTACCAAGGGAACATCCCCAGTTTTACCAGGGATAGGGGGAGATATAGCTATTCTTCTCCTGGCTTCTCTAGGAGAAGGCATTCTAAATCCAGCCCTACTCTCACTCATTTCAGAAAATGTAAGAGATATGAAGGAATATGTCTTCCCCTGATCCTCACTGGTTACTAGTGATTTAACCAGCTATTAAAGGGGCGGGGAGCCCTTATAGAGTTTACATGATGAAAATAGATCATTCTCTGGTTGCACTGCTGAGAATTGTGGTCCTCTGCTCCAAGTCAGAGGCAGATTATTTCTGGTTCTGAATTATTCATTAAACCTTAAAGGCAATTTTTAGCCGGTTGTTGAGTGTTCTCATAGATCCGCACTGTTGCCAGTAACTCTGTCTTGAAAACACTGACTGCAGCTGTGATTTCAAGCATTAGTGGCCAATCCCAATTCTGAAAGCTAGTGATCACAATTTTTATAGTGCCGTCTCCTTGTGATGCAGTCGATCCACAGTTTCAGCTGCTGTATTTACTCCCTGGAAACCAACTGTTGGCTTGATGATCACACCCCACAGAGAAATTTATTTTACAATGTTCTTAAATCAGCAGGGAAACCCTTACAGAGCAAACTGTAGACTTCCCCCCTAGAAGAAAACAGATCAAAAGCAAAAGAACTCTTTTGGCAATATAACACCTGTGCAAGTTAACAGTTTCCCATATCCAGCCTGGATACTGAGTATTAAATTACATTTGGCCTGAGTCCATCATTGAGTGTATCCTAAGTGATATTCTTATTCAATGACTGTTTTTAATGAGATTTTGATGTTCCAGGATGTTCAGTTGGAGTCAATTGCAATCCAATGAATATCTGGTTGCCTTGAGATTACTTTCACTGTTTCGAAAACTGGGGGAGGTATTTTCCTCCATGGCTGCATTTAAGTGTTGTACTATGGAAGGAGAGGGGCATGGAGAGTGAAAGAATGTATGCCAGGAATAAGTGTAGCTGATTGAAAGCTTACTAGTGAAAAATAAAAACCTTGAAATATCCAAAATATTTTTAACTCATGCACACCCATAAGATCTCTGTTACTATAATGTCCCTACCGAAATCTTGTTTGGGAAATCTTTGAAAAGGTTAGATGAAATCTAACCATAATATAAGAATTTTTAACAAATACGTGCTCAGGGCTCCTCACTTCTTTAAACATTCTTTTGTGTCCAAAGACAAAAAGTTTGTCTGTGTTCACCACAAGCTGACTGTAAGTTATTTGATATATTAGTTGGGTGCTGATGGTGGTGGTCACTGGGGAATTTGTGGGGAGTAGAGATAAATAGATGGGACGAGAATTGATCTCAGCTGTTTTATTTTTTTCTGGATGGCTGATTTCCATAATATAAGTTATTTTCAATGATAGAAAGTTATTTGCCTTGATTTGTTTGCCATCCGTTCTCACCTTCCAAGAAGAAAATCTCTTTGGAAAAGAGTCATTTGTCATTACTGAATTGTATTGCTGGGCACCAACTTTTGGCAATTCTATTCATACACAGTTTTCATATATGTATCAGCCATTTATTGAAGTGTTAAAACAAATTTAGCTTTCATCCACATATTAAAGAATAAACAGTATATCCCAAGTTACCTAAAAATTAGAAATTGCCAATTCATTCTCTCCATTTTTTTTATAGAACTGGAAACCATGTTTCAGTCTAGGACTTGCAGCCAGCAGCTGCAGCTTCAGAAATGAAGAATGGAACATCTCTTTCTTCCTCCATCCTGCTAAATGTTACAAATTACTTCTGACTGGTTCCTAAAATAAAGTCAAGATTTTTTTTCCTCTTACCTGACATGATTAGTTTTGAAGCTCGGTTCCAACTACCCGGACCATATCCTTTCCCATCCTCAATCACTCAAGAATATTACTTCTTAAAGTTCTTCTATTTATTTTTTGATGATGCTAAATAGTTTCTTCAAGGAAGCATATGATGGTAAACTATATGATATAAAAAACTATAGCTTGGAAAACTATGAGAACTGAATCAACAGAAAAAATATTCCACAACTTTCCATATCCTCTAGTAAATAATAGTTGCTATAGTTGTTATATACATACACATATAATATGTATATAACATATATATATAGTTGTTATAGTAAACAACAGTAAGTTTTGCAAAAGCTTGGTTTTATGAAAATTGAGCATGTTTTTGCATACAAGGCTCTCTGAACAACAACATAGGAATTTAAATCTAGAAAAGTAGAATAAAGTATAGGCATTTCTAGCAGCGTATTAATAAATAAATACACAATCATGTTACTTTGCTACTATCAGAGAATCATTTCAAAATAACTAGAAATAATTTGTGACACATAATGATTATTATTATAAAAAGAATTTTTGTCTTTTAAAAATATTATATTTTGTTTCAAAGAGTTTTTCAGATTTCAAATTCCATGAAGAAGGACATATATCCAAATATGCAAAACTATAAGTTCATAAAATCATTTCAAGAATTGTTTTTCTATTGATAAGACACAGGAGAGTACATAGATTTTCACAGTTTTTGAGCATCATTAATCATAAAGTATAAAATAACAAAATTAAGAAACTATATTGTGTCTAACCTACCTAAAGCCAATATTATCAATCTCACCAACTTAGTAATTGACATTATGCATTGACTACAATCCTTGCCTATCCTTGGTCTCACATTCCTTAGCTCTGTAACTGCAGCAATCCCATTTTCACTCTACTTCAGCTACATTAAACTTTTTTTCTCTCAGGCAGAACTATGTCTAATTAACTTCTGTACACACAGGGCTCTTCACAGTGGCACCTATTTGTCATGAAATATATTTGAAAGAATGAAACTTCTTTCTTTACACACTTGTTCATTTTCTCATACCTATTCACTCTTTGTCCTTCTTGTGAAGTCCTTCTTGATTATTCCCTGTGCTTCCAACTATCTACTCTCTTTCACCTTCTCTTCTTTTCCTCCCCAGATTGGATTCTAATGTCAATCATTTCAAATAAGTGTCAACTCTCACTTCAGACTTTTCTTCTCCTTTGTCCTTTTGCAATATTTATCCTGCAATTCCTGAAATTCTCTACGACCTTGTCTGTCCTAAGACTGCCAAATTCTACTGGAAGAAATCACAAAACCACGCTAAATACAATACATTTTGAGCCATGTCGTCTGAGTGAATCACCACAGCCACTGAGAAATCCCTTATCACCTCAAGTTCTGAATCCACCCACCTAGCATGGCGATCAAGGG
Organism: Canis lupus dingo; assembly: GCF_003254725.2. Lineage (NCBI taxonomy): Eukaryota > Metazoa > Chordata > Mammalia > Carnivora > Canidae > Canis > Canis lupus. The sequence goes on from NC_064248.1 coordinate 48,124,913, forward strand.
TAAAGACTTTGGAGCCATAGAGTCTTGAGTTTGATTCACAAACCTGTCTCTTACTGAGAGCCTCGAACAAGTTATAATCACTAAAGATTCAGCTTCCTACATTCAGAACGAGGGTTTTTACAGAACCTACTGCACAGAGCTTTGGAAAGATCAAATGAGTTAGTGCAGGTCAACTATTAAGTATGGTTCTTGGCAAATAGTAATCCCTAAACAAATAGTAGGTTTTTATTTTTTATTTATTTTATTTTATTTTTTTACTGATTCCTATAATTGTGCTCAAACAACTAGGGTTTCCTTAACCTAATTATTTCTGGTATTTCCACTTCACTTTTTGTATCATCTAATGACCATGATTTTCCTTCTTGTAACAATTTCTCTTTTAATCTGGACTCTTGACTTCTGTCTTTTTTAAACTTCCTAGTTCCTTTTAGTTTCATTTCCATATTCAACCTTTTCCTCTATACTTCAGAGTTCTTTGCTCTTTAGGTGGCAAACATGGTCAATTTCTTCATTTCCTCTTTGTGATACAACTATTTCAAGTTTCCACACCATCTGTCCCCTTACTTTGCTGCCAAAACTATGGAAATAGAGCACATCTTGATGCCTCTGCTTACTCAAAATTCATTTACTCCTCAAATGTATCCCTTGTAATCAGGATCCAAGATGAACCTGTTCTATTGAATGAGTATATTGAATATTATGTTGAAATTATTCTCTCCTAACTACTACTAACCTTCTAATCACCACTCATGCCCTCCTTCTTGAAATCTCTCCTCATTTGCCTTCCGGTGATATAGTATCATCATCACTCACCTCTTCTTTCCAAACATTCCTTTGTTGACTCTGGTACTGGTTCCTTTTCCTCTTTCAATCTTCAACAGTAATCTCTCTTAGCAAAGATGTGTTCTGTTTTTAGCCCTCTCGGCTCTGTACCAATTGACTTCATTCATTCTGAAGCTTTTTGACTCTCCTCTCTGTTGAGATGGTTCATGAATCTGAAACTTGTAAGTATGGCCTTTATCAATTTCCAAATGTGCACTGTACTTTCCCACTCTGACTTACCTGTAACATTTTAAATTAAATCGGGCAAAATCAAACTCATTCTGCCCATTACTTTTCCATGGATTTTCCTATTTCTGTTAAAGTACCCTCACTGACTGAGTTCAAACCTAGGAGTTATCTTTAATGTCCTGCTCTCCAATCGCCATCACAACTTATCAGGACTATAGATCACCATATATTTCTCACGTATATACCTTTCTCCATTCATAATTCCATTACTCTACTTCAGGATTTTATATTTCCTTCGCAGAACTGTTACAATAATCCTTTTGTTGGTTTTCCTTCTTCTTGCTTCCTTACCCATTTTACATTTTGTTGATCATACCCCTAACCATCATGAAAACTGTCAGAGACTCCATTAAGTCTAAGCTCATTCCTGCAGCTTGATTTTACCTTTGCAGCTCCATGTCTCTATATCCCATATTTAAGGTGTATTTACCTTTATAGCTCCATGTCTCTATACCCTACTTCCATACACACTGCTCACTTTTTTCCACATGCTTGCCACATCTGATTATCTCCACTGCCTTCTCGCAGGTATTTGTCCCTTCTGAAATTCCACTTTCTCCTAGATGAGTGATAAAATTCCATGTATTCTTCAAAATGCTGCTCAAATACAATTTTCCCAAAATCTTCCTTGATTCTCCCAACTGGTATGACATCTGTTAATTTTGCATGTCCAAAATAATGTAAACATTTTAAAATGTTGTTTGCCTGTCTTAACTAGTATTAATCTTAACCAGTTTATTAAAAGAAGAGATTTCATTGTATTTATCTTTGTATCTCTCATACCATAAAATAGGCTCTGAAGAATAGTAATAAATTGAATCATTGACATGGACTTACAGGATGTATAAGAATACAGTCAAAGATAAACAGAAGTAAAAGGACATAGAAAATCCAAAAATGTCATGAATATCCATTGCATTTCAACTTATTTTTGAAATATAGTTAGTAATTTGTTTAAATATAGATACTTCTAAAAGAAATTTATAAATTTTCATTAAATCTATAAATTTAATATTTTAGAACAAACTCAAAAGAGATTCCATTAACTTTCAAATCCAACCTACTGTAGCTACACACATCCATGATCCACTCTGCCTTTTTCACCATAAATATGCTTCATGTTTTAATCATAATATCGAAAATGCAATTCTCTTACCTGTTTTGATCTCACTGAGCTTTTCAATCCCTTAACTCTACAGTTTTCTTCCACATCATGAGCCCCTTCTTGGCTTCACTTCCTTCATAATCTAGCTTTGACTCCATGATTTCCCCACTCCAAATACTTTCTTGCCTTAACATCTAAGTTGCTTTCTTCCCCATCTTTATTTTCCCTAGTCAAACTAGAAACCACCGAATGCCTTCTTCATGTCACCCAGATCATGAATTTCTAGGCAAGATCAAATATATGTACAGACTGGTATGACTATAGATTCAGGACCTTCCCTTCCTTTAATTCCAGTTTGTTTTAGCTCAAGTATTACTTCCTATGGGAAAGCTTTCTTTATCAAACATGCTATGGGTTTGAGGCTAGTTAGGTATTTTCTCCTACGTTCCAATCTGTGCATGCAGTTCATTTGTTTCTTGAGTAACTATTTCTTAAATCTATGTCCATGGACTTCTCTAGATGATTGGTACATGGGAATGAACAAAGCAGACAAACTTCCTGCCATCCTGAAACTCACATTCTGGTGAGGGAAATATCAAAAACATAAGTAAATTCATGGGTAATATAATATCGGACTACAAAAAAGCAATAGAAAAAAATAAAGCATAGTAAGTTAATACTTTTCTCAAATAAGGATTTTAAAATTTCTTGTAACAATTCAACTTTTATGATCTAACCTAAGTTTCTAGGGCTATAATGTGATACAGAAGTCCTCTCTCAGGAACTAACATGAGAACAAAAACTGGAACGAAGTTTAATAAATATATATATATATATATATATGTATATTAAATGTTAAGTAAAATATATAAATGTTCACATTTAAACTATTTATTTACATATTGAACACATATAAATGTATTGTACAATCTATTTTGTATGTATTCAATCTAGTTTTATTGAAAATTCAATTTTTTGCAATTAAAAATTATTCTTGGATAAGGATCATTTCTTTTGGGGAGATTCTTATAGATTAAACCCATGAGATAAAAGGTATGCTAAGACTCTTAATTCATTTGCCAAATAGTAACCAACAACTAACAAATATTGCTTGCTTAGATAGAATGTTTTCACCTTGTCCCCAAAGATCCCTGCCTGGTATTTATGCCCTTATGTAATCCTATGGGACCATCTATGACTCCCTTCTAATGAACAGAATGCACAAAAAGTGATAAAATGACACTCTCAATATGAGATTACAAAGAGACTTTAATTAAGTCTTGCTCCTCCAGACTCTTTTTCACCTGTTATTCTGTCAACTTGTGAGCTGCCACAGAGAGAGATAAGCCTACATAGCAAGGAACCAAGGGCAGCCTCAGGCTAACAGCCAGTGAAGAAATGCACCATCAGTTCACCAACCTGTGAGGCTGAGCTCCCAACAACCACAAGTGAACTGAGAACAGATCTTCCCCCCAATTAAGCCTTCTGATATGACCACAACTCCAGCCTTGATGTAACTTTTAGGAGACTTTGCAGAGCATCCAGTTGAGCTGTACCTATATTCCCGACACAGAGAAACTGTGGGGTGATAAATGTTTGCTGTTTAAAGCAACTAAGTTTTTAGGTACTTTGTTACACAGTAATAGATATCTAATATTAATGCCTTTTTCCTTTGTATACTCTAGGGGATCCATACAAATGCTGGTGGAATGCATTAAATACATGTTAAGGATTCTCTACCCTTTCATTCAATTCCAGTTTTTTTTCTTTTTTTAGAAATTCATACTTGCTGATATAAAATAGTTCCCCAAATCAGTCAGTATTAATCACTTAAACATCAAGAAGTCAGATCTAAACATCATTTAGAATTAGATTTAATGACCTACTGCACTTTCACAGTTTCTAATCACTTCACAAGTAAAAGGGCTGTTATTGTAAGTGTTTGAAATCATCAAAAATCAAACCCTGAATCTACTACCTGCTAGTTATATGACTTATGTATGGTAAGTAGTTTAACCTTATTACACTCCTTCAGTTCCCTAATCTGTCAAAAAAATATATTATCCACCTTAGAAAGTTTTTATAAAGATTAAATTCAGTAATGTGTTTGACCAATAGTAAGCAAAAATGTAGCTGTCATAATTAGGCTCCAAACAGAACATCCTGGAAAAATATCTTCTGTGCAAAACTCTGAAACCTAGACTGAATATTACAATTTATCCTGTACTCTGAAGTGTATGTGACCCAGGTCATATTAATCTGTAATCCATTATATGATCTGAGAATCTCTAATTCAGGTTAGAATTTAGTGGTTGAACTGTCATGAAATATTAAATCATTTGTTTATGGTCCTTGAAGCTTTACAAAATGAAAAAACAGATTTGTTTTTGTCTAGAGTGCATAAATACCAAAAGACACAGAATTGCCATTAATTTTCCCAACTGAAACATCCTTATCCATCAAGTTCTTTAAGTTCCTTCCTTAAAGATCATTTTTAAATTGTGATACAATTTGAAAATGCCAAGCAACTATAACTTTTCTGTTATTTTCCCCTACATCCTGGCATAGTCTGACAACATATTACATAGTTAAGAAACGTTTTTCTCTTGGAATAGGGTTATTTACTTTGAAATGATAAGCCTAAGGGAAAAATCCTACTTGTGAAGTAAATATACTCTTTTCCAAGTAAAGTCACATCAAGAAGGCAAAGCAATGTGATCCAATATTAAAAGCTCTGACAAATAAGGAAATGAGATATTCTATGCAATGTTATTTCCTACATAATACTTGCTCAAAAATATTAATATTTTAAAATCATCCTCTATAAAACAATATATGGAATGACCTCTCTAAAAGTTTTGTAGTAATCCATGGATATTTCCAATATGGATAAATATAGGACCAGATGGCTCATTTCCTCCAAAAATTTTTTCTATTACAAAACAAATAAAAAATGCCTAAAAGATACATAAAAGAGAGCCATATATAATTATAATATACATATTGCTTTCAAACACAGTTTTTTTCCAGCTGAGAGGTTACTTAATAGAAATGTTCTGGGACACCTGGGTGGCTCAGCAGTTGAGTGTCTGCCTTTGGCTCAGGGCTTGACCCTGGAGACCCAGGATCGAGTCCCACATCAGGCTCCCTGCATGGAGCCTGCTTCTCCTTCTGCTTATGTCTCTGCCTCTGTGTGTGTGTGTGTGTGTGTGTCTCATGAATAAATAAATAAAATCTTTTTTAAAAAAGAAACATATTAACTGTTCATATGATTTATCTCAAAAGATATTTCAGAAAGTTGCCTTAGAAACATAGGGTTTTTTTTCCTTTTATAATCTTACAAACTATATTCCTAGTTGCAATCTTAAAAGTTGTACTTACTTTAAAAATAATTATTTTCCTGTTTGCATCAGATGGGTTCCTAAATTATGTTAATCTATTATTAGCTGTGTTAATTACAGAACTGATTGGTTACATATAAGTCAATTTTATGTTTTAAAGTAGAATAATCTTCTTTACTTCCCCTAAGGTTAGTAAATTTATAACTATTCCTAATTTTATACTTAAACTCTCAGTGTAGGATTTCCTTGTGTATAATTTACTACCCACATGGACTCCTATAAATGCAAATGGATTTTTCCAGATACACATTTTAGTTTCATACATTTTCCATTGGTTTTTATTTTCCATTCACTTGAGGACTATACTAGCTACTTGCTAAAAGAATAATACAATGTGGAATTCAAAAATTAAAACTGGGGAGTTTACTTAGTATTGTAATTTAGTGTTCTGCCAAATAATACTTAAATATCTCATAAAGTTTAACGTGTACATATGCAAATACAAATTTCTGGAATTCTTTTTTTTAAGATTTTATTTATTCATTCATGGAGACACATAGAGAGAGAGAGAGGCAGAGACACAGGCAGAGGGAGAAGCAGGCTCCATGCAGAGAGCCCAACGCGGGACTCGATCCCAGGTCTCCAGAATCACGCCCCGGGCTGCAGGCGACGCCAAACAGCTGCGCCACCGGGGCTGCCCAAATTTCTGGAATTCTACTAAATTATAGAAAGAACATTTGGTTATTAAGAGGTCATAACTGGTATCTTGTGTTGGTGATGGAATCTGTTTTTTTAATATTTTTTGTAATGATGAATATATTTTTATGATAACTGATAGGGTTTTGAACTTATAAGTTCATACATTGTTACCATTCTGTTTCCTTCAATATTTTTGCTATCACAAATTATTTTTCTATAGGTAACTGAGGCACATCAGTCACACACACACACACATACACACACACACACACACCCCTACAATCAAAAAAGTTGGAGGAATTCTCTAGGGCAAGTATTCCATATTGAGGTCTATGAACTTCTTGAATCCATGGATATGTTCTGAATGATTCTAATGACAGGTTTTAAATTTTGTGTTTTTCTTTCAAATATAAGCTAAAAAGGAATGAAATCTAATCATGTTCTGGATTACTTATGAGCCTCTTTTATCCTAGTTTGCAGTAGGATTTTATTGCTTACGTTTACCTTTGTTCTTGCTTTTTACTGCATTTGGTCTTAGGGAAGGTCAAATGAGGTCAAGGAATGGTATAAAACAAAGATTTTTTTCAGTTTAAATAGAAGAAAGGTAATCAGAAAATGAAGATATATGTATACAGAGGGTATAAGCATGCTAAATCCAAAAAAAGAGAGATCTGCAGAACTGCAATAAGTACCATGTACAAACTCTGAGTGTACAAACTGCTGCCACTCTTCCTAGAACATACCAACTTATAGCAGGTGGTTAGTAGTAAAAGTCACAGTAAGTGGGTATAATAACTACAATGACCAGGACAATGATTCAAGACAATATTCTTAAAATTAAAAGATAAAATCAATAGCAAATGAAAATTTTTAAATGCTAATATATCCTTATATTATGAATCTTGCCTGATCAGATTAAATTCAAGAAAGCAGTTGTGTGTGCCGCATTAATATTATTAATTTAAACTTTATTATTTTAGTTTTCAAGTCTTACTTGCAATTGTTTAGCTTTTCATTTATATAAGACTAAAATGAACTGATATTTTCCTACACTTTATATTCACGGATTTTATATGTGTTTTACAAAAGCCAATCTAAGCAATGTTACCCCACAATTTATTGTTATTATTATTATTAACATCATCATCATCATCATCATCTACCTTTTAGATGGATCCATTTGATGACTCTCGCCTGAGAAACCTTGTTCTCTTTTAAAACATCACAAATGCAAAGCAGAATAAATAACATACATTTATCACAGGCAAGCACACAACGTACTGAAAATTTCCCAGTTCCTATGTTTATTCCACAAATGTAAAAATTATGATATTAATCTGATATTATATTCCATTTCAATTTCAAACAGTATTCATGGCCTATTAGATTAATTTAATAACACTATTAGTGAAACCATACGATTGTAAAGCACTGCTCCAGGGACCTTGTCAAATAGTTAAACATCCTCTCAGGAGGTGTCAGTATGGATCAAAGGTCCAGAATTAGGCCCAAAAGGAGGGGACAGAGTTTTCGATAAAAGAAAAAAAAATCATTAAAAGTTCTCGTTAATATGTAACATTAGTATAGGACTCTTGGAAAATGATGAATGGAGCATGGAATTTAGGCCTACTTTAATTTAAGCACACACACACAAAGCTCCTTGAGGTTTACCAAGATGGAGTAGCACATGAGTCGACGGTCAAAATCATGGCTTAATAAAAAACAATTTGGTCAGCATGTACTGATATGCATAATTTATCTCTAGTGACTGAATTGGAGGCTTGGGGTTGTAGCAGAATCCACTGGAAACCAAGACAACAGATTGCAAACAAATAAGCCAAGAGAGGAATTTAGTTCAGGGCTGTGGTAAAATTGATGAAGAAATCAATCCCATTAATTGAGTTGGAAAAAAGGTTAGCATCATGTGCAAGGACATAAAGTCTCCTAGGAAAGGGCTTACAGATAAACATGTTAAAACCCTGAACCCATTCATCTTATTTAGTCACTCCACCCCTAGCTGACCTGAAAGTAAGCAGCGTGTTTACATCTATTGGTATTCGTATTATCCTCTCTATGAAAGGTAAACAGCTCAATACCGGGGTCATGACTTCTATATCCTGAGAGTTTTGAATAAAGTAAATCTCTCAGGTGCTTCTACATCATATATGTATTTCCAGCTCCACTTGGAGAAGACATTTCCAAATAGGCTAATGGCAAGCTCAAAGAAGGCAACGGTCCTTTCAATGCATGTGATTTGTGTTAAAGACTGCTTAAAGAACAAATAGTTAAAGTTGTTGAAATGTAGTTAAATTTGTATTATTGTTACAGTCACTTGACTGAGAAACATATTTAAAATGAATTTTAAGAGGAGAATTTAAATGTGACACAGAGGCAAATATTAAAAGAGACATTCTTATTCTATACATTATTCCTTTTTTTAAATAGAAAATATTAATTGACACATCCTGAGAAAGTGCAGTTCTCTTTTGAGTTTACAGCATAAAATGAATAAAAGTCAATCTACCTGAAAAACTATTCGAAGGGTTTAAATTATCTCGACTATAAATATAAACACTGATTTAATAAACCAGATAATTTATATATAATCCATTTTGTGGGGCTTAATATATATTGTTAATATCTCAAAAGAGAATTTTTTACAAAATATCAGATTATAATAATCATGTCCCTTTTAATATCTCACTAGAGTGACACTTAGTTTATATTTCTGGTTCTGTAGATTATCTTCTATTAGCTAATCTGGAAATCAAATTTAAACCAACTGATACACAAGGAAAGATAGCTTTGTTGGCTGTGCTCATCTTGTCAGTTTGACAACTTTCTTAGTCACCACAAATTGGCTCACACAGATCCTTAAAGATCTTTTCACCTATAGGAGAGATTGAGGTTCATCAATGAATGAAAGAATGAATGAATGAACGATCTATCACACAATCTACTTGGAAAAACTCAAGTCCTGTTTCTCTGTTACTTTTCACCAAATATATTAAGAGTGAAAATAACAGCAAATTATGAATACAATTGCCTTCAGTTTGTTAAGTCATTAGAAGTTGAATAAGAAAGATAAATATTTGCTATAAACAGACTGTTTAATAGGGTCCATCAGATTCTGTGGTTTCTTTACTGAGATCAGGATAATGTTGAAGAGCAACTCATGGGTGTTAGGCAAGTAGGTTTGGACACCGATTAAATAGTTACTACATTTTTCATGCAATGTAAATTTTTCACCATTTTGAAAACACCAGTAGGCAAGATTATTTGGTTTACTTTAACTGTCTTGGACATTAAAATGAAGAGAAATAGACAGAAACAGAGACCCAGAGAGAGACAGAAGAGGTTAAGAAAAAGGAAGGGAAGAGGAAAGATACATGCACATACTGTAAACTAAATTTTTCTGAGTGAAAACTTTCAATTTCCAAAATAAAAAGTGACCACTGGGGCCCCTGCATGATGCAGTAAGTTGAGCATCTGACTCTTGATTTCAGCTCAGGTCATGATCTCAGGGTCTTGAGATCAGGCCCCTCATCCAGCTCCAAGCTCAGCGAGGAGTCTGCTAAGTTTCTCTCACACCCTTTCCCTCCCTCACCCATGTGCACACATGCCCTCTCTCTCTAAAATAAATAAATAAATCTTTTAAAAAATAGTGACTTTTTTCTACAAAGGTTGTATTTTGGAAAATAAATTTGGGAAAGGGTAATCACTAGATAACTGCAACTTTTATTTTATTATTCAATAAATTATTAAATCTATTGCTCAATTGCTGCTGTTCACAAGTTTCTGTGGATGATATCTTTCAATAGAACAATAAATTTGACCAATTATCTGCTGCAGGCCTTTTATATTAACCAGTATGTTATTAGAAGAGTTGGGGAGTCAGGGAATATAAAAACTTTTATCGCATCCCCAGCTTCTCCAGGCATTCTGGTGCAGAACTGAGGCCAGACTTAATGTCTCTCTTGCTTGGCACATGAGTATATTTTGGGCAGGAAAAATAAATTGCAGTCACTTAATAACAAAAAATAGAGTTTTTGTTCAGGGTAGACTCTTATTCTTATCCAGCAGAGACACAGAAAATATAAAGCTTGAGCTAATAAGGACTCTGAGCTTTATATATGATTAAGTTATTCATTAAAAAAAATAAGAAGTGCTGTCCTAAGTGTGCCTAATTTTACTGTCCAGGATGTATGTAAACACAAATCTGAGAATTCATGAGAAATAAAGATTATGTTAAGCTGTATAAAGTTAGCCATATTCAACATTATTATCTTTAAAAGATGACAAATTTAGGGACATCTGGGTGGCTCAGCAGATTAGTGCCTGCCTTCAGGCCCTGGTGTTATCTTGGAGTCCTGGGATTGGGTCCCACATCAGGCTCCCTGGATGGAGCGGCTTCTCCCTCTGCCTCTGTCTCTGCCTCTCTCTCTCTCTCTCTCTCTCTGTGTGTCTCTCATAAATAAATAAATAAATAAAATCTTAAAAAAAAAAAAGATGGCAAATCTGTATGATTCTATTATATAGTGAAATACCACTATTTTTCATGATTGTCACAGTAAGTAATGTCCATGCCAAATCTGAAATGTTAAATACTAATAATGAATTAAGTGTAGATAGCTTTGCATATACTCATCAGAAATTTTGCTAACAACATCTATTTTCTTTAATAGTTAGGCACCATACTTGGGGCTTTTCAAAAATGAAAATGGCAGTAATGTAGATGATCTAATGCATATCAATATTGATCGTTATTATTTACCACATCATGAAAGTATTAAAAGGACTCTTGAACCCTTGTGAAAAAAAGACAAATCCACTTAAAATGGGAATACTGTGTAAGAAACTGATCCAAATATTAAAAAAAAAAACTGTGCTTCCTATGAATAATATTAGTCAGTGGATCATCAATATTTTTGTTTGTTTCTTCCACTGCTTACATTTTTATTGCTTTTATTTTAATACATTCATCTAGCAATGATTAGCATGTTATTCATACTGTGTCTATCTTCCTTGTATATGTAAGACTTGACAAAGTATGTTATTATTTCCTTTGGAATTAATGATCATTTTTAAGTTTGCTCTTTGAATCTCTGCAAAAGTTTTAGATTGCCCTGCCTAACCCAAACAAGAAGGCACTGCACATTTTACATACTAAGTTATTGATTCATGGGGTGGATTATGTGCAAATTCAAAATCTCTAGCTAAATCCTTCTTAATTCTAGGAGCTGGGTTGAAGTAATATGCTCTTCCACCAAAAACTATCTGCAGGGTTCTGACATTGGTTCAACCAGAATCATTAGGAAGATAAATTTGCTACACCACTGTGAAAACACATGTATTACTAATACTTACTGGACGAGAGGCTGTTTTATTAAATCAGGTTCTCAAATTATCCAAATATTTGGTTAGATTACAATTATACTGAATTAAATAAGGTCTGAAAGATTCACACTATCAGCTATAAAGTGGAAATATTTGCTGCTTGAAGATTAATTTATTTCAATGCTAATAACCTAACCTATTGTCTCAGATTTGCTGAGCCACAACCTCTTTTTATTATTATAGAACTTATATCTTTCCAAATTATTTCATGAATTATATGTTTATAATGATTTAAACCTGAAACAAGTGTTTTTTTTTTCTTCACTGAGTTTTAGATTCAGGATTTTCTCTATATTCAGTCTACCAGAAACAAACCTTATTGGGTTTTGTTTGTATGCTCAATTTTGTTTTCTGCATAATAACCATAGTGCATAAATGTGTGAAATAATTAACTCTTTTATACAGATATCAGAAACTTTACTTTGGAAGGATAATCAACTCCCTTTTAAACAATTCACTAAATTTCTGATTATTCTGGTGTTTTCATGTTGGCTATGTATTTTTTTAAGATTTTATTTATTTATTTGGGAGAGTGAGCAAGAGAGAGAAAGTGCGTGAGCATGGGGGAGATGGTGGTAGGGAGAGAGGGAGAAGCAGACTTCCTGCTGAGCAGGGAGCCTAATGCAGGGCTCCATCCCAGGACCCTGAGATTACTACCTGAGCCAAAAGCAGATGCTTAAACGGCTGACTCATCTAGGTGCTCCTATATTTTCTTTTGAGAAACTAAAAAAAATCACTAGATGTTTTTACAACAATTTCAGAAGTTATAGAAAAGTTTAAAAAGTGAAGTTAAAATGATATCAATACAAATCCTAGCAAAATATTTCATCACAATAGTTAACTTTCAGGTTGTTTTCCGTTTTGTATGTACATGTATGGTTATGTATGAGCATGTGCATAAGGATGTGTGTGTCTGTGTCTTAAGCATTATTATGTGTGCAATGGTTGTCTTTATTTTTCTATTTAATATATCATAACTGGGACACCTGGCTGAAACTCTTGGTTTCAGCTCAGGTCATTATCTCAAGGTCCTGAGAGTCTAGCATCAGGCTCTGCACTCAGCAGGGAGTCTGCTTAAGGCTTCTCTCTCTCCTCCCTCTTCCTCTGCCTCTCCTCCTGCTCATGTGCCACACGCACTCTCTCAAATAAATCTTTAAATATATACATATATATAAATAACCATTTTCTAAGATCATTAAAAGCTTTTTGAAAGGTACAATTTTAATGCCCATGAATATCATACTTAGGATTGCAATATGATTCAATCAGTCTTCTTTGGATTTGGAGGATGTTCCCAATTTAGTAGTCATTTGTAATATAGATGAAGATATTTGCCTTATATTTTTTTCCTGGATTTTCAATTATTTTCTTAGGATGACTTCTGAGAAGCTGAATTGTTAGTTCAAATCATATGAAAAGATATTTAAAATTACAAAAATAATGCATTTAAATATTTCAATTATACATAGAAAAAAGTAAGCATCTTTCAACTCCGTTACCCTTAAGTAATGCTAACAATTTTATGTGTATTTTGACATAAGTTTCCTGTGCTAGATCAGTATATCCAAGTATTTATATAAATTTATTACATATATATTTCCTCTTCTCTTTTTGATCAATAAAAATGAATAATACCATAATTATCCTGATTTGATTTTTCCCGTTAAAAAATAAAACATAAGAATCTTTTCAAGTCAATAATTATATATAAAACACTTTTGTGTTAATAGTTTCATGCTATCATAGAATACAAATATATGATCATTTATTTAATTACTACCTTATTAATTGGTATTCATATTCCTTGACAGTACTAAGCATGGTACATATATCTTTATGTACTAATGATTTTTCCTCTGTAATAATCTGAACTGTGGGAAGGGTAGAATCTTAACAGACACTGCTGAATTTACAGGAGATTTTAGCAATTTACATGCCTTCCTATCTCTATCCCTGCAAACCAAGCTGGGCAAGAGACTGCAGTTTCCCACATTAAACTAATTTAAAAGATGTTTTAGATCTTATCATTTTAATAAGGTTAGAATAATTTTTTTCAAATTTTCTTTTTCCTGTTAGGGAATTTAAATACATTATCATATATTTGTTCCCTATTTTTATTTCTTATTCCATGAATTGCATTTCCATATCTGATGAGCACTGAGAGGTATACGGAATTATTGAATCATTATATTTATATACCTGGAGGAGCTAATATAACTCTGTATGTTAACTACACTGGTATTAAAATAAATTTAAAAATAAAATAGGAAAGAAATAAGAATGGGAGTGTCTACTCTCCCACTTGCAGCTCCAACTTCAGAATCTGACAGATGTGGTCAATGGGACATGCAAAGGGAGATGCATGATGATGTCGGGGCAGTACATAGGAAGGAATTTCTTTTTTTTTTTAAGATTTTATTTGTTTGTTTGTTTGCTTGTTTGAGAAGACAGAGACAGCATGAGCAGAGAGAGGAAGAAGCAGACTCCCCACTGAGCAGGGACCCTGATGTGGGGCTTGATCCCAGGACCCTGAGATCATGACCTGAGCCGAAGGCAGATGCTTAACAGACTGAGCCCCCCAGCTGCCCTGGAAGAAATTTCCCTGTGCTAGTCATTTTCCTGGTGCCTTAACTTCTTGACTTTGTCCTGAGCAGCTATAGTTTCTGCAGCTATCCACAAAGACTCTTGGTCCCCAGGAAATGTATGGGTTTGGTATATTTCAAGCTCTTGACCAGTTCACAGACAATCAGAATACCAATGGGTAGGTTCAGTCCCATAATGTTGTCTACAAAAAGACACTACAGACATTTGACAATTTCCTGAAGACTTCTCATAGTGTAAAATCAGTAATTATTTTACCTTTTTGGTTTGTAAATTATTTATTCATTCTAAAATGGTATGACTAGGCATTAGTATTTAGACTTTCACTGAAGGGTAGCTGGTCTTCAGTGTGATCTATATAGGAATCATTTCCACTGGTGTTGCTGTAGAAGGAGTAATTGGGGCTCCTTGCAGGAATATGGACTTTATAAAATCTTCAGATATTTTCCTGAAACTTACCATCGTTACCTACCTATCCCATCTTTGTTGAGATTGATTAGACCTTCATAAATTGCTCACTACTGGCAACTGTAATTGATCAGTGACATCCAGCACTGTCTTGAGGGTGTAGATTATTGTAGGTTTTTTTGTACAAAGATGCAGCAGATGTCAAACTCATAGTCAGAATCTCATACTTACCTCCTGCCAGGCTGATATCAGTGTTGTCCCTACAGCTAAAACAGTTCTCCAGGTTCCAAAAGCTCTGATGATGCCAGATTAGTACTATCCTGTAGACAGCCACAACTGCAAGGTTGGGAGGCTGTGCTGATTGGAGATGGAACAGACATAAAAGGGGGTTTGTTTTAAAGCCTGCTTGATATTTTTCAGGGTTACCCTAGTCCAATATATATACGGAGACTGAATATATGATTACCTAACACTATCAGAACTAGGAGGAAATATATATATACACACTGAGTAGAAATAACATGGTACTATTTTTGTTGAGTCTATTTTTTTTAATATAACATTTCTGGAAATTTGATTATTTCACAATCAATATTTATTTAATACAGTTTTCTTCAAAAACACCATTAATCTTTATGCTGCATCTAATACTCAATGGTATCTTAAAATCAATTATGTACATATTTTTTCATAGAACTAATTTTCCATGGACATGTATATAAGATAAAACTAATGAAACAATTAATTAGTGGAAAAATAGTTAATAATTTCAACATGTTTTCATAAGAAGGCTATATGCAATATTGAAGATTTAGGCAAGAATACAGAAAAACAGATGAGATTTCTGACAGAAAATGCTTGAATGTTTGTTGTATCAATTGTTCTTTTTATAACCCCAGATTTTAGGGGTTGGAAGACATTCCCTAAAATGGAGTTGTTTTATCTTTTACAAACAATTTTTCCTGGGCCATCTGGGTGGCTCGGTGGTTAAGCATCTGCTTTCGGCTCTGGTTGTGATCCTAGGGTCCTGGGATTGAATCCCACATTGGGCTCCCTGCAAGGGAGCCCACTTCTCCCTCTGACTGTGTCTCTGCCTCTCTCTGTGTCTCTCATGAATAAATAAATAAAATCTTTTAAAAAACACACAACAAACAATTTTTCCTTACAATAAAAATGTAATTTAGGAAAAAATCCGATACTGAAGTTTTGCCTCTTACAAATTCATGCTAGTGCTGACTCTGTGAATATTTAAGAAATTTAGAAAATGCATTTACCAAATGGTCTTTGTATCAGAATTCTATAAATTAAAAATTTCTGAATACAGAATACAAGGTACCTAGCTGTTTGTTACTCAGAACTGTATTTCTCAAAATGGCATTCAATCAATCCATAGCTAAATCTAGGCTTCTATATAAACCCACGTTTACTATGTGAATTAGTAACATTCCAGCCATGGTAAAAGAAAGGAGAAAAGGATTTTGGAACCAGACTCAATGTATTGCATCAAAAAGCAAAACAGCTCATTAAATCCAAGACAGATATATAAAATATCCAACAAATATCACACAAATTTTTTACAAAGAGAAGATGAAATTATATAGAGCATAGCATCAAATAATTTAAGATACAGCAAAACAGCTGAAGTATTGATTTGAAAGAAGGTTATTATCTTAAGGAATAGTTTCTCATTTGTGTAAGATAGAGATATCATCAAGAATAGGAAGAAATATGAGTAAAATCAGAAAGTTACCATTCAACTATGTTGTAGAGTCAGTAGCAGATATAAATAATACCATGAAAATTGATACTGAAAGGAAAATACAGTGATTAATAGATAAACCCTAAACCATACTTTCTGTTTCAGACAAAAATGGATTCTCATTAGTCCTTCATAAAAGAATGCTACTCCAATCTATCAAGACCCATGACATCCTCTGAATAAGTTTTATAGCTTTCCTTTAACTTTGTCAGGACTTCACAGCTGAGGGGATAATTCAGCTCATTCCAAATTACCCCTTTATGTTTCCCTCCCTTAGTGACTTTCCTCAAAACTTTCGCAATCATTGCTGGTCAGTATGCCAACAATTGTGATTAAACCACATATATATTTGCAGCTGATATGATTTCTCTGAGGTAAGATAATTATTGATTAAAAATCCACAATAAGGTCTACTTAAATGCTATTTGCATAACTGTTTTCTGCTAATTGAACTACACCTGATCCTAACAGCACAAACACATATGTAATGAAGCTAATTCAGAATGTTTTCAGGGATTTTGGTTGCCTTTGTTTTCAAAAGCTCTGTGTAAGATTTTCTGCTACCATCATGGGCTTGATTACGAGAACTCTGCTGTTATTGCTCAGAAGACTGATCCAGAAGATGTGTTGCTACTAAGGACACAGATAGTTCACAGGTAATGACTTTTGACATGAGCTCAGTCTGTTATTGAAATCCTGCCTGTTATTTCCACCCCTGCTCTTAACTTACAATCACCAATCTCAAGCCAGGTAAGGGTCTCAAGCTGCAGAGGGCACCATTATTCATCATTGTAGTTGATGCGAGATATAAATTTATCAACCTTTGGCAGTCTATTTCCCTCTGGTATGATAATTTAGTGGGCTAACCGACATATATGAATGTCTACATGAGTTGTGGGCTCTACGTGGAAACTGTATAGCTGCTTCCTCTGGCGATGATGAGATTTATAGCACAACAATCTGGGCACAGGTTAACTCAGGACTGCTGCACTTTCATTCTATACCAGCCAATATCCCCAAATGAAGCATATAAGCATTGACCCAACAACTTGGAATAAACAATCCTCTATACCATCCCCTTAATTAAAAACACTGTTTAGGGGTCCCTGGGTGGTTCAGCAGTTTAGCGCCTGCCTTTGGCCCAGGGCATGATCCTGGAGACCCAGGATCGAGTCCCACATAGGGCTTCTGCATGGAGCCTGCTTCTCCCTCTGCCTGTGTCTCTGCCTCTGTCTCTCTCTATGTGTCTCTCATAAATAAATAAAATCTTTAAACACACACACACACACACACACACACACACACACACTGCTTAGGCTTCCCTACTAGGTAATATTATGTCTATTTCAAAATTTAAAATCCAGCTTTGAGTCTCTCCAAAGGCTTGTCAACTTCCAGAAGCTCCTGGGCTTGCACTGAAATGAAGATTTTAGTGTTCAGTTGTGGCCTCTCTGTGAACATTCACTGAGAAAGGTACTTAACTTTCCATTGTGCTTCCTGAGCATGCTCACAAGGTCTTCTCAATGCCTTGGCTGCATCTAAAGTGAGGTCACCTTCCATACACATCCTAACCAGTTTCATAATTATCAAATGGAGAAAACTTTTCAGCAAACTCTAAAGAAATCTAAACAGTCCTAAGATTCTGTAACAATATTAAAGTTGCAACTAAGCTTTAATGAAAAAATGTGTCATATAAATAAAATCTGAAAGAAATGTGTTTCATTAAAGTCTAAATCCTTAAGCATCATGTAACCAACTAATTTACCTTAAAATATTTAAACTGAGATCATGTTTTAGTAAGATTGTTCCTATAACAATCTATTTCAGCTTAATTTTTAAAAATTAATATTGAAAGTGACACTGAAAACTACAAGTCTAGAATAGGTTTTACCTATCTGTCATTTTTTCTTTCTCATATTCTAAAACAATTATACAACACTTTCTCAGAAACATTAAAATGTACAAAGGTAACTTCAGATGATGATTTTAATTTATTTATGTTATTTTGGAAATATAGCTCTTTGAAAAAAAACTAGTTTTTAAGATACATCAATGGCATCAATAAAATATGAACACCTTTAACCAGGACAAAACACATGGTTCTGTATCTTAATCTGCTCTCCAGCCTATAAAATAGAAGTCAAGGCATCATATTCAATGTCAGGAAGTCTGTGAGGACTGAGAAGGAAAGTGGATGAAAACAGAGGGATCTAGTTTTTCCCTAAGGAGTTCTGATTATGCCATTCTTGTCTTAAATGAACAGAAGGGTTAATATTTTCAAGGTTTTGGCTTGACTCTACACTGCTTCAAATTATCAATGAATTAAAAATAAAGATGGCTCATACCATTGATAATTAAACATTGCAATTAGCTGCATATTTAATAACTAATATTCACATACTACTTTATTCTTCACAAAGAACTTTCACAGGTAAGCTTATTTGTTCATTTTAAAATGGCTCCATGAAGGATCCAACACCAACTAATATGTACCTGCTATCCTATAATTATGTTTTTTGACAAACTGACCTTTTACCCCAAGTCACACAGGTGAGAAAGTGACAGGGCTAGTTAGATACAGGATGCTAATATGGTGATTTCATCCTGTGTCCATCCCACTATAGGATACTATGATGCATAACACAATATAAAAACAATTATGTAATGCAATAATGTGTTATAGCCTATACTGAAAATTTAAACTGTGCTGGTCTCCGAAAATATTTTAACATACAGAATTAAGATAGAATGGTTATTATGAAAAAAAGAAAGAAAATCAAAATATAAAAAGCTTAACAAACAGATAACTGACAAATTTTTATTTGGAATTTTAACATTAAATTATCTTTTACTTTGGCCAGACTTAGACTTGTTTTCATCCTAACAGAAATACAAACAAAACATCAGAGGTCGAGCTATGTAAGTGCCCTCTTCTGAAGGTAACATGTATCTTTTAGCCACTCTTCATCCCAGAGGATATAGAGATGCTTTAGTAAATGTAAGTTTGTGAAAGCATTTTAGAGGGAAACCATCATATAGTGGCCCAGCAGCCATCATTTCTCTGAGTGTTCATTGCCCAGGTGCCTTGGGAGTTGCTGTATGGAGGAAGGAGAAGCCATCCAACACTTGGCACCCCTGCCTTCTGGCATTTGCCAATTCCCTCTAATACATTTTGCACACGAAGACTGCTCAGAGCAGGTGGCTTCCGCTGTCGGAAGAGACTTGTGGAAAGATATTCATGAAATGAATATTTATGACAATCCCCATCTTCATTTTAAGTATAAGGGAAAAATTGAAACAGAGAGAACCTCAGGAATTGCTGATCTAAGGTATCTTTTAAATATTTACAACCTCCTTGTGTTACTTCTGAAATCCTTTAATCTGAAGTACTGTAAATAAGTTAGAAGAGTAACATTGAATCAGCCAGAGGATTCCGATAGATTTTCTTTAGCATGGGCAAACCAGTCATATATGTAAATAGTTTACCCATTTTTGCACCAGTTATTTTTTCAAGCAAAGTTAAATCATTTTGTTAGTCATTTAAAATCTAGTTAATGGCACTCACTTAAATGATGGTGTTGAAGTCTTTGCTTGTAGTTATTTCAAAATTGGCAAGGCCATTTTCACTACATTACTAGAAGTCACATATAAGAATTGGTGTTATTTTCCAATCCCCTTCCATGTGAACATTTGGGGGGTTTGCTATAGCTTCAAAATGTGAACAAGTGGTCTAAGGATAGGGAAAAAATGTTTGAAATAATACTGTCTTAAAACATTTATTTATAGGGATTATAAACTGCTACATCTTGTATGCACTTTACATTTCTTCATTTAATTCTTCTTGTGTCCTAGACTATGTATTTAAAATTTTAAAATTGGGACACCTGGGTGGCTCAGTGGTTGAGCATCTGCCTTCAGCTCAGGGCATGATCCCGGTGTCCTGGGATCGAGTCCCACATTGGGTTTCCTGCATGGAGCCTGCTTCTCCCTCTGCCTCGGTCTCTGAGTCTCTCATTAATAAATAAGTAAATAGTCTTTAATTAATTAATTAATTAATTAATTAGATTTTAAAATTAATAGACTTAGTAATTAGAGCAGTTTTAGGCTTGCAGAAAAATTGACCCAATGGTATAAAGTGTGCCCATATATATCTCTTCACCACACATACACGCACAGCTTCCCCCATTACTGACATCTTGTATTAATATATGCTATGGACTGAATTGCACCTCCCTCAAATTTAATGTGTTGAAGCTCTAACCCCCAATGTGATGGTATTTAAAGATGGGGCCTTTGGGAAATAATTAGGTTGAGATGGATGAGATCAGAGGAGATGGTGCCCTAATGATGGGATTAGCACCCTTATAAGAAAAGGAAGAGATACTAAAACTCTTTCTGTCACAGAAGGATATAGTGAGAAGGCAGCCACCTGCAAACTGGAAGGAAGGCTCTCATCAGAACCTGACTATGCTGGCACCCTGATTTCTGACTTCCAGTTTCTAGAACTGTGAAAAAATAAATCTCTTATTTAGGACAGCCTGTCTAGCTAACACAATGTAGTATGTTTCTTACAGTTGATGAACCAATATGGATACATTATTATTAACTAAAGTCAGCAGTTTACAATATACTTCACTATCTTTGTTGTACAGTCTATGGATTTTGATAAATGTATAACGTGTACCCACCATTAAGGTATTGTTCAGAACAATTTCATTGCTCTAATATAGTATGTATGTTAATTTAGTCACCAGCTTCCATCCCAGTAATTTTCCTTCCAGTCTAGGGGACATTTCTTTTTAATTTTATTTATTTATTCATAGAGACAGAGAGAGAGAGAGAGGCAGAGACACAGGCAGGGGGAGAAGCAGGCTCCATGCAGGGAGCCTGACATGGGACTTGACCCCGGGTCTCCAGGATCACACCCTGGGCTGCAGGCGGTGCTAAACTGTTGCGCCACCGGGGCTGCCCCATTTTTTTTTTTTTTAAGTAGGCTCCCCATCGACCATGGAGCCCAGTGCAGGGCTCAAACTCAACCCTGATATCAAGAGTCGGATGCTTAACCGACTGAACCATCCAGATGCCCTAGGGGAGATTATTTTAAAATTCTAGTGTATACAGAGTCCTTCCACTTTTTCTTCATTAATACTGAATTTAATTACTTTGTTTCATAAACTAATGTATTTAAATAGATTTCACCCAGAACTATGAGTTCAGAAATAATTCCACTTAATGAAATTGTTAGTCATGAGGGGATTCATAGTCATTGTGACTCAGAAACTCTAATCTACAAATAAGAGAGGTTGGGATTTAGATCTCAATAACTTTTTAGCAATAACTTTCAGTATAATGTTTGTTCATTACTTAAATCAGGTTCACAAAATTGTCAGGCTGACCGGTCAATTGGAAACTATGTAGGCAGTTGGGTAGATAAGACAGGTCCCTCTCCCTGTCTCTATTTCTCAAAGTCAGACTTACGGAAAAATCTGCCTTCTCCTCCCAGTCTTATCTCACACAGTATCACGATGCAATTACAGTAACAATACTAACACTAGTGATAGGTTAGTACCAATTCTTCAGTGTGACTCTGAGTGAAGTACTTGATATTGTAGAGCCTCAAATTTCTTATTTGTAAAATATCATAATGACACTTACCTCAATTTGTACAATGATCAAATTACTCAGTATATTGAAGATTCCTAATATAGTGCCTCATATTTGACTGATGCTCAATTAATATTTGTCACTGTTATTATCATCATTATTATGTTATTAGAATTTTTACTATGCAGTGGGGATCCAAGAAAGAAAGTATAGCAATAGCTGCCTACATAAAGGCAAAAAATGATCGAGATATATTAGAACTTCCACCTCAAATATGATAGTGTTAGCTGTACTACCAATATATAATATAACATATGAGTGGTGGGGATAGCATTAAATTCAAGAAATATTTATTGGAATTTCTCCTGGCTTCTTTCTGGGTTAATCAGACATGTGCCTATTTACTAATAGTTTCTCTACTAAAAATTGTTACAATTAGTTTTTTAAAGTCACGTGGTAAACAAGCAGAAAAGAAGGCATTTTCAAAAATCGTCATTGATAGTAAAACTACATTTTAGAAGTTCCAAGTCTATAAGAAATAGAGAATTACAAAGGTGTGGTGATTATCCCTCTTTTGAGGACAGCCTACACATCCTAATCAAGGTAGGTTAGAGGAAGAAATGAAAAACTGAAAGGGTGGAAAAGACATATCCCATTTCAAAAGTCAAGATATCTTCTTGTCCAGATTATGAATTTAGAAACAACTTATTTTAATAAGTAAAATTTAAATTGTTTGGGAATAATGATAGTTAATATTTACAGGTTAATTGGTCTGGCCAAATTAAAATGCTGAACAAGTGTTATATCATTGAACCCAAATAGCACTTTTCTGGGTAACATTATTTTCTCCACTCACCATTAGAGAAAACAGAAAAAAAGATCTTTGAGTAACCTATTATGCTAGTTAATGGTGGAAGCAGAATTTGAACCAGGACACCTGGTTACAAAGATCCTGCACTCACTTATCCTTTCATACTAGGGAAGAAAAGCACATTAGGAATCAGAAGAATTAAATGTAACATACTTTTCGTGACCATGGAAAAATGGTAACTCTCCTGAAACACTTTTTTTTTCTTTAAATGAGGTCCTCCAGATCTCACAGAATTGTTCTGAGGAACAGACGAGAGGACTTTGAAAGCTGCAAGAGGAGATTTAAGTTATGAGCATCATTTTTTTAATATATATCAGGAACCACACATGTCATTGTAGGACTTTTCCTGGTTTTCTTCTAGGCTAGTCTGACATGTATCTAGAAAAAGCTAGGAACGTTTCTAATTTGACATTCATCATTAAAATATCTCGCTGTGTAAAAGGTAGAATTTCTGCAAAATGAGAAATAATATTTTTATTTTATATTTAATGTAAAAGTTTGTGATTAGCCTATCATTTTATAAGCCTGAATGTGAACTATCAAAGAAAATTTCCCCCATGCAAAATAAATCATGATGTAAAAAACAACAGGAATACAATGTTAAGTTACTTCAGGGATTTTCTTGAAGCTTATGTGAGGGGATCTCACATTCCTTGAATGAATACACGTTCCTAGAAGGAAAAGCATCTGGAGGGGAGCTTGCAAGGGATGTGAGAAGACACCGGATGCTTTTCTCTTGCTAATATTTCTATTACCACATTTGTATTATTTGGCCCTTTTTCAAGTTTATTCATACTGAAAGAAATTATTTTACTAGTGATATTTTGACACACTTAATCTTCTTTTAGTAATTCTCTTTCTGAAAATCTGAAAAATTAATATATTCACTGAAGCATAACTTTTTAGCTATCAGCTTTTGAGTGTCCTATGACCGTGTAACCCATATACTCATTCAGCTGTAGGACCTATGGCTCTGTGGTCATTAAAATTAGCCTTACTGGAAATTGCAAGATTCTGAAAATCAATGTTTTCAAAGGTTTCTGTAATTTCTTTCTCACAATGTACTCATTGGGATATAGAATGAGAGAGAATCTTCAACAGAATTGATACAAGAGCAAAATGACAGAACAAGGCTTTTGAATTCTAAAAAGTAGCAAAGTGCTAATCTTAATTACTAAAATACAGTAATCAGATACAACAATTTTATCCACATCCTATGCTGCCTAACTTACTGACACCACACTGAAGTTTCATTAAGAATAATTATCATTCATCATCATTTAACTTGGAAAATCTAACTTCTGAGGAAAATGAGATTAAACTAGAACAAGTAAGATCTTTCCAGGGGAGAGAGATAAATAGCTTTTGCAGGCATTTACTATTTTTAAAAGGTGCAAACTAAGCTGAAATTTTCATTTTTAAAACCAAATCCTCTCTAAGAAAAAATATAGCACTAACTTTGAGCAGATACATATTTATTACAGCTGAATGAACGGCATGCAGGGAAGAAACTGTTGAAAAACCTCAAATTTCAGAATCACTTAAAACTCTGTATTTGTAAAAAAAATATTCCTACATATAACTTCATCTGACTTTCCCTTTGAGCTCCTTCATGGTCAAACTTCTGCAAAAAGGACCTGATAGGAGTACCTGCATGGCTCAGTTGGTTAAGTGTCTGACTTTGGCTCAAGTCATGATCCCAGGGTCCTGGGTCCCTACTTAGCAGGGAACCTGCTTCTCCCTCTGCCACTTCCCCATCCTCATGTTCTTGGGCTTTCAGTCTCTCTCTCTCTCTCTCTCTCTCTCTTAAATAAATAAAAATCTTTAAAATATTTTTTTTAAATGACTCGATATTTTTGTTTGCATTCTGATGCTCCTGCTCCTCAGTCTGCACCCTTTAGATGGCTGGGTCTACTAATCCATTAAAGCCTATCTGGGGATCCCTGGGTGGCTCAGCGGTTTGGCGCCTGCCTTTGGCTCAGGGCGCGATCCTGAGTCCCGGGATCGAATCCCGCCGTCGGGCTCCCGGCATGGAGCCTGCTTCTCCCTCCTCCTGTGTCTCTGCCTCTCTCTCTCTCTCTGTCTATCATAAATAAATAAATCTTAAAAAAAAAAAAAAAAGCCTATCCAACTGATGAGTGGCTTCTACACTGATAGGATAACCATTCCCTACACCATTTTTTTTTTGCAATATGTAACACTGTTGATGTTGTGATATTCTTCTTAGCACACAGGACAAAACTCTCTCCTATTCCTCTTCTGACCTTTTACAATATTGTTTCTTTTGACCTTAGCTCACCTTATTTTCTCTGCTTATCAATCTAAACTGATGCTATCTCTGAGTTCTGTCTGTCATCATCTTTTTTGTTTGTTTTCATTCTATATGTTCTTTCTCAATGGTGCTCACCCACTTCTGTGAGAGTGATAAAGTCTGAATCCCCTACTCCAACAAATTCCCAAATCTTCAGTTTATATTCATGTTTATGAAGCATTTTAACTTGGATATCCCATTGGCATCCCACTAGCCAGTGGAGGTCCACTAGCATTCTAGAAGAGGGAGATAGCATATAAGGACACAAATGAACCAGAAACTTAGTAACTGGGGCGAGCCTTATATTGGATGTGTAAGGACAAAGTAGAATAAGCAATTACAAAGCTGGGCAGGGACTTCATATACTTTATCAACAGTTGGAAATCCCACACTGGTGTATTGAATGACAAGGCAACTGCATCATCTAGCTAATTAAAGTCTAGATAATTTCTATCTCACTATTTCAGTGATACCAATGGGGGAAAACAAATAAGGTCATTGTTGTGCACTGTAGCTGAAACCAGGTGTCACTGAAGACTGGGAAAAGCAAAGGTGAGCATAATGTTCTTGACAAATTATAGAAGATTTTTAAGGCAATGAACAACATCCCTGGAGCAACTGACATCTCAGAGATTATTTAAATGTCCAGGTTCAAAGAAATAATATCTGCATTATGTAGGGAAGATGAAGCAATTGTTTTGTAATTGACCAAGTAAAATTTCACAAGTATGCATTGATTAGATGCTATTTATTAGAAATATTGGTCGAAAAATTATGACAAAATATAAATATTAGTAACAGTTAATATTCTAAGTTTTTATTTTAATTCCAGTTAGTTAATATACAATGTTACATTAGTTCCAGTAGTGATTCAACACTTCCATATATCACCCTGTGCTCACCAGGGTAAGTATGCTCCTAATCCCCATCACCTATTTATAACCAATCCCCCCACAATCCTCCCCTCTGGTAACCATCAATTTGTTCTCTATAATTGACTCTATTTCTTGATTTCTCTCTCTCTCTCTCTCTCTCTCTGTCTTATTTTTTCCCTTTGCTTGTTTTATTTCTTAAATTCCATATTTAAGTGAAATCATATGGTCTTTGCTATTCTCTAACTTATTTCGCTTAGCATAATACTCTCTAGCTCCATCCATGTCATTACAAATGGCAAGATTTTATTCTCTTTGATGGCTGAGTAATATTCCATTGAGTATATACATATATGCCATATATATAATTTTATTAGATAAGAGAAATTATAAAAATTTTTCTTTATCTGTTTATCCATCAATAGACACTTGGGCTGCTTCCATATCTTGGCTGTTATAAATAATGCCACTATAAACATAGGGGTGCATGTATCCCTTTGAATTCGTGTTCTTGTATTCCTTGGATAATTATCCCATAGCACAATTGCTGGATCATAAGGTAGTTCTATTTTTAACTTTTTGAGGAACCTCCACATGGTTTTTCAGAGTGGATGTACCAGTTTGCATTTCCACCAACAATGCACAAGGGCTCCTTCTTCTTCACATCCTTACCAACATCTGTTGTTTCTTGTGTTGTTCATTTTAGCCATTCTGACAGGCATGAGGGCATGTCTCATTGTGATTTTGATTTACATTTTCCTGATGGTAACTGATGTTGAGCAAATTTTCATGTGTCTCTTCGACATCTGCATGTCATCTTTGAAGAAATGTCTATCCGTGTCTTCTGCTCATCTTTAAATTATATTATTTGTTTTTTGGGTACTGAGTTTTATAAGTTCTATAAGTATCTTACTGTTTTGGGTGCAATTATAAATGGGATTGTTTTCTTAATTTCTCTTTCTGCTGCTTCATTATTGGTGCATAGAAATAGAACAGATTTCTGTACATTGATTTTGTATACTGTGACTTTACTGAATTTGTGTTATCAGTTCTAGCCATTATTTGGTGGAGTCCTTTGGGTTTTCTATACAGAGTATTACATCATCTGCCAACGGTGAAAGTTTTACTTCTTCTTTGCTGATTTGGATGCTTAATGCTGCCTGACGTCCAATACTATGTTAAATATAAGTGGTAAAAGCATACATCCTTGTCTGATCTTAGGGGAAAAGCTCTCAGTTTTTCCCCATTGAGGATGATGTTAGCTGTGGGTTTTCATATATGGAATTTATTATATAGGTGAACATTATTTCTTTTTTTGGTGAACATTATTTCTAACCCTACTTTGTTGAGGATTTTTATGACAAATAGATGTACTTTGTCAAATGTTTTTTCCGTGTCTATTGAAATTATCAAGTTCTCATCCTTTCTCTTATTGATGTGATGCTGTATCACCTTGAGTGATTTGCAAATATTGAAACACCCTTGCAACCCAGAAATAAATCCCACTTGATCATAGTGAATGATTTTTTAATATGTTGTTGGATTCTGTTTGTTAGTATTTTAATTGAGAATTTTTTCATCTATGTTAATCAGGGATATTCTCCTGTAGTTCTTTTTTAGTGGAGTCTTTGTTTGGTTTTGGTATCAGGATAATACTGGCGTCATAAAATGAATTTGAAAGTTTTCTTTCCTCTTCTATCTTTTGGAATAGTTTGAGAAGGGTAGGTATTTAAACACCTCTTCTTTAAATGTTAGGTAGAATTAGCCTAGGAAGCCCTCTGGTCCTGGACTTTTGTTTCTTGTGAGTCTTTTGAGTATTGATTCAATTTCTTTGCTGGTTATTGATCCGTTCAAATTTTCTATTTCTTCTTGTTTCAGTTTTGGTACTTTATATGTTTCTAGAAATGCATCCATTTCTTCTAGGTTGTGCATTTGTTGGCATATATTTTTCATAATATTCTAATTATTTGTATTTCTGTGGTGTCAGATGTTATTTCTCCTCTCTCATTTGTAATTTTACTTATTTGGGTCCTTTCTCTGTCTTTTCTTGATAGCTCTGTCTAGAGATTTATCAATTTTATTGATTTTTCTAAGAACCAGCTCCTAGTTTCACTGATCTGTTCTACTCAGTTTTGTTTTGTCTCTATGTCATTTATTTGTGCTCTAATTTTTAGTATTTCCTTCATTTTGCTGATTTGAAATTTTTGTCATTCTTTTTCTAGCTCCTTTAGGTGTAAGTCTAGGTTATTTATTTGGGATTTTTCTTGCTTCTTATATTGCTGTAAACTTCCCTCTTGGAATGGCTTTTGCTGCATCCCAAACATCCCATTATGTTACATTTTCATTTGTTTCCATGTATTTTTTTTTAATGTTTTTCTTTTAGTTCCTGGTTGAATCAGTCACTGTTTAGTAGCATGTTATTTAACCTCCAGATATCTGTGGTCTTTCCAGATTTTTTCTCTGGAAAAAATTTTCTGTGGCTGACTTCTAATTTCATAGTGTTGTGGTCAGAAAAGCTGTACGGTATGATTTCAATCTTCTTCAATTTGCTGGGGCTGGTTTTGTGGGCTAAAATGAGGTCTATTCAGAGAATGTTCCATGTACACTTGAAAAGAATGTGTATTCTGTTTTAGGAAAGAATGTTCTGAATATATCTGTCAAATTCGTACGTTCCAGTGTGTCACTCAAAGCCATTTTTTCCTATTTGACTTTATGTTTAGGTGATCTGTCCAGTGATGTAGGTGAGGTGTTAATGTTCCTTACTATTACCGTATTATTATTGATTAGTTCCTTTATGTTTGTTATTAACTGTTTTATGTATTTGGGTGCTATGTTGGGTGCAAACATATTTACAATTGTTGTATCTTCTTGTTGGATTGTCCCTTTTGTTATTATATAGTGTCCTTCTTTGTCCCTTGTTACAGTCTTTAAGTCTATTTTGTCCAATATAAGTATATCTACTCCAACTTTCTTTTGACATCCATTTGCATGATAGATATTTCTCCATCCCACCACTTTCAACTTATAAGTGTGTTTAGGTCTAAAATGAGTCTCTTGTGAGCAGCATACAGATGGGTCTGGTTTTTCTATCCATTTTTGTCACCCTATGTCTTTTGATTGGAACATTTAATCCATTTGCATTCAAATTAACTATTGATAACTTTGTATTTATTTCCATCTTATTACTTATTTTATGTTACTTCTGAAGGTTTTTTCTGATCCTTTCTTGTCTTTCTCCCTTCCATGTTGGTAACAGCTAATATTGTTAATATTAATATATTTCAGACATACACTAAGCATTTTAGCTTATTCCACAATAATCCCCACATTAACTTTATCAGCTAAGCACTAGTTTCTATTCCTATTATATAAATTAGGTGACTGAGGTATTTATAAGTTAAATAACCTCTTTAGAGTATACAGTTGTTAGGTAACAGAGCCAGAATTCATACCCCAGGTCTGGCTGACACTAGTCCACAAGCTCTTTATCACTGAGTTATACTGACATGATAGGACAAATAATTAGGAACCTTACTCTTCAAAGAACAGAACACTGCCTAACATTGAAATGACTGGTTTCAGAATAATATTTTAGTGTAGGTTCCCTTTATAAGCACTGTGTGGCTACCAGAGTGCACAATCCTTTCAGAGCACTGTCATGGAAATTAAGAACATCACCACCTTAGTAAGATTGAAATGGCAGTCTGTCATTTTTTAGGTTACTGATAATGTCCTGCTAGCAAAATATAAACTTTAGTTTATTTACAACCCTTTGTATTTAGAAATACAAATAATTAGAATACTATGAAAAATATATGTCAACAAATGCACAACCAATGCCTATAATCTCCAGATCTAAGAATCAGAGGTTGTATTTTTTTTTTTTTTTGCTACCTTGCTCTGTGACAGTTTTTTTCACCTAATTGGGCCTCCAACTGTTCATTATTAAAACAGGTTTAACAATACAAACCTACCACAAAATTATGTTATAAAGTATCAGTATTGCAACTGCTAGTTAGGTGCTTATAAACAGAAGTGCTGCTTTGAATGTATTGTCATACTGCTGGCCCATCACCACAGGAAAGGCAGACCTGTAAGTCACTACTGTCCATGCCAGCAAAGAGTCAAGTGCTTCAATTTGAAAGAATAGTATTGTATTATCCCCCTCCAACATCATCAAAATGTAATGTTCTTGCTTACTCTCTCTCTGGCACAACACACAGTAAAGCCAAATAAATATTTTAAATCACACATGAACACAAATCTTAAAATTAGTGAAGCTTTATTCTAGTACTGAGCCATGCTTACTATTTATAAAAAACACATGCACACACACTTCAAATATTTGAATAAATGATAAGTGATCATTACATGTTGCATTTCAATGATTACCTAACTTACAAAATTTTTATGCAGAATGCATATATAAAACATTAATATGAATAGATGAATGTTTATTTGCATAATTTACTGAATTTACATTAAGTACTACTAAATGTTCTTTAATTCCCCGTGTTCTTTTTTAGTTATTTTTTTAAATTAACATTAACCAGATTTCGAAATGCAGACTGCATTCCTAATATGCTATGACATTTAACTCCTACTTATGATTTTTATGAAGCCAAGCATTTAAATCAAGATACTAATCACTGTAAGCTAAAAATATATGGCATTATTTGTTTTAAAATTTTATTATCTATTGATTCAACAAGCAAATTAGAGTATTTGAACAATGATACTGAAAGAATTTAATTTGATAAAATGCAAATGGAATAGATATAGTTAAAGAAGTTTTATTCAATTTAATACCAGCACAAAAATACATTTTAATCCAAATGGATGTTTCTATTGACTAGAACAAAAAAGTACTGAGCTTCTACTTCCAAAAGAGCAATTATGTTTTCAAAGTAGAGATAATTGTATCATATTCATTTATATTTACCAAACATAAATAATGTTTCCTTAAATACATTTGGCTGATGAAACAATTTTCTGGGAATCAGAGACATTTTATTTCATCTGGCTATAGTTTAAATATACAAATGAATGGTCATTAGTGCTCTACATATTGATAGATTCCTTCAGCTGATGAAATATGATTGCTGTTTTCTCTTTGTGTGCATTTGGAAATGCAAACAGCTTTGTTACGTATAATGGCAAATCACTGGACTTTCTCCTTGAGAAAGATTTTGACCAAACAAATGAATACTCAACCAACTAGAAATGTGTGAATTCTTTAAGACTTTAATAAAAAAAAAAAAAGTCTTATTTTCTTTTTAAGAGTAAATCTAGTAGAGATAAATATTTCAGAGTTTCCTGTTTTCACTTAGTAGTCCCTGAACGTATCAACTCTTGAGTTAATGTGAGCATTACCAGCTCTGGACTGATGACACCACAGTCAGTGTCTCCCAGGATCTGTCTAAGCTGTGACTTTATAAGGCTGTTAGATATGCTAGGATAAATACTAATGATTTTAGATTAAGAAGTTGTTATATGGTGCATTGGCACAAAACACTCTTGAATAAATGACCCTCCAATGATCTAAATGAATTAATGATTCTTCTATACAAATATCCTCCCACATGTAGAATAATATCACATACTTACAGTCTACCAGAATATAAAATAACTTTTAAAAACATTATGAAAGAAAAACCAAAGGCCTAGGGGCCTGCAGTATAGATTGAATTTCACTTTGGGCTTGTGCTAATAAATAGATTACTTTTGCAGATATAAAGACTGAAAAGGCATAGCCTTATTGGAAAGTAATAGCGACTGTGAAAGTAAGCCTGCAGGATCAAAAGTGTCATTATGTGCTCTGGAGACAGAATCTAAATCAACTTCCTCTTACGGATCGGTCAGGGCCATTCCAACCACAGACACTGCTGAAAACTTAGCCTAGTTGAGCAGGTTCCAAAGTGCTTAGATCCGAAGCAAGGAAGATAAAACAGCAAAAAAACATACAGAAAATCCATGGTATAAACACCCGAAGAAAGGCAAAGTGAATTCCACATATGGAGGGGACAGAGATTCTGATCAACCAAGGGAGTCTGAGACAAGAGATTGAAGTCAAGCAGTAAAGAAAACGCACAATCATATTGGATAAGTCTGAGTAGAATGGGGTAGAGTTCTATACTTTGCTTCTGTTATTTCTGATGTAAAATATTAATGAGTTGGGAAAAAATACATATGAACCAATGTAAATTCACATTATATTGACATCATTCCTGAATTCACCAATTGGGTATTAGCTAATACACTATGTTTGAGTTTGTTAAGAGAGTGAGGGGATGGGGAAGAGTGTTGAAGAGTCTCAGTCCACTTCTAAAGCCACAATATGGGGGCACCTGGGGGCAGTGGTTGAGCATCTGCCTTTGGCTCAGGTCATGATCCTGGGGTCCTGGGATCGAGGTTCGTGTCAGGCTTCCTGCAGGGAGCCTGCTTCTCCCTCTGCCTATGTCTTTGCCTCTCTCTGTGTGTTTCTTATTAATAAATAAGTAAAATCTTTTTAAAAAGTAAAATAAATAAAATAAAATAAATAGGGCAGCCCCGGTGGCGCAGCAGTTTAGCGCCGCCTGCAGCCCAGGGCGTGATCCTGGAGGACCGGGATCGAGTCCCACGTCGGGCTCCCTGCATGGAGCCTGCTTCTCCCTCTGCCTGTGTCTCTGTCTCTGCCTCTGCCTCTCTGTGTGTGTCTCTATGAATAAATAAAAAAATAAAATAAAATAAAAATCTTTAAAAAATAAATAAATAAAATGAAGCCAGAAGATGCTTGGAAATCCAAACTGTAAGATTCTGAATTTCTCTGTAAGTATAAACAACTATTTGGGAAATCTACTAACTCCTTAATAGGATTTAAAAATATAATATATATTAAATAATTCTCTGGACTGATGAGAAAATTTTAACCTGATTCATCAGTAAGAAATAAGTGCAAAATTACCATGTTCTCTGAAACTGGACCTGACTTTAACGGATAGCAGTTGTTGCATTAGAGTGAAAAATGTTTTCTTTATAATTCTTAGAATCATAATCACAATTCTTTAAGGATAGAATAATATACTTAAATTGTGATATGCTTCATTAATCCTACAAAGGAAAAATATATCATTTTCATGAATAAGCCTTTTTACTTTTCTCCAATCTGGCTTACCTGCCCAAACTGGTGTATTTCAAATAATTTCATTCTGCTCTTAGCATAGTAATATTAACTAACGAGTTTGTGCCCAGATGAGAATAGCCTGGACGGTAGAAGCCCTGCAAGTATGCCAGAAGAGGAATAGTCCAAAAATTGGGGTATATTCTTCTTGGAAAAAGAAAAGTTGAGAAATCTTGATATCTTAAAGGGCCATTATATAACAGTGAGAAGGAGACCTTCCAGATGGTATTGAAAGAGGAAGAACTTGGGATGCCTGGTGGCTCAGCGGTTAAGCGCCTGCCTTTGGCTCAGGGTGACATGATCCTGGAGTCTCGGGACATCAGGCTCCCTGCGTGGAATCTGCTTCTCTCTCCGCCTATGTCTCTGCTTCTCTGTGTGTGTGTGTGTGTGTGTGTCTCATGAATAAATAAATAAAATCTTTGAAAAAGAAGAACTAAAACAGTGAATGGAATGAGTCGTAACAAGGACCTACTCATGATTAGAAATGTCTGGTATCAAAGCATCTAGCTGCACAGAATTGATTTTACCAACACTGAATGTATCCAAGTTGAAAAATCAATGCCTCAAGGATGCCGCAAAATGCATTTCAAGATTGAGTGAAATCTGGACTAGATGTTCTTTAAACCACATTCTTTGATGTTCTAAACTTTTACTCCTAACCACTTGGGACTGATATATATACTGTGATGATCCTTCCCCATGCTCATTTGGTTATATGAATATTTCTGAAATTTGGCTGTACATCAAAATCAGAAGCTTTTGAAAAGTGCAAATACATGTTCCATTTCAAGCCCTCTGAATAGCATTTCTGGTGAAGTGGGGCCAGAAATCTGTATTTTCAAAGGCAACAGGCAATCGTGCTGCATCCAGATTGCTGTTCAAAGCACAGGGCTCCTAAGCCTAGACAAAGAGAGTCCATCCTTTCATTGGCTGGCTAGGTTTTCAAAATTGTGCTTTTTAGTGACTAACGTGCCACTTTAACTCAACAGCCAATTCTATTATGGGGAGGTATATTTGTGAAAGGACAGCCAAACAGTAGTACTACTACTGATAATAATAGTAATAATTGCTTGGAAAACAAGCACTGTGCTCAGCGCTTCATATGCATGGTCTAATTGTTATTAGTATGAGCCTATAAGGTCAACTTCCAATATTGTTTTTGTTACTTTGCTGAAGGATGTAGTGCTGAGACACTTTGTTCTCTAAAACCATAGGCTCAGAAACTTAGCTGTTTGAAATCAGATCAGTTAAAATGGAACAGTCCACTCTTGCCTGGAGGATTTGAGTCACTTTGACACTGAGAAGCAGCCTCAATTTTCAACCCAGGTGCAAAACTTCAGATAAGGGTTTTTCGGATACAATGTTCAACATTTATCGTGACTTTATAGTTTCCAAGGAAACAGAATCCAGAGTCCTCTTCTCAATGCAGGTCTGATATTAACTCTTTTACATTACAGTCTTGCTCTTGTTTGGCCTTATCAAAATTCTGCTCTATTTAAACTCTAGTCTCTCCCAAGATTTAGTTTTAACCCGGTGTTTTCCTTTGCTTGGTGAGATGCCCCGTGTCTCCTCTGATGTACAATCTTTATTTATGCAACAAGTTGATAAGCCTGACTTTATTGGTTTATAGGTATATCCTTACTATTCTTGATCAGATGGGCTTTATCAGTAGCTATTAAAGTCCTTAATTTAAAGATCAGTAAATTAACACTCAGAAAAGAACTTACTCAGGATCACAGGGTAAGTGACAGAACTGGCATTCGAACCCAGGTCTACCTGATTTCAAACTCTTCATGTTCTTAATACACATAAACTCAGAGAATGTTAGAACTGAAGGAAACGAAGGCATGCCAACCTGTTAACTTTAAACAAAGAATCAGGACTGGAATACAGGTATCCTGACCTCCCAACCTCACCACATGGATAGATTTGTTTTTATTCATTTGCCGATCAGGAACTTTTCAGGCTTTCCTGTTTATTTGCACCTTGTGTGGACTCAGTATTTTCATGGGGCTTTGGGACAGTAGGAGCCTTTACTAAGACTCTAACACTTGTAACTTCAGGCAATACCCAGAACTCCAGATATCTCCTCGAGTTATCCCATCACTGACAGATAAGAGTAAACTAAAGACTTTCTAATTTCCATAGGTGATGAAATGCAATCCATAAACCTCATATATACAGCTAATAGATTTATTCCCTAAAATAAGTGAATTATGGGACGCCTGGTGGCTTAGTCAGTTAAGCATCTGCCTTCAGCTCAGGTCATGATCCCAGAGTCCTGGGATGGAGCCCCTAAGGCTCTGCACTTAGCAGGGAGTCTGCTTCTCCCTCTCCCTTTGCCCCTCCCCCTCACTTGCTCACTCTCTCTCAAATAAATTCTTTTAAAAAAATCAAAAATACTCATTAAATAGGAATCCCTTCAAATCTCACTAAAATAGCTTTCACTGCCTAACAGAGGCATTTATCTTGAGTCACTGGTTTTCAGACGTTGCAATTATCTAATACTATGAAGTACAAATATAATAAAAATTAATCAAAATCATATACAAAATAAATGCTTTCCTGAAATTGGAGGATGTTGAGAAACAAGCTCTTGGTTCAAATGCAAAGGGATTATGAAAGAACAACTGGCAGATTTACATCCTTTAACAACTGAAAAGAGAAATTATGGGCTCTATAAAAGATCATGATTTCAATATCAGAGGAATAAGAGAGGCCCCCTCAAAATTAAGGAAGCTCTTGAAAAGTTTTACAGAACCAAATCTCTTTATGATTGTGCTATGAAACCAAATGAGGTTTGTCTTAAATTACATAAACACACAACACATAGGCACACACACCATTTAACAGTTCATGTACTTTCTGTTCATGCTGAATGCATGTGTAGTTGCAAATATATCCTCACAATTGTGTGGTCATTTAGTTTATTTTGTGTTAATCTTCATTATTTCCAAGATAAAATATCAACTACAGCATTTCCCCACTTCTAAGAAATTTTAGGACTCATTTAAAATAAATTAATTTTAAATGTCTGTTTCCTGGTAGTGATTGTATGGCAAGAACTTCCAAACCTCTTTCTTGGGAAGAAACACATTTGTTTTCGGAATCCTCACTCTCACTTCTCTAGCAGAGCTGGACTTTTCTTTGTCCTTTCCCTTCCCTCTTTGTTCTGTTGTGTTTCCTTAAAGCTCTATCACCTGGGAGCTTGTTAAAAAACAAAAACAAAAACAAAAACAAAAACAAAAACAAAAACAAAACAAAACAAACAAAACAAAAAAACCTTGGGCCCTGTTGCCCACTTCTGAAGCAAAGGCCACATTTTAACAAGATCCCCAAGGCATTCATATCAACTTAATGTTTAAGAAGCACTGTTCTAGAAGATTCCCAAGCACATTTAATTCAATTTTGTGAAATCTAGAGGTCAGTATTGTCTCCACATCTAATAATTCACAAAGTGCCCCCATTCTCTGTCTTTCTTTTAATTTTTGCCAGGACACCAAAATATCCTGCTTTCCCAGCTGTCACTTTCCTTCTCACCTCTCTCCCCTGTACTTATCACATTTTTCTGAGTGATCTTCCTCTTAGTATTAAAAGAGCCTAGTATCATTCCTCTTCCTGCAATTCTTGAAAGCCTAATTGTAATGAGATCTAATTTCCTTGGAGAACCACAATCTTCTGCTTCCTGCTGTCCCATCTTGTTTCCACCCTCCTCCACCCCAACATGCACTCTACACTGCCCTCACTCCAAGCTATTTAGAGTTCCCTAAATACTATGTGACCTCAGTGGTACATTTTCTCATTCTCCCCACCTTCTTCCCGCCGTGCCTGAGGCAGAATGACCTTTCCTTCCTATTTAGGAAATTCTACTGAATCCACCTAAACCCACCATCACCTGGGTTTTTCTATCCCACCCAAACAGAATTAATTGCAAACCTACTTATATTCCATTGCATTTTGTACACACTATATATTACATTATATTGAAATGATTTTTATAGATTTATTTCTTCCTTATTCTTATCAGAACCCAACCAGAATATGAGACTTTGTATGAGAGTGAATTTTATTTTTGATCTCTAGCATTTGGTGTCCAGTATATAAAGGGTGATCAATGAATCCCTGTTGAATGCACAAATGATTCACAATGAAACAAACCTTGATCTCAAATAATTTTAAATGTAATTTTGTAGAAAACTGTTGATTGATTTATATGTGTATTTTGATAGATATTATTATTGAAAGCAAAAATATGTGAGAAGAAACTTACTTTTTATCACTGGCATATTTATTAGTCACTCTTGAAAGAAAAAGTTATTAATGAATGCACATGAATTATGTACCACCATTATTGAACAGTAGTTATGAGCTGTCTCCAACTTCAAATTCAATAACTTCTTGAAAACCTTATGAACTGCAGTAAGAGATACATTACAGCCTAAGCATGCATGCTTGAATGTCAAGAGAACTTTCGTTTATTTTGTTTTGTTTCAAATACTGTAGAAAGGGATCCCTGGGTGGCGCAGTGGTTTGGCGCCTGCCTTTGGCCCAGGGCGCGATCCTCGAGACCCGGAATCAAATCCCACGTCGGGCTCCCGGTGCATGGAGCCTCCTTCTCCCTCTGCCTATGTCTCTGCCTCTCTCTCTCTCTCTCTGACTATCATAAATAAAAAAATAAATAAAAAATAAAAATAAATAAAAATAAAAATACTGTAGAAAGAGTAGAGAGGTAAAACATAAAACTTCCAATTTGAAGTACAAAATGCTAGAATTATCCAAGCTTAAATTGCAGACACACAACCTAGGCCCTAGTTAAAAATAGGGAACACATTAGTATCATGGTGGATGCCCTTGCAAACCACACTTAAATCCTACTTTGGTGCTAGAAAGGCTCAATTAAGTTTAGAGAAAGTGAAAGAGAAAAATACCAAAAGAAAGAGAATAAGAGAATGAGAGGGGTGAAAGAAAGGGGAATGGAATGGAGGAGGGAGAAAAGAAGAGCAGGGAAGGAAGGAAGGAAGGAAGGAAGGAAGGAAGGAAGGAAGGAAGGAAGGAAGGAAGGAAGGAAGGAAGAAAAAGAAAGAAAGAAAGAAGAAAGAGAAAGAAAGAAAGAAGAAAGAAAGAAAGAAAGAAAGAAAGAAAGAAAGAAAGAAAGAAAGAAAGAAAGAAAGAAAGAAAATGCATTACAAAGACAATCCACTTCCAATAATGGCAAATATTTCAACACTCTTCATGTTATAATGTACCTGCATAGCTTGCTGCAGAGACCGGGCAAGAAGCCTCTACACCAGAACTAAATTTGGGGCTGCATACTTTACCACTCAGATTATGCGTAAATATTAGAATTCAAACTACTCCTCGCTGACATGTGCATAAAATTTTGAAAACCATTTTCTTAATAATGCAAGGTCCTTCAGGAGCCCTGGTATTTCTACTAGTCTACCTCCTCAAGAAAAAGGCTGTTTTCCTAATAATGTCCATTTTTTTTCATAGTCTCTTTACATTCAGTAGCCCTAGATTACAGTTAGGGTAAATACCATGATTTTATTTTCTTAATCAAAAGGGGTAAAAATGTAAAATACTGGACAAAAGATGCATACTGATAAAGGAAGGGCTAAAGAAAATAAACCTCTTCTACTGGAAGCACAGAACCAAACTTCTTATGACTTAAATTCTATCTTATTAAAGGGCCCATTATAAATTACAGTCCATTTTCCCTGAGTGAATTAAAAATTAAGAAATTAGGAACCTGACTTTTAAAACTAGTTCAAGCATTATCTTTTTCCTATGAGTTTTTTCCTGATTATTTCATCACATGGTATTGACCTTTCCTTCTTTTTACTCCACTGTATCTCTATACTTGTAAGATTACTATTCACCTTAAATGTGCATAATTGTTTATGTTCTATTACTTTCCCAGATTGATAAATTGCTCAAAAGATGAGGCTATCTGATACCAATCTTGCATTTTTCAGTTTAGTCCAGTTCTTGGTCCAAAGAATGAACTCAATAAATGTTTAATACATTAATGCCTTTAAAGATTTATCAGAGTTAATAATATACTTCTGCTTATGTTTGTCTAGTGACAGGAAATTTATAATTAAGCTTGAAAATGTGCAGAGAAGAATATTACAAAGCAGAAAAAATTATTTGATTTCAATAACAAGAGACAAACTTTGTCAACACTACTTTCCTTGGCTTATCTATAGTCAAGTTCATACTTTTAGTTGAGTGTTCGCAAAGGGAACTGTTTCTAAGTTACTACTGATGTCCTCCTAAAACTGTTTTTAAGGTTAATAGTTCTTAATTGCATTGAGATAAAAAAGAACAAGGGAATAAGGGAATGAGGTAATGAATTTGTGCAGCTTCATCTGTGTGGTTTTAATGACCTGGCCTTCTCTGTTTTTCTGACCCCCCTTTTAAAACCATAACTCTTACGACACTTCCAATAATAAAGCATGCCTGACTTGTTTCAAGTCCAGATCTTTAGACATTTGTGTTTATGTTTGTCTGCCCAGAGCTTTCAAATCACAAAACAACCTTGACTACACATACTGATGAGGGAGCAATGCTGAAAATAATATCCTAATGCTGCTACATAAGAATTAGCTCCGTAGAACTGCTAGGATGTGATTTGTTAAAAAGCAGGCTACAAACGTAATCTTCCCATACTTTGATGTCTGGGGTTACTGACTACCATCAGATTTTTTATTCCTGCTAACCATACACTTCAAATTTCATGACAGAGATAAGCTCTATGAAACACTTATAACAACTTTCAGAAAATTGCACATTTGAGGATCCAATTTCATTCGTTCGTGTTATCCCTGAAATCAGCCTTCTTTCTGATCACCAGGCAGTTTTTCAACCTCTTTGAGATTTGTCTTCCTAAACAATTTCTTCTAGAAAAGCTTTTGGCAATAATTTAACACTTTAGTCAGTCCTGGTGATTTAAGTGAACTTAAAAAAATCTGAAAATACATTCCAAAGAAATGAAGCAGGGACTGAACTTACCTGAGAGTCAATGGTTAGAGCCTTGCTCAGTCACACTTAAACAGAAACTCAACAAGTGAAGACATGTTATTTTCCACTTTTATGCTTAGCTTTAAGAATTCATTTACCAAGGACATGCCAATGATTAAATTTCGATGCTTCCCCTAAATAATACCAACTATTTTTTCTAAAAGACAAAATTTGACATCAGCATGTGCTGTAATATTGTGTAGGTATGTTTGCACGTGTACAACAGTCAAAAGAGCATACTTATAATGTGACCATTGAGGTACAAATATTGACCTTGCCATTTATTGGTTGTGTGACCAATAGCTCATTTAACTTCTTGGTGCCTCAGTTCCTCATCTATAAACTGTTTTAGTAATAATACCAACCTCACAGGGTTTGTGTGAGAATTAAGTTCATCCAGGTAAGTTCTTAGAACAGTGCCGGGCAGGCAGACTTACATAGGCAGCTTCTCAAGGCTGCCTGTAGGATGGGCACATTTTAGACCCTTTCTAGAATACTCTTAGAGTCAGTCCCTGTGAACCAACAACATTAGAATCAAAAAATGTTTTGCATTTTTAAACCACTTAAAGATAAGCCTTTATATTGATAATTCACCACAAAGTTTGAGGATCTTCACTACTTATCACTAACAATTTTTATCTCTATTGTTTTCTTCCACAAAGATGGAGAAAACAAGCATCTTTGCACAAGAATAATGATGACTAACATCAATTGAAAGCTCCTTGTTTACTAGGTCCTGTAACAAGTGCTTCATATGCAAAAGTTTATTTCATCCTCACAAATACCTAAGCAATCAGGTTCTCTTGTTATCATGAATTTATACACAGAGAAACCAAGGCTCTGGGAGATCACAGAGCTAGTCGTGTCAAAGCAGAGAATGGGAAGGTGCCTGTGTGATTACAGGGATAAAGGCTGAGTTCTTAAGAATGATATTTAATTATGGAAGGGGCTACATAGGAAATTCAGTTTAATATCTTCATTTCCGAGTTGAAGAACCTAGAGCTAGACAGTGACTAAGCTGATGCAAAATCTAAGTCTCCTGCCTTAGTCTGAGGGTCTCTCTGTCACACCACACTGTATCCTCCTTTCCACTAGTCTAATCCTGGATTTATATTTTCCCACTTCTTCAATGTTGAGTAGAAAGTCAGGGGAAAAAACATGTTTGCCCTGAATATATTTCTCCCCGACACATCCATTTTTTCTCCTTTGAAGTAGCAAGAACAGCTGCCAACCAAGGATCCCCCGGGCTTATAGAGCATCAGTCAGCTTCACAGATGAAGGAAAAGATGAAAAGACAGAAATCCCTCCTTTAAAGAACTTTGCTAATGTTTTTCACTCTAAATTCACTCTTTCATTAGTGAACACTTTTAAGACAACCCTGAAAGCTCAAGGCAAGAGTAGCAAAGCACTGAATTCTGGGAGCTGTAAGTGGTCCCTAATTGATTGCCAAGGGCCAAATGAAGGGGAGTTGGGTGAATGGACACTCAGGTCTCTATCTTCTCTAACTCATTTTATTTAAACTCAACCTTTCCATAACCTACAGTCTCTTCCACCTTCCCTACATTATTAGAGACAAACTTCATTAGCCAAAGGCAAGAGCAAGAAAAGATTGCTTCCATATTTATTTAGAGTTCCAGTGACTTGAGCCCTTTATCAAGAGAAGACATAACAAGAGTTAGAGACAGTATTTCTTGGCTTAAATCAAACGTGCTTGCATTCTAAATCTGGAAAGAAGCAGCATTCTTAGCTATAAGCATAATGTTTCAATATTTTACAATATCATTTTGCCCACATATACATCCATCATCCACACATAAAACACACATGCAAAATGCACTATATTACTCTGATTTGTTTTGCAAAATATAGGCTCTGTTCTAATTCCACACTGAAAACGATCTTCTTTTAAAATGAGGGCAAGCCAGGAAGAAAACAATAACATATTCATTTAGTCATTTGTTTAATAAATATTTATTGAGAACCTACTATGTTCCAGGCACTCTTCTAACCATTGAGAATACCTCAGTGAACAAAACAAGTAACATTCCTGCATTCATGAAGCTTCATTTCTAGTGGAAAAAAAAACAAATATAAACAGATTGAATAAATAAAATATATTGAGATGCTAACTTGTGATAAATTCTAAGGAGAAAAAAAGGAACTATCAAAAGACAGTAGAAGTAATCAGATGAAAAGAGGAGAAATTTGAGATGGCATGGTCAAGCAAAGGCCTTATGAGAAGGTAATTTTTGAAATAAAACAAAAAGGAATTGAGGGATTAGAATTCTACTACAGAAGAATAAGCCCAAAGGTCCTGAGTTGAAAGATTATTTTGTGTCTCTGAGAAAAATGCCCAAGGAGAACACAGTAGCACCAGTGAAGCGAACAAAGAGAAGAGTTATAAGAAATGATATCAGAAGAATAAGAGGAAACCAGATTATGTGGAACCTTACAATTCATGCAAACATTGTGACTTTTACCATGAGCAAGACAAGAATCTATCAAAGAGTTTTAAGCAGAGAGATAACATAATCTGACATATTTTAATCACTCTGAATTAAATATTCAGAAAATCAACCAGTGATTCTGATTTAACTTAATAATTCAACAAAATCACTCTGGTTTAGGGAGTTAAAATGGACTGAAGTAATACAAGGTCAATAACTGGTAGCATTTATAGTAAACTAAATGAGAGATGATGGTGACTTGAATGGTGGCAATGGGTATGGTGTAAAATGCTAGATATATTTTCTAAAGTAGAAACTAGAAGACATGCTGATGGAATTGATAAGAGATGTGGGGGGTGAGGGGGAGTTAAGTTTGAGACTTAACTTTCTGTCCTGACCAACTGAACCATGGAGTTAAAATGGGAAGAATGTAGGAATGTCTGCATGTATGTGGTTTTTATTTATTTCTTTTCTTTCTTTCTTTCCTTTTTTTTTTTTTTTTTTTTTTTTTGGTTTTGTTTTGTTTGCTGGAGATGGGGGAAGGAGCTCATTTTTTAACATGTTCAATTTAAGATGTCTATTAAACATCCCAGTGGAGATGTCAAGTAGATAATTGGATATACAGGTCTGAATTGATAGGAGAGGTCTGCTAGGAAGAAATGAATTTGGGAGTCATTAGCATATAGATGAGGAAGATTCAACAAAGAGACTAAAAAAGATAGGTCAGAAAGTAGAAGGAAAACTAGATGATTA
The DNA here is from genome assembly GCF_003254725.2 of Canis lupus dingo. Lineage (NCBI taxonomy): Eukaryota > Metazoa > Chordata > Mammalia > Carnivora > Canidae > Canis > Canis lupus. Next base: position 48,168,334 of record NC_064248.1, read on the forward strand.
TGATATCCTTGAAGCCAAGTGAAGAAATTACTTCAAGGAGGAGAAAGTAAAAGTCTAATGAATGCTGCTCATAGGTCAAGGAAATTGAAGCCTGAGACTTGGCTGCTACATGTGGAATCATTTAGCAATGTGAGATCATTTGTGGCCTTGATAAAAGTAGTACCAGTGGAGTGGAGAAGTGTGGACAAAAACTTGATTAGAAAGAAATAAACTGAAGATGGTGAGTATAGACAACTCTTTCAAGAAGGAATGCTTTAAAGATATGAGAAATAGGGGAATAAACGGATAGAAAGTAGGATCAAGAAAGTACTATTTATATGTAAAATAAGAGATATAAGGGCATGATCCATTAAAGAGGGAAGATTTCTTGATGTCAGAAAGAATTAAGAGAGTTGTCTGAGTAGGTCAGATGGATGTGATCTAGGGCTGGCTAAGGTGGTCCAAAAACGGCAGCATGTATATCAGCTGGGAGACTGTCAGAAATACAAAGTATTTAGTCCTATGCTAAAGCCAGTAATTAGGACTCTCAAGGGTGTGACCTAAGGATCTGGGTCTTAACAAGTTTTCCAGGTAATTCCTATGCATGATAGTCTGAAAGGTACTGACCTACTGGACAGGGGAGGGATCAATCTTACCTAGGAACACAGACAATTAGTCCGTAACAATAGGAGAAAAGGTGGCATATGTGGACTTAGGTGGGGTGGGTAAGTTGATATGGTAGTGGGACTTGATGGAAATTTTCTTGTAATTACTTTGGCTTCTCAATGAAGGACGAAGCAAGAATACTAGTCCTTCTTTTCTGCTTTGAATTGGACTATTAGTTCCAGAGACCCGGAGTGACTTTGTGTTGCATAGCAGAGTTGTATTAATCTCCTCATATACTCCAAGCCCAACTCAGTTACCCCTTGCAAAGACAAACTTCCCACTTTTTCAGGGCTCATTGTTCCTTAATCTGGTCTACACTTTCTGGACCTGCCTCAGTCGTGCCATTTCTTATCAGAAATAAGGTTGCCTTTAAAGGAGCATCTGCCATGTTACAAGCACTTTTAAGTATATTCTCTTAGTCAATCCCTCCACATAGATTCACTTATCCATTATTTTACAGATGAGAAAATGGAGACTCCTAAATGGAACTGTTTATTTACCTAATCATTCACATACCACACCCTCCAGGGTATATAGCATCACCAGAGTGATTTGGTGAAACAGAGCGAAAACCACTCTGTTTTCCTCAATTGTATGCCACTCCTCCTACTTTTCCTACTTAGGTTGCTAAGAGGAGTCCACTTTGTTTCTTCCAGAGGTTACTTTAGCTTCTTTTAGCCAATCAATACAACTTGTTTTTCAGTATTCTATCCAATTACTACTCTCTCCTCCTCCCCATAGGCTCCTCCTCCTCCCTACCTTCCATGCTTCCTCCTCCTTCTTCATCAATAATTTCTACTCCCTACAGTTGTATTTTTACAACTACATCTATTATGCCATTTTCCTTTCTTTCTCAAATCATCTACAAAGTTTAAAAATGTTAAATTATAAAAATAAAGTATGAATAGCCTATTCCTTCTTAAATTTTCTATCATCAAACAAGTAATATCAATCTCTTTCCTGTTTTGCCTATAGTCAACCTTTTAGGTTTCCTGTAATATTTTATGGGGCCATCAGGTTTTTTCATGTATTTACTTTTTCATGTCTGCCTAAGCTGGGTTCCTCCAAAACCCACAAATACCTACAACATGAATAGCCCCCAAACTAGAAAGTGTTTTGAGCATTAAAGCACTGTTAAACATTTGTGTTCCAAATCAAGGGAAAAAAATTTCAATGACCAAATATGCTGATATTATATAAGATCACCTGCAAGTCTTTCTTGGTCAATATTTATTAATTATTTATCATATAGGTTTGTCATGAAATATTTTCTAGGTAATAAAAGGACAGCCCACCATAAAACATCTAATAAATAAATACATTAATCAATATCTTTCAGCTCTCTGTGAGCAGTAATGCACTGTTGTAGCTTTTATAGTTACTGACCTACACTGAGATTCTAAAAAGAAAATAAATATCTGGTCAGGTCACATTTTTTGTTAGATTACTAGATTTAGTAACATTTTCACTATTTACTAGTGATAGGACTTTTTTTTTAGATAAAAATGTACAGGTAATCATGTACAGGTAATAAATCTAGATATTATCTTAAGGTCTAAATAAAATCATTGACAGTTGAAGACAATGTATGTCTAAATTAACCATTTTTATCATCTATGCAGACACATTATTTTTACTAGGCCTTTGTGGTCTAGTGAAATTAACTCTTTTCTGAACTCTATATGTATTGTACATTACCATTCAGAGATTTTTCTCTACCATAGGTGACTCATACCTGATATGTGACAATGAACTCTATCTTCTCCTTAAGTCATACTTCTAAAATTGTATTCTTATCCTGATGAATATTCACCACCCAAATCCCAAATCTGAAATTCCCTTGGTAACTTCCTCTCTCCCTCACTTCTTAAATCTATTCAAACACTAAGCGCTACCAATCCTACCTCAAATCTTCATGGAATCCAACCTTTTGAAGTTCACTGAGTATCTTACTCCTGGACCTCATCCTCTCTTGCCTAAACTGGAACATGCCCTTAAGTGACCTTCCAGTCTCTGATTTGCTTTGCTGTTCCTGCAATACCCATCCGTCTATGCTGCATCATAAAAATGCCAAAGTAGTAATAATTTGAGATATAAATCTCAATGACTAATGACTTCACTGCTTTGCTTAAAATTCTTGAATTATATACAAGATAATTTCCAAACATCTTTGGGTGGCCCTGAAGTTCTGGGAGCTGGTCACTGCTAGTATTTCCAATTTCATCTCTGGCTACTTACTCAACCAGCACCATTCACACTATTCTTATGGAACTTCTGTAACCATGGGATTTCTTGCCCTGAAAACAAGCTGTTACTACTACATAAAATAATCACCTCCCCCATCTGCAAACTAAAACTCAACTTCTAAAATGGGAATTATAATGATAATCACTTCACTAGATTATGAGAGCACAGCAAACTATTTAGCTCTTTACAAATAGGAGCTATTTTTATTTCCCACAACTAATAATCATTATAATTTAAGCTCTTTATTTCAATGTGTGCCATTAAAACCTATTCTAAAAACAACACATTATAGATTTGATGTTGTTGATAAACACCATCAAATTACAAACTTTCATACTGTTCCTTCCATTCTTTAGTTACTTGCATCTCTGAGAAATTGCAAGAAGCATTCCATTTGTGTTGTGTTTTTCTTTATTTCTTCTCTTTTTTTAAAGTATGCACGTTTCTTTTTTTAAAGATTTATTTGTTCATTTGAGAAAGAGAGAGAGAGAGGAGGAGGAGGACCAGAGGGAGAGGGATAAGTAGACTCCACGCCCAGCACCCAGTCTGATGTGGGACTTGATCCCACCACCCCCTGAGATCATAACCTGGGTTGAAATTAAGAGTCAGACACTTAACTGACTGAGCCACCCAGGTGCCCCTCTTCCTTTTTTTTTTTTTAATTTGCAAATAAGAACACTGGTTCCCCTGACATGCAATCCTGTATTCTTCTAAAGATGCTATTATTTTGTTGACTGATAGTTCATTAATAACTATAATTACCATCTGCCATGTTGCATCTTAAATGATCTAACAACTGCATGTATATTAGTTTTCAATTCTGGAAATTAAGCTCTTGAAAAGGCACTACCCCTCCTAAATCAGGTAAAGTTCCAGGTGTATATTTCAAATAATTAGATTCGTAAATCCACTTTGCTTTTTGTTATTGCCACATTGTAATACTGATGTAAAATTTCAGTCCTTTCTATGAATACTCTTATTCAAGGCTAACTTTAATATATAAACTATTGTGCTTTCACCTTTATAGTCTCTCATGTATGATTTTTTGAAAGACACAAATAAGTATTATTTGGTTTTCTGGGCCTGTGGTTAAAAAAAAAAATAAGAGTCAACTAAAATCATCTGGTTGTATTTTGAAGGGAAAAAAGCCTAAGTTCCTAGGTAATAGAAGCAAGGAAGACTTGAGGAGTCTCTCAGTATTCATCTTAGTTTAAAGCTCTTTTTGAGAATAAAGGACATACATACTTCTATAAATATGTATCTCTTTCAATTTTATTAAAGACATTTCTTTTATTTCTCCTGCCAAAACTGTTTATGAAAAATATATATCTTGGGCTGAGAATTCCAGCTATAAACAATTCCAGAATTCTCCTAAGGAATCAAAATAGTATACTTCCTTCTTATAACAGGTTCCTTTTCATTTAATTTTCATTCAGGCACATTTCCCTTCATGTCTTCTCTCTACATTTTTATTTTAGGACATATATATTGTACAAAACAATGGCCTCTGATTTATTCCATTCGGGACCCGAGATTTGGATAGGGGCAATTTATAGTATTTGTAAGAAGAATATAATAATACTATCCACAAGCCCCAAATTCAATATACACCTTTGCCAATTCTAATAAACAGATCATTGTATTTTATTTACCTTACTTTTTTAAAAGATTTTATTTATTTATCCATAAGAGACACAGAGAGAGGCAGAGACACAGGCAGAGAGAGAAGCAGGCTCCCTGTGGGGAGCCTGATGCTGGACTTGATCCCAGGATCCTGGGATCACACCCTGAGCCAAAGGCAGACGCTCAACCACTGAGCCACCCAGGTGTCCCCAGATCATTGAATTTTAAAGCTGGAAGAGGCCTTGGAGAACATGGAGTCCAAACCTGAAAAATGAAAACCAACGGATGTTAAGTCACTGACCAGTCACTCAACTGACCAGAGGAAAATAAGACTGGACCCTCAGGGTCCCTAAATCCAAGTATTGTGCTCGTTTTTAATAGTCACATGTTCTGTTATGACAGACAGGCAGCAGTCGTCTGTCATTCTTCTCCAGGTGAAAATAGAGTTAACTGAGTTCGTCCTTTGAACAACTAGGAAGCACTGATTCTTAAAAGCAAAACTGGAAACATATGAAATTTCCATAACAGAAGCTTTCCTCTAAAGCTGCCTTTTCTGTCTATTCACAAGTAAGTTGCCTAGGGTGATGTTCTCCACAGGCAGCAGCTATTAATCTTTGACTTTTTTCTTAGAGGCAACAATGCTAATTTTAGGTTACTGTTAAAAAAGTAAAAAATCTCTTCCTCTGAATATCTGATCATCCTGGAAATTGTTTGCAGACTTTGTTTTCATGCTCTGCCCAGAAGTACTCTGTGTAGGCTAGGAGAAATCCGTAGGTATGAAGTTTGATGCTTGAAATGTGCACTTTGGCAGACCTCCATCTAGAGGTGTATTTTTTATGAAGGATAAAGAGCAGCTGATTATACTCACGAAAACCCCAGAGGAGGTTAGACTGTTGATGGTGACTGAGTACAGTGGAAGAGCTCAGGGTCCCTCTCCCACCAACCGCTTGCTCTCATAAATACCAACCAAGCCCTATCAAGATTATTTCATTTGATGAACCAGCAAAGTGTCCGGAAAGGAAGGAAAAGGAAGAGCAAGGCACTCCCCACGAGGGTGGGGGAAAAGAGGTTCTGTGAGCTTTCCCCAGTGATTAGAGCCGGGAAAGTTGATCTCTTTTCATGCTGTGGATGTGGCTGCTGCAGTCACGCCTCCCGCTGCCAGCCCAGCACCAGGATCTTAATCAGTCACTATGAAAACTCATTAGCTTCACAGCAATGAGTCCTCCACTGCTGAAGCTTGGCGCTGTGCTTAGTACCATGGCAATGATCTCAAACTGGATGTCCCAAACTCTCCCATCCTTGGTAGGACTGAACACCACGAGGCTGTCGACGCCAGATACCTTAGTAAGTCACTCGGGTGGGTTTGACCATCTTGGGAAGTAAGGGCATTAAACCAGTGGGCTTGATTTTGTAAACTGCAAAGCTGAGATTTTGCTTCTCTATTTACAAGGCGGCTTCAGTGATACAATATTTATGTGCTAACTTTAGTTATGGATATTGCTTTGTGAAGACTTTAAAGTTACACCAAAAAAATAATAATAATAATAATAAATGGACAATTTGAGAAATTAGCTGTAAAAGGAAATACTAGACTCATTAAATTCTTAAGACTGATAAGCTTTAACTTGTTTGGAAGGATTCTTTAACAAATGTGTTTTGTTTTTTATTATTTTTCTACTTCTTCTAATGTCTGTAAAACTCCCATAATTTTTCCTACGGAGTATGCTATAGAGAATATTCTAGCTAATATAGCTTTACTATAGCAGGATCTTCCTTGGAATTCAGTTCTTAGGGACTATTTGCAATGCCTTCAGTCCGAGAAATCAACCTCTTTTAAATACAAATAAAAAAACCTCAGCAATTTAAAACCTGACAGAAAGACTTAAAGAGAGCTAAGAAACACAATATAAAATTTCCTTGATAAAATCATCTCCCTTTAATTGTTTATTTTTTTATAAAGACTCTCCTATCACAAGTCTTGCTCCTGTAGTTTTCACTCACTTAAAATTAATTTTAGTTTTAACCCTTCCCACATTATAATGAAGTCTTTTCTGATAGTCTGAACCATGGTTTAGTTAAAACCTGTCAAATAAAAATGAAAACTACTGATTTTTCAGACAGAAGTTACAAATTCAAACAGAAGGAATATCCTCAAAAAAAAAAAAATCATTTCTCTGCTATCAAATAAAGGATGCAGAAACAATTAGTATTTGGAGCTCTTTACCTGCCTATCGATTTTTATCACTGGATCATTCCATTGGATCAAAAAGTCAGATATTAAAAGAAAAATAATCTCCCATTTTTAAGACCTATTTGCAGTTATGACTAATAATTAATCTATCAATGTGTAATTAACTGAGTAAAGCCAAGACAAATTAATTACATAATTTACTAAATTCAGCCACTGCTTAGGGCATGAGTAGAGCATATGTGAGGCACAATTTGACCCACTTTTATGTTTATCTACCTCCGTTAAATCACTTAAGTCACTTCACTGTCTTTACTTTGAGATTTCCCTCCTTAGTACATGGTGTATGTATGGCAGGAGGGATGTAAAAAAGATTTCTCCAGTTATAAAGAAAGCATGCTATGTCATCAATAAACAATTATAAAATCAAAGTATATTATTTAGTATATACTGAGCCAAATGCTCTCAATGTTCAAAAGCTTGATCTCAACAACTCAGTTATTGAATTAACCCTTTCAGAAAATGAATCTAAACTAAGAAATTCATGAATGAATTCTACTCCAAACTTGGTACCTTGGATCTGATATGTATAATTTTTGTGTGTATAGACATTGGTTTTCTTATTTTCTGTTGTTGATAGAAGAGAATCAAATGTCCAAAATTATGCATGATTCTTTTAGGACTTCTAGTTATCTTCTAAGGTTAAAGTAAATTCATTTTCTTTACTTCCTGATTTAATAATCTGTTGGTTGAAAAATAAAAAGCATTGCTCTGGTCTGTGAATGTTCTGATACAGCCGAATCCTCCTTTGGGTGACCAAAAAAAAAAAAAAAAAAAAAAAATCAGGAAAGTTTACACTATGGTATTCTTCACTGGAAGGGAGAAATCAACTTGCAAAAGTTTTTTTTTTGTTTTTTGGGGTTTTTGTTTTTTCTGCTTTTTTTTTTAATGTTTCACAGAAGTGGCATACTTTACAGAGAAACAATGGCTATGACATTTCCCTATCTTAATTATTCAAGATAATTGCTCATACCTTTTGATTCCCATGGTGAAAAATAAATGAATCTGTATTTCCTAGATTAAGATCATAAAATGTTAATGCTGGAAAGGATTTCTGAAACCATACAGGCCAGTTATCTTCACACTATTTTTGGCAGCAGTGCCTTTTTTTTCTCCCAAATTAAATTTTATGTAATATACGCTGAAAAAATATTTGTTGAGTGAAACTTGAAGTGGAAGTCCAATTTGTAAAACAGGTCATGGGTCAAATTATAAACAATGAGGGGAGGTATTTATTGAGCCTCCACCATCTGCTCCCTCTCCATACAATCAACCCCTTGCCCCAGACAAGATTCCTCCAGAGAAGCCTTAAAGCACTCAAGAGCTCAACTGGAAATATGAATGATCTAATCCAACCTCCTCCTGCTGCAAGTGGGAAGAATGACCCAAAATGTATAAGTGACTGAACAGATTTTGCCCAGCTGGTGAATGAGAGAGCCAAGAATGGAAGCAAGTCACCTGACCACAGTCCTGATCAGAGAAGTGGTCTCATCCTTCACTAGTCCTTACCTCTCCTGGCCCTGGAGCCACAGTAGGTTCTTTGTGCCCTGCTCAGGTGGCTTCCCATAACCCTGAACTCCACTTTCCTTAGATGGCAGGGTTAACAGTGCCCTTCCTAGTAGATTTAGTTAGGATATCCTGTCCCTTTCAACTTTCCTGCTCTATGTTCTCACTTTAGACAGTATGTATGGGATGAGCCTGAAACTCAAAAATAAACAAACAAACAAACAAAAGAGTAGGTCTTCCTAACTCTGGGAAATGAACTAGAGGTGGTGGAAGGGGAGGTGGGCAGGGGGTGGGGGTGACTGGGTGATGGGCACTGAGGAGGACACTTGATGGGATGAGCACTGAGTGTTATTCTGTATGTTGGAAAATTGAGCACCAATAAAAAATAAATTTATAAAAAAGATAAAAAAAGAGTAGGTCTTAAAATTTGCTTTATGAATGTTTATGGGATATGCAGATGGCAAAAAGTTCAGATTTACATAAACACAAAATCTTTCTTTAGAAGGGTATTTTCAAGTGACCTAAAAAAATAGAATAAAAGTAAGAAAAAAAGGGCCTTAATGATTAAATGCAATTAAATCTGTTTGTAGCAAGTGTCTCTGAAATAGGCAGTGTACATTTGATTGTCTCAAAAGCTGAAAGAGGTTTTTAAATTTCTGGGATACTTTTGTTAGTAAATAGTAAAATACCGCTCCTTATTAGGGGAATATGCTCCCACTTGTTTTTGTTAGAATCTTCAAGCATTTCTTTATTCTCCTCTTTGGCTCTGGTTTCTTTCTTCTTTATTTTCTTTCTTTTTTCCTTCCAATCTATCACTGGGCCCATCAGCCTTTGGAGAAGCTGGTGTCCGCAGAGGTGAGGCCTTGGCTCTGAGGATGCTCAGGCTCCCTCTGACACTTCTCTCTGATGCAAAGTAACGGCCCTTTGGGGCTGAGCTTCTGAGAAATCCCCCATGCTGTGGACTCCACACCAGGAAGAACCTGGAAAAGAGCAATTAAACGAGCAGAGGACATCGGCAGATACCAGCTGTTCCCAGTCAGCCTGACTGCTGTGGTGGGAAGAGGCCTCAAAGGGAACCCGGGGGCATAAGTGATTTGTTTTGCTGCAGTTTCAAACATCTAGCTGACTTCTCATAAATAACTACTTCACTGAGTTAGTCACTTATAAGTTCTGTAAAATAAGTAGAATGCCCTGACACAAACTCTCCACACTTTCCAAATTTCTTCTTCTCGACTCACCAACTTTTTTCAATTTGCATGAAGACCTTGGACTTCTGTGTTATACAGACTGTTCTTCTTCCTCACATCCTTAGGCAATACCCCTTTTGTGAAAGGGCAACTAAACAAATTAAGGAGTGGAAGGTGGAGCAGAAAACAGAACTGCAAATCTTGAGGGCCACAGAGAAAGCAATAATTGCCTTTTTAGGGAAGAATAGTGACCTGGATACAAGGGTAGATGTATTCCTGCTCAAGTACCTCAGACGGAAGTAGGGCTGCAGACAGAAGTTCAGATGGAGCCTCTCAGCTTTCCACCAGCAGGAAGGGGCTGCCTAGGAAGCAGCAAAATTCTTATCATGCAGAGTTCGAGGATAAACCCAAGAACGGACAAAAGTGTGACTGAGGGGACAGAGACACAGGACCAGAGAAGACCTCTGAGCCTTTTCCACCTCAGACTTTGTAATTTCCAGAACGTGAAGAGAGGTGTCCAACCAACCTAAATTTTATATCTTTGGGTTTTTTTGTCATTTGTTTTTTTGTTGTTGTTGTTGTCGTTTTGTTTTAATAGTTGTTTTTCTTAGAGCCTTGAGGTTTTCTTGAGTGAAGAACATGCATTTCTTATTTCAGTTCCAATGAGTCTCATAAGAAATAGGAAGAAAAGTGCTGTGCAGTGGCATCTTTATTAACACATCCTCCAGAACACAGCTTCATTCCGTGTGGTCTGTCAACATCTCTCCCATTCTTTTCCTCACATTTCTCCTCTCTTCACAACTAAAGCCATTAGCATGCTAAACCACATTTCACTCTCTGAGACCAAACCATCCTCAGACAAAAAAATTTATAAGGGGTTTCATCCTTTAGGCATCTCCACTTTAAATCAAATAGGGTCTAATAAATGGATTTTTTTCTGCTTTATTTTTTTTCTGCTTTATTTTCCCTACCTTGTGTACCATTTCCAACAGGTAGATTCCTTATTCTTTTTTGCCTCCATCTGTGTATACTTTTTATGAAATGTGTAGAAACTCAAGATAAAATGTAAAACCTAGCAATGTTCAACTGGCTAATTCAGTTCTCTTAATATCATCAGATTTCTGTCCTTCGCCTGCCCCTCCATGTGGGCCCTGATAAATGATTGCAGGGCCCACCACAGGAATATCCAGTTGCCTTGCTGAACCTGCATTGCTAACTACTCCTCCGGGGTGCCAATTGCTACTTATTTTCATACTGTTTAGATAATGCCCTCCACTTGCCTGGGTGTAGCTTCTCCAAAACAGATTTTTGGGCTATTGGTGAATGGACATAGACTTTCTGTCCACATTTATGTGCAGAGGATGAGAGTAAAGACTCTGAGCTGAAGAAAACTGGGTCTAAGTTCTGATAGATGACTTGAAAAAAAAAATTCCTCATGAGGAGTTGCAGTTTCCTCATAAGTAAGATAGTCTATGTCTAAGGAAGGGTAGCTGGTTTAAAAAAAGTGAGGATAATACAAAGGGGGGGATTTTATAAACAGAAAAACAAATGGAAATGCAAGATATTTTTATTTATTTTTACTTTTACCTCAGTCTTCAGGATCTCTCTTTTCTGGTACAAAGCCCCCGGAGTTTTGAGTGAATTCTCACACAGTAGCTTTATATTTATAAAGCATAGCTTGGTAATTCAATTATAAGGAAAGAATCCAGACTTGAAATCCAATTGTTAAAATTATCATTTTAATTCTCCTATTTAGAGCATTCTTAAATATTTCATGAGTTCTGCAATATTAAAAACTACTAAATAGTTCATTTAGTTCTTCTAATTAAAACAAAAGGTTCAAAGAGAACTGCATCAGTAACCACTATGATTAGGATGCTTTGGATAGTAATAAACCACATGCACCCTCCAGGTCCGAGTACTGGCCTTCACCGCAGTTCCGAAAATGCTTTCAGGGTTAGTGTTAGCATTTATAAAAGGGAATTTCAGATAACTGGTGGTGCAGTGTGGTGGCTAAACTTTCAGACTCTGACATCAAACTGACATCAAAGTGCAAATCCCAGCTCTGCTGATTACCCCCTGCATGTCCTTGAGCAAGTTCCTTCCTGTCTTTCCATCTCAATTCGCTCACCTATAAAATGGGTAGAATGGAATAACATAACCTTGTCCATAAGGTTAGTGTGATATTCAAAGGTAATAGTACATGAACAGCCAAGTTAGAGCTCCATAAATGTTTGCTATTACTATGAGTTTTACAGACACCTAAATAATTGTTCTTGAAAGTTAAAATGGCAAGTCTTTTTTCATTGGTATCCAAAAACTGCCTAAATATTTCCTTCCACCTGAGGTCTTAGATGGTTTTGTTCTGATCCTCCTTTCAATGCCAGTTATGGAAGCCTAAAAGAGAGCACTAGAGATGCTTCCTTTATTTATCAAGGACCCTGGCAAAGAAGTCTCTTTCAAAACCCACAGGACTGTCAGGCACTCATCTTTTATATTAGCTTTTTTCTCTTTTGAGTTACCTTTTTCTTGCCAAAGAGGTAACTTGTTATACTTGAGATCATTCAAACTAACTGTGTAGTAGATAAGGTCATGGCTCTTCCCAATGATTCTTACAAGAAGACAATTGGAAGTACAAACAAGGCTGGAGTCTACTTTTATTAAGCTGACACTTCAGGGAGAATGTTAAATGAACATCAAACCCTATTCACCTTTCCTGTTTCCCTCATTCCAGAAACCAAGTGACACCTTGCCCTGTCATGATAAGCTCCTCACTAGTTAGCCAAACACTGGCAAGTGAACACCAATATTAATGCTGCCAGGTTTAATAATCAGTGTTTGCGCTGCAGTTAAAGATATTTTAATATTATAATTGAGTGACCCCTGCTCCTTTATCCAAAAGCTAAATTTATCCTAGTGACAAGACTTAATTTTCTGACATACTTGAGATTTGTGTCCAATGTTAGGTGAGGTCTAACTGAAACTATAAGACCTATGTCTAGATATATTAACCCCATCCTGTTACTTAGCTTAAACCTTTAAATGTATCTCTGAAAACTGCTAAACCATTCCTATCACTACTCGGTAATCTCTACATTTTTTTCTTCCTTAATACAAAAAGGATACCACAATAGTCTTTAAGATGCTATCTGATTCTAATAATATATAATTCTAAGTACATCTATCCATCCTAACTAGATATTCAGGCATAAATGCCACAAGGAATGAGAGAATGAAAAAGAAAGAAATGATAATGAATCCAATGCTTCAGAAATAAAAGGCAGCATAGGATGTTTCCATGAATTATCTGAAAAGGAAGATTAAAAAGAGCTCTGGCACCACTTGGTTCTCATTATAGATCAAGGACAAGGACTGTGACATCTTCAAGAGTTTTCTGAGTTCATAACTTATAGCTTCTCTGATAGTTGCTCATGATTGCTGTTGCAATGCCTATCAGCACCCTGTAGCAATTACTGCTAGAGCCCTTGAAAAGAAAAAGAACTGTGTGCTGGCTGATGGTATGCAATGATCTGGGACCTGGGACACGATAAGTAGGAAATTGTATCTGTTCTGCTGTGAATTCCAGGGGCAGAAGTTCTCACAGACCGTAGCAGATCTGTGGAAAGAGAAGCCAGCCTGCTTTCATTCTTCGAAGAGTCCACTTTTAACCTGGCAAAACACTCCAGGTCTATAGGCAAACAGCTGATTCCAGTAACAACAGGCATTTTACAAGACAGTCCTCTCTGGCCTCCCTTCACCTCTTGGTTCCTAACCGCATCTCCATTCCCAACCCTCAGCCCTTCTCTCACTCTTCCTCAGCCTTGGCTTTCCAACCTCATTCATTAAATATTTTCTTTTCTCAACTAAATTCATCTCCCTCTTCTCCTGGTCATACAAGAAATACCTATCTTCTGAATCCCTGGAGACCAGAGAAGGACAGATAGAGAAAGGCTGATGAATTTCAGATCCTAGTCTTAGAAGCCAGAAAATAGCTACAAAGAGGACCGCTGATTTATCTGCTATTTCAACAGGAAAAACAAATTCAGATCAAATTGGATGGTTTGTCTATGTAACATCTGTTAGGTAGTTTTTTCAATATCCACGACTGACCTTTAAAAACAATTATCTGGCTCTTCAACATCATACTGATATGGCCTTAGCATTTTAATTAAATGCAGGACTCTAGTGGTGCACTGTCCAATAAGGAGGCCACAGGTAGGGGCACCCGGCTGGCTCAGTGATTGAGGGTCTGTCTTCAGCTCAGGTCATGATTCCAGAGTTCTGGGATCTAGTCCTGCATCAGGCTCCCCGCAGAGAGCCCACTTCTCGCTCTGCCTATGTCTCTGCCTCTCTCTGTGTCTCTCATGAATAAATAAATGAATAAAAGCTTAAAAAAAAAAAAGGAGCCCACATGTAGCTATTAAGCATTTGAAATGTGGCTAATCCAAATTGAGGTGAGTCATAAGTATAAAATGTACAATCCATTTCAAAGAGTGCAAAAAAAAGAGGAAAAAACAATGTAAAGTATTTCATGAATAATTTTTATATTGATTACATGATGGAATACTTTGAATATATGGAGTTAAATAAAATACATGAAGATTAATGTTATTTCTTTTTACCTTTTTAAGCCCATTAAAAAAGTTAAAATTATTATATTTCCATTTGACAGTACTGCTCTGGAGCATACTGCCTGGTTTCATACAAGCTCTACTATCCATGCTGAGTGTTCCCAAACAATTTCCTCTTCTGTGAAATGGAAATAATAATTCCTGCTTCTTAGGGTGCTTCTTTGTACTGCTGCATCATCAAAATCAATGCACATGAGCTGTCCCTTGGACCAGGGCCTGCCCTTGAATGGCAGCATTTTTCAGCCTAGCCGATCTCCAAAGAGAAGCTCAACTGAGAGTCGAGCCACTGATAATCTCAGCAGCTAGAGAAATGAATGAGTGCCTCTCTGGGCAGTACATCACGGCAACCGCAACGACTCCTGTTTGTACAACGGAGAGTATATGTTTAAAGCCCAGTTCTTTCTGAAAAGTAACTAGATAAAAAGTGAGCATACTTATCTTTGTACCTGATAGAATGTACTTGATATGACAGGAAATATCTAATATATCTAGTAGCTGGATAAAAACTAAGTGTTGAAATAAGACATTTGAAAGGCAAATAACAATACTAGACAATACACATTAAATGCTTGGTGAATAATACAGACAATCCTTCAAAATAGGTAGAAATTATAAGGGTTTAGTAATCTGAAGGTTTATAAAATGGATATACCAAGCAGGAGAAACAAAATGAGTAACATACACAGATATAAATCAAGGTGGCATGCTTTCAGGACACACACAGACCAGTATGATTGAAAAGAAGTTTCCTATAGGAAGATACAGGAGGAAAAACTAGAAATGTAAATAGGAGGACGACTTTAAACTGCCTCCTTCATAGATAGGAAAGCCACTTTAAGCTAGGGTTCTAGAGAGGTAGGGTGATAAGTGCACAGAAGTAATTTGAGAAGATGAATTTGGCCGACTATGTTAAAATACTCTCTTTAACCTCCCTAGGACTGTGCTTTCTTTGCAAAACCATGGTGATCTAATTATTTTTACCCTATATTCTTATATGCTATTTTTCTAGCTTTATTCACAATTGATCCTTTAATGCACTGGAAGGTCCTTACCATAGGGCTTTGCATCAGAATATCACACATGAATAATAATCAGAAAAAAATATATATACTACTACTACTACCAGTTACTGTTGGGAAAGACTAACTAACAGATCTTATGTAGAAAGACTGCTGTTATGTGATTCAGTGGTTATCAGACGCTTCTAAAGTTGCACTGAAATGTCCAGATATGACAAAAAGCATTAGGGAAGTGCTATAGGGTCAATAAATGATTAATAACATGAGAATAATATAGAAAAAATTCTCCTGGAGACTGATAAGGAGAGTGTAACTAAATGAAGCTATGCTGCCTATAGAAGTTGTTTAATCTCTATCTTCAGAGAATAAAAACACAAACTTTAATTATCAAAAAAGATGCTTTGCTTAAAATGTTACAAACCTACATTCTCTTTACACTATAATAGACATCTGTGTTCTTATGTGTTTGCCATTGGTTTCCTCAGACTCAGATCAGTCCCAAAGAAGGGTGGCAAGTGTACAGTTCAGCACAGGATCCTGATGGACGATGCATATGCACAGTGGTTGCTCCAGAACAGAACCTGTGTTCCCGCGATGCCAAAAGCAGGCAGCTTCGCCAGCTTCTGGAAAAGGTAGGTACCCAGTTTTCTGCCCTCCTTCACCTTTTTTTAAATTTTTTATAATAAATTTATTTTTTATTGGTGTTCAATTTGCCAACATACAGAATAACACCCAGTGCTCATCCTGTCAAGTGCCCCCCTCAGTGCCCGTCACCCATTCACCCCCACCCCCGCCCTCCTCCCCTTACACCACCCCTAGTTCGTTTCCCAGAGTTAGGAGTCTTTATATTCTGTCTCCCTTTCTGATATTTCCTACCCATTTCTTCTCCCTTCCCTTCTATTCCCTTTCACTCTTATTTATATTCCCCAAATGAATGAGAACATATAATGTTTGTCCTTCTCCGATTGACCCATTTCACTCAGCATAATACCCTCCAGTTCCACCCACATTGAAGCAAATGGTGGGTAGACATGGCCAACACACACATGAGAAAACGCTCTGCATCACTTGCCATCAGGGAAATACAAATCAAAACCACAATGAGATACCACCTCACACCAGTGAGAATGGAGAAAATTAACAAGGCAGGAAATAACACATGTTGGAGAGTTTGTGGAGTAAGGGGAACCCTCTTGCACTGTTGGTGGGAATGTGAACTGGTGCAGCCACTCTGGAAAACTCTGTGGAGGTTCCTCAAAGAGTTAAAAATAGACCTGCCCTACGACCCAGCAATTGCACTGTTGGGGATTTACCCCAAAGATACAGATGCAATGAAATGCAGGGACACCTGCACCCCGATGTTTATAGCAGCAATGGCCACAATAGCCAAGCTGTGGAAGGAGCCTCGGTGTCCATCGAAAGATGAGTGGATAAAGAAGATGTGGTTTATGTATACAATGGAATATTCCTCAGCCATTAGAAATGACCTTTTTAAAAAAAAAAAAAAAATCTACCATTCCTTGAAAGGGAAAATATGGGAGAGCAGGGAATGGTGAGGAAGGTCATTCCAATTTTTGTCCCCCCTTCTCAAGTAAACTTGTTTTCCCTTCCTGAAAAAGAATACCTCACGCTTCCTGTTCTACTGTTTTATTTATATTATTTTTTACTTTTCCCAATCTTACCTTCTTAAGACTGACTATCATACCTCTTAATATCCAGCTGGTCTCTCCTTAAGGAAAAAAAGAAAAAAGCAAGAAGCCCTATTCCCATGCCAGAAATTTATCCTCAACTCCCAAGATTACACTAGACTCTTTGAGCTCACACATTTGAATCCCATTAACAATCTTGCAAGGAAGTTAAAATAACAGAATGCAATATGCAAGCTATCTGAACAGATAATGAATAATTTCAAGTATTTATCATCATTCTCTAAGTCATTCCTTTGAACATTAAACTCTTCAGTTTCATTCAATAGCATTTTCTCCATATAATTTACTTAAGCCGGATCCATAACAATCAAACACAGAATGTCCTTGATTTATTCTTTTTTGCAGATAAAAGTCAGCTCATGAAAGGTTATTTATGTTTAGTTTGAGGAGGAAAAAAAAACAATGAATGGTTCTTTCAATTATTCTCATTCAGAATTTCACTGTGTTGGGCTCTGAATATAGTAGGACAGCTGGGTGGCCAGCCTGATGGAAGGATGGCAACATGTTGGAATTTTAAATACCTTTAGGGATAATAAGATAGATTAGGTAGTATGTGCTTTTAGGGGACACCATGCTCAACAATTCACTCTGTGCGTATCATTTTCATGATCATTCACACAATGATGGCAGTGAATAGGAACTTTTTACTGAAAATTAAGAGAAGCTAGAAAAATGAAAGCATCAAATTTGTAATACAGATGTGCCTACTTTATGTAACCTCAAGCCAGCAACAATAACTTCCACCGTCATATAATGTAAATAAATTTCCTCTGTGTACATTACTTAGAAGTCTATTGATGTGCTAAGATTTTAAGAAAGTTTTTTTTCTTGTTTTTATACAATGATTAGTCCTGTTTTTCCTCCCCCTCTCCTCAGAGATATCAATAATCTATTGGGTCTTTCTTTTAAAGTCTCTTTTTATAAGATCCCATCTTCTCTGCTCCTTCAATATCTGTCTCCCAGACAAGAGCAAATGTCATTTTCATTCAAGTTAATGACTCTAGCTAATGTGCCTCTCAGCTATTAGGAATCATGACATATGAACTGTGGTTTTTCTTGAGTATTGCTTACCAATCTTGATTTTCTTTATTTCTATGGGAAAAAATCCAAATACATGGTTTTAATATTATTTGGTTACCAGGGAAATTAATTACCTTGGTAATTTATCTTTTAAATCCAATTCTTCTTTTCTCTTAAATTGTATTTCTCCCTAAATTATAGACTCTCTGCTCCTATATTCTTTCCTGTACAAAAGCATCTTTTTTCTTTATCAATTTCAGTGAGAAACACATTCTTAGATACTATAACCTTATTTCTGCTACTGTTTCTCAGGATAGCATTACACATACACACCCCATATAGATTCAGATATTTCTTCGAAAACCAGTCCAAAAAATTCAAATAAAGTGTCAGGAAATAGATAATACCCTCTACAGGTCCAAAGTCAAACATATTCCAGAACTATGATAGAAACCAGGAATTAGTGTAGGATAAATAAGGCAAAAAAAAACACAATCCAGGGGGTTGGCTGAAAACAATCATTGAAATTTATAGACCATTCCATCTAATATGCAACATGTTTAATGTATTAAAGAAATTCCAGAAAATCACGCCTTAAAAAAAATCATCATATTTAAGTAACAAAAAACTCCACAAAATCTATTAACAAAACCTAGGTGTCTACAAGTTATGTTCATTAAATCTATTACTGGAGAGTATTATATGCCAAGAGAAATAGTAAATTATATGAACTGTAGGCTGCTTTTTTTTCCAAGTAGCCTACCCAATAACTATGAACTAGAGTGAAAATCTAAGTTAATTTGTATTTAAATTCAGAAAGACCTCAGACATTTATTTATGCAAGAACTAAAATAAATAATTTTTTAAATTATCAATGAAGGGAGAGAATAAACTTGCCAGACTATGTAGAGAGGGTCTAAACACAGGGACACATATGGAAAACCTGTAGAATATGAGTGATAAACAGACTAAAAGAGGAACCACAGCAGATGGATCTCCTTCCTACAAGTGTAACTGTCGGAAGCCAGTCTCAGGTATCATCAGGAAACTGGTGCTTAAGAAGTCTCTGTAACAGTGGGGAAACCAAACGTTCCTAGGTATAGCCAGCAAGAAAAGCAAAAGACAGTCCAGAGCCACATCCTTTCTGTCTAGACAGCTCCATCTCTATCCATTACCCAAATGTAGCTCTTCTACAATATAGATGGTCACAATCAAGTCTTAGCAAAAACTCTCTCTGTGCATTTTCCTACAACACAAATACAGTTGAAAATTAACCTAATAGGGTTAATCAGAGACAACATAAAAGAGAAGCTATTTTTAACTGTATCCAGAATATCTCATTTGCCTATGTTTTCTAACTGTATGGACTCTGCCTAGGTACATGGAATTCCTAGGAAAATATTGGTCACGCCAATGATGGGCATCTTCAAAGACAAATGCCATATTCAAATGTGTAGATAGTTTCTTTAATACAAATGGCTTTTCTTTATTCATGCTTAACCATAATAGAGCTGAAAATTATTTTGAGAGCATTAAATTTACCCAAGATGTAGTTACCATCTCCATCTTTCATTGTTGTCTCACTAATGTTGTGCCACACTAAAGATCCAAAAAAAAAAAAAAAAGAAGCTATCTAAGTAAGAATGATAGTAAATTAAGAAATATTTGGGAGTGATGTAATGCTATAGTGCTACAGTGACAGAAGGAGGAACTTTCCTTAAAATATTAAAATACTAATTACCTATTACTATTATTGGAAGCCTAAGATAATTTTACCCAAGAGATATTCATTGAGCAATTATTCTATTCCTGATTCTGTATAAGGTCTTAGAAATAAAATATTTGGATAAGATGCAGCTTCAGATCTCACAGAGCTCACCAAGGGGCAGCCACTTGTATGCTCCTACCCAACACCCTCAATACACAATTAGTTTTAATATAAGCTAGACTATAATATTTCCTGAAAAGATAGCATTCATAAAAGGCAGGCCTATGGATGAAACAGCAGAAAAGGAAAAAAAAAACAGGAAAATATGACCTTCTTTAATAAGTAGAAGTAGGCAAGCAAAGCAGCAGAATGCACTGCCTTTTTGGAATGTTCCAATTCTGAGGAATGTACCAACAATGGGCTCTTTATAGCTAGCTGGTCCACTGAGCTGTGTGACATACCTAATGACAGAAATTGAATAAATCACTCCTTCCTTATTTGTAACCCCCAATTGTTGCAATGAAGATAACTTTTTACTTATAAATAAATAATATGTTTATTTAAAAATAAATAGAATAATGCTTAAAATGTATGAAACAAAATAAAATTCACCTGAAATTCCACCATAATGTTTTTTGGTGATTTCATGTATTCATTTCATGGAAATAAAACATATAATTCTATGTAGATTTATATATATATATATATATTCTATTTAGCAGAGATTCCTTTCTATAATATTCATTACTTCTCACCCACATCACCCCCTGTATCAAAAAACTAACAACCTAATATGTATTCTTCTAATCCTTACATTCCTTTCTCCACCATGATTTTTTGTTCATATGCCCCATTTTTTATGCATATGTGAGAGACAGAGACACACATACGCACATAGAATTTGATTTAGTATAAAAGATCAAATTATATAAAAGCTGTTACATTCACTCTTCTCACTTGCTTTTCTCATGGAAATTCCTCCATCTTGAGCAAAATTTAATAAACACAGTGATCCTAATAAAATGCAGATTCTGACTCAGTAGCTCTGGGGCAGGCCCCAAGAATCTGCATTTTAACAGGCTCCCCAGTGATGCCAAACTTGCTGCTCTGTAGACAATAGTTTGAGTACCACGGTATAGAAACCTAGCTTACCCTCTAAAATAGTGTATTGGTACTCCATTCCCCAATCACTTAATAGCTCTCCAACTATTAGACATTTTCACTTTGTTTTTAGGGTTTTGCTGCCACAAAAATTAGAGAGCCTTTCTTTCCTCATTTCTAGATTTTTTACAGGTCACCTGTTTCCTACTTCTACATAGCCTGGAGCCCAAGGAACCTAAGAAGTACCCTCAGCTTAATCTGTGTTTGCTATCTACCTACCAAACACTTGATACAGCTGCCATTTTCTAGGTCTCTTAAACACTATGCTCTTCATGTATGGGGGTGGCCCAGCATTGCCACGGTGCATCTTGGTCAATTCAATCTCACCCCTGGGAGAACTTAAGATGTTGAAGTAACTGTACTAGAATGATTCCATTCTAATTCTATTGGACATGTCACTACCATCCACAATTGTTAAACATCCCGATCTTGAAGAAATCAGAGTTAGTACTTATAGAAACAACTCATGTTAACATTTAATAGCTTGGGGCATCATAAGCTTACAAGGCCCTGGGATGAAATTTCTATTTTTAAAATTTACTTTTCTGATTTATTAAATTCTTATTCATATTTATTTATCCCTAATCCTAGAATGACAATTTTATTATTTCCTGCTTAGGTTTAAATTTCCCTTGCTAAATTTTTGGAATATTTATCAGGAAGAATTGTCCTCCTGAAAACGTATCGTGTGGGGATGCAAATATGGATTTGGCACTTCCAGTTCTTTATGTTACTGTCATTTTTGCTACTTCAGTATTGATTGAATATACCTGTAAATAGACAATAATGTAGAGCCAATATTCTTGTTTAACAGGTTCAGAACATGTCCCAGTCTATCGAAGTCTTAAACCTGAGAACTCAGAGAGATTTCCAATATGTTCTAAAAATGGAAACCCAAATGAAAGGGCTGAAGGCCAAGTTTCGGCAGATTGAAGATGATCGGAAGACACTAATGACCAAGCATTTTCAAGTAGGTTTGACTTCTGCAGTCTTGTCAATTCAAATCAGACACTGAGTGCAATGGACAGCCAGCATGGCAATCAGCTAGAAATAGCTGTGCGTTGGCCCACATGAGCAAGGTTAAAGACTCACTGGGGATGTCAATCATCTCTCCACTGGAACTGACCATTAGCTGGTAGGAATGCATAGAAGACTTGCTATAAAAAGAGCCTAATCCTCCTAGAGCTTGGTGGAGTTTCTCGATAGATTTACAGGCAATTCAATATCTAAGACAAGAGGAAATCTCAAGGAAGATTAATAATTAAACTTATCAATGCTTTTTCCTCATGACTTTATGCCCTGCTGATATGAGGAGGCATAGAGAGAATATTTAGTATTAAAAGAGGCAATAATACCATTAATAGTAGCATATAAAAAGAAAAGGAAGGCCATTTCATAACTCGATACAAAGTCTTTTCTCAGGCTTCAAGTCGTTTTTGGCAATTATCCAGAAACACTGAAAATGGAGAGAAATAGTGCTTTTAAGTATGCTATATGGACATTTAGCACCTATGTATGACAGTGCCGTATTTTTTAAAATCTATGATAATACCAGTTGAGCCTCTATTAAAAAGAAATAGCCTGCCTCCGAAGGGGTAGCACATAGTTTATAGAACACATTGTGGTTTTGTAAACAATAGTTCTTTTCTTCCTCCCTTCCCTAGTGAGATGCACTGCTGATGGTAAGGGAACGGGCCCAAATTTAAGCATCAGAAGTGCTTTTCACACATAATGGTGATGGGCACAGAGCTAGTCAGAGACATGTGACAGGAGGTCCACATAGCACACTTTGACCTGGCAGAAATATTCATGGTTTGTAATTTTCTTCAGTGGTGCTCAGGAGCCTAAGTAGGTATGTATAAGTTTTTACATTGAACCAGTTTTATTTTTGTTTATTTTTAAAGATTTTATTTATTTATTCATGAGAGACAGGGAGAGAGAGAGAGAGAGAGGCAGAGACACAGGCAGAGGGAGAAGCAGGCTCCATGCAGGGAGCCGGATGCGGGACTCAATCCCAAGACTCCGGGATCATGACCTGAGCCAAAGGCAGGCACCAATCCACTGAGCCACCCAGGGATCCCCAGAACCAGTTTTAAATTCAACCAGAGAGGTACAACAGAAGGAAAGGAGGGTAAGAGAGTGGATGATACTGACAAGAGATGAGGCTCAAGTGATGAATCATGATGTTGAGGTGAAGAGAAAAGTAAGCAAACCCAGGAGGTTAAGAAATTAGAATAAATTAGAGCAAGGCTTAGAAGATATCTTAAGAGTAAATATTATTGGGAATGAGAGAATGAGTGAACCGGATGAGTAGATAATTTATGGGGGGGGGGGGGTGGCAAACAGTGAAAAGTAGAAGGCTGAGGCGGAAATGAGTTAACGTTAACCAATACTTATTGAGCATGTACCGTGTGCAAGGCAGTGTTGGCCCACTGCTGGATATATAATGATCTCTCTTCAATGAAAGACAACTAAAACAGGCATAGAAAATTGATGGTAAAGAGAAGCAGAAACATTATTTAACAGCACAAAGGAAGAGTAATCTTATTTAGTTTTATTCAGAGAAGATCAGGGCAGGATTTTCAAGATTTGGCAATTTTCCAGAAAGCAGTTTTGGACTAGTCTCCCAACACACACACACAGACACACAGAATCACAGAAGAGTTTCAGAAAACCAGAGGATTCTCCAAGTGTTCAGGGTTAGGGTGTAGGCTGTAGAGGAGTAATGTGAGCCGGATGCTGAGGACATCAACGAAGGAGGAATTGGTAAGCTGGCACTTACAGCACAGGGCCGGGGGTGGAGGGCGGGGGGTGCATGCCCAGAAAGGAAGGACAGAAGGAGAGGTGCTCAGGGTGTCTGGCGCAGAGTGAAAATTACTCAGGCTCAGATGGACAATGCAGAACTCTCTGATGCCAAGGGATAGTTTGAGGGTGCCAAGCCTGGAAGAGCTGGGAAGGCATGATGAAGCCTGTGTATTTGTGGGAACCCTTGGGAGAAGATCAGAAATAAACAGAGAGATAAAAAGCTGAGAGAAACTCAAGGAAATAATTTGCCTTTTCTGTAAGTTTGCTTAGCAGCAACCAGGCTGTGAGTAAGAAAACTTAATTCTCAGGCAGCACCATATGACATAATGATTTTGATTTTACCAGTTCACATAATCCAAGTAGATACTTAAGTTATATGTTAAAATCTAAACAGCAATAATAATTTTCTGAAGAATTACACATATTCAACACATAGTTCTGGCAACTTTAAATATACATTAGCTAATTTAGTCTTCTCAACAATACTATAAAGTAGGCACTATACTTATTTCCATTGTTCAGATAAGAAACTGATGCAATTTGTTCAGCACTTATATCTAATATGCATCAGGACCACAATATCCAACTCGAGAGGTAAGCCTGCTAATACCAGTTCTACACTGCATCTCCAAATAGATTATAGCTCTCTGAAACGTAAGCATAATAATTACATGCTCAATATGTTTGTTGAATTTATGTATTCACTGAGCCTGAGCACGAGTCAGATTTGGCATGAAGTGCTGAGGTACCATATTTGATGCAAAGAACTGGAACATTCCAAAAGTAAATTTACATCAAAAATACTTTTTAATTGGAAGAAAACCCTACTCTGATACACCATTTTCAACTTATCAAAAATGCTAAGTAAGTTCTGTCTTCTGTACTTTTTATTTTATTTTTTTTGTACTTTTTAAGATGAAGATTGTATTCTAGTTATCAGTACACATATGTGCCATTCTACTTTAACCTTTTAAAAATTTGATGTGTATATTGGTTGAACTTCCCCTTGCTCTCTGACTGATGTCCAGAGTTTCAAAATTGATTACCAATAACCAAATTATGAATTTTTGAAGAGATCCAAAAATATAATTACCTGTCTTTGGTGCTGGTTTTTTGTTTTTTGTTTTTTGGGTTTTTTTTTTTTTTTTAGTTCAGGGGGAAAAAAGTCACCAAAATTGTGACACTGAATTGCTTTCTTTTCAATATTCCCATAGTGTAACATAAAACTCTTCATTGTAACTATTGCTATAATATGCAGCAAATGCTACCGACAGAACTCTTCTTATTAAAATCATAATGAAGCAATTGTGTCTTCCTTTTGGGATGCCACAAGATGTTCAAACTAATAAGTTTATTTCCAAATGAGCCACCAAAATGGGTAAAGCTATGCAATTTCACCTTTTCACTGTGATATTTATGAATCGTTCTCATTATGAAGACTCTGTCCCCTCCCACACAACATGGACATATAGACAAAATCAAAAAATTCAGAGCTTACAGAGCAAGTGGAAATTTCCCCACAAGAAACATAAGCCCATATACCAGGGCAGCATTGGGAACTCCTGCTATTTTAATGCATTTATAGTAATAACATCTTCCAAATGTAATTTTAAAATGCAATTTTCAGCTCCTTAAATTAGTTAGTGTACAGCATGGTTTCTGACAGCACCTATGGATTATTCTCAAATGATCATAACAGTGACAGCTCTTTCCACAAATGAGATCATCTGTAAAAAACTCACAACTGACTCACATTCATGAAATATTTTCACTGACCACTACGACCACATTAAAGGCAAAGAAGAAAAGGTGACACAACCTCAAAATTGAAAGTGAAACTGCAGGTGAGGTTCAGTCTCATGATGCTAGAGATAAGAGACACTGTGTTGGCAAAATATGCTTCTTGTTCTCCAGATAAAAAACAACTCTGCAGTTTCAAACAAATCGGTACAACTAGTTCTTTTGTTCCATAAACTGTGAGTACCTTGGTCCCTGAAAGAGTTAAAAGAGTTAATTCACTACATGGGTAAGCAACTCTGCCTTACTTAAAGAGCTCTAAATTATCTATGCTAAGGCAAATGGAATCAGAATGTGGGTAATAATTCAAAATGGTAAACAGCAACAGGCATTTCTCTGAGCTTTGAGGAGCTTTGCATGATTTATTATGCTTGCTGAACTTACTTCCTAATGATGTTGTGTTAAGATGGATGTTAGAAAGAATGAGGAATGCCTGAGCATAATGGAAGGGACAGAGTGGTAGGAAACCACAGTTGGAACAATTGAAGTGTTACAGAAAAGCTGTTCCAGGATTCAAAATTTCTTTTAAGTGTACCCCCATAACATAGATAGTCAGGGGGTAATTAGAGTTAACAGACATGAGATATTTGACCTATTTCTAGTAATTCACAATAAGAAGATGGCTCCTGATGATATTGCCTAAATAATGCATTGTTCACTTTTTAAAATGCTACCAGAAAGTGAAATGATACTTTAACCTTTAATTGCTAGCATAAGAAGTTTTTATAATTACGATAAGGATCAATTGTTTTATTGAAAAGCACCTAATCATAATTTAAAGAGAGGTTCTTATATTGAGATAAATGGATTTGCTACTAATGATCATGTAGCCACTACATGATCTCACAAAGTACCTAATTTCAACCAAAAGTCAGTAAGATTTTTGATATACAAGTATTGAATCAATATGTTGTAAACCTGAAACTAATATAATGTTATATCCTGATTATACATTAATAAAACTTTTCTTTTAATTTTCAGAAAAAAGGAATTTTGAGTCTGTTTTAATAAGTTCCTTTAGGTATCATATTAAAAAGAACATAGCTGCTTGATCTGTTTAAATGACTTTTAGGAACAATTGGCTGCTTTTCACAGGAGTTGAAAGAGAAGATGGATGAACTCCTGCCCTTGATCCCCGTGCTGGAACAGTACAAAACAGATGCCAAGTTAATCACCCAGTTCAAGGAGGAAATCCGGAATCTGTCTGCCGTCCTCACCGGGATTCAAGAGGAAATTGGTGCCTATGACTATGAGGAACTGCATCAAAGAGTGCTTAGCCTAGAAACCAGACTTCGTGATTGCATGAAAAAGCTGAGTAAGTAGAACAATTTCATTTGTTTAAGTTGTATTTTTAAGTGGTTTCAATGAAAACTGCATTCTTAACATTTTGCAGATAGTCATGAATATCTAATTATAGAGCAACCAATGCCTGCTTTCTAAGTATTCCATAACGCCTTAAGCACACTGTGTAACCAGTGTTATTTGATTAACAGTTGCCTAATTTTCAGAGCATGCTATTATCATTTGATGGCTTGAAATAATGCAGACAATTCTACTGGCTACACTGATGGCGGTAAGTTACTACAGACGGATAACATGTAATCGTCAATCATTACTTGTCTCGAAGTGGAGAGGGGAGAGGCATTTTTGGTAGTGAAGAAAGTTAGAGGTTGGGAAAAAGGTAGTTACCTTGGGACCAAATATGAAACAGCAGTGATTAAATCAAACAGAAACAATTCCTCTACTATAGAGAATTGCCATCAGCTAGTTGTTCTGATCCACCCAAGAAATAAAAAGGAGGCACCTACTCAAATATATATTCACTACTTTGCAAGGGGTCAAGCATAGGATATGGGATATGGATTCCAGTTCAGGACTCCTGAAATGTGTGGTTCAACCTGGTCTGAGTTTCTGAACTCTTCCACTTCATCCACGAGATAATTATTCAGCTGAAATCATCATGACACTAGTCTGTAATTTCATGCAAAATAAATATGTGGTCATAAATTAAATAAGGGGGTGTTGTAAGTCCATTTAGGAACAGTATTTTAGTTGTTGACATGAAGTGATATACCAGAGAGGTCAAGTCAATAACCATAGAAAAGTATTCCCCCAAGGGAAAGAAAAAAATTTCTAGAATAGAAAATAAACTAAAAAGAGAAAAAAAGAATTCGGAAAAGATAATTTCTAGTAAAGACAATTTCAGAGAATAAATGTAAACACTTAGAATTTGAAAGGCTGATGAAAAAATTGAAAGACTATTTTACAAATGCAATCCAAAGAAAAAAAGAGAATGAATTTACAGAGAGTTGCATGTAGTACAGTTCAAAACAATGTGGAGAATCACCACCTCAGAGGGCCCACTGTGGCCAACCCAGGATTTCCAAGAGATTTCGACAAAATTACTTGGAAGGCAATTAACATAAACCCTAAAGCTAAACGCTCGTACAGAAATCCTCAGTTCCTTATTCCTCATCCGTCAAGGCCTGTACTTTTTCATCTATAACTAGTCTCCTAACAATCACTACTCCAGTAGATTCTATGACTCCTCTTCTTGCACTTTTCACTCATTGTCCACATTATTGCCTAGGGATTTTTTGGAAGCATGAATCTGAAATTAGTTTGCACTGCTGAAAATCTCCTAGGACTCCCTTATATCCTAGGATATAGTCCCCAGCTTATGAGGCCCTCCTCCATAAGTGGCCCTCCCTACTTCTCCCATCTCAGGTCCTGCCACTCCTTCCCTCACATGCTATGTCCCTGTCTTGTGTGCTCTATGCTTTCTTATCACAGGGTAGTGTTGAGATACTTGTCCCTTTTCCTGTCAACACTCTTTCCTGTTTATCCTTTCTGTGTCAACACATATTCACTTGACATGTGAGACAAATCCCCATTCATCCTTCAGGTCTCAGTTTACATGTCATGCCTTGACAAAATCCTTCATTGCTCTCCCTGTATATACTATGTGTCCCTGCTAGGTGCTCCCAAATCCTGATATTTCACTAATGACTGGACTTTTCATGTTTCATTATCATTGCATGTGTAACTGGATAGCTATCTTCTAGATTTTTGTTCCATGAGAACAAGAACAATGTCTATGATATTCCCTTTAAAACTTGTATCCCCCCAATGCCTAGAAAAGTGCCTGACAAAGGAAAGTTAATATTTGCTGAATACATTAATTCTATAATGACTCATATAGTAATAATTTCCAACTTTCAACCAAGTAAATATTAGCTATTTCAAGACATTGAATAAATTGAAAAAAAAAAAAAAAGCTCTCTTCACCACATATTTGAGTCAGGGGGCATAGGACTGACTGAGACTAAGGAAAGAAGGAGTTATTTATCTGATATACCACCTTATACACTGTTTTGTTAATAATTAATGTTATAGAGTTTATTGCTAATAGAGAAAAGGTAAATATTACTGACATAAGTGAATTCTGTTATATTTTATGTTTAAATCAAGAAATACCTTTAGTTTGATGCACATATTAATTACATAGCTTGCCAGATGATGTCTCCACCAAACCAGATGAGAAGAACATCTCAGTCCAAGAATTGAGTGCCCTCAATATCTAAGTTCCTTTGGGGGTTGCAAAGAAATATCCAAATGCATTTTTATTATCTCATAAAATATTTGATTACAGATTTTCTGTCAATGACAGCACATAGGATTGGTCTGTGTAGGACTTTGACTTACTTTGAAGAGGCCTGTTTGTTACAGATGAATCACTCCAGATTCTGAGAATAGATTCATTTGGTTATTTCTAGCATCTTATGATAAACCCAAGCCATAGGCCTTGTACACCAAGACCAGATATCTGCTAAGTACACACACTCTACTAAAGGAAGGAAAGGCAATAGAATAGTTCTAGCTAGTAAACACTTTGAAACTTAAAGTATGCCAGTCAGGTTTTTGAGAGATTGGCATGGAAAATTCTTGGAATTTACTTAATTTTAGAAATGAATTTCACTTCTAACATATATTCTGAGTTGACTCAGCTAGAAATAATGTTGCAGTTAGGAAATGAAATCTACACTCCTGGGCAGCCTAGGTGGCTCAGTGGTTTACCACCGCTTTCAGCCCAGGGTGTGATCGAGTCCCATGTCGGGCTCCCTGCACGGAGCCTGCTTCTCCCTCTGCCTGTCTGTCTGTCTGTCTCTCTCTCTCTCTCTCTCATAAATGCATAAATAAAATCTTTAAAAAAAAAAAAGAAATCTACATTCCTTTCAGGTCTTTCATAATCCCGTGTAGTTTTTTTTCAGTCCACATATAAATCTCCCACACACAGCCTCCTCCAATATTGAAAATGATATTTGGGACAAAGGGGATTAATTTAAGTGGACATAAATTCATACTATTTCTTCCTACTGAACCATGGATATTTCCATGGTATCCTTAGGCCTTAGGACTGTGATCCACTATATATATATATATATATATATATATATATATATATATATATTTTTTTTTTTTAACATCAAAGGCTCTTTTTATTAATTTGCCCTCATAGGCAACAAAGTTAGAAAGAATGTGACTGTCAAATTAAGTACATTAATTAGTTAATATTTAATTTTATTTTAACTAATCAAAAACAAAACCTAGCTACCAATGCAAATATCAAACAGCAATAAAATAGTGTTCAACTTTCTTATTTAATGAGATGGTTGCTATTTGAGTTAATTGATATGACCTTACAAGAAACTGGAAATAATTCTCACACATTATAAACTCTTTTCTAGATTATTAACAGCTCTGAGGTCCCTATTTACTTAGAAGAGAGGCCAGTGCCACAATGACTCTAACTTATTTATGCTTCTTTTTGTCCCAAGAATTGGGTACTTTTCTCCATCACAACAGATCTACAGAACAAGCAGAACTACTTACTGAGAGTCTCCTAAGCAGAAAGTAAATTTATCAACGGAATCACAACCATTAATTACAATGTAAAGAACACGTCCAGGTAGAGACAGACAGACCTAATGACATAAGGTATGAAGTCACATGGTTCCTGAAAAAATAAATAACAGAATCTTCATATTATCCTTTTAAAAATGACTCCAGTTTGAAAAGAAGTATCTGATACATATATTTGCCAAGAAAACACAAACACATGATTGAGAGTGGTGCCTTAAATTAATAGTTTAACACTACTGGGATCCCTGGGTGGCTCAGCGGTTTAGCGCCTGCCTTGGCCCAGGGCGCGATCCTGGAGTCCTGGGATCGAGTTCCACATCAAGCTCCCGGCATGAAGCCTGCCTCTCCCTCCTCCTGTGTCTCTGCCTCTCTCTCTCTCTCTCTCTCTCTGTCTATCATAAATAAATAAATCTTAAAAAAAATAGTTTAACACTACTTAGTACTTCTACTTCCTGGGACTTTCAATAAAAATTATATGAAGTTATCTCTGGGAACACTTTTAACTTTATGCCTACTATTAACTGATAAGTAAATGCCCAATTATCAAAATATCAGAACACATGGACTCAGAAAACAGATGTTAATCAACAGGAGAACCATTAATTGGACATGAAGGGAAAAAAAAATCTGGGGTTCAGTGTTCTAAAAGCATCTAAAATCCAGTTGCTCTGCTGTTTGGATCTATAGTGGGACATTGGATAAACATGGTATCCTCAATATAGTAACAGGAACAAGAAGGCTCATCCATCAGTGGCATCCTTGCTCTCAACACACAAAACCAATTAGCAGAGGGCAGAAATGGATTGGGGCAAGAGAATAAAATTGTAACAATGATGAATGCATCTCCACTCACCTTTTCAGTGAATTTGCTTTTAGGGAAAATGTCACACTATATATCACATAAATTTTAAGATACTAAAAAACAAACTAGGCTCATTGCCTGCAAGGTCTAAGTCACTCCCAAACAGTGAATAAGGCAGTTAAGGAAATCACAGGCCATTAACAGCACTAGAGCACAACTCCACTTATTTCTACTAGAGAATTAAAGTTTTAGAGAAAATAGAAATTAGGGGGAAAGAAAAAAAAAAAAAAGCTTCCATAGTAATGCACCCTAGTGGCCTGAATGAGACACAGTGATGCTCTTTCCTAACTGCTTAATTTTCTCCTATGAGAGACAGAATAAAGCCCCATGTGCTTAATTAAATACCCTGTTCCCAGACACGCAAAATATAATTATATGCATGTAAGAATTTGATGAAAAAAGCATGGTTAAAGATCTCACACACATACCCTGAGAACATCAATGGATGTTTAATGTGCGTTATAATCAGGCTTTTTAGTCCTCTGCTCCCCACTCCCTCAAGTTCGTTCTATTTTAGGGCAATGGTGTGGTGCCATCTAGTGAAGCACAGGGCACATCTTTCTACTAAGAGTTTTGAGGCTTCATGTTCAATAGAAGTAGCATAGCACTCAAAACCTTAAGTCACAATTATGAAATTCGGGTTACTGTCTTTACCGTGTTTATACAAAATTAGATTTTTAAGGGAAATTGTCTATGTGGTAATAGTGTGGTAATAGTCTTATTTGTTCATTCACTAAATATTTATTGACTCTCCAATACGTGCTGGCACTCCAGTGGGCAGTTGGTGATACAAAGATGAGTAGCACACTGTCTCCCTCTACTGTTAAGAAGTCTGCATTCTAGTGGAGACAATGAGCACAAAAGAAGGTAACTACAGCCTACTGCTTGGCAAGCACTGTGCCAGCTGTTTTACGTGGGTTAGTTCTAACCACTGCAAGAACTTAGGCAATATCATTGGCAATTTATGCTCAGAACATTTAAATTATTTACCAAAGGTACGTGTTGGAGCAGCATTCTTTAAACTCAAGTTCCTTCTGAATTTAAAGGCAGATTTCTTCCCCGGATTTCTTTTTCTTGCTGTAGAAAGAAAGGAGCTAGAGAGTCATTTTCATCCTTTCCTAAAACTCATGCACATGCACTCATATCATTCCTCTCTCCAATCAATCTCTTAAAGCACCTCATTCCTGCTTCCTCACTTCCATCACCCTAACCCAGACCATCATTCATCATCTCTCATTTGGGAAACTGCAATGGCTTCCTACCCACTCCTCTTTACCCAAAGTCATTGCCTCTCCACCATTTGGGGTGTTTAGAGTAATCATTACCAAATGCAAATTAATCATACTACACCTATGTTTAAATGATTTTCTTTTAAAATTAAATCAAAATAGCTTTTCATGGTCCATCTTGATGACATGGACTCTGCCTAATTCTCCAGCCCTTGTCTCATAAGTTCTCATCATGTACTCCCTCTAAACTTTAGCCATTCTAATCATTCAGTTCCTCAGTCATGCATGTTTTCTTGCCTGGATATTGACCTTATTCCACCCTGTCACGGAAACTCTTCCATCTCACCTATCCAAATTCTAATGATTTTGCATTTTACATACCAGACACCAACTTTCTTATGAGGCCTTCTCTGATTGCTCCTTTATGTGGTTGGACTCCCCTGGCACAGTCTCTAAGAGTTCCCCATCCCACCCCCCATGACATATTTTTCAGAAATTTCCATTCTGGAAATTTTCCATTCCAAAAAAAATCTGCTTTCTTAAAATTTTTGTAATCTCTACTCCCTTAAAGAAAAGTCCCTCCTCTGAGAATTCAGGGGTCATCTATGTCTTATTTCAGTTGAATTCTTGTAGACTATCATAAAACACCTGAAACATAGTAGGTAAAAATTAGTGTCTACCGAGGATTTGAGAGGAAATTTTTTTTTAAGATTTATTTATTAGAGAGAGAGAAGGAGAGAGAGAAAAGGAAGAAGTGGAGGGAGTGGGAGAGAGAGTCTTAAGCAGATTCTGCACTGAGCACAGAACCTGACACAGGGCTGGATCTCATAACCCTGAGATCATGACCTGAGCCAAAACCAAGAGTCAGTTGCTTAACTGTGCCACCCAGGGGCCCTGAGAGCAAATATTTTTAAAACAAAAATCTTTATGTTGCATTCAAGAAATAAATCAGTGTATGTCAAATATAAAACATCTGGATCTTTTATAAAACACACAAATCTTTAAGGAAAAAAGATAACAAAAGCACAGCCTTCATTAACCTTTTTTCTGTTGCCATCTGTTCTTGTTTCAATGGTAATGCAACATTACATTACAAAACATAAGATATTTGGTTCTACCGAGCACCTAAAGCATGACACTGAAAATCTCAGTGAAAGCAGGAATTAAGAGAAAAGTTAAACTGTGTGCCTGGACTGGATTGGAGTGAAGATTTAACTTGGAAATTTAATAGGAGAAATTTACAAGAATAACCCCATGAATTAAATTGAGAAGATCTTCAAATGAGTCATTTAGTAAGGACAATCCTACTCTCCCTAAAATTCTAGACTGTAATATAGAATGCAGCTGCTCAGTATCCAAGCACTTGGTGATGATGACTCATTCTCCCAGAATCCTGGAACCCTCATTATTTTTCCACATTTTGGGGTAATTAGCATACTTTACCATAAATTGATTTATTATTTATCTTTCTTTTTATGTCCTACATTTTCCTAGATTACAACTAAATAACAAGATTTTTAAGGATATAAAAATTGTGCTTTTAGAAGAAAGCATGAATTGTCAAATTATTTGGGATTTTATCATACAATTCTGCTCCACTTAATTTGGATATTAAATAGGCTTCCCCTTAAACATATGTTCAAAATAGAAGCTCTATCTCAGAAAAAAAAATGAGATAATTTTTAAAATAATTTCATAAATCAAATCAAGAGAAATAAAATGCTCACTTTCCTCCACTGCCTATTCACTGTACTTTTGAATATACAGAACCATGCACATGCAATATATAATAAAATGCTAATTATAATAGCTTAATAAATTTAGAATTGTTAATTTTAGAAAAATACAGATATTTAAAAACATATTATTCTTGACCTTATTTACCAGACACCCATCGAGAAAACTCATTCTAGTGCCCCCAATAATACATCAATTATGTCCATCATTATCCCCACCTTTCTCTCAGTAGTATAAGTGGTAAGATTAAATATACAAATAAAATCTTAAGTAATATGCATAGATTTTACTATATTTTACTAGAATTCACTGTGTATGGTAGACATAAACTTATTTTCAGTAGCTTTAATAGACGTAAAAGATCAAATCATATCTACTTGCTACATGAGTTCTCCAATGGCCTTAAGTAAAAAGAAACAACATTCCGTCATAAACGGATTCACTACTCCATTTAATTTACTTATATGGGCATGGCCTTAGGATTTAAATCCAGAAGCTGTTAGTCCAGGATATTACAAGATACAATTATATATTGAAGAAATAAACAAAAGACAGATGGTTTTTATGCTTCATTGATCCAAACACAGATCCACTGAATCCCAAATGATATATTTTCCTGAGCTACTGATTGATAAATATGGATTGCAACTGGTCGTAAAGAGTTTAATGTCTAAAAGTCATTAGAAAATAAAACGGTCACTTTCATAAACTATCTGTTCAGTATATTTTCTGAATATATACAACCGTATATATGTAATATATTATAAAATGCTAATATTTTCATGTGCCTCTCTGTAGACAGAGGAGCATAGCAGGAGAAAATCAATGAAGCAAGACTCTTAACTTCCTTCTTTGCCATCCACTTTTGCAAGAACATTTGTCTTCCAGGCATTTGAGGAAATTATCCTTTCTGTCTGGTTTTGTCCTCATAGAAAGTGAGAGTGAAGTAAGAAAGATAATGATTTATTTGAACAAAAACTAGTTTTCAGGAGCCAAGAA
Organism: Canis lupus dingo; assembly: GCF_003254725.2. Lineage (NCBI taxonomy): Eukaryota > Metazoa > Chordata > Mammalia > Carnivora > Canidae > Canis > Canis lupus. The sequence continues at coordinate 48,203,390 of NC_064248.1, forward strand.
ATAGAAATGACTCCTATTGTTTATTTTATTTTACTTTATTTTTACAATTTCTCCACTCCATCAGAATCTGAAAATACCTGTGTTTACTTGACATTAAGGTCCATAAAAGTATAACTAAAAAAGCATCCAGCTGCTTGTAAATTCTTGCACCTTTAATTTTACCAATTTCATTATCAAGATGAATTTTAGCTTGGAATCAAATAACTATTTGGAAGATAAACTTCAGCTGCAAAGAAATCAACATTGAGAGTCCTGTTTTTTGGCTTCCCAAGAGTAAGAGTAGATGATAATGATGGTGACCATGATCACCCTGATGATGTGTATGTATTTTACAACAACCCACAAATACCACCTTCTTCCCAGCAACATATAAAAGTTTGTTGATCCTCTATCCACTCAGTGTTTCCTTAGTCAGAATAAGGAAATAGCAAGCTTCAGAATTTTCATTTGAGAGGAGGAAACTCCATCCCAGAGACAAAGTGCATTATTCAATTTTAATGCTACAGCTTAGATTGGAAACCGGATCTCTTAACACTCACCTCAGCATTCTAACCTGGATGGAATATACTACAAAAACATTTCCATGGAAAATTTCTGGGAATTTGTAGAAGTCAAAAACAAAGATACTTCTCCCATCCCCCTCCAAAAAAAGTATAAAAAAGATAGAGGCATGGTTATCGTGGTTCCTAAATAGATTATACTACCATCTACTCATGGGGTTCGTTTATTTAATAATTCTCTTTTCCATCTCCCCTCTCTAATAGATTATTCACAGAGGCAAACAAACTTTTCTTAAACATAACATCAGCACAATAATAAAATGTTCCCATAATCCTTTATTTCTCTACCCTCCTCTTTCCGCTTTTTCTCCTTTGAAAGAATCTTCTATAGCTACTGCTTTAATTTACAGTCTTCAAAACCAACTGTGATCCAGTTTCTCTTCTTAACATACCATCTCCATTTGATTCTTGTGGTCACCAGTGGCTCCTTGCTGCTAACTTCCATGATCACTTCTGTGAGGTTATTAGATATCTCAGTGGTATTCCCCACAAGTCAGTACTTCATCCTTTCTAAAACACTGTTTTTTGTTTTTTTTTTCTTAACACTACACTATTTTTAGGTCCCATTTGTAGCTTCTTTTGGGCTCTTTTGCTGGGTCACAATGCCCCAGAGCTCCGTTCTAAATGCTTTCTTTTTTTCTGTACATGTCCTTCCTCTAAGGCAATATTTAGCCTCTGGCTTTCACCAGACTGTTAAAGCTGTATCTCAAAAGGGTGTCTATGCTCCCTAGATTTTTTAACTATCCTCTTTACACCTCCACTGGCATGCATACCAGTCATGAACAACTTAAAATAATCTCTACTGAATTCTTGATCTTTTCTCCCATACTCATCCCTTCTTCAGTTACTTCCTGTGAGTAAATGGCAACTACAATCTTCCCAGCTTGGACAAGCCAAAATTGGGATGTTATCTTGGACTATCTTTTAATTTAAGGTTTTCTTCAATTCCTCTTTTTACTTTCCATTATAACATCTATTCTGAAGCCAGTCCCATCAACTGTATCCCAAGATTGTGACCCAAACCATCTATTATTCTCCATCCCCATCACCACTTCCATCATCTCACCTGGCCCAATGCAATAATCTTTTAACTGGCCTCCCTGTCTATACAATATTCCCTCTGTAATTCCTTTCCATATGCCACCTAGAGTCATATTTTTAGAAGCTGGCTCATAGTCTGCCACTATCCCATCTTCTTAAAATTCCCCGATAGTTTTATATCATACCTGGAATAAAATCCAAAAACTCTGATTTTACATAGCTTCAGTTTTGGACCACTTAGCTAACCTCATCTCCTTTTCCAAGTGTGCTCTGGACATACTGCCCTTTTTTTTTTGTTAATTTCTGTATCTTTTAACTCATCAAGCATATCCAGATATAGGGCCATAGTGAGTACAACAAGAATAGCTAATATTTATTAAGTTATATAATTTTTTTAATCTTCCCAAAACCCTGTGAAATAGATATCATTACTGTTGATATCCAGGAGACACTGGGAAGTTAAAAACTATTCAAGATCCCCAGAGAGTAAGTGATAGAATCAGGATACAAATCCAGACAGTCAGATGCCTTAACTCCTACTTTAATACTGCCCTCTCTTAGCTGATCCACTGCCTCAGTATCCTTCCCTTCGACTTATGGTTCCATGGATGACTTCTTTTTTTTTTCTTTTCTGTTTTTAAAATTTTATTTAAACTCAGTTTGCCAACATATGGTATAACATCCAGCGCTCATCACATCATGTGTCCCCGTTAACATCTGTCACCCAGTCACCCCATTCCCCCACCCATCTCCCCTTCTACAACCCTTTGTTTTTTTCCCAGGGTTAGCAGTTTTTCATGGTTTGTCTCCCTCTCTAATTTTTCCCACTCAGTTTCCCTCTTTTCCCTTATAGTCCCTTTCACTATTTCTTATATTCTACATGTGCGTGAAACCACATGATTGTCTTTCTCCGATCGACTTATTGCAATTAGCTTAATATTAGCTTAATACCTTCCGGTTCCATACACATCAATGTAAATGGTAGGTATTCATCCTTTCTGATGGCTGAGTAATATTCCATTGTGTACATAGACCACATTATCTTTATCCTTTCATCTGTCGAAAGACATCGTGACTTCTTCCACAGTTTGGCTACTGTGGACATTGCTACTATAAACATTGGGGAGCAGGTGTCCCGGCGTTTCACTGCATCTGTATCTTTGGGGTAAATACTCAGTAGTGCAACTGCTGGGTCATAGGGTAGCTCTATTTTTAACTTCTTGAGGAACCTCCACACAGTTTTCCAGAGTAGCTGTACCAGATCACATTCCCACCAACAGTGCAAGAGGGTTCCCCTTTCTCCACATCCTCTCCAACATTTGTTTTTTCCTGTCTTGTTAATTTTAGCCTGGTGTGAGGTGGTATCTCATTGTGAGATACACTGGTGTGAGGTGGTATCTCATTGTGGTTATGATTTGTATTTCCCTGATGGCAAGTGAGATGGTGTGAGGTGGTATCTCATTGTGGTTATGATTTGTATTTCCCTGATGGCAAGTGAGATGAAACATTTCTTCATATGCTTGTTGGCTGTGTGCAGGTCTTCTTTGGAGAATGTCTGTTCATAACTTCTGCCCATTTCTTGACTGGATTGTTTGTTTTTTGGGTGTTGAGTTTGATAAGTTTTTTATATATCTTGGATACTAGCCGTTTATCTGATATATCACTTGCAAATATCTTCTCCCATTCTATAGTTTCCTTTTAGTTTGTTGACTGTTTCCTTTACTTTGCTGAAGCTTCTTATCTTGATGAAGCCATGGCTGACTTCTTGTCAATTAGATCTCAGATTAGATATCACCCTTTCTGAAAGGCCCTCCCTACTCACCCAATCTAAAGCAGCAAACCCTCTGTCACTATCTAATTATTCTACTTAAATATTTGCATTAAAATTTTCCTGATATATTTCCTTTTTGCTTACTTGTTTTAGCCCCCTTTTCTTCAAAATGGAAGCTTTCTTCAAAATGAAACCAGAAAAAATATGTCATGTTTTGGCTTACCATTGCAGTTCTAGTACATGGAACAGTGCTTGATGCTCATTAAGTCTTAGCTTGATGAATTAATGAGTAATAAAATGAATAAGTGAGTGAATTAATAAATGACTCATTTAAGATATTATTTTTAAATTGTTGATGCTTTGAGCCATTATAATTTTTCACTTCAAGTGTGCTTTGTAGATTAATGCTATAAATTTTAGTTTACTCAGAATGTCACTGTGGGGTGGAAAGTTATGGTGGATCAAAGTCAAATGCCAGGAAGACAAAGGCTGGCATTTCATACTGTGAGTCACTGAGCAGATGGGCGATAGCTAATGGGTGACACATGGAGGATATTGATGGAGAGAGGAATCATATAGAAGAACCAAAGAATGCAAAACACAAAGTTCATAAATGTTCACAGGAATCTCTCTGGCCAGAGACTACATGTAAAATATCTTTATTTGGAACCAGAGTTCACATAGTTTCATATTTATCCTTTTTTTAATTTTTTTTTAAGTGACCAAGTGCAAGTGGCATGGGGCAAGAGGCACAGAGTAAGAGAGTATCTCAAGCAGGCTCCATGCTCAGTGCAGAACCTGACACAGGGCTCAATCTCACAACCTTGAAATCATGACCTGAACCTAAGGCAAGGGTCTGACACTCAACTGACTGCACCACCCAGGTGCCCCTACATGTATATTTTTAAAATGGTCTACGTCTAACATAAAAACCCATTACACACACACAGAATCACTGAAATCTCACAAAGTTTGCAAAATTATATTGATTTACTACATTATGGAAATAAGTTTTCTTCACACAGTCAGGACAACTACCATTAAAACATATATGCAAGACCAAATCAGTGGGACCTAATAAGAAATACAATTGCTAAGTATGTCCTTTCTTGACCCTCACATTCATTTTTTTCAGATTTTATTTATTTGAGAGAGAACTGGGGCAGGGGACAGGGAAGGAGGGCAGAAAGAGAGAGAGAAGCAGATTCCCTGCTGAGCAAGAAGCCCAAAGCAGGGCTTGATCCCAGGACCCTGGATCATTACCTGAGCTGAAGGCAGACACTTAGCTGACTGATCCAACCAGGCACCCCCTCATGTTCATTTTTTTCTAGAAAATTAAACATGGGAAACTACTTGAACTTGCTGGTTTCTGTGTTTGACAATTTATGTTTTGTAGAACAGTAAAGGTAAAAGTGGTTTAAAATGAGATAAATTTCAAGTTATCTAAGTAAGCTTAGTGGAAGACTTTCTGTAATTATTTTATATCAAGAGATATTCAGTGGTCTCAATGCTACATTCTTTTTCTCTCAATATAGTCTTAGTCTGAAATCACTTCTTCATTTAACTTTCCTTGTCAGATGATTAAAAAAACAAAAAGAAGAATAAAAGAAGAAACGGAAAGGATAAGCAATAGTATTTTGAGGAGCTACAACACATGGACCTATTTTGTCTTCCTCTTATATTCCCACAGTATTGGCACATAAGTTCTCAGTAAATGGTTGTTAAGTGAATAAATTAATTATTTTATACTTAAATATTAAGAATTGATTTTATCCTCTAATATATTTCAGAAAAAAACATCCATTGTCATAAGAAGAAAGCAAAGTCATTTTTAGTTTAGGTGTCAGAAGCTTTTAAGTCCTGGTGTAAATTCTGTCTTAATTCCTGGCCTAAGTGATCTAAGTAAGCTCAGCAGTATCCCTTTGCCACATGGATACAATGCTGGGTTGTATCCAAACATCACAGAAGCCAAGACACCTCAAGCCACTGATGTGCTGTCAGTTTTGGGAAATGTTGATTATATGAGGTTCATGGCACAATTCCTAATTACAAATATAGTTCTTGTACAGGTTTTAACTAATCCATCTCAATTCATATTAAAGTTATGTTACATAGACTGAGTTCAGACACTCATTCACACCCATAAAAGGAATCAACACATGAAATATGCATACATCTGAAGCAAATATGGACTTTGTATCTTCTTGCTTTATCTAAACTGTGCTTCTGCCTTGAGGCAATAGAGGCTACCTATATTAGAGGAGCTAACTTTGCCAATAAAGAAGGTTAAAAATTTCATTTTGAGTTTTAATTGTATGTATAGTCTGGCTAAGTGTTGAGTTAAACTTCATAACTACAAATCTCCATTCACTTTCAGTATCAAAACAATTGAGGTCACTATAATTTCTTCCTGTGTTTCCATTTGGCCATTTCCTCTGGATATAAAGTGTTATAGAAACTAACATCCCATTATGTTTATATTTCATATTGAGACATTATATTGATCTATATCCAGAACTAGTTTTAACAAACTTCTGAGATTCCAGATATCTTTTTTTCAAAAGTGCATTCATCTTTAGAAGATATTTCCACTCTTTTCTTTTGTGGCCATCACTGAAATGGATGGTCAAAATGAAATTCAGTCCCTGTGTGACTTCTGACTAGAGCAAGAAATGTAAAAGGCATTTCCATACACCTTCTCACATCCACAGGAAGAGTATCTGTTCCTCTCTTTGCAAATGCTCACACAGAAATACAATGTTGAATGCATGCCCATTCAAAAAAGATGATAAAGTGTAGGCTGGGCAAGGACTCTACAAAGATCAGCAAATTTGCAAAATAGTCTAGGGTTACAGGACAAAATGTGACTTCTACACTGAATGAGTACAGTGGGAGGAGGCAAAGGCACAACTATTTGTGTGGGGATTCACCCTAGCAACTCGGTTACCAGTAAACTAAAACTGGATAAAGACCAAAACAGGATCCTTGAGCATAAAGCCAAGGTAAGAAAGAAAAAGGGCAAATATAAGGAAGAAACAATTAAGAAGATGCAGGAATGAAGTAATCTTATATACAACTTTTAATAAAAACTGCTATAAAATAAAAACAAAGTATTTTTCAAGAAATTTTAGACTGATTTTTCCTTCTTTACAAAGTGGGTCATATTTTTCCTAGGTCGTAGTCACTATTTTGAATTAAAATACATAGCATTTCTACTTGAATCACATGCATAATATCTTTTAATACAGCTCCTACACATGTACTAACAAATGTAATCACCTATTAACTTTTCTTAACATCTCTATAAAATAACTGATAAATGTAATTCATAGTATGGATTCTAATTTTTTTAAGTGAAATAATTAAAGGGAAAGAGACTGCCATGTCAACTATAGACAGAGATGGAAGTTTAAAGAACACAATTTCAAACTAGTCCTTATAGGACTGAAGCCAAATTAATATTCAGAATACTCACAGCTTTCATTTCTGGAGACTATTTCTATATTCAATTTACACCTACTTCCTAGACCTGCAAGGAAGCATGGCATTTAAAAACCTGGAAATTATTTGTCAATGAGCAATACATAAATGTGATTTTTGCTTTTTAAATTTAATGGCTAATATTAAGTTTTTGCAACTATTTTAGCTTTTAAAATTATAATTTAAATATTGTACACACATAACTAGAAAATTATATGCTTAGAATAAAAAGCAAGTCTCCTTTTCCAGGGGCAACCACATTTAGGTTTAATTATAGGGCTTCAGGTGGCCAAAACCATATTTCTAATACTGTTTATTTTTCCACTTTTTGGGTGGGCAGGTTATCAATTCTGAAAAATTTTTATTGACTTTTTTGCTCAGCAAAATGCAGACTGAAGTCACTTAGGCAAAGCCACTTCCTTATCTCATAATACAATTTTATGACTATTCACAGTTTAGACCTTAGTAACTTTTAACTTCATACCTCATATTTAAATCTTTATTATTTTTTCATCCACTATAGGAAAGCTCTCTTAGCACCCTATTTTTAAGTAGGATGTCAGTTACACTTCCATCTTTTTATCATCTCTTCTCCTAATTTTTAATTCTTTCATCATGCGGTCTTTCCCTATTCTTTTATGTTATCATGGTTGGAAACATTTTGTTGTTTCTATAATCAGAGTAGATGAAATATCTCTGAAGTATTCTATAATTAGTTTACTAGCTGATTCTACAAGTTAAACACAAATGTTTTCATTATTATGACAGTGCTCATGTTGTTCTTCAGGAGTTAGGTGGTGGACTCTGATATATTCCTTTTCTCTGAGTCCAACTTCACATCATCTGTGCCATTCAAAAGGGAAAGTCATTAGAGTTAAGTTCAAATGAACTTTCCTTTTATTTCTGTACGGTAATTGACTCCCCCATACCCACTTCTTCTTAGAGAATCTCATACAGTATTTCGGTAGATCAATTCCCCTTACTTCTGAGACTCCCTCTTGCACATGTCTGTCCATTCTGGACTAATTGCTCTTAAGGTCTCCTACACAGTTGTCATTCTGGGACAAAAAAGTTACTGTTTTCCTAGTCTAATGTCTTCCCTGTCTCTGTTCACTGTTAATTTTCCTACACTATGTCCTCAGATAATTTCTTAAGAAAAAGTACATTGTAGGCAAACTTTGCAAAGTTTACATGTGAAACAATATCCCTAGTATAGTTTCCTCTAATTTTTCTCCCTAAAGATAAAGGCACTAATTATTGTCTTCCAGCATTCAGTATCGATAAGCCCAATGCCAGTCAAATTCTTCTCTCTTTGCATGTGACCAACTCACACTCTTTCTCTGAAAAGTTCCAATTTCTTCTCTTTATTATTAAACTTGTAAAATCTCACAGTAATTTTCTAAGAGTAAATCTTTTTTCATTCATTAGGCCATGCCCTTCTAACATGAACACAGGTTTCCCCATTATATAAGAGTAGAGCATTCCTATGCAAACTTTCAGAAGCTAAAATGGCACAAAGCAAAGCAGTTGCCATTACTTTATATGGGAAATTTCTTGAGAATTTCCAGACCTTAAAAAAAACCTCTTTCAGGCTTTTCTGATATCTTAGGACACATCTTGCTAACAGACACATAAAATAAATCCAGATAAAGCAAGGGTGCTCACAGTCCTAGTTCATAGCTACCACAGCTTGACACTGAGATACTGAATATGGCTCCCAGGGAAGGAGCTTGGTGATGCCACTCTCACTGCTCAGGGGAACAGAAACTTTTGAAGGGCAGAGAATACCTGTATTTAGGTTTTGTAAATGGGGAAATATCCTGTATAATTTCTTTGATAATTACTTTTTTCTCTCCTTTCATTGTAGAAACTTGCTCTTCAGATGTAGGAGCTTCTAAGTTGATCCTAATGCATCTATATATTTTTCTATATTCATGTCTTTTTGTTTTAATTTTTGGGGTAGCTCTTTATCTTCCAAACTATTTTTGTAAATGTAATCATATATTTTTAATTTCTTTTTTTTTAAGATTTATTTATTTACTCATGAGAGACAGACACAGAGAGAGAGAGGCAGAGACATAGGCAGAGGGAGAAGCAGGCTTCTTACAGGGAGCCCAATGCAGGTCTCGATCCCAGATCCTGGAATCACGCCCTGAGCCAAAGGCAAATGCTCAACTGCTGAGCCACCCTGGGTGTCCCTATAGTCTTAATTTCTAATAGCTCTTTTGTGTTTTCATTTTACATTTCATAGTCTACAATATACAAACTCTCTAGAGACACCAAGGTCCTTCTGCTCTCTGTATTCTCTGTCTTATGGAGTCTGTTTTCTCTGCACTTTTACTTGAGTCAGTCTCATTGTAAGCTTTTGGAAAACACATGCTAATCCTTGGTTATCCACTCATTTTTTAAAAATCTGAACAATAAAATCTGCTTGGAAACTGTGTATTTGGGTAGGGCTTGCCATATTTATTCCATAGTGAGTAAAGCAGGAGACTACCAATGTCAGAATGCAGGAGCCTTTGTCGGGAGCTCCGATGCCTACATTAGTTGCCCTAATCCTTTTCAAGTATTTAACACAGATTTGTAAATATTTTTTTAAGCTGCCTCCTGGGGTCCTGGATCTAGGGATGAAGATAGGATTGATTGCTCTTCAGGCATGATTTTAGTGCCCTAAATTGCTCCCAATACCGTACAATAACTGTGTTTGTGAGTCTCCTCTCTTCTTCAAAGCAAGCCGCTCCCTCTTTTGCAACTGCCTCTTCTGCCTAGACACACTGATGCATCTTATCTTATCCTACATCTTTAATGGCCACTCCATCACCTTCTGCCTTCTAGAAATTGGTTAAGTTTCTTCTCTACTAAAGACTCTCATACCATTCTCTTTGCTTTGGGCTTTTCCACCCACATTTTACTCCTTTACTATCACTTTAATTAGCTCTTAGGAAAAAAGAGATAAACACATGTATTAGCCCATCATAATAAGCCAGAGTTACTTTTCATATTTTACCTTATTTTGCTATTTGTATTTTAACAAAAGAATTTATTATTCATGCCTAAGGGGAAATGTGTTTTCTGATACTTTTCAGGGGATGGGATATCTTCCTATTTATTTTAATTCTCTTGAAATTTTCAAATTCTTATCAGCTATGAACTTAGAAATATTCATGTAGGACATCATTTAAGATCATATTACTTTCATTTATTGTGCAAAGAATATACTCAATGAGATTCATTCAAAATATATTTGCTTTTGTCTAGTTCAAATCGACACTACTTACCCATTTATTGTTCATATGTTCATAGCAAATTGAGTTGATGTAATCTAAATAGTTTTAGCCCAATGTTTTGGTATTCAATATAGATAATGCCATAAAGTCTTTTTTAATCATTTGCTTAGTTTATCAGGTATGAGGAAATTATAAAGTAATTCATTTCCATACAGCATATAAAATTGCCATCATATCTAATTTCTTTCACAAAAGGAGAAAAAAACTGTATTCCATTCAGGTTTCATGAAGTGCTGAGAGATCACTAAATCTGTACTATCACTGAACAGTGGTACAAAATGTAACATTATCATCCATCATCTTCCTGACTGAACAGCTTAATATTCTTCCAGTTGCAGATTGTTTTTATAAGGAAGAGAGAGAGAAAAAGGAGTCAAAATAAGCTCCATGGTACAGTTAGTAGTGTCCTTGATTTGCTTTGGGGATCTGTTCTTTATTTTCCAAATATACAGGAGTAGGGACTAAATAGAAATTTACAAATTCTAAGGATACACAGAGAACAGAAGAAACGTGGAACAAACAAGACAAAAAGACATTTAGGGAGAAAGAGAACATAAGGGGGAAGAGTGGGTACAAATGGATAGGAAAGGATATTCCTTTGTTTAGACTAAGGGTCAACATTTGTAGGTACTCATATTGCCTTTCACAATTTGCATCAGTCACTTTTAATTTTTGCTGTTTAAACTCTCACAAAATGCCTGGGTTTCTGTTTGGCTTAGGCTTTGGCATTTATGAAGTCCAAGTTTTTCCTAAACTCTTGCAGCTGTGGTGATAAGAAAATTACAATTTTTCAAGGAAGTCATTAATTTTTTATCAAGTACTACAGTGACCGATGCTCTGTATCTTTCACTGTGTGTGCCTATTAGGGTCTTGAGTGCTTGAGGTTTTTTTTTTAATGATTTTGTTCGTACCTTCAATGGCTGCTGTATCAGGCCCTGCTATCTGCACAAAGCATTTATCCTTCAAAACTCTACCTCTTTCAGGCAGACTGTGATTGAATTTTTATTGCTATATTCTATAAAGACATCTTTCACAGGAGCTACTTATTCTCCAATACTTAAATCAGCATATAGAGTTCTTTCTGGCTTGTAGAAGTTGTCCAAAGTCTCAAGGCATAGGAGCAGGGGAAGGGTAGAAGGGCTGGTGATCAGGTAAACAGGCCCATGGTCAATTTGTTTAATTTTTCTGACTTCTTTACTTAAAACAGCTGCAAAATTGGTAAAATGACAATGATTTTCCTCACTGTTTCTTCCAGACTGTACAAATCATTTCCCATTTTAAAACTCCCACTCTTTAGACTTAGAGCATCAAAAAAGCAGCTACTCATGGTTCAAATTATACTTAAATGCACAGCACCCAATATGAATGATCATTCACTCAGAATATGTGATATCAATCTCATGGATTTGCTTTATTTCAGGATTCCTTTCTTTGCTCTCGCGTATGGTATGCATTTGACTTTGGTATAAGTATGTGTGTTGCAATCGTTGGTCATGTTCACCCAACATGTTTATGTTTCTGTATTTTCAGCATGTGGCAAATTGATGAAAATCACAGGCCCAATTACAGTCAAGACGTCTGGAACCCGATTTGGTGCCTGGATGACAGATCCTTTAGCCTCTGAAAAAAATAACAGAGTATGTTGCTTCCACAAACACCTTTGCTTAGAATTGTTTTATTTGTGCTTTATGTCTATTGAACTATTTATTTTCTTTAGAAATATTAGTTTCAACTTAAAAAGTGTTACATTATTTGCAAATGTTCTCAGTTTGCTGCTATTAACATATCTATAGCAAACTTATTTTAGTAAAATATTCCATTTTATAATTCACCAGTAAAGTAAGCCCGATTTTTATTAGTTTTAATCTTGTTTTATGCTAATAAAGAGCTAATTATGAGTACGCAAAATTCTCTAGATACTCCTTTTAAAACCTGCTCCTTAGTATGAGAAAAACAAACAAACAAACAAAAACACTAAGTAAGTGGAAAACTCAAGAGCAACCAATTCAGTAACCAAGCTGAAATATTCCTGGAACCTAGAGGTAATTTTAAAGTAAATAGTACTGAAACTTTGGGGGTGCATTTTCATAAGTTAGCAATGCTTGTATTATGTAAATCAATATACTGGAAACTTACCATAGCTCTATTTATGGTCTATTAAAAAACTCAGTTTACATTAAAATTCTCAAGGGTTACATACAAATAAGATTAGTAGCTAAATTAATAAAATGGTAACACTAAAAAGCAGCTGTACCTATAAGCTGATCCAATGAACAAGTGTTACTATAAGTTTCTATGGTATCCATAAAGGAGAAATAAATGTGTAAAATTAGACCATATATTTTTTAGAGCAAAAGAATAAATTTGCTTAAGGGGATGTTTTTTGCAATAACTGAACAAAGTGACATGATTTGCACTGATAACTGAACACAAAGTGACGTGATTTGCACTGATACATGGTTAGTCACTCAACGATATGCAATGAATAGTCAAATAAATAAATAATAGAACAAAAATCATATCAACTTCAAGCAGTAAATTCAGTTGTTTGCTTTCCACACAGAAAATGCAACTATGTTTGCCTGTGGTGCTATCACATTGCAGGAGGTTAACAGTAAAAATAATGTAGCTTCCAAATCCTGAGAATGGTGATATTTAAATGTGCTGACTCTCACTGATTTCATTTTGGAATTCTCAGAAAAGCACAGAATTTAGTCATTCTTTCTATTTTTTCCCCCTTTTCCTCAGGTCTGGTACATGGACAGTTATACTAACAACAAAATTGTTCGTGAGTACAAATCAATTGCAGACTTTGTCAGTGGGGCTGAATCAAGGACATACAACCTCCCTTTCAAATGGGCAGGAACTAACCATGTTGTCTACAATGGCTCACTCTATTTTAACAAGTATCAGAGTAACATCATCATCAAATACAGCTTTGATATGGGGAGAGTGCTTGCCCAACGAAGCCTCGAGTATGCTGGTTTTCACAACGTGTACCCCTATACATGGGGTGGATTCTCTGACATCGACCTAATGGCTGATGAAATTGGGCTGTGGGCTGTGTATGCAACTAACCAGAATGCTGGCAATATTGTCATCAGCCAACTTAACCAAGATACCTTGGAGGTGATGAAGAGCTGGAGCACTGGCTATCCTAAGAGAAGTGCAGGGGAATCTTTCATGATCTGTGGGACACTGTATGTCACCAATTCCCACTTAACTGGAGCCAAGGTGTATTATTCATATTCCACCAAAACCTCCACATATGAGTACACGGACATTCCCTTTCATAACCAATACTTTCACATATCCATGCTTGACTACAATGCAAGAGATAGAGCTCTTTATGCCTGGAACAATGGTCACCAGGTCCTATTCAATGTCACCCTTTTCCACATCATTAAGACTGAGGATGACACATAAGCAAATGTAATTTGTTTTCACTGATCTAAGCAGTGTCATTTGTGATAAACTCTATAGAATTCCTTCTGTTTTTCCTTTATTCTAACTTTTCATCATTTCTCCAAAGCATTTTTTTATTATAAAGTTGGTTTTTCAAAAATCAGCTAAGCCTGTCTAAATTAACCTGTTGGAAACACATTTTAACTCCTAAATTTACAGGGCCTATCATGTCCTTGTCATGAAAAGCACTAAAAAGAGCTTAAGTGGCTAAAGTTATAGTTTTGCAAAAGATTAATGATCTGCCTTATATTAGAGTCAGAGACTAATGATGGCTTAAATGCATGAATGTCTTTTTTTTTTTTTAATTCTGTCATTTTTTACTGTCTTTTGCTCTACATCAGGAAATATTTTGGTAGGAATTAGGGAAAAAAAAAGCACTTTCCTCCCATTTATTTCTAAAAAAAAGATTTAAGGGTTTTATTTATATGGAAAAAATATATTACTCATTTTGCTTTATAGAATTCTCTGATGCGGTGCTGTACAGTCATTTTTAAATCTCTTGCTAACATTTTATTGGCAATATGTATTTCTACCATTGTAACCACCATTGTGCAATTGTATCTCTTCACTTCTGTGAAAGTAAGTAATATTTTTTATAAAATACACTGAAGTTTAATCTCAGTAATTATTATGGGCCAATTTTCAAATGTGGTCAAGAAGGAAATATCTTCTTGGCTTGCCCCTTTACTTAAATTTGTAAACTAGAAGGAAAATCAAACTAAATCCCTTATGTAGAATATTTGTTTTACCCCAAGTTTTTTGGATCACTAACATCTAATGCTAAAACTGAGTTTTGTGGATGAGTTACTCTGTTCATGTCACTGAAAGCAACCCATATTGTTGCTTGCAAAGATGCAACTGAGTCAGAAAATTTGGATTTGAGTTGACTTTACTCACTTATTATACAGCCAAATTTTGCTCTTCATAAATAAATATATTAATGTTTTAACTTAAACTTTACATACAACTTGCAATAATGTAATTACTTATGTCAGGACTCTGGAAGTACATGAAGCACATATAGAAACTCTTAAAAAGAAAACTCTGTGAGGTCATCTAGATTTACATTATGAGCTCTAGAGAGTTACTGGCAACATTAGTGCAAAAGAAAATGATGGGAAAATGATGGGAGTTGTCTGTGCAGCTTAAATGTGCAAAACATCAATTCAGAAAAAAAGATGGGAAGGCAATCCCTTGTTTCCCTGATTCATGTGTGCAGAAATAATGTAACCAAGAAAGAAAGCTTTAATAAGATTTTATGTTAATAACTCCAAAACCATAATCAATATTTAACAAATATATCCTTGAGTTTGGATGTACTTTCCATATGTTAAAAATACTTACCTAAGGCAGTTTTACAGAAACTAGTGTGGGTTGGTTTTACAATTTAAAAAGTATATTCTAGAACAAATAATGTAAAACTTAAATTGTGGTCAATGTTTATTTTCACACACACATGATAACAATTTCTTTTGTAAAGTAAGGATACAATAATTCAGATAAAGCATTGTGTAAAGAAATGCTCACACTTAGGAGTAGTTCATTTCAAATGTCACCAGTCATAATTCTCAAATATCTCACTGTCAAAGTCATAGAACTAAATAATTCAATCTTGAGATTGTTAAAGTTTAACAGAGATTTCATTTGTATTTTGCCTACAAAAAGTTAGCATGACTTAGTGACCACTCTGGGTCCTTTTGCAATGTTGTCTTCTCTTTTAAAATGTTTATATAAGTTCTCCTCTGCCTTTGAAAGTTAGAAAATTTAGGGGACTCACTTGTCATTGTCCACACACCACAAAAAATAATCAGCCAATACTTTGTATATCAAGAGTTTGTATGAAGAAAGAAAGTCAATTTCAAAAATGAATGAATTTTTAAGTAGATGGCCTCTGATGGATATCTGGGTCTTCATTACTTGTTTTTTAAAAAAATGATGTAATATAGTATCACATACATTCAAAACCTGGATGATCACAGCTTTTTTGTGAGATGTGCAGCTTGTAAAGCACTTTATTGTTTTCTATGTAATGTTTCATCACCATATCCAATTTATAGTGTATGTGCTGCTAGGGCAAGCACAGATTTTATTATTGTCATAGAAGTGGGGATAACATGAGTTAAAAAATGTGATTTGCATTAAACACGTACAGTTTAAAAGCATTTTTCTTAATAAATTATTATCAGTTTTGTGCCTGAAATAGAACTTACTCTAATCACTGTTTTTTTTTAATTTCAAATAAATTTTATGAGGGAAATAATTTACTATTTTAAAATCATTTACATAATCCAGTCAGTAAAGAAATCCAAGCACAGAAAGTCTTAACCCTAAATGAACTGTGCAACTGGTATTTTCTGATTTAACCAGATCATTAACAAACTTCCACGTCATTCAAATAATAACATGATTATGGTCTGACTGTGTCTAACATTTATTTATATTTGTGGCACTTGAATCACAATACTTATTATCTACTCTCATATCTATTAGTTCATTAAATGATACTGTTTTGGTGAATTCCCAATATGTAGGATAAAAGGGAAAATAATGATATGCCTAAATGTAACATTATAAGTAATTAGGTAAGATTTACCATAAATGCAGAATCTCTGGTTTTTATCACTATACTCAGTCATTTCATCTTTGCAATCTGTAGTACTCCTGATGAAAATCTGTCTTTAGAAACAATTTATTCCTCATAAGAAAATGGTCTTTCTTTCTGAAAATCACTACCAAACTTACAAGTATAAATTTTTCACACGGAAAAAAAATTATTTTTTAAATATAACTATACAAAACTGTTCTTATGTTCTCCTAAAAAGAAAAGTTATCTTCCTACTAAGGTAAGTTTTACATATAATAATCCTTTAGCTTTATTTTCCTTAAAGAGTAAATTAAAAAAAAAAAAGAAAGAAAGAAAGAAAGAAAAAGAAAAAAGAAAACACTTACTGGTCTCCTTAGCACTCAGGATTACCAAATCATTTCTGCAAATGGGTAAATTTGAATGCATCTGTTAGCAAAATTAAAAGTATCCCTTCAAGTTAGAGCAAATATGAAAAAATAGACATTGCAGAGCTTCTAAAAGCTAAGCCTTCTAGAAATATATCAGACACATTTGAAAACAGAATTTAAAAATGGCATCTTGCAGACTTGACAGGGAAAATATGATTATATCTTTTTTTTTTAAGATTTATTTATTTATTCATGAGAGACAGAGAGAGAGAGAGAGGCAGAGACACAGGCAGAGGGAGAAGCAGGCTCCATGCAGGGAGCCCGATAAGGGATTCGATCTCAGATCCCAGGATCACACCCTGAGCAGAAGGCAGATGCTCAACCGCTGAACCACCCAGGCATCTCCTATTATATCCTTTATGTACACCTTGAGTTCCTATGGCATTAGAAAAGAATGGGCATTAACAGATAAATCTTACTTTGCCTTCTCCAACATCACATGATAAGTGGACCACAAGAAGAACTACTATAAAGTGGTCTACCTAACACTATAGACAGGGGGCATCAAATTAAAATTTAGCAGTTATAGGATGACACAAAGCCTTAATCTCTGACTGCTTATAGCTAGAAATACTCATTTCTAGAAGCTTCACAGGTACTAAATATCACTCAGTTCACTAGGTTGTATCCATACTAAAATCAAGATCATGGGATGGTTTCTGGTTCTAAGATTAAGTAAGCTTAGCATAAATAAATCTCTTAGCTAATAATTTTTCATAATCAGTGACTTATGAGAGAGGATCTGGGACTTTAAAAAAGATATTGTTTTGAATTTAACTTACACTGGAAAAATACAATGAAAACATTAGCTTATAAAAGAAAAACCAACTTCACCAAAATCTTTTAGCTATTTTTCTATGGAATAATGAATTCAACTGATGACAATCTCTTTAATAGAAAACTGCTCTACTCTTTAACCAATCAGAAAGAAAGCCTCCTAAATTGACTTTACCAAGCTGATTTATCTGATTCACATCTTAAAATTATGTTCTACAGTTTATCCCTTTTGGTTGAACTATTCCATTAGGCTTAGAGGAATTTTAATCCTATTTGGAGTCAGCTGTGTCTACAAAATGTCAAACTGGTTGGCAGAAAACTCATCCCCTTTGAAGCTCAGTTGATTGCCAAATAAGTTTTACAAGTATAAATTATTTTTAAACACATCTTGAAAATGATATAAGGACATAAAACTGTATCTTGCCAAGAGTACATAGTACCTTTCATAACTACAACCCTCTTGAAACATTATTTCTAATTAGAGATGTGAAGCAATGTGGTAAACATGGAGAAGGTCTCACAAATAATTTAGTGCTGCAAGAAGTTTGCTGATACCATACACATAACCGCAGTTTGGTACCAAGCTGCATCCCTACCAATGCTATAGTCTGCCTAGAAGAGCTTGTACCCATATTCTTAAAAAAAGAGAGAGAGAGAGAGAGAATTAACTAAAATAAGGCCATTATATATCATTCCCTACCACAATCAGACCTGGAAATACTGCATCATCAGCTGACATTTTCAGAAAACAAATATTATATGACAAAGGTCTTAAAAGACCTCAAGAAATTAACTGACTAAAAGAAGCATTAGCCATTTTAAATTTGAGCATGTTACAAAAATTTATCATACTGAACTTGGTGATACATATCCAGCTAAGCTCTTTGTCTATATCATTAACTTCATGAATTCATATATGCTACCAATATGTAATTTATGGGCTTTCCAACTAGACAATACTACGTTATTTATTCATTTATTTGAAAAATAATCCCTGAGCAAAACTATGTGGTAGACAATTTCTAGATGCTAAGGATACAGCTGTCCATGGATAAAGTCTTCATGTGCTTACATTTTAGTAAGAACAGGCTGCAACAAAAATATTAATGAAAAATAAGTTCCGATTGTACTAATTGTTGTGAAGGAAATAAATACTTTAAGTCATAACAAGTGAGTGAATGTTTGCTAGGGGCAGGGTTGGGGTAGAAAGTGACGTGTAGAGGGAACACTAAAGGGAGATCTCTCTTAGAAGCAGCCTGCCATGGTAAATTCAGTCAAAGAATGGAATGTCACCAATCCAATTTACATACAAAATTTAACATCTTCCATTATGTTCCTGGAAATCCATGGTCAAAGATTTCTTAATAATTCTCTATTGCAGAAATTATTTTTTTGACTTGGAGTTTAAGGATATACTTCTGGGCACAGCCAAACCCTGGAAATATGTGCTAAACTTAGTGTATATATGTGGTTACTCTTTCTTTCATGTAGAAGATTTACAGCTTTCATCACATTCCCAAAAACCATGACTCAAAAGATCATCACTATGTCAATGCAATCTAATTTAATCCCAAATTTACTACACATCTTTATGATAAGCACTGAATGTCTGTCATCATACTTGTAACCCAAGAATTTCAGCTTGCTTCAGAGAGGAAAAAATATCAACACCCAAATATCATTGATAATTTTTTTTTACCTCAGAAGAAAAGATTAAGTTGTTCTCTATAAAAACTTTAAAGGAATTGAATATTTTGTCCAAAGCTAATTATTTTTCTGTGATCCAGTCTTTCGGGCACCTTCTTGCCAGATTCAGTGACTCAGAGTCTCTATAAGGCTCTTATAACTATTTGAATTTGGAGAACATTTTCTTATAATTCTAACACGGCCTTTTGGCAGCCCCATTAGAATCCGACAGAAATTGAGCAGATGTGGTGTGCTTCATCAGATTCAACTACAAACTCCTCTTCTGAAATTAGCAACTGTGACAACACAGAAACAATGACAAAGAAAGGTTTATAACATTGCCTTGGTTTAGAAGTTATTGTAATTGATGTGCATGCAGCCTACAGCTCCAGATATAGAAAGATTTTTTAGTAAAGACAAAACAAAAATCTCCAGTCATGTTTATACAGGTATAAAGTCATGCCGTGTAAAGCCCTGAAGCTGCTTCTGTCAGTGATGTTTTCTTCCTCCCCCACTCAAAGAACTTGAGAAGACATTCATTAGCTTCTACTTTAATGTGAACCAAAAATAATAAAAGGAGTATTTTTATTCTGTCTCCTCCAGTGTCTTTATTAAACTCCATCAGAAACTACTCTTGGAATGTGAGGTACGCATTGTAAAAGAAATAGAACATGTCTTTATGTAAGTAATGAGTTCCTATATATAAATGATACTCCTGCCCTTCAGCTAAAGTTTGGCCCAGCGAAGTGGCCAAAATGCACAATTAATTTGTGATTCGCTTTTCTTGATATTCTTTCTTAGAAAATGTGCGCTGAACAAACATAACCAAAAGAACTCTTTCCCCTTTCCATTGTGTATTATTTTCTATTTTTCAAGGCTATTTTATGTAAGTCTTTCCAACAGCCCTATGGAAGACAGAGGGCCAACATTATTATCCCTATTCTACAATAAAACAACAGAACACTTATGTTTCAATATATGTTTCTCCATAGATATTCCATGGCACTTAACATGTAATATATTCCAAACCAAAGTACTTAGCTTTCCCTCACCTGCCCCCACCCCGTGCTGCTTTTCCTTCTTACCTCAATTAACAAAAATATCATCCCATCCTCAGCCTTGCTTCCTACCATGTTTGGCTCTTTAATTGTACTTTCCCTCACATTATGAGATCTCTGTGATAAATAAAATATGACAAAATTTAAACATGTCTAAAATCTGAATCAATGCCTACTTCAGATATTTGTTCTCAACAATTACCTTCCAATTTGTATGGTTCACTCAGTGTTTCTTAGCTCTCTTCAATCAACCCTCTCATCGCCATTTCTACATTCAGAATTGGATGCCCTGTTTGGAAATGCTTCTTTTGAATCCTGACCTCTTATTCCTCTCTTTTATAATCAGTTTTAGCTTTTGCTTTGGCCAACAGCCATTTGCATTAGCTATGGCTTTATGAAATGCCCCCTGCCCAAGCAAGATCCTCATTTTGCAAGTCTGAGTAAAAGGGTAAAGTTTATACCTTCCTTCACCTACCTTCCATCCACATTGAAGACTGACTTCTTACTCTTTCATTAAATATGTATGCATCATTCAGAATTCACTTAAAATATTACCTTATTTCTTAAGTCTATAAAAAAGTCATTCTTTTGTGTTCCCAAAGTATTAATCTTGTGTTATTGAAATTATCACATCACATTATTTGTTTCCCCCAAGTGAGTATGGACTTCTCAAGAGCGTAGGGGCAATTAATTATTTTATTTATATATCCTGGCAGTTTCTAACACAGTATAATCCCACAGTAAATGTTAATGACCAAAGAAATGTAAGATGGAGTATCTTCTCATATCTAAAAACACTAAGAACTTTGTTTCATTCTGAGAACATCATGAGAAGTTAACTTTTTCAAATGTATTATATTGGAAATAAATTCCCATCTCTTACCAAAGTAAGATTTTAAATACAAGAGTGTCAAGATGGAAAAAAATGGCTTAATTTGCTGTCTTGGGTGAATTTTCTCTTCATGATACAAAATTTTATTATAGGACAAAATACCTTGAAAGGGCTACCATAGTTATTTGCATTATTTCTCCCCTTCGCACTCATTTGTAAAAGGAAAAAAATTTACATTTTCATCCACCCAACTTCTGATTTCTTATTTTGCCTTTATTTCTCCTGTAAGCAAAAGTTTCTCTTAGAAATACCATTCTGTCTTTGGCACAAGTGGGTTTTCTCAAAAAGGTATGTGCTATCAGGCCAGGGGAAAGTAAAGGAGCCATTTCTCCCCTTACGAGTATTACGCCCTCCCCATTCCTTATCCTGTGTTTTCAAAAGGATGCGCCAACAAGAAATCTGATGTTCATTAATTTGCCTCTGAGTCTAAATAAATGCATCTTGTAATGCCTTCTAAGTAGCACTAGTGAAGATGAGTTATTCATCTAGTGCAAGCAATTCTTCCAGAAGCAGAATACTAGTTCTGATGTTCTGTCTAACTACATGCCTTTGAGAGAATTTCTTGGTTTCTGTAAATGAAAGCAGTAGGCTCTATCAGCAGTTTTCAAAAGCTGCCCTTTAGAGCTTGAGCTTTCTATACGGATCCTTCTGAGTCTACAAAAAAAAAAAAAAAAAACTTAATTGAGGTGGGAAAATGAACCACAATCCTCACTCACCACTTCCCATAAAAGCAACCTCACTTTTATCTACCTTTTAAAATGTTCCTATGTCTAGATTTTATTGTCAGAAAACATTTTTTGTTGTTTAAAAAAAGAAGCTGAAAACCACTTAACCAGACGGTCCCCAAGGTTTCTTTCAGCTCTAACTTTCTCCTATCTGTTATTCTAAATGATCAATAAAGGCTGTTCGTGAACTGGGACTCAGATCTTGTATAGCTCAGATGGAAAGGTAAATTACAAGAAGGAAAGGAGAGACAAAAACGAAAGTTCACTAATTCAGTTTCCAAAAGTTTTCAAATAGTTTCCAGAGAGTTACCTATATTATATAAAAGCTAAGACAAACATTTCATATTGTTCTCTTAGCCAAGTAAGACTAAAACTTGCTACCTCTCTAGGGATATCTCCCTACTTCCACAACTTAGTTTGAAATCCATGGTTCTTGCTTCTTTACACTTCTTTTAAGAATTCACTCTTTGACATGGTTTCAGCTCCACTGAATGACTTCTAAATCCATTTCATATCTCCAAGTTTGAGAATTTCTAGCTGAGTGATACCTATACACAAATGCTCCATTAACTTAAAGACATCATAACCCAAAGTGAGCTAATTTTTTTTATACTAGCTTCTCTAGACGATAAATTCTATTCTCCTTAACACAGCAACACTGCCGTACCTAATGCTCAACAAATAAACACTTGAGTTTCACCCCTCAACAGTCCTCTCCTGCTATTCCTTCTACCTATAGCACTATGTTTAGTGTCTTTCTTATGTGATTAATGCCTGCCTGTGTTTCAAAGATGAACTTAAGAATTTGCTTCTTCTAGAAAGTTTTCCTAATTTTTCCCTCAGGTCTGTACCTGACCTCTTTTTGTTCTTTCATATTATCTTGTACTTGCATCAATTATAGCACTTTCCCTAAAAATAAGTGTTCATTTCCTTGTCTGCCTTCCACCCTGGACTCTGAGCTCTTGAGGTCATCAATGGCATCCATATTAGCATAGCTTTCCCTGGTAAACTGTAGTTTCTCTATGTTGCTGGCTTGAGCAGTCAAACCATTACATTTCACCAATATCACTGTTCTAGATGTCATTAATTCTTCCATTACCTTCATTCCCTATATTCAAACTCTCACTAAAATACAAAAATCTGTTGTTTTTTCTCTCAAAAGATTTTTTTTTTCTTCCATGTTACTGACTCACCCCAGTGCCACAAGTGATACAAGGTCTCATCATCTTCTACCTATAAAAGGTACTACAAAACTCTACTGTCTGGTATCTCTGACTCCAGCCCATCCTGACAAAATCTAATCTGTATTCTTCTGTCAGGTTCACTTTGATAAAGCGTTATGACATTCTCTGTTCTTTAGCAGACTATAGTTTTCTGCTTCCCTTTGTATCAATTTCAGGCTGTTCTGATTGAATACACCTGACATCTATAACTTTATTTTCCATTAATACCCAACATACTTCCTCTAGTCCAGTCATAAAGCCCTCCTCCTTATCTACATACATATTACTTTTCTTTCCTCTAAGCTTATATCCACATTCTGCATGTCTTCTTTCCTCTCTTACCTTCAGAATCATTGCTTATGTTTCTAGACCTCAGTCCAAATAATTCCATAAGGAAAATGATCAATATTAAAAAGTAAGGGAGAACACAGATTTCAAGCTAAACTACAAAGCTGTAGTAATCAAAACAGTATGACACAGGCACAAAAACAGACACATGGATGAGTGGAACAGGACAGAGAGCCATGCACTTATATGGTCAATTAATCTACAACAAAGGAGGAAATAATATACAATGAAAAAAGTCTCTTCAATAAATGGTGCTGGGAAAACTATACAGCCACGTGCAATAGAATGAAACTGGACCACTTTCTTATCCCACGTTCAAAAATAAACTCAAGAGATGCCTGGATGGTTCAGTCAATTATGCATCCAACTATTGATTTTGGCTCAGGTCATGATCTCAAGATCATGAGACTGGGCTCCATGCTCTGTACAGAGTCCATTTGAAAAACACTACTCGGCCACAAAAAAGAATAAGATATTACCATTTGCAACAACATGAATGGACCTAGAGGGTGTAATGCTAAGTGAAATAAGCCAGACAGAGAAAGACAAATACCACATTATTTCACTTATATGTAAAACCTAAAAAAGAAAACAAAGAAATAAAAAGCAGAAACAGATCCATAAATACAGAAAACTTGCCAGAGGTGGAGGAGGGGGACTGGCAAAATGTGTGAAAGGGAGTCAAAGATACAGGCTTCCACTTATGGAATAAGGCACAGTGATAAAAGGTACAGCACAGAGAATATAGTCAATGGTATTATAATAGTGTTGTATGGTGACAGATGGTAGCTGCACTTGTAATGAGCATAGCATAACATACAGACTTGTCAAGTCACTATGTGGTACATCTGAAACTAATGTAATATTGTATGTCAAATACAACTAAAAAAGGGGAAAAAGTAATAGAGACTAGGAGTCAGAGAAATTTGCAAGGAAACGTGGTTTTTGTCTATGAAGAAACATATAGTGGTACTGGTGAAATTATTTTCAAATGTTTATAAAATAAACAGACTTAAAATCTTGCCTTTGACCCTACAGTCTAATTAATTATTTTTCCCAAATATGTATAAGTCCTTTTGTTAGACCAACCTCTGTAGAAGCTGACTAATGACGCTATAAAATCTCCTCAAATAAACTCCATATTTGAACCGACATTTCACTGCATGAACTCCTACTGGGTATGTTCCTCTGGAGGAATGATATAATTTCTAGTGGTCCTGAGAAACAGAAGGAAAGGAAATAGACATATTTATTATAGTATAAACAAGTGTAGACTACACTAAAATTCCTACTTGAGAACTTTAACCTCCCTAGGCTGTCCTTTAGAGTGACTTCAAAACTTATGTTCAACGAAAACTTCCTGGAACCCCTTATTTCAGCTCCCCCAAAGCAAAGGAGGCCAGTTCAAATCAGAATGTGTAATGAAGACACAAAGGAGAAAAAACAGGCAAGGAGAAGATAAAACTTTTAATTTCTTACTAAAGAACAAAAGAAATTCAGGCTATACACAGGTTGATTCTCAGCCGAGACAATCCATTCCTTCATTCAGTAAGTATTTACAGTGTATCTATTAAATAAACTAGGTACTAGCTCTTGTGTATGCAGAAATTACTTAAAGGCAGACTTAGGACCTATTATGAATGGGCAGTCCACAGCACTTGACTTAGGTGTGCTTTGAATTTCATAAGAACAGGAAGTAGACATTCAGCACTTTGTTAAATGCTTCTTCTGATTCACCTGCAAGATCCAATTTCATGTCTTTGAACCTGCTTATTTTCTCTAATTTTCATACACTGCAAAATAATAAGAAAACTCCATTCATGGCTAGGATCATGGTTGCCCCACTCCTCTTTTTATCTCCAGTGCCTAAATTAGTGCCTGGAATAAAGTAGTTTCCCAATAAATAACTGTTAAATGAATGAATGAAGTGATTAATTATTTAGAAATCAACATTTAGGGATACCTGGGTAGTTCAGTTGGTTAAGCATCAGACTCTCAGTTTTGGCTCACGTCATGATCTCAGGGACATGAGGTTGAGCCCCATGTTGGGCTCTCACTCAATGTGGAAGCTTCTTGTCCTTTTCCCTCTGCTCCTCCTCACCACCTCCCACCCCATTCTCATGCACACAGGCTTTCTCTCTCTCTCTAAAATAAGCAATCTTTAATAAATAAATACAAATCAACATTTATCTCACTCAAAACTCCAGACTGTATATCTCAATATCTGATGCTAGTTACTTATTTCCTCAATAACTTTTTATTGCTTTCAATTTTTTATATTTATATTCATAATAGGATTAAATATTTGTTTATTTAAACAATGATTAACTAGGTTAAGAGAAATTCCAAGTCTTGAGTCTGCAATAACACAAAGCCAAATATCTCAGGTTTTTACATATAAGAGATAACAGTGGAACACTATGCCTATTAGACTTTCTATAACAACTCCCACAACAACTCCTACTACTAACAACAATGCTAGACTAACAATAGTAGGGAAGATTGTGTCTGTTACCATTTTTGTGGTCAACCTTTTTGTTTTGTTTTGTTTTAAATAGCAGTAACAAGTATTTTGAATTTAGAGTTAAACTTCTACCTCTTCCTTTAATCCTACTGTGGAACCATAACCAAATAATAAACTACTGAGAGAGAAATCTGCTTCCTAATAAGAACAAAGATGTCTTCATTTTTTTTCCTTGTCAGAATTTTAGTGTTCCATTTTTATAGCTAGGCTGTTGAGCCCTTCTGTTCTTATAGCTAGCAGGCAATTGAAAATTCCTTATTTTTCCCTAAGAGAGATAGAGATTCACAATATAAAGTCAGCATTTCCCTAAAAATCAGCAACATCTGTTGCAGTCGTAAGTAACTTGCCTTTAGAGTCTCTCCAGAACATCCTGTGGAGATTTGCCTACACCCAGTGCTTCAACCAAAAAAACAAGATAAATGCCTCCTGAGAGTGATATGATGGTCTGAAGGAACGCAACACAGGTAAGGAAGGCATAAGTTTTGCAGTGGTGTATATGACAGACATTTATTCTGATTACATTAGATGTACTGGGCCATTTCCTGATGTTCCCATTCTGTAGAAGTTCTGTTTTCCCTAAATGCCACAAAAAGTACCATAATATAAAAAGGGATAAGAAGAGTTAAGTCCCAAAAAGTTATCCTCTACATATAAATGCTACATTCACTTTACTGACTGCCCAAATTCTTAAATCAAACCACATAGAGCCTTCAGTTGATGTTGATGCTGATTTTTCTTTCTATAACTTACTCTTTCAGGGACACAGAACTTGTAAAGTCTCATATTACCAGCAATTTACAGATATTCAAGTGGCTGGACTATAGAATTTAATCCTCAGAAGAATCATGCTGAGTTTTAGTCCCCTGCAGAGAGACCTGCTTCTACCTTTCTATCACTAATAGGGAGGCTGTGTCAAGATGATTTCACTTTTATTAAATGTCACCTATAAACTGGCTCCTACTGAATCCTCATTTATCAAAGCCTAAGGTGCTCATCTATGTAAGACACTGGTTTTCTAAGCCTAAAAAGTGGCCCTGAAACAAGAATTCACAGTGTTTATAAGGCATATTAATTCATGCTAATTTAAAGAAAACAGAGATAGACAACAAAGCTGATATCTGGGTATCTATCAAAAAAAAAAAAAAGAAAGTAAAATAAATAAAAAATCTGTATTGTGTTTGTACTGATCACTGGTCCCATTGACAGTAGTCAAAAAGGGCTCTGCTTGCTAAGAATAAAGTCTCTCCCTCTCCCATTCTCCTGGACTCTACTGGTGAAGAGTCAGAAGGAAGCCAGAGAACTCTGCATGCACCCAGCAAGGACTCCCGGCCTGCCCACCCCACTGTCTAATGTTCACAGCCTGTGGTCATTGATATGGTCCAGGAATTCCAGGATTTTCAGACTTCTCACTCCCATTGAATGTCCCCTAGAATTCATAATCCACCTAAGCAAAATCCCCTACCTTTCTAACTTCTGCTCTCAATGTTCCTTTGCTCCTCTTGATCTAAATGAAACCTTCCTACAGTACTAGTTCTTAAATCCAGCTCAATATCTTAGAGAGGTGTTTGGGGTTTTGTTTGATTTTTCATTCTGTTCTCTGTGATCCATCCCCACAGATCTTGATTTAATTGGTCTGGAAATGGGGCCCAGAAGCAGTATTGATTTTAAAGTTCCAGAGAAGATTCTAGTATATAATCAGTGCTCTCAACTGAGAATCTCTGCTGAGTCTAATAGAAACCTACCTCTCCCTGAAGGACACAACTACCCTTTTCAACAGAGTGCTATTTCCTCTCCCAAAGACCCTCAAATGCTTGAGCATGGAGATGACTTTGGGTACTCTCTGCTCTTCATTATGATTAATTTGCCATTTATTCCAAAGGTACCATGACTCAGTTCCGAATCTCTTGTCATTAGACCTCTTCATTCATTACACTTCTTTATAGAATCATCTATAGACCCTCAGATCTCACTCCGTATTGGGGGATCCAATACCAGAGCCTCTCCATTCATTGACCTCTTTTCTACCAGTGAGCCAATTGCTCACATGGTCATACCCCAGTCAAGATTATATATATCAAATTGTTTTTCTGGTGGAAATCTCCTCTCTTCAAGGAGTTGGGATCCTCCTTTCTTAAACAGCACTAGTTTTTTATTTGTTTAAAACAGAAAGCAAAAAATAATTCACCAGAAAAAGAACTGGCAAATTCAATCAACTCTACAAATAGTGGTGTGGGAGACAGCACATTTCTAGACCAGACTATAAGCCAGATTCCACTGCTATTACCTTAAAGTATAAGAATTTTTACATATCGAGTGATTTTTGAAGTAAGTGTTTTCTGACACAGATTAGGTTTATTTGTTGTTAAATTAAGAATTAGATTATGATTCAACTTATTATAAAGAGGTTTAACCTATTGTCACACATATTACATGCCATGAGGAAAGATTTCTTTAGGCAATTAGTCAAGTTTCCAATTAAAATAAATGTGTTTCAATCATCATGTTCCATACAAGAAAAGGGGAAAAAAATGACTTCAATAATTGCGCTTTGCATTTCTATAGCAACTTTCATTTAAGAAGCTGAAAGCACTAATTTAATTAAACTTCCAAATACTCCCATGAAGTAGGTGTTATTATTTCCATTTGACAAAGGCACAAATGAAGTCACAGAAAGATTAACTCACTTGCCTGTAGTTACACAGTGAGTTAGCAGTGGAGGTCAGAATAAACCCTGAAATCTCAGGCAGACTGTTCTCCATAGTCTGAAGCAAGAGTCTATCAGCCTTTGCACTTTTCCCTAGGTCTTATCAGCTCAATCCTGCCTGTTTCTGAGGCACTGGTGATTTTGATTCTTCATGAGTTAGAAGAATCTGAACCACAGATTATTAAATAATGTTTCTAATTTCCATTCCTGCATAACACTTTCTGGAACAGCATTCATTTGGGGCAAAGTTTGGTTGTATTTTCTTTCATTTTTACTGAAATGCTCTTTATCAACAAACTCTCTCTCTCTCTCTCTCTTTTTTACATAATTAGGTGGTATAATCCCAGAAAACAACGCTGTTTGCTTTTAATTAAAGAATGGATTGTGCATCAAAGTTCCATGGGAAATTTTCAGAATCTCCACCTAATCTTCTCTTAATGAAATGGATGTGATGGCTGCTCTGTTTGCATTAGTCACAGTACATGCTATACATGAATTTAAGAAGTGTATTGAGCAAACAAAGTTAAAATATACCAGGAAGTAGTCATTATCCAAGGGATGAATATTTAGACATCTTCAAGGGCAAAAAGTCCATCATCATATTAAATAGCTATATAAAATCATCCCATCTTTGTCACAAGGCAGTTTTTCTTACCAATGTTTTCTAACCTTTCAAATAAGGAGCCTTTAAGCCCTTTCAAAAATAATATTTTTAGAAAAATCCATTTGGAAAAAAGTAACTTCCAGTCTCATCCAGTCACATAATGTATAGATTTTGAGATCAATAAGGGCAAAAGGATAGAAGGAAGGAGGGAGGGAAAAAGAGAGAGAAAGTGTGTGCACATGCACACAGGGTACACAGAGAGGAAGAGAGAAAATCTCAAGCAGACTGCACACCCAGTGCAGAGCCCAACACAAGGCTCGATCTCACAAATCTCACAAGATCTCTGACCTCTTGAGCTGAAATCAAAAGTCAGACAATTAACCAACTGAGCCACACAGACACCCCACACATAGTATTTTTCACTGTTAAGTAAGGCATTACTATGGGGATCCCTGGGTGGCGCAGCGGTTTGGCGCCTGCATTTGGCCCAGGGCGCGATCCCGGAGACCCGGGATCGAATCCCACATCAGGCTCCCGGTGCATGGAGCCTGCTTCTCCCTCCGCCTGTGTCTCTGCCTCTCTCTCTCTCTCTCTCTGTGACTATCATAAATAAAATAAATAAATAAATAAATAAATAAATAAATAAATAAATAAATAAATAAAAGTAAGGCATTATCACCTGTCATAATAGAATAGCATAATTAGGTGCCTTAAATAACAGAATTTATTTTCCCACAGTTCTGGAGGCCAGAAGTCCAAGAACAAGGTGCTAACAGGGTTGTGTTTTGGTGATGACTCTCTCCTTGGCTTGCAAATAGTTGCTGTCTTGCTATATTCTCACATGGCCTTTTCTCTATGTGCACACAGAGATATCTAACATCTCTTCCTCTCCTTATAAGGATATCAGTCTTATCAAATTATGGCCCAACCATTAGGAACTCATTTAACCGTGAAGACCCCATCTCCAGAATCAGTCACTTTGGAGGTAAAGATTTCAACTATGAATTCTGAGAGGCTATAATTCAGTCAATAACAATTAATTTCCATCTTAGTCAATAAAACAGAAGGAAAGACCAACTGCTATGTCCAGGAAGCCACACACACAGGGATAACCCTGATCAAGAAGGACATGACATATATATATACACATGTAAATTGTTTAAGTCTTTATTTCCTTAATGAGGTTAATTCTGTGGTTCACTGTTCAACTTTAGTTGAAGTTCCACTTATCAAACAATGTACCATTACCCAAACCCACTCACCAACTGCCACTCCAAGCCTAGAAAGCTCCTCATCTGAACCTATTCCTCCTTTATTAGGTTCAAAACAGCTCCATTTCAACTTTCAAAAAGAAGCAATATCATGTAGACAGAAATTTCATTCATATTATAAATTGAGATATTTGAAACTGAGTACTAGCTCTGACATTCAGTGACGCTATATAACCTCTTTCCCCTCCATCTTCAATTTTTTATTATTAAATCCAGATTCAAAAATATCTGTGATTAAAAGATTCAAGCATTTTGATATACGTATTTGAGGAATAATAGTAAAACAATGGTAAATTATAGTCAGCATCAGGGTACTTCTTTTACTCATCAACAAATGGTCATTATTTCAAATACAATCAACCATTTAGAACCATTCAGAAGTACATAAGGATGTATAGGAAGATATGGTAATAAAGTATGAGTATACTTATTACAGCCTTAAGAGTATGCGAAACAAGAATCTCCTAGAAATTCCTGGCAATTTCTTATTTCTGCTTCTTACCCCAAACATAATAATCTTTATGGTTTTAAATCACCTAAGTATTTTGGAAGCTTTCAAGGCTACTTATGAAGTATTTTTTTCTAATAACAGTTTCCCATTTACACTGCATTTTTTATTCCCTTTTATCTGTTCTCATGCTATTTTGTACACGCTCCCATTACAGCAGCTTTCACTTTGTATTTATTATACATAATTAGTTATTTGTAAGTTGTCTTCCTCATATATTGTAAGCTTCTTAAAAACTAGGATCAATTATTCATTTAAATGTGTCTCCCCAGCAATTGGCATAGTGCCTAGAACATAGCATGACTCCATATGTTTGTTTAAACATGTAAAAGATTCTTTCAAATTTGTGAATAATAATTTGACTTCCCAGATGTCTGGAGTGTCTCTTCTTGTTTATGTAACTGCATAGACGATTGAGTAGATGTAAAATACTCAAATCATCAATGCTTTTTAATAACATTTTTGTTGTTTAGAAATCCATATAATTCAGATTAGTTACTCTCTAAATTAGGGGTCTCCATGAGTCATTTATAAAGTAGGCTTATAAGTTAGTCATAAGTATGATTATAAAAGATAACACTATATAGAGGGATAGTATTTACTGGTGATCTAGAATTCTGAGAAGATGAAAAATGGATTATCAATAATCTGTGGAAGGGTTACTTCCATGATTTGTCTGTTACAAGAGTGTTTCCAATTTTCTGTCAAAAGCAGTCAGAAAGCATAGCCAGAGATGGGCCATCTTAAAAGGTCTGAGAGCCAATGATTCTGCCCCCTGAAAATAATAAAATGTCCATTTTTTGATAATAAAAAATAATCAGGAGGACATTGGAATTAATCGATGATAGTCTTGGTGTGCTAGAGTAATCTGATTATGTTCCCAATAAAAGAAGCCAAATCAGTGGAAAGTCTCAGATTGAAGCTAAAAGAATTTTACTTGTAATTTATACTTTTAAAGTGCTTCTCACACACAAATACTGTGGTGGTAGATAGTCCTCAGTCACATTCTATGCTCAAGAAAAACAAGATCTGTGTAGGGTCCACTGAGGACCTAAACCCCTTGTCATCTGCCTCACAGGAGAGCTTGTCATAAAGGCAAATCCTCTGCCCTCACCCCAGACCTACTGAATCAGAAATTCTGGGTTGAGGCTTATAAACAGATCATATTCAAGCCCTCCATATGATTCAAGTTAGGCTAAAGCCTGAGAACCACTGGTCTAAGTTCATAGAGTTATATTGATGGGAAAGCCTCGGTTTCAATGCTTTGAGTGCCATCTTTGCTTCAAGCATCTTGATTTTGGTGCTGATGTAATAAATGAATATTTTATTGATGGTGTTGTTAATAACTTTGGAAATAATGATAAACCTATGTCAAATTATCTTCTGTTAGTGTCTACTTCTTAGCTAAAATCTGTCGAGTGCCTTTATGTTCACTGTGATGCATATAAAGAGATCTGATTTTAAAAACTGAGAGTTCTCATCCCTTTTTTTAACCAGATTCTTCATGTAAAACATTTTTGTGCATTTATTTTCATGGTGTCCTTTAACTCTTCGACTTCTTCATCTCTTGTCTGTTGTTTCTACTTTATCTCTTTCTCTCTGCACTCTTTATATTAATCGTGATCATTGCTTACACCTGCTCTAGCCCAGCTTATCTAGTGAATGAATTTTAATGCCAAGTTGTTTAGATAGAATTTGAAACTGCAAAGGAGATTTATAGTTCAGGGAGCATCATCTGGAGAAGCCCTAATTTATTTTCACAGTTATGTAAAATTTAGATCTCTTGTGTCTGTAAAGCCGCCTGGAAGCCACAGCAATTGTATTTCACAGGCTGGTCTGCACAAGTGATTTAGACCAGACTCCAGGCAGCAGGTACTCTTTTCCTTACCTTTTCCCCCCAGGAAAGATTTGAATATTTTGTTCTCTAAGAGAAAGGAAAGAAAATTAAATTGGACCACCACAAATATAAATAAAATCAGAATGCCCTTCCATATCAACAAGCTGTGTCCATCACCAAGAAAACTTAAGTAAGCTGTTCTTCCCATCTCTCTAAATAAGACAGACACTTTGCTGCCTTATAGTATAAGTAAAGTAGACAGGATGCTCCCTTTGGGAGTATCCCCAGAAACTATCACCATGGCCATTTTTTATTCTTTCCAAAAATGACTCTGAGAACAGAAACACAGCTGTGTGGTCCACAGGAAGCCCAGCTAAATCAGCTGGATGGCCTCTGCATGCTACTGAGTCATGTACTCTGCCTGCTTCAGTTGAATTTACCTTTATGTTATGTGCGATCATTTAAGTCAGAAGGGCATATAGGATTCAGTCAAAAGCCCTGCCACGTTCAAGTACTAGCTCTATAGGTCACTAGCCAAAGGACACAGCATAAGCCACTTAAACACCAAACTTTAGTTTTCTCAGCTGTAAACTAGAAACCTGATATGGCCATCACTCCGACAAGAAAGTTTGAGGATAAAATGAGAATCAGTAATTCTCCAAAGAAGTTAATTTTGATGCTCCTGAGGATGTTTTACAAAGTCTAGAGGTAAAAAAAAAAAAAGAAAGAAAAAAGTCTAGAGGTATTTTTGATTATCACAACTAAGGGGGAGGATGGATCTAGTGGACAGAGACCAAGGATTCTACTAAACATCCTATATACATAGGACCATCCTCCACAACAAAGAATTATCTGGCCCAGAAGAGTCAATTGTGCCAAGCTTGAGAAACTCAATGAGATGGTACTTGTGAAATTGCTTTGTAAATTAAAAGGACAGTTATTCAACAAATTTTTACCATGTGTCAGGCATTGTCTTAGAAACCAGATGTTCTTATGTTAAACCTAAATGCACAGAGATAAGGCCCTAAGATTCAGGTGCTTCAATCAACCCAAAAAGACTCAACTTATTTATTTGACTTTCCAATGCCTCGCCCAGTGCCTTCAATATAGCATCAAGTGCTATGCATGTTTTGCTTGCTTAACTGAGTCAGTCAAAACAAATTGCAAAGGTCTCTTGAAAACTGTCAACGTGGGATCCCTGGGTGGCACAGCGGTTTAGCGCCTGCCTTTGGCCCAGAGTGCGATCCTGGAGACCTGGGATCAAATCCCACTTCGGGCTCCCGGTGCATAGAGACTGCTTCTCCCTCTGCCTATGTCTCTGCCTCTCTCTCTCTGTGTGTGATTGTCATAAGAAAATTAAAAAAAAGAAAACTGTCAATGTTTATTCTGTGTTGTGTGTATCCCTATGTCAAACATCACCACAGATATTCAAGAGCTAATAATCTCATTTACTATCTTCAACAGCATGTACCACAATGATAGGGACATTACATATATAGGTGTAGGTAGCCAACAAATATTCCAGAATCAATTTTGCAATATGATTTTTTTTCTGGGTCAGCCAAAAAAAGGAGATTAAGGAAAGTATCAAAGTTTAATCCTAATTTAAAATAATAATAATTACATTGATAGAGGGCTTACAATATTCCAGGCACTTTACACATATGTTTAATTTAGTTAATCCTCACAACAAAACTTTACTCCCATTTTACATGTCAGGAAACCGAGGCAGGGGGAGATTAGGTAAGTTTTCCAAAGTCATACAGCTAACTAGTGACAGAACCAGGACCTGACCCTCAAGACAGTCTGGTTTCAGAGTCCATGGGCTTTGTCAACCATATTGTTTATCACTGGAGCCGAGAAGCAGCTAAATCCACGTCATCTAGCAAAGCCACACTGATGAAAGACACTCAGCCAGATGGAATTGGTAGATCAGCTCAATTCAGAATAATATTGAAATAGTGCCCACCGAATCGCCAGCCTAAAAAAAGGTGCTGACATATCTGGGCCAAGTCATAATGCTGCCAGTAAAGTTGTAGCCCTTCCAAAAAACTAGGACTCTTGTTTTGATCAAACTGTTTAAATGGCCAAGCACATGACCTTGTTGTTGCCAAACATATGCTCACCGCAGGTGACATTTCAGTAGCTTTCTGAAGGAGAAATTGCTGCTTTCACTTTGCTCCTGTAAACTGTGCAAAATGGCCCATTACCTCTGGCCCCTGCAACAGGAAACCTCAAAGGCAAACTGAGAGGAGAAGGAGAAACAGTCATCCGAAAGGCAAGATGCCAGTGTGCAGTCAGTGCAAACTGACACACCGTGGGATCAGGGGAGGAGAAGGTCTGGGGGCCTCAAGAGCAGTCTGAGCAATTGCTGTATGTGTTTTTCTACTTTTCCTCTTTCTTCTGCCAAATGTGATTGGATGTGATGCAAATCCTCCACAATGAAGCAGGTTTTCTTTCACAGAAACATACTGCATCTCTCTCTGTTGGTTCCGAATTCACAGAAAGGCAGTTTACTGTCCAGAACTTCGAAAATAACAAAACCAAAGAAAATAGTCTCCTGGTAAAAAAGCACTGGGCTTCACTAACTCAGACTTTTTATCTGTTGAAATTATTTAAAGTCAATTGTTTTATTCTGGTTGCAAAACACATTTAAAAACAACTCTTTAAAAAAAAAAATCTGCTGAGAATATAGAACAGAACTTGATATTCATGCACCAAAACCCCATTTTAACAGTGTTTATGATATGGCTCGTTGACCAATCCTTCAAAACATAGCTATGAAAAACAAAAAGCCTTCCATATCACATAATTAGCCTATAAAACAGATGTTCATTTCTTCACACAATGTGAGCTTTCTTGAAAAATATCATTTTATTTCATTTAACTCTAACATCCTCAATGGATGTGCATTTTATAACATCAAAATAAAATTGCACCCAAAACGTTAGCAAAAAATTGAAACCATATATTGTAGCGACTGCTATGAATGTTTTAATACTTGAAAAGTTCTACGTGAATGTAGAGGCACAGCCTGGTTTGCCAACGTCACTAGAGATTAAATTACAACTTCTCCAGCTCACAAGTCATAATAATACGTAGGTAATAACTGTGCACTATAGTGATTTGAAACTTTGGAACATTTTTACACAAATTAGTCTACTTTTCTCCTCAGAAATAGTTTACAGGGTAGCTATGCAGAAATCATTCATTCCAGTTAAAAACTGAGGAGTCAAGATGTGGATAATTTAATAACTCTCTGCTAAAATACTATACTTACTCACAAGAGTGAAACTTAAACCTCATTTCCTGAGTCTCAGATCTGTTACTGTCCTTCTGGACCAGCCATTCCCTGGTGCCCTGTGGTTAAGATTTTCACTTGTCCACTACAAAATATGAATGTTAAAGGGCAATAATTTTGTAAAAGCAAATAATTCTTATTTTAAAAGATTGCTTTTCATTTGTCCTATCTTTTTGTGAAACATGTTTTTTAGAAATTAAACGATGGTGATAAAAATGGTAGGCTGTTTGTATTTCTAAATGTTCTTTCTTGCTATTTTAATTCCCTCTGTTGCACATATCTAAGGTCTTGTTCTTTTGGCATCTCTTGGTTATGCTTTGTTTTTAAACACTGTATTCTCAGATTGCATATAGCAGCCTCAGAGGATTCATGCTTTTAGGGTCGCCTAGCTCAGTCAGTTAAGCATCCAACACCTGATTTCAACTCAGGTCTTGATCTCAGAACTCTGGTATAGAGCCCCCTGAAAGGGAGTCTGCTTGATGATTCTCTCCCTCTCCCTCTGCCCTTCTTCCCAACTAAGGGCACTCATGCTCTCTCCTTCTCTCTCTTAAATAAAGAAATAAATCTTAAAAAAAAAAAAAAAAAAACACTTCACACTTACATCATCCTTATTGTTAATCCTACCAGTAAGGAAGAAAACTTCTCTCTTTCCTACTGGTTCCAGAAAAGTCCTACTGGATGTGGTTAGGTCACATGACTAATCCTTAATCAACCATTCTAACCAGAGAATACAATGATCTAATTGTTTATTCATAAGCCCAGAGGTAGAGTCAAACCCTCAGAACAAAATGGAGTAATCAAAAGAAGGCGAAGACCCCTTAAGAAAATCAGGGTGCATGTTACCAGAGAGAAGGTTAAATAGAAACCTTCTCAAAATTTTGAGTTAAATAGAAACATCAGCAATCCACTAGTCTTGCCCAAATGATGCCTTGATAATGCTGTATCAGTTTCCTAACGTTCAAAAACAGTTATAACTTCATCAAATCCCCAAAGCTAGAAATGTTTGCTGGGTTACATGCCCTAATAATGGGGAAAATTTCATGATTCATACTAAGTAGTAACACGAAAATATTTGGAAGTCTAAGCAAAGTGTAATAATCGTCCAAGTATGTTGTGATACTGCCTGGTTTTTTTTCCTCAGCTATTCACACATCTCAAAATCCAACTGGTCTTCACTAATATCCAAACATGTCCATTAAACTCCCCCTCCCAAAATTTTACAATACAAAGGCAAACCAGATACTAAAAACATTGTCTATGAATTGAATTTTAACTTACTCCTATCAAAATTGAAAAAAATAAAGGAAAAAGAAATATCCAGCTTTTATGCTAGCTCTGCTCATAAATCAGACTGTGCTTAAATTGAGCAAAGAGGCCCCAGTTAGAGACTTGGAATTGTCTTAAAACTGAATATTCTCTGTGTTTGTTAAGTAAAAAAGAGTTAGTGTATAATATCATTTAGGAATTAAGAATTGAGGTGCCTAGGTGGTTCAGCTGGTTAAGTGTTTCAGCTCAGGTGATGGTCTCAGGGTGGTAAGATGGAACCCTGCAGCAGGCTACCCACTCAGCCTGCAGTCTGCTTTGGCTTTTCTTCCTCCCTTCTGCCTTTGCCCCTCCTCCTATTCTCTCTCATTCTTTCTCTCTCAAATAAATAAAAATCTTTTTTAAAAAGAGAGAATTGAGAACACTTTGTTATTGAAAATAATATTTATAACAGAAAATTGGTGCAAAGAATTAATTGATATACTAACCCATGAAAAAGGTGCCAAGATTGCCCTTGAAAATAATCCTACCATTTCATCTATATTTTCTACAGACCACTTCAAGCTTTTGCATAGTCCCAAAGACAGCTGGTTTGGATTATCAAAATGATTTGAAAGGTCCAGTAGGGTTCATTTCCTTAAGAATACATCATTGACCACAGCATCTTCACAATATTAAAATAAATTTTAAAAATGCATAAGTTTCATAAAGAAACACTAATATAAACAGAGCTTATTGATTCTCCTATGGAGATAACATGATGGAGATTCTGAAGTCTGGACAACACAACTCTCTATTGCTCCTAAAGCTATGAAAGGCTAATTCTATTCAGTGCAACTACTTAAATAACTACATCCTAGAATCTGCATACTCAGTTCCTCAGTAATTATTAGACATCTGGGTTTTTTTTATTACTACTAATCTAAAAATGTTTTCTTGAAGATCTCTTTCTTAATTAAAGGGTCTTTTCTCAGTGCTCATTCTTTTTGACCCTTTTCAGTATCCTTATTTTTTATAAAAACTATATTTTTATTCCATAGTTCTCCTTTCTCTTATGCAAATGCTCAATCCTGGTTTCCATCTACATTTGGAATAACTTCTCCATATGTGCTTATTCCTCTGTTTCCCTACATGTGACCACACTTTAAAAAGCTAGTATTTTTTGAATGTGTATTCTTCTATTCAATAGTACCTTGGACAGCATTCAAGTAATAGTAGAAGCTAAGATTTGAATGAAAAGGTCAAAATGAACAATATAGTTGCTGTGATTCACAAGTTAACTATTAGAGGATATAACATAGGCCTTATCAGCCTCCCTTCCTTCAGTTGAGTTCATAGGGTCTAGAAATAGCAGAGAGCTATTTCCCAACTAGACAATAAGCTCCTCAAAAGCAAAAAGTAGTTTCTGGTTTTTATATTTGAAGTACCTAAGCAGTGTCTGGCCCAACAGAGATAATAAAAAGCTTTTTAAAAATAGCAACTTGTCCAAATGTCTGGGGCATATGGTATATGCAAGAGAATAATAAAAGTACTAAAAATGTATGTGGGGAAATATTGAGCTACATGGTAAGGATTTTGGATTTATTCTGTATATAATGAAGAGCCTTGAGGGTTTTTTACAAAACATAACAAATTATTTAATATATATGAAAGCACTTAGAACTGTGTCTGCCATATAGTAAGCAGTATTTATTATAGTAAGTAGAGACATTGTAAGTAGTATTTATTGCCATCATCTTTATCAGACCCATATTTATTGTTCCTTTTAAAAGAATTTCCATTTCAATTTGTTCCGATTTATTCATGCTCATATTCAAATGTCTAAACTATTGAGTTTGCCTTTAGTATTTTCAAGGCATTTTCTTTGCAAAAGCATATTATTGCAAGGAAACTGCTGCCACTTTTGGTCTCCTACTCTAAGTCTAGTTTCCAAAGTCAACCACCTCCTTTAATCCACAGAACTCACTCCAAGTTAAAAATCACTCAACTCCGAACATGAAAAGTTTCAGCTTGAAAGGAGCTACAGCATCTGCCTCCACACCAGGGACCACAAAGCCTGAGTGAGCCATTGTGGCTGTGTGCTTGAATGAAAGGGATGAGTCTGAGCATGTTTGCTGTGTGATCTTTGCAAAAATGAAGAAGGGACCACAGAGGAGACCCAGCCTGGGGAATTGGATAAATGAGCAGGCAGTTCTATGCAGACCACAAAAAAAAAAAAAAAAAAAAAAAAATTAATCAGGCTTTGGAACAATTTTATTCTAGTTTGTATTCTTGGGGGATAACTTCCTTAGTAGCAGCTAAACGGGGTTCCCTAAGGCCTGCCAAATATCCCATTTAAATTAGCATATATTTGCATATATTGACATGCAGGAAAAATGCCCTGCCAAACCACCAAAAGGTGTCCTTCCACTCAGGTAGGTCTTCTTGGTCAGTGGCTGTCTGGGCAACCAAGGCAGCAGGGATGCAGGAGTACTTTTCTCCTTTCTTTTTGTGACTAAGTATTGGTGCTATTCTATGCAACTCAGTCCTTCTTTGCAGGCCTTAGTTTTCTTTTTTTTAAAGTGAATAAGGTAAACCAGAAAACCTCTAAAATTTCTGGTTTCTGAAATTCTGATTACTATTAATCACATCTATCCAGTAGATTAGCTGCTGATCTAACTTAAGGACTGGCAAATTACAGTGAGAGTCCAAATGCTTCTGCTGCTTGTTTTTATAAATAAAGTTTTATTGAAACATGATCACACACCCATCTGTTTATGTCCTGTCTATGTCTGCCTCTCTCAGATGAGAGTCCAGTGACTGTGACAGAGACAAACTATATGAAAGTGAAAAGCATTTACTCTGTGGCCTTTAACAAGAAAAGTATGCTGTTTTCTGAGCTAAGTGAAAGTAAATGGATTTTTTTTTTTGGTCTCCTCATCTATTTCTCATGCTAATAGTGCCTCTAAATATCAGTAAATTGAGAGCCCGTGCATAAAGTTTATAGCTGAGGCAATGTTCACAATTATTTGTTACTCTTAAAAAAATAATTCAGAGCAAACAAAATGACAGATTTGGGGTAAATCATTCTGATGTTTAAACCATCAGAAAAGCACCATGCGAATTGTTATAGTCACAACCAGGCCAATGTTCAGCACATGGACACAGACTGCCTTTAAATACCAAACGGTCATTGTACTCTAAATAATTTTATTGTGCAACTTGAAATAATTCACTATTTGCTTTATGGGTGATTCTTATGACCTTTACAAACAGAGAAATGAATCAGCATCAAAATTTCATCACTCTGCCTTGAATGACTTCTTAATTAATAGCTGAAGGTGGTAGTGGTGTGAACTCCATAGTGAATCCTATTTTAATTATGTAGAAAAGAAAAAAGCTAAATCATATGAATAGGAAATAACTAAAGAATGTTAAGTAGGCAAGATATGTAAAACAACTGTAAGGTGATTCATATCTGACTTGATACTTATCTTTATGTCTGTCTCTTCTTAGAACATAAAGTAGACAATGAAAGCGGCTATTCAAATTTTCTGCATTTTTTAAATGAAGCATAGCAGAAAACGTAAAATGCATGCCTTTGTTTCTTTTTCAAAATAGCCCATGCCCTGAGCCTCAAAGTATCTCAAGTGGTAAATAAAGCCTTCCTGCTTCACCTTCCCCTTGTGGAAGTTGGTCCTCTTTGTCTTCCCTTTAGTCCCTAAGCTTTCTGTTCATCAAGTGACAATCTCCACTCTCTTTCACTGATAAAATCTATTGCCTTGTTTTCCAACCAGTGTTGAACTGGTATCAGTTTAGAGCCATATGGACCTGTATTAAATTTCCAGCACTATGACTTCAGGGAAGTTGTTGAACCTCACCCAGCAAGCTGGATGATTCTACATCCGTCAAAAAAGAAATAACAAGTGGTACTTTATAATATTGTTATGAAAATTCTGTTTGCTAAATGTATATTCCTGGTATATAGCACAACCTTAAAACATCATTAGTTAATTTTCTTTCCATAGAAGAGTAATAAGACTCTTTTTCTTTTTTAATTTAAATTCAATTTGTTAGCATATAGTGTAGTATTAGATTCAGGAGTAGAAATTAGTGATTTATCACTTACATGTAACACCCGGTGCTCATCCCAACAAGTGCCCTCCTAAGTACCCGTAACCCATTTAGCTCATTCCCTACTCCCCTCTAGTGACCCTCAGTTTCTTCTCCATAGTTAGGAGTCTCTTATGGTTTGCCTCCCTCTGTTTTTATCATATTTTTTTCTTCCATTCCTCTATTTATCTGTTTTGTTTCTTAAATTCCCACATATGAGTGTAACCACATACTTCTCTTTCTCTAATTTATTTTGCTTACCAAATACATTCTAGTTCCATCCACATTGTTGCAAATGGCAAGATTCTGTTCTTTTTGATGGCTGAGTAATATTCCTCTGTGTGTGTGTGTGTGTGTGTGTGTGTGTGTGTATGTGTGAACATCTTCTCTATCCATTCATCAGTTGATAAATATTTGGGCTCTTTCCATAATTTGGCTATTGTTGATAGTGCTGTTAAAAACATTGGGGTGCATGTGCCCCTTTGAATCACCATTTTTGTATCCTTTAGATAAATACCTAGCACTATAATTTCTGAGTCATAGAGTAGTCCTATTTTTAACATTTTGAGGAAATTCCATAAAATTCCATACTATGTTCCAGAGTGGCTGCACCGGTTTGCATCCCCACAACCCACAAACAGTGTAAAAGGGTTTCCCTTTCTCTGCATCCTTGTCAACAGCTATTGTTTATGGTGTTGTTAATTTTAGCCATTATGGCAGATGTGAGGTGGTATCTCATTGTGGTTTTGATTTGCATTTCCCTGATGCATGATGTTGAGTATCTTTTCATGTGTCTCTTAGTCATCTGGATGTCTTCCTTAGAAAAGTGACTATTCATGTCTTCTGCCCATTTCTTGATTGGATTACTCATTCTTTTGGTGTGAAGTTTGATAACTTCTTTATATATTTTGGATACTAACCACTTATCAGATATGTAACTTGCAAATAATTTCTCCTATCCCATAGGTTCCCTTTTACTTTTGTCAATTCCTTCCTTCACTATGCAGAAGCTTTTTATCTTGGGAGGACCCAATAGTTCATACTTGCTTTTGCTTCCCTTGCCTCTGGAGATGTGTCCAGTAAGAACTTGCTTTGCAATTTCAAATAGCTGCCTGCTTTCTTCTCTAGAATTTTGATGGTTTCCTGTCTTACACTTAGGTCTTTTATTTATTTTGAATTTACTTTTGTGTGTGGTATAAGAAAGTGGTCTAGCTTCATTCTTCTGCAATGGCTGTCCAGTTTTCCCAGCAGCACTTCTTGAAGAGACTGTCTATTCTCCATTGGATATTCTTTCCTGCTTTGTCAAAGATTAGTCGGGCACAGAGTTGTGGGTCTATTTTTCTATTCTGTTCCACTGATTTATGTGTCTGTTTTCATGCCAGTACCACACTGTCTGGGTGACTATGGCTTTGTGATACAGCTTGAAGTCGGGATTGTGATGTCTCCTGCTTTGCTTTGCTTTTTCAACATTAATTTGGATATTTGGGATCTTTTCTGGTTCCATACAAATTTTAGAATTGTTTGATGTAGCTCTGTGAAAAATGCTGGTGGTATTTTGATAGAAATTGCACTTAATGTTCAGATTGCTTTGGGTAATATAGACATTTAACAATATTTGTTTTTCTGATCCATAAGCATGGAATATTTTTCCATTTCTTTGTGTCTTCTTCAATGTCTTTCATAAGTGTTCTATAGTTTTCAAAACACAGATGTACTACCTCATTGGTTAGGTTGATTCATAGATATCTTACAGTTTTTGGTGCAGTTGTAAATGGGACTAACTCCTTGATTTTTTTTCTGCTGCTTCATTACTGGTGTATAAAAATGTAACAAATTTCTATAAATTGATTTTATATCTTGTGACTTTGTTAAATTCATGTATCAGTTCTAGGAATTTTTTGTGGAGACTTTTGGGTTATCCACATAGAGCATCATATCATCTGCAAATAGCGAAAGATTGACTTCTTCCTTGACAATTTGGATGTCTTTTATTTCTTTTTGTTTTCTGATTGCTGAGACTAGAGCTTATAGTACTATGTTGAATAACAGTGATGACAGTGGACATCCCTGTTATGTTCCTGAAACTTTCTGAGAACTGAGAGCTTTTTTTCAGCCATAGGGATGAAATTAGCTGTAGGGCCTTTGTATATGGCCTTCATGATGTTACAGTGTGTTCCTTCTATCCCAACTCTCTTGAAGGTTTTTTTTTTT
The DNA here is from genome assembly GCF_003254725.2 of Canis lupus dingo. Classification (NCBI taxonomy): domain Eukaryota; kingdom Metazoa; phylum Chordata; class Mammalia; order Carnivora; family Canidae; genus Canis; species Canis lupus. The sequence continues at coordinate 48,247,030 of NC_064248.1, forward strand.
TTTTAATCAAAAAAGATTCTGTATTTTGTCAAATTCTTTTTCTGCATCTATTGAGAGGATCATGTTTCTTATCCTTTCTTTTATTAATATCGTGGATTACACTGATTGATTTGAGGATACTGAACCATGCCTGCAGCCCAGGAATAAATCCCACTTGATCATGATGAATAATCATTTTAATTACTGTTGGATTCAATTAGCTAGTATCTTGTTGAGAATTTCTGCATCAGTGTTCATCAGAGATATTGGTCTGGACTTCTCCTTTTTTACTTGGGTCTTCGGTTGTGGAATAAAGGTAGTGCTGACCTCATACAGTGAGTTTGGAAGTCTTCCTACCATTTCTATTTTGTGGAACAGCTTTGGAAGAATAAGTATTCATTCTTCTTTAAATGTTTGATAGAATTACCCTGGAAAGCCACCTGACCCTGGACTCTGGTTTTGGGGAGATTTTTGATTATTGATTCAATTTCTTTGCTAGCTATCAGTCAGTTCATATATTCTATTATGAAGAATAGAATCAGTTCTATTATACTGTTATAATATATAACAGTATAATTTATACTGTCAGTCAGTTTATATAACTGACTGATAGCTAGCAAAGAAATTGAATATATTCTATATTCTAGTTTATGCTTCTAGGAATTTATCTTCCAGGTTGTCCAATTGTTGGCATATAACTGCTTAGAATTTTCTCTTATAATTGATTGTATTTCTGCAGTGTTGGTTGTGATCACTTTTTCATTTGTGATTTTATTTTCTTTTTGATAAGTCTGGCTAGGGGTTTGTCAATTTTGTTCATTCTTTAAAAAAAAAAAAAAAAAAAAACAAAACAGCTCCTAGATTTGTTGATCTGTTCTACTGTTTTTTTTTTTTCTGTATTATTGATTTCTGCTCTAATCTTTCCCTTCTTCTGCTGTTTTTAGGCTTTATTTGCTGTTCCTTTTCTATTTCCTTCAGGTATGGGGTTAATTGTGTATTTGAGACTTTTCTTCTTTTTTAAAACAAAATTTTTATTGAAGTTCAATTTACCAACATATAGTATAACACCCAGTGCTCATCCTGGCAAGTGCCTGTCACCCAGTCACCCCATCCCCCTGCCCAGATCCGCTTCCACTACCCCTTGTTCGTTACGCAGTTAGGAGTCTCTCATCCTCTCACCCTCTCTGATTTTTCCCACTCATTTTTCCCTCCTTTCCCTTATAATCGATTTCATTATTTCTTATATTCCCCATATGAGTGAAACCATATGATTGTCCTTCTCTGATTGACTTACTTCACCCAGCATAATACTCTCCAGTTCCATCCATCCACGTCGAAGCAAATGGTGAGTATTTCTCCTTTCTAATGGCTGAGTAATATTCCACTGTGATATATATATGTATATATATATATATATATATATATATAATCTCATACAGCTTCTTTATCCATTCATCTGTCGAAGGACACCAAGGCTCCTTCCACAGTTTGGCTATTGTGGACATTGCTGCTATAAACATTGGGGTGCAGGTGTCCCAGCATTTCACTGCATCTGTATCTTGGGGGTAAATCCCCAGCAGTGCAATTGCTGGGTCATAGGGTAGCTCTATTTTTTACTCTTTGAGGAACTTTCACAGTTTTCCAGAGTGGCTGCACCAGTTCACATTCCCATCAATAGTGCAAGAGAGTTCCCCTTTCTCCACATTCTCTCCAACATTTGTTGTTTCCTGTCTTGTTAATTTTCCCCATTCTCACTGGAGTGAGGTGGTATCTCATTGTGGTTTTGTTTGTATTTCCTTGATGGCTAGTGATGTGGAGCATTTTCTCATGTGCTTATTGACCATGTCTATGTCTTCCTCTGTGAAATTTCTATTTCATGTCTTTTGCCCATTTCATGATTGGATTGTTTGTTTCTTTGCTGTTGAGTTTAATAAGTTCTTTATAGATCTTGGATACTGGTCCTTTATCTGATAGGTTATTTACAAATATCTTCTCCCATTCTGTAGATTGTCTTTTAGTTTTGTTGAGTGTTTCTTTTGCTGTGCAGAAGCTTTTTATCTTGATGAAGTCCCAATAGTTCATTTTTGCTTTTGTTTCTCTTGCCTTCATGGATGTATCTTGCAAGAAGTTTCTGTGGTCAAGTTCAAAAAGGGTGTTGCCTGTGTTCTCCTCTAGGATTTTGATGGATTCTTGTCTCACATTTAAATCTTTCATCCATTTTTAGTTTATCTTTGTGTCTGGTGTAAGAGAATGGTCTAGTTTCACACTTCTGCAGGTGGCTGTCCAATTTTCCCAGCACCATTTCTTGAAGAGACTGTCCAGTGGATAGTCTTTCCTGCTTTGCCAAATATTAGTTGACCATAGAGTTGAGGGTCCATTTCTGGGTTCTCTATTTTGTTCCACTGATCTATGTGTCTGTTTTTGTGACAGTACCACAATGTCTTAATGACCACAGCTTTGTAGTACAACCTGAAATCTGGCATTGTGATGCCCCCGGATATGGTTTTCTTTTTTAAAATTCCCCTGGCTATTCGGGGTCTTTTCTGATTCCACACAAATCTTAAAATAATTTTTTCTAACTCTCTGAAGAAAGTCCTTGGTATTTTGATAGGGATTGCATTGTACGTGTAAATTTCCCTGGGTAACATAGACATTTTCACAATATTAGTTCTTCTGATCCATGAGCATGGAATATTTTTCCATCTCCTTGTGTCTTCCTCAATTTCTTTCGGAAGTGTTCTGTAGTTTTTAGGGTATAGATCCTTTACCTCTTTGGTTAGGTTTATTCTTAGGTATCTTATGTTTTTATGTTAGGTGCAATTGTAAATAGGATTAACTCCTTCATTTCTCTTTCTTCAGTTTCATTGTTAGTGTATAGAAATGCCACTGATTTCTGTGCATTGATTTTGTATCCTGCCACATTGCTGAATTGCTATGAGTTCTAGCAATCTTGAGGTGGAATCTTTTGGGTTTTCTATGTAGAGTATCATGTCATCTGTAAAGAGGGAGAGTTTAACCTCTTCTTTGCCAATTTGAATGCCTTTTATTTCTTTTTGTTGTCTGATTGCTAAGGCAAGCACTTCTAGTCTAGTACTATGTTGAATAGCAGTGGTGAGAGTGGACATCCCTGTCATGTTCCTGATCTTAGCAGAAAGGATCTCAGTTTTTCCCCATTAAGAATGATATTTGCTGTGTCTTTTCACAGGTGGCTTTTAAGATACCAAGGAATGTTCCCTCTATCCCTACACTGAATAGTTTTGATCAGGAATGGATGCTGTATTTTGTCAAATGCTTTCTCTGCATCTATTGAGAGGATCATATGGTTCTTGCTTTTTCTCTTGTTGATATGATCTATCACATTCATTGTTTTATGAGTGTGAACCAACCTTGCATCATGAGGATAAATCCCACTTAGTCATGGTGAATAATCTTCTTAATGTACTATTGGATCCTATGGTCTAGTATCTTGTTGAGAATTTTTGCATCCATGTCCATCAGGGATATTGGTCTATAATTCTCCTTTCTTGGTGGGGTCTTTGGTTCTGGAATCAAGGTGATGCTGGCCTCATAAAACAAGTTTGGAAGTTTTCCTTCCCTTTCTATCCTTTGGAACAGCTTTAGTAGAATAGGTATTGTTTCTTATGTAAACATTTGATAGAATTCCCCTGGGAAGCCATCTGGCCCTGGACTTTTGTGTCTTGGGGGTTTTTTGATGACTGCTTCAATTTCCTCCCCGGTTATTGGCCTGTTTAGGTTTTCTATTTCTTCCTGTTCCAGTCTTGGTAATTTGTGGTTTTCCAGAAATGCATCCACTTCTAGATTGCCTAATTTGTTGGCATATAGCTGCTCATAATACATTTTTTAAACCATTTGTATCTCTCCTCTTTCATTCATGATTTTAGTAACTTGAGTCTTTTCTTTTTAATCAGGCTGGCTAATGGTTTATCTATCTTATGAATTCTTTCAAAGAATCAACTCCTGGTTTTGTTGATCTATTCTACAGTTCTTCTGGTCTCTATTTTATTGAGTTCTGCTCAAATCTTTATTATTTCTCTTCTTCTTCTTGGTGTAGACTTTACTTGCTATTCTTTCTCCAGTTCCTTTAGGTCTGAGGTTATCTTGTGTATTTGAGTTTTTTCCAATTTTCTGAAGGAGACTTGTATTCCAATGTATTTCCCTCTTAGGACTGCTTTTGCTGCATCCCCAAGATTTTGAATGGTTGTATCTTCATTTTCATTAGTTTCTGTGAGTCTTTTTAGTTCTTCTCTAATTTCCTGGTTGACCCATTGATCTTATAGTAGGATGCTCTTTAACCTCCATGTGTTTGAGTTTCTTCCAAATTTCTTCTTGTGATTGCGTTCAAGTTTCAAAGCATTGTGGTCTGAAAATATGTAGGGGACAATCCCAATCTTTTGGTATCAATTGAGACCCCATTTGTGACCCGGAATGTGATCTATTCTAGAGAAAGTTCCATGTGCACTTGAGAAGAATATGCATTCAGTTGCGTTCAGATAGTAAGTTCTGTATATATCTGTGAAATCCATCTGGTCCAGTATATCATTTAAAGCTCTTGTTTCTTTGGTGATATTCTGCTTAGAATATCTGTCTTTTGCTGAGAGTGCTGTGTTGAAGTCTCCTACTATCAGTGTATTATTATCTAAGTGTGTCTTTACTTTGATTATTAATTGATATGATATACTTGGCAGCTACCACATTAGGGGCATAGATATTCATGATTGTTATGTCTTCTTGTTGGATAGACCCTTTAAGTATGATATAGTGTCCCTCTTCATTTCTTACTGCAGTCTTTGGGATAAACTTTAATTTATCTGATATGAGGATTGCTACCCCAGCTTTCTTTTGAGGATCATTTGAATGGTAAATGGTTCTCCACCCTTTCATTTTCAGGCTGCAGGTGTCTTTAGGTCTAAAATGAGTCTCTTGTAGACAGCAAATAGATGGGTCTTGCTTTTTTATCTAGTCTGAAACCCTGCTTCTTTTGATGGGATCATTTAGCCCATTCATGTTCAGAGTAACTATTGAAAGATGTGAATTTAGTATAATCATAATACCTATTCAGTCCCTGTTTTTGTGAATTATTTCTTTGGCCTTCCTCTTTCTCTTACAGGGTCCCCCTTAATATTCCTTACAGAGCTGGTTTGGTGATCACATATTCTTTCAGTTTCTGCCTATCTTGAAAGCTATTTATCTCTCCTTCTATTCTGAATGACAGCCTTGCTGGATAAAGTATTCTTGGCTGCATGTTCTTCTCACTTAGGATCCTGAATATATCCTGCCAGCCCTTTATGGCCTTCCAGGTCTTTGTGGAGAGGTCCGATGTTAATCTGATATTTCTCCCCTTGTAAGTTAAGAATCTCTTGTCTCTTACTGCTTTAAGGATTCTCTCTTTATCTTTGGAGTTTTCAAGTTTCACTATTAAATGTCAAGGTGTTGTACTATTTTATTGATTTGGGAGGGGGGACCTCTCTATCTCCTGGATCTGAATGCTGTTTCCCTCCCCAAATTAGGGAAGTTCTCAGCCATAATTTGTTCAAATATACTTTCCACCCTTGCTCCCTCCTGACATATTCTGGAATCCCAATTATACATTGATTCTTCATTCCCAGGCTCTCATTTATTTCCCTTAGCCTTTCCTCATGGCTTCTTAATTGTTTTTCTCTTTTTTCCTCAGCTTCCTTCCTTACCATTAACTTGCCTTCTATGTCGCTCAATCTTTCTTTCACCTCATTAACCCTCATCATCAGGACTTCCAGTTTGGATTGCATCTCATTTAATTTATTTTTAATTTCAGCCTGATTAGATCTCAATTCTGCAGTAACTAAGTCTCTACAGTCCTTTATGCTCTTCTCCAGAGCCACCAGTAGCTTTATAATTGTGCTTCTGAATTGGCTTTCTGACATCGAATTGTAATCCAAATTCTATAGCTCTTGGCAGAGAGGACTGTTTCTGATTCTTTCTTTTGTGGTGAATTCTTCCTTCTAGTTATTTATCTCAATGCAGAGTGGTTGTATGAGTAGGCTGAGTCAAGAATATCAACCCACTACCTACATAAATTTCACCCTAGATGATTCTTGCTAGAAGTGAAAACTTTTCTCTCTGTAGAGTTCCAGCTGTTCTCTCTTTAAATCTCAGGTCTAATTCATAGTTGTTCAGGATGTTTTGAAAGTTATCTAGGTAAGTTGGTGGGACCAGCTGTAACATAGGATATTACTTTTATTACCACTTTTGCTGCATCACAAAGGTTTTGGACTGCTATATTCATTTTCATTTGCTTCCATGTATTTTTTTATTTCTTCTTTAATTTTCTGGTTAATCCATTCATTCTTTAGTAGGATATTTTTTAACCTCCAGGTGTTTGTGGCCTTTCCAAATTTTTTTCTCATGTTTGACTTCAAGTTTCAAAGCATTATGGTCTGGAAATATGCACAGTATTATCTCAATCTTTTTGTGCTGGTAAAGGCCTGATTTGTGACCCAGTATGTGATCTATTCTGGAGAATATTCCATGTGCACTCAAAAAGAATGTGTATTCCACTGCTTTAGGATGAAATGCTCTGGATATGTCTGTTAAATCCATCTAATCCAGCATGTCATTCTAAGCCCTTCTTTCCTTGATGATCTTCTGCCTAGATAATTTGCCCATTTTTGTGAGTGAGGTGTTAAAGTCCCGAATTATTATTGTATAATTATCAATGAGTTTCTTTATGTTTGTTACTGTTTTATATATTTGGCTTCTCTCAAACTAGGGGCATAAATATTTACAATTGTTAAATCCTCTTGTTAAATAGACCACTTTATTACAATACAGTGTTCTTCTTCATCTCTTATTACAGTCTTTGGTTTAAATTCTAGTTCATTTGATATAAGGATGGCTTTCTTTTGATGTCCATTATCATGATAGATGGGTCTCCACCTCTTCATTTTCAACCTGGAGGTGTTTTTGGGTCTAAAATGAGTCTCTTGTAAGCCGCATATTGATGGGTCTTGTTTGGTTGTGTGTGTGTGTGTGTATGTGTGTGTTATCCATTCTGATACCCTATGTCTTTTCATTGGAACACTGAATTCATTTACATTCAGAGTAATTATTGATATGAATTTAGTGCCATTGTATTACCTGTAAGGTCACTGTTCCTGTAGATGGTCTCTGTTCCTTTCTGGTCTTTGTTGCTTTTGGTTTTTCTTTCCCACTCAAAGTGTTCCCTTTAATATTTCTTGCACAGATGATTTAGTGTTCATGAAGTTCTTTAGTTTTTGTTTGTCTTGGAAATATCCTCTATTCTGAATTTCAGCCTTGTTGGATAAAGTATTCTTGGCTGCATCTTTTTCCCATTTAGCAGGTTAAATATGTCATGCCACTCTTTTCCAGTCTGCCAAGTTTCTGTGGACAGATCTGCTGCTAATCTTGTGTATCTATCCTTGTAGGTTAAGGAGTTTTTATCCCTAGCTGCTTTGAGAATTATCTCTTTATCTTTGTATTTTGCAAGTTTCACTATAATTTATCTTGGTGTCGACCTGTTTTTGTCGATTTTTGAGGTTTTCTGTGTCTCTTAGACTTGAATGCCTGCTTCCTTCCTCAGATTAGAAAGGTTCTCAGCTATAATTGTTCAGATAAACCTTCTGCCCCCTTTCCCACTCTTCTTCTTCTTGGACTCCCACAATATGGACATTATTGCACTTTGTGGAATCGCTAAGTTCCCTAAATCTGTATTTGTGATCTAATAGTTTTCTTTCCTTCTTCTTTTCAGTTTCATTATTTTCCACAATTGTGTCTTCCATTTCACTTATTCATTCTTCTGCTTCTTCCATCCTCATTGTTATTACATCCAGTTGCTTTTGCTTCTTAGTTATAAGTACTTTTAATTTCAACCTGACTAGCTTTTAGATCTTTTCTCTCTCCATTCAGGGTTTCTCTGGTGACTTCTAGGCTGTTCTAAATTCTTGTTCAAATATATTGCTTATATCTGTCTTGAGCAAATTGCTGCCTGTGATTTCTTCTTGATTTTTTTCTTTTGGGGAGAATTCCTTATCTTGTCATTATGTCTATATTTCTGTCTTTTGTATATTATGAAAGTTTGTTATGTTTTCTGCTCCTGAGATTAATACTATATTAAGAAAGGGTCTTACACTGTTCAGGACTTGGCACTTCAGGAAGAATTTCTGGTGTATCCTGTGTATACTCTGCTGTTGTGTTTTGGCTACTCTTTCCCACAAGTCAGTCCTCTATAGAGGTCCTCTTGCTTGCAGTGGGGAGTGCCTGGACCTTTAGCTAGGTGTGCTTTGATTTGTTTGTTAGACTAAGCCTGATTTTAAAAAAAAAAAAAAAAAAAAAAGAGAAATTTTAAGCCTGATTCAAGAAAAAAAAAAAAAGAGAGAAGGAATAAGAAAGCAAGCAAACAAAAAACTATTAGCCTGATTCCAAAGTATAAGAAACAAATACGGAAAAATATAAGAATAAAAAAAAATCCTGATCCAAAATATAAGAAAATATAAGAAACAAATAAACCAACAAATGAACAAAAACTATAAGCCTGATACCAAAGGAAACAAAATAAAGTTAAATTAAAATATATAAAAAATTAAAATAAATTAAATTAAAACTTAAATTTTTTTAATAAAAAAATAAAGTAAAATAAAATAAATAAAATAAAATATAAAATAAAAAAATAAAATAAAATAAAACAAAGTTTTGTCCTATTTCCACCAGAACTGAAGCTGAGGCCTTGGAGCAATCTATATCAGTAGACTTGGTTCGTGAAGGGTGATTGTGTTGGTCTTCTGAGGGAGAGTCCCACTGCATTGGCTCACAGTAGACTTGCCCTTGTAAAGATGACCCTGCCAGGTACAGGGGGGCAGGATTTGGTGTAAGTGACTCCAACCTCTACTCCACTGGAGGCATTGTGTTTTTCTCTGAAGTCCGACTATGTTGATGAGCAGGGGCAGAAGATGGCTCCACCTTGCCTTCTATCAGGGAGGAACTCGAAGCTGCCACCGATTCAGAAGCCCCACACAAAAAAGCAAACAATCTCCTCTACTGTGTCCCAGGCTTTCATCAGATCCCTGCCCTCAATCTGTCTGTGCCCAGCCAACAGCACACCCAAAACCAAAGTTCTCCTCTGATTTTTTTTTTTTTTTTCCTGGCAGGTAGCTGGGATTCAAAACTCTAAATCTTAAAGGGCACAACAAAGTGTAGACCAGCTTCCCTCCCCTGGGAGAACAGACTTACAGAGGATTGGGCACATTCTGTCCCAGGAAAGCAGTTGTATGATGTGGCAGGGTGGCTGGGGTCTATTGTGATGCACAATGGAAACATAATGAGGCTCTCTGCCCTCTGCATGCACCTCTTTCCCCTGCTGTCAAGCTCAATGGCTCCCAGTGGGCCTTTTGTTCTTGGAGAGGCAAAAACCCTCTTCCAAATGTACTCCAAGAAGGGGAGCAATCTCTCCCAGTGTGATCCTGGGGATCCCCTCACTGCAGTATACTGTGCAAACCCTAGGAGCCCCATGCACTGCTCTCTCTCCCTTTTTCTCCCTAACTTCATTCTGTGAAAGGGGCTCTCTCCCCTTGACAGCACCACAGCTTTTGTCTCCTCCAACTCACAGCTCCAAACCTCACATCTGCCATGTTCTCTCCCTCGAATTGTGCAGATTGTTTCATAATCCTCAGATGGATTTCCTGGTCATTCAAAATGATTTGATGTTGATCTAGCTGTGTTTGAGGGACAAAGCAAGCTCAGTGCCCCCTTACTACTTTGCCATCTTAACTCCTCCCTCTGAGATTCTCTTTCTCCCCTCCTATACCTATTGGTTCTCCAAAATTGTAGTATCCTAGCAATCATTCACTTCTTAGAGTTCAATCAAATGATCTCAAGTGTTTAGTTAGAACCTGTCAATGAAATCCTACTTTTGAAATCTGTACTAATTAAGTTAAAGTTACAAGTCATCATGTGTCCCATTCATAAAGCAGAAGTAAGACTCATCTCAAAGATGCTGTACTGGAGGTAATACTGATGAGATCCCAAAGAGTTAAAGTATTGTGAAGCCAGTAGTCCATGAAAGCCTTGTGATCTCTGTTACTTCATCATTCTTGACAGTAACCTAAGTAGTGGTTAATTATTTTCTACTTTCCTGAATACATCAAGTATAAATCCACAGAATATATTAACGAAGTCAATAAGCAAAGAAGAACAAAACACTTAAAAGCCTTACATCTAGACAGGACAGCCACTCTGATGATGTACACTTAATCATGTGTGTTACTTTAAAGGTCAGCATTACAGTTCAATTAGTAATTTTACTTATTAGATGCATTTTTCCTAGGAGAATTATTCATCTCAGCTTTTAAAACACGTTCAAATCCCAATTAAATACATCTCTTGGAAGGTATTCTCATCAGATCTCTTAGTCTAACCTCAGGCTCCTCATTGAAATTATCACTTAATATCATTAAATTCTGTTTTCTCTCAGTCATCTCTAACTCTCTGTCTAAACATATACGACAGAATCTTTGCATGAACAGATAAGTGAGACCAAAGGGACTACATTTAATACTAGGTAAGTAATCCATTTCCTTTTATTTTTTTTTGCTCCAAAAAAACAACTTGCTGATTCACAAGAAGTTGGTCGCAAATGAATCTAAGACAGTATTGAAGACCTCACTCTAAAACATCTCTTTTTAGGGGCACCTAGCTGGTTTAGTCGGTAGAGCATGCGACTTTTGATCTCAAGGTTGTGAGTTTGAGCCCCACATGGGTGTAGAGATTACCTAAAAATAAACTATTTTTAAAAATAAATAAATAAAGAGATTTCTTTCTAGAGAAAATAATTTTAACACTATATAGGCATGTGAGATTTAGTTTACAACTATCATATCTTATAACAGCAATAGAAGAACACATGAAGAATAAGGATTATGTAAGAAACATCTTAAACAGTGGTCATGGAGGGACACCTGGGTGGCTCAGTCTGTAGAGCATGTTATTCTTGATCTCAGGGTCATGAGTTTACAGCCCATATTGGGCATAGAGTCTACTTTAAAAATAAAAGTAGTAGTGAAACAACAGAAATTAAGTAAACAAAAATAAAGTTGAAAAGGGATGATATGGGATGGATGATAGCATTTGTCATCATTTTCACCTTACATATACAAAGTAGAGGGCTTCAGGTAGGCAAGTTTGTTTCTCTCAAATTCCATGTGCAAAAGAATCAACATCTATTTTTTTTTTTTTGTATTTTTAAAACATCCAGTAAAATTAAAAATTAATGCCAGAGTAATAAATTATTTTTACTATTCAATTGTCTCTAGCTGTACATACAAATGCTGAAGCAATGTAAGGTATTCATTTTCATAGCAAGAGAAATTTGCGGCTAATATAGTCTATTATGAGAACTGTACTCCTGTTGGGATGATTAATCATTGGTCTTACTGAGGTTAAAACCATGAAATAGGGTTATTCTTTGAGCCATTACTTTAGAAGGCCCTACAAGTTGATTTCAACTTGATGCATCAAAGGTCATATCTACAATTTTGTCTAAAGTTTACTTGAAGTGGGACATTTAAAGATATTTATTGATTCAAATTGATATGCTTTTTCTGTAAAAGATTATGAGGAAACTGGAAATTACACCAGAGACAACTGTTATCAAACTCTTGCTTTTATTTTTTTTAATGGAATAAAATTTTATTTAAATTTTAAATATGACATCAATTAAAGAAAACTAATGTGTTTAAAACTTGGCTTACCTGGACTAATTCTCTCTTGACAATACAGACAACACCATAAAACCAAAGTTTGTGAGCATGTGAACTGAATATGTGTGGGGAGGTAACAGTCTATAGTTAAGAATACCTATGTAATCAGAGAAAAGATGCAAGAGTTCAAACAGTAAGATTATTCATCATAATAATATGATCATCATCATCTCTGAAATCTCTGAAAATATTTTGTGAGTTTTCTAAAACAAATGAATGTGACATTCAGAACTATTTTTAAAACTAGTGATGTCTAGACATGACCCCTTGCATTGTCTTCTCCAAAGCCTTTTGAACTATTATGGTTTAAACCAATCATTTCTGAGTAACCATTCTCATTAGTCCAGTTATATGATTCGTTGGCAGTGATTTTCCTTGGTTAATTGGAAAAATTAGCCATGCCACACCAAAAGAATTGGTGATAATGAAACCAAACTACCTGCCTAATGACACAATTTAGATCTCATTAGCAGCCTGTAAAGCTCAATGTATAAGGGTTGTTACAAGGAGATGAAGGGCTAGAAACTCATCAGACGCCTCCTTTTTTAAGTTCAAATCTGCTCTAGTCCTAATAGAGATGTCAGAAGTGTTCTGACCTTACTGAGCTGTAAGGCAGAAAATAAATTAAACCGGATATTGGCTAATTAATCATCAGCTAATATTATTAGAAACATGACAGGCACTTCCTTCTTGTAGCATTTAAGCCCGTGTTCACATTTCTACTATATACACTATTTTCAAACCTATGTTCTCATTATTTAACAATCTTTACCTCTCCTCCCAGCCACCAACAGTGTGAGTTCCTGGAGAGCAGAGACTCTATTTATCTGTTCTTTATTTCTACTCTAGAAGGGCATTCATTAAAAGTAAATTGAAGAAATGATTGAATGACACATGTTAACACCTAAAAAGTACACTGGAGGAAAAAAAATTCTAAAAACTAGGATAGATGACTATTGTTAAACAGGCACACAAATTAGACACATTTCCAAATTTTGTCCACAAGAGAGAAGTCCTTGGAGGAGAGGGATGGTCTTTGAGGATAGTTGCCACCTGGTGGCCCCAGGGAGTAACCTAATAAGCTTCTAAGAACTTGAGTTCCATACTGCTGCAAAACTAAACCCCAACTAGCAATAGCTCAAATATACTGGAAGTTTATTTCCTTCTTACAGAGATGCAGAAGTACATCCGTTCTCTGAAGAACTCCAGAGTGTAGTGGCACATAGCGCATTTCTTATAAGACATTGGAGAGAACTGACCATAGAGCCAAACCTCAATTCAAAAGAGTCAAAGAAATGTTGTCTAGCCATGTGCCCACTAGAATTCTATTTTTATGCAAGGATAGAAAGGATATGAAGAGTGGATAGAAGTCTCTGCCATACTTAGTTTCTTCGTGTGTAAAAATAAGATCCAACTCAGACTGTGTCTCTAGAATTAAAGACAAAGATAAATATTATCAAATACATTACTTATCAAAGATAATTAGCTATTATATCAAAGATAATTAGCTATTATATCAAGAACAGCTCTTGATTCTTAAAAGAAATTGATAAGGGATGGTTTCCATTCATATAAGTAGGAATACCTGCATGATATTTTATTCTATCCTAGGGAGAATTTGAGAGTTCTACATGATTCATAGAAAAACTTCAGGTATTCACATAACTCCTAAATGTTCACTGTGCACCCATTCTGTGCCAGGTGCTTTGCTACAGTCATACAACACAGCAATAAACAAAATCCTGCCTAACACATATTAAATACAAATGATAAAGGAAACTTCAGAGCAAAGTTATTTATAATCTACTTCACTTTCTGAGGGAAACCAATTCTCTTTTCACACTGCTCAGCTATAAGGATAAAGATATAAGAAAAACAAAATGTTTGTGTTTTACTTTAATTACACAGATAATTTCTCCAATAATTAAAAACCATTGTCATATAAACTATTAAAAAAGAAAAACACAGAACGCTGTGAGAGCAACTAATGGAGGGATCTAATTTATTCTAGGATGATCAAAGAATGACATACAAGGTGTAGCCTGAAGAAAGAGTGAATATCTGCCAGGTGACAGGACTGAGGTAACAAAGCATTCCAAGTAGAGGACTTTTCATGTGTAGGTTTCCAATGCTGGAAGAAGCATGGGCATTGGCTGAAATAAAATAAGGCTCATATGACTAAAATGCATACAATGAGAGAAGTATAGTATGATATGAGATTCAGTAAACTGGATGATACAGACACTGATAGCTTATGTCAAGGCATTTGAACTTTATTCAAAACATCATTGGGATCCACAAACTTTTAAGCAAAGGTATAGCATAATCTAATTTGCAACATAAAAAGTTCAATCTAGTTGCTAGAGAATGAATTAAAAGGAATAAATAGTGGATTCAATGGAACCAATTCAAAGATGTTTGCTATGTTATAGGCAAAGTACCATTTTGGCTTGGACTAATACAGTGAAAAGGAGATGAAAAGAAAACTGAACCAAGCAGTGTGTTTAATGTAGAAGAGCGGGACCTGATAATGCCTAAATGAAATGAAGACCGAAAATAGGAATGAGAGAGAAAAAAATTAAGTAACAATCCCAATGGTTCTCATTTGAGTAAGAGGGAAGATAATTGATGGAACATCCTGATGTAAGAAATATACAGAAAGAAATGCCTCAGGGGAAGATTTTAAGGGAAAAGTATATCATCCCTTACAGATTCCTTCTAACAGTTTTTTTTTTCCCTCTCCCCCAGTGTATTACTATATGCTATATATACTAGTCTTAGATAACCGGAATCCTTTCTTTCTTTTAATCAGCCTTGTGCAAATATGCTCAGAGTAATCTTAGACACTATTCACAGTAGAATAATGCTTGCTCAAGTATGCAAAAAGTAAATAACTCACAGACTATCAAGAACATACTCTTGCATTTTAGACCCTTTCTTTTCCCTTTACAACAACCACTTTAAAAATCAGAGTAAAATTAGTTCAAATCTGTTAAAAAACAAAATTCAATTGAGTACATTTGAAGACCTAATTGGTTTTATTAAACAAATCATTAATTGGGCAGCATCCCATGTAGCAGGTAGAGGGAAACTCCAAGAAGTTGTACAAAATGGAAGGTTTTTAATAGAAGGAGAATGGGGCAAGAAAGTTATTAGCAAAAGCAAAGGATTGTTTCAGGCAAGGTCATGTTCTCCTAGGAGGAAAAGCAAGGGGTCTTATTCTATAGATTATCTAATCTTCCTTTGGAAGATGGAGAGGACCTATGTGGTAGACACCATTGGTTCTGATTGTAAAATTCCTGAACTTATTGGTTAAGACTAGACTTCTGGGGAGGAGGTTGAAACTGCAATTAAATTAGGTATTAAGCTAAGAGATGCTATCTTGGGCCTGTGGTCTTCTTTTTTAACAGTATGACAATAGTGTAAAGTAACCTTATCATTTATTAAACTATAATACTCAACTTCCTTATAGGATAGTTATGGGATAGCTATTATAGAGGTTGCTTTTAGGCAGACAGACCTGAGCAGGAATGCAGAAAGGGCCATAGTGACCAGGTGGCTGAACAAATATCCACAGGCCCTAATAGACCAATGAGCTACCTACAACTAGGCACAGTTACCAAAAAAAAAAGGAGAGAAAATGAGTGAAAATATCAGTGAGGGTGACAAAACATGAGGGAAACCTAACTCTGGGAAACGAACAAGGGGTAGTGGAAAGGGAGGTGGGCAGGAGGTTGGGGTGACTGGGTGACGGGCACTGAGGGGGGCACTTGGCGGGATGAACACTGGGTGTTATGCTATATGCTGGCAAATTTAACTCCAATTTAAAAAAAAAAAGGAAAGAAAGTAATCTCCCCCCAAAAAAAGGGAGAATTTCATACGTCGCCATACCTCCTTCACCTTCCCTCTTTAAAAATGACCCCCACCCACTGCCTCTTGGCAGTCAGCCTCTCCTTCGCTACCCTGCCAGTCGCTCCCTTGCAGTGTATTCAATAAGCCTATTTCCTTTGTTCTGCCTCAGGTGAATTCTTTTTTTTTTATAATAAATTTATTTTTTATTGGTGTTCAATTTATCAACATACAGAATAACACCCAATGCTCATCCCGTCAAGTGCCCCACTCAGTGCCCGTCACTCACTCACCCCCACCCCCCGCCCTCCTCCCCTTCCACCACCCCTAGTTCATTTCCCAGAGTTAGGAGTCTTTATGTTCTGTCTCCCTTTCTGATATTTCCCACACACTTCTTCTCCCTTCCCTTATATTCCCTTTCACTATTATTTATATTCCCCAAATGAATGAGAACATATGTTTGTCCTTCTCCGATTGACTTACTTCACTCAGCATAATATCCTCCAGTTCCATCCACGTCGAAGCAAATGGTGGGTATTTGTCATTTCTAATGGCTGAGTAATATTCCATTGTATACATAAACCACATCTTCTTTATCCATTCATCTTTCGATGGACACAGAGGCTCCATCCACAGTTTGGCTATTGTGGACATCGCTGCTAGAAACATCGGGGTGCAGGGGTCCCGGCTTTCATTGCATCTGTATCTTTGGGGTAAATCCCCAGCAGTGCAGTTGCTGGGTCGTAGGGCAGGTCTATTTTTAACTCTTTGAGGAACCTCCACACAGTTTTCCAGAGTGGCTGCACCAGTTCACATTCCCACCAACAGTGTAAGAGGGTTCCCTGTTCTCCAAATCCTCTCCAACATTTGTGGTTTCCTGCCTTGTTAATTTTTCCCATTCTCACTGGTGTGAGGTTGTATCTCATCGTGGTTTTGATTTGTATTTCCCTGATGGCAAATGATGCAGAGCATTTTCTCATGTGCATGTTGGCCATGTCTATGTCTTCCTCTGTGAGATTTCTGTTCATGTCTTTTGCCCATTTCATGATTGGATTGTTTGTTTCTTTGCTGTTGAGTTTCATAAGTTCTTTATAGATCTTGGAAACTAGCCCTTTATCTGATATGTCATTTGCAAATATCTTCTCCCATTCTGTAGGTTGTCTTTTAGTTTTGTTGACTGTATCCTTTGCTGTGCAAAAGCTTCTTATCTTGATGAAGTCCCAATAGTTCATTTTTGCTTTTGTTTCTTTTGCTTTCGTGGATGTATCTTGCAAGAAGTTACTGTGGCCGAGTTCAAAAAGGGTGTTGCCTGTGTTCTCCCCTAGGATTTTGATGGATTCTTGTCTCACATTTAGATCTTTCATCCATTTTGAGTTTATCTTTGTGTATGGTGAAGAGAGTGGTCTAGTTTCATTCTTCTGCATGTGGATGCCCAATTTTCCCAGCACCATTTATTGAAGAGACTGTCTTTCTTCCAATGGATAGTCTTTCCTCCTTTATCAAATATTAGTTGACCATAAAGTTCAGGGTCCACTTCTGGGTTCTCTATTCTGTTACATTGATCTATGTGTCTGGTGAATTCTTGTCACTGCCAGCACCACTGGCTTTTACCCATGAGTCACCACATTTGGGGCCCTCATCTGATCAGGAGAGACACCCCATTTAGGTACCACAGTTATCATTCCTAGTATATAGATTTGTGATTAGAACTAAATGAGGTAATTCACATGAGTTAGCACATTGTACACATGCAATAAATCAACTGGTATTGATCATTATAATAAAACTAGTGCATTTTGTCTAATCATAATACTTTATACTTTCACAGCAACTTATATATTTCAAAGTACTTTCATATGCATTGGTTCATTTGAGCCTCACTATATCTATGAATGATAATCATGCCAAATATTATTCACTTTTGTGATTAAGAAAACTGAGCCTCAAACGCAAATTTCATATTTTATATAGCTAACATGTAGAGAAGCCAGAAATATAAACTAGGTCTTCTGATCCTTTGACCAACAGTAAAACAGAAGCCTAGATAGAATCTGCTAAGGAAAGAAAGCTGCCTTGTGTGGAGAGAAAATAATCCACACAAAAATTCACTTTAAGGACTTTTCTGCTAGTTTAATGCTATACCTCTGCATTTCAAAATCAGTCTGTGGTAATACCTGTGAAATATATTATGCTAATTTTGGAAAGCACCTGGGATTCTGCTTCAGAATTTACAATCTCAGGTAAATTTGACTCTTTTGTCAGTGAGCTGTTGACTAGAGCTTATCTGAGAATGAAAAAATATTACTAATACTTGTATAAGTAATATTGATATAATTGTAGGTCATGAGAATCACAGTAATTCAGTAGACACTGAATAACTATTCAACAATAGATATATGACAGCATTTATTATTAGGTTAAACTCCAAACATAAAAATAAATAAGATATAGCCCATGAGCTCAAAAAGTTCAAAATTCAAAAGGAAAGGATCATATAAGCAGATTATTACAACAGAGTTTCTACATTTTTCTATATTAAAATATTCTTTTATCTGCCTGTCTCTCTTTCTGGACTAAGAGCATCTTAAATTATCCTCATTTCCTAAGAAAGTTAAGAATCCAAAAGGATGAGCAGGAGACATAAAGGGGTCCAGGAGGAGATTTGTATTCCAGGCAAAGGGAGTAGTGTGAAAAAGTAGTGAGGTGTGAAGCCATGTGTTCTGTAGAAGGAACTACAGGTCGATCAGCATGGAGAGAAGAGTAAGACCCATGTTGGAAGTACAAAGCAGAAAGGATACACTAAATGTGGCAGGTGGCAGTGTGTCCAGCTTTGGAATATTCATTCAATATGAGAATGGGGCAGAGTTTGGGGAAAGATAAGGAATTCAAATTTAGACACATCCATGTCGCATTCAAATGAAAACCTGTGTATACACAACTCTGCAGTTCCAAAATGATAAGATTTTTAAATCATTCATGAATAAATGGCAATCAATGGGTTTCTCAGAAAGAAAATTTAAAAAGGTTCCTATTAGAGATGTACTCCTTGTAGAAAAGGAAAAAAAAAAGTCTTTTTTTTAAAACATCACCAAAAGGTTGCTAATCCTTGAAGATCATATAATATTGTACCAGAAAATGAGAAAATGGAACTTTTGAAGTGCTGATGTGAAAACCCAGATTCTCTCCCTGTGCTAGAATTGTCAGAAAAATGTCAGGCTTCATCTCTGCTATGATGGTTAAGGAGAGAGCTTACAGTTTAAAAGAGCCAAGCTTCATCTGAGAATGCCTATTTCACACACAATAAGTGAAAATGAGACTTAATATATTTTCCATTCAAAATTTTGAAGGAGGAAAAGGAAGTTGTTGTATGAGTGCTCTTCTACTTCTTTAAGGCTTCTAGAGTTCTGTTATGTCTTCTTGTCTTCCTTTATAATAATTCTCATCAGAAATGTATCTTACAACAAATTAACAACATTCTTGAAGCTTCACTTAGAGGCATTCAGCTTGAATAGCTTTTTTCATAATTGTTCATGGAGACAATTTCCCTGATTATTTTATGAGAGTTTTAAAACTATGCCAGAAGCGGAGAAATAAAATAGAATCCATTCTCCTCATTCTCATATTTTCAAGCAAAGCAATGAAAATGCCATGGTAAGGGTAACACAAGAAATAAAAATATTAGATGTTATAACCAGCCTAAACTTATCAGGCTTAAAACTACACCTGTTTTACTGTATTAACCTGGGAAGTATAAGTCAATAGAACATGTCGTTACCATGAGCATAATCCCAAAGGATATTTAAACCTGGTCTCTACAGAATTAAATCAAAAAAAGAATCTTAAATGAATCAACAGAAACACTCTCGAGCATATTTTTCTCTAGTTAGTTTGACCTTTTATAAGCACATGAGCTGCAGGCATACAGTCTCACTGGATCTAGAAACCATTCTGAGCTTCTGCCTGAAAAAGTCCAAAGATAAATGAGAGAAACAACACATTCACTATTTATTTCTTCACTGAGCTCTCCTCTCTTTTTCTAGGGAATGATATGTCAAGGTCCAATGGCTAATATTAGAAATCACATCCTTTTTCTTTACATATGACCCATTATATTATGCTATGTATCACTTCCATAAGACAGACACAGAAAGATAGGTGATAGTAGATTATAAGAAATAACTACAAACCAAATACATTCCTTTAATTCCACACCCATGTATGTGTTAAGACAGACTGTGTAACATTATTATAAAGGGTTGGAATTTGGAATAGATGACATTTTTAAACTCTGAAAAAAAAAAAAACAAGGAAAAGTTAGCAGCACGGATTGAAGCACTCATGAAAAGTGTGGCATAGAAAGGCTATGAATAATTATTATCAATATATTACCAATTATTATTGTCAATATTATAATTGAATACCTGGAAATCAACTCTTCAAAGGATCAATAACAGTAATGATACAGATGGTAGTAATGCTAACAATTACTGACAACTTGGTATGTGTCTGGCATTATTCAGAGTACTTTACATGTATGTATTATACTATTAAACCCTTAAAATATAAGAAATAGACAATTTTATCATCTTTATTTTACTGTTAAAAAACAACAAAATACAAAAAAGTTAAGTAACTTCCCCACAATCACACAGTTAATTGCTAGAGGAGTTATCCAGTAAAATAGTATATTGAACAAAATATATAAGAAAGCCTCTATTTCTATATGGCAAAATAGATACCTATACAAACTCCCAAAACAAAAAACTTAGAAATGACCGATAAGCATAACAATTGTCATTTAAAAACATCGCTGAATTCTTGAGAAACCATGAGGGTAAAAGCAGGAAAAATACAAGGATACACAAGAATATACACTTATGCCAAAGTCATGACTAAAGATGATTCATTCATCTCAGCAAAATAATCTTTGGTTTTTAGGTCATTTATGGTGCAAGTAGCAGAATCTTGAAGCTCATAAGGTGGAGTGTTAGAAATGAGACACTTACAAAAAGGTGGAAAACTCAGAAGAGCGTAGTCTTAGTAAAACTGGGGTGAGGGGGAAAATACTGTCAGAAAAGAGAGGAGAAAAGGAAATTTTAGCTTTTATGTAGACTCTAGATGCAAAAAAAAAAAATATTCTCAATCACATCTAAGCTTGTAATTTTATTTCATTCTATCTGCATGGTCTAAAAGAAAATTAAAGGATAGCATTCTGAAGAATCAAAGGCAAATTTTCCCAGAAAAAAAGAACAAAAATACCATGAGCTCTTAAGATTCTTGGAGGAAAAGTATGCTACATATGAGGTAAACACATAAAACTACATATACCTTAGGAAAATAAGACACCATTGGGAGTCAGTAGAAACAACCAGTAACAGAATTAAATATCCTATAACATCATATAATGCGATTATAAGATTCAGAATGTAAAACAAGTATCTTAAAATATTCAAATAGATTAAAATGGAATAATAATTGAAGTAATAAGATAATTCATTTGCTTGTTGTTGTTGTTGTTGTTGTTGTTTTAAGTAGGCTCCATGCCCAGTGTGGCATCCAACACAGGCCTTGAACTCATGACGCTGAGACCAAGACTTGAGCCAAGACCAAGAGTCAGATGCTTAACTTACTGAGCCACCCAGGCACCCCAAGATAATTGTTTTTTAAAAGGCATATTTTAAAATAAGTGAGTATTAATTCTATAAATTAAAATGTTATGGCTAAAATTAAAGATATAGATTAAATGTGAACATTAAACAGATTATAAGTAGCTCAAAGGAAAATTAATGAATTAAAAAATATGGAAGAGAAATTACTGATAGCACAGGATAGAAAAACAATGAGTAGTAAGACAGAATATATGGAAACCAAAATAAGGAAGTCTAACATACGTGTAATTGGATTTGGATAAGAAAATGAGAAAGAGAGAGAATATTTGGAAAGATAATGGCAGGATTTGCATAATGGATGGTGACTGAAAGGCACTTGACGGCGAATGTATAGTTCTATAAATGATGTATTTCCTGATTTGTGGGCTGATTAGAGATCAATATGCATGGCTTACAAAGAGTCACCAAACTGCACACCTAAAAACTCGTTTCTGCCTCCATATTATATATTTGACTAAAATATTTTAAAAGATTTAGGCTTTTTCAGAATTACTGAATATCCAAATGATCAAGTATAGGAAGTAAGTAAAATTCTCATCTAGAAACCTCATATCAAAACTTCAGAAGAAAAAGATAGAGGGAAGTTCTTTTTTTTTTTTAAGGGAAGTTCTTAAAAATATCCAGAGAGAAATAAACACAGAGTATATGTAAAGGAATGCCAACTGAAACCAAATACTCAGTAACAGCAACAAGGAAAGACAGGAAATAGTGAAATAATATTTTAAAAGTCTTGAGAGAAGATAATTGCCAATATTTAATTTTATACCAATACAATCATTGAAGAATGAATATAAATTTTAATTTTTTTCAATACATAAAAACTGCAAAATATATCAAAAAAAATATTAAATGTATCTTAAAACTTTGTTTCATGAAAAAAGAAAATGCTCTTGAGAGGAAAACTTGATGAAAAAAGAAATAGCAAGACTTTCAACAGACCTAGCCGATAGTCAAAATATGCAAAGAAAAGTATGTATTAAAAAAAGAACAAAACTGAGAAGAAACATAGGAGATATGGGATGTGGCCAATACTACAGTACATGTAGTTAGAGATACAAAAAGAAACCAGAAAAAAAAAAAGAAAAATTTGAAGAGAAAATGGGTGAGAATTTTCCAGAACTTAAGAAAGACAGCAATCCACATATTCAAGAAACACTGCAAAATTTAAGCACAATAAAAACAAAACAAAACCAAACCCATATTTAATCTCATAGAAAACCAGATGAACTCAAATGGGAAAATCTGAAAAGAAGATTTTTATGATGATTTCTTAATAGAATTGATGGAATCCAATCAACAATTGAACAAGATATTTCAAGTACTAAAAAAAAAAAGCCAATATACATTTCTGCACACATATGAAATATCCTTCAAATATGATATAAAGATATTTTCAAATGTAACAAAACAATCATGGAAACTGAGAGAATGCCACCAAGTAGATCTGCACAGAAAAGATTATTAAGAGGAAGTTACTAGGAAAGTATCAAAATAATCCAAGATGACACCTGGAGACATTAGAAGGAACAAAGTAACAGAATGAGTTAATGTGTAGTTAAATATGAAATAATATTGACAATACAAATCAACCTAAGAAAGATACCCAGTTCACTAGATTAAAGCCCAGGATGTCTGATTAGTTGATGGCTCACACTGTGGAGTTAATAAATTATCCACCGTATCCTAACTACCTACAAAAGTCCTATGCCAAACCAGTACAAAACAAACAAACAAAACAAACAAATAAACAGAGTTTGCCAAAACAAACACTGTCATTGTCTGGATCTCCTGCTGCCATACCCTTCAACTAGAAAAATCCTTTAAGATGTCTCTCTTGGCTTGAATCAAGCCCAATTTCACCAATAAAAGGACTTTAGATTTTACCATTTGGTATTTGAATTTGTTATACGACTATATATATATATATATATCTTAAATAAAACCCTATCCCACTAGCACCAGCAAGGCACAAATGTTTCATCATGCTTTGTATACATAGGGCCATTCAAATCTGACGCTTTGAGCATAGTTCTGAAAGAATGGTTCTACCAATGCCCAGGTGATTTACTGATTTTACTTTTTGATAAAACTTTTTGGTAAAACTTTTTGATAAAAGTCTGTATTTCAGGGCAGCCCGGGTGGCTCAGCGGTTTAGCGCTGCCTTCAGCCCAGGGCATGATCCTGGAGACTCAGGATCGAGTCCCACGTGGGGCTCCCTGCATGGAGCCTGCGTCTTCCTCTGCCTGTGTCTCTGCCTTTCTCTCTACCTCTCTCTGTGTGTCTTTCATGAATTAAAAAAAAAAAAAAAAAAGTCTGTATTTCAGGGAAGGTGTTCAGGCAAAAATTTAAATAATGCTAGAATATGTAAGAATTTTTTTTATTCTCCTTTACATTTAAAGATGGTTTGTAAATACAAAAAAGCTAAATATGTACTAAGAGGAATTCACACCTAGATATAGTTATATTTTTTATAAGAATTTAATATTGTGCTACTGAGTTGTTGTTATAATGATTATCACCATCTAAAAGTTGGTATAAAATGCATCCAAATTAAATTGCTCTACTTGAGAAAATAATTCAGAATATTTAGGAATATAATCCCTATTGAGTGTTTTCCTGTATATTCTTGAGGTAAATATGCACATTATAAATACTTTATATATATATATATAATATATAATATATACACACACATCTATACACATATAAAAGGTACTTGAAATAAAAGGTTTCATACCAAAATAAATGTCTTATAAAGTTATTAATTCAAATGCATTTAAGAGATGAAAAATATGTAAATGCCATTTTTAAAAACAACAAAGGATATATTCATAAAACCAATATAATTAGTGGTAATTACTCCTTAAAATTGTTTCCCTCTTACATTTAACACTATTGAGAGCATAGCCTTCTTGCTCCTAGGCGGCACTGACTACTGTGCAGATGAAAGAAAAGTAGAGTCTTCCTCAGGGAGAGGGAAATGTCAAATAGTGTCTTTCTGAAATGTTTTAGGACTCACTGTCCATTGGAGAGGACTGCCAGGTCTTCTGGCATTTCGTTTGATGTTTCCTTATTACAAACCTTTCTTTTGCCAATGGGAACACCAGCATGACCATGCTCTGGCTGATAAACGTGCTGCCAGGTTTCAATTCCTGTTGCACTGGATCAAGAGAATGGCTATTAATTATGTTGATTATCTTTGTCCACAAGCAAGTTCTTCAAGCCCACTTCTAATTCACATATTTTTAAATGGCCCTTAATTGTATTCATCATGGTTATATAATATCTTAGTCTTTTAAATTCATCATATTGCCAAAAAAGTGATTATGATCAATGAATATAGGAAAATAGAATAATTAACTCAGTCATGTGAAAAATGGTAGTTTATGAGATTCTGAAGAAGGATACAGCATATAGATAGGAATTATTTAAGGAGAAAGTTTAAGAAGTATCTGAAATTAAGAAATTTGATAGGTAAGGACTTTGAGTCTTCCATGCTTATTTTTTGGAAGTTATCTTGTTTAAATTTTATATATATGTATATATATGTATATATATATGTATATATGTATATATATACATATATATTATATATATTATGTATGTGTATATGTAGTATATATATAATTATATATGTGTGTGTATGTATATATATATATATATATTCTAATTTTTGAGGAACTCACAAAAAAGAAACTCTCCTTATAAACAGGTGATATAACACAACTTAAGTGAAAAATATACATGTAAACCCAAAATCTTATTCAGATTACAAAGGTGAGGAATGCCCGGGTGGCTCACTTGGTTTAGCAACTACCTTCGGCTAAGTCATGTTCTCAGAGTCCTGGGATTGAGCCCACAGCAGGCTCCCCCTCAGCAGGGAATCTGCTTCTCCCTCTTCATCTCCCTCTGCCCCTAACCCCACTAGTGCTTTTTCTCAAATAAATAAATAATGAAATCATTTTAAAAAATTAATAAGGTGAAAAACATTTCCACAAAAGACAGGGAATAACAGAATGCTATTCCATCATAAATGATGATGATGATGATATTATCTTTCTACTATCATCATCTATATCATCATCATTATCTTTCTACTAAAATGTAAGGTAAGCTTCATGAAGAATTTTGTCCTTCCCAAGATCTAGAACAGCACACCTCGTACATAGGAACATTCACTAATCCTGTGTTCAACTGAAAAGTAAATGAAATTGTAGTACAGTGTCCTTGTTTTACACATGATGAAGTATAAAAAAAACCTCAATTATGCATACAGCAAACTAAAACCAAGTCTTTCTGTTCCCAGATAGTTCTTATTGGGAAAGTAAACTTAATGTAATTTTACACATTATTACTACTGTTGCTGGCTATTGGGGAGCATGAAAAATTTGCTAGGAAAATAAATTTTAACAAACAAAGGTGAAGAAATACTTGGAGTTAACTACTAAAGCACTGATTAGTTGACACAAATATGGTAAAGAATCTGTGCTTTATGTTCCAAACTATACGCTTCTAACTTAAAAATAAAAAAGCAGTCTTCATGCAATAAATAAGTTAACATTTTAATACTTTTCTTCCATTCTTCTTATTTCCCATAAGGTTTCATACAAAATTTAATTTAGTGAATAAGTGGAAAATACAGTCAACTTAAATATAAGATTCTATGTAGTCTAAGAAAAGACGCTACTACTAAAAGTATTTTCTGCAATAGTTGAAAATGACTATAGGTCATTTGTCTCTTTTATCTCAAATAGTTTGGTGAAATTAATGAGTAATTATTTTTAATTTAATGAAATATCTCAAGAATACGTGTAAGAGAACCCTGTTTATGACATGCCAAGAGCTCTGATTTTTAAGCCTGTGAACATATTTAAAATTTAATTTTATAGGCCTCAAAGGTATAAAAATAATTTATCGACTCTCTGCAGTTGTCCCACATGGTAAGAATGTAAAACAGTATTTCCCTCTAGCCATGCAGCATTAAAGAGTAGTGAGTACTAAATATGCAATGTCGAATATGCCAAAATTCTCACAAGTGAAAATTGGGTAGCAATGGATCACTGTAAAAGAGGGCATAAAAGAAAAATAGTTTTAGTCAAGAAAGTTTTAAGCATACAGAATTTGTTCTAGATTTCTAAATCAAAAGAAGTAAATAATATAATACTAACCATAATACAGCATAACTAATCCCCATATTATATAAAATGTACTTTTTAATCAGATTATACAGAGTAATTATCTGACACCTACATTCTGATGTACATTATATGAGTATGTTTCATAAATATTTCATCTGATTCTAACACTGTTAAGTAAGATTAAATAATATATGCAACATGCTTAAAATAGTGCTGAGTACACAGTACTATAGAAATGTTAGATGCTACTGTTTTTATTTTTATATTAATATGTAGCTCATAGGGACTCTGAGGATAAATTGAGGTGATGTCTTTACATCATTTAATCTGGATTGAACAGGGCTCCTATTCTTCTGGACTTTACCAATTAGAGAGAAACTTTGTCAAAGATTCAAATTGCATAACTGTTGGTTGACAATAGCCACCAATGCAATGACAGAGATGTACATTGTACTATAAGAACTTTCAGTAGGGACAATTGATCTGGCCAAGAAGATCAGAAACTACTTTTCCAAAGAAAAACTTAAGAAAGGAAGTTAGTTAGCGTAAGGTTGAGTAGGGCAAGGCAAGTATACCAGGCCGAAGGAATGGCATACAGAAGAAGAAAATCTGCACTTAGAAGAAGAAGAAGAAGAAAAAAAAAAAAGATTTTAAGGCTAGCATAGCTGTTCCAAATATAATAGAAGGAAGTGCAGTGCCAAAATAGTCTGGAGGAATATTTAAGTGACATACCATACAAGGCTGCATAGAAAATGTTAAGAATTTTGTTCTTCATCCTAACACTATGGAAATCTTAAAAAGTAATTTAATGGGAGACAGGTAAGGAGAAATCAGATTCACGTTTGAAAAACATTACTCTGGCTTTCATGTTTTGAATTGGAAAAAGGACAAGAATAAGTATAGAAGACTAATCCAAAACCTGCTGCATGATCCATGTGAGAATTCATGGTAACTTGGACAAGCAGGTGGAGCTGGAATTGGAAAGAAGTGACCAAATCCATCAGTGAAGGGGTGCCTGTGTGCCTCAGTGGGTGAGTGTCTGCCTTTGGCTCAGGGCATGATCCTTGGGTCCTGGGATCAAGTCCCACATGGAGCTCCCCACAGAGAGCCTGCTTCTCCCTCTTCCAGTCTCTGCTTCTTTCTTTGTGTCTCCTATGAATAAATAAATAAAAGCTTTAACAAAATCATCAGTGAAGGTGAGAAATATTATAATAAATTGGTATTTCTAACTCGTCTGCCTGACTGTTACAACTAAAGTCATACACATAAGTGAGACTGCCCACAACAAGGTTTGGTGTGAAAGAGGAGAGCCATGGATAGAGTCTCAAAGAACTGTAATATTTCACGGTTGGCTCTATTACGGTTGTAATATTTCACAGAATGAGCTTGCAAAGGAAAACACAAATTAGCCAATGAGGAAGGAAGAACTCCAAGCCTGGGAAAGACAGTGTTTCAAGAAGACATTCAATAATGCCAAATATCCTGTAGATTTAATGGTACAAAATTCATAGAAAGAGCTGGTTCCGTGATGTGATATGGAGAGAATGTGATGAGAGATGGCCAAGACATGGAAACAAAGAAGACAGCACAGTCGATCATCATGGGAAGAAAACTTTCTTGAAAGATTTGCATAACTCAAGACTGCTGCAACTCAAGAGAGATTCTGACAAAGCATGGTAGACATGTATGTATATAGCAAAAGTGGTATTGACACATGACTATAACAGAAAATTTTTTTTCCAGTTTTATTGAGATGTAATGGACATAAAACATTCCATTAGTTTAAAGTGTACATTATAATGATTTGATATATGCATATATTGCAAAATAGTTCCACAATAAGTTTAGTCAACATCCATCACTTCACATGGTTCAATTTTTTTTTTTTTTCTTGTGATGAGAAGTTTCAAGATCTACTCTCTTAGAAACACAAGATTTTACAATTAATACCACACACCAACTTTGGACTAAAGCGATTCCTGAATAATATTTCCTTTGTAGTGATTTGAATTATTTCAAATTTTGTGCATATAGGTATGTTAGTAGTGAGTCATACCACACCATTAAAATTTGCCTGTTTTGAATTTACATAAAATCCAAACAACTGTAGAGGCAGCACTTTTGGAAAATTGGGTGATGAAGGGGATGGAGAGGGCAGCATAATTTTTAAAAGTGAATGTGAATCAACATCAAACATATGTTATAGGCTCAACATCACTCTGTAAACTAGATCATCTGCCTCCCTAGTTCTACTTTAGTTCAATGTTTATCAGCATACAAAACTGTCCTTCAGATTAGAATCAGTGCCAACTTTTCTGGTAAAAACAATTCTAAGCACATTGTAAATGATACCTCAATACTTAGTAATTAGGTGATTGCTGGGTAGGGGGAGAAGGTCCATATCTTTAAAAATAAAATAAAATAATAAAATAAAATAAAATAAAATAAATAAAATAAAATAAAATTGAAAGAAGATTGCTCCATAACAGCTTTGAAAAAATAAAACAAGTTTGGCTTAAGTATATCACATAATCCAACCAGAGATGCCTTCTTAAAAATTACAATAAATTTTGAAAAAAAAATTACAATAAAAAAGAGGGGAGATAAAAGCCCACACCTTTATATTCCATCCTTTGTGGATTTTTCTACAGTTAGTAAATAAGCTGGTTTCAGTGTACATGTAAGTTTTTATCCAATTTTAGTTTTCAATCCTATTTAAATTTTAGTAACCACCATTTTTTGACTACCTGTCATAGGTATGTACACACACACACACACAAATTTAAATTCTCATACAACATTGAAATAGACATCATCTGTATCACAGATGAGAAAATTCAAAGCCAACAAAACTAAGTAAAATGCTCAAAGCCATGTGGTTTGAAAATGGCAAAACTGGGAAAGCTGTAATTTAATCCAAATTCTATCTCATCACAATGCCTCCTCCTAGAGCTCTGGGCTATGGTACAGGAATAGATGAATTAGGATGAAGATAGAGGTAAAGGAGAAAGAGCAAAACAAAGAATATATAAAATAGGAGTAGAATCCACATTCCTAATGATACCCCACCTTCATTTCATGATCCGCATTCATTTCCAGCAAAATTTTCACAAACACAGCCCCAGGAAGTCGAGCTCTAGGTTGTGGTACAGAGCTAGATGAATTAGGGTAAGGACAGAGGTAAAGGAGAAAAAGTAAAACAAAGAAGATATAAAATATAAGTAGAATCCACATGCTTAATGATACCCCACCCCCACTCCTGATCTCTGCATTCATTTCCAGCAAAATTTTCACAAACACAGCCCCAGGAAGCCACTGTATATGTATGAAAACAAGCTCATGTTCCAAAAGACCTCTTCTTTGGGCTTCCCAGGGGGCGAGGAATGAACCACCATACCTGAATCTATGAATCAAAACTAGGCATATCTTCGCAACATTAATATGTATTAAGTCTTCCAAGGCAGAAGAAATTGTTGAGTACCAATAATGAGAAATGTGATGGCAAGTTATTCAAGAAACTTCAAAGTGGCTTTATCTCAGGAGAACAACTTATTGAAATCGATTCTATTTTAGCAAGACATCATCTCTAATGGAAACAGAAAACATCTACTTCCTGATCTAAGTCCCAATATGCATAACAAGCATAAGAACTTTACAAGGATTAGAAATTAGGTAAATTACTATTGCTGGAAGAGTTTAATAATATGGAAATACAGAACCACAAAGAGCACTTCATCTTTGGAAAGTAAATCATCCAAAATGGATTGATCAGATATAAATATTACAGAAAAAGAAAAATGATCTTTCTTCTCATGTGACTATTAACTCAGGAGCAAAATTTCCTTTCATTTTAATATATGTAGTCATCAGTATCTGAATTTGTGAAGGTAAAAAAATTCTTTTTTTGACAAATTAGGTTGATTTTCGATTCTAGAGTATGATATGCAAAGTATTAAAATGTTTGTAATACTGATAAACAATTTAAAAATTCTATGTATGAGATAACTTTTTATCATTTTTTTACATAAGCAAAATAGAGCCAATTAATGAATCTGGAGAATTATCAGCCTTCTGCCCTCCCCCCAAAAAATACCCCATATACACCTTTATAACAGATTACATAAATTTACTATTTATTTGTCTCTTATGAGCCAGGTACTATTTTAGGCTAGCTCTAGGCTACTTAAGACAGAAGGATAAACAAAACAGTCAAAGATCCCTATGATCATGGAGCTTATATGTCTAACTGGGAGACAAACATGATAAAGAAAGAAATTACATAATAGGTTAACAGGTGATGGGTGCTATGGACAAGAGAAAAAGTGTAAAAGAATAAGAGAATGTCCAGCTCATCTTCCCACTTATAGTCCACCATCAGATCCTTTTCTGCGGACCCCAGAGGAAATAGCCACACAGAGGCAACCACTTTCTACTGAGTTTACCATGAACAACCCCTTCAAGTTCCCTCCAGTGGTTGAATGTGCTTGGTTTCTCAGATTCCTTCATAAAGTTCCCTTTCCAGATCTTTTTATTCCTGATTCTCCCGCATTGGTATAAGACTCCTTTTCTACAGCAAATTTCTAATCCTATAAAATCGTCGTAGCACTGCTTCCTCAGTTGAACTCTGACCAAAATACAAACCATTCTTTGCAATGCAATCAAAATGTTCTTTCCGAGGACAAAGCATGATCATGTCCTTTACCTGTCAAAAGCAGTCTATAATGACCAATTTCCTTCAGGATAAAGTCCTCTTTTCAAAAATTGGGCTTATCATAAAGGCCTTCAAGGTCTGGCTTCAACTTATTTTAATAGGTTTGTCTCTCTTGAATCCAAAGGTAGAGAATTTCTCCCCTTTCCTCGAACTCTCTCTCAACTCTAGGTCATCAAACATGCCTTCCTCTTCTCTGGAGCATGTTCCCTCATTTTTCATTTGATTTATTTCTTATTCTCCAGACCTCAAATGAAAGCTCAGTTTCTTAGATAAAGCCTCCCAATGTCAACATTACTAGTCAGGTTTTTCTGTCATAGATACACAAAGTGTCCCATGATCCCCATTCTGTACCCTTTTATCACACTACCTAACAGTATGTCCTCACTAAATATAAGTTTCAAAAAGACAATAACCATGTCTGCTTTGTTCGCTGTTATATCCTCAGTGCCAACATGGTTCCTAGCATATAATCATCCATCAACATTTGTGGAGTGAACAGATGGCAGAATGAATAAATCAGGGGCATTTTGATTTTAGTTAACTATTTCTGTGTAAAAATTATAAACTTAGAGGATTAAAAGAACACACATTTATTATCTCACAGCTTCTGTGGGTCAGGAGGCCAGGCACAGCTTCACTGCATTTGCTTCTTCAGGATCTCTCTCTCCCATACAGTCAAGGGGGCATCTAGGACTGTCATCTCATCGGAAAGCCTGACTGGGAAGGATCTGCTTCTAAGACCACATGGCTGTTGGCAAGATTCAATTTCTTGCAGGTTGTTGAACTGTCAGACTCAGTGACTTGCCATGCAGAAGCTTTCCATATAGCTTGCTGATTCATCAAAGCCAGCAAAGGAGACAGTCTGCTACCAAGACAAAAGTGAGAATCTTCTGAAATCTAATACAAGTGCCATCTCCTCAATGTTGAGGTACAGTGCTGGTTAGAAGTAAATTACTCTAGGAAATGGAATTACACAAGGTTGGGAATACCAGGAGATAGGGATTGTTGGAGATCAATTTTGAATCTGCCCACCATAACAGGTGTGTGCCAAGAGTTGTGTTAGAACATCTATGATGACTCCCTATTGATTGTCAAGTGTGTGTATATGGGTGGCTCAGGCTAGCCTAAAAGTTCAATGGCAAACTGGCTAGAAGATGTACCCTATGAATTGAGGTTGCCTCACATGGGTCCTAAATTCACCTTGTCTAAATGTATTTAAAATACCTGAGCAGTGGGGCACCTGGGTGGCTCAGTAGGTTAAACGTCTGCCTTCGGCTCAGGTCATGATCTCAGGGTTCTGAGATCGAGCCCCATGTTGGGCTCTATCCTCAATGGGGAGTCTGCTTTTCCCTCTCCCACTGCCCCTCCCCCTGCTTGTGATCTCTTGCTCTCTCCCTCAAATAAATAATAGATAAATAAATAAAATCTTTTTAAAAATAAATAAAATAAAGTGCCTGCACAGTAATAATTAGCAATAGAGAGATTTTAGTGAATGTTGGTGACGTAAAAATAGAGAGGAAAAAAGTGAAATTTAAGGAATCAAACAGTTTGTAATAACAGGTATTTAATACTTAATCACAATACATGTAGGCTGGCAGTCAGCTACTGGTCTAAGTCAAGCTCTAGCCCTGTTCCATGTGTCTTTTGTACCAGAATTCAGACAGAGCTGCACTGATCTGGAACATTCCATTCCTGAGATCAAAAGAACTAGTAGAAACATAGGTTACCTGTCAAAAGCATCTGCTCAAAACTGAGAAACATTGTTACTGTCATTGGTATTGTGCACATGGGTGGAAAGTATACAAACCCCACCTACAGGAAAAACTGGAAATTAACTGGCACTGAGCTGGGATATAATCTACTTCTGGCATCAGGGAGGAGGCATTACTGACTAGGAACAATGGTACCATATACAAGGATAATTTATTTCAGTGCTATCATGTTATAGATAAGGACATTGAGGCTTCGATAGGTAAATGACCTGCCCACATTTATATAATAAGTTAAAGGCAGAATTGAACCCAAAACTCAAGTTTTTCATCTATTTGCTCCTTCTTTCAACAAAGCTTCGTTTTACTTTTATATGCACTGCTAGAACTTAAACTAAGACCTGGGAAATAAGAAATGAATGTGGCTATAGAGAGCAGTCTATTGAGGTATGTGGACAGAAAATCACTACATTAAATTTTCCTGCAGAAAGCTTTATATTGGGAGATCACCGGCACTCTGTACTGACTGATAAATAAAAATGTGCTAAGTAATTATGAGTATAGTATGGCCATTCCAGGAAGGGAGTGCAGTGTATGCAAAAGCACAGAAGCAGTGAAAAGTATGAAACAGTTACAGATTTAGAGTGGATGGAACAGAGGGTGATGGAGTCATTGGAGCATATGAGAGGTCCCACAACAGCTCCCCATATCAGATATATCCATACACAAAATTTTCAATATTGCCGGCTTTAAGAGGATAATAAGACTTCTGCTGATTTTTTAAAAGTAAATATACGTATAGAACCAAAAAGGAACAAAAAGACATTTAAAGAATGACAAAGTCCATTGAGTTTTAGCGATATAAGCTTAAATTCTACTTTTTCTTCTTAAAGATGTCGACATATGTGCAAAAATTATATGCCTTAAAGTCTATGATTGATAAAAGTATGTGGGAAAAAAAATCTACAAATTTCAGAAATATATATATGTGACCAAATTATCTTCAACAGTCACAGAGCTGATGTGTTTTCTATACCAGAAAGGTGCTATATTTTCAGACTTGGTGAGTCTAGTCCACTCCTAGAAAGTAGAGGTGGATGGAAGTTAAGGTAAAATGGCAATTAAAATGTGCCATATATAATCCAGAAGTTCTCTATAAATTCATAAGGATTCATTCTAGAGTTACCAGATCTGCCACTCTGACAAAACTTATACTTAAACCTTAAAATTAAGAAAGCAATAGGTGACTTTTTCCTACTGGGAATTTGAGCAGTAATTGACTTATTGCTACTGGCTAACCAAACCAAAGTTAGCTGATGTTATGCAGACAACTTCACTGGGAAAAATGTTTCCCTAACGTAAGACAAAATCTCATAGGCCACTGCTCGGATATATTCAAGGGCTGTAAAATAGCTCCTAAGTACAAGACTCCATTTCTTGTTCCCAATCTTAAGGCCTGGAGTGGGTCAGTGTTACACTGGAAATTTGGACTTACATGACTTACATGTCTTTTGTGTAAAAAAAAAAAAAAAAAAAAATTCTCTTACAACTTTAAGGATCACAACACTTGTGAAAATGAGAGGAAGTTCACATCTATTTAGTGATTTCTGGTATTAAGCTGTTCCCAAGGGTTGACTTCTTTAATCTTGTGAAATCATTTTACAAATATAAAAATTGAGCAGCGTCACAAATGTTCACTATCTGGGTTAGTCACAAGCAAGGTAAGTGATGGTGTGCTGATTTTAAAGGCCATGATCTCTTCATTCACTGAACTGCCACTGTTAAGCTGGAGGATGAGGGAGGTGGGGCTAAATAATATTTAGCTGCTTATCTACCAGGATGGCCAGACTGTTCTGATTTAACATCCAGGTTTTCCAGAATCCCAGGAAATTCCTCAATTCTAGGCAAACAAGGACCATGATTCACCTTAACATGCCATCTTCTGACGCTCGTGTTGGATTCCACGGAAAGAAGCAGCACAGAATTCTAGAGCCCCTGTAAATACAGGCGGCATAAATGGTAGCCAAAGACACAAAGACGAGATTATTGGTAAGTACAGTTGCTTTTTGTCAGCTGGGCCTTTTTCGGACATGAAGTTACCTTCACATTCCTGGGTTCCCCTTACCTCCTTTCTCCATTCACCTTCACTTCACCTGGCAGACCAGACTAACAGAAGTTGGGACACCTTAAATAGTTTCATTAGCGCTTTCATCTAATAAAGTGAACTAGCTACCACTAGCATAAGAGTTACTTGAACAGTAAGGCTGCTGCTAAAATGGTGCTTGTAGACAGCAGTATGGCCATCCCTTTAAGGTGGGCTTGAGAGCCTCCTTGTTCAGGCTCATCTTACAATAGCCTGAAAAGGCATTGATATTCAGAACATTGGTCAAGCCTCCAACTCCCAAGTATTTCTAGCGTTGCCTTTTCATGTGCCTGAGATGCTATCATGAGTTGGGGTTTTAAAAGGATGGTAGAGGACAGAAGGAAGCAGGCACACTGCGGGGTGGAAGAGAAGCTTCACTTGCAATCGACAGAGTGACAGCCCCACCCTTGTTGCAGATGCAGTAAACATGCTTTTCTAGCAGTTTCTGCAAAGGTGAATGATGAGGTGAACTCCAGTGAGTCAAAAGTACTACAAACTCATTTGTTTTATAAGGTTTTAGGTCTAAGCTCACTTAAAATTTTAAGGCAGGACTTGGTAGAAAAGAACATTCCAACCAGAAAAAAAAATATGCTTTTTATTTTAAAACGATTTTATAAAGTGGGTCTATTCACTGGAGACATTATAGCTGTTTTCATTGTTGAGGTCAAAGGGCTCTGCTCCCACAGGAGCTATTTGATCAACTCCAGATGACCTCGGCGGGGCTGGCATACTACTAAAAAACAGTTATCTTGATCTTTGGCAATGTTGATTGCCTCCCTGTGTAACTGAAAGAACGGTTGCATTCTAGCATAATGAAGACATTTTCCAAATCTCAAGCTGAATGTTTGGCCTTAAGGGAGAATGAAGCCAAAGCAGTAAGAGAATTAAAAAGACAGCTTTGTAGCAATATTTTGTACCACATAGTTCATTACAAGAACACTTTAATATGGAAAATCTATTGCTAACATTGTGGTTTGTAGTGCTTAAACCACAGATGCACAAACTTTGCTTTTGTCAATATGTGGGATCATGAATTCTTTATTTTCAGTGCCTTCGAAATCTGTAGCTGAGAAAATGTGCTATGTATATAGCCATCCTATTGCTCACATCAGAAGTAGAAAAGAATATTTATAGATGAACTTCCCAAGTAAGTGGATGATCTTAATTAAAAAATAAAAAATAAGATCTACAGTCAAATAAGGCTTGGAGAATCACAATGTATATGAGCATAATAAAGCTCTCAGACTCCTGATTAAATATTCACACAAGCAACAACAACATAATTATTTGACCTCAGAATCCTATTTAGCATTATTACTTTAGAACACATTTGGAATATATTTATAAGAATCAAATATTTGCAACCATCCTTGTCTTATAAAATCAGACATAAGGTCACTGTGGTTATTAGCATGGACTTATGTCCATTTTTTGAGCGTTGTCAGATGTCCCTGGAAAGATGAAGAATTAATTAAGACTTTGAAGTGAGGGGCACCTGGGTGGCTCAGTCAGTTGAGCGTCTGCCTTCATCCTGAGTCATAATCCCAGGGTCTGATATGGAGCTCCATGTCAGGCTCTCTGCTCATTAGGTGGCCTGCTTCTCCCCCTCTGCCTGCCACTCCCTCTACCTGTTTTTGTTTTTTTTTTTTTTTTCTCTCTCTCTCTCTCTCTTTTTCTCTCTATGTCAAATAAATAAATAAAATATTAAAAAAAAAGACTTTAAATTCTTTTTACATCAAACTCTAGGACACTGATCTTAAAGTGTTGAAGCAACTCTCTAGGCTCCTAAAGCTGGCTTACTTTGGGCATCATAGTGACTTACTATGGAGCCTCATTAACTCTTTCAGATAAATAGAATCTGTTTTCTTCTACTTTATTGAGTTAGTGTAATACACTTGTGGAATGTTGGGAAACTATCAATCAAAATAATCAATGATGGTTGGTTAATTTGGGGCCACAAGGCAAAGAAGCAGTGCTTCAAAGAGCATTAGGCTCCGTTAGGGCTAGTATGGATACTCTCTGAAGGTCATCAGTCATCTTTCCCAAGAACCTGATGAGGAAAATACCACCAGTCATGTTATCAATCTTTTCTACCTAGCTCCCAGCCTAGAGAAACATCTTGAAAAAATGGTTGTGGGGGGAAAACTAATATTCACTTCATAATCCACCTGTAATTTGTAAGGGCTTTTGCTAAACCTAGTTTTGTATTAATGTTGTGTTTAATGGAATGTAATTCTATCTGTAATCCATCAGAAGATGTACAATAAGACAAACAAGAACAAAGTTCAAATCTATATTCTCTAGGTGCTAAGGAGCTCTATATTACTGCATTAGAAAAAAGGCACAATAAAAATCACCAAGCAGAAAAAACAGCTATAAATAATACCACATTTTAATCACATTTATTTATTTTTTAAACACATTTGTCAAACATGACAGATTTCTTATGTAATGACCCTCTAAGGAAATACTCCTCTATAAATTTCATTAAAATTATAAAATTCTAAAACTCACTACAGGAGATCATAATAGAAAATGACTCACAGGAGGAATTTTCTCATCACAAAGTGGGTCAGCTTCCTTCAAAATATAGTTTCTGTGTATTTTGGCACAGGCTTGGACCAGTACAATAATTTCAATAATCAATCAGCTGTAACACTACACTATCAGTGAGATCCACTTGGTGACAAATATTCTAAGTACAGCTCTAAGGATACAGGTAAATAAAAAACATGTATTTCAGCACATTGGGGAGAAAAGATGCCAATTAATTATTTTTCTGTGTAACTTTAATGATTCCAGTCAATAATTTCCTAATAGATAATTTTTTAAATTTGCAAATAATGCTCAAGTAAATTTTACTGTAGTGCTATTTTATATTTAACCTATGACTAGGTCTAAAATCAGAAAGCCTTCAGATTTGTCCAGTTAGGTGCAAATTTATTGAAAACTTACTACATAGGTAGAACTATACTAGACAAGGCTTACTACAAAAATTAATTAACAAGATACCTTTAGGAAATTATTCTCTAGGAACACAGCAAACTATTTCAAATATAGTAAAATAGTTTTGATTCATGAGACATCTTTACAAAGATTTGATTCATACAGAGAAAATGAACATAATAGTGATTGAAAATACATTTACCTAATTCTACTAGCTTTTAACTTAGGCATTTTTCTCTACACTGCATGATATAAAATATATAAATATATCTTAAAACTAGAGTGTTATTTTGAAATCCACAAAAGACAACACTTTAGTCTCATGCTTTACATTTAATATTAATTTTATGACTTTCTATGAGCTTTGTTTTCTGAAATTGAAAAAAAAAGCTTTATATTACAATTCATTCAAATAACATGAGTCATAAAATGGACTGTCAGTAGTTTTTAAAGCCAATAACCTCTCTTTCTTTCCTTGCAGTCCTTCTTGCATGCAGCCCAATCTTATTTTAGCTATCTTGAGCGGCCAAAAAAGCAATATGTTGGTGAGTATACTGCTGGGAACAATAATTGAATGAATCAAGGCTGAATCCTTACCCAGTTCAGGTCCAGCAAATAGATGACGTTAAAGAATAACTGTTTCTCCTTTGTAGCTATATTAGCTGCAGTACTTTCTTTTAGCAGCATATAAAAGTATTCCGAAGATAGTTTCCTGAATTTTCAAGCAGCATCTGGCTGAAAAACTGTTGCTAAGGATGACTATTTGGTTTTTGTTGCTTTTTTTTTCCTTTTTCGATTACAATTTTTATATAGGAATTTGACCACTTCATTCAAGGCTATGTAAAGTACGGCAAACAAATAAGAGTTCAGATACATATTTGTTTCTCTTGTAGTTAGGAAGAATAGAATTGATTCTAGTTTAAAGAATTCATAACTAAATTAAACTCACAAACTATAACCAAACTTTCAGTTTACAAACTCAATCTATATTCTCTAATAGGATCTGGGGACTCAATCCCCTATTGAGAACAAAATATATTGAAAATATATACAATATGTACAACAGGAAATGGTATTTTGTTTCCTTTCATATGCCTTTGGTATTTACTCCCTTATTAAAGAGTATCTAATATCTTACAAAAGAAAACCAAAGTAAATTCATACAAATTTCTGACTAATTATCCTTGCCATGAAAATCCAGTACCCTGCCTTGTTTATGGAATTGCCCCTATACAAAAGAACACAAATCTCAGGATCTTAGAGAGCCAGGAGGAAAGAAGCTACATATATCTTCTACAGGAGAAATGAATAAACTGGACCATGCTTGAGGTTTAAGGATAGGGTGCATACCTCACTCCTTTCTGGGTAATACATATATGAAGCGTAAGTTTGCCTAGGTATCAGATGACATACAATAAAAACACTTCTAATTCTTAAACTAAAATTCTGTTTTGGAATTTCAAAAGTCTACTAATACCAGTTCTAAGAGGAATTAAATCTGTAAAAGACATTACTTTCCTGTTTGAATATAGAAATATTTGCTAAAAAAAAGAGGAACTCTGGTCCAATGAGAATATTATTTCCCTTATATAAGAAGTCTTTCTGAAAAAAAAAAAAAAAAAGAAGTCTTTCTGGGTTAGAAACATAGTTAACAGTTCCTGTAATTAACGTGTAATTACTCTCTTCATCACCCTACATATATTTCTTAGTTTTTTATTTTTTATTTTTTTAATTTTTATTTATTTATTTATTTATTTATTTATTTATTTATTTATGATAGTCACACAGAGAGAGAGAGAGAGAGGCAGAGACATAGACAGAGGGAGAAGCAGGCTCCATGCACCGGGAGCCCGACGCGGGATTCGATCCCGGGTCTCCAGGATCTCGCCCTGGGCCAAAGGCAGGCGCTAAACTGCTGCGCCACCCAGGGATCCCCTATTTCTTAGTTAATACAACCCATAGTTGATCATGAAATTCATAGTCACTGTATACATTATCCTACACATCTCAGTTTAGAGGACAAGATAAACTAAGAGATAAGCAGCTTTCCATTTATTTCTTTGATGCTATTATGGGCTTGGGGGCTCACTATGAACATTATGATCTCAACCAGATGATACAGTGTAGATACTGGCAGGTAAGAAGAAGCAGATTCAGGCCAAGCACAGAAACCTGCTTCATGATTTAGGTCTTCAGAAGGACCCCTTCCTGCTAGGCAGAGGAAGAACTCACTTTTTAGCATGGGTATTCCTTATTGGAATCACCTGCTTCAAGTGGGCTCTCATTAACTTTCACCTGTTATAAGAGTTCCCAAGCTGGTATCTCTGCCTGTGGTCCCCCTTTCCAGCTCTTAGTGGCCAACTCAGTTACTGATTTCCCAAAATACAAATCTGAACCAAGTCACTCCAGTACTTAGTGACTTCACTGCTTCTACCTCACTCAGTAGGGTGAGGTTCAAACACTAGCAAACACAGCTTCCAGTATTCCATTTTCGATG
This sequence comes from Canis lupus dingo, assembly GCF_003254725.2. Lineage (NCBI taxonomy): Eukaryota > Metazoa > Chordata > Mammalia > Carnivora > Canidae > Canis > Canis lupus. The sequence continues at coordinate 48,287,439 of NC_064248.1, forward strand.
CTCAAAGCAACATCCAACTTTTAGTCATTTTCCAAACATGATATGCTGGTTGGTTTCCCTGTCCTTTGCATATGCTCTTCTTCTCAACTTAAAAGGCTATGGAAATTTTGATACTAGATGACAGATTGTTAGATAAATAGATAAAGTGATGAATAATAGATTTGTTAACTCCATATATCCAATCGTTCTCCAAACACATTGTCTCACACTTTGGATCTTACATTCTTTGGGAAGGAGATAGTATAAATATATATATAGGATCAGAGCGGGAACAAAATCTCCCAGATGGGCAGGGTATCAGACTAGAAGTAAGGCATTGCACTAGCAATCCACAAAGAAATATGAAAAGACAAAACCTTGTAATGGCAATAGACATCAAAGCTTCATTTTTCCCAAATCACATTTTTTACTAATGTTAATATTTGATGGATCCTGATTAGAAACCAAAGGCCTTGAATATATCCCACAAATCCCACCAGATTATAGAAGGCCTAAAAACTGTTAGAAAAAAATGTGTCTCACTCCAGCCATATACCACTAACTCTGGGATGCAAGGGATATATTTACTATTAAAAAAAAAAGGACCTGGCTCAATTGCATACAGATTTATAATTCATTCACTCCAGAACCTTGTCCTTCTCTCAGCAGCTCCCCATCAGATCCTTTATTTTCAAAGCCACACAGAACTAAAGCTCTCAATATACAATGCTATAGTAAGCAGAACTATAGATTTCTATGTGCTGCACAAGGAACTGTGAAAATAAACCTCATTTAAAATGAGAGTCGGAAAGCCCCGAAGCAGGAACTTTGTAAGCACCACTCATTGCAGCCAACATAACCAGCAGGAAAAAGGAAGATAATTATTTCCACAAGGAAAGGCACTTTTCACATAAGAATTTATCCTCTTCCTTTAAGAAAGGAAGAACCCTCCCTGCCTGGCAACAATGCACCAGCCACCACCTGCAGCCAATGGGAAGCCCCCGCAACCTCAAATTCTCCTTCTCCAATAAGCTTCTGTTCAGAACAATCCTCTCCAATTTCCTCCTACAACCTAATAAAAGTTGACCTTCCCTTTGTCTCTTTGCACTTGCCTGTGGTTACACATAGATGGCTAGTCTCAAACTGCAATTCCTCTGCTGTTCCCGAATAGACTCATTTTTTTTTTGACTTAAATAAAATTGTTCTTTGTTCTGTATAATGTTAACAGAACTGCCAAACAATGTAGGGAAAAGTACTAGAAGCAAAAAGAGAAGTGCTGATAACTTTTCTTTAGGAGAGGATGCCTGTGGGCCAGGGCCTGGTCTGGGCTGGGTGGGCTTTGTGGTTGGAGGGTGCAGGGGCTTTGTGGTTGGAGGGTGCAGGCGGAGATCAGCCCAGGTCCAGATAGTGTGGGAAAGGATGGGCTGGGATGCCCTGAGCTGCTCAGCAGCTCAGAGAACGGCTGCAGTCTGACCAGAGATGGGGCTGCTCTTCCCAGAGGAAGTCCCATCTCGCTGGAATCTCAGGAATTCTATGGGAGCCAGCAGGGGAGTCCTAGGATGAGAAACACTTGGGGTATGCCTGAGTGGCTCAATCAGTTAAGCATCTGTCTTCAGCAGGTGGTGATCCCAGGGTTCTGGGATCGAGCCCCGCATCAGGCTCCCTGCTTAGTATGGAGCCTGCTTCTCCCTCTCCTACTCCCCCTGTTCTCTCTCTCTCTCTGTCAAATAAATAAAATTGAAAGAAAGAAAGAAAGAAAGAAAGAAAGAAAGAAAGAAAGAAAGAAAGAAAGAAAGAAAGAAAGAAAGAAACACTTGGGTGCCCCAGGTGCTCGGAGGCCCCTTGTCCCAGACTCATCTCTGAAAGAAGTCTGGCTCAGGCCACCTAGCAAGCAAATCCCAGTCCTTGTCGATGCCTCTCACAATGCCCCAGAGATACAGGGCTGCTTGCCCCCATCATCTAGACAGATGTGGGAACCCCGACTCTGGCCAAAATGCTAAGCAGGGAGGGGCAGGAATGGTCTGGGGCATGGTCTGGGGCATGCATAGGCCACAAGTCCAGCAGCCTCCCCCGAGGCATGCTGTCCACATCAATGACACGAAATTCTCTGGCAGGCCTTGGGGCAACCCAACGTCTGCCAAGTAACAGAGCCACAACAAGAGCACACAGTTCTTTTATTCTCCTTGGGCCTGTTGTTCCTCCCTGCAGCAGTGAGGTGTTCTAGAATTGTCCCATGGCTGCCTATTCCTGGAGCCCTTCCCTTTAAGGATAGCCTAAGGCCGTTGGTCTCTTTCTCATCTCCTGACTTCCAGAGCCTACGAAGGGGGAGCAGTCCTCTTCACCCAAGCCTGTCAAGGTAATGTTCTCTTTTGAACACCCATGGAGGATGCCTGCTTGCCTGCTGGCCAGACCCCAGGCCTGATCCAGATGAGTGGAGTCTGGTGTTTCCCAGGAAGGTAAACAAAGTGTAGCTAGGGACCACAGGGTATGCTTAGTTCTCTGTGTGTGAGGGTCTGGGGGGCAGGACAGGGAGTAATGGCAGGTCCAGGTGGAAGGTCCAGGAGGATGGACTAGGATGCTCAGAGCAGCAGCGGCAACTTTCATATCCCTCACTTATAATGAAGGACTGCCAATGGAATATGATTCACTTACCAAAGGAAGATACCAGTAGCTGAAGCTGAAATGAGCCCTCCCAACAGACAGAGCCTTGGGGGATGAGCATCTTTGCCGCTCAACAAATACAGCCTAAGGGCTGAGAATACAGAAGTGCTTTTAAGGGCTAGATGCCAGCATCTAAGTGGACACTGAGAAAGGTTAGGACACTACACCCTTCACCTATCCTCACCTATCCACCTACTGGAAAATGAAAAATTTTTCTTTACAAGTGAGTAGATAGGGTGGACAAAGGTCATGAGATTTCTGAGAAGATGTCTACAATCAAGGAAAAGGAACCATTGCTTTAAAGGCTTAGAAGAAAAACATCACTTAAAAAGGTTTCCTCCACAAGATAGAGGAGTTCCTGGGTGTTTCAGTTTTCATACTTTCATAAGCAGGTGTCTTTTTCACAACCTGTTTAGTGCCATGGGGTTTTTTTAGTGCTTTGTGTTAGTTATTTCACTGCTTAGCTTGGCCCCCAAGTATTATCCTATAGTTTCATAGTTTCCATAAACATTAGAAGAGTGCGATTTGCCTCACAGAGAAAACACATGTTAAATGAGCTTTGTTCAAGCATGAGTTATGAGTTATTGCACCATTGGTGTGAATTCAATACTAATGAATCAACAGCATATATTAAATAAAGTGTCTTTAAACAGAAGCATACATAAAACAAGGTTATATATTAGTCAGTTGACAAAAATAGTGTTATCAGAGGCTCACAGGAACCTAACCTTGTATTTCACCTAGGAGTATCGGTTCAATATTCACTATTTCGGTGTTCATGGTAACTTTATAGAATATAATTATCAAGACCAGTGAGAATTGACTATATATAAACCAAAAACCGACAGAATTACAAGTAAAAACTGATAAACCCATTCTCAACATGAAAGATTTAATACACTTCTTCTAGTATCTGGAAGATAAAATAGACAAAAATATACCAGTAGGAATATAGAACAATTTCACAACACACAATTAACACATTTTGTCTACAAAGCAACATCAAGCCATTGTGATGATATAATGAAAAGAATGCAGTGTCACTTTTGTATTATTCTTCTAAAGATGTATAATCTGATTTTAATCAAGAGGAAATATCTGACAGGACCAAACAGATATATTCTACAGAGTAATGAGCCTGCATACCTCGAAACTGTCAAGGTCGTGGAAGAAAAAGACTGAGAAAAAGACTTCCAGATTAAAGAAGACTAATAGACATGCAGCTAAAAGCAAAACACAATCCTGAATTAGAATCCATAAAGTCATTTAAATATAGCTATAATAGACACTATGAAAAGAGTTGACAAATTTGAATATAGATATTATTAGAATATAGATAATATTGGGGATATTTGATTATATGCTGTGGATTAGGCAATAATATAGTATCTGTTAAATTTCCTGATGTCAGTAATTGCACTGTGGTTATATAAGAAATAATTGTTGATTTTTAAGAAATATACACTGGTTTTTTTAGGGGTCATGAGTATGATGTCCACATTTACTCTCAAATGATTTAAAATGATTATATAATAGGGAAGGGTGGGGAAAGAGAAAGAGAAGGAGAAAGGCAATCCCGAAGTAAATGAGAGAAGAATAACTAAAGCATGAATCTGAGTAAGGGCATACAGGAATTTTTTTGTACTCCTCTTAAAACTTTTCTAAGGTTAAAATTATACCAAAATGTAAACATTACAATGACAAAAAACTCAGGTACAGAAATGAGACTAGAATAACTGGAAAAGTATATCTGAGAATGATCTAGTACCCCGGTAGCCATCAGGCTTTGGTAAAGAAGTATTTATTCACTTCAAGGAGTTAATCGAGCACCCACATTCAGCAGTTTCTCTGGCTGGGCATTGCAGATACTAAAAATCACATACACACTTGAGAGAGTATCTTGACATCAGATGAGCAGTTTTCCAATCCCTGCAAGGCAAACTAAAAAGCAAGGTAGAAGACAGAGCCCCATTCAGAGAGCCTCGTTTGGAGAGCATCATTAGGAGGAATGGTTCACCAGTCACTATTTCAGTATTCATGGTAACTTTATAGAACATAATTATCAAGACTGATGAGAATGGACTACGCATAAGGCAAAAATTAAAAGAACTAAAAGCAGAAACTGAATGATCCATTATCAAATATAAGGCTTAGAGCCAGGGACCCAAGTGGAAGCTTAGTTATAAAAATCAAGACACGCAAGATAGATTGCCTTAAAAATTAAGTATTTGCTACATCATGGAAAACATTGGTATGTATATATATCTCCTTGCCTAAATGTTTTTGTAAAGGGACTACGTGTGAGGAACAGGTCTGAGTCAGAATATATGGATCAATTGATAACTCCTGTTTAGAAGGGCAAGGACCAGACTTGCCCTGCTACTAGGGAGTAATCAGAGAGTATGATGTATAAGGCTAATCCAATAAGTTAAATAAAATTTAGCACATAGTGAGTTTAAGACTCAGCTCAGAGCTTAACATAGTTGTGACATTATTCTTCAAAATTATCCTCCCACCTAATTTGGCTCTTCATCACCCTGTACACCATCCCAAAGACACAGGATCAGAGTATTTGCTACATCATGGAAAACATTGGTATGTATATATATCTCCTCACCTGAATTTTCTCAGGGCAAAAAATATTTCTTTTTCATCTCTCCTTTCCAACATCTTGTGCAGTGCTGGGCATAGGACAAGTTCTAAATTAATGTTTGATGAATCCATGAATATTAATTCAAAAAAACACCAAAATTACAGCAGCTGTTACAAAAAAAAAAGAAAAAGGGAAGTAAGAAAGCCACAACATTATTTTTTTAAAGATTTTATTTATTTATTTGAGAGACAGAGAGTGTGCATGTGTGTGTGAGTGGGGAGGGAGGGCAGAGGAAGAAGTAGACTCTCTGCTGAACTGGGAGACCTATGCAGGGTTCAATGCAAGGCTTGATGCAGGGCTCGATCCCAGGAGCCAAAGGCAGCCACTTAACCAACTGAGCCACTCAGGTGTCCCAAATACCACAACATTATTAAGAAAGCCTTGCTGATTTGCACTTTTTACAAAATGATAAGAAAGTTTTAAATGTGGATAATCCAGAAGATAAATGCATTGAACATGAGGGAGATGTTTTCTCTTTCTGGCAAGATCCTACATCCCCTTCCCTTCACGTTAGAAGATTTCACAAAAGAACTGAAATCTGAGAAGCTATGTTTTTGGAAAAGATGAGAGCTCCTTTAGCAGGGAAGATTTCCTTGGTGCATTAATATTAAGCTCATGGTTGAATGTGTAATATAATCCCCCTTGATGTGTAGCCACAAATTGGTTACCACACTTGATATCTTGAATGTGACATAAATAGTCATAATCCTTCCAGCTGAAATAAAACTTAGATCTAAACAGCTAAAAATTCAGAACTGAAATTGAGAAGTAAATGTGGGCAGAGTCCAAGATGTTGCAGCTTGGCTTACTCCCTCTGGAAAGAGCATTTTCATTTGTTATTCTGGCATTGTGTTCAACAAGTTTTCATCTGTGGCAGCCCTGAATTCTTTGTGACAGACCAAATATTTGGATTTGATTCGCCTTGCTTCCTTACCCAGATATATTAAAAAACAAACAAAAAAATTGACTTATTATGAAGTAGTAGCCTGGTTTCAGAGACAAGTTCTCAAAATGGCCAGAATACAGAATATGGTGCCCAATGCTAAAAATGATGCTCAGAGTAGAGTAACAGTGATATAAGAACTGGAAGCCTGAAGAAATGTTGAATCTGTTTTTGTCCTCTTTTCTATCATTTAGTTTCTAATATGGAAGCCATTTCTTGCCAGGGAAACAAAACAATCTATCTCAAATCCTTCCATCCTCTTATGGAGCATCTTGCAATCTTATAGTTGGATATGACTTTTGAGCACTGTTCCTCCATCTCGTGCTGCAGCACCACAGTGTGCACTGAACAGGTCAGAGGAAGGTGGAGACAGCATTTCCTCCACCACCAGGGAATATGGCGGAATGAGCTCCAGCCAGTTGGCCTCCAGCCATAATCAGCTTCACACTGTGTGACACAAATATCATTGTCTTTGGTGCCATAGTGCAGAAAAGGTTGGAATCCACTTCCTTGAAGATCACATAGTCTAACTTACTCAGAAATAAGCGTTTGTTACAATTCTGACACAGGATTATTTGAGGTCAGTTTGTACGTTTTTCATGACATATTTCTCTTCATGAAACAACAATCTTTTTGAAAGATCTTCCAGAGGAAGAAGTTAAAAAAAACTTCCATCTAACTTCTGTAAATTGATGCAAATCTTGACATTTGGACCCAGAGTGGATACAACTTCACGTGATAGTTTTGAATCTCACGATGCGGATATTAAGTTTTTCTTTAGCTATTGCTTCTTCAGGATATACATACTTAATTACCTCAAATGTTACTAAAATGACAAGACCCAGAACTTTCCACAATTTAGCAACAATCTTACTTACATGAAAATGTTTCTTTTTAAAATGCAGGGTCTAATATCTGAATACTGTTGTAATTAGATCAAAGCTCATTTAAAAATTGTCCATTATTTCCTCAATTTTATTTAGTCAAGAGGGGAAACATATGTTTTATTTTTTTTCTTCTTAGAAACTTCATCATTTTTTGCATCGACTTTGTCTTGTATCCCTGAAATAAACCTACAATCAAGTTAAATAACACTTTCATCACCAACGATAGTCACATTTGTGTGTATGTGGCAGTGGGGTGGGAGAAGAACACTTACAATCTAAGTCTCAAAAAAAAAAAAAAAAAAAGATCTAAGTCTCTTAACAAATTTCAAGTATATAATACACTGCTCCTAACTGTAGTCACCATGTATATACTAGATCTTCAGAACTTATTCACCTTATAACTGAAAGTTTATATACCTCTTAACCAACTTCTTCCCATTTCCCTGTGCCCTAGCCCCTGGCAACCACCATTCTACTCTCTATTTCTCTAAGTCGACTTCTTTTATTTTTTTTTTAAATTTTTAAAGATTTTATTTATTTATTCATGAGAGACACACAGAGAAAGGCAGACACATAGGGAGAGGGAGAAGCAAGCTGCAGGTAAGGAGCCCGGTATGGGACTCAATCCCAGGACTCCAGGATCATGCTCTGAGCCAAAGGCAGATACTCAACCACTGAGCCACCCAGGCATCCCTTGACTTCCTTTAAAATTCATTTTTTTAGGGGTGCCTAGATGGTTCAGTTGGTTAATCATTTGACTCTTGGTTTTGGCTCAGGTCATGATCTCAGGGTTGTGAGATAGAGCCTTAAATTGGGCTCCCTGCTCAGTGTGGAGTCTGCATGAGATTCTCTCCCTTTCCTTTCCCCTACTCACATTCTCACTCACTCTAAAATAAATAAGTAAATAAAATCTTTAGAAAAAATAAAACTCATTTTATTAAAGACAGTAATATCTTTTTTCTGTTATATTTAATTATATTTACTTCTCACCTGAAAATGAAATTTTTGTCCCTGTTTTGTAATCAGTTAATTTTAATTGTTTTTTTTTATTGTTGTTTTATTGTTTGTTTGGTTCTTTTGAGATTTTATTTACTTATTCATGAGAGACAGAGAGAGAAGCAGAGACATAGCAGAGGGAGAAGCAGGCTCCTCGCAGGGAGCCCAATGCAGGCCTTGATCCCCAGACCCAGGATCACACCCTGAGCCAAAGGCAGACACTCAATTTCTGAGCCACCCCATCATCCCAGTTTTAATTGTTGATAACCTTTTGAACATGATCTTTTGATAGTTCTTCAGTCAAGTAATTAAACTGCTAATTGCTAAGCATATCATACCAGATAGGACAGTATCATGTGGCACACCACTAGGAACTTCTCTGCAACTTGGCATCTAACCACCTAAATATCACCAAAGTATTTATCTGTAATGTTTCTCCTTATCTCTTTCTTTATTGTGTTATAATTAGCAACAAAGTCATACTGATTTTATTAGTTGAGTAATGCTAGCTTACTGCAAAACAAAAACAAAAACAAAAAAAAAAAAAAAAAAAAACCTAAACACACCTCATATACATTAAAATTTGATTTCTTCTTCCTATCAAGACTAAAAGGTATTCCTGACTTACTAAAACTGTCATTCAAGCAGTAATTCAGGAACACAAACTCCTGTCTTAGGGCTCCATCATCTTCAATATGTGGCTTCAAAGGTTGTCATGCTCCCCTGTATCAAGTTGGAGAAATAAAAAAAGCAAGTAAGAAGGCATATTAGATTGTTAAAAATCCTGACCTAAAAAGAGTGAATCATAAAACTGGTAAAAGGAATTGCTAACTGGGAAACCACAACCCAGTGACAATTCCACATTATGGAAGAGGGAAAATTACTTTGGGGGAGGCTATTCTATTTCTTTAAAATAGTCTAGCCATTTGGCCATGTTTTTCTTCAAGTCTAACTCCCCCCAAAGTCCATCCAGAAGCCATCCACATCAAAATTTGGAGCATCCTGGTAAAATGCAACCTTCTTCACCAAGTCTAAATGTGGCTCCTTGTCATCTTATAAATTAACAAATTAGCTTCTACTTACCACACATATATTTTCTTTCTCTCTCTTATCCAGAAAATAGAGGAGCAGGGACAGGAAAAGTATAATAAAAACTCCCAACAGGAAAAAAAATCACAGCAGTAATAAACCCTGAGGGGTCGACATTATTAACACCAATTTCTTACCTGATGGCAGAAGATGTCCCTAGGTTAGACTATAGTCCTGCTCTCCGGTAGGAACTTTCTTGCCCATTGCTATCTATTGACACTGGCTCCAGCCTTAGAAGGGTTGTCCTTGTCCTTTATTCTCTCTGAACACTGAAGTGTAAGCCCTCTTTGGGGTCTGTACAATTTGCAGAGCCTACTCCCTGCTGATGGAAATATGGGAGTCCAAAAATGATTTTATAATTACAGGTCTTTTCTAGGATAGGTTCATGGTGAGGCTGGCATTAAGAATCCCTCAACATCTGGGGTGCCCAAGTGGCTCAAACTTTTTCAAGGTTCCCATTTTCACATTAATTAAAAACAAGCCAGTTGATATAACAAATAAACCACAAATTTTGAATGGCCCAAGCATATTAGAAATTTGTTATTCACTTCTATAAAGCACAAAATAAATGTTCCTGAATCTATTGAATATTCTCCTTCCAATGATAATTTAGAGAACTAGGCAGCTTCCACCTATGGTATCACCATCTTCCAAGGTCACCGTATTGATCTGCAATGTTAATAGAAGAACCATATCTTTAAAAATCATATCCCCTCTACTTACATTTAATGAGCAGCATGGAAATGGCCATATCTGTTTGCAAAAACAGTTTGGTTAGCCTTCTCTGCCTCATTCATCAATAAGAAGTTTTAGATGCAAAGAAATTCCAATTCCTGAGTAAGTTTGAGAAAATATGCACAGAACATTCATTCTAAATTAACATATAGTCCACTACCCCCAAAGCTCTACTGTGAGGTTCTCAGATGAATATCACACCAAATAAAACAGGACAAACTGTTTGTATAGTAATTCAAAATTGAGATCTGTATTATAATAAACATATAATTAAAGAACAACAATAACAGGTGGTAATTGGTTGCTGAAATTAGACTTAAAAAAATAGAGGTGAGAAAAACAGGAAAACAAATACACTGTTAGAATCATGAGATATCATTAATATTTAACCATAATGTTTAATTATGGAGAAGGAGGTGCATGAGGGGATGGAGGCTGAGGTAGCAATGAACTACTACCAGCTGCCACCAGAATGGCTGAAATTTTATCAATCTATCCATCAGTGAGCCTAACAATACCCACTATTAGGATGGGGAACATCTGAAACTCTCATACTATTAGTTAACTGAAAATTGTTTGGCAATATCTACTGAATCTGACCACATGCTCCCCGGCGCTTAACGAGTCCACTGGTAATTACGTACTCACTGAAAACGCGTACAGATATGCAACAGATGCAGATGAGAATGCTCATGGGACAAGCAGTAATTCAGGGACACAGACTCCTGTCTTAGGGAGTAATTCCCTAAGAATTTGTCACTGGGTTGTGGTTTCCCAGTTAGCAATTCCTTTAACCAGTTTTATGATTCACTTTTTTAGGTCAGGATTTTTAACAATCTAATATGCCTTCTTGCCTTTTTTTTTTATTTCTGCCTTGATACAAGGGATCATGACAATCTTTGAAGTCACATATGGAAGATGGTGGAGCCCTAAGACAAGAGCATTATCAATAATAGCCAGAACTCAGAATCAGCCCACATGTTCATGAAGAAAACATGTTCTTAAGAAACATTTTCAAAAAATGAAGTGCTATAAAACAATGATTAAAGACACAGTACTACTATATGCCATCAAATGGATAAATGTTGAGGCATAAAATAGACTGTAAAAAGCCAGATGAAAAAAATATATGAGGGACACCTTGGTGGCTCAGCGGTTGAGCGTCTGCCTTTGGCCCAGGGTGTGATTCTGGAGTCCCGGGATCAAGTCCCACATGGGGGTCCCTGCATGGAGCCTGCTTCTCCCTCTGCCTATGTCTCCGCCTCTGTGTGTGTGTGTGTGTGTGTGTCTCTCATGAATAAATAAATAAAATCCTTAAATATATATATGTATATATATATATATGTGTATATATATGTATATATGTATATATATGTATATATATATGTATATATATATATGAATTTGATTTCATAAAGTACACAAAGAGGCAAATCTAATCTGTAGCATTAAAGTAAGAATACTAATTACCTTTTGCCTGGGCAAAAGGGGTGGGCACTACAGGAGAAGCATGCGGGAGGTTTCTGAGATGCTGGTAATGTTCAGTATACTTATCTGGGTACTTAAACCATGGTATAAGTAATATATAAGTAAGTATAAATTTAATAACAGTAAGTTTGCCATGCCCTTAAAATTTATGCACTTTTTAAAAGAGTTAACATTTGCATCACTACATTTTCCTTTTATTATTAGTTTTTTCAAAGATTTTATTTATTTGTTCATGAGAGACACAGAGAGAAAGAGAGAGGCAGAGACATAGGAAGAGGGAGGAGAAGCAGGCTCCATGCAGGGAGCCCAAGGGGAGACTCCAGGATCGGTCCAGAGCAAAAGGCAGATGCCCAACCACTGAGCCACCCAGGCGTCCCTCCTTTTATTGTTTATTTTCAGCTATGAACACCATAATCTGAAAGGATTTGTCTGCTAATGAAACTACACTTATTAATTGTTGGCACTATTTTTCTTCTTACACTCTCAAATTTTAGCTCATGACCTATACTGCTGAGTTCACAATATTCCTTACAATATTACATAAGTCAGGACAGCAGTTGTGATACTCATAAATAATAAAATTAAGGCCACAGACACTCAGCACTTTTCAGTGCTACCAGTTACTCATTTCAACTGTCATCGGCACTTGGATCCAAGGTGGATCACCCCCAGGACATGTTCATTTCACCAGAGTGACCACCGGACTCCATTCAAATCACAGTGTCTGATCCACTAACTTGTTCCAATATTCTCCATGATGTCACCAAGAGCCAGTCATTACTTCTTACCTTCAAAATGTGCTTCTTTACCTTTAGCCCACAGTTTAATTCCAGGGAATTGAACAATTTCCAAAAGATTATTAAAAACACCCTAGAGTTCCATGTCCACAGTCTTGGACCCTTAGAGATCTGGGACTATTAGCATATTATGTCTATTGTAGGCTTATATAAAGAAGGGAAAAGCCTTTTCCTTAACTATCCACAATCAATGGTTTGTTGTTTGTCAAATGACTTAAAAGGACTACTTAAAGGGATGCGCAACAGTAACATTTAAATGTTTTATATTTGAATCGAGAATCTGATCTTCTGCCTGTTTGACATCTTTTCTCAAATTGTTCTCTTTTGAGTTTAATCTCTAATATCCTTACTGACTTTGAAAGTGAATGAGACATCTTTCTAGATTTAAATGTCTTTCATGTTAATGTGTTAGTTTTAACCCAAGCTTTTAATATTTCTTTTTAGGGGGCACATAGTGTTCAATTTAGTCTCGGGCATTTTTCTAAGTGCTGGATATATACAAGAACTGAGATATGACCTTGGCCCCCCAAAAACTCTCACTATGTGGAGAAATCATTTAAAAGTAAATATAATTAACCCTGAGATGTGCACCAAGTACAGTGAATGCACTGAGAGAGAATTAATTCAACGTGGTGAATCAAGAAAACTTTAGAAAATAGACATCATAAAGGCCTTGAAGGATCTTTGATAATAACTTATATCTGTGTAGCACTAATTTGAAAGTACTCTGCTATGCATTTCATTTTTCCTTAAGAGAAAATAATACCTCCGAATTTTATATTATTATTATTACTATTATTATTATTGTTATTCCTAACCTAGGTGATTAGACAAGGCCATTGAGAACATGAAATATTAGGTTTAAGTTCAAATCTCTGATGGGGCAGTAAGATTTAGAAGGAGAGACTGCTTTGTAATCAGAGGAAACTGTCTTTGAAATACTGCTTTGACACTGCTATGTGAGAAAATTATTTATTGGTTTCGTGATCTATAACACAAGATTATCTTCACATCTAGATTACTGTGTGCATTATATAAGATAACAAATACATGTGAAGTGTTTAGCACTCGGGATAGTGGGCGCTCAACTAACAAATATTTGTATCTTGATTAGATTCTGGAGGGGTAGAATGATGATATGGTAAATTAAAGTTGTAGAAAAGAACGAGGACAGCAACATGGAGCATGGATTGAAATATCAAGAAGCACAGAAATGTGCCATAGTCAGGAATGTTCTGCAATAGTGTAGCCAAAATAAGATGAATTGGGAGCCAAGGCAAAATCCGGACAGAAAAAAGAGACTTATGGAAACATTCAATATAGAATGTAGGAATGAGGAATAGGATAACCTGACAATAATTTAGGAAACTGGTATATGGTGCTGCCAGGACTACAGAAGGATAAAATAGTCTGAAGGTGGACTCTACTATTTGATTTAGGCATGCTAATTGAAAAGAAACTTCTAAGTAGGTGGTTGGAGACATAGGTCTAGAGTTCAAGAAAGATATCAGGATTGTTTCTTAAGATTTTAAAGTCAAGTCATATGTGAGAGTTGAAGGAATGCTTAAAAAATGAGATCTATCATGTAGAACTTACAAAGCAGTACCAAAAAAAAAAAAAAAAAGACTAAAACTAGAAGTACTAAAAACATGAGAAATAACATTTAGAGTCAAGGTGGAGGTGGGGTGAACAGAACCCAGGAAAATCCAAACATGATTAATCAGATATTTAGAAGAAAAGTAAAGGAGGTAATATGACATGGAAACCAGGAAAAGAGACTTAAGAGGGTGAGTCAACAAATAAAGTACCACAGAAAAGATTAACCATATGAAGACTAGTGGGAGGCCATTAGTAAAGTTTGACAATTCAGTGGATTAGATGAAAAGAAAAATATTTTTAGGATATTTATTTATTTATTTATTTATTTATTTATTTATTTATTTGAGACAGAGAGTGAGCAAGAGAGAGAACACAAGCAGAGGGAGGGGCAGAGGCAAAGGCAGAGGCAGAGGGAGAAGCAGGCTTCCTGCTGAGCAGGGAGCCCGACTGAGCAACCATTTGTAATAGTTCCGGATGAATAGTCCCATTTAGTTGAAATGCAGAGTATAAGAAGGATAGCACTAGGATATAAATATGGAAAGACATCTTATAGATCACACTGTGGAGAATCCTGAGTGATAGTTGAGACTTGTATACTCAATTCAAGGGTCAATGGGGAACCATCCATGTCTGTGAGGTTTGCTTAAGGAAGATGAGTTTGGGAACAAAGTGTAGGATATTGGAAAGGGATATGCAGATGGCCAGGAATCTACTTGGGAAGTTATTGCAACACTATAGCTTAATGCACAGGTTCATTTTCCTTCTGATCTGATTTAAGAAATTTTTAATGGAGGACACCTGGTGGCTCAGTAGTTGAGTGTCTGCCATTGGCTCAGGGCGTGATCCCTGGATCCGGGTTCGAGTCCCACATCAGGTTCCCTGTGAGGAGACTGGTTCTCCCTCTGCCTGTGTCTCTGCCATTCTCTCTGTGTATCTCTCATAAATAAATAAATAAATAAATAAATAAATAAATAAATAAATAAATAAATAAATCTTTCTTTTTAAGAGGCAATTTTTAATGAAGTCCATAAAAAAAGCAGGGGGAGGAGTCAGAAAAAGCATTGTGTTTTTCCATGAAGTTTTGGTTTCCACATATAAAAAGAATTAGTTCCTCCAAAAGAAAATTAGGCAGATACAGAAAAAGGTAGATTCTATTCAACTTGGCAATATGATCTAGTGCCCTGCTTTTCCACTTCTCTGAGAAACTTCAATGCTTTAAACTACTATTTGTGGCCTTTCTCTTGGGTATCCCTCATGTTTCCTGCTACTACAACAAAAGTTGAGTCCTAGAAGGCCAGAACTTTGAAAAAAAGTTCAGTCAAATCAACTACCTTGGTCTATGTGGATTGTCTCCCCTGCTCATACCATAAAATGCTTACAAAATGATTACTGTCTAACTTGTAATTACAATTAACTGACCTGTTGAATCCAAAAGACATAAAAAAGTTAAAAGAGAAAAGAAGAGAAAAATAATAAAAAAGATGATGAGGAAGAGAAAAACAAGTTAGAATAACCCGAGAATTATTGAGTGTGTATTGTGTGCCTTGCTCCATGTGAACATGAGACACACTCATGTTCACATTATTCTCATAATAATCCTGCTATTGCTGTCAATATTTTCCAGATAAGAAATCTGAATTATTTAGAAAATTTACTTGCTCAATTATACTAATGGCAAATGATTCAAAAATGATGCCAAGTCAGGCAGCCCAGGTGGCTCAGCAGTTTAGTGCCACCTTCAGCACAGGGGCTAATCCTGGAGACCTGGGATCAAGTCCCACATCAGGCTCCCTGAATGAGCTTGCTTCTCCCTCTGCCTGTGTCTCTGCTTCTCTCTGCTCTCTCTCTCTCATAAATAAATAAATAAATAAATAAATAAATAAATAAATAAATAAATAAAATCTTTTAAAAAAATGATGCCAAGTCATATAAATTAGCATGATATTCCTGCTGAACAACAGTCAAAATGAATACATGAATTCTATGTGAACCAGCAGGGGTAAACGTTAACATATATTGTTGAGTAGAAAAAGTATGTTTCTAAAGAATACATGCAGAGTGGAAACATGTATATATAACATTCTTTAATTAAGAAAGAAAAATAGGGGCGCCTGAGTGGCTCAGTCAGTTGAGTGTCCGATTCTCAGTTCAGGTCATGATCTTGGGGTCATGAGATTAGGCCCCTCGTCGGGCTCCACACTCAGCATGGAATCTGATAGGGAATCTCCTCCTCTCCCTCCACCTCTGCCTCAAATAAATAAATAAATAAATAAATAAATAAATAAATAAATTCTTTAAAAAAAAAAAACAAAAAACATCCAGTTCATTCATTTCCAGCCAAAATGGAGTAACAGTTATCAGATTTACCCTTTACCCTCCCTCCTGGAACAATTAGAAAAAAAAACAAAATCAAAAAAGGAAACAAATGAAGTGAGCCACAGATTACTACTGCCTTAAAAGAGGTTTCATTCTATGATAGAGAAGGAAATAAGGGGACCCCATGAGTTAAGGAGACAGAGCTGAGATTCCTGGGACATTAAAGTGAACAAATTTCATAGGACATAGTACCAGCAAGGATAGAGTTGCACAAAGAAAAGAACCTGAAAATCTGCAGAGGACCATTTTCTACCTTCCCACCCCATCCCTATGAGCACTCAGCAGTGCACTGATCAGTGCAGCTATATGAGAAAGTTATCCAAGCCTAGGAAAAACTATTAAAAATAATCAATGGGAATAATGCCCAGCACTCATGCAAGGTGAAGACCAGTGTCTGTTCTGACCAGCTACATTGCAAAACCTAATTCACAGGGGCCAGGGGAGAATGCCCAGGAAAGTGTTGTCTCATTGGTAGGGAATAATTAATTCCAGACTGAAAAGTGGTCCAAACTTACCTGAAAAATCATTTTTTTATGATTTTTCAGATGCAAAAGAAAATAAACTATTTCCAAGTAACCAAAAATGAAGCTGAAAAATATTTCTACAAATACAAAATTATATAGTACCAAACAAGGTAAAATTCACAGTATCTGCCATCTAATCAAAGAATACCAGGCATATAGAGAGGCAAGAAAGCACAATCCATAATAAGGAAAACAACAAATCAATTGAAATCCATCCAAATTGACATAGATGCTAGAATTAGCAGACAAGGACACAAAGAGATTTATTATAAATATACTCCATATGTTCAAAAAGTTAGAGGCTTTTGAAGATTAAAACTATTATATCTGCAGTGAAAGATACACTAACCAGAGTTAATGGCAGATTAGACATTGCAGAAGATAATGAACTTGAAGGCATAGCAACAGAAACTATCCAAAATGAAACACACAAAGGAAAAAGGAATTTTTTTTTTTAATGAAAAAAGCATCAGAGTGCTGTATGACAACTTCAACTAGAGTCTTCAAAGGAGAGGAACAAAATGATATTTTAACAAATAATGGTCAAATTTTTTTCTAAACTTTGGAACAATATTCCCCTATATATTCAAAAAGTTCAATGAACCCCAAGCCCCAGGAACATGAAGAAAACTGCACCAGTGTATATCATAATCAAGTTGCTAAAAACCAGAGATAAAGATGAAATCTTTGAAGCAGCCAGAGAAAAAGGACATGTGACATAGAGAAGCACAGACCTAAAGATCACATCAGAGTTCTCATCTGAAACATTGCAAGTAAGAAGACAATGAAGCAACATTTTAAAGTACTGGGGAAAACAAACAAACAAAAATGCTAGCATTCTAGAATTCTATACCCAATGAATATACCTGGAAAAAAAATGAAGGCAAAATAAAAATATTTTCAGACATACAAAAATTAAAAGAATTCATCATCGGTAGATCTGAACTACCATAAATGTTAAAGAAGGGGTGCCTGGGGCACTCACCTGGTTAGGCATCTGACTCTTGATTTCAGGTCTGGTCATGATCTCAGGGTTGTGAGATCTGGCCCCACACTGAGCTCCAAGCTCAGCAAGAAGTCTGATTGAGATTCTCTCTCTCTCTCTCCCTCTGCTCCTCCACGTGCTTGCACATGCTCATGTGTATGCTCTCTTTCAAATAAATAAATAAATCTTTAAAAAATGTTAAAGAAAAGTTTTAGGAAAAAAATCCTTGCTTTTATGAATGAGCAATATTATTATATATTTATTAAACCATAGACTCTGGGGACAGACTCCATCACTTCCTAACTGTGTGACTTTGGGCAAGTAATATATTTGTGTTTCAGTTTTCCCATTAAGTTGAAGATAACTAGATACTGATAGAATCTACTTGAATGAGTTGTTGTGAAGATTAAATTACATGACATGTTTGCGTGTGTAACATATATATCTATAGTAAAAGTAGAAAAACATGGATGAGAAGAATATATACAGAACAATCCTACTAATAAAGTCGGAAGAAAAGAGCAAAAGAAAGCCAAAGACTATATACCCCAATAACTAAGTATGTGATGAGTAAGGATATGGAGCAATCCTTATTTTCCCCAGCCTCATGGGAAAAAGAGAAAAATTCTGACAAACGAATGATAGGAGACACTCTTCTTACTCCAGCTACATGTGAGAGAGTAAAGGAAAAATCCATTTAACCTTTCAATCACTATGGAAATTCAACTCCAAAAAAAAAAAAAAAAAAAAAAAAAAAAAAAAAAAAAAAGAAAAAAGAAAAGAAATTCAACTCCCAGGGACTGTGGACTCACAAGGACAAATATTTCTCTTCTTTGAGGATGGCAGGGCATGAAACAAATCTATGCATTGCTTAGAAGTTTAGGAACAAACTACTGCCAGAAAATTTTTAATTTTCAAATCTAAGAATGAGCTTCAGAGTCCCAGGATCCCTTTTGAAAATGTATACAAATCAGAGTATAGCAGCCCGGGTGGCTCAGCGATTTAACGCTGCCCTCAGCCCAGGGCTTGATCCTGGAGACCCAGGATCGAGTCCCACATCAGGCTCCCTGCATGGGACCTGATTTCCCTCTGCCTCTGTCTCTGCCTCTCTCTCTCTGTGTCTCTCATGAATAAATAAATAAAATCTTTTAAAAATCAGAGTATATAGGAAAATGGTATGTGAGCATGTGTGTGTGCATGTTGTGTGCTTAGGAAGAGACCTCATAATATTCATCAAAATGTCAAAGTAAGACCAGTACCCAAAAAAATGATACAAACTACCAAACCAAGAGAAGGTTGATTGAATCTATAAAGCACATTTTGGTTGTCTCATTTAAAAAACTAGTTCAAAAAAAAAAAAAAAAAAAAAAAAAAAAAAAACCTAGTTCTCTGCTTTAAAAGTTCCTGTGATTGTTGTCAGTCCTGATATTTTCAAGCCAAATGATATGTATTAAAAACTGAGGCAGGGCAGCCCGGGTGGCTCAGTGATTTAGCGCTGCCTTCAGCCCAGGGCCTGATCCTGGAGACCCGGGATTGAGTCCCACATCAGGCTCTCTGAAAAGACCCTGCTTCTCCCTCTGCCTGTGTATCTGCCTCTTTCTCTCTCTCTCTGTGTCTCTCATGAGTAAATAAATAAGATCTTTAAAAAACAAAACAAAACAAAAAACTGAGGCAGCTATCAGAATGTAATTTATTAACTGACCATGAGAAATACAATAGCTATAAAATCTAAACTTTAGGGAATGGAATCATAGCATTATTTCTCTTAAATCTAGTTTAAAGGACAAGATATCATAATCCCAAGGTTACCCAGATAGAATTGGGACTGAAAGCATATAGATGATTTTGTTAAAAATCCTCTAAATAGGATAGTAGGTGGGAACAGTAGACATTAAATATTTTGACCCTAGGAACATACTCTTTCCTGTAAGCAGAACTGGATGCTCCTTGATTAAGCTCTTTGGGAGTTCCATGTTTGTTTGTTTTTTAATGCTGTCTAGACTGTCTTCCATTACTGCTTTTTTTTTCTTTCTATCTGTTAATAATTTTTATGCTAGTGCTCTAAATTGCTACATCCTGGAAAGGAAAAAAAAAACATCTCTTATTTTCATAATGCTACTCTAAAAATTCAATGCTTTTGCTTTTACCTTCAAGGTCTAAAAGAATTCTCACACAAATTCAAGTGCCAATCCTAACAGTAACTTTATTATTACCACACAGAAATATGCCCCAATGGTCACCACTGAGTGTTTTAATAATGCATTATACTTATTCACTAAATCTCAACTATTTTACAAATGTAATGTTCCTCTTTCCATGTCCATTTCACCCCCAACTTCACCATATGCCCCAGGGGAAGCAGAAACCAGTTGTACACAAATAAATAATATCAAGTATAAGGTCTTTGAGGTCAAGATTATTATTGTCTCACAAATTACTCCTGGAACTACATATACCTGTAAGAGACAATCAGCAACAATCAGTGACTCTTACCACTAACTTACAATTGATCTAAATCAGAGAGGAAAATCTCTGTTATTCATGAAATGGGGATAGTATTTAGTGTGAAGGTGCTGATTTGCCTTGCAAGGATGATATGAATAATATACTAATGATGATAGATCTTTAATAGACAAAAATCCTGGGGTGCCTGGTGACTAAGTAGTTAAGTCTGTTAAGCATCTGACTCTTGACTTCGGCTCAGTTCAGGATCTCAGAGTTGTGAGATCGTGCACTGCAGCAGGCTCTGTGTTCAGCTCATAGAGGCTGCTTGACATGCTCTTTTCCCCTTTCCCTCTACACTTCCTCCAGCTTTTTCTCAGATGCACATGCACTTTCTTGCTCTCCCTAAAATAAATAAATAAAATCTTTTTGTTTTTGTTTTTTTTTAATAAAATCTTTTTGAAAGAAAGGAAAGAGAAAGAAAGAAAGAAAGAAAGAAAGAAAGAAAGAAAGAAAGAAAGAAGAAAGAAAGAAGAAAGAAAAAGAAAGAGAAAGAAAGAAAGAAAGAAAGAAAGAAAGAAAGAAAGAAGAAAGAAAGAAAAGAAAGAAAGAGAAAGAAAGAAAGAAAGAAAGAAAGAAAGAAAGAAAGAAAGAAAGAAAAAGAAAAGAGATGGATGCCTGGATGGCTCAGTCACTTAAGCATCTGCCTTTAGACTCAGGTCATGATCCCAGGGTCCCAGTACTGAGCCCCACTCTCTGCTAAGCAGAGAGCCTACTTCTCCCTCTCCCTGCCCCCACTCATACTGTCTCTCACTATCTCAGATATATAAATAAAATCAAATCTAAAGAGGAAAGAAAGAAAGGAAGGAAGGAAGGAAGGAAGGAAGGAAGGAAGGAAGGAAGGAAGAAAGAAAGAGAAAGAAAGAAAGAAGAAAGAAAGAAAGAAAGAAAGAAAGAAAGAAAGAAAGAAAGAAAGAAAGAAAAAGAAAGAAAGAAAGAAAAAGAGAGGAAAAGAAGAAAAGAAAAGAAAAATCTTAACCATGTTGAAATCTTTTCAATGCACTATTTCTATGTATGTGCATGTTAAAAAAATTTTCTGGACCTTTTCTACCAAAAAGTATTTTAAAGACTCTTTAAGTATTAAATATTTCTTACAGGCACTCATTAAGTGCAGAGTTGGGAAACCATTCTAGTTATTCCTTGCTATTTCTCTTTCCCTGCTGGAATGGGAAAGGTCTATGAATAGTACCTGAGCCATTTCTTCATTATTTGAGGAATAAAGGCTAGGGGTGAGAGAAAGGGAGTGAAATATTCACCAGAAAGTAGCAGTACCATCCTTTTAAGCTCTGTACTAGTACAATCAGGGCTTACAAAGCCCTCATTTCAAAAGAGTCAGAAACTCTGCCTAGATAAGAAATGAAAATTATTCCAAGATAGGCACAATCCCCATGATATTTATGCTGGATAAAAACAGAAAATACTGAACCTGAAGAAAATAAAAGCTAGAAAAAGGGATACAAACAAGTGACTATTATAACCACTGAGAGAGAGAGAGAGAGAAAGGGAGAGAAAAGCTTTTCAATATATATCTCAAGATGTTCAAATGTAGAAATTATGACAAAATGAAATGGGAAATTGATTTGGA
Source organism: Canis lupus dingo (assembly GCF_003254725.2). Taxonomy (NCBI): domain Eukaryota; kingdom Metazoa; phylum Chordata; class Mammalia; order Carnivora; family Canidae; genus Canis; species Canis lupus. The sequence continues at coordinate 48,309,238 of NC_064248.1, forward strand.
AAATAAAAAAGGGGATGAATAGCTCAGGTATTCCTCCCTTTGGATCCTCACCCACACTCCACACCCGCCTATCTCCATCATCCCTTTATCAAAATAAATATGCTCCCCCTTTTAAAGGCTGATAGCATAACATAGAATCAAATTTTAGAGCAGCTCTATTACTAGTCAATAATTAATCAAACATGGATTTATCAAACACTTTCTATAGGACTCTGCCAGGAACCAAAGTCAGGGTTCCTGTTCTAAGAAAGCTCACGGTGCATTCATTTAACAAACACTTACAGTGCAGTGTACCAGGTGCCTAAAGATATTTGCTAACAGGGTAGATGTTATCCCTAAGCCTATGGAGACTGCATTCTAACCCAGAAAACAGGCTTTAAACAATTTATTCATTATTCATCACACTGTGATGAGAGTTAACAGCACACATGCTGACTGCCTTGACCTAATTTTCAGAAACAGAATATTTTTTTCCTAATAATGGTCTAAGCTTTGAATTATTTTTCCCCAAGTTCAAATTCAAGCTCCACTACTACTTTCAGCTTTATAAACTTGAACAAGTCACTTCACTTCTCTAACTGTTCTATACTTCAGTTTCTTGGTTGATAAAATGGAGATAGCAGTAGAACATTCTATGTAGGCTAAAGGTGGATATATGTAAAGTGCTTAGGGTAGTGGCTGGCATTTCATAAACCTCAAAAAAAAAATGCTAGCTAAAATTACTTTTATCAAAAAGATGCAGAGGACGAGAGAAGCGTGGGAATAGGAAGGAGAGGGAGAGGTAATTCCATACAATGAGAACAGAATGTGCAAAAGTCCTGAAAAAGGAAACAATACATTTGAGGAATGAAGGAAATTGAAATGGAAAATAAAGCAAGACTGATCTGGAGGGATAAGCAGGGCCCAGATCCAACAATGTCTTTCAGGCTCTCAAGGACTCTAGGCATTAATCCAATTGGATGTTATTAAGAGGGTTTTTATTTTAAGATATTATTTATTTACATGAGGGAGAGCAAGCAAGAGAGAGAGAGAGAGAGAGCAGGGTGGGGGATCAGAGTGGGCGCCAGGAACAGAAGGAGAAGAAAAACAGAGAAACAGACTCCCAGCTGAGCAGGGAGCCCAATATGAGGCTCGATCCCAGGACCCCAAGATCATGACCTGAGCTGAAGGCAGACATTAAGCCGAATGAGCCACCTACGCACCCCTGTTATTAAGTTTTAAGAGGCAGAGGTTTTTTATGTTTTTTGTTTTTAAAGATTTATTTATTTATTTTACAGAAAAAGAAAGAGCGGGGTTGGAGGGAGGAGCAAAGGGAGAGGAAGAATCTCAAGCTGACTCCCCAACTGAATAGGAAGCCCAACATGGGGCTTGACTTCAAGACCCTGGAATCATAAGCTGACCCAAAACCAAGAGTCAGATACTTAGCTGACTGAGCCACCCAGACACCTCTTAAGTGGCAGAGTTTTAAGTGAGAACATTACTTTTAATTTTTTATGGTTAAATTTATATATATATGTATATATATATATACATATATATATTAAGATTTTATTTATGTATTTATTTATCTATTTATTTATTTGAGAATGAAAGATAGAGATAGAGAGAGAGAGCAAGAGAAGGGAGCCTGATACGGAACTCGATCCCAGCACCCTGAGTCATGATTTGAATCAAAGGCAGATGCCAAATCAACTGAACTACCCAGGTACCCCTTTTATGTTTTATGTTTATGGTTAAATTTTCATTTTAAATAAAATAATCTTTGTTGCAAAGAATGTTTTATAAGGATAAAATGGAGGAAGGGAGCTAAAGAAACTATCATTGCAATATCAGTGATAGGTGATGGTGGCTTTGAACTGAGAAGTAGTGGTAGAGTTAAAGAGTTATTTAGAATGAAGATGCAACCAAGGTTGAATGAGTCAATCTATATTAATTACTATATTTAATCAGACTTCAAATTTCTACAACTGGATCCAGATGATACCATCCACTGAAATAAGAAAGACACGAACTCGTTTGGAGGGAAATAGATGATTTAATATTTTAGCATATCTACTAGTTTCCTAGGGCTGCCAAACAAAATACCACAAACTGGATGTCTTAAACAACAGAAGTTAGTTTTCTGACACTTCTGGAGACCTGAAGTCCAAGATCAAGGTATCAGCATGTTTGGATTCTTTCAAGGCCTCTCTCCTAGGCCTGCAAATGGCTGCTTTCTTGCTGTGTACTCTTATAGTTGTCCCTCAGTGTTTGTGTCCATGGCCTCATCTCCTCTTCTTGTAAAGACACCAGTTATGAGGAATTAGGGCCCATCCCAATGACCCCATTTTAACTTAATCACCTCTATAAAGGCCCTATCTCCAAAACAATCACATTCTGAAACACTCAAGGTTAGTGCTTAAACATATGAAAGGGGATGTGGGCTTCTAATAGTTTATTATATTTAAGGGTACCTGTGAGAAAATGCATGAAAATATTATATGAACAGGATGTGTAGATCTGAAGTTCAAAGGAAAGATCTTGGCCAGAACTGTAAATTGATGCTATCTATATATTATTGATAAGCGAAGTCAGGAGTGTGAATGATTTCACCAAAAATATGGAGAGATGGAGAATAGAAGAAAGAGATAGAGAATTGGGTTATCCAAAGTTTAGAAGAAGGAAAAGGAAAAAGTGAAGGAGGAAATGGGGAGATTTTACAGATGTAAAAACCTTCAAAGGACACAAAGAAGCAGCAGCCACAAACATGAATCGAACAAAAAGTATAAGGGCATGGAAGCCACAGAAAGGCTTGTTTCACAAGCCACAGAAAGGGAGTGTTTCAAAAAGGATGAGTGGCCAACTATTTCAGATGCTTTAAAAATGGCAAGAGTTAAAAGTCTAATAGGAGATATTAATAGGTAGGAAGGTAAATAATAATACAAGGCAGTGTTGAAAGAGAAATAGAACCATCAAGGGCCTATGTTTATTCATTTATTTTTTATTATTTTTTTAAGAATTTAATTTTTAAGTAATCTCTATACCCAACATAGGGCTTGAACCCACAGCCCCTAGATCAAAGGTTGCACATTCCACCAATTGAAACAGCCAGGTAACCCTATTCGTTTAATACATATTATGGAGCAAATACTGCAATTAGCATTTGGAGCATAATAGTAAAAATATAAGAAATGTACCTGCCCTGATGAACTTAACAGTCTAATATGATTTAGAGTAAAATAGGCATTTAAAACAGAGCATAACTGCAATAATAGGTATATTTAACTTCTGAATAATTAGAGGTTTTGGGGTTTGTTTTTTGTGTTTGTTTGTTTTTTGTATAAAAATAAGGTAACAGAGGCAGAGGCATTCCTAATAAAAGGAACAACTATTCCTCCAAGCACTGAGTCATGAAAGAGACCAGTGTTCTGGTCAACAGAGATATATTCAACACTGAGAGAGCTGTAACATGAACAGCAAAGAAATATAGGTGTAAAAATTCATGTTGAAGTTACATTGTGAATTTCCATGCCACACTAAGAAATTTGCATTTTTTCAATATCAATTGTGCCCAACAGAAATTTTTAAACAGGAATGAAATAGTCAATTTCATGTTATAGAAACATCATTGACAAAAGCTGGAGGATGGGTCAGAGTGAATAGAAATTACTAACAGGCACACCTATTAAGATGCTGTTGTAGTAATCCAAAAGAGAGGTGATGAAAGCTTTCCTGAATTGGTGGCAAAAGGATATAGAAGAAAGAGACAACTCAAACAACATTTCTTATATAGAATTGTCATATATTATTCCCCAAAATAGAAGGGGGCAAAAAAGTAGTCAAGAAAGAGGAATCAATAAAACAATAAAACAAAGCAAATGAGATGCTTTTATTGAAGAACACAGGAGACTAAAACAGTCTGGATGTTCAAGAATGTAATTGAGGTGAGATAGTATTTTGAAACTATAATCATGCTCCCCCTGTGCATTCAGGCCTCAGGGAGGGCATTCTACTCTACCCCACTCACAGTTGGATTGTGACTGCAAGGATACAAAGTTAAAAAAAAAAAAAAAAAAAAAAAGATCACATATGTTAGCTTCTTCTTCCAAAACACAATTTTGAAATACACAGTACAAAGTTTTTAACAAAAAGCTTTTAAATTGTTGTGAGGTCTTGATTTTGTAGATCAAAAACCCTATGAAGGACATGAATTTTAAGCTTTAAATAAAAAACATAGAAAAATCTAAGGCTGGCCAGAGCCAACCTTTTCCACCTACCAGAGAGGACGTAAACTTTTCTTGGGCTGGGGAAGAAGAAAAGAGTCAGAGAGGAAACTAATATTTATATACTGATATGAGAAGAAACTAATGTTTACACTTACATGAGACTGAGAGGTCTGGGATTAAAGCCTTTGAGTGGGTGGCTGGGGGTAAAGTAAGGACAACAAATCACCCAGACTGGGGATTCAAGAGCAGTGAAGACCTAAAGACCTATACCAGTCTGGTTTAGCTTTAACAAAGTATAAATGAAACCACCAGTCTCCCATGTCATTGGATTGTCATGAAAGAGCATCAGATGTTGGAGAGGATGCAGAGAAAGGAAAACCCTCTTACACTGTTGGTGGGAATGCAAGCTGATGGAACCACTTTCCACTGATGGAAAACAGTATGGAAGTTCCTCAAAAAGCTGAAAATAGAGCTACCCTACAACCCAGCAATTGCATTACTGGGTATTTACCCCAAAGATACAAATATAGTGATCTGAGGGGGCACCTGCACCCCAATTTTTATAGCAGCAATGTCCACAATAGCCAAACTATGGAAATAGCCCAGATGTCCATCAACAGGTGAATAGTCAAAGAAGATGAAGTACATATATCTACAATGGACTGCTACTCACCCATCAAAAACAAAATTTGTCATTTGCAACAACATGGATGGAACTAGATGATATTATGCTAAGTGAAATAGGTCAATCAGAGAAAGACAATTATCATATGATCTCATTCATATGTGGAATTTAAGAAATAAAACAGAGGATCATAGGGGGAGAGAGGAAAAAATAAAACATGATGAAATCAGAGACTCTTAATTACAGGAAAAAAATTGAGAGTCGCTGGAGGGGACGGGGTGGGGGGATGGGATAACTGGGTGATGGACATTAAGGAAGACATGTGATGTAATGAGCTGGATGTTATATAAGACTGATGAATCACTGACCTCTACTTCTGAAACCAATAATACATTATATGTTAATTAATTGAATTTACGTAATTTTTTTTTTAAAGAGCATCAGAAAATTTCTGTGTCTACATTGAGAAGATCTCAGGAGTAAATGATAAAGGGCCAAGAGATGTATTTTGTGTTCTAAATGGCTGGGGAGTGACTTATCTGTGTGCATAGTGGAGACCAGATAGAAATAACAGCCATCTCAGCAGATGCTCCCCAGGACAAATTCTGATGACCAGGAACCAACATTAGTGAGGCTGAAAAGCAGACATCAGCAAGTATGGGCATAAATCAAATAAATCTCTACCTTTCCCTTCTACCCACCATGTCTATTTATGCCCCTGGAACTTATATACAATCTCAGAGAAGTGGCAGAGGGAGAGATTCTGAATCGACAGAAACTAATCTGAAATTTTCTGCTACTAAACAGTAAGTGTGGTTATAGAAAAATAAGGATTTATTTTTGCTTGTAGAATTTCAGTAAGTGACAGAAATACAGATCTAAAATTCCAAAGAAAAGATTGGACCCAAGATCCCAGCTGGGTCAGACAGGTCAGACAGATGAAACACTGAAACTATAGGAGTGGATGCAATAAAGAGTAAGGAGGACAAGCCCTCAGTGCTGTAGTATTCAGGGGACAAGCAGAGAAGGACATAAAAATAGAGGAAAAGAGCCTATTCTCCAGCTCATTCATTCAGAGATGAACAGAAATGAGTACTGGTAGAAGAGAGGAAAAAAGTCCAAGGTCACCAGAATCAAAAATCATTTGGGAGGCACGCGAGATACAGGCAGGGTACTGTCGACCTGACCAACAGAGTTTCATGGGAACAGTAAAAAGACAGAAGCCAGATTCAATGGGTTCAGAAGAGAATGGGGAACTTGACAAAGTGAAGATAGCAGGTAGGGGCTGTGCTTTTCGAGAAATAGCATAGGAAGGAAGGAGAGAGAGGCAATAGACCTTTGAAGGCAATATTCAGTTTAAGGAATGCTTTGAGTTTTCATTCGATCATAATTTTCAACTCTGAAGATTCATTTTCATTTTATTTTGTTTAAGGCATGAGGAAAGGAAGTATTATTGAAGATGGAAAGGGAGAGAAAAACAGATGAAAGGGATGCCAAGTGATTTATGGGAGTAGTTGTGCGACTGTCAGTGCAAAAGAAGAGATGTGGTCTTGGAACAGAGCAATATGAAGGCACAAATGTTCAAGTGAAATCAGAATGAATACTGTAACAAGGAATGAAGAAGGGAAGTCAGTGAATTCCACTATATTTTCCTCAGGAAGATGGCAAGGAGTAGTCAGCTGGGGGTGACGAAGATAGAAGGAAAGGAAAAGTGCCCAGGAACTTGATAACCCCCGCATAAATAGGAATGAATAAAGGGCTGCTGAGCTGTTCTGAGGGCCTCACTGATAGCGAAACCCTCAAACCTTAGTGCCACCTGTCAACACAGTATTTTCCACAACAAAACTGATTGATCACCACACATGCATAGTAAGGCACAGGATTCTCAGGTGGAGTAAACAAGTAATAAACAATTGCAGTTCGATGTGGTAAGTCCTTTACAAGAGGGGTATATGAGGTGCTATGTGGGTAACAACTAGTTGTTGTTCAAGAAGGCTTCTCAGAAGACATATTTTATTTAGGATTTGAGGAGGATGTTTTATAAGGGAGCGAGGAAAGGAGGATTTCTAATTACAAATGCCATAAACAGAAATCATAGAATTATAAAAGGAGTTGGAAATTTCAGAATATGGTGTAAATTTGATATGATTTGGGGGTAAGGAGAAGGGATAGTTGAAGATTTATTTTAGAAAGGTAAAACTAGAAACTTCAGTAAATTATTTCTAAAGCTCTTTAGTTTTTCTTCAACGATTTTGTTTTTTTTTTACTATGTCGGAGAGTCGTAGGAAAAGAAGACTCACTACCGTCGTGAAAATAGCTTTTTGAGCTCAGTAGCAGAACATGTTCAAAGGGAGAGGTGAAAAAGATACTCCACCATCATGCCACATACAGCCAATTAACTCGTCACGATCAATAGCTAGGTAGATAGAGGTAGCTGCATAGGCAAGGATTTAGAGAGAAAGTGAGAGACAGAGAGAGAGTGTGACACATACTGATAGAGATATCCCTCTTGAAATTCTTGTTATTTCTTAGTTTCCTCTTTGGAAATCATAGTTAAGACCATATTGCAGAGTTGTCGGTTGAAAAGAAAATATTTCCTTTGGCTACAAATGGGAAGATATTTATGTTGATCCAGAAAAGACTAATTTGCAGATAACGGCACACCAGATGGTAGCAAGTGGTTTGTGCAACAGCCTATTATAGTTTGATAATCACAATGTACTAAGTGATGCTCTTTCCAGAGTGCATCATTGGAACGACGGAATGAAGAAACTGTTTAAGAATATCATGGCTAAAAATAACGCAGCGGATTTCAGCCCTATAGATCTAGATATATAAAATACTCAAGAAAAGAGATCTCTGAATCACTTTTGTTAACCTGCCGGGGTCTAACTCAAAGTCTGCACTCTCTGGAAATTGCACTGTAATCCTAATCTGACTAATCTCTTTTACAACATCATTTTATCCCATTCAATTCAGAAAAGGTAAATTGCCACCTCTACATTTGTTTTCATTTCTTTTTACTTCAGAAATGTGAACAGATTTCTTAGACCATCAGATTTATAAAAATGAAATTACCTAATCTCAGATCCTCCCATGTTTTCTTAGAATCCTTATTTGTTGAGTATTCACAGCCGATACTTCCCTTACCAAATGTGCAATTCATTTTAATAGTCTACTAGTTGCTATTGCTTTATAAAAAAAAAATCTTCCAGAACAAAGCAGCTGAAAACAACCATCTTATTTAGCTCAATAAGGACTCAGAAATTTAGGAAGGATACAGGGTGGCTAGCTGTCTCGTGCTCCAAGACAGCTTATATCTGGGGCATCAGCTGGGAGATGACTGGATAACTAGGAATGTCTAGAGAGTTTGGGGCTGAGCTATCTTCACCCCCACATCTGAGGCTTAAATTGCAGCTACTGACAGAAGCATCTACACATGGCATCTCCTTATGGCCCAGGCTTCCTCACAGGGCCATCTGAGTGTGCTCACATGTCTTACATGTGAGCAGGGCAAAGCTTCAGTTCCTTTTGTGACCTGGCCTCCTAAATCACACAGCATCACTTTTCCACTGAATTTTTTAATTGTGAATGAGTCCCTAAGGCCAGCCCCACTTTTCCATGAGAGAAATATCAAGGAATTTGGAGACTTGTTTTATTATTATTTTTTAAAGATTTTATTTATTTATTCAAGAGAGACACACAGAGACATAGGCAGAGGGAGAAGCAGGCTTCCTGTGGGGAGCCGGATGTGGGACTCGATCCCAGGACCCTGGGTTCATGACCTGAGCCAAAGGCAGACGCTCAACCACTGAGCCACCCAGGTGTCCGCAGACATGTTTTAAAACCGCTGCTAAGAAGTAAAGAATGGAGCCCATCCTCTCGTGTTCAATGGGAATAAAGTTTCAGTTATACTAGATAAATAAGTTCTAGAGATCTGTTAGCCAGCATAGATAGGGCCCATAGTTAACAATATGACATACATTTCAAAATTTGTTGAGAGTACATTTCACATTAAAGGGTTCTTACCACAAACAGACACAAATAACAAAGGGACACATGAAACTTTGGAAGGTGTTAGATATGTCTATTAGCTTGATTGTGGCAAGGGTTTCAGAAATGTTTGCACTTGTCCAAACTTGTCAAATTATATACATTAATTATGTGCAATTCTTTGTGTATCAATTATAGCTCAATAAAGCTAGTTTTAAAAAAGGATAAGAATTAAGTCCATGATTAAAACCAGATTCTCCAAAGTAAGAAAATACATGTATCATACAAAGAACCTTTCAAACTTTTTTAAGGCAATGTGGACATTACATAACAAATTCTTAGATATTCTGAATGAATAGGTACTGGTGCTCTGAATTTACCTGGGCCTCAGTTACACATTTTCAGAGAATTCAAACTTAATAAAATATACCCAGTACTACATACAATATGAAATCTCCTATCACATTTACTGAAACTTCTCTCTGAGGTCAATGTCCATAGTGTCATTTAGAGTCACTTACATAAAAGTTCATATTAAAAATTCCCTTAAGAATTCAAGATCAAGGGAAAATTTGTATGTCTTTTAGAAACAGTAGGCTTCTTCCCTTTTGGTAAAGGTGGTAAGACTGCTTTTCACTGACAGTTTGGAAGCTCAGAGTCAAATTTTACTCTCCAATAAAATATTTCTGTTAATGCATTACAATCACAATATCAACTTTCTTCATTTTACCTTTTTCCTGATTTTCTTGATCTCCATCTATACCTATTTTATCAACCTTACAGTTTGTGTCCTAATTTATAAAATATATCAAATCCTTTCAGAAAAGAAACAGAGAAAAAAAAAGAAAGGAAACAGAGTATACTTAAATGGAAATAAAGGAATATTTACAGTATGGTTTCTCTTAATATAATGTAATCTTCTTTAATAACACCAAATATTTTAATGGCTTATAATATCATGGGATCAATATGATTAATATCTACAGTTTCTAAGTGAATTAAAAAGCTAGAAGGGATTAGGTCAAACCTATACTAACCTTGTGATGTTCTTAGAAGTCATTTACATTTTTATATATTTTTATAGCTACTCTGTTTTCCATCTGTTTTTCTCAAAAAAAAAAAAAAAAAAAAACAACTGAAAGCCTGGAAATCTGATTTCTAGGAGTTCCTCTCCACCACTCCATGGAAAAATGACCATATACTTCTCTACACCTCAGTTATTTCATGTTTGTACATAAGACTAGAAGAGAAAACTGGGGATTTTTGACCTTTTAAATTTTTTTGGATTTGAGATAAATGAGGTTTCATGTGATGGCACAGAAGGGAGGCATTTATTAATCATATATGGGAAGTTTTTATTCATATGTTTAGTCCCCACAAATTCATACTTTGAGGAAATAAAATAGGATTAGCCTTCCAAATGACAATGAAATAATTATGATTAAACATATACCCTATACATTATAATTTTTAGAATCTAAATTCATTGCTAGTAACAATTTAGATTCAATGCTAGTAACAATTTAGATTTTTAATCTAAATTCATTGTTACTAGCACTTAGTAGAAAATGTAAGAATTGTATTTCCTTATTTTTTTTAAAGATTTTATTTTTATGTAATCTCTACATCCAATGTGGAGCCCAAAGTCAAAACCACAAGATCAAGAGTCACATGACCCACCAATAAGCCAAACAGGCTCCCTAGTATCTCCTTATCAATTAAGGTTATGTTCTACATAGATATATCAAATATCTTCATAAATTCACTTTGTTTACAATTGAATGATGGGATTAAAACCTCAAAGTTAATACAAAAACTTCTGATATTTTAAAATAAATATTGGAGTTCCCTTAATATCAAACGAAGTTAGCTGATACATTTTTTATCATTTTTATGTCATTCAGCAATATGAAATATATCCTTTTTTTGGTTTATGTATCCTATAGGTATATGTACATATTTCCATCTTTATTCTCTTGAATATGTGGAATAACAATAGTTAAATTCTTATTTTAGGCAAAGCCCTGTTCTAACCATTGTGCATACTAACTCATTTAACATTGTGGGGGCAGGGAATGATTTAGCATTTATATACATTAGTTCCCTAATAAAGAGGCAGGATTTTCCTACCATCTGTCACTCTCAGAAATCTAGAACACTATGTTTTTATTTTCATTTACTATTTCCTGACTTTTGTTACTCTAATATTTATAAACAATCTCAATTTTCCATGTATTTCCCATCCTTCCAGCAGATTGAGAATCAAATGTGTGTTCTGATTTATACCTATACATAGGACACTGAGATAAATAAAGCAAGCAATGAGTGCATAATCTTTGCTTTCTTTTTTTTTTTTTTTTTGCCTTTGCTTTCTTTACTCAAATCTTTCCTATCCTGGTTGCCACAGACATACAAAGATTCCTGAGACCACTTGAGTTGAAAAGTTTTCCAAAAGACCAAAAGATCTTGACTCATCTTCCAGATCTCTTGCTCCTTGGTCTCTTGATCCTTAAGTGTGTTGCAATGTGAAAGAGACTACACATAATGAGCAGTTATGAATCCAAGATCCATCTCATTGTTGAGGCATTGAGCAAAGAGAAATCCAGCAATTCTGATTTAACCAGTCATAAAATCAGTATCAGAACTTTGGAAAATAAGGATGGTAACTCGTATATTTGCTGTCAAAGCAAAACTCTTCCATTACTACCAAACAGATTTATAGTCTAAGATGAAATACAGTAGTGAAGAGCAAAAGATCTGACTAGACATAGACAGGCCTGGTGTGAATCCTGACTCTGTCTGCACAGAGTGGGTGGACATGATCCTAATGCTTAACCTCTGCCATCTCAGTTTTATACAGTGAACTGAAAAATAAATTCTGCTTCATAGAGTGGTTTTAAGGAAGAAAGGAGAAATTTTATGAAAGTGCCAAGAACCATTGTTGGCATATAAGATTGTGCCCCATCATGAAGTTCCGTACATATTGATAAATATAGCTACTATATTTTCTGTTCTTTCTCCATATCACATGTAGAAAAAATTATGTACATGGTATTATACAATAAAATATTATTTAATATATCCAGGAATGAGATTGAGAATATGTGTCACTTAACTTACATAGACCTTAAAAACTTTAAAAAGGAAAGAAGTACCACAGCAACTTTCACTCTCAGCTCGTTCTTTTTTCTTAAACCATCTTACGGAAGAGATCTTTGAAATCTAGTGGCACTTCGGTAGCATTCTACTTGAAAATAAGAATATGAAGCTGCTAAACCATCGCCCAACTCAAAAATTCCGGTAGCCAGAACATAAAATACTGGGACCTGGACAGTTTGGGCTATAATGGCCAATTAATCCTTGAAATTCTGAAGCTCAGTTGACCTTCAGGGTAAGAACTGGCTAAATCCCATGGATTCAGGACCAACATGGAAGGGTCCCAGCCCCAAAGATTATCCACTCAACTCCTGCTGTACATTGGTGTCTAAAATATTTCTTTCATACTTAGTCATAAATATCTTGAGAGAATTGCTTTTTATTCAGCACCTTACTATGTGGCAGAGATGTCTGTGCTTTCCATTTCACTAACTCATTTAACAAAAACCACAAATTCTTGATATAGAAACTGCTATTATTTCATTTTGCACACAAAGAAACTGAAGCACAGGGAGGATAAGTTATAAGCCCATTATTATAATACTGTAAGTGGTAGAGCCAGGATTTGAATCCAAACAGTCTGGCTCTTGAATCTCTACTTTTAATTACTATGCAAAATAAGGGGCAAAAGATTAACAGAGAGTTTTTTCCTGAGGTTTTACTGATAGACAGAAAATATACTGAGGGAGAAAGAGGACACACGAAGTGCTCAACAAAGAGTAGCAAGTGCCCAAGAAGGAAGAAAATAACCCAGTAAAAATTGGCAAGAGATACCAAGCAAACACCTCAGTGAGTTCACAGTTTTGTCAAAGGGCTATCCCAGGAGTCATTCTGATAGACTTCTTCCATTCCTCAGGGACTTATTGATGAAGGCATAATGTCTGAAAGACAACAGCTGGAATCTTTCCTCAAGATGTCTTCCCCACTGGCACGGAGCTAGCACTATACTTAAAACTATATTTTTAGTATAGGCTAACTAATAGCATCCTTTACTGATAATTTATTAGTCTGTAACATAATCCATTTTAGAAAGTACCAAACAAATAAAGTATAATCTTTTTTTATAAATTTCCTGTTATCTCTGCTAAAGACTGTAGTTAGAGCTAATTAACATTTATTATACTCTGACATCTTTGCACATGTAAATTTTAAGTGCTACCCAAATGTCCTATTTTTTTTTTCTAAAGCAAATGCCAGGTTGTTGACAAATGCTGTATTAGAAATAAGCTATGTGTGGAATTAAAGAATACTCTATTTTCATTTCAGCAAACAAGAGCTATTTAAAGCTGAATTCTAATGGGTAGCATAGCTTTCCTAAGTGGCTTACAAATCTTGGAGTTGTGTAAATCAACATCAGAAACTTGCTAGGCTACATTTCCCATGACCTAAGAAGCTTCTTAGAAAACAGAGCAGAAGATCATCAGGAAGGACACAGAGTCGACTACATCCTTGGCAGGACTTAGTCTTAGTAAAGATCAAGGCAGATCATGTTGGTCTTAAACCCTGATAGGAGTCAGTGTTGAGAAAATCTTATTACTCTTCATTGATAGTATTTCTATAATCAAATGAGGTGAACAGAAATATATAAATATAGTAGTAAGTGTCTCACCAAATTTGCCAATTTTGGGTTCACTTATCAGTGACCAGTCCCTTGAGTAGAGAATGGTAAATGTGATGCCAAGCCCATGGGCTACATTCCCATAAGGGTTGACCTTCTTACATCCCAAATTTACATTGGGCTGAAATATTAATCAAATCACTTTGTTATATTTTCCTTTCATGTGACAAGAGTTATTGTTAGAATTTTTGCTTGATGATTTCATCTTACACATGTCTTACTAATCCTCAATCAGCAACATAATGGTTCTATCACAAGAGCATCATTTCCTATTCGTGCATTCATTCAACAATTATTTAACTGATGCAAGCTACAGTTCTAAAGTATTTACAGAAGTGAGCAGATAAAGTCCCTGCTTTATAGCCTACGAGGCTATAGTTTTATAGCTTACGAGGTAGCAGGCAGCAATCATATATACACAAATAATAAAACTTCAGAGGGAAACAAGATAGGGTCATAAGAAAATGTTCAAAGCTGCTGATGCTGTAAGTGGGGTTGTCAAACGGCCTGTCTTAAGGAGCTGGCAATTCGACGGAGACCTACGTGGTGAAATAGAGTCTGACATATCAGAGAGAGGAAGTTTCCAGGCATGGAAAACTGCAATTGTAAAGGCTCTGAGAAATGTACACGCCTTGTCTCTCAGGACCAGTGAGAAGGACAGTGCAGCTGACACAGAATGAGAGAAGCAAAGACTCACTGGAAATGCCTCCTCCATTGTGTAGAGCTTTGAGGGATATGGTAAGAATAAGGATTGTGTTCTAAAGATAATAGGAAGTCTTAGGAGGGTTCTGCAAAAAGAGTAATACAATTTGATAAACCTTTAAGAAAATAATTTTGGCTGTTGATTGGAGAATGAATGGCCAATGATTTGGGGATGGAACAAGTTTGGCAGTTGAAAGGTCCACTAGTAAACTTTTGATGTAGTAGTAAAAGTGAGGGATGATGTTAGCTTCACCAGTGCAGTAAGTATGTTGAGAAATAATTAGATTTGGAAAGTTGTTGGGGATATTACCAATATGACTTCTTAATAGATTATGTACGGGATGTTAGAGGAACTGCATCATACAGCATTAGCAGTTGCTGTAGGCTATAAAGTACTCACTGAGCAACAACAACAACAACAACAAAAGACAAAGAAAAAAAGAAAGAAGAAAGAAAGAAAGAAAGAAAGAAAGAAAGAAAGAAAGAAAGAAGAAAGAAAGAAAGAAAGAAAGAAAGAAAGAAAGAAAGAAAGAGAATAAGACCTTCTTTCTAGCAAAAGAAGAAAGTACATAACCATGAATGTAATAGAGAAATGTAGTGGTGTGAGTTTTCTCTTTACTTCACATTGCTAAAAAAAAAAAAAAAAAAAAAAAAAATTATACTTAGAGATCTCTGTGTGAGTTGAGTGTAGGTTAACCTGCTTAAGAGAGAGCTTTCAAACTATTCTGAAATTAAATTTACTGGAAGTTTTCATCTGCTCCACTCCTATGGCATTAAATGAAAATCCAAAATTCTCAGAACATATGTTGGAACATATTGGATTCTCAATGTCTAACTTTCACTAGTTTCATCATAAAACCTAATCTCTAGATTCTTGGCCAATTAAAATGTTCTATCTGCATTTTCTCTTGAGGTTTTTGCTCTAGCAGTTGAATTCCTGCTCTTTGTACACAATGCATACAACTGTTAAAATGGATTTTAAAATTGGGCATTTTCAGGGAAGCATGTGATTTCCATCAAGATATGAGAAGGTCAAACCTTCTCAAACATGCCAACCACTGCTAATATTGCATTACTTCTAGTGAAAATCATTTTCAGCTGTTCTAAACATATTTTATTGTGTTTCCTAAATGCAGATAGAACAGTTCAGAGTAGGGTACCATCATCCTGGTCCCCAACAGAATTACTTTCACAAAATTGCACTTTGGTATATGGCCATCAATCCATACTGAAGGCTATTATAAGAAACAGTTCTCTGAAATTCATAGTTACATTCATTTTCAGGATTTGTAAAAGAGTTTATTACATCACAAACAATACTTTTATGAAGTTCTTCCCGGGAGATATTCCTGTCTGACCAGAATATTAAAATTGGCTGCTAATTGTACTTTTGCAAAATAAATGATTTTTTTCTTACAATTGCTATGAAGTTTGTGACTCACCTCTGATTTTTGCAGAAGTTGTTAAAAAAAATTCCAAGATATTTTGGTTTATATTGGAATAGATCATTTCTATATTTCAATAGAAAATATTTAGGGACACCTGGGTGGCTCAGCTGTTTAGTGCCTGCCTTCAGCCCAGAGCATATTCCTGGAGTCCCATGATCAAATCCCACATCGGGCTCCCTGCATGGAGCCTGCTTCTCCCTCTGCCTGTGTCTCTACCTCTCTCTCTCTCTCTCTCTCTCTCTCGCTCTCGCTCTCCCTTTCTCTGTGTCTCTCATGAATATTTAAATAAAATCTTAAAAAAAAAGAAAAAATATTTAAATACGTCGTTACAAAATGTATGTTACTATTTTTTATTTCCTTTTTTTTTCTCCCCAGGTTTCACAGATTTGCTGTTACATCTATTTTATTTTATATAACTTTATGTAAACTTCTGAGAAAAAGTCAAGATTGGACAAAGTACTTGACCTCTCTGGATCTGTTTCCTTACTCTAAATCTTGAAAATTGGATTACAAAGCCTCCAAGATTCTTTCTTTCTCTAATTGTGAATATTCAGAAGATGAAATATGTTCTTCAGCTTCAGAGATAGGGAAAGGATTTTAGTACGCCTCAAATCCCAATACAGAAGCAGCTGCTTGCTCTGCCTACATATAAAACCACCTCTGCCTTCAGGAAATGGAAAATCCAATTCCTATCCTATCCTGTAAGATGCAAAGTCACACTCATTAGAACTGTACGCTTCAAGCAACATCTCTGAGTTCTTAAGAACTTATTAGGTTATGTTAGGTGGCTATAGCTCTCGGGCAGTTTTAAACTACACTACGTAGTTCAGTTTATAATTGAACCCCCCAAATGGATAAAGAAACAAATATTTTTGTATCAGTTATAAATTTCAGGGGACTATTTTATTTCGGCTTGAACTACTGCCAGTTACCTCTGTTCTCTACTTTGTGAATCAAGAAAATCATAAAGTAAAATTGTTCCCAGACCAGCTCCCGGCTCTCATCACGCCAAGCTAATACAAACACGAAAACAAACAAACAGGAGATGTAAATGAGCAAAAATTTGAAGGAAATACCACTCTGTAAATCAACAAGAAGCTATAAAGTAATGCAGTATTTTTTAAAGCTACTTTATGCTGTGCCTATGCCAAGAGCGCAAATCGTGGCCAGCTCCAAGCACTAACTATATTTCACTATCATATATCTTCCACTTGGGGTTTTTAAAGTGATTTGCAGACTGAAAAATGTTGGGGATGATGGCTTTCGAGTCTCCCATAGTACTGCAGTCAATGTGGGAACAGAGAAACTGCAGGCCAACTGCCTCAAGAAGTGTGTCTTCCACTCCATGGTCTTATCTGGAGACTAATTATTGTTTTTAGACATCCCTAGACTTTCCCGTGAACCTTGTATGAGGAGAACCTATTAAATTTTATGCCCTGGGATTTCTGTCCAACTTGTGAACTCTGCCATTAAACCAAATCTGTTTTCTACCTGCTTTGTCCCAGCCCCTGCCTCCTTCCAAGAAAGAAGTTCACTTAAAAGTAAATGCCGCCGCAGTGATTGGTAGTAAAAAGATAAACTATTCTTTTCCTTAGGATATCAATAAAATAGACATGCGAAATTTCAATTCTTGTTCCATAGTCTTTATTTGCCATCTTTCTTGCTGATTTTCCCATATTTGAGTTCTATGTTTTCAGTTCTTTCATTGCAAAAGCAATGCCAAGTAACAAACTGAAAAACTACAACACAGATGCCTAATCATTGACTCTACTCTAATTTCTTTTAATTGCACTCTTTTGGTTAGATTCCCATGTAGAAACTAATAAAAAAAGATTGTCCACATTTTATAAGGCCTGCAAATGTGAGCAGATTGTGTATGTATGCGTGTGCATGCATACGTGCATGAGTGTATATAAAACAGCTTATTAATCCTGACTTCCAGAACTGCTCATGTTTTCAAGTTGGATTGATAATCCAGTTTCCCATCAATTCTTTCTACATAAAATACCTGGGGGCGGGAGCAGAGGGGTGAATTTAGGAAAAACCTAGGCTCAAATAAACTAAATTCAGGGAGGTTGCTTTTAACTATCTCCATCTGAAACTGCAGTTTCTATCACATAGAATATTCTACAACTTAGAACAGTGATATTTTACATCACTAGTATATATGTAATTGATAATAAAGTATAAGCTTAAAAATTGAGCAAATCATTATTGCTGTAAATAAACCAGGCTTCTATGAATGTTCAACCAAACATTCATTAAGCTTATAAAATGTCCCCAAAAGAAATCTACTTGGGAACTTGCATTACTCTTACTTCCTAACTTTGAGATAATTTAGAGATACAAAACAAAATATTTTAAATTGCAGGTCACACAGTTTTTTCACCCAGGATGACTTGGAAGTTTCCTATTTTCTTCCATTTTGCCATCCTTCTATAAAATTAGAATTTCAAGATTTATATTTTAAATATGGTGAGCAACAATTTTTTTTTTTTTTTTTAGTTTATCTTAGTAATCAAATACCTATCTTGAATGCTGAGTCAGGATCAACAGGGAAGTTTTATTTTTTAAAATACAGATTTACAAAACTAACTCCAAAACCATGATTCAGTAGGTCTAGGGAGAGTGTAGAAATCTGTGTTGTGTTAATTACATATTTTATAATACATTATGTTAATTATATAACTTATATAACTATACAGTTATACATGCTATATTAATACATATTAATATCAGATATAGTACATTTTAAGATAGAGTATTGACAGAAATAAGTTGTTCATAATGATATAACAACAAAGTGTTAATTCATAGCAAAGCCATAATAGTCATAAATATGTGCGTACCTATTAAGAGAGTTTCAAAATATATGAAGTAAAAATTACAGAATTAAAGAGAGAAACAAATAAAGCTACATAATTGGCAGTTTTAACACCCCTCTCTCACCAACTGCTAGAACTAATTTTAAACATTCAGCAAAGAGAAAGAAGTTCTGAACAACACTATCAACCATCTTAATTTAATTGACATTTATAGAACATCACACCCAACTGCAGAATAGGCTTTCTTTCCAAGTGCACATGGTATATTCAACATGATAGAAAGTACTCTGGGACAGAAACAAGTTAACAAAAGATGTTAAAAGAAATGAAATCAAATAGTGTGTGTTGTCTGACCAAAGTAGGATTAAATTATAAATAAATAACAAGACACCTAGAAACACTATTTCAGAGGAAAAACATAATCTTCTATAACCCAAGGATCAAAGAAGAAATTACTAGGAAAATTAGAAAATATTTCAAACTGTATGATAATAAACATATTAATATTAAAACTTAAAGGTAGAGCTTACAGAGGAATGTATTTTTTTAATGCTTATAGTAGAAAACAAATAGGGACAGCTGGGTGGCCCAGTCAGTTAAGCCTTTGACTCGATTTTGGCTCAGGTCATGATCTCAGGATTGTGTGATAGAGCCCTGCATCAGGCTCCACCCTTAAGATTCTCTCTTTCCTTCTGCCCCTCCTCCCTCTTAAAAAAAAAAAAAGAAAGAAAGAAAACAAGTAGAAAGGTATAGAATCAAGAACATTAAGTTCCACCTTAAAAAGCTGTAAAAACAAGTACAAACAAAACCCAAAGTAAGCAAAAAACAATGAACCAGAAGATAGACAAACAATAAACAGTATTTACAAAGGCAAAACTTTTTTCTTTGAAAAGATCAACAAAACTGATAAACCCCTAGGAATAACTAAAAGAAAAAAGAAAAAACACAAACTATGTTTATGCATGACTGAGGATCCCATAGGTAGCTAATCAACATAATGACTTTGCTAATATAAACTGTCCAGTTACTTGGATACATCAAGGATCTCTTCACATTCACTTCTGAATAAGAAGCATTCTGGTTGTAACTTAAAGCAAAAAGTTTCCTTATAAGCTTCAAATTTTTGAAATTCTATCAGGCAGTTGAAAGATAACCATATTTATGTGTGCATGAGAGACGAGCTCCAATAATTAATTGATAATGACTGCTATTAATTTATGTACAAAACAATTATTAAGAACTTCCCAAAAGTTAAATTGTGAAATAGACTAGCAGTTGTTACCCTGACAAGCTTAAAAATCACTATATTCTTTTAAGGCTAAAAATATGTATGAAAATTATGATAATAATATAAAGCAGAAAAATAGAGATTAATTTATATCTGATATTTATAGAATTATGTGCTGTGCTACTATTTATAACACTAAAGAAAATGACACATAAAGAACTCAATTTGATGTTTAGTTCTTTAATTCAATTTATGCTCTAAGTTTTCAAAGAAAAATCCTATTAGAGAATATTTCATATCTTTTGGGAAAAAATTCAAAGTAGATTAACTGCTTGCCTTCCCCAAAATTTTCTAGAAAGAAAAAAAAAAAACCCTCTGAAATTGTGCATGAGAGTAATCATAATAAATCCCTTAAATCACACATAATAAAGAATATAAGTAACATGAAGTAGAGAAAAAATAAGGCACTCCAAATGTCCTCATTAAACTTCAAGAGACAACAGACTTTGGAACAATGCTTTAAAAAAAAAAAAAAAAGGCATTCCTTTTCTCCCACCCCCCAAAAATGGCATTCCTGAAAGTTTAGAATATAAGGAAAATTTTATCAACATTGTACAAAAGCTTTTTAAAAAACTATTAGAGATTATCATTTATTTTCGGTAGATGAAGACGAAGATTTTTATGACCTGCTAAATCTAGAAATTTTGCTAGACATTATGTAACTTCTCAGGTGGAGCTGGATCACAGCAGTCTTCCTCAACCCTCAACTACCAGCCCTTAAAATTTAAAGCATAGTAAAGGCAAGAGAAACAGGGAGAGAGAGAGAGAAAAAAAGAGGGCCTAACTGGCAACCCAGGTGTTTCTTCCAAACCCCTTCCACTCCAAGGGATAAAGCTTTAAAAGAACAGAGACCAGGAGTGGTGCAAATAATTGTTATCTTCCTCCATGGAAGGAAACACAAAGTGTGGAAAAGAAGCTTTCCTCCAAAGTGGTGCTGAGGCCTTCTTTGTGCCAGGGCCCAACTCGGATACTGAGGATACGAGAAAGAATCAGGCAGTCTCCACGGAGGAGCACACAATGTAGTGAAGAATGTTCTCTCAATAGTTATCTATAGATCCTCTGGCTTTACTTCACTTCCTATTCCACCTTCCACTCAGTGCAACTTGGATCTGAGCAACCACATCACTAAAATGGCTCTCGCTGGTACATATTAGACAAACCCATCAAGCATTGGTCTGTCCCCTCTGTCCTCTCCCAGCTCTCTGAAGTCACATATTCCTGAATTTTCTTCTCTGGCTGTTCCTCTCTGCTTTCTCCTGCTAAGTGTTGGTGATCCCCAGGGCTCTCTCCTCCACCCTCTAGGGGTATCTCCTCTCATTGGTCGCACCCACATTATTTCCATATGTGGCCCAATATGAGGGAATTATTTCAAGACCTAGAATGGAGGAATGATGTAAATAGACTGGGCTAGGTTCCTTAAAGTAAACATTTATTGATTCCTCAAAATATGTGCACTTACTCAGTTATCACTTATACTTGCTCAGACCTAAGCCATTCTCATTTATTTCTTTAAAAAAAAAAGTTTTTACACATTTTTTTCTTAGTAATCTCTGTACCTAATGTGGGGCTCAAACTCATGACCCCAAGATCAAGAGTCACAAGTTCTTTCAACCAAGCCAGCCAGGAGCCCCAATCACTCCCATTTATTGTTAAGCATCACTCAGATTTTAATCAGTATTGACTCAGTATTGAAATTTTAAAAATCAGGCTCTTATTACCCATATGGATAGAGAAGGTCTCAGCAAGTGTTGTTTTTTTTTATATGTGAATTAATTAAATACAAGTGAATTAGTTAACAAGTGAATTATTATGGCAACAACTCTTTAATCAGTTTGGGGAAATCATTTAAGTCTCTATGATTGTATGTTTCCAATCCGTCTGCAAAATATATTTTATGTATATGTCTTCAATTTCAAGTCTGATTAATCAGAGACAATTTTTCAGGAATCTGGAGTATCAGGGTTTCATGAACCTCATTCCAAGGTAACTTCTAGATATATAGATGTGGGGTAGGATAGGCAGCGGCTCTGCGTTTACTGGATTTATGTATTGATGGAACTTAACTGAAAGTTACAGTTTATGGAGAAGAGAGTGGGATGGCTTCCACTAACGGGTCCTGCCGATCAACTGGCACACATTACATCCTGGGGTCTTCTAGCCACAAAGACCTGGAAAGAGGACAGGAAGATAAGAGTGTATCAGGGAAGGTTAGGAAGAACAAAACTGAGGAAATGGGATCAAGGAGAAGACCTAGGACTTAGCTGAAGGATTTCTCCCGTTGTCTGTTTTCAGAGCAGCCTATAGAAGGGTGGCTAGGAATGGGGCAGAAATTCTAGATAGATCCTTCAATATCTTGGAATTTGCTTTCTCATTTCAGATATGGGGATACTGAGACCTGGAAGGGGCAGGACACTTCCTGAAACCAGATAATTTGAAAAACAAAATGAATTTTTAAAGGTAGTCATGTTTTTTAAAAAGACTTTTTTTTTTTTTTTTCTAAATTATATTCTGCTAAGAGACACAAAAAGAGTAGTGGTAATGTTGAATGTGATGCTTATGGGTCTAAAACTTCTAATATGGTCAGGCAAAACCAACCAACCAAGCAACCCATATGGATAACAATCTTTTAAATTTTCCCAATGTGGCACACTCATGATGAATTCTGACTTACTTGCCATAATATTTCTGGGTCTGATGCTGCATTACTTTTCTCTTGCTGCATAACAAATCACCACAAACTTAGCACCTTAAAACAATACCCAGGTATTAGCTGACAGTTTTGTAGACTCAAAGTCTGGTATGGCATGACTGGGTCTTTGCTCAAGGTATCAAGAAGCTGATATCCAGGTATCAACCAAGCTGAATTCTCATCTGGAGATTCTGAAGAAAATTCCTTTTCCCAGTTCATTCCTGTCATTGACTGAATTCAGTAACCTGTCATCGCAGGACTGATGTCCCTGTTTCCTTGCCAGCTGTGAGTCAAGAGCTCCTTTAAGGTCCTGAAGGCCACTCACCCCTGCACCCCATCTTTAAGCTGGCAATGGCACGTGGAATCCTTCTGGCCTTCTTTAAGTCTCTGATCCTCTTTATCTCTGACTTCTAGACCTAGATTTAAAGGACACATGATTAGATCAGGCCACCATGGATAATTTCTATATTTTAGGATCAATTGATTTGGGATCTTAATTACATGCACAAAATCCATTTTGCTATTTAACATAATATCATCATATTCATATTCATAATCCTAGGAATCATACAGGGTGTGTACATCAAGAAGCAGGAATCTTGGGGGCTGTCTTTGAATTCTCCCAATCCACCTACCAACAATACAGGGATTTGTACTAAACAATATTTATTTTTCTTTTCTTTCTTTTCTCTTTTTGAGAGAGAGAGAGCATGCATGTGGCATATGAATAGGTGAGAAGGGCAGAAGGAGAGGAAGAGAGAGAATCTTAAGCAGGCTCCACACTCAACTCAGAGCACATCTGACTGAGCCCAGGTGCCCCCTAAACAATATTTCATAAATGGAAAATGATTAACACACATTGCATGTACTGTCATTGACAATGTGACAAAAGTTGTGAAGGATTTAGAAATTACCTATATAGATGCTTTGTTCATATTCTTTGACTGTGGTTCAAAAATTAATTATAATAGAGCATGATATAACAAAAGTACTAGCTGTATGCCGAAAACCGTTGGGCCACTTTTATCATTCTTCTTGAGTCAAAGGCAAAAATCAAGACTTCCGAGAGATTTTGGAATTGGCATTTAAATCAGATGGAGAAATAACTATCACATATTAAAACCTGCTTGAGGGCAGCCCGGGTGGCTCAGTGGTTTAGTGCCGCCTTTAGCCCAGGGCCTGATCCTGGAGACCCAGGATCCAGTCCCACATCGGGTTCCCAGCATGGAGCCTGCTTCTCCCTCTACCTGTGTCTCTGTCTCTCTCTCTCTGTGTGCCTCTCATGAATAAATAAAGAAAATCTTAAAAAATAAAAATAAAAAATTTAAAAAAAAAGAAAATCTTTAAGAAAAAAATAAATAAATAAAATAAAACCTGCTTGAATAAAAACAAGCCTTAATACTATATGTTGCAGATAAGAACACCAACATAGCAGGTCTTACTTATTAACCATTTGGTCGTTTGCACAGAAGGTTGTACTTTAACTATGTCTGGGAAACTGTGCCTTGAGATTGCAACCATCTCTTAAGTGATATTTAATGCTATTAAAAAACCTTCTCCTATCAATCAGAAGTTGCTAAGATCATAGTGTAGATGGTAAAAGTTAGAAGGCAGGCAGAAATTCAAACAAAATTTTGTCAGCTTGAAGTCGCTCCATTGCTGCATTTCTAATTCCAAGGTCTAAGGACAAATTTCCTCAAGAGATAATGTAAAGCAGGAAGTGGCTAAAAATATATTTGAATAAAAATATACAAATAAAGCAACCATAAGCCTGCTTCTGAAATATTCAGGAAGTGGTTTTCCCAACAATGTACAAAACTGTGTTCAGAACTGGATCATGTGGAACAGCGGCAATAGCCCTGATCAAATGAGTCCAGTCGTTGAAGAGGAGTTAACCGTTCATTGTACTCAGCTCTCATTAGAAATAAAAAAAGCTTAATTACATGGTGGCAACATCACAATCCAGAAGTATCCTATTCTGGAAGAAGTAGTTGAAACAGATTTTGACCCAATAGGGACCTCGCATAAAGGTATTTCGAATTGCAAAATGCACAGTATAATGAACTCAAGAGAAACCAATAGTTATTGATGCTAAACATTTACAAGTCCTGGATTTTAATGTCACACTTAAAACAGATCTAGTAAAAATTTTAGTAGTAAAATTGTAATATTGGTAAACATTTTTAATAAAATGTTTTCAGATTTATTTTTGATTCATCTTTGGCCAAAAGGCAAATTTGGTGCACCTCTAGCTATAAATTTCATATTTTTAATTACCCAATACTTTCTTTTTATGTGTTAAAAAAAAAAAAAAGTCAGCCATATCACTGTGGATTTCTCACTGATGAGGGAGCAGAAAGTAAGGTGAAGACAAAACACAAGCTGACACCCCTGCAACCTTCCCTCCCATCCCGGGTGGGATACTCGCGACATTCCTCAGACACTCCTGGCTGCCCTAAAACTAAGGGAAGGGAAAAAGGAATGGCAACTAATAGAGATCACAGTCCTGCAGGACAAGAGTCTCCCTCAGTTTACCAAAGTCTTAGTGATTTACAAGAGAAAAGCATTCTTCATCAATAGCCTAACTTCCAGAGGCCCATAACCCAATTTCCTGTAGCCCTAACATCACCCACACCTCCTTGACTAATGTGGGAAACAGAGGCAAAAGGCAACATAAATGAAATTGGATTTCTTTAGGACGCGCAACCATTTGACAAGGACTTGTGACAGGAAGAGTATAACATTCTTCCAGGAAGCTCCCAACTGTCTTAAATATTAAGGCTTAGCTAGAGAGGAAAACAACCTGAGTTTCACAACTGCCAGGCCTCCAGTATCCTTTAGCATATGAAAGTCTTTTTGCATACTTCCCTCTCTCTTTATCTCTCCCAACGCCCAAGTCTATAACCAGCCACTCCTCACAGAGGGCAGCAGCTCTGTTTTACCCATGGGTCCTGTCCCCATGCTTTAATAAACTCATCTTTTTACACCAAAGACATCTCAAGAATTCTTTCTGGGCATCGGCTCCAGACTCCAACAGCATTCCAAAACTACATCGTGATCATGAAACTAAAGTTTTTAGTGAAAGATTGCACTGTTTTGTGAGTTACTGGTGAAGCATGCTCCTTCTTACATTATGGGTGGGGATTTTTATTTTGTGACAACCAGCAACATGCAAGGCCTGCATTCATCCTAGGTATCTGCAAAGAAATACATAAAGCCAAGCCAGCATTGCTTTGTGAATTATATTTTCCTCAACACACTCTACTTACCAGTCATTCTCAATACTTCATTTCTGGTCACCAAATACGTAGATTTTTTTTTTTTTTTCCTCACACCAACCAATTTTCTAATTCTCTGCTGACACTTGATGAGTATCCTACAATATAACACAATTCTGACACTATCTATTTGGAGATAGCTTCAGATCCCACAGGTTAAGGTCTCAGACCCACAAGACTGCTCCTCTCCACTTCAGACAACAATTGCAAATCCAAGTTTTCACCTGTGCTCTCTCCTTGGGTTCAATAGTTTGCTAGGATGGCTCAAGAAACCAGGAAACATACTTTACTTACTATTACCCATTTATTGTATAGAGGTATAACTCAGAATTGGCCAGATAAAAGAGAATGTAGAGAACAAAATGGAGTCTCTCATGTTAAGCTGGAGCCTGTGTCAAGCAGGGGCCTATGTCAAGCAATGACTCAAGCAGTTAAGGTACTGCAGCTGTGATATATTTGTACAGCCAGGACCAGCATCAGCTAACACTCCAGAAAGGAGAAAGAGCAGAACCAGAGGTCTACAGGGGCATAAAATGGGTTAAATCCCTTTAATAAGGTGAGGATTTGGGCAGCAAACTGTCAGACTCTTCAGACATGGCCCCTCTACGTCTGACTACTTAAAATAGGCGACTGCTGCTATTGATCTTCAAACAGAACCAAGATCTTTCCCTGCTTGAACAGAAGAAGCAGTAAGTGCTGAGAGCTGACCCGGGCCAGCTCGAGGCCTCATCTCAATGAGCGCCCACAAACTGACTTCATGTTCGGTTCCTTAACTTCCTGCACCCCTTCCCTTACCTTGTTTGTTGTGTGGATTGTCTTCTGTCCTGCTCTGCGTGCTGTGTGAGAAGTCCAGTTTAATCACATGATGAATTGTCATTGAGTTTGGAATCCTGAACCTGCCTTATACTTGTGATTTAACTTTGCTTTATGATCGAATACAGCTGCCATTGTGGAAAGACACGACTCGTGTGTGCCCCTCCATAGTGTTTTCATGACAGATACATAGGGCAAGGTATAGGGATTCGGGTCACTGAACTTTCATGCCCTCTCTGGGTGCTCCACCTACCCAGCACCTCCTGGTAAACGGGTATATGGAGGCTTCATTGCATAGACATAATTGATTAAATCCTTGGCCATTGATTATGTTGATCTTCAAACCCTCTTCTCTCTCAGGGAAGAGGGAAGTGGCAGTGGCTAAAACTTCCAAGTCTCTAATCACATGGTCAGTTCCCCAGGGAATTCATTCATTCCGCAGGCAATGAGCCCCCATCCTGAGGTTCTGCAGAGCCTCCAGCCATCTGTCATCTTATTAGCATACAAAAAGGCACTTATCACTTCAGAGATTCCAAGGGTTGTGCTCCAGGGAACACCTTCAGCGGAAGACCAAAATATTGATTTCTTCTTACACCACATTACACCTTAGCTTTTAAAAACTTATAACACAGTTGATTTATATCTACTATTAACCCATTCTGCACCTGGAAACAGGAAATTGCGTTTGTCTAAATTTCTTTTGCATTAGGCTTTACCGGTGAATTAAAGTAAATTAACTTCAAAAGCCAAAGAGCAATGCCTTTCAGGAAGGGATTTATTTGTGGGTAATGGAGTCACGGCCAGGTTAAGAAAAAAATTTATGTGTTTATAAAATGGCCATAAATATTGAGGACTTGCAGGAACAACTATTTCCCTCAAAAACTGGATTGAACTAATTGGATATTTATGCTTACATCAGAGTCTAACATTAAATTAATCTTACTACAGTTTTTAAAACCCCCTATAACACACATCGCAAATATATAAATATACTTTATATCACACATATGGTAAAAAAAAAAATGCGGAAAAAACTTGTCTGAAAAAATATAAAATTGCTTAAAGCCTTCTACTAACTTTTAATGCTGGATTAGAGTTTGATTCAATTTTCCCTTAAATCTACTTAACAAAAGGAAAGAAAACTAGAAAACAATGACTCAAATATATATAAGGACATTATTGTGTTCTCTCTATTTAGGTAATAAGTAAACTATGGTGTCTAAACAGGGTGTCTCTTGATCGGATGGGGGCCCCCAAGTGTGGGGTGACCATCAGGCAGAAGCTGGTGCTGCCAGCAATGACAAGAATTCAGCTGAAGCAGAACAAAGGAGATGGAAGTTTACTGAAGACATTGCCAGGAGGCAGTAGGTGGGGGCCATTTTGAAAGAGAGAAGGTGCAAGAGATATGGCGATGTCTGGAATTGCCCCCCTTTTGGTAACTGCCTAGTTGTAAGCAGCCCATTGGTCCATTAGCACCTCTGGATATTCTGAGGTGGGTCACCTGATGGGCCTTTTCCACATGCTCAAGACTGTTTTCCTGACAGTGGCCTCCACATAAACTTATGATTCTAAAATGCTCCCAGTTTATCCCTACTGTAATGAATGTAACTGTTCTAATTACCTCTATTTTAATATTCACCATCTTACTGCATTGGACCTCAGTTGGACTGCCAACTATTTTAAAAAGCTATTAAGAAAAACAAGCTTTTTTATTTTAAAAAAATTTTTTATTTAAATTCAATTTGCCAACATATAGTATAATACCCAGGGCTAAAAACAAGCTTTTAAAATATTTTAATAGTATCACATGTACTTAGATGATTAGGATGGAATAGATAGGAGTCTTTAAAATAGATTGAGATTGAAATTTCAAAGAGTGGATGATACTTTCTTTTTCTAAATAAGCACGTGAAAATGGCAGATTCGTTAAAATGGCTCCAGTAAACAGATGTGGTTTTAGTCAGAACTTCAAAGAGGATGTCAGAATAAAAGTTCTACATTTTTAGTTTAGTTTAGTTTAGCTTTGCTGACAGAACAAGGGTAGGAGGCACACACATAAAGTGGATTACTACTGAAACTTCAAAATGATACTCCTATGCAAAAAAGTTGGTTGAGCTTAAAATGGAAAAGTCATTAAATCCCGTGAAATTATGGTAACAGGTATCATATGGTTCATCAGCATACTTCCTAGTCATGTTCATAAATATATTGTGGAGTTAAACTAAAATTCCTCTCAGCACAAATTCTGCTAGGACACCAAATAGTGAAGGACAGGTCACTGTGTCCTGAAGTTAGAAAATGTTCTCTTCAGACCTCCCTTTCCAGAGCTATGGTAAACTTGGACCCCACCCACCCTGCCTTTGGGCTCTCAGCAGCTTAGATCTGGCCTTCCACATTCTGCCTTACAAAACAGAAAGGCCCTCTTGTTAATGGCCCTACACCGGCTGGCTGATGTGAGAGTAACTGCATTTTATTGCAAAAGAGCATTTAATTGAATATATATAAATTTGCATTGTATGTCAGGATATTGAGATGTTCCCCCTACCGAAGTAATTTCAGGCTTCAGCAATTACTGTATCTAATTTAATCCCTCTGTGATAACTATGGGAAGGATAGATACGGACGGAAATCACTGAGGTCTCCAAAACACAGGAGTTCCTGGTGACCTTAGTGCTAAAACTCTAGTAGGAGGTAAAAGGTGCTATTGTTGTCCATTACCAATATTCCCAAGACCTACAGCTCTCTCTACCTTCCCTTCAGATTCCCAACTGTTTCTGGAGAGTTCTGCTCCCTCTAACCACCTCTTATCGCCAACACATGCATATTTTCTTTTCTGGTCCATTTGACGTTACTGTAGTTTAGTCAGTCTTTAATTATATTTTTCTACCATAATCCCCCCCATTATGATGACTTGGAACACAGCCCTGTGCCTCTGACATTTGTGGTTCCCGTTTAGCTCTGCCTTTCCCAGAGAGTCTCAGTTTAAAATATTCTGCCCCAGTGTCCTCATAAATGCACTCATACTTATCAAACCATCTGTCCTTGATTTTAGTTTCTAAAATAATGCCTTGGCCCTCTTGTTTGGAATTTGAAATATCTTTTTTTTTTTCCTCAGGGAAACATTATAAATGTTGGTAAGACTCCCAGGCAAGACCCAACGTTCATTTAGTCCATAGTTGAATATAATACAGATAATATTAATTAATAATGAATGATTTCTCAATTAATCCACAAGCCTCCATTAATTTCATGTAGACAAGGGGTTAGAGAGTATTTTAATATTATGGGTTAAAAGGGGTGATGGGCTCAAACTGAAGTAATAGCAGGGCACTGAAAGAGGGAGGTAATATTGGAAAAAAAATACAAACAATTGTACAAAAATACAAAAAAAAAAAATTTGTTGTATTGGATATATGTGAGTTAAACTTTTGCAGATTGTAAGGAACAAAGATAGAGCCAGTTCCTCTCAAGTAATGACAGTCTATTATTTGGAGGGGAAGTACACAAGAACAGGAAAAAATCCCAGTTGCCAGAGAGCTGAAGTCAATGTAAAGATCTGAAGTGAAGCTGAGACTAGAAGAACAGCCCAGGTGTCTCTGGAGACACAGCAACAGCTGCAGAGACCCGGTCATGTCTTCACGCCCTCTGCAACAGAGCTCCACTTTTAGGTGACTCAGCTATTCTAGTTTGGCCCTTTGAACTCCTCTCATCACTACTTGGTTCATGTTATTTTGCACGAAAATTGCCCAAGTAAAAGACAGCCTTATCAGGACTATAGTCCATTCAAGAGACAACTGCTTTTGGGAATTCCACCAATTCTTATTTCAGTCAGTTGTAGTGGGGGTGCTGAATTAGGGTGACCATGTGTCCTCATGGTTTGTCCCAGACAGTCTCACCTTACACTTGTTATCCAGCTGTCATTAATGGCACCCCTTTTATTCTCAAAAAGTGTTTGGTCTCTCTTACAATTTATAAGGTTACTCTATGCAGAATCACATTGAACCAAAGCATGAGATTTGTAGGTCGGAAAATGCCTGCAGGAAGGCAGATATTGGCATTAATCCCAGCCATCTGTCCAGTTCAGTAGGCTATTGCCTGCGCCAGGGCCAATCCGTTAAATTGCTAGATTATGGGACTAATTCTAACCAGTGACGTGAAACTCGTCAGTTCTAGATCCAAGTAATGTCACATTCCTTCATTCAGTATATTTCTAATGGAGTGCCACTATGTCTCAGGCACTATTCTAGGCACTGCAGATTCACTGGTGAACAAAACATACAAATATCCCTGCTCTTATGGTACTTACATACTAGTTAACATATTTTCCTAATCATAGCAAATACTTATTGAATACTTTTACGTGCTGGACACTGTTGTTATCATATTACATATACTATTTCATGAAGTCTTCCATGTAACTCCATGGAGTAGGTCCTGTTATAGCTGTTATCACCATAATCATCAAAGTAAAGTTGAACTGGGATATGAACAAGCTACTACTATCCTTGCCTTTTCCTGTCAATTTTCAGCACTAGCATGGCACAATTTGACAGATTTTTGTCCATTTCTTGGGGAAGCCCCGGCAGACCAGTTGTCCTTTGGCACCCCATGCTTGACACTTACATATGTCTTTGATCACATGGATATGCTTAGTCATTGTTTTCCAAGTCAATTCTCGATCAACATGGCTCAGTTCTAAAGCATTTTCAGGCTTTGATACACTTTGCTAAATCTAATTTTCTAGTTTGTGAGTACTTAGGCTCTTGCCTTCCAATCAGGTCATTAAGCTTAGAGGCCATCTTTCCTGAAAAAATAATTAATTTTAAAAGACACATATTAACTTATTTCCCTTCATTAGTATAACTCAGTTGTCTACCAGAAGATCATCTCTAAGAACTGGATGGTTTTATGCCAGGAATACAAGATTAAATTAATACTTAAAAATTAATCAATACAACTCACCACAGTAACAAGTTTAGGAAAACAATTTTATGATCACCTCAATAATTACAGAAAAAGAAATGGATAAAATTCAGCAAGCACAATAAAAATTTGGACAAACTAGGAATAGAAGGGAATTGTCTCAATTTGATAAAGGGTATCTATGCAAAACCTTTAGCTAACTTCCGCATTGATACATTGATGAATGTTTGCTCTAAAATCAGGAACACATTAAGTATGCCTCCTATTACCCCTTCTTTTCTTTTCTTTTTTTTTAATTTTTATTTATTTATGATAGTCACAGAGAGAGAGAGGCGCAGAGACACAGGCAGAGGGAGAAGGAGGCTCCATGCACCGGGAGCCCGATGTGGGATTTGATCCCAGGTCTCCAGGATCGCACCCTGGGCCAAAGGCAGGCGCCAAACCGCTGCGCCACCCAGGGATCCCTACCCCTTCTTTTCAATGTTATAATGGAACAATGCAAGAAGACAAGAAAAAGAAATAGGCATTAATAATTTACAAAGAAAAAAGTAAAACTGCCTCTATTCCAAGATAATATGATTGTTTATGAAAAAAGTTCTGAGTTTATAAAATCATTGTAATTAGTTTTAAACTTAACATGATTGTAAGATACCAGATCAAGATAAAAATATAATAGCAAGTCTGTAAAATAGTTAATTATATTTCTGTAAACTGCCAATCAGAATTAGCAATATGTTTAATTAGTAACAAAACCCACAAAATATTTAGGAATTTTAATCAATATGCAAGATCTCTACACTGAATATTATAAAAAATGGGGAAACATTAAAGAAGGCTTATGAAAATGAAGACAAAAATTATGTTAATGAATTGAAAAACTTAATATTGTTAAGATATTAATTATCTCTACATTACCAGTGGCAGTTAAGCAGGGTTTTTTTGTTAAAGAAGACTGATAGGACTCAAAATGACAAATGATTGCATACATACTACAGTTTATTGCAGGAAAAGAATGTGACATAACAACATATGAAGGGGCTTTGAGACACATTACGCATTCTAGAGAAGCCAAGGGAAAACTCCAATTGTCTTCCCTCTGTAAGGTTCACAAGGAGACATACTTTCTCTCTTGGATCAGAAACCACCAAATGTGTAGTGAATACCTCAGAACCAGGAAGTCTGAAATGGAAACTCAGCTAGGAATTTTTATAACCTGCTGGTCACATAGACTTCTGCTATATAATCAGGGCCAAGAACAGAGTTCTCCAAGGTTCTCACTGAGACCAGATACAAATCATCCAGCCAACTATTATCAATAAATATGGCTGAAAAGTCGATACATCTGACTGTGAAATTCCTTGGTCCACAACTACAAACCAAAATTATTAATCAGCATGCCTTGAACAAAGGTCAGTGTAATGCAGGTACTTTAGCAAAACATCTCAGGCCAAATGCAGAGCTGCTGGAATTAACCTTCATGGAAAATATCCCTCAAAAGAGCTAGAATCAACACTGCCTTTATCAAAATCCTAGCAGACATTTTTGTTTAAATTGAAACAAACTTCAAAATACATACAGAAATTCAAACAGTCTAAAATAAAACAATGTTGAAAAAGAAAAAGAGAACTCCCATTGCCTGATTTCAAGACTTACTATAAAAGTACAATACTCAAAACAGTATGGAATTGATATAAGTATGAACGACTAAACCAGAGAAATAATGAAGTACAGAAATAGCTCCTCACAAATACAATAGTGATTCTTGACAAAGACATCAAAATAATTCACACATCTCCTTACTTCTCCCACTAAGTACAGCTAAAACTAGCAAAAACAACAAAACAAAACATTTGAACCTGAAGAACAATGCATTGGTGGATTCTCTAGACTTTATTTTATCTAATATATTCAACATAGGATGGTAGATAAGCCAGCAAACCTGAAAATGCTAACATATTGTATAGACAAAAAATGCCCCCTAACAAATGTCTGTGCTCTCTAAGTAGGGTAGACTAACCTCTGTTACTTAGTTAGTTAGTTTTATTTTACCTATTTATTTATTCTCAACCTATTTTCTCTCTGCTGTTCAGGTTGGATAATTTTCTACAGTTGCCTGGTTATAACGAGCCATTCATACACCCCCCTGCCCCCACCCCGCAATCTACTGGGGTGGGCCAGAGAAGTATAAATGCTGGGACTTTTGTTTGCTTGTTTGTTTGTTTGTTTATTTATTTATTTTTACATACAATTCATCTATATTGCAACCAATGCTTTGTAGTGAACAAAACAATTACTAAGGTATAACTTATTCTATAGTTTTGCAAATGGAAACTTCATAGTTGGAGAGAAATGAAATATATGTGCCCGCTCCAAATATTCAGCAAATATTAATAAAGCCCATAATATGAGAGGGCACAAAAGTGTACAAGATAGCCCAGGCTTCAAAAAATCTACAAGATAGCAAAGAAGACATACATGTAAATTGTTTTTGTAATAGTTTTTACTAGTTTTTGTAATAGTTTTTACTAATATTTCCTGAGCGCTTACTTAGTGTTTTCTACTGTGTTAAACGTTTTACACCTAATTGTTGAATCCTCAGAGCAATCTAGTGGGTAGTTACTATCATCATTCTTGTTTTCCAGATAAGTAAACTAATGTTCAGAGGCTCAATAACTTACTCAAAATCACAAAGCTAGCACCAGAAAATCCAGAATTGAAACCCCACCAACCTATCTCCAAAGGCTTTACTCTAAATCCGCACATCATTGCAACATGTAAGCCAACATCAGCCTTTCTTAATTCTTTTTAATCTTTGAAATTTTTTTAAATAATTTTTAAAATTTTCAACTCAATGTTTAAAAACATTTCTATCCTCAGCATATAGTGTCTGGAACATGATGAATTCTTGATACACTCTTTGTGATGTTCACTAAGCTATTTATCAATAAAACAAAATGAAAATGTATTTGATATCTACTATGTAGTAGACTCTACATGAATAGTATGCAGTTTAATCCTCACAGCAGCCTATGACATAATTATTATTACACCATTATTGCAATTGAGATGCTGGCCAAGTCAAGAAATTCATCCAAGGTCTACTCAACTAGCCCCAGGTGGGGCTGATATTTGTATACAGTCTGACATCAAGGCTCAGATATTTCCTTTCCATCACACTAATAGTTTCCGAGACATTAGTGCATTGATAAAGTATTCATATCCCAAAGAAGAACTCATTCTTTATTATATTGTCTGGAGTTGAGCCAGTACTAACAACATAAAGTGTCCCTGTGTCTGATTTGTGTGAGGTCACTTGTACCTGATGGATCTCTTTCTGTAGTGCTAACATCGCCCTGGAGGAACTCTTCCAGGAAGTGCCAGAAGTGTTGCTTCTCCAGCATCTGATCTTGTTATCCTCACCTGATGGGAAAGATACAAGGCCGTTCACTTGGGCTGCGCTCTCAAGTCCCCTGCCTCAGCTATATTTTCCTGCTCTGAAAATAAAGCTGCCACAAATATCTTGTTGGGAATTGAGAGACAAATCTCACTTTGCTTCCCCAAAGCTAAGTCCAAGTGGAGCAATTCTTCCCCTAACTGAGGTATTTTCACCTAATCAAGTGGGAAATTAAAGCTTGTCTCTTCTCAGCTAATTTTCCTAACTCTGACTTGTTAGTTATTCATTAAAAACCAGCCAGAAACCGTACTTATTTTAACTCTCTGGAGCCTTTCCTCCTCTGCCTCAAAATAGAAAAAAAAAAAAAAAATTAACTTAAATTAATGATTGTCTTCTGCCCAGAAGTTTGAGTTGAAGATAGCTAGTCCCTCCACCGTATTTATTCTGGACCTCAGCTTCATTAACAGAAAGAGAGCTCGCAGATCTAGCCTCAAATCCAGCACTATCACTTATTCTTTATGTAGTGTTATGGTAAATATATAATAAGACTCTTGAGCCTCACTATCTTCATCTACAAAAAGAAAATGATATAACTTAATCCTTACCTCATAAAACTATTGTAGGGCTTCTAGGAGCTAGTGTATATAAAGTGGTTAGCATAAGTTACGGAACAAGATATATGTATTCAAAAATATTAGTACCTCTCCCCTATTCACTCTTTTATTCATGCATAGTCAATATAAATTCCTTGGGTTTCCAGGCCAAAGCTATCATTCAATCCAACCTTAGCTTTTCTTCGGTCAATATTCTTTTGGAAGCCTTTAAACGTAAATGGAATATTTAAACAAATATGGCGTCCTTTCAAATCCAAACCAACTTTTGATAGCATGGAAATCAAATTGGTAGGTAACAT
Source organism: Canis lupus dingo (assembly GCF_003254725.2). NCBI lineage: Eukaryota > Metazoa > Chordata > Mammalia > Carnivora > Canidae > Canis > Canis lupus. The sequence continues at coordinate 48,345,108 of NC_064248.1, forward strand.
GAAACTACAGAGAAAGTTAATATGCTGAATGCTAGATTTAGGAACCAAAAGATATTTCATCAAATGTAATTATGGGCTGAATCCAACTAGCATTTAGCATGGGTAAATAAATCTAGGGCACAAATCCAAAAATATAGCAGAACATACATAACCTCTTAAGGATTTAGTTTTCTACGAGATTAAGGATGAACAATCTATGTGTACATTCATGCAAACTAGAAAGGAACATGGTGTCAAATGTCCGGTCTACTTTAATTCATCTTTAAAAAATGTGGAGGTTGCCCAGAATCATCCTACTTTATTTACACTACCAGGTATAAAGTACTGGAACAAGGAAGATTATCCCATTTTACTCTGAACTCATCAGAACACACTTTGATGTAGTTTGCGGTATTAGAAAGAATGAGATTTCAGAATGCTAGAATGTGTGCCAGAAAGAGTTCCTGGGAGAGTGAGAGGGTTCAATGCAATAGCATATGAACTGTGGCCAGAGTCCCGAAAGAGAAGGCAGGCTTGTGTAGAACATTATAATTGACCTCATATATTACACCAGAGAGAAATTAGACATTTTTTTCCTATGTGCTCCAAGGAACAACACAAAGAGCAATGAGTATAATTTTCTGGGAGCCAGATTTCATTTCAATATAAGGAAAAACTTCTTAACAATTATATCTATTATTAAATTGAACAGCCTATCTTTTAAAAGCGTTCAAATCACTGATGGTTTTAAAATGAAAGCATTAGAGTTTTTCTCGTATCAGGAAATGACCTCTAATGTGCATTTCAATGAAAAGTCTCTAGTTTTAGGATCTGGGGTTTTGTTTCATCCCCAACATCTGAGATCTTCTATGAACATGTATACTCTGGAAGCAAGCCTAGGGTAAAAAGACAGTGTGGAATCCTGTGATAGGTACTAAATGAGACCCCCCCCCAATCCTACATATTATATAATATGTTTAAAATTATCTTCTGATGATTTTTTAAAATAAGTGAGCACCTAGCAAATGATAATACTGTTGACAAAGACTAACAAGTATTGAGTCTTTACTGGGTAGTAAGCCCAATTAAATATTCTTCACAGATGATTCCATATAATCCTCAATACGACTCCAGCACTTTAACATGCACATATTCCTAACTATGTTTAGTGCTACTGGTATACCCATTTTACAGGGAAAAAAGGAATGAAGAAGAATTGCTACACTCATTATTTTTTATGCTGCTCCTTGGGACACAAAGAAGAAAAGTCTAATGTCTCTTTAGCAGAGTATATGAGGTCGATTGCATTGTCCCACAATTCAAGAGTCATATTCAGGACATTCAAACTCTGAAGCTTGATTGATGAACCTGCAAAACGCAGAAATTATGTTTTTATTTTCAAGTTTCCGCATGATACAGTGAACTAATGCATATTATATTCCCCACAGGCAAAACTTCTTTACCAAAACCCAGAGTCATTCTACTTTATCTACACAAAACCCATACCTCTGTTTCCTTCTTTTATTTGTCAGTCCCTGGACTTCCCCATCTCTCCACTTGCCTCCTCCTGTAGCCTCCGCCTCATCAACTCTGCTAGCGTCACATATTTGTATGGTAACAAGCTTGGTGCTGCAAAATAATGGTGGCAACTCAGGCTTTTCTTCCAGGCAGAATTTTGCTGTTTCTATTAGGTTCCTTTCTCCTTATCCTATCCTAGCTGAGGGCACAAAATTCACCAAGTTTGCCAATCTGTCCTGCATCCTCTCACTTGAAATCTATTTATCATTTTATCCAAAGAATTGCCTAGGAAGAGAATCTTTCTCGAGGCATCTACAGAGCTCGGGCTGATTATAAAATAAATGGAACCAGTGGGGAAATTAATTTGTTTCAGCTGCATTAGAAATCCACATTTGTGTTTTGTGTATCCTTTCAAGCTCGCCTCCTTCTACCTTATAATTAATATTCCAGAGTCTTGATCGCAGAGTGTATACCCATCACAGGAAAAGCGTGTCATTCTTTCTTTTGATATTTTTTGGTTCACATGCCAAACACTGCTGTGCAGCCTTCCCAGGGGGATTCTGTTTCAACTCCAAAAGTTGTTAACATAAGGCTGAGCCGGTACTGTGACCTTATTATGACAGCTTGTTCAAAACTACAAAAGACAAAGGACAGGAAAAAGTTTAGAAATCGTGTCTGCTACATACACACATGGTCTCCACAATATGCTAACTTTGAAAATGGTGGAAGCTACAGTCCTAGAAGAAAAACAAAAGCAGTGAACCATTCCTGATTCCTTTCAGCCATTTCAATAGTCAGCAGCTCTCTGGAATCCAAAATAAATCTATTAAAATGCAGAGGTGGCCACTATGCAGATAGGCTTCTGTGGCAATTATTCAGAAGTATCCTCTGAAAATATTTTATCATTTTATTCAAATTATTCAACATTTAAGTTAATCCTAAGTGTTAGCATAGAAGGTGAAAAAAATACCCTATGTGAATTCATTTGCAGAGTGAGTTGAAACACACATTCAGTGGTGAGCATAGAATAGGTATGTAATGCAGAATTAAGATAAGAAAACAAAATTCAGAATAGCATGAAAACATTTATTAAAACTACATACATTACACAAATGTTATTTAGAGTAGTGAACAACAAAAACTTCGAACAATGGGAAGGTGATTATGCGAACTGTGGTATGTTCATCTTGTGGAATGTTACACAGTTGCTCAAAATGATGTTAATAAGAACTTATAACCCCACAAGGATGCATTTATTAAAAAATGAAAAAGGAGAACCCAAATTTATATATACAATCACAATTTTATAAATAAAAAGTATAGGAGAAAAGGTTTTCCATGGGGCACAGATATCTTTAGTCTTCTTTTTTCTTTGACAGTGTTGTCAGGTATTCTTTAATGAGCATGTATTTTAATAATGTAAAGTTATAAAAATGTTTGTAAAATATTTGAAGAGCACACTGTTGAAATTTGTTAGTGATGAAGACTCCCATGATCTACAACCCAACAATTTTATCCCTAGGTGTGTGGTAACCAAAAGAAATCTTCACGCTTGTACACAAGAATACAAGCATGTTCATTGTAACATCAACTAGCACCAAGAGAATGGAAAATAAACTCTGTTTTTTTAAATAACAGTAAAATTGAATTAACCAGACCTGCATGAATCAACATAGGTAAATCTCAGAAGCATAATGGTGACCAGAAAAAGAGGAAAAACATCAAGTTGCAGAAAAAACATAGAGTATGACATTTTTATAAAGTCTAAAACATCCCAGAGAGTACTATCTGTTTTTCATTCATGCTTACATCTGTAGTAAAAGTAAACAATAAAAGAAATGCATGGATGGGGTACAAACCAAATTCTAGGTGGTGTAAACCTCTAGAAGGAGGGAGAAGAGATTAAATCAGAGGTATGTATATAGGGTTCTTTCTTGCTTCCATGTTTCATTATATATATATATATTTTATGTAAAATGCACAGGGCCCTCCTGCCTGCCTTCCCCATGGAGATCTTTGCCCTGCTCTCCGCAGACTTTTCTCCTCCACCTCTGCTCAGCGGAGGGGTTATGGGTTCTGTGACCAGGCTGAAGCCTCCTGCTGCCCCCTGTGGAGGCCTTGGTGCACCAGGTGGGGAGAGGGAGGAGGCCCGACCATGGCTCTGGGCCAGCTCCCCTGCCCTCCCTGCTCCCGATGTCCCTGACGGGGTCCTCCTGGTGGGAAAGAGCAGCCTGTCTGTGTGGGGGCGTGGATACACTATAGCTGTAAAACCCATATATGTTAAATGTCCTTTGGTATAATTTTTTTTTCTCTGAACTCTTATTTGAATAGTTTTTTTGTGCATACATTTCTGCTACCAGAGATTGTACTATACAAACAATAAAAATGTATAAAACTCAAAAAAAAAAAAAAGATAGAAAAAAAAAGAAGAAGAAAATGATAAGATTTAGCAAAGCCAGATAGTGGGAATCTGGGTCCTTGTTACATAATTATTTTTTTTATTATGCTTGAAATACTTCATAATGTTGGGTAAAATAAACTATCTTTTAGTATATGTGGAGTGAGAAAATTAATTTCATTGGAAAACAAGTAACAAATTTCTACATTACCCTATGCATGATAAAGTTATTTTTATATATCAAAATTTGTGGAGTACAAGAGTCTAAAAGTAGTTCTGCTTAAAATGTGTCTTTAAATGGCTAGAAATGAGGGAAAACTAGAAAATCAGATAGTAAAATGCAATATAACAACCTAAGAAATTGGTAGTCTGAGCAGTTTTTTAATCTGAGTCATGTTTAATACCCATAGGGCTGTATGGAGTATACTATGCCTACATACTGTCAGGGTTTGAATTTTAGCTCTACCACTTATTAGCTATTTACCAAAGGCAAGTTACATATTTTGATTAGGTCATCATGTTTTTGTTTTCTCATTTATTAATTATAGAAAATATGAAAAATTACTTCATAAGCTAAATGTGAGGGGGGAATGAGTTAACACACATAAAATGCTTAGATTATGCATAGCTCCTCTATCATTTAAATGTTAGCTCAAAAATCACTGCCTCAGAAAGGAATTCATTAAAATCCCTATCTAAAAATCCATTCACTCTCTATCATATCACAGATTCATCATCTTCATAGCATTGAATATTTTCTCATATTAAGTACTGATTTGTTTACTAGGTATTTTCTACTACTTATAGTATAATGTAAACTCCATGAAAGCAGATCCCTTCCCTGTCTTCTTCCCCAAGTGTTTCCAGGACCTATGTCAGTGCCTGGTAAAAATATGCGTTAAATGAAGAATAAAAGGCACATCTCTAGGAGTGAAGGAGTCTTGATAAACTTGGATGTTTATTCTTAGATATTTTTCCAGATATTGCAGGAATTGTGTCCAGTCAGATTTGGTAAAAAATACCCACTCAGCTATATTCAATGTCTAATCATTCAATGCCCCCCTTCAACAGAAACTGCATATCCACCCACAGTTCCTACTGAAATAGCAGGACTAAACAGCCTTGTTGTATCATGTAGACTTGCCTTCAACCCAAAACTGATTGAACTAGGGATGAACACAGGTCCAGACATTAGCTGTGCTTGGCCATTTATATCATCTCAAAAGAATTTGAATAAAGAATATAGAGAGAATTGTCAATTAATGGTGGTTGAGAAAACTAAGAGTCTATGATGTAGTGATAGATGGAACTGGAGGCCCCGTTGAGCCAGATACATATCAAGTAAGCATAAAAAAGAGATGAATAGGACATGAGGCAAAGCAAAGATGAGGAAGACCACATGGCTACAAGAGAGATAATAAGAATAAATTCAGTTTCTGGCTTTCTGGTTCCCAATTCTATTACAAAATACAATGTGAACCTTACCTTGAGATCACTGAGATCCTCTACATCTTATAAATTCCCCTATTTTGCTAGTATGGAGGAATGACTATTGTTTATAGCTAAAAGAAACTGATCAGAACTGTATTGAAATTCAAATATTTTCATTCAAGAGCAAAAGTGATCCAGACTTATAGAAAAAAAGATAATCCCTAGAGAAACACTCAATGAGTAGTAAGTGGCCAAGTGTATAAGTCAAACTCAATCAAAATGTAACTCTTAACGCTATTAACATCCTTAAGAATGGAGGATTCACTGTAAAGTCAAAAGGCATTAAGGTCCTCAGAAATAGGTACCATGCCCTAAACCTCTCCAGACTTCATATTACTCAACAAGGTTCTAAGAATATAGTGGTTGCGGGATCCCTGGGTGGCGCAGCGGTTTGGCACCTGCCTTTGGCCCAGGGCGCGATCCTGGAGACCCGGGATCAATCCCACATCAGGCTCCCGGTGCATGGAGCCTGCTTCTCCCTCTGCCTGTGTCTCTGTTTCTCTCTCTCTCTCTGTGACTATCATAAATAAATAAAAAATTAAAAAAAAAAAAAAGAATATAGTAGTTGCTCAAAAAATCATTTTTGAGGGGCCCCTGAGTAGCTCAGTTGGTTGAGCATCTGACTCTTGGTTTCAGCTAGGGTCATTATCTCAGGTTCAGGGGATCGAGATCTGCATAGAGCTCAGTGCTCAGTGCAGTCTGCTTGTCCCTCTGCTTGTCCCTCTCTTCTCCTCCCCTTGCTCTCTTGTGCTGTCTCTCTCAAATAAATACATCTCAAAAAAAAAAAGAAAGAAACCACACTTTTGGTTGATTTCCATATTCCAAATTTCTTGTATATTTTTGGTTTTTCAATTGCATCCTTATTTTTCTATTAATGAGTTTTGCTTTGATATTTTTCACACAAGATCCTAACCTAAACGTCACTAGTACAGCACAGCGATTATTACTCAAGCTATTTTCATTCTGTTGTTTTTTCCCACAATAATATATAATACCTAGAAATAAGAGATGTATAGTGTCAGAGTCATTATAAGACTTTAAAAAATCAGTATTGGGACCCCTGAGTGGCCCAGCGGTTTGGCGCCTGCCTTTGGCCCAGGGCACGATCCTGGAGAACCGGGATCGAATCCCATGTTGGGCTCCCAGTGCATGGAGCCTGCTTCTCCCTCTGCCTATGTCTCTGCCTCTCTCTCTCTGTGTGTGTGTGACTATCATAAATAAATAAAAATTTAAAAAAATTAAAAAATGCTTAAAAAAAAGACTTTAAAAATCAACCAATTTCTCTGAATATGAAAAATAAAAGGGTCTTAAATACTCTCTTCCTCAGAAGTTGACAAAGTAATTCTAGAAAGTCACAGTGTATTTTCCAAAAGGAAGAAAACAGAGAAAAACAATAGGTTTAGCATAAAGATAGAAATGGAGCGCCAAAGGCTATTTATTTTAAAGATACAGAGCATTATAGTCAATAAAATATGAAGGCAAATTGTCTGAATTTCCCTCTGAAACATGCCAGTAAAAACTTGGTTGACTGAACATTATCTTTTAACATCCAGATGTGAAAATGTGGAAAATACACAATATATATATTTTTAAAATATAGAACCTTTATGTTAATCTAGACTCTGACTTCCCAGGGGCATCAGAAGTCTTCTCTATTCCAGAGGCTTCATAGCTCTACATTAACCAGAGGACCAAAGGATAATTACACATTGTTAAGAAAATAACATTTTTTAAGAGTGTCATTATGTAGTAGAAAACATAGATTCTTCAAAAAAAATTCTAAAAATATCAACATGCTAACAAAATGTCTTTTGTTTCAAAAGTTTATTTTATTATAACCTATGACTTCTAGGAACATGGTTCATCTGAATTTAAAAAAAAAAATGACATACCAACATATTATGGTTAGTTTGCTTACCAATTTCCCATGCCTATTTTGACCAGGTTTATGCTCGCTTCGGCAGCACATGTACTAAAATATTTTGACCAGGTTGATTACATACACTGAATTGAAACCCCAGGATGTATATTGCTAACCTAGGATTCAAAAATTTATCCCTGGTCTTTCAGAGCACAATGGGTTAAAAAGGCAAAGTGCTTGATATATCATCACTTAAACCCTCAACAAAATATATTTCAAACTCTCTGGAGAAGGGGAGTTAGGCAAATTCCAAGCATGATTAGCTAGCACTCAAGGTTACTAAAGTAGTGAGATTGTAAAGGTCTTTTACCAAATCTTTGCACATAAATAGAAGGGGCCTTACTTCATAGAAGACAGCTAAAGCAAGGAGCAGCTTGACTTAGGTAGAGTACAGTAGCTACAGCTTGCTTCAGCAAGTTTTAAAGACTTTCTCTTCCTTTCCATCAAATAATCCCTAAAGTGTTATATTCTTGTTAGTTTCCCAAGCAAAAGCAAGAAATACTCTATTAAAAATTTTATAGCTGAGTAAACCAAGTCCCAAAGCACAATAAAAAATACAGCAAAAGGAACAATAAGTTTTCACACTGTTACTTTACAAAATAAGTTTATTTCATGTTATTTTCAGACTTTCTTTAAAATAAAAGTTGATTTGTGACCAGAATCGACCCAAATTAGGCTACCAATCTTTCTGTGTTTAAGCTATTACACTGCTTCTTGGGTTGCTTTCAAGAAAAGTCAGTTATTTTTCTAAAATCCAAGACTTAATTAGATTGAAGGACTTTTTGTTTCTAGCTAGAGCTGTTAAGATTTTGTTTTCCTACTAAAAATATGAATTTGTTGCATTTCAAATTCCTTCAGAATATCCCTTGATGGAAGTTATCATGTGGTCAAGATTCACCTCCTCAAAGTTAGCTTCCCCAGAATCAAATGAAGACTGGCACATTTATTTACTGCTGGCCCCTTCTATAAACTAGGGTTTGTCAAAAAACAGTTGAAAAAATAACATAATTTCTTAATTAGAGACCACCATCAATTGTAAAAAAACACACTTGCTTAAAGATTGTTAGGATAATTTACCTACTGATAGAAGACACACTTAATTTCAAAAGTGTTCAAACATCTGCATTAAAGCCAGGAGGAAGATTTCAGTTCCCAGAGTCTTTTCATCTAGAATAATATTTTGAAATTGATGAACCTGTTGACATCTGACTGATCTTCAAATATGGACAATTCTATGTATAGAAGACAGAGAAACTAGGGATAGTATCGAGTGCTGGATACCTGAAAATATTACCAGAGCAACTTTTGATAAGACAAAGCTGAGTTTATTCTTATCATGGTAAAGGAAAGCAAAATAGGGATTTTTATGAGGTTTTAGATTCTGGTTTACCCAGACCTTTCAATTTATAGGCTTGGCCAGAACGCAAGAATCATGATAATGTTAGTCTAGTATTGATGGACATCAATGAGGCGAGGGTTTTCAGGCAAATTCAAATACTCTTGGGAGTAAACTGTCATTAGAAGCTAGCTACTAAAGAGGTAAACAGTTTAAGGTTCATTTAAATAAGTTTTTCCAAAAAAAAAAGTAAGTTTTTCAGAAAGTTCTGAACAAACAGTATTTACAACTTTTATCTTCATGCACAAGATTTTCTTGAAAACTAGGAACAGTGGAATGGTGAAGTCTTGTAAATGTCGACAATAAATTTTGTGGGTGCAGATGGTTTGATTCTCAACACTCCTGGTGGCGATAACCACGTAATTGAAGATTATTATCTAAAACTCTGAGATTAAAAATGGCCTCTATTAATAATGTCACTGGGGCAACAGATAGAAGCTGGAATACCCTTGAGCAAAGCAGCTTGTATGGTTCACTTGCCTGTGAGAATAAGACTCCATACTTTCCTGGTACAAAATCCCCTTCCTTTTCTACACCAGACCAGAGGGGAACATGTGACTTTCATTAAAGTGATTTGCTCCATACATGAACCATCTTTCTAGACCCACTGCAAACAAGGCACACGATTGACTTTCCACACACTGAGATGAAGACAAGTCTCATGTGCCAACAACCTGTTGTTAGGCAGGAATTTTGAGATTCTGTTCCTCTGCCTTAGCTTTACTTCCCACGTGGCACCAGAAGTGTCAGTTAAGGGATATTGTCTATTGTCATCTACATGATAAAAGTTTTGCTTTTTTTAGCTTCTTTATGCTCAAGTCAGAAACAATATGATGTATTAGTTAAGGGTACAGATGAGTTAGACTGAACCTTCAAATTGCAGCTGTGTGATTTACCAGTTAAGTAAACGTAGATAAGTTGTTTAACCCATCGATGCCTCAGTTTTCTCATTTGTAATATGGGAATAACAGTAGTTACTACAATAGGTTGTTATGAGAAGAGGAGCTGATAAACAGAAAGTAGTTTGAACAGTGCTATAGCAAAGGGTCTGCAAACTACAGCCAGGGTTTATTCCACTTATTTATACAATCGGCAAGCTAAAAATGGTTTTTACGTTTTTTAGATAGTTGGGGGGAAAAGTCAAAGCAAGAATAATATTTTATAAAATGTGAAAATTTTGTGAAATTAAGTTTTTACTGTCCATCATGAAGTTTTATTGGGACATGCTCATTTGTGTCTATATTGTCTATAGCTGCTTTTACAATATGAGGGCAGAGGTGAACAGCTGCAACAGAGACCATACGGCCTGAAATACCTAAAATATTTACTATTTGGTTTTTTACAGAAAAGGTTCACTGACTCCTGTTACAGTAAATACTATTAGTGCTCTACCCAGATTCCCTTCCTTTAGCAATTCCTGTGTGCCCTTCCGCTGTCTTTTGTCCATTTTTACCTCTAAATGTCTCCCTGTGACACACTTTGGAGAACTGCCTTGGAGCTACCAGAAACTTAGCTTGAAGACACAGAGGCCTGGAAGTCCCACCCCACCACAGCCCTCAGCCAATTTTTTGACTGGGATGGGATTGTGAAAGCAGCTCTGTTGCCTCAAATTGGAATAAATTCTGAGGGGTAATTTATACTTCATACAAACCTGTGTACTTCAGATACTTTTCTATTGGGAAGTGGCTTATCTTTCTACTACTTCAGTATATTCAATAATTCTAAGGAGATGGCAAGATTGAGTTTTTTCTCCAATGCCACTATCTTCCTCCTTTAAAAAAAAATGTAAGAAGGTAAATACTGAATTGGTATGATCTGGAAAAAAAAAAAAAATTTCCATTGCTTGGAAAACGGGATGCCATTCTAGCAGTCCTCCTCTTCCTAGGGCAGTTGCTCTGAGTTTGCTGAGGAACCATTCAATGGCCATGGTTGGGTGATCTAGAGATAAGTTTCATTTCTGCAGGTGGAGTGACTCAGCAGTTTCTCCACGTCCATTATAGATCAGGCCCTTACTAACTGCTGAGAACACTGAATGTAAGATGACCCTGGCCTTGAAAATTTCACACTTTGTAAGGTCCTCAGTTTCACAAGCCAACAGAGTAGAGACTCAATCTTCCCTTATTTTTCACATGTTACTTTTTAAGTGTAACCTCACCAATTCTCAAGAATGGAAATCTAGCCAGCCTAGGCAGCAGCTTAATTCCATGTAACTCTGTGTTATTCTTAGTAAAGGAATTGACATATAATGTCACCAGGAATGGGCTTTAGGATGCGCTCCTAAAGTCCTGACTCCTGGTTCCCACTCAATGAATAATTCCTTAGGTGACTATAGACAATTCATTTCATTCTCCAAGCCTCAATTTCTTCAACTATAAAGAAGCCAGATTATATTATCCACAAGGTTCATTCCAGGTCCAAAATCCTGATTCTTTGGAACTCTCCAATTATTTAGCAATGCTTGACTACTAATGAGTAGTCCTCAAATAAGGACTCAATCTAATACTGTTACAAGTACTGAAATCTTCAGAATTTTTAAATATGATAAACTTTATTTTTCAGGCAGAATCTGTATGTCCCATGATTTATTCTTTCTATTCTCAGTCATGAAAAAGATATTTCCCCAGCATACCATTCATAGAGATTTCCAATATGTTCTGAAAAAAATACTTGCTACTTATTTTTTGGCTTGCATTTCTAGACAGATCCAAATTCCAATCAATGCCATCTTTTTTCTATTCTAGCAAATTGCCTCATTTCATCATTTTGATTTATTTTTTAGATTTAAAAATTTGTAACACACAAGCCTGTTACCTTTTTTCCAACCATCCTTCATTTTTTTAGGTTGCCAGACTTCAGCATGAGTAAGATTTGTAGGAAATTAAATTAAAAATATCTCCTCTTCCATAAATGAATATAAAATCTTGATCTAGAAAGCAAAAATAATTGGTATTTATTATTTTGATGCAAATAATTTATTTGCTCACTCAGGCACAACAGTTGAATATTTACCTTGTTAGATTTTTTTTTTTTTTAATCAGAAAGTCAATTTTTATGTGATTCTAAAAATAAATTCCTGGGACACCTGGGTGGCTTAGTTGGTTAAGCATCTGCTTTTGGCTCAGATCATGATCTCAAAATCATGGGATCCAGGCCCACAGCAAGCTTCCTGCTCAGCTGGGAGTCTGCTTCTCCCTCTGCTCCACTCCCTGCTTATGTGCTTTCTCTCTCTCTTTCTGAAAAAAAAGAAAATAAAAATAAAAATAAATTCATGTATAAGAATCATGAGATCAAGCTCCACACTCATTGGGGAATCTGCTTCTCTCTCTCCTTCCTGTATCCCTCAGCCCCTCCCCATACTCACTAGTGTGCACACACATTCTTTCTCAAATAAGTAAAATAAGTAAATCTTAAAAAAAAAAAAAAGAATATAAAGTAAGAAGGCAGAGAAGTTTTTCCAGAAAAGTTGTTAAATTGCATTTTGAAGAATGATTTATAAGAAAGAGTATGGAGGTTTGAAGATGAGAAGACAGCACATTCAAGAGTCTGCAGGTGCCCTACACTGGCTAAATAAAGCACAGGGTCCTAGGAAACATAGTAGGACTAATAAAATATCAATATAATGTGTGGATTTATCTGCATAACTATCACTGTTCTGTATTCCCAAGCTGGCCTTGATATAGAACTATGGAGTCTCTGATGAAAGAATATTAATTAAAAATTTTAATTAATTAAATTATTTATTCTGATGGTATAAGTTTAAAATAATTTAAGATTAATGTAAAAAAATTCATCATCATCCATATTCATCTTTCTTCACAGCTTTTAATTTGCTACCTAAGCCCATCATTCAGCCCTCCCATCTCTTTGCATTCTATTTCAGTTGTTGCTAAGTAAATAGGAACCAATTGTAAACCAGGCCCAGGGTCGATTCTACATTAAAATTCTGGCATTCAGCATTTCCGGATTTAGAAAGACTAAAAACTAAGTTAAAGAGATGAAAAATTGCCTTCAAACCCAAATCTAAATCTCAGAATCAGCAGTGTGTGGTACGGAGCTCTGGGTACACAAATCCCTTAAGACCATCGTTAAAAAGAAAATATATGAATTTTTTTAAATCATTTTACTTACTCTCCAAAGGAAAAAAAAGAAACAGCATTTTGATATAAGCAAAAGTGAAAGAAAATTGCTTTTTAAAAGCAGAGTGCCTGGTTAACTTCCACCTCCACCCCAAGAGGTCCTTAATAAGCCAGAAATAAACATGAATATAAATAATAATCCCCCCACTGACACCTGTTTCTGAATGGCATTACAAATATATGTTTGCTTATACACTCACACATACATGCATGCACACAGGCATGCACGTACCCAGATCCTTGCTCTTTGGCAGATGAACAAAACCCATGAAATGGAATCAGGTTCAAGGAGAAGATCCTTAAAGCAGCAAGAGACAAGAAATCCCTGACTTTTATGGGGAGGAGTATTAGGGTAACAGCAGACCTCTCCACAGAGACCTGGCAGGCCAGAAAGGGCTGGCAGGATATATTCAGGGTCCTAAATGAGAAGAACATGCAACCAAGAATACTTTATCCAGCAAGGCTCTCATTCAAAATGGAAGGAGAGATAAAGAGCTTCCAAGACAGGCAGCAACTGAAAGAATATGTGACCTCCAAACCAGCTCTGCAAGAAATTTTAAGGGGGACTCTTAAAATTCCCCTTTAAGAAGAAGTTCAGTGGAACATTCCACAAAAACAAGGACTGAATAGATATCATGATGACAAGGGCCAGGCTTAAGCGATCACTAGCAATCAAACTAAACAGATTGTTTACAATTATCTCTCAGCGGAGTATGGAAGAAGGTGGCACCATTCATCATCTCCACACCTTTCCATTGCATATGCTCAATATAAGGGAGACTATAATTCCTCTTTTCATACTCGTGACCTCATTACCTAATCATGTGAATCAGAAAACAACTATGGGCAAAGGGAGTGTAGCTTAACTGGATCTAGACTTTAGTGTGATACTTTCTGATGTAGTTATTGATCTTTTTGTCCAGTTCTGAATGTGATCTTTTTGAGCAACAGAAAATTTTTGATGTTTCATTGGTATCACTTTGGTCACTTGAAGTTTATTCTATAGAGGTAGATATTCACATGCCAAGTCATTCTCTTCCCAACATTATGTTTCACAAGCCAAAAACAAAGGAGGAAAGATAGCCATTCTTGTACTGGTGGCAGAAACCATGGCCCAGGTACCAAAGGTTTCCCAAAGGCCATCTAGAAAAGCTTGGAGGCAAGGGGGAGGTATAAAAAGATCCTCTATATATAAACAATATCATACATCAAAAGGAAGCTATTAGTTAACTACATATTTGTAGAAACACCAAAATGTTAGGGTGACTAGCCCATGGTAATGGGATCACAGATTAAATTTTTTATCATCTTTATTCTTTTCTTATTTTAACTTATTAAATGTAAGCAATTATTATATTATTAATTAGAAAACCTTAAATGTCAGAATACAGTTTCAAAAACCCAATACCAAAAAGAGACATCAGTGCATAGCAAAACAAAAAGAGCGGTTTTCCCTAGGTCAACCAAACCAAAGTCCAAATTTTCCTTTTGTCTATTGTATGATCTTAGGCAAATTATTTTTTTAATTTATTTTTTATTGGTGTTCAATTTGCCAACATATAGAATAACACCCAGTGCTCATCCCATCAAGTGTCCCCCTCAGTGCCCGGTCATCCAGTCTCCCCAACCCCCCATGCACCTCCCTTTCTACCACCTCTTGTTCGTTTCCCAGAGTTAGGACTCTCTCGTGTTCTGTCTCCCTCTCTGATATTTCCCACTCATTTTCTCTCCTTTCCCCTTTATTCTCTTTCACTATTTTTTATATTCCCCAAAAGAATGAGACCATATAATGTTTGTCCTTCAATTGACTTATTTCACTCAGCATAATACCCTCCAGTTCCACCATGTCGAAGCAAATGGTGGGTATTTGTCGTTTCTAATGGCTGAGTAATATTCCACTGTATACATAGACCACATCTTTATCCATTCATCTTTCAATGGACCCCGAGGCTCCTTCCACAGTTTGGCTATTGTGGACATTGCTGCTATAAACATCGGGGTGCAGGTGTCCCGGCGTTTCATTGCATCTGTATCTTTGGGGAAAATCCCCAACAGTGCAATTGCTGGGTCGTAGGGCAGGTCTATTTTTCACTCTTTGAGGAACCTCCACACAGTTTTCCAGAGTGGCTACACCAGTTCACATTCCCACCAACAGTGCAAGAGGGTTCCCCTTTCTCCATATCCTCTCCAACATTTGTGGTTTCCTGCCTTGTTAATTTTCCCCATTCTCACTGGTGTGAGGTGGTATCTCATTGTGGTTTTGATTTGTATTTCCCTGATGGCAAGTGATGCAGAGCATTTTCTCATGTGCGTGTTGGCCACGTCTATGTCTTCCTCTGTGAGATTTCTGTTCATGTCTTTTGCCCATTTCATGATTGGATTGTTTGTTTCTTTGCTGTTGAGTTTAATAAGTTCTTTATGGATCTTGGATACTAGCCCTATATCTGATACGTCATTTGCAAACATCTTCTCCCATTCTGTAGGTTGTCTTTTAGTTTTGTTGACTGTTTCTTTTGCTGTGCAGAAGCTTCTTATCTTGATGAAGTCCCAATAGTTCATTTTTGCTTTTGTTTCTCTTGTTAGGCAAATTATTTAGCCTCTCTGCATCTTAGTTTACTTAAAAACCAGCAAGGTAATTCCTGACTCATAGGGTTGTAATAGAGATGAAATAAAACAAATGCATCCAAATTTAAAAGGATTTCCATTACTAATTTACTTATTAAGATGAACCATTGCCACTTCAAAGTTAAAAGGTTGTCCTGAGTCTACTCTGGTGCTGCCATCTTATCCATTAATTCATGGAGACACTTGTGATTTATAACCCTCAAGACTCTTTTTGTGGACATTTAAAGACAAAAAAAAAAAAAAAAAAGGAAAAACTTGTATGTATTTCACATAGTATGCTTTGCATACATAATAATAGTTCTATTAGCAGCAATTATAAAATGATAACAATAATAATGAATAACTCCTGTGGCTTTATTCTGTGTCAGGCTCTGGATTAATCACTTTATATGCACTGTTTCATATTAGCTTCACTGGGACCTGATAAGGTAAACCCTATTATTAGAAGTTAGTAATTTGCCCAGTATTGTGGAGCTAAAAAAAGGTAGCTAGATTCACTAGTCCCAAATTGGTATGGCTTCAAAGAACAGTCCCTATACCACTTGATCATCTGAAGAAACAAAGAATTCTGGTCCAAGACATATTCCAATTTCTTTTTTATTCACACTCTCATTCTTAGATATTAAACTCTACAATGCACCATCTTCTCCCTGAGACGTGACAGGAACAGCAAAAATCTAAACTCTACAAACAAGTCTGGTCATGGGAGCTCAAGAAAGTGGCAAAGCTGTGACTGAATCACAATTCCAATGCATGCTAAAGTGTCTTCTTCTCAGACACCAAGGTCAGAACAAAAATTCTTATAGTGTTGTCATTCTGTTTTCACAGACTCTAAAGTGCAATCAAACCAAGCCAAACAGAATCTATTGCAAAATTAATCATTACTCTTCTCAAGTCTTTAACCATGTAATCCTGGTTAGTCAGAATGGAGATTAATTCTTCATAGTCCAAATACAACAATTTTTCCTGTGTCCTTGATATTTGGTGGTCTTATTCCCTAAAGATGACTTCTTTTCCACTTAATACAATTAACATCTTAAAATGTCAAATCAAGGAATTTGGGGATTGCAGAAACAGCTATGTGCCTTTATAAGGTCTAAGGAACAATGCTGTGCAGTATTTTTAAAGTGTGTTAGATTTTTAAGTGGGATGGTTTTTAGTTTTTAAATTAGAGAAATAACACACATGTTCATTTCTTCTGTCCTTGGAGATTATAAACACCCAGAGGCAATTCATTTTTGCAGAGTATTTGCTGTCAAGAAGCAACGAAGTGCAAATGGAAGCCAATTGAACTTAGCAATTTGTTTACTCAGAAGGAAAACAGCTGGAGAAAAAAATGGAGTATTTTAATAATTAGCCAGTCATGTTAGATAAGGGACATTACAGTATATGATCTAGCATTATAATAAGGAGGCTGCCACTTTGGGTAATACAGAATTAGTAATTAACCTTCTAGCTCAAGAAAAAAGTCTGCAAAGGGGGAGAAAAGTTAGAGAAATGGTCTTCAGTTTTGGATCTTACTCACAAGGTCTCCAAACTCAAAATAATTATTTTTCAAAAGTTTTATAATATACTTTGAGCCCTTTCACAAATAGAAAGTTTCATGAGCCAATGCTAAAGATAGTATTGATGAGGAATTATAAACTATTATCTCTGCCATGGAGGACTTTTTTCAGCTAAATGAAGATAATTCAAATTCTGATACTCTTTTGTCTATAATGCCTGTACCTACTGCAAATCATAAGAAATGATTTAACCTCTGATATATAGATTAATTATTAGCTACCTGCTGGCACAGGATGCAAAGTTAACTGTAAGTAGCACTCTCCTTTACTCAACTATAGACCTTTAACCACAAAGTCCTTTCACCATGTATCCAGCCAGAATGTTTAAAAAAAAAAAATAGAAGAAACATTAAAAGAATAGATCTTACCATACATCGTTGAGAGGGAGGTTGTGACTATGGTCCAACCAGAACCATAGCGACAGGAATCAGGATGGTGACTTTCTCCAAAGCTTGCCTCTTCACCTTCCTGCCATCTGCCAACAAATGGAGAACTCGAGCCCTTTCATTCCAAAGAAGTATCCTGTCATTCGAAAGGAAAATTGACCTGAACTTCAAGTGCTCTGCTCTTATGTTGCAATTTCTATATAGGTAAATTGATCCTTGAAGTCCCAATTGGCAACCAGAAAACCAAGCTAAGTAATAATTACATCACATAGATCCTAAGAAGTATGAAAAACAAAGAAGTTGTCATTGTGTCTAGTTTTGGTAGCTGAAGGGGAGAAAGGAAGGAAGGGAAATACAGAGAGTGAAAGAGGGTTGGGGAGAAATAAAGATAGTTTATGGTCTTATAAGGTCCTAAAAGTTAGCTGTGAATCAAAATAATTCAGTACAGCAAGTGCACTGAACCAGATTAGCCCAATAGCTGAGGCCCCAAAATGCTGCTGCTGTTTTCATTGTGTGATTGCTGTTGTTGCTGGTGCTACCCCTCATGCTGCTGTTCTCCCAGAGGTTGTGATACATTTGAAGAATATTTGAAAGATGGCCGTCTTTGGAACCCAACATGACAATGTAGCTGAGTTGTCCAGGGTCTTCCAACATCCAGAGGAATAAGACCATGAACACCAACACTTCTTCCTTAGAAAAATAGGCTCTTTTTTCTCCTCCTTTGATCCCACAGATGTGACTATAACGAGATTTTATCAAAACCACTTTATCCTACTGTTACATCTGCCAGAGAGAGAGTGCATTACATCCTCCTGGCTTTGATGCACACAATGAAACTTTCTAATAGATTGCCAATTGCTTTGACACAAAAGCTAGAGAAAATGTAACTTATTCTAGAACCTTGTTCCCAATCTGTCTCCAGCACTGCAGCTGTCAAATTTGGCCCCTAAAATGCCCTTGATTAAAGGACTGAGCCAAAGAAAGAGTAATAGTCTGCCAAGTTAGGTAGCTATAATCCTCAATTACACTTCAAATACATTGAGTTTTGTTGTTGAAGCTCAGAAAGTAAAACTCTGACTCTTCTAAACAAAAGATGATTCAGATCTTGTAAGACTCAAAAAGCTAAGGATGTTCCAAAGTACCTCCTGCAGCTAAATTACCTTCATTTGTGATTTTTGTCAGATCTCCCAAGATGGCTTTTGCTCAGTCTGGTCAGCTGAGGAAACCTTACCCAACTATAGACAATACTGCATGTGGCTCACTTTTCTGAGGAAGAACATCCAGTCTGAAGCTAGGCTCTATTTGATGGACTGTACATCTGAAGCCTCTCCCACTTTTGGCCAATAGCTCTGAGATTTCATCTTTCAAGAAAGAGCTCATCTGCTCCGTGTTATCCAGAACCAGCCAGAATTAGCTCATCTTCCAAAATCTCTACCCATTTGTATCACAATCACAGTAAAAGCCTCCTTTAACATTATGATGCTCATGTTCTCATATCTCAGTCAATAAAAATGCATTGTTTTTCACTTTCAGTGTGTCATAGACTCAAGAAGAGTTAGAAATATTTACAGAAAAAAATCAGTAACACTGGGCCAACTTGTCTCCTGTTGGCTAGCATCTGGGTCCTGCATTTTTATTTATGGATTGTCTCATGATAAATTTGAGCTTTGTTCAAATTTCCATCCTGTGTGAGTTAACACATCACTTAATTCCTTCTACTGTCAACAATATCAAAGTTCACATTATAGTCTCTATGGCAGCATTTATTCTGTCTAATTTGTAGATGGCCTGTTGCTGATGTAGCAACATCAAATTAAAAGGTAGCATGATAGCTGGAGTTCCTGAATAGAGTTCAGTACCTTTAACACTTCTTCCACAATTGGCATCAGTTAATTCACCTTTATAAAACTATTAATCAAGTAATTTAGACAAAACATAAGGATTCTTATATTTAACCATCCCCCTCCAAAGCCAGCCAACCAAATAAAGCTAACTTACCCAGATAAAAATTAAATCATGATTATGTTTTTGAAAAGTTCTACTGGAAGTTCTCTTTATAGTTCCAACTTCACTCTTTTGGAACCTCCTCCACAATCTATTTTAAAATAATCTTGAAACTCAATCTCACTTTTCAAAAAGCTACATTTAGAAATCCCTCATTCCACACTGCACTCTTTGGGAATTCCCAAAATAATTGAGGGATGGATAGATTGAAATCCCCAGTTTAGGATGTAATTTTGGAATTTAATCCCACCAGAAAGTAAGGCTTCTTATATTATCACAGCTGTGGCCAAAATATCTTTTAGGTACTGATGATACATTAGTGCTGATAAACACTTAGTTGTAAACAAAGTATTTTAAAACAGGGCTTCTCTGACCTTGAGTGGAGAGCCAAACCAGAGTGAGAGGAGTGCCTCTAAATTGGCACCATGATATCACCCCAGGCCAAGACAGTAGGAGAGAAATATCCAGACCTTGGATAAGGATATGCTTCCAAACAAAAGCTTAATATCATTGTAGTAGTAGTAGTAGAAGAAGAAGAAGTAGTAGCAGGAAGAATGGTAATAGTGGTAATAGTTTTCACCTATTCAGTACATACCTTAATCCAGACACATGTTAAATCCTCTACACACATTGTCCATGCACTTAATAACTGAATATTTAGGAACATGTTAATTTTAATATTGGGAATCTCCTACATCTGAATATTCCCAAGGAGATCTGATTTTTCTGTAGATTTCTCTTAAGATATCAGGGAAGAACTTGCCCAATTACATAATCTTCAGCCTTCAGGAAGAGGGAAGATAGATAAGTGTATCTGAGGAATTAAGTTCTGCTTACTTCCAATTAGTCAAAGAGAACTGAATGGAAGTCCAAGGGAAACAAGATGAAAAAAAAAAGGAAAATATGTTAATAATAAGTCTTTAAGAAGGATAAGAATATCAAAGACCCAAGTAAGATAGAGATAATATAGTGTCTAGGTTGAAAGAACAGGACCAAAGAGATTATATTAATGGCTAGACAAGAAAGGGTGCCTACTACATTCATGTCAAACATGAAGACAATTGTAGCAAACTAGGCAGGCAGTTTGGGACCTAAATAGATTAACTATGGATTTGTATTCATTAATGAGCTTGATATTTAAATTCTAGAATACCTTTACCCCGGCAATGCTTCATCCACATTAAAGTATCTTAAAAGGAGACTAAAAATTCATTTTTCAATCAAACTTCTTTATCAGCAATTGTTGGAAGTTAAGTAATAACCTTCCTGGGATTCAGTTTCATCAACTATATAATAGAAATTAATAAAACCATGCTGCCTACATCACACTTTTTTTTATATTTGCATAGGACAAGATAATGGACATGAAAGGGCTTTGAAATAATATAAATCTCTAAATAATGATAAAAGGTATTATTATCATTTTGTGCTTGAATTCAATCAACTCCAAACTAATGGCTGGATTGTCTAATCCTTCATGAGGGGCAAGGGACAACATAAAAAAACCATAAAATGAACTAGTGGGATCTCTGTCTCATTTACTTATAAATGTAAAGAGTATAACAAAATGAACCAAAAAGATCCACTGGGAGTGATACCTGAAGGAAGAAATAAATGAACATTTTCCTATGTCTCCACTAATTGTTTTAGTCATTCATTCATTAAATCTACAATTTCCTGCCTTGGGAGATTTCAAACTTATTTTCTTTTATTCCTTGTTGTGTAGGTATGAAGAATAGAATACTGGTTCTTCATATATTAATTATAATAAAATCAACACCTAGATTTCTCTTCTTTAAGAAAATAGCTAATAACAACTCCAATGTTTTTATTCTTACTCAGTGAGAAATGTTTTCAACTATTTAAATCACCCTGACTGAACTTGTCTGGACTCTAACAATATGGAAACCTGGGGTATCTGTCAAACTGTCAGAATGGAGAAAGGTCTCTGTCAGATACTGTTCAGACTGCAGACTGGATTGGAGTCATCTGAACCTGAACTTAATTAAGGTCAACTATGATTGCTAATGTCCCTACGTATCTCACAAAGCAAATAAAAGTCCTCTTTACAGGAAGGTAACATAATGCTCAGTCTTGAATTATTTTAATAATTAATTTTTCAAAATACAATGCCTAGCACACAAGCTAAGCTAATTAAAAACATGCTGGGACAAAAACCCTGAAAACGAACCAACAAAAATAATAGCCAGTTCTAGAATCAAGTTTGAAAATGTTGGCAGAGAGCTACAACCTGTGAAAAAATGATACAGGAAATTTTTTTTTTTAAGATTTATTTATTTATTTGAGAGAGAGTCGGGTGGGGAGGGGCCGAGGGAGAGGGAAAGAGAATCTCAAGCAGACTCCCCACTGAACTCAGGGCCTGAGTCTGATGCTCAACTGACTGAGCCACCCAGGTGCCCAAGAGATACAGAGAACTTTAAAAACAGCCAAGTAAAATGTTAGGATATAATAACAGAATTTAAGAACAGGATTCATACAATTAAAAACAGAATAAAGTATGAAGAGGAAATGATGTAAGAAGACGCAAAAAACAGTGAAAGTATATAAATATGTGACAGGCTCTAAATGAGCAGTGAGTGGATATGACAATAATAACAATGCTGTTTTAAAACATACATTCTATAAATATACATCTTCCATATTATCATTCGTTGTTTTACACTGTCACTGATTATTTAGATTGACTCATTTTTATATATGTAGTGCGTAGGTAAGAAAATATAAGAAAACAATAACATATAAATCAATGTGCATTAAGATATTCTACTGACCTTCAGATGTCCAGGGAAAGTCATACGTGCTCATTGTAATTTTTTGGGTAAACACACACACACACACACACACACTGGACCATTCTGACTAGAGAATAGAAGGTAGAAGTTATCACCTGGATAATGGGAAAGAAAAGATATTCAGAGATGATTCTTTGAATAGGAAAGAGACGTATAAGGTAGGGTGAGGTGCTAATATTATTTTTACATTAAAGGAGTCAAAAGATATAATAGAAACCTGATGAGGGAAATGGAGGTTTAAGGATGGTAAAGAAACAAAATTAACCAAACAGAATTGAGAGAAATATTATAGCTTTCAAAATTGGGAGACATGGAAAGGTGATAGGAAGTATTATAAATGAGGCAAATATAACTTTCCATCATAAGAAGTCAAGTTGATACATTAGGAAACAGTAATATAAGGATCTCATTTTGATTTCAGAGTAATTACCAAAATAACAAAAATAAAAAATAGTTTGGTAATATTCTCTTAAAAGTGAGACCTGAGGATGGTGAAGGATGAGGCAGGGGACTGCTGTTTGTTATTTTCAGTTCTTGCTTGATTATTTTATACTCTGAACATATAAGATATTTTTTCAGTTTATTTATTCTTTTTAGTAATCTCTCCACCCAATGTAGGGCTCAAACTCATGACGTCAAGCTCAAGAGTCACATGCTCTTCTGACTGAGACATTCAGCATCCCTGGATATATAAGTATTTTGATTATATATGTACTCACATAAAATTTTATGATACTATATTATATTAATATACAGCTGTATTAAAATATATATATATGCAGCTGTATTAAAGTATGTTTATATCTAATTTATGCTATATTTACTAATAGTATATATTTTACAGTAAATAGTATTCTACATACTTTTACATATTATGTATTTTACTATATAATATCCATATTTTATATATTTTATATATTTCTATATCATGTTCATATTTATATTGACTCGGAAATTAAATTATAACCATCTTTATAAGGCAATTTTATTCCCATTGGTCTTTAATATATAAGGTTGTTAAAATCTAGGTCATGCTCTTGTAAATTGAGAATCAGACAGATTAGGTTTCAAATCCCTTTCCTACCATAACCTAGCTATGTGACATATGAAAATTACCTTAACCTCTTCACACCTTTATTTCCTTATCTAATAAAGTAAAAAAAATTATACTCACTGTCAGAAGTTGTGTAATAATTGGAAATAATATATTTGAAATTCTTAGGTGGTGCTCAACATAAAATAACTGCTAAATAAATGGAAATAATTACTATTGTTCCACACTATTACTATTCCTTCATTTAATAAACATTTGCTGGGACCAATTATGCATCCAAAATTCTCCTAATACTGCCCACAAGGAGTTTACAGTACAGTGGGATGCTCTGAATGTAGGACTGCCAAGGGAGGCTTCACTGAGTCATTGACACTTGAACTGAACTGTGACAAATAATCTGAGTTGAAGAAAGGAAATTGCAAAGAGAGGGATAGCAAAGGGAAAACAGCATTGATATAAAATAAGATGACATGCTCAATGTCCTAGATGAGGAGTTTGTACTTGTCCAACTCTGTAGAAAGCCACGGAAGAATTTTAAACAGGGCAATTACTATAACTGATATTAGAAAGACAATTCTTCTGATGATAATAAGGATAAACTGGAAAAAGACTTGAAAAGAGAGAAGTTTTAAGTGATTAAGAAGAGGGTCCTTGCTAGAATGGTATCATACTAATCTGGGAGGAAAGTGACAAAGACCTGAATTAAGTCGATTAGAATGGAAAGGGAAGGTCAGAATGAGAAATTAAAAAGGTAGATAATAGAGATATGGACTAAGTATAAAAAGTGAATGAGAAGGAAGAATTTGGGATGGCTTTGGAAACTGGGTGAACAGTAGCATATTAACTGAGATATGAAATGGTGACAAAGGAAAGCAGGTTGGGACATACTGACTCTGGGCAGTCTGTAGAGCATCAAGTGCAAATGTCCAGTAGGTAGTTAGCCTAGTGGATCTGGAGTCCAGCAGGAACTCATAAGAGCCTGCATAGGGCCGTGGGGCACCTGGGTGGCTCAGTTGGTTAAGCGTCCAATTCTTGGTTTTGGCTCAGGTCATGATCTCATGGGTGGTGAGACTGAGGCCTGGGTGGGCCTCCTCACTTAACAGGGAAGTCTGCTTGAGATTCTTGCCCTCGGCCCCTCCCCCCACTCACCTGTGCTCTATCCTCTGTCTCTCTCTAAAATAAATAAGTAAGTAAATAAATAAATAAATAAATAAATAAATAAAATAAATGCTAAATAAATCTTTTTAAAAAGAGTCTATATAAGGCTAATACATGGATAATGACTGACAATATGAGTTTAAACTAATTCTCCAAAGGAAACTAAGTGAAGTGAGAAGTGAGAAGTAAAGTTGTTTCTTATAAGAAAAGAGACCAACCCTCCGGATTCTCTCATTACATTGTTATAAAGTTTCATTCTTTCATTCCCCATAAGTTTTCCAACTGAATGCCTACTATTTTCCAGATGCAGTGATTTTTTTTTTGCATGTCACATACTAAATATATGTTTGTACATTCCTAGACAAGACTAAATTTTTCTAGGATAGAGACTATGTTGTGTCTACACCATCTTAATCATTAGCATAATTTCTGGCACTGTGAATGCTCTAAATACATGTTTACTGGGTTCATTCCTCATGCCTCTGGTAGCCTATCCTGTGTTTGAATCACAGCTGTTTCTAAAATATTAATTAAAGTTGTTTCTCTGTTTCTCTAGCTCCCATTACCATTGTGTATGGTACCAATCATGTTTCTTTTAATAAATGTATGTCAGTAAAGCCACCAGGTCAGCCACTTGGAGCTCAAATAATCATGATACAAGTCATGAAAGAGCAAGTGGAACCTGAAAGAAGCTAAAGACAGATACTTGCACTTCCAAATGAGCATTGACCAATAACCCCTGGGCCAGAAATAGGGAAGAAGAGAGCATGGTATCATTGACTTTGTAATTTTGGAGTAACTTCAATACTCTCATGCTGGGGATAACTAATTAATTTAATTAATTAAATTAATTAAAACCAGATCCAGTAGAAAAATGCCTTTGATGTGTGCGAGGCTCTTATCCTATTCCAGGTCGACCCACTGCACAAAGACTTAACCTGTAGATCTAGTAAAAATGACAGTATTCTTCTTAGATGAAAATTTTGAAAAGAAGAACACTCAGGAAGACATGAGAAATATGTCCTTTAAAAAATTTCATTCCAAAAAAGTTGAGTACATTTGGAAAGAGAAGATCACATTGAGAGTCAGCTCCACATAAACATTTGGTCACAAAAACACTAGCAATACTGAATAACATTTGGGAAGCCACCGTCTTGACCTTACTATATACAGATGAAGAAAAGTTTTCAAATACTTCAATACCTTCCATTTTGAGAGGCCTGTCAACTTCAGAAGCTGCTCTCAGGAATACATTACTGGCAATACTTGCACCTCATTGTTTTCAGACTTATTAACCGAATGTTGTATTATATAAGTGCCATTTGGAAAAAAATATGTATTTGAGTGCATTTATTTTGTAATTTATTATATAAGCTTCTCACAAGTAAACAAACAGAACAGAAGAGTATTGGAATGAGGACTATTTTTTTTTTACCAAAAAGTGAAAGCTTCAAAAAGTTATCAAAAATCCAGAGTATGACATACAATAATTAAGGGAGTGAAGAAAGGACACACCGTAAATTTCATAGCATATAGAACACAAACAACAGTGGCCTCTGTTCTTGCCTCCCTTGTTATTCTCATTAATGAATTAAAAGCTGCCTTTCTGTATTTGAAGTCAAGCTATCACCCTAAAATTACCTGGGGAGAATGGTGAATTCCAATCTTTTGCCAGAGTAAGCATAGGCAGTGTTTCTAAAGGTCAAAAATGTAGTTCATTAGGAAAACAAAAACAAAAACAAAAAATTGCAATTAGCCACATGGAAAAAATCACCACAGAAAGATTTCCCAAGCTAGTCCTTCCTTCTCACCAATAATTAGTAGCACAACCCCCAAGTACCTATTTATGAGTGATGGTTGTCCATTCAATTGTAAGATCTTTGGGAGCCAGCCTCCTGTGTTATTAGCCACAATGCCCTATAGTTTTGCTGATTGACAAAAGCTGTCAGAGTGTATATTTTCATATAGACAAGATATTTTCCTTAGATATAATTCTGAAATGCCATGACCACCCCTGGCTTCAATGACAAAGGTATACACACATGCGAAAGGAAAGGAATAAATATAAAAGAAAAGCAATTTTCCAAACTGCCCATTAACCCGCCTAATAAATAATAACACAGTCATCATACTGCCTAGCATTTTACTGTACATCAATAATGCAGCCATCTGATTAATAGACTGCTAGCTGTATGTGCTCTGCACCTAAGAAAAATTAAAAGACAAGCAAACAAGGCCTCCATCTTTGGCAATGTGCCTACCGAATATCTTTCTGTTGATTGAATATTACTGAAAAACGGGCACCTGGGTGGCTCAGTGGTTGAGTGTCTGCCTCTGGCTCAGGCTGTAATCTCGGGGTCCCCACAGGGAGCCTGCTTCTCCCTCTGCCTGTGTCTCTGCCTCTCTCTCTCTCTCTCTCTCTGTGTCTCTCATGAATAAATATAAAAAAAAAAAAACTAAAGAAAAAAAGAGTATTACTGAAAAAAACAAAAACAGTGACTGTTCCTCAAAGGATCTGTTTCAGGGAGGGACCGACATGGGAACCCAGCAGCTCTTTGTCTCCAGTTTTTAGAACGAGGGGAAGAGTTCATGAAATATTATTTGCTAAGGTTAATTAGCTCATTTCCCCTTTATGAGAGTCAGGGCCAGGTTTGGGACCACTGTGGCCATCTGTGGTGTGCAAACCCGGGAGAGACACCTCCTCTGCATCCCAGGGCACAGAGCACGGCCACAAAGGATGACGTCTGTGCAAGAATACCGTGGTGGATTTGGAAACCAGGCTTTCTGAAACTGAATCCTCTGCAGCCATTTACTAACCCTGGTTACCCAACCTCTTTGTGCCTCAGGGTCCCTCTCTGGTGTGCACATGGATGTAATCAGAACTACTCCCTAGGGGTGTGAGGATCAAACAAGACAGAGCATATAGGGAGCCAGTAAATGCTGGCACATGCAAAGAGCTCGAGAAGGCTCTTCTGTCATTATTCCCGGGGCCGTAAGTGGGCACAGCATACACGCAAGAGACCATCTCGCACAAGGGGTCCGGATGGAGCCAAGGCTGAGACATAGCCAGGCCCCTACTGACTAACCTTTCGTGTGCACCTCTGGGTTTTCCTGGAGGCTGAAGAGCCCCCTGCAACACAAACCTGAGCTACATCCCAGTTAGGATTCAGACCTACCCGGGGATGTGTGAGGCCGGAGGTGTGGGGATGCTGCAGTGGCCACAGGAGGAGGCTTCGGCCCAATTCACGTAGGGGCCCGAGGGGCCCTGAGGTGGAAATCTCCAGAAGAAAGAAGGGCCTGGGCCAAGGAGCCAGGAGCAGGGCAAAAATTAGAGGAAACAATAATTCGAGGTACGCATGGTGGTCACTACTGGACACTAGCCCAGCTCAGATGTTCCAGGGTAGTTAAAAATGGGGCAGGGGTGGGGGCTACATGATTGACCTCTGTGGTGATTCCCAGCCCAGGCCACAGCTCTACGGGAGGCTCCTGACCCGAGGAAGGCTGAGAGGCACCGACAGGTGCCTGGTCCACAGAGCCGGGGCCCCGACAGGTGGGGCCCAGGAGGAATGCGGTGAGGAACGGGCGGCCAGCAGTGGGGGTGCTGCCTGCAGGTGCAACACCTGAGCGGGCCCGAAGCCCCTCGGAGGGTGGGCTCTGCCGTGATGGGAGTAGGAACGCCCGCAGGCCTTCATTCGTGTCCTTTGGCTGGTGGGCCTTGGGACACTTGGCCTTCCTTCCTGGCGTGTCGGTTGCCTTTCTCGGGAACGCCTGTGTTCGGTTTTGTAGCAGCTGTCTGAATTCAGAGCAAAGAGTTTGGCTTGACAGGTTGGTGCACAGATTTTTCTGGTGATAACTGAAATACAAAACTCAGATGAATCCCAGAAGCCAGGTCATGGTGCTGCCGTAGGTTCAGCTGTGACAGGTGATCTGAAAGCAAGTTTCTGCATCCCTGTTGGGGAGAGAGAGAGATTGGGCAGAGGGAAGGGAACAAGATGCATGCTTAGTGGGTTTCTTTTTTTTTTTTTTTTTTAAGATTTTATTCATTTATTCATCAGAGACAGAGAGAGGCAGAGACATGGGCAGAGGGAGAAGCAGGTTCCCTGCAGGGAGGATGGTGAGGGACTCAATCCCAGGGCCTGAGACCATGACCTCAGCGAAGGCAGACGCTCAACCACTGAGCCACCCAGGCACCCCTCTTTTCCCATTTCTAACATTTTTCCTCAAGTGAAATATAGTTAAACAAATAACTTGAAAAGCAGGTGAAGAAGGGAAGGTAGAAAGTCATGACTATGGCATGTATACAGTTTACAAACTTGGATGTGCAGGAAACATTTTTTTATTTTTTCTTAAATTAAAAGAAAACAGATTCTGAGCAACACCCCCAACCCTGCCGCCCCACCAGACCAGTCCTTCTTGAAGTTTCCCATTTTTTCTGCTCTTCACATTGTCTCCTCTCCTGGACTGAGCAAAGGTTAAGCATCTTACAAAGGAATCCAGGCATTGGGGAGGCCCTTCTGGCCAAGACTCATCGGTCCCCACTGTCTACATCAGAGACACGTGGTCCCTTAGAGCCTAGAACTTTGCCACTGCGATGCTAGTCCTGTGTCAGGAAGTCTTTAAAGAGGGTCGGAGCCCCCAGCCTCCCCAGGGACCCCACTCAGCCTGTCCTTTGCCAGTTGATAGCACCACAGTGCAGAGTCAGAGTAGGACAAGTGTCCCCATACTTGAAGCACAGAAGTCCTTCTACTACATCCTATGGAGGAAAAAACATTTCTCCCTCCTCTGGTTGCCCTTAGCAGTTTTACAAATAAAGCCTAAAATACATCTACATAAAAAACAGAAAGAGAGGGATCCCTGGGTGGCGCAGCGGTTTGGAGCCTGCCTTTGGCCCAGGGCGCGATCCTGGAGATCCGGGATCAAATCCCACGTCGGGCTCCCGGTGCATGGAGCCTGCTTCTCCCTCTGCCTGTGTCTCTGCCTCTCTCTCTCTCACTGTGTGCCTATCATGAATAAATTAAAAAAAAAAAAAAACAGAAAGAGAATAAATTATCTGAAATCTAAGAACCTCTGAGCCTAGCTTCCTGCTAGAATAAAGGCAGAAAGAGGCAGGCAATTCATGGAGAAAATCATTAATTCATATACCAAGAAATTATTCCGCGTTAAGCAAAAAGCCGTGGTGACAATTCAGATATTAATTTATCAAGCCCTTCCTTAGTGCAGCCACTGTTCTAAGCACTTTACAAATGTTATTCAATCCTCTTAACGACCCAATATTATCTTCATTTTACCTTGAAGAAGCTCAGCCACACAGGTTAACATGTCCCAGTTCACACAGCAAATAAGTCTATATGCAAAGCCAGGCTGCTGGGCTCCTGAGACTCTGCTTTTGCCTACTGTTACCTGCTCTTTCTAGAAGGCACAATCAGTCTGCATTGAAGGCACAGAGTATTACACTGGTTCCCTTGGCCTTTTTCCTGCAAGCTCCCACTATTCGAACCAGGATTGGCTGGTCCCAGATCTACATTTTGAAGTTTAGACCTTCCCCTGGCTCATATCCTTTCACCTTGTCCCAGTATTTCCTCTTTCTCCCAGCTCTGTTCTTTTATCTTCGTGGTCTTCCTTGTCTCTTGAACCTCAGGAAAAATTAGGTTTCTCTGGCTTCTACCCTTAGAAACCTCTGACTTTTCCTCTTTGGGCTCTTGGAGCTGTCTTCTTGACCAAGTTCCAATGCCTTGCATCATATGAGGCCTCCTGACCCCCGTTCCTGCTGAGCTTGTTCTGACCTTCCTCAAGGAGGGATTGGTGACAGGAAGAACTCTAAGGAAATACGGTATATTCTATATCCCTTGAATGTAGGGATCTCAAATTCTAAGACATAACTTTGTGTGTGTGTAATAAAATGTAGTTCACATTTTTGTTTTGAAGGCATTTAATACTTTGAAAGTCTTCATTTTTCAAAACTTTTATTACAAAGTAACATGATTCTATTATAGAAAAATAGAAAATAAAGCACTAAATTTGTTACCAAGTATTTTTTTTATATCGGAGGTTATTTTCATATAGTGTGCATTTACATATGAACCTTGTCAAAACTCTGAGGTAAATTGTTTAAGACATTTAAGT
Organism: Canis lupus dingo; assembly: GCF_003254725.2. NCBI lineage: Eukaryota > Metazoa > Chordata > Mammalia > Carnivora > Canidae > Canis > Canis lupus. Next base: position 48,375,675 of record NC_064248.1, read on the forward strand.
TGCTTTAGACTAATGACTCAAACATTTTTAACTGCAACCTACAGTAAGAAAAACAAATAATGTACAAACCAGTGCATAAGTGCTGAAATAAAAGTTTCCTGTAACACTGCTTACTTTTCCTATGTTCATTACATCTGATTTAGTTTTTTATGCTATTTCATTTTTTATTAAACCTAATAAGCTATATTTCAATTTGAAGAATAATGTAATACATGATAACTGGCTCACTATTTTTCAATAAGCCCACATTCTCCTTGCTTCTTATACACACACACATGCACAGAGAATATAAATCTCAAAAATATACACCAGGGATAGAACACTCTCTTAGAACCTGGCTCTTTTCACAATCCTAATGACCATCAGCATAGTGTGGGAGCACATGGATTTCCTGTCCCTCGGGTCCAAGGGATCAATTGATCAAATACCGGTAGGCTTTGTGTAAGAGTCTATCCTAAAGCAAATGACACTGGTAGAGCTTGTTTCCTCTGTCTGAAAGAGGTAGTATTGACTGTGGGACATACATTATTTGTCAAAGGAGTGTTAAGTGATACTTAAGGTTTAGAAGAGGAGGTATTTATATGTTGACAAGAAAAACTACAGCTTTTCTCTAGAATGTTACTTTCTGAAATTAAAAAACACGCTGGATTAAGAATGTGGGGTTTCTTATAAAAATTTCACTACTATGCATTTTTTCTATCTCTGTGATATAAAAATATATGTTACTTCATTAAGTTATCATAAGACTTTAAGGAAGGGCCTGGGATACTTACCGAAGGTTCGAATTCCTTCACCTAAATCCACCAAATTTCCTCTTGACAAAATTGGTAGCCAAGACTGTCATGGACTGAATGTTTATGTCCCCCTAAAATCCATATGTTGAAATCCTAAATCCTAAGATACTATTAGGAGTGGGGCCTCTGAGAGGTGATTGAGTCATAAGGATGGAGTCCTCATGAATGCAATCAGTGCCTTATGAAAAAGACCCCAGAAAGGTCTCCTGCCCCCTCTGCCATGTGAGGACCCAATGACAAGACAGCTGCCTATGAAGCAAAACGCAGGCCCTCACCAGATAACATTGCCTTGATCTTGAACTTCCTGGCCTCCAGAACTGTTAAGAAAGAAATTGTTTAGCCCCTCAATCTATAGTATTTTTGTTATATGGCCTAAACTAAGACAATGACACTTTAAAACAATGTTCTCAGCCTGCAGATTCACCTCAAAAAATTTATTTTCACTGTGTAAAGAGTTCCCATCCAAGAGAAAGCCAGCTGGTAACAAGGACCAAAGAGCCTAAGCAACCCTTCATCAGGATTACCAGAGTACTCTTCAGAGGACCATTATGAAGGAGGCTAAATACTCCATGTTTGGAAATAAGGAAAGAGCTCATTATTTTCATTACTTTGGACTGTTATCATCTCAATTCTGAGGGTATAAAATAGTAAAGATAGGATAAAAGCCAAGAAACAAAATGTACACAAAAAATGGTGGTACAGAGGTTGCTGAAAGCACTGTTTTTGCTTCAGAAAGGACAGGTAATATGAATTTGAAAAGAAAGGAGGAACTAAAATATTCCCCATTAAGTAAGTAACAATAGACAAACTCACCAGGTCTCTTGGGGATAGATAATTTCATAGCGATGGCATTTATAAATGTTTCAGTTTCATCAAAACTCTAAGCTTGTCATTGCCTAGCACATTGCTTAAATTATTTATGTAATTCATTTTAAAGATACATAATCTGTCTCCTCTGGATTCAGTCATTCTTCTCTTTCAAATGTTCATTCAAAACTCACACACAAGGTAAAGGCCATTCCATCAGTCACCTCAAATTCCCAAAGCACTTATTGTCTACACAGCTTATTTTTGTGCCTTATTACACAGACAACTCTAAGTTGCTTCACCCTGACACCTGTACAGGTAAACACGGCTACAGCAAACCGCACAACTATGTATGCAGACACTCTGAATTAATAACCACGGTTCAAGATGAGCCTTTAATGTCATCCAGAAATACTAATAAACTTCCCTAATTCATTTATTTTCCCTCTCCCCTAGATGATAATGCACGCTTTCCTTCTCATACCTCAAATAACTTCCGTCCTATCCTTGCTCCCAGTAGGAAGCTGGTGACCTTGCTTTCTGTCACGCTGAGAAAATTGGGACAATCAGGAGAGGATTTCCATAGACTCCACCATCTGCTAACACTTGCACTCACATGCTCAGCTCTTCTTCTGTTGCCACTGATGAATTATTGATGTAACTATCTAAAGACAAACCTTCAATTTTTGCACTAGATTTCCTTGTCTCTCTCCTAGACTATCAAAGTTTTATCCTCTACTGAGTCATTTTATTCAGTCTTCTTGACCCTACTATCCTCGCCACATCTTTGTTCACATCTTTGACCCCCTTTGCAGGGGACCTATATTCTCTTCCTTTTACCCTAGTTTTTTAAAAATCCATCACATTAGGCTTTTGCTCCATCAATCCACTAAGAATTCTCTGGTTAATGTTACAAATGACCTGCATGTTGCTAAATCCAATGGTCCATTTTCAGTCCTCATCTTATTGCATATGCTTGATCACTATACTCCTTGATACAGTTTACAAAGACGATATTTCTCACAAGTGCCTTCCCACTGTACTAATCCACATTTTCTCCTCCTGCTTAGTGATCTCCAGACTCTTCATACTTTGGAGTGCTTCAGGATTGGACTCTGTCCTTAATCCTCTCCCTAAGAAGGGTCTATAATGAAGCTAATGAAGTTTTATTCTTATTTCAAGGACTTTCCTTTCCATAGGCCCATTTCACAGATGTAGGAGGGCTCCCCAAACCTTTTCATATATTTTAACTGCAATTGGTTAAAAGTATTTTTTCCCCACTTACACTTCCTCTCTATCATGTCCATGTATCAGGAGCTATTAAATGGTGGCCATCATTATGGAGATGTGGACAAAGCAAGTAGGGTTTAGTAAGGTACTTATATGTGACTAATGGTCATGTCCATTTGTAGGTAAGCTAATGCTAGCTACCTCATAAAGGAGTGGGCTTCAAAGAGCACTCTACAATCTCCCATGTACCAGAGGTCATGCTGCCATAAGACTGCATTCCAAGGCAGCTGAGACTATGTAGTTCCTGGAAGAGAAACAAAGTTTGAAATATGTAGATTCCAGAGGTGCCTAGATGGCATCGTCAGTTAAGCATCCAGTTTTGGCTCAGGTCGTGATCTCATGGTTATGATATTGAACCTTATGTCAGACTCTACGCTCAGCATGGAGTCTGCTTAGGACTCTCTCTCCCCTTCCCTCTGCCCCTGCCCTGTCCCCCTCTCAGATAAATAAATAAATCTAAATAAATAAATAAATAAAACATGTGGATCCAGAAACTAGTCCATGGAAAATTCTTGGGTCATTTAAAATTAATACCTAATCAAAATAAAAGTTGTTTCCTGTTCTCTGCAGGAATATACTCTGTAATGCAGTATGACTATTATAAATATGCCATTTTAAAATTTTTTATGGGAATAATATGCAATCACATACATTCAACTCCTTGTGTTTATAGCATATAACCTATGTCAGTATATCAGTGAGTATGTCTGTGAGTAAAGTCATGTGCCTTTGGCAATCAAAAGCAAATTTTGATAAACCATTACTATTTTTGATGGAAATGTTTTCCAATTGTGGCCATAAGAAACTGTTATCAGACTAAGCAGTCAAAAAATGTTAGAAAAATAGTTTGAGTAATTTGTTAGCTTGTAAATTAATTTAAAAAATACAACTGTTTGAAAAATGTGTTTTTTATGCTACCAAACTGTTTACTATCATAGCTAAATCCATACTCTGCTTCTTTAAAGGGTTTCCCATCTTGTATGTGAGTCAGACCCTGGAAACCTGGACACTCTTCCATGTCTACATTCATTTGCTTGGGGATCTCATCCAGTCTCATGGCTCTAATTTCATCTCAGTACTAAAGACGTAGACTTCTGTGTACAGCCAAACTCCTCTCTTAAATTCTAGACCCTAATGGATGTCTAATACACATCCTATACTCAGCATATCTAGAATCATACTCCTTTTTAAAACTAAACTGCTTCCCCTGCCAGTCTTTGGTCTCAACTCAATCATTGACAACTCTATTGTTCCTGTTGCTCAGGCCAAAACTTTGGAGCTGTCCTTGACTCCTTTCTCTGAAAGCCCACAGCCAATCCCATTAGCTATATTTTCAACTGTATCTAGAATCTACACCTGAACTATATCTAAATCACTTTTCACCAACTTTACTGCTTCCACTTAGGTCCAAGTCACCAATATTTCTTGTCTGGATTACAATGATTCCACAAGATCCCCTTGTTTCCACTGTTGTCCAGCCTATTCTCCCCAACCATCCCTCCCACATCCACATCATAAGTCATGCTTTAAATCCTGTACTGGCTTTCCATTCCAATCAGAATGAAAGAAAAAGCCCCTACAATGTCAACAAAGCATTATAGCATTTGTCCTCATCCATCATAAGTCTGTGACATTATATCTTACTATTCTCCTCCACTACCTTAGTTCTAAGCACACAGATTTCTTTGTCCTCAAATATCCAATCCTAATGATTCAGAGCCTTTGCTCCAGCTACTGCTTCCACATGAAATGTAGAAGAGCATTTCTAAGTTTCATTTCCTTCAAATGTCACCTTCTCAATGAGATCTGACCTTGACCACCATATATAAATTCTAATGCATTCCCCTTCTATTCCCAGTCCTCCCTTTTTAAAAAAAAAAAAAAAAAAAAAAGATTTATTTATTCATGAGAGTGAGAGAGAGAGGCAGAGAAACAGGCAGAGAGAGAAGCAAGCTCCTCACAGGAAGCCCGATGTGGAACTCGATCCCTGGACCCCAGAGCATGCCCTAACCCAAAGGCAGACACGCTCAACCGCGGAGCCACCCAGGCGTCCCTATTCCCAGTCTTCCTAACCCTTCTTCATATATTATTGTTTCCAAAGCTTGTAAAATCATCTTTTCACATATTATGTAATTTACTTATTTATTATTGTTGTTTATTATCTATGCCTGCAACATACACACACAACCGAATGTAAATTTTGCTCTTATCAAAATATATTTAAGCTAAATGATATAATAAGGTAAAATTAAAGACAGAAAAAGGATACAGTAATCAAATATCAATTTAAAAAGTTTATTGGAAATACTAATATGAGAAAAAGTGGAATTTAGAGAAAAACAAGAACTAAAAGGGAGGAGTGACCATTATCACTGTTTTAAAATAAGAATAACCAAATATTTCATTAAATAAACAAATACTTTTTGGTAACTTACAATATGTTAGGCACTGTTGTAGGCTAGGAGACATATCACTGAAGAAAACAGAAGCAAATAGAATATATAATAGAAGAAAAATGCCACTCATCCTGCATCAAAAATAATGAAGTACTTCAAAATAAATATAACAAAGTACTTAAGATTTTAGGATTAAATCAGAACATGGCAAAATGTTATTCAAAAAGTATAGTCATTGTAATTTTAATTATTCTTTGTAATTATAAAAGAATAAAATTTTATTAAAGACCTGAATAAATTGAGAGATACCATGTCAATTAATGAATTCAAGCTTGGAACAATACAAATTCTTTCCAAAATAATGTGTTAATTCAATGAAATTCCATCAAAATCACAGTTTTTTGTGTAGAAGATAGGAAAGAGTTGGTGTTAAATTAAAAAAAAAACAATTCTAAAGTTCATATGGAATACTAAAGTTACATGAAAAATTAAGAAAATTTAATAAAGAATAACTTAGGGTAAAGAACTTGCCCTCATAAATTAACAATATATTTCAAACCTACATTAATTTAAAAGAGTATGGTATTAGCATGGAAGAAACAAGTATCTCAAAGGAACTGAGATAAAGAGCACAAAATAGGCCCATGTACATATAGAATCTGGTAATGATAGCTGGCCAGATTGCATTGCAAATCAATAGTGAAAAAAAGACTATTAAGCAAATTGTCTTAGGACAATATTATCTCCCTATTGAAAAAAATAAAATAAGATTTCCACTTTATACCACAAACAAAAAATTTTCTTATGGATTAAGGACCTAAATTAAAAATAAAATTGAATTAAAAATGCAAAACTATTAGAAGAAAGTAAAGGAAATTATCTCTGCTATCTCAGAATAGGAAACCTGTCTTAAATGAGACACTTAAATTATATACTTTAAAGGAAGAGATATATACATTTGACTTCACCTAAATTTAAAACCACAGTTTAGATGGAGAGAGGCAGAGATACCAGCATGAGGTAAGTCAATTCACCTCACAGAATCTTGGCCAGTCCCAGGAAATGGAAATGCTTCATGCCTCAGAATGCATGTTTTGACTTGAGATTGAAAAAAGTAGAGTTGATTGAAAGTCTATATGAAGAGCAACAGCCTCAATATTCTCCTTTTATTGTGAAGAATGAAGGAATAGCCTTGATCTCACTCCAACCCTTCTATCAAGCAGAAGACAGATGGTACACTTTCTGGAAATATTTCACCAGACAGAACCTGGATAAAAGGGACACTAGGCACAGTTCATGGAATAAATGAATCACTGTACTGAAGACCAAAGGATAAATATGAAACTCTGGGGGTGCCTGATGACTCAGTCAGTTAAGCATCTGCCTTTGGCTCAGATCATGATCCCAGGACCCAGAGCCTCGCACTGGGCTCCCTGCTGAGTGGGGAGCCTGGTTCTCCCTCTTCTGCTTGTGCTTGGTCTCTCTCTATTGCTCTTAAATAAGTAAATAATATCTTCAAAAAAAAAAAAAATGAAACTCTGCAAACCAAATAATGAAATGCTCAACCCCTTTGCATTCTTAGCCCTCAGAGTCACACCAGTCAGGTTTATGGCCATCCACTTCCACATTCCTGGTGAAGGATTAAAAGATTCTCTGGAGGGAATTAAGCAGATTAAGCAGGTGGGAGTGGGGCGATCTGCCATAAAATGTCAAGGTCCTCACTGTATGACCCAACAACAAAGCCTATCTAATCATGCTGTGCACACAGAGCTGTGATCAAGTTGCAGGATCTGTCTCATTTGTATCAGAAGATCACCAAGTAGTTGAGGAAATCCTCGTTTATGAAAAAAAAAAAAAAGAGAGAGAGAGAGAGAGAGATTAAAATAAACATTTTCTGAAGGAATTTAAAGTAAATAAGAGCAATGTATACAGTAGCAGAAAACTTTTTTAAATGTTCAACTATAAATGAAAACAGCAAAGAAAAAGCTGTTAAATAAAGAAAAAGAACAGAATACTCTGGTACAATAATATTCTAGACAAAAAGTATTTGGAAAAAACAAATAGAAGGGGTTCTTGGAAATTAAAATGTACATAACATACATATACTCACATATAAATACATATATGCTCATATATAATATAAAAATATTTTAGTCCAAATAAAAAATTTAATCACAAACTTGCAAGGTAAGTTTGAGATAATTTAACAGAATGCAGGGGAAAAAAAATAAGAAGAAACGGAAAATAGACCTCAAAAAAAGAAAGAAAAGGATGAGGCCAAAGGTCTCTAACCCAAATAATGTCACAGAAGATGAGAAAAGGGGAAATGGAGGGGTAAAAAAATATAAAATAAATATTACAAGAAAATTCCACAGAGCTAAGAAATGTGTTTCTAAAATAAAAGGGCCATTAAGGAGTCCACACAACAAATAAAAGGAAACAAAAGAATTCTCTCAGGCACCCAATCATGAAATTTCAGGACCATGGAAATAAAGAGAAAAATCCTAAAAGTTTTCAGAAAGGGAAAAAAAAGTATGTCATACAACAAAAAACAGGAATCAAAATTTATTCAAACTCCTTAACTACAGCACCGGAAGCTAGATGACATTACAGCAGGGCCTTTGGAATTATTAGGGTCAACTATTTACTACCTATAATTCTGTGGGCAGACAAATGTCGGCACAGACTAATAGTATATTCAGATTCACATTATTTCTCTGAAAGCTCTTGGAAGATGTACACGATCAAAATAAGGCAATCAAGCAAAAAGGGAAGAAACAGGGATCCAGGAAACAAAAGATCCAACTTGGGAGAGGCAAAGATAATTCAAGGTATAAAAGAGGAAAATGAGTAGTAAGCCTTGAGAGTCACCGCTCCATCCCCAACAACCAGATAATACAAATACAAATTCTGTTCAATCACCTGTGGATTATTTATAAAAGTTGAGCATGTATTAAGTCATAAAATAATTTTTATTTTATTCTATTTTTCTTTAAAGATTTTATTTTTAAATTATCTCTACACCCAACATGGGGCTCAAACACACAACCCTGAGATCAAGAGTCACCTGCTCTACCAACTGAGCCACCCACATACTCCTATAAAATGGTTTTTAAAGAGCTGGATTATTTAGATAATAATTTTACAATAGTTTAGAAGTTAGAAATCAAAATAAGGTTTTAAAATTTTGTACAGATTTTAAATATACTACTAAATAACTCATAATTAAAACCTACTGCTAAGTAATTCAAAGTTACAATGGGCATTATAACAAATTTAGAAGAGTTTGAAGACAAAGAATAAGAAAACTAAGAAAAATGTGAAGGCTAAAATAATACAGATGCATCAGAAATAAAGGGGAAAAGATACAATAGAAATAATAGCATGGTTCCTCTTAAAATAATCGGGACAAAAAAGCTTGCTTTCACCACTTTTATTCAATATTTTAATAGAGGTTCTAGTCAGTGTATTCAGGGGGAAAACAAGAAAGAAAACATGTAAGAAAAAAGTAGAATAAGCAAAACTGTTGTAACGGGTAGTCTCCACCTTTCAAAAGTTTGTGTGCACCACTTTGCTTTTATGAATGACCTACATTATAGTACCGTTTTCGCTAACTTTAAGAAATCCGAAGAAGAATTTCTCTTTTATGAAACAAAGCAAAAAGTGAAAATAGGGTTCAGTGTTTGTTTTGCAGCTAGCTCTTACGGAGGCAGCCTGCATGCTCAGCACCGAGTGGCAGCACCATGCCTCTTCCCCAAGCTCCTTCCCAGGGAACTGTACTGAGGATCTCAGCATCAAGCTGGCAGCTTGGAACTGTCTGGAAGCATCTGTGCTTCATCTCCATTTATTTTGTGCATCGGTTAGCAAGATGAGTTCTAAAGTATCAGAAAAGCCTAAGAGAGGTGGTTTATTGCTCATAATATAAATACATACTGAGAAAAATAAAAGGAGGGCAGCCCAGTGGCGCAGTGGTTTAGCGCTACCTGCAGCATGGAGTGTGATCCTGGAGACCTGGGATCGAGTCCCACGTCAGGCTCCCTGCATGGAGCCTGCTTCTCTCTCTGCCTGTGTCTCTGCCTCTCTTTCGCTCTCTCTGAATAAATAAATAAACAAATCTTTAAAATAAATAAATAAATAAATAAAAGGATATACAGATAAGTTTTTAGAATTAAGAGTTTAGAAAGTTTACTAGATATAAAAATACAATTGACTTTTTATAGTAGTCTGATTTCTACTATGAATGCAAAATGTTTTGTAAAATTTCTATTTATATTAGCATTTATAATTATAAAGTAATAATAATAATGGAGTGACAATAAATAAATCTAATCAAAGGAGTCCTAGTTTTTTATAGAAAAAATTTAAAGCATATTAAAGAAGTATTAATGAAGATATAAATTAAATAGGCATACCGTTATGAAAATTACTGATGTCAATTTTCCTTAAATTGTGTATAGATTCAATACAATTCCGACCAATATCCTAACGGATTTTTTTTTCAAGACACTCAACAGGCTCATTTCTTAATTAATTTGAGATAGTTAAAGATCTTGTACAATTGTAAGAAACAATACAGAGACTCCATGTACCTTTTTCTCAGTTTCCTCCAAGGGTAACATCTTATAAAACTCTAGTATGTCAGAACAAGGATATTAATATTGGCAAAGCAAAGATACAGAGCAATTTCATCATCACATGGATCCTTCATGTTATTCCTTTATCATCACACACCCTCACGCCTTCATTCTTACCGCTTGGCAACCACTAATTTGTTCTCCATTTCTATCAGTTTGTCATTTGAGAATGCTATATTTAGAGAACCATAGGGTATGTAACCTTTTGAGATTGCCTTTTTTATCTAACAGAATTCCCTCAAGATCCACCCAAATTATAGCACGTGTCAATAGTCATTTTCTTCATTGCTGTCCATGGTATGGATGTACCACAGTTCTTTTAACCATTCATCTGCTAAAGGGTATTTGCTTTTTCTATTTTGAGGCTACTATGAATAAAGTTTTATGAAAAATCTGTCAGATTTTTGTATGAATAAAAGTTTTCATGTCTCTGGGGTAAGCACTCAATGGTACAACTGCTAGGTCATATGATCGTTGCATGTTTAATTTTTAAGAAACTGCCAAACTGTTATCCAGAGAGGCTATACCATTTTTTACATTCCCATCAGCAATGGGATCAAGTTTTTCTGAATTCTTTATACCATTTAATGTTGTTTCTATTTTTTACCTTAGCCATTCTAATGATATGTAGGGACTTATTGCAACTTTAATTTATAGTTCCCTCATGACTGATATTGAACCTCTTCACATGTTTACTTGTTACCTATTTGTCCTCTTCACTGAAATACTTGTTCATGTCTTTTACCCACTTTTCTAATTGCATTGTTTGTTACTTTACTTCAGACTTTTAACAATTCTTTATATATTCAAGATGCTAGTCCTATTTCAGATACATGATATACAAACATTTTTTTTCCTGGTCAATAGCTTGTCTTCCCATCTTCATAACAGTATCTTTTGCAGAGCAAATTTTTGAAATTTTGATGAGATCGTTTACCTATTTTTCCATCCATGGATTATGCTTTTGCCACCAATTCTAAGAACTCATTGCTTAGTCCTAGACCCCAAAGACTTTATCCTATTTTTTTCTAAAAGATTTATAGTTTTATATCTTGCATTTGAGTCCATGATCCATCTTGAGTTACTTTTGTATAAATTTTATATAAAAGCCGAGGTTCATTTTTTTGCCTATGGATGTCCAATTGCTCCAGAACCATTTGTTGAAAAAGTTCTTTCCTGGAGTGTCCCCAGGACAGGAGAGCCCCGTCCCGGAGACGCAGGAGCTGCACCGACCTTCCCGGGGGAAAGGGGCTCGCGGGGAGTTGGAGCAGGACCAGGAGGGCGAGGAGGCCCTCGGGCTACCGGGGACAGTAACAGAGCAACTGCGCGCCCAGGAGAGTGCGCCGAGCTCCCTAAGGGCTGCAGCGCGCACGGCGGGACCCGGCGGGACCCGGAGCAGCTGAAGGGGCTCGGGCGGCGGCTCCGCGGAGGGGGCTGCGGGGCCCCGGGAGCAGCTCGGAGGGGCTCGGGCAGAAGAAGAGGCTCCGTGCGGAGGGGGCTGCGCGGTTCCAGGAGCAGCTCGGAGGGGCTCGGGCGGCAGCTCCGCGGAGGGGGCTGCGCGGCCCGGGAGCGCGAATCCACCAGCGCAGGCTCCGGAGCACAGGGCGCCGGGACACAGCCCAGGATCCCGCCTCCCCCGGGACAGGCAGAGGCCGGGAGGGCCCAGGACAGCGAGGACGCTCCTGCCCCAGCTGAGCAGATCAGCGGCCCCGCCCCGGAGCCTCCAGGCCCTGCAGACGGAGTTCCTGCCGGAGCTGAATCCAGGGCTCCAGAGCTGCCCCGCCACTGGGGCTGTTCCTCCTGCGGCCTCACGGGGTAAACAACCCCCACCGAGCCCTGCACCAGGCAGGGGCACAGCAGCTCCCCCAACTGCTAACACCTGAAAATCAGCACAACAGGCCCCTCCCCCAAAAGACCAGCTAGACGGACAACTTCCAGGAGAAGCCAAGGGACTTAAAGAACACAGAATCAGAAGATACTCCCCGGTGGTTCTTTTTTTTGTTTGTTTTTGTTTTTGTTTTTGTTTTGTTTTGCTTTTTGATTTGTTTCCTTCCCCCACCCCCTTTTTTTCTCCTTTCTTTTTCTTTCTCTTTTTCTTCTTTTTTTTTTTTTTTTCGTTTTTTTTTCTTTTTCTTCCCTTTTTTTTTCTCTTTCTCTTTTCTTTCCTTCTTTCTCTCCTCTCTTTTTCTCTTTTTCCCAATACAACTTGCTTTTGGCCACTCTGCACTGAGCAAAATGACTAGAAGGAAAACCTCACCTCAAAAGAAAGAATCAGAAACAGTCCTCTCTCCCACAGAGTTACAAAATCTGGATTACAATTCAATGTCAGAAAGCCAATTCAGAAGCACTATTATACAGCTACTGGTGGCTCTAGAAAAAAGTATAAAGGACTCAAGAGACTTCATGACTGCAGAATTTAGAGCTAATCAGGCAGAAATTAAAAACCAATTGAATGAGATGCAATCCAAACTAGAAGTCCTAACGACGAGGGTTAACGAGGTGGAAGAACGAGTGAGTGACCTAGAAGACAAGTTGACAGCAAAGAGGGAAACTGAGGAAAAAAGAGACAAACAATTAAAAGACCATGAAGATAGATTAAGGGAAATAAACGACAGCCTGAGGAAGAAAAACCTACGTTTAATTGGGGTTCCCGAGGGCGCCGAAAGGGACAGAGGGCCAGAATATGTATTTGAACAAATTCTAGCTGAAAACTTTCCTAATCTGGGAAGGGAAACAGGCATTCAGATCCAGGAAATAGAGAGATCCCCCCCTAAAATCAATAAAAACCGTTCAACACCTCGACATTTAATTGTGAAGCTTGCAAATTCCAAAGATAAGGAGAAGATCCTTAAAGCAGCAAGAGACAAGAAATCCCTGACTTTTATGGGGAGGAGTATTAGGGTAACAGCAGACCTCTCCACAGAGACCTGGCAGGCCAGAAAAGGCTGGCAGGATATATTCAGGGTCCTAAATGAGAAGAACATGCAACCAAGAATACTTTATCCAGCAAGGCTCTCATTCAAAATGGAAGGAGAGATAAAGAGCTTCCAAGACAGGCAGCAACTAAAAGAATATGTGACCTCCAAACCAGCTCTGCAAGAAATTTTAAGGGGGCCTCTTAAAATTCCCCTTTAAGAAGAAGTTCAGTGGAACAGTCCACAAAAACAAAGACTGAATAGATATCATGATGACACTAAACTCATATCTCTCAATAGTAACTCTGAATGTGAACGGGCTTAATGACCCCATCAAAAGGCACAGGGTTTCAGACTGGATAAAAAAGCAGGACCCATCTATTTGCTGTCTACAAGAGACTCATTTTAGACAGAAGGACACCTACAGCCTGAAAATAAAAGGTTGGAGAACCATTTACCATTCGAATGGTCCTCAAAAGAAAGCAGGGGTAGCCATCCTTATATCAGATAAACTAAAATTTACCCCAAAGACTGTAGTGAGAGATGAAGAGGGACACTATATCATACTTAAAGGATCTATTCAACAAGAGGACTTAACAATCCTCAATATATATGCTCCGAATGTGGGAGCTGCCAAATATATAAATCAATTATTAACCAAAGTGAAGAAATACTTAGATAATAATACACTTATACTTGGTGACTTCAATCTAGCTCTTTCTATACTCGATAGGTCTTCTAAGCAAAACATCTCCAAAGAAACGAGAGCTTTAAATGATACACTGGACCAGATGGATTTCACAGATATCTACAGAACTTTACATCCAAACTCAACTGAATACACATTCTTCTCAAGCGCACATGGAACTTTCTCCAGAATAGACCACATATTGGGTCACAAATCGGGTCTGAACCGATACCAAAAGATTGGGATTGTCCCCTGCATATTCTCGGACCATAATGCCTTGAAATTAGAACTAAATCACAACAAGAAGTTTGGAAGGACCTCAAACACATGGAGGTTAAGGACCATCCTGCTAAAAGATAAAAGGGTCAACCAGGAAATTAAGGAAGAATTAAAAAGATTCATGGAAACTAATGAGAATGAAGATACAACCGTTCAAAATCTTTGGGATGCAGCGAAAGCTGTCCTAAGGGGGAAATACATCGCAATACAAGCATCCATTCAAAAACTGGAAAGAACTCAAATACAAAAGCTAACCTTACACATAAAGGAGCTAGAGAAAAAACAGCAAATAGATCCTACACCCAAGAGAAGAAGGGAGCTAATAAAGATTCGAGCAGAACTCAACGAAATCGAGACCAGAAGAACTGTGGAACAGATCAACAGAACCAGGAGTTGGTTCTTTGAAAGAATTAATAAGATAGATAAACCATTAGCCAGCCTTATTAAAAAGAAGAGAGAGAAGACTCAAATTAATAAAATCATGAATGAGAAAGGAGAGATCACTACCAACACCAAGGAAATACAAACGATTTTAAAAACATATTATGAACAGCTATACGCCAATAAATTAGGCAATCTAGAAGAAATGGACGCATTCCTGGAAAGCCACAAACTACCAAAACTGGAACAGGAAGAAATAGAAAACCTGAACAGGCCAATAACCAGGGAGGAAATTGAAGCAGTCATCAAAAACCTCCCAAGACACAAGAGTCCAGGGCCAGATGGCTTCCCAGGAGAATTTTATCAAACGTTTAAAGAAGAAATCATACCTATTCTCCTAAAGCTGTTTGGAAAGATAGAAAGAGATGGAGTACTTCCAAATTCGTTCTATGAAGCCAGCATCACCTTAATTCCAAAGCCAGACAAAGACCCCGCCAAAAAGGAGAATTACAGACCAATATCCCTGATGAACATGGATGCAAAAATTCTCAACAAGATACTGGCCAATAGGATCCAACAGTACATTAAGAAAATTATTCACCATGACCAAGTAGGATTTATCCCCGGGACACAAGGCTGGTTCAACACCCGTAAAACAATCAATGTGATTCATCATATCAGCAAGAGAAAAACCAAGAACCATATGATCCTCTCATTGGATGCAGAGAAAGCATTTGACAAAATACAGCATCCATTCCTGATCAAAACTCTTCAGAGTGTAGGGATAGAGGGAACATTCCTCGACATCTTAAAAGCCATCTATGAAAAGCCCACAGCAAATATCATTCTCAATGGGGAAGCACTGGGAGCCTTTCCCCTAAGATCAGGAACAAGACAGGGATGTCCACTCTCACCACTGCTATTCAACATAGTACTGGAAGTCCTAGCCTCAGCAATCAGACAACAAAAAGACATTAAAGGCATTCAAATTGGCAAAGAAGAAGTCAAACTCTCCCTCTTCGCCGATGACATGATACTCTACATAGAAAACCCAAAAGTCTCCACCCCAAGATTGCTAGAACTCATACAGCAATTCGGTAGCGTGGCAGGATACAAAATCAATGCCCAGAAGTCAGTGGCATTCCTATACACTAACAATGAGACTGAAGAAAGAGAAATTAAGGAGTCAATCCCATTTACAATTGCACCCAAAAGCATAAGATACCTAGGAATAAACCTCACCAAAGATGTAAAGGATCTATACCCTCAAAACTATAGAACACTTCTGAAAGAAATTGAGGAAGACACAAAGAGATGGAAAAATATTCCATGCTCATGGATTGGCAGAATTAATATTGTGAAAATGTCAATGTTACCCAGGGCAATATACACGTTTAATGCAATCCCTATCAAAATACCATGGACTTTCTTCAGAGAGTTAGAACAAATTATTTTAAGATTTGTGTGGAATCAGAAAAGACCCCGAATAGCCAGGGGAATTTTAAAAAAGAAAACCATATCTGGGGGCATCACAATGCCAGATTTCAGGTTGTACTACAAAGCTGTGGTCATCAAGACAGTGTGGTACTGGCACAAAAACAGACACATAGATCAGTGGAACAGAATAGAGAATCCAGAAGTGGACCCTGAACTTTATGGGCAACTAATATTCGATAAAGGAGGAAAGACTATCCATTGGAAGAAAGACAGTCTCTTCAATAAATGGTGCTGGGAAAATTGGACATCCACATGCAGAAGAATGAAACTAGACCACTCTCTTTCACCATACACAAAGATAAACTCAAAATGGATGAAAGATCTAAATGTGAGACAAGATTCCATCAAAATCCTAGAGAAGAACACAGGCAACACCCTTTTTGAACTCGGCCATAGTAACTTCTTGCAAGATACATCCACGAAGGCAAAAGAAACAAAAGCAAAAATGAACTATTGGGACTTCATCAAGATAAGAAGCTTTTGCACAGCAAAGGATACAGTCAACAAAACTCAAAGACAACCTACAGAATGGGAGAAGATATTTGCAAATGACATATCAGATAAAGGGCTAGTTTCCAAGATCTATAAAGAACTTATTAAACTCAACACCAAAGAAACAAACAATCCAATCATGAAATGGGCAAAAGACATGAACAGAAATCTCACAGAAGAAGACATAGACATGGCCAACATGCACATGAGAAAATGCTCTGCATCACTTGCCATCAGGGAAATACAAATCAAAACCACAATGAGATACCACCTCACACCAGTGAGAATGGGAAAAATTAACAAGGCAGGAAACAACAAATGTTGGAGAGGATGTGGAGAAAAGGGAACCCTCTTACACTGTTGGTGGGAATGTGAACTGGTGCAGCCACTGTGGAAAACTGTGTGGAGGTTCCTCAAACAGTTAAAAATATACCTGCCCTACGACCCAGCAATTGCACTGTTGGGGATTTACCCCAAAGATACAAATGCAATGAAACGCTGGGACACCTGCACCCCGATGTTTCTAGCAGCAATGGCCACGATAGCCAAACTGTGGAAGGAGCCTCGGTGTCCAACGAAAGATGAATGGATAAAGAAGATGTGGTTTATGTATACAATGGAATATTACTCAGCTATTAGAAATGACAAATACCCACCATTTGCTTCAACGTGGATGGAACTGGAGGGTATTATGCTGAGTGAAGTAAGTCAGTCGGAGAAGGACAAACATTATATGTTCTCATTCATTTGGGGAATATAAATAATAGTGAAAGGGAAAATAAGGGAAGGGAGAAGAAATGTGTGGGAAATATCAGAAAGGGAGACAGAACATAAAGACTGCTAACTCTGGGAAACGAACTAGGGGTGGTAGAAGGGGAGGAGGGCGGGGGGTGGGAGTGAATGGGTGACGGGCACTGGGTGTTATTCTGTATGTTAGTAAATTGAACACCAATAAAAAAAAAAAAAAAAAAAAAAAAAAAAGAAAAAGTTCTTTCCTCTGTTAAATTGCTTTTGCCCTTTTGTCAAACATCAATTGGGTATAGTGATGTGGGTCTATTTTTGTGTTCTCTGTAATATTCCATTGACCTATGTGTCTAATCTTCCCCCAATACCACTCTGCCTTGATTACTTGATTACTACATAAGTGCTGAAACCAAGTGGATTGCCCTGCAATGTACTTACAAATTCTAGTTTAACACTTTCTACATAGCAAATCACATCATCATCATTTGTAAATAAGCACAATTGTATTTCTTCCTTTCCAATCTGCACATCTTTTTTTTCTCTTACTGCCATATTGCAATGGCTAGAAATTTCTGTATTATGTTGAATAACAATGATTTCATGAAATTTATTGTAATATTTATGTGTAAGAGCAATAAGATTAAGAATAGTCAGGCACTCCTAAAATACAGGAACAAGTTGTGAAGATATGTTACATCAGATTTCAAAATTGATTGAACATGTTCATTTCTTGCAACCCAGCAATTCCACTTCTAGGTATATATGCTAGAAAAACACACCTGTGGTACTGAAGACATACAACATATAAGTCATAGCAGCTTTGCTTATCTTAGCAACATACTGGAAATGATATTTATCTGGGGGAGCACTGTTAATGTTAAATAAATTGTGTATAATTGTACAATGGAATATTATACATACTAACAAAGGATGACCTAGAGCTATATGAAACAGTGGCAAAACTTTTGAAACTATTGTAAGTTTTGAAATATAAGGTAACCATAACAGAAAACATATTTGAAAATACAACTTTAGAAAGACCAATTAAAGCAAAACTAAATAATATATTGTTCCAATATGCATGCACAACATTCTGAGTATTGATTATCTTGACTGAGGGGTAGGAAGAGATAGGAGTAGAGAGGTACACAGGCAGCATCAAGAATATTGGTAATGGGGGCGCCTGGGTAGCTCAGCTGGTTAAGTATATGCTCAGGTCATGATCTCAGGGTCCTGGATCAAACTCTGCATTGGGCTCCCTGCTCCGAGGGGAATCTGCTTCTCCCTCTGCTTCTCCTCCTGGCTTGTGCTTTATCTCTCTGTCCCTCTGTGTCAAATAAATAAATAAAAATCTTTAAAAAAAGAGAGAGAGAGAGAGAGAGAGAGAATATTGGTAATGTTCTCTTGCTTAAGATGGGTGAGGAGAAATAAATGTCTATTTTATTATTATTTATAATGTAAATACTTCATTTTGCTTATGACAAAAATTCCATAACTTAAAAAAAAAAAAAGGAATGGGCATACCAAACTCATGGTAGTGGCCGTTTCTCAGCTCAGGAGGGAACTACACCAGAGGTAATAGTTTAACATTAGTCCTAATAATGTATTCCTTAACACAAGGGGAAGAAAATATAACAAAATAAAATATTCACAGATATCAGTTCTGAGGGTAGGTGTAGGCTATACAGATTTTTGTTATATTATTCTTTACAATTTTCCTTTTCTGAATTATTTTCAAAATAAACTCTTGTATGCCTAGATAGATAGCTAGATAGTTTTCTGGGCAGACATATAATAAAATAAGAATCAGAAGAATAACAACATAGATATTTGGCTTCAACCTCTGAGATACACCAAGAGCAAAGATATGATGCATCACAAAACAGCACTTAGCCCTTGGCTGAGGGAGATGACAGAAAGAGAGACACTTTCAGTTTATATCATATCTTTATATTGTGTATCATTTTAACACCACCTACATCACCATGGGGTCTCTTCCAGACAGCAAAATTAACAAAAGGTGAGCAGCAAAATACATTTTATTTAAGGGTAAGAAACAGGACTCAGATATTTACTAGAAATCGGTGACACTGTACCAAATATAAGCATTCAATGACTGTAAAAACATTTAACAGCTATATCTACAATGTTACAGATAACAGCTATATCTACACAGATAAAATAAGTTGAATACAATTGAAATCTGCAAAACTTTAAAAGATATCACCCAAATTCTCAAAGGCATAGCAGTCAGAAAATGTGCTTTTGAAAGCTAAGAAAGGAAATTTGTGCAATGAAGAGATAAAATCTCCAACTAAACATGAGCCTTGTGTAACCCAGGAAGAGAATGAAATTGATATGTCAAAGAACTTGGAGAGTGAAATATGGAAGCTATCAAAACCAATAGAAGGAAGAATGCATGAGAAGATAAGAAAATTCAATGTGAAAACTGTGGATTCATTGAAAATGTCAAATACTTCAAGATGGCCATAGGAAAGTACATGCTGTTTCTCTGAGGAGAAAAGACTGCTCAATATCACCAGAAAATTGAGGATTTGTAAATATACATGCAGTTTATAGAATGCCATTTAAATATATTGTCATCCCTTCTTCTATGCCTGCATATTTAGAGCCTAGCTAATTGAGATTTAGAGACTATTCCAATAGCTCTGAAGCACAGTGGGTCTCAAAGATTAACATGAGCTATAAGTCCTCGGATGGCAGGGTTGGTGTCCAGTCCATCATTTTTATGTCCCCAGCACTTATTACAGTACTTTGTTCATAATAGGTGCTCAATAAATTTATGATAAAAAAATAATACCAGTCTTCCTAGAGAAAATAGGGCTTTTCCATCATCTTAACAATTAAATGTGCTCTAAAATAAATTAAATATTTTTTAAATTAAAGCATTTTTTGGTGAAATAATAGGAAACACCAGGTTAATCATACCATTACACTTTAAGAGCTTTCTGGACATGGCTTTCTCTGATGTGATATTGCAAATATCTACTGAGCTCAGTAAACAAAAGCTTTAGCATCGGAGAGTCAATATGGAAAAATAAAAGAAGTTCCACACTAAGAGAATCACATATCCTACTTCACCTCTTAGACTTTAGTTGTGTGATGTTTGACCAACCACTTTACCTCCCTGACCCTCATCTTCCCCATCTAGATGATGAGGCTGGTAAACTCGAGACTCCCTGAGACCCCTTCCAGTATTTTCATATAGCCTCTGATGTAAATCCACAGAAAAAAGCTCCACTTTGTTTAAAATACTTTTCCTTCCCAGATGTGGTTTAGCAAACAACAAAACAGGAAATACAATTTCCCAGAACAGCTCAGCAGAGTTTTCCTAAGCAGGTGGTGCTACACTGCAAATGCCAGAGTCTTATGAATTCAGTGAAGGCAAAATCGCTGTCTCCTAAATTAGGGTACATGACAAGAGCCATTAGGAAATAATGGGGTTCAGGTATGTGGGACAACATCAAGGGAGAGCTGGCAAAACAGTAGCACCACATTGTGGCTATTCTCCCACAAACGGACATGCAGGCCTGGCTGTGGAAGCAGGGCAATGGAAATGAGCCATCAGCCTTTGCTGGGGTGCAACCCCTCCCCCGGCTCCATCCTGTGGAAACTCAGCCTCAGTGGAGACCTACGGTTTTAAACAAGTGCCTCTGCTACAGTGGGGTAGCCATTCTCTGCCCTTAAAATGTGTGCTGTAGTCAGTTTCTCTCAAGTTCAAAAAAGCCAAAAAGATCAAGGAAAATGCGACAATGAGACCAAAAGGGTGTTAAGTGAAATGAATTTGGAAAAGCCAAAAGAACTATGTAACCCTTGTGACTTGGAGGTACACATTAATTCAACATCTCTGCATCCACAGAAATTTATAGCCTTTCATAGCTTTCAACATTTCAAATTGTCTTGCTAAATCCTAACCAGCTCCACAATAAGAATTATATAAGACATGAACCATTAGTATAAAACACAGTGGCTTTTTTTTCCCCCTCTTTTATAGGGTATGCATTACAAACCCAAATATAAAAAAAAACTCTGTATGATTCCTCAGCACAGAATAATACCATGCAAAAAGAATCTTCTGGAGTTCTGTGGAACTCAAAGTTCTTTATTGCAAATGAAGACTACCTAGAGTCCAGACTTTATTTTTTAACTTTGATCATTAACTTTTTCTCTTACATGTCTGATTAGGCTTAATGAGTTAGCTAAGTTAATGAAGTGTGATGTCCCATTAAATACATCAACTGACAACAATTAATTCCTCAGAGCATGTTCTCTGTTGATTGATTATATTTATCAGTGTAGTAGAATGTAAGTGATGTAAATCTCTTAGCAGAAAATAGGAGTTGCAAACTCTGGGTTTAATTCAAAGAAAATGATTATTTCTATAAGTGAACTTTGTTCATCAGTTCAATGAATGAGCCTGTGGACTTGTCAACAAATTAATGAAAACTTCACAAAAACAAGTTATCAGATTATGAAAAAAATGTCCTCTATTACCAAAAGCCTTAGCTAGAAGCTCCCCGATCCTGCAGGGTACTTCTCTGCTGTTACATTAGATCTAAGTACATGATTATACTGTATCTAGATAAAACACAGAATGAAGTTTAGAGATTTAGAAAGAATGCTTAGATATGCAGAGAAAATAGAAGTAGCTTGAATTTAAGGAAATCCCCAAATCCCTTTATTCATTTTTGATAATACCCTAGGTTGTCCCAAAGCACTTAACTATCACAGGAAACCTGCAAACTTTCTCACAAGTTGCTTCAGTAATAATGGGTCATCAATGAGACTTCTTAAATGATCCTGATAAAAATATTAGAGGATTTCCTAAGAGATTAAAATCCATTTAAATCACCTCAGTGACTGAAATTAACCAACCTGGAAGGATTCTAGCTGGAAAAGACCAAATGCCTGTTTAAATATAAATAGCTTAATAATAAGCAAATGACAAAAGAACTCAAAACTATCATTTTTAAAATACATCTACTGTTAGAAAAGTCTGAATAATCTTAAGATTATTGGGGGATTAGCATTAGATGTAGGAGGAAAGCAGTCAATGGATGATAATGAGAAGAATCCCTTGCATTTCCTTCCACATTTCACAACAGTTGCCTTGTGTTGACACATACAGAAGATTGAAGAGCATTTACCCATCTATACATTGACTGAACATAGCAATGCAGAGCCCAAGCTGTCCCTGAGACACACATTTCTAGGGTCTTTCTGAGAACAGAATAGCCTTCCCTGGTTCTTATATATTACAAAACAGCAAAAAGTCATTAATAAAAAAAGCAAGTATTCAATTAAGTAGGTGTTTAATATTTGAAGGCTAATCAAAGAGGCATTCTTGAATCTTGTTCATTTAACCAGTCAATGAGTACAAGCAGTTAACTACAGTTGGCTGTTGTCTATGGTATTTTTTTTGTTGTTTGTTTTTATGGTGCCTAAACCAGGGCATAAAAGCAAATGATCAGTGACGGTCATTTTATATATTCAAGTAAAATATTCAGCAAACACATTAATTGAATCAAACTCTTCACATCCTGTCCATAACCTTGAAGGTAGTATAAAAGGTTTTCACAACTACCCAAGTGAAAAATAATAAACTTACAGAGGTCAAAAGTATACCTTTCTTCTTCTATATCTACATGAGATACAACTATTGAATCTGGACAGTTAAGGAAAACAAAATATTCCCAACGAAAGTAAGTGAAATTCACTGGCTAGCCCAGCCATTGAAATTAAGAGTCATCTGTTCATCTCAAGGACCTGAACTGGTTAGTGGATTTCTCCCTTGTTACCCAAGGTGCCTCCCGTTGCAATCTGGCTCCCATTGCACTGGCGTTTTCTATAAGGGCCACAACATTGTGCTGGCATGTGACAGATAAGAAAAGCATAAAGCTCTATGGCTCCATTCCTGCCTATAACATCTCCCCTTTGTTTCTTTCCCTCCTTATCCATACTGATTCGATCCATCTGCTGGTGTCTCCCTTCAATATCACCATCACTTCAGAAAAGCAGCCATCTAAACACTGGTTTAAGCACTTAAGTACTTTCAGACACTGTTAATAAATTAATTATTTTCCTGGTTGCCAAATAAAACTGTTGTAAGCAAGTTAGATAAATCTTCTATTTGTTTGGTATGGATGCTTATTATTGAGCAATTCGTACTTCCACTTGAATATCCCATTTAAATGTATCAGATTTGGGATATGTAACAAGCAAATAACAAGCAAGTGACATATTATATGAATTTTTATTATCGTAACTGGCTCTGGTGTTAGAATTCTCTGTCCAATCTAGTGCCTCCCAAATTATGCTAGAGACTATCTTAAACATTAGGATCACCTGGGAGTAAGGAGCAGATTATTAGAAACACAAATTTCTGCATGTATGCACACACACACACACACACACACACACACACAAACACGCAGACTCCGCTGAATCAGAATGTCTTGGAAAGGCCATAGGAATCTGCATTGTTAATAAATACCATCCATGATCCTTACAAAAAAAAAAAAAAAAAAAAAAACCTTTTCTAGAACTGTCCCCACAATGAGGAAATTAATAACCAGGATGTTTCATGAAATAGAAATGTATGAAGGAGGTTAATTGGACAAAACATACAGAGTTCTTACTACCCCACACTGTTTGTATTTAACCTCGAATATAGCACTCCCCACAATGTTCTGCATCATAATATATTTGGGGTATCTATCCCCCTATATACTAGTACAGAGCAGCATCAATGTCTTACTTTATGTTCCTAATGCCCCAAACAGTGTTAACTATAATATGTTCTGAAATGAAGGAATAAAAGAATAAATTTTGCATCTGGTAAGTCAGCTTATTCAGATATATAAGCTACTTAAATAAACTCTGCTTAAAGTTGCCAGAAGAGCAATATATCATATTTCATTGCATCTAAGATGCCACTGATTATAAGGTACACCATTATTTTATGTACTACCAAGAATGAAAAACTCTAGAAAATAAATATGACACCACCATTGATTGTAAGATATATCCCAATTTCAAGGATGATAAAAATGTGAAAAAGTGTGAATCTCAGCATCCATGAAATAGGGAAATTATTATACAATACCCTAGTAGCCAGAAAGATAAACACACCTCCATAGAAGGTGGTTTTCTTGACTGTATCATCCATTTATTCCTGATTCATCATATTAACCATGCAAAGCAAGTAGCACTTTAGGAACTATAGTCTGAAAAACGCTATCGAAAGACACTTTTCCCATTAAATGCTATCCAAAGCATATGCAAGTCACTGGAAAATGTGGGTCTCAAAAGACCTTGATTCATTGATCATCCAAATAGGTCACTCACCTCTCCTTCTAGCTGGCATTTGTTTAGGCCACAGAGCTCTACAATACACAGAGCCCTAAATTGTATTCAGTGTTTAAGTGGGAGTAATAAAAATAAGTGGGTGGGCCAGGGATTGAAGCCATCTATTTAAATGAATTTTAAACCTAATTAGGTGACTAATTGTGCATCAGAACTTAGTTGGTGTACAACATGTCATGTATTGTTAATGATGATTTATTCTAAAATTCTTCATTCAGATTGCTTTGTTCTCCATTTTTGATGAATCAGATCACTAAAAAAAGCAGCCTCAATTTTGAGAATATTCTCTTTTTAATCCTTCTCTACCTACTAAATGTGCAGAAATTTAGAAACATCATAAAATAGAACCCAGTATAACAAAATGAAAAGTAAGGAAATTTGCTGTTTAAAGCCTTCCCTGGAGTCTTACATGTGGCACAAAATTGAAGCAATAAATTCTGGGCCATTTTTGCCCAACACAAAGTACTACACTGGTAATTATCAGCATTTTAACACAAAAGGAGCATTTTATGGGTAAATCTTTGTGTAGGCCTACATAGTATGGCAGTAAATAAACTCTTCTAATATAATTTTCATAAGTCAACTTGAGGACCTTTGGGGCAAAGGTAGTAAGAAATTAAGCCAAATGTTTTTCACTCAGCTGGTCCAACAAAGAGATGGAATTATGGTATCAAGGAAATAAAAAGTAGGGGATGTTCACATGAATCAGATCTGGTAGACAAAGTTGAGGAGCTTGGTCTCATCGAGCTTCTTTCTTAAAGTAGCTGACTTTACTGAGATGTAGCATGTAGTGGGGAGGTTGGAGAGGAGTTGCTCTAACACATGATGACCCCTACCTTCCAGATTAGGGCCAGACTCAGCATTCAGGACCCTTGTAATGAACTTTCCCTTCTCTTTATCAGCCTCTCTACCATCCTCAACTAGCATTCTGCATTCACAAAAGCAATGTGTACTCTTGATGTGTAACTCTAGGCAACAAACTGGAGATTGAATTTTTATTCCAGCCCCACCACTCACCCCATTCTGTGACCTTAGGCAAGCCCAGTCCTTCTGTAAGTCTCACCTTTCTGATCTGGACAATGAACATAATACTTCCTTCATAGAGTTAACATAAGCATTAAAGATAGCATAAACACTAAGGATAATGTATGTGAATACCTAACTTTATGCCTGGCATATAGATGGAAACTCATCCAACAAGTATTTACTAAAAGACCATTCTCTGTCACTTGAACTGGGTTGGTTTTACAGGTGAACTGAAGATGGAATAGTGAACCAAACAGACTTTGTGCCTATCTTTTTTAGAGCCTATGGTCTAGTAGTGGGACAATTAAATAATTACATTACATTTTTTAGAGCCTATGGTCTAGTAGTGGGACAATTAAATGAATCATTTTAGTGCCCTAGTAATGAAATTTCAGAGAGATTTTAGAGGCATTCATACTGGTTTAATAGGAGGCAGGAAGAACTACCAAAAGATGTATAAGCATTAGCCGGGCTAGCTAAGGGGAAAGATTGTTCCAGGCAGAGAAAACAGCTGAGAAAAGGCAGTACTTATTTCAGGAAGTGAAAAAGTTGCATTTATAAGGGATTGGCAGCTTCAATACAATGTGCGCAAGAAGAAAGGGCCCAAATAGGAAATAAAAATCTCTTAAGGAGTTTGGACTATGTTGTAGATCAATGAAAAACAAATAAAAGGCTTTTACATCAAAGAGGGGCATGATCGGAATTGAATTCTAAAACCATCATTTTGCTTTAGTTTGAAAAATGGATACCAATGAAGCAAGACAGAAGGCAAAGATGCCTACTAGAAGAGAGTGAGGTCACTCCAGAATGGAATGGGTGGAGACATGGCCTGGAATAGGGACAACTGGAGATAAATGAAAATTAGAAGAGAATAAAAAGATAGGTGAAGTTGGTGATTTATTTGGATATGCGTGGGGCGGGGGGACTAATTGGGGGGAGGGCAGAAAGCAGTTGATGAAAATGAGGTCATGAACTCAGGCTTTAACAACCTCATGAATGATAGGGCCTTTCCCTGGGAAACCAGGGAAGCAACTGACAGAAGAGAAGGAAGAGAAGTTAGGTTTTAGATATTCTTAGGAATCCTACAATTTTTAGGATGCCACCTGGGAGGTAGGTAAGTTTGCTGTGAGGTTATAGTAACTAATTGGCAGTCGGTTGGCAGTTGGATATATAGGTATAGAGTTTAGGAGAGGATTTTGGGCTGTGTCAACATTTTTTTTAATGTGCTTTATTCATTAACTCACACTGGGTTCTTGTGATCTCTTAAACCCAACAGTTTAGTTCATACTTTCTCAGGTCACTGGGGTTCAAAAAAAATAGCAAAATGCTGCTGTAAGGGCAATGAAGAAAGCCTCTTCAAGTGTCTGCCAGCTGTGTTCTCAGGACACCTATAATTTTTTCTGAAGAATTTCTTCCTTATCTCAGTATGCAAAGACAGCAAACTACCTATGTAGGAGAAAAAACTGATTTTGCTCAATGCATGGTGCTATACATCTTCCATTTTCTCAAAACATTTCTCCATCTAAGTTAACTCAAAACTGGCTGCCCCAGAAGACCTTGGCTGACATGTGCAGGCTTGCATCAAATGTGGTCTGAAGGGGGGAAAATGAAACGGGGAAGGAGGCTCCCCGTGCTGCGGATCTAAGGGACCAAGCCCGGTTCTCTGTGCTCTGCAAGGGGGCAGGTTTGCGGCACAGCAAGCTTCAGGGAATGTTCTGCAAAGAGCTCTTGCACAAATGAAACAGAACATAAAAGACTGTGTTGATCAGCACACAATTGCAAACAAACTGCAGCTTTCCTCATTCCTTTTCTACTCTGGAAAGCTCGGCTGGGCACTCTATAACCATGAACAATTTCTTTGCCAATTGCATCAGGCGCTTAGGAAAATGTTTTTCATAAACATCCGAGTAACAGATTTTCCCCTGATGTTTGCCATGTCCTTTTGGGTTTAATCAATGCTTCGCCTTTGAAATTCATTTTCTGAGTTTCGGTCCATGAGCAGCACTTAAATTTAAAACCAGCCTATGGTTCCCTTCTGAGAAAATGATGCTATGTTTCAGATGCTCATTAATGAAGGACAAAAAAAAAAAAAATACCCCAAATCCAAAAGCATTTAATTTCTCTGCTCATTTACATCTGAATCTAGATTTTGTTGCATTCTTTATGAAGATTCCAACATCCACCTTGGGAATCATTTTTTTTTCCTTTGTACAAATCAAGAGTACACAGCTCATCAGTCACATCTGAAGTCTATTTATATACAATAAGTGAAGATTATCATTTTTCCGACAAATACAACTTTATCTTTTCTCTACCTTCTCTATATTAAAAAGTATTTTTGCTAGACAATTTTCTCATGGTAGGGAATGTAGACAATTGCTCACCTGGGGCGTCTTTATAAGAACTTCATCTCCTCCTTTCCTTTAGAACACAATAATACAGATCACTAGAAAAATACATAATTTCAACTCATGCCAAGTATTGAGAATGGGAATTTTAAAATAATATAATTATAAGGACACTTAGCCATAATAATAATAGCAATAATAATTAATAATAATAATAATAATAGCATCACTTCCTGAGGATGTCCCTTACAGCAGAAGTTTGCCAAGTTGTTAAGAGGCTAACACACTTCTAAGAAGTCTTAACTCCACAAAAATGCTGAGAAAGATGTTTGTTCTAATTGCCTCTTTTTCACCCTGTTGGTGCCTGGGGTAATGGGGATGGCTAAATACACAACACTCAACATTTGATAGATGAAGTGACAGCATTTGATTAGTCACCTATACTCACAGCCTAGGGCAGGATGACATCACATGCCATAGAGGGACACATGAGGGCTGTAATCAGAAACACAATGAACCAGGGTTTACAGGGTGGAGGCTTTGTAGTCTCAAGAGGGTGGTTCCCTTGGATAGTCTTGTAGTCTCAAGATTGGCTCACTTGGATACTCCTGCACATGGCAGTGAACTAAATCCACAGCGATAAGCAGGAAGTGGCTGGCATTTAGTCCATTTGATAAGGAAGCATACTTGGCTAGGTAAGGGACCTTGTCTGTGGGAGCAGAACTGGGAGAGGAACTCGTGATAGGATACTTGAGGTGGCTTCCAATTTCACCAGATGTCAAGGCAGCACTTAACTTTCAACCTTAATTTTAGGCCTTACACTATAATATTTTCTTCTCATTACCAGATGTCAGAATCTGAAATTTAGAGAGCTCTAATGATGTTCTGGGGTGACACAGATGACAATAGATGACATCTTGACACAGCCAAGATGTGGGCCTAGATTTCTTGGTCTCCAGAGGTAAGGAAGTACTTATTTCTTGTCTTCAATGAAAGCTTTCTGTTATATTTTCAAGCTTACTCTACTTTTTGAGATATAATAGAATACTCTTTAAAAATCTAATCACCTTGACTTGAAAAGAGATAAACATCTAAATTCTGCTTAGAAATTGTGGTAGGCAAAATAATGGCCCCCTAAAGATGTCTATGTCCTAATCCCTGGAGCCTAAGAATACGTTACCTTTCATGAGAAAGGGATTTTGCAGATGTGATTAAATTAAGGATCTTCATATGGGGGAGATAATCCTGGATTATCCAGGGGGCCCAACATGATCACATAAGGATCCTTATAAAGCAAAGAGGAAGACAGGAGAGTTAGAGAAGAAATGAGATGATAGAAGCAGAGGTCAAACTCATGCTGCTTCTGACTCAGGGCCATGAGCTAAAGAATGTAGGCACCCTCTAGAACATTGGAAAGGCAAAGCAACATATTCTTCTTCTAGAGCCTCAAGAAAGAACCAGCCCTGTGAGATTTAGTTTAGATTTTTTTTTTTTAAGATTTATTTTAGAGAGAGAGAGAGAGAACATGAGCGGGAGGGGTAGAAGAAGAGGGACAGAGAATCTGAAGCAGATTCCACACTGAGTTGCTGAGTGGGGAGCCTGTTGTGGGCTTGATCCCACAACCCTGAGATCATGACTGGAGCTCAAACCAAGAGTTGGCTGCTCAACCAACTGTGCTGCCCAGGCACCCTCAGATTTTTTTTCCAGTTCAGATTTTTTACCTCTCGAGCTGTAAGATTATAAATTCATATTGTTTTTAAGCCATAAATGTGTGGTAATTCATTATAGCAGCTACAGGAAACAAATCCATCAATGGTAAAAATCAATGCTTATTTCAAACTTTGCTTTTATTTTCTACCCTCATCTGCAACTTATTCCTGGGAGAATCTGACATTCAGGAACATTACCCTTTGCTCCCAGGCCCCCCACAGAGCCTTCCAATGTCCATGTCCACTGAGCTTTCCCAACTTCTATCTCATCTCCAGCATCCTATTTCATATTATCACTCATACAATTCACCTCCTATTTTCTTCTTCTCAAGGGTTATTCCCATTTTATTTCTGCTTCTACTTCCTTAATGTAAACCTCAGGCCTTCCTGCCTCCAATTTCTATTTTATTGATTCTTTCCATGCTTTAACTACTTCTATCCACTTCTCTGCTGTTTCTCCCATTCTGATCTACTATCACCTCTTATTCAACTCTGGACTCAGCTTAAATGTATTTCATTATAAGTCTTTCTTTTCTACCAGACAAGGTCAGAACCTCATTTTATACAATCATATCAGGTTTTGTAGCAGTTATAATTTACTGCATACTTTTATAGTAAGTCTATCTTAACATTAGACACAATTCTTGTTCAAGAATGGTTCATGTCTTGTTTATAACTGTTATCTCTAGCATTGGGCCAGCTATCTGACACATAGTATATATTCTATAGATATTGAAGTTATGAATAAATATGAAGTCCTGTTGGTGATTCCTGAAACTCAGAAGAAAGTACAACCATTCCTTTTTTTATAAGATTTTATTTATTTATTTACAAGAGACAGAGAGAAAGAGGCAGAGACATAGGCAGAGGGACAAGCAGGCTTCCCGCCAGGAGCCAGATGCGGGACTCAATCCCAGGACCCTGGGATCATGACCTGAGCCAAAGGCAGATGTTCAATCACTGAGCCACCCATGTGCCCCAGAAGTACAACCATTCTTTATTCTAATTCTGAAAGGCAAATTTTCCCAATAATGAGAATAAAGAAAATATGGTATATATTAATCAAGAACATTAATACAACATATGGAACATTTATATTTGCATTCAAAACATAGTCAACATTTACAGGAGTGTGTTCCTACACATACATGTGCACAAATGAATTTCATAGAGCCCTTCTTTATAATGTTCCACTATAAAGGCTAAAATGTCAAATAAAACACCATTGAGTACTACCAGTTCTATCAGTTGGGCCAATAAAATAAAGTAGAATTTATATCACACTACAGGTCTTGCTGAATCCACGACTATCTTCCCATTAAAACCAACTTCATAGGTGTGCAACCTGAGAAGTGGCGTAGGGCCCCATACTCAAAACGGCCTCATACCCAGTTTAATGCTCTATGGCAAGTATCTTGAAACATTTATTATTATTCAACAAGGGCCCCATTTTTTATTTTGCACTATAATCTGCAAATTATGTAGCCAGTGGGATGGATTCATTCCATGATAATTTTTAAAATTCTGTTATATGTCAACCATCATTTATAGGGATATAAAATATTAATAAAATCATAGCCTAAGGATGATACAGATATCCAAATAAATATTTACAAATAATGACAAAATAATGTGATAAAGTTTGTAATGTAGATGAGTGGGAAGGACCATAGGAACACTAAGGAAGAGGTCAAAGATTCTGCCTAAGAGAACTGGGGAAGGCTTCTCAGAAGAGATCACATTTGAGCTCAGTCCTCAAAACTAAATAGGAATTCTCTAGTGGGTAATGTCATTACTAATGTAGTGATTAAAACTGCTTAACAAGTGGACAAAAAGAATTATAGGATAATAATATTGT
The DNA here is from genome assembly GCF_003254725.2 of Canis lupus dingo. Classification (NCBI taxonomy): domain Eukaryota; kingdom Metazoa; phylum Chordata; class Mammalia; order Carnivora; family Canidae; genus Canis; species Canis lupus. The sequence continues at coordinate 48,406,919 of NC_064248.1, forward strand.
CACTTTCTACTTTCCCAGATCAGAGGGAACTGGTTTATTCATCACTCCCTAAGAACAAGTCCAAGGATGCTTCCTCCTAACAAGCCAGTTTATTCATCACTCCCTAAGAACAGGTCCAAGGATGTTTCCTCCTAACAACCCAGTTAGGAGACAGGCAGACTGGCTACTTCTTTGCAGGTCACAAAGACCTGGACATATGGGACGGGGAGAGAGTGATGAACAGTGAGCACAGGGTACAGAGGATCTGCTAGTAGAGTTACCTACCTGACAAGGACAGAGCAGAAGGTGTAGGCACTGAGTGCAGGCAGGATGGCAGGTTCCTTGGCACCCATAGTATCTCAGCCAGGACATTCACCTGGGTCCTCTCTCCTTCTGGGGAACTTCACCAAGATCATCACCTGTTGGCTTTTTGGCATCATTGAGGTAATACTCTCTCCTTCTCCCTCTTGTCTCAGTTACTCTTATCTTGGGGCAATCCTTTCCTCTGCAGCTTTTCCCAGTGTCCTTCAAAGGGAAGCCTCCTCTCTCGCCTCAAAACTTACTCACTTTTTTCACATTATTCATTTATGGCATATTAAGCCTTAAGCCCAAATCATTAACAATTAAATAACCAGTTCTTTCTCAAGGGGAAACAGGGCTTAATATTTAAAACATTCCAGAGGATTAAAGATAATATTTGTTGGTTCAGAGATGTAAAGGGGGAAAAAAAGAGTTGAGTCTACACATATGAGAGTCTGCTAAGGGTCCATAGAGTACAGGATAGGAGATTATAGCTCAGGATCCTTGGGGCAGGTCCCAGGGTTCCTGACAGCTTCACTCAGCATCAGTTAATTCCTATGGTTAAGATGGAAATCTTGGCTCCATTTTCTCAAAACTTTTCTCTTTTCCAAAAGAAAAGCCCAAATAAGGTCTGCTCATCTCTTACAGATCTAGACATTGTGGCTCTAAGGTCTGTGATGTCTACTTTTCTGTCCAAAGCTTTATCCCAGAGGAAATGGAAATGCTTAGACCTTGCTCAAAGAGATGTATAGAAATTTGTGATTCTGAGAAATTAGAACCTAGATCAGTAGGAGGACCTTCCATTTTTAAGTCATATGTCATCTCATTCTTGGAGCAAGGGAAGGAGTCCTCATTTGGCTATCAGATTGTTAAAAAGATGCTCACACCCAAATAGTATATTGCTAGATACAACTTTTTTACTTTAAAAATATTTTATTTATTTATTTGAGATTTATTTATTTGAGCTCCTTCCCACATGAGCATGAGCAAGGGAGAGGAGGCACAGGTATAGGGAGAAGCAGACTCCCCACTGGGCAGGGAGCCCGACTCGGAGCTCCATCCCACAACCCTGAGACCATGACCTGAGCCAAAAGCAGACACTTAACCAACTGAGCCACTCAGGAGCTCAGGTGAATTTCATTTTTATCCAACATTAGAATTCTCACCTTTAACTCATTTTGATATCAATGCTAAACTAGCCTCACAAACCAAATTGGGAAGTGCTTCCTTTTTTCTATTCTCTAGAGGAGTTTATAGAAAATTTCCATTATTTGTTTTTAAATTATACATGGGTCTGCAGATACATCATTGTGAAAATGCCAATTTTCAATTGATCGAAAGATTCAATGGGCTCACAATAAAAATCCCAGTTGTGTGTGTCTGTGTGTGTGTGTGTGTGCGTGTGTGTGTGTGTAAATTGACAAGCTGACTCTAAAACTTACCTGGAAAGAAGAAGGACCAAGAATATCCAAAACAATCTCCAGGAACAAATCTGAGGGCTTATATTGTCAGATACCAGGACTCATTATAAAACTATAATAACTAAGACAGTATATTAATGATTCAAGAATAGAAAAACTGACAAAAAGTACAGACAGGAGAGGCCAGAGCCAGACCCACACATACACATTGTATCAGCGTGCATTCAGGACAGGATTTCTCACATTGCCTGCATCCAATTCCTATGCCTTCTGTCCTCAGGGAAGTTGGGAGAGTCAGGGAAGGAGACACTAACCAATCCTTTTGATTCATTGGCATGGATGGGAAAGTCAAAGCTTGCAGAGATACTCAAAAAATGAAGCAAAACTTGTTTTGTTCGTCTAGCTTGTCTAGCTGTAAACATCAAGAAGAACCTAAAGGAAGGTCTACAGCAAACTCTTGCCTCCCTGTATTACCTTTTCTGTGGATGCACTGCCAAGCAGTTGGTGGTAACCTAAGGCTGCTGTTGGCCTGCTGGGGTAGAGATCAGAAGAAAAGTTAGATATGGAGACAGGAAGAATGAGAAAAAGCTAGAATTCATCAGTACCTCCGTCTCTTTCCACAGACATAGTTAAGAAAACTTCTAGAGTAATGGCCACTTCCTTCTCTTCTCTTTCCAAATTTTGTGCAAGTTCCTCTGTTTGCCAACACTAATGGAAAAGCCATTCAGAGGAGGAGATTCTGGAAAACAGTTCTCAGCTTAACCAAGTTAACACAGAAGAGTGTGATATAAAGACTTAACTGATTTATAACAAATTTAACAGTGTAATACAAAAAGGATGATCTTTTCAATAAATGTGCTTGAATTAATGAGATATTCATATGGGAAAATAAATCTTGATACCTCACTCACACAACAAATATAATCAACTTTAGATGGATTATAATGTTAAAGGTAAAACACAATTTTTTTATTTTTTATTTTTTTAAAGGTTTATTTATTTATTTATTTATTTATTCATGAGAGACACACAGAGAGAGAGAGAGAGAGAGAGAGTAAGAGGGGAAAAGACACAGGCAGAGGGAGAAGCAGGCTCCATGCAGGGAACCTGATGTGGGACTCAATCCCAGGACTCCAGGATCACATCCTGGGCCAAAGGCAGGCGCTAACCCGCTGAGCCACCCAGGGATCCCAAAACACAATTTTAAAAGGAAACACAGACCAATATTGGTCTTCATAACCTTGAGGTAGGCAGACATTTCTTAAACAAGACACAAAAAGCATGAACTATAAGGGGTAAGATAAAAAATTTTATAAAATTGACTACATTAAAATTTATATTCACTATTTATCCAAAAAAATACCATTAAAAGAGTAGGAAGGCAAGCTAAACAATGGGAAGAGATATATGTGATATACATGTTAGGAACTCATATTCAGAATATTTAAAGGACTGCTACAAATAAATAAATAAGCAAACAAATAAATAAGCACATAACCCAACAGAAAAACAGACAAAAGATGTATCATAAAAGAGTACACATCACAAAGGAGTATATATGAATGGCCACTGTCATTGCTATGTAACAAATTACCCCCAAACTTCATGCCATTAAATGACATATATTTATTATATCACATTTATTTATCTCACACACATTTATTTTGCCTTTGGGTCAAGAATCTGTGTAGTCAGTTGGGTCTTTTGACTCAGGGTCTCTCACAAGCCTGCAGTCATCTTAAACTAATGTTAAAGATGGATTTGTTCCAAGCTCATTCCAGTTGTTGCTGACAACATTCACTTCCTACCTGGCTATTGGACTGAAGCTTGAGTTCCTCAGTTCTTAGTCATAAGTCTTCTCCATGTGACTGGTCGTAATATAGCAGCTGGCTTCATCAAAGTAAGCCATCTTACCAGCAAGATGGTAAGAATGCCAGCAACACAGAAGTCACAGTCTTTACAACCTAATCTTATCAGTAACATCCTAGCACTTTTGCCATAGGCTAATGATCAGAAGCCAAGTCACTAACTCCGGGACATACACAGGGAAGGTGGTAGATTACACAAAGGCATGACTATCAGGACAACTAGCACCCTCGAGCACTGCTGATGGGAGTATAAAGTGTAATAATAATCATCTTGGAAAATGGTTTGGTAGTATTTATTTAAGTTAAATAGACTCATAACCTCTGACCCATCAATTCTATGTATACACGTGTTAAGTCAAAGAAAGTAGAAAAAAAAAGTTTATAGCAACACCTTCCATGACATCCAAGACAATTTAAATCTCAACTATTAGGAGAATGTATAAATAAATTGTGTCATACTTGTACAATGAAAGTCAGCACAACAATGAGAATGAATAAGTCACATTACATCTGACAATATGGATCAATCTCTCAAATGTAACTTGAAGGATGTTAAGTTAGATACTCAAGGAAGAATACTGTGCAATTCCATTTTTATAAAATGCAAGCCAGAGTAATCTATGGTATTAAAAGCCAGAATATGTTTCCCCTGGAATAGTGACCAGAAGGGGACACAAAGGGGCTTCTGGGGTTTTGCTCAAAAACTTTCAATAACTTCCCATCTCATTCAGAACTCACTGAACTACAAGACCCTTGCACAATCTGTCTCCTAACTTCCCCTCCCTACTATCTGTCTTCATCTGTAGTTCTTCTCACTCACTACTCTGGTTTCCTTGAACTTTACAACTACCCTTCTACTTCAAGGTATTTTGTCTTATGCCCTTATGCCTGGAAAATTCTTCTTCCAGATCTTGAGATGCCTCACATTCTCACCCTTGCTCAGGCTTTGTTCAAATGAACAGAGGGACTGTTCATCAGAAAGGACTTACCCAATTATATAAAGATGTGTTGTCTTTAACCTACCTTATTTTTCACCATGCAGTTATCAATATCTAGTATATAATACATTTATTTGTCTAATATCTGTCCTTCTCTATTAGAGTGTAAACACCATGAGCAGAGGCTTTGCTTTTTGCTTTTTGGGTTTTTTTTTTTATTGATGTTTCCATGAAATCTAGAACAGTGCCTTACATGTAGTAGCCACTCTTTAATTATTTGTTAAATGAATAAAGATACCAGAATCACAGTAAAAAGAAGGATCACAAAAAAACTAAACCAGAATTGGTACAGACACAGACCAGGGAAAATCACATACCACAGACAGGCTACCCATTTGGGCTACTGAAAAGAAAGGACTTAGTAATCCATGTTCAGTATCTTGACACCTGGAGACATGGATGAGGTAATACCCACTTGATACAGGTGGAATATCTTACAAGTACATTATGAGAAAGATGGAAACAAATATCAATATCGATACTTCTGGATGGCAGGAGTTTTCCCCGTAAGATAATAAATTCCAGTCTTGCATCAAGGTAGTCCTAGGTTAGAGGTAAAGATACCACTCAAGCTTCCTGAGTGCTTTTTATGTCAATAGAATTCATTCCTTCTGATAGATGACTCATGTAAAGTTTCATAGACATCTTAAAAAAAAAACTAATTTATGTAAACAGGGCACAATGAAATCAGCTGCATAATCAGACTTTCAAGGAGCCTGCAATACATCAAAAAAAAGTTGTTTAATTGATTTTCATAGCCATTAGGGTAAGACTACTATTTAGCTCATACCTACTGTTAAGATTATAGCTTTGGTAGATGAACTGATCTACTGAAAGGGGCAGCTTTAATCAGTTGCCACTATAACAGGCACAAATAGAAATGATACTACAAATGTTGCCAATGAACATTTAATTCAGATTTCTTTTTATTCCATGTTTCCATCTGTCTTGGTCATTTGACTCAGGGATTTATCTACCTCATATAAGCAACTCATATGCCCACATTGGTAGTCTTTCTTTATGTTTTTCATTATCTGTACTCTGTGTAAATGTTTTATCTTCTTCACTGTCTCTATAGATTTAATGACCGTTTGAAACATTCAGTTGAAATGTTTTTTTGTCTTGAGTTTTCAACTCCTAAAAGAATGGTAAATCCAATGTAATAAAAGTCAATATTTAACATGCATACATCCTGTAATAACAAGGTTCAATCCAATTTGGTTATTAGTACTTTGGGGCAGCATCTGTCTTCTAATTGCATTTTTAATGGTAGTTGGTCAAACATTTCACCATCTGGGAGAATAGAGACGGTGTAAGTAGATATGTAGTGAGTATAACATCAACATATTAGCTAAGTATAAATACCCCCTATAATCAGAAGAATAGACCACCTCAAATCTGACATTCACATTTCTTTTCAGGAAATCATAAAGCATCCTTAGATATGGCACAGAAAAATTATGCATTTATTTATAATCTAGTTGCTTATATATATTTCAAGGACATGTTTATTTAATATAATCTTATATTTAAAATCAAGAAAACATAAAAGATTCATTTTCTTGCTAATATGCTAATTAAATTCAAATAAACTTATTGATTAATTACATAAAAATAAGTATCATTAGGAAGAAGTAAGGATGAAGAAGGTTCTATATAAACTGCATGGGAAAAAATATTGATCTTGTTTTTTTTTTCTTGTTCCAAATTATTGAACTTCTAAGGCTATTAATGGAAAGTAATAAATATATACAACTCAATTTGATCTTTCATTATTGAATCAATTTTAGTTTTAGGCCAGCAATTGCTCAAGATAAGAAAACTCATTTTTACAAAATCAACACAATATTGGGGCACCTGAGTGGCTCGGTCAGTTAAACATCCAACTCTTGATCTCGGCTCAGGTCGTAATCTCTGGGTTGTGGGATCAAGCCCAGCAACAGCCTGCATGCTCAGCGTAATGGAGTCTGCTTGAGGATTCTCTCTCTCCTTCTGCCCCTCCCCCCTCTCAAATAAATAAATAAATAAATCTTTTTAAAAATTAACACAATATTGTTTTCTCAAAAAGTTCATGTCTTTTCTCAAAACAAACTTACTTCTCCTATTACCAACTTCCTTTTATACTTTATATACTCATTCATTATTTCATTTATTGAGACCCTGATATTCCTCATCTTATTTATTTTTTATGCCTATAATGGTTATCATGTTTTTGTGCATCATGGCATATAGAAATTGCCCAAATATCTTTACTTTAAGGTCTCAACAACTGAAGCATTCCTTGTTTCCAAACTGGTATTTTCTTCCTTTTGTCTCACCTCACTATTGAAGGGCCATGTTGATCTTAATGATTCCAGCTGAGGAAATTCAGGCAAACTCTTAGGCTAATATGTACTAAAACAACAATCAATAAACTGTTGGACCCCAGTCATTTCCTTCATACCTTCTACTTAAAAGCTAATGAAAATCATTCAAACACTGTAATTCGGTGGGCTTACCAACAAAATGATAGTGAAATATTCAGGACATTAGGAATTTAAGTTGATGCTGTTCTCCAGGACAATGAAATCCCACAATATGGGTATGTTCCACACTCTGTGACTGCATGAAGGTGGTTCTGGAACCACATACTCCCTTCGGAGGCCAAGTATGCTCCTACAACCAGAAAAAAGCTCAAGAATAGGTGTTAACAATGATTAGCCGTTAGTGGTAGAGTGTAGGATGTGGTCATGTGAGACTGTAGAAACAACACCTGCTCTGTATGTAAAGGAATAGTGGCAGGGATCAAGAACGATCTCATCATTATCTTTTCCCACATCCAAGTCTTCCCAAGTAGGAAGGAGTCACAGTTACTCTAACGCATCAGCATTATTATTCCATTGAACCATCATCTTCATTCAAAAACATTTACTGAGTTCTCTGTGCAAATCATTGGGTAGAAGAACGTAAAAGAATATAGAAATAGTATAGGCCTTCCAGAAACTTCCTAGTAAGATAAAGGTTAAAAATAATTACAAAAGAATAAATGTGCAAATAGCAGCAGGAGATAAATGTACTAGGTAGCCTGGGTATTATTAATTCACAGACATTTTAGAAACAATGAGCCTTGGATACTCTTCAGTCTAGCCCCATTATTGAGTCACAGAGAGGTTAAGTGTGTTATCCAATGTTGCATGACTTAAAACTGGCACCCAAACTCCTGATATTGACAATAAATGCTGAAATTAATTAAAGAAAGTAACTTGGTCAATATAAAGCCAAGACAGGAAAAGAAGTCACTGTTTCTCTTCAATACATTCACTATTTTATGTGATAATATCCAAAATCAATTGCAGTAGGTGGATCTGTGTTCATCCTGTGAAAACAACCTGCAATAGAGTCAAAGCCCCTTGTTTTGCTGCTGTCAGGTTTCATAAGGACCAGTAGCAGGAAATCATAAGTTTTGAACATGCCATGACCCATTTTACTGATCAGGACATCCAGTTAGCATGTAACAAAGTTCTGAAACAATCTGTCTATGCTATTTATTCTTCATTTGTTAAATGAATTGGGGAAATTCACAAAGATAAAAAATTAAATAATTATTTTATTCAGCTTTGAAATGGGCAATCTTGCTTATGAGTATTACATTCTTACTTAAAGTAGATACCATAGAAGGAAATAGCCGATTCTTAGAAAGATAAAGAGAACAGTGAAGCCATGTTGTAAGAATATCATCAAAATATAGTCATTTTTCTGAGCACCCAGAATGTAAACTGGGAAAACAAATACAAAGTAATTTCTCAGGTAACTAAATGAAAATTGCACTCACTGTCGCAATACTGTTGATTTTGTCACAATTAAAATCCCCAAATATATACACCAGCTCAGGATCACCAAAGTTACCCTTTGAACACCTTAAGAAAGACACATGCACATGCACACGCTCACAAATTACTGACACATAAGAATGATATTTATCTCCTCCAAAGAAAAAAAGAACCAAATAGATCTTTTTTCATTAAGAAGTGTTCAAAGCTCATACATTATCAACAAGGATAGTGGTGGCAGGCAGATGTTGGAGAAATGAATAGAGAATGAAATCACAAAACATCCAGAAAAAATATGAGGTAGTAAAAATATGAGGTGATAAAAACTATTAAGCATGCTTTCCTAAAGGGTAAATCTTTTCAGGAATTGCTGTGGAAATGTTAAAAGATAATATAAGTCCTGTAAAGTGAACCACTAGGTACTAACAAACCCCAAATGTATTTGAAATTTGTGCCACATAAAGTCTTCCCAACTGCAGAATCCCAGTGGAGTTGGGGGCTGCTGGGAATAAAGGTAGAGGATGTTGAGGACATCTAATTAGTAATAAGTAACAAAGTACCTTATTGAGAAGAATTTGTATTCCATTAATTTAGCCAAGTACTTGGTTTATAGCTAGTAGTAAATACATACTTGCTGCAGAAAATGAAAAAGAATGGAAAAAATGTGCTTTCCAGACATAGAATCTAAACTAATGAGATAGTCAAGAGAAGATTGTAATGAATTTAGGAATAAGGAAAAAGTGACCCACTAATACATAAAACTCCATATCAGGATCATGAATATTTAGAAGACAAATTTGCTTAGGGAAGGACTGGAAATGACAGCATCCACCCAAATTAAGAATTATGTAAACATCAGGATGAACAAAATTAAGCTTTTCTTTTGTAGAGCACAACAGGGAAATTACTTTATGACCTTTGCCTGGGAATTTCCTTTTTTAATTATACAAAAAAAAAAAAAAAAAAAAGTAAACTGTAAAGTTCCAACAGTCTCACAAAGCTTTAGTTACATCTCACTTAAACAGCATAGGGAATTGCATAAGGAACCCAGAAAGAAGTGAAAACAAGTAGGTGGGCATCTTCGATCACATTAAGATTATTTTCCAAATTGGAATTTAAAAAGAATAAAGAAATGGAAAAAATAATTCCTATATTCTACTGTTGTGTCCACTTAAACTTGAACCTTACGCCCAGCTCATTAATTATGTAGGACCCTCATTATTTGGGTGAGATATCGTAGCTATGAATTCTTGTCTGCCTGGCATATTTCTCATCTTCCTATAACTGGGAACAATGTGTCTTTCTTTTTTCAGGAGCCATTTCAAGTCCATATAAATAAATAATGGCACCCACTACTCACCCAGCCAAAGTAGAGGTATTTGGCATAGGACTGTCTATCAACATACCCTATTGTCCAGGCCAGGAAGAAGCACATAGCCTAAATAAAGTCCGTAAGAATCAGGAATTTTTTAGAATTAACCTGACACGAAGGGTGCACAATCAACACGTGTTAAATGAATGTCAGGCAACTGAATGAATAAGTTAGTGGGAATTTAGACCCATTCTCTCCTTTAGAGTCATGATGCTGGGAGAATAGAACCCTGCCCTTCTCCAGCCATTGTTAATTTAGGACAGGAAGCTCATCAATCAGTAGATGATAATAATACTGAGATTAAAAGAAAGCAGAGACAAACACAACTAAGAGTTAAGGAAAGACAGAATGAATCTTCATGAAGCCCTCTGAAACTTCTAATTTTGTGACTAGTAAGTTTTCTTTTTGCTAAAGTCGATCCAAGCTTCTACCAGTTGCCTAAGGAAGCTCATGGCAAATACAATAATTTTAGGCAACACTTAAAAAGACCCCCAGAGTACCAAGCAGAAATGGGGGTGATCAAACAAGTAATCATTATAGAATTAAAGAAAACGTATTTCATTATAGATGTAAATAAAATTCAAAATTGTCTTGGAATAAGCAGAACATTTTGCTCACAGTGCACTTTCAATTCACAGTTGTTCTCACATTAAGCCTAATAACATTATTTTAGGAAAATAATAGATAATATTAAGTTAATATATACTGCATATCCTGCAGAATATAGAAGATTCTAAAAGACCAGATGTTTACTACTCTGCTTTCATGATTTCAGACTTTCATACAATATAGAAACATTTACAATTGATTAGCAACTCCCTCTTTCATTTCCTTTTTTGGATTGATTTGGAAGCCTATTTTAAACTAACCATCAACTGATGAGTTTCATCTATGGACATTAAGTTTCAGAAACATAAGCTCAGATTCCCAGAAGGCCACAAAAACTACTCTTTAGTGAGCTTAAGAGTGTCTTAAGGGGCACCTGGCTAGTTCAGTTGGTAAAGCACATGGCTCTTGATCTCAGGGTTATAAATTCAAGTCCCATATTAGGTGTAGAGATTACTTAAAAAGAAAATCTTAAAAAAAAAAAAAGAGTGTTTTAAACTGTATTTCTGGTGAAATTAATTCCCTTCATCAGCCTTTGAGAATCAAGCCACAACTGTAAATTATTCCTCAAAGTACAGAAGATGAATAAGAAAAACAAAACAAAACACCTCAACTGTAATTTAATATTCACCTGATAAATATTTATGGAGTATTCACCAGGTAGAGGTATTATTCTAGGTGCTAGAGGTAAAACCATGAAGAAGGCAGAAGGAACTGTGATATTATAACCCTGGCATTATAATTAGAGACAGAGATAATCAGGCAAATAAATGAATGAGACAATTGCAGACAGAGATAACAAAATAGGCATAAAATTAAAAAGGTTCTGCATTAGAAAATGGCCAGGTTAGGGAAATCCACTCTGGGGAGATGATGTTTTAATTGAGATCTAAATAAAAGTTACTAGACATGTGAAAACCTGCGCGACCAGCATTCGAAGCAGAAGGAACTGATGTGCAAATGGTCTGAAGAGGCAGTATGTTCAAAATTCAGCAAAAGTAGATGGATACCTACATGGCTAGAGTGTGGGGAGCAAGAGGGAGTGTGGCAAATGATGAGGTGAGAGAGCTCTGTGGGCACTGATTAGTTTGGGAAGCCATTAAGAAGTTTCAGACTGGGGGATGACATAGGTCTAACTTCCCTTTCAGAAAGGTCACTGGCTCTGGTAGCAGGGTGCCCTGTACGTCTCAAGATTAGAAAATTAGGGCCATCAGTAGAAAGCTATTATGATAGTCTAGGGGAGACACGCTGAGGGGTGGGCTAAGCAGCAGAACTGAAGAGAAATGGAATGATAGCACAGGATCCTTTTGCAGGTAGACACTAGCATTAATAGAAGTAGGTGAAAGAAAAAAGAAGAATCAAGGAATTTCGTCACTACATCTGATAATGAAACTTGAAGAATGTGACTCTAGATAGCATAGTGAACTTATCAAATCTCCAAGTTAAACTAAATTGTAAAATTTACTCTCATTTTCAGGATACTTTAATTCATAAGTAAAAATGACTAAGCCAACCAATATAATTAAGAATGTGATTTATGATATGATCAAATTTCCTTTGCAAGAAAAGTAATCATCTTTAAAAGAGGTACATTATTATGGTGAAGATAACAATGAGAGTTTGAAATTTTCAGGTCTTTAAATTGACAACCTTATCCGACCCTATACAAAAATCCCCTTATGAACTCCTTTAGACCTTCTCTCTGTATCACTTAGTGTGATCTTTAATTCTTACCTCTCATTTTTTAGTACAGGATTTATACTTTCTCAAATTATAACCTCATGCTTTATAGCCTCCACCATTTAACACATTTGCCCCCTCACAATAGTGGCTCAATAAACATTTTTCAGTATATAAATCACTTCCTTTAAGAGAAATGTCTCCCCCATCTTCCTTTATTCGCAGTTCATCATTCTTCCAGTGCAATTAAGCCGGGTCTCCTCCATAAGCCTCCTCGGCTGCCTCTTTGAGCCCTTACAGAGCCTTCCATTCTCACAGCTTGCACATCTGTTCTTCACTCTTCCCCTAGCGCTGTAGTTGCTGGGTCAGATTGGCAAGGAACCCAGTCCCTCCCTCATTAATAGGACTTCATGTCCCATATTGTAACAGTGAACGTCTCAACTGACAAAGAGACTGTCACAATTGTGGCCAGTATGTATTTCAAATACTGTATTTCGGGCACCTGGGTGGCTCAGTGGTTGAGCATCTGCCTTCTGTGCAGATCATGATCCTGGGGTCCTGGGATCGAGTCCCACATCAGGCTCCCTGCAGGGAGCCTGCTTCTCCTTCTGCCTGTGTCTCTGCCTCTCTCTGTGTGTCTCTCATGAATAAATAAATTTAAAAAAATACTGTATTTCAAATTCAGAGTTTCAATAATATTCCTTTCAAATAGCCTGAAGCTCACTGAGTAATGACCAAAGCCACTTTCCTTCTGCTACTGATCATCCATCACATCTCATCTCCCCTACCGAAGAGCCTGAAAAACCTCCTTTCCTGTAGACCATGAGACAAATACAAAAGAAGCCCTTTTATACTCAAGTGTAAAAGGAAGACTAATTTTGATGCATTTAAGAAACAGCCTATGGAGTTCCCCAACGCTTGGCTGGTGGATATTCTCCTTCCTTCTTTCAGTAAGTTTTTATCAATAGCAAAATCTTTTTGAGGCTGTGGTTTTTCTCGCAATATCTCATCTTCCCTACTAGACGATAAGCTCTTAGATCAGTGCTAAAAACCACCACAAAGTATTAGAAAAATATTTGTTTAATAAATTACTGCATACACTTAATTAACAAACAAATCAATGAATGAATAAATGAATAGCTAGCTGCTTTGATGGCTGAGATTGGACTTCCAGGGTGGTCTCATTTGGGCCAATTTTTTTAAGCTTTCAATCCAGTCAGATTTGCATTAGAAAGTCTCCTTTGTGCAAACACTCCAGGGCAACTGTGCAAAGTCACTTTGAAAGTAAATGCCATCAAATATTAATAAGATAAGCCAAGGGAAATAAGCTTGTAGTTTATCCCAGATAAAAAGCATTTTTTTCCCCCTGAAGTATGAATACATTCAGGAATTTAAAGCTCCCTCCTAGACACCAGACAGAGGCATGTGGTGGCAAAGCTAACTAGGAACAGCAGAGTGAGTGGAGCATATTGGTAAGATTAAAAGGGCGGAAAACCCCTGAAATGGTGAACAAGGCCTTAGAAGATAATGCTATTTTTCCCATTAGATTTTCTTCCTAAAACATACTTGTACCCATATCTAACCTAACGGAGAAATACATTAAAAGTTATTTTTTAGCAATTCCACAACCACACTATAATTTTCTAAAACAACTAAAGCAGTCCAGGATCCCTAGGGTCTGGAAAGGCTGCACCTAATCCCACCAAACAAGAAACGTTAAAGGCCGGTAGGCTCGCATCACAGCGCAAGAGCAAGCCTGGCTGGGAATGGAAGAAAAAAGGTTCCAAAGGTCCGAATCCAAATGACAGTTTTCCAATAAATCGTGAAGTGTATTGTATTGAAGCAAAGAACTAAATCCTGAGAAAAGAGCCAGCCTGTCCTTCCGCGGGAACCGCGGGCCCCAGGCCCTCCGCACGCGCCCTGAGGTCAGGCCCGGGAGAGCCACCCCCAGTTCTAGGGCTTGTCGTACGGACCGGAGGGGACAAGGACCCTGGGGTTGGCGTCGGGGCCGACCTGCAACCTCACGCGCAGGCTGCAACTCATGGGCCGGTTGACTTTGGTCAAACCGTTGCCTTCTCCGGGCCTTATTTTACTTGCCTAGAGTTAAACTCCCACCGATCGTCAGTCTCCTGCGCCGGCCGCCCTCGCCTGCCGCCCTCACCCGAGCATCGCCCGGTCAGCTGCAGCCCACACTGCGGGCCCTGGGCCCCTGCACCCCCCGCCCCCGGGCCCCCCGACGCCTACGCAAATGTCGATGTTACGTAGTCTAAACCCCTCCCCCCCCCAAAAAAAAACCCTTATATGTAAAGTTGTGAACTCTAAATTCCAGGAAGCCCCGCAGAGGCTGGGGTGCTGCAGCGGCGGGGGCGGCCAGGAGAGCCCCGGGGACGCGAGCCGCGGAGCCCCGGGCCCTGGGCAGGGCACCCGGACGAGGCCGGCGGCCCAGCTGCCCCGGGGCCCAGGGCTCGCAAACCTGGGGCCCGGGGGGATGCGCGGCCCAGACCTCAGCTCCAAGGGTGCGAGCTCCCCCGGCCGCCTGGGCCCCGGGCGGGGGGAGGGGCAGGTGGGGTGACCGGCGGGACCTCGCCCACCTCCCTGCAGTGGGAGGGGCGCCTGCAGGGGCGGAGCTGGCGGGCCGCGGTGCGCTGAGCTGCCCTGGGGGGTGGGGAGGCTCCCCAGGATGCCCGGCCTGCGGGGCTGCACCTGCGGGGCCTGGGGCAGCGGAGGGAACCCGGCCTCCCCCACTCGCGCAGTCACCAGCCCGCCCTCCCGCGCCGGGGCCCGGCCTATCCGAGGGCTTCCCTGGCCCTCCTTTCTCAGACCCCCGCTTCACCATACATAAACACATAATATTGTTGGTTTGGGTTTTGGTTTTGCTCCTCAGGTGTGTATGGAGCTTAACAACCTGATCAACGGGATCCCTGGGTGGCCCAGTGGTGCAGCTCTGCCTTCAGCTCAGGGTCTGATCCTGGAGACCCGGGATCCCGTCCCACATGGGGCTCCCTGCGTGGAGCCTGCTTCTCCCTCTGCCTGCGTCTCTGCCTCTCTCTCTCTCTCTCTCTCTCTCTTTGTATCTCTCATGAATAAGTAAATAAAATCTTTTTTAAAAAAAACCCCGATAAACGTACAGTAACTACGGCCCTCTGGCTTTAGGTTATTTTCCCAGTACCAGACAAAGGTATGTATATATGTAATATTTAAGTCCAGCTGATTAAAACTGCTACTATTGAAAACAGAAACTTTAAATTCCAGGAAACATAAGCCATTGACTAATGAATAACACGGTGTATGTATCCCATTTCCCCCCACACCCCACAGTATAGCCAGTGTAGCCGCTACCCTGGCAGAGAGCTCAGGTATAGAATGAACTAACTGGACCTACCACTTGTGGGTGAAAGAAAATATTAAAAATCAATCTGAGAAAGATACAGAGCCTAAAATTGTTCCTCCAAGCTGGTAGCATTTAAGATGTTAATTGTGTAGTAACAGAGAATTAGGGACCCAGCCCTGCCATTAGTACCTCCTGGCCACTAGGGGAGCCAGCACTGCCCTGCTCTATAAAGGAAAACGACTGGTTTCAAAGTCTGTACTTTTTAGAAGGGCTGGAATTATTTTGATTTTACAGAGCCACAGAAAACCCCAGTCATCAGATTATCCCCCTGGAATATATAAGGACAGGATAGTAGTTCTAATTAATTCCCTGGAGAGAGAAAAATAATACAGAACACAAATTCAAGAATTAGAATTCAGATATGCTGAACATAACTACCCTTAATACTCATTTGCTAATCAATGCATTGAAATAGAGCAAGTACTATGTCTTCGGGTAATGCACATATTTTTAAACTTGATATCCTGTAATTGTGTATTCCCCTGAGTTCAGACATAGGCCAAAGTGCTTAAATATGCCTTTGTTTTTGTCCCAGCTGATAGGTCCAGACAGTGATATAGAATGCTATAACGCATGCTTTTCTTTTTCTCTAAGTGTGTGTGAGTATATTCGTGTGTCTACTATATACTATTTCATAATGCAAAAGTAAATAACATATATGTAAATCCTAAAGCATATTAATAGAAAAAATAAACTCAGCACCAACTAGAACATAACTTTAAACTGTTGGCTTCATCACAAACCAAATTGCCTCTTTCCATTCATACTGATTCATTACTGTGAATATTGCACGATCATTGTACTGTTTTTTAAACACTAGTTTCCAGGGACGCCTGGGTGGCTCCATGGTTGAGTGTCTGCCTTTGGCTCAGGCCATGATCCCAGAGTCCCAGGATGGAGTCCCACATCGGGGCTCCTTGCATGGAGCCTGCTTCTCCTCTCTCTGCCTATGTCTCTGCCTCTCTCTCTCTGTCTCTCATGAATAAATGAAATCTTTAAAAAAATAAAAATAAAAACTAGTTTTCATCACACACATATATATATATACACTTTATATATTTTAGATTTCTTATTCTGGGGTTTTATTAAAATTGTATCATACTGTCTGTTGCTTTTGTGATTTCTTTTTACTTTCAACAATATGTTTCAGTGATTCACCCATTTTTTCCATGTAAGGGTCATTCATTCTCACTGCTGAAAAATATTCCATGGTACAGTATGCCACACTATTTAATTGCTATCTCCTTAGTGGACATTTGGGCTATTTCCATTTTTTGCTCTTATAATCAGTTAACAATACTGCTATTAATATTCTTGCTTAAGCGTCTTGGGACATGAGGCAAGGGTTTCTCGAGGGCATACACCTAGGAAGACAACTTCTGGATCATAGGTTGTAAGCATCTTTAACTTTCAAGAAAATATCAAATTGTATCTAAATTTGTGATTCCACTTTAACTTCCAGTAACAATGTGTGAGAGTTCTCATTACTCCACATTCCCATCCAGGTTGGCATTGTCAGGCTACTTAATTTTGCCAGTTTAATGTTTCTAAATAGTTTCTTGATGAAGTCATAATTTGCCTAATGAGGATGAACTTCTTTTCAAATGCTTATTGACCATTTTTTATTTCTCCTTTCTGGAAATGCCTGTTCACATTTTCTGTCCAGTTTTCTGTTGAGTTGTTTGTTTATTATTTCTTTAATGATTTGCAGAAGTCTTTTTTTAATATTCTTTAATCTTTTATCTGTCAATGTGTTGAAAATAAATACTCCCAGATTCTGGCTTAGTCTTTCTTTCTTTCTTTCTTTTCTTTTCTTTCTTTCTTTCTTTCTTTCTTTCTTTCTTTCTTTCTTCTTTCTTTCTTTCTTTCTTTCTTTCTTTCTTTCTTCTTTCTTTCTTCTTTCTCTTTTCTTTCTTTCTTTCCTCCTTTCTTTCTTTCTTTCTTTCTTTCTTTCTTTCTTTTTTTAAGAGATGTGTGGTTTTTTGGTTTTGTTTTTTTTTAGATAGAGAAAGGTAGGTAGGGGCAGAGGGAGAGAGAGAAAATCTTAAGCATGGATCTCATGAGATCATGACCTGAACTGAAATCAAGTTGATCATTTAATCAACTGAACCATCTAGGTGCCCCTCACTCTCTTCATAAGTCTTTTGATGTCAGGGGAACTATTAATGTAGTCATACTACTATCTTTTTTATAGTCATTAATTAAAATAGTCTGGTTTTTATTTTTATTTTTTTAATAGTCTGATTTTATAATTAAAATAATATGGGTTTTTTTTCTAAAGTTTTTCTAGTTTTATCTTTTATATTCAAGTATTTCATCAATCTAGAATTGATATTGGGGAAGGGAATAAGGTCAGATGGATTTTTTTCTCCTGTATTAACCATTTGTCCCAGCATCGCTTGTTTTTAATGATCTACATTATCCTTCTCTCATATCTTTTCATTACATTTTCTCTTTCATCCTGATATATAAAAATGCAGTTGCATTTTTAAAATGGGTTATATCCAGACACCTAGCTATATGTTCTTATTAACCCTAATAAGTGATCTGTGAATTACTTGACTTCCATGTTGACAATCAAATCATCTATATAATTATCTGTGCATGTTTTTCTATTATAGGCTGAATAAAGTGCCCCCAATGATGTCAATATCCAAATCCCCCGAACCTGTAAATATGTTACCTGTAAGAAGGGCTTTGCAGTTATAATTAAGTAAAAGATCTTGAGATGGGGAGATTATTCTGGGGGGCTCAAATAATCATCAATGTCCTTATAAGAGGCAAAGAGAGATTGTACTATACTATAGGCGATGTAACAAAGAAAGCAAGAGATTGTAGGATGTCAGGGAGAGATCATGAGCAAAGAAATGAAGATCTCTAGAAGCTGAGAAAGACAAGGAAACAGATTGCCCCCTCAGAGCCTCCAGAAGGAGCCAATCTGCCAACACCTTCACTTTAACCTAGTAAGACTGGTTTTGTACTTCTAACCTCCAGAACTATAAGATAATAAATTATTGTTTTATGCTACTAAATTTGTGATAATTTGTTAAAGTAGCCACAGAAAACTAATATACTTTCCAACCTTTTTTACCTCTTGCCTTAACATTTTGTCTAAAAATTCTAACAAAATATTTTTTCCTGACTACATGCTTCCCTTATAGACTCTTAAATATCATAGAAAGAAAAGCTTGTAGTACTCTCAACATTTTCAGGTTTATCAACCATAAGAAATTTCCAAAAAAGTATCCAAGTTCTTTGTAAAGGCTTTAATTAAAGCTGGAACATGTTATTCAAATATTTTGGCCACACTGTTTTTAATGATACCTGTTTAGTTTTCATGGCTATAATAATGCTCTGATTTATGTATATTCTTTATGTATTTATTTATGATCAATTGATATCTTCTATATCTCTGAAAAGGTCTGAAGTATCAAAATTGTTATAATAAGAAGATTAAAAATAACAAAAGAGCGTAATATTCTAAGAAGAAAAGAAAATAAATGTACCAGTTACCTGAAATAAGTCGTGAGCACAGTGCGAATTCTGAAAACACTGTCACTTTGGAGAACTTAATTTACAAGTTAGAGACTGGCTTGTCCATCAGCCAAATATCTTTATAGTTGTATAAATAGCCATAATCATTTATTTTTTTTTTAAGATTCATCTATTTATTTGGGAGAGAGAACTATGAGAGAGAATGGGGGAGGGGCAGAAGGAGAAGGAGAGAGCTCCAAGGAGACCTCATGCTAAGCATGGAGCCCAAGGTGGGGTTCAATCTCATGACCCTAAGATTACAACTTGAGCTGAAACCAAGAGTCAGTTACTTAACTGGCTGAGCCACCCAGGAACCCCGTAGCCATAACTATTAATAGCAATATGGTATTGTTAAGAAGTGGGAGTCAACTATAACTGATACATCGTTCAATGAAATTTGGAGAATTTCTGTTGAAATGAGCCTTTATCATATGGTTTATAGTGTAATAATTTCAGTATGTAAGTCTGATAACTTATTCATCGAATACAGAGCTTTAATTTTAAATATTTAACAGAAACGTATAGGAAAATGCTATGGTTCACCTTTCTGTTTTTTATGTCTTCTAACACAGCAAATATCATCTTCCTGAGGAAAACTATTAGATATTATTTTTTTCCATGATTGAAATAAATACATTGAATCTATTGGTTCACTCTATCTATTCACTGAATAAATAATGGATTGTAAACTCTGATCTATAGAAGTTTTCTGATAAAACAATAAAATTTACAAAGGAGTTGTAGTTCCTACTTCCTCAGCAGGGACTAAAATAATCACAAAATTATAAATTTGGACTCTAAAGTGGAGTATCCTAAAAAGATTATCTTCTGTTCCCTAAAATCTGGGTAGATTTTATTAAGCACTTTCAGATTTCTTGTCATGTCTATTGCCTTTCCTAGTCTAGTTTTGTATGATAAGAATTGACTTCTTTGGTTTTTATAGCAGTTAATTTAGCCCATTCATATTTTGGAGATACATACCCATACCCCAATCCAGTACTTGCTTTTCTGGTAGGTTGTACCTTTTTTCTACTGACTTATTCCTGAAGAGCCAGCTCATTATACTGGATTTCTTTCTATAAAGGAAAGCATCAACACAAAGAAAATGTATTTCCCTCAGCAAGTATTTTTATGGATTGACCACATGCTGCTTTAACTTCACTGCAGCTAGCTCTCTTCCACACCAACTTGTACTGTGACACATAAAATCAAAATAGAATAAAGGACTTACAAAATTTTCACCTTGAAATGTATGTACTCCTTTCTCAGGATTGACTGTAGCATCACCAGTGGGAAGAGTAAAGAAATCTTCTCATGAACCTGAAACAGATTAAGGAAAAACACTCTCCCCAGGTGACCTATTGGCTCGATCTCACTTTTGAGGTCTAGATCTGATGATCTAGGCAAAATGAAAAATAGGAGGTAAAGATGTAACTGCTTAGACTGAGCTCCGATGTAGGCCTTAGAAAATCATAATACTAACAACAATAATAATAATTAACAACTACTTATAATCTAATATGAACCAGATATTTGGAACATTTCATATACTTTTTATATCCTTATTCATGTGATCCTCATGGCAATTCTCTGAGTTGGGTACCAATAAAAAACTGGAAGCACACAGAGATTAAATAAAAAGCTCAAAATCACACAACCATGAACTATTTTGGCTCTTGATAGTCCTTGAAGTTTTCATATTACCCAGTTAGCTCACCAGGAAAGGAGACTAGACAGAGATTTAGTGTAGAACCCTAAGTGGAAGTTGACAACCAATTTTCCTAATCCTGGCAGTGGTAGTTAAGAGTCTGGATAGAGCCCACATCCAGTGAAGAGAACATATGCAGAATGGTATAATATACTCTAAGAGGAGTACAAGAGAAATATAATACATGGTTTCTACCATCCCATGTTTTATATTCTAAAGGTAAGCTTAGATATTCACATGAAACATTAAATAGTAATTTGACCCAATACATATTTATTCCACTGAATTCAATAAACAGTTGCTTGAGCTTGCTTAGTTTTCCAAACTGACTGAGGATGCCCAAATCAGGATCTGCATTCAAAAAGAAGAAAGATGAAGCAGGCATGGGATCTGTTTGAAGGATCTCAAGATTTAGTGGAGGAAAAAGCTAGCTTGTAAATCATCCATTTATGTTTCAGTGTGTGCACTCAGGTGCTAGGTGTCTAAGACAATGTGACTCGCATTTTCTAGGAGACCAAGGAATTCTTGCCAGGAAGATAATGCTTAAGCTAAATCTTAAACGATACATCTTTAATATTCTATGAACAGAACATTTCTCATTTAAAAACATATTTTCATTCCTAAATAAAACCATTGATTGTATTTGGCATTTCCTTGGTACAGCATAGATATGCAAACCTGAGAGTGTTGCCCATTCATAGACACAATTAAACGTTCTATGTTGCAAATCAGTCTAACTCAGAGCGTGGCATTTGAAAAATCAATTTAGTGAAAGGCCAGCTGCCAGGGCAATGGACACATGTGTCTTCACATCAGTAGCCTTCTGTTGGCTAATACAAAAGCTATGTCAATGACTAGATCAATGCCATTAATAAAGAGATTTTTCAAGTTTAATCCATTGCAATCCCTTATTTTCACACATTTAAAGAAGGTAAGGATTTAGAAATATAAATTGGTTTTTGTTATTATGTTTTTTAAATAAGATCAAGATACAATATTTTGACTTATACATCAGTAGTGCTCCACTTCAGATGCATTCATCTTTCACTATATCCTTACTGAACAACCACTTAGAGCCAAATACTGTTCTGGTCATAAGTATAACAGAAATTCACAAGGCAGGCAATAGTTTAGTCTCAGAAAGGCTATTCTCCAATGGAGAAAGACCAACAACAGCTTTATAAGACATGAATAAACAAACTCAATTAAGATAAGAATTAGAAGTTAGCTAAGTGCCATAAAGAAGATAAATAAAACAGGGTGGTAGGTTAGAGAATGATTTGGGGGCTGTAAAAGAAAGCTACTTTAGCCAGGCTGGCCCCCAAAAGCCCCCTCTGAAAACATAGCTTTTTTTTTTTTCCTAGGACTAGGATGATGAAAAAATACCAACTATGAAAGATCTAGCAAAAAACATTTCAGGCAGTGGGAACAGCAAGTACAAAGCCTCCAAGCCAGAGGTGATCTTGGAGTACCTGAGGAACAAAAGGGAAACCAGTGCAGCGGGACAATAGTGAAAAAGAATGAGAGCGGTCAGAGATGAGGCTAGGGAAGACAAAAGGTCTTGGAAAATAAAGCAAGAAAATAAAGAAGTTTTAATTTTCATTGATGTGGCAGAGAAAACCTTAGGGAGGCATAAGCAAGGTAATGACATGATTAGATTTAAATTAAAAAAAAAGTTACTGTGAAGAAAATGGACTATAAGAGGAAAGAATGAAAGCAGGAAAATCGTTTGAGGCAAGTACAATTGGGCAAATAGACAGGATGTTGAGTCAGACTAGAGTTGTAGGAGCTAGTAACATCTGATCACATTCATAATGCATTTTAGAAATAGAGCTAGCAACATCCTTGTAAATTGGATTTTGGCTTGGGAGATGATAAAGATAAGATGCAGAAAGAAACTAAAAAAGAATTGGAAGAGGGAAAAATAGAAAAATACAGTTATCTTTCACCATGTTAAGTTTGTAAAGCCTCTTGCATATCTGAGTGAAGATACTAAATAAGCTTCTTGATACATGATTCTAGAATTCAGAGGAAAGATATAGAAAGGGGGATTTATATTTGGGAGTTATCATCATTTAGGCAGCATTTGAATCCATGGACAACAGAAAGGAAAAGAGGACACACAGAGATTCCTGTTGTCCCTAACATTTAAAGATCTGCAAAGGTAAAAGAGAAGCAGGGGAAATTGAGAAAGAACATCAGTGAGGGAGCAAGAAACCAAGTAAATATGGTATCATGAAGGCCTAGATAATTATTTCAAAAAGGAGCATTTTGTTAATGATTGCTGTGAGGTCAAGAAAGTTGAGGGCAGATAATTAACTCTATGATGTGGTGAATTACAGGGTCCTGGTGACCTTGATAAGAACAATTCAGAAGTTTGGTGGCATTGAAAACTCAATTAGTAGAATATGTTACCTAGCTGTTGCTACATAACAACCATAACAAAACTCAATGGCTTAACATAACAACTATTATTTCTCACAAGTTTATGGATCAACTGGATGTTTCTTTTAACCTGAACCAGTCTCAGCTGGGTTAGCTTATGTATCTATAATTAACCAGTAGGTATCTGATGTTAGTTGCTCTAGAATAGCATCAACTGGAATAATGACTCATCACTCCTTTGCAGTCTCTCAACCTCCCAAAGGATAGTCGTGGCTTGTTTTTAGGATGATGGCAGGGTTCCAGGAAAAGGGGCAAAAAAAGGCACGAGGTATCCTGAAAACTTGACTGAAAATTGGCACTCCATTACCTCTTCCACTACCTTCTTAGCAAAGGTAAATCCAAATCCATCCCAGAATAAGATTAGGTAAAGACTAGGAAATTAGAGACCAAAGGGCATGGACACAGGGAAGCTATTAATTAGAGCCCACAATGCAACTAAGTTACTATGCCTGGCAAGAGGGTTGAGAAGAAACTAGGAGTGTGCATAGAGATAGGCATAACAGTTTTGAAGAATTTTGCTGTAGAAAAGAGCAGATAGATGGGTGCCAAACCAAAGATGATATGGAGTCAAGGGCACTATTTTATTTGCCTAATAAATTTTTGTTTTTTTTAAGATGAGACATGAAAGAGTGTACTCATTAGCTGATTGAAATAATTCAAACAAGAGAAGGGAGAAAAAAGGATACTTGTAACAAATTCCATTAGTAGATAGGCTAAAATCAGAGTGATGGATACCTGGTCTCTCTTATGTTAAATTGGATATTTATTTAGAAAGAAAAAAAAAGATTTGCTTACAAATCAAAATTACACACAGAACTCTTCATACTAGGAGAGTTTACTTTTATGAAATAAAACTGTTGCAAGACAAAGACAATACAAATTCAAAAGAATCATTTGGGATTAGTGTCTTGATTCCAGAAACCAAAATATTCTGCATGATGATGTAAACTGTATCCTTAGAAAAGTCATTCTCCAATGCAAAAACACTGATTTGAATTCATTGTATAAATGTGCATTATTACTATCCTTTTCTAAAATGCTGTATTTTGAATGTGCAATATTGCAACATCCTTTATTTCACTAATCACTTGAGGAATTGAAATAGCCATTCAGTTAAAGATTGCTTAAATTTACAAACCACTGCATGCATGAAAAATTCATCAGCTCACTATCGATAGCTGTTGAACTAATTACCCATGACTTGGGTCAAATGTCTTTGAGTGTCTAATACCATTTAGGCAAATTAGTGCAAGGGAAGTGATTGGGGAAGGAAAAGTCACATAATTAAGCTTTTAAAATCTGAGTTTATTATGCAGTTTTTGCAAAATTTTTAGGCATGAAATTACAGACTGAGAGGAAGCTATGTGTGACAATGAACACGATATGTATAGTGACTGTTTCAAAATCAAAAGCCCTCTTCCATTCAAACCAGGTTCTGATTTCACTAGGAACTCAGGCTGACTAAATATTTAAAAACTGAACTTTTCATATCAATTATTAGGTCTTTATTTTCACAGTAGTTGAAGCTAATACAACATAGCTCCTAGGTCAAGGACAGAAACTTCCTAATTTCAAAAGCTTTTCTGCAAATCCTCCCTATAAATGATTTCATCCTAGGTAGATTGCCTCGGGCTGCCTGTGAGGATCCTGACAGGACAGGATCATGAGCAATTAAACACGAGAGGCTACTTTAAGGAATTCTTGACTTCTATCTCCCATTAAAGAAAGAAGCATTTCTAAATCAATACTGTCCCAGTATTCATCATCTGGTTCTAGGAATGCCTAATTGTACTGAAGCCATTAACAGGAATGAACAAGTAGGAGATATACATAGTAGGAGATACAGACATAAATATAGATTAGATAGATAGATAGATAGATAGATAGATAGATGATAGATAGATAGATAGATAGACAGGGTCATCACAGAGAGACCAATCAACCAGGAGCACACAGAACAAAATAGAGAGCCAGCTGAATAAACTAGAGGCATGTAAGAAATAAAACAAGGTTATTTTATTTGATACATCCTGGAAGGTATATTGCTTGTATCTGTATCTTAAAGAGATGGATAGAACTTGAGAAGTACAACACAAGATTTTAAGATGAAGCAATGCATAGGTCCCAAGGATATGATATTACAATATATACAAGGAAAGTACAAGCAGTAAGAGTAGAGTGGTTAACAGACCAGGTAATGGAGAACCTGGTTTGCTAAATCAGAACTTCATCCGGTAGGTAGTGGTAATTCCTTTCAGATTTTTAGGCATAAGCCTGATGTGAGTGGAAGGGATCAAGATGGAAGACTGAGAAATCAAGTAAAGAGTATTGTATGAATATATGAGGAGGAAGGACCATATAAGTAAAACTATATTGTAAAGTAAAATGTACAGGATTTAGCAAATATACGGAAATACAGATAATTCTATGGAAAGAGGGGTGGGGCCCGAAGGGTGGTCACTGTAAGATGTGACACCGATGGAGCAATGCCATGATCAATAGGCCTGACAGATAGAGTAGCTTTCAGCCCTGGAAATTTTGACATCCTTCCCCTGCAAGCAGATGTCCACATGGGGATGATCCCAAAATCCTGAAACAGAGTCGCAAGTAGATATAAAGGCAATTTGTACCATCAAAGAAAACCTAGGACATTTTATTCATGGAAATATCAGAGAATAGCCCATCTTGAGAGTTTCTAAAAAATAAAATGACATAAACCTACTAGGATAATTTGAGTGAGTAGTTACCATAGCCTCATCCATATCTGCAGATATGAAACCTTTCAGTTCTTTGGCCAAACCAAATAGCATGAAAGCAAAAGCACTAATCTCCACATTCAGCTTTTGCCATCATCAGAATCAGACTAAACACATTTGTCAACTTCAATTCCAATTTCTCCTCACCAATGATACTCGACATTTATGCTTCAACTCTTCGGTAAAACTTTTCTGCTAACCTTTGGTTACTTTGACATTGCTAATTAGCTAAAGCCATTTAGGAAATTACTAACTGAGAAAAGTAGTTTTTAGATTCAAGATTATGATGGTTTGAGTGATATTGGGAATACAAATAGTTGAAATGTATCAAACCATTTACTGTTGCTGTTCAAATATGATAAAACTCTATAAATGCAGCCCACAAATATTTGTGTCAATATTTTATATAAGATCTCGTTTGTGAAAAAAGAATCTCCAGGGCTGTAGAAAGAGCGAATATTTTACCTGGAAGACAGAACTTAAATAACATCTTATTACATAATCTGAAATCTAGTACGTCTCCAGAAAGCTTTAAAAGATGGACCTCTAGCATATTTTTCAGCTCTCCTGGGTAGCAAGATAAGCTGATTTTTAAATTTTTAATTGTGAAATCTCTGCATCTATATCATCATGTTATATATCAGTGGCCTGCTCCCGTAGTTCTTATAAAGCCACTTCCTAGAATTAAATAGACAACTACCCATGTTACAGGTGTAAGATCTGCTCTCTAATAGGAAAGGAAACATCTCACAAAGGCTGAGATCAAATCCCTTTAATGTGCTATCAACTTGCCGGGAGGAGATCTATTCCAAGCATAAACACAACCCTCCAGAGATAGTCTTTTTATGATACTCTTAAATGTCTAATAGGTGTTCAACATAGCTGTGAACTTGTGAACCCAAAAGGGATTTAGGGGTATTTATAAGTGCATTGCCATATAGTGCAACACAGACACACACACACACACATACATCTAATGCAGGCATAGTCATTGCAATGCTATTGCTATAAAAACCACCTGTACAATATCATAGGTCCTAAATAAATAAATGTTTTTAAAATTTATAACTAAAAAAGAGAAACAACTACAGAACAAATTATAGTGACTCCACAAAATCAATAGCTAGTCACATTAACACAAAAAGGTTTAGGAACTAAATGGCGTACTGTTTTATACTGTGAATTTTTTAGTTAGATGTGTATTTTATTGCCTTCATTTAAGAACTCTACATAATAAACTTATTCCTCAATAGTGTGCATCCTTCATAATATTGATATTTTTAAAAAGCATTCCAATTTTGAAAGTGCTGGTTGGCATCCTTTGTTAAGCTTTGGGGACTAGCAATTTCACAACTTCGCAAGCAGACATTTAAATTCTCATACTTAAATAAAAGCAAATCTGTATTTATGTAGCAAACATGATCTTAAAGAAGTCTTTGAAGACAGTATTTCTTAATAAATTACATTGTAGTAAATAAATAGGGACGTGACCAGTTAAATAAAATATATAATAAATCCTTTAATATGGTAAATCCTTTGGTAAATCGAAAGAAAGATCCTGTAATATATATGTTTTTGTAAATCACAATTTAGTGTAAATCACAATTCAGTTTTCAAACTGAGGGAGATTTATATATCTTATTGAGGAAGAAGAAACAATTCTAATTACGTGAGTTGGGACTTTGGTGAGATTGCTCAATCTTTTTAACACTGAGTAGGTGGCTTTAAAAAATAATAATTTCTATGATAGCTGACCAAATTATTGTCTACATTTCTCCCTTTAGTTATCTCAAATATCCATGAATTAGCAATTATTTTTATTTCTTTTTTTAAAGATTTTTTTAAATTTATTTGAGAGTGAGAGAGAGCAGAAATGGGGGAGGGGCACAGGGAGAGGGAGAAGCAGACTCCCTGCTAAGCAGGGACCCCCCCTCTATGTGGGGCTCAGTCCTGGGGCTCTGGGATCATGACCCGAGCTGAAGGAATACGCTTAACCAACTGAGCCACCTAGGTGCCCTAGGAATCATTTCTAGCTATAAACAACAGAACCCATTCCATCTAAGATATACAGTAAGAGTATATTGAAGGTTATGAGGTCCCTCGTAAAATATCAGAGAACCCTGGAGATATCTGCTTTGCAAACTACATAGCCAAGAAGAATAGCCCAATCACTTATAGAATGTTCTGGTAAAGGTTCTACTGTCATCACCACAGCCCTGGAATTTGTACTGCCCACCTAGAGCATGGAACTGTACCTCCAGAACATTCTGTATGTGTGCGCATGTGTGCATATGTGTATTACTTCTGAAAGCTCATTGTCTCTCCATTATTCTCACAAAAATTGATAGAATTAATTCTGTGTGTATGACCTCTCTGTGTCATTCTCTCCTGAAATGGGTTCCATGGTGGGTTCTCCCCAGCCTGCATTATAGCTCTAATGGAAAATAGGAAGTGTTTCTGTCTTCTGCCTTCAAGTGATATATCATAAAATGAGAGATTTTAGGAGAGGTATTCAGAAGGTTCTGAAAGACCATAAACAAGACAAACACCCACTATAGTCTCAGCCTAGCATTGGTATATCCCATTTTCCTATGCCTAAACTTCCAAACATTAACAACCACCACAACAAATATTTATATTAACATAATGAACCTATTTAAAAAAAAACTGAAAATACACTTGCTCTCTCTGAAAGGGGGACTACTCAATCCCTGGTGGTTGCATCCACTCCAAGCAAGTCCAAAGCCAGTCATCCTAACAGTCTGCAACAAAATAGATGAGATTAAGAGGTCAACCATCACCATTACAGATAGTAAAATTAAATAGGTAAAATAGCAAAAGACTCATAAAAACAGAGGTAAATTCATTAACACAAAATCCTAAACATTTAACAATTAGCTCCTATGAGCAAAGATTTTCCTTTGCTACTAGAAAATTGAACATTCCACAGTGATGTTAGTCAAATAGGGGATGCCACCGTGATCTGCCACCAACAACACTTTATTTAATATCTCATTGAGGAAGCACTGGTTTGGCTGGGAAAAGACTATGGACGAACTAGTCATTCAAGTGTATCTGATTATTAAGAGCCTCTTCGGGGTATTTGCTGGATATTCAAATATTCTCACACTACCTAATCTGAAAGAATCACCCACATATTTTTTCCCAGATTTTCTTTTCACTAACCCTCCTGTCTGTTCACTCAAAGCTCCTGGGTTATCCAGCCAAAGCATTAGCCTCTCCCTGTGAATCACTGCAAATGCACACCTCAAGTATCTGTTCTTCTAAACAAAATGAACATGAGGCATACTGTTCAGCCAGCTAGACACTGGAAAGATTTCCCTTCCCCCAAGTCTTCAGAATCTCCTCAAGGGGGTGGGGGCTCCCATACTGCAATGCGTTCAGCTATGGCCAACATAGGGTTGAGGAATCTACTTTGAATTTTTGCCTTCCTCAGTCAAAAGTCACTGGCATAGAATGATGAAGGAATGCTAAGAATGTAAACCTCCTGCTAATGGAATTTACTTTTGCCGTGTTTAGGCATATATCTGGTTTGCCAGGAAAAGTACCAGCTTATCCCAATCGTCCCAAGGCAGTTGAATAGCTCCTCCCTGAACTGCTTGTCTCTGCAGCATGTTGGTATCAATAGACAAGGTTCTGTGAAATGGTAAGAAAATCGGAGTGCCAGAAGACCACATTTTCTTCATTAATCTAAGGAGTTAACATGCCCCTGAGGCAAGACTAGGAAAATGTATTGCTCTCCCTGGAAGGTAAAAGAAAACTGCTTCTGTTGTTCTCTGCATATTGGAAAGATAAAAATCAAGAACTATAAAGTAGATGCCACAGACTGTCTTAATTTGTTCTGATAAAGAGTTAACATTGGACACAGTAACTGAAAATTAGCAGCTGAATAAGCTGATGAAATCATGTCACATTTTTCCAAGACCAATATGTCTTCTGAATGGCCAAACAGGTAAGTGAAATGAAGTTTGCATTGATTAGTATTGGCTTAAAGTCAGGGTCCGAGGCACTGGACACAGTTATCCTATGAATGAAAGCAAGTTTAGGCAAAGTTAGGTGGAGATTTCAGAAAAGTCTTATGATATTACCACAGAACCTTTCCTCAACTATACCATGCATCCCCCACCCCCAACCCTTTTTTTTTTTTCAGTGTCTGTTTTAGTAAAATGACTTCGCCCTTGGAATTGAAGAATTTTCCATGATTCTCCATCATGGTGACCCAAGATAAGCTCCTCTTTAATAGACCTAGGATCTGTATTTACTTGTTTCTTTGTTTGTTTGTTTTTGGTTTTCTAGTTCAAGTAAGACTTTAGTAGGCTACCTATCTATTTCAATCCCAGTCATCTTAAAACCAATTAGGCACCCCAAATATGCTCACAGATTGTATAATTCTGATTATGACTCTACTTTGCTGCTTGTAATGGAAACCAGAACACCTCTGCCACTCGATCCATCATCCCATTGAAACCATAGAACCCATTTCCATTCTGCCCCTACCACCCAGGCAAGTTATTTAATCTCTCTGTTAAAATTACTGGTATGCAGTATGAAGTTGCAACTTCTTGCTTACCATTTCCATAATACCTTACATTTATCATAAGGAAAGTGAGTTAAAACAGGCTAAGTATTTAAAACAGTAACTGGCAAAAAGTGTTCAATGTCAGTTATTGTTGTTGTTAATTTTTTTTCCTTTTCTTTTTCTTTTCTTACAAAATGGTTTAAATAGGATTGTGTACAGCACCCTACGTAAACTGACTACAGAGATTCTATCCATCTTGTTTACTTCAACGTAAGTTTTTTCTTATGAAATAAAAATGTTTTTTCTTTGTCCACATTAACACTATTCTGTGTGCATGGTAGAGGTCCTGGACCACCAGAGAGTCCTTGTGTTTCCAATTTACTTGATATTTATATGTAGGGTCAGAGTAAAACAACGCAATTCTTCCAGAATTCATTGGTAATCATTTTTATTATTCACTAAGATAAGTGGTTCTAAGAGATTCACAAGAGATGTCATAAAGCACAGTGGCTTTGCAGAGACCAGAGTTCAAATCCTAGTTCTGCCACTTAACCAATTGTTCATTCAGCAAGTTTCTTAAACTCTTTCAACCTTATCATATGATGGTTAAATTTTATTATATGTAAATGCTCAGCAAAGAACTATCCAAACAATGGTAACTCTTAATGATATTAAAAACACAAAATCATTTTTGTTATTTATTACATATACAGGTATAGTGAATGCCCTTTAAAACAAATTATAAACAATTGAGTAAAGGGAAGGTGAAACTAACAGTTATAGAGTACTACATTGGGTAGCTTTACATCACAAATAAAAGTGTCTTAGTCCACAGCAGTAATTGATGTTCTTTATTCACAAAGGGAGAAAACAACATATTTCACTCACACCTCACTAGGTCTGAGTTATGGCGGCATTCATTATTTTAATAGTACCTCCCACCTCTCACTACCATCCATAAAGTGTTTCCTCACCTTGCACCCTTGACAACGTGAAAAGTGCAAATACAGCTCCTGAATACAACACAGCAATTAGGATAATGATCTTTCCATGTACAGGGCACTGGACTGCTCCCCACACTTTCCCCTTTCAGTTGGCTAGGAAGTTTTGCCATAGGGTGCTATTTAAAAAGGCTCTCTCCTGTGAAAACTACAGAAAGAAATTGTTGAAAAACACCACTAGAAATTGAGCTTGCATCTGTTTTACCAAAAATGTTAAATTCTCTCAGCAGTTTTTTGAATTCTATTCCAAAGTAATATTAAACCATTTAAGACAACACTGCATAATTCAAAAGAAAAGAATAGATATGCTTCAGCAAGGAAAATTGTATAATACTGTGGTTTAGTGTAATAGAAGTCAGCATTATCTGGATCTTTCTAATCATAATTTCAACCATTAAAGCACCAGGGACTCCATCAGTATAGACACTATATTCTGACTCAATTACACTGTGCATTAGAAGTAGTGGTTTACAGCATCTATTAGACTTGTCATTACCCTTTGCCATACTCGATTGACCAAAGGGGTGGGGGAAACCCTCTCTCCTAAGAAGAAGAAAACTAAAAAGCAAATTCAGTGGAATGCATAATAGGTGCTCCTTGGGAGAATGCTTTAGGTTTCAGTTCATTTCTTCATAAGATGAACATTCCCACCAAAAGCGTCAGAGTAAACATCACGCCTCATTACTCCTTTCCACTGTTCATGCAACATGCATATAGGTATAATGCTGATTAATGGAAAGAAATTACAACATTCAATGACTTTGAATAAGCAATGGAGGAAGCAAACATTTACTAGACTCCATGAATTAAAAAACTCTCTAATAAAGCTTATGTGGGGGGATAATGAGTCCAGCTACCCTAATGAAGAACAGAGTTCCCTTTCCTATGAATAGCTGGGCTTGATGTGTGGTGCTGGGAACTCCTCAACCCCATACATCACTCTGGAGTGACAAAGCAAATACATGACAATTGAGAAAACAAGCTCTTCAGAAACATATCATTGCATGGGCATTTGATAAACTCAAAAAGCATATATGAGAGATAAATGTACAGACTCTCATGGTTTGTGACTTAAAAAAAAAACTTTGATTTTACAAATAATTTTCCTCTGGAAACCAGAGTCACAGTATTTCAAACAAAATAATTCCCTTAATATAATCATTCTTGGTCTTCCGGCCAAGCTTTGTCAAAAATAATAAGTATTATACATTAAATAATTATTATTACTGTAGGTCAAATAATTAGGCAAATTTTATTTATTTTTTTTAATTAGCCAAATTTTATATGTGGATATGTTTCCATAACCAAAGTCTCAAGATAACAAGCGGGACATGAATGTTGGCTTTCATAACTGCAAGAAGAGTAGAACATGTCACTTTTTAATAGATACATAAATGTTAAAGGCAATTTAGATCCATGATCTCCAAAACCAGACTAATCTTCAGAATTATTTATGGAGCTTTTTCACCATTCCACTTCCCAGGTCAGACACACTGTTACAGGCTGAATTATGTCTCCCCAAAATTCATATATCCTAATCTGCAGTACCTCATAATGTGACTGTATTTGGAGATAGGGCCTTTAGTAATTAAGGAGAAATAAGGTCATTAAGGTGAGACTTAAAGCAATATGGTTGGTGTCCTTATGAGAGATTAGGACATAGGCAGGGAGGAAAGTTCATGTGAAAACAGAGAAAGAAGACAGCCACCTAAAAGCCAAAGGGAAAGTCCTCTGAGGGAATCAAGCCCATCAACACCTTGATCTCAGACTCTAGCTTCCAGAATCATGAGAAAATTAACTTCTGTTGCTTAAGTAACCCAGCCTATAGTACTTTTTAGGGCAGTCCTAGCAGACCAATATGCCCACTAAATCACAATCTCTAGGTATTGGTTGAATAATTTTTCTCTTTAAAAGTATCCCCAGTTGTGGGCACTGGTGGCTCAATTGGTTAAGAGTCTGCCTTTGGCTCAGCTAGATCTGATCCCCACATTGTGCTCCCTGCTCAGCAGGGAGCCTGTTTCTCCCTCTGCCTGCCACTCCCCCTGCTTGCTCTCGCTCTCTCTCTGTCAAATAAAAAAGCAAGAGATGTTAAAAATATATATATCCCCAGGTTTATAGATGCAAAAGACATGAAAATAGGACATCAAAGAGATAGCAGTATTTCCATATTTATTGCAATATTATTCACAATAGCCAAGATATGAAAACAAACTTAAGTGTCCACCAAAAATGAATGGATAAAGAAGACCTGGAATATTGTTCATCCATGAAAAAGAAAGGAAATCCTGCCATCTGCAACAACGTAAGTGGAATTTGAAAGCATTATGGTAGATGAAGTAAGTCAGAGAAAGACAAACACTGTAGGATATCACCTATATGTGGAATCTAAAAATGTTGAATTGTTAGAAACAGAGAGTAAGGGGCACCTGGGTGGCTCAGCAATTAAGCGTTGCCTTTGGCTCAGGACATGATCCTGGAGTCCTGGGATCGAGTCCCACATGGGGCTCCCTGCAGGGAGCCTGCTTCTCCCTCTGCCTGTGTCTCTGCCTCTCTCTCTCTCTGCATCTCTCATGAATAAATAAATAAAATCTTAAAATAAAATTAAAAAAAAAAGAAAAGAAACAGAGTAAAATGGTAGACGCCAGGAGCTGTGCAGGTGCAGGAAATGGAAAGATATTGGTCAAAGCGTATAAACCTCCTATTAGAAGATAAGTTCAGAGGGATTTAATGACCAGTATCGTGATTACAGTTAATAATGCATTATATACTTGAAAGTTGTTCAGAAAGTAGATCTTAAGTGTTCTCGCCACAAAAAATAAATGGCAACTATATGGCAAGATGGAGGTGTTAGCTAAAGCTATGGTGATGTCATTTTGCATATCGTACACATTAAACTTATACAATTTTGTATGTCAATTATATCTCAAGGAAGCTTAAAAAAATATCCCTAGGTGATTTTCATGTTTGGTCAGATCTAAATCAACCTCACCTTCCAAAAGTTAAATTCAGTTATTTATTCTTTCATTTTTGCTTTGTTTCATCTTGTTTTATTTTGTTTTGTTCCATTTTGTCTTTAGAGAGGACAATTATGGAGCATCTGCTCTGCACTAGGCATAGTTCCAGATACTGGGGATACAGACAAATAAGACACAATAGTTGCATTCGAAGAGCTCCCCATTTAAAGGATACAGTCATAAGATGTACAATTCACAAAGAGTAGAGGGTGTCAACAGAATACTGAAGAAGGGCACTTATGTCTACAGAGGTCAGAAAAAGCTCGAAAGATATGATGTTTGAGATGTGTACTGAAATAAGGTTAGAAGTAAAGTAAACTGGAAAGAAGAGAAAGCATGAATGTGAGCACAGACACAAAGAACAGGATAATCAGGGCAGAGAACCACATGTAGTTCACAGCTGCATTCCACAGATCTGCCAAGGGAGAATCCAGATTATATTTGAACATGTCCAACAACTTGTCCTCACCCAAGCATTAATTTCTCTCCATCCATATTTTCCTACTTACCCTAAAAGTGAAAAAGAAAATAGTCACAGGAAGAAACATAAATAGCTAAATTCATTTAGAGTTCTAGGCTATTTGGATTCTAAATAAGAACCAAATTCTATTAATAGAACCTACAGATATTTTCAGTGAAAGTGGGTCACAGAGAACAAAAATACAACAGAACTATCTATAATAAGAATCTTCTATGTCAAGGGCTTAATTTTATTCAAAATTGTTTCTGTCAGAATTCTTTTAGCTAGAGTGAGAAAAGTCCACTCAAACCATTTTAAGTGAAAGAGAATTTATTGAGTTCAAAAATTAAAACCAGTTTAGTGCAATGGCAGAGTTCAAAGTCTCAAAAATGTCTTTGGAACACTATTTGTATCTCACCCACCTCTTAGCTCTCCCGTTCTCTGTGTTGGTTTTGTTCTCAGGAATATCCTTCCCATGTGGTGGCAAAATGGCCATCAGCAGCTCCAGACTTCTGGCTTTTTATCCTGAGACCTCTTCCAGATACTTTGAATAAAACCATTAAGAAAGCTCCCAGTTACAGAATAAATAAGGCATGAAGTTGAAAAGTACTGCAAAGGGAATACAGTCAATAATACCATAATAATGTTGTATGGTGACTACACTTACTGTGGTGAGCACTGAGTAATGTGTAGAATTGTCAAATCACTACGTTGTGAACCTGAAACTAATATAAGTTTGTATGTCAACTATACTTCAATTAAAAAAAAGAGATGTCCAATGGTTATAAGAATCAGAGGCCCAACCCATGAACATGTCATTGTGGCCAACAGATGCAGAGGTATTACAGGCCAGGCTTTGGGTGATGTTATCTTCACCTAGAAACAGAAGGAGCCATAGCCATCTAAAATACATAAACTAAGAATAAAGAAGAGGCAGTTAGTTCCCAAAAGGAAAACCATATTGCTGTTATGAGAAAAAGAAATGCTTTGAAGGCAAAAATATCAGATATTTATTACAAACATAGAAATGGATTAACCTGGCTGAGGGATTAGAAGTAAGGAAAGCCCCTTCTTCCCCTCAAAAAAATTTTTCCTTTGGAATTTTCCATAAAAACACACCTCAGAAAATGTTCAAATTAAGGGAAATAAACTCTAGGCCACAACTCTTCATCTCTCTACATTATGGTCATCACCATGACCAGTGCTATATGTGTACAAACTGACCCAAAATGCAGAGTGTTGGCCTGAATATAATCCTGACTATAAATGGGAGGCATTGGCCAAGCTACACTATGGAGCAGAACGGGAAACCACACACAAGTATCAGTGTCCCCACTTACATCCACTTCCGGAGAATAGATCCAAAACATTCTTACTCATGAATTCATAGGCCATCACGATCAGGGGGCAAGTCTCCCACAAGAAACAAAGGCAAGAAAGACACACTGCTGGTTCATACATACAAAGAAGTGCATAATCCAAGTAGTGGCAAACTTCTCATTGTGTTTTCTCATCTTAGAGTAGAAAAAAAGCTCAGAATTGTCTCTAGATAAAGTATGGCTTCCTTTTGCTATCTAATTAAATAAGAAAATGTTTATTATACACAATATTTATTTTCTTGGTCAAGACATTTTTCTGAAAAAAAAAAAAAAAAGACATTTTTCTGGAGAAAAAAATTGAACATTTCACTTAAATGCTGGTTTATCTCCAGGAGCCCGGGTGGCTCAGTCGGTTAAACATCTGATTCTTGATTTCAGCTCAGGTCACAATCTCAGGGCGGCGAGATCAAGCCCATGTTTGCTTCACAGTGAGCATAGAATCTTCTTAACATTCTCTCTTTCCCTCTGTCCACGCCCCCAAAAAAATGTACAAATAAAAACAAATTTTAAAAATTCTGGTTTTCCTTACAACACATAGCATTCTTAGTTACTAGTAATAACTTTTATTCTTAGTTACTAGTAATAACTTTTATAGCTGGTTCATAACAAATTCTAAAGCAAATCTTACAGAGGTTATTCAGTGTTGTATAAAATCCATCAGGACTTCATCAAAATGTAAAGCTGTTTTTCAAAAGACATGATTGAAATAATAAAAGACAAGCCACAGATCATGAGATAATAGTTGCGAACATATCTATGATAAAGGACTTGAATTTAGAATATTTGTATGTGTGTATACACATGCATCTTTCAAGAGTCAATGATATGAAAAAAATTAATTGAAAACTAGTCAAAATATTTGAACAAGCACCTACTAAAGACATATAAGTGAAAAATAAGCAGATAAAAAAGTGTGCTCAACATCATTAGTCATCAGGGAAATACAAGTTGAAGCTCCAGTGAGATAAACTACACATACTTCACACCAACTAAGATGGCTAAAATTAAAAAGAATGGCCCCCAGTAAGTGTTGGTGAGGACAAGGAGGGCACTGCCACAACTAGTGGCAATATAAAAGGGTACAATCATTTTGGGAAACAATTTGGCAATTTCTCTAAACATGCACTTTCATATGATCCAGGCACTTTTTCATTTCATTTCATTTTCATTTTCCTGCCCAAAAGAAATGAAAGTGTATGTTCCTACAAAGACTCCTACATGAATATTTGTAGCAGTTTTATTAAAATAGCTAAAAAATAGAAGCCACTCAAATGCCATCAACAAGTTAATGGATAAACGAAAAGTGGTATACCATGTAATTGAATATTACACAGCAATTAAAAAGGAATAAACTAGTGATACTATAACATCGATGAATCTCAAGATAATTATGCTGAGTAAAAGACAAATAAGAGTACATACTGTATTAGTCCAGTGCATTTCCTAGAATTTTATATCAAACTAATAGATGGGGACAGGAAGCAGATCACTGTTGTCTGGAGATATGGGAGGGACATAAATGAGTCAGGTGAGAGATTACAAACAGTATGAGAAAATTGTTTTTGGAGGGAGGAATTTGTTCATTATCTTGATTTTTCTGATAGTTTCACAAGTGCACATATTTTAGTCCATTTGGACTGCTATAACAAAACACCATAGACAGGATAGCTTATAAAACAGAAAAAGTTATTTCTCACAGTTCTGCAGGCTAGGACGTTCATGATCAAGGCATCAGCATGGTCAGATTCATATGAGGGCCATCTTCCTGGTTCATAGCAAGTGCTTTCTTCCTGTATCCTCACATCTTAGGAGGAGCAAGGGATCTGTCTGGAACCCCTTTATAAAGGCACTAATCACCTCCCAAACCCGCCCCCCCCCCCCCCCGCCAACACCATCACCTGTAGGGTTAAGATTTCAACATATGAATTTTGGCACACACAAACATTCAGA
The DNA here is from genome assembly GCF_003254725.2 of Canis lupus dingo. NCBI lineage: Eukaryota > Metazoa > Chordata > Mammalia > Carnivora > Canidae > Canis > Canis lupus. The sequence continues at coordinate 48,445,130 of NC_064248.1, forward strand.
CCACAACAGTATACAAATTTCACACTTTATCACATTATGCACTTTATTTTCTTATTATTTTCATTTTTACATTACTCAGTGCTCATTATAATACGTTTACCCTTAATTCCTTTCACTTATTTCAGTCATCCACCCACCCACTCCCCCTCTGGCAACCACCAGTTTGTTCTCTATATTTAAGTCTGGCTTTTCTTAGGAATAAAATCTTGCCATTTGCAATGATGTGGATGGAGCTAGAGTGTATGATACTAAGCTAAATAAGTCAGTCAGAAAGACAAATACCATATGATTTCACTCATATGTGGAATTTAAGAAACAAAACAGATGAACATATGGGAAGAGGGGATAAAGGAAAGAGGGAAACAAATGATAAGCAACTCTTAACTATAGAGAACAAACTGAGGTTAGTTGGGACCCCTGGGCGGGTTAGGGGTTGAGCATCTGCCTTCGGCCCAGGGCGTGATCCTGGAACCCCAGGATCGAGTCCCACATCGGGCTACCTGTATGGAGCCTGCTTCTTCCTCTGCCTATGCCTCTGCCTCTCTCTCTGTGTCTCTCATGAATAAATAAATAAAATCTTAAAAAAAAAAACTGAGGTTAGAGGAGGGAGGTGGGTGAACATGGGTTACATGGGTGATGCGAATTAAGGAGGGCACGAGTTGTGATGAGCACTGGGTGTTGCATGTAAGGGATGAATTACTGAATTCTACTCCTGAAACCAACATTGTACTGTATGTTAACTAACTAGAATTTAAATAAAAATTATTTAAAGTCTTTTTTTGCTCTTTTTTTCTTTGTTCACTTATTTTGTTTCTTAAATCCCTACCATATTTTGCACTTTAAATATGTACATTTTGTTGTATATTATTTATCTCGATAGAGCTATTTTAAAAATCTATCAATTTTTAATATTTTAAAATTGGTGCCTGGGAGGCTGGTTAAGCATCCAATTCTTGATTTCAGCTCAGGTCTTGATCTCAGAGTCATGAGTTCATACTCCCATTGGGCTTCACACTGGGTGTGGGGCCTACATAAAAAAAATTGTTCAATTTGCAAAAATTCCAGGTAAAGATAAATGGCTCAAAAATCGTAAATCCATAACAATAATAGAAAAAGAAAACTACCAAAGGCATTAAGATATGCTGAGTCCAACATTTGGGAGGTGGGGGCCAGGGAGGCAGCCAAAGATGCTTTGAACTGGCCCAGGACTGCACCACAGATGGCAAGCTGAGTCTGGAAGCTAAATTATGTATGAACATCCCTGGTGGCCACTGGCAGGAAGGGGTCCTAATGACAAACCAAAATGATCGTTTAAGTCTGACAGCCTTGTAACTACTTCCCGGTATCTACATGGAGGACATAAACCATAATTAAGTTATTAAATCAAGATGGTAAAGCTTGAGTCCCATAATGGGTACATGGTAGTTGATTCCATTATCTCTATACTTTGAAATTTTCCATAACAAGTATTTAAAGATAAATATACTTTGGTTCAGTCACACAGTAGAGTATTATGTGGCCTCTAAAGCTCCTCTTTTCAAAGAGCATTTAATAACCTGAAGAATAGCTCAAAGCAAAATGATAAGAGGAAAAGGCAGAGTGCATGAATCATGAAGTGAATCTAAATGTATAAATATCTACATTGGTGGCCTCCATGTGAGGGGATTATAAGTGATGATTATTTTCATCTTTTTACCTCTATTTTTAAATATTGTCTTCAATAAACAGGGGATATTAAATACATATAACAGTTAAAGTGTGTATGTGTATTTAAAAAGTTTTAGTGTTCATTGGTTGAGCTGCTTTAGGTAATTCTACCCAAAGGTAAACGTAGACAATAAGAGTTTTGGGGACTCTTTCCAGGCCTATAATTTTATAATATGTCTCAAGTCTAGCTACACATGAGAATGACATAAGCTGTTTTTAAAAAATACTGTTGCATGGGCCCCATTCAAAGAACTCCTGATATAGTTGGCCTTAAGTAGAGCCCAAGTATGAGTTTTATTTGTTTTTGTTTTGAGGTTTTTGTCCAGGGTGGGGGTTTTTCTTCTTTTTTTTCTTCTCTCCAAGTGAATCTAATTTGAAGTCAGGATGAAAAAACAATGTTCTTTAAAAAAAAAAAAAAAAAAAAGATTTTATTTATTTATTCAAGAGAGACACACAGAGAGAGGCAGAGACACAGGCAGAGAGTAGAAGCAGGCTCCATGCAGGGAGCCTAAGGTCCTCGAGCTTAGGACCCAAGATCATGACCTGGGTTGAAGGCATACACTCAACCACTGAGCCACCCAGGTGCCCAAAAAACAATGTTCTGTATGTATGGGTCACTTATTCATCTAGCACTGTACCTTGCTAGAGTGAAATATATAAGCAGATTCACCAACTTGAGGAGAGAATAGTGGAGAACACGTGGAGATAGAAAGGAAAACCAAAACAACATCATCATAAACCTTCCAGCTAGAAGGAGTCATAACACCATTAGCAGAGATTCTATGCAATTAAAAAGCTGATTCAAGGTCCTTCTTGCTCATATACTGGAAATTGATTCAGGTAAATTCAGAGAGTAAAACAAATATTTTGACTTACTGGGAATTTTAGCTGTCCAGGCACAAGGGAGGTATTTGTTCTGCTAAACTCTGCGTTGAACCTGCAGTTTTGCCAATCTTCGGTTCTGATGTCCTCAGACTGACAGGCTGGAAATTACCACATCGACCAGGAAAATTGATGCTTATTTTCAAGGGGAAATAAAGATGCTGCTGTGCAGTGAAGGCAGGAGGAGTAAGTCTGAAACCAATGGGCTGCTCCAGGTTGCCTCCTAGCACCACTTTAATTGGCCATAGATTTTAGAGAAGCTACAGCTATTCCACATAGGGAGGCACTTTGAGCCCTAACAGGGCTGTCTGGGGGCAAAGAAATTAGGTAATAGATATAGAAAGAGAAGGAATTAGGAATTAGGGATTTCCCTTCCCTGACCAACTGAGTACTTCCCCCCACCCTTTCCATTTTTTCTACTAGTTTATAGAAGATAAGCTGCAATGATAAACTTTATAAATCTGGTGCATAATTAAGTATATTAAGCCAGAATAGTGACTGTACAAGGGAAATTATGAACATCACATACTGATTGATGACGTGCTGAGCCACCCCTTTTGGGAGAAGGTAAGCCTTTCCTCAATTCCAAAAAGAATGGTTCCTTTATATTAGGTTTCTTTACATATGTAGCATGCTGCTGGCTCCCATTGTTATGGGGAAGTTCAAGTCCAGGAAAAAGAGGGCATGTTAGATGGCCCAAGGGGTCACTGCTACAGACACTGCCAACTGATTCACTTCACAGCACTCCAGCAGCCTTACAATATATCCCCCTGTTCACTGGAGGTTAGAAAATTAAGACTATATTTCCCAAGTTGCCTGTAGCTAGGGTCTTCCTTTGACTACATTCCACTAACAGACTCACTAACAAGACTTTGATAGAGGAGACAAGATTGTGAGTAGGGGCTCTATGGATCTGACATTCGTGGTCAAGAAGATTTTTAACAGCAGCTCTAGAGAAGGTTTTGGTGAATAGGTATAGAATAATAGAAGGCTGTAGTAAGAGCTCTTGATTTCTTTGGGACTAGTGCCATGATGCGTTTGGGCATTTCTTCTACTTGTGTCACTTCTGTCTATGTAATACAGCCTTGATTCAATGCACACCCACAGATTCTCTGAGCCAACTAGCACTCTGTGATAAATCCTTTTTCATGTAAACAATTCCAGTGAATTTGACTCTAAGAATACTAATGCAAGAAGATAGTGATGTAAATATAGCTGAGACTCTAATGAATAAAACTGTTTATATAGCACTATATTAACTTGTTAAAAAAGGCCGTGTTTATGTATTATTTATATAACATATATAAATTACTTTTATATTAAATGTACATTAAGCAAGTCAGAATGTCCTTTTGGCCTAGAATAATGGGGGGAGGGTGTTAAAGTTTTTTTTTTTTTTTTTTAATTCTCTAAATAAGACTGTATCATTTACTAAAGGCTTACAAGCAAGATGAGGAAAGCAACCACCAGACAAAAGCTGGGCAAATACCACATCTCAATTCTTTACAGATTAAAATTATGAACATTATTTTTTTTAAAGATTTTATTTATTTATTCATGAGAGACAGAGAGAGAGAGGCAGAGACACAGGCAGAGGGAGAAGCAGGCTCCATGCAGGGAACCCAATGTAGAACTTGATCCCAGGACCCTGGGATCACGCCCTGGGCCAAAGGCAGACACTCAACCGCTGAGCCACCCAGCTATCCCTATGTGTATAAGACCCCAATCTGAGACATCTTCCAAGAACTGTCTTGAGGACAGAAGGGAGAAGGATCTCACGACACACAGATTGGGAAGGTAAAATGTCCTGTTGCTCAGAGCAGGAGAGAAAATGAACTTCCAAGTCCTAAGTTGGCAAATGTCAAAGAAGCTATTTAAAAACAATACTAATAACATCAATTTAAAAGAAGTCACAGTATTTGTAAAATACTGAATATCCCTTAACAGTTTATAGTATCTTCTCATTTAAGTAAAACATTGTATTTCTTTGTTAGATTGAAATTTAAAATTGTAGGATATATGGCATGAGGTTCTGTTGATTACGAAGGCTGCTTTCTTCTTCAGAATCTCTGGATCAATAAGACAGACATGAGAGCCAAAAGTTGTATGTTTACACAGATGTGTAGTTGATTGAGTAACTGTGTCTAAACAATGACATACCACCATGTTTTATCCTCTGCCTTGTTCTTGTCAGTATTGTCAACGTTGACAAGAAAGTAGATTAAAATAAACAAGTAGGTCTACATCATACTAAAAAGCTTCTACACAGCAACGGAAGCCATCAACAAAATGGAAAAGCAACTTACAGAATGGGAGAAAACATTTGCGAATCAAAAAAAGAGCTAATACCCAGACTTTATAAAAGTCATATAACTCAAGAAGAAATAACAAAAAATCCATTTTAAAAGGAAAAAGGAACCAAATGGACATTTTTCCACAGAAGACACATAAATGGATAAAAGATACATGAAAAGGTGCTCTATGTTACTAATCATCAAAGAAATGCAAATTAAAACCAAAATGAGGTAATACTTCATACCTGTTAGAATGGCTATCAATCAAAAAGGTGAGATAACAACTTCACAATGTCAGTAAAGATATGGAGAATAGTGAACCCTGAGCACTGTTGATGGGATTGTAAACTGGTATAGCCACTGGGAAAATTGGAAAGAGGTTCCTCAAAAAATTAAAAATAAAACTACCATATGATCCAGTAATTCCACTCCTGGGTATTTAGAAACTGAAAACACAAACTCAAAAAAGATAACTACACCTTCACATTCATGCCAGTATTATTGACAATAGCCAAGACATGGAAACAACTTAAGTGTCAGTGAATAAATGAATAAATAAAAAAGATGTTTTATATATATATATATATAGTATAAAGATGTAGTATATATATGTGTGTGTATATATATGTAGTATATATATACACATATATATGTAGTATATATAATATATATAATGGGATATTATAATATATATAATGGGATATTATTTATTTAGCCATAAGAAAGAAGAAAACCTGCCATTTGCAACACCATGAATGGGATTTGAGGGTATTATGCCAAGTGAAATAAGCCAGACCAAGAAAGACAAATACTGTAAGGGGAAAAAAAAGAAAAAAAGGAAAAAAGAAAAAAAAAGTCAAACCTATAGAAACAGAAGTAAAAAAAAGTGGGAAACAGAAAACAAAAAAGTGGTTGCCAAGATGTGGCAGGTGCAGGGAAATAGGGTGAGGTTGGTAAAAGGGACAAACTTATAGCTGTAAGCTGAATAAAGTCTAAGGATCTAATGTATAACATGGTGAATCTAGTTGATAATACTGTAGTATCATTAAAATTTGCTAAGAGAATAGAACTTTAATGTTCTTTGTTCTTACCAATAAATAAATGAAGTAGGTAATGGATGTGTTAATTAGATGGTGGAAATCATTTCAAAATGTATATGTACAACAAATCACCACAATGTACACTTGAAATAGCTTACAATTTGTTAATTATACCTCAATAAAGGTGAATAAAGAAAGTACATCTTGCAATCTTATAAAATATTTACAGAGCATAAATCAATATCCATAGTGAATTCAAGAAGCAAATTAAGATGGATCACACGTGCAAAATAAAACTTAGTCTTAAAAAATATGAACTCTACAACTAAAGAATAAGGGAAGTATGACTAGAAAATATCCCTGTGTCAAAAAATCAGGCGTTTGGTTAAACCGAAGTTGAACATGAGTCAGTAGTGTTCACGATAATAATTGATTCCGTTTCACTCTGCAAAGCTAGAAGTACAAAGCTCAGAAAAAGGGAGGTCACATGTCTTCTTCTCTCACTGAATAAACTAGTCTTGGAATACTAAGCTCCATTTTCAGTATTACATTTTAAGAGAGATACCGAGAAAAGTTTGTGTGTCTAGAGAACCAAGTGCAAGATGATGAGAGAATATCTGGAATTAGAATATTTGTGGAATGCTTGATAGAGCCACATCTGTCCAAAGACAGAGAAAGTCAGAGCTGCTTCTAAATATTTAGGAAAAGTCCTTGTACCCATAGTATTAAGTTTTATTCGAGGAGGCTTCTAAAAATTAAAAGCAATTAGAGCTACGTAATCACTGGCTACTGTAACCCAAATGACTCCAAGTTCTCTGTGATCCTCTGTGTTCTTTTTTTCCTTTAATAGCCAAAGAAAATATTCCTCCCTTCCCCACACGCTCCTGATCTCCTGGAAGGAGAAGGAAGTTGCTTACATTCTACAAGCTATTTCTCTGCTCTCACCTGTGGCCCCTTCTCTGCTATTTTCTCCTGAACTGCTCTGGTTGTCTCACCCTCTTCCTACAACTGTCCTGGATTTTTTACTCCACTCCATCCCCCTTTTCATTTCACAAAGCACCATCGCACAATATTGTTACAGCACAAACAGGCTTTCTCGATTTGCTAAGAAGCCTTACAATTTGAAACCAGCCAACCCACCAAACAAAAAGCTTGTAATTAAATATCAAAAACTAAGATTCTTAGAGTTAATTTGCCCACACCATGTTTTTGGACCCCACATAGAATTCTCATTTCTTCCCTAAGTCCCAGAACCTCAAACTCCAGCCTTTAGATCACCACAGATGAAAGCCAAATCCCTATTCCTTTATTAAGTTTTAGTCTCTTTTATGCATTTCGTCCCCTATACTAGACTGGGTCTTGCTGTCATAATTTTTGAAAATTTGTTTTCCTAAAGAAAAAAGCCTTCTAGCAAGACTTTCATCTTAACTATTCAAAGAACTTATGAACCTAACTTTTAAGTCTTTATTTAGGACTTCACAAATTCCCAATCAAATTCTTAGAAGGGACTCTAAGGTCGCCAGGCTGTTTACATCACTATTGCTCCAAAAGCAGAAGACTAGATAGGTAATAGAAGATGGATTCTCCTCCTACCCAGAGCAAACCCCAGATGGCGCACAGCAATCATTTTTCTTGCTCCATAAGGAAGAGCTTTCTAACATTTGGTGCTAACAGCAAAGGAAATGAGTTGATTCCTGAGATCCTGCATTTCCCCTACCTGGATTTATTGCAGCACAGACACCAACTTACTATTTGGGAGACCGCTGCACGGTAGAAAGTCAAATGAAAATCCCATCCAACTCTAGAAGTATATGGTCCTATGAGTTCCTGTGTCATTTTTAGTGATGCCCTAAGAACATCCCCTTGTGCAATGAAAATCCCACATAACATAGAAAAAAAAATAAGAAAAACAAATTAAGTATGTGGCTCCTTCTGTCCAACTAATATTTTGCCAGTGAATCATACAAGAACAGGGCACTTGATTCATCTTTACTCAGTCCAAAGAAACTATCTTAATGAGAATTGCTTCATTTACTTTTTTATAATCCTCTGCTAATCCTTTAGTTTGGGTTAATGACATTTCTTACAAAGAACAATTCCAGTTTTTGAGCTACAGTCATTCAACCCAATTCAAATTTTTAAAACCTTTTCCTTTCAGCTGTTTCTGATTCTAAGTAATTTCCCTAATTCTCAAATTAATCCTCATTAGTAGAAGACTCCTCTTTGGGGAAACCAAAGTCCCTTTCCTAATCATAATGGTCCATTTAAATAAGGCTAGCTCTAATAGGGGGTTTTATTGAAAGAATTTTACAGGATATCAAACTCTGCCTTTCTATATTGAGCTGAAATGACTTTCCAGTGGTGGGCATAGCTGACACATCAATGTTTCCATCTCAATAATCGATGCATATGTCTACACAATAAATTTAGCTACAGGAATTACTGACAATCCTAATAATAGTCAAAATTAATCAAATGTGGCATTACATGTCAGCACATGTTTTACATTTCTTTTCTTGTGGATATAAAATGATGGGTCTACACCTGGCATATTGACTTTGGAAAACTCAAACCATTTGTGTGTCATTACAACATACCTCTCCAACAATTTTTAGGTAACTGTTTACCACAAGCTTTTCTTTAAAATCTCTTAACCACCATGAGTTTGAGGTAAAGACCATCTATGTTGTTTTCTAGTCTCCTAAGTACAGAGGCAGAATTTCTCTGAAACCACGTGTTGGCTATAGCTACACCTCAGCCCCAATTTCAATATTAGCTCGACACACTACATGCCCTCAGTTAGGGCAATACCAATAAATGCCTGAAATCCTCTAATTCTGTAGTTCCAGACACACAGTTTCTGATAATAGTAATTTCAGGAGAGGCTGAAGTTAAAGACACAGCAAGGTAAGGCAGCCCCAGCATTCAGAGCTGGCTCCTACCCCTTTAAGCATTACCTCTGGGAGTGAGTTACACTGCGGGTAAACCAAAAATGCCCAAGCACCCACCAAAGCCCTAAAACATTTTCACTTAGTCTACAACATTTTGCAACTCCCTCCCCCCAAATTTCTGTTATTCTTTGGCTTCCTGATGCTTCAAAATTTACAGATCTCCATTATTAAATCTATGGTATGACACCCAATCCATTCATCATTTTCTTTAAACAACTGTCATTATTAGGTGCATTTAAACTGTGTTATTTACTTACATTAGAATATTCACTTCTCATAATAATCTTATTAGGTGGCAATTATTATCTTCTTACAAAAATGAGAAAAGTAAGGCTCAGATTGATTGCCCAAGACAACATTGTTCGTAAGTGACAGAAACAGGAATCTAATGAGGTCTGTCATATTCTGAATCTTCTATTTCCACTCTATTTCACTGTCTCCTCTTTTCAAGAATTATAATATCCAAGCATTCAAGTATTATAATATTGTCTTAATATCTGTAAGTGTATCTCCACCTGTACTGTGAAGTTTCAGGGACATAGTCTTGGAGCCAGTTGCTACATTCCCTGTGGCATCTGTTACCTCATTCCCTTTCCTTTATGTACCTAGAGTTCCAAAACTAAAAGCCCCAAGACATGCCCTCAATTAGCTGAAAATTAGAATCCTATCAAGAGTCATGGTCTAGATCCCTTGAGAGACATGGAGAGGGGGTGGGCAGTGGGGAGAGAGTGTTGGCTTTCTAGCTCTATCACAGTTTCACAGCCACTTTGTAATCCTTAATCTGGAAAAGTCACTATTTTTTGCAATTGAACACAATTACATTCTTATTTTTTGGCATTATTGAGTTTTGTAAATTGCATAATATATGTAGACTATTGAAAAGTAACTTTTCAAGAATATATTCAACGCTGGCAAGTCTGCTGTGAGAAAGCATTCTTAGACACTTCAGGAAGCAACATAACCTTTCTTAAAAAGTTAGGCTATATGTACTTAGAAATTTAAATCTTTATTATACTTACAACATTTGAACCAGTAATCTCACTTCTGGAAGTTCACCATAGAATGTAATCAGAAATGCAAACAAAAAATATTGCTGCAGTAGTACTTTGAATAGTGATAGAGCAGGGAAGACAAGAAGAAAAGGTTAAATCATGGCTAAATTCATGCAACTAAATATTATATAGCCATTAAATATTATGCTTACCAAAGATTTTTATACTATTTTTAATTTTAAAAGTAGAGGTTAAAATTGCAGACTGTAGCAGCTTAGTAATTTTTTTTAATGGAAGGAAATGCCAAAGCCAAAAGTGGTAGTATTAAGAAACCAAAAAGAAAGAAAATATAAAATAATTTTTACCCTCTAAAACTTCCTAGAAAGGGCAAAAAAACATGATTATATAGTGAAAAGACAATATGTTGAAAATCCCCTATAAACATTTGGTGTACCAAGATAGCCTTTGGATGGTGTTAAGCTTTTAAATCCTCCCTGACCTAACTTAGGACGCAGTGCAAGTGAAACATTATAAAATGTCACTTATAGCTTTTTCCCAAGACCACTAGGATTTATTGTAATTGGGTTTTACTATACCACTACCAAAAAAATATATGCTTATGTATGTGTTCTCTGATAATTAATACTCCACATTTGGCCTAATACTTCTATTTGCACCTAAGGCATACACCAGTGGCCCTAAAACACATGCCCTATTGATCTTCATCACTAAACTGGCAATTATAATCCTGTCTAGCCAAATTTTAAGGCCTCTGTAATCCATTAGTTGAACTGTCTGAATCTAAGAAAAAGAAACAAGTACCCTTGAAGCTATCAGTTGGGAATCCTTATTTTGCCCCAAAAGAATTCCATCTTGAATGGAATTTGTATCAGTTACCTGTTGCCACAATAATACCATAAACAAACTATGCCAAAAATCAACCTTTAATTCAGAAGTCCATATGTGAGCAATTTAGACAAGGTCCACTTTCTGGTAACAGCTGGACTCACTTGCATGTCTGCCTATAAGCCCCTTGCATCCCTCCAGTAGGCTAGGCTGTGCATGTTCCTATGGAAAAGGCAGAGGTTCAAGAGCAGAAGCAGAAGTATACAAGCACTTTATCAACCATCTACATCTATCAAATCTGAAAATCACATGGCCAGACTCAGAAACTAGGGACAGAAACTTTGCCTCTTTAGTAAGAGGACTTCAAAGTAACAAAGCAAAGGTCATGGATTTGAGGTGGGGTAAAGAATTGGAACCATTCATGGAATTAATCTACTAAAAAGGTGCATCTAGATTCCCAATGTAGCCAATAAATCTCCTCTGTAAGAAGCTTATATCAATGCCACAATGGCTCACAATTGCCCCAGAATTGATTAGTGTCTTGAAAAAAACTAAAGTAAGGGTGAAATTGACCAAAAGATATTTTAAAAACAAAAACACTCGCTACTCTTGGAACCTGAGACCGTGCTATATGTAATCCCCTAGATGGCAATCACTCATAGGTGAAGTAGGGTACTTTGAAAGTTAACATAAATTATATGTATAATATACATCTATAGTATATAAAGTAAAATAATGGAGTAATGGAGTAATTCTTTCTAAAAGTAGTTGTTAACTTTCAGATTAGCTTTTTCCAGTAGTTGGAATACTTCATTTAAACATTATTTTCATTTCTACCCTCAAAGGGTTAGGTCATACACTTTTTTAATTCTTGAGAATGAACAAAAGTTAAATTAAAATATTTATTATGCTTCTAGTGTCTAAAATTTTATATGGAATAAGATAGACAATAATTAGGAGAAAGAAGAAAACCTCACTTAATTTCATAATATATCAATGGGGTATGAGAAGGTATTCTTCAGTAGCCAGCTAGTTTCATTCCACACATATTTTCTTATTATCAAAACAGATAGTAAGAAAATGCTTCAATCAATTACATTAGGTATGGCACCAAACTAAAATACATTTTAAAATCCTTGTCAGGCCACCTGGGTGACAAAGATGGTTAAGCGTCTGTCTCTTGGTTTCTGCTCAGGTCATGATCTCAGGGTCATGAGATTGAACCCTGCAATGGGCTCTGCCCTCAGCGCCAGCAGTCTGCTTAAGATTCTCTCTCCCTCTCCCACTCATGCTCCCTCTCTCTCTCTCAAATAAATAAATAAATCTTTAAAAAAAATAAAATAAAATCCAAGTCAGACAGACTAACCACAGCACTAGAAAAATAGACTTTGGTGCCTGGTTAGAGAAAGGTCGGGATGACACAAAATGAATGCCAGACATCCACAATGTTCAAAGCAAATAATTTACGATCATTGAGAGGACTCTCAGAGATGTTTCTTTCTTTGGAAGAAAGCTTTGTAACATCAGTCTGACTCTTAAAGTCAAATCATATCCCTCAACACACAATAAACATAAGTCATAATTACCCAAGGTAATATATTAGTATGTATCAACTCTTTCCCTAACATTAGAATTATAAAAGTATTCTGTACAACCTCAGACATACTGTTATAATTCTGTGTCATTTTCATTTCTTTCAGTTATCATTTTCTCACAAAATTTAAATATAAAAGAAAGAAAGAAATTTGATATGCATTTTCAACCCCCAATTTTCTTTCCCAATACAGAATTACAAAGTAATTGGTAACATCTGTTGTCATTGACTATTTTCATGATTTGTGTGGTACCTGAAAATTTATTATAACTAAAAAAAGAGCACGTTAACTTGATTTTTGTTCAGATAGTGATTCCAAGAATGCAGCAACAACATCTGTGACTGTCACTAATTAGGGAGTCACTCAGCAGAAATATGGTACAATCACATGTGGTTGATACATTGAAAATTGCAGCTAAACATAAAATACTAATTGTTTTCTGCATAAGTCTCCAGGTCATAGCCAACTGGATTGCGACAGAAACACTGGAAATCTTGGACAGTCCAAAGCAAAATTTAAAAAGAAATTTTTTAAGAAGCAAAACAAAATGTAAAACAGGAATGAGTCCTCACCAGTGGAAAAGGCCTGGAATCAGAGTCTCCCTTTTGCACCAGTGAAGACTCCATGGAAGCATGTCTGCCTGCAGTAGAAAACACCAAACTAGCAGCTGCTGAAATATGATGCCTTAAAGTTGTTTCATTATTTATTGTGACATAAATCTTTTGTCTATACGGGCAGAGAAGAGTTAGTATAGTTTCTATGACAATAGAAAATTTGATTTCTGTTGTGAGGTTACTCATCCAGCAACTCTAAGCACTTTTAATAAGGTCACAAGCGCCTCTTGCCATTGGTACTCTCAAGATAGTTATATCAAGGAGGTAGTGATCCAACCCTACTAATGATGAAGAATGATTAAATAAAGTCAATAAATTGACAAGACCAGCAAAATACTCTACTAAAGTTGTCTTCAATTCCTTAGTAGCTTCAACAACATGGATTCATCCTTACAGTGTTCAATCTTTGTTCTAAAATCAGAATATAGTGAAGTCTTAGAGCTGTTCCTTGAAATCTATTTTTTTTCTCATAAGAATATATTGAGCACCTTCTATAGGGCCTCTCTTTAGTGTGAAAGCCCCAACAGTGAATAAGGCATTGTCACTATCCTTAATAAGATTAAAGTCTAGTAGAGAAAACAGGCAAAGCAATAGGTATTTACAAAGCAGTGTGATAAGCACTACAGGAGAGATATATACAATCGTGATGGGAAACCTAACCCTGAGTTTCAAAGCAAAAAAACCCGCCAAAGAAATTCATATCATAAGTAGGTACAGGATGGTTGCAGGTTTAGGTACAAAGATCTGAAGGCAAGAGACAACCTGGTGTACTAGGGGGAATGTCTGTAGCAAAGATGGGTGTCAGTGAAAGAATGGTGTCTAATGAGTAAGGGAAGGATAAAGAACCCAATCAGGCAATAAAAAGATTTGTTGAATTTAATGTACAGCAAAGATTAGGTGTAACTAGTTAAATAATAAGGGATTCTGTCTATCAAAATCAGGAGATGAAAAGTAGAAAGGAAAAAAAGAGAGAAAAGAAAAGAAAAGGCAACGATGTGTATCATATACACACCAAAAAAAGGCATAACTTAAAAAATTCCTTGAAAAGAGATGGGCACACTCTGCATGTTTACCTGTGGCTTGGGCTGAATCATCCTGGCTCTCTGCTCCGAGAACAACCAGAAAAAGGGTAAGTGGTTTTGCAACCTCTAGAATGTTGGGAATAATTTTTGGAAGCATTATATAAGTTCGTAACTTTTTTCAGCACTGGTCTGGAAAAGAAATGCTTTCCATGTTGTAATTCATGACTTCTGGGAATAAATCCCCATTCTTTATAAAATGCATAATCAATTTTTCAAAGAACTTTATAGGGATTATAGCTTGTTCTACTAGTAAATAGTTCATTTTCATCATGCTGTCAACTGTCAGTCAAGATATTTTTAATCAGTCATTTTCAAAAATGTAATAATCTTTGAAAATATGAATTTTTAAAAAATTAATAACATGACTCCTAAAAGTATGAAAGGAATACTATCAAATATTTTATATTAACTCATTAATTAATGAGGAAATCAATAAGGTGTTAAAAGTAGTTGAAGGGAGGATTTAAAGCATGGAGATATATATATAGAGACAATCAAGACTGCTGAAATGAATTTGCTAATAGATAAAAGCTGATTAATAATTTAAAGTATAATATTTGAAATTATATTTTCCACAAAGTAGAAACAAATTATATCTCTACATGACATAATTCACTTATATTGCTGTGAATGAGAATCATTTGAGATACGAGTTTTCTACAACTTAATTTCTACCCCTATAGTTACAAAACTGTCACAGAAAAACAAAGATCCACAGCCCTATTGTATCAGATAATCCCTGCAAGAAATCCATAACATTCCTTTAAAAGGACAATAATCTCTTTTGGCCATTTCCAAATCTTTGCTTTTTTTTTTTTTTTTTACTGACAAAACTAACATTGATTATGTGACTGTTCCCTATAGAATGTCCCTACAAAAAATGAGTATTTTAATTGCCTAGTAGGATGCTGTTTCTTTGCACCAAGATGGTAAGAAAATCTCACTCGTTCTCATTAGTAAATTTTGGAAATGTTTTCTTTTAATATATTTTTTAGGTTCCAAATGTTTATGAGATTCTGGCATCATAGCCTTGTGATTTTACACTGAAATATCCAATTGATATTTTTTTCATAAAGGATATAAAATAATTAAATTGTGGACAGATTCTGAATTTTTGGAGAACCCATTTTAACATTCATTAAGTTTGATTTATCAGATTTACAAAATTGGATAAGGGCTTAGAAAGACTTTTTACAGCTCTAGGTAAAAATATATTTGCACAACAATGTGAATGTACAACAATATGAACTAACTACACACATACAAATGATAAAAACACTAAGCTTGGGGCACCTGGGGGCTCAGTAGTTGAGCATTTGCCTTGGCTTAGGTCATGATCCGGGGTCCCAGGATCACTTGATATGCATGAGGCTCCCTGCCGGGAGGCTGCTTCTCCCTCTGCCTACATCTCTGCTTCTCTGTGTCCCTCATGAATAATAATAATAATAATAAAATGCCAAGCTTCATATTATGTATTTTTACCATTAATAAAACAGCACATTTACTAGCTTTTTAAGATGTCTAAGATCAAGACATTTAAAAATTTTAAACATACTTCAAAACACTTAGTGGAATATAAAATAACTAAATTTGTAAATGGAGCTAATTGTAGGGGAAATTTTAATCTACTAATTTATGAATTGATTACTAGTAAAAAAACAAGTTAGAGTTAATAATTCATGTTTTTAATATTATATTTACAAATAAAATTAAGATGTGGATTTTGAGGTAGAGGGATGACAAAATAAGGCAGGAGAGCTAAGGAGAAAACAGATCATATAATAAGGAGATTAGATTATATCTTGTGAGTAACAGGAAGCTAATAAGGTATAGCAATGGGAGTAGCATATTTGCACCTTATGAAGAATAATGCTGGCTTGTTCTGTGGAGAAAACACTAGAGGGAGATAAGATTGATGGCAAAAAAAAAGTTAATAGATTATTGCTGTTATTTGGGTGGAATATGATGATGATCGGGACTAAAGCAATGAAGTAGTAATTAGGACCAACTTACACTGAGCGCCTATTGGTTAGGTCCAGAACTCTCTTAAAAACCACTTTACTCATACTAACTCGTTTTATCCTTGTCTTAACGTTATAAGGTAGGTATTATTGTTACCTTATACAGCAAAACAATTCACCTTCCACTCAGAATCACTGTCCAAAGTCATAGGGAAATTCTAAGAATATATGATTTTGCAAATGCCTTATCAATCTGACTGGGAAATGAGGAATGGGAAATCAGTTAACACTGTTAAAAGGTAAGCTGAGGCATATAAAAATTTTAAGAGTTTATTTAAGCAAAAATCTATTTGAATCAGGGCAGTAATAAGCCAGAAGTGGTTAGGAGGGCTCCCCTGACAGGAGCTGGGGGACAGACTTTAAAGAGCAAAGGTGGAAGCAAAGTAAGGAAATTTTTTATTGGTGGTAGCTTAACTTGGTTGGTTGTGACTGGTTGCCCTTAGATTTCAAATCCATAATCTTGAGGCATTTACAGGCTTAGATTTTGCTTTGCCTACATAAGCCACCAGGATATTAAAGCCATCTCAGGGATCCCTGGGTGGCGCAGCGCTTTGGCGCCTGCCTTTGGCCCAGGGCGCGATCCTGGAGACCCGGGATCGAATCCCACGTCGGGCTCCCGGTGCATGGAGCCTGCTTCTCCCTCTATGTCTCTGCCTCTCTCTCTCTCTCTCTCTCTCTCTCTCTCTGTGACTGTCATAAGTAAATAAAAATAAAAAATAAAATAAAACCATAAAAATAAAAAATAAAATAAAACCTTTAAAAAAAATAAAAAAATAAAGCCATCTCAGACTAGTGGCCTCCTTGTTTAAATAATATAACAATAGCAAAATACAAACAAAGAATAATCAACTCTGTACTGCTTAAAGTTCCAACTTCAAAAACAAATGGATCCAATATGGGAATAATTTTGTTCAAATGCAGGTTAGTCCTGATTTAGAGAACCAATTATTAAATTGCAAAGACATCAAGTTCCAAATATACAAATAATTAATTTTGGAAAGAAACAAATGTGATACCTTGTGATAAGGTATTTGAGGGAAAACTTAGTTATTGATTTGTTTGTGTGTGTGATGGTTGTGGTGTTTTATCTCATAAGAAATCTTATTTCAGTAAATGACTAAGCAAATGAGACTAACTTGAGAAATGGGTAAGGTTTTACATATGCCATGAAACTTCCCAGGTCATATTTTCTCTCTCAATGATAGCTTCAAATTGCTGGCGATAAAACAAGAGCTAAATGGCTTGTCTCTTACAAAATGGGAGATTTTAAAATCTGTGTATATAAAACTGTCAGCCCTTCAGATGCTTTATCTGAGCTCAAGGAATTCCAGGATCCCAAGATTTTGTCGTCTCTAAGTACCTTATTGGCCAACCCATTCCCAACCTTGCCATGCTCCATTGTGTTCAAAGCATCAGGAAGGTACCAAAAGGCTTATTCTTTATACAAGAGAGAGAAATGGAGCCTTTGAGTGATATTTGCTCTCTCTCTCTCTCTTTCCGTTTTTAAAGATTTTATTTATTTATTTGAGACAGAGACAGCAGAAGCAGAGGTGTGGCAGAAGGAGAGGGAGAAGCAGACTGCCCTCTGGGCAGGAAACCCAATGTGGAGCTCCATCCCAAGACCCTGGGATCATGACCTGAGCTGAAGGCAGACATTTAACCGACTGAGCCACCCAGGTGTCCAATATTTTCTCTCTTGTAGTAGTAAAAAAAATGCATTGTTTGCCTGATATTCGCAACAAATACAATGAATGAGAACCAGGGAAGGCTGTGTCTCTAAACAGGCCTGAATCATCCCTTGAAGAACAAACAGATCTGACTCCTTCGGAGTATGACTTCAAAAGATATACTATTCTAAAGTTGTACCAGGTTTTCCCTTTAATATTCTACAAATTAGACAGAAAGCTTTACATGTGCAAGCCAAAGGCAATATCTGCTGCCTCATTACCAGCTGAACATCCTGCTCCAAAAACCAGTTCATGCATTAAAACCTTCCCGATGACAGTCTAGTAGTATGTGGTCGTTTTAACCCATCCCTACAGTGATATCGGCATCAACTGACTGGAATAGTCATCCTCTTCTTTTTATTGAGATTCCCTAAAATATTATCACCAGAAATTCCTAGAAATAAATTTCCAAAAAAAATTATATATCCCCAATGAGTATAATTTTAGATGTCACATCTCAGCATCTAACAATAAAAGCACCTTTGGGAGAAAGAGATCATAAATGATCATAACGACAGGGCATGTGTTTGCCTTCTTAGGTAATTTCACCTGCGTTGTCAGTGCACACTACCTGATACATGCAGTAAATCAACTGGGCTCCACAAAAAGTCTTGAAATATTTCAACCCACTAGAAATGAAGCAGTCATTACAATAGACCAATGGCTTAAAACGGACTATAAGTAGTGAAAGTCTAGTATCACCTGGAAAGTAATACCATGTAGTGGAAGCCACAATTTTGCTGCCAACAGACTTAAGTTCAAACCAGCGTTTTCCATTAATCTGTATTTTGATCTTAAGAGGTTAACTTAAATCTCTGGGTCTTAGTTTTATCAGTAACAAAATGGGAGCTACGATAACTGCCCTTTAAATTATTTTGAAGTTTATTTTAAAAATACATGTGAAATACCTGGCATGTAGTAGGCATTATTATCACTCCCAGCATCAGGATTCTCAAGCAGCTGCTCTATTGCAAACCTGTAAAGAACATGTAAGCTGAGGAGAAAACACATTTGAAAGATAATAGGAAACAATAGAAAATGGTCTCATGTACTTCTATTAAGGAATGAGTTTGACTCTATTTTAGCAAAGGCTTCAGAACTGTCAGCTGTAGAAAAACAAATGTTTTCAGTGAACTGATTACAGCTGCAAATGAAAAGCCATTCTTCTCACTTGCAAAATGTGCGCATAAAGGGAGTTGCCAGCCATGTTTATAGTAGCAGCTTTTTTTAATTAGAAGAGATTATAAGATACATCATATATGCAGTTTCTAGTGATGAAAACATGAATAATCAAATAATAGCCATGATTTTGAAAAACATAGCCTTTTAACAGGCACCTATTAAAGCTACAAAGTGATCCAAAAGAGTCACTAAATATCCTGCATATCACAAAATACTAATGCTAAAAGTTCAGCACATTTCCATCAAGTCTTCAGTGAACTCTGACATGTCTATACTGTTAATAGCATGCTAACTAAGACATATTCATGCTGTTTCCTCTACTTTAGACATTTACGTTCCCCCATCATAGTGTATAACCCAGTGTTTTATTCATAAGTATTCCATAATTACTTTACAAAAATAGGCACAGTGAACACAAACGTAATTCTTTAATCAAACAGTGGATGGATTCACTTTAAAGGGTATGATACTATTGAAACATCCATATTAAGCATGAGCTTTAATTCAGAAAGGATTATAGCTTGTGAGTCAAATAATTACAGGTTTCATGTTTTGCATATTTATTTCTAAGTCTGTTTCCCATCTTTTCTTTGCAAAAAAAAAAAAATTGGACTCATTTGGTCACATACAGACCCCTTAACTTCCCATATCTGTTATCCTCTAATATGAAAAAAAATCATATTTTATCACTGAAGTCATCATGCCATAAAACAGCTGTCACAAAAACTTTCCATGACCTCACATATGTGAAGACATGAATGAATTGCAAAAGTCGACATTGGTGTTTCTCATTTGGCACAGAAAGAACATACATGTCCAAGATGAATCACCCAGGAATGTGTCCCGGAACCAACAGGGAATCAGGAAAAGCAGCTGCTTTCTTGGCAACAGAAGTGACAGCATCTGGAGCTTCTGTGTAGGCAGACTGCAGCGAGGTACTGTGATTCTCCCCTGCGGTTCTACTAAAGCAACATATCTCTGACTATCACATGAGAAGTGCCATTGTTATTTCTCCATAGCTTACAAAGGGACTGGCAATGCCATGTGTTTACCAGAATATTCGAAGACCACTTTTCTACACAAGACTTCGTAAAGATCCAGCAATGAAGCTCTACCAAAGTAACTTACCTCCAACAAATAGAAGTTTCCTTCTCACGCAAAGTCCAAGATCAGCCAACAAGAGCCTATATGGTGGCTTCATCATCACCTGGAACTTGGACTGCTTTCAATTCCACTTCATGATTCCTTGTACTTGGTCCAACATAGGGCTCCAACCATCATAACTGTGTTCTAAACAGGAAGCAAGTAGAGGGGAGCACGTTTAAAGCACACTTACAATCTATCTCAAGGAAGTTTCCCAGAAACTGCCATGCAGTTCTACTCATATCCCTCTGGCTAGACCTTTAGGCATATGACCTTACTAGTTGCAAATGTTGTCCTTATTCCAGGCAATCATGTGCCTTTGAGTTCTAAGAAAAGGAGATGGGTATTAGAATGGGCAATGCAAATCTATGCCACAGTAGCTAAAATGCCAAGAATCCGAGTAGATTACAAGACAAAAAATATTTTGGATCTTGGATATTATTATAGCACAGATCTAGAGATCTAAGTGCTTGGCTTTGCTTCTCACCCATGAATCAATATAACTTGAATTTGCAGAGTTCTCTTAGACTTCTCTGAAGTCCTCACACATTAGAAATTATTCCCAATACCACAAATTATACAGCCCTAGAATAGTTTCCAATTAACCACAGTGGCCAGAATCCCTCATGGGACTTATATTTATTATACTTGGTCAAAAAAATGTTTATGTATCATAATGCCTTGGTCACCTAAATTGTGATTTAGACATCAAGTAGGAGCCAATGAGAAGAAAACTTGAGATGGGTGATGGATGGAGACTTGGTTGGAAGAAATTGTGAGGTAGGAGCTGGCAATAGTGGATTGACACCTCACTAACCACTCACTACTCCCCTCCCAACTCTTATCACCCAAGTTCAGTCCAATTAGTCATCGTACACTAGAATATCACCAGCCAAGTACAATACCAAACTGAAACATGAATCAACCAGTGTGGAGAAACAAATGGCTCCGTTTAACACAATGTGACAGTTTTGATAATACAGTAAACTCCAATGAGGAGTACAGTTCAATCACTGAGGTACTTGGCAGAAAACAGAAGAAAGCCTCTTGGCAATCCACTTATGTCATGTTTTTCAATGTTCACAGATTTCAAACTTCTTCCTTTCTCTTTCGAGGTAGGAGATATAGATTTTTCAAAAAGGGAGAGGTTTTCCACCTTAGTCCCTAATACAAAAAGTTAGCCAAGATTTTTTTTAGACATTCCAGGGTCATTCTGTTTTTTTGCTTTGTTTAATTGTGTTTGGTTTTGCTCTTTTAATGATAAGATAAGTAGGGGGCAGATTTGTTTTCTCCTCTACCACTTTTTGGTAGTAATTCTACCATAATTACTCCATGGGGTAATCCTAATGTGCTTCTACCTTCAGTCAGTGTTCCTGCATATAATAAACATCCTGATTCAGCATCTCAATTCGATGACAAGTATTCACAAGGACCTTCCAGTGAAAACATGTTTTACCCCTATTACTTGCAGGAGGAAAGGAAGCTTCTCTTAATAAATTGTGGTAGCCAGCCTCCAAAATGCACCCCCCATCCTCATTTCTTGTATTCATGCCATGTGTTAGTCTCCTGTCTGAAACAGAGCTGGTCTATCTGATAACTAAAATATAGGTAGACCTCACAGCATGACTTCCAAGGATAGGCTATCAGTGGTATTGAAGTTTTGGTTTGTTTGGATGGCTCCCTTTGGTGGAAACCAACCACCACACCATAAGGACAGTCAACCAGCCATGGGGAGAGACCCTCAGGGAGAGGAACTGAGACCTTCCCCCCAATAGTTCCAATTTGCTAGTCATATGAGTTAGTTACCTTTGTGGAGGATCTTCCAGCCTCAGTCAAGCCTTCAGATCACTGTGGTCCCATCTGACATCTAACCACTATCTCATGAAAACATTCAAGTTAGAACAGTCTGGCCAAGCTCTTCCCATACTCCTAACCCACAGAAATGGTGTTAGATAATAAATGGTTAGGTTGTTTAAGCTTCTAAGTTTGGTGGCAATGTATAAAACACACGCACTCACATACAACCCTCTTCTTTTGTGCTTTTTACTGCTGGCTAATTCTCATAGAGAAATACACTGACCAGCATCTCCTTTCAAATGCTCCTGCAAAAAAACACACACACACACAATCAAGTGTAATCAGATTGACCATTTGACAATATTGAATTAAAGTGCACTGGTCACTCCCGTAAAGATAGTATGAGACTAATCTGGCCTGACTAATACTATTATCATGCCTTGTCCCCCTCTTACAGATCTCAGAAAATGTCTCTGTGATGTCATATTTTAAAATAGTCATATTGTTCCAATGAATCAAGGAGAGGATCTAGGGTTTGAGGAGATGTAGCCTCCTCCAGCTGACTTAAACATTATCAGTCTGTGAAAAATGTCTCTCATTTGTTTAGATGTCTTCATGTATCTGCCACGTCTGAGCCACTTAGTTCCCTCTTGTTTTGCAAAAGGTGATCAATCTTCTCAGCCTGGGATGTGTCTGAACTCTTACTCATTACTCACGACTGCCACCTCCTGGATACCCAACCCTTTGTTAATATTAGACCACAGTGTTTGAAGGTACCAGCTCTTGTCTAAAGACATTTAGGAAAAGCTTTCCTCCAACATAGTCATGTTCACTTTGTAGTCACTTTCATTTATTTAACCAATGAGCACTTAGCACCACATGTAGCAAACCATGAGATTCCAATACGGCTTAGCTAATAATTGAGGCAAAAGGATGGAGTTTCTATTCATAGCTTTTCTCGGTGTCTAATAATACTCTTTCTGGAAACAGCTAACTGTGTGACCTTGGAATAGATCACCTGAGCTTTCCGTGCCACCTTTTAAAATAAAGCAGTAATATTGATCCCCTGATCTAAAACAGGAAGAAAAAGAAATCAAATTTTTTTTAAATTATAAAGTTAAATTATGTGAGCCTAAAAAATGTTCAGGGCAGAGGTTTAAGGGAAATCCACATACACACCTATTCACCCTTATGCTACGTATTCTGAAATTTAAAAGTTCAACCAATAAGTTATTCTTAATGATTTACAACTTTCATACCATTCTCTTTTTGTGCTTCTGAATGAATACTGTGACTCTCTCTCTTGTCAAACACATGTCTATTTCAGAACACCTCATCTGTTTAGTATGAGTCCTCTCATACTATATATATTTTAAAATAAATATCTGTATTTCTGGTTAGGTTTGTAATTAACCTATGCTTACTGTTATTCCCCTTCTCAAAACACTTGTTTGGATTGTTTCTCTAATGTATATTGTAAATTTGTCTATTTGTGAATACAGAACCTCCCTCTTCTACAAATCTCAAAACAATTCCTGGAAGGGGGGGTTGGGTTGCTCTTGGGTTGTATTCCTGTGTAAAAAAGAATTTGTAAAATTGACATATTCAGAACTGAGATGAATAGCCAGTCACTTGGCTTCTGGCTTGTGGATGATCCAGTTTTTTTCCTGCATATAGATCCTGAAAAAATGATGAAAGCCATGTTTTTAAAATGTCCAAATCTGTGGTCTTATTTCCACAAGTGAAAATGTTGACAGCTTTCTACCAAACATGTGCACAGCCATTATCTTTTCAACAAACAGGCCACCAGAAACTAGTATAACACTGTATGTTATTATCTATATTGGAATTTAAAATGAAAGAAAAACATTTCACCAACATGAATATCACACTTATTTGGCATGCTTCCTCTTTAATCATTTCACAGAAAGCAAATACACACACACTTACACATTCATTCAGTACACACAGAGAATTTTCTAATATTTCTCAGGGAATGCAGATGTTAGTGACTGCTTAATTAAATCCTGTTTGAAGAAAAACAAAAAATAAATCCTGTTTGAAGAATTCTTTTTTTTTTTTTTTTACTTCCTCAGCTATTCTTTTTAAACTGTGAGGAAATTATGCTACACATAGTTAAAACAGTATCATGAAGGTTGAGGTATTTCTCATGATTCACAGTGCTCCACAGTAGTGCTCAGAAACAATCTTGAACAAGATACCAGCAAACGACTGGGTTAAAATGAAGTGAGTAGATTCAAATTCGAATTTAAAATGAATTTAAATTCCAGGTCTCTCCTTAAATCCATCCTTGTCTATCCTGGAATGTCCTTCACCTGCCTTGACCTAATATGTCAGTTTTATTCCAACAAGACTGAAATATAATATCTCAATAAAGGAAAAAATTACCAGAGCACTACAATCTTTCCTTTGCTTTTTTTTTTTTTTTTTTTTTGCTATACTTGGAACAAATTCTGTCTGAACGGATCAACAATCCAATGTCCAGTGGCT
Organism: Canis lupus dingo; assembly: GCF_003254725.2. NCBI lineage: Eukaryota > Metazoa > Chordata > Mammalia > Carnivora > Canidae > Canis > Canis lupus. Next base: position 48,469,514 of record NC_064248.1, read on the forward strand.
TTGGCTGGCAGGTACATTCCAAAATGGACACTTACCCAGGATGAGGAAGGGAGAGTGTGGGCGGTGGATTGACAGGGAGCCAGCTTGTGACCATATGCAAACAAAACAGCTTGAAGTCAAGCCTGCCTGTTCCTCCCACTCTCCCATCCTCTTCAACTTGCAGCCCAGCTGTCAGGACTGCCCAACTGCCTCTCCCATGCCAACCGGAGAACACTCTCTAGATGGCCTAGCCTATTTTTTCTTTCTTTCTGCCTCCCGTGGAGTCTTCACCTCCCCACTGTGCAAGGAGCAGACATCCTGGGTGTCTCATGTCATTATTTTCCCATTTGCCACCCCATGCTGTGAATTTAATTTTTGCACTGTGCATGTGAAGAATTGTCCATTTATATTCTTAAAGGCAAGAGAGGCCATTAAGCTTGTTCACATATTCCAATGTTCCTTCCAGTAACAGTGTGAGCTGTCCGATTTGATGGATTTTTGAAGCTGCGATCTTTGACATATAAAATGTTGTATAAGGCCTTTAAATTCTAGGACTGGGTTATTGGGGGGGGGGAGGGTTAAAAAAAGTACTTTCCCAGGAGTTGTATTTCTTGATGATTAATGCTTATGAAATATAACAGATACTATAATTTAGAAAAATGCCAGGTGACAAGAATGCAGCTCTTCATAGTTATTTCAAGAATTTTATTTTTATCCCACTATCCCCTCCAACCCCTCCTCACCATCTCCTACTCTACCAAGAAAATAAAACCTTGACATGGAAAGAAGTGAGAAGCCAAAGTGATTCCTTCCTTTATTCAGACCAAATGCTAGTCATATCTCCCTTCTTTCCCACAATTGCAGATCAACACACAAACGCACACAAAGATGCTTTACTCTCTGCTTCAAGCTTTGTGAGGAAAATGGATGAGGACGGGTAAGTGGAAGAAGAGAAGGAAAGACTACGAGGGTAGAGAAATGATTGTGTAACTGGATGTGCTACATCTACTTCAAAGAGGGAGCAACCATCATGTCCAAAGAACGCCCACTTCCTCTTGCTACTTTCCACTGCACTTTTTAAAAATAACTTTTATTTTTAGAGCAGTTTGAGGTTCATAGCAAAATTGAGCAGAAGGTACAGAAAGTTCCCATATACCGCCTCTCCCTCCATATGCAGAACCTCACTCTCATTACTAACATCCCCACTGGAAGGATACATTTGTCACAATTGATGAACTTATATTGTTACATCAATATCACCCAAAGTCTATAGTTTACATTAGGGTTTACTCTTGGTATTGTACGTTCCATAGATTTTAACAGATGCATAATGACATGCATCCACCATTATAGTATCATACAGAACAGTTTCACTGGCCTAAGATTCCTCTGTGCTTTGCCTGTCCACCCCTTCCTCCCTACTTGCCCCTGGCAACCACTGATCTTTTTACAGTCTCCATAATTTTGTTTTTTCCAGAATATCATATAGCTGGAATCATATGGTTTGTAGCTTTTCCAGATTGGCCTATTTCACTTAGAAATATGCAACTTTTATCCTTAACTTTTCATCATTTTTCCACTTCATTTTAATTGAGTACAGACATGTATACTAAACAAATCCTAGGACACAGTTAAAATGAACATAAGTTTCAGAGAATAGATGACATTAGTTTCTCAAGAAAGAACTAGAAAGAAAACAGTAAAGTAGTGTCTTCTTCTGCCTTTAGCCCCATTTTTCCATTTTAGTGATTTCAAACAAAACATCAAAAACAAAGTATGGGAGGCTGAGGGACACAGTGAAAAGAGCCAGAAAGATCTGGCTGTGAATCCCAATTCTCACTCTTGTATACCTATAAAGTTTGGTGGAAGTTTCTTAGCCTCTGTGTAAAAAAAACAAATAAATAAAAAAAATAAAAAAAAAACTGTTTTTAGAACTTCATATAACATCAGAACTGTGTCCAGTACATCATAAGGACTCAAAAAAATTCATAATGCAGATGTGTGGCCGTATACGACGATTAACAAAGAGGCATTCTCTTTCCCTGAACTTGAAACTGAAGAAAGTGAATGTGGGGGATCCCTGGGTGGCTCAGCAGTTTAGTGCCTGCCTTCCTCCCAGGGCGTGGTCCTGGAGTCCTGGGATGGAGTCCCACATCAGGCTCCCTGCATGGAGCCTGCTTCTCCTTCTGGCTGGGTCTCTGTCTCTGTCTCTGTCTCTCTCTCTCTCTCTCTCTCTCTGTCTCTCATGAATAAATAAATAAATAAATAAATAAATAAATAAATTTTAAAAAAAAGTAAACGTGCCTTCTGAACTAGAAAAATGCATACATGATGGTTGTACCAACTGTAGGTTCTAACCAATCTAAATAATTTTGATTTCAAAAGTGAAATCAAAATAATTGTAATTTAGTAAGAACCATTGTGATTGAATTGTATCATGTCTAAAGAAGGACTGAATATTAGAAGAAGAAGAAGAAGAAGAAGAAGAAGAAGAAGAAGAAGAAGAAGAAGAAGAAGAAGAAGAACAGGAAGAAGAAGAACGGGAAGAAGAAGGAGAAGAAGAAGAAGAAGAAGAAGAAGAAGAAGAAGAAGAAGAAGAAGAAGAAGAAGAAGAAGAAGAAGAAGAAGAAGAAGGAAAAGAAATAAACCAGAGGAGGATGGTCAGATGGAAAAAAGAAAAAAAAGATGCCAACATCCCAGAGATTTGTAGGTTCCAGCCTACCCTGGGGAGAGTGACCAGGAATATGGAACATATAAACTCCTCAGGTTACCGTATTGTAGAGCAGGTGTGGTTCATCGGGCATCACCTGACTTGGATGAAATATCCTTTATTATCTTTTATTTCACCTTCCTCTAAGCTGAACAACTTTCTGATTATTCATCTGGCTTCTGGTTGTATTGAAAAAAGTGTCCGGAATAGCAAACGCCACCATCCCACTTTAGAAAACAGTATCTCCCATTGTATATTCATGAATTGTCTCTCTGGGTTAATCTATTACAGTCTCTTTTAGGTTGATTGGCATTACTTCACTTCTGAGCCCAGTGAATGCTGGGACACTGTGACTCAGAGGTGGTTTGAACCACAGTGAAGGGGATCCCTGGGTGGCGCAGCGCTTTGGCGCCTGCCTTTGGCCCAGGGCGCGATCCTGGAGACCCGGGATCGAATTCCACGTCAGGCTCCTGGTGCATGGAGCCTGCTTCTCCCTCTGCCTGTGTCTCTGCCTCTCTCTCTGTGTGTGACTATCATAAATAATAAAATTAAAATTAAAAAAAATATATATATGAACCACAGTGAATTCACCAGCTGATTTGGTCTTTCGGCAGTGATCTGTCTCCTCCTATTGACATCTTGTCTTCCTCTCACTACTCCTATGCCCTACCCTTTTCCTACCCATAATAGGAATCAGTATTGATTAAAAATAATGTTTGATTTCCACTGGAAGATGGAAGAAAATTTCCAACTGAAGAAAGATAGTGCTATTACAGAAAATGAAATAAAGGAAATGACCCTTTAGGTCATAGCAAAAAAAAAAAAAAAACTCCTCCAAGCTTTCAGTTATTTTGGTGGTGGGAAGGGAACAATTAATTCTCAAAGCAAAAAGTCTCAAATAAAATGTAACCAACTTTAAAATAAGAAGATAAGAGATATGTCACACAGTGAACAATATAGGAAACAATTCCAGTGATCTCAGAGACGTGGGCAATAATTCTCAAAGCAAAATAAAATGTAGACATTTTTTAAATAAGAAAGTAAAAGATATGCCCCCCAAAGAAAGATACAGGGAGCATTATATTCAGAAACGGTAATTAAGAAACAAAAATAAAGACCTTGGTATTAGGCTATTAGGCTTGCCAACTGGAAATTTACTGAATTTAAGATAAAGGGCCTTGAAAGCTGCAACAAACTGAGTCCATTTTAGCAGACTATTCAAGACAGAGAACCCTCTCTCTCTCAAGTCCTTTGGAAAATAGAATTCAAGTGCAGTACTAATCCAATAAAGAATTTTCAAGAGTCAATATCAGCTACTTAGCATGGTGATAGGCACAAAGCCAGTAATGTTGACTCCACTTCTGTTACTCAGAACTATTGCTTTGCTATTAAACTATGGCCTTAGGGGATATTTAGGCCTTTCCCCCTAAGCATCCCTCGTAATTTATTCCATCTGGAAGATCTGCATCAAGCATAATTTAAAATTTTCAGGCTCTATTCTCTCCTGGTACAGAAGCATAACTCCCATTAGTGCTAATGAAAGCTATCTGTACATCTCAAGCAGTGTACCTCTCATAAGTGTTTAAGATCCAAAATGTTTTATGTCCTGTGAGAGAAGCAGCATTAAAGAGAATCTGGATACAATTTAACTAGGTTAAAATGCAAAGGGTGGATTGTTTTCTAGATGACAGTATTCTTTAAAAAGTCTGTCATGTGGGTCACGTGGCGCACCTGGGTGGTTCAGTGGTTAGGCGTCTGCCTTTGGCTCAGGGTGTGTTTCTGGTGTCTTCGGATCGAATGGAGCCCCGCATCAGGCTCCTGCAAGGAAGCCTGCTTCTCCCTCTCTCTGCCTACGTCTCTGCCTCTCTCTGTGTGTCTCTCCTGAATAAATAAATAAAATCTTAAAAAAAAAAAAAAAAGTATGTCATGTTTCTGTCAAAAAAGCCTAGCAGGGTTCCCACATACTCACTGGGGGAAAAAAGAAGAAAAAATAGAAAAGAAAGCATTTCCAACTTTGAACATACACAAAGACTGAGGAATACTACTATTTTTTAAAAAAGGAAGTTTAGAGTTTGGGGTTGCTCTTCTTACCTTTCTTTCTTTCTTTCTTTTTTTTTTTTTTTTTTAAGAGGTGTCAGATATGTGTGTGCCTTAAGAGTATAATACTTTTACTGCATTCACTGATAGACCTTAAACAATTTGCTATGGTTCTTTTGGTTTGCTGTAGGATGCAAAAGGAAAAAAAAAATCTCTGTTTTCGTGGTGGCCCAGACTGAGTAGGGGAATATATTTGTCAGAAAAAAAAAAAAAAAAAAGAAGAGGACATGCTTTATCTGCAGAGTACCCCTTTGCCTAGGGTCAGAAGCTCATCAAGTCTTGCACAGGTCCTCTCCTCCTTTAGATACAGCATAGAAATATGTTTTGTAAATTCGTGACTAAGAGCTGTCATTTCCCACCTCCCTCTCACTCTGCTGCTGCTGGATTCTTGTTTTTTCTGGCCTGTGTGTTGCTAGATTCCACAGAATATCCCCGAACCACACGCCGAGCAGCCTGCAGCCACTTCCTTCCGCAGGACCAACCGTGGAGCTTCCTCCCGCAGGTTCTCCTGGACAGCTTGGGAGCTTGCTTGGAACCCCAGAACCTCTGAACTGCTGCAAGCAGTCTCAAGCCTCCCCCTCCCCACCCCCCCACCCCCCTTAATGAAACCAAGGGGATATTTAATGCTTCCTGAAAACACAGAAATAATCCTGAGGAAGATTAAAGGATTTCATCATATTTTGGAATCAAATGGCTGCTCAAAAAAACTGGGATGATCTCCAAGTTTTGATGTGGGGAAAATTTTGGTTATCACAACATTATCACTGAGGCTGTACACGGCACAAAACATTGATATAAAGCAACATCACTGCTGATTAAACACTATTAGCATATTCAGTTGGAAACACAAATGTAAACACAGATTTCCAATGTTTGCATCATGTACAATTGCAATATTCATCTTTGGGCAGGAATGAATAAATAGAGACTCAGAGAAGAAAAGCTAGTGTGCACACTCAAAGAATGTGTAAATGAATGCTTAAAGAAGCTGAGGAGGTCTTATTTATCTTATTTAAAAAAAAATTGGTTAACTTCTCTTTTTTTTTTTTCTTTACAGCTTGTAGCTATTATGCATTTGTGATCTTGCCAAGTGGAATGTGGCTGGGAGCATATGTTTAATAAAAGTGTGTGCGGGCGCTCGCGCGCACACGCATTAAAGCAATACCATGGTTTCCTCTGAATCTGACAGATGTAAAGCACTTTGGGAATTGAGGCACTCCTCTATTTTAACTCTCCACATTATGTTCAGGCACTTGGAGTCTGAGTATATTAGAGCAAAGGGAACTAAGTAAACCTTATGCACATCAAGAACAGTAAAAGCTGACAGTCTGGAGCAGTTACTGTTGTTTGTCCAGATTTTGAAAGTGTTTCCCCCCCAGTTTTTTATTTAGTGCATTTTCAAGATGCCAGAAACACAATCTATGTTTCGCATAGTTGGTTTCTTCTGCACTGACTTCCACCAAGCTCACAGTCCATTTACAGCCCACCTCTACAACCATCCAGATCGTACTACCTCTATTTTGTCCTTTTACATCCTTCTTTCTTTCCCTCCCACAAATTCCTAATTTGTTGCTCTAAGCCATACCAAATTCTTCATAGGACTAAGAGTGACTGTAAACAAATTATTCAAATATGCATCCATATTCATGAAGAAACATATTGAGAGAATGTTAAAGTTATGTTTATATTGGGCTGAAGTAGTTCTCTATCCAATGCTCTGTAGGCATCAAAGATGCAGCACTTGAAAGTACAAGTCTGAGATTCAAAAACCTGAATTCATATCCAAATTTTGCAACTACCTAATGATATAATTGTATAATTTCTTCATAGTCATTTAACCTTTCTAAGCTTTTTAATTTGTTAAGATGGTATAGTTGCAATACATAAGTGGTTTTCAATTTTTTTTTTGTAGTAAGATCCTTCATCTCATGTAAAAACTTTCCTAGTACCAATATTTAAAAGAACCAAGATTGTAAGGACTCAAGTGGAAGCTGGATGGAGTATGGTGCTCCTTCTCTACAACCTTCTCTCTCACCTCCCATTTCACCTTCCTTGTCACCACCACTTCCTGCAGTACTTCTTCCATGAAACTGAGGAACATTATTGAAAACTGGTGAAACACATCATCTCTATGGACTCATTCAGACTGAAATTATTTCATTCTAAGTATACCTAGAACAAGAGTGGTAGTCAAAATGTTTAACATATGCAGTATGGGTATTGACCAGTCGGAATAAACCCTGGCTGAAACCAACCAGTAACCTCTATCTCTGCCTATCAGGTGAAGATCAGGTGAAGACTTTGAGATTCATACTAAGCATATTTAATCACTAATGAATAACTGAAGTTCACTTACAGGGTGAATATCCAGCAATACTACTTAGAGGGGCCATTGGGAGAACACAATGAAATAATAACTATGAAAGTGCATGGTAGGCTATAACACAGATGAAGGAAGAGCATATAGACTCTATGCACCAATCAGTGCTCCTGAAACACGTACATCTCCCAAAATCAAATATTAACTTTCAGATCCAACACAGTCTAAGTCTTTATTTTAAAAACAAAATGAAATGAACAAGCAAACAAAAAAAACAGGGCTCCAGAGTGGCTCAGTGAGTTAGACATCTGTCTTTGGCTCAGGTCATGATCGCAGTGTCCTGGGATTGAGTCCTGCATTGGGCTCCCTGCTCAGCAGGGAGTCTGTCTCCTCTTCTCCCTCTGCCCCTTCCCCTGCTCATGCTCTCTCTCTCTCTCTCTCTCTCTCTCAAATAAATAAATAAAATCTTTTTAAAAATAAATTAAAAAAATAATTTCTCTAAATATAAACTTCGTAGACACAGATGACTAAAAGTTTTACCTAATTAGCATCAATATGTACAGCACTTAACTTTTCCATCTGAAGCACCTGTATTCAGTTAGTTACTGGCATTCAAAACTTCCTTAAGGGACTTTGGAGGGCTGGTAATGTTCCATTTCTGGATTTGGGTGCTGGTGTGTTCAGTTTGCATGACTTTACTGAGCTGTATTTTTATGATATGCACACTTCTCTCTATGTACTTATACTTCAACAAAGTTTAAAAAAAAAAAAAAACTCCCCAGGATAATAAGACAGGCAATTTATTTAGAGCTAATATGTGTGTTGGTTTCTATTGATGAGTAACAAAATTACTATAAATTTAGCAGCTTAAAACAACACACATTTACTACCACACAGCTTTCATGTGCCAGGAGTCCAGCATCACTGGGTCCTTTCATCAGGGTCTCACAAGGTTGCAATCAAGGTATGGGCTGGGCCACATCTTCATCTGGAGGCTTGAGTGAGGAAGAATTTACTTTGAGGCTCTCTCAGGTTGTTGGCAAAATTCATTTTCTGGTGCTTGTAGGACTGAAGGTCATTTCTTATTGGTTATTGGCTGAGAGTCCCCCTCTAGTTCCAGAAGCCACTTGCAGTTCCCTGCCATGTGACCTTCTCCATAGGCAATCCACAACATGGCAGTTGTTTCCTCAAAGCCAACAGACTGCTGAAATAGACTTATATATAATGAAATATGATCATGGGAAGTATCAACTCTATCACTTCTGTCCATATTCTATTGGTTTGAAGCAGGTCACAGGTGCCACCTACACCCAAGAGGAGGGCCTCTCTGGGGGCTTGCATCAGGGTATGTCCAACCCAATATCTAAAAGTGCTTACTTACTACTTATGCTTACTTTTACCCAGAACAAAAGTATAGTTGTCTTGAAAGGAACCTCAAGTCTCCAAAGCACAGGCAAAGTTTTGAGCAGTTTATGTCATCTGTATTTTGGAACTGCCTAGAACTTTATATGATAGCCTTATCAGCTTCATAATCAAGAATTCAGTTTCATTGAGGATCACTCTCTTGCCTACATGATACATAGTGTGATAAGAAAGAGTCAGATATTGGATATAAAGTCTTGATCTGAGAATTATTGTCCAAGATGGAGATATGGATTTAGGAGTAACTGAGAAAAAAGAGAAGTGTGACATCTAAGGGTCCTTAAGCCATACTGGAGTTACATTTTCCCAATTAGAGGACCAAAAGATCCTGGGAGGTGGTGAACTAGAAGAAATGTGAGACCTAGATAATATTAATTGATTGTACTCCAAAATAATATTTTATAATATTCTTTGGACCCCACTTTACAGCTGTAACTCACTGGGAGATAATTGGGGGATACTATTCAAAACCCTATACCTTGTCAACCAAACTATCAGCTGGCTTGGTTGATGTATTCTGTACCCACGATGAACAAGGATTGGGGTAAACCAAAGCAGGACTTTGAAGGGTCACATTTCTTCATAGACCTATACTGAATATTTCAATTGTTGACTACTTGTGAGTTTGTTCGTCCCTTTACAAATGATAGTGATTTACCATCTTGCCCCAGATTATTTCCTTAACCTTGAGATTTGAGGCTAAATTGTAAGCAAAAGCCATAGCATGAAAGAGCGGATGGTTGAGTTTGATGGTTAATTTCATGTGTTAATTTGACTGGGCCACAAGATGCCTAGATATTTGGTTAAATATTATTTCTGAGTGTGTCTATGAGGTTGTTTCTGGATGAAATTAACATTTGAATCTGTACACTGAGTAAAGCAGATCACCCTCCCCAATGTGGGCAGGCCTCATCCAATCTGTTGAAGGCCTAAATAGAATAAAAGATAATTCTCCTGAGTCTAGACTTCTCAGCCTGCATAATCATGTAAGCCAATTCCTTGTAATAAATCTCTATCTCCATTTATCCATATATTCATACACATATATATAGAACCCTGACTAAATACACTAAGGTTATTTACAATTAAATTCTGGATTTTACAGCTAAGCTGATATCAGAAATTATAAAAAGGAAGTTTTGCTCTTCCACTCATGGATTTCATATATCAGGATGCTGTTTTGACATAATTTATATGAAAATGCTTAATAAACTAAATGTCCTTTGTATACACCATTATTTTTCCTGTCACCTTAATAGGGATTTCTTTCTTTAAAAATTACCATTCTAATAAAGAATAAAGAAATCTTTCAAAAGAAGAAAACAGCAACTAAAAATTAAAAGTAAGTAGCTTTTCTAATATATATAATGATAAATCAGCTACATAAAAACCTACTACAAGGGGATCCTTGGGTGGCTCAGAGGTTTACCGTCTGCCTTCGGCCCAGGGCGTGATCCTGGAGTCCTGGGATTGAGTCCCGCATCAGGCTCCCTGCGTGGAGCCTGCTTCTCCCTCTGCCTGTGTCTCTGCCTCTCTCTCTTTCTCTCTCTCTCTCTCTGTGTGTGTGTGTGTGTGTGTATCTCTCATGAATAAGTAAGTAAGATCTTTAGAAAGAAAAAGCTACTAAAATTAGTGTGACTATCTATACTGACCAATTACCTAAAGAATGATGTAATCTCCACTTTATGTCAGACATATAAACAAGACTTAAGTTGTAGGAAATGGAAAAGATGCCAAAAGCTAAAATACATAGTGTTCCCAGCTCACTGTTCCGTTGCATCTTCCCAGGAAATGATAAAATTTTGGGTGCCAAGTTTAGTTCATTCATGGCCAAGAAAATCATGAACAAAGACCATGAAATCTCAGGATACCAATGATACTTCCGATACTCTTAAAGATATGTTTACAATTCTTTGATACTCTTCCCTTATTTTATTTTATTTTTTTATACTCTTCCCTTTAAGAAGGGTAGCCCAATTTCCCTCTCCTTGAATGGGAGCTAGACTTAGGAACTTGCTTCTAGCAAACATAGTAGAAGTAATGGTGTATCACTTCCGAGATCAGTTATTAAAAGCCTGCAGCTTCCATCCTGGGTCTCTTTCTCTCTCTCTCTCATCACTCAGCTGCCATGTTGTTGAAGCAAAACGAAGAGAAAGAGGCCAAAATAGTGAAGGACTGAAGTCTTCTGACAACAACCCAGTGAATGAGCTTGGGAGTGGATTCATCAGCCCCTTCAGAAGACTGAACCCCACTAACATCTTGACTGAAACCTCAAGAGAGATGCAGAATTAGAATTTTCTAGCTCTACCACTCTCTGATCCCTGGCCTTCCAAAATTATGTGACATCATAAATGTTTTTTGTTTTAAGCTACTAAGTTTGAAAGTAATTTACATGTGGCAATAGATAACTGGAACATTTGTATAATTTTGCTCCTAGTTTGGATAAAATGTTTCAGGTTTAATAAGTTTCCCATCACATTTAAAATACCTTTTACCACAAGTATCAAAATATTTAAAAATGAAGTTGTATTTTAGATTCTCACCTACTTTCAATTTCTTTTAATGAGCTACATCATACTAAGTGCTAGTTGAAATAGGCTTAGGACTCTAGATAATATGCAATAAAACAATGGCTAATGTACTGAGATCTTTGGTGCTCAATTTCTTGTTAAGCATTCTTTGTATTATTTTGTTTAATTCTCTCAACAATGTAATGAGGTAGGTATCAGTACGTGCTTTATTTTTACATTTGAGAAAACTGAGGCTCAGAGAGGGTGTATAGAAATTCCAACAATGCATAATTAGTAAGAAATAGCCAGATATGAAACCAAAGTCTAATGTCAATTCACTTTCTCCCACCTAGAAAGGTTTGTTCTTTTCTTTCTTTTCTTTTCTTTTTTCTTTTCTTTTTTCTTTTCTTTTTTCTTTTTCTTTTTTTCTTCTTTCTTTCTTTCTTTCTTCTTTCTTTCTTTCTTTCTTTCTCTTTCTTTCTCCTTCCTTCCTTCCTTCCTTCCTTCCTTCCTTCCTTCCTTCCTTCCTTCCTTTCTTCCTTCCTTCCTTCCTTCTAGAGAGAGAGAGAGCATGCTTGCAAGTAGGGTATGGAGAAGCAGAGAGAGAGAATCCCAAGCAGACTCCATGCACAGCACAGAGCCCAATGTGGGGCTCAATCTCACGACCTTGAGATCACGACCTGAGCCCAAAATCAAGAGTCAGATGCTAAAACAACCGAGCCACCTAGGCACCCCAGGTTATTCCTTTAAGAATTATCTCCTGCTATCAGATACCTGATAAAAGGTTTTGCCCCTTCACACCATTGGTCTAAGAGTATCTCCAGGACTCACTTCTGGAGCTGCGTTATTTTCTGTTTGCTGCAAATCTTTTGATTTAGAATGAATTCTTGCTTTTTAGACTTGATATCTTGTCGTAGATAGCATCTTAAGCCAGTCTCTTCCCAGAATGAAGACTAATTTCCCATGGTTTCATGCCTCCAAGCAGAAGAAACCACTTCTCCCAATTCTGCAGCCAACTCAGAGTCCTTGGCTCCCTGTTTGCCTGGCAAGAAAATTTAGGTCTATATGAAAGTAGTAGACTTACTCCAAAAGTTACAGGGAATCAGGGTATAAATAGTCAGGAACAGACTACTTTAAACATTCAAAGCTAGCCACTTAGTGATTTCATCTATAGCCACAGGAAAGTATATCAGATCCACCAAGTTTCCTAAATTCTGAAGTTAATCGAACTTGATTTGTCATATTATTTTTATGCTGTTACCAATGATTTCACATTACAATGGTTTAAAATGGAGAGAATAGGCAAATATCTATAAGAAAAGTTTATGTATTAAGCTAAATCATTTAGCTGGGTGTGAAATTGAGCATTTCTGAATTCTCTCATTTAGTATCTCTTTCAAGCATTTTTTTTTTTTTATTAAAAAGAATACAGGGAGTATACAAGACAAGCCTGGAGTATTTTGTAGTTTTTAGTGCCAGAAAATAAGGTAGTGCTTTAAAAAGATAATGGGGTATGTCAAAGGGACATAAAAGCCAACTGAAAAATTCCCAATGGCCAAAGTTGAAGCAATTTGAGCAAAAAGATAAATTAAGTAGTAATGGATGATAATCCAAAGTATAAAATAAATATCCATGAGTCACACTGACATAAATAAATGATTAATTCAAAAAAATAAATAAATGAGAGAGAACAGAATTCCAAATAATTTATGCAGAAATTCCTTAAGGAGATGGAACATAAATCCTTATTCTTTTGGAATGAACTAAGTATACTGACTTCCTTCCAAAAAGTACAGTATAGGACGATGAGGGAGAGTTATTTTTTAACAGAGAAACCTGACAAACATAGGAATCTCAGTTAGTGATAAAACGGTGCTTTACTTTTATGATCTTCATCCAAAACATTCAAAAGTCCAATCTAATCATGAGAAAAACACCAGACAGATCTGGGACATTCCAGAAGATACCTGACAAGGTATTGAGGGACATTCCAGAAAATACCTGGCAAGTATTCCTCAAAACTTGTCAAGATCATTAAAACAAGAAAAGTCTAAGAAACTGTCACAGTCAAGAGGAGATTCTGGGGGCATGATGACAAAGTGCAATGTGGTACCCTGGATAGAGTGCTGAAACAGAAAAGGTACAATAGGTTAAAAACTGAGGAAATCTGAATAAAGCATGGACTTCAGTTAATAATAATGTATAATATGGGAAACTGGGTGTGGAGAAAATGGAACTATCTGTACTAGTGTTACCCTTTCTCTATAAACATAAAACTGTTCTAAAATAAGAAGTTTATCTAAAATAGGGGCGCCTGGGTAGCTTAGGTGGTTAAGTGTCTGACTCTTGGTTTCAGTTCAGGTCATGATCTCAGGGTTGTGAAATGGAGCTCTGTGTCATCAGGTTTTGTGCTGGGTGTGGAGCCTGCTTGGGATTCTTTCTCTCTCATTTTCCCCTGCCACCTCCCTCATCTCTCTCTCTCTTAAAGACTAAAATAATAATAATAATAACAATAATAATTAATATTATTATTATAATATAATAATATAATATAATAATATAATAATATAATTATTAAATATTATAATAATATTTAATAAATTAAATAAATTTTAAAAAGAAAACACACAAATGGAACATTTATTTAACTTACATGACTTCAAATGTACATGTTCAGCAAAGATAAAGAGAGAAGAGTGCGGTAAAAAAAGGAAATATAGTAGTTCAGTATTTTGAAGTGTTAACTTGCACATTCCTCCTGGAGCCTCTTCCCTTCTCCCCCATTCTGCTTCCCAGCTTGGACAGCTAGTCTTGAGTGACTCACAGCATAATCAGAAACATCCAACTATTAAACACCATTGCTACTCTGAGACAAAAAGATTCAGATGCCCCCTTCCAGATTAAATCTTTCCTTGTGTGAGGAAAGAAAGATAGTTGGCCGCAGGAGGGAAACACCAGTTACTCTAAGAAAAGGAAAGTGAAAAATCAAGCAATTGCTGGAGCAAGGACCTCTGTTCACACTTAGCAATGGTGGCTGTGTGGAAGCTGAGTCAGTTCTCCTCATTGCCACCACAAAGGACTTCAATCACAAGGAGATCTTTCTTCTATCAGACAACCAATGTGGAAGAATGCCAATTTTCCAATTGGCATACTAGCCAATTCCTCTCCCATGAGGGCAATGCCTCACCTCGTAATATTCATAATTTTCTTCTCAAAACAGAAAATAGGGGACTTAGTCACCTTGAAGGCCTAAGATAACATGAAGAGAAGGCCTTAACTTTGATTGAGGTATGACTAAACAAAAACGGTTTGCTACTAGCCTCTGTTTTAGAACAGGAAGGATACATACTATATCTGACACCAAAACAATCATAGTTATAATGTTGATTATTAACCCCTCAAAAAGACTACCAGAAAACAAAGATGATCAAAGCTAAGTTTATTAGGCTTTCTTCTCTAAGGCAAATCATACCTTTATAGACTCTTAGCAATGTATTGTAAAGGGGAAGTCACAGGAAGATATTTATAGGGATTTAGAGCCTGAACTGGTGATTTTAAGGTAAGGGAAGAAACTTGTTGGTAGTAGAGAGACATAATGACATTTATTACATAACAGTTTCAGATGGATGGACACACAGAGGTGCAGGTCTTAACAAAAGTCATGATAAACTGGCAGGGTTTGTTTGTTTGTTTGTTTGTTTGTTTAAGATTTTATTTATTTGAGAGCAAGAGAGAAATGAGTGAGCACAAGCAGAGAGAGAGAGAGAGAGAGAGAGAAGCAGGCTCCCCACTGAGCAGGGAGCCTGACACGGGGCTCCATCCCAGGTCCCCAGGATCATGACCTGAACCAAAGGCAGACGCTTAACTAACTGAACCACCCAGGCACCCTAAACTGCTAGTTTTAATAAGTAAGCTATTGCAGTTGACTCAGTGTTAATTTTCAGAAGCAAGTATTTCCTGAATCAAATAGTTAAATTACTTTTACTTGTTCTCAGTTTTATGTATGATAGGAACAGAAAAATATTCCCAGTCCTATTATGGTTTAGTCAGGAAGTATCCTCAGTCATAGTCTGAGTTAACACAGAAACAGGACATTAATTGGTTTCAATTCTCATGCCCCAGATCTTATGAAGTGATCTCAATGATCCCTAACTCCTGACATTCGTGCCTTTACGATCCCTTCTCCCTGAGTGTGGGTATGATCTATGCCTTTCCCCTAATCAAATGAATATGCAAAGGCAATGGGACATATGTGATTATGTTACATAAGATTATAACATCCCTATTACTAGATTTTCTTCCTTACTGGCTTTTTAGGAAGCAGGCCACCATGTTAAGAAGCCCACCTGGCAAGAACCTGAGACAATGGCCTCCAGATGACAGGCAGCAAAAATTGAGAATCTCAGTCCCACCAGGAATTGAATTCTGTCAACAACCATGTGTGCTTAGATATGGATCCTTCTACAGTCAAGTCTCAAATGAGACTGCAGCCTTGGCCGAAACGTTAAAATGTTGTGAGATCCTGAAGTACTAAGGGCCCAACTAAGGCATTCCTACATTCCTTACCCACAGAAATTGAGGTAATAAATGTGTTGGTTTAAGCCTCTAAGGTAATAATGTTGGTGATAATATTGTCACACAGCAATAGAGAACTTTAGATCATTCTTCCTCCTAAAGTGAAGGGTAGACCATTATCATCTAAACACAGGATTAGTCTAGCTCTGCACTGTTGGATGATGTGTTTGGGTTGTGTAGAACTTCCAATGGTAGTCATTCCAACACTAATAAGTGTCAGATTTTCTTATTACTTTCCTGGAAAATTTATTACTTAGGTCATTTGCTGGGATGTCGACTTCTCCACAGAATTCAAGGCTCTGAAAACCATACATTCATGTATTGAAAACAGACAAATATTAGCTGAAGGACAATAATCAAAAGTTGTAGTTCATTCATAATACAAGAGTCAAGATTGCCCCAAAAACCAAGAGAAAGATCCTATCCCCAAACCAAAGAGTCTGCAAAACTAGGTATGGGGGTAAAAGCCAAATTACTGAATTTCATCATTTCCTTGTTTCCTGGATATTTTCAGTAATATAAAAGATCCTGGAGAGGTCTGTAGAGATGTAAGTACAACATTTTTCTCCTAAGACAGCACACATTCTACCTCCAGAGGCCAGTATCCTAAACATTTTGTACCATCACCTGTCTAATTGGACAGGTTCCATAGACTCAGTAACATTGTCTAGGTCTCCTGCTACACTTTGAGCCATTGCATGTAGAATTATGTACATCTTTGGGGGCTTTGGTAAAATATAAATTGAAGAAGCTTGGAGACAGAAGAAAACCGTCCAAAATTCTCTTTCAATGATTAACAGTTTGAATACAAATTAGGATCCTGTTTTTCTTATCCTTAAGTTTAACTATCTAAATAACTCTCATTTTTCTAGGAAGAGAGACTGATGGACCAGAATAATGGATCCTGGGTAATGTCAGGAAATATTCCAAAGGTTGTCATCAAATGCCCAAGATGAGAGATTTGTACAAAATTTGTAGTTATAATCAATAAACTTTTATAATACAAGTCCAATCCCAGTCATTAGGAATCAACCACTAGTCTATTTTTTTGCTACAATGCCTTCTGATGTTGTCATATAGTATGGCAATGTTTTAGTATCATTCACTCATCAAGAATGATCCTGTGCCAGGTGATGAAACCTGTTGTACAGAGATCATCAGGTAACTCTAAAACAAAAAGGCGTAGAGTTGTCCTAAGTGGCACACCTTTCTTATAAAGTCTGAAAAGGTGAAACAGCCTCTGGAATTATATACCATCTGTTCTCTAGCTCTTTCCAAGCTCTAATTCTATGAAAAGTCTACAGCAAAGTCTGGCTTCTATGAAAGGTACCCAAGTGTAGTTTCTCTGGAGAAAGGAACCTGCCTTTTTAGATATAATGGGATGTAGGGTTTTCGATTTCTTGTTGTCTGGATTGTTGTAAATATTTTTGCCAAATAAAAAGTTGCTTAGTGCATTGACTTCCCTTAACTCAGGAAACTAACTGGAACTGCTATCTAAGGAAGATGGGTAGAATGCAAAGGAAAATGAATACAAATAAAGGCTCCGGGGATTATGTACTCTGGGCATCAGTTTCAAAGTCTGGGGTGAAATCTTGGGGTTTCCATGGTTATTTTCTATCACAGGCTTTTTGTAGGCCAAGATCATAGTTTCTTAAGTTATATAAGTCTCCAAAAATCTTAGGCTGATGATCTATTTGTTTCTGATCAATTCCTAGTGCCCATAACCACCCCCAAAGTCATAAATCCAAGCCTCCTATAATTTGTTGCTTCTCAGGGCTATTTCTCTTACTCTAGCAATTTAATGGACTCTACCTTGAGGCCATCTGAAACAATACCTTTAAAGGGAAGGTAATATACTTAATGTGATCTTTGCTGCCGGGATGAATCATTTGTTTAACTGGGAACTCTTAATGGGTTTTTGCCATTCAGAGCCTTTTTGTAGTCTTCATTTCCTAAAGTTTAGTATCTAGAAACAGTTGATTCTTCTGAGAGGCTGCAAGTTTCTGAACCTTGTCCAATGTCTTTAATTCTGCACACAACTCATTTCTTTCTTTCAAATATCTTGCTAAATGCAAGATAACAATCAACAATTAACAATCAACACACACTCTCAGCTCTTCCCAGCTATTTCCACTAGAGTTATGGACTCAGTAGGAACCAGGTCTGTCTGCCTTCCATTTAACCATGAACGAGAGTTTTACAAAATCTATTTCCTTACCATTCACTATCTAACCCCCAATTCAATATTGCTTATTTTAAGCTTTTGATTAGGGATCCCTGGGTGGCGCAGCAGTTTGGCACCTGCCTTTGGCCCAGGGCACGATCCTGCAGACCCGGGATCGAATCCCACATTGGGTTCCCGGTGCATGGAGCCTGATTCTCCCTCTGCCTGTGTCTCTGCCTCTCTCTCTCTCTGTGACTATCATAAATAAATTAAAAATTTTTAAAAAAATTTAAGCTTTTGATTATGGTGTAGCCCCATTTCAATTCTATATTCATTAACATATTGGTAAAAGCTATAGCAAATAATTACCCCAGTTTTGTTACTCGTACATGATAGATATTTGGGGCTTTTTGTTTTTGTGTGTGTGAGGGGGTGGTTTTGGGGGAGGATGTTGGAGTTTTTTTTGTGTTTTTTTGTGGGGTTTTTTTGTACTCATGTAATGGCAGTTGGCGCATAAACAGGTGAAGAGGACATTCCTATACTATGGGAGGCAGAATGATGGCCTCCCAAACATGTCCACATTCTAATCCCCAAAAATCTACGAATATGTTACCCTACATGGCAAAAGAGACTTTGGTAGATAAAGCCAATTTAAAAATCTTGAAATAGAGAGGGTATCCTGGACATCCAGGCAGGCCCAGCATTATCACAAGGATCTTTATAAGAAGGATGCAGGAAGGTCAGATTAAGAAAAAGAGATGTGACAGAGGTCAGAAAGATGCAAGCGAAGGGATCTGAGCCAAGGAATTCAAGTCATCTCTAGAAGCTGAAAAAGCAAAGAAACATTGTCCCCTAGAACCTATTTTAAAAAGATGTATTTATTTTTTTTATTTCAGAGAAAGAAAGAGAGAGTGCATGAGCTCAAGCAGAGGAGGGGTGTTAGGAAGGGGCAGAAGAGAGGGAAAGAGAGAGAACCTCAAGCAGACTCCCCACTGAGTGTGGAGCCTAATGCAGGGGGCTTGATCTCTTGACCCTGAGATCATGACATGAGCCAAATCAAGAGTCAGATGCTCAACCAACTGAGCCACTCAGGTGTCCCTCTCCTAGAGCTTTTAAAAGGAGCTGACCTCTGCTGACTCATTTTAGACTTCAGACCTTTAGAATTATAATAAATCTGTAATGATTGAAGCCACTAAGTTAGAAGTAATTTGTTAAAGCAGCAATGTGAAGCTAATAAATACATCTGCAGAATCAACTAGGCATCCAAATGGAAACACTGCCATCTTCAAAATGTAAATTCGAAAGTTTGCCTGAAGTTTATCTCCATTGTATGCAGCTGAAAAAAAAATGAAGTAAAAAGCATCTCCCATGCAGAGATGTATGGACTGGGTCCCTAGATATACCTAGATATAACAGGTGCTAGAAAACATAGGTCTGACTGGAAGCTGCTTCCAATAATAACTTCACATACCATGAATGCAAAAGCATGAATGTTGGTGGCAAGAAAGTCATTCTGCCATAAACAAAACAGGGCATAAACCATAAAACAGAAACATAAACATAAACCAAAAACAGGGCAGTCAAGTGAAACTGTTTGTACTAGTTGGTGAGTTTGCTACTCTTTTCTCAATTAACTACCAGAACACTGGCAGCAGGCTTATTCATCTCAAATATTCAGGGATTAGAAGAGACTCTAGTAGTATTGTAAATAAAAAAAGAGAGTCAAAGGTGGGCAGGGCTGGGGGTAACTGGGTGATGGGCACTGAGGGGGGCACTTGATGGGATGAGCACTGGGAGTTATTCTATAAGTTGGCAAATTGAATACCAATAAAAAATAAATTTTTAAAAAAAGAGAGAGAGAGTCAAAAATTACCAGATAGTTTAGGAAAGCATCCAATAGGAAAGAAAAGGAAAAAAAAAAAAAAACACCACTTCCCCCTGGAAAAAAAAAAAAAAAAGAAAGGGGGAATTTAAAGAAACAATGGCAATGCTTTAAAAAAAATGGGAATGCTTTAGTAGGTGGCAAAAAGAAAAGAAGTTAAAACTAAAATTAGTATCTTCTGAAAAAATAAGAAAATATACTGAATTCACAAGCTCAGAAGGAAAATATGTCTTAAAAAATAAAGACCATGAAAAGAAAGACCTCTTAGGAATTCAAAATGTGACCAAAAATTTTGAAAGAATTAATTTTTAAGACTAAAAGTTTAAATTATGGCTATATCATAAGAAACAAACACCAGAGTGGACATATTAGAGAGAAAAGATGAGAGCCTTATAAGTTTGTGGCAAAGATAGTTACACTCATTAAATATTCCACTACATTTCCCAGAATCCTTGGGACTAGGCAGGGTCTTGCAACTAGTTAAGGTCAATGAAATATGAGCAGAAGTGATTTGTGTTACTTCTAGGCTGAGAGAAAGTTCTCTACCCTCTTTCCTGTCATAATAACCAGCTCTGCAGCAAATGGTGGCACTTCCATCAGCTGAGTACCTATGTGACCATATGGAACAGATGTAATCTCACTCAACTCATTTTGAACATGAATATGAAACAGCAGTTGTTGGGTTAAGCACTGAGACTTCACAACTGAAACTTATCACAGCAAAAATCTGGCCTATACCAAAAAGAGCCAATCTAGGAGATTTAACATTTGACTAAATAGGAATTTCAGAGCAAGAACACACACACACACACACACACACACACACACAAAATGCTGGTTTTTTTTAAATATAAATTTATGGTTCTATTTTACTTGATAAACAATAAACATTCATTAATTTGATTAAAAGATAGAAAATATTTAATAAGATAACTTTAATTTTAGATTGGAAAAGGTTAAGAATTGATATCAAGCAGTATTTGCAAGACAAAAGAAAATGAACATGCTCATCCAAAAAAAAAAAAAAAAGAACATGCTCATGCATTACTGATAGGAACATAAATCAGTAGGACCTTTTAGGAAAGGAATATGGCATTGTCAATTAAATTTTAAATTTATACACTAGTTATTCCAATTCTAAGTGTCTTTGGAAATACACAAATGTATCTATCAGAATATTCTTAGAATATTGCCATAAAATTAGAAATTGCTCAAATGTAAGGAAACAGTTATATAAAGTACATCCATACCTACCAATGCATGGAATACTATGGATTTGTTTTTTAAGAAGTGATTTGTTTTTAAGTAGATGTATGTATATGGATATGAAAAATGTCCATCATAAATTGTTGAGCAGAGACACCTGGTGGCTCAGCAGTTGAGCGTCTGCCTTAGGCTCAGGGCATGATCCCGGGTCCAGGGATCGAGTCCCACATCGGGTTCCTGCAGGGAGCCTGCTACTCCCTCTGCCTATGTCTCTGCCCCTCTCTCTCCCTCTCTTATGAATAAATAAATAAAATAAATAAATTGTTGAGCAGAAAAAGCAAGATATAAAACAACATAAATGGTATGACTTTTCCATTTATGTAACTAAAGAAGAGAAAGCAATCTGGATGTGCGAGTATGCACATGCATAAGCACCTTTGTGTGCATGTTGAGTGGGATAAAAAGAAAAGATGCTATAATGTTAACCATCTTCTATCCTCTCCATCTCCAACACAAGGGAGATGAAGATGACTGACTTGTTTCCTCAGTCAGCTTGACCACTCTAATTTGTTTTGTAAAATCTAGATGTTAAAGAAAGGAAAAAATTGACATAATACAGAACTACACCAGAGAGAGGAGAAAAGACAAGAGGGTTGGTCTGGACTGAACTGGGTGAAAAACTTAGAAAGCTTGGAGTAAGAAAGGAGTGAGACTTAAAGCACTGCTGTGGGTGAGAAAAATATTGACAATGAGGACTTAGAGAAAAAAGTTTTCTTTTTTAAAAATGATTTATTTATTTGTTCATGATAAACACAGAAAGAGAGACAAAGACATAGGCAGAAGGAGAAGCAGGCTGCCTGGAGGGAGCCCAATGTGAGACTCGATCCCAGATCCCAAGATCACAGCCTGAGCTGAAGGTAGACACTCAACCACTGAGCCACCCAGGCGTCCCGGGAAAAAAGTTTTTGGTTGTGATGTGTTGGGAATGTTCTCTCCTTTGACTATTTCTGTGCAAGACTACAGTAAGAGTCACATTACTTACTTTTTTTTATTTTCTTGGACTCTGGGCTGTTTTTTTCCCATGTAATTAGATCAGAGGACAGCTGGGTATATGAAGGTTAAAAATGTCTTCTAGAAAGATCAGAAGATAACATACAGGGATATAGAGAGGTAATCCACAAATACGGAAAATGTCTATTTATGTTGTATGTTTTGAAAAATGTATTAAAGAGCAGACATCAAACTGTTAACAGCAGTCACCTCTATAAAGTCAGACTAGATGAGAGAAAGTAAAAGATACCGGCAGCGGACTTGTTTTATATACACATTTATGCATCTTTGTAATATAAATTTTAGTTGAAACTGAAGAAAATAATGAACGTAAGACATTTCCTCTTCAAAAATGTGGCATTTCTTTATAACTAAGTAAAAACAACATCTTAGAATTGATGTTTTTTCTTCATTTCAAATCCCCCTCCTGGTCAAGAGAGACTGTGTTTATATGTGTATATGGGTCACAGGGGCCTTTCAACTAAAACATTGAAATAATTGAGGCAAAGATGTTTTTTAAACTTAAAATAAGCATGAAACTATTTAATTTCCCTATTCAATTTTCAAGTATAAACACATATCGAAAGTTCAATTTTCGCTGAGAATTTCTTTTCTGAAAAAGATCCTTCTGGACATGTTTAGTCTTCTACTCCCTTCCCATGAATATTCAAAGGAAGCATTTTTATATTGTATTGTCAGACCTTCTCAAGTAAAGGCTAGAGGAGAATGATATGTGAAATGATGTTAGACAAAGTAACACTCGGTGGATAATAAATAAGAATTTTAAGGTAGTAAGTTTTTGAATCCTACAATAAAGACTAAAAATAAAGGACTGCTCCACTCTTAGCCAGAGGACACGTGAAGCTGGCTAAGAGGTGTGAACTCTAGCGCCATCTAGCAAACATGCTGAGTAACACCGCTCAGGTCCTAACCTCTAACAAAGCAAGGTTAAGTGTCCTTGAATTCTGTATTGATTGTTAACCTTGAAAATCTCCCTTAAGAATTTCTTTTTTTTTTTTTTATTTATGATAGTCACACAGAGAGAGAGAGAGAGAGGCAGAGACACAGGCAGAGAGAGAAGCAGGCTCCATGCACTGGGAGCCCGACGTGGGATTCGATCCCGGGTCTCCAGGATCGCGCCCTGAGCCAAAGGCAGGTGCCAAACCGCTGCGCCACCCAGGGATCCCTCCCTTAAGAATTTCTTTAGGCTTTCTAGATTTCTGAGCTTGGTATATAGCCCTTTCAAAGACAGGGGCAAAAAACACGTTTCAATTTTATCAGGCCTAGTAGAGGAAGGTGTCTTGGAAAAGAATCAACACCAGTTAACCACAGGTGCTCCTCCCCACCTCAGGTGAAGCCACTTTCCCTTTATGAGAGATCTACATGAGTACCTGTTTTTTCTAACAGAAAGAAATCTGAGGAGGATTTTTGCTTCTATGAAAAAAGCCGTTGCCATACTAAAGAAGGTCTTTCACAAAAGTAAAGTGGTACAAATGAACTTTCAGAAAGCAGGAGATAATCTGTATAAATTTGATAATATACAGATGCCTTCATCATCATAAGAGAATTGATATCACTTTGTTTCATAATAAAAGCATGATGTTCCTAATTCTGCTCATTTGTGTTCTGGGCTATTTCTAGCCATTAAAGTAGCAAGAAAAGGACACACATTTTCCTTTGTCAACTGCCACCCAACACACTCACACACATACACACACACACACACACACACACACACTTTAACTTAATGGTATTTTCAATATATATTCATAAGTAGTTTTTGTAAATCTATCCAAACCTCAGCGACACGGTGATTTTCAAGCAGAAGTATGCATTTAAGTATGTATGTATGTATGCTTAAATGCATACTTCTGTGAACAAACGAGTTAAACTCAAAAGTCTCTTGGCCTTCTGAGACCATAAGGTCTAAATAAATGCCATCAAACATATGAAAGTACAATACCTGTTAGGTCGCTGCTAAAATTCCCAAAGTAGGAGGGTATAAACATATGTTTTTTTTTTAAACATATGTTTTAATGATGAAATCCTGAGCATCATAATCCCAGATGGATTTCAGCAATAACAATAAAAAGTGTCACTATATAACTGAGAATACATGAATGAACGACTAGAAGAATTAATAAATAAAATTTCTATCACCCTGCTATCAACCATAGAAAAAATTTCAAAAACAATGTTAATTTGTTACTTTATATTTATAAGGAACTTCTTCAAGAAACTCATTATGTTTGCAGCCTTCAAAAAGCTCATATGATGCTGCTTTTACGGCTCCTATCAGCAAGAACGATATGCGTAATAACATGACCTTATTGGACTACAACCCATAGCTTTTTATATTTTCAACTAAAGAGAGGTGTGAAAGATGTTGCTTAAGTATGGATGTCCAGCAAAATTAGATACTATTTACATCAGTCAGGGGCGGATCAGGAGACAGAAATACAGGAATTTGAATGGGGATGCTTAATATAAATGTTTATTAAATCCAAAAGGACATTGGCTAGTAAGGAGCAAAAAACAGACAAACAAACAAAACAACAACCCACTAAGGAACACAGAAAGAGCAGATAAATGAGCAGTCACTGGGGCACCTGGGTGGCTCAGTCGATTAAGCATCTGCCTTCAGCCCAAGTCATGATCCTAGGGTCCTGGGATCAAGCCCCACTTTGGGTTCCCTGCCTGGTGTGGAGTCTGCTTCTCCCTTTCTCTCTCCTTCTGCTTCTCCCTCTGCTCATGCTTACTTTCATCTCAAATAAATAAATGAAATCTTAAAAAAAAAAAAAAGGAGTAGTCACTACCCTTAGGATCCAGACCTCACTGGAGAGGGTGCAGTCATGGCTTATGGGATAGTAGAGAAGTTGCTGAGGTGCTGCATCAATAGAATTTGCTGGAAAGTTGCCCTCTAAGGTTTTGGGAGAAGCCATCCACAGTGCTTCTTCACTGGT
Source organism: Canis lupus dingo (assembly GCF_003254725.2). NCBI lineage: Eukaryota > Metazoa > Chordata > Mammalia > Carnivora > Canidae > Canis > Canis lupus. Next base: position 48,494,392 of record NC_064248.1, read on the forward strand.
GGCTCTGTTGCAAAGCCACCTGAAAGGATGCTTAAAGAACCGTACTATAGGGACTCATGCTACAGAAACCAGGTGCTAGAGAAGTTGTACATTTGACAAAAGCCAGATCTTGGAGACGCCATGTGTGCTGCAGGAGTGCAGACAGAGGCACACCCTGGGGCCAGTAAACGATAGTCCTGCCTCCAGTGTCCCTACAGCACCCTTGACTGACAAATCTTAACAACGTGTCAGCTGACAAGCAGAGCCCAGCCCCACTCTCACAGAGCAGACACTGCAGTGTGGATTTGCAGCTGAGAGGCAATAAATTCATGGTAGGTGCACCAAACTCATTTGTAACCCACTGTCACACATCAAATCATGCTTTAGGAATTGCTTATTCTCAACTCACTGGTTTTCCCAAACTTGACGTCCACAATAGGTTTCTCATTGGCTTAGTTGCCTTTAGTCTCCACTTTTAAATCTATGGTGCGCGATCAGACTGATTTCCCTAGGCCATCATTTCACTTCGTCTTTATGCTGCTCAAAAGCTTTCAGTGGACTTGAATTGCCTACAGTAGTGATCCTAAACTTGTTAAGTATGAGAACCCCTTGACAATATCAACAATTATGTACAGATTACCACGTGATGGTACTTTTATTATTAGACCACTTTAAGTGAAAATACAGATGATAAAATGCTACCAGTTAGATTTATACAGGTAATTTGTATTTTACTAAGTCCTATCCTGCAGTCTGGTAAGGCACTTGCTTAGATACGTGTGACAAACACATCTACCCAGTGTCTGGGATATGCCTACTGTGGATGTGGATCAGAGAGCCTTTTACAGTAATAACCCAGGAGTCCCCAGATATCTCAGGCCCACGAACTGGGTTCCACCTACTTGAAATCAATCCAATACCTCAAAGTCAGCATTGAGTTTTCCCTAATCCGATCCAAACTATCTTTACAACATTGTCCTTCGCTGACACTTCCCATCTCCTTCCAGTCAATTCCCCACAATCACTGTACCCCTGAACACATTCTGGGATACCTATAGCCCTAGTTCCACTTGGAATATATACGTTTGTTCTTCCTTTTCGATCCAAGTACTACCTTTCTTCAAGGCTCACATTATATCCTTCTTTCAGGTTGCTTTTCTTGGCCACTGTAGCAGATGTTTCTGTGGCATCCAGAAGCATCACTACCCTTGTAAGCCCTCTCCTGTACAGAAAAGGATGAAATCCTTTTACATGTCCAGGCTCCTTTCAACAGGGCCTGTTGGATTCTACCTATAAGGGGCAGACTGGAACGCAGAATTGAACAAGTCATCATTCCCTCGAAGCATCTGCAGCTAGATGAGTGGGTACTCTCAGTTAGCAAATGTGGGGCTTGGCCAGCAGCATTCCCAGTTCCCTACCCCTTTTTACACTCTGTACATACTCTATCATTTCACTTACCACATTGCATTCCAATTATTAGTTCACCTGATTACTTCCCCCAGCAGAGACCTCCACAAGAATCAGCCACTACAAGGTTGCAGACAGCAGAGCTCCTCAGTGGCAGCTTCCCTGCAGCCCCTGCAATTCCCAGGTTGCCTACAAGCCCACACTCTACACCCCTTCCACTGTTAATACGAGTCTCCAACTCCCTGCATTAAACTCCTTTCTTCTCAAAACCTACAGTAGCTTTCACTCCTTCAAATTGTGATAAGGCCTTAACATACATTTACTATTTATACTGTCAGTTACCTTTCCATTTCCATTTAGATTATTTCCACAACCAAGCTTCTTAAAGAAAGGACTGTGTTTTATATTTCTTTATATACAATATAGTATCTTTATTTGCAAGCAATTATTCAATAAATAATTATTGACTTGATTTGATTAAATATAGGCATAAATTACGACTGTGCAGATGGCATAGTAGACTGACATGTTGGAAAAAAATTGAACAGACATGCAAACCACCAAATCCTTACTGAGAGTTTCAATGGTTTAGAACTTTTCAGTGGCCCTCTTCCTTTCATCTCTCAGTAAACTAACTTACCTGGTTTTTATTAATTTGGGTTTGTTGAGGTTTTTTTGTTTTGTTTTTTGTTTTGTTTTTTGTTTTGTTTTGTTTTGTTTTTTTAGGGAGAGAAGGGGGAGAAGGCAGAGGGAGAGAGAATTTTAAGCAGATTCCATACCCAGGATGAAGCCTGATGCAGGGCTTGGCCTCACTATCCTGAGATTATGACCTGAGCTGAAATCAAGAGTTGGGTGCTCAACCTACGGAGCCATCCAGGCACCTCCTGTGTTGAATCAAGTTGCTGACTTCCATTCTAAATATCTGTAGACATTTTTTGTTGCACAACTTTGGGTAGGTCAGTTAGGCCATCACAACACTCCCCACTTTACATTTCAGTCCTACGCATGGTAATCTCTTCCACATGATAAATTTCTATCCAATCTTGCCTAACTATCCTTAAAATCTGCCCTTTCCCTACTCTTTTCTTTCCATCGCCAAGTATAAAGCAATATGAAGAAATACACATATTCTTTAAATGTGAAGAAGGATAAAGTGTTTATCCTTGAGCTACAAACATATCTTTTACTTTTCTATACATCTAGCTATAGTGAGTTAAATAGTATTCCGCAAAATTCATATCTACTCAGAACCTAAAATGTGACTTTATTTCAAAGTAGAGTCTTCACAGATGTAAAACTAATTAATACCTCAAGACAAAATCATTCTGGACTTAGAGTGGGCCCTATATCCAATGACTGGTGTGTTTATAACAAGAGGAGAAAATACAGAGACACAGGATAGAGAGAAGGCCATGGAAATCTGGAGGCGAAGATCAGAGTGATTCTCTGCAAATCAGGAAACACTGGGGGCCAGCAGAAGCTGGAAGAGGCAAAGAAAGATTCTCCCCTAGAAACTTCAGAAGAAGCATGGCTCTGCTAACACCTTGTTCTAAGTCACTCAGTTTATGGTACTTTGTACAGTAGCCCTAGGGAACTAACACCAGTACCATACTGATAGTAATAGTACTATACTAATCTTAGGATAACACATTTTTCATGAAAGCCAATACAAAATTTATAGGCATAGTGAATGAATTAAATTGCGAGGAAGTGGGCATCGCTGTACATGCTGCTAAACACAAGGTATTCCTAATACATACCCTCTACTCTCTTTTAGGACGACTTTCAGAGATGTAAATAAAGTATCTCCTGGTAAAAGGTCTTCTTGGCTAAAGTTTATTGGAAAAGTTCAAATTGACATTTGGCATTTAGAAGTTGGTTTCAAAGACAGAATTACCATGGTAAAATTAAACTATTTTCCACCTTCTAGAGATAATACTTGAGTGGTTACAAAAAACTTGAACATCCAGTGAAGATATAGTTCTTCTTTCCCACTGGAGATAGGGGGCCTGAAAAAACACATTGTACAGCCTACAAGCATACCTGCTTCTCCTCCTGAACATGTCATACATTCTGAGGTTCATAGTCTAAGGGATGCTGTAGAACACGAATCCCCCAGCAGAATGAGACACACCCTCTCAATGCCCTCTTTGCCCTCCATATGCAGCTCTATTTTATCACATTATGTTGTTATTATTGGTTTACCTGACTGTTCCTCCCAACAGACTGAGAACTCTACAAGGGCAGGACTGTATATAACTCATCCTCATACTCCCCGGCCCCGGCATCATGCTTGGCAGCGCTGGTGCTTGATAAATGCTGAACTAATTAAACCACTGACCTTGCTCTATTCATAATAGAATAGACAAATTTAGAACACATTGCCAAATTGCAGTCCTGAAATTGAGCATTTATTCTCAAAGCAGATGCAGCAGACATATTTTTATTTACAAAATGTGTTTTATATACTGCCCCTTTCTCAAAAGAAGGCAGCAAGACTCAGCAATTAATTACCCAAGCCTAATGAGAGAAATGTTCACAAGTTACTGCAGCCTAGTATTTATCAGAAAGATGTAATAGCCTGGGTGGTAGCAGGTTCAAGACATTTTTCCTTTTCATGTGAACTGCTGCCATAAAGAAAGTTCCAAGAACAACAGTAATGTGTGGCTGAAGGACAATGAGTTTTGCCTAGAAGTCAAAGAGAGCCAGGCTTAAATCTTCTGAACCCTCTGTCCTGGAGTCTTAACCACATTCCATATCCCCAGAATTTAAAATTGATAAAGAATGTGTAAACATTCTAAGGTGGTTTTAAAGTTTTTCTAAATCCTCAAAATTGCTAGGTCAATCGAATGTAGGTCATAGCTAGTATACTCATCTCTGAGATTATAACTCCAGTCTAATTTTAGGCACTGCCAATGGTTTTAAGGAGCGGATACTCAAAAACAGTTCTAAGAAAAACATCTCTGATGAAAAGTGAAGAAATTTGGAGATTCAGGATAGGGATCCCAATGAAGAAAGACTATTGAGAATCTTGTTTTCAGGCATTTGAGTAAGAGAGGGGGCTTGCAGAAGAATTCACACTTGCCAGGTTTCCAGTTTGTAGAAGATAGGCTCTAAGATGGCCCCAATGATCCCTGCCTCCTAGTATTCATGTTCTTGTGTGTCTCTCCTCTTGAGTGTGGGCCGAACCTAGTGACTGGTTTTTAACAGCTAGGATATAGCACAAGTAATGGGATGTCACTTCTGGAATTAGGTTACAAAGAGATCGTGCCTTCCATCTTCGGTGGCCCTCCCTCACTTTTTTCCTCACTCTGAAGAAAGCCATGTTGTGAGTTGCCCTGTGGAGAATCTCATATACCCAGGAACTTAAGCCTGCTGTCCAACAACCTAGTAGGAACTGAGCTTGGCCAAAGCCACTTGCATGAGCTTGGAAGGCCCACCCCTGATGGAGCCTTGAGATAACTGCAACCCTGGCCACCTTCCCTTCAGCCTTGTCACAGACCTTGAGCCAGAGACATTTTAGCCAGGCCACATCCATATTCATGACTCACAGAAGCTTTAAGGGAATAAATGTTTGTTGTGAGCCACAAAGTTTGGGGGTAATTTGTTACACAGCAATAGGTAATTATTATATGCAACTTCTATTTATAGTATTAAATGTAGGGATGCCTGAGTGGCTCAGCAGTTGGGCGTCTGCCTTCGGCTCAGGATGTGATCCTGGGGTCCTGGGATCGAGTCCCACATCGGGCTCCCTGCATGGAGCCTGCTTCTCCCTCTGCCTGTATCTCTGCCTCTCCCTCTCTCTCTCTCTGTGTCTCTCATGAATAAATAAATAAAATATTTTTTTAAATATATAGTATTAAATGTATCCTTACTTTTCAAAACACACATTCCGATTTTTGTTTGTGTGAGAAGGTCACCTGATCCCTGAGATGGAAATAGAGACCATTCTCTTAGAAGCTTGGACTTGTATATACAAGAAAGTCCAACTGAGCAGAATGTGGCAAAGCTGACCTTAAGGTAGTCTTCCTAAGGCCAGAAACCATAAAGCCAAAGGACAACACATTCATTCACTCATCACCTTATGACCAGTAGTGGAAATAAAATCATTTTATTCTTTAAATGCCTATCTATATGTTTATTCATCTTTTCAATGCAGTGTTTTATAGGAAACTGGAGAGCCACAAAAACTGCTTCTCTGTCTCCTCTGAATCACTAGAGATGCCTTCTACATGAACAAAATGGATACTAAGCACTTATGCTGTGAAGGAACATAATTGCCTGGCTGCCACAAGACAACATTTCATTTCAAATTCTATTCATTGCTTACTCATTTCCCCAAACAATTTCCCTTTTGCTCAAACTTTCCTATATAATAGAGTACTTTATTAGATAATGTTTACTAATAAACTGAAGGCAAGGGTAACTATTAAAAAAGATAAAGTATTCAATTAGAACAGCTTAATTACAATGTGACTTTGTATAGAATTCTAGCTTGTAATTTTATCTGATAGCAATGTCAAGTGTTCGTTCAAAATAAGACATCTCACATTCAGTTCTTTCCAGATTTGACTAGATGAGCTGGACAATACAGAGCTTAAACTTAGATTCGTGGTATCTAGGCCTTCACAAACAATGCCGGTATTTCCTAGTGGGAAATACCATATTAAGACATTCCTTTAAAACATACTTGCTCTTAGGTACCTCAACCTAAGCTACCACCATGAAATTTTGTTCAGTAAACAGTTCTCAAGTAGGAGGAAAGATCAGCACTTATCCTTACAGGTCTGTTTCATATTCTCTTTTTTTGCTTTTCCTCTTTCAATATACAATATATCTAAAGCTGAAAATACACATAAATTCTTCTCCTTGAATCTTTAAGTCCTCTCTTTTAATGGATAGAATGTTCTGAAAACTCACTTAACTTCTCACTCTTCTTTGTTAATACTAACTGAACCAGTGACATTATCAAATGATGGTATTGTTCTGCTGGAAAACTGAATTGGATGCCTGCCATAATCTACAAAATCACCATTGACACATCTCTTGGACAAACTGAACAAATCACTATCAAATATTAGCAACTTTTGAAACAATGTTCAGGCTGCCATTAACACCTCAACTTGCTTATTAATAATAATGTAAGTCGGGGCTTTCTTGACATTGTACTTTTCTTATTATATCTCACACCATTGGTAAAGTATTATAGATTTTTTTCCTTGAAATTTTGTACCCTATTCAGAGAAGGAATAAATCTTGCCTCATTTACATAAATTCTGAAAGATCTTTTATAGGTCTATGAAACTAGGCCAATTGAGCTGGCAGTAATCTGGAAATTTTTTGAAGAAAAATCTGAATTACATAGTTATTTGGGATAAAATTAACTCTTTGTTTATAAGTTATTTAACTTCTTCAGCTTAGTGCTTTAACTTTGCCTCTGGGCAGATGGTCTTATCCTCAAACACCAGGTTTTCATTCTATTAGATGTTTTCCAAATTTCCAAATTCTAAAACACAAGCATTTTCTCACTTCTCTACTTAAAAGTTCAATTTTTATTGCATTGTCCAATATATTTGGGATGAGGTTAATATATTCATTAAAATAATACATAAGGCCCTTAATTACCTGGATTTCCTGGACTCCACCAGCCCTTCTAGTTTCACTGTTCACTTTGTCCTTCATACCATGTCAGCCACACTAAACCACCTGCAGTCCCGACTTCACTGCATTCTCCACACACTGGGTCTTCCAACCTCTGTTCCTTCCATCTACATCACTAACCATTCTATCAACTTTTCTTTAGTGACTCAGACCTAAACCATCTTCAGTTCTCATCTCAGATCACATCCACGTAGAAACTCCTTCATTTTTGCTTCCTAACTAAGGTACATGTTTTTCTTATTTCCGTACCTAGCGTTCTATTCTAACCATCACATTTACTGCACTGTCTCACTGTTGACAATTTATACCTGTCAATCTCCAACTAATTGTGAAGTCCTGGAGTCAATGTTGCCTCTTACTTTGCTGTTTATCTTTTTTTTGCAAAACTAGCATAGTGTCTGGAAGAGAATAGGCAATCAGTAAATACCTGTTGAATTAGCTAGAATGTTTATAATCTTTTAGAAGGAGTTATTGAAAAAAGATCTTTCTTTTAAGAGAATGCTGAGAAAAATAACTATAGCAGGACAAATAATTCTGAAATTGCCATTTAGAGTTCATTTATATAGTTCAATAAGATATGAATATTTGTAAACTGTGAGAAATAAATATCCCATGATACCTGAAGGAATCCGTTGTTTTGTCAATCAAATGCTGGGAAGGTCAGCAGGATAAGAAGTTCAGAGGCCATGCTTTTGTTCAGATAAAAGCCAAAGTTATCAAAACTAAAAACAAAGAATTAGTACACATCGTTGAACTATGAGGTAAAGAAACATGCATTATATACATATGCAGATCTTCCTCAACTTATGATGGAATTATGTCTTGATAAACCCATCATAAGCTGAAAATATTGAAAGTTGAAAATTATATACCTAACCTACTGAACATCACAGCTTAGCCTAGTCTACCTTAAATGTGCTCAGAACACTTACATTAGCTTACAGTTGGGCAAAATCATCTGACACTAACTCTATTTTAAATTTAAGTGTTGAAGCTTTCATGTAACTTATTGAACACTGGACTGAAAGTGAGAAATGGAATGGCTGCATACGTACAGAATGATTCTAAGTGTATTGGTTGTTTACCCTTGTGATTGCATGGCTGACTCGGAGCTATGGCTCACTGTTGCTGCCAAGCATCACAAGAGAGTATCGTACCACATATCACTGGCCTGGAAAAACATCAAAATTCAAAGTATGGCTTCTACCGAATGCATATTGCCTTCATACCATCATAAAGTCAAAAAATCGTAAGTCAAACCATCACAAGTTAGGGACTGTCTGTATTTTAACCTAAGCATGCAAAAATAATTTCTGTTTAAGAATACTATCTCAGGGGATGCCTGGGTGGCTCAGCAGTTGAGCGTCTGCCTTTGGCTCAGGGTATGATCCCAGTCCTGAGATCGAGTCCCACATCAGGATTCCTACAAAGAGCCTTCTTCTCCCTCTGTCTGTCCCTGCCTCTGTGTCTCTCATGAATAAATAAATAAATAATCTTTAAAATAGAAAGAGAAAAAAATAGAGAGAGAGAGAGAGAGAGAGAATAGTATCTCAGGATCTTGCTCAGGTCTATCCAGTAAAATCCAACATATAACAAATTTTACACTATTGGAGGGTAAAACATTCCAAAAATTCAAACACTTTCTAACTTCTAGAATAACTTCTAACACTTTCAGGCCAATAGTTAAAAGCAGTAATTTCAGAATTAGCCTCAGGATTAGTTTCATTCTACTTTTCATTATTTTTTGAAACTGTTCTCTATAAAGAAAGCCATTACAAACAACAACAACAACAACAACAACAAAAAATATCCCTCTACTATCCCAGTGACCTCTGCTGAAGGTAAAGTTAAAATCCAAAGGAATCTGAGGTGGTGGAGACATTTAGGTACTTACATAGGTGAATACTATCTTATTTTCCCAAACTCCCAAACTAAAAGAATTGGCCAATCTCAGCTGAGCTCTGTGGGTGCAAATCTCAGGCAAGGTAAAGCCTCAGATAGCATGTGCTGGGCCAAGGAGAACCTATCTGATCTAATAGACCTTACATCAAAGAACTCATTTGATTTGAGTAATTTTGGAGGAGATCAAGAAGCATATATATAGCTACAGTGACTCTAGGATCACAAATCACTCAATCTACTATGGAAAATAGGCAGAGGCCTACAATAACCCCATGCTAATCATGGTCAGTGAAACCACGTCAGTCTCATACATTTTTATGTCCCCAGAACCTTGACGAGTGCATACACAAGGTGGATGCTCAGAAGATACTTGTTGAATAAATGCATTAATAATTAAACGAATGGGGGCTCCCGGGTGGCTCAGTCAGTTAAGCATCCAGCTCTCAATCTCAGCTCAGGTCTTGATTTCAGGGTCAGCCCCCTGTACTGGGCTCCATGCTTGGGCATGGTGCCTACTTAAAAATAATAATAATAATTCATTTAATTAATGAATCAGGGATGTCATACAACTAAAACACATTGCCCAGGAAGACAGCGCTTAACTGTATCTATTGCCTATTGACCTTAAATAGGTTGAATTTTTTAATCAGTGTATTCATCATCAGCATCTTACCACCCCAACCTCCACTCCAAATACAGCCAAGTTGAACCAGTCCTTCCAATCTGGACATTTTCACAAACAAGTAACCGTTTATGACTGGGACTAAACATTGAGGTAACTCTCTTTTTTCTAAAGTCACTTCCAAATCTCAACTCAGGGGTAACCTCCTAAGAAAACTTTCCTACTCCCTTCCTCCCATAGAATTGATCCGTCCCTTCTTTGGATTCCCTCTATACCCTGTATATGCTTAAACATCTTTTAATTGTGATATACGACATGCATAAAAATGTATAAAATATTGTTATGCAGTTTAACTGTAATAATAAATACTGTATAATAATAAAGTTATAAACTGCACACTTGAACAAATTTTAACTGTGCCATTTAACAATTATAACAAAATAAATCCTTGCGGGGGCATGTGGGTGGCTTAGTCAGTTAAGTGTCTGCCTTCAGCTCGGGCTGTGATCCCAGGGTCCTGGGATCAAGCCCTGTGTGGGGCTCCCTCTCAGCTGAGTCTGCTTCTCCCTCTCCCTCTGCCCACCATCCCCTGCTTGTGCTCTCTCTCGCTCGCTCACTCGCTCTCAAATAAATAAATAAATAAAATCTTTTTTAAAAAAATAAAAGATTCTTGTGTAACATCCACCAAAGTCAAAATACTGAATAACATCAGTGTTAGAGAATGCTTCCACCATCTCCTTTCCTGATCTCAAGCTCTTTCCTCTCCTTGGGTAACCACTATCCTGACTATTATGACCATTTGTCCTCACTTTGCTCTGTAGTTATGCCACAAAGCAGAAATCTTTAACAATTTGGTTTACAAAAAAAAATGTTTTTTAGTTCACTTTTGTCTGTTTTTGTCTGGTTCCTTTTGTTGTCATTATATTATCAGAATTTATATATGTTGCATGTAGCTGTAGTTTTTAAATTTTCAGGGCTAGGGGCAGCCCTGGGGGCTCAGCAGTTTAGCCCCGCCTTCAGCCCAGGGCCTGATCCTGGAGACCCCAGATCGAGTCCCACGTAGGGCTCCCTGCATGGAAGCAGGGAAACTTCTCTCATGAAGTTTCATAGTTCTATCTGTATAAATAGAATCATTAATTAATTAATTAATTTATTTATTTATTTATTAATTTTCAAGGCTAAATGTCACTCTATTACATGGATAAACAATTTGTTCATTTTACTGTCCATTAGGACACTAGGACATTAGGACATTGAGACAGGATCCTATTTGGGGCTATTTTAAGCAGCATTGCACATTCTTGTCAAGTGTACCACAGTGCACATAAGTATGCATTCCAACTGATAGCAAATATCTCTCTAAGAAATGATTTTCTGGGAACGTCTGGGCGGCTCAGTCGGTTAAGTGTCTGCCTTTGGCTGGATCATGATCTCAGAGTCCTGGGAGGGAGCCCTAAGTCAGGCTCCTTGCTCAGGGGGGAGTCTGCTTCTCCCTCCCCCTCTGCCCCTCCACCTGCTCCGGCTCCTGCTCTCCCTCTCTCCCTCTCTCTCAAATGAATGAATGAATGAATGAATGAATGAATGAATGCTTTTTTTGAAAAGAGAAAGAGAGAATTTTCTGGTCATGCGTGTCTGCACATTACTACATCATGCCAAAGCATTTTCCAAAGCGTGCGGGCCAATGTTCACTGCCACCGGTGTTTGATTAGCAATAATCACACCTCGGATAAACCTCATTGGTACGATACTGCCACTGCGCAAAGCTTGCCACCAGTTTTTGAAAGCCTTTATTTTTCCACGTTCTTGCCTTGGAATTGTCCCACTTTTAAATTTTCTCCGACCTAGTGGATTTACAATTGTTTATCATTGAAGTTTTGATAGGCTTTATTTGATTCCCAGTGGAGTTGAATACCATTCTAAATGTTCATTGGTTATTTAGATTTCCTCATCTTCGAAGTCTCTTGCCCATTTTTCTATTTTTCTCTTTAGTCTTTTCTTTTAAAACTGATTTATAATAATTCTCTACGTATTATGAATATTTTGGTTAAAATTGTTGCAAATGTGTTCTCCCTTTCTGTGGTTGCCTTTGCATTAGCTTAGTGGTGTATGTCAATGAACAGAACTTCTTAATTTTAATGGAAATTGATCGATCTTCTTTTAGTTAATGCCCTTTGTGTCATGCTTAAGAAATAATTTCCTATGTAAGGTCATGAAGATATTCCCTTTATTATCTAGTACAAGCTTCATTGTTTTGTTTTTTTTTATATGTAAGTCTATAATCCACCTGGAATTGATTTTTGTGTTAGGTATGACAGGAAGTCCAATTTCATTTTCTATAAGAAAGATGTCCAACTGTCCCAGCACCATTTATTAAGAATACCAGACTTTCCCCCACTGCTCTGCAGTGTCACTTTGTCATAAATCAACTGTCTATATATGCCTGGTCTTTGTTTTTCTGGATACTCTATTCTGTTCATTCCCCTGTCTATTCTTGTGCTAACACTACATGGTATAACTTAATGTAGATTTATATTAACTTGGCTCTTCTTTAATCTTTGTAGTTTCATATAAACTTTAGAAGTAACTTTTTACATTCCACAAGAACGAAAACAAAACTAGTGAAATTTGTATTGGATTTGATTAAATCCATAGATTGATTTAGAGAAGAGAGACATTTTGGCAAATTTGAATTTTCTAATCCATGATCAATGTCTATTTCTCCATTTATTTCAGCATTTTTAGTTTATCTTAATAAAGTTTCATAGTTCTATCTGTATATTTACTTCTAGGTACTTTGATACTTTAATTAAGCACCTTATTTAAACTTCAGTTTCTACTTGCTGCTAGTATATATAATTACTTTTGCATATTGGTCTTTTAGAGTTACTCTGCTAAATGATCATTAGTTCTAATCACTTACCTGATTAGAGTTAAATTTTCTGCATATAATGTTACTATTTCATCCAAGAATAATACAAATTTTGTTTTTTCTTTCAAATGAATAAAAGTTTTATTCAGTTTTGCTATTGTTTTGGTGATTTAGTGTTTTTGTTTTTGATGTATCACACCAGATAATACCTCCAGGATAAAAAAAAAAAATCATATACAGCTAGTGATAGTGAGCAACCTTGTCTTGCTTTTAAACTAACAGGAAAATTCTATGAAGCTTTAGTATCAAACCATTAAACATTAAACGTGATATTGTTGTAGGTGTTTATTAAATACTTTTTATCAAATAAAAGAAGTTCCATTCCATTCCTACTTTGCTACTTTTTCTGAACTTGATGAAAATATTGAATTTTGACAAGTATCTCTGTTCATTTATTAAAATTACCATATTTTCCAACTTTTACTCTGCAAATGTAATAAATTTCATTCATTTTGTATATCAACCACATACTCCTGAAATAAACTCAACTTGGTCACAATACACCATCCCTTTTATTTATCACAGTATTAGATTTACTAATATTTTGTTTAGAATATTTTCATCTGGGATGCTTGGGTGGCTCAGTGGTTGAGCGTCTGCCTTCAGCACAGGGTGTGATCCTAGAGTCCTGGGATCGAGTCCCATGTTGGGCTCCCTGCATGGAACCTGCTTCTCCCTCTACCTGTGTCTCTGCCTCTCTCTCTCTCTCTCTGTCTCTCATGAATAAATAAATAAAATTTTTTTAAAAAGACTTAGAATATTTTCATCTATGTTTATAGGTGATTTTTGCCTATTTATTTTCTTGTCAAGTTCTTCAGATTCATTATTAAAGTCATGATAACTTCATGATACTATGAATTGTAAGACAAGTCTTTAATCTCTGGGAAGTTTGTAAAAGATAACAGTTACTTGTGTCAAAGCTTGACAGAAGTCAATAATTAAGTCACCTAGGCATGATATTTTCTCTATGGAAAGTTTTTAAATTATCTTTTCAATTTTTTATACAGTTATGCAATCATTCATATTTTCTATTTCTTTTTATGTCCATTTTGGTAAATGGTAATTTTCTAAGACTGTCTCCATTCTATTTGAATTTTCAGTGTTTTGTCATAAAATTGCTCATAATATCCTATCATCATTTTTTCTGATACTGCAGGATATGCAATAATATCCCATTTTTGATTCTTGGTCATTATTTTTCATGCTTTCATTGTTTTCCCTAACCAGTCTTGGAGGAGAAAAGAAAGCTGCACAAAGAATAGAATGGAGTTCCCTTGATATAATAAAAAGTATCTAATAAACAAACCCCTATACCACATGTTTTTTAATGGGTTTGGTTGATCCCCATTGTGTACTCCCTGATGCTGCCATAGTTTCATCTTGGGTATGTGAGGCATGTGCCAGAAGCTTCTACAAATGGTTACAACTGAGAGGTTGCCAGTTACCTTTCTCTTATTTTCAATTCTTCCTCATACACAACAGAACAAACTTTTCCTTTCAAGGAAAGCCAGGGACTTACTGATAAGATAATTGCATTCACTCAACAAGAAGGCCACTGCCCTTGACAACTCTCTGGTCCCCCAGCTCACTGGGCCATGTCCTGGGCCTGTGAGATGCATGAAGCCACAGGTTGCCAACCAGCAGAGTCAGCAGAAGATGGGAAATGACATGTGAGATCTCCATGAAGTACGTGTGGAAGATGGATGATCAGCTAATCTGCTGCAGAGCAAGAGTAGTGTGAACACTCTTGCAAAAAGTGGTTTTGTCATTATTTTTCAGTGCACATCTTAAATACATAATTATTTTATTGTTTTTCATTATTTTCCAATTTATAGCAAACCCTGTCGGCAATGAGTTCAGAAGAATGGAACTGTATGTTTAGTGAAAAAGTAAGTACTACGTAACTATCCCTGAGAAAGTGAATGAAAAATTGCCAAGATTTACCATCCTCTATGAAGGTAGTAGTGACATCACTGAACACGTAGACATAGATCTCCTGAAGAACGCTCAGAATCTATTTCAAAAGTGGGTAAGAAGACTGAGTTATGAAATAATAATCCAATACGTGAAGCTGCAGAAAGTGCATTTAAACAAGACTGTGAAGCTTATCTTTTCATTTAGAGCAAAGGCCTGTTCTTCTAAATTAATTTCAACTCATTTTGATTTCAGGCTTTTCTTGGGTATCTTCAAAATGCAAGGCAATATCTGTAAATGTGTGAGCTCCATTAGCAACAACAGACCCTTCCAATCCATCAAGTGATGCCAGTTTCATGGTATTTTACAGTATTTTCAGTTACTTTAAAGAGAAATAAGTTAGCGGTACCTGGGTGGTTCAGTGGTTGAGCATTGGTCTTTGGCTCAGGTTGTGATCCCAGGGTCCGGGGATTGAGTTCCGTAGCAGGCTCCCTGTAAGAGCCTCTGCTTATGTTTCTGCCTCTTTCTCTCTGTCTCTCATAAATAAATAAATAAATAAAATCTTTTAAAAAGAGAGAGAGAAAAAATAAGTTAATTCCACTAATGTTTTTATTTTCTCATCCAGTTCAAGAAATTAAGAGTAAAGCTTTTGGAAGATCATTATGTCACTGGAGAATGACCTGGCATTGTTGAGCCTGGTATTGAAAATTGTTTAAAATTAATGATCATTAAAATATTAGTTTTATGGTGGTAATACACAAAATTTGGTGTTGTAAGGCATCATGGTAAAAAATGGTCTTACAAATATAATAAACACACTGAGATTTTAGTATGTGTGTACCTATATTAGTAAACTTCACCTATTTTGTGTGTGTATATATATGTATATATATATTTACAAACTTATTAAATAAAATTAGCAAACTTGACTATATATTTGAGTCAAAATTTAAATAAATTTAGGAAATTTGAACTGTTACCTATAATAAATATTACATATCATGTGTTATATAATATAAGGCATATTATGTGTAATTTTATAGTATATAATAATATATAATAAATATGATATATGTAATAATATAGTTATATAATATATTATGTATTATGTTATACATTCTATTATATTCATTGTTATATTATGCATTATGTATTGTATTATTTCTTATATATATAAAATAGGTCGTTTGCTAAATTGTTATTCAAATCTTATATAATCTTGCAAGATGTTTTCAAGAGTCTTCATGTTCTATCAATTACTGAGAAAGACATATTAAAATGTCTTGTTATGACTGTAAATTTGTCCATTTCTCCTTACAGTTATGTTAGTTTTTATTTTGCAAGTTTCAGTACTGTTACTATGTGAATAAATGTAGATTTGTTTATCTTCAAGAAAAAAAAGAACTGTTTACCTTCTTACAAAATTATCTTCTTACAAAAATTGAACATTTATCAGAATGAACATTTATCAGAAGCAGATTCTCCACTTCTAGTAATGGTTTTCAACATTTCTGTAGTTTTGATGTTTAGGTATGTTTTAAATGACATTATGTTATTTTATTTTTTATCCAGTGTGTCAAACTTCAATTTTTAAACTAAAGGACTCGGCCCATTTAGGTTAGATTAAATTTAACACATATTTGAATGTAAATGACCATCTTATTATGTACTATTTGTCCTATCTATTTAATGTTCCTGTTTAACTCCTCTCCTACTTTCCTTCGGATTGAGAATTTTTTTATTATTCTATTTTCTCCTCTACTGCTTTGGAGATTTTATGCCCTTTTTCTATTATTTTTGGGAAATTACATCATACATTGTTGACTCCCCAATATAAGGAATACTAAGAAATATCTTAGTACATTTATCCCTCCCCCATTCATATTATATTATCATTGTATACTTTAATTACATAGATAATTATAGCTAAATACTATATGTTAATAGACATATATATCAATTATATTTACATATATTATGTGGCTATATTATATGTTATATGCACATTATATGTATGTTATATATTATTATACTCCATGTATGTCATTTTAAACCTCACAAGATATTTTATTATCATTTTATTTGGCCGATATTCATTCAGACTTACTAAATGTTTGCCCTTTTGTTGTTTTTATTCTTCCCTTCAGCTCTAGCTTTCTGTTTCTTTTCTTCTGCCTAATTAACACTCTTTAGTATTTCCTTTACTGTAGGTATGCTTGTAGCAAACCACCTCAGTTTTTATCAGCTGTTAATATCTGCATTTCAAATCATTATTAAATGATATTTTTAGTGGATACAAAAGTGGTTAGTAGTTTAAGTTGGCTGGCATTTCAGCACATTAAATTTATCATTTTATAGTCTTCCATTTTCCATTAATTCTGGTCAGAAGTCAGCTCGAAGTCTTACTTGTGTACCTATTTTAAAGGTAATTTGTCTTTTTTTGTTCTCTGACTATTTTTAGGATTTAAAAATATTTTTTTCTTTGTCTTCAATTTTCTGAAGTTCCACTCTAATGTATCTAATTGTGAATTTATTTTTATTTATCATCCTTAAGATTTGTTAGGGTTTCTGAACCTGTGTATTTCATCAGTTGGAGAAAAATAGAATGGCACAAGATAAAGATAAAAAAAATCAACAAGTATCAAGTGTGAAAAAGCTACGAAGTTATGATAAATCACAACTTCATGACTTTTATTTGAAATGCAATGAGATGCCTTCAAAATATCTTAAGCAAAGATGTCATACGGCAAATTGCATTTTAAAAGCTATTCTGGGGGCACCTGGGTGGCTCAGTTGGTTAAGCATCTGTCTTAAGCTCAGGTCATGATCCAGGGTCCTGAGATTGAGCCCCACGTGGAGTCCTCTGCTCAGAAGGAAAATCTCCTACTCCCTCTCTCTGCCCCTCTCCCCTGCTTGTGCTTTTTGTCTCTCTTTCTCTTTCTCAAATAAATAGTTCCTCTCTTTTAGGTAAGAAATATTAGAGAAACAAAGAATAGAAACAAGGAGACCCAGTGGAAGTTATTGCAGTTGTCCAGACAAGCTATAAAGTGGCCTGTTCTAGGGCATTGTCAATGAAGATGAAGAATAGTGGACATACTCAAAATATATTTTACAAGTTAAAAAAAAGAAGCTGATAGGCTGCTTACAAGATTTAGGGAAAGAGAATATCATGAATGACTATTGTTACTCTGACTTGAGTGATTTGATGGAGCCAGTTACTAAGATGGGAAGGAACAGAAGTAGAACAGATGACGAATATAAACAATTCAAACTTTTGATTTGGAAGTATCGTTGAGACATCCAAGTGAGATGTCAGGTTGATATAATAGATAGATGAACTAGAGATAGATATAGACAAATGGGTGAATAGATAGATAAATAGATATTGACTGAAATTCAAAGAATAGTTGAGTTTGAGATAGAAATGTAGCATTCCGCAGTATAATAG
The DNA here is from genome assembly GCF_003254725.2 of Canis lupus dingo. Taxonomy (NCBI): domain Eukaryota; kingdom Metazoa; phylum Chordata; class Mammalia; order Carnivora; family Canidae; genus Canis; species Canis lupus. Next base: position 48,512,254 of record NC_064248.1, read on the forward strand.
ATGGAATTTAAAGTCATGGATATATATTATAATACCTAGAAGAAAATATAACTAGAGGAGAAAAGAAGTTCCAAGACTGAGTCCTGAAAAGCTTTAAGATTTAGATGTCAGGTATAGGAGAAGTACACTAAGAAGTAGACAAGGAGGAAAATCATGAGATTGTGATGTCTTAGCCACCAAGAGAGGAGAATTTCCACATAAAGAAAATGTCCACTGTGTGGAAGGATTCTAGAGATCAAGTAAGTTGAAGGCAGATAAACAACCTTTTAAGTGAGTCACATAAAGGCCCTTGGTGTCCCATACAAGAATATTTTCAATGCAATCAAGGTGCAGAAGTTAAGCTAAAGTTTTTAGTTTAAAAAATAATTGAAAACTGAATTAATTATACTTTTCTATAATGTCACTATTATTTTGAGATTATTTCTATCATAGCACTTCTTATTTTATAATACAGATAACCATTCTCCTTTCAGAATCTAATGTCAGGGGCAGCCTAGTGGCTCAACGGTTTAGTGCCACCTTCAGCCCAGGGTGTGATCCTGGAGACCTGGGATCAAGTCCCACATCAGGCTCCCTGCGTGGAGCCTGCTTCTCCCTCTGCCTGTGTCTCTGCCTCTCTTTTTCTCTGTGTTTCTCATGAATAAATAAATAAAATCTTAAAAAAAAAAAAAAAAAAAAAGAGGGATGCCTGTGTGGCTCAGTGGTTGAGCGTCTGCCTTTGGCTCAGGGTGTGATCCCAGATCCTGGGATCGAGTCCCACATCAGGCTCCCTGCATGGAGCCTGCTTCTCTCTCTGCCTGTGTCTCTGTCTCTCTCTCTGTGTCTCTCATGAATAAATAAATAAAATCTTTAAAAAAAAAAAAGAATCTAATGTCATATGAGCTAGATCTATATCTCACAGATCCCTATGTCCTATAAAGCTGACACATGATAGGTTTTCAATTTAAGTTTGTTGAATAAACAAATTGGGGAGTGAATTAGTCTAATTAATTAATTAGTTAATAAATTAGTTCCCTAAAGCAAGCTACCTAGGGAAAAATGGGAATCAAAGGGGCAATTAAAGGAGCTGGCCTATGTCATGTTACAATTTTGCTTCTTTAGGCCAATATATTAGTTAATCTAAAAGAAATGGATAAATTTCTAGAAACATATAACCTATCAAGACTGACTGATGAAGAAATAGAAAATCTGAACAGAACACTTATGAATAAAGATTGAATCAGTAATCAAAACCTCCCACCAATAGAAGCCCAGGACCTGATGATTTCATTGGTGAATTCCACCAAACATTTAAGAAGAACTAAAGCCAATTCTTTTCAAACCCTCCCAAAAAATTGAAGAGGAGAAATGACTTTCAAACTCATTTTACAATTCCCACATCCCCCTAATACAAAAGCCAGATGAAAATACTACAAGAGTCAATATTCACGATTAACCTAGATGCAAAAATCCTCAACAAAATATCAGCAAACCAAATTCAACAACACATTAAAAAGATCATACCTAGATCAAGAGGGACTTATCCCTAGGATGTAAGGATAGTTTTAAAATGTGATATACTACATAAACAGAATAAAGAATAAAAATCATATGATAATCTGAATAGATACAGAAAAAGCACTTGACAAAATTCTACAGCAACATTACCTGATTTCAAAATAAACTATAAAACTATAGTAATCCAAACAGCATGACACTGGCATAAAAACAGACATCTAAACCCATAAAGCCAAATAGAGAGTTCAGAAATAGATCCATGTATTTATGGTCAATAGATCTTCAAAAAAGATGCCAAGGACACACAATGAGGAAGGGACAATGTCTTCATTGAGCATGGAGCTCATGACCCTGAGATCACGACTTGAGAGGAAACTAAGAGTCAGATGCTCAACTGACTGTGACACCCAGATGCCCCTATTTTAGAATGTATTTTTAAAAATATTCAGCCCCCAAAGTCTGGAGGGAATGTTGGACTCTTCCCAGGGGAACCATCAGCAATGCCCTGTGCTTCTCTGATGATTTGTCTCCTCTCCCTCATACCATAGAATTTTTATCTACCTGTATATCAGAAAAGCTCACTCTGACCCACAATATATTCCTCCAAATCTGCACTTTGGGCATAAATTCTGCCTACTGATCTCAGGGCTAAGGCCTCTGATGCTCAAATTCCAGATTCTTGCAACTCATGAACCAGAAGCTTCTCTCTTACTTTAGAAATAGGCTCTAAAACCCTTCCCAAGAGGCACCTGGGTGGCTCAGTCAATTAAGCATCTGCCTTTGGCTCCGGTCCTGATCCCAGAGTCCTGGGATTGCGCGTCACAGCAGTCTCCTTGCTTAGCTGGGAGCCTGCTTCTCCTTCTTCCTCTGACCCTCCCCCTGCTTGTGCTCTCTCGTTCTCTCTCTCTCTCTCTCTTTCAAAAAAAAATAAAATAAAATATTTAAAAAATAATAATAAATAGATAAAAATCAAAACCCACCCTGAGCTAATTAATGACCTTGACTACATGGAAGAAGGTCAAGAGTTCAAGATACAAAGAGGTAGGGAGACGCACATGTCAAAACAGCTAAAATATTCATTGGAATATGATAATCTTATAGCTATCAGACTGTGTTCTACTAGAACCTTAAGACATAATTACATTTTCTAAACATGATTCTTAAATTGCCACATTATTTGCTAATATAAATGTAACACACATAATTTATTAATAGAAACAAACTACACTGAAGTCTGCCTTTATGCTTGTTGGGATGAACAATCTCTAGCCAGTAAATCACTGAAACCTCCAGAAGCAAATTGTTGGAGACCTGTCAAGTCCTCTGAGACTCTCCAGAGTTTCCTTAAGAAAGAGTTTTCTCCCTGGGGCTCCATTCAGCTGGGAGCATGGAGAGGGTCACAGAAAGGGCACAAGAATTGCCACCAGACATACTTGGTTTTCAATCCTAACCCTACCATGTTCTTGTTGTGAGAAACTAAGAAAGTTACACAGTTTCTCAGAACTTACTTCTCATATGTTAAAAATAAATAAATAAATAAATAAGAAGAAGAAGAAGAAGAAAAGGGAATAACACCCCCTGCCTCTCATGGTTATTTGAGAATCAATGACATACTGTCTCAGTAGAACACAACAGAGGGCCAGACATGGGCTAAGTACTAAGTGAACGACAGTCACCCTTCCTTGTCTTTCTTTCAACCAGTCTCCAAACCTCATAGAAAGGACTGTTCCAGGGGCACCAGGGTGGCTCAGTGGTTGAGCGTCTACCTTTAGCTCAAGTGGTGATCCCAGGGTCCTGGGATGGAGATTCACATTGGGTTCCCTGCAGGGAGCCTGCTTCTCCCTCTGCCTATGTCTCTGCCTCTCTCTGTGTGTCTTTCATGAATAAATAAGTGAAATATTTAAAAGAAGAAAAAAAGAAAGAGAAGAAAGAAAGGAAAGAAAGAAAGAAAGAAGAAGAAAGAAAGAAAGAAAGAAAGAAAGAAAGAAAGAAAGAAAGAAAAGAAAGAAAGAAAGAAAGAAACTGTTCCAGCTCATAGTGAATCCCAGCTTCCACAGAAGGTACCCTATCTACAACCACATATGCTCAAATATAGAAAAGGCATGTTTTGTGCATATGTTTGGTGCCCTTAATTGTATCTTCTTCTAAATAGCTTCTCCACCTCTACCCTGCCCTCTCATTTGGAAGTCCTTCACAGGGTTCCGATTGGCTCTGACCCTAAAACAACTTACTTTTGCTTCTGATAGTCCATTACAAAAAAATAAATAAATAAATACACATTTTTATAGAATATAATAGAGAGGCTGCCAGCAAAAGGGAGAATCTGACATAAGACTCAGCCTGCCGCAGTTCCCCGTCAGCCACACTACAGAGCACGTCATGCATAATAAACAGCTGCTTTTTAGCCTGATGGAGCATGCAGAAAATATGAAATGATGGGATGCGGCTACAGACCAGTCGCAGGGGAATGTGCCGGGGTGGGGGGGACCGAAACGTGGGTGCCACTGACGGAAATGCCAGAAATCAATTCTGACCAGCACACATTTCTTTATCAGGCAACCTGTGGGAGATGACAAAGCACAGGTCCACTCGGCCCTTCAGGGAAGAGGACCACTGTCCAGAGCGTGCTCCTCCATCAATTGGTAACAAATCTACTTTCCTCCACCTGGGGATGCTACTAAATACACATATAACATGGATAAAAGTAAATTATCTGGAAAGCTTATTTTTCATGTTAAATTAGCAAGGATATATGAGGATTCATTTCATGGCTTTAATCCATGCATCCCCCTCCCTTCTCTTTTTCTGAAACAGACCAAATTTCTCTTTGTGACATTATCTGTCTTGGGAGCATTTGTTACAGCACGAAAACGGGAACTGGTCGGCCAGCAAGCCAGAAGGGGCAGATGATGTAAACCCCATAAGGCAAAAGTGAGTGTGGGAGAGAATCCGAGTTCACACTCCTCTCCTCTGACCGCTACTGCATTTCCTGAAAGACCATCAAAATTGCCTCATCTATGGCAGTTCGAGGGTAGTGATCCCCACATTCCAGCAGAGAGAACAGAAGTTGCCAAGTACATGTCAATTGCTAATGCCTTTCCTAATAGTATTTTAACCCTTTCTTTTCAGAATACAATACTTCTGTGATTTCATTTTGTCCTGTTCCATGATGACTTTCTGATCCAACTGTGACAGAATGTCACGGAATAACATCCTGCTGGAATCGTCAAATTAGAGTATGTGCCTCAGATTATGTCTAGCCAAATTAAAGTTGAGCATTTCATAGGAATAAAACCCTCTCCGATGACCTAGGTATTTCCCATCTTCCAATTCTTTATGTTTGGTATTTCAGGTCAATTCTTATTTCCTCGCACAATCCAAGTAATTGCCACAATTCCCGGTTTTACTTTGCTGGTATTCACACAAAGTAAGCAGACAATTTACAATAACCCACCACAACCAGTTAAAGCTGGTTCTACATCCAGTGACCTTACTGTCCGAACCAAAACTGGGACACATGGGATGCCAGTGAAATAGATTGCTTTCCATCCAGTCTATACCCCTGAATCAGGCTCAGCTTCCATCAAATGAGTCCTCAAAACTGCCACTGGGATTATCTTCCTAAAATTGAAATCTTATCAAGTCACAGCCCTGCTTTAAACCTTTTGACATCTTCCTCTTTCTCTGTAGGATGAAATCTAAACTTGTTGGTCGAGCAAGCAAAGCTCCAAATAGCCTGGGGCAAGCCATCTCTTTCATCGTTCCATCTCATAAACCCTCTCAACCAGCCATTCTGCACTTTTCAGCAGGTCTTTCTTTTCTTTTTTTATTTTTAAAGATCTATTTATTTATTCATGAAAGACACAGAAAGAGAGAGACAGAGGCAGAGACATAGGCAGAGGGAGAAGCAGGCTCCTCGCAGGAGCCCGATGTGGGACTCGATCCTGTACCCCAGGATCACGACCTGAGCTGAAGGCAGCCACCCACTGGCTGAGCCACCCAGGTGTCCCTCTCAGCAGGTCTTAGCATGGCCCTTCCTAGATTGCATATTTTTGCACCTGTTATCCTGTCTGTGGAAATACTGTTCCCCGTACCCCCACCCATACCCCTACTTATCCTTTAAGACAAACTCAAGTGTCCCCTCTGAATATCTTTCCTAGACCCTCCCATGCAATCAGGTGTTTCTGAACAACTTATTTGTCTCTCTATCAAAACATGTACACATTTTATCTATTTATGTGTTTAGGTGTCTCCTCAGCTGAAACTTACCATAATTTTAAATAAAGTGCACCAAGAGATAACTCCAAGTTATAACTGTCTGCTGTTTGCTGGAGTCTCTGTTTTGATCTAGCACTAGCTGTGTTCTATTGTGGTTAAGACTACCACTTGGGGGAGATGTTGTAAAGATGGTACCAGCACTGAATGGGCAAGGGGACAGTAACCTTTAATAACTCTATTTTAATAATCTTCCAAGCCTAAGATGATAAGTGTACAGGAATAGAAATAATCAGTGTGGAGACAGTTCAGTCGTTTCATCAATAACCAGCACCTGCAAAACCAGGGTTTCCATCGAGTCTCACTGTGTAGAAAGGCAGTGTATATATGGCTCATTCATTAGGTTGAAACTCCACACTCAACATAGCTTGGTAAGGTTTAATAGGTATGACTGATTTATCTCTTGAAATATAATTACAAAGACTATCATTCCCTTTTTCGTTGGTAATTTAAACAGTTTAAGGAGGTGAATGTATTGGGGAAGTGTGAGAAGTTAGGGTTCATTTGGATAGTGCTAATTCCAAAGAGAGCACAATAATAACAAAAAGGCTTTCTTTTCCTTCCACAGAAGTTCTCTTTGAACACAAATATTAACTCTAGGCGAAATGCTTTGGCTCAAACATTTAAACTCCTGCTGACAACCGGAGTCAATGGCGGACTGATGTCATGCCAAAGGACATGCAGTGTAAGCCCTTAACTCAGAGCTTCTAAGGCTAATTAGACAGAACAATTATACCAAGCCACATCCAGTTCTGGGATCTGTACGCCAACTCCAGAATCTGATAACAACTATGTACGGTGTCACATCTTCGGACCTGACCTGAGACAAAGAATAAAATACTTTGAAAAGAATTCCTAAAGAACAGAAGAGGATTCAGTTGACTTGACTCTTCACAGACATCTAAAACAAAGAGAGAAAGAGAGAGATAAAAGGGTTACTGTGCCTTCAACAAGCAAATCTTTCTCATTTCTCAATTTTTATCCACTTGATTTACAAGTTATTTTTTCCCCTCTCCTCCTGGCAGTAGAACAATAAAAACATAAGCCTCTTGTATTCAGTTTCTAGTATAATGCAATACAGTGCCAACATTTGTTCCCAGAGCTCAAGACCCCATACCAGCCCTGGGATCCCCACATGTGCTCTCTCCAATAACCATGGGCCCTGGAATTTAGGAAAGGTGCTGTCAGCTGACCTAGGCTGTTCTCACCCTTGCCCAGGGTCTGAGGCCAGTCCTGTCCTCAGTGCCCTCCTCACACATGGGGGATACTGATCTATTTGATTCTAAATCCCAGTTTCCCATAAGCTTTGGTGACTTGGACTAGAATCCTGCTCCACCTCTTCCTCCTGGGGAGCCTGCATACCACCAGTTTGTCCTGCAGGGAGGTTAACAGAGTTTTTCCAGAAGCAATCATCTAAACCAAACCTCCATCATCCAAAAAAGCATAGCCAAGAGGTAATCAGAAAATAAGTTTCTAGGAGAAGAGAGGTATCGGAGATCACTGATCACAGCATCTGCTGAAAATTTCTTATCATCTCCAGACAGCCAAAATTATCAAAATAATGGGCCCATTATAAAGTTGCTCTTTTTCTTATCAGTACATTTGAAGAAAACGACAGGCCTTGGTCCTACGGTGCTCATTCAGCTATGGAATTCAGTTCACCAGAAGCTCTACAATTTGAGTGTTCTAACTGCCTCTTTCCAGAATCATTGAAAAGTCATTTATTTAGTGCTGATATGGGAACCAGATAGAAGTGGTTCTGAGATAAATATTACTGGGGCCAATTTATTTTAATGTGAAGTATGTTAATACTAATAGCTTTTCAAAAGTATAAACACGGAGAGCTTAGGGAGCAAGCTGAAGCAATCTTGTATCAAATAAATAACCATGTCCTTTGACCTACTTTTCCATAGAAACAGTAGGAACTCAAGTCGCGCATCCCGAGAAAGCAGCAGAGGCCACAGTGGCATCTGGTATCCCAAACCTAGCCTGTTTCACTCCCTTCTTACAATTACGGTTCTGTTTGCCCTTATCCTAGTGATAAGAGCCAGAATAAAATCTCAAAATCAAATGTTAAAACCCGACATTATTTATAGCTGCCCAATTTCTTAATACGGCTCCATTAGATTTCATTCAATTGTATGTGACTGGGAAAATTAAGCACAAAGCATGATTTTCAATCTACTCCTCTAGTATCTGGGGTGCTTTCCTGCAATTCAACATGTGTGCACTTTCTTTTTGGTGGAAAAAAAAAATACAAAGATGGATGGCATCACCTGAAAAGTAAAAGAAGTGAGGGCCTCTACGCCCGTGGAGGCAGTTTAATCACCTGCAAGCAGTTTATCATTCAACATAATAACACAGGGCCTTAAAAAGCCTGCTCTGACACTCTCATTTGTCCTGTGATAGAGTGCTCACTGCATGGGAATTTAATATCCCCAATGCAATCAAACTTTGCAGGGCACAAAATGTGCCCATCATCCGTAAGCTGGAAGTCACAGTACAACCCACTTCAGCGACCAGGGGAAGGCCAGCGTCGGTTTCCCACAGGGAGGTCTTAACCCCACTTTACACATAAGACTCATTTCTGGATGCCCAGGCCCCACCTCAAAGTGCATGATGCCAGGACTTGGACATTTTTTTCCAGAGCTAAGGCAGATGGTTCTGACATAGAGCTGCATCGAGAATCACAGGGATGCGGTGCTGACCTTTTAGCACCACTGCTGGTGCATTGTTTTGAAATTCTGTCCAAGGGTTGGTGAACCCTGCTTTCAAGAAAACGAAGCTGGCCCCATTTGAGGAGGTGTGCGATGCAGGTGGGCAGCACCCCCTCCCCGGAAGTTCTCTGATGGGGTATAAATCTGCCTTTCATAGAAACAAGCAAATCTGCTGCCTGTTCCTGATTCGCCTGGGACAAAATATCTTGTTCCAGGGAAAGTAGGTGCTATTATCCTCATTTTATAAATAAAGAAATGGAAAATCTAAGTTTCATACTACTGGCTTAAAAAGTAGCTGGCTCAAGGCAAGATTAGAATGTCCTATTTCTAAGCATATTTTTTTTTAATTTTAATGCATTTCCTATTGTGTTATCTTCACATATGAATAAAATTTCAGGGTTAGGAAAACAGGATGTCCTCTTTAAAAAAAATAAAAAGTAGTTTATTTTAGAGCAGTGGTTCTCAAAGTGTAGTCCCTGAATGAGCAGCGTGAGAGAATCACTTGGGAATTTGTTAGAAATGCAAATTCTCAGTCCTCGCCCTAGATCTTGAGAATCAGAACCTCTGGGAGTAGGGTCAGCCCTTCAGGCAATTCTGAAAGTTTAAGAACTACTCTTTTAGACAAAAGCCAAACCATAAATCCCTTCCCCAAATTCTTGTTGAAATAGGACCCCATACAAATATTAAAAAAAAACAAAAACAAAAAACCCAGAGGTAAAACTAGAGAGATGAAGTCGTTTTCACAGAAAACTAGCAGAGGTGGGGTCTTTTTGGCTAGAAAATAATCATTGGACACTTATGGGAAATCACCCCCAAATCACATTTCTTTTTTCTCTTGAAGAAAGAAAGTATTTAAGTAAAAGAGCAAGCAAGCAGAAACAGTTTTTAAAAAAATATGTTGGATTTATGGGACACCTGGGTGGCTCAGTGGTTGAGCATCTGCCTTCTGCTCAGGGTGTGATCCCTGGGTTGGAGATGGAGTCCACATGAGGCTCCCCATAGGGAGCCTGCTTCTCCCTCTGCCTATATCTCTGCTTCTCTCTGTGTCTCTCATGAATGAATGAATGAATGAATGAATAAATAAATCTTTAAAAAAAAAAAGAAAATATATTGAATTTAAAAATATATATATAATTCTCTGGCAAGGAAGATACTAGGGCTTCATTAGGTCCTCAAAGTAGCAGAAGATATGGAAAAAGACCCCAGGGAGAGTGATGGGCAAGTTTACCAAACTTATTTCCCTTTCTACTTGGGTACACAGTCAGCCTACATTCCCAAGCCTCCCTGCAATGGCCCTAGGACTGAGCTCTGACCACAGAATGTGAGTGGAAAGGGTGGGCACTACTTCTACAGTGCTTGTAGTCCAATCAATGCAAAAAGCCTCCTTCATAAGGCCTTCTTTTCTCTCATCTCCCACTGACTGGCTGCAAGCAAAAGATTAGCATAGGCCCCACAGCTCTAGCTGGAGACTACTAGATAGAGGGGTTCTGAGCTCATGGATCACATTCGAGAAAGCTGCTGGCCACCCACTTGCACAGAAATACTATGTGAATGAGACTTCAATTCCATTGGGCTAAGCCAGTGAAGTTTGGGGATCATTATAGGCAGCACCTACCATGTGCCATTTAAGGCTTTACCACAGTAATTAAAACAAACAAATATTTAGCCAAAGCAGCAACTTTCATTCCCTGTTCTGAAGCCTACGCATCACAGTGGTTATAGAGCAAAAGCTGTGAATTCCTAAAGATCAAAGTCCAACGGGCTCCAGAAGTATCAGCCACACACATCTGCAACTGGTTTCCTCTGTGAGGCCTCCCCAGTAACACAAGTTCCCACTGTTCCTGTTTCCCAGATTGTCCCTTCTGGAATTTGCCATCATATCCACACAATGCTTAGAAGACAGAACGGTGACCCACGTAGGGCTAAAATTTTAAGTCTAACACTAATAATTGATCACAAACCTCATGATGAATATGTTTTCAGAAATCTTCCATTCTCTCCTCAATCCTGCCTTTTGCTGTGACTGCCCCCATTTTCCCTTAATGCCCTATTTCACAACTCTTGCTCAATATTCATTCACTGATTAAAAAATTATTTATTAAAAGCCTACCATGAGCCAAAGCTATTAGTTCCTCTGGGAACAATAGTGAACATATGAAGTTTACACACTAGTAGAGGAAATAGACAATCCTTTTTTCATTCTCTTCTTTGCTTCTGACATGCATGAATGTTCTCTGGCTTACTCCTATTCTCTGGCATTTCCTTCTCTCTGCTTCACATGGTCATCCTTCTCCATCCAATAATTAACTGATGTTAAATGATGGAACTTCTTCAAGTCTCTGTCTTAGCCTCTCTCTCTTTCCAGTTTCTATATTCAGGCTATTGTACCTACTTACATCAATGTCTTTAATTTTCACCTACTCACACATAATTCACAAATTTGTGAGTATTCCTCAGGCACACACCTTTCTTTGATGCCCCAGATTTATATAACCAATTATTTATAAATGTTCCTACTTGGATATCTCAAAGGCCTTTCAAGTACAACATACCACAAAATTGAGTTCATTGTCTCAAGCCCACCTCCGTAGTTGTCTTGCAGTGTGACCATTATCAGTGAATGACACAAGCTTCCACTCTGATAAGTGAATCAGAAACCTCAGGATCATCCTTGATACTTCCCTCTCCCTCACTCCAATGTCTATTCCAAGGCCACGTCTTATTGATTTGACTACTGAAACATCACCTGAATCTGCCTACTGCACTATATGTCTTCTACAGTGTCCTAATCCAAACTACCTACATCTCTTGCTTGAATGTGGCAGGACTCTTCCCACTTAAACCATTCTCTACAATGGACGATTGTATGGTTGATTCTCTGGCCCATTCTCTACAATGCAGACTGATCTCTTTCAAATTGCAAGTCTGATCACATCATTCCACTACTGCTTACAACTCCTCAGGGGCCCGCATCAATGCTAGCCAGTGACCCAAATGTTTAACATTGTCCACAAGATCCTGCCTTGGCCTGGATCCCACCTGCTGCCCAGCCTCATCTCAAAGCCTTTCCTTCACTTTCTCTCTGCAAGTCCACCACAGCAGCTTTTTTCTTGAATGGGCATGTTTCTCGAACCTTGGAATTTGGAACATACACCTTCTTCGGTCTTAATCCCCCTACCCATCTCATCTCTCTTTCACATCTTTTACATTTTATCTCACCCTGTTGCCCTTTCTGAGGGAGCCTAGTGTGACCTCCACTTTGTGGTTAATTGCCTCATTCCTAAGGGCCCCTAGAGCCTCACCATCTCCACATTTATCATAGTTGAAAATTCACATGAAATTGTAGGATTCTTTCATTACTGCCTATCGCCCTCACTAAACTACAAGCAGCCCCATAAAATCAAGAACCACATCAAATTCTGTCCCACCATAGTATCATAAGTCTCTATCTCATTGAACAAATAGTCAGGTGTCAGGAAATATTCTAGCTGCTGAGGACATAGTTACAACAAGACAGAAAAGTTTCCATCTCTTGTGGTACTTACAGTATAATGAGAAGAGACAGGCAATGACAAACACTTTTTTTTAAATAAGAAAAATAACCGACAATAATTGCTATGCAGAGAATTAAAATAGGATGACATGATAGAATGTGGCTAGATGGTTACCTCAGATTGAAAAAAAAAGACCTTTTTGGAGTGGTGAAATCGAAATTTCAATTAAGATTTGAATTACAGGGTGAGACCAATCATGTAAAGATCAAAGAGAACATTCTAGGCAGAGAGAACAACTATAGAGGCCCTAAGATGGGAGCCTGGCACAATGCCAGACCCATCATAAATGTTCGATAAATATTAATTGGCTGTTGTAACAGTCAATGAGCAGGTAAGCAGAACCCTCTGAGAGGCCACTCCCCCAGACTTCTCTTCTTCAGGCTGTGAGACGGGGAGGGGGACAAAGCAGAAAGGGGCAGGTGATGTGAATGGTTTCTGTTGTAGCTGCTATTGACTGGTAGATCCTCACACAGCTTTGCAGGGAAGCGAGGTGTGACACATAGATTTCTGTAACTTCTATCGTGAGATAGGGATGACGAGTCTCATTGACAAGAGTGATTCAGTAACTTGTACGCAGTAAGACCCTGGGCAGGCTGAGGGAAAAGCTGCGTCTGCTGTAACTATTACTATTTTGCTCAAATTATGGCTGACTCCAAAACATTGCTTTGAACTAGGCACGGTTTAGTTGAAATGATTTTCTTGATTTAAGGTTCTCCTTTCAAAGTTAAGCTAAGTGTGTCAACAAATTCAAAATATCTAGGGGGTACTTTGAACATAAAATATAATTTCCAAGTCTAGCATCATCTCATATCTGCTTCCCAGCCCTTGGGTACTCTCCCAAATTGCAGTTGTCCTCAGTGATTTTTCTCCTCCTCTAACTGTGGAGTAACAATAAAACTTTACACATTGACTGATGACATGCTCTTCCCCAGGCAGAAAATAGGATCAGAGCACAGTATGTTACTCAAGTCATCAGCCCTTTTAGAAAGCAAATGTTTCTTCACAGGATGAACTAAAATATTTAAGGTTTAAAAAATACAGTCTGGAAAGTCCTTTAAAGTTGTTCAATTGCATAAATAAATTGTTCTGTTGAGTAAGAGTTTTAAGACAATCAGTTTTCATATTTTAAAAAATGTCTGTGTGTGTGTGCATGTGTGTGCATATCACAAAAAGGAGGAAAGACTTAGAAAACTTTCTAAATAAAATTATTTAGATAAAAGACCTGGTATGCCTTTCCTTTTGAAAAGTAATTCTTGATGACAGAATTTGAACATGCTTCAGTTATTCCAGATCATTATCATTAATGAACTAATAATCAACCTTATGTTAACCAAATCAGCTTATTAAATGGCACTTCCTTTGGGAAAGTTACGTATTCTCCCTGAGTCTCAGCATCCTAATCTGCAAATTGTAATAATATTACTTTCCTCACATTTAGATAATACCAACAGCATCTAATACATCACTTACATGTGCAAGGTATAAAGGTAAAGATAATTTTTATTAGCATGATGTCTTCTTTGGACAAAGGAGAATCAGACTTAGCAACTCGAAGAAAAGCAGTAGGGAATACATTTAGATGAAATACTTAACCAGCAGTCTACTGACATGACCAATCAGTTGTTTTCTGGGAATGCCACCTAACAAGTTGTTCTCCATTCTCGCTGATCATCCGAATCACCTGGGGAGTATTTTTTCAAGGACAAATTCCCAAAGGAATCTGATAGATTTGGGAACTGAGTTGCAATATTGTAGCAACTAATACTGTAGAACATTTCTTAGGGATCCCTGGGTGGCGCAGCGGTTTGGCGCCTGCCTTTGGCCCAGGGCGCGATCCTGGAGACCTGGGATCGAATCCCACATTGGGCTCCCGGTGCATGGAGCCTGCTTCTCCCTCTGCCTATGTCTCTGCCTCTCTCTCTCTCTCTGTGACTATCATAAATAAAAAAATAAAAAAAAAGAACATTTCTTACATATTACCTCTTGTAAAGCTCATGACTACTCTTAATTGCATTGAAAGAAGAAGGGAATTTGGAGTTAAAAGAACTGGACTTGGAGTTCTCACCATGTTACTTTTTAGCTGCATGAGTTACTTCACCTCTGTGATTCTCACTTTCTTATGAATAAAATGGAAATAAAGTGTAGTTATATCTGCCCTACATGACTGCTAGGCCTTTTGTAAGTGCCTAAGCAACTGCAAGTATAAGGCATAATTATTAAAAATGATAAATATTGTCCTTATTGGGAGGAGTTATGTGTCCTGAGTGTCTTTATTAAACAGTAAAGCTAAGTAAGAACAGTAAGAACATGGGCATCTGAAGGAAGAAGATGTATGAATGCGTTCATGTGTGTGTGTGTGTGTGTTTATGACACTAGTAGAGCTAAATTGAACCCAAGATTTTTAGATAGCATCATATTTAATAGCACTCATTTTTTTCTCTCAAGATGTCTAATTGTTTGGAAGACCAGTTTGAGTGTTAAAATATCTCAGTGTTTTGTTTTGTTCTGTTTTTTAAGATTCTGTTTTTAAGTAATCTCTATACCCAACGTGAGGCTAAAACTCACAACCCCAAGATCAAGAGTCACAGGCTCTACTAACTGAGCCAGCCAGGCACCCCAAATTATCTGTTTTAAATCTGAGCTTTGGAAGAAAATTATCCTCTAGAATGAGAGACAATATCCCTATATTAAATTATTTGGGGAAAAACAAATTATTTGGGAAAACTATTGTCATTCTTTAACTTTTTATGTTGTATTGTGAACTATTCTAAGAGCTTATAATAAGAAATCATTATGGGATTCTCAACCTCTTCTATAAAATAACTTTAATTTTTGGTTGGTTTTATTTTAATAGTTTCCATTCTTCTAAATCACCGCCTAAATTAGATTTTGTAGTAAATGGGAACACTTACAAAAGAAAAGAATAAAATTAAAAAGTCATATGGTTTTTAATGCATATGCTACAGAAACTAATTTTTTCCTATGGATAGAGAATCAACTTTCACTTATGAGCCTAGATTATGGGTTATAAGGCAATTGCAATGGCTATGTGAAATGAGCAGATAACCGTAATGCCAGCCTTAAGAAGGATGTATATTACTCTTCACATAGAGAATAGACAGTGAATACTTAAGGCCTCAAAGTAAAGTGTCCTCCTATTATTTTTTTTTAACGCTGGATATAAAAATCAGAAAACAGGTGGAAAGAGCGAAGGCATAAAAAAGACATACTCTCTGGGACTAAAAGTAATCCACACAGAATGAATACGATCCATTGGCACCTAGAAAACATCCCAGAAGCAATTAGGAGATGGTCCATCGAAAACGTACTCATCGTAAAATTGGATGTTGACATTGTAAAGATGTTTGGAAGGTACCACAGTGAGGTATAGAGCTGAGACAGGAGTTGGGTTTGGGGCCTATGCAGGGGCTATAGAAAAGAAAGTTGGAAGAGAATATTTTAGACATGTGTTTCAGCCATGTCCAATGGAAGAGATAATCTGAGTTTTTTTTTTTTAAAGTCCAAATTATGGATCAAAAAAAATTCTAGAAAAAATAAAGAGATTTCACCAAATCAAAGTGATTTTTAAAAACTATCCATTCCCTTTGCTCTAAGTCTGAATCTTCAAGCTCTATTTTCTTACACCATTTGGTTCCTAAGTGAATCAAGCCACACAGAAACCTCAACGATAATAGGCCAAAATATTTCCTGTAAATCAATATTAACTTTCTGAATTACAAAAAGGCCTCTTGAGAGTTTGGTTAATATCAAGAAATCTCACAGAGATTGATGAAGTAGAGGAGTAAGAGTACCACAGAAGTAACTATGACAAAATGCAGTTATCAGGAAGCACCATCTCTCTCCCTCAAATGCACATACATACAAGCACATATATAAATACAAGAAAAGAAAGCCCTCAAATCTGGGAGGCTTTCAATCTCAGAAAATAGACCCTCAAAATTAGGATCCACAGATTTAGCAAATAAAAATACAGGATGCCCAGTTAAATTTGAAATTAATTAAGTTTGGAGTGGGATCCACAAATCAGAATTTTTAATAAGCACCTAGGAAATTATAATGCAGGAAGTTTGGGGACCACCTTTTGAGAATATTGGCATATTGAAAAAGACTTTTCACAACACGTGGTGTAGGATTTTGGTTAGATTAGGTAACCTACAAATCCCATTGTCAATAAAATTCCATGTTCTTCACATCTATGTCTGCAGAATCTACAGCTGTCTATTCAGTTGGGTATTCCATGTGCAATAAAATTCAGTGAAAAGACCAATAAACTTCATGGGGTCAAAAGACCCCATGACTTCATCTTCTGTGCTAATCCAATCCTATACTAGCCCAGCCTAAAGGGTACCAGTCTGAACTGAAAGTGTCCAGTAGTTCTACCCCAAGAGAGAGGGACTCAAATTAGTCTTAAGGTCTACACAAAGATCCTGAGTGGGAGGAGTCATTGACTAAAACAACAAATCAGGTAAGGCATATAATATTTTTTAAAATATCAAATTGCTGAATTCAGGCATATTTCTATATGGTCACTCTAGTATTTAGCAATATTTCATTTGCCTCATATTTGTAATATTAATGCATTGAATTTCAAGCACAAAATGTAAATTCTCCAGTGTTAAAAATTTTACAGCAAATGAAATTTTATGACAGAATTAGCAAGCATAACCAACTACTGAATTTTAGAAGGTAAATATTAAATGTAATACACTGGATTGAACGTCGCCCTTTCACTAGAAGCAATGTTTAAAAATGAGAATTAAGGGTAAATGCATGTACCAGCTAGTGCATGATGATCACATAGATGATGATCCTGAAATCCTAAACTATTGCAATCACTCTAAAAGTACAGCAGAGTTGTAACCCACTATACATTCCAGACCCTCATCACAAGAGTAATCTGTCTGAAGTCTTGTATTACCTACTACTATAATTATACTTTCCTTCAGCTGAATCAGTCAATCTGAGAAGATCAGGACAAAAAAATAAGATTAAGCAAGCATGTTCTTAATTCAGGGACAAATTTTCTGTCACCTTTAAAAAGAAAGCATTCATCCTCATGTCCTAGAGACATTTTTCAACATTTTTCAACATTTTTTCTATGGTATGTTGATTAAAATAAGCAATATTCTTGATTTCATGACATTGTAATCAATAGTTCCCATTAAATGTATTTTATTCAATTTCCCCACTCAATGAAAACTTTTTATATTACCAATACTGAAGACAGAATTAATACTCATCTTTAAGCCACAGATATTACATCAAGCCTTCAGCTAATGCAGTGAAAATTCAAGGGACATTATTTGACAACACATTATTGATGGTATGACAGGTAGAAGGATAGATAGATAGATAGGCAGGAAGGCAGGCAATAGCAGTAGTAATGTGATTCTCTCATTTATTCTTTTTTTTTAATTTTTTATTTATTTATGATAGTCACAGAGAGAGAGAGAGAGAGAGAGGCAGAGACACAGGCAGAGGGAGAAGCAGGCTCCATGCACCGGGAGCCCGATGTGGGATTCGATCCCGGGTCTCCAGGATCGTGCCCTGGGCCAAAGGCAGGCGCCAAACCGCTGCGCCACCCAGGGATCCCTTCTTTTTTTTTTTTTTTTTTTTTTTTTTTTATGATAGTCACAGAGAGAGAGAGAGAGAGGCAGAGACACAGGCAGAGGGAGAAGAGGCTCCATGCGGGGAGCCTGATGTGGGACTTGATTACGGGACTCCAGAATCACGCCCTGGGCGGAAGGCAGGTGCTAAACCGCTGGGCTACCCAAGGATCCCCAAGAAACAGACTCTTAATCATAAAGAACAAACTGATGTTTACCAGAGGGGCGGGGATAGGGAATGGATAAAATAAGCGATGGGATTAAGGAGGGCACTTGTTGTGATGAGCACTGGGTGTTGTAAGAAAGTGCTGAATCGCTATATTGTACACCTGAAACTAATATTACTCTGTATGTTAACTATACTAGAACTAAAAATTTTTAAATAAATAAAATGCAACCTAGCGCACATATAAGCATCCGTCCAGTCCCATCCACATCACTTCTGCAAGACTCAGGGACAAGTGGAACTGATGCACGTAGCCCAGTGCTCATGCTGCCTGCTGCTTCCTAGGTAATGAGGTCCTTCATCCCTGAGCCAGGATTTGTCCCTGAGCCAGGATACTCTTATCTTCAGCCAGCATCCATGAAACGTGTTCATTTGCAAGCAGGTTAAAATCTCAGACCCTTCGCAGTTCGTGATACATATGACTGCTATCATCAGCAATATCCTCCCATGAAAGCTCATTATCTTCTTATCTAAGGTGCCATTGTTTATGAGATGCCTCACTGATTTAAAAATAGCATTCAACAGAGGAGTGGAAACTGAGGTACTTAAGGTACACATTTAATATACAACATATTCCAATTTCAAAATAGTTACCAAAAATATCAAAATTAAGCAAAAAAATTACTAAATTTTTAAGATTTGGCTTGAAAATCAGCCTAGAAATCTCCAAAAAAAAAAAAAATTGAAATTCTCATGCACTTAGTTGACAAATACTGATTATCTCTTATGTCCCAGGCATGGCTCTAGGTGTTGAGAATATAGCATTGAATAAATTAGATAAGAATTCCAACTCCCATGACACTTTCATTCTAGTAGGGAAATCAGATGGTAAAGAGGAAAGTAAAATATATCATATATAATATATTATGATTAGTGCCAAGGAAAAAAAATGAAAAGGGAATAGGAAATGTTGGGAAGGAACACCGAATTTTTTAAAGGAGGGACTAAGATTAGAAAGCCTTCACAGAAGATTATTATGGAGTAAAAATGTGGGGAAAAAGTAGGGGACCCAGCCCTGTGGATATCTGCAGAACTAGCATTCTAGTCAGAAGAAATTGCAAACACAAAGACATTGAGATAGACACAGCTAGGAGGCCAGTGTGGCTGAATCAATGTGATTTAGGGAGTGATAGGAGCACATGAAGACAGAGAGCTATTGGTAGAGAGTTTCAAGGTAGAGGAGATAAGGGATAATTGTGTAGGGCCTTGAGTTCATCCTAAGGATTTGGCTTTTATAGGACTGAGACGAGAAGCCAATGCATGGCTTGCAAAAGAGAAGAAATATAATGTATCTGTATGCAGCTTTTCCAGAGAAACAATATACATATTTGCATTTGTTTTTATTTTATTTGTATTTTTATATATATTATATATATATATATTTGTATTCTTTATATCATATCATAATAGAAAAGAATTATTTTAAGGAACTGGCTCAAGTGATTGTGGAGGTTTGGCAAGTCCAAAGTCGGACAGGCAAGTCCAGCAGGCTAGAGACCCAGGAAAGAGTTCAAGTTCAAGTCCAAAGGCAGGGTGCAGTAGGACCAGGAAGCAGAGGCAGCATGAGCATTGACCCATCTGCATCAGGGAAGCCATGTTGTAAATGAAATCAAGAGACAGCTGGAGAATTTTCTTTCTCAAGGGAGATTCAGCCTTTTGTTCTGTTCGGGCCTTCAACTAATTGAACATAACCTGCCACATGTTGGAGAGTCATTTGCTTTTCTCAAGGACACCTACACCCCGATGTTTCTAGCAGCAATGTCCACAACAGCCAAACTGTGGAAGGAGCCTCAGTGTCCATCAAAAGATGAATGGGTAAAGAAGATGTGGTCTATGTATACAGTGGAATATTCCTCAGCCATTAGAAACGACAAATACCCACTATTTGCTTCGACATGGATAGAACTGGAGGGTATTATGCTGAATGAAATAAGTCAATCGGAGAAGGACAAACATTATATGGTCTTATTCATTTGGGGAATATAAAAAATAGTGAAAGGGAATAAAGGGGAAAGGAGAAAAAATGAGTGGGAAATTTCAGAAAGGGAGACAGAACATGAGAGACTCCTAACTCTGGGAAACGAACAAGGGGTGGTGGAAAGGGAGGTGGGCGGGGGGTGGGGATGACTGGGTGACAGGCACTGAGGGGGCCATTTGTTGGGATGAGCACTGGGTGTTATGCTATATGTTGGCATATTGAACTCCAATTAAAAAAAAAGAAAGAGAAAGATAAATAAATAAATAATAATAATAAATAAATAAATAAATATCCACCAATTTAAATATAAATCTTATCCAAAAACAATCCCACAGAAACATCCAGAATATACTTGAACACGTTTCTGGGCATTGTGGCCCAGAAAAGTTGACATGTAAAATTAACCATCACCTCATCTGAAAAGATGGATGGAGTGGAAGAAAAAATAGAGTTGTTCTGGCAGGTGAAGACAGTAGAGCTTGTTCCTGTGGGTGGTGGTTACAATTAGGTAAATCTGTTTCATATCAAGAACTACTACTTCATAAACAATTCAAGTAAAACTTGTGTGATATTTGAAAAAAAATTATTACTGCCTTAGTAGGCGGAGCCACATGAATAAGTTTCTGTCTCACCCATGAATCTCATCACTCTGTGATTTGTTCAGGTGATGTACCAACAGAATTGACACAATGCTTCAAAATTTCTGACTCTCAAATGGAAACATCAGTTCATGCCAAATGAACCACATCTTTCAGAGGAAATCCTGATATTTAGTTCTTAACTATAGTGATAATGTATCAACTGTCTTAGCTCTGGCTGCCATAACCAAATACCATAGGCTGGGTGGCTTAGACAAAAGAAATTTATTCTCTCACAGTTCCAGAGGCTAGAAGTCCCATATCCAGGTGCTGGCTGGTTCAGTTCTTAGTGAGAACTCTCTTCCTGGCTGATAGACAGCTACCTTCCCCCCATGTTTTTACAGAGAGAGAGGCAACCAGGCAAGCTCTCTTGTGTTTCTTTTCTTTTTTCTTTTAAAGGTTTTATTTATTTGAGAAACAGAAAGAGAACACAAGCAGTGGGGAGGGGCAGGGGGAAAGGTCGAAGCAGGTTGCCCCTGAGTAAGAAACCAATTGTGGGGCTAATCCCAGAACCCTGAGGTCATGACCTGAGCTGAAGGCAGATGCATAACCATTTGAAGCACCCAGGCACCCCTCTTGTGCCTCTTCTTATGAGGACACCTATTCCACAAGCAAGGGCCCTCACCTTATGACCTCATTTAACCTTAATTACATCCATAAGGACCCCATCTCCAAAAACAGTCCAAATATTGGGGTTGAGACTTCAACATATAAATTGGGAGGTAGGGGTGTTGGGCAGCAGAATACATTTAGTCCATGGTACCAATTATTTCTTTCTGCAAATTGCCAACTCAGTAGGATTTATATAAACATAAGAGAATTTATGGTGCTCATCAAAGTGAAACAGATTCTAATACCTCTCTATTCCTGCTGGTGCAGTATGGGGACCCTGAGAGGTAAAGTGACATCTAGCTTGTCATCTCCAGCCAGTTGTGGCTACCTGGGGCACTGTACTGAAAGGCTCAGCTACAGGGTCATAATCTGTTAATAATGCCTGCCAAGGCTATGGCCACATATTTAGCACATACCTAGCATGGACCTAAAGGACTCTAAACAAAAACATAATTATACCATTACCTTAGCCTGTTCACCCAATGTAATGCAATGTTTTATTATAATAGCGAAAACAATAGTAGGGGTTAATTTAGGTTAAGTTATCTCTCCTCAATGCAAGAATATCAACCATAAAATATGATTTAGATATTTGTTAGATGATGGGAAAGATGTTTATGATGGATTTATTATGTGAAAAAGTGGATTTCAAACCATATGAAATATGATCACATTTTTAAATAGATTGTTGAGATAGGAAATATTTTAGGAAAGTATTTATGTATATATGAGTATAAGGCAAGTCAGAATTTTCTTCCTCCCTCACCTTTCTTTTTATTTTTATGTAATCTCTCCACCCAACATGGGGCTCAGATTTATAACCTCAAGATCCAGAGTTACATGTTCTACCAAAGGAGCCATCCAGGCACCCTACTCCCTCGCCTTCATGTTTTCTTTTCCCTTCTACTTCTTCCTGGGAGGAGTTTTGCATTTTGTTATGTCGTTACTATTGTTGTAGTGATTCTTTTGTTCTATTTTATTTTGTTTATGCCTTTTTAAGGCAGGAAATAAAGAGATAGGAAATCTATTTAGCCTAGTAAAGTACTGAATTTATTCTATTAAAGTCATCAATATAACAAAAGCTCTTGTTTGCCCTGTAAATGTTTCACTCTGAATAAGTAAAGGTCCCCTTCCAATGCAGCACAGGATAAATGGTGCTGACACCACCTCTCTGGAAGGTGAAGCCAGTCAAACCAATAAAGCAGGAGGGAGGGGGACAAAGGTAAAAATTCTAAGACAGGAGGGAGGCCAGAAGAAGTCGGAATGAGGCAAACCTGGATGAACAGACACAAAACTCAAAAGAGAAAGCAGAGGAATGTTCTACGGCCTCCTTAGAATTCTGAGTGTATTCCAAACATCAAGTCATGCCACTTTCTTAAAGCACTGAACCATAATACCCTTTGAGATGTCACTGACATAACGAAAGGGTGTATGTGTGTGTGTGTTTTCAGAAAAAAATTGTCAGAGACTGTATACATCAAGATGTTAATAGTAGTTATCCGAAGAGTGGTGAAATTATACAGACATAATGTTCATTATTTTTTAACCTATTTATTTTAATTTTTCTCTATGATAAATATGCAGAGTTTTGACTAAATTTTTTTTTAATTATAACTCAGATTTTAAGAGAGAGAGACTGCAAGAGAGATTCAGACAAGGCAACTCTGACACTGCACTTTTATTCCTGCACAGCAAGCAATAAAACATGTTGTGTACTTCTGGACATTGTAAAGCTGGAAGGGATCTTAGAGGTTGATAGGTTTCCTTGCTCTCATTGTAGAGATAAAGGAAATCAGGCCTGGAGATGCTTGGTATTGTACCCAGTAAAGATCCACAACAGCAAGGTAAGGAAATAATTCAGATTTGTTGATTCTTAAGCCAATACTTTTATGAGGTAGGAGGAGAAGCAACTTGGTAACAATCTAAAGTTCTATAGTATCTCCAATTCATTCTGTCCAGAAATTTAAAAAAAAAAAAAAAGTTAAAAATGTGAGTTCTTTTGGCCAACAACAAAGGAATGGAATCAGTAAAGCTTGCAAGTGTAGGTCCAATCAATTTGGAGACATCTCAAGTCAATGGCCAATCTCCCAGGATGCATTGAAAGGATATGCATGCCCCTCCTCAAACGAAACACAAGTCTCTGTCCTGTATTCTCTTCCTTTAGAACACTCTTCCTGAGTGAAGCCTGCCTTGTGGATCGGATCACTGATGACCTCTTCATACCATCCCAAGAGAGTGAAAGAAAGTTATTATTATTAAAACCCCAGCTTTTTTTCTGTGTCATATTTTAAATTATGGCTAACTGATATATAGGCAGTATTTTCCTTTTATCTTTCTCTTACACTTGAAAGTAGAGCTTTAAAGAAAATTTTACAAAAATACATGCCTCCAACTTTTCTCCAGTAAAAGGAATGTGACAAAACCAACAAAATACCTTGAGCTCCCAAGACACAGACGTCAGGCATGAACAGTACAGGAGCCTTGTGCTCATGAAAGGTTATCTGCTGAACCTGGCAAGCCACGAACCATAAAATAACTTTCCAGCAGCCCATCTGTATTTCCCAACTAAATACAGAAACTGAAACTAGGAACCAGTAGTTTGGGGCAGAATCAAATGCCAAAATTGTTCTGCAGCCTGGGCAAGAAAAAAGGTGAGAGGCACAAAGGGGAAGCTCTGTGAGGGCACATAGCCTAATGAAGTTGACTTTCAAAATTAACTTCTTCCTTTCCCACGTACTCTAAATCTAACATCTTTCCCAGAGACCTGCAGATGGTGCCTCGAGGGTGGCTCTCACTGATCGCTCAAGGGTAAAACTGGAACTGAAACCCACAAGCCTTGCACCTGCAGGGTCAGTTTCATTAACAGTGAGACCCTGCTGGTCTCCAAAACCGACCCCAATGTCACTCCCAGCAAAGGGCATCTAGAACCCTTCCTTCTCTTTAGTGGGCCAGTTTCAAATCTTGCTCTGCATTGATCCAAGATGGGTGTCTTAAGTCAACCTTGATCTCTCTTCAGTACAACTTGAGATGGATACTTTCTGATTGACACATTTCACCCAGCAGAGGAAAGTTTAACTGCCAATTTACGTCTTGGGCCTCAGTTAACATTTTTTGTATGTTTTTGAAAAGTAATTAATTACCAGAAAATCATGCCTCTACCCTTCCTCAGTCTCTATCACCCTGATTTCCCCATTTTTACTCTGCTTGTAATAAGAACATGCAGAGAACACATAGGTAAGCTCAGCTAGCTGTCTTACCGCACATAAATTGCCATTTTCTGCACTAGGAGCTGTTCCCACATATAGGGGAAATCTGGAGAATCCTGTGAATAGCAGATTAGACCATATCTACTTTGGATACAGGGAAGCTATGGAGTAGAGGTAGAACTGCCAGGAATTTCTGAAAAGAAAAAGGATCATGGGGCAACCTGGGTGGCTCAGCGGTTTAGCGCCACCTTCGGCCCAGGGCCTGATCCTGGAGACCTGGGATCAAGTCCCACGTGGGGCTCCCTGCATGGGGCCTGCTTCTCCCTCTGCCTGGGTCTCTGCTTCTGTGTGTGTGTGTGTGTGATGAATAGATAAATAAAATATTTTTAAAAAAGAAAAAAAAAGGATCATGAGCTTGTCCACAATACTCGCTCACCACTTTACAGAACAAAAAACCTAGGTATAATGAGGTTAATTTGCCCAGATTAAACAACTAAATTATAAATTTTTCTATAAATATTTTTTCAGTATGTAAAGCATGTTATACATTTATTGAAACATTTAGCATTACTGAGTAATTGTCTTTCTAACAATTTAGGACCTTATGTTTTAAGAAATAAAGAATGAAATTGTTAATTTTGAGGAAGGCTTTGGGCTGGCAGTGAATCCAGATGACGGTTTTATACAATTTGAGAACAGCAGCTCTTTGCATGGTAGTCCTTAATCACAAGACAAACTTGGCCCTAGGGCACAAATGACTGTTTTACTTAAATTCCAAATATCTATTGAATACTTACCATGAACTAATCCCCAGTACTATACTGGTATGCCACAGAGATATGGCCATCCTTTCTTTTTACAAAATTCTCAAAATCAAATAAGGGTTGAGAAATAACCAACTATAACATAATGCAGAATAAAGAAGTCTCTAAATAAAATTGAAAGTGAAGAACATTTGGGACACAGAGGAAGTAGTACAATGACCAAGGAAAATTTTAAGAACTCCTTGTCCAACATTAGCTTTCCAGCCATAATACCGACCTGAGCACTGCCCTCCCACCCCACCCAACCCAAAAGAATAAGCTGTTAAATACAGGATTGAGCTGGAGATAATTTGGCCCCTACATGGTGCTGGCAAGGTGCAATGATTAGAGGAATTCCACAAAGGTTTCCTGGAGGAGGGTAGACACTCAGAGAACAAATTAAGATGTGGTAGGGTTTGCTGTTCAACAGAAGAGAGAATGGTTTATACACAGTGGACAGTCAGCAGGAAGTCAAAAGAAAGGAAAGAGAAATAAAAAGCAACATGGCCAAAACCTAGTTTAAGCCATTTAATCGGTGGCTTCTATTTAATGCAGAGATAAATGGAGGGAGAATAAAACCATCAGGATGAGCAGAACAGAAAACTCCTAAGCACCATGGTGCCCTCATTGGTGGCAGTTTTCGGAGAGCTTCGCTATGTGCAGAACATCATGTGTCGTCGCACTCAGTCCGCAAGGCAGAGAGAAGACAGCCTTTGCTTTGGAAGAACACACAGTGTAGTTAGGGCCCCAGGAAATGCCAAATGAGAGTTATATAAATAATAATAATAATAACAACAACAACAACAATAATAATAATAATAGTGTGTTGGTTAGCAGAGGATGAAGTAATCAGGAATCTAGAAGCCAAAAAGAGAAGCAAGTAAGGGGCTATGGTGAACCAAGGTTGGGATAGTGAGCCCCAAGAGTGAAGGGGGCTAGGAAACACTTTGCAATGAAAGTAGAGAAAGAGGAATTTGACACAATGTTAAAAAGCTATAAAGATACTCAAGTATAATATTCTGTGGTTCATAACACCTTCACTTACACACACTGAAACTATTTAGGCCCCAGGGACTTTTCCGGGCTATGAAATTGCAAATAGGTCCTCAAAGAGTTAGAAAACGGTTCATTGAAAATATGTGTATGCTTTTTAAAAATCCTATTTTCACATAGACACACCATACTTGCCCTATGATGGCCAAAGGCAGGTCCCATTTTAGAGAACAGAGAATGATGAATGTCTCTCATACAAGTGACACAATTAGTCAGCAACATATTCTGTGAGATATTTATCTATGAATCCTGTGTTTCTGCGTTCAACTATTCAGATGTATTGCTTTTACACATGGTAACTTGCAGAGAATACCTTATAGCTAGCATGGGGTGGGAGCAATCTTGCATTTAGAAAATGTGAAGTCAGTCTCTGTTGTTTAGAAGATGCAGTGTAAAATGAATATGCTCATTTGGAAAGTGTTTTATTTCTGCCAATACACATTGTACTTATGTAGTAAATAATTAATTTACTTCCTACTACAATCAAGATTCAATCATCTCCCAGATATCTTACGGTCCTCTTTGAAGTACCAAACACATCTCATACTTTCCATTCAAATTGTATATAAAACACCTATAAGAACTTTCAAACCACTTTTTTGTTGTTTTTGTTTTTTGTTTTTATTCTCTTAGTACCACTTTGCTTGGCAATCAGTAAGATGATTGTGGATATCTGAGCAGAGGTGAAAGTAAGTATCTGCCATCTGGGGTATCTAAAATTATAGGGTTCCCAAAGATCTCCACATCCTAGTCTCTCAAACCTATGAATATGTTGCCTTGTAAGATGCAAAGGTGGCTTTTCAGATGTACTAAGTTAAAGATCTTGAGGTGAGGAGATTATCCAGGTGATTCAATGTAAGGGTTCTTAGAAGAGAGAGATAGGAGGGTCAGAGTCAGAGAAGGAGATGTGACCATGGAAGCTAAGGTCCAAATGATGAGAAGAGGGGCCAGGGCCATGAGCCAGTGAATGGAGGCAGCCTCTAGGAGTTGGAGAGGGCAAAGAAATAGAGTATCCCCTGAAGTCTCCTGAAGGAACACAGCCCTGCCACCCCATTTTAGACTTCTGACCTCCAGAACACAATAATCTTCTGTTGTCTTAAAGCATTAAGTTCACGGTAGTTTGTTATAGCAGCAATAAGAAATTAATACATGATCCATTTTGAAAGTCAAAATCCTGTGTTTACTTGGCTCATCTTACTCACTCCAGGTCAAGTCTACACAACATGTGTGGGGTACTGTTCCCACTAATGGAAAGGCATTGAGGAATAGTATCTGACCAGCCATGACTGTTTATGAGGAAGCTTTCTGGGGCTGGATGTATGAAATTTAAATTAAAATTTAGGACTTTGACCTCACCATGTTCTAATCAAATAGCAAACTTTTTTTGTTAAAAGTCAGATAGTGAATCCTTTCGGTTTTGTGGGTGATACAGTCTTTGTCACAATTAAATTCTGTTACAGTGCAAAAGCAGCCACAGACAATGGAAAAATGAATGGGCTAGCTGGCTGAGTTCCAATAAAACTTTATTTATGAAAAAGGTGGTGGGTCAGATTTGGCCAAAGGCTAACCCCAGAACCACATATTGACATCAATCAGTAATATACAGAAGATTAAATAGCTGTCCTTTGCAAGGGCTTAATATCTGGGGGAGAATCGGAGCTCATGGATGGAAACTTTTGCCTAAGCAAAGGAAGAACCTTGGAGACTTCACACCAACATACCAGAAGAGTCTAAGAC
Organism: Canis lupus dingo; assembly: GCF_003254725.2. NCBI lineage: Eukaryota > Metazoa > Chordata > Mammalia > Carnivora > Canidae > Canis > Canis lupus. Next base: position 48,540,177 of record NC_064248.1, read on the forward strand.
ACCAGTATGAAAAAGACTTAGTACATGGGATTACAGGGGCATTTATCACCAAGTCTAGGCAGGGGATGAAAGGAGCCTAATTTGCATTTCAGGATCCTGTCTGTTTTGGATACATTTCTTTCAACCCCTTGACTCACTCCTGACCAGTACAGATCATCCCAGATTTTCTCTTACGAAAGTGCTTTTAGCCCAAAGAATTCTTCACTCCTAGTGTCGCTATGGCAAAGCTTAATTTCAGTTTATAGGCAAGGCTCATAGCCATCTTGGGAGGGTTGACGGTGGACACCCTGCATCTCTTCCTTTGTTCTCTGTGTACCATTTAGTCTCTGAATTTTTTACTTTGGAGCATATGAAATGTTTCAACTCCAATTATCTCCACAGGAATAAGGACTTTGTCCTCCTCTTACATTACAGTTCAGAGAGAACTGCATATCCATTGTGGTGGCAAAAGATTCTTTCAAAGAGGGGAAAGAAAACTCCCTACAAGAAGAGCGTTCTCAATAAATAATTTCTCCCAGTATTTTCAGTTATTGCATTTAGTATCCTTTGCTCAAAAGAAATCGCAGGAAGAGTTCAGTAGAAAAATGCAAAGCTTCTCATTTTAATTTCAAGCACTCTTAAAAAGCCCTAGAGTCATTGTCCTAAAAACAGGGTCCAAATGCTACTCATCTTGTTCCCCACCACTCCCTCTGCTTCCAAGTGTTTCTCTGTCATTTTCCATCCATTCTCTTGAGCAAATCAATCCTTCAGCAGGCAAGTAGCATCATTTATAATGAATTCTTCTGGGAAGGGTGTTTATCTCACACCTAGACAATGGCAACCTTTCCAGTGGCTCCTCCATTTCTGTCCTGATGTGCCTTCTTAGAGTTTCAGTTCCTGAATATGGTATCGAACAGGGAGCAGGATAAAAGGACACAGAAGAGCTCTGCATAATAGATGCACTTAAGAGTCTGAGATACTTGCCGATGCATAAGACAAATCTCCAATGTTCCCGTGCTCGCACATTAGAATAATGTCAGGGAAAGTGCAAACTCACAAGACTGAGTTGGGAAAGATTTGAGATTGTACCTATATTACAAAGAAATGTTGAAAGGTTAACAGATGCCCAAGTGGTCAATTTAGATTAAAATACAACTCTGATGACAGATATTCGATATAGAAGTCAATAGACTTGGGCTGATTGAAGTAACTAGCACTTCAGGACTTGAATCTTAACAGAATGCTTCTCTCCCCACACAAAATTTTGCATACATATATATTTATAAATACATATATTTTATAAATTACGTGCAAAGGTATATATGTAAATATAACAAGTAGGCTATGTTTTTTTTTTTAATCCCACACATTGTTTTAAAATGGACCAAAGGAATCATCCCAAACCAGTAACAGTACCAAGGAGTGATTTTTGTCACTATAGGCTTCTATATTTCCAAATGTTCTTTAGTAAGTAAATATAACTTTTATAATAAAAAAAATAATCAGCAGTAGTGGGTGGCTCAGTCAGTTAAGTGTCCAACTCTTGATCTCAGTTCAAGTCTTGATCTCAGGATCGTGAGTTCAAGCCCTGTGTTGGGCTTCATGCTGGGTGCGGTGCTTGCTTAAAAGAAAAAAAAAAAATAGCGTTAGTAAAAACCCTCTTCTTCATTGCTTTTCTTAATCCTTATGGATTTCATTTCATCCTCAGGGCTAGTGGTACTTTTATTAATCGCATGTTACTTAGCAAAAAAACAAAAACAAACAAACAAACAAAAAAAGCTCAGGAAAGGAAATGATCCTGGGTTCACACAGAGAGAATGCAAACCCAGGTCTGTCTGGCTCCCAGCTGTGTCACACAAACCCCTCTCTGAAGAGTTAGGTCCGGCTCACACACAGAAGACCAGAGGGACAAGTTGTGTTACTATACAAATTGCTTACAAGCTCTATTATTTATATTTCTCCAACCTAACTTTGTATTTTAATTAAATAGCAGATTTGATGGATATGTTCTGTATATGTCTTATTGCTAAGGAACTCTGAGGAAAGAAAAGAGGTCAGCGTATTTTAGCAGTTCTGTTTTGAGCAATGCTGGTGACAAAGGGGGGAAATCAATAAAGAAAACTGTGCATTAGGAAAGAAACACTGGACTAGTGGTAAATCAGAATGTCTTAAGCAGAAACCAGACAAAACTGGATCTACTTAATGCCTTCCCACAGTTTTTCAAAGCCCATGTAACAGAATTAAAGGGGAAATAATTTATATTGGTTTGGGTGAGAGAGAGAGAACTGATTTCAACCATTTCTTGTAAATTTGTGCTTGTACCCAAGAACTTCTGTCCTCCCCTTCCGGCCAGCAGCCTCTGTGCTCACTGGGAAAGTGCAAATGTGCCCAGTCAGGAGGAAAGAGCTCTTAGCTTGCAGAATATCCAGGAGCAAGGTACCAGAGAGCCAATCTAATAAGCCTGACACCCAAGAAAGGCAGAGTCATCTGAGAGCTTTGGAAGTGTCCCAGGAATGTGATGGGCCTTTGAACTAGTTGACAGAAACTGATTTTATTTTGTTTGCTTTACAATGACACACTAACATATGATGTGGTGTGTGTGATATGCTTACATATGTGGTTTTGTCTGTGATGTGTAGTGTGTCCATGTGCAAGACAGATATTGTGTACATATATATGATGTAGTATATGTGCGATTATGATTTGTGATTGTGTGTGTGTAAATATGATGAGAATCTATATCAGAGACAGAAAGCAACTGCCCCTCTACTCAGTGAGGGGAATACACTGCAGCAAGAGACCAACGATGACCAGCAATGCACCAAAGAGCAGGACAGGGCAGAGACAGGGAGCAAGGGAGGATTCCCATTGGGAATCAACAGAGCCTTTGACTGCAGGAAACACAACCAGATCTGGATTCAGAAAAAAACAGTTCTTATGTAAATTACAGTGAAACTAAACATTGGTCTTCGCCTATCAGTTTGATCAATATTAAAAACAGTGATAATATTGAGGGCACCTGGGTGGCTCAGTGGTTGAGCATCTGCCTTTGGCTCAGGTCATGATCCCGGGGTCCTGGGATTGAGTCCGGCATCAGGGTCTCACCACAGGGAGCCGGCTTCTCCCTCTGCCTATGTTTCTGCCTCTCTCTGTGTGTCTCTAGTGAATAAATACATAAATCTTTAAAAAAAGATTAATAATATCTAATTTTGGCAAAGGTATATAAGCCATTTGTACACATCTGGTGGGAGTGTATCTACGACATTTCTGAAGGGCCATATATAATGTATATAATGGGCCATTATATCCTATAATGTAAATCATGTACATGTTTAACTCAGCAATACCTCTTTGGGGAAATGAAATATCATAGAAAGGAATATCACAGGAATCAAATATCATAGGAAATGAAGGGATGACTGTGGAAAGATGTAAGTGAAAAAATATTCTTTCCAACACCCTATGTAATGGGAGGCAATGCCCATCACTGAAGGATCTATTAAATAAATAACAATATTGCTGTTGGAAGGATGAGTTGTAGGTCTGGAGATAATTACCCAGAAAAGTGACCAATATATGGTGTTAGGTAAAAGATCACATTGCAAAATGGAAAGTGTTGCATCTTTTGTTTCAGAAAAAAAAAATTACATTTACATTTATAGAAAATATTTGGAATGATCTATAACAATATGTCAACAATGGGTTTTGTCTGGTAGGTGATAACATTGCCAGAGAGGGGAGAGAATTGCATTTTCTACTTTATATGTAGTCATTTAATTTCTACATTTGGGGGGAAATAACAGTAAGGATTTTGCCATTGAGGAAAAGAAGGAAGTTTTCTCATACACTATCGTAGAGCAGACTCAGTCTTTCCATTTTTGATCTGAGACCACAGCCAGATTACTAGGCTACACAAAAAACTGAAACATTGCATTCTCCAGATTTCCAAATCTGTTTTCCGACTGATTCGTAGCCTGGTACTTCCTGAGCAGGCTGTGCTCCTGCAACCATCTCTCTGCAAAACGGAGCTGCTATGCTAGACAAGCAGGAGACAAGTCTTTTTCTGAGAGCCCAGCTAGCTAATACGCACTGACAAATAGAAAGAAAAGAAGAGCTTTGGCTCTTTAGGACCTTATGGATGGTTTAATTTGCTCCAATAGTAAAAATGAAAGCAAAGGGTAAATATGCTCTTAAAACAAAACCACCAAACAGCATTAAGAATGCATGCTACTCAGCGTACAGATGTACAGATCACCTTTTTATATATAGCAATAATGTTTAGATTTCAAAGTGTATAGTAGAATAATGAAGCAGCATCCTACATCCAACAATGCTGTAGCTCTATCCAATTGCTTGGGGCTTTGTTTTCTGCCTGTGACTTGCTGAAATAGAGCCTTCATCATTTATCGCATGTCTTGCTTTCACAAAGCACACTACCATAGCTCTCCTGTCTGCGAAAAAATGGCTTTTATTACAGGGGAAAAGACACTGCAAGCCATAAAAGGTTTCATTTTCTATCACAATTTTTCTGAAGTTATTATGAATTTAATATTTTTCTGATGGCCTAACAATTTTCCAAGTGGGTTTTTAAAATTCTTTTATTGATCTTTAATCACTGTGATTTCCTAAAACATTTTCTCTTTCTCTCTCTGCCCTCTCTTCTTCACCATCATCACTTCTCATTTCTTTGTAATCTATAAATAAAATCCTAAGTATATTAGACGCATTCTATTTAAAAGAATTCTGGGAGAAAAGCCTTTTGGAAAACAAAGAATTATGTAGGCCAACTCTATAACTTAACCTGTTTTGCAAATTCCCCCCATTTGAATCTGGATTGCTTATTAAATGATTATGCATCCACATTTTCCTTTTTCTTGTGTATAAAAAAATAAGTAGGAGGAGAGAAGGAAGACCTTGAGACAATTTGCAAATTAATGGCAATTGAATCAGGAACCCTAATTCTCAGTTACAAACAAGGACTAATCCACAGAAATTAAAAAAAAAAAAAAATCCTGAAAACAGATAACTTCCTTGAGGGAAAACATGCAACTATTAGCTCGTGCTAATTTCTCTGACAAGACTATTGGTCAGGTTTACCTGGGATGCAGCTTCTTTTTCTTGGGTAAAGACTTCTTTAATCTTCCTGACATCAACATTTTGTCAGTGACATGAAGGAGGGCATGAGGAAGCAGTAAAGCAAAAGTAAATAACTATAGCCTCATATACAGAGTCTGGAATTAAAGGAATGGAGCCAGAAAGACAGTCCATATGGTCATCTCTCTTTGTATATGTTCACATCACAACAGGAAAATATGCGAGGTGCCTATAGGTGCATATTTTGACACCAGACAAAATACATGGCAAAGGATTCTGAATTAGGTCTAGCTCTTTGACTTTGAATCTTACGTGACCTTGTAGCTGGTGTACAGCAACTCTCAGCCTCAAGTCTCTCTCAGTTGCTTGGAATCTTATTGTGGAAGATTCAAACACTACAGAGACTTAAGTAGACTGGAGTCTCTTTCACATTTCTAGTCCCACACCAGGGGACTACTGATACTTTGGCGTTCAGGACTTTTCCATCTCACCACATAGATATAAATACAGAAAAACATTTCCTTTTTATTGTATTCGTAGACTTCTACAGCTTTGGTGATCGCTTCTACAGCTTTTACAGCAAATTATTGCCCACTGTCGGTTCCCCTCGCTGAATGGGTAGCATACATGGCTGCCCACTGCTATGTGATTTGTGGTCTCTCCCAAAAGGTACATTTGAGACCGTGGAAATTTGCATATGCAATTGGAACACCCCAGATGGATCTCAGGCAAGTTGGAAATAATGTGATGTGAAAATTTGGGCATTGTCGTATGAATGATGGTGCTGTTCTCTGAATAAGGGAGCCACAGAGAGGGGCCAGTACTCCATTTACTGTGGCTACATAATAAATTACCCCAAAACTTAGTGCCTTACAATGATAATGAAATTTAACGTTTCCTCACATGGTTCTGGGATTTAATTGGGCCCAGCTGGGCAGTTCCCCTTCAGGCTTGCTCAAATGTTTGCCGGCAGAGGGTGGCTCACTCACTCATATGTCTGATACTTGGGCTGGAAAGACTAGAACATCTGGGGATCTTCTGACATTTTTCTTTGTCCATTTGATATATCCACATGATCTCTCCAGCATGGTGGCTGTAGAGTAGCTGGACATCTTACCTGATGGCTCGGGACTTCCAAGGTACATATTCCAAGGGAGAGCAAGTCATGTACAAGCTGCATCCTCACTATGGGCTAGCCTTGGAAGTCACACAACATCACCTCTGCTGCACACTGTCAGTCCAAACAGCAGTCACTGAAAAACAACATTCAAGGGGAGAGAGCATAGACCCCCACCTCTTGGTGAGAGAACTGTCTCAGTTTAAGAAGCACATGGGAAGTGGGATATATATCTAGCCATTTTTGGAAAACACAGTCTGCCACAGCCAGGTTTAAGAACGGCAAAATGAGCTCGTAGAGATCATGTCAAAATTCTTGTGAGCTGAAAATTATTATTGCCACTATTAAAATGACTACTTATTTAAAAATTCTCACCCAAACTACTGGTGAATATGAGATGATTAGTATTGAAATTGAGTTATAATTATGCTTTTATTTGTCATTAAGGGGAGGTATTTTGCCCATCTTCATGTCACTTTAATCAGTATATTAATAACCATTTATATGAATAAAATTCATTGATCCCTGCTTCTCAGAGCTTTTTTTTGCATAACCTTTTGCGAAGACAATTACTGAAAACATGTAAAGTACAGTATAAATAAGATTAATGGGAAGACTTTATTATAAATGCATCAATAAATTGTTCATAGTAAGCCTAATTTCCTTACCTTCAGGGAATAAAGATCTAAGAGGAGAAAATAAGACTATAAAACAAGTTATTTATTCAGAAAGCTGCAAGTTTCTGGGAACCCTGTACTGTAAAAAAGCAAAAAACTCAATGAAGAATGGAGTTGAAATAAGAAATTGACCAGGCAGAGATTTTTATCTGCATTTCTGAATTATTTATATCAAACTGGTCTCTGTTATTCGGTTAATACAATTCAAAAATGCAAAAAGTTATTAAAATGCTCACATTTTCAATAATTATGAATACTTGAATGAAAATATGAGATTTGCAATTATATGAAAGCTAATGTGTTAATTAATTCATGGCACAATTTCTAGTTATCAAGTGTTTCATCAGCTACTGGTTGTTATACCAAAAAAAGGCTATATCTACTATATTAGGTTAAAGTTAACTGACCTATATAATGAGGCATTAATAGCCACGGCATGCCCTTTGCCGTCAAATCTGTACAGTTTCCAATGAAACAAAATAGTTTTCCTGTTGAATATCAAATCCTAATCTTCATATCTGGCACAAAACAGGAATCAGACTTTCAAAGGAACTAAATATCACAATACTTTAAGTATTCATACCAGAACATTCTAGACTAAACATTTCACCTACCAGATAACAACAGCACAAATAGCCAGTTTATTTTGGAATTAATTATTTTAAGTCCTATGATCTTGGGGGGAAAGAAGGTTCTAAAATCGTGATGCCAAAATTTCTGGTCAGCTTGAAAATTTTGCACGTGCCAGAAACCTAACTCCGTGTCCCTTGAAAATGGAATGGATTGGTTCACATAATTGAAAGATCCAGGATAACCCTTCCTGTGAAGTTGGTGTCAGCAACTCGGGTGACACAGTCTCCTGCTCACTGTATATATTGAATACTGTCTGCCTCTCAAGGGAGATCATCCAACACCATGACTTAAAATACCGACCTTTAAAGCACTGCAGCAAGGAAGGAGAAGAGAGAGGGAGAGAGGCAGGAGAGGGAGAAGAGGAGGACAGAGGGAGGAGAAAAAGGAAAAGGGGATAAATGCAATCAATGTGCTAAACCTGTGATAACTTTTGAATCTGGATGGTAAGAATCTAGGAATTCATGACATGTTTGCCCCTGATTTTGTAAGTTTTTCCAATTTTTTTTTAAACTTAAGCTTTAATTTGTGAAAGATTGCTTCAGAAGGAGGAGGGAATAAAATAAGAAAGGAAGAAGCACTGGATCAAGGAGACAAGACCCACACAGAAGAAGGGTGAGATCCAAAGATGACTATGCACAACCGACGTGGGGGGACAAAGATCGGAGCAGAAGGATCTGTATCCCAAAGAGCAGAATAAAGGGGCACAGGGGAAGGAGTGACAACTAACAGATGCTCAGACTTGTGAAACTATTTAGGGAAAGATTCTTCAATGTGTACAGCAAATCTAGTGAAGCATTTGGAAAAAAGTAAGAGTGGGTATATAGGGGATCCAGGGACTAAAAAAAAAAAAAAAAAAGGCAGTTTTTAATTTCAAGAAAGAATTTTTAAAAATATAAGAAAAGAAATGTAATCATGGTATAACAGTAGCCTATTCAGTAAATAAATATATATTTACATAATAATAATAATAATAATAATAATGTAAAGACTGATTTTGACTTTACTAAAATTATGGCTATTACTCATAGTAGGAAAAAGAAAGGAGCAAATTTGGAGACTGGTAGAAAGCTAACTCAACTATCATAAATGCAACTCAGTAGAAAATATCTAAACTTCGGAATCAAGTGAAAAACAGTATACTGAAGTTAATGTCAGAAGAGAGAGCAAAAATTGTTAAAAGCAGTCTACTTAGAGGTAAAGAGGAACAGGACAGGGTGCTGCCATTTTTTTATTATTTTATGACTATATGCATATATTCTATTGCACTGACATTTTTTTAAATGGGAGCAAACATTTTTTAAGTTGATGAAACAAAAAAATAAAATTTTACATGATCTTTAAAAATTTATTCTTGAAAACGTCTAGCTCATTTTTATGCATTACTTCAGGAGTTTAAAAAATACAAAACACACTAGGCAAAAAATGAGTCTTAATGTCTGCCTTTGAGCAAAGCAGAAGGCATGGTCTCTAACACATCACCATTAAGGCATCCCTAGGCTTGGAAAAGAAGCCATTCACTGAGGGCTTTTAATTTCCCATAGGGGAACTCAAGTGGTCATCAATAAAAACCGTATTCTGTTACTCATCATCAGGGAACTACAGATCAAAACCACAATTAGATACTACCCCACACCTGTCAGAATGGCTAAAATTAACAACACAGGAAACAACAGGTGTTGGTGAGGCTGTGGAGAAAGGGGAACCCTCGTACACTGTTGGTGGGAATGCAAACTGGTGTAGCCACTCTGGAAAACAGTATGGAGGTTCCTCAAATAAATAGAAATAGAGCTACCCTATGACTCAGCAAAAATACCACTAGGTATTTACCCAAAGGATACAAAAATACTAATTCGAAGGGGCACATGCACCCTGATGTTTATAATAACACTATCAACAATAGTCAAATTATGGAAAGAATCCAAATGCCATCAATGGATGAATGGATAAAGCAAATGTTGTATATAGATACAATGGAATATTACTCAGCCATCAAAAAGAATGAAATCTTGCCATTTGCAGCAATGTAGATGGAGCTGAGTGTATTATGCTAAGCAAAACAAGTCAGTCGGAAAAAGACAAATACCATATGATTTCACTCACATGTGGAATTTAAGAAACGAAACAGATGACGGTAGGGGAAGGGAAAAGAGAGAGAGAGGCAAACTGTGAAACTCTTAACTATAAAGAACAAACTGAGGGTTGCTGGAGGGAAGGGGGATGGAGGATGAGCTAAATGGGTGATGGGGCACTTGTACTGAAGGGCACTTATGATGAGCACTGGGTGTTACATGTAAGTGATGAATCACTAAATTCTATTCCTGAAACCAATATTACACCATACATTAATTAACTAGAATTTAAATAAAAAATCTGCAATAAAGCGAAAGTTTAACTTTTAACCAAAAACCAAAAAAAAAAAAAAAAAACTTATTCTAGTAAACTAGTTAGCCAACTTGTAAAGTGATTTATATAAATCTGTGAAAGCAGAATAGATTTGAATTAGGTCTTAGAGAGAGTGTGATCATTGCAAGTGTGTCTTTCTGAATCCTTTTAGGATTTTTAGTAGTTATAGAATTGTGGGATCCAATAAAGAGTGGTAGCATGGAGCTTGATGAAAGAGAAACCACAAGATCTGTGTTTTGACACCAACTACACAAGCAACAGTAGTGTGCATCTTACAAGTTATGAGCCTCAGTTTCCTGGTCTGTAATTCCCTTCAAGTTTGAAAACACTATGATTTTGGATTGATTCTCTTTTTTTAAGATTTTATTTATTAATTCATGAGAGAGAGAGACAGAGACACAGGCAGAGGGAGAAGCAGGCTCCATGCAGGGAGCCTGATGCGGGACTCGATCCCGGGTCTCCAGGATCACACCCTGGGCCAAAGGCAGACGCTCAACCGCTGAGCCACCCAGGTGCCCCTGGATTTGATTCTGACGAGAAATGCCAGTGTGACAGTGTGATGTGAGTAAGAAGTAAAAGGCTGGTTATTGTTTTACTTTGTTTTCATTTTAAATTTAGGATCATGCTGATTTGGTATTACGAACGTTCAGAACTCATAAAGGGAATATGTTATATATATATAATGAACAACCTTCACCCAGGCAAGAAAAGAACTAGAAGGGCTTTTCTGAAGCCAAAAAGTAGCAAAACAGCTTGTCCTTTAAATTCCAAGTACCTTTTGACATGAAGATACAACAAAAAGAAAAAAGAAAAGAAAAAAAGAAAAAACTCTAAAGGACAAGAGAAAATAATGACCCTGTGAGAAAGGCTATTTGATCAGTCGAATAGATGAGGTCAAAACATTCACTTACCAGAGTCTATCTACTTGGCCTTGTGTTGCAAGGACTCAGAAAAAAATATTACCCCATCTCATGTGTATGAGATGCAGGGAAATAAAATAAGTCAACGGAACAGCAGCAGAGTTTGGGGCCACGCTGAGAATATCTCTAGGCTTTATTTGACTTCATGGTCTCTTTTGAGCTACAAACGAGTTTTCTTCGTTTTTCCTGACCGCTGCTCTTCTAGCTTCTCTAAGTATGTACATCCCTCCTCTAAGCGTATGCAAACATCCATTGCAGACAGAGTCCTGGAGGGCATAAGAGGGGGCACATGTGGCATTATGAATGGGGGCAGGAATTGTAACCAAACAGGCAAGAAATAACCCCCAAGTCAAATGTCCCTGTCTGCTCATTTCTCACTAGCATGACCCAGAAGACAGAATTATTCCTTTCTCTGCTTTTTGAGTCCCAAAGTCCTTTTTAGGGTTTCCTCTGTTTCACCTCTTATTGATACCTTCCCTGATTCAGGTCAGTGAGCATATAAGACCACCTGTGGGAAGATGCTTTCCCCCACCCCAAAAGAGACATATCTAGTCAGTCGATCAGCTATAACACTACTGGGAATGAGGAATAGGAGGAAATCACAGAAGAGTTAGTGTTTGTTGGTTGTTTACTAAGTATCAGACATTATGTTAAGTGACTGTTATGTCATATTTGTCTCATTATTCCAAAATGCTTAGGTCCCACTGCCGGAGGTCACCCAAATCGAAGGTGGTATGCACAGCACCCGAATGCGTCTCTGTCAAGCTCCAAAAGCCCCAGTGTGCTTACCTCTATGCAATAGTGATTGCAAAAAAGGTCAGGGTATGTCACTGTAATAGTCTATTTACCACTCAGAGCACATGGGGGTGGGTGATGGCTTAAAAGAACTTTACATGCTTAAACAGAGTTCACAAAGCTCACCACCTGGTATGTTGTCATCAACACTAGTTACTTAGTTCACAAACCTTAGCTACATAAAAATCACTGGAAAACGTATTTGAAATAGATTTGTAGGGGGCACCTGAGTGGCTGACCAGTTAAGCATCTGCCGTTGGCCCAGGGTGTGATCCCGAAGTCCCAAGATCCAGTCCCACATCGGGCTCCCTGCATGGAGCCTGCTTCTTCCCCTGCCTGTATCTCTGCCTCTCCCTCTCTCTCTCTCTGTGTCTCTCATGAATAAATAAATAAAATATTTTTAAAAGAATAAATTTGTAGGTTCTTCTCCAAAACAATGAATCCAAACCTGTGGGAGCAGGACCTGTGTTACCAGCATCTTTAACAAGTTCTACTGGTGATTCCTGCATAGATGACCCTTGTCCCACAAGTTGAGAAACACTTACTGAACATCTTTTGACAGATTTTTCCTCTAACCCAGCCATTCTCAAAGCGAAGCCCCCAAACTGGCAACACCAGCAGCATCTGAGAACTTGTCAGACATGCAAATTCTCGAACCCTACTCCAGATCTTGCTGAGTCAGAAATTCTGGAGATTGGGCCCAGTGATCAGTATTTTAACAAGCCTTCAAGGTGATTCTGATGCTTATGAAACAGTGAGAACCATTTCTGCTCTAATCCATCCTGATCCTGAATTTTCAGGCCTGCTCCACATTTCCAATATCATGGAAAAGCAAGCATCCAACACCTTCATGGTTTTATCCTGAGTTCGCAACCAATCCCACCACTCTCTGGGCAGCTCAGTCCCTCATCTTTGGACTGTCTAGTCAACACTGTTGGTTGTCTACCCAACATCCAGTCTTTTCTTCCCCTTTCTCAACAGAACCCCACTGTTGTTCAGCCATATACTCCATTTTTACTGGAGTATGATCTGTATTACAGATCAACCAACGTGCCAGTTAACACATGACCCAGTGATAGCTCTTGGCCAATAGATTGGCATGTGATCTGTTTGTCCAATCAAATTAAAGCAAATGAATTATATTCTTTGATCAAGGAGAAGGTTTCTTTCTTTTCTCTGTTGCTGGGCATAAACAAGGAAGCAAGCAGCGCCTGTTGCCAACAACAACTTGCTACCGTAAGGGGAATCACCATCAGGACAGCAGAGCACAGAGTTAGATAGACCTCAGGCCCTTGAAAATATCAGTGAACTCCAATCCAGATTCCTGCTCTTGGGCCCACCACCTCCCTCACATCTACATGACTAGTTCTGTGAGATAATGCACTTACTCATTGTTTAAACTAGCTCCATATTCATAACCAAAACTGGTCATTCCTAAAAAACAAACATTCTCTAAGGCCCCCTCAGGTTGATTCTCCTTGGATTCCTCCCATCATCATTTGGTCCGCAGCATTCAGACTCCTGTATCTGAGGGACAAAATTCCCTGAAGAGACTCCTTTCTTACTGACCTGCCTCTGGTAAGTTACTGCACTTGTGCCTGGCTTTCTCAAGCCCCCAGATTTGTGCAGTATTAATGTATCTCTTCTCAAGTTTCTTATGTTCCCTAAACTCTGATCATTTTCTCAAAGTTCCTCTTAATGTAAAAATTAGGGTCATACTTTTGATTCATATTTCATGATTTTGGGGAAAAGCAGAAAGTCTGAGATACTACAAGTTGGGTTGATCCAACTGTGGATATGCTATAAGAAACACATTAGCGGGATCCCTGGGTGGCGCAGCCGTTTGGCGCCTGCCTTTGGCCCAGGACGTGATCCTGGAGACCCAGGATCGAATCCCACGTCGGGCTCCCGGTGCATGGAGCCTGCTTCTCCCTCTGCCTGTGTCTCTGCCTCTCTCTCTCTCTCTGTGTGACTATCATAAATAAAATTAAAAAAAAAAAAAAAGAAACACATTAGCTTCATCGTAAGATAAACCAGACTGTACCTGGAAATCCAAACCCATATAACCACTCAAATGTCTATTATTGAAAACATACATGAAAGGTTATTTCCTTAAGACCAATTTTCCCCCAATAAAAGAATGATTTTACTTCAGGGTTTTAATTTCTCTTTGGAAACAAGAAGTAGAGAATTGCATTTTGTTAGTTTGGAGCATTTTTCTATTTTTGGCCTCCCATGACTTGGAGAATTTTGTCATGTACAGTGTATAAATCTCTCTGCTAAGATAGCCTGGACACTGGAGCTGCATATAATTTGAGATGGGAAACAGGATACATTTTAACCAAACCCATAACGTGGCCTTGGATATCATTAATGTTTTGTTTTGAACAATTGCAGTAACTTTGGGGAGCAACATCAAAAAGCACTGTGTCTTCAGTTAAAATGCCCATCAGTGCCTTTCAGAGTAGGATGGATAAGGAAGCCATCAACAGACCCCATCGACACATTGCTCTAGTGCTCTGATGGCTTCCTCCAGGAAGCACTGCAACAAACCCAACTTGACTTTTAAACACTTGTGGATTTAAAAAAAAAAAAAAATGCTAAAAGACTAAAAGACTGTAAGGTAGAAGAATTTCCCAATCCTGTTAGAGCCCTACACTAGCCATGTTTTCCACCCAGTCCTGCTTTGAGGATTATGGGCATAGCCAACAATAAAGTCACATCCTGTTTCCCTCAGTTATGTTTCCTTTTATTATCTCCTTTGGGGATATTCATGGCATATACCCTCAGGGGGAGAAATTACCACAATTTGGGGCCTGTTTGGGGGCTTTCCTGGATTCTCTATGTACAATAGCATATTAGAGACATCCTAAAACTCCAATTGTCAACATAAATTCTATGTTAACAGGATATCACACCATCTAAAAATATATGAGATGTTCTATTAACCAGGAAGAGCAACATAACTAACATATCTACCCTGTTCAAGTAAAATAGCTCCTGAGATTTGGTGACATCCTGAGTCACTATTCTGGGAGGCCTGGTGGCTCAGCGGTTGAGCAGCTGCCTTTGGCTTAGGGAAGTGATCCCGGGTCCAGGAATCAAAGTCCCACATGGGGCTCCCTGCATGAAGCCTGCTTCTCCCTCTGTCTGTATCTCTGCCTCTCCCTGTGTGTCTCTCATGAATAAATAAATAAAATCTTTTTTTTAAAAATTGTAGATTCTTTGTGAATAACCCAATGAGTTTGAGATTAGCTCTAGTAATAAGGGAATTTAATAATTTTTTTTTAAAGATTTTATTTATTTATTCATGACAGTCACACAGAGAGAGACAGAGAGGCAGAGACACAGGCAGAGGGAGAAGCAGACTCCATGTAGGGAGCCCGACGTGGGATTCGATCCCGGGTCTCCAGAATCGCGCCCCGGGCCAGAGGCAGGCGCCAAACCGCTGCGCCACCCAGGGATCCCTAATAATTTTTTAAGGAGGTACAAAGGGCACAGACTCTGGAAGAAGACACCTCTAGGTACAAGTACTGGTTCCTCCATTAACTATGTGATCATAAGCAACTTATAGTACCTCTGTAGGTATTCTCATCCTCAGTCTAACATCCTAAGGTTGTTTCAGGGATTTGAGATAATATTTGTAGAGTACCCAGTTCAGTACCAAGCACATTGGACATACTAAACAAACATTAGATCCCTCAGCCTTCTTAAATTCAAAACCGATACAAGGATCTTTATTATCTGGAATATTGTTGTTTTTTTTTAATTTTTATTTATTTATGATAGTCACACAGAGAGAGAGAGGCAGAGACATAGGCAGAGGGAGAAGCAGGCTCCATGCACCGGGAGCCCGATGTGGGATTCGATCCCGGGGTCTCCAGGATCGCGCCCTGGGCCAAAGGCAGGCGCTAAACCACTGCGCCACCCAGGGATCCCTATTATCTGGAATATTGTATTAATCAAACTACATATTCCTAGTTACGATGGAAAACTACTAAGGTAATCATATGAAATATTAAAATTCCTTTACCCCAAACTCTGCTATGTCTATTAGAATGTCCCTGTGCATAACAATACTTAATTGGCATTTTGCCTAAATAAAAAAAATTGGCTCTTTATCATTCTTCCCTCATCTAGTCCATTCTTCACAATTGAATGTAGTTGCTGTGAATATCAGTCTGCAACACTATTGTGAGGAGAGTCCTGTGTTGTGTGACAGAAGGTTTATCAGTGTTCACTTAACAAATGAACATCTTGGGGGCTAATCTCTGAACTCCGTGAATATGTTACCTTATATGACAAAAGAGACTTTACTGATGTGATTACATTAAGGATCCTGAAATATAGACACTACCCTGGATTATCCACGGGGGCCTAATGCAATCACAAAAGTTCTTAAAAGAGGGAGGCAGGAGGGTCAGAGCCTGAGAAGGCGCTGTGAGGATGAAGCAGAGGTCAGAGTGATGTAGCCTGGCCGGGCAAGGAATGCAGGCAGCCTCTAGAAGTGGGGAATCGCAAGGGAATGGATTCTTTCCTGGACACCCCAGAAGGAACACGGCCATGCCCACCTGGTTTGATGTTCTGACATCTAGAATTTTAAAACAATAAATCTGTGTTGTGTTATGCCACTACATTTGTGGTAATTTGTTATAGTAGCAATAGGAAGGAAATGAATACATTAGATATCATCAAAGTTAAAAATCAATGTTAAAGAAGTATAAAAGGCCAAGCTACAGACTGGGATCAAGTAGTTACAATGCATATATCTAATAAAAAGCCTGTACCCAGAATATATATAGAAATCTTGCAACTCAATATCAATAAGACAACACAATGTAAAAATGGGCAAAAAAATGTTAACAGATACTTACAGAAGAAGTTACCTGCCTGCTTATAAACGTGTGCAAAGACACCTAAAATCATCAGTTATGAGAAATGAAATTTAAAGGCACAATGATATCTCACTGCACACTGGTTAAAATTTAAAATAGAATACCAACTATGGGCAAGTATGTGGAACAACTAGAACTCACAGACAATGCTTACAGGAATATAAAATGGTACAACCACTTTGAAAAACAGTTTGTTGATTTTTTTTATAAAGTTAAATATATATTTACCCGTAGCCCAGAGATTCCACTCCTTGGTATTTACTAAGGAAGGAAGGAAAAGGAAGGAAGAGAAGGAGGAAGGGAAGGAGGGAGGGAAGGAAACAAGGAACCATATGAGCCCCAAATTGGAAACAACCCAAATACTCATCACTAGGTTGAACAGGCACACAGAATGCAGTAAATCCATACCATAGCATGCTACTAAGCAAGAAAAAGAGAACAAACTGCTGATATAAGCAAAAACACGAGTGAGTCTCAAAAACATTATGCTGAGTTTAAAAAAGGGGAGGCAGCCACAAAAGGGTATATAAGATACAATTCCATTCATATGAAATTTTAGAAAAGACAAAGTAATTTAGAGGGACAGAAAGCAGATCAGTGGTGGCTTGGGGTGGAGGGTGGTGAAGGACTCATTGCAGAAGGCAGGGGGGACTTTTCACAGTAATGCAAATGTTCCATACCTTAATTGGGACGATGGTTAGACCAGTAACACATATTTGTATGTAAAACATAACTTCATGAAATTGGTCTTTAAAAAGTCATAGTGATGAATCCAACATTGGGAATTGGAAAAATGAATGTAATGCATATTCCAACTCATGGGCGCCATAGGGAGAGCAACAAGAACAGGATGTCAGTACGTCCTATGGATGAGTAGTTGGATAAGCCTTGGTACTCTGCCAATGGGACCAGTGTCATGGGCTGACATTCGGCATTGTTCAATGTCTGACAAAAATTTTCTAATGAGAGGTGGTTAGGCAATATGTGAGAAAATCAATTCTCCCCTTTTGGGGAAAAATAGGTTTTAGATAGGAAAGTGTTATCCCCTATACATACCTTGTACATCAGAGGGCTGAACAGAATGGATTTGAAGGAACTACATGGAGATACAGTCTGGAGGAGAGAATTTTCTGGAATTGGTTGAATAGTCACAGCTCTCTAAACCAAAACAAATAAGAGCACAGTCTTCATCAGAGCCTCGAGCATCCTCCACTTACCGTGTGACTACTGCTTTGAAAATGGACAGCCCTGCGTTGCAAAAGGCTCCCTGCTGATTCCACAGTAAGTGAATAAATATATTACTTCTTATTGGTATTTATCTGAACTGGCTAAAGACAATGTGGGTGTTGTCTCTTGAATCGCAGTACAAAAATTTGTATTTAGGTTATGCAGTTGTACAAAGATGCATCACAGTTCACCAGAGAAGCTCTTCTTAGGGATAAGGATACCCAGTTATTTCATCAGAAGTTAGAGGAATGAATGTATATGTCTGTGTGGGCCTCTTAACCCAGGGCTAGCCAAGCACTCTTCTCTTGGAAACCTGTCTGCCAAGACTCAAGGGAATGACCAAAACACTAGCAAGCGTTCCTAATGCTGTTGATGTCCAACTTCATCCCGGCCTTTTCCACCCTACCGGTGAAGAGGAAGAATGAGAAGGTTACTACTCATTCCTTCACTTAATTAATAAAGGAGAGTCAGGTAATGTTGAAGTTCAAAAAGAGTTGTGTACCTAACCACCAGGATAGGGTGGTTTAGGGAGGCACAGTAGACTGAATAACAGGTCCTCAAAGATGTCCACATCCTAAGCTTCAGAACTTATGAATACATTTCTTTATATGGAAAAGTAGACTTTGCAGATGTGATTAAGGTAGGGACCCTGAGATAAGGAGATTTTCCTGGATTATCTGGCCAGGGCCAGATAAGAGAGGAGCAGTAGAGTAAGAGTCAGAAGATGAGGCAACAGAAGCAGAGCAGAGTAGTGTGCTTTGAGGATGGAGGAAGGGGCCACCAGCCAAGGGCAACTGGCAGCCACTAGAAGGTGGAACCCCAAGGAAACAGATTCTTCCCAGGACCCTTTAGGGGAAACACAGTTCTGTGGGCACCTTGATCCTAGTTCATAAGATCCATTTTGGACTTCTGAACTCCAGAATCATAAGATTAGAAATTTGTCTTGTTTTATGGGATGCCTGGGTGGCTCAGTGGTTGAGCATCTGCTTTCTGCCCAGGGATGATGCTGGAGTCCCGGGATCGAGTCCCACATTAGGCTCCTTGTGAGGTGCCTGCTTCTCCCTCTGCCTATGTCTCTGCCTCTCTCTGTGTCTCTCATGAATAAATAAATAAAATCTTTTTAAAAATTTCTAAAATAAAGAAATTTGTCCTGTTTTAAACACTAAACTTGTGGTGAGCCGTTACAGCAGCAATAGGAAAATAACCCAGGAGATAGCCAAGATTTTTTCTTAAGATTTTATTTATTTATTTGAGAGAGAGAGAGAGACAAAGAGAAAGCACAAGCAGGGAGGAGGGGCAGAGGGAGAGGGAGGAGCAGGGAGCCGGATGATGCAGGGCTGGATCCCAGGACCCTGGGATCATGACCTGAGCTGAAGGCAGATGCTTAACTGACTGAACCACCCAGGTGCCGCTGGAGATGTCCTAGATTCTTTGAGGATTAGACGGAAATAGATACTTAAGATTCAAAAATACTAAATGTAAAGTGCTACTGTATTAAGATCACCCACTGTGATCTTTCCAAACTCAAAGAATTTTATCCCTTCTTCAGTGTGTTTGTGTGTATGTTCAGTGTATGTACAACCCACCACAGTATACAAACTGATGAAAAGGGAGTCAAGATACAAATAGAAAGTAGATATAAGGCACCTCTTTCCCATTTGCCCTCTTAGTTCTCTCCACCCCCCACTTTGGCCCCAGAAACTCAAATACATTTGTTCACTTTACCTGGGTCTGTTATATCATGTATCCTTGTATCCTCCCAGCAAAAACAAGATCTGCTCTGTTCATGGCGGGGTTTTTTTTTAGGTTTTTTAATGTATGTATTCATGAGAGACACAGAGAGAGAGGCAGAGACAGAGGCAGAGGGAGAAGCAGGCTCCATGCAGGGAGCCTGATATAGGACTCGATCCCGGGACTCCAGGATCACACCCTGAGCCAAAGGCAGATGCTCAACTGTTGAGCCACCCAGGCCCCCCTGCCCTATCTTTATGTAACCCGTAAGGTCTACCTTCCTACCCCCAGCCCTGAGTAACTCCTCATTGCAAAGAACCTACTTCCTATCTATTTTCATTTCTTGAAACAACTGGCAGTTTGCCACAAAAGCCAGCATTTCTTATGAAATCCAGAGCAATAATTTTATGTCTCATTCTAATTAGGTAGAGAAGGGGCAGTGGAGGACCAGTCTAGCAAGGGTAATGTGATTGTCCACTAAGACGTGAATAAGGAAAGAAAGGGAGAAGGCATTAATGTAGCATCTATTATGTACCAGAAGCATCATTAAATACACGTTTTAGACCTAAATAACCCAGAAAAGTGTTATTTTTCTCTTTATAGATGAAGAAGCAAAAGCATGGAGCAGTCAAGTAACTTGGCCAAAGCTGCCCAGCTAATAAAATGGCAGAGCTAAGACCTAAACTCAGTAAGCTTAGCAACTACACAGGAATACAGAGTAGAATGAAAAAGTTCCACCATCCACTTGAGTGACCTGCCTTAGCTGCCCAGAGCCCCAGGGTTGGTTGGCTCTTTTATGAAGAATTTCCAAGTGCCACCTCATTCCAACCCCTAATTCTAATCACATCCTCTGATTGTGGTGCAGTTGTGTCTTATCTGCCAGAGAGCAGGAAATGGAAGCAGTCTTACTCTGTACTTAGCAATTCAGTATTTTGTAACAAATGAGAGCTTTGGTGGGTTTTCCCTGGGCTCCTGCTCCACTACTTTGTCAGTGCTCCCATCCAGAACAGGTTGCTGGGTGGAAAAATCCCTCCTCTGTGGGACTCTAAGCTTGGAAGCCCAAGAAAAACAGCAGAATCATTTCCTTGGGCCCCATCAAGAGCTGAAGCCCCTTGGCCTAAATCAAGGACAACTCCCAGGCAAAGGCAGGCTATTTGCAGCTCTCTGATTCTGTGATTCTGTGCCTCTCTTCTCCAGGAACAGAAGCCAGACATAAGCCCTGGGGAAGTGGGAAGAAATGAGTCGGCCTGGGAGAGACCTTGAGGCCCACCAGAAATTGGCCTCCTATTTTCTTTTTATTTATCCAAGAGAGACATCAAGAGAAATATACTGCTCCTCCTAACCCCAAATTCTCCGTGGAAACAAAAAAGAATCACAAGTAACCATTGCTTAAAAATCAATTTTGAAATAGTAGCTCCACAACATATTGAACATGCAATTTTGTATTTCTTGATAAATTGAGGTCAGTAAGTGTTACCATAATTGGCATATTGTATTTGTGTCCCCAGAGACTAAATGCATGGGGCTGGAGTGGTGGGAATTAAGAATTCTTGTTTCTGGAACTTGTTTGCTGTCAGCTCGTTTGTGCTTGATGGTCATCCAGAAGACACCAGACCCATCTGCATATGTGTGTCCTGTCATGGCTCCTAGTGATTTAAGGCTAAAATCTCTCACAGTAGAGAATATCTCTGGTCTCCAAAGGTTCAAAAATAATGATGTGCGGAGGATACAGATGCACCATTCATTTTATCCTTCTTTCTTCAACAGAAACACACACACACACACACACACCAGTTTTTTTTTTTAAAAAGTTACTTAAAGGCAAAGATAAGAAAAAGGCACTTTCATACAATTACACTTTCAAAAGACTTGGCAAGAAAATATTTTCAGCTGCCAAGTCAGCAATTTTCCAAAGATATCCAAACAGAAAAAAGGATTAATGGAAAAGAAATTATCAGGGGAAATTTAACTATCGTTTAGAGAACAGCAGGTGGTACACAGCACATTATTACTTTTTTATTCATTACTTGCCTCAGAGACTCAAAAAAAAAAAAAAGAAAGAAAGAAAGAAAGAAAGAAAAAAGAACCAAACTGGCAGACAGCAGCCCAGCACTGTGACCTTATGAATACCAAATCTGCACGATAATAGCATCGCTCTGACCCCGCTGTGCTCCGCCTCACACATCCATTACAGCCTTCCCTAAAGCACGCAGCAAGGAGCAGCCTCCCTGATTTGCAGAGAGGGAATCAAGCGTCAGGAGACAGAAAGACCTTCCCCGGGGGCTCTGGAGAGGCCTGGGGGACACATAGGCTTAGATGTCTCCCCTCCTCCCCCTCCTCTCTGCACCTCCCCAGCCAGCCTCCAGCCTCCGTCATCAGCCTGACTCCTCTCTGACCCCCAGCCAAATGGATCCTTCTTGCCATCCAGACAATGGGAAATGCTGACCGGGCTTGTGCAATTGGTCTAATGTGACTCCTGAGTTTTCCTTGGAGATTTTAATTTCAGAAGTTAGAAGATTTATGCCTCAGGGTGATTTGGTGAACATTTTTTTTATTGCAAAATATGCATGAAGTTTGGTAAATTGCCATGAGAAAAATAGGAGTGCTATTCTGAGTTTACATCAACTTTCAATTTATTGTAGAGCTGCTTATCCAGTTTGTGTGTTATTTATATTATTGATTCTCCGCTCTCTTGCTGTCTACCATTTTAGCCATTTTAATGCTCTCAAAACTTTCATAAAAGCATGGTAAGGAATACATTTCACCATTTTATAGTGAAATACCAGAGTAGGGAGAGAAATTTAAAATCCTAACTACTTTTCAACAGTTTGCTACAATATATGGTAAGAAAGAAGAAGTCATGGCTATAATTAAAATTGAAGGGTTGTTCGTGCATTTTAACTATTTTACTAATTAGTCTTTCAAACAATACTTGTGAAGAACTGACTGTATGTAAAATATTCTGAAAAAGAGTTCTTTGGTAGAAAAGAGAGAAGAAAACGATATATACGGTTTGCAGCCTGATAATCACATCTTATTTTTGGTTAGTGCAATTTTCAAAATGTTCTCACTTTGAAATAATATTTATTCCTTCAGTAATACATATTACATTTCTACTGTGTACCAAACTCGGAGATAGGTTCTGATATACATTACTGCTCACTGGCCAAAATCGACTTTCATTGTTTTTGGGTAAACATGCATACTCTTAACAGCTACCATTTTACTAAGAACCTGTTACATGCTAAGTACTACATTAGTACTCTATTAACAATAAAGACAGTTGAAATTCATGGAGCTCATCAGAGCTGGGTACTGTGTGTTGGGAGACAATTCTCAAAGGATCTCTCACATTCCTTCACATCTTGCAAACAGAGGCTCTGACAGCTTTTGTTCTGGATTGTCTTTTCAAGGGTATTTGCATAGCTGATAGTCTTGCAAGATAGAGCGATTGTTTTTGTCAGAGCAAAGGAGGAGGTTTACTCCCTGTCTCTTATAGAAATTTGGAGTTCCCTTAGGGGTGCCTGGCTGGCTCAGTGGGTAGAGCTAGGACTCTTGATCTCAGGTCTTGAGTTCAAGCCCCACATTGGATGTGGAGCTCACTAAAACTACATACATACATACATAAAATTAATTTAGAGAGAGGGGAAAAATAAAATAAGTAAGCAAAATATTGGAGTTCTCTAAGATGCAAGTTTCTCTCTGTAACAAACTCACTATATATACAGGCGTCACCTGGCCCTGGTAGCTTTGCCTTGTGGGAAGCAGAGCTCAGGAAACCAGTATAATTGCTGTGAGCGATAGTCATTTGTCTCTGACCCAGGAGTCTTATGTCTTTTGTTGGCATCTATGAAACCATAACATGCTAACTTGATTACAACCAAGGCAAAGTGTTCATAGCTCCTGACTCTGCTGAATGTTTTACCAACACTACTTCACTGAATCTTCCCAACGAACTCTTCATATTATCCCACTGGTAAAGATAAAGAAACCAAGGCTTGGTTGGGGGAGGGGGGAATTCCTGCACAAGGGTACATAGGTGGTCTCCCCCATTGCACAATACTTTTTGTCTATAGTGAGCACAGAGCCCTGATTCCAGCCCAGATGCAAGAGTCCCTACTGTAGGTCTGTGCATGACAAATGCCTCTGAGAGAACACATTGATGAAGGCCACTGGAGCAGATAGGCCTCAGAAGGGATTTTTGGGTCTGCAAATTCCAGGCTCTACACTTGATAGAACAGATAAGACCCAAATACTAAAGCAGAGGATGCTTGAGGAGAGTCATACTTTGGAAGGAGATTCTACTGGAAGAACTGTCACATGAAAATGCTCAGGCTGGGCTTGGAAGCAAGGGGAGCCAAAGTCAGAGAAGGCAGACATGGAGACACGGGTATAATCAGAGAGGCTACACCGGCAGCTACACCATTGGCTTGATGACGACTCAAACCCCCTCCACAAGCAAAAGTCTCATTTCCGAGCTACTGAGAAGAAGACGACCTCTCAAACTCCCAGATCTGACTCATAATGAGAAGTTGCTCTGGAGATGAACAAAGCCTATTGGCTGCCAACTCTGTTAGCCCAAAGTGTCTTTCCCATATTACTAAGACAGATGACAGAAGCCACAGCACGAGCCTCTTAATATCCTCTCAGACGCAGATCCACTGAAGAACAGCACGGAGGCCTGAGCTCTTCCAAAACCACTAAGCGCTGTGGGCAGAGAGAGGAACCCCATCCCGTGAGAGAAAACAGGAAATGGGTCCCTTAGGATTTAGACTCCTGCCACAGGAAGACAGTTTGTCAATGAGATAGACAGCATGGGTTTTCAGCACAGTGTTTCAGGAGGAAAACAAGGGTCTGCAGAAAAATCAGATGCTTTTCCTCACACTCAATGACTTAGCATGTCCAAAACTTGAATTGTACCCAGGAATGAGTCAGAATCCAACGTAGCATATGTGGGACCATTTGAACATTATCAAACGAAGAAAAGAAAAATATTACATCTCAGAAGGCACAGCCAGCCAGCCAGCCCCAATTGTGCCCAGACCCAAGTGCATGGACAATCCTGATTTCCACATCCGGGCATTTTTTGTGATCCTTTGGGGAAAATTCACAAGTGCTATTAATAGCCTTTGACCTTAAATATATATCATGGTCAAACAGGAAAAGTTATAATTAGGAAGTGCAGTCTAGGAGGTAAAGGTCAGACAACGCTCTAAAATACTGCTTAATATACAGAGCACTGCGCGAAAGTGCTGATGCAGGAGAAATGACTATTGATTAAATCGGGTGCTTCAAATCCCCGCTAATGCCATAAAATTTAATGGATTACAAAGGGAACGCACAAACCACAAGGAAAGCTGTGGGAAGCACAGCATCAGTGCCTCTTCTAATTAAGGCAAGTTCAGAAAACATACTCTGGGTTTTTTTTTTAAGCCAAACCTTTAAAGATGGGATAAAACTGGCATCTTTATTTATACTACCTAATGCTGTTATCCATCCCTTCTTCTTGAAGAGAATTTACTACCCACAGAAGAAACAGCCCTGGAGACTGCAGGGCTGTTGTGCCTTTTCTTTATGGCCAACATAATTTGGGCTTTGAAAAGTTCAAGCCTAACATCCCCACGGTCCTCGATCAGACTCCCTGCTCTGTGCTGTCAGTGTGCCCAACTGCAGCAATGGGGGGCCAGCCAGGGTCACCTCTATCCATTGCCATTCTCTGTGGTCACTCAAAGTCCAAGAACATGGCTCTAGAAGAGCCATTCCAGCCCGTGAGGGCGGCTCGTTCAATTGCCACCTCACTTCTAACCTCTGCACCGCTGCCAGGGCGACCCAACCAAAACAAGCCTGAGCCTGTGACTTCACTTTACAGACAAAGGCTCTTGGTTACACAGAACAGACACAACTCTGCTTGCTTCATTAGAAAAGGAATGTACTGGAAGGTTCAGAGCGTTCAGGGATTTGGTGTGCAGCCTAGAGAACCCGGTGTGGAACACAGACTTGTATCAGGAAGGCAAAGCACAGCCAAGAGGGGACATAAAAATGGTCTGCTTAGCACCGTGTCCCAGTACTGCTTTTTATGGCAGAGCCCTGGCTCACCCCCACACGTGTGGACTCCATCGCTTTTCACTCCCAGGATTAAAAGTCCCAGGCTGGGGGCGCCTGGGTGGCTGTTGGTTAATCATCTTCCTTTGGCTCAGGTCATGATCTCAGGGTCCTGGAATAGAGCCCTGCATCAGGCTCCCTGCTCAGTGGGGAGACGGCCTCTCCCCACTGCTTGTGTCCTCCCTCTGTCTCTCTTTCTGTCACAAATAGATAAATAAAATCTTTTTAAAAGAAAAAAAAAAAAAGAAGTTCCAGGCTGGAGCATCCATTTGGCATAGGCTAGGTCACACACCTGGCCTGGGCCAGCCTGGCACCTGTGCAATGGGACAGCTGCCCCACAAGGGGTAACTCCTGCCTCCAGCGACGGGAAGGGGTTTGTAGATGCCAAGCAGGCACAAACTGAATACTTTTAAATAATCTTTATTGCTTACAGCATAAAGTCTCAATTCTTTAACCTGTCATAGAAGGTGAGGATATGTCCCAGTTTCTCTGAGACAATCCTAGTTTTACATTCTTGTCTTACAATGATTATTAAGACTTCTTTCTTTTTTTAAGATTAATCAATTTATTTTAGAGAGCAAGAGAGTGAGAAAGCATCCATGTGAGAGCAGGGTTGGGGGTTTGTGCAAAGGGAGAAGGAGAGAGAGAATCCCAAGCATGCTCACACCCAGGGCAGAGCCTGACATGGGGCTCAATCTCACGACCCTGAGATCGTGACCTGAGCTGAAATTAAGAGTCAGACACTTAACTGACTGAGCCACCCAAGCACCTGGGAACTTCTTTTACTCTCAGAAGTGACTGGGTTGCATGGTCACTCTACTTAAGAAGCTTCTCATGACGTGGCCCCTGCCTACCTTTCCGACTTCATTCTTCACTATCCTCTGATTTGTCTTTATTCTTCAGCATGACAAAAATGCTTATAATTCCTTACCTCCAGAATGCTAGTTTTTTTTTTTTTTTAAGATTTTATTTATTTACTCATGAGAGACAGAGAGAGAGAGAGAGAGAGAGAGAGAGAGAGAGAGGCAGAGACACAGGCAGAAGGAGAAGCAGGCTCCATGCAGGGAGCCCGATGTGGGACTTGATCCTGGGACCCCAGGACCACTCCCTGGGCCAAAGGTAGGCACTAAACCGCTGAGTCACCCAGGGATCCCCAGAATGCTAGTTTTACTTTCAAGTCTTTGCTCATGCTTCCTCTCTGCCTCAAATTTCCTTTACATTTTCTCCATCCCAACCTTTAATGCCCAAAAGTCTTTCTTGTGTTATATGGGTTACTGAGTTGTGTATCCCTCCCCATCCGTCATTTCTCATTTGTACACATATCTATCCTTGTGCTGACCAGATTATGTTACGATCATCTATTTAGGAATAGATGTCCCCAGAACAGACTGTTTAGGAATAGACAGTCCCAACTGTCCCCCTTAGACTGTGAGATACTTATGAGGAGCTATGATCTGCCCATCTTTGATCCATCAGGGTCGAGCACAGTGTCTGATACCTGTGAAGTGACACCCTCAAAAATAACTGATGAATGACTGAGTCATACAAATTTGAAGTAAGAGATTGGTTGTAAAATTACTGCAGTGGGGCAATAAAGGGAAAGCAGAAAGAGAGCTAGAAACAGACATGAATAAAAGTAAAACAAATTACTGAGCTGACCACACAGAGAGAGATGGCTAGCAGTCCAGACAGCAGCCTCAGAGTCATGCCTCAAAGTAAGCTCAGAGCCCAGAGGGATCTGGTCTGATGGGTGCCATGGGATAGAGCCTGAAACGTAGAGGAATGGTGTTTCTAGTCTAGCTGGTTTGTTAGATTTTGGAGTAGAAACTTACCCAGGATTTGAGGTCCAGAGCCTCAGGAGCTCAGGCTGAGGGCTGGCCCCAGCAGGAGCCCGGGGGGTGCAATCCAGAGACAGGCCACACGCCTGGGAGAGGATGAAAGAAATTTGAGGCCTGGGAGATTCATGTAGACCCCACTCACTGCACAGATAGCAAGCCTCCTTCCTGATGTCCCAGCTGCATTGGTCAGGTCTGACTCCAGGCCCTGGCCCAGGGGAAAGTCAGCTTAAAGAGCTGAAGCATCTGCCATTCAGTGAGGCAAGGAAAAACAGAGGCTGTCACCTGCAATTAATGGTAACCACAAGCTAGGTTTTAGATAAACACGATCTATTTGGAGGGGCCCAGGAGCATCCATATGCTTACCCTCCGAAGAAGGCAACACATATGTTTTGGCCTATTAAGCTACATGTTTATCTTCCTTCAAGGCAAAAAGGAACATCTGTCAGCAGGCCCTTGCACTTCATTTCCATGGTGAATACTAAGCTTTGTCGGATGCCAAGTCAAGTCACAAAAATGGAAAGTCTACAGGCTTGGCTGCAAGAGAAACCCCACGGAACTGCCCCTTCGAAGTTCAAAATATGGGCCACCGGTGTCGTGTCCCAACACTTTATCTGAGCTCCATGCCCTTGTTACTCATGTTGCACTGTGTCTGGGCTTCTCTACAAATAAGAACTTTCTCTTTCAATTTCAGCGTTGGATATT
Source organism: Canis lupus dingo (assembly GCF_003254725.2). Lineage (NCBI taxonomy): Eukaryota > Metazoa > Chordata > Mammalia > Carnivora > Canidae > Canis > Canis lupus. Next base: position 48,568,290 of record NC_064248.1, read on the forward strand.
CTTGTTGAGAAAAGCCAGAGGTTAAGAGACTTCAAAAGAAATACAGAGAACTTGTGGACTGCCAGCTGAGCGCTGTGATAGGTTTTGGAGCTACGCAGACACGTGTTCTAGCCTTAGCTCTAGCCTTGCTTAGCTGCCCATTTTTGAATGAGCTATGTCCCAGACCTTCATGGAATGGACTTTGAATTAGCATAGTTCTTAGCACTTAGTCAACCTGCAATAAGTACTAACTATTATACATTTAACTTCCGGGTATACTGGGTAGTGCTGGTCCTTAAACCAAGTAGCTAGAGAGAGAATAGTCCCTCTTCTAGTAAACGTTGGACTGCATGCATCTGGCTCTATGTGATCAATACTGTCTGAAATCAAGTTCCAAAGCTCAGACCTCAGTGCTTCCAGAGCCAGGCATGTCCCAACAACCAGAGCACTGAGAGATCACCCATAATTTAGGGTCCTCAGCTTCTGACATCTTAATAACCTTTCTGTTTTTTAGGATGCTTATTATTTAGGAACCCCACCAAAGAAAAATAGCATCTCTGAGTACCTCCCTAACTTCCAAGCCCCCTGTGGACAAACCATAATTTTTTATTTAAAAGAGATGGTATTTGGGAGCACCTGGCTGGCTCGGTTGGTGGAGCATGCAACTCTTGATCTCGGGGTTGTGAGTTTGAGCCCCACATTGGGCATACAGATCACATAAACAAATAAAACTTAAAAGAGAGATGGTTATCTGGTTGAGCCAAACCAGGAGGTTTTACTAGCAAAATTTTATTTTCCCTGAATCATTTTTTCTGCCTAGAAAATTACAGATCATTAACTTGTCCTCTATAAATGCCAGCAAAGCTTTCCTATGGAGAACCTAAAAGTGATATTTAGAGCTATATTACAATTATTATAATCACCCGCACACAAAATACAGAAATACATGCTGTGTAGGAGCCTTGGTTTCCCCCAATTAAATGAAAATAGATGAATCCAAGGAGAGGTAGATGGCAAGAGTATGTTGGCGTATTTGACTTCTCTCTATGAGGCCTGTCTTCTTGCACAGGCCCCTAGCTTGGGTTCACTCATCTAGCAGGACAGTCTGCATTCTGGACTGTCACACATCTCTATTTTGCCCATCAGTCACCAGTGCCTTTAGGAAATCATGGTGCTTCCTCGGGGTCAGGACTCAGGAGGTTCCTGAAGGTTCCATCTAGCTCTTTGGTTCCTACTTTTTGAACTTTTAAAGTTAGATATTTCTTTAAAAAAAAAATTTATATACTTATTCATGGGAAACACAGAGAGAGAGAGAGAGGCAGAGACACAGGCAGAGGGAGAAGCAGGCTCCCTGCAGGGAGCCTGATACAGGACTCAATCCCAAGACCCTGGGATCATGATCTGAGTCGAAGGCAGACGTTCAACTGCTGAGCTACCCAGGTGCCCCAGGTTAGATATTGCTCTATGCTCCTGGCTACTACATACTAACTCAAACAGGTTAAACAAACATTAATTTTCAAAAAAATGTGTATCACATCACATCTGACCTACATGACCTGAATATTAGTACATTAATAAGCCCACATCAAGCTGTATAGAAATCCCATCTTAAAATCCCATTAGGGAAATATCAGAAAGGGAGACAGAACATGAGAGACTCCTAACTCTGGGAAATGAACAGGGGTGAAGGAAAGGGAGGTGGGCAGGGGGTGGGGGTGACGGAGTGACAGGCACTGAGGAGGGCACTTGATGGGATGAGAACTGGGTGTTATGCTATATGTTGGAAAATTGAACTCCAATTAAATAAATAAATAAATAAATAAGCAAAAAAATAAAAAAATAAAAAAATAAAATCCCATTAGGTTATCATTCACACAAATATTAAAATTAACAACTCAATCCCTAATGTTTTTACCTAACCAAGAAGTGAGATCTCCTCATTCTTAAAGAGATGAGTATTGGGTATATGGTTACAATAACATAAGTCTTAATCAGTAGAGATTTTTAAATATGTCCTGAGACTAAAACTATACTTTTATATATCAGTCAATCCACTTTGGGCACCATATTTTATATAAGCAGAAAAATCCCAGCAGGTTTGGCTGCTAGAAGCCCAATCTGGATTATAATGTGATTCACATGAAGCAGCATTTGACACGTCTAAGGATCCATCTAACCCATGCAAAGAGAGTTTTACACTTCAAGAACCAGACATTTGCCTTTAAAAAAAAAAAAAAAAAAAAAAAGCTGGTGGAGGAGACTGAATTATGTCTTTTCTTAATTCCTAGCACAGGAGGTAAATCTAATTCCTAGAAAAATAAATGAAGCCCAGGGGCCAGCTCTCAAAGTCAAGACGTCCCGCACAAAGCTACTACTCTACTACTCTCCAATTTTGGTTTCTGAGCCCAGGTCATGGCATCCAGCTATTCACTGTGGCTTTGATAGTCTGGCATCTCCTCCTCCTTGCTTCATGAGCTCACCCTCAGGACTCACAGCTACTTTTTGTCTTAGTGAATTCCTATCTTCTAAACTGACATCGCATCATGGCTTTCATGTTCTGGCCTCCCCTGGCATCCCCTCCACACTCCCTTCGCAGGATGTCCTCCCTTCCCTAGTGTTACCTTTTGTCCTATTTCCTGTGGAGTAGATGTCTTTCAGGTTCCTTACACCCACTCTGGACTCCTGCAAACAGTCTTCTTAAATGTGGAGGAATTTGTAGTCCTTTTCCCTCTCACCTGACTTGTATTCTTTCCTCTTAAAACGCTCTTAAATAAATCAGCCTTGAAATTGAAGATGCTCGCTTGCACCATGGTAGGGGTGAAAAGGCAGTACAGTGGTGAAAGTAGGAGAGCTCAAAGAGGGAGATCCAAAGGGATGGTCTCCCTCTTAATTTCTCCATCTCCTTGTACTTCCTCTTGTTAGTATTTGGGCAGTATTCTCTTAGGATGATGCTACAGTTTGGCATCAGGCAGGTCAGCCATCTTCCTTTTAAGGAGGATCTAGGAGGGCATTGTTCTTCTACAGCCTCTGCTGAGGCAGGTCCCCAGGACATTGGAGCACCAGCTATGTGTCAGATCAAGAAGGTCCCTGAAATTCTTTCTAAGGTGATTTATCTTTTCATTCACTATTGAAATAACTCTTCTTTCAACCTCACATATAAGCCTTCCAGACAGCTTCAGGATATCCATATGGAGGGGACTTAGTGGTAACAATCTATTTGAAAAGGGAGTTAAAGGGAGTAAAATCTATTTGAAAAGGGAAGCTATATTTGCATAGAAAGTCGATGGTTTGAGGTTCAATTACACGTTCTAAATCAATTCTCTTTTAGATGGCACGATTTTCTATAGATATAATCCACATATTATATAACATTATTTTAATTGTCCTTATCAAAGAATGGGTAATTCATGGAAGTTATAGGTGTAAAAGGCTCCACATCATCCTTGGACATCCTTGGATATCCATGGCTTTACTTTTTCTCTAAACATTCTCCATATATATAGTGAAAAATAATTTCTTTTTTGATTATTTATTTATTTATTTATTTATTTATTTATTTACTGAGAGAGAGCATTCTTACACCAGTGGAGGAGGTGCAGAGAGGGAGATGGAGAGAAGAATCTCAAGCAGACTCCCTGCTGGATTTGGAGCCTGATGCAGAGCTCAATCATGATCCTAAGATCATGACCTGAAGCCCAAATTAAGAGTCAGATGCCCAAAGGACTGAGCCACTCAGGGATCCTATGAAAAGTCATTTCTTAATTATCCCTCCAGTCTGTGGAATTTCCTCAGGGCTGAGGGCTGTAAGCCAGCTGGTGGATACCTCCACAATGGGCCTGCTGCTGAGCCTGTGTTGTCTAGTGCAATGGTTCTCAGCAAGGGATGTTCCTTACGCTCACCTGTAAATCTTATAACCCACTAGTGCTTAGGACCACCCCCCAGACTTATTGAATAAGAATGTCAAACACCACGAGGACTGCAAGTGATTCTGATGTACATAACCTTGGACAAGATGTCTGAGCTAATGAGAAAAACCAAGTTGGGATTTGAGCTCTGTGAGTTTTAAGCTGGAAGTCACAATATTGCCAATGATATTTACATAGCTTAGAGTAAGTAGTTAAACCCTTGAGCATGAACTTTTCTCATCAGTAAAATAATGACAAAAATGCTTCCTATACCCCCCCAAGGTCATTATACAGAAAGGAGGTGACAGCTGTGAAATGTCTACAGGTCTTAGAGCTCTGCAGCTCTATACAGATGCTAGTATTACTGTTCAATGGCCCCGTGCTCTCACCATCCAAGGACTTGGAAGCCTTCTTGGCCTGCGATCTCTTTCCCTTTATCTGTGCTTGATCCCAGCTCTTTCTATTGCAGGAAAGAGACTCACTCAATTTACTTCAAGAAATAGGTTTGTTTCTAAACCTAGAGGTGGAGTGAAACTAGGACCGGAACAGGAACCAGAGAGTTATCAGAAAGTAAGGCCATTCTGGGGACCGTCAACATCGCTAGTGTCTTCTCATAGGCCATACAACCTCTCTGGTAGAAAGTCTTTGCCAGTGCCTGATCCTGATTGTCTTCATACTCATAACCCCACATGGACCCTCACTAACCTCATGGAATTCACTCAACCTCCTGCCCCCTCTATGTATGCTTTCAGCTTCAGCTCTAGTTACCAACTATTAAGTGGTCTCAGCATTTTCTATTTCAAATATCTGAAAGATAAAACTGACATGATCTATTCCTGGGTCAGTATTCTAATCGCCAATTTTGGGTTAAGTGCCCCCTTAGCCAAATAATAGTTACAGGGTAGGCAGAGATGAGCAAGAGAATAAAAGCACACAATGTATAAAGAAGTCTCCTCAGCAGGGGCTGTAAGCAGGGCCGTTCCACTGAGCAGGATCTGTGATTGACATCTCTCAGGCAATGTCTCGGTTCTTTTTTCCTCTGGTATAAGGCAATGAGTGCAAAATGTTCATCTTGGTATGAGAAAAATCACAATATCACTTTCCTAGAGCATGAGATTATAAAGGGTTATAAACTATGCTCAGGTCAGCAACTCCAGCCAACTATATCCAGCCACAGGATATAGCTGGGGTCCAGCTTTGAACCACTTGGGTTTATCTGGAGACCCCAAGCTCCAGATGCCCATGTCCAGTCACTTCTTCTAACTTAATGTGCCTCCTGGGACCCAATACTACAGCGCTGGTTCCCTTTCTTACCTGTGTCTTCTCTACTCCCCAAACCCAAGGCAGTCACAGTCTCTTCTAAACTTCTGAGCCACTAGGGATTGTTGGTCATAGTCCATGAGTCTCACTCCAGGAGAAACACCCAATTCAAGTTTCCCTTGTTGTCTAAAGAATTTGCTTTTACAATCTCTGACTCATACATACATTCTCCGGCTTCTAAAAGTAACCTTCCCTTCCCCTTGGAGATTACTGAATTCTCTTGTCACCATTCCAGTAGAATCCTTATTTTTTAGGCCACACTGAACCCCTATCAGTACTGTACTGGAAAAACAAGGCTTTGTCCACCCTAATTTCACCTCTGGGTGGCTTGCTTTCCCCCACATTTCCCAGCGTCTCCTGCAAGCCATTGTCCTCTCCTGCAGCCCTTCAAATTCCCAGCTATTGCTATTCTTTCCGCCACCACGTGGTGGCACTGCTCTCCGACAGCCTCTTCACCATCCCTGGATTAAAAGATGAGGCTCCCATTAGAGTCTTTGGATTTACAAGAGGATTTCTCCTTCTCATTTTGGATGAATATCGCTCTGTATTAAACTCCCAAATGTAGCCTTTTCTCTGCATTTTTATTGTCCCCCAGATAAGAAAATGTTTGAGAATATTTAAACCTCATCAGCCAGCATTGCACTTAGAAGTGCCCACTCACCACCAACTGTGAACCAAGACCTAAGGAAAAGGTCCAAGTGCCCTGACTCTCCTAACTTAAATCGAGTTTCCTGTCTCCTGCTTAAATCAAGTTTCCTGTCTCAGCATCCTGAAGTCAAAAGTCATTGTACCATTTTCCCCAGGAGGCCCTCACATAAATAAGACCCTGTTATGAGCTCCCATGATGTTCTCACTCCAGATCTCCACCACATCCATGATTCTCATGCTACCCTTGCATAGAGGGAGAAGAGCAGGCTTTGAGATCAGACTTGCAGCTATATTCTGGTTGTACTCTTACTGGTTAGTGTCAAACTCTCCTCCTAAGTCTCAGTTTCCTCAGCTATAGAAAGAGGATAACATTTTGAAAAGGAAAAGCAAAGCTGGAAGCATCACAATTCCAGACTTCAAGTTATGTTACAAAGCTGTAGTAATCAAAACAGTATGGTACTAGCACAAAAAATAAACACATAGATCAAAGGAGCAGAATAGAAAACCCAGAAATAAACCTATAATTATATGGTCAATTAATCTTCAGCAAAGCAGGAAAGAATATGCAATGGGGAAAAGACAGTCTCTTCATCAAATGGTGCTGGGAAAACTGGACAGATACATGCAGAAGAATGAAACCAGATCACTTTCTTAAACCATACATAAAAATTAACTCAAAATGCATGAGACCTGAAACCATGAAAATCCTAGAAGAGAGCACAGGCAGTAATGTCTCTGACATCAGCCATTTTTCTAGAAGTGTCTTCTACTATAGCTATAGCTGTCTTCTACTTAGCTATAAAGGGAAATAAAAGCAAAAATAAATTATTGGGACTACATCAAAATAAAAAACTTCTGCACAGTGAAGGAAACAACCAACAAAACTAAAAGGCAACCTACTGAATGGGAGAAGATATTTGCAAATGACATATCTGATAAAGGGTAAGCATCCAAAATATATAAAGAATGTATACAACTCAACACCAAAAAATCAAATAATACAATTAAAAAATGGTCAGAAGACAAGAACAGATATTTCTCCAAAAAAGCTATCTAGATGACCAACAGACACATGAAAAGATGCTCAATATCACTCATCATCAGGAAGTGCACATCAAAAGTACAATGGGATATCACCTCACACCTGTCAGAATGGCTAAAGTCAACAACACAAGAAACAAGGGTTGGTGCAGATGTGAAGGAAAGGGAATCCTCATGCACTGTTGGTAGGAATGCAAACTGGTGCAGCCACTGTGGAAAACAGTATGGAGGTTCCTCAAAAAATTAAAAACTATGATCCAAGAGTCACACTATTGAATACTTACCCAAAGAATACCAAAACACTAATTCAGAAGAATACATGTACCCCCATATTTATAGCAACATTATCTACAACAGCCAAACTATGGAAGCAGCCCAAGCATCCATTGGTAAATGAATGAATATAAAAGATGTGATATAGGGGTGCATGGGAGGCTCAGTCGGTTGAGCTTCTGACTCTTGATTTTGGCTCAGGTCATGATCTCAGGGTGAGACTGAGCCTGCTTAAGATTCTCTCTCTCTCTCTGCCCCTCTCCTCTGCTCTCTCCCCCTCTCTCTTTCTCTACAAAGGAGAAGAAGATAAACAAGAAGGAGGAGGAGGAGAAGGAGAAAAGGAAGAGGAGAAAGTGTATATATATGCAATGGAATATTATTCAGCATAAAAATGAATGAAATCTTGTCATTTGCAATGACATGGGTGGAGCTAGAGAATATAATGCTAAGCAAATTAAGTTAGAGAAAGACAAATACCGTATAATTTCACTCATATGTCAAATTTAAGAAACACAACCAAAAACCAAAGGAAATAAAAGATAAAGAGAGAGAGACAAACCAAGAAACAGACTCTTATCAATAAAGAATAAACTGATGGTTACCAGAGGGGAAGTGGGTGGGGCAATGGATGAAATACATGATGGTGATTAAGGAGGGCATTTGTTGTGATGAACACCAGATGGTGTAAGGAATTGTTGAGTCACTATACTGTACACTTAAAACTAATACAACACTGTAAGTTAACTATACTGGAATTAAAATTTTTTAAATAAAAAGAAATTAAATGGGGATAACAAATCTTAACTCGGAGATTAAATGAGGTGTCATATGCAAAGCACTTGACACAGTACTTGGTGTATAATAGATGCCCAATAAATGCTCATTCCCATTTCTTTTCTCCTTCACAAACTCAAGTCCTTTATCCTAAAATCTTTGTCCAGCCTGCAGGGCTCATCAAGATAATCTATTTTCAATATACAGCTCTGTTTGTTTATATATCTAAACAACAATTACCAAAATGATAACACAGAAGATAAGGTTTTTAACTGTAGGATAACAATTTTAAAAAGACAAACCTGTGTATTTCCTTAGGATACAATTTTAATTTATTGATAAGATGAAGATCCAAAATAACAGGGCTTAAACAAGACTAAAGCTTTCCTCTCACCAACGGGGTTTACATAGCAGGAGCTCCTACTAAATGGTCATTCATCCATTCCTAGAGTATCGCACTTAGCTTTAGGTCCAAGATGCTTTGCTACAACATCTGCATTGCAGCCATCAGAGGAAGGGAAAAGTAAGCCTTAACCCCTTAAGGATGTATGGGAGTTTTGCAAATCATATTTCTCATATTTAGAACTCAGTCAGACTCAACTCCAGGGCGGTTAGAAGGTCAGAAAGGCTGCTACGTATCCAGCTGAAAATGCTACCACTATGAAAGAAAGAGAACAGTGTGCAAGAAAACCAACAGTTTCTGCCACAGTGCTAATCAGGAGTTTTTCTCTACCAAAACAAATACCAAAGTCAGAATAAGCCACATAAGCCGAAAACTGTCCATGCTGCAAGTAATGACCCATTTATTTCATTTAACTTCAGCCTAAAACACAAATATAAATGACAAAGACTTTCAGCTAAATCAGGGGAATATAGCCATACAAGAAAACATTAAACATTTTATCCTATACAAGCACCAGTTCTTAGGGCCAGTGAGAATCTTAAAGGTGAATTAACTTTCCACTTAATGCAAGAATTCCCTGTACAGTAATCTTGACTAAAGCTATCCCATCTTTGCCTAAATGCTTTTAGGGGTGGTTTGTGCAGCTTGAAGGTCCACAGTCCCTGGGAGTTTTGGACAAAGGCAGAAAGACTGAGCCAGCTGGGAACGATGGTCACAACCTGCACCCAGGCACTCAGCCATGTGCAAGGCCAAGGTGTAATAGCTTCAGTCCCAGAACCAATCAAGAGTACAAAGCACAGTGGAAGGCAAGATGTTTTCATCAGTTTGGGTCTAGAGGTAAATTTGCAAAACTTATATATACATACATAAATATTTTTCCCTCTCCACATAGTTTTGAAAGCCCTAGAGTACACAGTTTTGCCACAGTTCTCTTTGCCTGAAAGAAGCATTGATTTGAAGGTGCTCGTGAGACATTTCAGTGACAATTTCAGTACACATCTAGAAATGTGTATCTGGAGTTCAGAGAGAAGACCAGAACTAGACATGTTTCATTAGCTACACAGAAGTTATATTTGAAGTATTGAGAAAAAAGAGCAAATAGATAAAGAGGTTAAAGGAGTTGGGTAAAGGACCTTGCTTTTAGACAATGGAAAGCAGGTTAGAAAAGGTGGAAGATGAAGAAGCTTTTTAACATAAATTTTCTAGGGGCACCTGGGTGGCTCAGTTGGTTTAGTGTGTGACTCTTGATTTCAGCCCAGGTCATGATCTCAGAGTTATGTGATCAAGCCACACATGGGACTCTGCATTTAGTGGGGAAGCTGCTTGAGATTCATTCTTGCTCTCTCTCTCTCTCTCTCTCTCTCTCTTCCTCTGCCCTTACCTTGTGCACTCTTTCTCTAAAATAATAAAGAAATGTTTAAAATAAAATAAAATTTTTAAAGGGAGGAAAGAAGGTATGAGTCTCTAAAGGAGGACTCATTATGGGGCAAGGGATTCCCCAGGTGGCAGCCAGTAAGAGTTTCTGAGGTCAAGCTCAGACCTGCATTTAGGCCACAAGGGGAGTCATTTTTAGAAGTACTTTGAGGATCTGTTCCATGTTTGGGAGAGAGAGCAGTTAAGGAAAGAGAAAGTCCCCTCTCCAAAGCTAAGTAAACAGAGCCACCAGCAGAGGACATCAGTGACTAAAGTCACTGCCTATGGAGGCATCAGTATAAAAATGAGACAAGAGGATAGGATATGGAGAATGGCAAAAACCTGGGACAACCCAACTTGAAATGACAAAGAGGCACAGGCTGAAAAATGACACAGCAGTATCATCTGGGTTGGCCAGCTAATGTGACTGGTGATGATCAAAGTAAAATCTATGAAATGTGAAAGAATTCCCTGGAAATCCCTGAAGGGTGTTTGGAGAGAAAACTCAGTGAAACACCAGAATTCCTGCAGGCAAGCCATGATAATCTGAATATAAAAGATTATTTTTGTGATCCTAGCTTGGTAAGGCCTGGGATATACCAATAACAGAGAAGGAAAAAGCTTCCAAAGTTTGGTGTAAATGGTGTCCCATGCTGTAGACAGAATGAGAAGATGGAGATCAAGAAAATGTCATTAGAAGGATCTCCATTTGTGTTAGTGACTTTCAAGAGAGATGTTTAAGTAAGGTGATGGGGCAGAGAGCAAATTCAAAGAAATGACAAGGTGAGTGAATACTGAAAAAAGTATTTAAGAATTGACTCTGTTTTCAAGAAGTTTGGCTGTGAAAAGAGAAAAGAGCTAGAATCACAGAAAACAGGATAAGGAGGTTGAAAGGAGGATTGGAGGTAATGGACCAGCCTATGAAGGGGAGGCTGAAGAGAGCCAGCAGGGACAGGGCTCATATCCTGGAACCTGCCAGATCCAGGCTTGGGGTGCGGCTCTGTCCTTTAGGAGCTAGGTCACCCTGTGCGTGAGACCCACTCCTCTGGCAGGATGACTAAGAAGTCAGTCAGTTACCTCAAGTAAATAGCACCAGTGATAAAGACAGACGTAGAGCTACAGATGGATGGTAGATGTAGAATATGTACAGGAATAGAGGCAGAGTCAAGAGACATCAAGGAAAAAAGGGAGGATAGACAGGGATCAATTTGTGACCCTCAAATGGGCAGGGGACAGAGAACATCTTGGATTCCCATCTCTTGCTACTGAGATAACACAAATGCAATATCACCCTAAAAACTCAAAGAGATTTTTTTTCTCAAAAATTTCAGTAATAAAATCCAAACTTGGCAGCTTAAAAAGTTGGCCGTTCATCAACAAATGAATGGACAGACAAAATGTGGTGTATGCATAGAATGGGATATTATTCCTTACGAAAGAAGGACGCTCTGACATATGCTACAACATGCATGAGCCCTGAAAACATCATGAGAAGTGAAATTAGCCAAAGGCAAGAGGACAAATATCATATGATTCCCCTTAATGCAGGCGAATTCATAGAGACAGAAAGGAGATTTAGAAGTTACCAGGGGCTGGAATGGGAATAGAGAGTAACTGCTTAAGAAATTCTGTCTGGATGAACAGAAATCTCACAGAGGAAGACATAGACGTGGCCAACAAGCACATGAGGAAATGCTCTGCATCACTTGCCACCAGGGAAATACAAATCAAAACCGCAATGAGATCCCACCTCACACCAGTGAGAATGGGGAAAATTAACAAGGCAGGAAACCACAAATGTTGGAGAGGATGCGGAGAAAGGGGAACCCTCCTGCACTGTTGGTGGGAATGTGAACTGGTGCAGCCACTCTGGAAAACTGTGTGGAGGCTCCTCAAAGAGTTAAACATAAAAATACCCTATTGCATCCCCAATGCAATTGCTGGGGATTTACCCCAAAGATATAGATGCAGTGAAACATGAGACACCACCCCAATGCTTCTAGCAGCAATGTCCACAGTAGCCAAACTGTGGAAGGAGCCTTGGTGTCCATTGAAAGATGAATGGATAAAGATGTGGTCTATGTATACAGTGGAATATTACTCAGCCATTAGAAATGAGAAATACCCACCATTTGCTTCAACGTGGATGGAACTGGAGGGTATTATGCTGAGTGAAGTCAGTCAATCGGAGAAGGACAAACCTTATATGGTCTCATTCATTCAGGGAATATAAAAAATTAGCAAAAGGGATTAAAGTGGAAAGGTGAGAAAATGAGTGGGAAATATCAGAGAGGGTGACAAAACATGAGAGACTCCTACCTCTTGAAAACGAACAGGGGTGGTGGAAAGGGAGGTGGGTGGGAAGATGGGGTGACTGGGTGACAGGCACTGAGGGGGGCGCTTGAGGGGATGAGTGCTGGGTGTTATACTATATGTTGGCAAATCGAACTCCAATAAAAAAATATACCAGAAGAAAAAAAAAAAAGAAATTGTCTGGGATAATGGAAAAGCTTTGAAAATAATAAGGATTGCACAACATTGTAAATGTAATAAATTTTAAGTTATATATGTTTTGCTATGTTAAACATATTTTTAGGTTGGGCACTGGGTGTTGTACCCCTGATGCAGCTAGTTATGTCATCATAACATGAAAGAAAGTGTGCATCACAGCGGACTCTCAGGAAGTCCCTGATCAACATTGGCTAGGCCAGCTCAGACTTCCACTTGACCTCCTCCTTCTTTCTCTCCACACAGCACTCTTTCTCCTCCAGGGTGCTCTCTTGGCCCTTAATTCAGAGAATCCCTCAGAATTCTTTCTTGTCCTCCGATTTCAGCACTGCTATATTTCCTCCCAGCAAAAACACTAAGCCTATTCTGCATGGGTTATGAAAATTCAACCATTCTCTTCTATCCCCATTTCTGGTGCTTTGTAGTGAAAAGAGGAGTGTCCTAAGGTGAACTAGAGGTTGTAGTGTCTCCCTAGATAGCTTCATAATGATAACAAGAACAGTAACAATAATACACAGTCCACACTATAAAAGTCAACTGTCCTAAACAAAGTAGTTCTCACTAGTTTTTCTTATAAGAAATCGTCTTATTCTTACATGATTTTCCTGGTATTTGTCACCTTCTTGCCCTTCTGTTATGTTGCAATGATCCCTTTCATCACCTTAACACTGACAGAGTTTTTTCTCCAGTCTTTTTTTTTTTTTTTTAAGATTTTACTTATTTATCCATGAGACAGAGACACAGACAGAGACACAGGTAGAGGGAGAAGCAGGCTCCATGCAGGGAGCCCGACGTGGGACTCGATCCCGGGACTCCAGGATCAGGCCGTGGGCTGAAGGCATCACTAAACTGCTGAGCCACCCGGGCTGCCCTCCAGTCTAACTTGTGAATGAGTCAGATGGGGATTGAGGAGGCGGACAGGGAAAAACAGTGAGGCTGTATGTACGTGTCTGAAATAAAAAGGATACAGATTGAAAGTTCAGGTACAAGGGCTAACTGTGGAGAGGAAGTGGGATACTTCTTATGCTGATTTGAGAGGACTTGAAGAATGAATGAAGATAAATAGAAATCTCTAAGGAGAAAAGAAGCAATGTGAAAAAGTTCAGGGAGCAGGGTCTCAATCATCCATGAAGCCACACTCTGGGCATCTCTGTCTAGCCAACTATGAGTCCAAATGTTTCCATCTTGCCAGTAAAAAGAGCCACTCATCTTTTTTTGTTTTGTTCTGTCTGGCTTTTTAACATTCATTGAGCACATGCAGGCAACATGTTAACAGAGGGAAAGAGTAAAATGCATTTGGCAAAGGCCAGCTCCGGGAGATCCAGTGGGATGGCTGGCAGAGGGGGAAGGAGAGAAACAACTTCCATACCATCTGATAAAAATATGAATCAGCTGTTGTGGGAACATAAAAAAGAACACGGCTAACTCCACCCAAGACTCACAGGTGACTTCACACAGGTGACGCTGGCTTGGCTGTGAAGTGTGAGTCGGAGTTTGCCAGACACCAAAGGAAATCAGACACAGTAGCCAGAAAGAGTCAGTCGCATTTGTAAAGGGCAGGGGATTAGAAGCATGGTGGGTGGAAATAAGAGTAAGGAAAGTTCAGTGTAGCAAAATCAAAGATGGTGTGCAGGGCTTTGGAAAGGAATTGTGTTGCGGACAAAGCCAGGAGCAGCAGGAAGACGCCTAAGCAGGAGCCTAGGAGACTATGAAGGGTTTTGCACCAGGCGCCAGGCCTCTACCCTGTGGATGTCAACGAGCCAGCAAAATTCCCAGCATAATCAGCTCTATCTTCAGGTAACTCCGGCAGCAGCGTGGAGTACGAGCCAAAGCACTGAGAGAAAGGTAAGGTGACAAGAGTCCAGGGGAGAAAGAGGAGCAAAGCATCAAGGATCACTAAGACAATTCTGTCTTAGAAAACCGGTGGCCCCTCAGGTGCCTGGGTGGCTCAGTCAGTTAAGTGTCTGCCTTCCGCTCAGGTCATAATCCCAGGGTCCTGGGATCAAGCCCCACATCAGGCTCCCTGCTCAGTGGGGAGTCTGCTTCTCCCTCTCCCTCTGCCACTACCCCCTGCTTGTGTGCTCGCTGTCTCTCTCTCTCTCTCTCTCTCTCTCTCTCTGTCAAGCAAATAAATAAAATCTTAAAAAAAATTTTTTTAATGGTGGCCCCTCTAAGCCATAAGGAAGAAAGTCTGTGGAGGAAGAGGAAGATTGTCATGCTGTGGTTAAGGAAATGACTTGCCAGCAGACAGTTAAAAATGGGTGTCCTCAGATACAGATACCTTAATAAAATCTAGCACAAGTATGTCTCAGATGCTCCCCTGACCTCCTAGTTGGTAACTTCCAAAAACAAATGAGCTTGATGTGGCACGATTTACTTTTAGCCACATGGATGTTGTGACAATGCACGTAATAACAGAGGGTAGTCACGATGGATGACAACTAGTGACAACTACTTTCTTCTTGAAGTGCTTCCAAACCATCTGCCCAATATTCTGTTTAATAATAAAAATCAATGGCCGACTCAATCATGTATACGTTTTAGAAATTACCTTCTCCCCGTTTTGGAAAACTGACGCAATATTGTACATCTCTAAATATTTTCATTTTGTAAGTCACTGTTATTCTTCAAAAGCAGATGAGGATGGTCTGGCATCAATCACACCCTCACGTCTTCTCACAGCCCTACGATATTATTCATCTGGGTCTGGGATTTGACCTTATTCAAAACAATTACCTCTTCATTTACTATCCTGACCTGGTATGAGTTGTAATTCCTTCTTAATGTCACTTGCTTGGGCTTTCCAATTTTGAAATCATTTTTGCGGACAAAGAGTATGGAACTAAAATCAGACTTGAGCAGTTTTGTTTTCTCTTTGTCATTGGCAGTTAGCGTTACACCATCTGTTTCAAGCAGCAGGTTTCAGGCGTTTCAGAAATATTCCTTGTTTGGGGGTTTCCAACATGTTAAATCAAAATTGAAATGTTGCTGTCCTTAGCATTTTGGAGTCGCGGGGCATTCTTGTCTGCAGGTTTCCTAACACAGGTCTTATTGATTTATGTCACTCTTTTGTGTTTGTTCTTAGCCATGTGTCCCTCCCTCTGTGTTTTGTGAATATGCTGCCTGTGGATCCTTTATCTGAACTCCTGTTGTACACCCTCACTGAAGTCCCATTGTAATTGCAATGTCGGAGCTGTATTTTTAGACCCACCCCTGTTTCTTCCAGGCAATGTTTTTAATAATGGACTGAATATCTATCTTTTCCCTTCTCGGCTTTCTGTCTGATTTCCCCAGGTAACAATAACCCACATCCTTGACCATCACACACTCCAAGATGACAGAGTCATTTCCTTTAATATTCAGATGACCATCATTTACCCTTCTGTTCTCTTCTCCGTTGGTGACAGTTAAGCCCCAAGTATGGTGCATTGTATTCTCAAATCTCTGAGAGATGAAGTTACTTTCAAGACATCGATGTATCAGATGCTCTGTTCTTGTCAGATTAGAGCTTTCGGTGGCTATGATGAGGCTGAAATGTCCTTACCCTCCATCAAGTCAATACCTTATTTCCAGGCCAACTTTTACTCTTTATTGTGAAATCATCACCTATGTTCCCTCTCTGGATAAGTGTCCAACAATATCTGCTTTTATTCTTACAAAAATGTTCCAGGTCATTTATTTAGTAGTTTAAAATACTTATTAAACATTTTAAGCATATGTATGGCATTAGTTTGCTAGAGCTTCCATTTAAGTACCAGAGACCAAGTGACTTGAACAACAGAAATTCTTCTTGTCTGAGTTCTGGAGGCTGCGTGTCTGAGATCAAGGTGTTGGCAGGGTTAATTACTTCAGAGGATTGTGAACTAGGGATGTGTTCCAGGCCTCTCTTCTTGGCTTGGGGATGGTTGTCTTTCCCCTCTGTCTTCACATCACCTTTCCTCTATATGTGTCTGTGTCTAGATCTCTTCTTATAAGGACACCAGTCATATTGGATAAGTGCACACTCCAATGACCTCGTTTTAGCTTAATGACCTCTGCAAAAACACATATGGTCATATTCAGTGGTACTTGGGGGTTAAGACTTCAACATATGCATTCTGGTGGACACAATTTAGCCCATAACATGGACACAATTTATCCCATAACATAATGCAATTTAGCCCGTAAGACATATTCTGAATTTAGGCCCCAGGAATATATTAATGAATGCGGTGAAGTCTCTGACCTCATGAAACTTTTTCATGCTCTGGTGGGAACTGGGGAAGGCGGGTAAACAGTAAACAGTAAATAGAGGTCATAATGCCAGATAGGAGCATTTAGAATCTAAACAGGCCAGAGGATACATACAGAGTCACAGAGAAATGATGGAGATAGGAGGGCTGTATTTCTAGATGAGGCCACACTTCATAAGAGACACGAGTAAAGTGAGGGCAAGCTGGGTACTTGTATCAGATATACACATTCCAGGGAGAGAGAAAAGACAGGACACAGACCTGAAGCTGGAGCACAGTTGGCATATTCAAGAAGCACAAAAGAAGTCAAGAATAGGAAATGACATTGGCAGGGGGTGGGGTCTTGGTGGATCCGGAATTTACTCCAAGTAGTATGGGAAGCGATTTGAGGGTTACACACAGGAGACTGACCTGAAAGAAAATTGTACCAAACATGGATTTTATGAGATATACTGTGCAACTCCTTCTGAAATATATGCCATCCCTAATAAAAATGCCTAAACAGTTTTCTGGTAGACTTTACTGAAATTAAGAATTCCTTCTGGAAAACATATTACCTACCTACCTGACAGACGGGTCTTGTCAGAAGCCTAAGAATCTTACAATCTGCAATTAAACATTCAAATAAAATATCTCTACAAAGAGGGATTCTTTGCATTGGCTTTTTCAGAAGCCTCTTCCCTTACGGCAAATTTGAAATTAAACTTTGACACATGGTTGTCATCAATTTGTCTAAGAAGTTGCTTTAGTGAAGGAAATAATATTTATATTTTTGAAGGGTCACTCTGGGTCCTGGATAATTCCAGGGAATTTAGGGTTTCCATTTGGGCTTATAACTTCTTGTATTATACCTCTTTCTTTTGCATATTCCATTTGTTATGCTAGTTTTTTTTTTTTCAAAATCTGAATTTACTACACAGGTCCTCTGTCTCTAATACAATATATTTAAATTACAAGAAGATAAATGATTACAAAATACTTGAAATGCTAAAGCAAGTCCATTTCTGATACAAATTGACCTTTCTGCAGTAATCAATAAAAAGCTTCCTAAACTCTTTTTTTTTTCATTTCCCTCTTTAAGATCATAATTAAATATATTAAGACTCAACAATAGTTTGGAGATTGCATAGCCAATTAAATAAAACTGATGATCCCTCTTCCACTTAAAAAAAAAAGCAGAAGACTATGCTTTACTTACGTGATTCACATTTTCCAACTAAACATAACATTAGTATTCACTAAGTGAGTCCCAGTAAACATCAAGGAGAAATCACACTGTCAGCAGAAGTCACTTCTTATAACATCTGGTAATATTGAGTGTTTTCAGTTCCAAATTTTAGATGAAATCTTATTAATGGAAAGGGGCAAACTAGAGGTTCTTAAATATACTAGGGCTCTACAAGGTTTGGTTTTGCGTATGTATATGAAACCTATGAGATGGCCCTAATAAATGAGAAACAGAAAAGGATATTTTTAAGCAATCGGATCAAATCCAGACCTGGTTTCCCTCTCACCAGGTTGAGTGAGTCCAAGATTAGCTATTCCTGCAGCAGTCTCCCTTCCCAGGCCACCAGTGGTCCTGGGAACCGGGTTAAGGCAGGTCCCTGGTTGCCATTCTTTCCTGCTCTCTTCTACCACCTTTATTGAAGACTAAGTATCTGCTGGAAATACAAAGTTATTAACTAATTGAGATTTTATTTAGTTATGAAACCCAAAGAACAAATGAGTGAGGGGCACAAGGGATGGAATAGGAAAGAAAGTCTGCAAAGAAGAAGGGAGAAAGAGATAGGAAAAATAAAATGTGTTCCATTAAAAAAAAAACAATCAGTATGTGGAAAGTGAATCACACTCAAGAGATTATTTGCTTAAAGATAAAAATCATCTGAACATATTTCAAGTTAGAAATTATTAGTGCCACATTAAGCAACTGGGAAATTAGGGGCTTGCACTGACAGGCGGCACATATACTAAAAATTGGAACTTGGAAATTAGTAATTAACGTCACAGCAGTGATGCATTTTCTTCCAAATGAATTGTACCACTTTTTGCTTAGGGATGTTAGGCTTTCTGTATGTAATGTTGTTACTGCTGGTCTTTGTTAATCTAAGCTAAGTATTTCTAAAATGTTTATGTCACAATGTACCAAGACTCCCTCTATTACTAGAATTCTAAGCAAAGAACATTCTAGAAAGTGCCTGTATTTCATCGGTTGATTTTTATTTGATAACTCTTATTTGACAGTGAACTTTTCACAAAATCACCTTAAATATGATACAGTCTGTAATGGCGAAGATACTGTTTTTATTTTTGCTCTCTGAACCCTCAGTTAAAAATCTAGGAATTACTGTGATTTAGAGCACCTGATTAGGAAGCATGAGTTCATACGTGCCATCCTCCTTGAGTTCAAACACTGAAAGGTACTACTGTGGCTCCCAAGAACCCTAGCATTCTCCCTCCACAAAGCCATAATTATGTATCTTTGGAGTCATAAATCCATGTTGTTTAAGAGCTAAGTATAGAGGGGGAAAAATATTGTTTTCCTATGCACATCAAATGCACACATACCCCAACGAATCTGACTGATTCGTTGGGGTATATGTGCATTGATGCCAAACAAGTTATCAAGTATTTTTTTTAAGATTTTATTTATTTATTCATGAGAGACACACGGGGGGGGCGGGGCAGAGACATAGGCAGAGGGAGAAGCAGGATCCATGACTCGATCCCAGGACTCCAGGACCACGCCCTGGGCCGAAGGCAGGCACTAAACCACTGAGCCATCCAGGGATCCCCAGTTATCAAGTATTTTAGCGTTATTGCAAGATACCTTTCTGAACTAAGTCACTTGACATACAACAGGTTAACCGAAGTATTCAGAATAACACTGCCAGGCTCAATCTAGCTCAAAGGCTGAGGGGTATCTTGTGGGAGTTTGGGGGTTTCTTTTGTTTGTTTGGGGGTGGCTTTTTTTAATTGACTAAAGAATTAGAAACTAATTATATATTTTCAAATTTTAAGGTAACTGCAAAGTGAAGATACTGAAAATCATTGCTTTGTTCATGTGCTGTCAGTCACCCTAAGTTTGCCAGAGCTTCCCCTGCACTGGTTCCATGTCAAAGTGGGATGCAAGCCAGTCTCTGCAGGAGCGCTCATCCTCTTCCCCTTTGTTATGCTGTAGAAAGTTAAGTGGTAGATTCATTGAACTAAAATCGTGTTGAAAAACATTACAATGTCATTTTAAAAATCAATTAAGAATCCAGCAGGCATTGCTATGGGACATTTAAGTGAAAATTTAAATGCGACCCAGGTGTTCTTCTTGTTTTATTCATGTTTATTATTTAAATATTGCATTGATAGCCTAACTATGGCTACCCTAACCTGATTTCTGGCTTGAGAAGTTGTCACTCAGGCAACCTATAGCCCCAGGCCCCCAAATTAGATCACTTTCTCATTTCACAAGGAACAATTGATGGTCTTGTCTCATAAAATAATAGTGGATTCAAATCTCTTTTCCACTCCCATCTATTTCCAACTCTTTCCCAGGATAGTTGTCCTCAGAGAATTACAGCAGCTACTAACCTCTCTGCAGCAGGCAATTGAAGACACATACAAGAAAACCTGGCTCCAGGAGGCTAGCAACAATGTTGACTGAATCACCATGGATGTGCTCCCTCCCCCGGGGTCCAGAACACACACACACACACACACACACACACACACACACACACACAGACAGTCATCACTAGGACTTATGGCACTTTCCCTCAGAGGAGCAAAAACCCAGATCTTTGTCTGATTTTGGGGCTTTGGCAAAATAACTCACTTATCTAAATCTAAGTATCTTCTTAAAACAATTTTTTAAATGTCTGAAAAAATTTTGGGAAATATTTAAGGTGTACAAAAGGTATAATAATAGAATATGATAGACACCTGCGAAGTCATCATCTAACTTTACAAATATCATTAGCTCTGCAGGTGAAGTCCCCCAGGGTACTCCTCCCCATAGAGAAGACAACCACCACCCACACAGTTCATCTTTCATATGTTTTCACAGATGTTTATGCTACCCAACATGCAGAAATGTTTTCTGTATAATACTGTATACATTCTTTGGCAACTTGGTTTATGCCTTAAGATTCTGTTATGAATCATATATTTACTTCTCAGGATCCTCTTCCTCAGACAAATTATTTGATTGTTCATTGTAGAAATTTCCCAGAGGAATAATCAAATTTTTCAATGGAAAGCATCAGCAGACAGTAAGTGCCCTAAAATTCTTTGAATCTCTTGCCTCAAAATCCTTACCTTGGTGTTTCCATCAATCCTGGACCGTCGTATCATAATCCTTATTCAATCCCACTCACGTTTCCACATTGAAGCACCTGTCTTAAAACAAAATTCCATTTCCCAGTAAATTCTGATCTTGGCTTTACCATTCCAAGATACCACCAAAGTTCTTTGTTGGTAAAAACAGTAAACTATGCTTTGTCTTATCAACAGGTCACGTGGGTGATATTTGGGGAGTTGGTATTTGCATTCAAGAGGAATATTGACATTTTCAGCATATGGTGTGATAGCAAAAGCTTTAGGAAGCATGGTTATAGAGCACATACCTTGGCATGGAATGGCTAAATCTCAGGATAGGTGCATTATCAATTTTACTATATATTGGCTAACCGTATCCTTGTGAGTCTTGTTTTCTCTGTAAAATAAAATGGCTGAGCAAGCTGATACTTAAATTCTTTTTTAGTCTTACAAATATTTTCATCTTAAAAATTAGAACAGGAACCCATTCTAAGAACAAAAAGTATCACACAGATTGTGTGTGTAGGAACTTCATCTGCCTTACCTTGTAATGTAGGGGTATTTTTAAATGACTTTAAGAAAGAAGAAGAAGCGCTGAGAAGAAAAATTACTTACATAATATTTTTTCTTAGAATATTACTTACATAATATTCTAAGAAATGGAAAAAGAAACCAAACCTCCAAGCCTTCTCTGGAATATCTGATAAGCACATCCCTTTCATAGGTTTTATTGGTAGCAGGAATACAAAATTCATGGCACATGTACCAATGCCTACCCCCCTTGCCCTTTGCAGACATTCACAGTACTCATTCCACAACACAGAGTGTGTTTCAGAATCATCAACACACCATTCCAGACAGCCAGTGCCAATTACCTCAGTTTGGTACTCAAGATAACACCTCTTGATTATTCTTTGTCTCTTCTTTTCTAGTCCAAGCAACCAGGTTTACTTTCTGTCTTCCCCAAATGCCATGCTATTTCTTCACTGGATGCTTTGATAACATTCTTCCCCCATCTAGAATATCCTTTTCTCTCACTTTGTCTGCTCTCCCCATGACCAGCTTTGAAGTTAAATTCAAATAGAATATTCACCAGGAAAGTTTGTTCTGGAATTCCGCATCATGGTGACTGTCCGTTCATAAATCCCAGTGGAACTCCAGCCTGAAACCATCCCCAGTGATTTGCCATTCTCTGAAGAAAAAAACTGACATACTGTTTGGAAATATATTGCATGGTTGGTCAAGAGTAGGAAGGGAGTGAAATCAGGTATCTCCTTGAGTAATTGTATTTTGCAGTCAGGTCATCTTTTAAAAGGAAACTGTGTGGGAGTTGGTGATGACAATGAGGAGTCTCTGGGAGACAGGATATTTCTACTCCCTGAGTTCTAGTTTGCAGCCTTTTTTCAGGTACTAAAGTTAGAGTAAGGCAATGATATTAGAGTTAAAAAGTCTTCTCCATAAAGGTGATCAGCAGAAAGAATTCACCTTGACTGTAAAGATGTAGGGATGATGTACAGCTATCCCTACAGTGGAAACAGAGATCACCAAACCATTGTCAGATCATGCTCCATCAATCCAATTTCACCATTAGGGCAGCCAAAGCAACCAGATCAATGATTTTAAAGTCCAACTCTTTGTTGTCTTGGAAACAAAATGGCTCACCCCCGTATGGAACTGATCAATTGCTCAGCACTCAAATTGCAAATAATGCTCTGGCTGGATTGTATACCTGGCAGTTTTTGAACACGGGAGTAATTAGAATTCTAGGCAGATTTCCTATCACAGAAGGTTAAAGAGACTTAACCAACACAAAGAATTGAGGTACTATATATATATTAGAAATTACATAATTTTCTATTTCCTTGGTCCCTTCCCAAATTCACAATTGCTTCCAATAAGGTCTCCTGTTTAATTGGTTTCTCTGCAACCAGGAGAATGCTTATTTTAATCTAGGCACTAAAGGTAATGATTACAAATATAGAATTTTAGTCACTTGTCACGTATATACAATTTCTTAAAAAGAGTTACACACACCGTTTTTTTTAACTTGTATCCTTTTGAAAACAGCATAAATATTTTGTTAGAGGGGCTAATTTGAGGTATTAAGCAATTTGTCTCCGTCTTATATAGAAGGTCATGAATGAGGATTTGAATAAAAGAAAATGTTAATGAAGCTGTTGGGAAGCAAAATGAAGAAAACAGAAGGTTTAAGGATACTATAAATGCTCTTTAAAATAAAACGAAAGCTAAATAACTGGGAAAGAGCTCTTCTCTCCCCTAAAGCTAAGGATTAGAAGAATTATAATTAGTACATAACTATGAAGAAGAAATAACCAATGAGTTCCCTAACATGTATACCCATCTTATGCCTCATTCTTCCTCTTATATTAGAGGTGGTGACCCTCCTCCCATCGGTTCCATTTCATGGAGGCTTCACTTTCCCCTATGTCTGACACCTTCTCACTCCTATATAAATCAACCTCTCCCTTTCAATTGGATCCTTCCCATCAGCCATCATACATGCTCAAGATTATCACATCTTCAAAAAAGAAAAAATCCCCTCATTACCCTACAGCATTCAATTTCTCTGCTTCCCTTTATAGTTAGTCTCTTAAGAGTTGACTAAACCCAGTTTCCACTTCTCACCTCCCACTTACTAAAACTTACACCTATATGGCTTGTATAATGGATGTGCCATTGAAAAAGTCTTTGAGTTACATGTCAGTAAATCTAGAGAACATTTTTTTTTAGTGTTCAGCCTGCCTGATAGCATGTGCCAGTCTCTCTGAATTAAAACACTTCTTCTCTTGGAGTCCATAACACTCCACTCCCCTGGCCTTCCTTCCTTGTCTTTGACCTCTTTGCCTCCTTTGCTGTCTTTGTCCTTTAATGGGCCCCTTGGGGAGCCTGGGTGGCTCAGCAGTTGGGTGTCTGCCTTTGGCCCAGGGATTGAGTCCCACATCAGGCTCCCTGCATGGAGACTGCTTCTCTCTCTGCCTATGTCTCTGCCTGTCTCTCTCTCTCTCTGTGTCTCTCATGAATAAATAAATAAAATCTTAAAAAAAATAATGGGCCTCATGGTAGAGCTCCTTGAGACTGAGCCCTCTACTACCTTCTTTTCACATTTTTTGTGGTTTTCTTGGGCTATTTTATCTAGACCCATGCCTTTGACTAGCATTTTTAGTCCCTTAGACTCTCAAGATCAAACTTCTTCCCTGAGCTTCCAAATAATACGTCTAATTCCCACCATGAATTCTCCAATTGAATAGCTCAGAGATATTTCAGTCTCAACATGTACAAGACTGAACTCATGATCTGCCCCTAAAACCTGATCTTACTCCAAGGTTCTAAGTATTAGTGAATGGCACCAAACCAGAATCCTCACTTAAATATTTCTCAATTATGTCCACTGCTTACCTCCTTCATTGTCATGCCCCTGATCTCTGCTACCATCTCTTGCAAAAGACCAGTCTACTACCAACTGGTCTTCCTGAACACTAACCCCCTTCTGGTACATTTTCCACATAGCAGCCTGAGTGACATTTTCCAAACCAAGATCTGATGGTGGTAGCACCATTATAAACACCATTATTGACTTCTCACAAATCACAAATTAAAGATCAAGATTCTGACAAAGTCCTGCATTCCTGGCCCTTGCCTACTTTTTGAGCATCAAATAGTATCTTCTTTCTCATTCTCTAGTCTCCAACCCCACTGAGACTTTCCTTCAGATCCTTAAATTCGGCAATTATTTTCTCCCACAGGGCTTTAGCACATGCCACTCCCTCTTGCATGGAATGTTCTCATTTCCTATTCTCACTCCTACCTTTCTACTCATCCTTTCTGCTTCAACTAAGCTATCACTTCCCCCAGAAGGTTCCTCGTCACCCCAATCTAAGTAAAGCTCCTTTCCTCATTCAGATAATTTAGCTATGCTTATAATTATACATCTATTAGTACAATCATTTGTATAATGCATATCTCATCCACCTCCGTAGAAGTAAGCTTTACATATGCATTTGTTCACTACTCTTTGCAAGGAACCTAGCAGAATATCCAGCACATATAGAGCACTTAATAAAGAATGTGCTTAATAAAGGAGTGTTTTTAAAGTATTTCACCTATATTTTATATTTCTGCCATTGAAAATGTGATAAAATATCCCGGAGTGTCTGTTGGATGACTCACACAACTACTTTGTGTGAAAGCAGGTATCATAAATGTAGCATAAATGTTCTGGGAACCGTGGGGGATAACAGAATCCATTTCTTTTAAGGCAAAGTGTTGGAGATTCCACTGCACAATTCTCCAATATTCATTGTATTCAATGAGAGAAATTACTAATGGGAATGTGCTGTGACCATAAATGTGTGGAAGAAACAAAAGGTTGTACTCTTTTTGCATCTAATCTTCTCAATTTACAAAGTAGATGAGTTCCAGAAAGGTAAAAAGACTTGTCCAAGTTCCTGTAATGTAAGACCCAATAACACCACTTTATTTATGTCCTTCCATATACCTAACATTGGGCTCTGTTCTCAGAGGGCATATGATAAAGTGTATTAATTAAAAGGAACATGTAGGTACACAATAAATATAATTCATTCAACAAACATTTCTGCAGCACATTCTATTTGTCGGGTCTGGATAAGTACTGCAGAACTGAAAACAAGACAAACATGATATCTTCCTTCATGGATCTTACATTAATAAGGATGATTATAGATTGTGAGAGTTGCTATAAAATATATAAACAAGGCAAGGTGATAATGTGACAGGAGGAATAAGCCACAGTTCCTTTGGATAGATGGGCCAGAGCAGACCTGTCATAGGAATGACATTGGAGGTTAGACATAAAAGATGAGAAGTGGCCAACCCAATGAAGGGAATGCAGGATAACTCCAATGGAAAGAGACCTTAGCACATGCTAAGGCCCTGAGGAATACACAAAGTTGTCTTCTTCGAGGAAGTGGTGCTTAGTGGATGTATCATATGGGATGAAGTAAGGAAACTAATAGGAGTCAAATCACCCAAGGCTTTGAAGCCGATGGCAAAGAGCTTGAACTTGTTTCTAAGAACTATGTATAGCCATCAAGACAGAGCCTGAAGGCCTTGAATTTATCAGCCTCCATAACCAGGTATGTGAGTCAATATAACTACCTCCTACCTGCCTCTAAGTTCAAAGATCTACAGTTGGGAAACTAGAGACCCAATGGTGTAGTTTTAGTCTGAAGGCCTTCATCTAGGCCCAGGAAAGGTTGATGTTTCAGTTTGAGTGCAATGGCAAGAAAAAACTGCCATGTGTGCCCAAAGACTAGTCAGGAAAAAGAATTCTCTTATTCAGTATTTTTGTTTTATTCAGGCCTTCAACTGATTGGGTAAGGCCCACTCACATTAGGAGGGCAATCTGCTCTCTCGATCAATTCAAATATTAATCTCATCCAGAAACACCTTCACAGACACACCCAAATTAATGTTTGACCAAATATCTGTGTACCCTATTACTCCGTCAAGTTGACAGTTGATGGTTAAACTTAACCATCACACTACTTAATTCTACAAGGCTGCCTTCTAGATGTAGGACTGCGTTGTGTTGAGGGCTGCAGGATATATTAATGCTGCTATTGAGTAGATAGATGCCAGCATGTTGTGTTTGTCTATGGTGACCTTGGACTAGCTCTAAGGTTAAACAAAGTGCTGCTGAAGAATAGCAGAGGTAGGGAAAGTGTGTGGAGGCAAGAAAGAAAACAGTCTAAACTATTTTTTCCCACTTACTTAAGTAAGCAAACTATTACAGAGCAAGAGGAGTTGTGAACATTTGGAAAACTCTACAAAGTAGTTTGTGAGAGCCTATAAAGCAGGATTAACTCCAGAAAGGTTAATTGGAAGAGACTATACACTAGAAAAGTGAAGCTGGTGGAAAGAAAATTTCATAATCTGAGCAGAATATTAAAAAATCACCAGAGTAAGGTTTGAAACAGTATCAAGAGGACCAGAAACCTGATTCCAAGGGATAAACTAAAGTTCAGAAAGAAATCCCTCGGTTGGGCAGCCTGGATGGCTCAGTGGTTTGGCGCCACCTTCAGCCCAGGGCATGACCCTGGAGACCTGGGATTGAGTCCCATGCCGGCTCCCTGCATGGAGCCTGCTTCTCCCTCTGCCTGTGTCTCTGCTTCTGTGTATGTGTGTGTGTGTCTCGTGAATAAATAAATAAAATTTATTTTAATAAATTTTAAATAAATAAATAAAATATATTTTTTAAAAAAGAAAATAAATCCCTCGGGTTATTTACCTGCAGAATGGATGTAATAATATTGTGTGACCTCTAGGATTACTATGAGGATTAAATAAACCCCATGTTAATGGCTCACACTGCTGTAGGCAATTTCCTTGTTTATTCTGTGGGAACCATTATACTATGTCAGGCTGTGGTTAATAGGAAAATTCGTGCATTAGCTATTATTCTTTTATTTGTGAGAGTTGAATAATCCAAGAAACCATTAGCAAGTACCTGGCACAATGTAAAGGTCACTTACCTCTGTGGCACTATGCCATTTCCAAACACTGTCTGCCACCCTTTTCACTGAAATGGACGGTTAACACAGAAGAAGTTTCTTAAATCAATATGCTTCTACTATTTGCTCCAGAAAATTCTTGCCAAGAAAGATATGGGCATAAAGAGTGTAAACCCTTGGTCCACCAATTCTAAAGTATAATTTTATGTTTACCATATCCCAAACAGATCCCCTACTTTCAAACAGATTTCCAAATCCTATTAATTTTTCTGCCTCTGACCTCTCTCTTCTGAAATCCTAGAGATTTTCAAGGGAGTGTTCTCCCTATTTCAGTGAGTAATAAATCCAGCTTCGTTTGAGCGTAGATCTTTTGAAAGTGTCAAGAATCAACACCTATGTTCTTTTCCTATTTTACAGTGTGTCTCTGGGTAAGTCAGTTACACTGTCAAATGCCTCCAGATGCAAAATGAGTCAAATAATACTACATGTCTTCCTCACAAAGTCTTTGGGAGAATGAAGTGTGCTATAATTTTCTACAGCACTTTCTGTCCAAGGATCTCAAAGCATGTTATTTCTGCCAAGTGCAAATATATTACATGATTAATAGCACAGCTTCTGAAAGTGGCAGAAGAAAGGATTTCATAGCTCCAAGTAGTGTGCTGTCAAACTCAGCATTCTCTGAAATGCTATAACTTTATCACACCATTACATAAGAGCAATACAATGGGAAGAATTGGATGAAAATTGAGACCTTAAACTTGCTGCTGGTTTCCTAATTAAAAACTAAAGAATGCCTCCCAACTGCTGATTTCTTTATTTGACTTCATTAGAAAATCACACATGGATGGATTCATAATTACTCTTAAATTACAAGCACTTGTTTATTAATGTTACCAAACTGAGGATCAGTACAGCTGTCTATGATATGTCAATTTTAAAAAGCTGTGAAGCAAACTGATAGTCTGTGTTAATTATGTTGAACCTTTCACATTTTAGATTCTAAAAGGTACTAATGCCTTTACAGGCTTGAAACATTCTGTCTTTACCCTCCACGGAGAGGGAAAAAACTACCTACTGTTCATTATCCAACAAAAGGGTTGATAAAAAGCAAAACAGTTAATACTATTTTTTAAGGATCATAAACCAAACTACATTAGACTCCAATAAAATTTGATTACAGAAGAGATCAGCATTAGAATCTCTGTACAAAAAAACTGTTGGTTTGGGAAGTGCTCCCTTCCTGATTCTCACTGCGTAATTGTTAAAGTGCAGAGAAAAGGTTTAGAGAGTCAGTCAATTCTTTAAAATAAGACCACTAAATTTCTAAGTTTATCCCTACATATTAAGG
The DNA here is from genome assembly GCF_003254725.2 of Canis lupus dingo. Taxonomy (NCBI): domain Eukaryota; kingdom Metazoa; phylum Chordata; class Mammalia; order Carnivora; family Canidae; genus Canis; species Canis lupus. The sequence goes on from NC_064248.1 coordinate 48,596,951, forward strand.
TGCGTATAATTCAAAAGATGTAATTTGATATTCAAATAATAACACTGAATTTACTGGACAATATAGAAAACAATGAGAGAAATATGAGGTCTTCTATGAACTTGAGATAATTGCCTTATCCTTGCCAAGATTTAGTGAAACTGGATTTGTAATCACCAAAAAGGGTCCTGCAGGAAATCTGTAGTCTATAGGACCTTTCTAATTTGTACTAATTGACTAAAACACTCATGATGAATTATAAAATCTTGTGAATTGGAGGAAGAAATAATATGATTATTAAGACTCCAAGGCAATGAATCAAGCCAAGTGTCTTCATTGTACATAGAACAATGCCCTTCAACAGTGACCAGAACGTATCCTAGCAACATAATAAGCTCTTCACTGATAACAAAGAACATGTGATAGTTAAAGCAAATAACTGCTCATCCCTAGTTTTGTATTCCACTCTTGGTTTGGCTACTAATTTGTAGCCATCATAAATCACTATTCTACCTTCGTGTTTCTTGGTCTGTTTCCATAAAATTAAAGAGATGTTGAGGGATGTTTAGGAGGAAGAGCAAAGAGCTAGACTAGGTTAAACAATATTAATTTAACTCAAATTTGAAGTCAATAAAAAAAGGAAGGGAGGCAAATGTCAGAGACAGCTCAAACCTCCCCTTACCCACCTATACCAGATTTCACAAAACACAGATTGGATTTTTTTTTATAGGCTCCAGAGAATAGCCTTTAAACTCTCATTATAAAGTATTGTCAAGGCCCAGCCATAAAGACCAAGAGTGGTTTTATTCTGTCTCTCCATTAGCCCTTCTGGATGCCTATTCCCTTCTTGCTTTCACAGTGGGATGATTTCTGGAGCAAATCAGGGGCAAGGGAAAAGAAGGTAGGGGCTTACCTGCCCACGCCAGCTCCTTTCTCCTAAGCATCTGTCCCACTCTTGGTACCACCTGGTTACGGAAAGGGAAGTCGTAAACTAGACTCTGGAAAATAGCCACCACCAATGCTTCCTCTCTCCTGTACTCACCCACCTGTGGATGTCAGTAAAATCCCTGCATTTGGAATCTATTCCTGGGCATGACATAAAAATATAGTATGAAAAGGCATCCATTGTATTTTTCATCTCCAATAAGGGAATGTTATTAATTAAAAAAAAAAAAAAAACGTATCTTTGTCCTCCTTCAGGGTATTTCTTTTTCACTGCTAAAGAATGCAAGCCCAAACATTGTGATGAGACCAGGACAACTAAGCTATGAGAAGCCACTCTCAAATCTTACCAAAAGTGTCTCCTTGGTGGCCATTCTCAGCATTCCTTTCAGCAAATGAAAACGCATCTCAGAGAGAAGCAAAGTACTCATTTACAAATTAGTTCCCTTGTAGTTAATATATTGTTGCTAGGATTTAATGCTCTCATTATCTTTCATTATTTACAGCCAATGTATTAATATCCTATGAAATGTTTCCTCTGAAATGATTTTAATCTTCTTATTTAGCTTGTTCTAAACTCAACCACTTTGCAGTAATGAACCTGCTCCCCCTAATTAGCTGTTCATGGGAAGCCCATACTACCCTGCAAGGAAGTTATGACTAATGTGAAGTGCTCAAATGGCCCTGGTGGAGAGCGAGGATGCCAGCAGGCTCAGTATTCACAGTTCCATCAATTCTTTCATAACCATGAGCTTAGATTCCGAGTAGTAATACCTTCTAATACCTTAAAACCTGCACAAATGACTATCTACATTTAAACAAGATCCTTTTACTCTGTGTCTAGGACTACAACAATCAACACTAGAAATTCATTTATTAAATAAAACAGCCCTTATTGATACACTTACCAAGAAACTATCACATTGCAAATCATTAGAGATTAAAGGATACTTAAGCCACAGTCTCAAGGGTCTCAAAATCTTACAGGCAAGCAGAGGGAATTCCACAGGAAAATTAATTCTGATAAAAGATACAATTAAAACTCCTGTGCACACAAAAATACAAAAAAATATTACCCGGTGTTAACTGTCAAGTTAGTACACTGGGCAGTTCAGAACAGCAAAAGATCACTGTGGGCTAGAATGAGCTGGGAAGATCTGGAAGATCTTTGCAATTTTTAAGATGTTTAGGTAAAATCTTGATGAAAGGGAGGGGACAGAATGGTCACACACGAAGGAGGGCATTCTTAGTAATTACAAGGTCACTCATTCACTGAATACTCATTACGTGAGTACCAATCAACGTAGGGCAATACTTCCACTAACTCATTCATACTTCAAGACTTGCAACAAGTCTTATATCTTTTCTTTTTTTTTTTTTTTTCCAAAGAAAACAGAGGCATAGAGAAGCCCCACAGTTCATTCATGGCAGAGTCATAGTTTGGACCACTATAACTCTTACATCAGTCTTTCCACTCTGCCATAATGTGTCCCCATTTAGCATTAGATGAAGGAAACTGAGTGAGAAAGGACCTGAAGACCTGATACTATTGTAAGTAGATTGGTTTGACAGAAGGGAAGAGCCCAAGAATGTGAATTGAGAGATAAGGATACCAAGGTGGGCTGTGGAGGGTTCTGAAAGCCACGAGGACTCCCGACCAGACTCCCAGCATGCTGAAATGAAAGGGAGCCCCCTGGAGAGTTCCAAACACAAGCTCTGCAGCTAGGTGCAAATGCCACTTGCCTGGATAACTTTGCATTTATCCCCAGGCTTTCAGCTTCCATAAGCATTCAGTTGAGATCATTTCAAGCCATTTGCTCTATAAGACAAACCCTCAGGAATGCCCAGGATGGCTCAGTGGGTCAAGCATCTCCTTCAACTCAGGTCATGATCCCAGAATCCTGGGATCAAGCCCCATGTTGTGCTCTCTGCTCAGTAGGGCATCTGGTTCTCCCTCTCCCTCTGCTCCTCCTCCCACTTGTGCTCTCTTTCTCACTTGCTTACTCTCTCTCCCTCAAGTAAATAAATCTTAAAAAAAAAAAAAAAAAAAGACAAAGCCTCAGAATGTCAAAGTGAGAAAGGCTCAGAAAAATGGCCTAAGGCAAGGTCTAAGGCAAGCCCCTTCAAGGTCTGGGTTCTCTTTCTCCCTCATCTAAGGCTTTATGTCACCTGCTGACAGTAAAGAACTAGATGTAATATGATGTCACTAAGATGGCAACACAGGTTTTTCCTGACCTTATTCCCCCACCACAAGAAGAACAGCTAACAATATTCAAGAACAAAACATCACCAAGAAAATCCTTGAATATGGGATATGTAGATGAGGCTAAAGTAGGCCCCTGAGCCACAGAGACTAAGACTGATTGCATTAGGAAGGTAAGAGAAGTGGCTTAACGTTGGCTGCATCCCCGTTCCTTAAGCCAGCACAGCACCAGGCAAAGAGGTCTCCCCGAGCCTCTGGTTTCTCCACTGGGAAGAGAGAACCCAGGGGGCCTATCAGCTCCCCACCACCACCATCATGGGTCATATTACAGGAGCCCCTACTCTGATCTTACACCATGGAGTTTACAGGGGAATCTGTGAGGCTCAACCACTGGGAATCTTGGAATAATCATCACATGGATCTTAGCAGACCAAGTTCATATCTGCAATGCCCAAGTCGTAATCCCAACCAGCAGTTCTACATTTCGGCAGAACCAAGCCCGGGGCATACTCACCAGGGAACTCAGTGGAGGGTAAATCTGTCCCATTAAGATCCTCAGACAAGAAGTTTTGCTAGCCCTAGAGCCCACTTTCCCACATCAGTTCATTATATAATGATAAAGTAGTCAATATATCAAGAAAATATAACGATTGCAAATATTTATGCACCCAACATTGGAGGGCCTAAACACGAAAAGCAAAAACTAACAGAGCTAAAAGAAGAAATAAACAGTAGTACAATAATAGTTTGGGGGTTTTAATACCTCACTCTCAATAATGGTTAGATCATTCAGACAGAGAATCAGTATGAAAAAAGTGGATTCGAACTACACTATAGACCAAATGGACCAAACAGACCTATAGAGAACATTCTCTATCCAACAACAGCAGAATACATATTCTTCCCAAGCGCATATGGAATATTTTCTAGGACAGATCATATCTTAAGGCCACAAAACAAATCTTAGTGAATTCAAGAAGATTGAAATCACACCAAGTATCTTCTCTAACCACAATAGAATGTAACCAGAAATTAATAACAAGAGGAAAACTGGAAAAATTCATGAACACATAGAAATTAAACAACACTCTCCTAAACAACCAAAGGATCAAAGAAAAAATTAAAGGATCAAAGAAAAAGTTTCTTGAGGCAAATGAAAATAGAAAAACAACATGCCAGAATTATGAGATGCAGCAATAGCAGTTCTAAGAGGGAAGTTCCAGCAATAAACACCTACACTCAGAGGAAAGAGAGATTTCAAATAAACAATCTAACTAACTCTACACCTTAAGAATCAGTAAAAGAACAGGCTGAGTCCAAAGTTAGCAGAAGAAAGAAAACAATAAAGATTAAAGCAGAGACAAATGAAATCGAGAACAGAAAAATAGTAGAAAAGTTTTGCCAAACTAAAAATTGATTCCTGGAAAAGATAAGCAAAATCAAGAAACTAGATAATCAAGGAAAAAAGAGAAAGTACTGAAATCAACAAAATTATAAATGAAAAAGGAGATATTACAACTGATAACAAAATCAAAGGATAAGAGGCTACTAGGAACAACTATATTCCAAAAAAAAAAAAAAATTGGACAATCTAGAAGAAATGGAAAAATTCTTAGAATAACTTACCAAGACTGAATCAGGAAAAAATAGAAAATCTGAATAGACCAATGACTAGTAAGGAGAGTGAATCAGTAATTAAAAAAAAAAATCTCTCAATGAAGAAAAGCCCAGGACCAGATAATTTGACTGGTGAATTTTACTAAATATTTAAGAACTAACACCTATCCTTCTCAACCTCTTCCAAAGAATCAAAACACTCTCAAATTCATTTTACTATCAAGCCAGCATTACCTTAATACCAAAACCAGAAAAGGACACTTACTAGAAAAGAAAACTTTAGGCCAATATCACTAATGAATAAAGATGCAAAAATTCTCAATAAAAACTAGCAAACTAAATTTAGCAGCACATTAAAAGTTCATACACATGATCAAGTGGGATTTACTCCTTGGATGCAATGATGGCTCAGCATACACAAATCAATCAATGTGCTACATCACATTAAGAATAAAGGAAACATGATCATCTCAACAGGAAAAGCATTTGACAAAATTCAACATCCATTCAGGATTAAAAAAAAAAAAAAAAAAAAACTTGGAGATGCCTGGGTAGCTCAGCAGTTGAGCGCCTCCCTTCAGCCCAGAGCATGATCCTGAAGTCCCAGGATTGAGTCCCACATTGGGCTGCCTGCATGGAGCCTGCTTCTCTCTCTGCCTATGTCTCTGCCTCTCTGTGTGTCTCTCATGAATAAATAAATACAATCTTAAAAAAAAGAAAAGAAAAAATTAACTCAACAAATTAGGCATTGGAAGAACATATATCAATACGATAAAGGCCATATACGACAAGCCTACAACTAGCATTATACTCAGTGTTGAAAGGTGAAAGCATTTCATCTAAGACCAGGAATAAGACAAGGGTGCCCCCTCCTATTCAACATAATACCAGAAGTCCTAGTTTTGCCAATCAGGCAAGACAAAGAAACAGAAAGTATCAGAATTGGAAAAGAAGAAGTAAAATTGTCCCTGTTTGCAGATGATATAATTTTATATATAGAAAATCCTAAAGACTCAACCAAAAAACTGTTATACTAATCAATAAATGCAGTAAAATTATAAGATACAAAATTAACATGCAAAAAAATCAGTACCATTTCTATACATCAACAACAAATTTTCTCAAAAAGAAATAAATCAATCCCACTTATAGTAGCATCAAAAATAATAAAATAATTCATAATAAATTTAAGTAAGGAGATGAAAGATTTCTACTCTGAAAACTACAAGATATTGATGAAAGAAATCAAAGAATACACAAATGAGAAGGTATTCATGTTAATGCATTGGAAGAATTAAGATCATTAAAATGTCAATACTACTTACCAAAAGTCATCTGTAGATTCAATGCAATCCCTATGAAGATTCCAATGGCACTTTTTATAGAAGTAGAATAAACACTCCTAAAATTTATATGGAATAATTAAAAAAAAAAAACAAAACTCTGAATAGCCAAAGAAATCCTGAGAAAGAAGAACAAAGAAAGAGACCTCACACTTCCTGATTTCAAGTTATAGTATCAAGCTAGTCATCAAAACAGTATGGTAATGACATAAAAACAGACAGATAGACCAATGGAACAGATTTAAGAGCCCAGAAATAAACACACATCATATATAGTCAACTAGCATTTGACAAGGGAGTCAAGAAGAGTCAACTGTTAAAAGACAGTCTTTTCAACAAATAATGCTAAGACAATTAGATATTCCACATAAAAATAATGAAACTGGACCCATATCTTACACAAAAATTAACTCAAAATTATTGAAAACTTAAATATAAAACCTGAAACCTTGAATTATAGGAATAAAGCTCTTTGACATGGGCTTTGGAAATGATTTTTTATATGACACTAAAGCATAAACAACAAAATTAAAAATTAAAAAGTGAGACTACATCAAACCAGAAAGCTTCTGCATAGGAAGCCACCAACAAAATGAAAAGACAACCAATGCAGTGGGAAAAATATTTGTAAATCATCTCTTTGATAAGGGGTTAATATCCAAAAAGATAGAAAGAACTCATACAACTCAATAGCCAAAAAAACCAAATAACCCAATTTTTTAAAAATAAGCAAAGAACCTGAATAGATAGTTCTCTGAAGATGTATAAAAGGCCAATAGGTGCATGAAAAGATACTCAATATGACCTCTCATAGGAAAATGCAAATTAAAACCACAATGAGATATCAACTGATGCCTGCTACAATGGCTATCATCAAGAAGACAAAAGATAACAAGTATTGGAGAGGATGTAGAGAAAAGGGAACCCTTGTACACCATTGGTGGGAATGTAAACTGGTGCAGCCACTTTGGAAAACAGTAAGGAGAATTCTCAAAAAATTAAAAATAGAAATATCAAACAATCTAATAATTGACTTGTGGGAATATATTCAAAGGAAACAAAAACACTAACTTGAAAAGATATCTGCCTCCCCATGTCCATAACAGCATATTTACAATAGCCAAGACATAGAAACAACCTACAAGCCCATCAATGGATGAATATCCACCAACCATAAAAAGCAAGGAAATCCCATGATTTGCAACAACATGGATGGATCTTGAAGACATAAGTGGAATAATTCAGAAGAGAAAGATACCGTATGATCTTATTTATATGCGAAATCTTAAAAGATAATAGTAATAGAAAGAGATCAGACTTGTGGTTACCAGAGGTGGAGGAAGGGGCGGGGGTGGATTGGAGAAAGGTGGTCAAAACTCCCAGCTTGGGGTGCCTGGGTGGCTCAGTGGTTGAGCATCTGCCTTCGGGTCAGGTCGTGATCCTGGGGTCTTGGGATCGAGTCCCGCATCAGGCTCCCCACAGGAGAGCCTGCTTGGAGGCTGCTTCTCCCTCTGCCTATGTCTCTGCCTATGTCTTTGCCTCTCTTTGTGTGTCTCTCATGAATAAATAAATAAAATTTTTTAAAAACAAAAACAATAAAAACTCCCAGCTTATATACACAAACTCACGTGCAAGCCTCCAGTTAGAACATGGGTAAGTACAAGGGAGGTGATGTACAACATGATGACCATAACTAACAAGAAAGTTGTTAAGAAAGTAAATCCTAAGAATTCTCATCACAAGGATATTTTTTTCCTTTTTTTTTTTCTTTTTCTCTTTCTTTCCTTTTTATTGTATCTATATGAAAAGATGGATCTTAGCTAAACCTGTTGTGGTGATCGTGTAAATCAAACCATCATGTTGTTCACCTAAACTTATATAATGGTGTATCAATTATTTCTCAATAAAACTAAGGAAAAAACTAGATGTCAGGCTCATCCCCACTCTGCTCCTCTGACTATGTGATCTCGAATCTGAGACCTAACCTTTCATACCTAGATCTCTCCGTGGAATGATCTCTGCACTTGCTTCCCAGACAGCTTATGCAATCTCTGAATACCTCTAGAGATGTCTGACACCCCAGCCCCCAAAATATTCTTGGAATTTCCCTACCAAGCTCCTAAAACTATGCAGAGTAACTCCCAAAACACTTTGTTGGTGAGCACTCTCATTTAATATTTAAAAATGCCAAGAGTCCTCTCCCTCAGTGGCAGGGGTTTGTTTTGTCTCAGTTGACTGAGAAAATAATGGCCAAAGCTTCTGCTGATATATTCACTTTTTAGAATGAATTTGCATTTTACTACTTGGAACAGCATCCACATACAGTGGAAAAAAAAAATAAAACCACCAATCTGTGGGAGCCCTTGGATTTGTTCAGACCATGGACAGTATCGATCTTCTAATGAAATAGATGTGCCACACTCTGCACTGATGTTAAAGTCCTTCCACAGATACTCAGCCCTCAGACTGAGAACCACTGACTAGAGCTTCTTAACTAATTCAATAATTATTATCCTCAGAAAATTAATTTTTTCCTACAGTTTCTTCATTTAATGAAATGGGATGTTAAATGTCACTGCTGTTAAAGCAGCCACAGGGAGCGTCTGGTTTGTTTGATGTAACGTAGATTACAAATATAAAGATCCTTAACTTACCCTCATAGCACAACTGTATTCCCATAAAGGATTTGGAAAGCAGTTGCTTAAAGGACAGAACTCTTATTTGGCCATTTGCTAGTTTTCCCTTCTGAAAGTCCTCATTAAGAAGCTGAACAGCAGAAGTAAAAGAAGAACAGGGAGGAGGAGGGGAGGGAGAAAGAATGAGAGAAAGAAAGAAAGAAAGAAAGAAAGAAAGAAAGAAAGAGAGAGAGAGAGAGAGAGAGAGAGAGAGAGAGAGAGAAAGAAAGAAAGAAAGAAAGAAAGAAAGAAAGAAAGAAAGAAAGAAAGAAAGAAAGAAGAGAGCAAAACCACCCTCCAAAATCCAAGAGTTCAAATGAGATTGCATCCAAATTTCTGGGGTCTCTCTTCGTTCAGCCTAGCAGCTATTATTCCTATTTCTATGTGACTTGCATGGCAAACACTGGAATAGAACAAAGAGACAAAGAGCCAGGACCGAGAAAGACAATAAAATTGTCGTGCACGTTTGCTTCGGCAATCTACCAGGCTAGTTTCTGCCTCGCAAATGTCTTCCACATTCTGCTGTCCATCATACAGGCAGCTTTTAGGAAATGGGGGGGGCGGGAGCCTTCAGTTGTCATAGAAACAATAGCAATTTGTGCCACCTTTGTGTGAGTGCAGAGAGGCCTGGCTGCTGCCGTTGGGCCCTTTTCCAAGGACCCAGATTGAGAAACACCAGCCAGCTTAAAAGGGAGCCCCTGAATTTTGGCCAAACAAGCAAACCCATACCCTTCAAGTGGGCTATCACATATTTGCCTGGGATTGAGACTTAATTAAAACACAACCCTGGATGCAGGACCACTTTGAGAAAGACACATTACTCAACCTCCAATTCCCCATGTGAGGTCTAACGAGGCGATTGCACCTTGCACACCAGGGTCATCCTGTGGGGAGCAGCCAGCAGCAGGGTGTTCAGCCCTCAGCCTGATGGGGTCTGTTCTCATCAGAGAAAGATGTAATCATCTTTAAGAGACTCTAATTAAGCTGGTGATTAAGGTTAGCATTGGGAAAGGAGGTGTCCCAAGGGTGAGACCAAGCTGCCAGGGATCACGCTGACGGCGTGCAAGGCCAGGTGGCTGTGGCTTTCCCTGAATTTACGGCCTCCTCAAGACGGCTGCAGAATGGCTTCCCTCGGGGGGAGGAGCAAGATGGCGGAGGAGTAGGGTCTCCAAATCACCTGTCTCCACCAAACTACCTAGAAAACCTTCAAATTATCCTGAAAATCTATGAATTCGGCCTGAGATTTAAAGAGAGACCAGCTGGAATGCTACAGTGAGAAGAGTTCGCGCATCTATCAAGGTAGGAAGACGGGGAAAAAGAAATAAAGAAACAAAGGCCTCCAAGGGGGAGGGGCCCCGCGAGGAGCCGGGCTGAGGCCGGGGCGAGTGTCCCCAGGACAGGAGAGCCCCGTCCCGGAGGAGCAGGAGCTGCACCGACCTTCCCGGGCGGAAAGGGGCTCGCGGGGAGGTGGAGCAGGACCCAGGAGGGCGAGGAGGCCCTCGGGCTCCCGGGGACAGTAACAGCAACTGCGCGCCCAGGAGAGTGCGCCGAGCTCCCTAAGGGCTGCAGCGCGCACGGCGGGACCCGGAGCAGCTCGGAGGGGCTCGGGCGGCGGCTCCGCGGAGGGGGCTGCGCGGCCCCGGGAGCAGCTCGGAGGGGCTCGGGCAGAAGAAGAGGCTCCGTGCGGAGGGGGCTGCGCGGTTCCAGGAGCAGCTCGGAGGGGCTCGGGCGGCAGCTCCGCGGAGGGGGCTGCGCGGCCCGGGAGCGCGAATCCACCAGCGCAGGCTCCGGAGCACAGGGCGCCGGGACACAGCCCAGGATCCCGCCTCCCCCGGGACAGGCAGAGGCCGGGAGGGCCCAGGACAGCGAGGACGCTCCTGCCCCAGCTGAGCAGATCAGCGGCCCCGCCCGGAGCCTCCAGGCCCTGCAGACGGAGTTCCTGCCGGAGCTGAATCCAGGTTTCCAGAGCCGCCCCGCCACTGGGGCTGTTCCTCCTGCGGCCTCACGGGGTAAACAACCCCCACCGAGCCCTGCACCAGGCAGGGGCACAGCAGCTCCCCCAACTGCTCACACCTGAAAATCAGCACAACAGGCCCCTCCCCCAGAACACCAGCTAGACGGACAACTTCCAGGAGAAGCCAAGGGACTTAAAGTACACAGAATCAGAAGATACTCCCCGGTGGTTCTTTTTTTGTTTGTTTATTTTTGTTTTTGTTTTTGTTTTTGTTTTGTTTTGCTTTTTGATTTGTTTCCTTCCCCCACCCCCTTTTTTTCTCCTTTCTTTTTCTTTCTCTTTTTCTTCTTTTTTTTTTTCTTTTTTTTTCGTTTTTTTTTCTTTTTCCTCCCCCTTTTTTTTTCTCTTTCTCTTTTCTTTCCTTCTTTCTCTCCTCTCTTTTTCTCTTTTTCCCAATACAACTTGCTTTTGGCCACTCTGCACTGAGCAAAATGACTAGAAGGAAAACCTCACCTCAAAAGAAAGAATCAGAAACAGTCCTCTCTCCCACAGAGTTACAAAATCTGGATTACAATTCAATGTCAGAAAGCCAATTCAGAAGCACTATTATACAGCTACTGGTGGCTCTAGAAAAAAGTATAAAGGACTCAAGAGACTTCATGACTGCAGAATTTAGAGCTAATCAGGCAGAAATTAAAAACCAATTGAATGAGATGCAATCCAAACTAGAAGTCCTAACGACGAGGGTTAACGAGGTGGAAGAACGAGTGAGTGACATAGAAGACAAGTTGACAGCAAAGAGGGAAACTGAGGAAAAAAGAGACAAACAATTAAAAGACCATGAAGATAGATTAAGGGAAATAAACGACAGCCTGAGGAAGAAAAACCTACGTTTAATTGGGGTTCCCGAGGGCGCCGAAAGGGACAGAGGGCCAGAATATGTATTTGAACAAATTCTAGCTGAAAACTTTCCTAATCTGGGAAGGGAAACAGGCATTCAGATCCAGGAAATAGAGAGATCCCCCCCTAAAATCAATAAAAACCGTTCAACACCTCGACATTTAATTGTGAAGCTTGCAAATTCCAAAGATAAGGAGAAGATCCTTAAAGCAGCAAGAGACAAGAAATCCCTGACTTTTATGGGGAGGAGTATTAGGGTAACAGCAGACCTCTCCACAGAGACCTGGCAGGCCAGAAAGGGCTGGCAGGATATATTCAGGGTCCTAAATGAAAAGAACATGCAACCAAGAATACTTTATCCAGCAAGGCTCTCATTCAAAATGGAAGGAGAGATAAAGAGCTTCCAAGACAGGCAGCAACTAAAAGAATATGTGACCTCCAAACCAGCTCTGCAAGAAATTTTAAGGGGGCCTCTTAAAATTCCCCTTTAAGAAGAAGTTCAGTGGAACAGTCCACAAAAACAAAGACTGAATAGATATCATGATGACACTAAACTCATATCTCTCAATAGTAACTCTGAATGTGAACGGGCTTAATGACCCCATCAAAAGGCGCAGGGTTTCAGACTGGATAAAAAAGCAGGACCCATCTATTTGCTGTCTACAAGAGACTCATTTTAGACAGAAGGACACCTACAGCCTGAAAATAAAAGGTTGGAGAACCATTTACCATTCGAATGGTCCTCAAAAGAAAGCAGGGGTAGCCATCCTTATATCAGATAAACTAAAATTTACCCCAAAGACTGTAGTGAGAGATGAAGAGGGACACTATATCATACTTAAAGGATCTATTCAACAAGAGGACTTAACAATCCTCAATATATATGCTCCAAATGTGGGAGCTGCCAAATATATAAATCAATTATTAACCAAAGTGAAGAAATACTTAGATAATAATACACTTATACTTGGTGACTTCAATCTAGCTCTTTCTATACTCGATAGGTCTTCTAAGCAAAACATCTCCAAAGAAACGAGAGCTTTAAATGATACACTGGACCAGATGGATTTCACAGATATCTACAGAACTTTACATCCAAACTCAACTGAATACACATTCTTCTCAAGCGCACATGGAACTTTCTCCAGAATAGACCACATATTGGGTCACAAATCGGGTCTGAACCGATACCAAAAGATTGGGATTGTCCCCTGCATATTCTCGGACCATAATGCCTTGAAATTAGAACTAAATCACAACAAGAAGTTTGGAAGGACCTCAAACACATGGAGGTTAAGGACCATCCTGCTAAAAGATAAAAGGGTCAACCAGGAAATTAAGGAAGAATTAAAAAGATTCATGGAAACTAATGAGAATGAAGATACAACCGTTCAAAATCTTTGGGATGCAGCAAAAGCAGTCCTAAGGGGGAAATACATCGCAATACAAGCATCCATTCAAAAACTGGAAAGAACTCAAATACAAAAGCTAACCTTACACATAAAGGAGCTAGAGAAAAAACAGCAAATAGATCCTACACCCAAGAGAAGAAGGGAGCTAATAAAGATTCGAGCAGAACTCAACGAAATTGAGACCAGAAGAACTGTGGAACAGATCAACAGAACCAGGAGTTGGTTCTTTGAAAGAATTAATAAGATAGATAAACCATTAGCCAGCCTTATTAAAAAGAAGAGAGAGAAGACTCAAATTAATAAAATCATGAATGAGAAAGGAGAGATCACTACCAACACCAAGGAAATACAAACGATTTTAAAAACCTATTATGAACAGCTATACGCCAATAAATTAGGCAATCTAGAAGAAATGGACGCATTCCTGGAAAGCCACAAACTACCAAAACTGGAACAGGAAGAAATAGAAAACCTGAACAGGCCAATAACCAGGGAGGAAATTGAAGCAGTCATCAAAAACCTCCCAAGACACAAGAGTCCAGGGCCAGATGGCTTCCCAGGAGAATTTTATCAAACGTTTAAAGAAGAAACCATACCTATTCTCCTAAAGCTGTTTGGAAAGATAGAAAGAGATGGAGTACTTCCAAATTCGTTCTATGAAGCCAGCATCACCTTAATTCCAAAGCCAGACAAAGACCCCGCCAAAAAGGAGAATTACAGACCAATATCCCTGATGAACATGGATGCAAAAATTCTCAACAAGATACTGGCCAATAGGATCCAACAGTACATTAAGAAAATTATTCACCCTGACCAAGTAGGATTTATCCCTGGGACACAAGGCTGGTTCAACACCCGTAAAACAATCAATGTGATTCATCATATCAGCAAGAGAAAAACCAAGAACCATATGATCCTCTCATTGGATGCAGAGAAAGCATTTGACAAAATACAGCATCCATTCCTGATCAAAACTCTTCAGAGTGTAGGGATAGAGGGAACATTCCTCGACATCTTAAAAGCCATCTATGAAAAGCCCACAGCAAATATCATTCTCAATGGGGAAGCACTGGGAGCCTTTCCCCTAAGATCAGGAACAAGACAGGGATGTCCACTCTCACCACTGCTATTCAACATAGTACTGGAAGTCCTAGCCTCAGCAATCAGACAACAAAAAGACATTAAAGGCATTCAAATTGGCAAAGAAGAAGTCAAACTCTCCCTCTTCGCCGATGACATGATACTCTACATAGAAAACCCAAAAGTCTCCACCCCAAGATTGCTAGAACTCATACAGCAATTCGGTAGCGTGGCAGGATACAAAATCAATGCCCAGAAGTCAGTGGCATTTCTATACACTAACAATGAGACTGAAGAAAGAGAAATTAAGGAGTCAATCCCATTTACAATTGCACCCAAAAGCATAAGATACCTAGGAATAAACCTCACCAAAGATGTAAAGGATCTATACCCTCAAAACTATAGAACACTTCTGAAAGAAATTGAGGAAGACACAAAGAGATGGAAAAATATTCCATGCTCATGGATTGGCAGAATTAATATTGTGAAAATGTCAATGTTACCCAGGGCAATATACACGTTTAATGCAATCCCTATCAAAATACCATGGACTTTCTTCAGAGAGTTAGAACAAATTATTTTAAGATTTGTGTGGAATCAGAAAAGACCCCGAATAGCCAGGGGAATTTTAAAAAAGAAAACCATATCTGGGGGCATCACAATGCCAGATTTCAGGTTGTACTACAAAGCTGTGGTCATCAAGACAGTGTGGTACTGGCACAAAAACAGACACATAGATCAGTGGAACAGAATAGAGAATCCAGAAGTGGACCCTGAACTTTATGGGCAACTAATATTCGATAAAGGAGGAAAGACTATCCATTGGAAGAAAGACAGTCTCTTCAATAAATGGTGCTGGGAAAATTGGACATCCACATGCAGAAGAATGAAACTAGACCACTCTCTTTCACCATACACAAAGATAAACTCAAAATGGATGAAAGATCTAAATGTGAGACAAGATTCCATCAAAATCCTAGAGAAGAACACAGGCAACACCCTTTTTGAACTCGGCCATAGTAACTTCTTGCAAGATACATCCACGAAGGCAAAAGAAACAAAAGCAAAAATGAACTATTGGGACTTCATCAAGATAAGAAGCTTTTGCACAGCAAAGGATACAGTCAACAAAACTCAAAGACAACCTACAGAATGGGAGAAGATATTTGCAAATGACATATCAGATAAAGGGCTAGTTTCCAAGATCTATAAAGAACTTATTAAACTCAACAGCAAAGAAACAAACAATCCAATCATGAAATGGGCAAAAGACATGAACAGAAATCTCACAGAAGAAGACATAGACATGGCCAACATGCACATGAGAAAATGCTCTGCATCACTTGCCATCAGGGAAATACAAATCAAAACCACAATGAGATACCACCTCACACCAGTGAGAATGGGAAAAATTAACAAGGCAGGAAACAACAAATGTTGGAGAGGATGTGGAGAAAAGGGAACCCTCTTACACTGTTGGTGGGAATGTGAACTGGTGCAGCCACTGTGGAAAACTGTGTGGAGGTTCCTCAAACAGTTAAAAATATACCTGCCCTACGACCCAGCAATTGCACTGTTGGGGATTTACCCCAAAGATACAAATGCAATGAAACGCTGGGACACCTGCACCCCGATGTTTCTAGCAGCAATGGCCACGATAGCCAAACTGTGGAAGGAGCCTCGGTGTCCAACGAAAGATGAATGGATAAAGAAGATGTGGTTTATGTATACAATGGAATATTACTCAGCTATTAGAAATGACAAATACCCACCATTTGCTTCAACGTGGATGGAACTGGAGGGTATTATGCTGAGTGAAGTAAGTCAGTCGGAGAAGGACAAACATTATATGTTCTCATTCATTTGGGGAATATAAATAATAGTGAAAGGGAAAATAAGGGAAGGGAGAAGAAATGGGTGGGAAATATCAGAAAGGGAGACAGAACATAAAGACTGCTAACTCTGGGAAACGAACTAGGGGTGGTAGAAGGGGAGGAGGGCGGGGGGTGGGAGTGAATGGGTGACGGGCACTGGGTGTTATTCTGTATGTTAGTAAATTGAACACCAATAAAAAAAAAAAAAAAAAAAAAAAAAAAAAAAAAAAAAAAAAAAAGAATGGCTTCCCTCATAAATCCGCAGGCTGACGGGAAATAGCAAGCCCCAGGCTTCCAAGGTAGGCCCTGAATGGCCGGCGGCCCTGGGGGCTCCCTCAACACAGAAAGTGCCCACCCGAGAGTTGGGGCTCATGTAAAAATGCAGGTCCTGTGGGCTCAGAGAGAAGAGGCAATTCCTGTTAGTAGGACTTCTGGAAGTTTCTCTCCCCACTCTTCATGCTGTGCCTACTTGTGAGCACTGAGAGAGTAACCAAGGGTGGTAGAATCAGATCCACGAGGCAGGATCAGAACCAGAGGCCGTGGTGTTGAGACACATGGGGGCCTGTCACCAGGCAGGGGGGCAGATCCGAATGAAGGACAGAAGAAACCAGAAAGCTGAGGGAGAGAGGTCAGGAATCACATAGGGGCAGGAGATCAGAGGGTACGTGTCAGCCAAGAGAAGACTGCCAAAGGCTTCCACAGTCTGGGCATATACAGACTGGAGAGCCCATTTGAGGCTTGATTCTGAGACATGGTCCAAACTCACCTAGAGGTTTCCCATCGCGCCCCTGCTGGGACAAGAACAAGTGACACAGCAGGTCAGTTGCATTAAGCTTAACTGACTAGGACAGAAAATCAAAAAGCTCCCTGGCCAGAGCCAGAGGTTGGCAGCCTGGGGCCGCCGTGCTGGCTCTAAGGCAATCAGGGACCCAGGCCCGGGGTCGGGGGGGGGGCGGGTGGGGGGGGGCGCTGGTGTCGGCCCCCAGGGCTGTTGCTGCAGCGTCACAAACCCCTTCCAAGCAGCAGGATGGATGCAGCAGGGCACACTCTTCCCCTCCTACAAAGGCTTCCTGCAGGTGTCAACCAACACTTTACACCCTCACCGGCCAGAACGGACTCATATGGCCACTCCTGGCTGCAAGGTATGCGGAAAATGTGGTCTTTTTTTTTTTTTTAAGATTTTATTTATTTATACATGAGAGTCAGACACACAGGCAGAGGGAGAAGCAGGCGCCCCACAGGGGATTCGATCTCCCGACCCGGGATCACTTCCTGAGCCAGAGGCAGACGCTCAACTGCTGAGCAACCCCCCACTCCCCCGCATCCCGAAAATGTGGTCTTTAGGTTGGATTCATTGCCACTCTGAATAAATCACTAAGTAAAAGGAGAAATAGCTACTTCTACATAACGAGGGGTCTCTGGTCGTCAGGGTATTATTCCTGGGACTCTCCAGTGCTCCTTAGAATGTGTCAGTCATGGTCACCAAAACGAAAACCGTTCTTCCACTCACTATTTACTAACTCGGGGAGAGGGGTGGCTCCCACCAACTCGCCAACTCTCCAGACACCAACTGGGTGTCCTACCATTCAAATCGGACACTGCCAACCACGGTTCGTGCAGACCCCACAGAATAAGGGGTCCCGTCTCATAAGACTGTCCCCCTCCTTCAGGCAAGTACCAGCCTCCCGCACTTCTGACTAACTCTACAAATGAAGAGGGTCCCACAATCCTCTCCTTAGGCTTAATAATCTATTAGAACAGCTCACAGAACTCAGGGAAACACTTTATTTACTATTATCAGTTTATTCAAAGGACAGAACTCAGGAACAGCAGGATAGAAGAGATACATGGGGCAAGGTATGTGGGATGGGGTACAGAGCTTCTATGCCATCTCCAGGCTCACCACATCCCCGTAACCCAATATGTTCACCAGTCTGGCAGCCCTCTGAACCCCTTTGATTACGATTTTTAGGGAGGGCCCATTACATAGGCATGATTGATTAAATCATTAGCGATTGATGATCAAACTCGATCTCCAGCCCCTCTCTTCATCCTATAAGTGAGACAGGGCTGAAATTTCCAACCCTCTAGTCCCATGGTTGGTTCCTCTGGCAACTAGCGCCCTATCCTAAAGATCTAGGGCCTTGGAGCCATCAATCTTCTCATTAACATACAAAGACACTCTTACCAGTCCTGGGATTTCCAAGGATCTTAGAAAGCTTTCTTGTGTGGGGAGAAGGTGAAAAGGGAGGGGAATCTAAGGCCAATTACACAAAGAATCCTCCTACTACCCCTTTTGCTCAGGGAATTACAAGAGCTTTCGGATCTCTGTTGTCAGGAAATGGGGGTTAGAGACTAAATATATATTTATTACATCACTATCTCTCATTTTGCAACAAGAAAGTCTTTCTTCAGCTTTGTCCCCAGAATAGAGCACCTTCTCTTCAAGGTGGGTGGGGCAGTACTGGAGCCATGGATCAGAAGGGAGGTAAGAAGTCTTAGTGCTCCCTTGTAGGAGAAGAATCCCTGGAGGGTAAAAAGCCCCAGCAATGAGTCCACCACCCAGAGACTGAGTCACTGTCCAGAGTCACCTCTGGCTTCAACTACTCCGGGCTTACGCTAGAGTCACGCTTGGCTCCTGGGATAGCAAAGGAGACCACAGTTGTAATCAGAGCTTCGCAAGCAGTAGGATTCATTCACTGAGCATGTACTCCCCGCAAACACTGCCCTAGGCACTGGAGATGCAAATCCTGAGAAGCATCCCTTCCTCTGAAGATGTTTCCAGTCTTACAAGTGAAACAATGTCAAAATTACAGATTACTAGACAGCAGGATTGAAGAGATACATGGGGCAAGGTATGTGGGATGGGGTACAGCTAGGTGTTGCTGGTGCACTTTGGTGGATTCATCTAAAACCTGGAGGAGGAGGAGGCAAAGGAAGGTTTCATACCCTGCTGGGTTGGAAAGGCAAATAGAAGTGGGACCGATTGAAGCAACAGGAGAAGTGCTTCATGCAGAGGAACAGCACACAGGCAGATGCAATCCTAAAAGAGGACACGTTGCAGGGGAGTACTGGTAGGTCAGTCTGGATGGAGCACGTGGTAAGAGTGGATGGCCAGAGCCTCAATGCTGAGTGATAACGGTAATAACTTCTGTAGTGATTATCATATGCCAAATTCTATTCTAAACGCTTTAGAGGTAACTCATTTCATCCTTATGACACCCAAGTGAAGAAATACCCTGCTTCACTGGAGGGCACAGTAGACCAGAGAGCGAGGTCGCCCAGCCAGCATGCGGCACAGGCAGCATCGGACTGCAAGAAGACCGACTCACAGGTCTCTGCGTTTAACCACCACACAAAGCTGCACCGCAGCAGTCTGGTGAGGGGCTGCTACCACTTGGAATTTGAACTTTATTCTGAAGGCGATAGGAAGCCTTTGCAGAGTTTTAAGCCAAATGGTGAAAGGATCACACGTGTCTTTAGAAAGTCACTCTAAAGGTTATATGAAGGTTAGAGGGGATAAGACTTGAGTGATGGGCCAAAACTAGGAGAGCTGAGACCTGAAGACACCCAGGCTGAGTCAGCATTAGGAGGAAACACGGACCTGACAGGGTCAATGTCATGAAGCCCTGCTGCACCCAACAGGAATGATGGGCAACTGAGCACTGTCTCAGAGGACCAAGGGAGCAAGGCAGCCATTTGTGTTGGGAGCATCCAGGGCTCAACTACAATACAGCAAGGAGAAGTGGGAATTTATAGTCAAGGGGTTGGAGGGGGTTGTGTCACTGGGTAGAAAATTATTTAAGATAAAACATCAAGGGTAACAGAGGATTCTGGCCCAACAAGAGAAACCTAACTGGATCTTTGCTGAAGGCAGGCCGGGGTCACCAGATGTCAACCAGGAGACACTGAGGAAGGAGGAACTTGAATAGATGTCAAAGGTGACTGAATACCAAGGGTGAGGAGCTCTGGTTAAATGACTTCTGATTCTTGCTAAAATTGGACAAGGCAGAGACAGAGAAGTCAAAAGTCAAGGCCAGCTCGGAAGAGCCTGAGTAGAGTTTGGTCAAGAAAAGCTCTGTGAAAAAAAAAAAAAAAAAAAAAAAAAAAAAAATATATATATATATATATATATATATAAAAGAAAAAATTTAAAAAAAAAGAAAAGAAAAGCTCTGTGGCATACCCACGTGTTTCCTCTTTCCTTATTATTCTGAAATCAAGATAACAACTTGGTGTGCAGTTATACACCATCGTTTAAGTCAACATTCACCGCAAACTAGAGACCACCTAGCCCTAAGGAACAAAACATTGTGTGAGTCCAGTGCACTAAATCTGTCATCACAAAACCATGCTCTAAATGATCCCCCCTTCCTGTTCCTATCGGCCCCCCCACCACCCCACCAGAAAGCAGTAGGGCATTTTCCACTGGAATTTGTTGTTTAGAGCAGACATGTGCGTACCTCAGTGTAAACTGAGAAACCATGCCTGTGCACTTTCTGAAAGCAAAAAAATAAGTCTCCTTACACCTATAGGCATCTGTTTCCTAGTGCGGATCCCTACACATGTCCCCTTTCCTGTTCCCCCAAAGCAAGGGACGCCTTGAACATTTCAAAACCAGGGAAGCAAAGACAACTGGAAATCTGAAACGCAGATGAGTCGCTGAAAGAAACCAATCGGAAGAGGCTGCGTGCTGTATGGTTCCAACGATCTGACATTCCAGAAAAGGCAAAACTATGGAGACAGTAACAGGATCAGTGGTTGCCAGGGAGAGGGGAGGAGGGAGGGCAGAGCTCAGAGGACTTTTGGGGCAGGGAAACTATTCTGTATGATACCATAATGGCAGATGCATGTCTGACTCATTTGTCCAAACTAATAAAATGTACCACATCCAGAAGACACTCTAAGGTAAACTATGGGCTTTGGGTGATTGTGATGTGTCACTAGAGGTTCCTTCTTGATTTAAAAAAAAATAAAAAATGTGCCATCCGATGAGTGATGTTGATAACGGGGGAGCTACGCATCTGTGGGGGCCGAGCGTGGGGAATCTCTGCAGCTTCCTCTCAGTTTTATCATAAACCTAAATCTGCTCTTTAAAAAGCTGCCTTTAAAAAACAACAACTAATGAAATGTCATTATTTCGAATTACGCTATTTCGGAAGATGCACTCTTTTCATTTGCTTTGGGATGAAATTCACAGGACACGGTTGCAAAAAAAGGTCTCTAAACCGATGAATGGCACAAGCACCGTAATAAGCCCGAAGTGTCCGTTCTTTTCGCGAGTGGAGCATCTCGGGGCGTCGCGGTCGGCCCAGGCGTGGTCCCGGGGTCCCGGGGTCGAGCCCCGTCGGGTCCCGCGTGGAGCCCGCTCTCCCTCTCCCTCTGCCTGTGCCTCTGCGTGTGTGTGTCTCATGAATAAATGAATAAAATCTTTAAAATCCCTAAGTAAGTAAGTGAACAAATCTCCCTGGGGGTGGCTAGAGCAGCGCACTCCCCGGTGGCCCCCGCGCCCGTCCCGGGATGTCCGGGTGGGAGTGGGGCTCCGGGGGGGGTGCGGGGGGCTGCGCCTCCCACCCGCGGGCCGAGGACGGGGTGACGGGCGGGGCGGCCCTGAGGATCCCAGGTGGGCGGGGTCCGGGAAGGCCCCGGGGACCGGGCGGAGGGCCCGCGAGCCGCCCCGCGCCCTACAGCCCGTAGCGCCACCCGCTGCCGCGCGCGGAGGAAGGGCCCGGAGGGAGCCAGGGCGGTGGGCCGCGGGCTTCAGGCCGGGACGCGCCGAGACTCGGGACGCCGGCGCCGCCGCCTCCGCCTCCGCCTCCGCCTCCGCCTCCGCAGCCGCGACTGCTCGCTCGGGAGCCGCAGCCCTCGGACGCCGGGGCCGCCGCCCGGACAGCGCCGCCAGGACCGGCCCGCGGGCACCTGTCGCGGGTCCCGCTGAGGCCCGCGCGCGCCCCCTCCCGGTGCGACTGCGGAGCTGCGGCCCCCGAGCCCCGGGACCCCGCGGCCGCAGATTCCTTTTTCTTTCTTTTTTTTTCCTGGAGTTATTGTTTTCTTTCTTTCTTTCTCTTTCTTTTTCTTTCTTTCCTTCCTTCTTTCTTTCTTTTTCTTTCTTCTTTATTTTTTCTTTCTTATTTCTTTTTTTTCTTTCTTCTTTCTTTCCTTCTTTCTTTATTCTTTCTTCTTCTTCCTTTCCTTCTTTCTTCTTTCTTTCCTTTTCCTTCTTTCTTATTTCTTTATTTATTCTTTCTTTCTTCTTTCTTTCTTTCTTCTTTCTTTCTTTCTTCTTTCTTTCTTTTTTCTTTATTCTTTCCCTCTTTCTTTCTTTTTTCTTTCCTTATTCTTTCTTCTTTCTTCTTTCCTTCTTTCTTTATTATTTCTTCTTTCTTTCTCTTTCTTCTTTCTTTCCTTCTTTCTTCTTTCTTTCTTTCTTTCTTTCCTTTTCCTTCTTTCTTATTTCTTTATTTATTCTTTCTTCTTTCTTTCTTCTTTCTTCTCTTTCTTTCTTTCTTTCTTCTTTCTTTCTTTTTTCTTTATTCTTTCCCTCTTTCTTTTTTCTTTCCTTATTCTTTCTTCTTTCTTTCTTCTTTCTTCTTTCCTTATTTCTTTATTCTTTCTTCTTTCCTTCTTTCTTTCTTTCTTTCTTTCTTTCTCTTTCTTCTTTATTTCCTTCTTTCCTTCTTTCTTTTTTCTTTCTTTATTCTTTCTTCTTTCTTTCCTTCTTTCTTCTTTCTTTATTCTCTCTTCTTTCTTTCTTCTTTCTTTTTTCTTTCTTTCTTTTTTTTAATTTTTTTATTGGAGTTCAATCTGCCAACATATAACATAACAACACCCAGTGCTCATCCCACCAAGTGCCCGGCCGCAGATTATCAAGAGTCGCCCCCTGGGGGCGGGGGGCTGTGGTTCTCCCCCTTCAGCGCTCACGACAAACGCCTGGACGACTCATGAGAACAGGATTTCTGGGTCTCACTCCCCGAGTTTCTGAGTCAGTAAGTTTGGATTTGCATTTCAAGCAAGGTCCCCGGGGATGCTGGGGTGGCGCACGGTCCCAGAGCCACTGCCCCATGCGCAAAGCACTAAAGCAGGAAGAGGGCGCGGCCACCCGGAGAAAGGTTTCAGGCTGCTAGGGTCCCTCAAGGCAGTAAGTGGCGCCACCTGACCCGGGAGCTGAGGTCGCAACACCCCACCGGGGCCTTTGCATTATCACATGCTGAGCCCTAAGCAGCCCAACCTGCCCTTGATGTGTGTAACAGCTCCAACTGCCACCCAGGGGCCAAGCACACCTCGGAATGTTGCTGAGACAGGCAGGCCTAGCCCACACTCAGCCCCCTTCCCCTGCGCCCCAGCCACGCCCACCTGTCCTCTGAAGCTCTGTGGCCCCAGAGCCCAGTCAGGGTGCCTGTGGTAAGCTTTCTCCCTGCCACCCAGCGTGTGGGAGCAGGTGTGAGAAGGCCAGGTCTCTGTTGCTGCTGCCGTCAACCACACTGTGGCTATGCATTGCCCTCAGGATCCGCTCTTTAGCAGGACCCTGTGTCACACCTCCCAAGTCCTCTTTCCTTCTCACCTTATGCTCTAGCTACTCTAAACAATCATGGTTTCTCCTCTCTCCCCATTGAGCCTTTGCACCAGTGGGCTTTCTGCCTGAAAGGCCATTTCCTCAGCTTCTCAGTGACACCCTCCTTCCTTCCACCACCCTTGTCTGAACAACTGCATTCATCCATGAGGACACAACTTCGATATTGTCAATGGAAAGCTCCCCTCACCACCTTGCCCCTCCCCAAGACCAAGCAGGAACCCATGCTCCATGTTCCAGGGTTCCCACTGCAGCAGACCACAGCCTGCACATAGCCCTGGCAATCGCAAGGTCACGGGGCCCTCCCACAGGACTTCTTAGGGCAGGGACTATGATGCCCTTTCAACTTTTCACCTTCAGATCGAGCCCAGTACCTAAGGTATAACGAGTGCTCTGTACCTAAACTAGAAGATGTGAACACAGGGACACATCTCCACAGGATGGAGAATTTCTGCATCATGGATCCACAGAAACTGAAAAGGAGCACTAAGGGGTAAACCCACAGGGCATTTGAAGGCCATGAAGCATCATTATTCTCAGCCCCCAGGCTATGCAAGAAAAGGCACGCTTCCTGCAAGAGATATAACCACAGGCATGTTAGGCGGAACCCTGGCAATCCCAGAACAATTTATAAACTTTGAAATGTCAGGTTGGAGGGGTTGTAGAGACTTGAGAAGACACAGGTGCATGAATTGTTCCCAGTCCCAAGTTTTTTAACAAATGATTGGAAGTGGTACCCAGGTGTCTGGACTCATTATCCAGTGTTTTTACCACACATTACGATACCAACATTGGATAAGCCCAACAATGAAAATATGGGGCAAAAAAAAATAGCAACAGGGCCTCCCAACAACAGTGGGAGGTCAGCCATGGAGGTGTGCTGATTGGATCTCCCTTCAGAAAATATCTGGTCAGCAGCTACCAGGAGTGCAGTGCAACTCTAGGCTTCACTCGCATTTTGTGTTTTGGCCATGCTCCTCCTCAAAGCTCCCAGCCAATAACACAGCACTGCAGGGGGCCTGGGTCACGGTCATTTCTGCCTAATACTGGACTGTTCTGATGGCAAGCTCTTTGTGAGAACTCCCAGTTGGGCAGGCCGATGGTCAGATCTCTAGAGTAGTCTGAGACTTTCCCTTCCCAGTCCTGCTTCTTCTCCCTCTTATCTTTCACAGGCATTCCCCTCCACCATAATCTCTTGTACTCCTAACTTCATCTCACCATCTGCTTCGTGGAGGAGCCAACAGACATGTCACCCAGAACCGGGTGGGGCCTCCAGAGCAGGAGCGGAACCACTGAGGAAACCGAGTCCCTGCAGCCCCTGAAAGCACCAACCCCAAGGTCTGATAAGTGATTTCTCACAAGACCTGGCTTCCTGGATGAACACAGGAACTGCCAAGTGCATCTTCCATGCTGTTGAGGATGAAGTATCATTTTTTAAAAATCTAAGTGTTCACGGCAGCCTGGGTGGCTCAGCAGTTGAGTGCCCCCTTCAGCCCAGGGTGTGACCCAGGGGTCCCAGGATCGAGTCCCGCATCAAGCTCCCTGCATGGAGCCTGCTTCTCCCTCTGCCTGTGTCTCTGCCTCTCTCTTTCTCTCTCTCTCTCTCTCTGTATCTCTCATGAATAAATAAATAAAATCTTTTTTAAAAATCAACAATAAAATAAATAAAAATTTAAGTGTTCAGAGCTGTATGTCATGTGACCTTGCTTTTCTTGCTTGAGATTTTCTTTGCTTGTGAAGGGAATCTGGATAAAGGAGAAATCAGAGGTTCTGAAAGGGAAATCATCATCCAGAGTTTAAGGCCAGCTCCCTCAGCTCCAAATTTCATGCTACACCCAGTCTCCCAAAACTATGTCCTTGACACCTAAGGAACATTAATAGTGTGTTAGGTTAAAAACACTGGCCCCTACATCTCTAGCATAGCTTCACCCTTGTATCCTTTTCTAGCCCATTGCCAGCACCAGAACTCTGTCCCTTTTGGTGAAATGGCCTCAAAAAGCCTAGGAGAATTAAAGGATTCTCTTCTCCTTTATTTTCAAATCTTCTCAAATGTATATCTTCCAACATCCTGGAACCCTTTGGTTTAAAGCCTGAGGTGAGCTGGGGAGAAAGAAAATAAAATGAGGAGGCTTACCTTGTAAGATCACTCCCAAACATTTCTACAGCCTATCCATTAGCTGTCCAACTTTGATGTCTGAGACACAGGAGGAATGCCAAGTGTAACTCAGACATATTTTCCCACCAACCCCACCTCACGGTCCTGAATGCCTTCAAGATTCCAAAGGAGAGGGAGAGAGAAAGAGATCCACCTCCAGTTGAGAATATGCTTAGGTTGGAGTAATCCATCTCACTGAAAGGAGCTGCCTTTTGGGTGTTGATTTAAAAAGGAACCACACACACCAGCTACACTTCATACTTCATAGATATCCTTAGTCCAACGTTCATATTGCAAAATAGTGTTAATGCAACTTCTAGACTTCCAGCCCAAGTCTCAGATGCATGCCTGTCTTAAAATGTGTCCCTACCAGCCCTCCTACTGTTCATTCATTGCATCTTTAAAAGATCCACCAAAGTAAACCTTTAAAATGCTGCCTTCCAACACGACCATCATTTGTTGTTCCATCTGGCTCTCAGAGACACATTCCTTGGCCAGAGTAGACCTAGGGACATGGAGTGGACTATAGAATAACTCCATTTTAGCTCTTCTTGTCAAAGACAGTTGAGAATTAGGTCCATTTTCTTTGCCTCCAGGCTCTTACAGAACCCTGGGAATCCATGGGCGGCAGCTTCATCTACCATCTTTAATCAGGACCACATGTAAGTCCTGCCAACAGAGGAGAATTTATGTCTAAAAATAATCCAAGAGATACTGAATGATTAAAAGGGGTCATTTCATTAATTATTTGGTGAGTAATGGACATTTCTGCACGTAAATGACATTGCCTGTAGAAATCCAGCCGCACAGAAGTGCTCGCTTAGGAGTGTAATCTCATCCGGGACGCATTATCAGGAGATAAGTACATAATGGGGCAGAAGTTACAGAGCATTTCCCAGTTTGATAAATGAATTAAGTCGACTTTCTGAAGTCATCTGGGAACGTGTGTTTAAAAACTGGGAAAGGGAACATCCTTCTCTGAGCAACTATGATCAACGCTCAGGGTATTTCCTGGGAATTCACAACCAATGAGGCCACTCACTGACCCAGTTGTGCATGTCAAACCATTAACCCCAAATTGGACACTCATTTCCAGGGAATCTATCGCACTTGAATCATAGTCACTATAATAAAGCATAAAAGGAGAAGGCGTAAGAATTTCTTCTGAAAGAGGCCTTTTTGCCTAGTTTTAGAGGGTTGTTTGCTGGGCATCAGCCTGGAATAATTCTTCCAGGCTTCATGACTCTTCTCAAAAGAGGTTAATGATTCGTTACCAACTGCACTGGAAAAAATAGTACCTCGTGAGTGCTACTGTGGCAATTGATAAAATGGAACTGGAGTCCCAGGTGGATCATTTACTGCATGTATATCTATGGGAAAGTTGTTTAACCTCTCGAAGACTCCATTTTCTCACCTGTAAAATGAAGATAATACTATCTGCCTTTCAGGTGGTTGCAAGGATTGAATGAAATCAGCACAGCAGTGGCATTAAGAGCTGCTCTTTGGCATCAGACTCCCTGTGTTCAGAATGGCTTCTTACCAGCTGTGTGACTCTGGACAAGTTAATTTCCCTCTCTGTTCTTCAATTTCCTCATAATAGTAACAGCTACTTTCGGTACTGTTCTGAGAATGAAATGATTTCACACAAAGAGCTAGCAGCAGTACCTGGCACATAGTAACTGCTCAGAAAGTGTTCATTACTGGGGGGCCTGGGGAGCTCAGTCAGTTGAGCATCTGACTCTTGATTTCAGCTCAGGTCATGATCTTAGGGTTGTGGGATCCAGCCGTATATTGGGCTCTATGCTGGGTGTGGAATCTGCTTGGGATTCTCTCTCTCTCTCTCCCTCTTAAAATACTACTTAAAAATACATATTTTTTTAAAGTGTTCAAACCACTATTATTATGTGTAAAGAACCAAATGTGGTGCCTGCTCTGCACATTCTAGACATTCAGTAAACATGAGTTCTCTCTCTCCACTCATCTTTTGGCAAACTTTGGGGGAAATCTTAGATAACATTACTCAGTACCTGTTATTTTCCAGTTCTCCATAAATCAGGAGTACAGCAAAGGACTGTCCCCTTATCTCCATGGACACAGACCTCTTTGCCTCACTTCCCACTGGAAATCTTTCACTCACGGCTGACCCCAAGCCCAACAAAAGCAACCTCTAAAGACCCCCTGACAGAAAATACAGATCCCTCTGACCTACCTGGCCCCAACCAAAAAATACACTGCCCCCACTGTGCTGACCCACCCACATGCTCCAAGTACCCATGATTCCATAATCCACCAAATATTTGCAAAGCAGCGGCCATATAGGAAGCTATAAGAAGGACACAAAGAAGAAGCAGTCATCGAATTTGCCTCAGGAACTTGACCAGTATGGAAGAGGAGAAACAAAAGGCACAGGATTATAGCTACCGAGAGACAGAAACAAAAGCAGGTCAGAAAAGACTTCAGGAAAAAAAAAAAAAAAAAAAAAAAAGACTTCAGGAAGGAAGTGGCATTGGGACTTTATCTTACTGTGTAGCCTTTTTTTTAAGATTGATTGATTGATTGATTTAAAAGAGAGAAAAAGAGTGTGAGCCACAGGAGAGGCAGAGGAAGAGAAACTCAAGCCTACCGTGTTCAGCACATGGAGCCCCGCGTTGGACTTTGACCTCATGACCCTGAGATCATGACCTGCGCTGAAATCAAGAGTCAGAGGCCCAACTAACTGAGCCACCCAGGCGCCCCAATGTGTAGCATTTTTAATGGCATTCATGTAAATGGGGAATTCCAAATGGAAGGAAGACTGAGGGTAAAAGTTTAGCCAGTAGAAAGCATGGAAATACACCAGAAAAGGCATGTCAGCTCCCCAGGCAGGAGCTTAGGATAAATAAAAAGCCAGCATTGGAAATAAACGTTTTTTGAAAGATGTTTAGGGCAGAGCTGGGAGAGCATGAGGAGATCTCTGAAGGAGGGAGCCAATGAAAGTTTTTGAAAGGCAAGGAAGTGGCGTGATTAGAGCTGGTTCTTGGATGGGAAATCAAACAGCATTTCAGAGGATGAATTTGAGAGAAGAGAGACAGGAGTTAGGGGATTATTACAATAGCACAGGTAAGAAAGTGGATATCCATTGGTGTGGATAGAATGGGAGAATAAGAAAGATTGGGGATGAGGTGTCCACTGGTCTTGACCATTGGTTGGCTTTGGAGGTAAAAAGAGAAAGACACCAAGGAGGAACCTCAGATCTTGAACCTACTGCCCTGCAGAACAAAAGAACAGCCTCCACTGAAGTAGAGAAAAAGAAGATTCTGGCTCTGGCATGAAATAATCCTTCTAAGAATTAGTCCTGCTCTTTCCACATCCTTTCCTGAAACTACAAATTGCGGGCATCACTTCCTCTGTTCTTTATTTACAAGAAGGGTCTTCATGAAAATCACAGGGCTCTGGGATACTGGAGAAGAAAGAATGACAAAAGCAGAGGCAAGCTGGGAAGAAATGTTTTCTTCCTTCCTCAGGTTTGTGTGATGAGCTTGTGTCTTGCTCACAGGGAGAAAGAAAGAATGACAGGAGGAACTTTTCCCACTAGAACGTAAATTCCGTGAGGGCAGGAAATTTTTTTTCTGTTTTGTTCAGCAGTGTATCTCTAGGGCCTAGAGCAGTCCCTGACAATAGTGGGAGCTCAGTCATGTTTGTGGCATGAATGAATGATCCTGTTTATAGGTATATGAAAAAATAAAGAAGACCCCTCACAGCTAACTCAGGATCCCCCTCCCAACCCCAATAGTGTAGTTTGTTCATTCTTTTAATGTTTTTTGTCCTTGTCCAAAAAGCACCTAGAAATAATTCCCAAAGAGCCCTACTTTATATTCTCACAGTCTTGCAAAGCTCTCAGGAATTGACGATTGCAGCAGTATAACCAAGGAAATGGCAGCTCTCTGATGATCAGGAAGCTGGATATTTATGATGTCAAGCAAATAAGTTCTGTCACTGGGGAGGGAGGCTGGATCTGGAAGTACACAAGTGTTTGACTTATTCTCTTGATTTTACCTTTTATTTGTAGGCTCAGGCTCACTTCATGATCTTCATCTTTTCCCTTTTAGAGTATGACTGGGTAGAAATTTGCCATTTGGAGACTAGAATGCCATCCAGAATAATGTGAGTCAGTCTCTCTCTCCCTCTCTCTCTCTCTTTCTCTCTCAATTTATTTATTTATTTATTTATTTATTTATTTATTTTGGAGAGACAGAGAGAACAAGCATGAGTGGGAGGAGAGGCAGAGGGAGAAGGGAAGAAAGAATTTCAAGCTGATTCAGTGCTGAATGTGGAGCCCCACATAGGGCTCGATCTCACAACCCTGAGATCATGACATTAGCTGAAATCAGGAGTCAGATGCTTAACCGACTGAGCCACCTAGGCACTCCAAAAGAATGTGAGTCTCTTTTAATGCTGTGAGAGAACACCTTATAACCAGTTTGAGGGAAATCTAAGGAGCAGATTCTTCTATAGACTCCCAAAAAGGCATCACAAGGTCCAGGAGTTGATGTGAGAAAGTGGAATCAAGGTAAATATTTTTAAGTGTATAAAGATTGGGAAGTAAAAGGATGTTACTCAGAAGAGTAGTCTATGAGTCAGGTTGGTCTGACATCAGAAGTCCTTAATATCAGGCCCACCCATCCGGACTCATTATGTTAAATTGTGGCTTATCTTCCTTTTCTGCTTCCTGAGACTTAATCATGGTTTCCTCCGTGAATATCATCAGCTCCTGAAAACTTCATAAGATAAAAGGAGAGGAGGTTTTCTTTTTTGGAAGCTTTCTTGGAAGCTGCTACTCAAAAGACTAAAACTGACTTCTGCACCTTCAATGGTAAACTATGTAATGCTTGACATGAGCCCTCATCCCACTCTATTCAAATTATACTCTAGGGTCATTGATTATGTCCCTTTTGCATGCAAGGCACAGTGGGGCTACAAATAGAGAGATGAATAAGACTTTGTCTCTGCCCTGAAGATGCCACAATCCCTGCGTAGAGATATACATACATCCAATTCTCCCATGACAGGCATGACACGGGCTGACATGGAGCCACTGAAGGGTTTTCAGCAGTAAGTTTCATGAGCATCTAGATTTAGCCTTTTTCAATGTGTCCTACTTTATCTCTGTCACAGACTAACTTCATCACTTCCGAGGAAGTGCAAGAGAAAGATAAACTCATTTTGTTCATTTTCCAAATGTGGGTTGGTGAGTCCATTCTGAGGAATTATATAGGCACCTACTTCTAGTTAAATCCTAAAAAGGACTACTCATAGTTGAGAGCAATTGGAGAGAGCTAGAAGATGGGGAAAGTAATCAAATCCATGAGGACAAATAGTTAATCTGACTGAGGAGACTGGAAAGAAGAGAGGAAAATGGTTGAGGAGTAGGGGAATGAAGGAGGGACAGATGTGGAATCTAGGAGGAAAAGAGACCTAAGAATCTAATCTAAAGGCATGAAACATCGAGACACATCAAGATGCATGTGATAAGGCCATGTCTGCCTTCTCCCCAGGACTTAGGGCAGGTCCTTACACGTGGTATTGAATAATTATTTGGGGATAAAGGTACTAAGAAAAAATTAATCAGGTGCATTTCTTTATAATCCTTACACTTGTGACTCATACTTGTTCTCTTAGGAGCGCAAAGTTGTTTTTTTTTTTAATTTTTATTTATGATAGTCACACACAGAGAGAGAGAGAGAGGCAGAGACACAGGCAGAGGGAGAAGCAGGCTCCATGCACCAGGAGCCCAACGCAGGACTCGATCCCAGGTCTCCAGGATCACGCCCTGGGCCACAGGCAGGCACCAAACCGCTGCGCCACCCAGGGATCCCTGGAGCTCAGGGCTTGAACAATCTCTACCATCTCTGTTTCATTTTCCAGATCATCTTACATGGCATATATTACATGGCAATATCATAATGGATCGTGTAGGCACTTTCCCACTTCGAATAACCACATCTTAGGTTGCTTGCAGTATTCGATTTTAATATTGTAAATATACAAAGGAAGGCAAGAAAGCATCTGAGCGCTGCAGAGTAAGACCCCATGAGGAACCCAAAACTGAATCAGGAAAGGTTCCTTGCTGGTTTGGAATTCAAAAGCAATCCTGGTGACCTGCTCAGTCTTCTCTCGCTCAGAAGTGGCAACTCTGGTTCTCCCTCCAGTTGACTCTGCTATTTGCAGCAACAAGCGTCTCTCCTCCTCCTCTGCTTCTTGTCCTCTGCTTCTCTTGTCCCATGCCCTCTACCCACCCCTGCCCTTCTATCTAGCAGCAGGTTTCTGCAAGGGAGAAAACATGAGTGGGTCGGTAGCTGCCCAGTGAAGACGTCCCCCACTAGACAGGATTCTTGAAACTGGGATCTCATAGGTGCTATGGCCACATATGGCCACATATGGGAACACAGGATCCCAATGGCCAGGATACCTGTCCTTCCTTCTGTCCATGTGGCAGTGTGTGCCAGGGAAACTCCCTAAGGCTAAGTAAAGAGCTCAAAATATGGCAAGCACTTGGGATTTCATAGAGCTTTGTGAAGTTTACATGAATGTTGGCAAATAAGTATCACAGAACTATCTAGAATTAGCAGAACACTGCAAATATCATATATCCAAATCTGAACCCCTGAAATTCCAGCCTATCACCACCCACCCACTCCCAGCATGCCTGTTCTTCCCACAGACTTCTTTATCTCAGTTGAAGAGAACTCCATCCTTCTGTTTACTCAGCCCATGAAATTGGATTCTTCTTGATTACTCCCTTTCGCTCACATCCCACATCTGATCTGACTGGGAAATCCCATGGACACCACTTTTAAAATGTATCCAGAAACTTAGAACTTCTCACGGTTTGCACCATTATCACATGATCCAAATGGCTACCACCTCCAGCCTGGATTCATTACAGTGGGCTCCCAACTAATCTCCATGCCTCCGCGCCTCCTCCCCTTCACCCCGCACACCCCTCTGCCAGTCTAGTCTCAACACAGCAGCCAGAAAGGTCCTTTTAAACATTGGTCAGATCACATCACTTGTCTGTTCAAAACTCAGTAGGTCCTCATGTGTCTTAGAGAAAATCAAAGTCCTGATAACAGCCCATAGTATTCACATGATGCAGCCTCCCCACTTCTTCTCCACCACCCTCACTCTTGCTCACTCTGTGCCAGCCACACTGGCCTCTATGTTTCCGGAACCTATCAAACATGGTCTCATTTCCAGCCTTTGCACCGGCTTGTCCCTCAACTCTGGACCGCTCTTCCTCCGGAAATGCAGAGAGCTAACTGCCTCAGCCACCTCAGGTCTGTGCTCAGATATCATCTTCTACCTCACTTAAAATCCCCCCAGCATTCCCAATCCTCACATCTTCCCCAGGTAGCATTTTATGACGTACCATACAATTTTATTATGTTTCAGGGGTGGGGTTTTGTGGGGGTTTTTTGGTTTGGGTTTGGGTCTATTTTTCTTTTGGTCTCTTTCCCCCTGGTAAAATGAAAGCTCCCTAAGGAAACTTAGACCAATCTCTGAAACTTGTAGATGCTCAACAAGTATATGCTGGTGAACACCTGATGTGCAGGACAACTGAAGCAAGTACCCTGAGCTTATTAATTTAGAAGAGATCAAACATTGTGAAATTCAAGTGTGGTTTGGGGTTTGGTGTAATGGGGTAAAAAAATATATATGATTTTCAAAGTAAACTCTTCTCTTTTTTTCCCTACTATCTAACTTCTAATCACCAGTCTGCACTGATGGCAATGTATGCACAGATACTGATGTGCTGGTTCCCATAAATAAGTGCAAGCTAGTGAGTCAGTCCATCAGCTTATAGACAGATCGCTATCATCCAAGCAGAAAAGGTAAAGTTCTCATTCTCAAGGACCTTACATGTAGCATGCATGAATAATTATTCCACTGTACTCAGATGAAAGAAATGTCACATTGTTGTTGGGTTTGGTTTTTTTTTTTTTTTTTTTTTCCTGTCTCTAAATCAATTTAATCTGCTCCACTCCATCTGAACCAAGCTCAGGCTGAAATCTGCAATGGGCCCCCAAGGCTACCACTTTTAGTGTGTGGCCACCCTGGCTTCCACCTGTCCAGGTCATTCGTCCTATTGATCCCTGGGGTGCTGTGATGGAGCACGGCACAGATCTGTGACACTCTTGGAATTTTCTTCCACTAACCATCCTTCCTAAATTTTTGGAAAGCTCTCCTTTGTAGGGTTGCCTCTTTTTCAAAATAGTGTCAACCTCTACCCCGTCCTTCTTCATTACCCTGAAACCCCAGAGATTTATAACTTCAGCATGGCAGGTGGGGTGCAGGTGGGGAGTTCTGTAGGACACAATCAGACTTTAATTCATCTCTTTACCTGATGTAATACATCTGATAAGACAAAATAGCCTCAGAATGATTACAACAAAAGAAATCACAAAACAGAGTTTCTAAACGGAATGCATAAATTCTCAGACAATGTAACATAAAGGTTGATCCAATGGGCTAGAATTTATCAGAGAAATGTTTCTGGAAGAAGCAGATTTTGAATCAATCCTTCAACAGGGGGAGAGAGACTGAAACTTTCCAATAAAGGCAGATGATTTCGTCTTTGGTGCACAACAGGGGAAGGAGGGGGAGGATGCCAAGTCCGGAAATAGTGAGTCATAACCTGGGGAGCAGAGATAGAGCATCAGGATTGTAGGGTATCACGCCCAGCAGGGGATTCTTCACCATGGCAGAGCGGCAAGTCTACGGGGTGGCAGCTGGAAATCCGAGCACATTAAGCATGACTCAAGACCAGTTTAGATTCCGGGATGAGAAAGAGGGGAATGAAAATGCACTCCCCAAGCATTAGTGACAGATGACCCACAAAAAAGGAAGAGACCAAATACTGCCATGAAGAATCCCAAGTGCGGTATTGGGCATGTACTTCATTCCAACTGAAGCATGAACTTACTACTGTGTTGCATTTCCCAGAGCTACCTCAGTCACTGGGCTCATCAAATCCAATTTCTGCTTTTGGTGGTAAAAAATGTGAGGCCACAGAAGACTCACTAAGGTAGAGAAACTGGAGCTCGTCTGTCCTTGTTCTCTGAGATGGTGCTAAACTTTGTAGCACTCCTGTCTACCTGGAGAGCTCTTAGGAAGACCCAGAGCATTGCAGCCACGGAGGGCACACATCTAGCAAAAGGAGGGGCATTTAACAAACAACAGGAATGCTGTCCCTCCCCTTCCATGTAGTTTCAAAGTGGTTTCACTACTACTCCCAATTGGTAGTATATACTTCGTACCAGCCGCCAGTGCTCAGGCATACATCTCGTACTGTTCCTAAGACCTGTGGAATCTTTATCCTTTCAGGAAGATGATGGCTTGGAATAGCTAAAAGTGCCTTGGTTCTAGCTCCAGTGGCGGAAGTATGTGATTAGAGTGGGTACCACGCCACTTTTTATTACAGTAAAGTAAATAGGTTGATTTCCTCATGCCATTCCTTTTGGAGACTCCAGAGAGCTGTTGATTTCTTAACTGTCAGGCACTGCAGGGGAACTGGATCGTTTCTATGGTCCCTGCCATCAGCAAGTGTGCATTCTAAGGCAGTACATACTCAAGCGGGCATGTTTAATAGCCACAAAAAGTGAAATGCCATGATATGCGAGAAGAGAACAAGCCATTAATTTGATTCGAGAAACAGGGAAAGAGTTCATAGGAAAAGGACCATTTTTAGTACACCTGGGTGGCTCGAGTGGTTGAGTATCTGCCTTTGGCTCAGGGCATGATCCCAGGGCCCTGGAATCAAGTCCTGCAATGGGCTCCCCATGGGGAGCCTGCTTCTCCCTCTGCCTATGTCTCTGCCTCTCTCTGTGTGTCTCTCAAGAATAAATAAATACAATTTTTTTTTTAAAGGAACATTTTTGCTGCCAGTTAGGGGATAAATTGAATCAATAAGCAAAAAAAGAATGAGAAAAACATTCCAAACTGAGTAAGAATAACAAAGCCACAGCCATGTGAAAGTGCAGGGTGAGTTCAAGCAATAGTAAACAGTTTTCTGTGGTTGGAGGAATGGGCACTTGGGAGATGGCGGTGGAAGATGAAACCAGATGATGGAGGACCGTAACTATCAGATTTGGGATTACAGCAGACCCAAAGAGCACGTTCAGTCACGTTCGAACAATGACAGCCTTGTTGGAATAAGTGGGTACCTTCCTGAGATGAGTACTTTGAAGGACTGCGCTCATTGGCATGCTCAAGCCCCAGGGCCATTGAAACACAAATCAGTCCTCCTTACTTGATACTCAGACCTGATAAGATTGTGTCTCAGTAGAGGAAAAATAAGCAGTGATTAGGTAAGAAATCAGGCTTCAGACTCAGGATGAGTCATCAGCAGACCCACAGTGGAGGAGGAGTCTCTGTCCTGCTGGGCTGTGTGTCATGGGAGGTTACAGAGTGTAAAGATAAAACTGCCAGGAAGGCCCCTTGAGAAAAATCTGTTTCTGCCTCAGGGGAATTACAGAGGTCTCTCCCAGGGTCAGGAGTCCCAGGGGATGAGGTGGCAAGGGTAGGGGTGCATGGACTGCATTTAGGAAGAACACAGTAAAGTTCTAAGGTACAAGTCATAGAAATGGAGAAAGAAGCTGGGTCTATTCTCTAGCACCAAACAAGTTTGAAGTGTTGAAGGCACTGGAGGGAGACCCCAGCTGGTTCAGCCTGTGGGCACCCAAGATGCACACCGAGGGCTCAAGATAGAGCACCCCTGGCCGCACAATTCATTCTGAATGCCACCAGCTGGTGGGCTAAGGCTACCAAAATAATTCCCTGTCCTGGTGAGAAGTTGTCCCCAAACAGTGGCTCTCAAACTTGGGATACGTCAGAATGATCTGGAAAGTTTGTCAAAACACAGATTGCTTGGCCCCATCCCCAGAGTTTCTGATTTAGGAGTTGTGGGATGGGCTGAGGATTTAATTTTCTAAGGACTTCCCGGGTGGTGCTGATGCTGTGGTCTGAGAACCACTGATCTAGAACTTGATGGACCAGAAAGCACCCAGGTAAAGCCTTCACTAGTTGAATCTAAGTGGAACTAGAAAAGGTAGGCTTTAATCGATTCTAGCTTGAACTACCTGGAAGGGTTTTGTATGCTCAGGAGACTGATAAATGTCAAAAGCGTCAACAGCTCAGTGATAATGCAATAGAAAGGAGAGGAGAAGGGATGGTTAGTTTAAATGATTTCAAGAAGGAATCTGGCCATTTGCCCAGAACAACCACCTGTTGGAGGAGGAACAGCGTCAGTGGCCAGTGACTGGTATCTACAGCTCTCCAGTCACCTGGCCGCCTCTAGAATCATCTTCAGGAGCTTTCCAAAAACACCAGGTGTTTTTGATTTACCTGACCGCATGCCCAGGTAAATTAAATCAAAATCCCTGTGGGTGGGGGCGGGGGGAAGTGGGCATTGCTGACTGTGGAAGTTTCTGAAAGCTCCCAGATGATTCTAATAGTATTTAGGGCTAACAGCCACTGGTCTAAGGAAAATCTGATCCAGTTTAAAGGGGAAACAAAAACCTCATAGGGGATTGAAGAGTTAACATCTCCAGGTAACTTAAAACTTGGCAAGATTTCAGAACTGACCAGTCCTCACTCTCTTGCTCTGTCCTTCCCAGATTTTTCAAATCCCACTTACTGTTGATATTCCCGGTACCTGGGCAGTTGCCCTGCTATGCTCCCCCTCACCTCGTTAACCGTGGATCACCGTTATGGCTTCTGGCAGCCGTATGGCTTACAGCCAAAAGCACTGATCAAGGTGTTCTCCTCGACATTGGTTTCTTCCTGTCTCTCAGAGGCCTGACACCGAGAGCAGGTTCAAATGGCATTTGTCTCTGCAGAGCCACACATCCATGAATCATTTATTTTATATCAAATAAAAATGTAGATTTAAGAGTCATGAAATGCCCTGGTGAAAGGGAAGATTCATAGATAGGCTAGTCAAATATTTCATAGAGAGATAACCTCAGTACAGTGAAATCTAAACGAAATGTCAATGAAATTCCAACATATAAAATAGATTTTAAAAGAGGCACTATGGAACGGTGTGTGTGCTATGTTGCTATTTGTGTTAATGAAAGAAAGGAGATGGGGCAATGGTGGGGGGAGGGAAAGCTACCTGGAGGAAGATAGGCTGGAGATGGTAACACTGGTTTCCCTTAAAGTGGAGAACTGGAGACAAGTTAGTAAGGAGACTTTTCACTACATACGGTTTTGTACCTCTTGAATTTTGAATCATGAGCATGGATCACCTATTTGAAATTAAAATTTTTAGCAATTGATTTTTTGTAGTGGAGCTGTTCTGGTTGGAGCAGGCTGGTCTTTACCTTGCCACTGCTCCCACCTAGCCTAAACCCCATCCCCAGACAGAGACCCACTAGAATTTTTAATCCCATGAAGTTCCTCAGAGGATGTCCCCATAGGATCTGGTTGGAAAGCTACTGAACTTTTCAACCCTACATCTCTTAGCAGCCAGAATTGATGCCTTAGAGAGGCCAAGTAACTGGCTCAAAGTCACATGACTAACAAATGAAACTAAACCTCCAGATTCTTTCATTTTTCTTTCTGGTCGTTTTTTTCCAATGCCTCCTCAGATAATTTAATTCCTTCCTTGTAGGGCAGCCCGGGTGGCTCAGCGGCTTAGCACCGCCTTCAGCCCAGGGCGTGATCCTGGAGTCCCACGAGGGGCTCCCTGCATGGGGCCTGCTTCTCCCTCTGCCTGTGTCTCTGCCTCTCTCTGTGTCTCTCATGAATAAATAAATACAATCTTTTAAAGATGATAATAATAATTCCTTCCTTGTAGCATCTCAGATACTTGTTGAGCCTCTGCAACCATGCCAAAGAGATACCGTTAATGCAAGCACACATCAGAGGCAGAGAGAATGTATGGACCGGACGCTAAATTAACAGCAAACCCTCACCATCACAGCATTGATACTATGACAACGATCCTCACCATTTGTGAAAATTCACGCTATTAACAACCACACAATATAAAGGATTATGTAGTTTTTTTGGGTATTTTGTAGCATGAGTCACAAGACAAACATTGGGAAGATAAAAGCACCATACACAGAAAGCAAGTGTAGGGTTTTTGTTGATGCTGGCACAACCCCAATGACCACTAGGTGGCAGTAGTGTCCTAACAACGTAAGGCAGGAGGCCTAGCGCTCGCGGAGAGGAATTCCTATCACACAACTGCCCACCTGGCCTTGAGACCCAGAGAGAATTATTAGTAGCAGTTCCAAACAATTCATTCTCTTGATAAGCTACGTCCTCTGTTGTAACAGCCAGGAATGCTTTAGCTGATGTCAAAAAGCAGGCTCCTACCGGCAGCCCGTAGGCAGAATCTGGTCAGCAGCAATGCAGTCGCCCAGGTCAGTGTTCTGCTTTGTTGTTTTGTCTTCACCCAAAATGACTTTAGGTGGAGCAGGCTCTCTCCACTTTGCCAGATCTCCCGCCACCCCTTTAATGTCTTATTAAAGATATTTAAGGCTCCCTCTTATTTTTGCGGGGCCTCTGAAGGCATTTGAGATTGGGATCTCTGCTAAAGCGCCTTGCTTAAATACACAATAACCCTGCAATCACAGTCTAACTGGTCTACTCAACCAACTTAAGCTCTCTCGCCTCCATCTATCTTTTCTATGTCATCCCTCTATCTGCAATGTCCTTTTCCTATTTTTTTTGAAAGATGTATTTATTCACGA
This sequence comes from Canis lupus dingo, assembly GCF_003254725.2. Taxonomy (NCBI): domain Eukaryota; kingdom Metazoa; phylum Chordata; class Mammalia; order Carnivora; family Canidae; genus Canis; species Canis lupus. The sequence goes on from NC_064248.1 coordinate 48,636,397, forward strand.
GTGACACAGAGAGAGATGCAGAGACACAGGCAGAGGGAGAAGCAGGCTCCATGTGGGACTCAATCCAGGGACCCCAGGATCATGCCCTGAGTCTAAAACAGATGCCCAACTGCTGAGCCACCCAGGCGTCCCGGCAATGTCCTTTTCCATGGCATGTCCTTTTTTTTTTTTTTTTTTTCTACAATCCTTCTCATTCTTTTTTTTTTTTTTTTTTCTAAGATTTGATTTATTTACTTGACAGCGAGAGAGAGAGCACAAGCAGGGGGAGCCGCAGAGGAAGAGTGAGAAGCAGGCTCTCCACTGGGCAGGGAGCCCCACACAGGGTCCTGGGATCATGACCTGAGCCAAAGGCAGATGTTCAACCAACTGAGCCACCCAGGTGCCCCAATCCTTTTCATTCTTGAAGGCTCAGATTAAAGGTCACCTCCTCCTTTTCTTTAAAGATTTTTATTTATTTTATTTATTAATGAGACAGGGCGGGGGAGGGGTTGCAGAGACATAGGCAGAGAGAGAAGCAGGCTCCATGCAGGGAGCCCAACGTGGGACTCGATCCCGGGACTCCAGGATCACGCCCTGGGCCAAAGTCCACGCTAAACCGCTGAGCCACCAGGGCTGCCCCTCCTTTTCAATCATATCAGGCTGAAGTACATCTTCCCCTCTTCTGACCTCTCATGCCACACAGAGCCTCTACTACTTGGTTGGTGCTTATTTTCTGCTCCGTACCATCAGCTGTCTCTCATAGGGCCTCTACTGCTTGTAAGTTCTCTGAGGGAAGCAAAGAAGCCTGCCACTTCTTTGTATGTGTGGTATCTTGTATACTGTCCTCCCCAGCTTTTGATTTCTTCCAACTCAAAAACTATGCCAGTACCTCCTTAATGGGGATGAATAGGAGGCAAAATGGTTTAGAAAAAAAGTATTATATAGGATATCATTTAAAAAGATGTCATTTTGGGGACTCCTGGGTGGCTCAGTGGTGAGCATCTCCCTTCCGCTCAGGGTGTGATCCTGGGCTCGAGTCCCACATCAGGCTCCCTGCAGAAAGCCTGCTTCTCCCTCTGCCCTTTTCTCTGCCTCTGTTTGTGTCTCTCATGAATAAATAAATAAAATCTTTTTTTTAATTATGTCATTTTTGATACAAGTATATGAAAAATTAAAACTCCATTGTCTCCTCAAGGCGCTAAGAAGATACACTGCAGGGTTCACTATAAGCTCTGGAACTCGACACCCCTAACAAGCTGGGTGACTGAGCAAGTTACTTCACCTATTAATAAGATAATAACAGTACCTACTTAAGAAGATTTGGGTTTTTATTAAATTTTTAGTTTGAAATAACTTTAGAATTACAAAAAAAGTTGCAAAAATTGTAGAGTTTCTACCCATCCTTCACCCACCTTCTTCTGATGCTAACATCTTACATAAACAAAGTCTGAAAATCAAAACCAAGAATTGACATTGATGCAGTACTATTAATTAAATCTACAGAACTTATTTGAATTTCACGTTTTCCAGATGTGATGCTGTGCCCCTCTCATCATATTTGGGGGTACATGATGTCGATGTGTCTGGCTATTGGTGTGGTTAACTTTGATAGCTTGGATTAGGTGGTGTGTGTGGGGGGGGCTTCTCCATTGTAAAGTAACTATTCTCCCCTTTGTAATTAATAAACTCATGGGAAGAGACTCTGAGACTATGCAAATATCCCATTTCTCATCATACTTTCGCCCACTAATTGTAGTGTCCATCAGTGTTCTTACCTGCAACAATTATTACTGTGGTGTTGGCAAAATGGCAAGCTTCTATTTCTCTTATTCCTTCTGCATATATTAAGTGGAATTCTTTTTAAGAAAATATTTTATTTATTTATTCATGAGAGACACAGAGAGAGAGGCAGAGACACAAGCAGAGGGAGAAGCAGGCTCTGTGTGGGGAGCCCAACGTGGGACTTGATCCCAGGACCCCAGGATCACATCCTGACCCAAAGGCAGACGCCCAACTGCTGAGCCACCCAGGCATCCCGAAGTGGAATTCTACTGCAAGGAAAAGGTGTTTCTCCCCCTCCCCATTTATTTATTTGGGAGAGGCGGTTAATGAGGATGAAATGAAGTAGGACAGTGAAAGTCCAGGAAGCGTGAGCCACTTCTGATGTCATTATTGAGACGATATAAACGCTCTCTGATTAACATGGCCATTTTCTGGTTGGGAATGAGTCCTTCTAAGATACTTACGGGTATTCCCAAATGGTCTACTGTGCTAGTTTGCTAGAGCTGCTATAACAAAACACCACGGACTGGGTGACTTACACAACAGCATTAAGTTCCTTACAGTTCCAGAGGCTGGAAGTCTAAGATCAAGGAGGCAGCAGATTTGGTTGCTTCCCAGCCTCCTCTCCTTGGCTGGCAGGTGGCCACCTTCTCCCTGCGCCCTTCCCTCTGTGCGCAACCCCCGACTGCCTCTTTCTGTGGCCACGTTTTCTCTTCTTCCAAGAACACTAGTCGGGGCTACCCGGGGGGCTCAGAGGTTGGGCGTCTGCCTTGGGCCCAGCATGTGATCCTGGGGTCCCGGGATCGAGTCCCACGTCGGGCTCCCTGCGTGGAGCCTGCTTCTCCCTCTGCCTGTGTCTCTGCCTCTCTCGGTGTTTCTGATGAATAAGTAAATAAAATTAAAAAAAAAAAAAAAGAAAAGAACAGTAGTCAGATTGGATTATGACCCGCCTGAGTGTCCCCTATTTAACTTACCTCTTGAGATCACCTGCTGACTGTCTCTGACTAGGCTGCACTCAGGTACCGGAGTTGGGGCCTCCACATAGCCATTCTGTGGGGACACAGTGGACCCCATAGTGTTTCCTTCCTTCCGAGAACAATCGTGAGGAAATCCCTGCGCACGTGGGGGGGCTGTCGGGTGGATGGCAGGCTCCGGCCCGGTCGCTCGGCGACCCCTCGCCGGGTCACCAGCGCGAGGCCTGCGACCCCTTCCCCGCTGGCTCGGGGCTCCGCAAGGCCGACCTCCGCCCCGCCGCCGGGTCACAGCGCTGTCCCCGCAGCCGCCAGCGGCGCGCCCCGCTCGTCGGTCCTCCCGGGGAGCCCAGCCGGCCCGACCCCGCGTGCCCCCCCTCGGGGAGCCCAGCGCGGCCCTCGCCCCCGCATCCGCACACCTGCTGCACAACCTGCACTTGTGGTTGGCGCGGCGGCACACGGGAGCGCGGGTGAGCACCCCCGGGAGCACAGGTGAGCACCCCCGGGAGCGCGGATGAGCACCCCCGGGAGCACAGGTGAGCACCCCCGGGAGCACAGGTGAGCACCCCCGGGAGCGCGGATGAGCACCCCCGGGAGCACAGGTGAGCACCCCCGGGAGCGCGGATGAGCACCCCCGGGAGCACAGGTGAGCACCTCCGGGAGCACTGGTGAGCACCTCCGGGAGCACTGGTGAGCACCCCCGGGAGCGTGGATGAGCACCCCCGGGAGCACAGGTGAGCACCTCCGGGAGCACTGGTGAGCACCCCCGGGAGCGCGGATGAGCACCTCCGGGAGCGCAGGTGAGCACCCCCGGGAGCGCGGATGGGCATCCCCGGAGCGGGCAGGGACGACGAAGGAGCGGGCGTGTAGGGGGCGTTGCGGTGCCCACGCGGAACCTTCCTTTCCTGCCCTTGGAGAACCAGCCGCAGAGCAGACACCTGCTGGGAAGCCCGTCCCCTTCCAGGGTGTTCCCCCGGGGGTGGCAGTTTGTCATTTCACCGAATCTGGGCCCCCAGAAGTGGGGGAAGGGCCCGCGCTCTGCTGCGGCGTGGAGACGAGGAGTGCCCCGCCCCCCCCCCGCCCCCCCCCCCCCCCCCCCCCCCCCCCGCCGCCGTCCGGCCTGGGGCATCGCGGGCCTCGGCAGCCTCCGGCCGCGTGGGAGGACGGGGCGCCCCAGGGGTCCCCCGCCCGCCCGCCCGCCAGCGCCGCTCGGCCGGGACGACAGCGGCCCTTCCTTGCTTCAAGACCACGCGGGGCAGAGCTGCCAGGACGCTGAGAGCCAACGGAGACAAGTCTTTGTTTCGTTTTCGAACTGTTTGGCCGCTTCCAGGACATCCCAAGGGAGGTTCTCCGCAGGGACGGCCTCTGCTTCCTGCATCTCTTCCCCCCTTTGCAAAAACTCCTCCCCCTCCCTGGGCCTCATCCCCGGGGGGCGCTTCCACACTGGTTTGGTGGAAACCCCAGCTCCCAGGCGTGTCCCTGTCCTCCTCGCCCCACTGTCAGGTAATCACGGCTTCTAGTGCAACAGGAAGCTTCTAGAATCCCCCCTAAGTCATCCTGCTCGCTGCCAGCCCAGCCGGGCCTGCTCCTCTCCACCTCGTCAGATCCTCAAATTAAAACCGAATCTTTCCCATCTCACCTCTAGTCCCGTAGCCTCTGTGACGTTCCTGGGAGCTGCTGTGCCTTGTGACCAGACCCAAAGAGAGAATGTGTGCAGGGGTGAGAGGCTGATGAGGAGGGAGGGGGACAATGGGAGCTGGTGGAGCAACACGTACAAAATTGTGAGGCGAGCACAATTTTGAGTCCTCAAAATTTTGAGTCCTCCACTCCGTGTAATTCGGTAAAGCGGGGACCTAAGGAGCAGGGGAGGAAAGCTGGCCTGGGTGCACTGCGCCAGGTCACAAAGAGCCTTGGGTCCCATGTGGAGTTTGGGTTTGATGGAGAGACGGTGGAAGTAAAGGGTGGGAAGTAGGGGTGCGTCAAGGACAGAGGTACGTGTGAGGAAGATTTCTGTGGCAGGGGGGTGGAGAATGCATCACAGGAAATTGCCAGAAGCTGGGAGGCCGTCCGAGAGGCTGTTGCAATAATCCAAAGTTGACGGCAGCGAGGGAGGAGACGCGATGGCAGCTGAGGTAACGCTCCAAGTGTTGTAGTTGGCCCAGTGCCACTGTCTGGACCCAAGTCAGTCTCCTGACTGTTTTTAGTGATCCACTGTGAGATAAGGAACTTGTGCCACAAGGTAAACCCAAGGCAGTACTCCCTTCATCAAGAAAGCCTTGCCTCAGGGGGAAAAAGCGTGTCATTTGACCTAAAAGTGTGCTTCGTGAGGTAGTAGTTTTACATTTTCCATTCTGGCCCAAGAGCCTTATCTTTGTGGACCTGAAACAAACAGTTCACACCATGAGTGGCACTAACCCAAGGTACATTCTGACCTGATGATCCGGATCCAAGTGAAAAGTTCAGTCACGATTGGCTAGGAAAGGGTGGAACAATATAGCAATGGAGGTTTATAAGGCAAGCTAGGAACCCAAGGTGCAGAAGGAGTAAGACACTGGAAGAGGGACACATGAACGAAATCTTTGAGGGCTCGAGTGGAGAAGCTGGAATGGAATGACTGAGGGCTTTTGAGTGAAGCAGAACCGAGTTCAAGTCCCTACTCGGTGACATACTGTGTAACCCTACATTAGTTAGCTGACCTCTCTGAGCCTCGTTGCCATGTCATTAGACTGGAAGAAATTCTACTTGCTTCACAAGAACAGTTCCCGTGATACAGCGGGTGACAGGTGTTGGTAAACACCCTGAAGACCTAGTGTTGCAGGATTTCTTTTCCTGTAGGGCCCACGGTTCTCCATCACCCCGCTTGGAAGAATGAAGAGGTAGACCAGATAGACCGGTGGGCAGCATAGCCAAGTTGAGTAGGTGACACTGGGTGAGAGTACAAAGCTCCCAAAGAGGGAGAGGACCCCAGAGGTTTGCCTTCAGGGCTTCTAAGTCTGGAGGTTTTCTGAGAAGGTTGGGCTGTTTTAATCTGACTAGCCCTCCACTGCCTGTCACCCAATCAGGTTGTTGTCCACACGCTCATCTATCTATCAGGTCGCTGTTCCCTTGGCAAAGGGCGGAGGGCTCCTTCCTGGGTGCTGTTTCATAGCCTCAGGGCTGGAGAGCTGAGTTTGCCACTGCCCCAAGGCACGCAGGCCAGGCCAGCCACAGGCCGCCAGATCCCGCTCTTTGCTTAAATACCCCAGCGGCTGTGGATCTGACCCCCGCAGTCGGGGTTAGGACACCCAGGGCCATTCCCTTTCTTTCTGGCACACGCAGGTTGTAGGTCTTCCCAGTAGGAAGACTTAAAGCTGGGACACTGCGTAAAGCCTAGAATAACAGGATGGGGTCTTTTTCCTTTTAAAGATCGTTTTCCTAAAAAAAAATTAAAATAATAATAAATAGTTTTCCTCTTAGGATGGAAACCCCTTGCCCCTGCCTGCCTTTCTTCCGACTATCCTCCATCGCTGGCACATGATGAGCACTTATGAAAATGTATTGAATATCGTAAACATTAAGCAGCAGGGTAATGAGAAGACTGTTAAAAAAAAAAGAGTAGTGTGAATAAAGACAGAGTTGGGAGTATGTAGGTATTAGCCTCTGGAATACCAAACTCTGTAAAAACATAGTAAAACCATGACACAAAGATCTGTCCCCAGCAGAGTTGTAAAGTCCTCTATTCTATTCCCATTTCTTCCCCACACTTTCCTTCCTACCTCCAGCTCCAGTCCTACATTCTGTGGCCCAGCCTTTGAGTCATCCTGCCTAAGGGTCCATCCCCAACCTCTGGTCTCCTCTGACCACAGGGCTCTGTCCTGGTGCCTATTTTGGTCCGATTTCAACCCTGTTCATGTTGTAGGCACCCACCCAGTACCCCACGTCTCCCTTTTGGACCACCTGGGCTGCTCCGATGGTCCCCTCCCACAGAGATTCCCAAACCCTTCTGTGGCTGTTGCCCTGATAACTACTTGCAAATAGACGTGCTTGAGAACACACAGAAGCCCCCTGCCACTTCGCTTGGACCTCTTTACCATTTGCCTGCAGGGCTCGGAAGCAATACTGCCACGGCCTTCAGACACCAACTTTGCAGTCAGATGGAAACTACCCCAGTAGCTGATGAGTTGTCCCCCACCCCCTTGGTGACTGCCTTGCCCACAGTGTAAAAATCCAGTTCTAGGGGACCCCTGGATGGCTCAGTGGTTTAGTGCCTGCCTTCAGCCTGGGGCATGATCCTGGAGGCCTGGGATCAAGTCCCACATCAGGCTCCTTGCGTGGAGCCTGCTTCTCTCTCTGCCTCTCTCTCTCTCGCTCTCTTTCTCTCTCTCTCTGTGCCTCTCATGAATAAATAAATAAAATCTTAAAAAAAAAAATCCAGTTCTAGATCCAAGTGTTCACTACACATACATGGGAGGGTGGGGGTGGGCAAACTATATGTTTGTATGGCAATTCACAACAAAGTTCTTTCCCATTATCTTGACATAAAAAAAGAATCCATTCCCCTATTTTACATATAAGGGCTTATATGGACTTAGCATAGTCCAGGAGGAAGAGATTTCCTGGCATGCAGGACCTTCCATGCCAAAACCAGAACAGTCCTGGGCAAATTGAGATGTTTAGTCACCCTGGGTCCCCGAGCTAGTAAGTGACAGAGCTAGGATTTGAACCCAGCACAGAGTCCAGTACTGTAGTAGTTGCACTTAAAAAAATATTTGTTAAAGGAATGACACCTAGTCTGCTTTCCAGTGCATCATGAGCCTCTCATAAACAGCATCCCCGGTAAATGAGTATATGCAGGTCTTATTTGCCTTCTGTCTTCCTGAGATGGCAATCAGAAGAAAAGATAGAGGGAAAGCACTACTTTGCATGAGAAAAGCATCTTTGCATGAACTCCCATGTAGGAATAAACACCGATAGTAATAATTTCAACAAAGGAATTAATTAAGCAGAGTCTGTGATTATCTTAATAGGAACTTGAAATCAAAAGTGATTGTGAATGGGCCACTAACCCAATCAATATACACACTCTGCCCCAGAATAATCAAAGCTGATTGCATATATGAATATTCAGTACATGTAAATTTTAAATCCTCGAATCAGATAATAATAAAGGCTTGTAAGAGACATGAAGTATATCTCTTTAAAGTCAAGCTTAGCCTCACTGAAACCATCTGGGAAAAGATGACAATCTGTGCTCCTTTTAAAGAGAGAGCCCAAGAGCTTCTTCAGGTGACACTTTTAACATTTAACCATCAAGGAAGGGTGAGAGATTAAGGGACTTTATGGAGGATAGCTACCTAACTCAACACGGAAAATCTTTCCTTTTCCATTCACCCACCAAGTAGGCTTCCATCACTCAATAACAAAGAATGAGAGAGAGAGAGAGAGAGAGAGAGAAGGAGCATTGTTATCCCAAGAGAGTCGGTGGTTGTACACTGTTTCAAATGGTGACACTTAGGGAGAAGAGGCAAGGGTTTCTCTATGATATGGACAAAAAGGTATCAAAAAGATATCAAAATATGGCCCTTCCAGGGCCAACACTAGCTTGGGACTTTGTGCAAATACAAAAACTCAGTTCCTCCAAGGGGAGACCAGTTGGAACAAGGTGTCCCATGCTCGGCTTTGTCACTGACTCTCTCCATGGTACACAGCTAGCTGAGACAGGTCCCAATGTCAGCCTCAGGAACTTACCCTCTACCAGACTCCTGGGCAGAGTGCAAGTCACCGTCTACCTAAGCCTTCGCCAGTTCAAGCTCCCCTCTGTCACCTGGGATGCAGCTGTCCTCCAAGATTGTGTGCAGGCTTTCTATTCACTTATTTCTTTCATTAATATATAGATCGCGTGCTCGCTTCGGCAGCACATATACTAATATATAGATCGCCTTTTAGGATAGGCAATTCCCCAGATTCAGCCACATTGTGAGACATCCCTTGTAGGCCCCCAACTTTTACCTTTTTCACCACTTTACAATCTTTATGTGCATCAAAAAGCTTCCAAATGTCTATCATTCATTCAACAAGCATTTAAGAGATGCCTATAATATCTCAGGCACAGTACTGGGTACTGAAATCAGCAGTAGAACATTTACAAAAGGCAGGAATTCTTGAGGCCATTAAGGGAACGAGGAATAAAAAAGTCATTCCTGGAAGAGAGGACAGCATCACGCAGTCAAGACAAAATGCCCACATAAGTACAAGTTGGTTCAGAAGGGCCGCAGGCAGGAAGTCTTTAGGTGTTGGCAGACATGAACCTGGATAATTCGGTGCTTTTCCAAGAAGTCTTCTCTGGCTGATCCCCAGAAAAGCAGTAGCTTTTGCCATCTCTCCTTGAATAAATGTGGGCAATCAAGGCTTCCTACCCTCCCTCTCCCATTTTCCAATATCCAGTGCTTCTCCACCGATGAAGAGATTTAATTCCCTATTTGTATTTTCTTTTCCATCTGTCTTCTGTATATACCCTACATCAGTGTTTTCTGCCAGTAACCACTGGTAAGGGTGGAGTAGTCAGTAGTTTCCTGTGACCCAGGAAGAAGAGAAAACAGAGGTTATTGGTTCTGGGCTATATCAAGCCACGATGTGTTTCCTCAGAAGCCTGGTTAACCTATCTTACTGTAACATCAAATACCTGTCTCTGCTAAGCATGCCCTGTTAACGGAGAGACTAGACTCCCTCACACTCCTAAAGATGCTTTCCAGTGGCAGAAAGGGAGCTAAGAAAAGGACTGGCTTCATTTAGCTGGGTTAGAACCAATACAAACAGTGGTAAGGGAGGAAAGCTGAGAAAGGCAATGGAGACGGGGAAAGAGGCCCTATGGGAAGTGCTTCTGGTTTTGAGCACTGTCATGGGCACAATAGTTGTGTGCCCGCCCCACCCACAGGCTCAGTGAGAATGTCTTGCCCCAGCCCTAACTGCCAACCTCAGCTGGTTGGGACACAAATAGGATCTGATTAAAGGCTGTCAACCCATAGGACAACAGCGAAGATAATAACAATTGGGATTCATTGCAGATTTACAGTGTGTCTAATAGATAGGCTATCTCATTTAATTCTCACAACAATGCTATGAGGTAAATACTATTTTTAATCTCCTTTTCTAGATGACAGAAAGTTTTTCAAGGGGCTTCACAAATCTCTCAAGATCAGATTAAGTCAAACCCTGGTCTGTCTGATTCTAGAACCAAGCACTTGCTCATTTGTCAGCATTGTCTTTTATTCACTTTTTTATGTATTTAACAAATACTACTGAGTGTTCACTGTTAACCAAATACTGTGATAAGTGCAGAGGTACAACAGAGTCCAAGAATAAAAATGCCCCTGGGGCACCTGGGTGGCACAGTCTGTTAAGCGTCTGACTCTTGGTTTTGGCTGAGGTCATGATCTAAGGGTCAGGAGATCGTGCCCTATGTCAGGCTTCACACTGAGCATGGAGTCTGCTTGAGTTTCTCTCTCCCTCTCCCTCTGCCCCTGCCCCCCATTCTCTCTCTCTCTCTCTCTCTCTCTCTCTAAAAAATAAATAAATATTTTTCAAAAAAAAGTCTCTGCCCCCATGCAGGTTATACTCCACAGAGGATCTAGACAAAGAACAAGCAACTAATCAATGAAAATAAGTACAGGTTGCATTAAATACTTTCAAGAAGGTTAATGGAATGCTATTCCATTAAGACGGGGCATGCTTAGTAGAGAGATATGGAGGAGATCTAGTTAAATGTATGGTCAGGGATGACATCTTAAAGAAGGAACATTGCATTGAGATCTGAAGGATGTGATTCACAACCAGTCATGAGGTGACTTGAGGAAGAGGTAAGGGAATAGCAAGGATACACCCATCAGTGAAGAGGCAAAGGGTCAGAGTGGCTTTGGTCTATAGAGAGTTAGGCAGGGATCAGATCATGAGGGCCTGTAAAGGTCATAAAAGGAGTTAGAATTCTCGTCTATGTGTAAGCCATGCCATTGTAGGTTGTTAAGGAGCAGAGTGATAGTTTATTTACTTTTTATTAAAAACAGAGGTAGCATACGTGCATTAGAAGAACAAATATTGTTAAAATGTCTTTACTACCCAAAGCAATCTACACATTTAATGCAATCCCCATCAAAATACCAATACCATTTTTCTCAGAGCTAGAACAAACAATCCTTAAATGTGTATGAAACCACAAAAGACCCCTAATTGCCAAAGCAATCCTGAAAAAAGAAAAACAAACCTGGAAGCATCACAATTATGGACTTTAAGCTATATTACAGAGCTGTAGTCAATAAGATAGTTTGGTACTAGCAGAAAAATAGACATATAGATCAATAGAACAGAATAGAAAACCCAGAAATAAACCCACAATTGTATGGTCAGTAATCTTCAACAAAGCAGGAAAAGAATATTCAATGAGAAAATGACAGTATCTTTACAAATGGACCTGGGAAAACTGGACAGCAACACTCAAAAGAATGAAAACAGGGATCCCTGGGTGGCGCAGCGGTTTAGCGCCTGCCTTTGGCCCAGGGCGCGATCCTGGAGACCCAGGATCGAATCCCACGTCGGGCTCCCAGTACATGGAGCCTGCTTCTCCCTCTGCCTATTTCTCTGCCTCTCTGTGTGTGTGTGTGTGTGTGTGACTATCATAAAATAAAAATAAAAAAAAAATGTTAAAAAAAAAGAATGAAAACAAACCACTTTCTTATACCATTCACAAAAATAAATTCAAAATGAATGAAATACCTAGATTTGAGACCTGAAACTATAGAAATCCTAGAAGAGAACACAGGCAATAACTTCTTAGCATAACACTTTGCTACTGGCCACTGGCAACTTCTTTCTAGATATGTCTCCTGATGCAAGGGAAACAAAAGCAAAAATAAATGGGACTACATTTAAAAAATGTAAAAGCTTCTGCACAGAGAAGGAAACAACCAATGAAACTAAAAGGCAATCTATGGAGTAGGAGAGGATATTTGCAAATGACATATCTGATAAAGGGTAAATAGCCAAAATCTATTAAGAACTTACAAAACTCACACAAAAAAATGAGTGATCCAATTAAGAAGTGGGCAGAAGAAATGAACAGACATTTCTCCAAAGATGTCCAGATGGCAAACAGACATGAAATTATACTTCAACATCTTCCAGGAGTAGAATCTTAAGCCAGCTAATTTGGAATTTCGTAATCAGTACTGAGGTAATCTGCCTTATAGGCCCTGCCGACTCCTAAAGGAAGACAACCTTGCCACAAACAATCCACTCTTTGCTAATGACCTCCTTGTCCTGTCCCCTTTTGCCTATAAAAATATTTCCTTTTGTACAGTTCTTCAGAGCTCCTTTCTGTTTGGATGAGATGATGCCCAATTCAATGATCATTGAATAAAGCCAGTAAGATTTTTAAAATTTACTAGGATTCCAAACTATGGAAAGAGCCCAAATATCTATCAACTGATGAATGGATAAAGAAGGTGCAGGGGGTGCCTGGGTGACTCAGTCTGTTAAGCATTCAACTCTTTTTTTTTTTTTTAATTTTATTTATTTATTAATTTGAAACAGAGAGAGAGAGAGAGGCAGAGGGAGAAGCAGGCTCCATGCAGGGAGGCCAATGCAGGACTCAATCCCGGGACTCTGGGATCACACCCTGAGCCGAAGGCAGACACTCAACCACTGAGCCACCCAGGCAACCCAGCATCCAACTTTTGATTTTGGCTCAGGTCATGATCTCAAGGTTGTGAGAGGGAGCCCCTCACCAGGTTCCACACTGGGCATGGAGCCTGCTTAAGACTGTCTCCCTCTCTCTCAGTCTAAAAAAGATGACAATCATGACAATGACAACAACACCAATGAAAAGCAAGAAGAAGAATTATATATATATAATTATATTATATTATAATATATATATGCATATTCATATATTACTCGGGAATCAAAAAGAATGAAATCTGCCATTTGCAGTGATGTGGATGGAGCTAGAAAGTATTATGTTAAGCAAAATACGTTAGTTGGAGAAAGACAAATACCATATGATTTCACTCCTATGTGGCATTTTAAGAAACAAAGCAGATGAACATATAAGTGGGGAGAGAGAGTGAAACAAACCATAAGAGACTCTTAAAAATAGAGAACAAACTGAAGGTTGATGGAAGGAAGTGGGTGGGGGGTGGGTTAGGTAGGGGATGGGGATTAAGGAGGGCACTTATTGTCATGAGCACTGGATGTTGTATGTAAGTGATGAATCACTGAATTCTACTCCTGAAACCAATATTGCACTGCATGTTAACTACAACTTAAATAAAAATTTGAAAAGAAAATAAATAAATAAATAAAATTTACTAGGATAACTTTTGTTTTGTAACAAATTTGGTGGCAGCAGTGGGATCCAAAAGAGACTTTCATCATCTGTGGGAACAACAAGAAACATAGGCATGTCACCCATGCAGCCCTTGAGTTCTCTGTCTTTCTCACTATCGCCAAGAGCCACAGGTTAGTTCCTCTGGGACTAACCAGCCCAGTGGTACATCCCTCTTAGGAATTAGCTTGGCTCCAAATGACCCATAGATTTAGCTAAAAAGAAAAAAAAAAAAAAAAAGGATCCATAAATTCCAAATTGTTGAACATGCCACTTACCATCACACCTGCTTATTTTATGCCTAAAAATGACGATCCTAGAAGCTATAAATATCTACAAACGTGGCAAAATTTTATTAAATTTGTGTCCTAGGGATGCCTGGGTGGCTCAATGGTTGAGCATCTGCCTTTGGCTCAGGGCGTGATCTCAGTTCAGGGATCGAGTCCCACATCAGGATCCCTGTGGGGAGCCTGCTTCTCTCTCTGCCTATGTCTCTGCCTCTCTCTGTGTCTCTCATGAATAAGTAAATAAAATCTTTTTAAAAAAATTGTTTCCTAAAAACTTGGCTTAATACCTGTCAGATTAGGAGCCCCAAAATACAGCTGGAAAGAAATGTGCTTACACCCCCCATTTGCAGCTAGATATGTGCTGGACAGAAATGTGTGTTAAACTACAAAGGTGGCTAAGGATCCTACCAAACCACTGCCAACCCTCAGGGAAATGGCAGCCTAGAATGACAATGGCCATTATGGAAATGGCAATTATGGAAAACTTCAATTAGACAAGATTATTCTTTTAAGCAGTCTATTTGAAAGCAAGGTCTCCCAAATCAAACAGAATGGAATATCTAATTTAACTGGCATGCAGAAGCTTCTAAAAGACTTCAAGACTCCAAACACTTTCACTGAAAAAGTCATTGCAGAAAGCTAATGAAATATTAAAGACACAAGTGGTACTTGAAACAAAAGACCATAAGATGGATGCAACTCTTACTGTTCCCTCTGTTTTTCTTTATTCAAGTACTCATTCTAGTAATCTTCCATCTGAATTGTCTTTCCACTCAGAAGAGGCTACATGAGCATAAACAAAACCTCGCCAAGTTATAGACACCCCCACACTACCCTTGAGGAAGAGTCCCCTAATGGGCTCCTCTCAGGGTTGACGGGACTCTGGAGGGGTTTTCTAGTAAACTGCCAAGAGAAACTAAAATTAAAATTAATAAAAATCTTTGCCAAATCCTGATACATATCAGACCTACACATTTCACTTTAAACGCCACTCAGAACCTGTGGATGGGATCTCGGGAATACCTCCTTTGTGGAAGGATTTACTAAAATATTCCAAAGACAAGCTCTAAATCCAGAACATAGAAATCTTTTGATTTCCATCTTAGTTAGAAATCTTCCTGATCTAAATATAAAAGCAAATTGACAAAAATGTGCTTGGATGGCAGATCAGTCCCTTGATGTCATTTGGGCACAACCCAATTCTTCGAAGAATTAAAAGCAACTTTCTTTATTTTACAGATCTCTGCAAAACCAGAAATATGGCTCCAGAAACTATTAAAACTCTACCTACCTTTCTACTAATCCCCTAACTTCCCCTATTCATTTTAAAAGGCTTGTAAAGTACTGTAAGGAGCCTGGCCTTGGGAAACAGAAGTCCTTCTTAGAGTTACACATTCTGTCCCTTTGCTTTTGCATTCAAAGGTTCTATCTGAGCTTCTCCAAAAGCTCTTATCTGGGCCATCTCTTTGAAATTGAAATTAAGAAGGAAAGAAAGAAAGAAGGAAAGAAAGAAAAGAAAGAAAGAAAGACAGACAGAAAGAGAGAGAGAGAGAAAGAAAGAAAGGAAGGAAGGAAGGAAGGAAGGAAGGAAGGAAGGAAGGAAGGAAGGAAGGAAGGAAGGAAACCTCAAGGAGGTAATTCGTATCAAAAGGAAAAAATGGAGAAGAATATTCAAAACTTGGATAAATAAAAATCATGTTTTCATCACAAATATTAGTAAAATTCCATAACCATCATAGCAGGTAAACCTAAGCTATTCCATCCACCAAAAATACAATTGGATTCAACATATTTTGTAACTAGTGACTTTCATATTTTTGAAACTTATTTATGGATGGCTAAAATTGTAGAATGGAATATAAGGAGGTCTCTTCTTGCATCTGTAAGTTTCTGTGTGTGTGTGTGTCTCTCTCTGTTATACACATATGTATATGTTATATACAGTGTTGTTATATACATAAACAACGTTGTTATATGTGTATGTTAACAATATATATGGCTGCATTCCCAAGAGCCATAATCAGTCTTCCATTCCTGAAGGGACATTTGGGTGGTTCATCACACTGTCTACCACAGGAATGCTCTTGAAAATAACGTGTAAGGAAGTAGGGGAAGTATGATTGCGCAGAGGGAGAAGTTGAACTTCGATATAGTAGCAGAGACCTCCTCTAATTCTACGAGGAACTCTGGGACTGGCATGGCCCTTGAGAGTTGTCCTGAACCAAAGCCTTTGCAACATTCCTTCAACTAGCATTAAATAGACAGTTTTGGGGGAAGAGGTCTCATCTTGAGTAGAGGACAATGCTCAGTGAGGGAATGAACTGTGACCTGCCAACAGCCAACAGCTCAGCTGGAGAAATGAGTGCCTTAGTTCTGCAGGGAATATCTGGTTGTTAGACCATAGTCTCCGATAGGAGTTATCAGCATATAGATGATAAATTAGGCCATGGATGTGGATGGGATCACTGGGGAAATGTGGGGTGACAATGGGGTGGAAGCCAATGATGCAGGAGGTGAAAGAGTTCAGCTGCGGCAGAACAAAGGAGATAGAAGTTTATTGAATATACTTCAAGGAAGCAGCAGGCGGACAGTGGAAGGAGGCTGTCTGCAAGAAGGCAGTGGGAGGGGGAAAGATGAAGAGGTATGGCAGCATATGGAATCTTCCCCTTTTTTTGGTAACCATGCCGAGTTATAAGTAGCCCATTGGTCCGTTAGGGCCTCTGGATATTTTGAGGCAGGTAGCCTGCTGAGCCTGTCTGTCAGCCAGGTGGTGGCTGTGGGCCCTTGCTGCATTCCATTTTTCAAACCTGTTTACCTGAAAGGGGCATCCACAAGAATGGCAGAAAACCCAGGGGAGCAAGGTGTCACTGAAATCAAGGAATAGGGATGGAATCGTTTCCCATGGGAAATGATGCAGAGAGGCCGACAAGTACCCATTGTCTTGTCAACATAAAGGTCCTTGGTAACTTTGACCAAAGCTGTTTTAGCAACTGGTGGAGAAAGAGGCCAGATAAGAGTGTGATGAGGGATGGAATGAACTTCAGGAAGTGCAGACAACACATGGACAAAACTTTTTTGAGATTCATTTAAAAGAGAACATAAAAACAGGTGGGGATAGTAGCTGGAGGTAGATAAGGGCTCAACATAGGATTTTGCATTTTACTTGTGCTTGCTTTTCAATCTGATAATTACTAGAGTATGTTTGCTTATTGGAGGAAGATATGGATGATGCTGGAGAAAAGATAAGAAGGACAAGGGTCAATAGGAGAGTCTAGCCTTTGCTAAGAACAGGACCATGAAGAAAGAAGATGCAGAAAGATGTGGGCACAATTGCTGATTTGGTGGTAGGAGAATAAATAAGTTCCCAAAGATGCCTTTTATTTTCTCAATGAAGAAAGTGACTTGAGTAGGTAACTGCTTGTACATTGCAATTCTGTTCCCACCCTAAAATATAATAGCCCCAGGCTGGTTTCTTATATTAAACAGGAAGAGAAAAACAAGGTGTGGCTTTGCAGAGCTAACAGCCGCTGGCATATGTTGCTTTGCTTCTTTGCCTTCATTTTTTTATTTCCATTTACAGTCATGGGTGCCAGCTTCAGACTAGAAACAGGGGTGGGGCTAAAGGTCAAAAGGTGATAAGATTTCAATCTGAACTCACTAGAGTGATCAGCTGTGCTTCCTCATTTTAATCAGGAAATCCTGGAGTGATCTAGCCAGCAAGAACACATCTGAGGAGGCAGAAAGGGACAGAGGGAAGGAGAAAAAGGAAGAGTCATGTTGCAAGGAAGGGAGAGGCTCATCTCTCTTCTCTGGGTCATTTCTTTAGCTTTTATCTTTGCATATATTCATTTAAATATGTCCACATTTGATCTCTGCTGTACCTCTTCCCTTTGAAGCTCTGTTGTTTTTATAATCTCTTCCCCGACTAGAGGAGATTTCATTGCATTTATACATAAAGTCTGCTGGTTTCCAGATACAGCCAAGATAACCAACATTATGTCTTGCTATATTGTAAAGCATACATACACTAATGGAAAAACAGGTAAAACTACAAAAGGTATTTATTGACATATAAATACAGTCCCAATACACTGTTTAATAATAAATGTAGGTTTTTAAAGTGTAGATCAATAAGTAGATATGTATTCAAAGATACATTTACTTTTAAATGGCTAACATTTATTAAATGATTATTATATGCCGGCTATAATGTTAGCTCTGGGTTTTAAAAATAAAAATTATTTTTAAAAATATTTTTTTATTTGACAAAGAGAGCACAAGCAGGAGGAGTGATAGGCAGAGGGAGAGGGAGAAGCAGGCTCCCCGCTGAGCAGAGAACCCAACCCTGAGACCCTGACCTGTGGACTCAATCCCAGGACCCTGGGATCATGAGCTGAGCCTAAGGCAGACACTTAACCAACTGAGCCACCCAGGTGCCCCAAAAGTGATATTTTAATTTTAAATTTTCATCAGTGGGATCCCTGGGTGGCGCAGCGGTTTAGCGCCTGCCTTTGGCCCAGGGCGCGATCCTGGAGACCCGGGATCGAATCCCACGTCAGGCTCCCGGTGCATGGAGCCTGCTTCTCCCTCTGCCTATGTCTCTGCCTCTCTCTCTCTCTGTGTGACTATCATAAATAAATAAATAAATAAATAAATAAATAAATAAATAAATAATTAAAAATTAAATTTTCATCAGTAATTATTAATTTCTCTGTATGCATTACTTCCATAAAGTTTTTAAAGTCAGTTTGCAGCCACTATCAGTTCCCTGATAAACCCTGTCATTTACGTACAGATTCCATAATTCCTCCTCCCATTTGCAACCTAGAACTGTATGAGACATGAGACTGGAGAATTCTTTCTTCTGCTCTGACTTTTCTCTGCTCTTTGTAACATTTGCCAACACTGTGAGTCTGAGTTTGGAATGTCTTGTACAGCTGATTATCTTCTAGGCTCTGAAAATCACTAACAACAAAGTTCATGTTTTAGGCAACATTAACTTAATCTAATTTCTGTTCTCCTCTCAAAAGCTCTCTGATTTTTGAAAAGCTTATGCATGGTTCCCTATTACTTCAGTGTTTGTGGCTTTGACCTCAAAAATCTCTTGAATTTAACTACTTGAATGCCGGAAGCAGTTCCATCCTGTAACTGCCTTCTTGTAACTTATCAGAAAGAGAGCAATAAGTGCTTCCTCTACACCCATAATTGTCTCATTTTCCACTCTATCTCTGTTGCATCTCTTCATACAATGAGAAAGAAAACTTGACTCTTTCTTTCCCATAAAGCTTGGGCATAAGAAGAGAGATGGTAAACATGTGCTCAGAGGAACTAACTTTGTTTTTGTATCACATGCCAGTCATGTTCCAATCAGGAAAAGTTACCCTCGCAACCAAATAACCAGTGCTTTTTAACATTCGTCCAGCCTAAAAAAAAATAAAATAAAATAAAAAAATAACATTCGTCCCTGTCTTCTAAAAATTTAGTTCCCTGTTATAGAGTTTGCCTGCCTCCTACATTCTGATAGCCATATGATACAGTTAAGCCTGCTGGCAATGACAGGCATATGGTTAAAATTGCTGGAAATTCTTTTCCTATTTCTCTCTCTTGGAGTTAACAATTATCTGAATATTAGCATACCACGTTTCCTATTAAAACTCCCTGTTTCCTTTGGAGATCACAACTGAAAAGCCTGGCAAAACCTGCTATTTTAAAGAGTAGGGGTGGGGGAAAAGGGTGAGAGCATTCCTTATTTGGCTCAGGTTGTGATCCTAGGGTTGTGTCCAGCATCAGGCTCCCCACAGGGGAGCTTCTCCCTCTACCTATGTCTCTGCTTCTCTCTGTGTGTCTCTCATGAATAAATAAGTAAAATCTTTAAAAAAGAAAGGAAAGAGAAAGAAAGAAAGAAAGAAAGAAAGAAAGAAAGAAAGAAAGAAAGAAAGAAAGAAAGAAAGAAAGAAAGGAAGGAAGGGGAAGGGAAGGGAAGGGAAGGGAAGGGAAGGGAAGGGAAGGGAAGGGAAGGGAAGGGAAGGGAAGGGAAGGGAAGGGAAGGGAAGGGAAGGGAAGGGAAGGGAAGGGAAGGGAAGGGAAGGGAAGGGAAGGGAAGGGAAGGAAAAAAGGGCCAGAGAACCACTAGAATCATGTTCCCTGGTTCATCCTGCAGGCTTTTTGACCACGCTATTGGCCTATCTTTCTAATACTGTGCTACTCTGTCATAGCTTTCAGGGAGTATTTTCCTGAACTTCTTAAGTTTATGTGACTTACAGGAAAAGTCTAAGACTTTTATAAATCTAAATGTTTCTTTTTGGAAGCTACTCCTTGAATAAGACCCTCATTTAAATTAAAAAAAAGGAAAAAAGAAAAGTGAAAGTATAAGAAAACACATTCAGAGACTAATTGTGTTTTGTTTCTTAGCTTGTATCTGCTATGCACCCTGTTTGGTGTTTTTTTGTTTTGTTTGTTTTGTTTTTTTTTTGGGGGGGGGGGTTCTTTTGTTTTGTTTTTGAGAGAGAGAGAGAATCTCAAGCAGGGAGGGGAGCGACAGAGAGACAATCTTTAAGCAGATTCCATGCCCAGCATGGAGTCCAACACAGGGCTCAATCTGTGAGCCCTGAGATCACTGAGCCAAAATCAAGAGTCAGATGCGTAACCAATTAAGAAACCCAGGTGCCCGGGATGCCTGAGTGGCTCAGCGGTTGAGCATCTGCCTTCCTCTCAGGGCGTGATCCTGGAGTCCCACGATTGAGTCCCACCCACATCAGGCTTCCTGCATGGAGCCTGTTTCTCCCTCTACCTATGTCTCTGCCTCTCTCTCTGTGTGTCTTTCATGAATAAATAAATAAATCTTAAATAAAATAAATAAAATTTCCCCTGTACTTATCTGGATTTGACTATCCATACCAGCCAATTAGTGTTTCTTAACTTTATTCCAAATGCCTTATTGGTTAAGGGTGAGGTTGGGCTTGGTAAAGAAGGCTAATGGTAAGGCTAAGCCTTGGTCACAATTAGAAAAATGACCTGGAATGCATTCTCATTTCAAGTAAATTGATAACCTCTTCTTTGTGAGGATCAGCATATGCATAGTGAAGGGGAGGAGAAAATTTTTCTCTACTATTCTATGTTCTTTTAATTATATGTATTAAATTGACAGGACAAATTAACATGAGAAAAATTTAATTATGTTTGTAAGGGAGCCCCATAAAATATATGAGATCCAAAGACAAGTCAGTCAGTCAAAGCTTATATGCCATCCTGAGTTAAGAAATGAGTAGGGTCCTGGGGCTCCAAAGGGGAGGAAGGTGATTCAAAGACAGTAGGAAAAGCAGATATTTGGGAATGAATTAAATCTTTGCACTGGTATATAGATAGGTCTTTCAGACAAAAAGTTGTCTTTGATAATAATAGCTCTCTTTCTGGACCAGGCCCCCTATCTAAATTATTTCAGGTAGTTAAGGGAAAGGTAAAAATGTTTGTTGTTGTTATCAGCTGGGTCTTGATTGCCTTTAGCTCAAAATAATCCACATGCCAAAGTGGCATATTTCAGGGTCATGTATTTTGCCCCTCTTCAGTCTCACCTTTGAAACTTCCCCAAGAAGTTTCATAGTCCAGAAATTGAGCTGGTAGATTGCTTCACCTTAATGAACCAGTCTCTTAGCCCTGAGAATAGGGCAGTCTGGTGAAACGGTTGTTTCTCATTTCAGGATGCAGTGATGCAAGTGGGTTTATGTTAGGCCGATGGTGAAAGCAATCTGATATTTATTAAGGGGCGTTTCTATGGAAACAAAAGAAAAACAATGGTTAATGATTGGAGCAGACTATAGTCACAGTTTCTGAGTTCTGAAGGCAGCTGGTTGAGAAGATTTCTAGAAGTCCAGCTGGAAGCATCTTCAGATGGAGTGTGGGCAGTGACAAGATGATAGATTTTCCTGATTTGCAGGAAATATCTGATGATCTTTCTAAATGGCCCTTACAGCAAGGCATGAAGATCACCCATACATGGGCTGTTGTGAGGATTTCTCTGAAGTTTACATCAAATTGTCCAACTTAGCTTATAGGGCTTTAGAAAAAGGGCAACTTTATTTCTCAATGACTCTAACTCAGAAGGGTGAGAGAAAATTGGAAATGTTAGTTTGGAGAGTTGTAGCCAGTATTGGAGAAAACTAGAAGAATTCAGGATCTGTTCTACTTCATGGGTAGAAAACAAAAGCTCAAAGCAATTAACAACATTAGAATCTCATGTCCACAAATACTTATTATAGTTTCTACTAGAACAGAATTTTTTTCTTTGTAGTCATCCTTATTTCTATTAAAGAAAACCATTGTAAGACTAATTTGTTTGCAAATTCAGTTTAGTTTCAATAAATTTGGCCAGATTATTTATATAAGTGCAACAAGAAGAGTGATTAACCATATAGGCCTTTAAAATCTACTCTGCTAGAAATCTCAGATTCCAACTTTTTAAAAGCCTCTTGAGGCTAGAAAGCCAATTTGTCATCAAAGTTCGCCTGCAAAACCTATAGACTTAACTCCTCTCTTCTTGAGGTCCCCAAAATATCCTGAGGTTCCCATGCCTGCCCGAAAGTGATGTTCCTTATCCACCTGGTAAGACTGCCAAGAGCCCTGTAAGTAAGGCAGACTAATTTTCCCAAGGGCTTTATTGGCTGGCTCCATAAATTAGTTTCTCAAAACTGTTTGGTCATCTGTGTTTGTCACATCATTCTCAAATATGACATTCTGGTCAAAACCTTGGTAATATAACCTATATTTTCAATTACAAGA
Organism: Canis lupus dingo; assembly: GCF_003254725.2. Classification (NCBI taxonomy): domain Eukaryota; kingdom Metazoa; phylum Chordata; class Mammalia; order Carnivora; family Canidae; genus Canis; species Canis lupus. The sequence goes on from NC_064248.1 coordinate 48,658,545, forward strand.
ATAGATTCTTATTAAATTTACACAAATAAGTATATTGTCATGAAAATATAAGGATACTCATGTTTTTCAAATTCTAGAAGGATCAGGTAGGGAGAAAATGTAATTATTTCATCTTTGTTCACAAAAATGTGTCTTACCAAGTCATTAATAGCTTAACGGAAAAAAGAAAAAAGTTTCCTTAAATCTGGAAAAATAAAACAAGGAACCAACAATGTTTCAAACAAAAAGTCATAAAAATTATCGTCATCCTGCTCAATTCATTCAGTTCCGTGTAATTAATATTTGTTCTGCTTGAATCAGGTTTTTTTCATTAGTTTTGTGAATTCCTACCTGGTTCAGCTTTGTGATCTTCAAGTTATCAGGAACCTGTACTTGTCAAAAGTCCTTTCCTTGACCTAAAATTAAAAAAAGAAAAAAAAAAGTCCTTTCCTTGAATGTCCTCAAAGATGAAGTACATTTCCAGGACACTTTTGCATAGCATAAGAGTAAAACAATAACTGTCTGTGAATGACAGAAGACTCCACATGCCCACTGTTAAAGACCTGATGAAAGTTTGTTATGATAGAAGTGACCAAGAAATTTAGTTGTTTCTAGACATGCAACATTTTGATGTAATAACTAAAATGATGACTGATAACATTATACCAGGACATATCAGAATTTTAAGAATTTATTTATTTATTTAGATTTTATTTATATATTCATGAGAGACACAGAGAGAGAGAGGCAGAGACACAGGCAGAGGGAGAAGAAGGCTCTATGCAGGGAGCCGTATGTGGGACTTGATCTCGGGAATCGCAACCTGAGCCAAAGGCAGATGCTCAACCACTGAGCCACTCAGGTGTCCCAGAATTTTAAGAAGTTAATACAGCTTCTAGAATAGTTATATTAATAACACCATACAATATAAGCTAAGAATATTTGTCATCACTTATTTGGCAATGCTTCCCTGGTGATGTAACATACCAGGTAGGCTTAATTAATACATCCTCTCTCTCTTTATAAGAGAGAACTTAATTTGAGGTTAAGAAAAAAAACTTTCGTTTAGAATATGATTTTGGGAAGTTTGTCAATATCAGGTGGTTTGGACGCTTGACTAAATTGGATCACAGATCATCATAAAACAATACTCAATTATCTACTTAACCAAGAGACAAAAGCTTTGAAGGCGAATATAATAGGTTACATTGTTGTGAGCAAAACCAAAGACTTGATAAAGAACAGAAAATTATTATAATAAAACAAAGAATATTTGATTTCTAGCCAGACTACTTTAAAGGTAAAAACAAGATTTCCACAATCTCTTATCAGGAGCAATACAAGAAAACTTAGTCCTTTTTTTTTTTTAAAAAAAAAAAAACTTAGTCCTTTTAGCACAATAAAGAAAATTAAATTTTAGTTACATAAGTACACTATTGATTTTAAAATTAATTTTATAACAATTCTATGGTACGGACAGCTGTCTTCAAGTCTTCAAATAATTGAATTGCAGCCTAAATGCCATTATAGGCAGATCTACTCACCCAATTATGTTATTTTCATTTTTCTTTTTTTTTTTTTATAACAGGGAACTTTGGAAAATTTTAATAAATCCTATTGCAAAGGTTTTAGAAGGTTTTTCTTTTCCTCTGGGTACAGTTAGCTTCATTTTAGCCTCAGGGATAGGGCCTAAAAAAAATTCCTCCTTTTGAATATCTTACCAGTTTTTAGCAGGGACAAAAAGTATTTCTGGCAGCCTTGAACAACCCATCTTGGATGTAATAGGGGACCTCAAAGAGGGTGCATAGGATATTGACATTCCAAGATTCAGAGTCATTCCCAAAGGTAGCCAAAAGGAAAAATCAGCAATCTGCATGTCCCAGACAGGCAGAAAGCCAAGCCAAGTTCTTAGGACACAACATCAGATAAGCAAGAAGATCAAATTATGGAAATAGCCCAAATGTCCATCAACTGGTGAATGGATAAAGAAGATGTGAGATATATATATACCCAGTACACACACACACACACACATATAAAATGGGATACTACTCAGCCATAAAAAGGAATGAAATCCTGCCATTTGCAAGGATGTGGGCAGAACTAGAGAGTATTATGCTAACAAAATAAGTCAGTCAGGGAAAGACAAATACCATATGATTTCATTCATATGTAAAATTAAAGAAACAAAGTAAATGACCATAGGGGAAGAAAGAGAGAGGCAAACCAAGAAGCAGACTCCTAAGTATAGAGAACAAACGGATGGTTACCAGAGGAGAGGTGGGTGAGTTAAATAGGTGATGGGAATTAAGGAGTACACTTGTGATGAGCCCAGGTGTTGTTATTGTTGAATCACTAAATTGTACACCTGAAACTAATATTACACTCTATGCTAACTAAATAGAATTAAAAAAAAAAAAAAACTTTTTAAAAAGGGAGGCACTAGCTATCCCAGGGAGGAAAAGAATCAGTAATCAATAGGTCTGGAGTTGAAAGGAGCAATGTAGAATTATATTTTCTGCTTTCCAGGGGACATGAATTCCTTGGTGGCAGTCCAGGATATATCTGCAAAGGACACTGTACAGGAAGGCCTGAAGCTGCCAGAGCCTGACTATACAGTTCAGCGAAATCAGTCCTACAGCCTGTCCCAGGTGCTTCTGCCAAACTCACTTTCTGACTTCTAGTATTTTTACAGGTAACTTGCATACCCTGGGTCTGGAAATCAAGCTGAAGTGCTCTCTGTATATCCTGAAGGGAAATGAAAGTCAAAACAGGCATTTGGGGCCATATTTTGAAAAGGTGAATTTACTTTGGTTTTAATTTTTGTTCTAATTTCCTTCTATCATCTTGCTAAGGGAGTCCCTAAAGTTATCCATTATAACTCTTTGTACTCTTTCTTTTAAGATTTTATTTATTCATGAGAGACACACAGAGAGAGGCAGAGACACAGGCAGAGGGAGAAGCAGGCTCCATGCAGAGAGCCTGATGTGGGACCCAATCCTGAGACTCCAGGATCATGCCCTGAGCCGGAGGCAGATGCTTCAACCACTAAGCCACCCGGGCATCCCATAATTTGGCCTTTTTCATATGGACCAATAAGACAATTTGTTCAGGATGAGAGCTCTCTAAAAATGTTATTCTTTCAAACATAGCCAGTTCAAAGGATCCATTATCTGGTCATTGGTGAGTAGGATCTTATATTAATGTCAGTTACAACTCAAACCAATAAACCTTTTAATGACTTACCCACAGATGCAGGAGGCATCCCCAAGAAGTGTGGGGGAAAAAAAAGGCAGCTCTCACAAGATCCAGAAAGTTCACTCCTAAAGTTAGCCTAAGAAAGATCTAGCTACAAATGAGATGCAACTCACATTTCTATTGCCCCAAATTAATGACAACTAATTTGAAAGTTGAGATGACAAAGACTTCTTAAGGACTGGGATCCCTTATGACAAACTCCCTTGAAAGCTGGCACCGTTGGACAAAGAGAAGGCTGCTTATCAGATCCACAGTCTGTTCAGCTACCCACAGATGCATGTGTCCTCCGATTGGTGGAGCAGAGGAAATATTCTCACTGGTCATAAAGCCAAGCTCTCAAAGCATACAATAAGATGAAAGGGAAACATCATCTGGTTTTTCTTATATGCACATTAATAGTTCTAGCTAAGCCTTGGGTCTCTTGGAGCCAAACTAATACCTAGAGAGAAGCATCTCTGAGTTAAGAATCATGTGGTATTTTTTACAGAGTACCTTGTTGCAGAGAAATTTTCTTGAGGTTGGCAGGTGATCTAGTGTCAGTCTTGCCTGTCCCATAATCTACTTATCCTAACGCAGAGTCTTTGGCTTAGGTGGTGAGTTCTATGAACTTGACCAATTCCCACCAACTTTGTGATATTGGCTTCTTTTTATTTTTTAAAAAGATTTATTTATTTATTTATTTATTTATTTATTTATTTATTTATTTGAGAGAGAAAGCACAATCAGAGGGAGGGACAGAGGAAGAGGGAGAGAATCTCAAGGAGATTCCTCACTGAGCAAGAAGCCTAATGCAGGCTGATCCCACGACCCTGAGATCATGACCTGAGATGAAACCAAGAGTTGGATGCTTACCTGACTGAGCTGCTCAGGCTCCCCTGTGATGGTGGTTTCTAAGATGTCCCTTAGCAACAGCCTTTACCTCATGTGCACATTAACCTGTATGAAAATTTATCTAAATGGACATTATTCTGGTGAGAACTGCGAACCCATCAGTCTGTTAGGCAGGCTGATAGGGTCTATGCCTGTGTTCTATCCTATAGCTTTCCTCCTTATGACAAACAACATGACAGAAACAAAGAAAAACAGTGACCATCTCTGGAAGGAAAAAGATCAATAAAAAATCAAGAGTACTCATACCAAACCTTTACCCATTACTATACCCAAGAACTAGTTCTACAGATATTTTTCCCTGCTACTCTAAATTTAGAAAAGGTAAAAAAAAAAAAAAAAAAAAAAAAAGACTCACCACTCATGCTTCCGCTGGCCCTTGTAGGCAGAGATCTGGGAGGCTGGCATGGTGAGAATTCTTAGCTTCTGCTGGCTTTTGTCAGAGGTCCAAAGATCTCAGCAGTAGCCTTGGAGCAAGCAATCTCCAGCCAGTAAAGTTTGTCCCATCTGGGTCACAAACAGTAGGGGAGGAAGCTTTTTTTCTCTATTCTTCTAGATTCTTTTGGCTAGTCTATGAATCAAATTGACATATAGCATATTAATGGGAGAAAAACAGATTTAATTATGTTTGTAAGGGAGCCCCATAACATACATGAGATCCAAAGACAAGTCAATCAGTTGAAGCTCATATGCCATCCTGAGCTAGGGAGAAAAAAAAAAAAGAAATGGGATTTGGGCCTGAGGCTTCAAAAGAGAGGAAGATGTTTCATAGGACAATAGGAAAAGCAGATGTTTGAGAATTAGATCTTTGCCCTACTCTATTAGATAGGTCTTTCAGACAAAAAGTTGTCTTTGTTAATAGCTCTCTTTTTGGACCAGGCCCCCATCTAAATTATTTCAGGTAGTTAATGGAGAGGTAAAAGTTTTTCTTGAATCTGCTGGATGTTGATTGCCTTTAGCTCAAAATAATCCACATGTCAATGTGGCATATTTGGGGGTCACATATTTTGCTGCCCCTCAACTGCATTTTCTTTTTCCCCTGTCAATTCTGGCAGGATGATATGGCATTGCTTCCAAAGAAAATAGATTACGTGGGAAAGATATCAGAAGCAGATCACCCTGGACATCATACTTCTCTGCTCAGTTCTTGGCAGGATCTTAAGAGTAAATACTCCCAGTCAGATACATGCACCACCGTTTGTCACCTCTGGCTGGATGTCAAGGATAGATCCACATGCTTGAGGGTCCCTTCTACATGCTGTTCTTCATGGGAATCATGAATTAAATGACATGAACACGAAACAAACACATAGGTAAAGATGTCATGTGATTCAATGATAGTCCTGTTTACATAAATAATTTCTTGAAATGGACCAATTAAAAAATATCACACATTGAAACCGGTCTTTACTAACATCTTATGCCCATCAGTTATTATGATATGGCAGCAGGGCTTCATTTCCTCCCAGTGCCTCTGATATCACTAGTAGTAAAGTTTCCTGAAGGGTCATGGCAGTTTGAGGACAAAAAATCTTGTATCTCAAAATAACAGAGAAACTTGAGGAACTAACCTTGGCTTATTCCAAACCATAAAAGATCTGGCCTTCCCACCCCCACTTCCTCTAAAACAGGAACCTGTGAAGATCTTTCTTTGTTCTAAAAAGAGGAGCCTTGTAAGAATCCTCCCCATTCTCCCTTAAAGCCAAACCTATCAAGGAAATCAGAAGAAGAAGAGAACATCAGCAGGAGAGGAAACGATTAAATATGCTTTAGTTTTAATTTGTACAGTCTTTTTTGAAAACTTTTTTCCCTCTCTCTTTCTTAATCCTTCAAATGTCAGTTACTTAACTACTCTGAATCATTATTGATTTGATACTAAACCCTACCTTGATTCGAGAGGATACTGAGAAGTAACCCATAGTAAATAACTATACATTCTTTAGGTAAAACTCATTGTCCTTCTCAAACCCAAAGACATACATACGCACATTTACTCCTTTTTTTTTTTCTAGAGTGAATGTTCCATCAGGTTTTTTCATTGAGCACTCACTATCTTTTAGCTAATCTCACGGAATAAAAAATATACCGGCATAACTCCACACACCACCTCCCCTCCAATGCTGCAATGCCACAATTGTAAATGGTGAATGCATTGGCCATCCAAGAATGAAGCTGAAAGCAAAGTTCAAAGGACCCCGTTTATGATGGCCAGGATTTTAGCAATGAGCGTTTCGGTATATTTTATTTTCAGTGACTTAATGGGGCAGAGCACTGTGAGCAAGGATGCAAGAAGCAAAGCAAGAGAAAGAGGGAAAGGAAGAAGGGAGGAAGTAAAGATGAATGGTAAAAGACACTAAAAAAAAAGGGAAGTTAAATATAATTTTAAAAATTAATAATCACCCAAACAGAAAAGGGGAAAATAATTTGGCCTGCAACAACAAAACAGAAGAATGGAAGAGGAAGTGGTTAAGATAACCTACAGAAAAAGCTGGAACCAAAATAATATGGAGACCTCCTTGTTAGCAATTTTGATGGCTTAAATCTGTGAGCTTCTTTCCATTTCCTGACTTGTACTGTCCTCTTTACCAACACCAAGATCAAAATAAGCAGTCATCAGACCATTAGTCAGCACTTTTAATAGAATTGCATCAAAGATTAATCATCTCTGAAAAGGAGTTCCCCATTATATCCTTCAAAGGAACGGTTTTTAGACCAGTCATCATAAGACAATGTTTGAGTTCCATGTTCAAAGTTGTTGATTTTCATAGGAAAGTCTAAACTATTATTTAGAACAGTATGCCTTTAATGGGATGGGTTTAAAGGTTAATGAAACCTGGATTCAAGTCCTGGGTGTGCCAATTACTAATTCTGTAGCCTTGAACAAAAATGGTTTTAATTTCTCTGATCTTGTTTCTTCCTATAGACGATAAAGATTTTTTAAGTTAAATGCAAAAGCCAATATAAAAAGACTTTTTAGGACGCCTGGGTGGCTCAGTGGTTGAACATCTGCCGTTGGCTCAGGGCATGATCCCGGAGTCCCAGGATCCAGTCCCACATTGGGCTCCCTGCATGGAACCTGCTTCTCCCTCTGCCCGTGTCTCTGTGTCTCTCTGTGTGTCTCTCATGAATAAATAAATAAAATCTTAAAAAATAAAAAGACTTTTCACATCTCTACTATGTAATAGGGGCTCAATCAATGATAGCAACGATCATCATCACATTACAGAATGAATGTTCCCATATATAGAAGAACAAAAAAGAAAGATCTGGAAAGAGAGAGAGAGGCAGACAGGGCTATAAATGTGTACATATGGACAAAGAGAAGAGGGTGACATGTGTGTTTTTGTGAATGCATATGCCTGTATGTGTGCCCAGTGTGGGAACAAAGTTCAAGTGTGGGAGCAAAGAGAAAAAGACACCTAATAAGGAGAAGAAGATAATGAAGAAGAAGAAAGACCCCACTGGGTAGAAGGGGATAAGTTTGACTGAAAAGCAAGCAATCTGTCACTGATACCCAATCAATGGACAGTAGGGCAGTTTCCCAGGGCTACCTATGTCAGTGTCATCCAGTCACGTGGACAGTTCGAAACAATGAGTTTCTTGACGGCAACGGCCATGGTTCTGTAACAGGGGTCCATTTCCTTTTGGCTTTTGGCTTTTTGTCCTCCTGAGCAGAACTCTTTGCACTGGTCCACCTTAGGTAGTGATTTGTCCAAAAGAAACATTTGAACTTTTTACAGAACAAGAAAAAGAGCAATGGTCTGCTTCTGTGGTTCAAAATTTTAAAAAAATAGGGTGAGGCAAGTTTCTTGAAAAGGGATTTGCTGGACTCCCTTGTGAGACCTTAGTATTTTATTTTATATTATTTTATTTTATATTAGTTTTTATTTTATTTTATTTTATTTTATTTTATTTTATTTTATTTTTTGACCTTAGTATTTTAACAACCAATCATGGAGGCCTCAAATCATTGAGGTCTACCACAGTAAGGTTAAAAACAAAACAAAACCCCTTTATCACTAAGATTTAATCAGGTGAATGAAGTCAGGAAGAAGAAATGATGGAAAGATCAACTCTTTGTTAGTGTGGAGAATTGTAGGACATGAGAAGAGGGAGAAAGAAGTGTGTGGGTGGATGTGTGTGGGGGTGTGGTGGGGGGCTGGGATGTGAAATGGCCCAAGAAGGAAAAGGGGCACTAGGAAAGCAAGGTTACCTTCAAAGGCAGAGCAGGGGACATTTGAAGATAGCTCCCCAGAGACTCTGGAACGAAAGGGCCCCCTGTGTGTCACACTCCATACAGACCCAGCACCCCCACCCCCTAAGGCAGTGTGGTAGGGTCAGAGAGAGAGGGATGGAGACAGGAGCCAGAAATCGAGCCTCTGTGCTAGTCAAACGGAGGTGAGACAGAGGCCTGAGAGGCCAGCCAGACTTCAAAGGGCTCGCCAGCACTGGGGGAAACCAAAATGAGGGCAAGTCAAACAGCACACTACAGACTTTGACCAGCCGGGAGATCAACCACAAGTCACACCCACCCAGTTTTGGGCTATAAACACCCACAGGGCCTGCAGCACCCAAAGGAAAAGGGACAACAGCCTGGGGCCAGGGCCAGCAGGGAGCCTTGCTGAAGACACCAACCCCTCCCACTACCACAAGGTTGCATAAGCCTCAGCCCTTCCCCCACGTTCCAGAAGAGCTGAGGAAGAGGTCAGTCATCTGAGAGCCTGAGCATTTTTAGCTAAGGGAAGCAGAACGGTACCCAGTTGGATTAAAGTATTGAATGGCACCACGTTTTAGACCAGCGTTCAGTTAGCGGTATTTCCTCCTCTCTCCAGAAAGCGAGGGCTTAGAAGAGAAGCCACAACAGTATAGACTAAATTAAGCTTATTTTTCGCACATCCCACTTGTCGTGTAGGTTACATTTCGCAATACCATTACACATTCTCTCTTTGGTTTCATGCGAAAAGGCGATCTAAGCACAATATGTAATTGTTACTGGCAGAACTTTCAAAGGATTGAATTCTTTGAAAGAACAAAAATATTCCTTCTCTGTGGCCTGGCTTTAGTGGGGAGGATCAAGTGACAGGAGGGGGAGAGAAGAAGGGGAGCTGACTGTGGGCAAGGGCTGGCCCTGCCTGGAGCATGTAGTAGCTTCTCCACACATCTGGGTCCAAAGGGTGGACATTTATACTCTATTTATACTGTCTTGTGTCACACTTTGTCAACATGATCCTATTCTCACAACAGCCTCTGAAGTTGGTACTATTGTCACTTTTTGATGGATTAAAAAAGTGAGTTCAGAAAAGTTGAGTAACTTCTTCCCTCACATGCCTGAGAAGTGTGTTATGGGGACAGAAGTCAAACACAGGCCCAGTTGGTTCTCAAAGGGTTTCCTCCTCCTACAGAGGGAAATCATCCTTCGCAAAGGATAAATTCCAACGGGATCTCTGCCCTCTGTTTCATATGACAAAGAAGATCCTGATGTTCTCTGCCACGACCTGGCTCCCACTGAAGAAATGATTCTCCAGCTGCCATGATCACAAATCCCAAGGTAGCACTGATAGTGTGGCAGTTGCTGTATCTAAATTGTAATTTTAATAGAATAGTTATCTGGGTAAAAAGAAATCACAGGAAAGTAGAAGGAGCTGTGTGGGAAACCGAAATGCCACCCTAGAGAAAAGGAAAGAAAAAAGGCAAATCATAAAGTAATCAGTTCTTTAACTGAAATAAGCGTTTTTAAACTCAAAAGAACCCTTGAGTTTTGTGTAATCAAAATAAACAACAAAACAGAAAAAAATAGGCTAAATTGCATAAAATAAGCCCTTTCTTGGGTTTCCAGTGACGTTACAAACCACAAGAGGCTCCGCCATCTATTTAGATTACAGCATGGGCTTCAACCCTCTGGTGGGTTGTTTGGTCAAACACCGGCATCCGCATTAACATTCGCCTCGCCCTCCTGCTTTGATCTGCTGCTCCCTCTAAATTCAACTGACATTCAGGGGGTTGCAGAAGCAAAATCATTGTCATTTCAAAGACTTGCATTCCACTTATCCCAGTTATAAAAATTAGCAAAGGGCCAACGGCCGGAGGGGGTAACGAAACTCTGGCTGCATCTAAAAGAAGCAAACCTGGAGGCAATAAAAATGGAAATATCACCAGCAACAAAATTGTTCACTTTCCATCATTGCTCTTGCTAAGATGACTGCGATTTCCAAACAGCACAAGGAAAGGAGAAATGATGAGGAGTTGGGGAGCCAGTCACTTATCTCTGAGATGAGACAGTTGGCCCCACAGCTCTCCAAGGTCGGCTCAGAGGTCTGGGGAGGTCTGGGGAGGCCTGGGGTCCCCTGGCTTGGCCGCCTGCGCGCAAAGCAAGGCCCCGCTCCGCACAGGCGCTCGCTGCTGGGGGGAAGCCAGCTTCTGGGATCGCTCATTGTCGGGGGACAGGGGTCGTGCACAGCTCGCAGGATCCTTGTGTGTAGCTACTGGGACAATGGGGAAGTCCGACTTGCTCATACACCTTTTAAAGCTTTTCATTTGTAAAGGGAGGACAAAAGGGGCAGCGAGCCATTGGCTCAGGGCCGGGTCCGCGTGGCTGATTTTCTCCATACCCTACTCCACTGTACAGCAGGGCACCTTTTGGAAAAATTGAGATGCTACTATTTTTTTTTTTAAGATTGCATTTATATATTCATGAGAGACACAGATGAAGAGAAAGGCAGAGACACAGGCAGAGGGAGAAGCAGGCTCCATGCAGGGAGCCCAACATGGGACTGGATCCTGGGTCTCCAGGATCACGCCCTGGGCCCAAGACAGGCGCTAAACTGCTGAGCCACCCGGGCTGCCCAGATGCCACTATTATGCACCCAACATCACCATGCCATGGAAATCCAGGAGTGGGACACTCCCATTCAAACAGGTGGCACTCTCCAGTGATCAGATAGGCCAACTGAGAAGACTACCTACCGCTCATCCCAGAACACGGGCTGGCCTGTTCTTCCCCTCACCCCCCCCACCTCCAACCCCCCCCCCCCACAACCACCACCACCCAGGCCTCTCCCACCCCCAGCCACCAAAACAGGATGGCTCTGAAGTGGGACTGACTTAGCACCTATGTTGCTCTTCAGTAATAGGAGCCCTGAGGTCCTGCTGGACAGCTGCTCTTAGGTTGCATTTGGCCTGTACAAGATTTTTTGAGAAGGAATTAGTTACCAGTATTTAACAACCAGGAGATCACACACCAGAATCCATACTGTCTGCTCCCTGTGGAACAGCCAAGTGCACTGGGCTCACATTTGTAGCTGTAGGGGCAGGAGGAGGGATTCCACAGGGACAGGTATGTGCTCTCAGATTCACCCGGTCCCTGTGCTGCCCACTTCACTCCACTGTGTAAGGACTCTGCCCAATTCCTAGAAGCATTTCAGTGCAATCATTGATTCAGAATATCTACGTGGACTAGAGATTTTCTGACGGCCTTAACTGCCAGGATGCAATTGCCTCCGGATGAAAGTGGCTGGCTGGGCGTCTGCATGATCCAGCGGGAGACCTGTGCTAGGGAGCTGCGAACGCCAAATGATGGGAAGACTACCGGCCAGTTCAGTGGTGTGGCCAACAGGCCGGAGAGCCTTAGAACACCGGCAGGGAATCAGCTCCAGGCCAGAAGCATTGTTTCAATATTGCAAGCGCTTTTTAGACTGTGCTGCCATGTATGGCACAAAAAATGTCATTTTATAAGACATCATGTTCGCTGGCCAACAAATAGATGGAGACATTTCCACAACATAAAGGAATATTTCAGCGCACTTAAAGCTTGAATCCAAGCAGTGCTTCACTAAAACAAATCCTTCCTATATCCTACAATTCTTTCTCTTCAATAAAAATAAACCCAGTTCCATGGAAAATACTATAAATCACAGAGATCCCGATCTTAGCAGAACTTAACAGATAGATCCTTATTTTCCCAAAGCCCAGACTTGGCTCTTTTCAGTGGAATTACTTTGTGTCTCTGTGCTGTTTCCCAATATATGATGGTTGTCAGCCTGAATGCCAGTCCCCAGATCGGGTCCTACTTGTGGGAAAGAGCTCAGTGCACTTAGACTTTTATGTTAGTTCATCCCATTAAAGAGCTTATGCTTTGTTATCCTTTTCTGAACCTTGGCAGGGCCTCTTCATTCCCTTACAAGTTAAGTGAAAAGCAAAACTCTGCACCGGGCTGTTAATGATTCCTAGTGAGAGCCATGAAATGTGAATGGTGTTCGTCCTGAGATTATTCAAGCAGGCAGCCACAAATCCCAGGGAGACTCTTGTCAGTCTCAAAACATGGAAAACATGGTTGCACCCCCAATTTCTGCACCTCCTTAAATTTACCAAAAAAGGAATTTGGGGAGGGGAGATGATGCCGCCAGCTTTATTAGCTTTAGGGTGTTGCAGCCTCTGGAATAAGAGTTAATGCTATGGATTTCCTCCAAATTACAGAAAAGTTCATGGAGTGACACATAAAGAATGTGGACAGTTTATAGCACAGAGAAACTATAGTAATCCCTGATGTCTAAGCCTCCTTTTGTATGGAAAACAAATTGCTCTTTTTCCTCTTTTTCCCTCAGATAGACTGAAATGAAAGTAGGCAAGAAGTAAAAGTGCTTTCAGCAACAAGAACATGTTGTCATTACTTTGCTCCAAATAGAAGTTTCCTACCAGTTACCAGTGCATTCTTAATTGATAATGAAATGCAAAGTCTAAAGTGAAGTGAATGTGGTAACATAGATACACAGTTCCATATGAGTCAAAATCCTGCAAACCACCTAATAACATCGTTCGCAGTGCCAGGCACAACCCTGGCATGACGAAAGGCAGCTGCGGTGGCCTGCAAACTATCCTCTCCGGGGAAGAAGTCATAACATTCGATCACTCCTTGGTTTTTCAGTGAAACTCCTCTTTTGTGTGCTTTTATTTCCTTTTGGTGTTTATGTAATTCCTCCAAATTTTCTACAGCCATCTTCTAAATAATTGTTTCTTATAAGAGACTCTGATAAAATCATATAGTACTTCCCCAAAGCCAACCATCCATAAATCAAGAAAGTTTTACAACACAAAATTTTATAACACAAAGAAAAATAACTGTCCATTCCTTAAGTTAAAAATAGTTTAGGTTTTCCATGTTGAGCATTGCATTGAATTAATATCTCTATTCTAAAGTTTTACTTTGAGGAAGAACTAGTTAATTCATTCTTGTTCTGAGAAGACAAACAAAAGATTGAGCAATTTTTTTTTCCTCTAGTGGAACTCTGATGTGTGTTTAGGCAACCAGGATCCCGCACTACCAATCCTCCAGTAGTTAGCTGCTATGAATATTCAGGTATTAACACACACGCTTTAAAAATATCCTCTAGTTCCTTGATTAGTATTTAACCAAGACTTTCTAAGAATACCCAACACTGGCCTTTCTGCAAATCTAATAGAAAATCCAGATGAAGAGAGAAAGATACCAAATATACAACCCTACAAATCAAAATCTCCTTATCTGCAGGCCACATACCCCTTAGCCCAGCTCCTGTCCTGATGGTACCCCTTTAAAGAAAGAAAGCATAATCCAGGTATCTCCTTTCACTTTACCCTGAGTAACAAGTTCATTAACAAAACTGCTTGGTTTTGAATTAATTGGAAAATTAACAGAGAGCAGAAACCCATTTGACACAAATCACCTACGGATGTTTAAATTATGTGAACACATTTCAATTTTTGCTACTTGGGGCTGCAATTCAAAATAACTGATTATCAGGATGCCTGGGTGGCTCAGCCGATAAGTGTCTGCCTTCAGCTCTGGGTGTGATCCCGGGTCCAGGGATCCAGTCCCACATCTGGCTCCCCTCGGGGATCCTGCTTCTCCCTCTCCCTATGTCTCTGTCTCTCTCTGCGTGTCTCTCATGTATTAAAAACAAAAACAAAAACCTAAAAAACCTAAAATACAAAATAACTGATTATGAAAAAAATAAGACACTGAATGAACATTATTTTTTAAAAGATTTTATTCATTTATTTGACACAGAGAGAGCACAAGCAGGGGGAGCGGCAGGCAGAGGGAGAAGGAGAAGCAGGCTTCCCACCAAACAAGGAGCCCAACATGGGGCTCAATTCCAGGACCCTGGGATTATCTGACTGGAGCTGAAGGTAGACACTTACCTGACTGAACCACCCAGGCACCCCTGAACATCATTTTTAAAGGGGAAAAAAAAAAATAAGATGAAAATATAAGATGAGATAATGTATATAAAACTGTTTTCTAAATCATATGTTAATATGTAGGTCTTTTTGCCCTTACAAATGAAGGTCCTTGTGAGTATGTCTTGTAAATTCCTTATAATTCTGCAACTTTTACTATATTGCTTAATAGAGTATAATAACTCAGTTGGAAAACAAAAGTTGACATAAAACATTCAGATAATTAAGGCAAAGGATTTTATGGATTGAATGGTCTAAGTAAGTCTTCGATATCCTAATTCACTTTGCACGTGTGAATGGGAATATGAAAATCTGTGTTTTTCTAAATGCTGCCCTGACTAGCATCTAGACAAGGAAGAGAAACCAAGAACTATTTCTGCAGGTGGCCACATGAAGATAGCTGAAGCAGAACAGCATGTGAGAGCTAACCACTATTTCTGGTGCCACAAGAGAAGCTGGGTGAGTGAAGACTCTCCAGGCATATGATAGTTAATGTCTTTAGAAGTCTTCTATTTTAGAACATAACTTTACTGGTGATTTAAATTTGTTTTTCTCTGAAGTGTCTAGACAGGCACAAGAGAAACCCTGAAATTAGAAATAAATATGCTTTCCTTTGTGCAAAAGAATGGAACCACTTGTTCTGCTACCAGAAGACCTTTGAGGGGTAGATCCGGTAATGGTTGGTGGGCATTTGAGCTGTTGGCATTCTCAAGGTCCTCCTTATAAAAATGGCCCTTGAATGTGAGAGGACCAGCTCTGGTTCAGTGGGATTGGTGTGTAAGATTGGGCAAAGTTCTTGGGCTGCTGGGGGTAAGACCCAGCTCTCTGGCAGAGGTAGTCACTGAAACATGCAGCACACAAAAAGGTTTTTCTCTAGCCCTCCAGATGACTTGCAATTGCTCACCGTTAGATGGATTTGCTCAGAATGATATTGATAATTAAGGATGTGTCATGTTTCCTCTTGAGCGGTGCATTTTTTGTCTCCTTTCTTTTTCATCCTAGTTAAATAAAAGACACCACCTAAGATTTATTCAAATGTAGGCTTCATTTGCTCATGAGAACCCCAGTGGTCCACCCAACAGAGTTCAGAGCAGTGTTCTAGAAGAAAAATACAAATTAAGGTGAGATAGAAACTAAAAACAGTGTTGAATGCTTTGCTTTTCACATGGGGCCTAGAACTTGAAAAATTGACTACAAATGCTGATATTCACAACAGCATCCAATAATATAAAGGACCTGTCTCCATTCCAAATCTAAAGGTTAATGCCCCATTATCTAATTTTAAGTTATTTAAATTTAAAATACTGGTTAAATAATAGCTGCTAACATTGAGCACATTTCTAAATAAAATGATTTGATATTGTTTGAGAACTCAGTGTATTAGGGGAATAGTACAGCAGTGGCAAACTCAGGTTCCCTGGACCCCAAAGAGGAGCCAGTGAAGACCAGAGCTTGAGGAATGAATCCTGTAAACTCTATGAAGGCAGGGACTTTGTAATGGTTTGCCTGACAGCTCGTAGCTCGTAGCCTAGGGCAAGCATTCTTGCTGAATGCACAGGTGAATGGATGGGTGCACCCATCAAGAGGGTTGGGAGCAGGAAGCCCAAGCCACACCAGGCTTCCTCAATGGGGTGGTTCTTTCTGCCCTCGTATCACAAAGCAGCAGAAAAGTGGACCGATAATAGGATCAGAGCTAGAGGGAAATAGATATGCAACTACCTACCTTTCCCTCTCTGGTCCTCCCGGGTATCACTGCCATTTCTTTCCCATTCCCATCCCTCCCTGTATCAGATCAGCCTGACCAAGGACCACTGAGCACCTGAGGCACTTCCCCTTTGCCCAACAACTCCCAGAGAAATCCTTAGGGCGGAGAACAGGGAATGTATCTAAGGCACAACAGGCTTACAAAGGCCTCAAGAACATGAGCCTGTCTTGCATTCATTTTGTGTCTCAGCACATTACTTCTGACAATGCAGTGCCTGCACCCAGGACCAGCGTTATTATCTGACTGGATGTAGGTTTGTCAGGTGGTAAGACATGGTTTGGCACGCTCCAGTTTGTATGTCACCAACACTAATATGTGTCAGTATCCTCACCAGTGTGTAAAAGCCCATTCTTCATAAGGTTATTCACAATACATTATATATTTCTGAGACTGAAATCTGAATGTCAATAGATTCTTATTGTGATTGTCTCATTCCAACCCCAGACTCTTCCGAGGCACAGAAATTCTTTAGGGATTACAAATGGTAATACTAAGCCAAGTTCTCAACTACAGAAGCAAAGAGAATATCATTGGGGCACAATTATTTAGCACTTTAATGTTTTGTTTCTGGGACTTAAAAGATTGCTAAAAGAGCAAATGCTTCTTCTGTGGAAAACTTTAGAACTTTTGCCATGTCTGTTGAACTCTTTGGAACCTCATTTCATAATATTGCAGAGAAGGTCCCATATAACCCTCATATTCAGATGGAAGGAAGTCTACCATACTGATTTTAAAAAAAAAATCCATAGGCCTTAATATGGTTGGATACATTTAGACAAATGCATACACCCAAGTAAACAACATACTACAAATAAAGATGCAGAACATTGCTAACAATCTGTACATTTTCTCCATGTGCCTTTCCAGTTTATCCTCTTGTCGAGGCCGCCACTGTTGATTCCCATCACCATACATCAGTTTTGCCTGTTCTTGAATTTCATATAAATGGAATCATGCAGTATGTTCTTTTTTGCGGCTGGCTTCTTTTGCTCAATAGAATGGTTTTCAGATTTATGCAAATTGTTGCAAGTATCAGTAGCAGTTCCTTTTTAAATTTCTGAATAGTATTCTGTTGTATGAATTTACCGCAATGTGTTTATCCATTGTTAACGCAGGAGCTGGTTGGGCACATGAGGTCACTTCAGTAAAAGAAAATGTAGCAATTCTTGTTCATTCAAATATGCAATCCACACACGCTTTTGCTAATGATCATACCCAGAGTAAAATCTGATTTTTAATCCTTCAGTTTTCAAAGGGATGAGAAAGAGAACATGAGAAAAATAGGAATCACTTGAAAGTCTGATTCTAAGAAGAAAGCATAAGGAGTAAGAGGATGTATTAGGTGAAATATCTTCAACAGGAGCCCAATTTGCTCCTGGTCCTGGCTCTAGTCAAGGATTGTGAAAAGGCTGAATTAAAGGCAAGTCTAACCTTCCCTCACTGTTATCTTCCTCTTATCTCTCCTAGCTCTTTGACCACTGGTTAAAAATTCTTTTTCTTTGTAAACAATGTAAAGGCTTTTAGTAATTCAAGCAGACCTTGCTTGCTTGGTTGGGCATTCTTCTGGAATATGACTCTAGTTCCAATCAGAGTGGTAGTGAAGGCAATAGCACGTGTTAAAAAAATTGGGGGAGGGGTCCGTTTCCTTGGACCATGTGAAAGACACATCAAAAAAGCCGGAAGCTTGGGGGAAATGATGCAAGCTATTATGATCTCTCACCATCAAGCACTTGCTGTGTCTACAGGGAAAGAATAATCTAGCAGGTCCTATACAAGTTTCTTTGGATTGTGATTCCTCCCTCAAGATGTTTCAAAACTATTTAGAGAAAATACAGACAAATCTAGTTTGATCTAGTTAGTTAAGAAACAAATGAGATCAATCTAGTTGGATCTAATTAGTCCAGTGTCCACAGGAAACGTCAATCCAGCTGTGTATGGAGCAAGCAATATTTAAGAAAAGAATAACTGGACATCACACAGAGAACACAGAAAATCATTATTGAAAATTATATAGGTAAGTAAGAGTTCCTAGTTAGAGATTAATTTTTTAAAAAAGATTGTATTTATTTATCCACAAGAGACACACAGAGAGAGAGAGGCAGAGACACAGGCAGAGAGAGAAGCAGGCTCCACACAGGGATCCCGAAGTAGGACCTGATCCCGGGACTCCGGGATCATGCCCTGAATCAAAGGCAAAGGCTCAACAGCTGAGCCACCCAGGTGTCTCTAGAGATTAATTTCTGAGCTAGTGACTACAAGTTCAAATTTAACAGTTTTGTAATTAAAAAATTTTTTAATGTCACTTGAGTATTATCTCTTTCTTCTCAATTGAAAATAGAGTCACTAGTATTTAGAATTTTTTAAAGATTTTATTTATTTATTCATGAGAGACACACAGAGAGAGAGGCAGAGAGAGAAGCAGACTCCTCACAGGGAGCCTGATGTGGAACTCCGGGATCACGCCCTGAGCTGAAGGCAGACACTCAACTGCTGAGCCACCCAGGCGTTCCTAATATTTAGAATTAATTGAACTTCCAGTCCTCATTTGGTAGGATTTCCCAAATAGAGCTAATCATCTTTCTGAAGTTACTATTTCCAAGCAGTAGCTCCCAAACAGAGCTACATTTGTAGTTACCTAGAAAACATGAAAGATCTCAGTGATCTTTTGAATGGAGGCATGAAGAGTGAAAATCATTCAAATAGTACAGTCTGGGCCAGAAGTACTACAAGAGTACTACACTGGGCACATCCTTATCATTGGTAGCGTCCACAGCAGAAATTAATCCAATTTAAAAAGCTAAAATCTTCATAATAAGACTTTTACATCAGGGGACAATTAAAGATGCCATAAATCACAACCAAAGTGCTGATATTACTAAAATAAAGTCCAGTCTCTAATTAACATAAATGCAAAATTTATCTATAACTATACATTTTGGAATTTCTGATATTGCTAGATCAACTTTTATTAAAGAATTTAATTTTTCTACTTACAATGTGGCTAAAAGGCAAGAACAAATATTTGTCTTATATAAGATATTTGAAGATTCTGTAGAATTGCAATCACATTTAATGTTGTTAGGAATAAAGTATTCTTTTCTTTTTAAAGATTTACTTTATTTGAGAGAGACAGAGAGAGTGCACGAGTGCAGGGGGAGGGGCAGAAGGAGAGGGAGAGGGTCTCAAGCAGACTCCGAGCTGAGACTGGAGTCCCACTCAGGGCCCCATTTCATGACCCCGAGATCATGATCTGAGCCAAGACCAAAAGTCGGATGCTCAACCTACTGAGCCGCTCAGGCACCCTGGGAATAACGTATTATTTGATGTCATTTTGTAACTTTCCTGAATATTTACGAGCCAGAGGCATTTCTACAAGAATATGTCAGGTATTGCTCAGGTTGCCTTGTTTTACTCCTCTTATAAAACACTGCCTATGTTTTTTAATCAAAGTTTTATGGGCCTCTGTTTTAGTATAAAAATATAGTTGTTGAGGTTTTGTTTTTTTTTTTCATCCTCAATTATCAGGATATACTAAATTAAACCCAGATATTCACATTGAGATACAACCAAGAATTCCTTTATCTTAACCATGGCTTCTTGGCCAGAGGTAGGACTCCATCCCACACCTGCCCAAGAAAGCTGTAGTCCATAACTGTCTAGCTCTCTTGGAATGAAACGCATAGTCTGGAATTTCCAGGAAGAATGCACATGCGAGGATTGGCTAATGGGCTCCCAGGTGGGCAAGCAAGGCTGTCCATTGTCACAAGCTCCCCAGTCCCCACCAGGATCAGCTGCCCTACCTCATCTTCCTCATGTGTGAGTCATTGCTGTGCTTTTAAAGATAAAAACCAAGAGTAGGAGCACTTATCTTCCATAGAAACACAAAATGGACATGCTTTTCCATTATGCTTGACTCTGTAACGAAAGCTCTAGGAAGTGAGTGCAGCATGAACTCATTCCTTCCGCCACAGCAGACAGATGGATAGAGACATTCCAGTTTGTTTCCAGTCTTTTGTCTTCAGAGCATTTTTGGCATTTCCTTCAGGAAACTGGAGGTTGTGACCTAAGATTTCCTTAGTGAACACACTTCTGTTTCCCACAGTTAACCTTACCCAGAAATGACATCGACTCTGTTAGGTGAGGTTTATCTTCATGTCCCAACTGTGTCCTGTGCATATTCAGTGACAGTTGGAAGCACAAATTCTGAATGTAATAATAGGACTAAAGAGCCAAACACACCAAAATCCTTCAAATTAATCCCCAACAAAGATGACAGTTATGTTCAAACAAAAATGAACTATTATGGCAATTCTGTGATGCTTACAAAGTGCCCTTGCTCTCACTGTGGAGTTGGAGAAAGTAATAGCTAGGATGTTAAAACTTTCAAATCCTGGTAATTGAAAGTTTTCAGATATGAGGTGTATACTGCTCCACCTACATTCGTTCTACAACTTGCTACTTCATTGAGACTGTACAGTCCCATGCTGTTCCAAGGATAGTCTGGGAGAAGCCAAGACAGTGTCCTGGAAAAAAATTAGGTGATTTGATATATTATCTGCTGTATGTATATCTCCATTTCCCCAGCATGTTGGTGGAAAGCCAAGAATGTAAGCTTTTGTTGATGGGTTTGCAATGACCATTGAGTTTCATAATTTAAATTAGATTCACAACCAGGTCATTGTATATTATTTCTTTAAAAACTCATGTTTTAGGAGGAGAATAATTGCATATAATTTAGTTTGGCTTGAATGCAATTTAAAACTCCGCTAATTATACTTACTTGTCAATGTGGTATTTAGAGGTTGGTGGTTTTCATCTCATTTTTTACTACTCTTCAGTGTAAACTTATTGAAGTTTCTCTTCCTGAAAAAGATAGAGTGGTTTTTAACAAACCACATTTTTTTTCACACCCTACTTTATCAAGGTAAAATCCTTTAAAAGAGTAACAGAAATTTGCCCATAACTTTGGTTCTAAAGAGCCACATAGTCAAATAGGATCTTAATTATTTTTATAAAATGTTCTTCACAAAGTAATCTTTAAAAAAATCAGTTTATTAATGTTTAAAAGTTGATAAAGCTATGTGCAAAATGATCCACAAAAGTCAGAAACCTATTAAATACTATTTTTTTAAAAAGACATTTCTTGGTTTAATTGCACTGAAAACCATACTAAAGAGACAGCAATATATTTTTATTTTTTTGCAACATTTATACACATCTTTAATGAACTATTTAATGAACAGCTGTATTGAAAAACTTCTGGTATTCCCTATCAGTTAAAGTAATGCTTTAATGGCACAAGAGGGTTGTATTTTCTTAGGAAATACACGTTCAACGGTGTTAACGCAGGTTAGAAAAATCCAATAAAATCCTCAAACAAATACATTCAAAAATCACAGAAAGTACTTTTAACACAACAAAATACAACCATCCTGTTCGTTGAACTAAGTCACACAACACTCTGAAATAAACATCAACAAAAGTGCCAAAGACAGATGTTGTATTCATTAGACAGATCCATTAAGAAATCTCTCTTGGTTTACAGTCACCACCACTCCCCGTCAGTTTTCACCTCGTTTTGCTAGTTTGTTCCTCCTGGGACACTAAGGACCCTGCCGGATACCATACTGTAGATAAACTGGACTTCTTTAGGCAGATTTCAGCCACCATGGATAATGATGCTGCTATCACACATTTCATTGTCATGTTGTGAAAGGGAAAAAAAAAAAAAAAAAAAAGAAATCAAAGTGACTTTAATGAAATTCCCCAAAACTGATCTGGAAACTTTGGCCTCAGCAAATAAAACGGCTTTACATCTCCAAACCATCTCCATCCCTCACAGTCTACGTCCTGGACACAGGCTACCTGCTACAGACCCCCCAGAAGTGGACTATACCACCTACCCCCAGCTCCCCCAGCTCTGATGAAGGCCAGGTAGTTCAGATGGAAAGTAAGAGAATTTTGAGGAGGGGTCTGAAGGGCGGGCAAGGGAGGGTGGGATACGCAGAGCATACCCAGGGCAGCAGAAGTGCACACAATCACTTGGGCTGGAAACTAAGGTGAAGGAAAACATCTCCTCAAAGCTCCCGACAGATGCTTTCACACCGGGACCAGGGCCACACTGGGAACCCTTCAGGAGCTTGACGATGCTAGACCTTTGGCTCAGTGCAAAATCAAAGCTCCGGGGCGGGGGGTAGGAAACAGCTTCCAGGCCAGGGCCGGGTCTCCACCCTTCCCAGTGCATTGTTCACAGGAACTAAGCCACCAACACCCCGGCACCCCCGGGCCTGCCCGCCCTCCCTCTGGCTCCCAGCGGCTCCTCCCCAGCAGCAGTGGAGACAGAGATTTTTTTTTTCCATTTTTCCCCCCAAACCCTGGGTGGTGGTGGGTGACCACGCAAGAACTCTCCCCCATGGGTCGGCGGCTTTCAGTTCTAGGAAGAAGAGTTGACATTTCCAGAGGACATAACGGTCTCCGGGTTGTCCCCATCGTCCTTCTGCGGGTGGGAGGAGTTGTCCGACTTACTGCGGCTGAACTCCACGCCGGCGATGATGGGCCGCTTGAACTTGCCCGCGGGGTCCCCGCCCGGGCACTTGCAGCAGGACAGGATCCGGATGAAGGCCCGGCGCATCTCCTTGTTGGTGAGGGTGTAGATGATGGGGTTGGTGCCCGAGTTGAGCACGGCCAGCACCAGGAAGTACTCGGCTCTGAAGAGGATGTCGCACGTCTTCACCTTGCAGCCCACGTCCAGCAGCAGCAGGATGAAGAGCGGCGCCCAGCAGGCGATGAAGACGCTCAGGACGATAATGACGGTCTTGAGCAGGGCCAGCGACTTCTCGGAGCTGCGGCTGGCCTTGGAGATGTTCTTGCGGAAGGTCAGGCGGCGGCTCCGCGTCCTGACCAGGGAGTAGATCCTGCAGTACAGGATGACGATGGCGAGCAGGAGCAGCGTGAAGACGGTGGTGCAGAAGAGGATATAGTGCTTGTGGTAGAGCGGCAGCACGGTGGAGCAGCTGGCCAGCGCGCCGATGCAGTTCCAGCCCATGATGGGCAGGCCGCCCAGGACCAGGGAGATGACCCAGCAGGCGCTGATGAGCAGGAAGGAGCGGAAGCTGTTGCTCCCGTTGTGGAGTTTCATCTTCAGCATCGTGATGTAGCGCTCGATGGCGATGGCCAGGAGGCTGAACACGGAGGCCGACAAGGCCACGAACATGCTCCCCTCCCGCAGGAACCACTGAGCGGGGGTGAGCTTGTAGGTGGTGGCGCCAGACAAGAGCAGGTTGGCCGTGTAGGCCACCCCCGCCAACAGGTCAGACAGGGCCAGGTTGCCGATGAAATAGTACATAGGTCGGTGGAACTTCTTGGTTTTCCAAATGGTCAGCAAGACGAAGATGTTCTCTAGGATGATAAAGCAGCAGATGAGGATGAACACCACCGAGCTCATTTTAATGCCATTCTCCTTGTCCGCGCTGGTGTTCAGCTTGCCCGTGTAGTTATAGTGCCGGACGATGATATCGTAGTTGACGTAGTCGGAGACGGGACTGCGCAGGGCCTTGACCAGCGGGACGCTGGTGGACCCCATGGCGCGCAGCCGCGCCTCCCGGAGCCCGGGGTGGCGCTTCTCCAGAAGGGCGCTAGAGGGCGAGGCCGAGCGAGCCTTCACTTGCCGCGGGGGTGCTCCGGCCCGAGGGATCCCGGCTTTTCTGCGTCTCTTTCCCTTGGCTGGAGAGGGCCTCGGAAGCCAACCCCTTTAAACGAGTCACAAAGAGGAGAGAGTCAGGGAAGCGGCCACAGCACACTGGCATCATTTATTCTAGCTAAGGCATTGCTCCAGTTTTGTCGTGGATTTGTTTTAAGGAAACTTGGGGAAGGCGTAAAGAGTGGGATTTAATATATATATATACATATTATATATATAATAAAATGACTATTTCTTGCAGAAAAAAAAAAGAAAAAAAGAGGAGAGGAGGGAGAAGAAACAAAAATGTACCCAAACAGAAAACTCCAACTGGACAAAACGAAAACTCTCCTGTGTCACATCCAAATGGGAGTGGGAAAACTGGAGAAGTGATCCCCATTTATAACACCTCCCCCCCGCCCCCACACACACACCCTCACTTCCCCACCTCCAACCCCCTCCAGGTTTCCAGCGTGGAAGTCTCCTGAAGCATTCGCCGGCTCCCCAGAGGGTTCCCTCCTCCAAAGAGACCCAACCGCTAACATGAGGGTGGAGGCTCACACCACCTCTGCTCTCCCCCACCCCCCTGCTAAAAGAGCTGAGAACCACCTCCTAATTGCCTTGCAAGACATTCGATTTGCACGAAAATCATTTGACAGAGTAAGTCATTCTTTGGGCTCTATTAATAACTCTCTAGGAACAGGTGTGCTCAGGGTCCGAGGGGTGTGGGCAGCCCAGCCCGCCCCGGCCTTGCGGTAAACAGGAAAGCTTACACTTCTGTGAAGCAACTGCCTTTTCTTAATTTCTTCTTCTAGTTTTTTTTTTTTTTTTTCCTTGTAAGCCAGGGCAAGAAAAGATGAAGATAATTCAGTGAAGATCGTTCATAAGAGCTTGCAATAAATCCCAGGAATGTAATACATTCACTGATTTTCTAAGAAGTGTGTTCAGTTGCTGTGGGTTTGGCCAAACCACACACAGGCACACACACAAAAGAGAGAGAAGTTCTACTACTGACGATGACAATACATGCCACTGCATTTCTAATTCCAAGTGCAAAGCTTCTGTCCAGAAAAAAACAAAACAAAAAAAACAAAAAAACAAAAAAAAACGCACGTTTAATGCATTGCTGAACCGAAGCTGGCGGTTTCGTGCACTGCCCTCCCCCAGCATGCTACCTCCTGTCTCAGAACTAGAAAGTGTGGAGGAACGAAACATGGCACTGGCTGCCAGACGTCTACTTGTAACGTTTCCAGATACCGCCGCCACGGGATGGAAGTGGAGTAACAGAGGCCGTAGTCCCGGACGGCGGGGGCTGCTCGCGCCCGAAGCCCCGCGTCGCTCGCATCTAATCCCACGCCCCGCTCGCCCCCCGTGCAGATGTAGCCCCTGACCCCCCACCTCCCATATTCTTTGTCTGCGGGACTTTTCCGAGTGTAGGCGCCTGCCCCGCTCCGCGACCAACCGCAGTTGCCACCGTCCCCAACCCCTGCTCCGCTTTACGATCGCACTAAACCCGTTTTCCCAACTTCATCAATCACCAGCGCCCCAGGAGCAATCCGACCCGGTTGGGCTCCTCGGCAGCCCAGGGATGAATGCCTCCGGCGCCCAGAGAGGGATGTTTCAAAAGTTTTTGTTTGGCTTCGTTCCGCTTTCAAAAACATTCGTTTCCAGCAGCGAAGACCTCCTGCGGCGGGGCCCCCCGCGCCCCGGCCCGCGCGGGCTGGGCGCCGTCCCCTACCTGGCTCAGGCGGGGCGCAGCCGCGTGGGGAGAGCTCCGGGTCCCCGCGGCGCGCTCGGCATCTTGCAGCCGCTGCGGACGGGCTGGACGCGCTGCTGCCTCGTCGCCTCGGGGTCCCCTCCCTCCGCAGCCGCACTCCAATGGGCAGCCCGCCCCGCTCGGCCCGCGCCGGCCGCTGCCTGAGCCGCCGAGCGCCCGCGGAGGCTGGTGGCCTCGCGAGGAAGGGGCGGGGAGGGGTTAACACCAACCCCACGCCCTCCGCCGCGGCTGGGGCCCCGATCCCCGCGCCGGACCTACTGTCCAGGAAAGATCTGGGGCAAGGCGCGCGCGCACACACACACACGCACATGCACACACTCCTCCCCCACAGACAGCCGGAAAAAAAAAAAAAAAGAAAGAAAGAAAGAAAAAGCAAACCGAGAAGGGACGGAGGCTGGTGCCCCCTGGATTCTGATGCATAAATCACGGCCTCGCCTGCTGCCCGCCGCTCCCCGAGACCGTTGGCCCGAGTCTTCCCGAGAGAGGAGGTGGGGAAGCCTCGGGACCCCCACGCCCACCCCCACCCCCAGGTCTCGGGGGCGGGGGCAGCCCGGCGCCCCGCAGCGCCCCTCGGCCGCCCCCTGCACGCGCGAGCCTCGGCGGGGCGGGCGGGGCAACCAGGG
Source organism: Canis lupus dingo (assembly GCF_003254725.2). Lineage (NCBI taxonomy): Eukaryota > Metazoa > Chordata > Mammalia > Carnivora > Canidae > Canis > Canis lupus. The sequence goes on from NC_064248.1 coordinate 48,684,728, forward strand.
CGCGCGACCCGGGGCAGCGGGGGCACGGGGGTCCTTGCCGCCTCCCCACCCCCATCCCTCGGCTGCCGCGACACTTGCGGTCCGAGCGCCAGAGGGTGGCTTTCCCGGGCTCACGGCCGACCGGCCCGCGTCTGGGGAGCCCCCCGGGGGGTGGGGGTGGGGGTGGGGTCCCCTCATTCCGCTGCGCGCAGAGCCCGGCCGGGGTCCCAGACTCGGGCCGCGCGGGGACGTCCGCGGAGGTGGGCCCGAGACTCGGCGCGTGGGCAGCCCCAGGGACTTCCGAAGGGAAGGACGAGCCGCGGGGCCCGGCCAGCCTCGCGGGGGCCCGCGCCCTTCGCTCCTTTCCGCGCGGGGCCGCAGCCCCCGGTGCTCCCCGCACGCCCACCCGGTCTTGCGCGGAGAAGCCCCTCGAGGAGGTGAGACTGGGGCGGCGGGGGCGGCCCTGGACCCCGGCGCGGGGCTCTCCTGGCCGGGCCTGCAGCCGCGCAGAGGCCGCCCACCCGCCCCCGGCCCCCGGCTGCCCATCCTGGCAGATGTGAACGCAAAACTTCTCCGTGTGCAGTTTCAATTGACAGACACACCCTGTACCTGAATGACTCAGAAGGAGTCTAAATGAATAAACAGACCCCTGGCTTCTGGGATCTTATGAGCTTGCAAAAGAAGAAATCAAGTGACAGTTAACATCAAGTTCACAGCTGCCTGAAAGTCTTCAGCAACGGAATTGCACCGGGCACACGGCCACGAGTTCAACAGCAGTACCTGCCTACCACCCAGAAACTAAGATAACGGTCCTCTAGATTAGAATAAGCTCTGCTTGGGTCGGGGAGTTACTTTATTTAAAAGAAGGGACGTGGGATCCCTGGGTGGCGCAGCGGTTTGGCGCCTGCCTTTGGCCCGGGGCGTGATCCTGGAGACCCGGGATCGAGTCCCACGTCGGGCTCCTGGTGCATGGAGCCTGCTTCTCCCTCTGCCTATGTCTCTGCTTCTCTCTCTCTCTCTGTGTGACTATCATAAATAAATAAATAAATAAATTAAAAGAAGGGACGTGTTGAGTCTGCCCTGCGCAACATAAGGTGGGGAACTTGGCAAAATCCATCCCGTCCACTCATTGATGAGTTCTTTAAGGGAAAGGAATTGCAGGACACCCAAACTCTACATATCATGATAGATTATCTAATTTAAGCAGGCGTTGTTGGTCATTTTATTGATGAGAAAATGTCACTCAGCTTAAATCGCTGGATATCCCAGCTAGTACGCGGTGCTGGGTTCCCCAACTTAGTGCCATGTCTCCCAGATGTCATGTCTCCCAGTTCAAATACCTTCAGTCAATAAACAAGGAACCGAAAAGCGTATGCTCCCCAAAGGGGAGCAAAGCCTAGCTTTAAAATTTTTTAATTATCCTAATCTCTTGACTCTGCATATGTATAAAATATATACAAAGATATGCTAATGAATGTCCTTTTAAAACCGCTTATTTCCTGACTATGCAAGTCTACAAAACATATTCAAAAGTTTTGCTAATAAATGTCTTTTTTTCACCATGAAGCATTTTTTTTTGCTGAAATGTTTTGTTAAATTTCTTTTTATTAGATTATTAAATATTACATTATTTATTAAAATAAACCTATTTCTATTTTTACCACCTTTTAAATTATTAAGACTTTCTTTTTAAAGACTGTATTTTCTTTCAGATTTTTTCTTTTTTTTAAGATTTATTTATTTGAGAGAGAGGAGCATGCACATGAGGGTGGGGAGAGGGAGGGGGAGAGAATCTTGAGCAGACTACTCCACACTGAGCAGGGAGTCCGAAGTGGGGCTTGATTGCACAACCCTGAGATCACCACCTGAGCCAAAACCAAGAGTCAGATGCTCAACCAGTCACACCACCCAAGTGCCCCAAGACGTTTTATTAAGAGCAGTTTTTAGGTTCACAGCAAAACTGAGTGGAAAGTACAGACATTTCCCATATCCCCCATGGCCCACCCATGCATGGCCTCTCCCACTGTCACTATCCCCACCAGAGTGGTACATGTATTACCGTAGATGGGCTTACACTGACACATCATGACCATCCACAGTCCATAGTCTACATTATGGTTCACTCTTGGTATTATTCATTCTATGGGTTTGGACAAAGGGATAATGACATGTATCCATGAATACAGTATCATATGGAATATTTTTACTGCCCTAAAAACCCCTCTGTGTTCTACCTATTTATGCCTCCCTTCCCCATGAATGTCTTTTTTAAAACCACTGATTTTCTGACTATATATTTCCTGACAAAGTGTATACAAAAGTATAATACTGAATATATCTTAAAACTTCACATTATCTACCTATCACGTCTAATGTAAGGTTGTGTATTTGGGTAGCAGATTCTAAGTATTACACATATTAATTCATTTAATTCTTCCAATGACCCTACAAATTAGGAATTATTATTACCCCAATTTTACAAACAAGGAAACTGAGTCCCAGGCATATTATATTAAGTAAGTTGGTTAACGTGGGCTGTGACCATAGATGGGCTCTATCCTCTTAACCACTAGCCCAAACCACCACGATAAACCTCAAACATGTCAAAGAATTATGCAGGGGAAATCAGTCTTTTTCTTGTGTATAAGCAGTATACATGGTGAGGACAACACTCATTCAGTGTTAATCCAGTGTCTTAAAGAGCTCAAATACTTTGCAGATGATTACTTAGAAATATTCATCCTTATACACACGGATAAGATGTAAAATGTGGATGACCACTCCCAAGAAACTGGAAAGTAGGCAAAACTATTTGCAGCAATGGCTTCCCTGCCAATTCCAAGTCGCTGGTTCCCACACATATCTCTTCCCATTACTCTCAGGAGAGGCCCTAAGAATTGCATCCTCAAGCTATCTCCTGGCTCTCAGCCCAGCTCCCTTTCCGCCGCTGCCTGGAAGGCCAGCCCAGGGCTTTACCTTACTTCTCCTGGCAATGAGGTTACCATCTGATGCCCGGTTACACTGAGGTTGCTCCATTCTGCATTTCTTTTATTTATTTATTTGTTTGCTTATTATTTGTTTCCATTTCGTATTTCTTATTTCAAAGCCACTTTACTCTTCTTTATGCATTAGCTTTGCTATCTCTCCTTAAGGGTTGCCAGTGAGAATACCATGTAATATTTGGGACTTCTACTAAAAACAATTATTTGTCCTCAATTGGCAATTCAGATTTAACTGAGAGAGCTGTATTTTTATTTGCTGAGTCTGGCAACTGTCCTCTCCTTCCTAAATGCTCCAGGTACTTTCCAATTCTCCCCACAATCCCTTGTGAAGATCCAACCCTCCCCTTCCAACATTTATTCCTAGGAGAATAGCTACCCTCCTGCTTAGTGCAGAAAACACTATCACCACTTCCCTTCCTCTCCTGTAAGTTCATAACAACTTCACTCACCCTTATTTCCTCTCCGTTGTTTTACTCCTTCCCAAGGCAAACTCTTGCCCATACCACTGTGCTACCACCTGCCCCCTGCCTCCTGCCCCAAACTTTCTAAGATGTGACTCAAGTACTCCTTCTCTCTCTTGTACTCTCAATTCTTGGCCTCTGATGACTCTCTATTTTCAACTTACATTAATATTTATGTGTTGCCTCTACCAAAAACTCACTGTCTTCCCGTCATACTAATTAGGTCCTGATAGAAATTTCTCTTCTCTTGTTTGTCACCACTCAAAACTCAAAAACTGTCATACTGTGGAACATGACAGTCTTAGATTCAGACTTCCTACTGCCTGTTCCCACCTGGGTCACTTTGGGCAAGTTCTTTCAATTCATTGAGCCTCAGTTTCCTAATCTCTTTCTCTTACTCCACAGTGTTCCAGAATCATACAATAACATATCTTGATTTTTCCAAGTTCTCTCCTGGACATACATTGGGCCCCTTATAGTCTGAGAAATTATCCAAAATTATTTTTCTGATAACTTCATCTTCTCTGTTTTCTCCATTCTCTCTTTCTGGGACTCCTACTATTCAGATTATGGGCCATCCAGAAAGCGTATTTTTGTATATAATTTCCTCATATTTATTTTCCATTTCCTATATCTTAATCCTTTTTCTGATTTCTGGGAGATTCCTCAACTTTATCTTTCAGCTCTTCAGTTAATATTTCCCTTTGTGTTATCAGACTTCTGAGTCTAAATGTTTTCTTCTTTTTTTTTTCCCTGAATACTTCATTTTTACAGAACCCTGTTTCTGTTTCAGGGATCCCATATCTATACTTACCTCCAAGAATATTAGAATGGCATTGCTGTTGTCAAGATTTCCTCCTTTATTTATTTATTTATTTATTTTTTTATCGTCTCCTTTTCCTGTTTGCTTTCGTCTTGGTTCTTTGTGTCAGCAGCTTTTTCAATCATCAGGTGATCTCTGGCTATCCATTCTTATTTCAGACAGAAGCACTGAAAACTAATTAAAACTCTTGGGGGGGGGCTTGTCAGTGGAAGGGTGCTAGGTAATCAGGCTGTGTTCTTTTATTGGAGGATCCCAAATATCAATATTTATAGATCTCTATTCCTGGACTGGTCAATTTCAACAGCAAGGAATTCTAAAATCTCCTGTCCACCTTCTACTATTTTCCCAAGTGAAAAAGGGAAGGCAGGGGCAAGAAGGAGAAAGAATCTTATCATTGAGTGTTTCAATTTGAACTGAATCACGATGATAGGGACCTCCATACACATGCTCTCAGCCCCGCCATGTGTTCCTGTGTCCAAACACCCTCTGAGATAGCCGGCTTAGAAAATAAATCTCCAGTCTTCCACTGCAATGGTCCTTGTCCTGTTGTACAGGTTGGACATGGAGGGCTGTAGATTGGCTGCTAATCTTTAATAAAATATCATTTTATTCAAAAACCAGAAAGGAAAAAGAGTGGAAAGTAAGATCCCAGAAACAATGCATATGCCAGGCTTAGAGAGAGATGGGATGGTGGTGGTGTGTGAAGCGTCTTCTGTCTACCAGAGTCCATGCTTCACCTTCAGTTTCCTTCTTTGAAGATTACCATTTACCTTCATCTCAGGAGGACCTGGAGCCTCCATCTCCTGATCCTATTTGAGGATCTTTAGTGGGAAATTCACTTGCTTCTAGATCCCCCTGCTTCTAGCTCAGGTTTCAATTTTCTATGGTTTGACAAGCCATTTACCCACATTAATTTGTTTTCCAAAATTTCATTGCTTTTGTCAGAGGCAAACTAACCTTGAAGCTAAATGTAGCTTAAACTTTAGAATTCATTTCCAGGGTCCTGGAAGGAGTCCTAGCAATATTTCAACATTATTATATAAATATTAAAAGTAAGGAATTTTAACCATGATTGGCCAAGTTTGCTGTCTTTTTCCATTAGGAAATCTCCACTATTTCATTTCCCCGTATGTAGAGGTGGTTTGGGGTCTAAGGGGAAGCTGAACTTGGGCTACATTTAGGTTCAGTTTAGAAGAATATGTGAGTGAGATTCCAGTTACTTCTGTATTATTACCAGCCACCCTAGGGTGGAAATGACTTTCAAGACTATTTCTACTGCACTCCATGGCTACTCATGCTGTCATGATAAAAACATGCAGGACCAGTATCATGTGATTCTGAGCCAGAAGCTAATCTGGGCAAAGTTATTCCAGGGGTGTGACATGTATAAATTGTAACTAGAGAATTTGATGCTCATTGACATCTAGTTAAAACAGAAGTTCTCCACACTCCAGAATATACTTGATGACTCCGTATATGTAATTATTAAACATGTCATACATCTTTACCATTTTTGATGGAATTCACATGGAAAAGATTGATCAGAATTTGTGTATTTGCTGGTATTTGTAGGGTATAACTATTACAACTTGGTAATAAATTTAGGATAATTTCAATAAAGTCTGGGAGAAAAGACAGACTTTTCATTTGGACATACATATAAAGGATATTTTGTCATCTATAAATTATTAAATAAGGATCGAGAGCAAATCCATTCTAAAAATCATTGAAATATGAAACAAAAACAATAAAATAAGCAATTAAATCAATAGGAATTATTCTGATGCTGGGAAACAAGTTGTATCAAAAGACCTTTCAGATCATACCAAGAATACAATAGGACAGGCACAATACATACAATAGGACAAGTACCAATATCCCCATTCTGTTATTAAAAGAAAGATACATGTTTTGCATAGAAGCAATGAATATGTTCTTTGAGTGTTAATAATCCATATAATGAAGAGGAATGAATCATAAGCAAGTAGAAAAAAAGATAAATTTCCTGCTGATTTGACACACAAAAAAACTGACACAGAGGGATCCCTGGGTGGCGCAGCGGTTTGGCGCCTGCCTTTGGCCCAGGGCGCGATCCTGGAGACCCGGGATCGAATCCCACGTCGGGCTCCCGGTGCATGGAGCCTGCTTCTCCCTCTGCCTGTGTCTCTGCCTCTCTCTCTCTCTCTCACTGTGTGCCTATCATAAATAAATAAAAATTTAAAAAAATATATTTGAAAAAAAAAACTGACACAGAGAAAGGCTCTATCAAGATCAAAATATGTCAAGATGCTTGGGTGGCTCAGTGGTTGGGCGTCTGCCTTTGGCTCAAGCCCTGATCCCAGAATTCTGGGATTGAGTCCCGTATCAGGCTTCCTGTGGGGAGCCTGCTTCTCCCTCTGCCTGTGTCTCTGCCTCTCTCTCTCTCTCTCTCTCTCTGTGTCTCTCATGAATAAATAGATAAAATCTTTAAAAAAAAAATCAAAGTATGTCACTATGATGTAAAGACACCAATAGCAATATGGCGAATGATAATCTCAATTCAAGTGTATTTATAATTGGATCATAAGAAAACCCAAAATGTTTTGCAATTCCACAGCTTATATATGAAAAAAAAGGCATAGCAATTTTTTCAAAATTTGGCAACAGTCCTGAAATCTCACGTCACCAATAATGAATTTGAGTTTTTTGTTTTGTTTTTAGAGAGAGAGAGCAAAGGCAGGGAAGGGTAGAGGGAGGAGAGAGAATCTTAAGCAGTTTCCACACTCAGTGAGGAGTCTGGAGCTCTGAGATCTTGACCTGAGCCAAAATCAAGAGTCTGATGCTTAACTAACTGAGCCACCAGGTACCCCACCAATGAATTTAAAAGCTGAAAGAATGAAGTTTAAAGTTGAAGGAACGTTTTCTAAACCAATAATAAAACATTTTTTTTATTAAATGTACTTGAAGGAAGATTAAATCACACAAATAGTATTTAACATTTTATACCATGAAGTAGAGATCAAAGGGTATATAGCCAAAGATGTAAGAATTAAAAAAAAAAAATTATAAAATGTTTAAGGCAGTTATTTAAAATACTGTTAGTTTTATAATTCCATGATATTTGTTAGCTTTTGAGAATTAGTACTTTGTTGTGATACCTTTCTTGTTCTAAATTCATTTTCATACCTAATTTGTGCTTTTTTCCTAAATGAGGGCCCTCTGTCGTCAATTGTATACGCTCCTACCTGGCTCTCCTTTCTTCTTCCATTCTCTTTGTCCTTATAAAGATGATTTATTGCTTTTAGTGGGATTGGGAGGGGAAGAAAATATTTGCCAATCTCCATATTTTGACAGAAATTTTCTTTTTTTCTAAAGATTTTATTTATTTATTCATAAGACACAGAGAGAGAGGCAGAGACATACCTAGGCAGAGGGAGAAGCAGGCTCCCTGCAGGAAGCCCGATGCAGGACTTGATCCTAGAACCCCGGGATCACGACCTGAGTGAACCAAAGGCTCAACAACTGAACCACCTAGCCATCCTTTGACAGTTTTCACTCATGATTTTTTTTAATAGTAATTTTTATTTAAATCAACTATGTACACAGTCTTTAAAAGAAATATTTCTATAAAAGTTATTAAGTAAAAAAGTAATTTCTCCTCTAATTTTTGCTCCCCAATGTCAACTATTTTTATCTTTCACTTTTCCTTTGCATATTTGCCTCCATGTTTTCTAATAATGCACTTATGTTGACTTTTAGATTATTTTCAACTGTAAGTATTTTTTTTAAGGTTTTATTTATTTATTCATGAGAGACACAGGGAGAGGCAGAGACACAGGCAGAGGGAGAAGTAGGCTTCATGCAGGGAGCCCGATGTGAGACTGGATCCCCAGACCCTGGGATCACTCCCTGGGCCAAAGGCAGATACTAACCACTGAGCCACCCAGGTGCCCCTAGAAATTAGGATTTAGCTCTCTTACATACTGTGCACTCCCAGTTTCCTATCCCCCAAGTAGAGATTACATTTAATTTTTTATATTGTTGTAACTATGCAGATTTTACTCACAGCCTAGCCATTTGTATACATATTTACTTTCATGTAAATCTTTTGGTTTTCCCTAGACTTAAACATTGTCTTTTTCTTTGTTTGTTCAGTTTCCTATGTACTTATTGCTAATCCATTCCCACACTCTCAGGGCATTCAAACACATGAACAAATGTATCACTTTCGTGAAGACATCACTCCAGAATCCTCTGTCCTCCTCTCTAGTCCTAATCATTGAGTGGTTGTCATCCTAGGGGTTGGGGGTTCCCTTCATTTCTCTCCTGTTCAAGAGCCTCAATTCTTGGATCTTCTTCATTCTCTATGCCTGCATATTGATGGAGTTTCCAGAAGTTTCTTGGTTAAGGGTATATGGAAAATAAATTCCTTGATAAGTTGAATATATACAAATGTCTTTATGCTGTCTTAACTCTTTAGTCATAGCTTGGCTGAGTATAGAAATCTAGGTTGAACGTTATCTTCCTCGCATTGGTTTTAAGGCATTGCTCCACGTCTCCAGCATCCATTGCTGCTAAGGATTTATAACATCATTCTCATTCCCTGTCCTTTATGTATAAGCTATTTTTATTGCTTTCTGTGTGTGTCACATTCCATGTGCTCTTCTTCCAATATAACAATTTACACTCCTCTATCAAGGGTGGGGTTTATGTTGCCTCCAGTTGAACATGGTAGACCTTTGTAAGCAGATTGGAGTACAGATAATGCTAAGAAACTTCCAAGGCTAGGTCAATAAAGGTGATATGACTTCCTCTGACACTTGTTCCTTATGGCTTTTAGTACTCATACCATAATGTAGACACTATATGGTATGATGAGAGAAATAGAGAGAAGTACCCACGGTGCCATTCGTCCTTTGTGAAGACTTTAAACACTCACATAGAACCACTATGGAAGCGCTATGTGCATGAATGAGCCTTGTTAGCTGGTGGACGTCACTGTACCTGGCTGAGTCATTTCATTGGTGGACCCCTAAAGGTCAGTATCTTTCGGTTATTTCTTCTGGGAGTACTCATACATTCAGAGAAAAAGGTTTCCACTCTTCTTCCCAGAAGACACAAACCTGGTTGCAGCACCTGGAAGAAGAGTAAGAGAATGAAGCTGGGTTATCTCACCATTCAGTGGATGGATTTCCACTAACCATTCATGTTTTTACCGTGGTGTCGCACCATTAAAGTCATTCTGTGCACCCTCTTTACCCCCAGTTGTCTTCCCTAGTGGGGGAGTTTCAGGCCCTTGGGCTGCTCTGGGCTGGGGAAGGTCATGATGAGGCAGCATGAGGAGGTCAGGATGAGTCCAACTGTTTCAGAAGTAGACCTTCTGTTTTCATCTTCACTCTCAACTTTGCTTTCAGAGATACCTAAAATCCCCAATTTCTGGGCCTTTCTGGGGTTCTGTAGAGCAACTCAGCTTACTTCTGGGCTTCCCCCATTGTTGTATTAGTTTTCAGTTTTCTTGGTTGTAGTAGGAAAATTAGCACTCATCCCTCTGCTTGTCAGTTGCCAAAATTTAGTTGTTCTTATCTCTTGTATTTTCTTTCTTTTTGTTTGTTTATGCCCCAAGCCAAGCAAAACAAAACAAAACCAACGCCTTTACTATTATGTCAGTGGAGCATAGGAGTGGAGAGAAGTGAAAGTATTCAATTTACCAGTTCTGAACAGAGATCATTTACATTTCTCTTAAACTCATGCAATGTGGCTTCTGAAACTGTTCTCCTGACCTGCCCTTTCTAAGGACACAAATGACTCCTTAACCAACAGAGCCAAAAACTTCTCATGAACCCTCATTTAGAGGAACTTAGTGTTTCATCTGACATTGTTGACTACTCCTTTTGCTGAGACTCTTTAATCTGTTCTTCTGTAACAGTGTTCTCTTGCATTCTCTTCTGACTCAGATTCCCCCTTCCCAGTGCTCTTAACTGGCTTCTCTTTGTCTATATTATCTTAAATATTCCTACCCCAAGAATATGAAATAATTATGTAATCTGCATTATGTGCCAGGTATGGTACTAGATAAGCATTTTATAATACAATGAATTCATCCCCTCAACATTCAATACTGGAGGTACTGTTAAATAATCCATTATACGGATACAGAAACTGAGGCACAGAAAGCTTAAGTAAGTTGATCAAAGTCCCCAGCTTTTTCTGACTGTGCATATTGCCTCTTCAAATACTACATCCTCAGTCTTCCTTCTTATCCATTTACACTGTCTTGGATTTTTTTTTTTTAAGATTTTATCTATTTATTCATAAGAGACACATAGGGAGAGGCAGAGACCCAGGCAGAGGGAGAAGCAGGCTCCATGCAGAGAGCCTGACGTGGGACTGGATCCCGGGACTCTAGGATCAGGCCCTGAGTCAAGGGCAGATGCTCAACCACTGAGCCATCCAGGCGTCCCTACACTGTCTTGGCTTTTGACATTTACTTCTAGGGCTTTATCTTTCACAAACATACAGAAACTCTGAACCATACACCTCTATTCCCACCTTTCTCCTAAGCTTCAAACTCAATATCAAAATATTTATTGGAAACCTCCATTTGTGTGTCTCACAAGCCAGCCCCTCAAGATCAAAATATCCAAGGCCCAATCAGGTCATTCTGATCATTCCTTCCCAGGTCAATTCAGCTTACTCCCTTCTGTATGTATCTATGGCATCAGCTTTTACCTCATCAGACAAATTAGAACATTCCAGACTCCATTCTAACTGCCTCCTCTTTCTCATCCATGTGAAAGTTGCTCCCAAAATTGTTGTCCTCTGAAGGAGCTTCTGCATTCATTTCCTTATTACCTTTGCACGACTTTATGAAGTCCTTGCCCCTTCCCCCCATTTATTTATTTATTTATTTATTTATTTATTTTAAAATATTTTATTCACTTATTTGACAGAGAGAGAGAGACTGAGCAGAAACAGGTGGAGCAATAAGTAGAGGGAGGGGAGAAGCAGGCTTCCCGCTAAGCCAAGAGCCTGATGTGGGACTTGATCCCAGGACCCTGGGATAATGACCTGAGCTGAAGGCAGATGCTAAACTGACTAAACCACTCAGGTGATCCTCCTCCCCCCATTTATAGCAACTTCCTCAGAGGTCTCAGCTCTGAGGATCCACACCATAGTCAGAGTTGCTTTTCTAAATGATCTGTTCATTCTACTTACTTAAGGTTGACAATCTTCAGGAGACGGAAGGGGTTTCTTACATTACAAACGTATAATGAGACTTCTTAAATAAACATCTCTTGGATATATTTATAGATCAATAAACATGTACCAGGAGAAATTAAAAGCTGTATAATGTTCCAAACCATTGATGATTAAGTACCAATCAGAAACTAAGATGGAAACAATTCTGAGATTGTAGCAACAAAAATGGATACACATTTATTAATTCAATTTTGCTTAAAAAAAAAAAGTCTATTAAGTTTTTTTTTCATTGAAAAATTCCAGAGGTGGGACGCCTGGTGGCTCAGCGGTTGAGTGCCTGCCTTCAGCTCAGGGCGTGATCCTAGGGTCCCAGGATCAAGTCCCACATCAGGCTCTCTGCATGAAGCCTGCTTCTCCCTCTGTCTGTGTCTGCCTCTCTCTGTGTGTCTCTCATGAATAAATAAATAAAATAAAATCTTTAAAATAAAAAAAGACAAATTCCAGAAGCACCATTTGTTGCTTTTGTCTATTATTTGTTCTCCTGTAGCCAGTCACTTTAATCTCTCCTCATTCCATTGTTTCAACTACGCTGAAGGATGCTACCTCTGCCTTTTTGGGGGTATCCTGGGACACTCTAAGTTTTTGTGTGTCTACTTTAAGTCAAGCCTTCTTAATGCCTCTTATTTTGAGAAAAATCTGTCTAGCTAGTTTTGCATGAAGATGTAAATTTTGTTGACATAAATTGCAAATATTATAGTCCTGCATATTTGTTAATATCAACACTATAAAATCACCTTAATCCTTAGCACCTGGAAACGCTGAATGAGATCCGTGAGACATTTAAATTGGAAAGTATTTAAAAAGTGAGTTCAGTAATTTAAAATCCCTAGCTTATAAGAATTAGGGTAACCAAGTATTGTTCAGGAGATGGCTTTTGGGGAATGAAGGGAGCAATTCAAAACCAACTCTCTAACTCCTAACCCTAACCCTAATTCAAACTCCAAACCTAACCCTAACCCTAAAATAAAAATGACAAAACCACCTCTCATATATATGACGTAAACATGTTCTTCAAGTGCTTAAGGGATCCTAATGTTTACTCAGAGCCCTTAAATCTTATGTAGACTCAATGGGATTAGTAGACTTTGTCTTCACAGGTTATTTTGTCCTTGGCCCATTCTAATTCTTATTCTCTCTGTTTATAATTTTTTTCTTTTCTTTTTTTTTTTTTTTTTTGCTGTGGCAGGAGGGGAACTGGTAATTGAAAAGAGAGGCAAAAGGATAAACAGATAAAGTGCCTTGTATGTGGTTCACAATTCAGCCAAGGATTTTCAGCCACTGAAGTTTTGTCTCTAAATTTGAACTGCTGCAATCTGAGGAATTTTAGAAGGTTATCTGGTAATTACTCTCCTGGCATCTTGTTTATTCTACATAAAAGGGTCTACTTTAAGTAATAGAAAGGAAAATAATAGAAGCTTGCTAATTAAAAATACTCATAAATAATTGTGTGACAATCCCTCAACTCTGGGCCTTTGCACTTGCAATTTTGTCTGTCTGGAATATTCTTATGATCCTCAAATAACTCCCACCCTCACTTTATTTGGGTTTTAGATCGAATGGCATGTCCTCTGAGAGATAAGCCCTGACCCCTATCTAAAAATTCACACATTCTCTCTGCACTCCATCTCCTTGGACCTACTTCATTTGTCTTTATAGCACTTCAATTGTCACGCAACACATGATTTGTTTGTAATTTGTTTGTCTTCTCCTACCAGAGTGCAAACTATAGAAGTGAATTGCTTTGGGTAGCCCAGAAAGGTCCCCATGGCAGTAGCCCTTTAAATATTTGTTAAGTGAAAAAAAAAATTGTTAAGTGAAGGAATTTAAAATAGCAAAAAAAAAAAAAAAAAGATATTTCTCTTTCCTTAAACACCAAATGGCTTTTTTTTTTAATTTAGAAAGTGAATATCCTCTGATTGAAAGAAAAAAATTCTCATGAAAAAGCCAATAAAAGCATCAAAACCTCTGAAGCTCTAAAGTAAAATCTGGAGCTTTCATAAATGTGTTTATGGACATTCTCAAATTACACCTAACGTGGATATTGTATCATCCTTAGAAGAGAGAGAATCTGCAAAATTACTGCTAAATTATTAAATTCAATCAATTCAATGAAAGAAATCAGTGAAACTAGTTGTGTGCCATTGCATAGAGAAAACAACCGATTGCTTGGTTATAGCTGTTACCATCCACTTGATTTCTGGTAAGACTATTGAATCTATATGAAAAACCCAGTTGCTCAAAGTTGGCTTTCTTCCTGACCCTTTCCATTTCTACTCAGAGCTTATCTGTCTATAAGGAAGATTTATTTATATGTTAATCTAATACACAAATATCCAATACTGCATATATGCTAATTCTAGGGGTATAAAATCTCTGGCCTCTACGTACTCAACCTAGTAAGGCTGACAAATGAACAAATATACACCATTCAGTACAGTACATCATATAATCCACATGTGCTTCTGCATCCCAGCTGAGCTCCTGTTCTTATGTACCCAAGTTCTGAGAGTGTTCCTTCTTGCAGATACTACTAGAGGAATAACTTTGTACCCTAGCCTGAGCTATCTGAAACTTGGCTTCAAAAATCATCAAAATCTCTGTAAGAGGATAAGAGTTGGAAAACTCATACCAAAACTGTAAGCAATTTTCTGGACACTCGATACATAACATAACTCGACACTTGATACACATTTGAATCAGGTGTGTCTTTTATTCTTTAAAAAAGAGGGGAGGAAAGCCCTCAGTTGTGCAAATAAAAAGTAAAAAAATCCAGTCAGGAAAGGTCATTTTTGCGAAACTATGGCATTGGGGAGCAAAACTTCTATTTCCCCCAAGCAAAGACAAACAAAAAATAACCACTTAATATCTCCAGTTGACTACCTCAGATATCTCACACTCCACATAACTACAGTGGAACGCTTGATTTCCCCTTCCAAAACCCCCTGGGCACCACAGCCATCACCACCCCACATTTTCCATTTCTCAGTAAGTAGTATCACTAGTCACCCAGGGGGATCCTTGATTTTTCCCTTTCCTTTAATAGCAGATTCAACCCATCAGCAATCTCTGTTTTCTCATCAAAACCCAACTGAATCTGTCTGCTTCTCCCTTTTTTCCACGTCATGCTTATGTCTGAGTTACTGTCACCTTTCACTGAAGGACCACGGTGGCTCCTTCAACTCCCACTCCTGCTCACCTCTAGGCCGTTCTCGGTTCAGGAAACAGAAGGAGCTTCCCTCACCCCAACCTCTTTAATGTGGTGGTTCCATTTTCTCTTTAATTCACAAAATTTCTTTTTTCAAGTGGTTTTAGGTTCACAGCAAAATTGAGGGGAAGGTACAAGGAATTCCCATATACTCCATACCCCGCCCATGCACAGCCTCTCCCACCATCAGCAGCCCCCACTGGATTGTCACCCAGCATAGTCACCCAGACTCCACAGTTCACATTAAGGTTCACTCTTGGTACTGTACGTTCTATGGTTTTGCCAAATGTATAAGAGTATCTCTCCACCATTACAGTATCATATAAAATAGTTTCCCTGCCCTAAAAATCTGTGCTCTGCTTATTCATCCCTCCCTCCCTACTGACCCCTGACAACCACTAGTTTTTGACTGCTTCTGTAATATCGTCTTTTCCAGAAAGTCATATAGTTGGAATCAGACACTCTGCAGTCTTTTCAGATGGGCTTTTTTCACTCAGTAATATGTATTTTAGGTTCTTTTGTGGCTTTTCTTGGCTCGACAGCTCATTTATTTTTAGTGCTGAATAATATTCCATTGTCTACATGTACCACAGTTTATTTATATATTCACATATTGAAGGACAGCCTGGTTGCTTCCAAGTTTTGGCAATTACGAATAAAGCTGCTATAAACATCCGTGTGCAGATTCTTGTGGGGATACAACAATTCATTTGGATAACTACCAAGGAGCATAATTGCTGGATTACATGGCAAGAATGTGTTTAGTTTAGTAAGAAACTGTCAAACTGTTTTCCATAGTGTCATTTTACATTCCCACCAGCAATGAGTGAGAGTTCCTATCAGTACTTGGCATTGTCAGTGTTTTGGATTTTGGTCATTCTAATAGGTGTACAATGGAATCTCATTGCTGTTTTGTTTTGTTTTAAGATTTTATTTATTTATTCATGAAAGACAGAGAGAGAGGCAGAGACATAGGCAGAGGGAGAAGCAGGTTCCTTGTAGGGAGCCTGATGTGGGACTCCATCCCGGAATCCCGGGATCAGGCCCTGAGCCAAAGGCAGATGTTCAACCGCTGAGCCACCCAGGCATCCCTCATTGCTGTTTTAATTTGTAATTCCCCAGTGATGTATGACGTTGAGTATCTTTTCGCTCACTTATTGCCTTCTATATGTCTTCTTTGGTGAGGTGTCTGTTCAGGTTTGGCCCATTTCTTAATTAAGTTGCTCATTTTATTATTGTTAAGTTTTAAGAGTTCAGGGTGTTCTTAAGTACTAGTCCAGTGAGTGATTGAAACTTCTACCCCAGGGCAGCCTGGGTGGCTCAGTGGTTTAACGCTGCCTTCAGCCCAGGGCGTGATCCTGGAGACCCGGGATCAAGTCCCACATCGGGCTCCCTGCATGGAGCCTGTTTCTCCCTCTGCCTGTGTCTCTGCCTCTCTCTCTCTGTGTGTGTGTCTCTCATGAATAAATAAATAAAATCTTTAAAAAGAAAGAAGAAAGAAAAGAAGAAAGAAAGAAAGAAAGAAAGAAAGAAAGAAAGAAAGAAAGAAGAAAGAAAGAAAGAAAGAAAGAAAGAAAGAAAGAAAGAAAGAAAGAAAGAAAGAAAGAAAGAAAGAAAGAAAGAAAGAAAGAAAGAAAGAAGAAAGAAGAAGAAAGAAAGAAAGAAAGAAAGAAAGAAAGAAGAAAGAAGAAAGAAAGAAAGAAAGAAGAAAGAAAGAAAGAAAGAAAGCAAGAAAGAAAGAAAGAAAGAAAGAAAACCTTCTAGCCTGGGGCATCTGGTCACCTCAGTCGGTTAAGCTTCTGCCTTTGGCTCAGGTCATAATCCCAGGGTCCTGGGATAGAGCCTCACATCAGGCTCCCTGCTCAGTGGGGAGTCTGCTTTTCCCTCTCCTTCTCCCTCTGTGTGCTTGCTCTATCTCTCTTTCTCTCTCAAATAAATAAATAAATAAATAAATCTTAAAAAAAAAAAAAAACTTCTAGCCCATGTGTATGTAGTCACATATACATTCGAATAACATAAGTATGTTCCAAATGAGATCCGTCAGTCTTTTCAGTACTAGAATTCACTCACAAGAATAGAATTCATATATAAAGAATAATTTTTTTTAGAGGAGGGAGGGACAGAGGGAGAGGGAGAGAGACAATCTTAAGCAGGCTCCAAGCCCAGCGTGGAGACTGACACAAAGGCTGCATTTCACAACCCTGAGATCATGACCTGAGCTAAAATCAAGGGTAGATGCTTAACCTACTGAACTACCCAGGCCCCCTAAAGAGTAAGTTTTATATATCTGACTAGTAATTAGGTAACATAAAACATTTTATTCTGGCTTTCTCGCTTATAAAATGACTACAGCTGTAACAAAATGTCAGATAATATTCTTTTTTTTCTTTGAAGTAGATAGTCTACAGAGAAGAAAATTACTCCCAATTGTAATGCTATCCTTAGATGTCTTGAGCTTCCTAGAAAACAATTCACAAGGAGCCCACCAGCCAGCCCTTTGTTAATTATTACAGAAGCAGGGCCCAGCTACTACTAAGGTGGTATTTTTGCCTATGGAGACAGAAAGGGAAACTAGTTAGTGGAGTATAATTTTCTTCGTTCTGGCTTTACTTTAGTTTCTAATACCTTTTATATTTTTCCTTAGGCATGTGAATGCATAATCCTCAACAAGTTAACTGGTCTTTGGAATGTGGATACCACTGACTTTTATTTTTAATAAGGATTAAAATTAAGTAGGTATCATATTAAAATGCAGTTCTGTGGAAACCTTTAATGTTTTATTAAATGTTGTGAGTAAATTTTTGACCTACGAACTTGAGAAGGTAGAGGTTCAGTAAGTACGTCAACAATCCCAATACACGGAATTGTTCTTGAAATAGAGAGTGGTAACAGATTCCAGTAAGGCTCACATCATTGGAGGAATTCTACAAATGGCTAAGAATATGGTCCTTTTTTTTTTTTAAGTTATCTTTAGTTGAACTCAGAGAAATAGAGATTAGAGTGGTGGTTACCAGGGGCTTGGTGCTGGGGAGAAGTGGGAAGATGTTGAGGGACCCAAATTCACAATCATAAGATAAATAAGTTTTGGAGAGCTAAGGCACAGCATTGTGATTACAGTCAACAATACAGTATTATAAATTTCAAGGTTGCTAAGAGATTGTATCTTAAATGTTCTCACCACAAAAAACGAGATAACTATGGGATGTGATAGAAGTGTTAGGTAACACTTTGGCGGTAATCATATTTCAGTATGCTGTGCACCTTAAACTTATACAGGGTTCTATGTCGATTACCTCTCAATTTTATTTATTTATTTATTTTATTATTTTTTAAAGATTTTATTTATTTATTCATGAGAGACACAGAGAGAGAGGCAGAGACACAGGCAGAGGGAGAAGCAGGCTCCATGCAAGGAGCCAGATGTGGGACTCGATCCCAGGACCCCAGGATCACGCCCTGGGCCAAAGGCAGGAGCTCAAGCCACCCAGGCATCCCTACATCTCAATTTTAAAAAGCTATCTTCAATAGGGAAATATTATGTTAAAGCTTCAATTTAGCAGCCTCCTAAATCACTTCTAAGTATGTTTCTATAATTTGAGGGATAGAGATAGATTGGCTTATATTAAAGTATTTCATTCATTCAACCATCCATTTGTCAAATGTTTACTTGAAACAGAACATGTGGCAGGTCCAGTTCAAAGTACGGGATAAAACAGAAAAAGATCCCTTCCCTATGGAGATTGTAGTCTAGTAGGAGAGACATCCAATTAACCATCAATACGGTAAGAAGCAAATTATTAGTATTAAGCCATCCAGATTATTTATTGAGCACATATAGAAGCCCAGCAGTAAACAAAACAGGAAAAGATCTTTGTCTCTGTGCAGTCTACTTTCTGGCGAGGGGAGACAGGTAACAAGCATAATAAATAAGTCAACTATGTAGTATATTAGAAAAAGTTAAAACTGGTAAGTCTAAATCCAAAACAGAGGAAATAGCTGAAACAGATCTTCTTTCCTTCCAAAAGTTTCAGTTTCTGCATAGTCTGAAAGCAAAAATTGCTCACTTTTTAAAGAAATATTTTGCAAAAGAAACTTGTCCTGTCATAAGATCTTTTTTGTTAATTGTAGGTAGGTTCACTCAGTCATCAACACCTTTATTCCAAAAATCTGTATCAAGTGCCCACTTGGCATGGAAGACGGCAACCAGCAAACAGACGTAATGCCTGCCATCATGGGCAAATGCTTTCTATTCATCCCAGAATTTCATTGAAAAGAAGTGGATCTGAAAAACATGCGCATCTGCATAACACATGTGCCCTAAAGTTTATAACTACTCTTAAAGATTTATTTTGTGTCTATTTTGTCAACCAAAAAGTCTCCCCACATCCTAACCATTGCCAGTTAGGAGGACTGGAGAAAGGGTAACAGTCTTCGCTGCTGCCGATACCATTTCATCTTCACTGTGACTAGGAAACCTTCACTGCTCCTTAACCAAATTGTATTAACTGAATCGCGGAGGAAGGTGTCATGGAAGCTGTGCCCAACTGCATACTTCTCAGGGGGTCTGGGCAAAGAAATTGTAGTTTCTACAAGAATTTTTAAGAACCATCTCTGTGGCCTCCTTACATAAACCTTAGGTTCATGTAATATCCTTAATGTCCCAATGTCCAAATTATGGAAATTATTTTAAGAGAAGGTACCATATCCAATACCTTATTAATACATCACAAAATGCTCTGAAGAGCTTTATGGTAGACTCTGGTATTTTTGCTGGCCTGGAGTCTCCTCCCCTCTTCTCCGGGTTCTAGCACCCCACTTTGCCTTTGGCAAACCACCTGCTTTATTCCACATGCCAGGACTGCCAATCCAGTGACCCAACTTCCTTGGCCAAGCAGTGCTCCCGGGCCCCGAGCCAGGCCAGACTGATTCTCCTAGGATTTGAATCCTGAGCAGGGTGACTCTAGGTCAGAAAGCATTCATAGCCAAGAGTTCCTGAAGGTGGAGCCCTGAAGAAGTGGTCCGCTCACTCCATCCCCAAGCCTAACTGAACTACCCCATATATTCTTCTAGTAAAACCCCTTTTACTTAAATATGCCTGAATTAATTTCTGTTGCTTGTGCCCAAAGAACTTTAACATACCTGCTCACATAAATAGATTGGGGAACGTAATATAAATCATTATGGCACCTTGAAAAAGAAATTTGTGGAAAACGGCAAAAATGAGAATTGATTTTGTTTTTCCTTAGTGTCATTCAGATGTTCACTTCTCAGCCCACAAAAGTACAGTTTAAATATATATGCAATAAGCATATGTTTTCTTAAAGTATGAGAAAAATTATATTCTTATAAAAAGTATTATTTTAAAGGTTTATTTATTTACTTTAGAGAGAGAAAGAGTGCACAGGCAAGAGGGGCCGAGGGAGAGGGAAAGAGAATCTCATGCAGACTCTGTGCTGAGTGCAGAGCCAGACATGGGACTTGATCCCAGGACCCTGAGATCATGACCTCGGCTGAAACCAAGAGCTGGACACTTAACTGACTATGCCACCTAGGCACCCCTAAAAAGCATTATTTTTAAAAAGGAATTGCAAATAGGCTTACCCTTTTATGTAAAACTGCTAATGTTCAAATACATCTGTCATGAATATAGACTCCCACCTCCAAAATGAGACCCTTTTTTTAAA
This sequence comes from Canis lupus dingo, assembly GCF_003254725.2. Classification (NCBI taxonomy): domain Eukaryota; kingdom Metazoa; phylum Chordata; class Mammalia; order Carnivora; family Canidae; genus Canis; species Canis lupus. The sequence continues at coordinate 48,705,121 of NC_064248.1, forward strand.
GGATTTTTATTTATTTATTTGAGAGTGAAAGAGAAAGGAGCATGAGCAAGGAGAGAGGGAGAGGGAGAAGCAGACTACCTGCCGAGCGGAGAACCAGATGCTGGGCTTGATCCCTGGACTCTAAGATCATTACCTGAGCTGAAGGCAGACACTTAACTGACTGTGCCACCCAGGTGCCCCTAAAATGAGATCCTTCTAGCAAAAATAAAATGAGTCACTGTAATAGCTGTATGTGGAAGCAACTGCTGTAGTTTCTTCACTAAAAAATGCATCTATGGGGGTACCTGTGTGGCTCGGGGGTTGAGTGTCTGCCATCGGCTCAGGTTGCAATCCCGGAGTCCTGGGATCAAGTCCCACATTGGGCTCCCTGTGGGAGCTGCTTCTCCCTCTGCCTGTGTCTCTGCCTCTCTCTCTGTGTCTCTCTCATGAATAAATGAATAAAATCTTTTTAAAAATGCATCTATGTATGCATGTGTGTGTAGATAGACACACACAAACACAAACATATTTACAAAAAAAAAATCTACCTATATTACATTTAGGCATCCATCCCTTGAGGATGGAGAGTTTAACTGTGATTGGAAATACTTCCATTCTGTTAACTATTCAGCTTTCTGACCATTCCCTAATTTATAAAGGGGAAGCAAACCATATCCAAGTACGCCTTATTCAATATTACCTTGATCTGACTTCTGATTCTTAAGTTGCTGGTCTAGTACAATATTTAGATAAACCAGGAACATTTTACAAACTTCAAAATATGGTATTGATGGTGAAAATATGGCCAAATAATAATAACACTAATTTGATGACCTGTATCTTTAAGGATAGTGCTTTATAATTTTCAAATCTTTTTGCTTACTGTACCTATCAGGTTCTAAGCAAAAAACAGAAGGTACTCAGAAGATTCAATAGGGAGATTTTAATGAAGAGACTACTTACAGAGGTTGTACACACATTGTACACAAGAGCAAACAAAGGATGTTGAAGCAGTCAGACTTGCAAGAGTAGGAAGACATTACTTCTCCTAGAACCTAAGGGCTAAGGAGTGGGAACAGTGTATCAGAAGTCCATGAAAAGTCAAAACCAAAGAAGAGGGGTCACCCAGCCACCGTCAAAGATGTGGAATGGAAGCAGTGGAAGGAGGCAGACTCATCTTGCTTCTTCTTTCTTCCCACCTTCTGATCTACTCTTAGAGCCAATCAAAAGCCAGATGGCAAGGGAGTCCTGGCAATGCAGTTAGTAGGAGACAGGAAATCCTTGGGGCACAGAAAAGGCAGAGAAGGGTGGGGGCCAAATGCATCTGGGGGGGGAATAGAGAATGACCAGCCACATACATTAACTCAGAATAGAACAGGCTCAGAGAGATTAAGCCCCTGATTAAATTTACACAGCTCCTAATCCCTGATCAGAGACTTAAAAACAAGTTTGCAGACCCTCCAAAGCCAGTGTGTTTTCCAATATGTTTTAGTTAATGGCTTAGTTGTTCACGATTCAGGAGTACTGTGCTGCTTGGATCAAAAACAATATTTTATCTCAAACTGAGCTACCTCAGGAGATCCCTAAGGAGGTCCTTTGTTGCATGTCTACCATGAGAATCTGGCTCACAAAGCAGATCGTCTGATGAATCTGGGAACACAGTGATTATGCCTGTCCTTTCCTGGTGAGGTCAATGGAAACACTGGGAGTCATGGGAGCCCTAGAGAGGAGAGAGGCAGTGAAGGGGGGATGCTAAGGCTGTCAGGGAGGAGCACCCCAGTGTGGGTAAGAGCCTGGCCATAGCAGCCAGCCAGCCTGAGTCTGAATCCACTCTTTCTCTCACTATCTGGGTGAGTGGGTATTAATCTCCATTTATTCATCTCCATTTACTCATCTATTATTGGGGCTAAAATACCTACTTCACCGAGTTGAGATGAGGACTAAAATAATGCTTATAAAGTGCTTAGCATGATGCCTGACAGAGTGGCTCTAATTAACAGTCACATCTACCTTTTATTGGGCTCTTGATGTGCTATTGCTTTCATAAAACAGACTTAGAGTGAGTCTTAATATCCCTCATTTTACAGATAGGGAGATCGAGGCTTAGAGAACAATTAGCCAAAGATCACAGAGCTAACACTGGCACTGAGATGCAAATTTAGGAGCACATGCTTCTACTCCATTATACAGTTTCAGACAAGACAGGAGTCAGTGATTTTCCTGGGGGGTTTCAAGCCAGAAACTTTTGAAATGTGCCCAAACACATTTTCTTGAATTTTTCTAGGTTTGTGTAATGCAAGGGATGTGAATTATACACCCTTTTCTGGATATTGCCCTCATCTGTTTCTTGTGTCCATGGCTGACATTTCAGGGCTAGCACCAGCAATGTTACTGTTTTTTAAATAAAGCCCAACCTGCCCTTGAGGAATATGCCTTTCACCAGGGGATAATTGGTTTGGAATCCCGATGCCAGTATTTATCATCACGTGGAGGTGATTTGCAAGGAATATGACTTTGATGCTTGAGGATTGGCTTTGCGCCAAGAAGTCATTGTTGGCGATTCTGGCTGTTTGATGTTAAGATGCAATCTGCCGAGGAGCTGACTGGGCCTATTAATAGGAGTTCAAACACAGTGTCACCAGCTTAACTATGAGAGCCTGCAAAGAGAGCCTGAATAACAATTCTGAGAGAGCCAGAGGTGTCATTGGACAGGACGGTGTGACCTCAACACCATGATAAGAACTCAAGAAGGCATCTGAAACATGCCAGCAGTTCTCTCCACACTTCCTCGCACTCAAATTCACTATTTTGGGCACTGACAGAGCAGGGGATGCCACAATTAGGTGTCTGTCTTTCCCACAGGACAGAGCTCCTTAGAGTCAGGGATTATGTCATTAATTCAAAAAGCATTCATTGAGTGTCTCTTGCCACTGCCAGGCATTGTATGAGGAGCCAGGAGCCTTATTCATCTTTGTACCCAGCACCTCATACAGAGGCTAGCACATGGCAGGCACTCAATAAGTGTTATGGGTAAAATATTGCTCACTGAAGGGGCTAAACACAAACACTGTCACATGAATGTGTTGCGGTTTTCAAAATTTGCTGTAATACCCAAGCTTTCTGAATTAGGAAAATCGACTTGTGGCAAATAAAACTATTTAGTACTTTCCTATTTGTCTTGTGGTTAAAGGCTAAGGAATGCCTGTTGATTAAATATTTGGTTATTTAAGACTTAATCCATTTTTGGTCATGCCAAATAAAAAGTAAACTCAATGCTTAAACAAAACATTAATCATTCCCTGATATTGCCTAAAAGGTGATGTATATCTCACAGCTACCATTAAGGGGATTAAGAGCTTGGATCGATATATGCTTTCCCTCTTACTGATATTATTTTTTTCAGTGAATTAATGACACATTATTATGATGAGATTCCTAGACTACAGTCAATCATTTAAAAAATCATAAAAAAGAACCCCGTATTAATGAAATGTTGTTTGTGAAAGTAACAGAAACTGTCTAAATTAAAAATAAAAGAATATCATTTGAAAGACAATGATAAACCATCAACAAAGTGAAAAGGCAGCCCACAGAATAGGAGAAAATATATTGGATAAGGGGTTAATATCCAAAATATATAGAGAACTTCTACAACTAGAAGTTTTTGCAATAGCAAAAAAAAAAAAAAAAAAAAAAAAAGATATGATTAAAAGATGGGCAGAAGATCTGAATAGACATTTCTCAAAGAAAACATCAATGGCCAACAGGCATATGGAAAGATGTTCAATATTACTAATTATCAGGGAAATGTAAATCAAAATCGCAATGAGATATCATCTCACACCTGTTAGAATGGCCATTATAAAAAATACAAGAAATAACCAGTATCGATGAGAATGTAGAGAAAATGGAAACCTTGTGCACTGTTGGTGGGAATGGAAATTGATGCAGCCAATGTAAAATAGTATGGAGGTCCCTCAAAAACTTAAAAATAGAATTACCATTTGATCCACAATTCCACTTTTGAAGAAAACAAAAACACTAACTCAAAAAGATATGTACACCCATATGCTATTGCAGCTTTTTTTAAAAAAAGACTTTATTTATTTATTTGACACACAGAGCACCCAAGCCGGGGGAATGGCAGGCAGAGGGAGAAGGAGAAGCAGGCTTCCCATAGAGCAGGGAGCCGGATGCAGGGCTTAATCCCACGACCCCAGGATCATGACCTAAACTGAAGACCAACCGACTGAGCCACCCAGGCACCCCATATATCCATATGGTATTGTAGCTTTATTTACAATAGCCAAGATATGGAAACTACCTAAATGTCCATCAGTGGATGAATGGGTAGAGAAAATATGATGCAGTGAGACGCCGGGACACCCACACCCCAATGTTTATAGTAGCAATGTCCACAATAGCCAAACTGTGGAAGGAGCCTCGGTGTCCATCGACAGATGAATGGATAAGATGTGGTCTATGTATACAATGGAATATTCCTCAGCCGTTAGAAATGACAAATACCCATTTGGTTCGATGTGGATGGAAGTGGAGGGTATTATGCTGAGTGAAGTATGTCAATCAATCGGAAAAGGACAAAGGTTATACGGTTTCATTCATTTGGGGAATATAAAAAATAGTGAAAGGGAATGGAGGGGAAAGGAGAGAAAATGAGTGAAAATATCAGTGAGGGTAACAAAACATGAGGGACACCTAAGTCTGGGAAACGAACAAGGGGTAGTGGAAAGGGAGGTGGGCAGGGGGTTGGGGTGACTGAGTGATGGGCACTGAGGGGGGCACGTGAAAGGGTAAGCACTGGTGTTATGCTATATGTTGGCAAATTGAACTCCAATAAAAAATAAAAAAAAATATGGTACACGCACATGCAGGAATATTATTAAACCATTAAAAATAATGAAAATTTTGCTCTTTGCAACAATATGCATGGACCTTGAAAGCTTTATGCTAAATGAAATAAGTCGGACACAGAAAGACAAATATTGGGGCACCTGGGGAGCTTAGTCGGTTAAGCACCTGCCTTTAGCTCAGGTCATGATCCCAAGTTTCTGTGCTTGAGCCCACATTGAGCTACCTGCTTAATGGGGAGTCTGCTTCTCTCTCTCTCCCTGCCTCCTGCTTGTGCTCTTTCTCTTGCTCTTTTTCTCTATCTCAAATAAATAAATAAATAAATAAATAAATAAATAAATAAATAAATAAAAAATAAATAAAATCTTAAAACAAAAAAAGACAAATGCCATATGATCTCACTTATATGTGGAATCTTAAATAAACAAAAACAAAACCAAGCTCATAGAGAACAGTTTGGTGGTTGCCAGAGGTGGAGAGTGGGTATGGGTGAAATGGGTGAAGAGAGTCAAAAGGTACATACACTTCCAATTATAAAATCAGTAAGTCCTAGGGGATGCAATGTACAGCATAGTGACTATGGTTAACATGTACTGGGTATTTGAAAACGGCTAAGAGTAGATCTTAAAAGTTCTCATTACAAGAAAAAAAATTATTTTTGTAACTATGGAAGGTGATAGTTGCTAACTAGGCTAAATGTGGTGATCATTTCCCAGTGCATACAAGTATTGAATTATTATGCTGCACATCTGAAATTAATATAATGTTATATGTCAACTATACTTCAATTTTTAAGAAATCAAAGGAAAGAAAGATAATAAGTAGCTCTTAAAAAGGAAGGTTGGAAACCCATACCAGGAAAAAAATGGCAGGAATCAGGAGATATTAGGCAGCAGGAAGCATAACTGGTGTTTGTGCCACAGGAGCTGTATGGATATGCTGCCACTGGCCCCTGGCTGCCACCGCCCAGCTGTGAAGAAGGTCTGAATTGTCTCTGTCTCTGTGACATGGAGGTGGAGCCCATATGGGCTGAGCTAAGGCCATAGGACCACAGCCCAAATGCTAGGGCACAGGAAGGGGGAAGATCTGGCCCCTTGAACTTCTGTAGCAAGAATTTGGATTTTACATCCCATAAATCCATTAGGAGAATCATAAAAGGCAATGTCCATTATATAAGCTGAGTATTTTATTTTATTTATTTAAATTCAATTTAACATATAGTGTATTTTTAGTTTCAGAGATAGAATTTAGGGATGCATCAATTGCATGTAACACTCAGCGCTCATTCTGTCAAGTGCCCTCCTTAATGCCCATCACCCAGTTACCCCATCCCCCTACCCACCTCCCCCCAGAAATCCTCAGTTTGTTTCCTATAAAAACTGAGTGACTTTAAAACAAGCCCAAATGATACTGTTTGTTATAATACCTTGTGATAAAAATAAATGTACAAAAATATAATGCAATAGTATAAAAATAGATTGTCAGTAAGGTTGAATAATGCCTCCTCTCTCCCAACCAAAGATATTCACATTCTAATCCTCAAAACTTCTAAGTATGCTGTTTATATGGCAAAAGGGACTTTGCCCATGTGATTCAGTTAAGGATTGAGATGGAGAGGATAACCTAGATTACCTGAGTGGGTCAAACGTAATCCTTTAATCAGAGAGCAGAGGGACTAAAGTCAGTCCAAAGATATGTGACAAAGATGGAGAGATGTGAATAAGGGGTCATAAGCCAAGGAATGCAAGAAGCCTTTAGAAGCAAGAAAAGGCAGGAAATAGATTCTCTCTTAGAGTCTTCAGAAGAAACCAATCCTGGAGCACCTGGCTGGCCCAGTTGGGACAGAATGGAACTCTTGATCTCAGGGTTGGAAATTTGAGTCCCAAGTTGGGCGTAGAGATTACCTAAAAATAAATTCTTAAAAAAAAGAAGGAAACAAAGAAAGAAAGAAAGAAGAAGAAAGAAAGAAAGAAAGAAAGAAAGAAAGAAAGAAAGAAAGAAGAAAGAAAGAAAGAAAGAAAGAAAGAAAGAAAGAAAGAAAGAAAGAAAGAAAGAAAATGAAATGAAAGAAAGAAACTCATTTCGCTGACACCTTTGGCACCTTGACTTTAAGCCTGTGAGACTCAATTTCGGCCTTCTGACCCCAGAGCAATAAGAGAAGAAATTGTGCTGTTGCAAGTTACTAAGTTTCTGATTATTATAGCAGCCATAGGAACACAATGGATAAAGGGGAAATCCTAGCCATTTAAACTTTCTAGTAAGACACAGAATTATTGTATTATGCTTAATTGACAAGCCTTCTAATATCATTAAATTTCTTTTACAGAGGTTAAGTTTATAGAGTATATCGAACATACTACTTTGAGCATGTAGGAGAAACAAAGCAAGAATGGTAAATACTTAAACTTCATATATTTTTAAGTAACTCAGTAAGTCATAGAAATTAATGACTTATCATTAAAAGGGATATAGATCTTTTTAAATGTTTTTCAATATTTGTAGCTTAGAACAAGTCCTAGCATTAAAACTCTTTTGAAAGAAGACTTTTAATAAATTTTTTTCTCTTTTTCCCCCTTAATAATCATTAAAAATTGTTTCCATCCAAAGAACTCCTAGTCATATGACTGTATCATACCTCCTTACCCTCATCCAGATCACCTCTCAAAAAGAAACTAATAATTCTAATTTTTATCCAGCATGATGTCAAAGTCCTATATCAATAACAGTTGAGTTCCAAAGGTAAAACATGTCTCTGGCAGCCAGTTTCCTTCTGTCATTCATCCATATGCCTGGGTTGCATGTAAGGATGTCCATATAGCCTTTACCACCCATGGCAGTTGAGTTAAGAGTAAATACATAAAGACTTAAATTAATCCTCTAGCTACAGTGAAATGAGAATAGGTTTTCTTCTTGAAAAGTATTTTGAAAACCTAAATACAATGAAATACAATATTCTGTTATATCGAGATAGAAGAAAGGCAGACATATCACTGACAGAGATGTATTATATAAAATGAAATAATACTTAGCACTTTCGAAAGAAAGAGAACACATTGATACGAAATACTCTTTATTTTATATTAATGAATTTGTGTTTGTGTGAAAATTAATCCTTTGTTTTCCACAGAGGGTAGGTGAGATGAAGCAGCTTTTTGTTGCTATTTATTGAGTTTAATAATCCCATGTCTTCTTTTTCTGGAAACACATTGGACAACTGATTCAAAGACAAAAAACAAATTCTTTAAGTTACACATAATTAACCGAGTCTCATAAAACTCTTTGACCTATATATTGGCGTTAATGAGCCAAAGCCTAGTGTTATTTTCCCCAAGTTGTAACTTTTTAAAAGTATTTTATTTATTTATTCATGAGAGACACAGAGAGAGGCAGAGACACAGGCAGAGGGAGAAGCAGGGTCCCTGGAAGGAGCCCCACGTGGGACTCGATCTTTGGACCGCGGGATCACACCCTGAGCCGAAGGCAGACACTCAACCACTGAGCCACCCAGGCGTCCCAGATTATGCACCTAATCACATCCCTGATAAAAGTCACATTTCACAAAGAATTAAAAAATCATTCTCATTTCTCTGAGCAAGACTTCACTCGAATAATATTTTGATGTTTAATGAATCTTGGAAGCAATAGTTTCATTCATAGAATTATTATACATTGATGTATTTTAATGCAATATAAATGATTACTTTCTATGGTAGTGAAACTAGTAATTTATATTTCCATGTGATTCAACAGACCTGAATACCCTAGAATTATGAGAAACCTCTGGGTATGCGGATTCTTGCTCCCCAGAGTTGACACTCAAATTGTGCCAGAATCGATCAACTGGGGGCAGGCAGTATATGGTAGGAGCATGGATCCCATTGTGGAGGTGAGGCCCAGAACTGAGACTTGCTGTGACCAGCCTGTGTATCTGGTACACCCAGAAGTAGGCCTCTGCACTGAATTTCTGCATTTTAGAAATTCTGAATTTGAAATTTGAAATTCTGAATTCTGGAGCCTCTGAATTTCAGCATTTCCTGCATCCCTGTGCTTGTGCCTCACTGTCCTCGTCTACTCTCCACATACCACCAAGAACTGGGGTTCGATCCTGAGCACCAACTTTGCAGTTACCTATCCTGTCAGTCCTCTCCCTCAATCCTGTTCTCTCAATCTTTTGGCTGTGGAGGTGCATCAGGAATTCCCAGACAGACACGATACTCCCAGTCTTCCTGAATTTTATTTTAAGTAGTATAACTTTATATGTTGTTCAGTCTGGGTGTGGTAGACTGAACTGTGTGCCCCTAGAATTCATACGTTAAAGTCTTAACCCCTACTAACTCAGAAGTTGACTGATAAGTTTTGGGAGATAAGGCCTTTAAAGAAGTAATTAGGTACTAAAATGAGGCTACTAGAGTGGGTTCTGGTATAATCTGATCAGTGTCCTTATATGAAAAGGAGATTTGGGATGCCTAGGTGTCTTAGTCGGTTAAGTGTCCAACTCTTGGTTTCAGGTCAGCTTATGATCTCAGGGTCCTGGGATCAAGCCCCATGTGAGGCTCTGCACTTAGTGAGGAGTCTGCTTGTGGATTCTCTCTCCCTCTCCTTCTGCCCTTTCCCTCACTTACCTCTTTCACTCTCTTTCTCTAAAATAAATAAATAAGTAAATAAATAAATAAATAAATAAATAAATCTTAAAAGAAGAAGAAGAAGGAGGAGGAGGAGGAGGAGGAGAAGGAGAAGGAGAAGGAGAAGGAGAAGGAGAAGGAGAAGGAGAAGAAGAAGAAGAAGAAGAAGAAGAAGAAGAAGAAGAAGAAGAAGAAGAAGGAGGAGGAGGAGGAGGAGGAGGAGGAGGAGGAGGAGGAGGAGGAGGAGGAGGAGGAGGAGATTAGGGCACAGGGCAAGACACCAGGGATACACATCCACAGAGAAAGGTCCACGTGAGGATATAGCAAGAAGGTGGCTATCTACAAGCCATGGAGAGAAGCTTCGAAAGAAACTAAATCTGCCAACACCTTAATCTCAGACTCCCAGCCTCCAGGACTGAGAGAAAATAAATTTCTGTTGTTTAAGCCAGCCCTAGCAAACATATACACTGCGGAACTTTTGAGAATGACCAAAGGGTTGCTATCAGTAAATATGCTGAGACCAGTGAAATTGGTTTTTTTCTGGACAAATCAGGATCAATAGACCAACTAATGCTAAGCTTTAGGATAGCCTGCCCCAAGGAGAGAATGGGGGGAAGGAAAGGGAAGTCATTCAAGCAACTTGGGTGTATTTAAGAAATACCAAAAAAGAAAAAAAAGAAAAAGAAATACCATAGGATTTGTATTTTTGAAAGACCACTCTGGCAGCATGTGGCAGAGGGATTGTCAAGTAAAGAGGGAAAGTGAGGCAGAAGACTATTGCAAGGGCATCAGAAAAACATAATGACAACCTGACTGAATCCAGGGGGTCGGGAGAGGAGACAAGTATAAGGAATATAGTGAAAATAGAGCCAATAGGGTCTGGTCACTGAATATATGTAGGGGACAAGGGAGAGGTCCATAAAACAGGTTTGGGGTGCCTGCCTGGCTCAGTCTCTCGAGCATGCGACTCTTGATCTTGGGGTTGTTTGAGTCCCACATTAAGTGAAGAGATAACTTGAAAATAAAATATTCTAAAAAATAAAATTAAATTAAATTAAAATAAAATAAAATAAAATAAAATAAAAAAGGAAGTTTTGGGCTTGGGTTAGTCAATGGAGATGCCATTGACTGAGATAGGAAATAAAGAGAAAAGTCTAGTTTGAGAGGATCTTTCTAAGATAGTTAATGGTGGGCTTGGGCATGTAATTATTGGGTTCTAACTGTAGACTATGGATTATAATAAAGTGAGAAGTGACTAAAATTAGTTTTTGAAATATTGGTTAAAAATGGAATAAATCTCCAACTCTTTTTTGAAAAGATCAATTTAAATAATCAGTAAAATAATGTACCAATTATGACTTTATATTACTCAGAATTAGTTCCAGATGTAAAGATAACGTTTATATTTAAACATCTCATATTATTGCTTACTGAGGAACTATGAGGACACTTCCCTTCACTGGAGATGCAGACTCTCCATGTTCAGTGCAGTGTCTGGCCATCTCAGGTTTTGGCCGTTTGGGGTGACAGGAAGATTTGGTCAGTCAACCTTGAAACCAGTTGTTCACTTGCTTCTTGGATGATTGGTCCCTGAGATCTTAGCTTTTTCATGCCTCATCAGCTTCCCAGTAACTTTTTCAATACAAGTCATTAATTCATTCAACAAGTAAATGTCATAAGTTCACTGGCTATCTAGAAGATACTGATAGGTCTGGGGTTACACAATCGGAGGTAAACTGTTGTCCTCCCATTGTTCAGCTTCTCACGGGGGAACGAGCAAGAAAATTTATGTTTTTGGATGGTATGGCAATTGTCTTAATAGAACCACGCACAGGAAGCCCTACCAAATGCTTAGACTAGAAATGGGGTCGTTTTCCACTATGCCAAGTCTACCACATACTGATGGTTTAAAGAATAAGCTCATATATCCTCATGTTGCTTCATGGAAAGAGAATGATAATGTGTAAAGCTGGTTCATTAAGAAGTCATATAGACACATTATTTGAAGATATGGAGCTAAGCACTAGAACTAAAAATAGAAAAAGGTTCAAGTGATTGCCCCTAGGAAAAGAATGATAATGGAGAGGGGTAGAGCAGAGGGTTGGTGCTTTTCATTATATACCTTTCTGTTTACTTTTCTACTGTACGCATTCATTTGATAAAAATAAGAAAACTAACTAAATAGTTTAGCTCCTTCTTTTCAGTCCCTTCTTCGCCCCCATGGCTTCCATATCTACCCCTCAATTATTGGAATGGGAAACACACTGACTCAGAAGTTCCCTGGTCAATTGTGTACAATTCCATTCATTTCCACACATATTTGCTGCCTGCTTACTATTTGCCAGGCATTGGGGAAATGGTGATGGACAAGAGGGACATGGTCTTTGTTCCTAGGAACTTATACAGGTTGTAAAGATGAATATAAATAAGTCATTGTTTAAGTTTGTTCTCCTTTTCTTCTCTACATAAACAACTGAATCATATGATGATGACTATCATGCAGTCATCAGAAGTATGTGAGCAGTTAGGGAGACTTGAGCCCAGGGACCAAGCACCTACCACCACAGTGGAGGAGAGACCCAGAGATATAGTCACAAATACTAAATTATTTAACAGGACTATGCACAGTAAACAGTTTCCTGCCTTAGTAGACAGGATCATGGACAGTAGAGTGGGGCATGTAAGGGGAATAAGCTCTGGAGCCAGACTTTCTAGGTCAGAACTCCAGTTCTTCCATTTGTTAGCTGGAAGTATGGCCCTAAGTATGTTACCAAATCTTGATAGGACTATAGTTCTTCATCTCTACAAAGATGATAATAGTAGCTATCTAGTGGTTATACGATTTACTTACCCAAAACACCTGAGTGACTAGCAAAGTAAAATGTCCAACACATGTAACATTATTATTATGTATACCTACATGCTTAAAAGGATTAAAAATGATACTGATTATGGTTATTTTATATCCATATGTAAACTGTAAATTTAGAATTCATCACTCTTATCACATAACATATGATAATTCACCATTTATAAACATAACTACTAATTTGTATAGGGACACATGAATGGACAGAAATAGATCTGGGAAGATCTATATGACATGGCTGACAGTAATTCCCTCCTTGGAGAACTAGATCAGAGATAGCAAGAAGCCTTTAGCATTTTACCAAATATTTTATGATGAAAATGTATTTGTGAATTAGAAGCAGTTGTTAAAAAAAAAAAGTCCTATTAAGAGAAATGCTGGCAACCAGTTGGAAATATAAAGGAAAATATATCTATATTCAGATGACATTTCCACATTCATTGATTGAGAACTTAGTTTGCACTAGGCACTGCTCTGGGTACTTTAATGTAAAAGTACATGTGGAGTTCCCCAATCTCTTGCAAAAGCTCATTTCCCTCGTATGTAGCTGGTATGGCATGAATTTGAAGTGGACCTTGTGCAATGGAGGCAGGTGGTTATTTGGCATGTCTAATCATGGCAGGCAGTGTAAGCAAGAGCATGGGGGTATAAGAGTATGAGAAATGTCCAGGAAACAGTAAGTAGTTGAGTTTGGACAGGTCGAAGAGTACTGGATAGAGAGTGGTGAGATATATATAAACTTGGAAGAGAAGGTTGGATTCAGTGTAGCGAGAGCTGCAAATGCTGGCAGAAGGTATTTGGCTTTATTTCTTTGAATGAATGGAACTCACTGAAGGATTTTGAGTAAAGGACTAGCACAATGTCTTAAGAATATTTTGGCAGCAGTGGATAGGTTGCATTCAAGTAAGCTTCTTTATGGAATCTTAAATGGTCCGTGTAAAAGGCAATGAAGGCTTGACCCAGTAGATAACAGGGAAATTGGAAAAAGAGATAGATGGAAAACAACATGCAAATGATAAGACAAACTCTTCATTGGCTAAAAAGTTTCAAATGTTGGCAAGAAATATAGGGGAGGGGATTTACAGGCTACATCAGAGTTTTAAGGAGTACATTTTCAGTAAAAATTAAGTAGACGTAGAGTTATCCAATGATGCCATTCACAGAAACAGGGAAGTCACCAAGAAGGCAACCTTAGATTTGTTTTGGAATATGTTGAGCTGACTTGCTGGATGGGCCTTGGAGCAGAACCAAGAGAAGAGCCATGTCAAGTGCCATCCGCCCCAAGAAGATAATCAAAGAGGTCAGCATGGGTAAGATGGTTGGCAGAAGGGTAGAAGAAGAGGATGATGACAGACTTGAGGAACGGTTTAATGGTGAGGATGTTGGAATAGTAGAAAAACTAGTGAGAGACAGAAAGTCACCCACAGAAGCAAGAAGAGAACAAGGGTCACGCGTTGAATGGATTCAAGGAAAAAGAGAATTCTAAAAAAGGGAGAAGTCAGCAGTATTCCACATAGCAAAAGAACTAAGGAAAATAAAGATGGAAGGATTGATTTCTTCTCTGTTACCAAAAATGCCTTAGTAAAAGGCAGTTAGAATAGCAGATGAGCCTAAGGGCACTTGACACAAGTCACCACACATTTTAAAGGTGGATGGAGTTCCTGGCCGGAGCCTGAGTCCTGGCCTCCCGTGTCACCCTCTTACTCTCCGAACAGTATGAGCTCCACCACCTGCTCCTCCTTCTCTTCCAACTACCGGTCCCTGGGCTTCAAGCAGTCGCCCAGCCAGCGGGTCGGCCAACCAGCATCAGTGCGACCAGGGTCTATGCAGGCGTGGGGGGCTCGGGCTCCCAGATTTCCATGAGGAGAGAGCTCCACCAGCTTCAGGGGAGGTTGGGGGCCCGGCTGTGGGGATGGCCAGGGGTCTGGCGGGCATAGGGGGCATCCAGGGTGAGAAGGAGACCATGCAACATCTGAATGACCACCTGGCCTCCTACCTGGAGAGGGTGTGGAGCCTGGAGGCTGATAATCAGAGACTGGAGATAAAAATCCGGGAACACTTGGAGAAGAAGGGACCCCAGGTCAGAGACGGGAGGCATTACTTCAAAACCATCAAGGACCTGAGGGCTCAGATCTTTGCAAGTGCTGTGGACAATGCCCGTATCGTTTTGTAGATTGACAATGCCTGGCTTGCTGCTGATGACTTCCAAGTATGAGACAGAGCTGGCCATGCACCAGTCTGTGGAGAGTGACTCCAGGGGCTCCGCAAGGTCATTGATGACACCAATGTCACTTGGCTGCAGCTAGAGACAGAGATCAAGGATCTCAAGGAGGAGCTGCTCTTCATGAAGAAGAACCATGAGGAGGAAGTAAAGGGTCTACAAAACCAAATCGCCAACTCTGGGTTGACGGTGGAGTTGGATGCCCCCAAATCCCAGGGCCTCAGCAAGATCATGGCAGATATCCGGGCCCAGTATGACGAGCTGGCTCAGAAGAACCGGGAGGAGCTGGACGAGTACTGGTCCCAGCAGATGAAGGAGAGCACCACAGTGGTCACCACACAGACCGCTGAGATAGGAGAAGCTGAGATGACCCTCACAGAGCTGAGATGTACTGCCCAGTCCTTGGAGATCAACCATGAACTCAATAAGAAACCTGAAGGCCGGCTTGGAGAACAGCCTGAGGGAGGTCAAGACCCGCTACATGACGCAGATGGAACAGCTCAAGGGGGATCTGCTGCACCTGGAGTCAGAGCTGTCCCAGACCTGGGCAGAGGGGCAGCGCCAGGCCCAGGAGTATGAGGCCCTGCTGAATGTCAAGGTCAGGCTGGAGGTTGATTGCCACCTACTGTTGCCTGTTGGAAGATGGGGAGGACTTTAGTCTTATTGACGCCCTGGACAACAGCAACTCCTTGCAGACCATCCAGAAGACCACCAACCGCAAGATCGTGGATGGCAAGGTGGTGTCTAAGACTAACGACACCAAAATTCTGACACGTTGAGGCAGCAGAAACAGGGTGCCCTTTGAGGAGCAAGAGGCCAATAAAAGGTTCAGAGGTCTAAATAAATAAATAAATAAATAAATAAATAAATAAATAAAATAAAGGTGGATGGAAAATGTGAAGAACTCAGAAAAAAGATAGTAAAAGGCCAGAAACAAAATGAAAACAAGGCCATGGCTACATGGAAAGCCGAATGAACACCCAGAACAGGGACATTTTTCTTTGACCCATGTCCCAGAAGGCCTTGTTAAGGAGTATATGTTGTAAACACTATACCTCAAACCACAAGTCACATAAACCAACCATTCTGCAGTGGAATGTGTGTGGGAGGTGGAGTAGATTTCCTTTAAAAACATAGATTACATCCTTCTTTGGCTCAATCACTTTCGATAGCTCCTTGCCTCACACACAATCCTTTCTAAACTTCTTATCTTGACATTTAAGAGACTCGGTAAGTTGGGTCTGTCTCAATATTATTTTTCACTGTTTCTCAAAAGAAGTCCAGGCTGATCTACTCAGTCTCCCCAGATTTCTTCTTAGTCCCTCATCTGCACCTTTGCTCGAACTATTTTCCTTACCTAAAATCTTCCTCTTCTCTCTGCTGCTCTAGTCTATGAAACACCTAATGCTCAAAGAAGTCAAGTGCCATCTTCTCTGTGCAGTTTTATTATTCAATTTCTGTAACATTTATTTTGGGGTTAATCCATACATAGATGTTATCTCCAATTATTCGGCATTATACCTTCTTTGGATTATAAGCTTCACGAGGCAAAAAAATTTATTTGAGAAGCACCTAGTATAATACTATTTTCAAATCGAGGCTTTTATTTATTTTTTTAAGATTTTATTTATTTATTCATGAGAGACACAGAGAGAGAGACAGAGACAGAGACAGAGAGAGACACAGAGAGAGGCAGAGACACAGGCAGAGGGAGAAGCAAGCTCCATGCAAGGAGCCTGACGTGGGACTTGATCCCGGGTCTCCAGGATCAGGCCCTGGGCTGAAGGCGGTGCTAAACCACTGAGCCACCAGGGCTGCCCATTGAGACTTTTATTTAAAGTAGGTTCCCTGGGTGGCTTCCTTCAGGGCTTGAAGTCATGACCCTGAGACCAGGATCTGAGCTGAGATCAAGGGTCAGATGCTCCATTGACCAAGCCACCCAGGTGCCCTCAAATTGAGTTTTTTTTTTTAAGATTTTATTTATTTATTCACAAGAGACACAGAGAGAGAGAGGCAGAGATATAGGCAGAGGGAGAAGCAGGCTCCGTGCAGGGAGCCCAATGGGGGACTCGATCCTGGGACCCCAGGATCATGCCCTGAGCCAAAGGCAGATGCTCAACCACTGAGCCACCCAGGCATCCCAAATTGAGGGGTTTTTAAGTTGAAGTATGTAAGCATGTAATTTGATGAACATCAAAAAACATATCTATCTAAGCACCGCCATACCAACCAGGGTAGAGAGCATTTGCAGCGTGGTATTTTGTGCCAGGTAAGTGCTCAGTAGATACCAGGCTTGGCACAGAAAGGAGTAGGCAGGACCAGGAGGATGAATCTTGAGCTTGAGGTCTATCCAAAAGTGTTGGGTCATCTGAGATCACATGAAGTGAAAAGTCAAATACTGAGGTTGGGGTGGGGGGTGATGGGGACAGGGGGCAGGATTTAGTAAGTCCAAGCAGGTTGGGATTGTCCTATCATGGGCTATGCAGACAAAGTTCAGAAACCAACAGGCAGCAGGGAAGGCGAGAATGCTGGGGTGGCCAGGCCAAAGGCAGCTTTACTTCTCTAGTTGAGAGAACTTGCCCTCTTAGAAATGCTAGAAAGTGAAGGCTTGCAGTATGTGGTGCTCCTAAGTCCTGAAGCCATGAGATTTTTGAGAAATTCTCATTAAAAACATTTGCTTAAGGGTGCCTGGGTGGCTCAGTGATTGAGCATCTGCCTTTGGCTCAAGTCATGATCCCGGAGTCCTGGGATCAAGTCCTGCATCACGCTCCCCACAGGGAGCCTGCTTCTCCCTCTGCCTGCGTGTCCACCTCTCTCTCTGTGTGTGTCTCTCATGAATAAATAAATAAAATCCTAAAAAAAAAAATTTGCTCACTGACTGCCTGGCTGCTGATGAAAGTGAGAGCTTGGCTGACTTGGATGTTTTGCTGTGCTGTATTAATAAAACACCCCACTCCTTTCCCCATGTGGAAACTGCATCTGACTAAGAGTATATGAGAAGGCTGAGAGACCGATCCCAGCAGAGTACTTCTCTAACGTTATGCTAGATTGCTTTGATCTTGTAGTTAAACAGCGTTGTCATTTGTCAGGCATCAGAAGGCTCAGAGTGCCCACGGAATGCCTTCACCTGGTGGTCTATGTGGCATCTTGAATTCGATGTGTTCCAGGCTGAGCTCTTGTTCCCGTCTCTTCTGTCTAGCCTTCTCCATATGATTAAATGTTGCACCGTTGTTCACAATAAAATTCTAAAAAGTTCAAGGAGTCCTCTTTGATTCGTGTCCTTTCTTTTGTACCCAACATCAGAGCCATCAGGTTCTAAGCTAGCTGCATCTTTGAAATGTATCCCAATTTTGTGTAGCACACAGTTTAAGCAGGCGAAGTTTGGAGCTATGTTGCTTGGGTTGAAGCTTGGGCCTGCCACTTACTAGCAGAGTAATGTTGAACGAGTGCTTCAGTATCCTCATACGAAAAGGGAGATAACAATATCACAGGGTTATATGTAAAAATAATGTTAACACATATAAAGTACTTGGAATAAAGCCCAGATGTAGTCGGTGTGCAATTAAGGCTAATTCTACCTCTCGATCTACCATCTTAATCCAACCCCATCTTCTCTCACCTGGATTACTGAAATCATTGACTTCTACCCAGTTTCCCTGCTTTTATTTCCACCCATCTTTGGTCTACACAGCTATCAACGTGAATTTTTAAGAATATAAATCAGATCAAGTCCTTAACCCCTACAAAACGCTCCATTAGGTTCCCAGCCACAAAGGAAATCTAAAGTCCTTACCAGGGTCAGTGAGGACTGGCTTCTGCTGATAACTCATCATCCACAGCTCACTCTTTGCATTGGTTTCGCTTCATTTCTCCCTTCCTATTGGTTCTCAGATATGCAAGTCATTCCCTTTTCCCGCCACTTTACCTAAAGAGAGAGAGTGGGGGTGCTGGAGAGGGACACAGGGAAAGGAAGAGAGGAAATCTCAAGCAGGTTCTATGTCCAGCACAGAGCCTGACTCCAGGCTGGATCTCACAACCCTGAGATCATGACCTGAGCTGAAATCAAGAATTGGAGGCTTAGCCGACTGAGCCACCCGGGCGCCCCATGCAAGTCATTCCTGGTACAGACCTTTGCACTTGCTGTCCTCTTTCCAGAAATCTTCTTCAGCAAGCCCTTTGCATTAAGGTGTCCTCATTTTATTCATCACAGCTACTTAAAGAAGTCTAGCCAAATCACCCTATCTCCCCCTTACCCATTTTATATTTCTTTTGTAGTTTTTATCAATCCTGAAAATACACTCTAATTAAAATTGTTTCCTTGTGTATGAGCTGTTTTTGTGACTCAGTGTCAGCTTTCATAGTCTATCTAGTTCATCAGCACGTCTCTGTGGCTAAAACAGTAACTGAACATCATAGGAACTTAATAAATATTTGTTGAGTGAATGAATGGGTTAATTTTCATATCTTCTCATACTCTCAATACATCCACCCCTGCTCCAAATCAAACATCACAGAGATCATCCAGCTCAATGCTCTCGTTGCATATGGGGGAGAAACCAATTGACCAAGGTGAAGGTTGTCTTGGGACTACCTCCTAACTCCTGTCCCGGCATGCTTCGGTATATCATGCTGCCAGTCACCTTCCATCCAACCTCTTTGGTGCCTTGGTGCTATTGGCAACACACAGTAACCCAGCACAGGTAACTAAAGGATATGCAAAGGCCTTCCTCTCTTACGTTCTATCTGTATAAGGTTTCTCTGTCTCCTGTCTTCCTTTTCTCCTTCCACCTTTCTTTCAGCTAGTCATCGGAGTTCCAGTCTTGTTCTACCCTCCCCACTGGTCCCCTGGGTAGTCAAGTCCATTGCTGTGACTTCAGCTACCATTGACATGCCAATGAGCCTATCCCTTCAGCCCAGATTTCTCTTGCCATCTCCAACTCACACTTCCTACTGCTTATGAGGCCTCTCCATCTAGATGCCCTCCCTCCTCCTGGGCATCACACACTTTGTATTTCCAAAACAGACTTTATTCTCCATCAAAATAGCTTTTCCTTCACTGCTGTCTATCCAATGGATGGAAACAGGTTAGTTAACCAGGCAACTTCCTCACTTTGTGCTTCCTTCAAACTTAAGGACATACTGACTCTACCTAAATAATTATTGTATCTATTTCTCTCGTTCCCACTGCTAATGCTTTAGTTATACCTATTATCTTCTCTTATATGGATTACTGTAACAATCACCTAATTATTTTTCAAAATTTGTGCCCCTTTAGTGAGGCATTAAATCAATGTTCTGGGCCATAACAAGCTTTTAAAAAACATCTTAAGCTCACTTCTTTGATATAGTCCAGAAATTAGCAGGATCAAATTAGTAGCAACACAGAAATATTTACTGGCACTCTTTCCTTTTTTTTTTTTTTTTATAAAGGTCAAAATACTCAAAATATTTTCAATGAGTACAAAGAAACATCTAACAAAGAAAGCCAGTCTTCTGCTCTGATACACCGAACTCGAGTGGAGAAATGCTGCATATGAATGGCTCTCAGTGGATAGCACTATCAAATTCGGTGGAAATTTAATTTTAGTATGATTTTATATCCAACATGGTCATGAAAAAAGTTTGTTTCTCCGCAGTGTTACTCTCCATACTCCTTATGTCTCCTGCCCCTTTGCTCCTTGGAATAAATGCTTTCCCCTCGCTACATATTAGCTCTCGCAACCATCTTGGATTTGAAATAGCCAGATACAGTTACTTCAAGTTAGCCCAGTTCCGTGATCTGGGCAGGAGTGAAGTTTTTCATTCACCATGAAATTTTTTCCAGCGTCAAGGAGTCCAATAATCATGCCCCCCCTCGAATCTTTCCCCTTCCTGAAGCTTACTCTGAATTTGGGCAGGAGTCATTCCATGACTGTCTATCACCAGCTTAGCAGGTTTCATGTCCTGGTCCTTGAGAGCAACATGCACAGGGTAGGGTTCCTGTGACGGCCAGTGAAGGGATGACAAGGGGTCTCTGATGTTGACTTGGCTTAAGACAAAACAGTCAAACCTGATGTTCTTTCAGCTTCCTGGCCCTGTGGTGTTAGTCCCGTGGCCTCCTTATCTCATTTAGTTGTTTTCTAGGTTGCTGCCGCCAAGCTCCAAGAGGGCTGCAACTGTGGGGGGTTCACCACTCTATCTCAAGGGCTTTCCCCAGTCTACTCCTCCACACTATTTGCATTTCTGACCATCTGTTTTTGTTATGTGCTTTGTGGCCTCTGAGAAAACAGTCTTCCACTTGCCTCAATGTCTTCCTGTCCTGCATAGGGCCAGGTGAACAAGCATTCCCAGCAAAGGTACTGCTTTCCTGTGGCAGGGGACCCTTTCACGTCCTCCAGATCCATCTGGCCTGACATTCCCAGTATGCTGGGCCTACCCGGGCCTGTGGCCACGTGGAGGAGAGGGTCAGCTCCTCGTGGCCCACTGAGACCACCAGGGCAAGGACCATGACCAGATGAGGGGACTGAGGCCATGAAAAGCCTCACCCTCCCCACACAGGCTTACTCCCCTGCCTGAGGTCATTTGTCCCTCGCACCCCGACCACCTCCCCAGCCCCGCAGCCAGCCCTGCTGCCCGCCCTGCCGCCCAGCCATCTATAAGCAGAATTTTTCAAAACATGCAATAGAACAGAATGGAGTAGCAGACCATGCAGTAAAATCCCAACTGTTTTTTATGGTTGTATGTATTCAGGGTTTACAATGTAACACTGTGGATCATGGCCAAAACATTTGAAAGGTCCTATTTTAATTTGTTACTCTGCCTCTATTTTTGTCTACCTTATGTTCACTTTCCACCCTAGGAATGACCTTTCTAAAAAGTGAGTGCAAATAGGGAATCTTTAAGCACCATATACCAAGTCATGCAAGTCTAGCATTTAATAACGGTGTGATAATGGAAGACTTAGATCAACGCTGACCCTCCAGCTCCTCATCTTTAAAGTTGGAATAATAGCTTCATGAATTCAAGGCTGTGGGCCAGCCCCATGCCAACCACTTTCAATCATATATCCCTAATCTTCACAAAAATCCCCAAGTACTTATTGTTACCCTTACCTTGTTAAGGAAGCTGAAGCTCAGAGAAGTAAAGAAACCAAAGCTCATGGTCAGGTTGCTAATACCTTGCTGAGCAAGGAGTTCATTTCCATATTCCCCATGCTCTTTTATAGAAAGCATGTATTTCTACCCATCTAAAGTCTGAGATTTATAATCACATGGCAACTTCTATTGACTTCTCACACATTCATTTAGCTCAATCAGTTCGGTATTTATTAAGTATCAGTTAAGTACACAGCACTGAGTTGGGGACTAGAGGGAAAAGAGAGGAGTAAAATGCCATCTGTTCTTATGGAACATACATTTGACTCGGAGAGAGAACACCGATAGGCACGGAACAACTGCAAGCTGACTAGAGGTGCTGAGCTCCTGAAGTACATTGGACATGTAAAAGTTGTAACAGGTGTTGTCCCATTATAAATTTAAATGATAGTTAATGAAATAAATCAGTTTCTATTTTGCGCAATGCCCGAGGGATCCAGAGTATGGGTATAATTTACAGATGAGGGCTCTACATGGAGATACATGAGTCTAAGTTACTTTTTTTTTTCTTTTTAAGAATATAGCAAAAGATGTCCCATTTCAGAGACTAGGATTATTGGACTAACATAGTCTCTTGCACTTTAAAAGTAAACCACATATATTTGTGCTTGATATAATTATCGATATATATATTTCCCCCTCAAATAAATTGGTCTGCTCTGTAGTCAAGAACTAATAGGGACCAGTTTTTTAAACATCATTCTTTAAAGGGCTCACAGGAAGCTGCCTACTTAGTCACTCATCAAGACAAGCCTCGCCCTTCCACACTTTGTTTACTCTCTCTGCTGTCCCTGTTTATGGTTTCCAATTGCTTTTCCACTCCTCTAGTGAGCACCATGTTCTGGCAAAGCTGGGAAATTCAGTTTCTCCCTGTGTTATGAGCTTACCAGCATTTCCATCAGGAGTTCTGTAATATGAATGGGGTGGACAGATGGCTGGATGGACAGGCGATGGACAGTAGGAGAACTGAATGCTGAAGCTGTGGATTGGGAGGGACCGCCTGGAAGGGCGCTGCTACAGCTAGGGGCCCAGCCCTGGTGCGCGAAGGAGGCAGGAGGCCCCACGGTATGCCCTAGGCCCCTCGCGGTGGCTCAATTGGAAGAAAGAGTCACGTTGGATTTCTCTCTGAAGTATTACAAGAACCCCAAAAAACTGACATGAGTTATAACATTACCTTGGTTTAACTAACAGTCACTCCAAAATTCTACAACGTTGTTACCATTTCCCGAAACTAAGCTCTGTTGTATCTTGGCTGCAACCTTTGAGAAAACCCTAAGAGGAAATCGGAGGAAGAATGGAGTTTTCCATTTTCTTTCTTTTAATTTCTTTGCTTGCAAATAAAATGGGTATTAAAGCCTCTAGAACAAAATCAATACGACTCACATCCTGTTTAGGTCAGCTAAATGACATACGTGTTTAGGCAGAAACCAAAAGTTCCTTTCACTTTTACTATTTTTTCCACGCTAGAGGTTCAGAGGACACCAGGATATTTCGCAGCTGGATGGGACTTTGCCAGGTAGGTGCACACGCCCTGCAGTAACGTGCTAAATGGGGTCGTTGGTCAATGAACCGAAGGGTTAAAAGTTCTTAGTTCTCTGGAAAATGATCAGATCCATGGTAAAATATCCAGAAAAGATCTTTGAAAACATTGCCACAAGTATGAAAACTAGACAAAACATTTGACAAGAAAAAAGACAACTTGAACTGTAACCCATACAAGCCTCGCAGCCGCCCTAATATTCCCAGCCGGCCCGAGATAACGGGATTCCTTTCTTGTGATGTGTGGGACTTAATACGTATAAAAGAAAACAGTGGCTTATGCTCAGTGACGGCACGATATGAACGTTTACACATCATATCATACTTGGCAGGAAGATAGCATGGATCCGGTTTAACCCACCGCAAACATGCTATCAGGTAAATACGTCTGAGGCCTGGTGGGAATGTGAAGGGACAAGCACCTCTCATAGGCTGTGATGGTTACACTTGCAAAATAAGAAGCCAGAAACTCAGAAATGGAAAGTAGACACACACTCCCTTTTCCAAGACAATGTAAAAACTTCCAGGCTATGTGGAATAGAAGAAAAAGATTAAAATATAAAGAAAGGTACACACAGCAGAAAAGCAAAGTATAAACTTTACAAACATTAACAATCAGATGGAGCATATGTTACCCTGGAGGAAGGGCTCACACTGGTTTCTCGGGCATGCCAAGGTGAAGGGACAGGATCTCAGAGAAGGTGCAATCACAGAAGCAGAAGCTTGGTTTCGTTCACTCGGAAAAGATATGATTGTATGTATGCCTCTGGCTGCCTCTGGCTACATCACTGTGCTGGATGTAAAACTATCCTTTAGAGGTGAAAGGTTGGGATTTTGTGACCCATTCTAGGGCTTGCATCTTTACATGCACGATCAAATAGTTCTGAAGTTTGAATCCAAGGGTATGTTTTTTAATGTTTTTGGTTTTAATCCTTTTTAGAGGGTGCAGACAAAGAAAACAGTCACATGAAGCCATTGCTGAACTAATCTGGGTTGAAAGTGATGTGTGGAAGAAAAAGGTGTAGTGTTGTTTGTATACGCATGTGTGAATGTGTGAGTGTGTGTGCGTGCACGTAAGTGCGGATGTGTTGAGCACGCACTGAGGTGCTAGAGAAATTCAGCAGACCTCTCTCTCATCTACTTATTCACCTCCTAAAGCCACTCTTCAGCTTTCAGATTCCTAAGTCACTTGGCCACATTTTTTGGTGAGAGGAGTCTTTTGCCCAATGTCTTATTTATGTGTCCCAAAATAAATGCTTGTGGGTGAGTTTCACGAATCATTTTCTTTTGTTAATAGTTTCAAAGGAAACTGATGGTCCCCAGATGGGATGTGGGCGGGGCGGTGGAGGGGGAGATGGGTTAAACAGGTGATGGGGATCAAGGCGGGCCCTTGTACTGGTGAGCACTGGGTGTAATATGGAAGTGATGAATTACTAAATTCTATACCTGAAACTAATATTACACTGTATGTTAACTAGCTGGAATTTAAATAAAACCTGGAGGAAAAAAATTTCAAACAACCATGGTTTTGGTAACTAGCAGCATTTCAGCCTAAGGTATAATGAATCATTATACTTGAAACGTTGAGCATCTCTCTTTGTGTGTCTCATGAATAAGTAAATAAAATTAAAAAAAGAAGTCTTTAGCATGGTTTATCAGGTGCTTTGGGATTTATTTGACCCTTGCCCACCTTTGCAGCCTCACTCCATCTCTCTTGCCCACTCAACCCACAGTCATTCTGAAAGCCCCTTAGGACCTTAACTCATCAAAGGCCTCGCGCTGCAGTGCCCTTTGGGTTCTCCGGGAAACAGACTCGGGCAGGGTTAGTGCTCAGGATGTTTATTAGGGAGTGCCCTTGAAGTCACCCCCGTGGAAGGGAGGGGGCGGAAGCAGGATTGGAAAGGGAGAAATCAGGCTGTGAGGCCCATGACAGCCTCAGCCAAACGTGCAGGCTCCTGTGCCACCGAAAGGGCCCCTCAAGTGGCCTGTGCGGACGTGACCTTGGGCGAGGCACCTTTCTGCAGCTGAGGCAATGACCATAGGGCTGTCAGCACAGCCACTGCCTGGGGCAGCAAATCCTTCCTCAGAGGAGGAGCTGTGCCCGGTTTGCATGCTCACCTCTCCTGGCATTTACCTTGCAGAAAGCTCCTTTCTCCAGTTCACCAGGGGAACTTCCGCTGGTCCCTTAGATCTCAGTGTAGTCCTCACTTTTTTTTTTTAAAGATCATTTATTTATTTATTTATTTATTTGGAAGGAGAGAGAGAGAGAGCAGAGACAGCATGAGCAGGGGTGGAGGGAAGGGAAAGGGAGAGGGAGCATTAGACACCCCAGGGAGCAGAGAGTCGGACTTGCAGCTGGATCCCAGGGCCCTGAGATCTTGACCTGAAGGCAGGTGCGTAACCAACTGAGCCACCCAGATGCCCCTAGTCCTCACTTCTTTAGAGAGCAATTCCTGGGTTCCTGAACTAGCTCGAACTTCTCACGTTTCTTTAGGACCATCCTTGCCAGAATTCTCCTCACACTTAATTGTGATCAGCCGATGGTAACTCCACGAGGACAGAGATAACTTCCATAATAATCTCCTCTGATCCTCCGTGCCTACCACAGTCTTAGCACATAGTAGGTACTTGATAATTATTGACTGAATGAGTGAATGAATCCAAGGCCTGAAGAGCATTGCGAGGAGGAAACACTTTGCACTTGCCAAGCCTTCTAATATACTGACTCCTTGAGGCATGATGTTGAGGCAGAGAATTCCTTTGGATCGTGTTGTCAGACTGCCCACCCCATCAGTCCTGGGTGGATCACATTCTAGCTGTGTGACTGTGGGTAAGTTAATTAATCTCTCTAAGCCTCGATTTCTTTACCTATAATAATAATAATAAAAGCAACAATAGTATTTTCCCCCTAAGGCTGTTGGGAGGGTTCCGTGACATAATCTACATGAAGGGTTTATCATAGCTCCCGGAATTTAGTAAGGCATCAGTGAAAGCTAGCTGTAATTGCCATCTGTAAGTTCTTAATATACCTTAAAAAGGAGAAGAAATATTAGGAAAAATTTTTTATATTTGTTATTACAATGCATCAAAGTAGTGAAAAATTAGAACTCTATTGATTTCCCTACACTTGCTTTATGATGTAGGATTAGTTTTTATTTAGTTTTATCTGTAGAGGATGGAGAATGGCATTATCTTCTCATTTGCTTAGGGTCTTCTAAGGTTTTAAATAAGTCCTGTTCTTGTCCTCTCCTCACACAACCTAGGCATCTAATTCAGCACACTGACCATCTTGTACCTTACAAATAGTGGATGTGTGCACGTGCGTGTGTGTGTGTTGTGTGTGTGTGTGTGTGTGTGTGCATGAAGCATGCCTTTGCTTATGTCTGAAATGCACCTTAGGAGATTTCTGCTTCAGTATGAATTGACTCTTCAGCTCAATAAACACCTGCTAGACGAGGTCTTCCCTACTTCTCCCAAGCCACTCCTGCTTTTAGAGGAGTAAAAGCTTTTACAGGTAAATACCAATAAGACCATTTACACATCTGGACTGTTGTGCCCCTGCATCACGTCTCCCCACTAGACTTGAGCTTCTTGACAGTAGACCTTCTTCATCTTTCGTATCTGGCACATTCCGACCCTCAGTGTTTGTTGAGTTGACTTGAATTAGAAGAAAAACACCGGATCCCTTCAGAAAGACACAAATGATAAAGAGGTTTAGGTAATCTGCGATACACTCAAAAAACGAAGTAGGATTTAAAAAGCAAGAAGTCAAATGTTTTCTTTTTAATAGAAACATAATACTCATGCCTGAAATATTAACGTACTACACAATGACTTATCACAAAATGCACATTGGACTAAAGGCCAGCTTAACAAATGGACCATTTCGAAGCCCCTCTGGTGCCCCCTCGAGCACTGATCCTGATAGAACATTTTCTTTTATGTCAGAAAGCATAGCTGAACCCTAAGAGGTTAAATTTTTCCCCTCATAAGGAATTTCAATAATTAACTGTCCTATGTAAATATTTATTTGTTTATATATGGAAATCATTGACAGGAAATAAATAATTGCCCTGCCCTGCTTTCTTTAGGGGCTGCCATGGCAACAGGATGTCAGTCACTTACCTCCATCCTTTCACTGGCATGTACTTTCACATTCTCTCATCCTATAAAGAAATACACTTAGCAGCCCCCTTCTATGCCTTTATGACTCATTTCTGGGGGAGTTCTTTTTCTCCTTTGTCTCCCTTTACTCTGTGTTCTCTGTCCCCTATGTTCCTCCTGATTGAAATGCTTCCCCCAGGGAACTGAATCATCTGACTGCTTTCTTTCTTTCTTTTTTAAAGATTTTATTTATTTATTCATGAGAGATACAGAGAGAGGCAGAGAAACAGGCAGAGGGAGAAGCAGCCTCCCTGCGGGGAGCCCAATGTGGGACTCGATCCCAGGACCCTGGGATCACGACCTGAGCTGAACCACCCAGGTGCCCCTGACCGCTCTTTTTTCTAACTCCACCATGACTTATTATATACTTTTTAAAAATCTCTGGGAGGAATTAAAGTTTTCGTGAGCCAGTGTGAATTCTTTATTTAATCTTGCAGGTAAAGATTAAGAGGGTATAGTATATGAAGATAGGTCAATGACATAATAGAAAAGATGACAAATTTAACGAAAATGATTTATACTCTTCTGAGTGTCCGGCGTAAGAACATGAAGAAACTGAAACCACGAGCAACCTCAGAAGGGTTGATAGTAAGAGTTGTACTCAGGATACGTATGCCACAGTGATATAAACAACCCAGCAGCAAAAAGCTTTAAAAGGTACAAGTAACTGAAAATGTTATTTATTAGTCAGCTAGAAGAAAGAAAATTAATAATCAGAAGAACAGACTACTTCTCTGGAAATGTCTCTTTTCTTTATGTGTCATGGTACGTTAGCTTTTTTTTAAAATTATCATTCTTAACGGTTCTTTCCATTTCTTGTCAATCTATGTCATTTAAAGAATTGATATTTGCTGAGATTTGCAACTCCAAGATCTTGCATGCTAGGAACCAAAGGGCTTCTCTTAAATCTTAGTGAGATGCCTCTCATTATATTCTTTAAAAACATTAAAAAGGGGGTGCCTGAGTGGCTCAGTGGTTGAGCACCTGCGTTTGGCTCAGGACATGATCCCAGTGTCTTGGGATGGAGTCCCCCATCAGGCTCCCCACAGGGAGCCTGCTTCTCCCTCTGCCTGTGTCTCTGCCTCTCTCTCTCATTAATAAATACATAAAATCTTTAAAAAAACATTAAAAAAGTTGGACTAGTAAATATGTTTGAACTCTCCTTATATATTAGGGATAGAAAACTGATCTGGGAAATTCAGTGCTGAAGATACCTGGTGACTAAAATGAAGAAGAATGAATTTTGGGATGTTCTAATATCCATAATTTCACAATCTCACATAATTTCACAATAGTTCAGTGAAAGTGTCTTCAATAACTTATTCCTCCCATTTGAAAAAAATAAAGGGTGATGAAGTTACAAAAATCCCACCTAGAAAAGGAATCTTTTTACTGTGTCTATTCATGTAAGTGAATGTTTTTGAGAACCTCGGGGAAGAAAATGTGTCTTACTCATCCACAGCACCCAGGATGATGCCTAAAAATGTAGATGTTTCAAGCCTCCTAACCTACAAATAGCAATGTCAGCCTCAGGATCTCTCTCTCTCTCTTTTCTCTCTCTCTCTCTCTCTCTCTCACTATCTACTTCCAACAGCCACAGAATTGTTACCTCAGAAGGGAAATGTCTTTGAATCTCATATTTCTTCGCCATCTTCAATTCTCTCTCCTTAGAAAATCTTGTCTCTGAGGAAACTAATCCCATTCATGAGGGCTCCACTCTCATGACCCACTTTGCTTCCAAAGGTTTCACCTCCAAATACCATCATAACAGGGATTAGGCTTCAACATATATATTGGGGGTGGGTGGACATAAACATTTTGCCTATAGCAGTATCTCTAACACATGGTTTAAAATTTTTGCTGAAAGCTGGAAGGATTAAATAATAGTAATAGAAAAAAATTCTGACTTTTTTTTTAAGATTTTATTTATTTATTCATGACAGGCAGAGAGAGAGTGAGAGGCAGAGCCACAGGCAGAGGGAGAAGCAGGCTCCATGCAGGGAGTCTGACATGGGACTCGATCCTGGGTCTCCAGGATCACACCCTGGGCCGAAGGCAGTGCTAAACCGCTGGGCCACCAGGGCTGCCCTGATTTTTTTTTTTTTTTTTTTTTTTTTTTAAAGACCAGGTAACAGTTTAGAAACAAGGTGGTGGGTGAAAGCAATCTGCTTTCAAAATGTTTTCAAAACGTGATTGCTTCAGTGGGCATTTAGTAAAATCATTAAGAAGACGATACAATTAGCAAAGAATAAAAACTATTAAATCTAAATAAACAATGCCACAATAACAGCAGCTAACATTTATTGCTCAATTACTACAGAATTGTTCTATTTGCTTTCATGAGCAAACTCATTTAGTCCTCACAACAACCGTATTAAGTAGTTAGTACGATTATGAGCTGCCTTTTGAAACTGAGGCACTGAAGGTTTCCCTGTGAATACATGAAACTAGTAAATGTCGCGACTGGGATTTGAACCCACACAGTCTGGTTTGAGAGCCGTGTGCGTAGCTTCCACACCAGATAAATAAAGAGCCACAGAAAGAAACGAATATCAGAGAGAGAAAGATTTTTTCAAAAGATTAAAATTTCCTATCTCTGTTCTTAGGGGAAAGAGTCAAATGAGAAAAACCTATATACAAATAACTGGTAATGTTTCTTAATACTAGGCTGGGGTGGGGGATGCCTGGGTGGTTCAGTCGGTTGAGCCTCTGACTCTTGGTTTCAGCTCAGGTCATGATCTTAGGTCATGAGATCCAGCGCCACATGGGTTCCTCACTCAGCAGGGAGTCTGCTTGAGGATTCTCTCTCTCACCCTCTGCCCTTCGCCCTGCTCCTCTCTCTCTCTCTATCTCTCTCTCTCCTGCTCTCTTAAATAAATAAATCTTAAAAAAAAAAAAAAAGACTAAGCTAGTCCAGGAAAATTTATAATGTTTCTATAGAGTGTGGTTAAGGAAGGCAAGTAGGACTCAAACTCTAAGCACTGAAAGAATGTAACATAAACATGGATTTATGGAGAAAGCTTTGACACATACCCATCTAACACTATGGGACAAGCTTCAGGGATACGAAAGAACTGTAAAATATGATTCCTGCTCTGAAAAAGAAACACTGCTGTTGCAGAAGATGTGATGGTCACACACAAAGTACTTAGATAATAGATAATAAAATCTTAAATTCTGTGGTACAGGTAAAAACTGCAATTATAGAGCACCAAATGTATGTTAAATAGTAGAGTTATTTATTCCTAAAGGGAATTTTGAAAATTAAACTGGGAATTCTTATTCTCAGATGCTTCCAGAATCATCCCCTCCACAGAAATTAAAAAATAAATAAAATCGCTACTCCTAGAAGATTCCATAAAAATTAAGTTTAAGAGACAAAGAACAAAACTGACATACATAGTTCTAGGCTGAATTTTGATTAAAACACACACACACACACACACACACACACACACACACACACAACAAGCTTTGTTTCGTGGTATGAGTAAAATGGAATAGCAGTAGGAAAACTGCCTCAGGAAGTCAGAACACAATATAAATCAGTCAAACTTTCCATACCTTTCTAGTTGCAGGAAATCTTAAAATATCACTCCATTCTGCCTGTGTGTGCAGCAAAGGCAAAGGTTTTAAGGCATTCAAAATACTTTATAAGGTAGAGATTTTATGTTTTATCAAATTAAAGTGACAACTTACGTGTTAACCTTATCTATGAATGTCATTTTGAGGAAGGGGAGTACATTATAAAAATTATAGGAAGTCTTACCGAAATGGGATGAACGAACTCTACAAGAAAAAGAAATTAACTCAAAGTGAATAAAAGAAAACAAGATATTTTTCTGGCTATTCAGGATGACAGGTTTTAAGCTCACTGAAATGATAATTAACTACAGAATCAGAACTACCTAGACTAGCCAGGGTGCTGCTGATGTGGAGAGGGAGGGGATTTTAGGGACCCAAGGACCAGAAGACAGACTGGAAAAACAGAGGCCTCCTTGAGAATATGCGAGATGATACAGAACTATTCTAGAACTTACTTCTTGAACTGAGAAGTTCAGAGTTATTTGGGCTTAATTATCTGGCGTCCAGATAGTTTGGAATGAATTGCCAAATTAGGCATCTCAGAGGTCAGTGCAGTTATTAGGTCCTCAACTTTATTCTCCAAATAAATTATAGCTTGTTTCAGGGGTGGTTAACGTCCATTTCTTCCTTCCCTGTATCTACTCCTTTGGATCCGAGCTGGTTTGTGACATCTTTGCCTAAGAGAAGACAGTGAAAATGATGCTGCATGACTTCCAACCCTAACTCCCAGGTCTTGAAGCCTCTACTTGAATCTCTTGGAATGCTTGCTCTTTATTTTTATTTTTATTTTTTTATAAATTTATTTTTTATTGGTGTTCAATTTGCCAACATATAGAATAACACCCAGTGCTCATCCCATCAAGTGCCCCCCCCTCGGTGCCTTGCTCTTTAATTTGTCATGCCGTATGAAGCCAAAGTCAGAAATGGAGAGTGGCCACTCGGAGAGAAGAGAGAGAGAAATGCCCTCCCAGTCCCCAGCTCTTGCAGATACTCTGGCCCAGGAGCAAGACACGTGAGTTTCAAAGACGCTTTCAGATGACTCCTGCCTCAGCTGACCCCGACTGAGAAGTGCCCAGCCTTGTCTGTTAACCTCCAGAGCAGTGAAACATAATAATAAGTTATTGTTTTAAGCTACTAAGTTTTGGGAAGGTTTGTTAACCCAGCAGTAAATAAGTGGGACATGCAATTAATATTTGAAGATGGATCTCACAATTTTTAAAAATATTGTATTTATTTATTCATGAGAGAAACAGAGAGAGAGGCACAGAGAGAAGCAGGCTCCATGCAGGGAGCCCGACGTGGGGTTCGATCCTGGGTCTCCAGGGTCACGCCCTGGGCTGAAGGCGGCGCTAAACCGCTGAGCCCCTCCGGCTGCCCCAATTTTTTTATTCATTCATAACAGTATAAAATTCTGCACCACCCTGTCATTCTTGAATATAACTAATTCTACGTATCTATCATATGTTTAACTGAGCGATACCTTCATACTGTTATTTCATTGGGCCCCAAAATAAGTTGTATATTTTGTTGAAATTTGTAAGGCTATAAAATGGCACAATAAAAGTGACATATACATATTCATGTATCCATAAGTTTATATTTTTTTTTGTTTTTTTTTTAATTTTTATTTATTTATGATAGTCACAGAGAGAGAGAGAGAGAGAGAGAGAGGCAGAGACACAGGCAGAGGGAGAAGCAGGCTCCATGCACCGGGAGCCCGACGTGGGATTCGATCCCGGGTCTCCAGGATCGCGCCCTGGGCCAAAGGCAGGCGCCAAACCGCTGCGCCACCCGGGGATCCCTCCATAAGTTTATATTAATGAAAAATGGTTATATATTCTTTTTTTAAATAAATAAACTGTAATATTTAGAGCAGCTTTAGATTCACAGCAAAATTGAGCAGAAAGTACAGAGCATTCCCATATACTTTCACATATTTGCAGAACTCCCACTACCAACATCCAGGCCGTACTGGTACATTTGTTACAATGGATGAACGTACGTGGATGCATCATTATCACCCAAATCCATAGTTTACATTATGATCACTGTATGATTTATGGGTTTTGACAAATGTGTGATAATGACCTGTATCCACCATTACAGTACCATACACGGCCCTAAAAATCCTCTGGGCTTTGCCCATTCATCCCTGCCTCCCTTCTAACCCGAGGCAACCACTGATCTTTTTCCTGTCTCTGTAATTTTGCCTTTCCCAGAATGTCGGACAGTTGGGACCATATACTTAGTACGTGGTACTTTCAAATTAGCCTCTTTCACTTAAAATATGCATCTAGGTTTCTCCCATGTCTCCTCATAACTCGATTATATATTCTCATCGAAAGAATACTTTGTCATATTTTCTTATCCCTGACTCATTCTTTAAACCCTTTTACATTTAGTTTCTGTTCACATTCCTCTATGGAACCTCATGACCTTAAAGGTGACAAAAGATTTCCTAGTTCCAAAATCCAGCCTTTTCTGCAGCATTGACTATTGCTGTCCACTAACTCCTTGAATTCTTGCCTATGGTTTTGTGAGACTGTTCTTTTCCTTCTCTTCAGCCTTTCCATTCTCCTACCTTTTGAATCACCATCCTACACAGTCTTCGAGAGTAGGTACTCCCCAAAGGCTGCCCTTGGCCTTGGCTGTACTCCTCATTATCATCTCAGCATGTCTTTCTCTCACACCCACATTATCTTCCGTATCTTCAATATCTAAGAATAATCTTTGATAGTTTCTCTTGCTTCTTACATTCAGCCAGTTACCAAAACCTCTCAATCCTCCCTCCTTGTGACATCTTGAGGTTGTTCCTTCTTCTTCTTCTTTTTTTTTTTTAAAGATTTTATTTATTTATTCATGAGAGACACAGAGAGAGAGGCAGAGACATGGGCAGAGAGAGAAGCAGGCTTCCCATGGGAAGTCCAAGTGGGACTTGATCCCAGGACCCCAAGGTCACGACCTGAGGCAAAGGCAGTTGCTCAACCACTGAGCCACCCAGGTGCCTGTGGTTGTTCCTTCTTTCCATTTCTTCAATCTCTTCCCTAGTTGAGGACCTCATTAACTCCTCTTTAGAATTATAGCCACAATATCTCTGCCTTAGGCCTATTTCCTTCTAGCTCATTTTATTCAGTCTTGCTAGATTAATTTTCCTGGACTGCCCTGCTGATTGATGCCTACTTTGGTGTCATTTGACGTATAAATGTACATTTAGGATGATTGCAAAAACTGTTGTTTTTATACATAATTATGAATAACTTGTAGCTAGATAAAAAATAGTTAAATAGGGCACCTACCTGGGTGGCTCAGAGGTTGAGCGTCTGCCTTCCACTCAGATCATGATCCCAAGGTCCTGGAATAGAGTTTTTCATTTATTTTATAAATGAAATCTTTAAAAAATAGTTAAATAAATAACATCTATCTGGTGAAAATGCATCAAATGAAATAAAAAGACATCATCTTCAGTAAACTGATTATCAGGAGAGGGTTAATTAGATGACACAAAAAAGAATATTATATCTCTTTTGAGCCAACAAGAATTTATAAAATTATGAATGCGAGGCAGAATCATAGATATATAATAATTATAATATTTATATAACAGTACTTGTGTGCTGGCACTCTAAGGGCAATGGTGATATTAAACAAGTTACTTCAGCTTTGTATGAATCAGACATTTGGAATGAAGAACCAACTAGCAATAATTTTTAATGGACAGTATGGCATATCAAGGATGAATTCAATTGTACTTCTGCTTTACTTGCCTACTGGGAAGTTTCTGGGTCTCAGTCAACTAATAACATAATGAGTTGGACTGAAAGATACCAATAGAATGGAAAAACAGAAAAGAAAAATATCATCTAGTTGTCATCAGCACTGAAACAAACATGATTGTCTGTTGTCAACTTGGCATCACTGCTTTCCCATTTATGATCCATGCATCTCAGAGGAAAAATAGAACTATAGTTCCCAGAATCCTCCTCCCCAGATGGTTCCAGGTCAGAGTCTGCCTGGAACAGGCACTTATGTGACATCGGAAAGGGAAAGAGCAGAAGCTATTTTTCAAGCAGGGCAGTGACAGATAGATGTGTGGGCTGACAGTAGACATGAAGTTCACAACAGCTTCTGGATGAGTTCCTACAAGTTACCTTCTTTGGTTCCATACACAATTGAGATGACTTAGTGGTAGCTGTTTGAGAATTACCTGTTTTAGTGCTGCAAGCTTATTTTTTTTCTAAAGATTTTATTTATTTAGTCCTGAGAGAGACAGAGAGAGAAGCAGAAGCACAGACAGAGGGAGAAGCAGGCTCCTCACAGGGAGCCTGATGCGGGACTTGATCCCTGGACCGGGATCATGCCGAGTTGAAGGCAGATGCTCAACCGCTGAGCCACCCAGGCGTCCCAGTGCTGTTCTCTTTTATAGCTGGTAGAACTTTCTGGAGGTTGAGAGAAAGAAGCTCCCGAGAAAGTTCTCAGAGCCAGCCTCCTTGGCAATGCAAACTGAGATTATTGGCACAGCTTCCCCGATCTTTAATCTCTTGACCCTTCCAATGTTTGTGGAAGCCTCTAATTTCCATATTAAAAGTCTTGATATTTCATCTAGATACAGTAGCTTTTGTGTCTTATATGAACTTTATTTAATACAATGTGGAGGTTACTATGCATTGTCAACACTGTTTTGACAGGGTCTTCAAAAATTACTATGCATTGTAATATGGTAATAGAATTGTTATCCAAAACCAACAAAACATACTACATATGAGAAATTTTTTAATTACCTTGTCATATACTTATAAAACATGTTTAAACAAAATGGAATAAGAGCTATAATGCTTAAAAAGGGTGATTGAACATAAGAAAGCTTTAAAAACTTTCCATATAAAAAGTTTAACATAGCAGGCCTTACAGAATTGGCCTGCTTTCAGAGAAAGTAAATCCTCTGCTGGAATCTCCTAAATAAATAACTGAACTTATATGCCTCAAAACCATAAATGTTTCTTAGGTAATATATACTAAATATTCTCCTATTATTCTACTGTAAGTGTAACCTCTTTAACCTTCTTGATTATATTGTAAAAGACTTTCTGGACATACTCTAACAATCCATATTCATACTTGCATTGTTCAAGAATGCACATTTTACTATATCGTCGCCTTCATTATGATATTTTTTCCACTTTTTAGCTAGTAAGATTTCAAAAGCATTTTAAAGAAATTTGTTTCTTTTGGCCTTTGATTTATCTGGCATTTATAATATTAGTCTTATCTAGGTAAGAAAACACAAATCTAAAAACCAGGAAACATGATATTATTTTTGGTTCTCTTGTGGATTTTTCAATCTGGCCAAATATTTGTGTTTTCAGTTAAAAAAGGAAATTTTTTTAAAAAAAGGATTGTTTGCCCTGACTCTTTCTTTTTTTTTTTTTTCCTCTATGCCCAATGTGGGGCTCAAACTCACAACCCTGAGATCAACAGTCACATGCTCTACCAACTAGGTGCCCAGCACTCTCACTCTTCTTTCTCAAAGTAGCAACATTTGAAAAATAAAAACAGAGGAAAGTCAATACATTTAAATATGTTAAGTTGAAAGCAAATATTCATTGTCTTATTTATATTTGTTGGGTCACACTAAGTACTGGGCAGTACAAGGACCTGAGGTTGACTCGAGGCCTCACCCTCTGGTAGGCACACAGACTAGCAAGCAGGCAACAATGCAGGCCCATTGGTCTTTGTCCAAAGACTGTCCACAGGTGTTTCAGAAGCAACACTCTTTGTGGAGTTTTAGAAGGGTAAAAATAGAGTCCTGCATCTGCTCTGTGAAGAGCCTGCTTCTCCCTTGGTCTATGTCTCTGTCTCTCTCTCTCTGTGTGTGTTTTTCATGAATATATAAAAAAAAGAAGGATAAAAAATATATATATAACATTCAATATGTAACATCCCTGATAGAGCCTACGGCAGCCTCCCATACACAAATACAACAACATTTCTGCAGTAAAATACAACATTATAAATAGTTTCACGTCAGTTCAGGTCAGATTTTGCTGCCAAATAAGACTTGGCACCAATCAGAAAATAAACTTTTGCTTTTCAGAACTGCAGATAAAGAACTGTAGACCTGCATTGTATGTTCTAGGCTAGAGGTAAGAACAGAGTACAATGGGAATGTATAGGTTTGGTACCCAATCCAGGCTGGCTGAGGGCTCATGCATTGGTGGAGAGAATATATAAATTAGTTCATAAGTACCAATGAAATAAAAAGGTCTTATTGTGTTATTGCTCCAGAGAGGTGGGAGAAAAGTTGAAGAGGAGATTGTTGCCTAATAACGAACTTTGAAAGACAGCTTTTGGGTTTTCTTACTTTATTGTTGTGTTACAAACTGTCAGATACTTCCCATTGTTGTGTTACAAAGTTAACAATGAAAACATTATTGTCCGGTCAATTCAATTCTCCTACTAACAGAATGAAAAATATTGCAAACAACACATTAAATGGCAACATCTTCATTTAAACAACTATTTCTCGCATGTCTAGGTTATAGTTCAAGGTTTTTATATTCTCTTAGTATTCAGTGGGTCTCTCTGGCCTAGCCAGGCTCCCTCCTACCCCACCATACAGCTGATTATCTGACTTTCATGCCTGAAAACTTTAATAAGAGCTCCTTGTTGAAAAAAAAAAAATTCTCTCTCATGTATATACACACTATCTAAATCAGCAATTTACACACAATCTGGGGAAGAGCACAAGTACTAGGAAGCTTTATTGGGATTGCAAACTGGAGGGTAAAAGGGTAGGAGGCAGGACAAGGGCCCATGCTCAGGAGACACATACAGAGCAACATGATCCAGGCCAATGAAGAGTTTATTTTGGACATGCCCCTTAGAGCTGAAGTGTATGGAAAAAAGGTCCAGAACTAGAATCCTCTTAACATGAACTTAGAATATCTCAATGTATGAAATATTTGTGTGTGAAGAGTCATTTCTTTTTTATTGTTGTTGTTTCTTCTTTTTTCTCTTATTTATTTGTCAGAGAGACAGAAAGAGAGCACAAGCAGGGGGAGCAGCAGGCAGAGGGTAGAAGCAGCCTCCTAGCTAAGCAAGGAGTCAGACTGGGCTCTATCCCAGGACCCTGGGATCATGACCTGAGCTGAAGGCAGATGCTTAACCGACTGAGTCACCCAGGTATCCCTGGAGAGTCATTTCTGAAGTTTGTTTTCTATAGTATTTTTAACATTCCTTTTTTTCCAATCTTACTTGCACAAATTATTTGTGATATTTTTCAAGGTGGGCTTCACTATACGATGCAAATGCTGGACCTGATCAAGATGTACTTTTAAAATATTTAAAAGCTCTAGAAAATCCCTTGGTTTGTACACTGCAATGTATTTACAAATACAAAATTCTAAACACTAGCTATTCATTTTTCCTAATTGGGACAAAGGTAAGGCACAGAATATTAAAACCTCAAAGATTGCCATTTGATTTATGACTATGCAAACTAGAGAAGCTTGGCTAAACATAAAAATGCAAAGTCTGTTTCATTTCTTGTTCCTTACCTTGAACTTGAATCTGCAAGCAAGGACAGAAAGAAGGCATATAATGCTCCCTCTCCCATCAAACACAAACACAAAACAAAATTTTGGGATGCATCCCTCATCCCAAAATCAAACACAAAAAGATGGTGGACCCTAATTCTGTTAGAGTCTCATTACTGCCTCCCATGTCTTAGGTAAGATGTTCACCTAACTGGGAATTTATTTCAGTGATAATTAAAAAAAAATATCTGTTCTAAATGGAACCTAGTTTTCCTAAGGTAAGGTTGATATCAACTCTTGAGAGTGAGTGGTGTGTAAAAGAGAAATTACATTCCTTCTTCCTGCAAACATGGGACCCCACTCCCTGAAATAACCTTGTTTTTGAAGACTGGAATTGATCCTGCAAGATAGGTTGTAAAGATTAAGAAAATAAGAGTCAGAGGCAGAACTATATGGGGGACCCAATTTATAGGAAGCCCAGTCAAAACCAGAATTTGGATTTCTGACTCCTTGCACCATGTGCTTTCACACCATATATGGCAGGAAATGCATTTTCTCAAAAGCGTTCATGCATTCCCTCAAACAAATATTTATTAAGTAGTGATTTAGTCTCTATATAGCAGTACTTGCCGAATGTCAGGCACTGCATGGGGATACGGCAGTGTACAAGTCATACAACAATTTCCGACATTATGGACTACATTTATGTGGAGAAGAGAGAAATGAAATAAAGATAAATAGTAAAGTGCATAATATACCAGATGGTGGAAGTACTATGAAGAAGACTAAACAAAAAGGGACCAAAGGTACACAGCAAAGGGAGACTGTAAATTTAAATAGTTCGGTCAGAATAACCACGCCAACGAAGTCCACTTGAACAGAGATTTGAGGAGAAGAGAGGCTATAAGTGGATGGATAGCTATGGGAGAGCATTCTGGGGAGGGAAACAAAGGCAAAACCCCTGATGTGGGGGGTGTCTAGCATGTTGGAAGACAAGCAAGGAGGGTGGTGTGGCTGGAGCAGAGCGGACAATGCAGAGGGTACAGGAGGTTATGCTGGGTCATGCCAGGCCAGCCTGGGTTTTACTCCATGTGAGGCTGAAAGCCATTGAAGAGTTTTGAGAAGAGTGACAGGACATGGATAACATTATAGTCTTGTGTTGGCTACTTTTTGAGAAGAGTCTAGAGGTGCAACTGTAGAAGGAAGACTGGTTAGGAGTTTCCAAAAATAATCAAGGGGAAATGTCAGGGAGGCCGAAGACACAGAGGAGATGGTCTTGATAAGCTGTTAATTCTGGAGAGATGTCAAAAGTGGGGTCAGTAGGATTTCTTGATGGTTTGCATATGGGTGTGAGAAAGGGGGAGAGGAGTCAAGGATGACTGCAAAGCTTTTAGGTGAGCAACTAAATCATGAAGTTGTCATTTACTGAAGTGGGGAAGGCAGTGAGAGCAACAGATCTGTGAAAAGACCAGGGAGTTCGGTTTTATGTATTTATTTGTTAAGATTTTGTTTATCTGACAGAGAGAGAGCACGAGTAGGCAGGAGGGCAGGCAGAGAGGGAAGGAGAAGTAGGTTCCCCACTGAGCAGAGACACCCCCCTCACCATCCCCCACAACACAGAGCTCCATCCCAGGACCCTGGGTTCATGACCTGAACCCAAGGCAGATGCTTAGCCAACTGATCCACCCAGGCACCCAAGGGAGTTTGATTTTAGACATGCCAAGTTCAAGATGGCATTTAAGATCGCCAGGTACAGGTCAAGCAGGCAATTGATTATACAAGTCTGGTGTTCGGGTGGGAGGTCTGGACCAGATATATTTGGGAGGTCAGCAGCCTATGCATGATATTCCAGTTCCAAGACTGAATGAGGTCATCAGAAGAGTGATACTGGATGGAGAAGGGGCCGGGGAACTGAGCCCTGAGCAGAGCAGTCAGTGGAATGCAAGGCGAACTCTTTCAAATGCTGCTGATGGCTCAGCTCCAGGAGGACTGGAAACTCGTCCCTGAGTGTCACAGTGTGAATGTCATCGGTGAGCAGCCAAGTGCAGGGCAGTGAACAGTGGTTAGCTGGAGTAAAGTGGGTTACAGGGCAGGGGCAAGGGGAGGAGTGGGAGATAGCAAGTGGTCAGCTTCTATGGACTTGCCATATTTTTTTTTCCATATTTTTATGTGATTGTTAACTATAAAAAAAATTTTAGTAACTATAACAGGAATCATTACTGAATGCCGGGGCTATAATAGAATATAAAGCCCATGCACTTTATACATTAAAAAAAAAAAAAAAGAATTATTCTTCCAGTGAAATGTAGTTCACAGATGAGAAAAGTGATGGTTAAAAAAATTAAGTCAACTTTCCCAAGGTCCCATGTGTGGTAAGGGGCACAACTAAAATTTGAATTTAGGTCTCTTTGACTCCAAGCCTTCACCCTTAACCACTGTGCAACACGGCCTTGCCCTATTACATAGTCACATTCTGTAGGCAATTAAGTATTAAATAGCTGCATAAGGATGATTCTTTCCTGAGGTTAAAAACTAGTTTGGAAATGTTAAAAAACAAAATTCAACCAAATAGATTTTAAAGATCTTATTGGTTTTGTCCAACAATTCATGAATGAGGTGGCATATCATCTAGCAAATAAAAAGGAGCTCTGAGGAGCGCCTGGGTGATTCAGTCCGTTAAGCATTTGCCTTTGTCTCCAGCCATGATCTCAGGGTCCTGGGATGGAGCCCCATGTCTGGCTCCCTGCTCAGCAGCTCAGCATGGAGTCTGCTTGTCCTTCTCCCTCTGTCCCCATCTCCCCACTCACTTTCTGTCTGTCTCTCTCTCTCAAATAAATAAATACAAATCTTAAATTAAAAAAAAAAAAAAGGAGCTCTGATAGGGTGCCTGGGTGGTTCAGTTAGTTGAGTAACTGACTCTTGGTTTGGGCTCAGGTCCTGATATCAGGTTGGCACAACAATGCCCCTCATGCAAAATCTGCTTAAGAGTCTCTTGCTTCACCCCCCATACTCTCTCTGTGTCTCTCAAATAAACAAATAAATCCTTTTTAAAAAGATTTTATTTATTTATTCATGAGAGACACACAGAGAGGGGCAGACACAGAAGCAGGCTCCCTGCAGGGAGCCTGTTGTCAGGCAGCTCACAGCAGGTCACCATCTATGTAGCCTGTTTCAATACAAAATGGCCAGATGAACCAATTTCAGCAATACTGCTAAATCAAATAACTATGAGTATTAATGAAAAAGGAGGACTGAGGTCTATCTATAAACCTAGTAAAGCAAATACAGGGAATGAGAATAGCTTTTTTCCTTATCTGGTCATCTATACGCATGAAAAGGAGTGATACCCCTCTGCAAAGAAG
Organism: Canis lupus dingo; assembly: GCF_003254725.2. NCBI lineage: Eukaryota > Metazoa > Chordata > Mammalia > Carnivora > Canidae > Canis > Canis lupus. The sequence goes on from NC_064248.1 coordinate 48,746,996, forward strand.
GGTTTGGGGAAAAACAATTTTTTTTTTAAAGATTGTATTTATTTATTCATGAGAGACACAGAGTGAGGCAGAGACATGGGCAGAGGGAGAAGCAGGTTCCCTGCCCAATGCAGGACTCAATCCCAGGACCGCGGGATGGTGACCTGAGCCAAAGGCAGATGCTCAACCACTGAGCTACCTAGGCATCCCAGGGAAGGACAAATTTCATCATCCCTATAGTCCCACTCTGTTTTCACACCCTCCATTTAATTTTGATTAGTATTTTAATTTACCCTTAGAGTCACCTATTGAACACTCTGGCTTGGGCCCAGTGGGATAAGACAAAAGTAACTTCAAACAGAATTGTGATGGATCACCACATGGCTCTCAAAATAAACACCTGAGTGTCCTGAAGGTCTCTGTTCTGATAGCCTGACCTTTATAATTCTGTTATAGCTTGGTCCAATACTTAAGGAAGAAAGTATTAACGTATCACATAGAACTTCATTAGAAACTACTGAAGAATACAGCGTCATATCTTCTTTGTGTGGTACAAGGGAACAAAAACTTTGCAGTTCAATATAATAATCACATATTAAGAGAAGAAAACTAGAAGAGCTAAGTAATAAGTAGTAATAAATAACAAAGTGATCTTACAAATTAGGTCACGTATGCAAAATCACTTTGGGAGTTTTAAAGAGTTTACAGACATGAGCTAGTGTCACCACGTAAGCAAAATCAAGGGACATCCTGGCTAACGCACAGAATCTATTAACCAGGCATTTACTTTTAGTATTATGGAAATAGACTTAACAGTGAAAATATTTGCACTTGGTAAGCACTTGTTCTTTTAAAAAAGCTGTATATGTACAAGGAAAGAAATTAAAATATTACAATATTACAAACTATGCAAAGTATCTCTGACTGCTAGACCCTCAATTCTTTTTCTCAAAGGCAACCACAGTTTCTAGTTTCTCATGTATATAGATATTCATATTCCTTACCTGTATCTCTGGAATAAAAAGAATTGGTTGTCACCTGACAGTTTTCCTTCACTCTTTCACATTTGGTGGATTTTGGTATTGTAATCACATCCTCTTCTGAAAAATAAGTAGCATTAATTTTTTTCCTCTGAAAATATTCAGGCAAACCACAAACATGTAAACATTTAAGTTGCAATTTTATTTTATTTTATTTTTTAAAAGATTTTATTTATTTATTCATGAGAGACACAGAGAGAGAGAGAGAGAGAGAGAGGCAGAGACACAGGCCAAGGGAGAAGCAGGCTCCATGCAGGGAGGTGGATGTGGGACTCGATTCTGGATCCCAGGATCCAAGCCCTGAGCAGAAGGCAGATGCTCGACCGCTGAGCCACTCAGGTGTCTCTAAGTTGCAATTTTAACTTCAAAAATTCACTGTACAATTTACTGAAGCAATCTGCCTGACACCGTTAGAAATCAGAACTTTAAGATAGGTGCTTGCCCAGATGAAATCCATAAATGTTTGCTGCTCAGGGTTCCTGCACTCACTGCATTCAGTAAAAAATCAGAACATGGTGAGAAAGTAGTGCTGGTTAATTTAACACTGGGCTTTGGAGGGAGCCTGCTTTTCTGTACACACCCCATAGAAGTTGTTAGGTGACTTTCCTTTGATTCCTGAGTCTTTCTTCTTTCTGTATTCCTTAAATATTTTATGAATCTAGGGAGCATTTCTTTTTTTAAATATTTTATTTATTTATTCATGAGAGACACACTGAGAGAGAGGCAGAGACATAGGCAGGGGGAGAAACAGCCTTCCTGCAGGGAGCCCACTGTGGGACTCGATCCTGGAATCAGGCTCTGAGTCGAAGGGAGATGCTCAACCACTGAGCCATCAGGCGTCCCTAGGGAACATTTCAATACAAAATCTTTTTTTTTTTTTTCAATACAAAATCTAAATACATAAGCTAGAGGAGGGGAAGAAAAAAAATTTTAATTTTATTTTATTAAATTCAATTTAATTAACATATAGTATATTGTTCGTTTCAGAGATAAGAGTTTAGTGATTCATCAGTTGCATACAACACCCAGTGCTCATTACATCACTTGCCCTCCTTAATGTCAGTCCCCCATCCCCCCACCCACTTCCCCTCAAAAAATTAAGTTCTTACATCCTTTGGATATGGAGCTTTGACTTGAGGCACAGAAACGCACTGCTTGTGTTTACCATCTCATTTCTTCACTGGGTTCTATGAATGTGCTTCCCCAACTTACCCGGATGCTCCAGCATCTACAGATCTGGCCAGGAGCTTTTTCATACTTCTTTGCCAGCTGGAGAACTTGGATGACTCAGAACCTTCCCTCTGGCTGATGGTCAGTAGACTCTCAAAACGTGTTTATTTTTTTTTAACAATAATCTGGTAGCTTTTGAGGTCTTTGGGAAAAAATGAAATGCAACCTGTTAGAGACTGGGGGAGTTGGGGGAGGAATCTGAAAAATAAAGATTTGCCGTATTTAGTTATTGGTTTTATAATTTAATGTGAGAAAGGACAAAACGCAACTGTTGTGAATAGTTAAAATAACAGATTGCATTTACACATAGCTGAGGTATGTCAGGAAAGTGTGCACAGAGCCCTCTGACATAGGACTTCCTCTTACTCCATCGTCCCTACTACCCCCCTTCCTAAAATAAGAAGCCCATTGACCTCATTTGTTTCTCAAATCGCTATTTTTTTAAAAGATGAAACTTTCTCACTGAAATCTTCTTGCTATAGCTACATAATGAAAACACAACCATCAAGGTACAAAAAAAAGTTCTCAAAATATTCATACAGGCTGTTTGGACCAGGCAGATAACAATAGCCAATTGAATTTTTCCTTTTTCGCCTAATTGTTTTTGGTCGTGGAAAGACACAGGCAAAGCTTGGCTGAACACCAATCATTCATTTTCTACAGTTACTCTCAAGATTTCACGCTGCAGAGTGTGCTGGAAAAAAGAAGTTCAAACTGACATTAGAGTTAATGCTACTAAGTGACAGCATTTTAACTCGAAAAGAGGATTTCTGGGATTCTATAAAACTGAAGAAAAAGAAGAATTGCAAAATGGGATGAAATGGAGCTTGTTGGGTACATAGGAGCTTGTTAGGTACATAGGGTATAGGATGAAAAAAGATCACAGACTCAAACAAACATAAAACAGTATGACGTTACTTAAATTAAAAGAAAGAAAAGACACAATCATACCTGAATTAAGACCTCTGCTTCTTGATGCTTATATATCCAATCCTGTCCTTAAATACACTGTGGAACTAAAAAACTGGCTGGCTTCTACTTTGCTCTCAACTGACAACAGTGTACAGAGTAGGGGAGAAAAGATCGTAATTACTATTTCCTTTCTTTTCTAGAGTATAGCTAGTTGTTTTTTACTTCTCAGGAGAAAAAATTACCATATTTGTGAGGGCTTTTTCCCCTTCACCTTATCCCGAGACCCAGTTTAAGCTTTAATCCTCAACCCTTGAAAGAGTACAGCATTTCAGTTCCTTTCAAAGCACCACATTGGTGCTGATGAGAATGGGACCAAATTTTTTAACAAAGAGATTAATTATGCTAAGAAATATCCACTATAAGTACTGTAAGAACACTGAACCAACCAGCGAGTGTCTACTGAAGCTGCCTACTGCTATTTATAGGAAACGGCACAAAGCACAGTCCTGGAAGAAGGAAATAGAATATGTGCCATAGACTTTGAGGATGGAGAAAAAATTCAGTGTAAAATAATTAAGGACCCTTCAAAGAAAATAGAGATCAAGACATTCAAATATACATTTACTTCACACACACACACACACACACACACACACACACACTGAGCAAATAAAAAAAAATCCTTGAAACCAAATACAAAAACAATGTGAAACCCTATTGTGGCAATTGTAGGGCTCTATTCTTCTACAAGACAGCTTATACACTCTGCCCAGGACAGTGAAGACATTGTTTCAAAGATCTAGTCACTAAATACCTTTTAAAAAAATATCTGAAAATAATTACATCAGCATATGGACTCTGGAAAATTTCTTCTACCGTAATAAGTTCAGATGGACATTTCCTGTTTCACGTTTCTAGTACACGTTGTCTTTTAGACAATAACAGTGTGAAACAATAGTTTGGCATGAGTTCAATGCATACTAAGAAATGCCCTGGCCCTTGAAGGCTGGGATGAGTCAGCCTCAAATGGCAACAAGAATAAGATTCAAGAAGCCGACACACCTCTGCCCTCAATTGTTCATGTTTCTTGACCAATAAAGAGCTCTTAGGTTTAACATTTACATTTTGCACAGATAGTATTTAGGTTTGTGTCTGCATAACCTGGCTTTTAAAAAAAATTGTAAGGCAAAACTGCAATCCTGTAAAAGCATGTGTTGGCAATTCCTCTTACGTTGTTAACTGGCACTGGCCTTCACTTCCACTGCTCAACCTCCTGCTCAGGTGAAAATGAGCTTTCCTGCCTCTCATCAAACTTTGCAGACCTCTGGTAATCCTTACCCTCTCGAGGGGTGTTACTACTACTTTGAAAACCATGGGCCCAGTACTGGGCCCCTCTTAAACTTGGGTAGTGGACACATCCATCTTCTCTGACGCCAGACTGGGACCTCCAGCACGTGTTGGCATCAAAGCAACCCAGGCCAACTTAACAGGACTTGGGTCAGTCGTTTCCAGCAACATCTCTCATCTCTCATCTCCTGCCACTCAGCTAAGAAAGTTAGATGAAGAGAGCATTCTGAAATCAGGCAGCGCCTGCGGAGGACCCGACGGTGGGACCAGCAGTAGCAGGGGCAGAATGAAAGATGAGAAGTTGAAAAGTGTAAGGAACGACAATGGGGAGAAAGAGTAGGCAATGGAGGGTTGCCCTTCAACCAGTGCCAGAGAATTGCTAGGATAAGAGAACCGGAAGTCATCCTTGACCAACTCTTCTCTTTCACTTTCTAATTATACCCAGTCATCAAGCTCTCCTCATTTCTTACTCCAAAGGATAAAAAGAACTGCTGTTTTCTTCCCCCCAAATAATAAAGTTTTATTTACTTAACAGTTATAATTGATACGAGTCTATTTTCAAATTTCAGAACAATATAGAAAGACACAGAAAAAAAAAAGTAAAAATCATCTTGAAATCGACCATCTAGAAATAGGCACTGTTTTAATATTTTGTTGAAAAGGCTTACAGATACCTCTGTATGTACACATGCACATTCCTGCACATATGTGTAGACAATTTTACAGAAAGTGAGGCATATTACACAAGGAGTCTGACAATCTTTTGTTTCCACTTACTAGTGGGTCATGAGTATCTATTTCAATTAAAATAGATACACACAATAATGTAGTAATTGCATAATATTCCATTGAGGGGATATGTCAGAATTTATTTGACAAATTTCCCATTGAAGGAAATTATTATTTTTTTCATTTTTGACTGTTATTGACAGCACTAATGTTAATACCTTGTACACACATTGTGTGCTATTATGAGACCTTCTATATTAATTTGATAATAAAAAATAGCTCTCATCTTTTCATGTCTATTTTTAAAACTTGTTTTAAAAATTGTATTAATTCATGAGAGACACATAGAGAAAAGCAGAGACATAGACAGAGGGAGAAGCAGGCTCCTCTTGGGGTGCCCTATGTGGAACTTGATCCCAGGACCCCTGGATCACAAGCTGAGCCAAAGGCAGATGCGCAACCACTGAGTCACCCAGGCGTCCCTCATTCCTATTTTTTGGTCATTAGTAAGGCTTTAACATTTTGCAGACCATTTATATTCTTTGACAAATTGCTGTGTCCATTTTTCTATTAGAATGCTTTCTCCTATTGAGTCATAGGAGACTCAATTTGTATATTAGGCTTATTTGTATGTTAGGAAATCAACCTTTTCATCATTCATAAGTGTGTCACCCATTTTTTTTTTCCTGTTTGTACTTCACCTTTCAAACTTAATGTTAGGATGTTTTTGCTGAAGCATTTAATTTTTATGTAGTCAGATTTATCAGTGATTTAGTTTGGTTTAGCCCTCCCGATTTAATCTCTTAACATCCCTACCAGCACTGATCAGATCCTTTGTCTTCTTTCTCTCAGATAACTATAAGAATCTGAATTGGCTTCTCTGCTCTTTGCCTCCTGGAATCTACACTCCACAAAGCTGTCAGAGTGGTCTTTTTCAATGAAAATCTGGCCGGTTCACTCTTCTGCCTAAGACTGTTCAGTGGTGTGTGTCTCAAACTGGCTATTCATACAGCTGTTCCAGGAGTTGATCATATGTCAAGTAACCATGGCAAATATTCCTGGAGCATTATTTGTGAGGATTTTTGAAGAAAGCACAATATTTTTTATTTTAAGAAATAGACAAACATATAATGGAGCAGAACTCAAAAATTCAAATGAATTTTTAAAATAAACCAGAAGGTTTCAAAGGAACATCAGAATTTAAGTGGCAATGGTTCAAAGGCAATTGGTACAGAGGAGAAAGCTTCACCTCCTTCACATTGGCAGCAGGGAGTGCCTCACATTTGCCAAAATCTATTGCTTTTTCCTTCCCATCACATAAATTTCCTGCCTCCCTTGAAGTCAGATGGGACTATGTGATTGAATCCTGACCAATAGAATGTAGGAGAAATTAGGGTGATCATACGACTTATTGTCTAAATCAGGACACTGCTAAGAGTGAAAGAGGACATTATTAATTGTTGTCCTGGGAATTCAGGCATTAAGGTGGGTGTATGACCACTGCAGGGAGGCGTGAAGTGTGCCACCGCAGTATGGGTCCAGGCCTAACTCCCCTATCTCATCTCCAATCTGCTGGCAGATGCACAAGGTGCTAGCAGAAGACTCAATGCCTGGCTAGAAGCAAGGGATGGAAGGCTCAAGTTAACTGTTCCCGGGAGTGAGAACTCTACTTCCAGCATTTCAGATCCTTGTTGGTGATGGCAGTTCTTTATCCTACTAGTATAGGAGCCCTGGGGCACAGGGCTTCCTGTGGTGTGGCCTCTCCCTAGCCCTCCGGCTTTACTTTTCATCTCTCTCTAGCTGGAATGTAAGCTCTAGCAAACTGAATGGCACTCCCTCATGCACTTTTAAGTACCTGTTTAGGTGTCCATTTCTCCCACTAGTCAGAGAACTCCTTGACGGCATCATCATCATCATAGATTTCATGAATGTCTGTTGAATGAGGAAATATTTAGCCACATAGGAAGTAAATCTTCCAACAGTGACTATTTCATGTCCAGAAACAAAACTCTATATGTCACATGGAAGATCCTAAATCTGCAAAGACATGTTCAAACTCAAGATTTTGGAAAAAATGAACTACACATTTTTTACCCCTCAAATATGAATGCAGAAATATTCCACCTCTTAGCCCTTCACTATTCCTTTGTCTTCACCTTTTCCTCATCCCATACAAAACACACACACGCACACACACATGCACAAGCACACACACATGCACACACTTGCTTACTTCATAGGGGGATATTTGACTTAATTAACACTAGTAGAATAAGTTTGAAGGGAAAGAAAGAATTAAGATTTTAAGTTCAGATCCCAATGCTGGCCAATAATCCCTACATGAGGTGCTTTCGCTCAGCAGGGGGATTTACCATTCCTGCTTCCCAAGATGATTAAAGAGTTGATGTATAATTGACAATGATGTACACTAGAGCATGTTATCAACTCAAGAAAGGGGCTTTGCCTGCATGATTTAATTAACATTAATGGTAGTTAAGCTGCACACACAGAGCATAATGTTCTCTTTGCTCTAAGAAAAAGGAAGGGCTTTCACTACCCAGATTAGGAAATATTGATTAATTCATATATACTCAAACATCCATCTAAAAATGGAATCACTCAAGCTGTCAGTCCTTCCCCTTCACCCACATACAAAGACATAATGGCAGTCCTGAGAAGAACAAGGATGATGAGCAAGTGGAAATGAGGAAGGAGGGTAAGAGCAAAGAAAGGGAAACACAGCAAATGAAGCTACATCCACGGGAAGACACCCAACACCCACACACAATCACACACACACACACACACACACAACATCCACTCTACTAATTAATGCAGCTTTGCTTTCACGCCAAATATTAGGGAAACATTAATTAGAGAGAAATCTCATTAATCCATTTCCCAGTTCATTAATTATGCATCAATGCCAAGTTTTTGTCGGCCTGACATAAGATAATCCTATTCCAATAAAGATCTCATGCTGCATATTACACAATAGCTATGGGGCTTTCCTGACTCTTTGGGATGGTATTCAGGATCTACTCAATTCATATATTGTATATATTTGTGTCTCCTAATAAGTATTCTGTGATTAAGAGATGTCTATCCTTTAAGCTGACTGTGACTACTTCTCAGCTAATACTTCATCCATCTTTGTCACAGGCACATTAGGAATTCTGTTCAGCTAGAAAAACAGCGACACAACATCATGAATGTACTTAATGCCACTGAGTGTACATTTAAAATGGTTAAAATGATCAAGTTAGTGTGATATGTATTTTACCACAATAACAATATTTCAAAAAAAATAGAACAACTGTAGGTTTTTTGAAAACTTAAGTTATAGGGGAACTATAAATGTAAAAAAACAACAACCTCAAAAGACCTAAGAATGTATTTCCTTTTGTAAAGAGAAAATATTATGAGATGAACTTCAGAGTCCAGACAAGCTCAAATGTACTGTTTGCAAAAAAGATTTTGGAAAAGCAAGGATGTCTGAAGGGCCTTGACAACAAATGTTAACTGAGCATCCATAAGATTTCTTGCACTGTACTGTTAATCTGGAGTTACCCATATCTAATTATGTCTAGTCTCCTAACATATTATTCCCTATATCCCTAGCTCATTTCCTTTTTTTTTTTTTAAGATTTTATTTATTCACTAGAGACACGGAGAGAGAGAGGCAGAGACAAAGGCAGAGAAAGAAGAAGCAGGGTCCCCTCAGGAAGCCGAATGTGGGACTCGATCCCAGATCCCAGGATCATGCCCTGAGCCAAAGGCAGACGCTCAACCACTGAGCCACCCAGGCATCCCCCTAGCTCACTTCTTTATTAATGACTGGATGTCACTATTCCCTCTGACCCAAGCACAAGTAAAGGTTAAAAGGTTTAGAATAAGTCTCACTTCGGAAGAGTCTTTCAGATCCATAAAGTGCCCCATACTTAATAAATACTACAGTGTCATACTCTCAGTGGATACACAGTAAATGTCAACTGACTCAATAACCTTTCCCAACATTTTAATCAAGCTATCCGGTATTAAATGTCATCAAATCCTGTCTTCAAGGTGCAAACTGATTGACCCTGGAGTCTGTAAAAGAATTTTCTACTCAATATCACACAAGTGAATTTACTGCAACAGTGTTATATAGTTTCAATCTGAGGCAAAATCTTGAGACACACAGAGAGAGGCAGAGACATAGGCAGAGGAAGAAGCAGCCTCCCTGCAGGGGCCTGATGTGGGACTCGATCCCAGGACTTCAGGATCATGACCTGAGCCAAAAGCAGACGCTCAACCACTGAGCCACCAGGTGCCCCTCAAAATGAGTTTGAAATAAAGAAGAAAAAAATAGAAAAAGATAAAACAAATTATATGTTAAGAATTATTTGATTCTTCTGATCTTTCACCATGGAAATGTTGCTAATCGATATTTTTATTTAAAGAAAAATAAATTAAAAAAAAAAAAAGAAAAATAAATTATTAATGCCCAAAGAAAGTTGCATACAACCGGTTGTTAAATCCCTCTAGTCACTTTTCCTTAAACTTCCTTAATTTAAAGTCTAATTTTATCCACTGTTTTTACTGAACAGGCTGATCTACTTAAATTCTCTTCTATTTGCATACATAATTTATCCCATCTGCTTTCTCCTGGGAGGGGTTGTTGTCTGTGATCAGTCCAGCCTGCAAGAGACCAAGGAAGAGGATAGAAGGGCCTCTTGCACAACACTATATCACACATGAAATGAGAGACAAAGCACCAAAGACTATCTTAGGAGAGACTGCTGGGAGAAGTAACTCTCAGTGTCCAAACGCTCATGAAAGCAAGGGGGGCCTACTGAGGTTAACGAGATCCTTGCTGAGGAACCAAGTGATCAGAGAACAAGAAGCAGTGACAGGTCCAAATGGGTGGGCTGCATTTGTGTACATTTCTTTTCTTTTCTTTTCTTTAAAGATTTCATTTATTTGTTCATGAGAGACACACAGACAGAGGCAGAGACATAGAGACATTGGTTCCCCACAAGACCCTGGGATCATGACCTGAACCAAAGGCAGGTCAACCATTGAGCCACCCAGGTGCCCCTTTTGTACATTTCTTAGCATCATCTTCTGTAAGCAGACCAAATTTATCTGACCAAGAGTGTTAGGACAGATGATATTCAAATACCTTCAACATGGATCAACTAATATTTGTGTAACAGTTTTAAATATCCCAAGAAGCCTCACATGTGTCATCCCAAATGACTCTTGAATCAATCCTGTGAGGTAGATATTAATATTACCCACATTTTACAGATAAAGATAGGCATGTAGACTGTCATTCCACTATAGAAACAGCATCTGGAGCTTAGCTTCCACTCACTGAGTCACCTAGAAGCCACCATGCCTCTGTCTCGATGCAAGCTGGAGGAGTCGAGTCAACAGGTATATTGCTTGCTGACCGCCTACTGACTGGCTAGTCAGAGAAGCAGCAAATAATAGGAGTTACACTCGGGCTGAGAGGGTAGTGGGATCTGGGAGGTGTCGGTGAGCCTTTTGAGATCTTTTTGAAATCTCAGTTTCTCATTTAGAAGGTCCAAGAAGACAGGTAGTGGGAAGTAGTGGCCAAGTTCAAGACCTCATTAAGTTGTTCACTAATAAATCTCCAATTTTTAAATGAAGATACACAGTGATTTGGGCCATATGACTCAGAAACAATGGAAAGAGTTTAAGTAAATTCTCTTTTTTTTTTTTGAAAGATTTTTATTTATTTATTCATGAGAGTCACAGAGGGTGAGAGAGGCAGAGACATAGGCAGAGGGAGAAGCAGGCTCCATGCAGGGATCCCGATGTGGGACTCGATCCCAGATCCCAGGATCATGCCCTATGCCAAAGGCAGACGCTCAACCGCTGAGCCACCCGGGCATCTCAGTAAATTCTTCTTTAAACAAACAAAAGCCCTCCTTCCAGAGCTATCTACTTATGTATATGAATAAGGCTTCTTAGGATCTACAACTACAAAAATAAAACTATAGAATTTATTGATGCTAAACTGGTCTCATTCCAACAATAAGCAATAACTATACTAATAACAATATACTAGTAAGCAATAACAAGCACTAATTGTAAAATAAAAGACCCAAAACAAAAGGGAAAAAAAGTAGAAATTAAAAAATTTAAAGCCTGATTCATCTTACATCCATGTCATTGAGATGTATTTCTAATAAAATTATGTTTACTTTGAAGTCAGATGGTATGACTTTTTTTGACCAACTGAATATTAATAATAATTATAATAGTCACTTATTTCAAAAAAAGTTTGGGCTTCATGGTCACAGGAAATATTTTTATTTTTTTTTAAGATTCTATTTATTTGAGAGACAGAGAGAGAGAGAGAGAGAGAGCACTAGCACAAGAGCAGGGAGGGGCAGAGGAGAAGACTCCTTGCTGAGCAGGGAGCTGAACCCTGGGCTCCATTCCAGGACCCAGGGATCATGACCTGAGCAGAAGGCAGACACTTAACTGACTGAGTCACCCAGGCACCCCTTAACGATTTACTTTTTAAGGAGATGGTGGGAACACTAAATTGCTACAGTATTTAGACCATATTAATTACTATTAAAGAAGTAATATAGCAGATTTATTTTTCAAAAAATTTTTTTTAATTTTTATTTATTTTTGATAGTCACACAGAGAGAGAGAGAGGGGCAGAGACATAGGCAGAGGGAGAAGCAGGCTCCATGCACCGGGAGCCCGACGTGGGATTCGATCCCGGGTCTCCAGGATCGCGCCCTGGGCCAAAGGCAGGCGCTAAACCGCTGCGCCACCCAGGGATCCCCATATTTTTCAATAGAATATTTACAACATGAAGAAAATTGCATTCTCTGCAACTATTTGTACTTACAATAATAAAAATTTTCAGCTGTAACAACATGCAAGAGGGACACAAACCTCTTCAAAATTCTATTATGGTGTATGTGAACTGGAAAGTTTAGAGACCATTATGCCATAGGAACAGAACACATCCGGATGTCTAATACGCATTAAAAATGCAGATATTTCTAAAATCTACTATAGAAGGCAGAAGTTCTATTCAGAGCACAAACTCATAGCAGTTCATTATAAAAGCAAACATAACCTACTGAAAGATTTGTCTCTCAGGGAATCCAGTGTCTCCCACAATTGTTTGCCTGCTTCTTCTAGGAATACATTTTAAAACCTATTGACCTGGGGCACTGGGTGGCTCAGTGGTTGAGCATCTGTCTTTGGCTCAGGGCGTGATCCAGGGGTGCAGGGATCGAGTCCCACGTCAGGCTTCTTGCATGGGGCCTGCTTCTCCCTCTACCTGTGTCTCTGCCTCTCTGTCTCTCTCTCATGAATAAATAAATAAACATCTTAAAAAAAATAAAACCTACTGACCAGCTCATTGGGCATATCAAGAAGAAATAAGAACATGAGAACCTGATATAAAATAATCACAATTTTGTGATATATACACTACACTATGATAAAGGGCAACTCTCTTATACTTACACATGATCCCATAATTCTTTACCCCTAACATAACTCACATGACATGTTGGATTATGTTAGTTTTCCAAGAGGTGGACTAATGACTAATCAGGAAGTTACTTACCCCCATGGAATGGCATAAACATAAATGAAAAGGCTGACATTGTACACAGGAACAACAACACATCGAACAGGAAATGACAATCTCTCTACAGGTTTCAATTTGTCTTTGGGGGAAAAAATGATAATAAACCATCTACATTAAAACTGAACTGAATTTTAATGAACATTCCCAGGAAAAAATATTTAAAACAATTTTGCTGGTGCTGTTAGAAGATGGAGTTCTATTACAAAAGCGCTCAGAAAAAGCTTTACAATCTAAACACACTGGAACTCCCTAGTGTAAAACTCTCTAGGCTAAATTATGGGAAAAGCCAATGTCGTATCAGCACCAAACAATCGCCCAGCATCAGAATGAAAAGAAGGAAATGTTGTTCTGAATAGCTTGCCAAGGCTAAAGAAAAGTAGAACAGTTGCCGAAGACGCATTGGTTGTGAGGAACAGTCTAAAAGGATGCATTCTAATTTGTGTTTGCCACTTCGATTTTGAAATAGGCCATTCTCTTTAAACTTTGAGTAAATTTCGCTGTGTTAGAGGAAAAACGGAGAGGAAGAGAAAGAGAGAGAAGGAGGCATGAAAAAGGACTTAACAGATGACAGTGAAAAAAGCATCTTAATTTTTAGATTTCTCTCAATCCATACATCCTATAATCCATTATAGATCTATGAATGCTGTTTTCTCCTTTTAATTCTGGAAATATTAGGTTAAGTGTAAAAACAGTGGATCTGGATCCTCCAGAGTAAACAAGTGACTGACAATGTATCTCTTATCTAGTTTTTAGTAACGTATTTAATCTTTGCTTTGAACAGTTTGACTGCTTGAGTATCCGGTGGAAGAATTTGTAATCAAATTGCTTGACTATTTAATATAAAGCAGTGGTTGCTAAGGAGGGCACTTGATGGGATGAGCACTGGGTTGTTATACTATATGTTGGCAAATTGAATTCAAATAAAATATTTTTTAAAAAATAAAGCAGTGGTTCTCAAACTTTTGGGGTATCATAACTTTAAGGTTATTTATTGTAAGGGAAAATTTCAAAAAAACCAACAAAGTGAAAGCGAAGGCTATACTAAAAGATTATACTAAATCTACCTGTATCCATCATTAATTAATCATTAATTAACGGTTATCAACTCATGACCAATGTTATGTCATCTATACCTCACCTACTCATTCTACCCTAGCTTATTGTAAAGCAGGTTCAAGGTATGAGATGATTTTTTTAAAGATTTTTATTTATTTATTCATGAGTGACACAGTGAGAGGCAGAGATGTAGGCTGAGGAAGAAGCAGGCTCCTTGCAAGGAGTCCAATGTGGGATTCAATTCCGGATCCCGGGATCTCCCCCTCAGCCAAAGGCTGACACTCAACTGCTGAGCCACCCAGGCTTCCCTGTTTATTTTTTAAAAAGATTTTATTTATTTATTCATCAGAGACACACACACAAAGCGAGGCAGAGACACAGGCAGAGGGAAAGCAGGCTCCATCAGGGAGCCCAAAGTGGGGCTTGATCCCGGGACTCCAGGATCATGCCCTGGGCCAAAGGCAGGTGCTCAACCGCTGAGCCATCCAGGTGTCTCTATTATTGTTTTTAATATAGAACATTTGAGAGTGTTCCCCTATCACATTACAGTGGTTGGATTTTTAAGATTACTCAATTGAGAAAAATTTACATGTATATATGGATTATTGCCCACCCCACTCTCAGGGGTCTTTGCTGACTCTATGCTACCACTCCCCATCCCAGGGATGTGCAGCCTATGGGGGGAAACTTCTGGCATAATGATAACAGCTGGTAACATCACTTTGAAATACGCTTATTTATTAGCACCTTTACATATACTCACAACACAAATACAGCTAATGTTTCTTTATTTCTTGGGGATCCAGTTGTCATTACAGATTTACAAGCAAATTATAAAACATAGTATTAGAATTCTTAACAGAACTTTTTTCCTCCTCATGCACTAAACTGAGCATTTCTCTTCTAACATAGAACAAAGATCTAACTCAGGCCACCACCTTCTAAATTTGTTCCCCCCAACAGCTGTTTAGAGGCCTTTATGACATTGACATTACCTATGAAAAAAAGCCCAGATCTTTGTGGGCTGGAAATCCTTGCACAATACAGCTTGAGAGTTGGCATGCTTGTTGGCAGTCTCCCCGAGAAGCTAAGGAACAAATGAGCAAAGGCTGTGTTCACACACTTGGAAATGACGATTCTACACCAGAAGCCTTAGTACACCCTGTACATTTCCTTTGTCTAAAAGACTAATATTCAATGCTAGTAAGCCAAAACTCCTCTTACACATGAAATGCAGTTTTGTAGGAAGAAAAAGCTTCCTTTTCCTCTGTATGAAAGGGAATTTCCTCAGATTTCTTAGGACAGGGCTCTAAAGCAAACCTTTTCTGATTTCTGCTTAGTGCACGTGTGGTACTGATTAATGCTAATGTGATTTACATATTTTAAAAATAGTATACTGTATCTCACAATCATAAATGTCATTCAGAAAGTTTGTGATTGGATTATTGGTAGGCATTTACTCCAGGTCAATTTCAGCTCCTAAAAATTTGTATTTAAATGAACAGAATTATCTCCGTTAAATCATATTTAACACTAATTTTAAAGGGAAAAAAAATTATAGTAGTGTTACATTTATACTTCACTAGAGAAAAGCAATAAACTCAAAATGGATTCTTTTCCTAGTTTCATATAATATTCTATTTGTAGTTATAAATTTCTGGAAAAAAATGTCATCATTGGAAGATTCCAATTTTGGCTTTATTTTTCTAACTGTGTCCATCATAGAGCTGAGCAAATAGAATACATAAGATAACGAAGTCTTGCTTACATAGGACAATGTTTTTTTAAAAACATAGTTCAAATGTGAAAGAAGGCAATCTAGTTTTCAACCAGGGAAATTACTATCTACTTCATATGTACCGTATTAATTAGATTATATTCAAATCCTAGTAGTTTGCATAATTGCATTTAATTTGCCAGAGGGGTCAAATTATAGAATTGGGCCTCTACTAAGAGGTAATGCTGTTTAGTCAGCAAAAGCATATCACATTCTAAAGAAACTGAAATGCATTTTTAATTTTAGAATAATAAAATGTAGTCTTTTTTTCAGAGTCCCAATTTAAATAGAAGTTCCCCCAGAAATGCACCTGGCTAAATACTTAAATTCATGAAATATGGTTAAACATTAATTAAAAACTTATTTATTTCAGCCCCTTCCAGTTCACTGTCAATTCTTCAAATGTATTTTCTGCTCATTTAGCTAAACTATCATTAAAATATAAGATTTCAGACACTATTGTCCATTACTTCCTTCTTATTATACTGCCTCCTCATGGAATTAATATGTTTTCTCTATATTAAGTAAATTTTTTCACTCCTCACTTCCACCCCTCAAAAATAGGGTACTCCGTTATAAACACTCCTGCTACTTTAAGGGAAAAAAGAAAGCACCTGAGGAAGAACTTCTAGAACTTGTTTATAATGGAGAAAAGAAGATCACCAGAATTGCAAGAAATAAAAAACTTGCTGTATTGGGACACCTGGGTGGCTCAGCGGTTGAGCATCTGCCTTCGGCCCAGGGCGTGATCCCAGGGTCCAGGATCGAGTCCCACATCGAACTCCCTCAGAGGAGCCTGCTTCTGTCTCTGCCTGTGTCTCTGCCTCTCTTTGTGTGTCTCTCATGAATAAATAAGTAAAATCTTAAAACAAACAAACAAACAAAAAAAACAACTTGGTATACAAAAATGTCAGGATGTTTTGGTAAAACAACATTCTTCTAGATTTTACTGAATGTTACTTTGCTTTTAGGCAAACAGTACCCAAGCAAACTTTGTGATATTGGTATTCAGTGACTCCCGTCTACCCTGAGCTACTTCGTCTCCCACCAGCCACCCCCATAAAGCAGTGATATATTCGAATATAGATTATCATCAGAACCACTCAAGGCACCTTTGACAAAATACATATTTCCAGAGAACCAACTTAGAGTTATTAAATTGGAATCTTAGAGGTAGAAGTGGACATGGCAGTGGGGGGAGGCAGAAGCTAGAAATCAGATTTTCTTTAAAATGTTTCCCAGAGAATTTTAAAAACAGCTTTATTGAGATATAATTTGTATGCCATACAATTCATCCTACTAAAGAATGCAATTCAGTGGTTTTTTTTATAGTCATACATATATGCAGTCCTCCCTACTGTCAATCTTAGACCGTTTTTATCATCTCACAGAGAACTCCACACTCTTTAGCTACTATTCTACTATCTCCCCCCAACCCCGCCTTCAGCTCTAAGAAATCATTTCTGATTCCAAAGATTTCCCTACTCTGGACTTTCATATGAATGGAATCATATAACATATGATTTTGTGTTACTGGCTTTTTTAGTGTAAAGTTTACAAGATCCACCCAAGATGTAGCATGTATTAGTACTCCATTCCTTTTAGTGGCCAAATAATATTCCATTGCACGGATATACCACATTTTGTTTATCCATTGGTCTGTTGATGAACATTTGGGTCCCCAGGAGATTTCATCATTAGCCATATTTACTAACGATCGATAGACAAGGACTGAGTGTTGATCTCAGGGCAGTTCCAAGCTCTCCTCACAAAGCAGCTGAGGGTTTTACACTGTGAGTAGGGAAAGGAGCACAACTGGAAAAGCAGGACTTAGGATGGAGTTCTGGCTCTGCACTCAATCCTATTACCTGGGCAGTGTCTTTCATTCTATCTCCATTTGCTCAGTTGTAATATAGGAATAGTGATTTCTACTTCAAGGAATTGTTGTGAGGATACATGGGACAATCTGAGTAACGTGCCTAAAATTGCCTACATGACAATTTTATTTTATATACATTTGGTATTTTATACATGGCATCTATTAGTCTCATTCTTATTTTTCTTGTTGAATCAAGGCAAAGCAACTATTTATATACAGAGCTATAGAGGTTGGATAGATTACTTCCACTTAGGAAATAAATTATTATAAATACAATAAGCAAAAAAAAAAAAAATACAATAAGCCTCTTCAAGTTATAAGAAAGTAAAAGGACGGATTAGATAGTACAATTCCTTTACTTTTTTAAAACTAAAGTCAAAGTAATAAATAAAAGACCATTTTCCATTTAAAAAAATAATTGCTTTTGTTTAAGAGTGCAAATCAGATTTTTCTTGTTTCATTGCTTTTTCAAAGTCTACATATTCCACATACTCTGTGAATCTTTTGAAAGCTCTACCCACATAAGTGCATATATGTATATGTATATACACACAAACACACACACATATAGTTACAGTCAACACTTACTGAATCCCTGATATATGCCAGGCAATGTACTTTATGTGCATTAATATACTTAATCCTTCCAGCAACCCTACATGGTCAGCTCAGGAAATTGAAGCACAGCATTGTTAGGAATCTGCCTCTCAATCACAGAGCAAGTGAGTACCAGAGCCCAAGCTCATAACCATGACACTTGCAATAGTTTTTCCTCTATGTGTTTGTATGTAAGGTAATGGAAGATATCATTCATGAACTACAGAATGATGCTTCTACAGCTTGAAGGAGCTTTTGACAGTTATTCATGAAATCCTCTTAATCTACAAGTGAAAAGGCACCAAATTGGCAAGCCAAGCATGCTTAGCTCAGTCCCCTGTCTTGCAATCTAATCTCTGCACCACACCACACTGGCCAAGCATCAAGGTTCCACGTTGGGTTTTTTGTTTTGTTTTAAGATTTTATTTATTTATTCATGAGAGACTCAGAGAGAAAGAGGCGGGGACATAGGCAGAGGGAGAAGCAGAGGAGTCCAATGCGAGACTCCATCCCAGGACCCTGGGATCAAGACCTGAACCAAAGGCAGACAATTACTGAGCCACCCAGGCGCCAACCCCACCCCCTCCCCACTCCCATGTTGTTTTTTTAAAGGGGATGCACTATGAGAATGCCAAGCTACATGTTTAGGGTAGCTATACCTTCATGTCTACCTTAAGAGTCTTTACTTTATGCTCCTGCTGCAAAATTTCCACCCATTCTTAAGGCTCAGCACAAATGTAACCTTTTCTATGGCAATTTCTCTCATAAAGTTCAGTCCTAGTTTCTTTCTTTTTGTTCCCAAAGTATGTTGCACCCCTAGCAGTATTGTATTTTGAACACCATTTAAAGATCAAACCAGAGAAAATCAGCATCGTACAGTGCACTGGTTTTCTTTGTCTTTTCTTTTCTTTTTTTTTTTTTTTTTGATATTTTATTTATTTATTCATCAGAGAAAGAGAGAAAGAGAGAGGGAGAGGCAGAGACACAGGCAGAGGGAGAAGCAGGCTCCCTGCAGGGAGCCCGACAGAGGACTCCATCCTGGGTCTCCAGGATCACACCCTGGGCTGAAGGCCGCGCTAAACAGCTGAGCCATCCGGGCTGCCCAAGTGCATTGGTTTTCAAACTGAGAACTGGGCCGACCCAGGGATTCAGGAAGGAAGGAGCTCTAGCGTTCACACTATGATTAATCAGAGCAGTTCTGCCTTTATCTGTTTGGTTTATTTTCATCTCAACGTGGATCTATTTGGCTTATTTTCATTTCAATAATAAGATTCTTGACAGGAAAGAAACAATTTGAAAAACTGGCATAGTTGAGAGACCTTGAGCTTTGGATTCAGACGGGCCTGACTCTGAATCACAGTTATGCTACTCATATCTCAGATGCACATTCTTGGTTCAAATACTTACTCAATGTTGACTGCAGGTTCTGCATCTGTCAAACAAGGAGAGGACCATCTACAGTGTAGAGTAGGGGGTAAATAAAATGTGTGTAATAGAATAGTGCTTGGCACATAAAAGCTGGATAAATTAATTCCCTTCCTTATTTATTATAATTATTTCTCTATTTCCCTACAGTTTGTAGGATTTTTACATCCTTTCTACCTAACATAGCCTAACTCAAATAGACACTTAACACATGCTTTATTGAAGAGAAGCAGATGTGATGGGATATTAGAATGTCTTCTTTTTCTTTTTTCTTTTTTTAAAAATAGCTTTGTTTTAGGCATATTGGAAGGTTTTAACACCCCTGTCTCAGTAATTTATAAAAGGAGGGGAAATTAGTAAGGAGATGGGATATTAAAACAAAATAGTTTCAATATTGAGGATAGAGGTGGATTACAAAGAGCTTTGAATGTTATGCTAACGTTTTAAACTGAAAGTTTTGAAAGGCAGGGATGTGATAATATTTTTTAGCAGAATAGTTAATGTAGTGCAGTGATTCTCAACAGAAGGTGCTGGGGTAGAGTTTGACTTAGTAGTCAAAAGTGTAGAATCTGAGTTCAAATCACAGCTGTCACTTAACAGCTGTATGACTGTAAGTCACTTAATCTTCTCTCCCTCAATGGTAAAACTGGCTTAATAATAGCACTTACCTCAGGGGTTGATATGAAGATTAAATAAGTTATAACATACATAAAGTACTTAGGACAATATCTGGCACATAGTAAGCAGCATGTAAGAGTTATAACAATGATAAGAAGAAGGTTTTTTATTATTATAATCATTTGCCCCCTAAAAGTGAGTAAAAAGGCAGATTCTAGAATCACTTGGTCCACCTTTGGGAATTCAGAATCGTCTGGGACTCTTTCATAAACTTAACAGAACTTTGTTTTGAGAAGAAGTACATAATGAGGCACTCTTATTGGAAATGTATTGTATTCCTCGAGTAGAAAGTTGGGAATCTCCTCCGTCCTGATGACATGGAGAGAGACTAGAAGCAAGGAGTGGAGTGAGAAGGTTACTACAATAGTCCAGGAACTTAAATCGATAGTCCAGACCAAAGTGAAAAATGACCACCAGGGAAGTCTGACTTTGAAATATCTGGATTAGATCAGATCCTCATTGGAGGCTACCTAAAAGTAACTTTGAGCCGCTTAGAGAGGCCTAGAACTAGCCCATTCCATTGATAGGATACTCCAAGGTTTGGAGTGGAGTCTCAAGTCAAGTCATATACTTCTGGAGACTTGTTCTAGTTCCATTTAAACATCTAAGGCAGTTTGTAGGATCCAAATGTTGGACCATGAAGTCCAGAGCCAGGAGGCTCTTTATGCTAGTTGATATAGTGACCCAATAAGGAGAGGCCAACAGAACTTCTAGCAACAGAAAACATTTCTAGTAAGCCATGCCTCAGGATGAAGGCTTTCTTCAGTTGGCTTTAGTTATGAACTATAAATCAGTATACATGATATTTCAAGAGCTATAAATCATCTAGAGGGAAAACGTTTGGGAGAAGATTTTATTGAAAAGAAAATGTGAAAAGCACAGTTCTCTCCTAGAGCATTATTCTGTGCCCCCACTCACGTGCTTCCTTATGTATGGTAGGCAGAATAATGCCCCCCATCACCCCCAAAGATGACTACATCCGGATCTCTGGGACTTGTAACTATGTCACTTTCCATAAGCAAAAGGGGATTTGCAGATATGATTGAGGTTATAGACCTTGACTTTGGGAAATTGTCCATCCAGATTACCGTGGATAATCCAGGTGGGCCCAATCTAGTCAGAAATCTTCCAGCTGTAATCAGAGATATGAGCAACAAAGACTCCACCCACCACTGCTGATTTTTAAGATGGAGGAAGAGGACCCTGAGCCAAAGAATATAAGGCCTCTAAAAGTCAAGAATGGCCCTCAGTTTACAGCCAACAAGAAAATGGGGCCTCAGTCCTTTAACCACATTGAGCTGAATTCTGTCAACACCTGAAAAAACAAGGAAGTAGAAACTCCCCTAGAACCAAGAGAAAGGAATATAAACCTGAAGACACTTTGACTTTAGCCTGGTTAGACTTGTACTAGACTTCTGACCTACAGGACTATAAAATAAAAGCTTTGCATTGTGTTAAACCATTAAATTTTTGATACTTTTTATAACAGCTATAGAAAAATAGTTCATATTACTGAATTTTGGAATATAGATTATTTCCAATGGGGTGTGGAAACATAGAAAATGCAATTTAAAAGTATTTATCTTATTTTTTTTTTTAAAGATTTTATTTATTTGAGAGAGAGAGAGAGAAAATTCCCGGACCATTGTGGTAACCTTCTCACTCCACTCCCTGCTTCCAGTCTCTCTCTATGTCATCAGGACAGAGGAGGTTCTCAACTTTCTACTTGAGGAGTACAAGTGCAGGGAGGGAGAGAATCTCAAAGGAGTCCCTAGTGAGTGCAGAGCCAGAATGGGGGTGGAGAGGCTCAATCCCATAACCCTGAGACCAGAGACCATGACCTGAGCTGATGCTTAACCAACTGAGCCACCCCAGGCGCTCCTAAAAGTAGTTATTATGAATTAAATATTAATCTGTTATTGCTACCTAGTGTGACTCTACTTCATTTTAATTAGCTTATGGGACTATGGGGAGTTTTTAACTGTCATGAATAGGTTCCTTTTGTTTCATGGAAGACATTCATATGATGCAGGCATATTCTTTTCTCACTGTCAGGTTAACTAAAGTCAACTAAACAAACATCCACATGTTTGAAAAATAGGATGTAACTAAAAGGATTAATTAGGACAGGGATTTGTGATATTAAATAGCTACAACACACATAGGCTTAAACAACAACATATATAATTTGATGATCTTGTTCATCAATATTGATGACACAACTGAAATATCATAGGCAAATAAAGGCAATCAACAAAGTGAAGAGAGTAAAATTTTGGGGTGTATACAGAGAAACTGATTTTAATAATAGCCACACTTAGGAACGTCATAGGATTGCAATTTTTCACTTCAAACACTGTCAGTGTTACAGGGTTTTTCCTACATCGGTGCCCATGGTTCTTGGTCATGCTGCTCTGAAGAATGAAGAGGCAGAGCAGACAGAGAGGTAGGTAGCAAAGCAAAGTTTATTGAGCAATAGCAAAGTGATGGTACACAGCTCCTGAGGAGGGAGGGGACCCGAGAGGGTTGCCAAGAGTTTCTAAATCTACAGGTTTTTATGATGTGCTTTAATCAGATTAACCTTTCCTGTGCCTGTCATCCAGTTGGGTTTCTGTCACCTATCCATCACTTGGGAGAAAGTGGAGGGCTCCTTCCAGGAGTGGGGGGGGGCAGGCTGCTCCTTGTGCCTGCCGGCCTGCCTTCCAACTATCCATCATCCGTTCTTATTGAGCTTCCTCTCTAGTATCTCACACACCTATGGACTATACCTTATACAATGAACTTTAAGAGCCTATCTGTGTTTGGCTGATAAAGTGCAACAAACTTGATTTTAAATAGATGGACTATCACTCCAGGATTAGATTTAGATTTTCTTCCATAAAGGATTTCCTTGAAATAGCATTTGTTGCGACAAAATTTGAACTATAATACTCATTCAGTTCTATAATGTCCAGCATTATAATTCCCTTATTTAATACACTTGACATTCCACATATGGAATTCTTTCCAATTTTAATAAATATTCTATCATGGATTAGATCTCTGCTTAAGCCTATTATCTGATCATAGTTTCCATTATAATTTGCCTATGTATGTCCCCACAGGACTGCCATGTCCGGCCGTTCTTTGCTTAGTCTCAGTTGAAGATGAGCAGTGCAGAGCCGTGAACAAATCACATAATTGGATAAAATCATCTGTCCTGCCTCCAGGCTGCTCTGTCCCCTTCCAAGGGCCCACTGCATTTTTGCCCTGCCACTCTCTTCCTCCATCTAACCAGGAATGAGTGTGATGTCATCCTTTATAGCTAAAACTGATTCAGTTATTTATATTTTTAGCTTCTTATCTCTAATTGTGGAATGAAAGGATTTATCAACAGTTAAAGTGATTTTTTTTTTCTTTTAGGCAAAACAGTCAGTGGAAGGGAAATGCTGGGTTAAATGCTAGTCCTGAAGGCAAAATAATTTTAGTTCTAGTAGGGGGCAGTGTGCATTGGGGGAGGAGGATGGTGCAGGGAGGAGGTTTGTGTGGAGAATGATGGTCAGGTATCAGAAAGAACAGGGGATATGTAAGAACTCTTCTTATTCTAGGTCTTTTCTTCTTTTAAGCCTAATGACTCCCCTTTCATTCTTTTGCTTAAGAGTCTCAAATTTTGGAGCTCTGGCGTCCATTCATTCCTCAAAAGCAGAGCCTGATGCATGAATTAAGTGATAAACTTTGTATGGGAAATGCAATCCCAGGGCAGTGAAAATGAGGGCGACAGAAGGTACGTGTGAGAAGGGTAGGTAACACAAGGTCACCACGTTGGTCACTACTCCATAATGAGCCATGGAGAGACTAAGACAATCACTTGCCAGTTTTCATCTGCTCAGGCACACTGGGAAACTGTCTGAGAAAGGAGGGGAGGAAAAGAGGAGAGAGAATTCTTAGCAGAGAATTGGCTCCCTCTGGTCTCCTGGCTTCCACTGGCTCAGGATCCTGTGCTTCTGGATATGGCATCTGACTGATCAGGAAGCCAGATCCCATGCCCTGTGGTGAAGTGTTTCATCTAAGCCCATAAATGAGAGAAGCAACCAGAGACTCTGGATGTATGGCTGCTTACCTGGCTACACAGTGATAACCCAAGTGAAAGGCCAATGTTCTTTTTTTTTTTTTTAAGATTTTATTTATTTATTCATGAGAGACACAGAGAGAGAGAGGTAGAGACACAGGCAGAGGGAGAAGCAGGCCCCATGCAGGGAGCCTGACATGGGACTCAATCCTGGATCTCCAGGATCACACCCTGGGCTGAAGGCGGCGCTAAACCGCTGGCCCACCCAGGCTGCCCAAAGCCAATGTTCTTAGACAAGCAATTAGTTCAATCCAGACAACAGAATCATGTGAGACATAGAATAGGTATACCATAGAAGCTTCCAAGGAGGAGTTGATGGCTGGAATACAGAGAAGGCAAGGCCAACAGTATCCAAGAGGGCATATAAGCTACCTATGTCTTATATTTTTTCAATTTTATGAAGAGTATAAGTTCTTTTAACACAGGACTATATATTTTCATCTTTGACTCCTCTGTAACTATAATATTATATGCTGAATCTTAGGTGAGTTTGACTTCAAGGTGTACTATAATTTTAAAGATAGCTAGCAGGGAAGAGCAAGAAGCAGTATTGAGTAAGATAGGAGACACTCAGCAGTTTAAACTGGAGTTAGTATGGCGATCAATCGCCGCCCCTGGAAAAAACAAAACAAAACTGGAGTTAGTAAAGAATCATCTTGGACTAGAGCCTAATCAAAGACAGAGCTAAGGGGGTCTAATTTTCCTGGCAGATGATGACAATAGAGATATTAAAAATCAGATGGTAGTACATCCTGGCTCCATTGGAAGTCAGTGATATGCAGCATCCCAGCCAGCAGTTGATGATGTAGGAAACAAGATCCAGTTCCCAGGAATAGAGCACAGGGTCCTAAAGATCCAGCCACTGGGGGGACCTGGGTGGCTCAGTGTAACTAAAAGGATTAATTAGAAAAAAAAAAAAAAGATCCAGCCACTGGATTAGTGTCCACAGTAGGTTTCAGTTCTAGGCAGGGAACTGGAATTTTTAAAAAATGAGGAAATCAAGACAAGAGGCCTCAGAGCTGAGCTATATGAACATGGCAGGGATTTTACAGAAGGGTGAAATTATTAATAGTATTTGTATTAATTCTAATAATTTGTAGTCAGTATTGATTATGTACACTGGCTTTTTTTCTATATTGCTTAATTTTCCCAACAGCTCACTTAGATGCTTTTATTATTTCCATCTTACAGATGAAGAAATGAAAAGTCAGGAAAGTTAAATAACTTGTCCATGGTCACACAGTTCATAAATAAAGCCACTAAGATCTAACCCTAGAGGAGTCTATTCCAGAGCATCCACCTTCAAGCATCATTGAAAGTATTAAATGAAATAAAACTCACAAAGTTCATTTTCCTTTTCTTTTTAAGATTTTATTTATTTATTCATGAGAGACACAGAGAGATAGGCAGAGACACAGGCAGTGGGAGAAGCACACTCTCTCTGGGGAGGCCGATGCGGAACTCGATCCCAGGACCCTGGGATCATGACCTGGGCCAAAGGCAGGCACTCAACCACTGAGCCACCCAGGTGCCCCTCTTTTTCCTTTTCCTCACAAAGTTCTTAGCAGAGTTTCAGTCGATGAATTGATATATTTATTGATAAATTATTATTGTTATTAGTATTTAATAGGAGTAGTACTATGAACTATAGTGAGTGAGGAAGTCACTAGTCCTCAGGCATAGGGTCTGAGAATTAGGTGTGAAGGAGGAGTATAGGTATACTGTGTATCCAGGTATAGGGACACACAATGAGGAACACTGCCCTTCTAATGAATATAACTGAGAAGTAACATAGGTGAGGATCTAAAAGCATGGACTTTAGAACTACAAAGGCCTATGTCCTGTTATTTATTAGCAGTGAGACCTTGGGGAAATTACTCAACAGATGTGAGCTTCAAATAACTCACAAGTGCACCTGGCAGACTGCACAGCCTATACTAATAATTCAAGAAAAGCTTGTAGAATACACTCACCGTTTCATTTCCATACTTTTCTACCCAAGAAAACAAAAACAAAAACCCAGGGATGCCTGGCTGGCTCTGTCAGTAGAGCAGGAGACTCGATCTCTGGGTTGTGGGTTCCGGCCCCATGTTGGGCATAGAGCTTACCTAAAAATAAACAAATAAATACTCACTACCTTTAAGCAAGCAGGAAATCATTACAGTCTCTTTTCAAAAAATGTAACCTCCCCTCCTCCTCCCCAAAAAACCTATCCTCAGTATACAGCTGCTATTTAAACTTCTAAATACCAAGGCAAACTCATCCCACTGAGTTCAGCTACCTTTTCAACTAGTATAATTTGTCACCCACATCCACCTAACATTTCAGTAGCCTCCTGATCTGTGCCCCCAAACTGTAGCACGACCGAAGAAAAATGTGTGATGTGCTGTTCCTCTCATCCTGATTCTGTGTTGCTACAGCAGACATTCTTGTGCAATTCATTTATCTGAAGCTACTCTGATTAGACAAGCAAAAGAAAATTTAAAAGAGTGCATATTTATCCCTCCTCCCAAAGCAGGTCAATTTTTTAAAAAAAATAGCTCTCGTTTTAACTACAGTGCAACTATACATGAAAACAAATATATATTTCATTGGTAACCTTTCACTGTAAATTTGAATTTCATTTCCTGGGACTCAAAGAAAAGAATGCTTTAATTCATGAAAGAGGGAGAAAGGAAGGGAGGAAGGGGACGGGAGAGAGAGAGAGAGAGAGAGAGAAAGAGAGGAAAAGAACATTACTGCCACCTCTCGCTCATTTCTCTAGAAATGAGAAAATGTCCAGGAACCCTGGCACTCGCTGTCACACAGACAATCTGACTTTTGTTTTTACTTCCATGACCTTTGATGGCTCTCAGTGCAGTCAGATCAGCTTTGCATATATATATATTGACACTATGGAAACCACACAGATAAGCTTTGGGTTTGTGTGCTGTATTTACATTGGCACTCACCAATGATACACATATTTTCCTGTTAGAGCTCCCAGAGGCTTTGTTCTGATCTTGAGTTGCTTTTCTCTTTTATTCAACTTTTGAATTTCTTTGTAATTACTTAAAAAATGCATGTATTTTTAAACTGGTCCCTCTTACCCCATTTTGTTTTGGATTGCATTGTATGCACGCTTGCTTTAACAGAAGTAGGGAGGGTTCTGCTCAAGCTGGGAAACACGCACTCTCCTCTTGAGCTTCTAGAGGGATACAAATAGAGGAATCGGAGTCTCTGGAGGAATAGACACCCCCATCAGGGTCACCTTCTCAGGTATAGACATTCTCTATTTCTTTCTCTCCAGGAATTTCAGAGTGTTCTTTGACATCTCTGATTGTCTTTTAGAACTGGTCTCTCCTACCCTTCTGGCAAAATCTCACTTGCTTCAGTTAGTTCACACACCCTTGTATCATTGAGGACAAAGTATATACTTCTGGAACTCTACAGGAAGACATTTTGAGAATGACAATTTTTAATAATCTGATAAATACATTCTAATTTGTAAATCGTGATTTGCTATGAACTGAATGTCCCCCCCCCAATTCATATGCTGAAGCCTAAATCCCCAATATAGGGGCACTTGGAAGTGGGGTCTTTGGGATGTAATTAGATCGTGAGGCTGGAGCCCTCATGAATGGGATTAGTGTTCTTCTGAGAAGAGACAGGAGAAAGATGATTTTTCTCTTGGCCCTGTGAGGATACAGCAAGAAGGCAGCTGTCTACAAGCTAGAAAGCAGGGCCTCACCAGACACCCAATGTGCTGGCACCTTGATTTTAGACATCCTTGCCTCCAGAACTGGAAGAAATGAATTTTTATGTTTAAGCTATCCAGTCTATGTTATTTTATTATAGCAGCGTGAGTTGAATAAGATATTGGTAAAATATGTATGACTAAGCTTACTGTTTAAACCATTTTTAAGTGTACCATTCAGCAGTATTAAGTGCATTCATATTCCAATGCAACCATTAGTGCTGCCCATCTCCAGAACTTTTTCACCATCCCAAATTGAGACTCTATGCCCATTATATAATAACTCACTATTATTCCTTTCCTTCATGCCTGGCAACCATCATACTACTACTTTCTGACTCTATGAATTGGACTACTCCAGGTATCTTATCTATGAGTGGAATCATCCAACATTTGTCATTTTATGCCTGGCTTATTTCACTTAGCAAAATGTCCTCAAGGTTCTTCCATGTTGTACCATGCATCAGAATTTCATTCCTTTCGAAAATTGAATAACATTTCATTATGAACATATGCAATATACATTGTATACATATTCTACATATTATATATATTCTAATTTATATTTATATACACATACAGATCCACATACATGTGCAGACATACCTATCAGTTTGTGAATGGACATTGTCAATGGACATTTAGGATGTTTCCACTTTCAGGTTCTTGTGAATAATGCCACTATGAGTGTGAGTGTGCAGATATCTATTCTAGTTCTTGCTCTCAATTCCTTTACATATAGAGCCCTAGAAATGCAATTGTATGTTTAGAATTTGTTGCAACTGCCATAATATTTTCAACAGTAGTTATGTTCTGACTAACAGTAAACAAGGGTCCCAATTTCTCTACATTCTTGTCACCAGTTGTTATTTTCTGGTTTGCTTCATTTTGATAATGGCCATCCTAGTGGCTGTGAAGTGGTATCTTGTTATATCCTGACTTTTGAATAAGATAAAGTATGTGGTCTAAATTTCTAGATATTCTTACAAGAGATTTGAACTTACCACTGACAATTTTATAGCAAACAAAGAATATTTTATAGGATTCTTAATATGGCCTCCTTTGTACTACAGTAAGTGAATAGCTAAAAAACAATCAGCCAAATAGCTAAAGAACCAGGCAGGATAGGTGAATATGGGAAAGCGGCTTGAAGAGTTACTTTTCTTAGATTCTCAGGAGTTCATGCCTAACTGGATTGGAAGACAGAAGAACCTAGAATCTCTTTCATGTTTCTGACATGGGTGATTGATAGATGGTAGTGCTATTTACCAAGATATGGCAAACAGAAGTGAGAAGGACAACTCTAGGGGAGAGGGAATTACAATAAATTATGCTGCATGCTCAGTAGGCACCTGAGTCTATCAAACTGGAGGAAGCTGAGGGAGATGAAGAGATTCTGGATTTACCAGTTTATGGTGATGTCATCAGCTTGGAGACCTCATCGATCTGCAGGCTGAGAAGGGACAGCACAGAACAAATGATTCAGATGCACCAGGAGCTGAGTGTGGACAGAGGAAAAGTAAGAAGAAATTATTCTAGAGTGAGGAGAAATGGTTCCATTGAAACCAGCCAAAAAAATTTTTAGCCCAAAGTGTGAAAGCTGTAGACAGATTAGATAAATAAGTAATGAAAACTGTTGATTGGATTTGGCACCCAAGGGCCACAGATAACATTCATAGAGCAGTTGGAGTAGAGAGGTGTGGGCAGGAGCCTATGGGAGTGGGAAGAAAGTGGAGAAATAAAATAAAGCACAGTCTTTCAAGAAGCCTGGGAGTGAGTAGGAGAAATTCAGGGTGGCAGCTTGAGAAATGCACTTTTTTTTTTTTTTAACTGAGAAGAAAGACTTGAGCTTGTTTACAGGCTAAAGGGGAAGAGCTAAAGAAGAGAAGGAGGCTGAAGGCACAGGAAGGAAAAGAAACGGCTGATGGATCCAGGTCCTCAAGGAGCTGGGAGGGAATGAGAGCCCCAACTCAGGTGGCTGGAATAGGATGGGTTTGAAACCTCTCCTTTTGGAACAAGGAAAAGAGGCTAGGTGACAGCATATGCAGATATGTTTTTAGAAGTGGGGGGAAGGGCAGGAAGTTCAGAGCATTCATGCATGATATAGCCTTTGTGAAATAGGAAGTAAAGTAATCTACTAAGAAAGGGTGATATTTTTGAAAATCAATATGGTGGAATAGTGCAGTATATGGTGAGTGAGGTAGGAATTAAAAGTAGAAAAAGGAAAAAAAGTAGAAAAAGGAAACTGACATAGTAGTCTAGGCATGAGGTTATATGGGACTTCAGTGGAGAGACAGCAATGAAGTTGGAGAAGTGAGATAGGTATCATGCTTTTTTCCCTCATATTCTTTTGAAAGTTAGAAGAATTATTTTTCTTTGGATGAACAATTTTTTCATCCATCCATCCATTCATTCGTTCATTCACTCAATGAATGTTTATTGAGCCCGTATTTTGCTAGGTCTTCCCTGTCATAAGCCGTTGGCCGAAAATGGCAAATGAACCACCCTAATGTTCTTCTTATTAGGACACAGTCATTCTACAGTTAACATGACCCAAATTATCTGTCCCAGATTACTGATGCCTCCAGACTCTGGCTTCTTGGATTTTCTTGTTCTGGCAATAGCATATGATAGGCTGAAGAGAACAATGTCCAAGAATCAAAATAGCCTAACTGGTTTCTATCATAGTAAGTCCTGTAGAGGAACTTTTACTGTTACTCCTGCTTTCCAGAAATACTGATACTCAACTAGCATTGAAAATCAGAGAGAGGGGCACTTGGGTGCCTCAGTCAGTTAAGCACCTGCATTCGGCTCAGATCATGATCCCAGGGTCCTGGGATTGAGCCCTGAGTCACCCTCTCCTCCCTGCTCATGTTCTCTCTTGCTATCTCTGTCTCTCTCAAATAAATAAATAAAATCTTTTAAAAAAAGAAAGAAAATCATAGAAAGAAAACTAGCCTATATTTTTCATCCTTGCAAATATCTGACTTGACTACATGATGATCTATTTATCCTAAAAGAGGATACCACACTGGGCAGGAACTATGCTCCTTCTTGCCATAATGTCAAAAAAGTCACATAAAAATCTAGATGTCCAGCTTCTCTTGAAAATGTAGAAATCTGGCAACCTGCACACCATGTTCTTACCTGTCAAGAAATGGCTGAAGCTAAGTAATGGTTGTCCTCTGTAGACAGAGTATTTACCAGTCTC
This sequence comes from Canis lupus dingo, assembly GCF_003254725.2. Classification (NCBI taxonomy): domain Eukaryota; kingdom Metazoa; phylum Chordata; class Mammalia; order Carnivora; family Canidae; genus Canis; species Canis lupus. The sequence goes on from NC_064248.1 coordinate 48,778,336, forward strand.
TGCCACTTCCTATTGTGTATATTTTTTTTCTTTTTTTTTTTTTAAACTGGATGACCATTTGTCCATTCATTCATGTTGAGTATCCACTCTAGGGAAGTCATTGTGTTCAGCATTAGGGATGATTAAACATTGTTACTGTACAGAAATAGATCTGGCTGGCCCTGGTCAGAAAAACTAACCTGGCTCTAGGTTCAACCTTTAACAGAGTGATAAGCATTTCAGACTGAAAGATTAGGCCCTATCTGGTTGAGCACTGATCTTTAAGTGGGAGTAGGAATAGGAAGAAGAGCGTTGTGGTTCTTATGAAATCCTCCCATTTGGAATAGGTTTCCCAGGTAAGTGGACATACAGTTCCAGTTTCCAGAGAGAAAGGACTGGGGAATAAAGATATTAGAGCTCTAAACAGATAAGATTTGGTGGTGTGGTCATCATGGTGGCAGTGGGGGGCAACACATTCACAGATGGAGCTGAACCCACTGCGGGTTGCTCCATTTGTAAAGATTAAACCAAGGAACTGAGCAGGGCTGAGCCTGCAAACTGAAGGCTCTCATTCTTACACCTGAGGTAGGAGTAAGGCATAACTGATATAGTAGACTTGTTTATGAACTACTAGATATCACAGAGAAGAGAGTTCCCCCTAACCTGCTAGAGTCAAGGCATTTATAGGAGGTGATATTTTAACCACTTTAATCCTCAAAGATTAAGTCAAAATTTCACAAATTGAGATGAGGATAAAAGAACAGGTATCCAACAAACACGCATTAACCATGAACTGAGGGCAATATGCTGTGTATATAAAGATGAATAAATCAGGGATCTACTTTTAAGTAGCATAGTCTTGGGGAGTCTTGGTTTAGCGCCTCCTTCGGCCCAGGGCGTGATCCTGGAGACCCATGATCGAGTCCCATGTCAGGCTCCCTGCATGGGGCCTGCTTCTCCCTCTGCCTGTGTTTCTGCCTCTCTCTCTCTCTCTCTCTCTCTGTGTGTGTTCTCTCATGGATAAATAAATAAAATCTTTTTAAAAAATAAGTAGCACAGTTTTGTGGGGAGAAAAATATACAGCAGTCATTAGAATAAATTTAAAAATTAGTGTAATAACATTAGTATTAATATAAAGTAAGGGGTGCCTGGATGGCTCAGTAGATTGAGTGTCTGCCCTCAGCCCAGATCATGACCCTGGGATCCTGGGATCAAGCCCCACATTGGGCTCCCAGCTCAGCCTACTACTCTCTCTGCCCCTTTCTCTCCCCACTTACTGCTTGTGCTCTCTGCTCTCTCTCTCTCTCTCTCAAATAAATAAAATCTTTTAAAAAAGTAAGAAGACAACATAAAAGCAAAAGGAATGAATTCTTCTAGGAGGAGTAAGGGGAGGGTCATACAGGATAGGGGTTTAAGTTGGGACCTGACAGAGGTGGAGGAGTTCACCAAGCAGATGTCAAGGGCATTCCAAACTGAAGATGGTGTGTGGCAGAGCAGTGAACCTTGAAAGTACATTTCAGAGAGTTGCAAAGAATTCATCCTTGCTGAATCATAAGGTAAGAAGAAGGAAGCAATAAAGATAAAGCTGCAGAAGGATGAGGGCTAGACAACACTAGCAGGTGGGAAGGATGCCAAGACGTTCGCAGTGGCTGACAGGAGTGCACAGGAAAGAACGGCTGTTGCTGACATTATAAGTTACTATAGAACGGATTGATAAGGCCAATATAAGTTATGGAGCTGTGGGTTTTAAACTTTTTAGAAAGTACAGCTCCCTTTAAGAGTAAATCATTTGTAAGGAGCCACTCCCAGAAACTGCAGAAAATCACAACCATCCTATTGCTCTCCCAGGCATTCTCATGTCTCAGTGAAGAACCCTTGCTTTAAAGAGGTGCTTCCAAACCTTTTAAGTGAAGGCCTGAATGAAAACCACTAATATTTGAATAATATCCTGGGATTGCCACAGAAGAAACTGCTTGAGGTTACAGGCGATGAACCGGAGATCTGGCTATGCCCTTCCACCCAGGTATCCTGAAGGCTATAGTGATCTTGTCACACCAGTAACCCATGTGGTGAGCTATGAACCATGGCAGATTTTCATGTAGAAGAACAAAGTGATCAGTTCTGCATTTAAAAAGATAACTCTAGGGGCACCACGGTGCTCAGTTAGTTGAGCGTCCAACTCTTTATTTTGGCTCAGGTCAGTATCTCAGGGTTCTGGGATCAGCCCCATATTGGGCTATACAGGGAGTCTGCTTGAGGATTTCTCTTCCTTTCCCTCTGCCCCTCTTCTCTCTCTCTCTCTCTCTCTCAAATAAATAAATAAATAAATAAATAAATAAATCTTTAAAAAATAAAAATAAAAAGATAATTCTAGCAGCAAGGTAGAGAGCAAACAGGAGGCAATCAGATCAGTTAGAAATTTTTCTAGAAGAGTACAGGGAAATGGCTGCAAAGGCCTATCATAAACCGTTGGTGGAGAAGAGTCCAGAGACTTTGAAAGACAGAACCAAAAGACCCGTTGCCAGCAGCAGCTTCAGAATTTCCATACAGAAGGACGAGGGGGTTATCCACTGGGTTAGATAAAGGAGTAGATTTGCAGGACCACCAAATATGCTTATGTAGATTGTTCACTGCATGGGTGAAATCTTACTGGTGTGTCTAAAATAATCTACCTGAACCTCATGTGGTTTTAAAAAATCAAATGTAAGCATGATAAAAATCAATTAAGTCCTCTATTAACATAGATGCTTCAGAAGATTTTAGCTTGATTAAAGGCAACTTGATAAGCAATTATGTTGTTTAAAATGTTACAAACTTATTAAAGAATCTAATAAATTTCCACTTTAGATACTTTGTCTTATAAATCCTTCTAAACTCTAGCTGATGAATATAAGGGTTTTTTTTTTCTCTCTACATCATCATATTTTAGCTTTATCTGATCAAAAGGGTGGGGTTCATGATCCACCACAACCACTAACTCGCCGAAGAAGCAGCAGCGTGGCATGTAAAAATCATTCAGGTGTGCAGTATTGAGTAAATTATGTTTAGACCTCTTGTACTTGATGCTGTGAATTTTAATAATCTAGTTAAAAATGTGTCCACCAAGTTCTGCTCCTGCATTATTATTTTTACTTTTCACCATGAAGGTAGCATAGGTGAGATTTCTTTTTTCTAAATACAACTGTAAAGGGGATTTCCTCCTTCTTTCCTCCTTTACTCTCTAAAACAAAGGTTTACAATTTTTTTTTCTACAAATGATTACATGGGTACTTTGAATTTTAAGCCGATTTCTTTTCTACAGAAATCAAAATATGGTCAGATTTCCTTGAACTCTTGGCAGTTGAGAACTCAGGGGGACCCTCAAAGGAGCAGAGTGCAAATTAGGAAGGGAAGGACTGACCAACCACTCTACAAGCCCGTGCTTTGCAGTTATCTCCTGTAGGCAGCTGCTAGATGTTGTGTGCACAATTCATTTGAAGACTACAAAAAACATGCTGAGGTCAGATGCATGGGAAGGCAAAGCTGAACACACGTCAACCAAGAGAGTGAGTGTGAGGTACTATATATCTCACTAGGGGTGGGGAAAAAAAAAAAAAAAAAAACAAGGCAGGAAAACAGAGTGGTTTTAGAGAGATTCCCACCCACCTTACTGCCGGAAGGAAACCCAGCCCTCAGAGACCCAGAGAGGAAGGCTGCAATGGATGGATTCTCCTGCACAGGGTGCCCACACACACAGCAAATTTGCATAGGTATACAGTGCAGTGCGTGCAGCACTTCCACCTCTTATAAAAACTATTGTGAAGTTGTGTTTCTCTGCCAAACAAACTGTGGGTGCTCTATATGCGACTAAAGAATCAGAGGAGAGGGATCCCTGGGTGGCGCAGCGGTTTGGTGCCTGCCTTTGGCCCAGGGCACGATCCTGGAGACCTGGGATCGAATCCCACGTCAGGCTCCCGGTGCATGGAGCCTGCTTCTCCCTCTGCCTCTGTCTCTGCCTCTCTCTCTCTCTCTGTATGACTATCATAAATAAAAAAAAAAAAAAAAAAAAAAAAAAGAATCAGAGGAGAGAGGGGTCCCCCAACAGAAGGAAGTATGACACCACTTCCCCAGCCAAGGCCAAAGTCAGAACAGTTACAATGATATTTCCCAGAAGCTCGTGTCCTATCAAAAAATAAGCCAGAAAAATCTATAGTCTTTAGAATCTAATATTGATCTAATTATCATTTGCACCCCTGGATTTTCCAAACTAGCCAATATTATGCCATGGTTGTAACAAATTTTTGTTAAAGGATCTGAGCTCAGTCCTAAAATAGTTTTATCTAGGCTTCAGGATAGGGTTAACTTGCATCAGAAGTTCTTGGTGTTGATGCTACAGTAAATGTTCTATACAGATTTTCTTAGAAGCAGTGAGATAGATCTGCACTATTGCTAGTTATATACTTTTTGTATACAATAGTGCAGATTGTCAGTGTATCATAACCAAATCAACATTGCCCTGCAGTGGGAACTCAAGCTCAGTTTTCCTCCTATTTGCTGGTCCTGTTTACAGCATGACCTGAATGAAAATCAGCCATCATAACCAGTAATACAAATAAAACTCTGATTTTTTTTAAAGGAGAAATAAGAGGGGTACCTGGGTGGCTCAGACCATTAAGTGTCTGACTCTTAATTTCAGCTCAGGTCGTGATCTCAAGGTCATGAGATCAGGCTCCACACTCAGTAGGGAGTCTACTTGGGATTGATTCTCTCCTTCCTCCCCCCGCCCCAAATAATAAAGATCCATTATTATTTATAAAAATAAATCCGTATTTACTTATTTTTAAAGATTTTATGTATTTATTTGATAGAGAGAGAGCATGAGTGCACAAGCAGGGGGAGCAGCAGACAGAAGGAGAAAGAGAAGCAGGCTCCCCCACTGAGCAGAGAGTCCAATGTGGGGCCTGATCCCGGACCCTGGAATCATGACTCGAGCAGAAGGCAGATGCTTAACCATCTGAGCCACCCAGGCAGCCCATAAATAAGTCTTTAAGAGAAGAAATAAAATGCAATTTCCTTAAGTGAAATGTATCTAAAATCTTCATATTGGAGATTTCTGTACTAAAATATTTAAAGCAATATTAGAAGTGTAATTTTTTCATTATAGAGACCTAGAAATATAGTATGTGATATGCACAATTTAAGTTTTGTTTTTTTCTTGATTAACCAAGAATTATCTGTCATACATCAGGATATTTTACTTTTTAAAAAGACTTTTAAAGTTATTATTTTTAAGTAATCTCTACATGGGCTTTGAACTTATGACCCTGAGATTAAGAGTCACATGCTCTACTGACTGAGCCAGCAGGGTGCCCCAGGATATTTTATTTTTGTTTTAATATGACGAATATGATCCTAGGTTAACCTTGGTTAAAATTATCACGTGTTAAGTAACTCCACAGTCTTTAACTATGGAGAGAGTTAGAGGGAGAATGACCAGGAAGAAGTCTGAAATGTTACTGTAGGCTGGGATAACTGTGGTTTTTAAGCTTTTTTATTTTTATTTTTTTTAGAGGGAGCAATAGCCATGCGAGAGCCAGGGAGGGAGGAGTAGAGAGAGGGAAGAGAGGAAATCCCAAGCAGGCTCCATGTCCTGCTTGGAGCTCAATGCAGGGCTCGATCTCACCACCCTGAGATCATGTCCTGAGCTGAGATCAAGAGTCAATGCCTAATTGACTGAGCCACCCAGGAGCCCTTGATAGAAACTTTAAAAACTTGAATCATATGTGTTTTTTACCACTACATTTGGGAAATAAATTGTTCTCATTGAATGAATATTCTAGTTTAATGAGAATAAGACAACTTTTTTGTTTGGATCTATGGAATAGGAAACTTAGCTAAAATATATTAGTTTACTATCTCCCCTGAGTAGGAAAAATATGACAACCCTGAGTAAACGACTCTAGATCTTAGAATGTTGAGCGTTTTACTTTTCCCCTTTATTAATTCATTCATCTGACAAATACTTGCTGAACATCTCTATATGCCAGGTACTATGCTGGGCAAAAGCTCTCTTTGATGGTCACTATACATGCTATAGAAGAGGTATAGACAAAGAATTTGACGTGTAGAGAGTCCAAGTTATACCTTGGAAACTGCTCTTAAAATTTTCTGTGGGGGGCACCTGGTGGCTCAGTGGTTGAGTGTCTGTCTGCCTTTGGCTCAGGTCGTGATCCTAAGGTTTTGGGGTCCTGGGATCGAGTTCCGCATTGGGCTCCCCACAGGGAACCTGCTTCTCCCTCTGTCTGTGTCTCTACCTCTCTCTCTCTCTCTGTCTCTCGTGAATAAATAAATAAAATCTTTAAAAACTCCTATTAGCTTGTTTTTGCTAATATTGAGATTTTGACTAAAACACAAAGTCTTTTCTCTGTATGCTCTTAAAATGTGCTTAACTGAAGTTTCTGGTTAATCTCATTTTTAATGTGGTACAAGATAATTCTATAAAGCAGTTACTACAGTGTTATGGGAACCAGAGATTGTTTACTTGTGTATGGCAGCAGAAACGCACCGTGTAACCAGTAGTCTTTTCTTGCTGTCCACATGAAGAGGCCCTCTCTTGACACAAAGGATGGGCAGTGTGATGTAGAAACAGTACTGCCAAAGCGCCTGGGTGGCTCAGTAGTTGAGTGTCTGCCTTTGACTCAGGTGATTCCGGGGTCCTGGGATTGAGTCCCACATCAGGCTCCCTAGAGGAGCCTGTCTCTCCCTCTGTCTGTCTCTCTCTCTCTGTATCTCTCATTAATAAAAAATAAAAAAATAAAAATAATAAAAAATAAAAAACCAGAAAGAAAGAAAGAAGAAAGAAAGAAAGAAAGAAAGAAAGAAAGAAAGAAAGAAAGAAAGAAAGAAAGAAAAAGAGTACAACCCCAGAAGTCAGACAAACCTGACCATTTGACTCTGGGTTAAGTTCTTCACTTTAGCCTTAGTGCCCTTACTTGAGAAATGACATAATACCATCTAGCCTAATGTTATTCTGAATATTTGAGAAGATAATTCATTCAACAAATATTCACTAAGTGCTTTATCCTGAGAGCAATGGAGAAACACTATGAGGTCTTGAATAGAAGATGCAAGATAATTAGATTTGAACTTTGGAAATATCACTCTGGCTGCAGTATGGAGAATGAACGGGGCAGGGGGGTGAGGCAAGATTGCAGGAAGGGAAACCAACTAGGAACCTATTATTATTCAGAAATGAGGGTAGCCTTCCTGAAGTAGAGGCAGTGAGGATGAACAGAAGTTAATGGGTTTGAGCATTATTAAGAAATTAAAGGTGCAGCATAGGGAATGTAGTCCAAGGTATTACAATAGCATTGCGTGATGACAGATGGTAGCTATACTTGTGGTGAGCATAGCATAATTTATAGGGTTGTTGAATCACTATGTTGTCCATCTGAAACTAATGTAACATCATGCGTCAACTATACTCAAAAAACATTAAGAATATGGTATCAAGAAGAGAGGGTGACATGCTACATGTGGATGGTAGTATAAAGGAACATCTAAGTGGATATCTTGGATATTTTACTTGGATATCTGAATGGATGAAGATGACATTAACTGGAAGAGAAAACATTAGAAAACCAGCGGGGTGCAGTAAAAGATGACAAATTGCGTTCTGGATAGGTAAGGTCTTCAGAGGTGCCTGTAGGATGCCCAAGTAGTGATATACAATATGGGGTTGGAAATATAGGTCTGGAGATAATGCAGGGGAACAAGCCAAAGAGTAGAAGCTCAATCATCAGTGGCTATTACTAAATAGACCTCCTAGAAGGCCAGGCATATCTCTGCTTCTCCCATTGGCCTAGAAACACTGGCCCCTCAGGGGCCATGCGCTACTCATTATAGTGCAGCATAAGTTGTTCATCATTTGGAAATTTTCACAACTTCTTGTACTATTTAGATTCTTTCTTGGCCCCTCCATTTTCCAAATGTCATTCCAAAAGAATCACACTCTACTGTTTCATTTTCAGTGTACTATATGTCAATTTTCCACTGTGGTTTCTGAGAACTTCCAACTTCTGAAACTGTTTTCAAGATGTGCTTAAAGTACATATATAGTCTCCCTCATCCTGGTTTTCCATATAGCCATAGTGTGTACCATTTTGGAGCCACGTAGATAAACTTCCGAACTGGGGAAGAGCATTCAGGCCAAAGAAAACACAAGTAGCCCTAATTGAGAAGACCAGTGTACATTCTAGACCAATATGGAATGATGGGGCAGCAAGGGGGCAATGCTATGACATGATGCTGGGGAGGTAGGCAGAAGTCGAATCACGTCGGGAACACGCAAAGATCCAGAGTAAGAACATCACTTGTTTAGGGAACTGATGTGTCAGTAATTCAGAGAACAAGGAGGCAAAACTGCAGAAGCATTTGCAGGAAGAGGTTCAGATCATGAAGGGCCTTATGAACCACATGAGGAAGTGAGGACTTTATCCTGACAGCAATGGGAAATTATTGAAGTTTTACATGAGGGAGATTTGCAGTTTAAAGATCACTTGGGTTCCCACGAGGAGGATGACTGGATGGATGGTGGCAGCTCAGAGGCTGTTACAAAGTCCCAGGTGACATAGAAATGTGGCCGATTTCATGCCAGGGAACCAGGAAAGAAAAAGGCAGATACATTGAAGAAATAAGGAGAGGAATAATTTGAATATGGGGCGTCAAGGAAGGCAGAAAGCATGACTGTCACCTAGCTTTCTGGTGTGGGCAACCAATGGCCACATCGTTCCTACTCAGTCCTGCTTTCTTCTACAGAGCTGCCTGGGGTGGTAGCCATTGTTCTATTTTCCTCCACCAGCTGTGACTATAAAGATAACTTATGTTAGGAGACAGTGGATATTAAGTTGATACTGAAGAAAATTCACGCCTGCTGTGGCTGATGGAAGAAGTTTTGCCTAAGGAGTCAGAGACAAGCTGAGGCCTAGCAGGGAGGGAGCAGTAACTGCTCGGGCCCCCCTGAATAGCGATGGTCCCGGGTGCTCTCATTTTTAAGAAAATAGCACCAAGGGGACCAAACTTGATTCCTTAAGAATTTAAGTGCCCTACTCTTCTGGCCAAAGTTTAATAGATAGAGTCACAATTTCTTTAAAGTGATCATAAAGTATATTCCTTTTATCATACAACTATAAAATTCTACAAACCGAGTTACCAGGTAGCAATACTCTGTACTCATCAATTCTAAGATTTGATTTATTGAGAGTCTAAGCATTTCTAATTCCTCATACACTGACCACCAGCAGGAACCACAACTTTCTGTTTAACAAGTATTTTAAAAACTATTGTGGCTTACCACAGCACCTTGAAAAGGTGCTTTTTTTTTCCCTATTATTATACTAAAGCCCATCATCTGATATGCTCAGAAGATACCAGAACTCTTTCTCAATGTAAAATACTTTTAAATTCAGTTACCCCAAAGGTCTTGCTTTTAGTTTGATAGTAATTCTGCTTCAGACAGGATGTACTTCATTTGAGGGGGGTGGGAGGGGAATTATAAAGGAACTTCCAAGAGTATATTTCTCTGAAACCATTTTAAGCAGTAATAAAGATTCACTGCTTTTTTCCTGAGAACTGAGAATAGTTTTTAGTAAATGCCATAAAGAAAATGTGCATAATTTTATGAAAACACAGTATTTTAGGCTATATTAACTAATAACTGATGGTATTTGAACATTTTTAGTGAGGAAGAGAAGTACTTGGGGGAATTTCAGGTGAATCAAGAAATAGAAACAAGTTGATGAAATTAGGCTGTAGATTTTCCTGTCTTGCATTTTAAAAACGTTTATGTACAGTGTTAAGTATCTGATGGGTGCTTAACCAACATATTTTTTTGACTAAAGGTCCTGCATTTTTCAGTCTTAGAAGGTAGCATATTTTTGTTTAATTTTTGGATTGCAACTTGAACTTACAGATCTTGTGTTTGTTCTCAAATACAATCAAGGCCCTCCTTTAGTCAATCAACACCATTATCAAGAGTCCTTTTTGCACAAAAGCATTTTAAGGAACACAAAATAAATGTTTCTTATTTACTTATTTTTATTTCTTTATTTGAGGGAGAGTGAGTGAGAGAGAGCATGAGCAGGGAGAGGGGTAAAGGGAGAGGGAGAATCAGACTTCCGTTGAGCAGGGAGCCTGCCCAGAGGCTCCATTACAGGACCCCCGGATCAAGATCTGAGCCGAACACACATGTTTAACCAACTGAGCTACCCAGGTGCCTCACAAAATAAATGTTTTTAAGGGGAGAACCTACTTGGAATGCAGCAAAAGGCTGATTGCTTATTCATTTGTGGGAGAAAAACCATGAAAAACTCATTTCAGTCCAATGAGTTGTGTATTTTGTTTATTTATTTATTTCTCCATTTATCTATTTATTTTTTTTTTATTTTAAAGATTCTATTTATTCATGAGACACACAGAAAGAGAGACAGGCAGAGAAGTAGGCTTCCTGCGAAGAGCCCACTGCGGGCCTCGATCCCAGGATGCTTGGGATCATGACCTGAGCCAAAGGCAGATGCTCAACCACTGAGCCACCCAGGTGCCCTATTTATTTATTTATTCTTTTAGGAAAGATGATATTAATGATGTGGAAACCAGAAAAGTAAAGTTTTCTTCTGTGTGTCATGTTTCCAATTTTTAATTAAATAAAAATAGCGTGATGAAAATAGTACATATTCCATGTTCCTATTTCACTGATAGAGATGATCAATACATATCAGTTCAGCCTGACCATTATTAATGTGTTTGTCCACATGACAGTACTCTGAATTTTTTTTTCATTCTGGGACTACAAGGCAAAAAAACTGAAGCACTTTATTTCCACTGACAGCAAATATATCGCTTTTGAAATCTTTTTACTTTTTACCACTGCTGAGCTACACTGGAATAGGAAATTTGACATGTGCCAAATGTAATACATAGTTACCCCAAATTTTAAATTTCAAAAATTAAAGTTCTTTATTTATTTGGAAAGGAAACCCTTCAGTAACTAGGCGTAGATTCAAATATATTATGTAATTTATATCTCCCCTATCACGGGCATTGCCTCCAGAGAATCTGACGTTAGTAAATTCCTTGTGTCCTTAGAGTATTTTGATATAAAGAAATAACTGATGGAGGCGCCTGAGCGGCTCAGTTGGTTAAGCGTCTGTCTTTGGCTCAGGTCATGATCTCAGGGCCCTGGGATTGAGCCTTGCATTGGGCAACCTGCTCATCGGAGAGTCTGCTTCTCCCTCTCCCTCTGACCTTTACCAGGCCCTGCCCCCGCTCCAGCTTGTGCTTGCTCTCTCTCTCAAATAAATAAATAAAATCCGTAAAAAAAAAAAAAAAAAAAAAAAGAAAAGAAAAGAAAAAAGAAATAACTGATAATTAAGATGATTTCCCCAAGTTTTGGTCTTTATCATTAGAGTATATGTTAAGGTGCCCTATATTAAAATTTACCCTTTTTAATAGAGTACTTACTCTATAACCTTTGGTTTCTCTACTACATAGCAGGACCTAGATATCTATCTATCTGTTAGGAGCTCCATATATGGGATTCCTTGCACTGAAAAAGATCTTCCTTAATATTCCACAGGGAGATTGATGGGGATTGTCATATATTATCTAGTTAACTTTCCTAACATTGCTCTGAAGTTAAGGAGTAAGAACACTAATTCTCATCTTATAGCTGGAGAAAAGAGCTGTAACTTTCTCTAAATCATACTATTCTCTGTAGATATAGAACCTAAACTTCAGTCTTCGAACTCTTTTTCCTTAGAGAATAACCAAAGTCACTAATGAACAACTTGTCTTTCTATTTTCTGAACCTTTTTAGATGACTTCGCACTTCCTAAACTCCTGCAGATGCCTTTTCTCAGTAGTGCTACCACTTCTAGAATATGCGACAACGTTAAGAAGTTGAGCTAATCACATGGCTTTAGGTGAACCATCAAAGCAAGCCGGTGGGAACATGTAAAAAATAAATTGTGAACTTCAACTTAAAACCTTCATGGCTCAGTGGTTGAGCATCTGCCTTTGGCTCAGATCATGATCTTGGGGTCCTGGGATCAAGTCCCACATCAGGCTTCTTACAGGGAGCCTACTTCTCCCTATGTCTCTGTCTCTCTATCTGTGTCTCTCATGGATAAATAAGTGAAGTCCTTTAAAAAAAATCTTCATGGCTAACCATTCAAGCAAATGATTTATCACATTTATTTGTGATCACTGGCTTAAATCCTCATGACAATTAACATCATATATTCTTTTGATAAAACAACATTACATTTTGGAGTTCTCTACCACAAATTTGAAATTGAAACATGTAAAAATGGGATTTCCAGGATCAAACCAGCTGTAGGGGTATCAAAACATGTGGCAGGACATTAGTTAAATGTAGTTTTGGCATGATTTTACAATATAAACTATTTGAGAAACTGGAAGTTCTTGTAATCAAATACATTATCTTTTAAAACTTAAACATTAAAATAACAAAACAGCAGTGTTATTCTTCTATAAATAGAACTTTCTTTGTAAGGAGTTAGTTGTTTTACTATCCCAGGAGATATATCTGGAAAGGGTCTAGTTCCCAGTAAGCACTCAGTAAATATTTGTTGAATGAATAAATCAAGAGTCTTAACTTCTAGTGAGAAGTCTGAAATTCAGAAATAGATTGAGGGCTAAGAAGGAAGGAGCTGAATTTAGGCCAGATGGATGAAAGATGAGTGTGTAGATGAGAAATTCTCAAGAATGCACATAGAAAAAAAGTTTGAATCTGGATAGGAGATAAAATTATTTTAATTATATCATGTCATCTATAATTGGAGTTCAGTAAGGTGATCAGTATAAAAGAAATATATAAAAACCAGTAACTGTTGGACAAAAAATAACTTGGAAAATGTAAAGGGAATTGTGTCATAGATAATATAATAAGTATATAAATAAATAAGTAAATTTCACAAACATATATAAGACTTGCATGGAAAAATCATAAATATCCACTTAGAGACATAAAAGAAGATTTGAATCATGGAGAGCTAATCCCAAATTAGATGAAAAACTTGACAGTCAAGACTCCAACGGCCCACTATGTACCTATTAGAATGGCCCAAATCCAAAATACTGACAACACCAAACGCTGACAAAGATGTGGCACAACAGGAGCTTTCATTCATTGCTGGTGGGAATGCAAAATGGTACAGCCAATTTGGAAGATTTTGCAATTTCCTATAAAATGAAACATAGTCTTACACGATCCAGCAATTGTGCTCCTTGGTATTTATCCAAAGGAACTGAAAACTTATGTCCACACAGGGGCGTCTGGCTGGCTTAGTCCATAGAGCGTGTGACTTTTGATCTCTGGATCATGAGTTTGAGCCCCACATTGAGATTGGAGATTACTTAAAAATAAAAACTCATGTCCACACAAAAACCTAGACATAGATATTTGTGGCAGCTTTATTCATAATTTTTAAAACTTAGAAACAACCAAGATATCTTTTAGTATGAATGGATAAATAAGTGGTATATCTCAGATAATGAAATAAATATTATTCAGTGCCAAAAGGAAATGACCTGTCAAGCCATAAAAAGACCTGGAGGAACCTTAAATGCATATTACTAAGTCAAAGAAGTCAATCTTAAAAGGCTACATACTGTATAATTCCAACTACAGGACATTCTGGAAAAGGCAAAACTATATACAAATAGTAATAAGATTAGTGGTCATGAGGGGTTTGGGGGCACGGGGGATTGAATAGTCAGGGCACAAAGAATTTTGGGGGGAGTGAAAGTATTCTGTGTGATATTGCAATGATGGATATATGTTATTATACATTTGTTGAAAGCCAAATGTACAATACCAAGAGTGAACAATGCATACTCCAATGTGCAATAACAAAAGTATCATACCTAATGTGAACTATGGACAAGTGATAATGATGCACCAATGATGGCTCATTAATTATAACAAATATACCACTCTGATGCTAGATGATGGGAAGGTTGTGTGTGTGTGTGTGTGTGTGTGTGTGTGTGCATGTGTTGGGAGGGGATCATGGAGCACAGGAAACTCTGTACTTTCCATTCATTTTTGCTGTGAACCTAAAACTGCTCTAAAAGAATAAAGCTATTAAGAGTTGTAACAGCTCTTTAACAAGGAACTTGAGTCAAGATTATAACATTTACCTTGTAAAAAGCACACAGAATTTCAGGAAAATTCTGCAAAGGAAGAATTTTGGGAATGAAGAATTGAGCAGGGAACTGGTCCTGCAAAATATCAAAGCATGATGTAAGGCTATGTTACATAAAACAGTATGGTATTGGTATAGGAAGAGGCAGATGGAACTCTGGGTTAGAGCAGAAAATCCAGACAAGAACTCAAATTAATATAAGAATATAAAACATGATGAAAAGAGGCATTTGAAATCAGTGACTCAACACTAATTTATCACTTAGATATTGTGGTGACTGACTAGCCAGTTGAGAAAAAAACCTGAAGCCAATTCCTTACCTACTTTTTAAAACCAATTATAAATGGGTCATAACATTCTTATACATTATGGTAAAAAAAAACACCTAATATAAAATTTACCATTTTAAAGTATATAATTCATAATGTCATGTAACCATCTAGTTCCAGAACGTTTTTTATCACCTTAAAAAGGAAACTCCATACCCATTAAGCAGTCGAGCAGTCGTTTGCCTCCCTCCAGCCCCTGGCAATCATTGATCTGCTTTCTGGGCCTATGAATCTGCCTGTTCTAAACATTTCATATCAATTCAATCATGTAACAGGTGACTTTTTGTGTCTGACGTCTTACACTCAGCAAAATATTCTCATTTTTCATCCACGTTATGGCATGTATTGGTACTTCACTCTTTTTCATGGCTAAATAATATTGTTTTGATTGAATATACCACTTTTTGTTTATCTGTTCATCAGTTGATGTATCAAAGATCTTTTTAAATGAACACCTAAGAGAATAAAAAGATAAATACTTGAATATTTTTATATCTAATCAAAGGATAAGGAAGGTCTTTAAAGTATAAAATATAATTCCATGAAATAAAAACATGTAAATAGAAACACTCTATATAAAGGGGGGAGAGAAGCTATATTCTTCAAAAATGTCAGTGTTATAAAAGACAAAGAAAAGCTGCAGAAAAGTCCCAAATGAAAGGAAGCTAAAGAAATATGACAATCAAATACAATTCCTAACCCTAGACTGGATTCTGTGCTGGAGAGGCAAAAGTACTATAAAAATATTACTGGATTAATTGACAAAATTGGAACACAAATAATAGGTTCAAGTATTATATCAAAGTTAAATGTACTGTAGCAGATAACAGTATTTTAGTCATGCAAGGCCATATACCTATTCTTTGGAAAATATATATTCAAAAATATAAAAGTAAAGGGCCATGAGGTAACTTACTCTTAAAAATAAATGAAAGTATATATATTTATATGTATTTCAAAACAACAAAGCATATTGTTAAAAAGCACTTAATTTGTTATTCCATTAACTATCTCATATCAGATTGTCATCATTATGTAGATAACAATATTCCCAAGGTAATTTTAGTTATTGTTTAAGTTATAAATATAGAATATGCAGTGCATCGAAGTATTTGAAACAGCAAATGTAAGTGCCTTTTCCTGATCATCTGTAATCCCATTCCCCAGAGAGAATTACTTCCTATATATCTTTTTAAATCACAACTATGTATACATATTTTAACACAAATGGGATCCTTTTATATATAAACATTAAAAACCTGCTTTTCTTTTCCCGCTTACTAATATGTTTTAGATATTTTACCAGGTTGCTGTTTATATATCTACTCTATCCTCTTAAAAAACTATTTATTTGAAAATTATTTCAAATTTATAGGAAAGTTGCAAGAATAAAAAGAATACAAAGAACATTCACACACTATCCAGACTCACATATTATTAGCATTTTACCCCATTTGTTAATTCAGATTATGGGGCCTAGGTTTTTCCATTCCCCAGTTCACGATAACAAAAAAGATAACCTAAGGAACAGTCCAAACAGTCCAATGAAGATGATGATAATATTGATGACATCAGTGATTGCCACTGAGCAGTCAGTATCATGTGATAAGTGTGCCAGATGTTTTACGTAGTTTTATGTCACTTAGTCCTTACTACAGTCCTTTAAGGGTTTCTAAATGAGGAAGCTGCAGATAAGAGAATGTAAGTATCTTGCTCAAATTCATGATGTTGATAAGTGGTGGAGACAGAATTAAGGGGGAGGATGCTCAGACTCTAAAGCCCATATTCTTTTCCCTGTAACTGCTGAATTACCCCTCAATGCAATAGAAAATAGAAGGAAATGTCAACAAAATGCATACCCTGAAAGAAAAATTGATTTCTAATGGTAAGAAATTTAAGGTATCAGGGTGAATAATATTTAATTTTAATTGAGAGAAACACTTGTCTTTTTTCATACAAATCTGCAAAGCTCTCCATGTTTGTACTTGAGCTTCACAGCAATTCTGTCCAGTAATTTGTCTTCCAGGCCAATATATCAAATAAAGATCTAAAAGCAATATAAAATCACTTTTGCTTCAGTAAAGGGCTCTCAACTGGCAAAAAAAAAGAATTATCCTACCCTGTATGCATATGAGAAGATTACATATTTGTACTCTTCATTCCTCTGTAAAAGTTAATCCTAGATTCATTACTGTCAAGTTTGTGAACATTTACATAAACGATAGGTTTGTTATCACTTAATACCAGATTCAGCAGATTACATGCAAAATGTGCAAAGACATGATTAAAAAAATCTTTGATCTCTTAATCGAAAGAGTAAGCAATATTAATTCATTTTGGCAAGTGTGATACATATACTTTATTACAATACTATTTTGCATTTGCGATTACCATACTACAATAATTACTCTTCATTAATGAAGGTTTGTTGCTATGTAATTTCGCTGTGGCTCTAGGCAATAACATCCTTTCTGGAGAATTAGTTAAATTTGCTGTGAAGTTATTTAATAAAACAAATATAAATTTTATCATCATGGTATTTGATTCTGTAAAGCTTGTAGACAGAAATATCACTGAGAACTATGTAGATGGGAAGAGTGAACAATCCTCAAACAGAAGACATAAGATTCAAATTCAAACGCCTAGTATATTTCTGTCAGTATTGAGTCTGTGAAGCTCAAAGAGAAGAAAAAACACCCACATCTTATTGCTGCCCCCCTCTAATAATGGAGATAGCTGTAGACATAAGTAATTACAACACGAGAAGGATGCACATTAATGTAAGGAAAAAAGAAGTGACATGCTAATTATTATTGGAAGGATCCTGGAAGACTTCATGGAAAAGATACTGGAATTCATCTCTGAAGAATGGGTAGGATCAGGAAGCAGCGGAGGAAAGGGGAGAGGAGAATAGGATATAAAAGGCAGGCTTGAATGCCAGTCTAAATGATAAAGCTTTATTCTCAGTGAACAGAAAGTACAGGGTTCTGAGCTCAAAAGTAATATGATCAGAGCTATGAGGAATACTCTGAAGGTATTGTGAAAGGGACATAAGAGTTGGAGAAAATTATGGGTCACACGAAGTTATTTCAGTGATTGGTATGTTTGTCTATCTATTCCCCAGAGAGTTGTCACAGGCTTCTCCCACCAGACACGTATTTTCCATAACTTCATGTTCTCCCAACTATACATATTTAGCAAACATGCTGCTGAGTGCACAGATGAAGGGAATGAGCTCTTGTCTATGCCTATGGTGGTGGGAATGAAGTGAAAGCACTAAAACTGAAGAGGTGGCATTGTAAAGAGATGTCAAGTGGTTGGATGTAGATGCTCAATGGAATAAAGTTACTACTCAATTTACCGCAATAAAAACTTACAGGGCATTTATCATGTGCCAGAAGTGTGGTAGATGTTAAATACACAAATATGAATTAACATTTGGTCTTTACTATCAAAGAACTAGGGGTGACAGTCAAGGAAATAGATAATAATATAAATAATAGAATATGCAATAATACGTATTTATATACATATATATGCAATAATGTGGGTGGAAAGTTCACAAATAGCAAAGAAACAAGGAGTCTATTTTGTCTAGGGAGAGTGAGCGAAGACTCCATTGAGCAAAATATGGTGGAGTAGGACTTTGAAGAATAAAGAGGCATTCTCAAGGACAGAAGGTGCAGGGGGCCATCTCACAGAGAGAAATTAACATTTGTAAGTATGCGGAGGTCTGAAAACTGTGTGTGTGTGTGTGTGTGTGTGTGTGTGTGTATTTTGAAAGTGCAAAAGCATAAATCGTAATAGACAAGAACTGGGAACTAAAAAGACATGAGAATGAGAATGGAGAGCTAGGTAGGGGGTAAGAAGGCTCTGCCTTGCAAGATAATGAGTGTGAACTTTAGGGACACCTGGGTAGGTCAGTGGTTGAGTATCTGTCTTCTGCTGAGGCTCAAGGCATGATCCCAGAGTCCTAGGATCGAGTTCCGCACTGGGATCCCTGCCGGGAGACTGCTTCTCCCTCTGCCTATGTCTCTGCCTCTTTCTCTGTGTCTCTCACGAATAAATAAATAAAATATTTTTTAAAAAAGAGTGTGAACTTTGTGTGTGGAGTGAAAGTCTTTAAGCTGCATAGTAACTGATAGATCTGTCTACCTTTCAGATGAGAAGCAGGTTCATGGAAGCCGGGCGAATGGATGGGACACAGGGCAGGACAGCCAATCTTTTACTGGATGGTCTACTCTACTGTTACAATGGATGTTGATTGCTTTTTTCCTTTTTTTAAAGTTCTTTTCAGGATTAAAAAACTGTAGCAAAAAATAAGGTTGTCAAGTGAGAGTATAGAGGGAGGAAAGAAGAGGACCAAAGACAGGAACCTGAGAAATGCACAATGCGCAGATAAAATTTTAGAGTCAGTAAGGGAAGAAGAGGATGCAAAGATATTGGAGAGTGAACAATTAGGAGAAGAGGTATCTGGTGCTGAAGACTTCAGACTTCAGGGGAGGAGGAGTTGGGGAAGCGAATAGAATGATGACCTGAGAGCCCCAAATGAGGTTGGGGGATTGGCCAGTTCTGATAAAGTAGTTTCTTGGGGCAGGGTTAGATTGCATTTGGCAAAGCATGAGATTCAAAAGAAGACATAAGGAAGTAGTGCAGTTAGTGCACACACAGGGAAAGTGTGTCAGGCAAAGGGAAACTAAAACATGTTTGTAATCAGAGGCTGGAGAACTAGTGTTCAGATAAAGGTTGAAAACACAAAAGGAAGAGGGAGTAATTGAGCCATTTCATCAGATGTATTTAATTTCCTTTAAAAAGGAATTAATACCGGAGCAACTGGGTGGCTCAGTCGGTTAAGTGTCTGCCTTCAGCTCAGGTCACCATCCCAAGGGTCCTGGGATCCAGCCCCACTCAGGTTCCCTGCTTAGTGGGGAGTCTGCTTCTCCCTCTGCTCCTCCCCCTTGTTCATGCAGCTCTCTCTCTCTCTCTCTGAGATTCACTTTCTCTCTTTCTCAAGTAAATAAAATCTTTAAAAAATTGTAAAAAAAAATAAAAATAAAAAGGAATTAGTACTGTATGCGCTTTCATATTTGATTTCAAAACCAACTATGCTTTTGTTTACATTTACATTTGAGTACAAAGAATCAGATGGGGGGGCTTTTACCACTAATTTTTAATTCCCAACTTTGCCATTTTTCAGACAATAACAGGAACCGGAAAGAAGTGGCTGGGCAGGCTGTCTGTGGTGTGACGCACACTGCCGGCCGACTGCTGGAGTAGATGTTTTCTTGCTTCTCATGAAATGCAGTCTTCTAACTTTGGATCAAACATACTTAATTGTTCAAAGTGATAGTAAGTGTTAGAATAAACCACAACAACTAAATCCGTTGGCAGTAATAGAACTCCACCCAAAGGTTGTTTCGAAAATACACTTTGTGAATGCTGTTACTGCATGTGTCATAGACCTCTTTGGTATAGGAGTTAGACTATTTTTCTGCAAGCTGTTCATATCTCGACTTCACATCCACAGACACACGCACACGAAAACAATCAAAACAGCTGCTTAAACATATATTCGTTTGGGGATTATGCAAGACAAATTTTAGTCCTTACACAGTTTCCTTCCTCATCATCTATCAGAAACTTATCAACATTGGTATATGGTTAGAAAATGCATGTTAATTTTAAATTTTAAATGCTGACAGCCTGAAAAAGGGAAAGCCTGTAGGATATACCTCCTAGGTGAGATGATAGAGCATGAAAGAAAAAAAAATGCATTCTAACCTTAACTATGCATGATTTTAAGATTATCTGTGAAGCTAGGATTATTTACTTTTTGGGATGACACATAATGCTGGTAGGAGGTTGACTATATTTAAGACAAAGCTATTGAATCGGATTTTCTCCCCCAGATAAATCAGCCTTGTTTCACAACCTTGAATTAAAGTAAAATAAAATAAAAATTAAAATTCCCGATGAACATCTTCTGTGGTAGTGTCACATGCGGCTGGAGTATAATTGTATAAAGAAGTAAGAAAAAAAAAAAGAAAGAAAGAAGGTTGGAAAACTGGGGCAGGTTACAGAAAGCCTTGCATGAAATATTTAACATTCTGCAATCTGTCAGGCACTAGATGTCACCTTTAAAATCGTACACTCTCCCCTCTGTTACCATTAGACCTTGTGCATATTCATTTTGACATATTTATTTCTTTTATTTTTTACAGTTTTATTTATTTATGTTTCAGTTTTCTCTACTCCCAGAATAGGGCTCAAACTCATGACCCTGAGATCAAGAGTCACTTGCTTTTCCAACTGAGCCAGCCCGATGCCCCTTTATTTCAACACATTCGCTTTATATTTTGTAATTATCATTCATGGAACTATCTCTCCTTCCCAGATTATGAGCAATCTGAAGACCAGGAAAATGTCTTTGTTCTAAAAGCTTTTTATCCCAGAGCTTAGCATGGTGATCAAGCTCAGTAGGTGCCCAAAGAAATAAATGAACAGAAGAACGCATGCATGAGTGCACACATGTGGTACGTGTACACAAGGCTATGAAAAGTAGGCTTTAAGACAAAAGGATATTTGCAGATTAAACTGTTAGGTCTGTACCCTGGATACTTTGCCATGACTCTACTTTTCTTTTTTTTTTTTTTTTTCTCTCTTGAAATTAGGCTGATTATATTCACTCTGGCAATGCAGAAAATATCCCTATCTTTAGGCCTGACCCCAAAAGCAATGTGGACCAGGAGGGCCAACACTGAGGCATGGTCCAGGGTTCAGAGGCTGATGCAGGGGTGTGGTCATTTGGAGTAGCAGAGAGAAAACAGCATAGACTCCATGTAAGGAGATTTGCGATTTACAAGTGGACAGACCAGAAACGGTTGTTAGGTCTTTGCAGCAAGTCCTAGGCTAGAAATGGAAGCTGAAATTAGTTTGTATTCTAGGTAAATGCAATAGCAAAAACTGAGGATAACAAGAGAGAAGAGGGCCCAGAACTTGGGATGTGATGAAGGCTGCTCTCTCAAAGTTCCTCCCATTGGGGTGCAGTCATGTAGCTGGGGTAACAGGCAGGATTGGGTCAGGATGTGAAGGGACCCTCTGGGCTTGGTTCCTGGATTTGCTGCCGTCTCATCCTTATCTACTGGTTTAATTCAGTGAAACTTCATTTGTTACCATTTTGTGTATTTTGTTGCTCCTGGTGTAGCAGGCTCTAAATGAATGCACTGAGAAAGCACAACCAGGAATGAGCTTCAGTTACCACACTCAAGGAGCTCCCAGGAAAGGAAAAATAGTCATATGAACAAATAAAGACAGTAGGTAATAGTCTAGGGAAAAATGCACACAGTTGCTGTGGAAGCTCAGAAGAAATGTCTGAGTCCACTTTAGGATGGTGACAATTGAGATGGGAAAGTCTTCAGGAAAAATTTGACAAACAGAATCTGGAAGGCTGGTGTAGAAGTTTAGCAGGCACACTAGAAGGATAAGAATGGTCGAAGCAGGTAGGAAGATGAGCCAATTAAAAATCAGCATTGTAAAATTTGAGGTACATGAAAAAGCAGGATATATTCAGAATTCAAGTCATTCAGGCAAGATGGGAAGAAGTGGTAGGATATATGGCTGGAATTGGGGGAATGGAGACAAGACAGTGGCGAGGGGGAATGGAGAGTAAGGCATGTATTTGAAAAGCAATGTGGGGGAGTAATTGAGAGTTCGGTGATACAATGGCATATGTACAGTGAAGCGTGGAACAGTCATATATGAGTCCGGGGTTTCCAGAGCTGGCAGCTACATTGGATGGTGATGTACCTATCAAGATTGGGAAAACAAGAGAGGAGGTTGGTGTGGAAGAGATGAGTTTGGTTTGGGACCTATCGAGTTTGAGTTAGTATGTCCACAAACTGATGGACATGGAAAACCATAGAAAGAGACCAATAGATGAAAATATGATTGGGTCATAATCTGAATAAAACTTCCCTCTCAGCTTCTGCCAAGATTGTGGATGCATTCTTGGCTTTTGATTCTGACAAGCCCAAGTCACACATGACTGATTCACAAATCTTCATCATGTATTTCACTCTTCAATGAGAATATGAATTCTTTACCTTTGTATAATGCCTACAACAAAATAAGAGTGTTTGGCTAGATGAAGAGCAAAGTTCCTCCTAATGTTCAGATCTCTATGTCTGGGTAAAATATGTGCCTTTAACAAAATTCTAAAAATAAGAAAAAGTGAAAACACATTTCTGCTTTTCCCTGTACAACTCTAAAAGGCATTTTTGTTTTGGGCTTCCCAGTGTCCCTATCTCCAGTCTCTTTCGGAGGAATTAACTGTATGTAGTGTTAATGTGAGAATTAAGACTTGGGCAGTCTAACACATGAGCAAAGTTAAATCAGACGCTTTCTCCTGGGAGTTTGTATTTCCTGGGCAATGCAAGGAGAGGGGGCAGGTGGCAGTACGGTGGTCACACCTTATATACGCCATCCACTGAGGAAGCAGTGACTGTGGGGCTGCAGTGGCCTTCTGATTCTAGTGACTTGTTGGTCCCTGCCTACTTCCAAGAATCCTGCATTCCAGTCTCCTGTGGTTCTGTGAGCCTGATGCCCCCCTCAATAAATTCTCTTTGCTTCAATTAGCCAATTAGTTTCTGTCACTAGTGATAAGAAACCTGGCTGGACATCACAATAAATTAAGTCCTTTGACCAAAAAGAGATACCAGATGTTTATTTCCTAATTAAATCTCTAATTGAAATAAAGTAATGGTTATTATTAAAGGCATTGCATGTACTCCAGAACCAGAAAGGATCTCAACAGTGAGTTCTTTGGAAAAAAGAACTTATTAGCCTATCATTAATAAATGGTCAGACACATTCCTTCCTCTGTCTAATTATATAGTCCTTACAGTAAGTTGGCCATAGGTAGGATTTTTTCTAGTAAAAGTTAATTGCTGGAATAGTTTTGGAAATTTTTATTTTTCATTTGGTTTTAAATTATAAAAGACTTATCTTCTGCAGGTTAGTATCTGACGAGGAAAGGGATATTATTCTTACTAATTTGGTAACATTTATTGAGTGGTTATGCTAAATGTTGAAAGGGTATGCTCTCTCCCCATTTCGTATTTTCTTAAAGATTTTATTTATTCATTTGAAAGAGTGCATGAGCAGGGGGCGGGCAGGGGAAGGAGAGGAGAGGGAGGATTGCAAGCAGATTCTGTACTGAGCATAGAACCTGATATGGGGCTTGATCTTCCGACCCTGAGATTACAACCTGAACAAAAATCAAGAGTTGGACACTTAAGACACTTAACCAACAGAGTCACCCAGGCGCCCCTCACCACTTCGTATTTTAAAGCATTTAGCATAGTGACGTTTGTATAGTAAATTCCCCTATTGTCAAGAGAGAGATGAGGAGAAAAACACAGAGTAGGAGCTGTAGGAAGGGACCAACAGTGAGACCATCTCGGATACAGTGGCCAGGGAAGCTTTCCCCAAGGATGGGACTGATACGCTTACACCCAGAGGATGAGAGGAAGCTGCTGTACAAGTGTGGAGAAGTGCATCCTGGTTTCATTGAATACAAACTGTGGGACTTTGGGCAATTTATATAACCCTCCTGTGACTTTGTTTCCTCATCTGTAAAACATGGAGCATGATAGAACCTCTTCTGTCCTACTGTTGTGAGGATTAAATGTGTGTCTATATGGAGGGCACTTAGAACAATGCCTGGCACATAGCAAGAGCAAAATAAATTCTAGTCATTCTTATTATTCAAAAAGAGGGACTAGCAGGTGAAAAGCCTGAGGCTGTTAAGGTCTTTGGCAAGTTGATTAAACTGAAATAAGATTAGAGTGGCTAGAGCAGAGTGGGCAAAGGCTAGTGGCACAAAGATGAGGCTGAAAACAGAGACAGGGGCAGATCATTTAGTTTGGTGGGTTTTGTTGTTTTCTGAAGGACATAGGAAGCCATTGAAGAAGTTAAGCAGGAGACTGATGTTACTGGATTTATGTTTTAAGATGATCACTTCATCTGTGGAGAACAGGGTGGAGGGGAGCAAGAGGAGAAAGAGTGACCAACCAGGAGGGTGCTGTACAGTAGTCAGGGTAGGAGAGGATAATGGCCCAGACTGAGGTGGAAGGAGTGAAGAAGACAGTGGTATCAAGATATATTTTGGAGGGATACCTGGGTGGCTCAGTGGTTGAGCATCGGCCTTCAGCTCAGGGCGTAGGCCCGAGGTCCCAGGATCGAGTCCTACCTTGGGCTCCCCTTGAGGAGTCTGCTTCTCCCTCTCCCCATGTCTCTGCCTCTCTCTGTATGTCTCTCATGAATAAATAAATTTTTTAAAAAGATATATTTTGGATATTAGACTTGGCAGTATTCAGGAATTAATTGAGTCTGGGAAAATAAAAACAATGGAGATGATCAGAACAGGGCTGCCACACACGGTTGTGAGGGATGTTCACTGCATAAGAGTGTTAAGCTGACAAGGGCATGTGGAGCTGAAATCCATCACATGTTTAGCTCACAATGTCCTGTCCCCTGCCATGGGCTACATGCATGTGGCAGGGGTGCCTTTTTCTAAATTCTAC
Source organism: Canis lupus dingo (assembly GCF_003254725.2). NCBI lineage: Eukaryota > Metazoa > Chordata > Mammalia > Carnivora > Canidae > Canis > Canis lupus. Next base: position 48,803,431 of record NC_064248.1, read on the forward strand.
AAAGACCATAGGCAGTCCAACCCCTTCTTACTTGGGTAGCTAGGTAAATGGTGTTGCCACTGACAAAAATGAGGGCACTAGGATGGGGGTGAGACATGTTTTAGAGAAAAAAAATCAAGGGTTCAGGCCCGGTTAACATTGATAGGACTCTAAGATACTTATGTAGAGATCTCAGATTGGTAGTTGGTTGCCTAATACTGATTTTCTACTCATCAGCTTTGTTTCCGATCATGTATTTGTAGATGCTTTCAAAGTTTCACTCAACACAATCACTATTTACAAATAATGGCAATTTTATTAATTCCTCTCTAATCCTTACTGCCCCTGCTCAGACCTCCAGAACAATGCTGAGTACAAGGGGTGATAGTGATCATCCTTGCCTTATTCCAGATCTCAAAGATAAAGCTTCTAGTGAGCCTCCATGAAGCATAATTGCTAATTGTTTCTTTGTAGAGATCCTTATCAGATGAATGAAGTTCCTTTCTATTTCTAGTTAGCTAAGATTATTTTTTACCATAAAATGATGATAAACTTTATCAAATGCTTTTTCTGCATCTATTGAGATAATCATGTTTTCTCTCATAATTTTTCTTTCTTTCTCATAATTTTCACTTCCCATAATACCACTGGATTTTTGGTAACAGTTCTGTTGGCCTCATGAAACAACTGGCTCACTTTCTATTCTTTGGAACATTTTCTGTTGAAATAGATCCATCTCTTCCTTAAATTTTTTATAGAGTTCATTGTTCATTGGTAAATTATCTGGACCTGGACTTTTCTTTGTGGAAAGGATTTTGAATACAGATTCATTTTCTGTAAGAGTTCTTACTATTTAGATTTTTTCTATTTTTTTCTTTACTTTTAGTAAATTGCGTTTTCCTAGGAATTTATTCATTCCATCTAAATTTTCAAGTTTATTAATAAAGATATTTAATAATATTTATGATAGGGCAGCCCGGGTGGCTCAGCGGTTTAGCGCTGCCTTCAGCCCAGGGCGTGATCCTGGAGACAGGGGATGGAGTCCCACGTCAGGCTCCCTACATGGAGCCTGCTTCTCCCTCTGCCTGTGTCTCTGCCTCTCTCTCTCTCTCTCTCTCTCTCTCTCCCCATCTCTAATAAATAAATAAAATATTTAAAATAAAAAATATATATAATATTTATGATAGTCTTTTCTTATCTGTTTAGGAACCTCCATTTGGTATTTGTGTCTTCTCTCTTTTTTTCTTGGTCAGTCTAGTCAGAAGCTTATCCCAAAGACCCAGCTTTGGGGAATGACTGATAATAGTGCAGGGTTTTTTCTGGGAGATGATAGTGTTTTAAAATTAAGTATTGGTGGTGGTTGTACAACTGCGTGAAATTTACTAAAATCCACCAGGCTGTACATGTTAAAAGGATGAACTTTATGGATATGCACTATATATAATAAAGTCATTTAAAATACATATGTAAACAAAATAACATGACCTATATAACCTACTCAAATATCAGTAAAGTTTATAATATTAGCCTACATCAAGACTTCCAGTAATATCCATTGTCATAGGTTTTGTACACTGTTAGGTTCTTTATATCACATAGTTGTTGACAAATCAACCACATGAATAGTATTGCCAGGAAGATAGGAATCATTAATATTATATATTAAAATCTTCAAATTTTGTGGGGCGCCTGGGTGGTTCAGCCAGTTAAGTGTCTGCCTTCAGCTTAGGTCAGGATTCCGCGATCCAATGGGGAGTCTACTTCTCCCTTTCCCTCTGCTCTTTCCCCTCACTTATGCTCTCTCTTTCTCTCTCAAATAAATAAATAAAATCTTGTTTAAAATATTCAAAATTTAAATAATAACTATAGTCTCCAGAGAATTCTGGTACATGTTCTGTCCATAGAGACCAAACCAATCTAAGGAAAGTAGGTCAGAGAACACAATCCAGTTCAAACTTGGCACAAGATGAGGTAATGTTTTTTTCTTCACATAATCATGATGTTTTCTAATCATTCTGATTCTGACCTTTAAATCAGTGGGTAGTCTATTATTACTTGGTGGCTGCTGAATCCAGAGTCAACATTTTGGAAACTAAAGAATGCCCATCTTCTTTCAAAATCTTTTGGCTTACTACAAGCTGAGCCCAGCTAAAATCTCTTGCCAGAGTTTAGTTATTTCATGCACATGAACAAAACAACAAACAGAACACAATTAGCAGAGGATGAAAAAATAGAGAATATGTTTATTTTCTAACATGTTAAAGATGTTAAGATCACATTAAATATATTAAAACACTTAAAAAGAAATTGTCATCAAGCACATTTTAGTCTTAAGAGATTATAAATCAGATTTTCTTATTCCTTAAAACATGTTATTCTATTTTCTATAGACAATACACAAGAATATTTAATAAAACTGGGAAACTTAAATTTTAGAAATCCAAGTGATAGAATATCTGCTCTCTCCACAGGCCGATAAGATATATTCCCTGCTTCTAAAAGGTATATGACCCATGAATTTGAAAGGAAAAGAAAAAAAAATCGTCTATGGTTCTAACTCAATAACTCTTGCAAAAGTGTGTGTGTCCTTTTTGGTATTTATTTTTGTAATGAGTCAAGCAGCTTCCTCTCTGAAAAGAGTAGCTATTCATTTATATAAGTACCATATAAAGTGTTCAAGTTATTTTTTAATAAATTGTTAGCTTTTCTAGGGTCTTTACCACCCTTCTATCATGTCCAAAATGTCTTTATTAATTAAAAAATTCTAGAAACAGAAAATACAGAGATGGTTAGAGGTACATATTGGAACACTTAAGAAAGATGATTTGAAGTCTTGACTCTTCACTCTAAACTCTTTACTGAGGAATATATAGTTTCTATATATTGATTTATTCGGGATAGTAATAAATTTCCTCTGTCTATGAGAATGGAAAGAATTAAGTGCAAATTACTTAGTATGCAGGTGTATATCGAGGAATGGAAACAAAAATGACAAATATAATTTTAGATTCAGTAATATGTGTTCCTTAAATAACCTTTGCTCTGAAAGGTTAAAATACTGTGAGAAAATGGAAGTGTGAAGAAATGGTTTATTAGATATTCATTCTTGAACCTCAAGGCATCCATGTCTTCATGTATTCAATGATGCATAAGAAACTTTAAAATCATACCCAAAAGAAAATTCTTATGACTCATAACAGACAAAAGTTTATATATGTTTTATAAAGAATTCCTGCAAAACAATAAAGAAACATAAATCAATAGAATAATGGGTTTTGGGTATGAACAGACAATTCATCAAAGAAGTACAAATACATAATAAACATATGAAAAGATGAGCTTCACCAGCTAAAACAGATAAGTTAAGTATATTTTTTCTACTCAAATTAGAAAAATGTAAAAGATTGATATCAGCAACTGCTGGACAGGTGTGAGGCATGGAGAAATGAGCTTTCTTTTATATTGTTGGTAGAAATATAAATTTACACAAACTTTTGGATGAGTTTTAATAGGGAAACAGTTTTCCCTATTAAAATCTGAAAAGTACATGTCCTGTTACCCCACTTCCAGGAATCCATCCTTTAGACAATGGCTACATGATAACGTAAAAATAAAATAGAGGATGGTCATTACAGCGATATTAGTGACAGTAAAAATTTAGGAACGACTTAAATATCTATTGAGAAATGAATAAATAAAGGTGTAGATATAAAATCATTGCAGCCATTAAAAAAAAAAAACTGACAGTCAGGGTTTCTGATGTACTGGCAACGTACTGGTTTTTCTAAATCCAAGTAGTAAATGTAGGGATGTTCACTATGGATAAATTTATATACATATATAGTTGGACAGGTTTTTACATGCATCTGAATTTTCACAAAAAAATGAAAAGGAATGAGTGAGGATAAAATTATGTGAATTAATCCAGTAAAATATATATAATATATTAAGGAAAAAACATATTAGGCCATAAAGACCATTATGAATGCCATAATCCCAATTTTATGGGAAAAAAGTACTATGTATGCATATTTATGACATGTCATTATGCTTCTATATATATAAAAAACCAAGGAGGATATGTAGCAAACCTCTGGAGAATGGGATTAGAAGGATGCTTTTAGGAGGAATGGAGTGGCAATGGAGAGCTTTCATAATTTTCCTAAAATATAAAATATGTTTGATGGTATATATATATATTTACTTTTATGTGTGTTTCAAATGACAAAAAGAAGAAAGCTTACTTAGAAGAATTGAAGAAAGCAAAACAAATGTATTGAGACCAAATATGAAGATGTTCCAGTAATATTTATCCAGCAATAGAAAGTTATTTATGCGGTTAATGAACAATTATCAAGTATTTTTTACACACATAATAAAAAAAATTATCCTATGTACTTGGAAAGGGATAGTTTCTAGAAAAATTTAAGACACTGTAGTTATACCCATGTTTCTCACATTGTATTAGAGAAATTATCAACTACAGATGATCTATTTTTAATACAAATTTTGTGGTGATAAATCTGAATTCAGTTAGAAATCACAATACATTAAGAATTTTTTCCAAATAGCAATAAAAGCAGATGTTTGTTCAGTGCTAATTAAGTTCTAGGCATGATTCTAAATGCTTTATATGTATTCATTTATTTAAATATTACAACCAATCATTATAATCATGTCTATTTTACAGTTGAGGAAAATGAGATATAGGGTTAAATAACTTGACAAAGCTCACAACTTATAAGTAGTGGTGCCAGGATTCACACCCAAGCACTTTGATACTAATACTACCACCATCCTACATTGTCTCTTATTATTTCAAGTAAAACCTAATATTCATTTAAAATGATGTGCTAGGGGATCCCTGGGTGGCACAGTGGTTTAGCGCCGGCCTTTGGCCCAGGGCGCGATCCTGGAGACCCGGGATCGAATCCCACGTCGGGCTCCTGGTGCATGGAGCCTGCTTCTCCCTCTGCCTGTGTCTCTGCCTCTCTCCCTCTCTCTCTCTCTCTGTGTGACTATCGTTAAAAAAAATAATAAAAAATAAAAAAAATAAAATGATGTGCTATTATATTAAAGTATGTTTTGTGTCACCCTGTAAGGCACATGAAAACATTTTGAAAAATATAAAATGCTATAAAATGTAATATATGATTGTAAAATTTTAGTTATTCACTTTCTTCCCATAACTAACAGATGCTTTACTGTGACAGAGAGTTACATTGGATGTTACACTTATGGAGACAAAGTTTGGGTTTGAAAGAAATAATATACAATTTCAAGAAACTGATCAAAATTAACTGTTTCTTATTTACTAATGTAGACTAGTATTAATTGCTCCAACAATTATTTTTATACATTCCAATTCCAAGGAACTATGGAGCAAGTTATCACGATTTATTTATTAAGATTTATTCTGCGATAAAACTTTGGGAGTAAGTGGACTATGCAATCCTTTTTTTCCAACAAACTTAAATACAGTTTAGAAGATGGAAGGCATTTCACAAATTTCTGGAGAACAATAACAATGTATATAAAAAGTATTAGAATGAGTGTCAAAGATATATAAGAAATACATAACCGTTCAAAAAAATAAAAGAAAAACATAACAGTTCAGAGAAGGTAGACACTGTCAGGATATGAAATGAAGGAATTCTTATGTCTCATGTGGAACTGAAGTTTGGTCTGCGAGGGAGTGAAAGAATTGAGGAGCCATAAAAAGAGGGTACTTTACTTTTGTTTTTGACAGCTAAACATAATTATGATGTTGTTTTACCTACTTTCTTGGGACTGCTGGAAAATCACTATAATGATGGAATTAAATGATGAGAAACACTTCCTTTGTAATTCTTTTATGCATTAATTACTAGTAATTAATTACTGCTTCCCTGACTTTAGTTAGACAAACCTAAGCAGATGTACAGATAGCTGATTACTTGTTATGGTATATACATCTTACTAATTTCTAATTAATATTTAATTTCTAATTAGTAAGATGTATATACCATATACATCTTATATGTATATATACCATATACATAATTACATTTCTAATTAATTAATAATTAATTAGAGATGTAAAGGTTATCGGTCAAAGTTACCCAGTAACAATCAGGGCTTCTTAACTTTGATTTCAAAGTTTCACCATACTCAGGTATTCATGGTGTGGAAATATGAAAGCAAAAACACCAAGAATATAGACTCTCATATGAATAGTAGGATGTAGAAAAGAACAGGAGATTACAGTGAGTTAACAACTGCCAATTCCTTAATATGCAAATGTTTGTACCGGGAAAAATCATCTAAGTAAAATACTTCATGCTGTAGAGGGGAAAGGAAATTGCATGAGAATTAGCTATTCAAGAAAGGTCAAGTTAGAGACAACTTTAATGATGGAGCTGCAAGGAAGTGGTTTAAGAATATTTCCTTAAAAGAAAAGTCAGAGCAACTAATTTTATTATCTTTAATGAGCTCCCTGGGCCTTATCTAATGTTTTCCCAGAAATCCTCTTGTAAATCCTTAAATTTACAGAGGTTCTTAAAAGAACTCCCACTCTTCCCCTTCTATCGGGTAAAAAGAGTCTGTCATATTGTGGGGAGGGGAGGACAGGGCAGTGGGTAGGTATTCATGCCAACAGACTGAGAGCTTGTCCCAAAATAAATGCCTGGAAAAAATCCAAATTTTCAGTCATCAATATTCCATCCCTATTCCACACAAGCAAAAAGGAACAAAATACACAGTAAGAAAGGCAGACAAATTAAAGGAGAAATTATCAGAGGCTCCCCGAAATGGTTTCTTTTTAAAATGGGTTGACAGAAAAGGTCAAGGTCAGTATATCTTCCTATACAAACTGTAGTTGTGATGAAGCAATATGGAGCAGTAACCAAAACAATCACAAAGGCAGTAAAGGAGAATATTGTTTAATAAGGCCGTCCATATTTGGGTCCCTCAGGAAACTGAATAATATTGAAATTTGAGTGCACTGGGGCATGACCACAAATGCAAATTGCATACTAAAATTTTCAGCTTGAAATTTTCAAAATTAATTTTTGAAATTAATTAATTCAATTACTTTTTAATTAAATTAGAACATTCAAATAAGCAATTGGGTTTTTTTTTCTGCATGGGAATTTTTCAGCTAGGTTTATATTGCTTCAATGAATGGACTGCTTGATTTTTTGAGGATTGGAAATAATACATTATTATCCAGCCCCTAGGTCAAGAGGTATAGGTAACAATTACTACTATTTCCTTGAACCCAGAGTGTCTTAAGTTGGATATATTCTTTGTCTACTCTTCCTTACAATGTCTCCTCCTTCCCAGAGGGAGAGAGAAACATTATAAACAACAAAATATTCTTTGGAGCTCATGCTCTTCTCTCATCTGTGTGAGATGGAGCTGGGAAAAGTGATTTATAAAATTGATTAATAAATTGTCAGATAATATACTTTATAATGAGACTTAAAAAGATTGGTGAACAATATGCTAAAAAACTTAAAGAGAAGAGCCCAGGGAACTAGTTCATTGTCTAGTTTTATTACCACGTACAGATGACACTTAGCCTCAGTTTTGTCATTTACAAACAAACCTACTTAAGAGTAGTTGTGAGAAACAATATGAGATTAATATCTTAAAACAAATACAGAACTGTATACAAAAGCAAGCTATTATTGACTTCTTATTTTTACTATTTGTCATTTAGCATGTAAATGCGATCTCTTATGAAAAGCACTGACCTAAAATCTAAATTAAAACTACACTGACCTTTTTTATCTATAAATAGGGAGAAATAAATAAATAAATAAATAAATAAATAAATAAATAAATAATAAGGAGTAAGGTCATTTACAGTTTCTTTAGTAAAATGCTATTGGTAGGGGCTAGTTGCCTGTGGCAAGTAATAAACTTACATGGACTTTCTTCAAAATTTCATATTTATTATCTGTATTAGCTAAAATTAGGTTTGGCAGCAAATGACAGAAACAATAGCTTAATAAGATGAAAGCTTCTTTTTGTCTCATATAAATGTCAGGAGCAGCTCATGACTCACAAGATAACCCATGCTACAGGAATCCAGGATCCATTCATCTCAATGTTTTGTCCTACCGGGCTTCAACCTCACAGTCCAAGATGGCAACATCACATTCCAGAGGAGCAGAACTGGGAAAAGGTCAGAAAACAAGAGTGAAAGGACATACAACCTGCTGTCTCTAAGGAGCGGTCATGAAAACTGCCACAAGACACTTCTATTTGCATGCTATTGGCCATGCCTGGTTGCAAGCTAGAAATGGAGTATCATAAAAAAGAAAAAGAAAAAGAAAGAGAGAGAGAGAAAGAAAGAAAGAAAGAAAGAAAGAAAGAAAGAAAGAAAGAAAGAAAGAAAGAAAGAAAGAAAGAAAGAAGAAAGAGAGAGAGAGAGAGAAAGAAAGAAAGAAAAGAAAGAAAGAAAGAAAGAAAGAAAGAAAGAAAGAAAGAAAGAAAGAAAGAAAGAAAGAAAGAAAGAAAGAATCCATTGTGAACGGTCACAGTTCTAAGACTCTACCACCATGGGAACAACTACTAGGGTTAACTAGCTATCTCTGTCATTTATCATTTCATTTAATAGAATTATTTTAGTTTAGAAACTTTTTCTTCCTGAAAGAAAAAAGAGAATGAACAGAAAAATATGTCAGGAGAGTGAAATAAAGCCACTTTGGGAATGTATATCATTGTCTTTCTAATTTTGAAAATTAGTAAGCCCAATAATGTAAAAGATTTTAAATGTTGATTATTTTTATCATTATGTAATCATTATGCCTATACTTCTGAATATCTACAATATCTTATTTCTCTGACTTTGCATTGACCTAAACTACACTACATAAAACTACAAATAATGTAATCATAAATGATAAGAATCTCATAGCATATAAAGCATGTAACAGAACCTCTACAGGGAGGCAGTATGAAAATATGGCAAGAGCACAGGCTCTATAAGGAAAGTCTTGGAATGGAAGCCCCCCACTCATCCACTCATTCATTCATAGTATCTGCTGCTGTTCTGTACATATGTCTCAGGTAGTGTGTCTTATGCATAACATTTACAGTCTATTTAGGGAAACAGGAATAAAATGTACAATTTTACAAGTACTAATTCAAATTAAAAGTGTGATAAGTAATTCAAAGTAGGAGTATAGGGTACTGTGAACACCTAGAAGTAAGACCTAGCAATTAAACAGTCCTGGAGAATTTATATTTATTAGTTGAAAGATCTTCTACACTTAAAAGTTTAGATACACTATAAAGTAAAAAAAAGAAAGAAATTGCAAAACAGTGTGAGCAGTATGATTCAATTTCATTTAAAATGCTGCACCCAAAATATTATTACATGTAAACAGATCCATAAAAAATTATAGGATATATCTAATATATATATGTTTTGTTTATATTATATTTACATAAAATACATGCAATAAGTATGTATTTTTTGTGCTTAAAAAATAAGTAAATGAAAATAAAGAAAAAGAAATAAAAATGCATTTAAAAATAAAACTTAGGGATATAAAACTGACTGTAACATCAGTCTGGCATTTGGACATTGACCTGCACCTAGTAAATGCTCAAGGAAAGCTTTAATTACATTGGTAGAAAAAACGATATTAACACATACACGCACATGCACAAATGCGCATGCAGATATATTTTCTAATAAAACAAATAATGTTTTGAAGTACATTAGTTTATTTATTTTATAATACAAGTTCAAAATTTGGTATCTATCCTTAAAGATAATTATATTTTCCCATACAAGACAGGGAAAATAAATCCTGATTCTCCTTAGTTTTCGGGAATATTGAAAGAACTAAAGTAAAGATGATTTGGCTCTCACAAATAAAAATACACACATTGAGAATTGATTATATAAAATACCATGCTTTAGGGAAAATACTGATAAAAAGTAGTTTACCAACTCAACAAATATATATCGGTACCCATTTTGTACCAGGTCTTGTGCGATGCTCTGCAGATTCCAAAATGAAAAGGACGTAGACTCTGCCTTCAAAATACTTTTGAATTAGTGATAGAGATATATAAATAACTTTCTTTAAAAACTACTAGAAAAATAAGTAACCATAGGCAATTTTTATGTTTTATTTATTTATATTTTTGAAAGATTTTATTTATTTGACAGAGAAAGAGAGAGAGAGAGAGAGCACAAGTAGGGGAGCAGCAGAGGGAAAGGGAGAAGCAGACTCCCCAAGATGTGGCGTTCCATCCCATGACCCTGGGATCATGACCTGAGTGGAAGGCAGACGCTTTAACCAACTGAGCCACCCAGATGCCCCCTTGGTAATTTTTAGATCTACACATGCTAGCACATGCACATACTTTCATAGAGTGACACAGAGTTTTATATTTTAACATCAGGGCAACCAAGGGCAAAGAGCTCAAATGGTTTCCCTTGTTGCAAAAACATAAAAATACAGAATAATGCATTTGAGCTGAGGGGATTAAAAAAAAAAGGAGGAAGACAAATTTTGCTTAAATATCCATCATACTTAGAAAATTTGGTGGCTCCTTTTTAAAAAGTCACATTCCAGGCTTTATGAAATGATGCTAAACTGTGAGATAGTTTAGCTGCTGACCATGTAAATCATTATGGAAAAAGTCCTTCTCATATCTCAAAAAAGTTCTGCTTTTCTTTTTTTGTCAGTTTTTTTAGTGGTGACTGTGGTAACAAAGGAAAGCCTTAGATCCACAGTGATAAGACAGAGTGGTTATTTTTCTTTCTTGACAGTCAGCATGGACATTTATACTGAGAGTAATACGCATTTTCATTATCCATGTAATGAAACTCCTTTGTAATGGTGTTCGGAGACAGAACTAGCTCTCAGACATCTAATCATTCATCCCACCAACATTTTTCTTTCTTCTAGAATGTGCCAAATAATTTCCGGACCCTGGACAGTAAGAGGTGAGGAAGGCATGGTCCAGGCCCTTGAATTCACACAGAAGCTTACTGTGAATGCAACAAATTTCCTATAATCTGGCATGCTGTGGTTAACAGAAATAACTATATACCCTTAACCAGATAGCCTTCATTTCTTCATTTAATAAATATGTACTGAGTTCCTTCTATGTATTAAAAACTGTGCTATATATAATATAGTTGTAAACACAGACATAACCTCTATTCAAAAGGAGCGGATAGTCTGTTAGGGGAAAAATGAGACAGAAATTGTTAGTTTCCTACATGATTTCCATTCTCCCTTCTTTTTTTAAAAGAAGTCTGATTCTTGTCTAGGGAGCAGTATGTCCAGTTCCAGACAATGGATGACGATTCATCTAAGCCCGTGATTCCCAAACTGTGTGCCCAGTCTCCAAGAATGCCAAAGTAAACTCACTGGGGGACCATGGCATAGTTTAATTTTCAAGAGAAGCAGTATGATTCAAAATTTGTTGGACTGTGTGCAAACTACTAGCTTAGCGTACGGTTTCCATATTAAATCACTTCGTTCCTTCAGAATATGCCATATTAACTGCAAAGCAGGATTTTCAGTGGTTGCTGTGATTAAAAAACAAACAGATATGGCAATGAAAAGCATGGAGAACAACCAATGGCACTCTCCAATCTGATTCCAACATTTGTGAAGCTGTAGAATGCCCATAAGTATATACATCCTATTAGTAACATGTGGTTATTTAAACATAGAAAAAGTATTACTTTTCTTTCTGTTTATGTGTATAATTTATTCAAATGACTGCTAAGTTATAAATGGAACTTTAATGTATTTCTTTTGGCACAAGAAAATTACTGAGACCCCAAGGGAGCTATGCACCAAGAAAGTTTGGGATCCTTTGGCCAAAGCCAATCATTTTTTAATCCTCTTTCCTGCTTCCCTAGCTTCCTTGCATCTAAAGGTGAACATAGGACCCAATTCCAGGCTAAGCAGAAATGCACCTGGAGGTAAGAGAGGAAGGACAGTGCTGAGAGAGCATTTACTTTTCAGATGAAAGGGGACAATGGCAACAACTGTTAGGTGTCCTTCAAGAGTCCAATTCCTTTAGCAATGTAATCCTACAAGATACAGGTAAAGACCACATATTCCAGCCTCCTTTCCAGCTACATGTAACCAACTGACTAAGCCCTGACCAAAAGTACATGAACAAGAGAGATACATACAAATTTTTAATCATACTCCTAAAAAGAAAGAGCATGCCTCTACTTCTTTCCCCTTTCTTGTCAGACCCCAGGAAATTAAACAATCATCTTCAAATGCACATAGATAATATCACTAGCATTCTGAGATAAGAATGTTAGGCCTCCTTATTTCGAATCCACCACTTTTTCTATATGTTACATTCACTGAGATCTTGGAAATCTCTGCTATAATTTTATATGCCATATTTGATATGTTAATATGATGAGGTCTTTTTGATATATCATATTTATTCAAAATAAGACAAATTCACATCATTATAAATGCATAGACCATCGCATTATGGTTAATAAGTAAGATTTAGTTAACGGGTCAACCCAGTTTATTAACCTGCAACAGCTAAAACCTAGACCCTAACTCATGCATTGTAGGTTCCCTCTACAAGAGGCAGGTCACATGGGAGTTGGACAGGTCCTATGGTTAGGAAGAGCTGCAAGGCAGGGCTTTAGCCATTGCTCCGTGAAGTGGAGTTTCTCTCAATCAGGAGTGGGAAGATGCAAAAGTGATTGCTTTTTATTCTATAGAATGTAGGGAGTTCTAATTTTAGTTTATGTAAAGGAGCTGAAGTAAACATGACATATACAGAGACAATAAGACAAATGGATACTTAAGGACAGACATAAACCACAAGATTATAAAATAGCAAAAGAATTCATTAAAAAATTAGCAAGAACATGACATCTGAGACAGGTGACTTTGTAACTAAGTCATTGGAAGTTCTGTAAAAAAAAAACATCTAAAGGGATTTCAAAACATAATAAAATTTCATTTCTTTAAAAACATGTAACTATTTCTTTTACTACTTGCCATGCTCAGTCACACCACATACAAAATTATTTAATTCATTAAGATATATAAAAAAACAATGGTTGAATTCCTAAAAAAGATGATAATGACTGAAGATATCTACAAAGCATACCTACATACCACCTATTCCAAGTCATCTACAAGATCTCAGACAGAACTGTAGAGTGCTTGCAAAGTCATAGTCACTGAACTACAATATTGTGGTGGCCCAGGGATCCTCAAGTTTCATGGCACTGTCCTTGATGGCTTCTCCCAAGAGACATAGCACCTATATCTTTTGGCTGTGCCAGTGTGATGAACACTGCATTCTAGTGCATACACAGCAGCTTCGTTGGACTAACCACCCTTAGGAAGAACCCAGGAGAACAGAAAAAAGAAGACAATGATCACCAATATTTTAGAAGGTATATATTTTTAACATTGTTTCCCACAAACCTTGGGTCCCTGATATGTGTGGATGACTTCTTTGTGTAATTAAAACTTTCTCTAAAAATATGAGGTTGAGGGATGTCTGGGTGGCTCAGTGGTTGAGCGTCTGCCTTTGGCTCAGGTTGTGATCCTGGAGTCCTGGAATCGAGTCCCACATCAGGCTCCCTGCATGGAGCCTGCTTCTCCCTCTGCCTGTGTCTCTGCCTCTCCCTCTGTGTCTCTCATGAATAAATAAATAAATAAAATCTTAAAAAAATATGAGGTTGAAAATGAATGTATGGTGAGTTTATCTAACATCTAACTGAAGAAACAGGGACATCCTGCCTGTATCTATGTAAGATAAACATACAAAAAAATACACATCAGACTTGACAAAGCCAATGTAGAAGAAATACAAAGGCATATTAAAAAGAGATGCTCTAAGCAAAAGTGGCTCATTTTTTTAGGTTATAATAGTCTCAGTGACTTATTTCTGAAAATGGCTTAGTGTGTGTGCATTCGTTCTCCCAAATGTGAAGCAAGCCTGCTAGGATGAAAAAAAGTTCTGAGTAGAGAAATGAAGAAAACTTCACTAACTAAGCTAAGCAGCAAGAAGCTGGAAAATCTGATCTACTGAATCCTAATTTTCTACCCTGTCTTTAGTCCTCATTCTCTTTCCAGTCCTGTGGATGGGCCTAGACACACTAACACTTACTATGTTTTAAGAGAGGAGACTCCAGAAAATGGCCTCATTTGTTAATTTTATTATTTTTTTTTAAGATTTAATTTATTTATTCATGAGAGACAGAGAGAGAGAGAGAGAGAGAGAGAGAGGCAGAGACACAGGCAGACGGAGAAGCAGGCTCCATGCAGGGAGCCTGACATGGGATTTGATCCCAGGTCTCCAGGATCATGCCCTGGGCTAAAGGTGACACTAAACTGCTGAGCCACCGGGACTGTCCCTCATTTGTTAATTTTAAGAACTATTTTGTGGTGTGCAATTTGCTTTTTGGTTTTGGTGCCTTTCTTTATACGTGCTAAACTGTGGCAATCAGTATTTGCCAGATGACATAAGATGAATTCAGAAATAAGATGGGAGGGAAAAAGCCATTTAGTGATCAAAGAAGAAGTAAGTACAGCAGCAAAGACTTCTTTAACTTATAAATATCAGCCATATTATTAATAACTATAATTATTAACCTCAAGTTGGTACCCAGGTGACTTATAATTTAGTATCAAGAATAAGACAAATATATAAGTAACTCTTAAAAATGATGGAATATAGGGAGTGAGGATGTATTACAAGGTTTAATGAGAAATGAGATATGGGACTCCGCAACCAAAAGGTTCTCCCCTTGAACTGCTTTTTTCCCCCCATGAACTCTTATTGTCATCCTTTTTCCTTGTCTCCAGGCAATTGTTTCTTCTACTCTCTCCCTGTTTTTCTCTATCCTCATTCCTTAATTTATCCAGTTCCAACCCATTTTAGGTCCTATGGGTTATCAATCCATGTTTTGATAATATCTCAATTTCCCCTGTCCCCATTATTCCTGCTGCATCCCATCTGGTTGCCCATACTGCATTCTCTTGGTTCTTCATATGGGCCATGCTCAGTTCTACCTCAAGACCTTTGCATATGTTGTTCCCTATGCCTAAAACATTCTATCTTGTCCTCAAATTCTTTTAACTCCTTGCTACTTCACCTAGCTAACACCTCTTCATTCTCCAGATCTCTGTCTATACTGCACATCAAGGAAGCCATATTTGATTCCCAGCTAAGTTAAACCCTTTTAAACATGTTGTGCAGAACCTTTTAAAACTCATAACAAGTGAAATTATCCATCAAGTCTTCTTTTTTGTTAAATTATAACCTCTGCATGGGGGGAGGTGGCAATTCTGTCTTAGTCATTGTTAAATCCCCAGTGCTAGTTTATCATTTGATACATGTTAGGCATAAATATCTGTTCCATACAAATAAGTGAAAGGAGAAAGAGACTCTAGGAACTCAGCTGAGATGATCAAGGAAGGATTTATGGCGAAGGAAGCTTGTGAGATAGATTTTGACACATAATGAGAGGCAGTGGGAATAGTTGGTGCTGAGGCTTGGAACAAGAGAGTTAGTGGGTGCTCAGAGAAGAGTGGGTTGTTCATTTTGTAGAGTGTGGGTCACATAAGATAGTAGGAAAGATTAGGCTGGAAAGAAAGGTCAACATAATATGATGGAAGGCCTGACTTGAAAATCAATACTTAATTTAATATCTGATAAAGAGACAAGGAAGAAACATAGTACACTGGCTAAAGGAAAGGGGAAAAAAAGAGACAGAGCATGTTGGAAACTTGTTCATGAACTCAGTGATAGTCCAGGCAGAAACAATAAAAAACTGAGCTGCTGATTGTAAGAAATGGATGGGGAAAAAAAACCCACAGTGATAGAAAGAATTATATGTTTAAGTTGAATTGTGTGGAGAAAGACTAAAATATTTAACTAAAATATTTGGGGGAGACAAGGAAAAGAGATAAGCCAGTGTGCCTCCTGATGTTTCTGTAAGAATAACTGGAAACATGGTGAATCCAGGAAAGTTGGGAAAATTTGGCTTTAGGGATGGTCAGGGAAAGAAAGTGATGAGTTCATTTTGTAACATTATTGAGCTACATTTTTAAAAAATCATCTAGAATAAAGTATTCTTAGGGTGTACATTCTGATCAATGGCTGAAGATTAATGTTCTATGAGATTTTATATTTGTACTCTAATGAGATTTTATATTTACATTTCTGTTAATTCCCTTAGTCATTTCATAAGCTTTTATACCAGAAGGGTGTTTCAAATAGTAGGATAAACACAGTGTGTCTTCTTGGAGAACTAATTTTATAGAATATTTGAGACAATAAATCACCAACCAACTTAATCCTCTTCCCCACTTAAAAATATTCTTACCTTAGAAGTACATGATGGATGAGAATACAAGATCCACATGGATTTTCAGACACACTCAAATTCCAGGAAATGTCATGCTTGTCAAACTGCTTTAGGGTCTATGTTCCTTGTCCCAATTTCTATATCCCTCACTTGGAGTTTATTTTGCTAAGTAAGTTGTCAAAATAGTTTTTCCACATTCATACAGCTGGTAAGTGGTAGAGCAAGAATCTTAAACCAGATCTCTATAGAGCCTTCTCTCTTACCTATTTCATTAGTACTTACTATCTATATATAATATTCAGATAATATCATATTTAGCATCACTAACCAAGTTAATGACAACATAAAGCCAAATACTTCCAGCTGGTACTTTTCAATTATGAATTAGCAAAGTCTCCAAGAATGTAATCAGAGCAAGTGATTTTTCACAGTGCTTGGGGAGAGTGAAGATGGGATCATCAAAAGAATTAGTGTGGTGTTTCCTAGTTCACTGATGATTAATCAGAAGGGTATGTTAAGCATTCTTTTAAGGCTCAATCCATCCTTCAAACTTTTAAAACAATGAGCTGCGATCACCTTCCTATCCAAAAGCTTGAAAGCACAATTTAGAAAGTCCTTCATAATCTGTGCCTAATTATTCTTCAGCAATGAATCCCCATACAACTAGCCCCAAATACACTAGATTTTAAACCATGAGTTAATACAATTAAAAGTCTTAAGACTTCAAAAGTAAGTAAGAGTTGGTCAGATTAAGGGGTAGGGAACAGGGTCTGTCTTTACAGAGGTAGAGAGTTCTAGGCAGCAACATGCAGAAACAACATCATGTAGGAAGAGGGAGCCAGGTCCACTGAAGAAGGCAATGGAAAGTCAGTGAAGGGCTTTGAGCAAGGAGTGACATACTCAGATCAGTCTGTACTTAAGAAAACTCACTCTAGGGGCACCTGGGTGGTTCAGCCAGTTGAGCATCTGACTCTTGATATCAGCTCAGGTCTTGATCCCAGGGTCACGAGCTTGAGCCCGGTGTTGGGCTCCATGTATGGAGCCTACTTAAAAAAAAATTACTCTAGACACTGCTGGAAATGATATTGACACACATGGAACTGTCACTACTACTTCCAGATGTCCATGACTTGTATAGGTAAGTGTGGAAACTGATAAATGAATTTACCTAACAAAACTGTAGTTTTGAAATCTTATCATATTTTTAAAAAGATTTTATGTATTTATTTATGAGAGACAAGGGGGAGGCAGAGACATAGAGGGAGAAGAAGGCTCCCTAAGAGGATCCTGATGCGGGACTTGATCCCAGGATACTGGGATCAGAACTTGAGCCAAAGGCAGAAAGGCGCCCCAGAAATCTTATCAGATTTTAAAATAACAGTAATTAAACACAAAGGCTTTCCTCTAAAAGCTTCATGGTGCACGTTAGTGTGCTTTTATAAACTTTAGTAACCATAATAAGCAAATTACTTTGGCGCACTGTATTTTTTAAATGTTCAATGCATGATATATAATACTACAGCATTCCCAAACCACTTTATAATCTTTTTAAAAAGTGCTTATTTAAATACACAAATATGATCAATGAATACAGAATTACATAATCACCAAGAGAAGTTGCTAGAGTTTTCATAATGGTCTCTTGGTTTTCCCTCTGCTGATATTGGCGCCAAAGAAATTAGGTTATAACTATTGTTTCTCTGTGGCTGAAGAGACATTTCCAAGTACAGAATGAATGGAGTTCATTCAGAGGCCTTGCAAATGGGCTGTGGCCCCTTTTTATGCATGATGGGCCCCAGCAAGGATATTTAGAACAAAACCAACTTTCACTTTTTAATGCATTGACAAGGTCCTCACATTTTAAAGGAGCTCCACACAGTGGATTTACTCAGGTTTATCTCTTCTGTCATCACAATTTCTATAGAAGAATATTAAGGATGCCAGGGAAGGGGGCTGAGTTTTCTGTTTTAATAACAGGGCAAATTATATGTTGTTTAAAGCCTAAATTATAGAGGATGTAGGAATTTCCAATTGATTAAGTTTGAAACAAATAATAATAACATTTGAGAAAGAAAAGAGCTTGATGGAGAGAACAAGTCCCTGTGGAAGGAAAAAAGGTGAAAAAGTCATGCATCTTTCAATAAACTTATTTATTTATTTATTTATTTATTTTTGTGGTTACTATTGTTCCTGAATATATCAGGGCTGCATGTATTTTTTTTTGAACTGATTTTTTTTTTTTTTAAGACAAGATGAGACTCTACAGTTGGGAGAATAAAAGGTTATAACCCACTTCCTCCACGCCCTCTTGATACTCACCATCCACCCTTTGTGTGGTCTTTGGCTTATGCAGTATCCTGTCTCATTATGACTAGACATAAAGAGTCAAATAACTGTCATCAACAATATAGTATCAAATTGAAGGTCTCATTTTTTTAAATGTATCTATTTTGTCAATTTACTTTTTTTTTTCCTGTTTAAACCACAGAATAACCTCCTGCCAAGTTCACAGCTGGCAAAGGAACAGAGAAGTAAATTTTAATCTAATGCTATAGTTTTAGAACAACACAGTCAAAAGATTTTAATAGGAGGGGAAAGTAATTTCACATTATTTTACCTGAGATGGGATCATGACCTGAGTTGAAGGCAGTGAGTTCAATATTTAAAGGTTCACTAGGACTTTTTCCTATCTTAGCAAGGGAACTAATTTATTCCTAGGTTGGCCCAAGGGCGGATCTCTGCTTCGTAAAGTAATTTGTGGGTTGGCCTACAAAGGGCACACAGAAAACCAATGAAAAGAGAGTAACGAGGTAGAAAGAATACCGGTTCTTGGCATCTGCTTGCACTTCATTGCCTGCATTTCTGCCAACACAGATTTGGGCGAGATGGAGTGCAGCTTCCAGTGGCTGGCTGAGGAACCTGTCTGCTACCCACTTCATTCAGCAGCAGGGGACCTGTCATGTTCCTTCACACTGTGTCCTTTTGACGGACTTGATAGAAACTCTTCTTAATGGAGATACTAAAGATTAAAGACCAATTCTGAGACTGAATCATTCTAAGAGAGAAAAAATTATCCAAGTCAAGTGACACTATCTCTAACATAAGTTCTGCTAAAGACAAGACAGCTCCTCTGCAAAAGAAAACAGACACACTGTTCAAGGGTTAAAAGCAGCAGAGAGATAATTGCTAATTAATCCTTTCATGTTTTCATGAACCAAATATTTAACTTACCAACTATCCTAAGTCGTATTTTTATTAGAGAAATATTGTATAATGGCTGTGCATGTACTCTAAGCATTTTATTATATAACAATATTATGTAATTGCAGTGGAAATAATGATACAATCTATCTCACCAAGTTGTGGAGAGGATAAAATGAGATAAAAGTATATAGTGCTCATAATGGTACGCCTGGGTGGCTCAGCGGTTGAGCATCTGCCTTCAGCTCAGGGCGTGATCCAGAGTCCCAGGATCGAGTTCCACACTGGGCTCCCTGCATGAAGCCTGCTTCTCCCTCTGCCTGTGTCTTTGCCTCTCTCTGTGTGTCTTTCATGAATAAATAAATAAAATATTTTTAAAAAATAAAGGGCTCATACACCATATTCATGGTGCCTTATAATTGCTCAATAAATGGTTATTATTATTACTGCTGTTATGGAAACTGTTCATGTAAAGCTTTGTTTCATAGTCCAGCTAGAAACATCTATTAATGAAGACACTAGGGGCTAAATAGTAACTCTGAGCTTGAGTAGGATCTGGAAAAAAAGAGAAATTTTTGATCCAGAGGTATTTATAAGGTTTCAAAGCACCCCTAAGACTCAGGTTTTCTGTAATTTCCATAATTCCTTAAGTTTTTGAAGAGATATGCACTTTCAAGAAGTTAGGCTTTCACATTAAATTAAAGAATCTGAATCCTGGCTTCACAATTTAGTCTCTCTACATTTTCGTTTTCTCCCATGCAAAATGGAACTAATAATTCTCCCTACCCTCAGGGCCGTGGTAAGGATTACTGAAGACTGGAAGACCAGACCGTATGTGTAAATGCTTCAGGCAGTGCAGGGAATTTAGCAAGTGTTAAACAGATCTTAAATCACTACCATCCTCATTACCACCATTATGTCTCATTGCCTGAGATTATCTTTGATTTTCTATTCTCTTTGGTGTATAAGGAAGTTCTGATTTCAATTATTCTGTAACTGAGCATTCCAAAATATGAGGTCATTACTAACCTTCCTGTCTATAAACTGGGGGGATATCTGAGAACACAGTGGCTGCAAGGAAAATAATCACACATTAGTAGGCTAAAGAAAAGGAGGAGAACCCAGCAGGATACGAAGCTGCCTCACTCATCCCTCAGGAACCCCAAGGTCAGGCTTGTCCTCTTTGCTTTTCTCTGTCAGTGCCCTTGGTTTCCTTTGCTTCCTCAGCAAGGGTCCAGTCTCAAGTAGAATGACTTGTAAGCACATCTGTCGAGGGGGTGGGGAGCTGTCTCTAAATTCACATTCTTTTGTTTGTTTTTCTTAAAGATTTTATTTATTTATTTGACAGAGGGAGAGAGAAAGCACAAGCAGGGGGAATGGCAGAAGAAGAGGGAGAAGCAGGCTCCCCAATGAGCAGAGAGCCCGACATGGGGCGATCCCAGGACCTCAAGATTATGGGATCATGACCTGAGTTGAAGGCAGACGCTTAACTTACTGAGCCACCCAAGCACCCTCTAAATTCACATTCTTGAGAGACAATCTTGGTATCTTAGACAGATTCCCATACTAATACTTGATTTTGTTCCACTTGCCTCTCTTGGTTATCTCTCTTCCCACAGCTCTTAATTTCCAATTTCTGATTAAAAAAAAACAAAAGAACCTGTTTCCTAATTATGCTAGTGGACTCTTAAGTCAAGTTGGTTTAAACATATTCTCAAGAATTTGAATCTTGAGTAGAGGTGCCTGGGACAATGGGCTCCTGAGCTCCTGATCTCAAGTCCTCAGAATTGTCCTGGTTTTCTCACCTCTGTGAAGCTTGCTTTGGAGAGGTACCTCCAAATCTCTGAGCGACTCCAGCAGTTCTCCTTTTTAAAGATGGTCTCTGTCTCTTAAGCACTTTTCTGTTTTTTAGAACTAAAAGGCCTTCCAAAATAAAAAATAAAAAAATAAAAATAAAAGGCCTTCCAGCGCTGAGTTTTCTCTGGGGAATTTAATCAGCTATGATCAGTTAGGGACTTAGACAAGCCAAATTAAGCTAGAGGAGATGGCAGGTATAACAGGCAACTTGATATATCCATCACAGGGAAAAATGGGTTATAACAAAGGAGTACATTTGTATCTATATCTACCATAGCCCTAGCAGGATATAAAATACCTCATTTAACTGAATTCTATTTAAGTCCATAGGCATTCACTGAATAAGAATTCAGGGGATGTTTAAGTGGGCAAAGCTAAGTCTTTGCTTTCAAGTAATGTCCAGTTGAGGAGAAGGATATGTGTACACATATAATTGTAATATAAGGCAAGGTATCCTGACTACTATGCTAGATGAAATAAGCACACAGAGAAAAGAACAATTAATTTAGACTATGGGATTAGCCAAATGGATCAGCCTGCTAAGAGATTCAAATATCATGTTGTAAGCTACAGACATGAAGCAGAGAAGGATTCCTTTTCAGGAGCTATGGCTTTTTCACATCTTAAGCAATATAAGAAAGCAGAGTCCCCTGGCTTATAGGCACTTGGGAGATTTTACTGCTTTCCCACTCTCAACCTCACTGAGGCACGGGTCTAAGTAAAGGTGTATAGTGTCAGAACTTCTTTCTCCCCAGCAAAGTGTTTCTCTCCTCCCAAACCCTAATCCTGGGTTGGAAGGAAGTGTTACAATCCATGGCCCTACTTCTCCACCAAGGCTGTTTTCCATGCTTGAATTACTTCAACAAGGAGAAAATCTGAATTTATGGTCCCCACACTTTTGAAGTGGAGGTAAGTACATCATTTTTCTCAGATCTTAAATCTGATATTTCAGCACAAATTCTAGCCACAATGGAGTCCCTCAACCAAATTGAGTATCCACTGTGTTAAGGATGAGTCCTGGATACCAGTGTAACCTCTGCCTCCTTACCTTCTAGTCTACCCTGGCCCTGCAGGACTGCGGTTCTACCCCATATATAGCCCTTCTTACCTGAGAACTGATTTTCCTAATTCTTAACAGTCATCTCTCTGGCTGATGATTCTGAAGCCTGGGTCATGTATTCTAAGTCCTAGTCCAATAAGCAATTCTTTTGGAACACAAACTGATATTTTCCATACTTTAGAGCAGGGGATGAAAAACTATTTTCTATCAAGGGCCAGACAGTAAATATCCTAGGCTTAGAGGGTCTCTCTCTGTCCCAAGTATTCAGTCTGCCATTTTAACACTAAAGCAGCCACAGATAATACTTGAACAAATGGGTAGAGCTATGTTCTAATAAAATTTTTACAGAAGGAAGCAGTGATTTGGCCTCTGGGTGTATGTAATTGGCAGACCCCCTTCTCTTGAGCATTACCTATGCATTCAGGATTCCTTAATACCGTGATCCATCTATTGGAGAGATAGCTCAACTCAATCTTTCTCAATCCCCCCCCTTTTTTGCAAAAGTTTAGGATAACTCTCCACATAGTGACAACACACAAGATGTCCATACACCTTACGTCAGTTCCTGGGCCACTCCAGAGCCATAATTAATATTTGTATGTGCCCCATCCTTCCCCCTAGAGTTAAAGTGAAAAAAAGAGAAACCAGAAATGGAATGGTATATCTATATATACATATAGCAGTTAAAAATAACAACTGAAAATAACTCAAAAAGCCTTTAAAAAAAAGTAACTGATCCTTAATTATGGAATAATAGGAAGGGAGAAAAGTTATGAGACAATAATCTGTTATATCCTGCATGGAGCAGATACCTTGGTCAAAAGTAAAGAAAAGTGGTGTTGCCTGGGTGGCTTAGTTGGTTAAGTGTCTGCCTTTGGCTCAGGTCATGATCCTGGGGTCCTGGGATGGAGCCCCACATTAAGCCCCACATCGAGCCCTGCATTGGGCTCCCTGCTCAGCAAGGAGCCTGCTTTTCCCTTTCCTTCTGTCTGCTGCTCCCCCTGCTTGTGCTTGCATTCACTTGCTCTCTCTCTTTCTCTCTCTATCAAATAAATAAATAAAATCTTTAAAAAGAAAAAAGGGAAAAAAGTAAGAAAATTGGTTGGGGGTATCCCTGGGTGCCTCAGCGGTGTAGTGCCTGCCTTCGGCCCAGGGCGTCATCCTGGAGACCGGAGATCGAGTCCCACGTTGGGGTCCTTGGATGGAGCCTGCTTCTCCCTCTGCCTGTGTCTCTGCCTCTCTCTCTTTGTGTCTCATGAATAAATAAATAAAATCTTTTTTTAAAAAAAGAAAGAAAATTGGTTGGGTTACTCCCTAGAAAGTGACAAGAAAACTGAGGCTCATAAAAATTAAATGAGAATTCCACATAGATATGTCATGGAATTACTCATTATGCTCACCTTGAAGCAAGGGAAGGCGATGGATTGCAATATCCTAGACTGGAAATCTGAATATACTTTCTGAGTAGGGTTGTTAAATAGAGTGATTTGTAAAAATATAGTGGGCTTAATAGGATTTTGTAAGTGATTTAAAAATATATAAAATAATAGTAACAATTGCCATTTAGTTAACTGTCAATTAAATGCCAAGGTGGTAGAGATTTTTCTGATTTAGCCATCCAACATCCATTCTCCTTTCTCCCAATAATACTTCCTATTCTTTCCTCTGGGAGATCATGCTTCTTGTGCTTTTGGTCCTTATGCTTTGAATGCTGCTGAAATTGTCCCTGATTCAAGAAGTGGGTATGTGAACTAGATCTGAATGATCAGAACATTGAATTTCCCTGGTCTTAAAAATGTTTCAGAGATGGAAACATGTGAATGTTATTTAATCAAAATGAGGCCAAGACTTTTTTTAGGTGTTTCTGAGAAGAGTTGCTTTTCTTTTTTTTTTCTGTTAGAGTGGAAACCTACAAGATGTAAATATGGAGTTGGTAGGAATCAGCATTAAGAACTTCTTCCATGATAAAGCAAATATCAAGAAAGGTAAGCAAGAGAAATGCAAGAAGATCACGTCCTGAGGATACAGTTGAACAGTAATATTTTAGTAATAAAACAAAATAAAAATAAAATAATTTCTAAAATTCTAACCAGTTTTCTTTTTTCCTCTCTCTATTCCTCCCTTTATCCTACCTTCCCTCTCTCCTCCCTCCTTTCCTCCCTTTTACTTTATGCCTGCAACTGAGAGTGCTAATACAATCTATTTTATGTTAGCCAGTACATATACATTTTTTTAATCCACAAAACAATCTTTTGGATGGAAATAATTATTCTCATTTTCAGATCAGTCAACTGAGTAATTGCATAGTATGCCCATGGTCATGCGCCTAATATGCCTCAAAGTGATGATTCAACCTCAGGTCAGTTTGACTCCAAAGCAGGTGGTCCTCACTGCACTTTGTTCTCAGGGGACAGGGCTCCTAACGGACCAAACCTTGAGGTTTCAACACCTCACACGTGCTTATAATTTAGGGGCCATAACTATGTTAGACGTATAATATGATAACACATTTGCTCTGGACTGTGATGGGAAAATAAATGATTTACTTTTGAAAATGTAGTGAATCCTTGACCAGGTCACAGGTGCATTTTATTTCATTTTATTTTATTTTATTTTATTTTATTTTATTTTAAGATCTTATTTATTTATATGAGAGAGAGAAAGAGGCAGAGAACACGAGTAGGAGGAGTGCAGAGGGAGAAGCAGAATCCCTGGTGAGCAAGAATCCCGATGTGGGGCTTGATCTCAGGATCCTAGGATCATGACCTGAGCTGAAGGTAGATGCGTTAACTGACTGAGCCACCCAGGCACCCCCACAGGTGTCTTTTAGAATGTTCATGAAATGATTGTTACAGACAAGCCATTTATAAAAAGTATTTCTTTAAAGTGAATGGCACTTTGTTCTTGTAGTCTAATGTCAGGTGTATGTCCAAGACAAAACTAAAAAAGTTGAACTCATACAAAACAGAGAGTAGAATGGTGGTTGCCAAGGGCTAGAGGAAATGGAGAGATGTTGGCCCAAGGGTACAGACTTCCAGTTATAAAATGAACGAGTTCTGGGGATCATTTGTACATAATGGTGATTATAGTCTGTGAAACCACATTGTATAGTTTGATTTGCTAATTAAGTAGATCCTAAGCAATTACCTACAAAGGTAACTATGTGAGGTGATAGATGTGTTAATTATCTTGATTACCATAACAATTTCACAATGCATATTACATGAAGTCATCACATTGTATACCTTAAAGAAATCATGTTGTACAAACCCAAATATATACAGTTTTTATTTATCAATGATACTTCAGTAAAGCTGGGACTTATCTCAGTTATTTACTGCTCTGAGATGACAATTTAGACATTTCAGTCTTTGCAATTCAAAAACACTAGGAGACTTTTGATTTGTTTGAAATAGATTCCAGTGACCTATCCTAATATATTATGGTAAAAGGAGTAAAGGGAAATTTCTCTGATATCCAAACTCATTTGAAAAATTTCCCTATTGCCTCAGCCTACTCTTTCTCCTCTAAGTAGATATAAAGACAGAAAGTGTGTACAGAATATAACATTATTTAAATGAAAATCATATCAGTGCTCTGAAGTAATCATACATTAATAGTTCAAGATTATTGACTTCCATGTTGTTACAACTTACATAAGCCATGTGGCTACATTAAAGTTAATAGAAAATTTGAGATCCCTTCTCAAATACATTGTATTTTAAAACAACATATTTTTATAATGAAAACTGTCTTGATATATTTCCTTATTCAGTACTATACAGTAATAATCTTTGATTGTTTCCTGACAAAATAGTATTTAACTTTAATTACAGTTGTGGGCATGTATTACAAGCTGCTCATTTGGAGAGGTAATTTATGTAGCAAATTTGTGTGTGGGTGTGCATGTGTGTGTGTGTGTGTGTGAGAAGGAGAAGGAAAGAGAAAGAGCACAAAAGAGGCAAAAGTGAATCATATTCTATTAAAATAATCTATAAATATTTAAATCTAAAAGTCAGTAGTTCCTTAGTTGAGGAACTTAGGAGAGGATGCGGTACAAATAATAATAGTGCTATTATGAGCATCCTCATTTTACTGATGAGAGACTGAGGAACAGAGAAGTTTGCTCAGTATTGCATGCCAGACTCTTTTTAAGATTTATTTATTCATTTTAGTATAAGAGATAGTGATCAAGGGATGGAGCAAAGGGAGAAGGAGAGAGAGAATCCTTAAGCAGACTCCCCACTGAGTGCAGAGCCCAACATGGGACTCAACACAGGGTTGAATCCCATGACCCTGAGGTCATGACCTGAGCCAAAATCAAGAGTCAGGTACTTAACTGACTGAGCCACCCAGACGCTTCTTGCATCTCAGACTCTTATTTTGTTTGGAAAGAGTGGTTCCCTATGAAGTTTCACACGTTGGGGAAAGTGTTACATTGCCAGCTTTCAGGATGAGTTCACTTCAGGCAGATACTGGGAACATAAGATGCCCTATTAATTTAAGAAGCCCTTTATACCGTATTTTTTGTTCTGGGCATCCCAGTACCATTACTTCATTGCTAAACTTAGTGCCTGGTATGCTCTAAATGTCTAAACATCTCTCAATGTCTGTTGTAGGATGAAAATGAGTATAAAAGTTTTTGTCTTGGACATACACCTGACATTAGGCTACAAGTGAAAAGTGCCATTCACTTTAAAGAAATACTTTTTATAAATGGCTTGTCTATAACAATCATTCATGAATATTCTAAAAGGCACCTGTGGGGGCACCTGGGTGGCTCAAGTCAGTCAAAGCATCTACCTTCAGCTCAGGTCATGATTCTAGGATCCTGAGATCAAGCCCTACATGGGGATTCTTGCTCACCAGGGATTTTGCTTCTCCCTCTGCCCTCCCCGTACTCATGCTCTCTGCCTCTTTCTCTCTCATTCTCTCAGATAAATAAATAAGATCTTAAAATAAAATAAATAAAATAAAATAAATAAAATAAAATAAAATAAAATAAAATAAAATAAAATAAAAGGCACCTGTGAGATCACACAGTATTTGTCTTTCATCAAATACTTAGCATCATGTCCTCCAGGCTTATCCATGTTGTTGCAAATGGCAGACTTTCCTTCTTTTTCTATGGCTGAATAATATTTATATATATATTGTATAGGTAATATATGCATGTTTGTGTGTATATATATATGTTATATATTATATTTTTATTATCCATTTATCTGTTGATGGACACTGAGGTTGTTTCCATAGCTTGGCTATTGTGAATAATGCTGCAGTGAATGTGAGAGTGCAGATATCTCTTTGAGAGACTGATTTCCTTTCCTTTGGATACAAGCCCAGAACTGGAATTGTGGATCAATTGGTTGTTCTATTTTTAATTTTTTGAGGAAGATCCCATTTTCCATAGTGGCTGCACCAATTTACATTCCCATGAACAGTGTACAAAGGCTCCCTTTTCTCCGCATTCTCACCAACACCTATCTCTTGTCCTTTTGATAATAGTTATCCTAACACCTGTGAGGTGCTATCTCATTGTGGTTTTGACTTGTTTTGCCTTGATGAGTAGTGATATTGAGCACCTCTTCATATACCTGTTAGTCATTTGTATGTCTTCTTTGGGAAAATGTCTATTCAGGTCCTTTGCTCATTTTTTTTGCTATATTGAGTTGTATGAGTTCCTTCAATATTTAGGTTATTAACCCCTTATTAGATATGTGGTTTGCAAATTTTCCCCCATTTTCATAGGCGATTGCCTTTTAATTTTTTTATTGTTTCCTTGCTTTACAGAAGATTTTTAGTTTGATGTAGTCCTAACTGTTTATTTTTGCCTTTGTTGTTATGCTTTCTTTGTCATGTCAAAAAAAAAAAAATTGTCCAGACCAATGCCAACAAACTTTTTCCCCTGTGTTTTCTTCTAGTTTTCCCTATGTTTTATGGTTTCAGGTGTTACATGTAAGTTTTTAATCCATATTGAGTTGATTATTGTATAAGGTCCAATTTCATTCTTTTGTTAAAATATATATTTCTCTTAGTGCCCATATAACGCTGAATGAAGCCATGTGGTGTAATGGTTAAAGAACAAGAACACTGATGTCAGACAACTGTGGGTTCAGATTCGGATTCTAGGTGAGGTTCTTAGATTAAATGCATTATTGTATGTAAAATACTTAGCATGGATGCTGACACTTGGTAAGCACATGCATATGTATAATAATGTTAGATTTACAAAATACAAATCTTCATAGAAAAGCTTTCAGTGATAAAGGAAATATCAAAAATTAAAAGCAACTATATATCCTTGAGCTTTCTTTACTAGTAACATATAAAAAAACATAAAAATCAAATTCTTTTTTAAAAAAGATTTTATTTATTTGAGAGAAAGAGAGAGCGAGCACAAGCAGGGTGAGGCAGCGAGAGAAGCAGACTTCCTGCTGAGCAGGGAGCCCTACCTGGGGCTCGCTCTCAGGACCCTGAGATCATGACCTGAGCCAAAGGCAGCCACTTAACTGACTGAGCCACCCAGGCACCCTAAAAATCAAATTCTTAATATAGCTCTATAAACTAAGAGTTAAATCACTTGGGCATATAAAAAAGACTAGATAAACAACAGGGAGATGCTATACTAATAGAGAATAATTCTTTTATTATTATGTAACTATTTTAACTATATTTAACTGTATTGTCCAACATCTTATTAGTTCAAATGCAATGTGAAATACTATACTGTGTGTTGCTCTACACTTTATTTGGTTAGTTATAGAATTTGCAGTTATTTGTTACTTTTTATAGTTTTTTACATACTTGATAGTGAGCTAAACACCTTAGTTTTGCTTCAGTTACACAATTATAAGATCTTTTTCATCACACAATTATTCTTTTAAAATGAATGTGGAAGTACAAATGTGCAGAGTGTAGACAGCTGTCCAAACAAAAGAACTCTATGTATCAGGACAGGTGCTGTAATTTTCCCCCAAATCCTTAACACAAGTGCTGGGTTTATAAAAAAAATTTGGAGGAGAAAGACTTAAACAAAAAAGAAATAAGAGAGAGAGTAGTAAAAGCAACATATTTCAATTTATTCCATGCACAAGAATAAAAAAATAATCCATGAAAACTTTAAAGAAAAGTATAGCGGATTGTCTGCTGCTTTGGAGGTATTTTGATATCACATAATAATCCCAGTTTGGAATACTTATTATAGCTAGCTAACCCAAGGCACTGGGTCAAAGTGTTACTAAGAATCACGTCACACTTAATAAACCTGAAGAATCAACTTAATTTACAAATTACTAGACTATGAGTTATTTCAGGGCAAGATCCAACTTATTCATCATGGTTTTCCCAGTACCTCACACAAACCAGGTAAGGATTAAATGAAGGAGCACAGACAACTGAAGACCTACACCTACTGGAAGAAAAGCCATACTGTGTTCAAATGGCACTCTCCCATAGGCTTAAATCAATAGCCAGGTGATCAAGAGCTGTGGTTCTCAGTCAGGGGAGATATTACCCCCAGGAGATGATTGCCACCATCTAGAGTAATTTTTTGGCTATCACAACTGTGGGGATGATGTTATCTGGAGGCTAGAGGCTAAGGGTGCTGCAAGCATCCTACAGGACACAGGACACCCTCCAGCCCCCCCCCTCCCCCGAACAAAGAATTATCTGGCCCACAATGTCAATAGTGGTAAGGTTAAGAAGCCCTGATGTAAAAGTTAACTGAATATTTACAACAGCATCAGTCATTCAGAGCAGATGCTACTAAACCCTACCTTGTTTAATTAAAATGTCTCATTATAGAATTTGCGACTCATTTTCCAAAAAGGGAAAGCTGCTAAAATGGATAGAAATGTGGAAGTAGAATGAAAAGCCTCTCATTTTCTCTTAGCTAATAGACAATTTTTCATACAGCTTTGTGTTTATCACTACATGTGATCTTTCGGAACTGGGGATGATGGTGAGTGACAGGGGTATGCTTCCACATGAGCTGTTGCTTTTCTCCTAGAAAATATATTGACTTTTATTAGTGAGACATTTAGAGAGGTCACATATGGAAGAAAGGCTAGAGTGGTGCTCCATATTGGCATAAGAATACTGAAATAGAAAAAGTAAAGACAATAATGATAAGATAGTCAAGATCTTTTGGGTGCTTTCAATCTGGCAGGCACCATACTAAGCATTTTACATGTGTTTTTGTTTTACTGGCAAGATCTACTAATTTCAGAAATTGAGAGTTCCAGAGAGAATACTATTTTCTTTTATAAAAAATATTGTTTTATAATTTCCCCTTGACCTGTTCCTTTCCTCCCCTACACTGAGACCTTCTGGAGGATAGGGTCTCTTGCCTTATTCATCATTGTGAACCAAAGGACCTGGCATTTTACCACAAAATAGGGCATTCATTACAAATTTGTTACATAAATAAGAGTACCCCTGCTCAATAAGACATAAATCCAGAGAAACTATCTGAAACACTCCAAAATCTGAGAAGAGAGGTTGTCACAAGCCTAGTCTGTGAGCTCCTCCATAAGTAGGATATCTCATTTATCTTTGCATTCACAGTGAATTCACAGTTACAGGAGAAGAGTCTAGCATATAATAGGCACTTAGAATATTTTGAATTGAATTAATCTGGAGACTATAACCATTTTCAGAAGTTCTTCCAAAACAGGGAAATGTGATCCACTCCTTTACTCGGATCTTGACTCAGCAAATACAGTTACTACTGTTTTTCACATGTA
Source organism: Canis lupus dingo (assembly GCF_003254725.2). Lineage (NCBI taxonomy): Eukaryota > Metazoa > Chordata > Mammalia > Carnivora > Canidae > Canis > Canis lupus. Next base: position 48,834,608 of record NC_064248.1, read on the forward strand.
CTTGTTTACTGCTCTTGTGTGGTTCCTGCTTTTTACATGTTCAGCTCTGATGATAACAATTAATGGCACTCAGACAAGGTCAAAGGGAGGAAGTATTTCACTTGGACAGTTTCTTTACCCAGCTATATATTTGTCAGTGTGAGGAGCAGAATATTTATATAAGTAAAGGCAAATATTCTTTTCTGAGTCTAACCCAGTGCTCTCCAGCTGCCCAATTAGATTGTTGCCTTATGTGGGGAGCCATCATGTGGTGCTGTGGTGGATACTGTGGGAAAGGGAGGAAGAAAAGAAGTAGAAACAAGTTGAATGTGCTGAGGCAGAAACTATAGGTCTATTTTGAGCATATCCCACCTGATGTTTTATCAACAAAGACAAGAACAACATGTCTTCTGTTTCTTAGGCACTCAAAAAGTTTTCACTAAGCTTCAAAAATCAAGCACATGGGGGATCCCTGGGTGGCTTAGCTGTTGAGCATCTGCCTTCGGCCCAGGGCGTGATCCTGGAGTCCCGGGATTGAGTCCCATGTCGGGCTCCCTGCATGGAGCCTGCTTCTCCCTCTGCCTGTGTCTCTGCCTCTCTCTCTGTGTGTCTCTCAGTCTCTCATGAATAAATAAATAAAATCTTTAAAAAAAATCAAGTACATTGGCATAATAACTATAAAGTATTTGTTTGCTGTTCTTTTGTTTTAGAAAAGATGTTTTTTCATTCTCTTCATGAACTAATGTTTATGAAATGCTCTCATATACATGCTTTCTGTCATCGCCTGCACTGAGAAAATTATATAGAGAAGTTTCTGCCCTCTGAGTTTCTGTATTGCATGGAATAAGAGAGAATAGAAAAGAAGGTCACACTCCTTTCCTTTAAAATGTCATGACCCAAAATAATATATAAATAAATGTTTACTGTAATCAGGCAAAATTGGCAGTAGTATAGATATCGGCAAACTGAATGGAGAATCTATGCCCTCAGACCATGGATGGGTAAGTAAACATAGATATAATGCCTTCCAACTTCCCTCAACACAACTTCTGTATTTTGTTGGTTCTGAGATGAGAAAATGAGATTATCTCTTGGATAATCTCTGATCACTTTCTGTCTCCAACAGCAGATCCCTTTGCAGCCTACTACTGAAGGAATGGAAAGACCTCACAGTGGGCCACCAGAGAGCTACGACACATGCAAAGAACTTGCAACCCTCCTTGTTTCCTTATTTTTCCTGATTCCATTGGCAGAATTTTTTTCCTTGCCCAAAGCAGAGCTGCAAATGAAAGCAGCTGCCCAAAGTGGAGGAAGTTCAAAGACCAGAGAAGAAAGAGAAAGGAGGTGGGGGTCAAATGAGGAAAACAACTGAGGACAGCAAGAAGACTCTTGGCAACTCTGCCTTGTACAAAAGTCTAAAACAGAAAACATACGGGGGACAGATGGACTGGTGGCAGCCGTGGGCAAAGTGATGCACCCATAGGCTTTCAAGTGACAACTAAGTATTGTATTTTACAGATTCAAAAATTTTTAATGCTCCCAGGGCAAGAAATATTTCAAAGTATCTTCCTCTGAGCTTTTGGTGGCCACTTTTCTGGTTCCTGTCATACACTCATTCATGTTTCTGAATCATGCTACAGATGAAAACCTATCTAAAATTTTTGTATGAATTTCTCCTTTTGACTTAGGGGTTATCGAGAAAATAGAAGTATGTTTATTTCCAATCTGACTTCAAAGGGCCCACTTAGAGGAATTAGTGTATATCTGCATTTTTTATATATATTTTATGTATATCTATATTTTTTAACTACAAGTTTTAGTGCTTCATTAGATATTAATATTTAATCTTGAAATTATTATAAAAGGATTATAGTTAAAATGTTCCAATTAGTTGCTTTCTTTTGAAGAACTTAAAAGAAATAAAATAAATACAACTTATGAGACCTTACAGAATATATTTCAAAAACAGATTTAAAGAATATATAAATATCCTACTATATTTTAGGATTTTTAGAAAACTTTTATGCAAATTAATTTTACATAGTTTTGATTCAATGTTAATAATATGAATTCTAGCCTGTTGGAATTCCAAAAGATTGGAAAATTCCGTGGACTGCAGATTCTGGAAGGAAATTTGAATATATTCACAATTTCAAGCATCTACATTTTTAGCACAAACATTTTCTATTGCCTCTTTAAAAAATATATTTACAAAGCAAGGGTAACTGTGAAATAGGACCTGCAAATGCTTGATCTCTGTAGAAATTTCAGGAACGCAACTACAGAACAGTAAACACTTTCTACAGACTGACTGCCAAATCTACAAGTCTCTTCTTTCAGTCAACACTTTCCCACCATCGTGAGAACCATTTCTCATTAACAACCAAATTGTTTTCAGATGCAGTGCTATAAGGGGTTTCCCTAGAAACCATTTGGTAAAAGACTGTGGCTTTCTTCCATAGAATCTCAAGCAGTGAAAAGGCAGATTTTCTGGCATAAATCAAACCCAATTTCTAGGGTTCACTAAACCCTTTCTCCTCAAAATAATGTTTTGTGACTTGATCTTAGCAGTTAATAGTACATGCAGGAGAGGTGGTGTGAACCAGTTCTGAATGAATTTTATTCCATTTCTTTTGTCATTCAATTGAAACCATTTCCAGGGCTTGTTATACCTTGATGAAGGTTTAACTGTACAACGGATGGACAAAATGGTACATTTTATTGTATAGCAAAATCTGTACATTTTTTCCTACTAAGTTGCCCAGGTGAATTAATCTTTTTTATTGAAAGGATAATACCATTTGTTCTGATTTCAGAGTTGTTCTTGCTTGTATATTTACTTTTTAAAAAAGAAGTTGGGCAACACAGAAGTTTTTGTACTAAAAATATAGATACTTCATCTGGCCAATATATACAAATATATATCAATAATGTTTAGGAAGTTATGACTCATAAGAAATACACTGAAAAGAGGCATTTGTATTAATAATTATGTCTCAAGTATGGACTTGGCAGGATATCTTAAATGGAAATCTAAAATTATTACTGGGATGGAATCATGATTTTCCATAACTCCATACCTTTTGCACACATTGTTCTTTTTGCCAGCAATATACATCTGCCTCCCAGAAAAATCTTATTCCTTTCTCAGTCTCTACTCAACTATCTCCTCATTCATTCATTCACTCATTCATTCAATAATTTTTTCACTGAGCACCTACTATATGCTAGATGCTGCGCAGAGAACATGGAGCCGATGGGTGAATCCGAATGGACTGATTCTTCCCTAACTTTAGACAGAGTTACCATCAGCCATTTAACAAGTATCTAAGAACACTCACTAAGAACTAGTTCTAGACACTTGCCACTTGCCATATTGCAATCGTTCATTTGTGAATCTACTTTACCTATTTGGCTATGAGCTTTTTGAGGAAAGAGCTTTTACATATTTTTGTATTCCCAATACCTAGCACAATTTCTGGAACACAGCAGGAAAAAAGTAAATTTTTGTTGAATAAATGACTAGAGTTAACTAAAATATTCTAGCTAATAAAACAAGCTTTCTTCTACTTTAAAACTATCAATAGTATAACATAGGTTTACAAAAGTATCAGTCCTGATTTGCTAAAAACTTCAGCCAAGTATTTTAAAGAAGTGAAAGGTGGAAATCAGAAAAATGTACAAGCTGCTCTAAGAAGTTTGGCAGCTAGAGATGTGGCCATGTTACCTGGCAAGTCTTTCCCAACACTGAATTATAGGATGATCCATCTAAATTCAAAAAATACTTCAAATTAGAATTTTTCTTCTTAATTATATGACACAAGTCTTGTGGCAATTTGGTCTGAAGATATTTGAATTTAAAAATTCAAACCTTTGTTTCCAAAGGCATTTCACTCAGAGTAAATCCTCCAAATCCCTACTTTAACATATAAGACCTTTTAAGATCTGTCACGCTGCCCCCTCCTTTCCAACTTTACCTCAAACCACTCCCCCTTTTCCAAGTGCTCTTACCAGACTAATTTCTTGCTATTCCTTGATATCCAAGTAATTTTGCCTCAGGACCTTGGCACTTGCTTCTCCCTCTGCCTGGACAGCTCTTCCTCACATACCTTGAAAGTTCACTTTCTCCTTCCTATAGGTCTTTGCTCAAATGTCACCTTTTCAGAGAGGTCTTCTTTGACACCAAATCTTAAACAGCAGGCCTGTCCTCTCCACTCTGAAGCACTTCTAATCCCCTTATACCCTACTTTAATTTCTTCATAATATTTGCCACCATGTAACATAATATCTATTACTTTTTTTCTTTTGGTCTGTCTTTCCTAGTAAAATGTAAACTCTGCAAAGCTAGGTATTTTGACTATATTCTTGGTGATTAGAAAGAAGTGTGCCTTACACATAGAAGGCACCCTATAAATATTTATTGGGTGAATGGATTTGATGAAACTATCAAAAACTGTATCTGTAGCATTAACTCTACTGTGTAGAGTACAGTAACTTATACTGTGCTAATAACTAGGGACTACAAATATGGTAACCCCCTGAATTTGTGGATTCAGAATTGACTAATTGGATCTTATATGTAGCCTGAATAGAAAGTATGGGTGTGGCTCTGAGATGAGGTAAACCAATGGAATTTAATTCAGCTGGTGAGGCATGAACAGCAATGCCTATAGACAGCAAGAATCCAATTATTGGAATCCAATAATCTGGTATTGGGTTAGTATGATCTCATGATAATTTATGGAGCACAAAATCTGAAGCCTATAGTAGGAAAGCTAGCCTAGGCTCCAGTAATCTGATAATATTGATGGTAGTGAAATGCTCTCTGACCTGCTGGGAATGAGATTGCTGGTGGAGAACTTCTAATTACACTTGCCAAATCAATGGAACACAGACATGGATTAAATTAAGACTCAAATGGGCATAGGGTTACATAGCTAGAAAGAGGCACAGCTAAATTTTAAACAGATCTTTCTGCTCCCAGGACTGCTGCTCAGGCATTTAAACAAAAGTTATATGGCAACCCAGGTGGCTCAGCGGTTTAGCGCCGCCTTCGGCCCAGGGTGTGATCCTGGAGGCCAGGGATCAAGTCCCGCATTGGGCTCCCTGCATGGAGCCTGTTTCTCCTCCTGCCTGTGTCTCTGCCTCTCTCTCAGTCTGTGTCTCTCATGAATAAATAAATAAAATCTTTAAAAATAAATAAATAAATAAATAAATAAATAAATAAATAAATGTTAGAATATAAATTTTATTCACAGAAATCCATTTTCTAATAGTAGTTATGTCCATGTCATTCTCTGTATTCCAGATTCTGTGAGGGTAAAGACTAGTCTTCATTTATCTTTGTATTGTTGTATTAGTAAACAATACTTGTATTGTTTAATTAGTAAAATTATTATTATTATTATTTATTCTCAGGAGAGAATAAACTTTTGATAAACGTGGTTAAGTTAAATAAAATTAAATGAGACTTGCATATTCCTACTTGTTACCTTACACTTACTAAATGTTTTTGCTTACCTCATGGAATGTCCTTCTTTAAATTCTATTCAACTGTCAAACTCCAACTTAAATTCTAGAGTCTTTACTTGAGGCCTTGGAGACATTTTCTGAACTCTACTCAGCATTTTATCTTTTCATGTATTTAATTATTATTCTCAAAGGTGTCACTAGCTCATTTGTACCCTCCACCCTTACGCTTACAGCAGACAGCCAACCAACATTGGTTACCCAAAATCCAGAAGAAAAAGTCTGTCAATAAATCTGTTCTCTTAATCAACAATTCAAAACAGGAATGAACATTCAAAACAGGAAAAGAATTCTAAACTTCCTAACAGCAGGCAGACATTACTACAGTCTGGGTGTTGCTATATAGTGTACAAAAGAATTCCTTTTGTTCTTTATGAGGAACTTAGCTTTACCACATCTGAAGACTGTCAGTATATTGATAAAGTTTTTTTTAAAAAAGAAGTCATTTCCTTATGAAAAGACATTCTCAATATTTTCTAAAAGAGAAAAATATTTATAGTTTGTGTCAATGTTATTAAAAATAGAATACTTGCAATAAAAACTAATAAAAGCCCAATTACTGTTGAGCTACATTGCAACAAATCTAGTTGTGAAAGTCAAATTTATAGCCTCATTATTTCTAAGTGATCAACTGGAGGAAACAGATGAGACAACAAACATATGAGAACTATACCATTTACTAAATATAAAAGTAAGAACAATACTTTCCATTTTGAACCTAGACTTTTGCTTACATGTTTTTGTTTTGTAATCATTAAGATTCTGTATCACAAAAAGGTTAGATTTTTTTCCTCAACCCAAATCTTTAGTAAATCCATTTTTTTCCTCTGGGTCTGGGGAAACTTAGTTTTGGCAGCATCAGGTAACTATGAGGTAGGAGTCACACCAAAAGTATGTTTCTTGACTCATATTTTTAGTACCTAAAAAAAGAATATTTTTTTCCTGTTCAAGATTATACTTCTGAATGAATAATTCCAAAATCTCATGGTCTACCTGTGATATGGAATGATCACACATTTAAAACACTGGTGGTAAAATCAGAGACTGATTACTGTGAAGCTAAGAAAGCACAAGCTCCAAGGCTCCTTTGCACAGTCCCCTTCTGAGGCACTGAGAGGGTCTCCAGCAATGACTAACAATCACATACTTTTGTACAATTTTTGAAGTAAAATACATTAACTATAATTGGTTAAGACCAGCATTTCTTTTTATTATGACTTCTGCATCACCTTTCCTCATGTTAGGTGTCAGAGTAGCCACATGTTCCTTGGGATCCAGCTGGGAGGAGACTAGATTAGGGATATGTGTAGCTTGGATTTAGTGGGATAGGCATATGTGGTCTGCAGAGTTTTATGGATAAGTAGATTATAAGTAGCCAAGCAAGTTCAGAACTGGCTTTTTTTTTTTTTAAGATTTTATTTATTTATTCATGACAGACACAGACAGAGAGAGAGGCAGAGACACAGGCAGAGGGAGAAGCAGGCTCCATGCAGGAAGCCTGGTGTGAGACTTGATCCTGAGTCTCCAGGATCACACCCTGGGCTGAAGGCAGAACTAAACCGCTGGGCCACTGGGGCTGCCCCAGAACTGGCTTTTAACAATACTCCTATCGCACTGTGAATGATTCATCCATAACCATGATACAGTGATGAGTCCAGAGGTCCTACTATGGTATGAATCTATCTGATGATGCCTGGTACTGAAAGTATGTAGCTAAGGCCAAAAGACAATTGAGAGAAGTGTTCTCACATTAGACAACAATATTAAAAATTTACAAGAACAGGGGTGCCTGGGTGACTAAGTTCGTTAAGCATCTGACTCTTGATTTCTGCTCTGGTAATGATCTCAGGGTTGTGGGATTGAGCCCCACATTGGGCTCAGTGCAGAGTCTGATTGAGATCCTCTCCCTCTGCCCCTTACTCTGCTCTCTCTCTCTCAAATAAATAAATAAAATAGGGCAGCCCCGGTGGTGCAGCGGTTTAGCACCACCGGCAGCCCAGGGCGTGATCCTGGAGACCCGGGATCGAGTCCCACGTCAGGCTCTCTGCATGGAGCCTGCTTCTCCCTCTGCCTGTGTCTCTGCCTCTCTCTCTCTCTCTCTCGCATCTCTATGAATAAATAAATAAAATCTTTAAAAATAAATAAATAAATAAAATAAACATTGAAAAAATTTAGAACATTATTAATATCAAGTTTAATAGTGAGTTGTAAACTAAAAGAAGTTTTTCTTCTAACAATAATAAATAATAGGATCTCTAACTCCACCCATGAAAGATTATGCCTTCCCACTGCAGACAGCCAAAAATCAAGGCAAAATATATAAAATGTGGCTTTCAGATATTGCATAAAACGTAGTGCAGAATTGTGATCTCTGAAAGAATTTTCATAAATTTGTAGTAGTGCCAAATTATTTCCAAAGTAGAGGTCTACAATAACAAGGCTTGAAGGCCAAGCCAATTTATTTAGCTGCACACTGAAACAAGTCCAATACTCTAAAGAAATGCAACAAAACCCAGTAACCAAGCATAAAACCCAGTACTCAATAGTAAAATTCACAACATCTAGCTCCTGCAAATGTATTAAGCATGCAAAGGAGTGAGATATTATTACCCATACTCAGTAGAAAAATAAATCAGTTATAAATATATACAGAAACATAGCAACAGACTAGGAGAAAATACTTACAAAGACATATCAGATGGAAGACTGTTACCTAAAATGTACAAAAAACTCTTAAAAATAATAAGAACACAACCCAATTTAAAAATTGGTCAAAGATCTAAATAGACACCTTGCTAAATAAGATATCAAATAAACATGTGAGAAAAAATGTTCCCCATGATATGTTATTAGGAAAATGCAAATTACAATAACAATGAGATACATATCTATGAGAATGTCTGAAATACAGAACACCGACAATACCAAATGCTGGTGAGGAAGTGGAGCAACAGGAATTCTCATTTATTGCTGGTAGATATGCAAAGTGATACAGCCACTTTGAAAGACAGTTTGAAGGTTTCTTACAAAACTAAACATATGACCAGCAATTATGCTCCTTGGTATTTACCCAATGGGATGAAAACTTAGGTCTATAAAAAATCCTGCCCACTAATGAATACTGCAGCTTTATTCATAATTGCCAAAACTTGGAAATAAGATGTGCTTTAGTAGGTGAATGGATGAATAAACTGATACATTTTTCAGCACTTAAAAGGTATGAGCTGTCAAGCCATGAAAACCATGGAAGGAACTTAAATGCAGATTACTAAGTGAAAGAAGCCCATCTGAAACTACATAATGTGTGATTCCAACTATATGACATTCCAGAAAAGGCAAAACTATGGAGACTATAAAAAACCTAGTTGCCAGGAGTTAGGTTTAGGGAGGGATGAATAGGGAGAGCTCAGAGGATTCTTAGGGCAATGAATCTAAACGGTGATATATGTCATTATACATTTGTCCAAACCGAAACATTGTAGAACGCCAAGAATGAACCCTCATGTAAACTATGGACGCTGAGTGATAATGATGTGTCAATACAGGTTCACTGATTATATAACAAATGTACCACTCTAGTGGGGGATGTTCATAATGGGGAGGGTATCCACAGATGAGGACATGAGGTATTTGGAAAATCTCTCCATCTTCCACTCAATTTTGCTATGAGCCTAAAACTGCCCTAAAAAATAAAGTCCATTCAAGAAAAAACAAACCTAAACAAACAAACAAAAAGAGCATCAGTAACCTGTGGGACAATAGCAAGCAATCTAACCTATGTGTATAATCAGAATCCTAGAAGGAAGGTCTGGGACACAAAAATATTTGAAGAAATAAAGCCTGAAATGCACCCAGATGATGAAACTATAAACTAATCCAAGAATATCAATAAATTCAAGTAAAAGAAACATAAAATCAAACTAAAGTAAATCACAGTCAAACTGCTGAAAACTAGTGATAAAAAGAAAATCTTAAATGCCCAGTGGAAAAAGATACATTGTATTCAGAACAAAGAGAAAGAGCCAATTTCTTATCAGAAGCCATTCAAACCAGAAGACAATAAAAAGACCACTTTAAAGTATTGAAAGAAACTGTCAACCTACAATTTTAACCTCAGCAAAAAAATATATTTTAAAAATGAAACACAGACTTCTTCAAATGAACAAAAGCTGAGAGAATTAATCACTAGTAGGACAATACAAAACTAAATGTAAAAGAAATTCTTTAGCCAGAGAAAAATGGTATCAGATAGAAATTTGGACCTACATCAAGAAATGATGAGTGCCAGAAATGGCAAATATATGGACAAATATAAAAGACACATTTATCTCACTTTTAATCTCTTTAAAAGATAATTATTTCTGTTTATATTTATTATAATGTAGTTTATAAAACATATAGAATTAAAATGTATGACAATAAGAGTATAAAAGATAGGGAGGAATGTTTTTGTATAATTTGAATGCAGACTATGATAAGTTAAACATATATCCTAAAAAACTTAACGCAACAGCTAAAGAAAGTAATATTAAACCAGCCAATTAGTGGAGATTAAACAATATTTTTTTAAAAGAAAAAGGAGAGAAATTAGATGAGATAAATACAAAATAAATAGTAGGATGGTAGATATAAATCAAGTAGTATTAATAATTACATTAAATGTAATGATCTGAACACTAAAATTGAAGACATAGATGTCAGATTGGATTTTTTTTTTTATAAATAGTAGGATGGTAGATATAAATCAAGTAGTATTAATAATTACATTAAATGTAATGATCTGAACACTAAAATTGAAGACATAGATGTCAGATTGGATTTTTTTTTTTTAAAAAAAGGATCCAGCTATGTGCCGTCTACAAGAAATCCACTTTAAATATAGAAATAGAGATGGAGATAGAGATAGGCTAAAAGTAAAAGGATGGGAATATATATACTCTGAAAATACTACTCAAAAGAATGATGTAAGAGTTACCTTACCAGTAAGAACATTGAATCAATCATCATAAAGCTCACAACAAAGAAAATTCCAGAATTCTAGAACTAGATGGTTTTACTTATGAATTCTACCAAACATTATAGAATAATTAATACTAATATTTCTCAAACTCTTCCCAAAAATTGAGGAGGGAGGAGGAAGAAACACTTCCAAACTCATTTTATCAGGCCAGCATTACCCTGATAACAAAACCATACAAGGATACAACAAGAAAAGACTATTATAGACCAATATCCCTGATAAACATAAAGGTAAAACAACAACAACAACAAACAAGCCAAAAAAAAAAAAAAAACCCTCAGTAAAACATTAGCAAACTGAATTAAAGAATACATTAAAGGATCATAAACCATAATCAAGTGGGTTTCCAGGGATGCAAGGTTAGTTCAACATCCTCAAATCAATCAATGTGTACATCCCATTAACAAAATGAAGGATAAAGATCATATGAACATCTCAATGTTCATACAGAAAAAGTATTTGGCAAAATCGAATATTCATTCAAAGTAAAAACTCTCAACAGAGTGGGTGTAGAGGGAACATACCTCAATATAGTCAAGGCCATATATACAAGTTCACAGCTAAGATCACATTTTATGTTGAAAAGCTGGAAGATTTTCCTCTGATATAAGGAAGAAGACAAGGATGCCCATTCCAACCACTTTTATTCAAAATAGTACTGGAAGTCCTAGCCCGAGCAGCTAGACAGGAAAAAGAAATGAAAAGCATCCAAATCAGAAAGGAAGAAGTAAAACTGTTTCTATTTGCAGGTAATATGCTATTATATATAGGAAACCCTAATGACTCCACCAAAATCTGTTAGAAACTAATTAATTAATTAAAGAAATTAAGAAAAATTGCAGAAAACACAATACACAAAAATCAGTTGTGTTTCTATGCAATAATTATGAACTAATGGATAAAGAAGAGGATATATATACATATATATACACATATATATACATATATATGTATATATCCATTCCATTTCATATATATATGAAATTCCATATATATTCATATATATATAGAGAGAGAGAATGGAATTGAATATTTCTCAGCCATCAAAAAGAAAGAACTCTTGGGGCACCTGGGTGGCTCAGTGGTTGAACATATGCCTTTCGCTCAGGTCATGATCCTGGGATCCTGAGGGGAGCCTGCTTCTGTCTCTGCCTATGACTCTGCCTCTCTCTCTGTATCTCTCATGAATGAATAAATAAAATCTTAAAAAACAAAGAGTGAATGCTTGCCATTTTCAATGACATGGATGGAGCTAGAGTAAATTATGTTAAGAGAAATGTCAGAGAAAAACAAATACCTTATGATTTCATATTGCCTCATATGTGGCATTTAAGAAATAAAATGGATGAATATATGGGAAGGACTGAATAAGGGGAAAAAAGAGAGAGAGGGAAACAAACCTTCAGAGACTCTTAACAATAGAAAACAAATTCAGGGTTGAGGGTTGTTGGAGGGACGTGGGTGGGAGATGGCTAGATGGGTGATGGGTTTAAGGAGGGCACTTATTGTCATAAGCACTGGGTAATGTATGTAAGTGATTAATCACTGAATTCTACTCCTGAAACCAATATTGCAGTGTATGTTAACTAACTAGAATTTTAAAAAGAACAAAAAAATGTGGAATTCATAGAAAGGAGAACAGGTCTTGGGGATCAAGATTTGGGAAATGACTTGCTTGAAGCACAGACCAAGACCTTGAGTGGTGGTAGTTCTAAGAGGAAAGATGTGCTAAGCAAAGCTTGGAGAGTGAGGTGACTTATGAACTAGACAGTGGAGAATACCTATGATTTAGAAATTGGTAAGTAAGGAGTGCTCCAGGAGGAGGTAACTGCTAGAACAGAAGTAAGGCGGAACAAAGTGAGAGCACTTACAGGGAAATCTAAAGCCGCAATCCTCAATTACCAATTACCAAGGGGAGGCCAGCATCAATGTATTCTTGGTTTTCGTGTCTCAGAGAAGAGAGTTCATGAAATATATTTTCAACCTACCCTTTCTTGATGAACTGAAATTATAGTCATCTTGAAAGATAACTACAAGATTATTAAAGCCAAGGCAAGTAAAGGAGTATATTATTTTTCCTATTCTGTATCTTATACTTATTTCTAAGGTATTTATTACTTTGGGTATTTATTTTATTATTTCAATAATAGAAGCTATAAAGCTCAATAAAACCAATAAAAAATAACAACTGTACACCTATATTACATCACACAGAAAAATCAACTCAAAATGGATTAAAGACCTGAATGTAAGTCCTGAAACTCTATAAAACTGTCCTCCAAGAAGAAAACTTTCTTCTTGACATTGGTCTTGGCAATGATTTTTTAGATTTGATACCAAAGCAAAGATAAGAAAAACAAAAATAAACCAGTGGGGCTGTATCAAACTAAAAACTTCTGCACAGCAAAGGAAACAATCAACAAAATGAAAAGTCAACCTACAGATGGAAGAAAATATTTGCAAATCATATATCTTCTAAGGAGTTAATATCCAAATTACATAAAGAACTCATACAACTCAATAGCAAACAAACAACCTGATTCAAAAATGGGCAGAGGAACTGAACATACATTTTCCCAAAGAAGACATGCAAATAGCTAATAAGTATATGAAAATGTTCTCAACATCACTAATAATCACCAAGTAAATGTAAATCAAAACCACACTGAGCTATTCCCTCACACCTGTTAGAATGGCTGTTATCAAAAAGGAAAGAGATAAAAAGTGTTGGCAAGAATGTGGAGAAAAAGTTGAAAAAGTTAGAGGGAAGGTGGGTGAGGTTGCCAGGGATAGTGGATGGGTAAAATAGGTAGAGGCTGGTAAAAAGGCTGCAAGAAGATTACAAACTCTCAGCTATAAGATCAATGAAGTCTGAGGATCAAATGTATAACATGGTGACTATAGTTGATAACGCTATATTATAAAATTGAAATTTGCTAGGAAAGAAGAACTTAAATTTTCTTACCGAGAAAATTTTAAAAGAGAAATATGCGATGTGATGGATCTGTTAACTACCTAAATGGTGGAATCACTTCACAATGCATATGTACACCAAATCATCACAATGCACACGTTGAATATCTTGCAATTTTATAAGTTTATGATACCTCGATAAAGCTGAAATTTAAAAATTATTATAGGTTAATACATAAAAATGAATGTAATCTTTTAAGAAAAGAGGGTGGCATAAAAGATCCACTATATAATAATAGTTATTATTGTTGTTCACTCTGGATAATCTGCTGCTCTCTCCTTAGCTGTCATTTCTTAATCTGAAAAAGGGCACAAATAGATAGCCTCGAAGTTCCCTACAACTCTAGATGCCAATGTTTATGAGCCATAATATTACGGAATATAAACCTTATGTTATCTCACGATAGTGTACTCTGTTAAATACTTATTTATATCTATTACTATTTAACAAAGCCCAACAGCGTAAACAGAGTAAAAATATGAGAAATAGTGTTTTATTAAATTTTAGTCATTAAAAAACAAAACAAAGTTGGGCAAATCTGTACAATAAAAAGCTAGAAAGGAAATGTTTACAAATAAATGTATAATATGAATACACTTAGTCTCCATAGATGTTTGTTTATTCACTGATCTGCATAAAGGAATAAAACCAAATTAAGATCCAGAGAAACAAAGTCATTTCATTATCAGGAACCTTCATTTATTTAACCTCTCCTCCCTCTTAGAGGATTCTCACAAAAGGTGATGTCACACTGGATCCAACCATACAGAGCAGACCCTGAGCTAACAGTTTAACATCATCAAAGCTTTGAACTCCACATGCCGCCACAGACATACACATCTTATTATGGCCAGGATCTAACCACATAGGCACCTTTATTAAAAGAACCATTTTTTAGTATGTTTACTTTTAATATAGTAGGAAATTATAGGATCCAATCCTGGTGTACCTAAAAAGATAATCTCTGTAAGAAAACTAGAAAACACAATTTGCTTTTTGCTTACATTCTATTTTAATTATATTCGATTCTTTTAGGATTTGCTTTGAAAACAAAAAAGAATCTCTTTGAGAAGTATATAACTGACAGCCACAATGTGAAATCACACAGAACAGAAAACAATGTAAAATAGTGGGTACTATTTTAAAGAATGTATGATTAATAACAGTCATTTGTTTCTTAGGCTGTTACTGCAACTGCAAAATAGAGCCTGCCCTCTTATCTCAGAGGAACAGTCGTCCTGTCTCCCTCTCAACTAAACCCCCACCACTGTACTTGATAACCTACCCTAAAAACTATGCTCAAGTTTTAGAGCTCTATCTGTACCTGTGTCTGTATCTTCATTTCTGAATCTATCTATATTTCTCTGTAACTTATCACCATATCTATCTTTCTCCATGCAGTTTTTGCCTCAAACTACAATCCTATTTTTCTTTTACTAACAGATTTCTAAGGGGGGGAGAAAAGTAGTTTCCACTTTAAGTGCTTACTAACTCATTCTTTAGGGCCTTGAGATATAGCTTCCTACCTCACAACATCTCCAAAGTAACTAAAATCCTTTGTAATGGGTGGAATAATGTCCCCCACCCTCAAATTTATGCACGCCCAGAACCTGTGAGTGTGACCTTATTTGGAAACAGGTCTTTGCAGATGGAACCAAGTTAAGAAGGGACCATATTAATTTAGAGCAAGTCTTAATCCGATGGCTGATGTCCTAATAAGAAGAGGGAAATTTGGACATAGAGACACAAGACACTCAGAAGAAGATGGCTATGTGAAGGAGTCAAGTGTGCAGTTACAAGTGAAGGAATGTCAGATTGCCAATCACCACGAGAAACTAGAAGAGGCAAGGAAAGATTCTTCCTTAGAGCCTTGGGAGAGGGAGCATGGCCCTGCACACACCTTGATTTGGGACTTCTGTCCTCCAAAACAGTGAGAGAGTAAGTTTCTGTTGTGGTGAGCCACCCAGTTTACGGTATGTTGTTAACTGGAAACTAATACATTCTCCTAAATCACAAAATCCAATTGTCCCTTCCTATTCCTCATTTCCCTCAGTTTAAGGAAGGCTTAACTGTACCTTTTGTAGTAGAATTCCTACATTGGATTTGAGGGCTCCGCTAACATACTCATGATCTCCTTTCCTTCCTTCTTTGCCTTTTTGTGGGCTTTCTCCAAAATTCTGTGTCCTTTTTTTCCTTCCTTCACCTATAGGCCCACTCTTACTCTCCAGATTTTAACTAATGCTTGTATATAGATAACTTCCACACTGAAATCTTCAAGTCTGACCTTTTTTAGAGCTTTAAGTCCTATGGTTTTTTTTTTCCCTTCTTTCTTTCTTTTTTTTAAAATAAAGATTGTATTTATTTATTCATGAGAGACACAGAGAGACAGAGACATAGGCAGAGGGAGAAGCAGGCTCCCTGCAGGGAGCCTGATGCGGGACTCCATCCTGGCACTCCAGGATCACACTTTGAGCCAAAGGCAGATGCTCAACTGCTGAGCCACCCAGGTGCCCCTAAGTCCAATGTTTTCAACAATGTTGATTTTGAAATTCTATGTTTTGTTTTCATTTTTATGGGCAATTTTCTAGTAAAAGTGTATAGTTATGTGTTCTAAGCACTTTACACATATTAACTGCTAATATTCACAACAACCTTATGAAGCCATTACTATTATTATGCACTTATTATTAAGATGAGGAAGCTGTGTGGGGTGTGGAATGATTACATATCTTGTCCAAGGCCCTGCAGTAAAGTGTGGAGCTGGGATACAGACCTATACAATTTGACCAAGTGCAGTGATTCTTAAGCATCTAGGAAATGCAGACTTCTTTGAGAATTTGCTGAACTGGTCATTCTCTGCAGAAAAATTAAGTTTCCCATAAAATTTTAGAGCATTTAAGCATCTATTTGAAGTCCACTTGTGGGGGGCCCTGGTGGCTCAGTTGGTTAAGTGTCTAACTCTTGATTTTGGCTCAGATCATGATCTCAGGATCATGAGATAAACAACACATTGGGCTCCATGCCAAGTGTGAAGCCTGCTTAAGATTCTCTCTCCCTTGGGATCCCTGCGTGGCGCAGCGGTTTGGCGCCTGCCTTTGGCTCAGGGCGCGATCCTGGAGACCCAGGATCGAATCCCACGTCGGGCTCCCGGTGCATGGAGCCTGCTTCTCCCTCTGCCTATGTCTCTGCGCCTCTCTCTCTCTCTCTCTCTCTGTGTAACTATCATAAATAAATAAAAATTAAAAAAAAAAAAGATTCTCTCTCCCTTTCTCTCTGCCCTCCCCCAAATGCTCTCTCTCTTAAAAAAAGAAAAAATTAAGTCCACTTAATGGATATCAAGAACAGCTGTATTGGAAAAAACTGAATTATTACAAACATATTAGGAATAAAAAAAAATAACTGGATTCAGTCTCATTTGATTCATTAATTTGATTCCCTAGGAAAACAGCAAATTAGTAGATCTTTGTTATTTTTTTTTTTTAGATCTTTGTTATAAAGAAAACAGTGAACATCATGTTTATTAATCCAACATGAATTAATGAATGGGTCCCAGTCTAGAAGGGAAGCAAAAACATATAAACAAATGATTACAATGAAATCCAATAGTTATGACAAGGACAATAACCCTTGCGGATCTGTGGAGAATAATATAAAAGGTTCGGTGGTGAACACAAACATCAGATTAAGAAAATAATTTTAATTAGGTTTAAAAAATCCATGCAGGAGATGATTAGAGAGATTCTAACCTAATGTAGTGGAAATAATCTTTCTCAATGAGCAAAAAGGAATAGATCTAAGGGTTACCAAAGAGAAAAAACTGTCCAAATAAGGGGCCAATTAGACACACATGATGACAGAGAGAAAGGGGAATCAAGGACAACTCTGAGATTGCTAAATAGGATGATTGCACACAGAAATGTCATTAACTGAGAGAGGAAATAAGAGAAGGGGGTTGGGGTGAGGAGAAAAAAATTCCATTTGGACATACTGAGTTTAAGATTAGATTCAGGCATCCATGCAGAGATGTTTAGTACTTAGAATATAATGAAGAGTTCAGATAAGAGACGGGGATAAATATTGCAAAATCAAAGACACAGCCGAAGAAATGAAATGGATGAATTATTTGAAATATGATGTATAAATAGCAAAGGGATTTGTAATCCATCAGAGTTCTTCACAGAAATAGGAGTTGTGCATGTGTGTATGTGTGTGTGTATTTTAAAGAGATTTATTTCAAAGATTGGCTCACATGATTGTGGGGGCTTTGGCATTCTGAAATCCGAAGGGCACATAAGTCTGCAATTTTTCGGATGGGCAGTCCAGCAGGCTAGAAACTCAGAAACTCAGGCAGAGGGTGATGTAACAGTCTTGAGGCACGATTTCTTTTTCTCCAGAAAACCTGTTTTTGCTCTTAAGGTCTTCCAACATTGGATGAGGCCTACTCACATTATCTTCTTAAAGTGAATGGATTTTAGGTGTTAGCCAAAACCTACTAAATATTTTGTATTAGTGCTTGATTAAATAACTAGTTTATTTACTACAGCCTAGCCAAGTTCACACATACAATCAGCCATCACAGGAGTGAATACTCCTGTGGGGAGCACCCAACAGTCAATGGGAAAATGAAAGTATAAGGACAAGTAGTCAGAGAGGTAGAGAACTTGTAGACAGGGATCACAGAAACCAAAAATAAAAGATAATAAGATGATCAAAAGTGTCAAGCCCTATGCAGGGTCACATGAGATAAGAGCTGAAATCTGTTCCTCGACTTTATCACTTAGTAATTAATTGTGACCCCAGTGACATCTATTTTGATGGAGTTTGAGGGAAGGGGAGAAGATTGTAGTGGATTGAAAAGTGACAGGGAGTTGAGGAAGTAAAAGCCTAATTGCAATATATTAGTAGGAAAAATAACTGAAATGTTCCAAAAAAGCACTTTCCCTTTCTTCAGTTGGGGCCTCCTCACCACCAAATTATTTGGGTCCTCCCCAAGGCTAGAACCACTCCCTGAGAGGCCACCCCAGCAACAGGTGCAGTCATGGCTGTTTAGATGCCAAGCATTATGGAAATTAGCTTCATGTCACAGATGACAAAGTAGACATTACAACGGAAATTCTGGTGATATTTTTAAGAGATATAAGAGAATCCCTAAAAAGTTCTATTTTTTTTTTTTTTTGGTGGAAAGAAATGCCAATATATTCATTAACAAATATTATTTTTAAAAATCATGGGTAATCTGTATACTTCTCTGGTATCAGAAAAGATTCAATCTATTACATGTCCAGTTTTATAAGTTTGGATGACTACAGATAGGCACACTTAATAAAGAGGGCATTTATTTATTTATAGATTTATTTATTTATTCATGAGAGTCACAAACTGAGAGTGGCAGAGACATAGGCAGAGGAAGAAGCAGGCTCCTTGCAGGGAGCCTGCAGCAGAACTTGATCCTGTATCCCGGGATCACGATCTGAGCCAAAGGCAGGCGCCCAACCGCTGAGCCACCCAGGTGTCCCTAAAGAGGGCATTTATAAGAAATGAGTGCATAGAATCATCTCATCATGATAGTTAACGTAGAACTTAGATTGATGCTTATCCAAGTAAGTCTTATTCTGTCTCAAAGTCAAGGAGAGGTATTACTTGAAATAAAAAGGCCTTCTAAAATATTTGAATTTCACAACTGGTAGAAATTTGACATATAATCATAATACTTATTTGATAAAACAATAATCTTAATGTGTGTTTCTTAACCAAAAATATATATATACAATTATCTGGGCTTCTCCAAGGCTAAAACTACTCTTTGAAGAGCTTCTTCCAGTTTTCAGAAGAAAGACCATTGGATCTATGAATTAAAAACAAAATTCTGTAAAATTTTTTTTTGACATTGGTATTGGGATAGAGGTCCTATACTTAATTTATAGGCTAATCATGATATATATGGTTTTACTGTCAATGAAGACTTTACCTAATTCATAAATATTTCTGCAGACCCAATACATTAAAATACTTTGGTAAATGAAACTCCCCCACAAGGGCAGCCCCAGTGGCTCACCAGTTTAGCGCCGCCTTCAGCTCGGGATGTGATCCTAGAGACCCAGGATGGAGTCCCATGTCGGGTTCCCTGCATGGAGCCTGCTTCTCCCTCTGCCTGTGTCTCTGCCTCTCTCTCTCTGTGTGTCTGTCATGAATAAATAAAATCTTAAAAAGAAAAAAATGTAAAAGACAAAAGGCTAAATAAAACTACTGAAGAAAAGAAATCTTTTTAAAAAGTAATGGTGAAAACAAATTATCCAGAAGCACAACCAAGGGTGAGGAAAATGCCCTTGTAATAAAGACAGGACACCTTATCAAATGGAAAGTTGGGGAAATCACACAGGAAGGCTTTTTTAAAATTATTCAAAAAATTTTTATTGTAAAATCTTAAATTCAATCCATCATCCAGTGTTCATTCCAAAAAGTGCACTCCTTAATTTCTGTCATCCATTTCACCCATTCCCCCACCCCATCATCTTCCCCCTGGTAACCATTAGTTTGTTCTCCATAGTGAAATCTGATTCTTGGTCTCTCTCTCTCTTTCTCTCTCTCTCTCTCTTCTTCACTCTCCTTTTTTCCTCTAGTTGTTTCGTTTCTTAAATTCTACATGAGTGAGGTAATATGGTATTTGTCTTTCTCTGACTTATTTCACTTAGCATTATAATCTGTAGTTCTATCCACATCATTGCAAATGGCAAAATTTCATTTTTTATGGCTGAGTAATATTCCATCACATCTGTGTATGTATCATATTTTCTTTCTTTGTTCATTCACCTGTCCATGGACACTTGGGCTGTTTCCATATTTTGGCTATTGTAAGTAAGGCTACAATAAACAAGGTGAATGTAAACCCCCTTTGAATTAGTGTTTTCATATTTTGGGGGTAAATATCCAGTAGTACAATTGCTGGACCATAAGATAGTTCTTTTAAAGATTCTATTTATTTTAGAGAGAGCAAGCAAGCACAAGAGGAGGAGCAGAGGAAGAGGGACAAGGAGACTCCACACTGAGCACAGAGCCCAACACTGGGCACAATCTTATGACCCTGAGATCACAACCTGAGCCAAAACCAAGAGTCAGACACTCAACCAACTAAGCCACCCAGACATCTCATAAAGTAGTTCTATTTTTAACTTTTTGAGGAATCTCCATACAGTTTTTCAGAGTGGCTGTACTAGTTTATATTCCTATCAACAGTGCAAGAGAGTTATTGGTTCTCCATATCCTTGCCAACATTTGTTGTCTCTTGCGTTTTTGCTTTTAGCCATATAATAAGAGTGAGGTGATATCTCATTGTAATTTTGACTTGTATTTCCTTGAGGAGAAGTGCTGTTGGGCATTTTTTCATGTTTATTGGCCCCCTGTATGTCTTCTTTGGAGAAATGTCTGTTCATGTCTTCTGCCCATTTTTTCATTGGATTATTTAGGGTTTTTTTGGTGTTGAGTAGTATCAGTTCTTTATGTATTTTGGATATTAATTCTTCATGGGATATGTCAGGTGCAAATATCTGAAATAGGAAGGACTTCTTCTATTTTTTTAAGTAGGTTCTATGCCCAGTGTGGGGCCCAGTGTGGTACCTGAACTCATGACCCAGGGATCAAGACCTGGGCTGAGATCAAGAGTCAGTTGCTTAACCAACTGAGCCACCGAAGTGCCCCAGGAAGGGCTTCTTAATCATAGCTCAAAGTGTCTGAAGATTTCACTATCAGAAAGACTAAGACTTAGCCTCTGAGGGAGGAACGTATAATCTGTTTTTACTGCAGGCCTGTGCGTAGGCAGGCAAAATGAACTGTTCTCCCTCCCATTCTCCTCCTCACCTCCTCTGCAGGATCAGTCTTAACCCCAAACTCTTGGTTATTATCAGTTCCTTCACATTAAACATGTGTTTAGATGAAATCTTTGAGTTTGTGTGTGTATGCACACAGACATGTAACATGCATATATATATAACTTTTTTTTTTTTTTTTTTTTTACCAAGCATAACTGACCATTTTCTAACCTTCCTACCTGTAGTGAATCAAGTATTACTGAATGTGGATCATGTGAAAAATGCCGTACTAAATATGGTGGAAGGAAGGAAGAGTGGTTAGCAGGGTAAAAAACTAAAATATACTTCTCCTTAATAAATTTTAAGTTTCTTTTTGTTCCTTTGCTTGAGTTCAACCAGGCTTAAAATATGTTTGGCATTGACAGTTAAAGAGAAAATTAAGAAACTAATCAAGACTTCTGGCTTTCAAGGATTCACACCTAACAATGTCTGTTTGTTGATCTGATGCAAGGGAACAGACTCTCTGCATACTGGAGTTGAGGACCCATAGATAGGAAAATATAGTAGTTTAAAGTGGAATCAAATGCAGCCAGGGTCCAATCCCAGATATAAACACTAAATTTTAGTTTCTTCATTTATAAGATACACAATGTTAAATATATCTCAATTATATGAGAAAACTTATTTCAAAGCAATGTGTATGGCTCCTAGCATATGGCAAAAGATTTTTAAAAGATAGTGATGATTATTAAAATATATAGTCTAAATCTCTGACTTAATAAAAACACCAAGACTCCTAAACACTATCTAAGGCTAGTGAGCAGATCTGCTATGTCTAAAACTAATGACAAAATTAGGACTAAAACCCAGAATGATTTAACTGGGAGAACCAGACTTCACTCTGAGAACTAAGCATTTCCAGAAAGTGTGCTAAGGCAGTTTTCACATTTTACAATAGTCTAAGCACTCAAACATTTCAACCAGATGATACTACTTTTACCAAATTAACATTAAGCCATAATTTTCTTCACTGCTTTTTCAAGAACTGCATAAATACGTTTTCTGCTTCAGTGCTAGAAATGATCATAATTCTTTTGCTTTTCACTAGAATATAAGTTTTTTTTTAATTTTTAAAGCTAAACTTTATAGGAAAATACACCTATTTCAGTATGCTTACAGTTGCCTTTGAGTTCACTTCCTCTTTTGGCCCTTCTCTGCTTTTCTCTGCTGCTATACTTTACTACAATAGTAGGGACACAGTATGCTGCTCTGCTTTTGAGGACTATGTTGCACTAAATTATCTTCACTCTTTCCCCTTGGCCCTTCTCTATTTCAGTACTGATGACTCACCCTGGTAGACCTGTAACTACCAGGACTGGTGATCAATGGTCCAGTCCTTGATTTTCTTAGCACTCAAACGAGGCAGATGAGCTACAGAGATTACTCAGAGGCCCAGGTCAGCCAGTAGAAGAGACACCTAGAGGGGCAGCTGCATAGTCAAGATGTTGGGGCTCACTGGAGTGATGGATCTATCAGACTACCATATTTGCAGCCTGCAAATCTTGACCATGCTGCTCACCATCCCTTCCTCACTGACCTCTGAAACAGTGGGTGCTCTGTGGAAGAAGCTTAAATTTTGAAGTTGGCTGAACTAAGTTCAAATATAGTTTCCACCACTTACTAGCTTCATGCCTTCGATTAAGGTCCTTAACCTTCCTAAATCTTAACATGCTCATCTATAAAATAGGCCTTATCCTACTACAGGGATTGTGGTAAGGGGTAGCTGATTCAATGAACATAAAACACAAATCAAAGCAAGCTCCTAGCAAGATTCTGATTTGACAGATGCCGATCTTTATTCTATCTTGTCTGCTATTATTTTTTTATTACACATTAAAGATAGGAATTTAATTAATGATGAAGGTATATTGGGGAGAATATGGTTGAGTAACTGGTGATTATTTTATACAAGTGCCTTTCCATTAGGAAAAGAAATTATTTTAAATCCTAACATATAAAATGTCACTTTGAAAAATTGCATTTCTCTAATGACTAATGTTTTGTACCCTTTCCTCTGTTTACCAGCCATTAATAAATCTTGGGTGAAATGTCATTCAAGATTTTTTTTTAAGATTATATTTATTTATTTGACAGAGATAGAGAGAGAGAGTAGAGAGAGAGCACAAGCAGGTGGAGCGTCAAGCAGTGGGAGAGAGAGAAGCAAGAGCCCCATGTGGGGCTCAATCCCAGGACCTTGAGATCATGACCTGAGCTGAAGACAGCCACTTAACTGACCGAGCCACCCATGTACCCCCGAGGCATTTTTTTAAAAAATCATGTTTTCTTATTTTTGAGGAGTAGTGTGAAATAAGAAATATGTATGTTGGTTACTGCCCTCAATTCCTGACATAAAGCTCCTAAAACCCTTATAAAATAAGGATGCTAGAATATTTTGTTCTAATATTTAATCAAATTTGACCTCGCTGGGATCCCTGGGTGGCGCAGCGGTTTAGCGCCTGCCTTTGGCCCAGGGCGCGATCCTGGAGACCCGGGATTGAATCCCACGTCGGGCTCCCGGTGCATGGAGCCTGCTTCTCCCTCTGCCTGTGTCTCTGCCTCTCTCTCTCTCTCTGTGACTATCATAAATAAATAAAAATTAAAAAAAAATTAACCTCGCTTCCTGACACAGACCTCCTAAGAAGACCTTTGTAACTTCCTGAGTGATAGGGGCATCTAACACTGAGGTCCTGAATCCTTTGGAACTTCATGGGTGATAGGAACATTTTTTGCTCTAATGAGGTGACTCTTGGTGGGCTCCTAGATGGGGACTGGTCACCAAAAAAAAGACAGCCATGTTTAGAAGCTTAGAACACTCAGTTCCACCCTCCAATCTCTGGAGGAGACAGGGGCTAGAAATGGAGTTAATAAATCAATCATGTCTATGCGATGAAGCCTGCATAGAAATTCCACCAGTTCAGGGTTTGGGGAGTTTTTGGGTTGTTGGACACATTTATGTGCCGGGAGAGTAGCACACCCTAGGTCTACAGGGACAGAAGTTCTTCTGCTTGGAACCCTTTCAGACTTCAACCTAGGTATCTCATCATCTAGCTATTCACATGTAACCTTTATCATATCCTTCACTGTACAACACACTGGCAAACATAAATGTTTCCGTGAATTCTGTGAGCTGTTCTAGCAGATGATTGAATCCAAGAAAGGAGTCATAGAAACCTTCAATTTGTAACTAAACTGGACAGAAATTGTGAGTAACCTGGTATGATATTGTGATTTATAACAAGAAATATATTTCATCTTCATCCACTGTTCCTGGCACATAGCTCCTAAAACCTTAGAATTTCCTATACAGTAGCCCACTTTATCCATGGTTTTATTTTCCATAGTTTCAGTTATCCATGGTCAACCTCTATCTGGAAGCAGATGATCCTTCTGACATACTGTGAGTTCAGTAGTAGCCCAGTGCTACCCAATGCTATGTTACTGAACTCACTTCATCTCATCACCCAGGCATTTTAGCATTTGATATCACAAGAAGGGTAAGCACAGTACAATAAAATATTTTGAGAGATCACATTCATTTATTGCAGTATAGTTATAATTGTCCTATTATTATTACTAGTCTTTTACTGTGCCTAACTTGTAAACCAAACTTTACCATAGGTATGCATGTATAGGAAAAAAAAACCTACTTACATATAGAGTTCAGTACTATCTGCAGTTTCAGGCATCCACTGGGAATCTTGGAGCATACCCCCTACTGACAAGAGCGGGGGGGGGGGGGGGGGGGGGGGGACTACTGTACAAGACCCATAGGGCATCATTTGTTATACTATTTGCCTTTTGTCCTTAGTTCCTCAAATAGCTCCAAAACCATAAAGGTAAAAGGAGTGTCTTGTCATTCATGACAAGCCCCTTTCAACCACACCCGAGTTAATGTTTAGGAGCTAACTTTGTAAATCCTAAGGTGCTGAGGGCCACTTGCCAAGAGAACCCACCATCATTAGAGACTTTCAGTCCCATCTCCTTGACTCCCAATCTCCAGAATGGAGAGAGGGGCTGGAGGTTGAATCAATCAGTGGCCAGTGATTTTATCAATCATACCTATACAATAGAGCATCCACAAAAACGCCAATGAAGAAGCGTTAGAGTTCCCAGGTTGGTGAACACCTAGAGATGGTGAGCGGTAAGCCCATACAGCACAGAAGCTCTATGCCCCTTCCCTCATATGTTGCCCTATGCATCACTTCCACTTGGCCATTCCTGAGTTATAACCTTTTATAATAAACCAAAAATCTAGTAAGTAAAATGTTTCTGAGTTCTGGGAGCTGCTATAGCAAAGCAATCGAATCCAAATAAAGGGTGGTGGAAACCTATCTATAGTTCATTGGTGAGAAGCACAAGTAATAACCTGGACTTGCAATTGGCATGTGAAGTGGGGACAGTCTTTTGGGACTGAGACCTTAATCTGTGAGATATGACACTGTCTCCACGGAGATAGTGTCAAAATGGAGTGAAATTGTAGGACACTTGGTCAGTATCCGCTAAGAACTGGCAAACTGCTTGGTGTTGGGAAAAACATATATCTACCTGGGGACCACCTGCTTGTGATTGGCCTCTAAAGTGGTGGGCAGTGACTAAGCCCTTAACCTGTGGGATTTGTGCTCACTCTGGTTAGTGTCAGAATTGAACTGAATTGTAGGACATGCAGCTGGTTTTGGAGACTGGTTGGTGGGGTAACCCTACACATCTGATGTCCAAAGTAGTGTGACTGAAGTGCAAAAATAAAGAATAAGCAGTTTGCCTTAAAATAAATATTTAATCTATTTATTCAGATACAAGTCCTTTGTCAGGTATATGCATTTTGAATATTTTCTCTCAATCTGTGACTTTCCTTTTTCTTTTTTTAAAAATATTTTATTCATTCATGAGACATAGAGAGGCAGAGACACAGGCAGAGAGAGAAGCAGGCTCCCTGTGGGGAGCCCGATGCAGGACTCGATCCCAGGACCCCGGGATCACGACCTGAGGTAAAGGCAGATGCTCAACCACTGAGCCACCCAGGTGCCCCATAAATTATTCTCTTTAAAATTATTTTCTTGATTCTTCAGTTTCAAAAAGTTAACTGATAATGAATAAGAATATATTTCAATTTTAAAGATATTAAAGTTCACTAAAATATTGTGTCTTACAGTTTGCATTGTTTCATTAAGATTCAAACACAAATTTAAAGGAGTCACATGGATTGTCAGAACTGCAGGAATTTACGTTCCATTTCTTTGCCTTTACTTATTCCTTAATATTTATTCATTTAAGTAATCTCTACACCGAATGTGGGGCTCAAACTCACAACCCCAAGACTAAGAGCACATGCTCCTCTGACTGAGCTAGCGAGGCATCCCTTCTTTGCCTTTAAATTATGTACTATTATTTCAAATCTACTATTTAACAAGAGACTGTCCTGTATAACGTTGGTCAGAGTATGAGCTACACTTAGAGAAAGCTCAAATGATTTCTAACCATTATAAATCCTAAACTTTTTCTTTAAAGGGCCAGATATTAAATACTTTGTTTTACCGACCATGTATGGTCCCTATTCCAACTACTCAACTCAGCTGTTCTAGTGTGAAAATAACCACAGACAATACGTAAATGAATAAACATGGCTGTAGGGGCAATAAAACTTCACTTATGGACACTAAAACTTGAATTTCACATATCATTTTCATGTCATGTGGTATTGTTCTTCTCTTGATTTTTTTCAACCGTTTAAAAAATGTAACAACCATTCTCAGCTCACAGGCTGTACAAAACAGGCAGCAGGCAGATTTAGGTATGTCATTTACTGACCCCTCTAGCCAAGGGAATGTTTAAGTTTTGTTAATATTCCTTGCTGTCCCCCTTTGTAGGACAGGTCTATTTGTAGTTCACCCTTACACTGAAGGTATAACCCTTTGAGTATAGATCTTTTTACAAGAGGTCTTTTATTAGACTGGCCAACTTTGGTAAGCTATAGTTTGTCTCCCACCCTTGATACCCTGAGTTGTAGAAATTGAGCTCAGGGTCCCAATTCTTTTGCAGAAATTCCTGGGGCAAAAGGCAGCTTTGTGCTACTTTACCTCTCTGGATTTCTGTATTCATACTGCTTTTGGCCTCTGAATTTTTTAAATTTCTTGCCAGTTCAAACATTTTGCCCATCATCAATTGCAGTTTTGACTAGGAGGGTTAGAGGATTTTGCTTCTGCAGAAACAGAGATCCTCTATGCACAAATCATTTTTATTTACACTAGCTAAAAGCACTGTGTCGTTTTACCCTCTTTTCTTACTTTATAATTTTTAAGTTTTGGAGACTAAAGTCCTAGGGAGACTTTTCGATTTCTTCCTAAGAGTTATACTTCACTCCAGGCTAACATCTCTTAATAAAAGAGTGTCAATCTTAGTGCAATAAATGTAATATTGTTTGACTAGGGTGCCTGTAAATGTGGGCAGAAACTTGAAGCAAGATTTAGTTACTGTTATAAACAAATCCTGGATCTATTATTAAATGGTAAATAGAATTTTAAGTTATATCAGTAAGGAATAGCAAATGGAAAAAATAACATTTCTAGATTATTTTGTCTATTCAACCCAACTCAAAAGATGTAGGACTCAGTAAGATTTCACAGGCCATCAGCTTTTAAAGAAGAAATCATTTAAGTTTCATTGTCTATATGCTCTGAACTGTCCACATCAGTGCAATGTTGAAATGTATTCTCTAAAATGAAGTTTGTGTAATCTAATTCAGAAGTATATCCTGATTCTGATAAAATTACTTTGTATGGACAGCTTCTAATAGACTTTGCCAAATAAAAATTTATGCTGTCAATTCAGTTTTTAAGTATCATTCAGAAAAATCTGTACATTGGGATACCTGGGTGGCTCAGTGGTTGAGCATCTGCCTTTGGTCCTGGGATTGAGTCCTGCACTGGGCTCCCCACCGGGAGTCTGCTTCTCCCTCTGCCTATGTCTCTCCCTCTCTCATAAATAAATAAAATCTTAGAAAAAAAATCTGTACATGAATCCCAAATTCCTTGCTCCCTCCTCTTTTGGGTGAGAACATTAAAGTTTATTCTTAGCAAATTTCAATTATATAATACAGTATTATTAACTAAGTTACAATGCTGTATACTAGATCCTCAGACTATCTTATATCTAAAAGTCTGTACCCTTTTATACACTATTAGCCACCCCAGACCCCTGCCAGCCCCGACAACCACTATTCCATTGTTTCTATGAGCTTGGCTTTTTTTCTATTGAACATATAAATGATAACATATAGTATTTGTCTATCTAGCTTACTTCACTTAGTATAATGTCCTCAAGCTCTATCGATGTTGTTGCAAATGGTAGGATGTCCTTTCTTCTTATAGCTGGACAATATTCCATTATACAGGTATATACACACACCACATCTTCTTTATCCATTCATCCATTGATGGACACTTGGGTTGTTTCCGTATCTTAGCTATTGGAAATAATACTGCAATGGACAGAGAAGCACAAATAACTCTTCAATATCTTGTTTTCATTTCCTTTGGAACATGGCCTTTTCTTGATATGATTAAAACAAATTCTGGATTATCAACGTAATTCATGTTTTGTAGATGCTTCAGTTTTGGTGACTAGGCTTATTTTGTTTTAGATGGCCTAAGGCTGTTGGATTAAGAATGTGGCTGGCCTTTGTCCCTGTCTCATGAGGTAGCCTCTAAACTCTTTGCATTTTCCCAGTGATAGGAGTGTCTTTGTTATTTATGGTGGACTCCAAGAGAGTTTCTGTTAATGAAATGAATCAGGATGGGGACTGGACAAGACAGAAAGACCAATCATATGATTAGAAGGTTGGGACTTTTGAGCCACGTAATATCAACCCCACCACCAGGAAGGAGAGGTAGGGACAGAGACTGAACGGAACCTCGTGGCCAATGATTCAGTCAATTGGCTATGTAATGAAACCCCAATAAAACTTCTGGACACTGAAGCTCAGATGAGCTCCCTTGGCTAGCTAGCGATACTCTATGCACTATCATACATCAAAGGAGGGGTGGTGTGTGGAGGAAAATGTTCTAACTACATGGGGAGAGGACATGGAAATTTCATTATTTGGGGCCCTCCCAGACCTCATTCTAAGAGTCTCTTCTTTTGGCTAGTTCTGACATGCTACTTTTTTGCTATAATAAAACTATAAGTATAGTGCTTTCCTAGTTCTGTGAGTTGTTCTAGTGAATAATCAATCAAACCTGAGGGAGTTATGGGAACCTCCCAAATTTGTAACCAACTGGTCAAAAGTGAGAGAAGTCCTGGGAATTCTCAAGTTTGTAGCTGGTATCTGAAATGAGGGTAGTCTTGTAAAGCATTGTACCCTTAACCTATGAAGTCTGGTCTAACTCTAGGTAGTTAGTATTGGAATTGCATTGCAAAGGCTTTACTATACTTACTGCCATATGTATTCCTACGCTGCTTTCTCTATCTTCAAGTTCCTTGGTTCATATAGGAGTTGTGACCGTTTTTAAAAAGTAAACCTACTTTGTATTACATGATTTTTTATAAAGCACTGTAATATAATAGCAGTGATTATTTCTGAAGTAATTAGAAATCAGACATATTTTTATCCAACAAATTTTTATTAAATATATTTCATAAGTACATTCTAGTTACTAGGATACAAAGATAAAATACATAATTTCTGCTGCCAGAGAGCTTACAGTCTAGGGAAGACTCAGACAAACCATTATAGTAGAATTAATCAATGCTATAAAAGAAATATGAAATAGTAAGTGTAGCAATGCCAAAAGAGTAGATGAAAAAGAGAAGCAAGAGGCTTGGAAGAAGTGACATCAAGACTGAAGTATGAGAGCTGATCAGAGAATAACCAGGAGGAAGAGGTTAGAAGGGCAAAAGAGAAGCATGGAAGGTGGAGAGTGGAGTGCTCCCTGGACCTGATAGAAAGTTGAACTGCATACAGGAGGTAAGTGTTGTGGTTAGAGAGAAACACGGAGCCAGAACACATGGCCCCTATGTACACTATGCTAAGAAATTTGGATCTTATCTTGAATGTAATGGGGAAGCACTGAAGAATTTCAAGCAGGGGAATACATTCATGAGAGATAAGTTTCAGAAAAAATAGAGCAGCGTCTTGAATGGATTATACATCAGATGAGACTGGAATCAGTCTTAGGAAGTGAGGAAGTAACTTTGGAGGAAAACAGTAAGTTAGTATAGAAAAAAAGGAATTAGAACCATGAGACATAAGAAGATAAAACTATATTGGATTCAATTGAATTTGAGGGGATAAACACCAGAGGGACATTAGGGTTTGATTTTAATGGTGCTTCTCTTCACTAAAAGGAATTGAAGAGAAAAAAAGTATCTATGGTAGGAAGAGTACAGTTCAGTTTGGCACATATTGAGATTCTGTGGAACAAAGTATAGCAGACACACAGTTGAATGGAGAAGGTAGCTCATGAGAGAAACTGCAAATGAAAATACAGATATGAAAGTCATTAACTTGATTAGTTTTTTTAAAGATTTTATTTATTTATTCATGAGAGACACAGAGAGGCAGACACACAGGTAGAGGGAGAAGCAGGCTCTTCACAGAGAACCCGATGTGGGACTCGATCCTGGGTCTTCAGGATCACACCCTGAGCCGAAGGCAGACACTCAACCACTGAGCCACCTGGGCGTCCCTGAAAGTCATGACTTTAAAAGTGATTTTGGAGCCATGGGAGCAAATAAGATCATTAAGTAGGAGTTTGTTTTTTTAAAAAAGAAAAAAAAGAGTAAAACCAAGAAAGGAATCCAGAGAACAGCAATATTTGAGGACCAGACAGAATTAGAACATACAGGAATTCAAGAGAAAACAGTATCTGCATCCAGTAGCAGATTGTTCCCTGGTTTAATAACATGCAGGTCATGAGAGACCATAGCAAGAAGAGTTTCACAGAAATAGGGATGGAAATCAGATAAAATGGATTAAGAAAATGAAAGGGATGAGAAATCTGAGATGACGTCTGACCATATATTCAATACACTTGTGTGTGAAAGAAGGAAAAGTATAAGGAAATACCTAGATGAGGGCAACAATTAGAGGGAAGCTGTTCTGATTTTTAAGATGGGTACATTCTAATAGGCTAAAAGGAAAAAGCCAGCAGGGAGGGAGAAGTGGAAATTGTGGAAGAGGATAATAGATAAGGCAAAGTCTCCGTGACAATGAGAGAAGAGATTCAAAGAAATTCAGACAAGGGGTAGAGGGCATGTGTTTATCAAACAAGATGAGGAATACTGTATTCTGAGTGGGAGAAAAAACAAAGAAACGATGGTACAAAAAGCACTATAAAGAGAAAATTTAAGTTATAACTCATATTTATAGGACAGGGAATTCAGGAACAATGGAATTCCAACTAATTAGCAGGAAAGCCAGCTAATAGTTGAAAATGATACACAAGTAACAATTTATGTACATTCTCTACAGAAGAGTACCATGCAAAATATCAGGCCCAAAGAATAAGAAATAATTCCACACCATGTTTCCTTTTCCTGAGGATGCCAGGAATTAGCTATTGAAATGAATAGCTAAGTGGAAATTCCTGTTTCTGCTAAGTACACAGAAAGCATGGCCATACTGCAGAGGGATATTTATAACATTTTAAACTAGTAATCACTACTCATTTTTCTATGAACACAATTTCATAAAAACAGCCCACAAAAACTGACTGAACTCATCCTCTAACTAAAATTTTACAATAGAACTTTTGGCAGTCTGCATAAAGAAAAAAAAAAGCCACTCTGAAATGATGATATTAAATAGTTGGCTAGGATCTTCACAAGGTGAGTGACTCATTTCTGCACACCAACCCCATTGGCACCTGATTCACATTTATGCCTCTGCAAAATAAAAATTACTTCACGCAATGGATCTTCAAGATTGCTTGTAAATTAGTAAATCAAATCAAATAGAATATCAAGTGTCTATTTCATTCATTTAATAAAGATACATTTTAACTATGTCTCAGTTGCAAAAATGAAAAGAACACTGCCTCTGCCTTCCAGGAATACAAACTCTACTGGTGGACCGAAAAACAATGAATTATTGTAAGAGGGTATGCACTACTAGGTGTAGGAAAGAGAACACAAAAAAGATACTCCTTTAGTTTAAGAAAGGTTTCCTGGAACAAAGAATATATAAATTAACTCTTAACAATGAAGAGGAGTCTACCTTGAGGAGGGCTATAGGGGTTCTCCAGAGAGTGGGAATGGCAGCAAAATGGTGACAAGAAAAACCTGACTTCCGGAAAATGGGTTTAGCATGCAGTAAAGGATATAAAACAGGGGAAAGGAATAAGGATTGGGAAAATCTAAATTAGAAAGGTCTGTATATTATTCTAAGGAATTTTGACTTTTATGTATAGATATGACAGAAGAACTGAGAAATTTTAAAGAGATTACAATGAAATTTCTTTTAAAAAGAGCACACTACTGCAGCGTAAAAGATGGGTTGGGGCAATACTTGAGATAGGGAGACCAGTTAGAAGGCTACTCCATGGTACAAGTGAGAAATGACAAAAGCTAGGATTAAGGCTTGAGCAGTGGACATGGAGAGTATTGGGAAGGTACGCGAATTATTTAGGAGACAAAACTAACAAGACATGAAGAGCAATTAATCGGGGTGAGAGAGCATTCTTAGTGTTAGTCTACTGCTAAGAAACTGGCATTCTGGGTAACCTGGAAACTCCAGTTAACATGTCTGTAAGGCTGAAGTCCACCTGCAACACTGTCCCATCTGCAACAAGTTGGGCTCCCTGGAAAATACCCCATCAATACAGTTCCCCCAGACTGTGACATAAATAAACTTTGGTTATCTGGTGAGCAAACATCCAAGAACAGCTTCCATGTGTTACCTAGATACTATAAAAAGAACAGCGTTAGATCAAGCTATTAGAGCTGCAACCAGTAGAATTAGTCTCCCCCATTCCCTTCTCCCGCTATATTATTTGTACCTCTATTACAGCATGTATCACTGTATATTATCAACTTGTCCCTAGGGAGCAGTTACTGACGATGTTTTCCCCACTTACATACAATCTCCAGAGGGTACAGATAGTAACACGTGCCCAAAGAGTACAGAACACATAGCCTTATGCATGACAGGCACATAAATACTTTTTGTATCAAAGCAGGCACAATTATGGCCAGTTAGGTATTACAGGGCTTCAAGTTAGTTGTGGAAGGAATTAAGCTAAATCTTTGCATGTGATGAACACTCATGAGTGTGCGGGAATCTGTCAAAAATGTGATTCTCCAGAAATAAGTAATAATCTCAGCTCTCTCTATGCCTATTCATTCCTGTGTCTAGATGGTTACAAGAAGGGAGAAAAATCTCCCAACACATTTTAGTTTTGTTGGAATCTCACCATAAAGTGAGGTTTTTGTTTATAATAATCCAATGTGATGGCAGTCCTAGAAAGGCTTGATGAGAGCTCTCCTAGGACCTAGTTAGTTCTTCATGGTTTTAAACATTAAACTGAATGTAGAGTGCTGTTAACTTAGATCTAAATTTATTTTTATTTTTCTGACATTTGACAGAACTTCTAAATGTAAGAAAATGGTTCCAGTTTGGATTCATGTCAGGTTCTAATCAATCCCTGTTCTCCTCTCCCATTTAATTGTACTCATCATGGTCATCCACGTTGGTGGGAATGTGAACTGGTGCAGCCACTCTGGAAAACTGTGTGGAGGTTCCTCAAACAGTTAAAAATAGACCTGCCCTACGACCCAGCAATTGCACTGTTGGGGATTTACCCCAAAGATACAAATGATTTATATAATTTAACACATTGCAACTTACTTTGCCATTGAGTATATTCAAGACTGATTATCACCTCAGACACATCACTACACTTCTCCGTTGGCGACCTCTCTCCTCTTGATTCCATTAAGCACATCATTACTTGACTGCTCTTCTTAGCAGCACTTACACCAAGACATTCTACAAATATTCAGCATCTATTACGAGCAAAGCATTGATACAGGTATTACAAAGAACATAAAGACAAAACACTACCCCTTCCCCTTAAAATCTATAGTCTAACTAGAGAAATAAGATACTAAAAGAAATCAAGAGAAAGGAAAGAAACTGCAGCTTAGGTGATGTGGGAAGATACCAGAGATTAAGAGCTTCTAAACTACAATTTAAAGAATAAGATTCCTGCAGGATAAAGTAGGAAAGGAATATTCTATGTGAAGGCAACAACACTGAACAACAGGTGGTGGCCTTTTAAAATTGAGACATGGTATCAGATAATTAAAGAAGACTATCAATACTGGGGCATGAATCTCAGCACATGTTGTCCAGGGAAGACCACTCTTTAAAGTGTTATTTCAGCATGTAATAAGGGACACCTGGGTAGCTCAGTGATTGAGCATCTGCCTTTGGCTCAGGGCGTGATCTTGGGATCCGGGATCGAGCCCCACATCGGGCTCCCTGCGTGGAGCCTGCTTCTCCCTCTGCCTGTGTCTCTGCCTTTCTCTGTGTGTCTCTCATGAATAAATAAATAAAATCTTTAAAAAAATTTAATCAGCATGTAATGATATGGCATGTAGCATTTAAAACAAACAAAAAGTCAAGTAAGACAAGATCCAGAGTATCTATCCAAGGAGAAATACAGCATGTGAAAAAATTTAAGAAATAGGCTATTGGTCACTGGGCCACCATGAGCAGTCCAGTAGTCTGTATGTAGTCTATGTGAATGGCACTTCTTAAAGTTGTGCAGTGCACAACCTGTTCAAAAGTACTCACTGACCCTGACAGTTTCAGACAGGTAAGAACTTAACGTTTCAGAGATCTTGCTTTTAAGAACTCACTTAAGGTGAGATGGAGCTGAGGGTGAAAAATCAAATCTCTCTTGGAAGACTGAAATAAGTTGTATGGTTTGATCTCTTGAAAAAACAAGGCAGAAATGCATATAGTGACGTAGTAATGAACTAGGTACAAGACAAGGAACTCTACTACTGAGAAACACAGGGAGGCCAGGCAGAAGCACAGATGAACAGGAAGCGAATTAAGAAATGTTAAGTGAGACCAGTATCAAATTAATATGATTCTGAGTGCAATTTCTATGGCCCCAAAGTATTATAGGGCCATACCCCCCAAACCTTCTCTCTACTGATGGGAGTTTAAATGGTCACAGAACAAAATTATTAAGAAATTTTAAAAATGTTATCAAATCATTATTCAAGAAAAAAAATGTTCAGGGACACCTGGGATGTGTCCCAGGTCCTGGGATGGAGTTCTGCATCGAGCTCCCTGCATGGAGCCTGCTTCTCCCTCTGCCTGCGTCTCTGCCTCTCACTCTGTGTCTCTCATGTATAAATAAATAAAATCTTAAAAAAAAAAGTTCAAAACTTAGTTTTTTAAAGTTATTAATACCACTTCCTTCTTTCATTACAAAATAACATTTTAGCTACATTATAATTTTTATAAGCTTCAAGTATTATCCTGGAAATCCATGTTTTCTGAGTACCAAATATTCAAATTGCAAATTCATTTTTTTTATGGGGAGGGACAGGGTCCTGAAGTGTAGTTTTACTTGAATATATAGAAATTGTATAAAACCAACTGACCAGAGAAAAATTTTTGTTTGATAGTAATATTAACCAATGTTAATTGGTTACTATGTTGTAGGCCTTTGGACATACACTTTACTCATGTTATTATTATATTTAATCCTCACACAGCTTTGCGCAGTGGCAGTATCATAGCCAATGAGGTTTATCTGAGGCGCAATTATTGCTAATATTTAATCCTCACTAAAACCTTAAAGACAATAAGATTTATAATGTTAGCTAACATTTACTGAGTGACTACTAAGTACAAGACACTGTTAAAAATACTTTATATGAACTATTACCTCATTTAATTCACATGATGGTCCTATGAGTAAGAACCTTTATTATCTGCACATAATGTAACTGAAAATTTGGGAACTTTCCTAAGATCATTATTGCT
The DNA here is from genome assembly GCF_003254725.2 of Canis lupus dingo. Taxonomy (NCBI): domain Eukaryota; kingdom Metazoa; phylum Chordata; class Mammalia; order Carnivora; family Canidae; genus Canis; species Canis lupus. The sequence goes on from NC_064248.1 coordinate 48,870,973, forward strand.
AGTAAGAAGAGCCAGAACTCAAGTCCTATAATCTGACTCCAAAGCCCATGCTCTTGACCACAAGTTTTTACTGCTTCTGCAATTGGTATACACAGAATAAACAGTATCTTTGACACTACTGTTAGAATTCCATCTAATATTATTTAATGAATATCTCAAGAAGAACAATAACCAGAAGAAAAGATATGATTAATTCTGTATGAGCCTGGATCCCAGTAAGCCATTATTTTCAGAAACTTTAATGAGCTTTGTCAGTGAGTTAAAAAAAATGGAAAAAGAAACAATGCTATTCAAAGAAACAACAGAAAATATTACTACAAAACAAACCCAAAACCAAATAAAATCAAGTAAAATGCAAGGAAATAAGGTCAGGGTAAATCATATCCCAGGATTTAGAAAATGCAAACCAAATCCACTCCAAGAAAATTAAGTTTGTGGAAATTCTGCAATTTCACATAGACAGGGCTTTAATTTTGGTTGCAAATGTTTCTAGATTTATTGTGGAAAAAAATTACTCTCTATACATATGGTAAATGACCATACTACTAAATTTGAATAACTCAAGGCCTACACAGTTTCTTAGTGTACATATTTAATCATTACTTATATAGTTTAATAAGACATATTCTAGTTATCTTAATTTCCAGGCTTAAGGAATTATATATTGCTTCTTTTCATATCAAATCTTTAAAAGGAGGGAAAGTCGGGAAGGAGGAGGAAGAGGAAGAGACTTACTATTGGGGTTTAGAGCCATTAAGTAAAGCAAAGACTACAAAGTGCAAAGAGCCCAGATTGATTCCTGATCTAGAATGCTTTCCATTCCAACCTACTTCTTCCGCAGAAGGATGTTTCTGAAACCCATCATGTGTGTTAGCAATCATTTAGCTTAAAGCATTCATCTTACTGATAGCAAAACCAGTTCAACTCAGTTACTGGCAACGGAGCCAGAAGAAGTGGGCATCCTGACCACAGGCATTCTCTTTGGGCATAACTGTGTTCTTTAAGCACATGGTCATTGCTGCACACATATTAAGGCCCATTTGGAAAAACGGGTTTAACTTACAAGCACAGATTCAGCAATTAAGTAACTGTAGTGCTCCGAATACATACTTCTGCTTCCAAAAAATAAATTTACCTAGAAATGTTTTCAATTAATACCACCTTTTTTCATCAGAACTATAAATTAAAACCATGAGATATCACTACACACCCCCCACTAAAACTAAAGTTTTAAAAAACTTACAATACCAAGTTTGGCAAGGACATGGGGAAACTGGAACTCCTATCAGCAGCTGGCAGAAATGTAAATTGTACAAGTACTTTCAAAACTCGTCTGGCACTATCTACTAAGGTAAAAACACCTATCTTCTAACCTAGCAGTTCCAATTCGTGCATAATGTCCCAAAAGACATGAACATTGTGTCCAACAAAAGATACAACATTCATAGATTTAATCATATTGGCCCAAAACTAAGACACTTAAATATCCATCAACAATAAAAAAGATAGTGATATGTTCATAAATGGA